>NC_134739.1:10979275-13379275 GCF_049634645.1 Pelodiscus sinensis
AGTTTATTGCTTCTCAAGGATACAGCACAGCATAGATGTCATCTGGTTACAGGGCAGACCTAGGATGCCTCAGCCCCCCTTGAGATGGGGAAGACTGGGCCCCTAAATCCCAGTCCGTTGCTTAGGCTGCTTCCTCCATGATACCAGACAGAAACTAAAATCACTCACTTCCAGCCCTGCCCCCAGCCAGGGCTCCATTCCCCTTCTTCCCATTGTTCCGCTCCCTGGGAGATAACTGGTCAGACAGGTTCAAAGCCCCCTTACATAATGACTCATCCCCTGCCCTGCTGGGCCGTGCTACAGACAGCAGCCAGCGGAGGTCACCCACAGCCCACTGCCCAGCATAGCAACCAGCAAAGTACCCCCCACAACATCACAGTGTCCACAGCTGGTAGGTTTTGAACCGGACAGTCCAGTATTTGAGCTTTCTCTTCGGGAAACAAATTGAGAAAATATACATGAGAGAATAGAAATGTCCGGTATTTTCTAAATCAGATGGAATGTCGATTGTGATGTCATGTCAAGTGTGTCCAGAATTTTTATTGAAACCATCTGGCAACCCTAGCAGGTGGCAGCCTGTGTTTCTACACATGCCTTGGTGCACAGGACAACATTTATTCCGTGCACGATGGAGAACATTAGAGGGACCCACCTGATCCAGGACACACATGCTGCTCAGGCTATTACGCTTAGGCCAGAGAGGGTTCAGAAGCGACCCGATCGTGTGCTCTTAGAAGGGACATGGGGAAGAGACTTGGCGGAGCGAAGGACTCTCACGGAACACCGGCCGGTCGGCTTCCAGCAGCTGGAGGCTAAAGCAAGATCAGAAATAAGGTGGCAGTTTTTAACAGTGAAGGGAATTAACCAGCCAGAGATATGCGGGGGACTCCTTGGGGCTGGATTTTATTCTGAACGTCATGGGCCAAACCAGAGAGGGGAGAGTCGCTGGTCTGGGCTCTTTAGGCGCTCGGCCGAGGGGACCAGAATGGGCCGATCTGTTAGTCAGTTCCCACAGGCCCCTGGTCAGTGAGTGTTGCCCAGCCAAGAGCCGGAGGGTTTCCACAGAATAAGCCCCTGGAAGCATGTGGGAGGCAAACCTGCGGACCCGAAACTGCCGGGAAACAATGGCCCAAGCGCTGGCGCTGAGCGGGGCAGGTAAAAGGGCCTGATTCTGGCAGCTCGTGTAAGCGCCGCAGTGTCCAGCAAGGCCCCGTGGCGCTGCAGCCAGAGAAGTCCCCGCCCAAGGAGGGTGGGGGAAAGGGGCAGTCTTGCCATTTTGGGGCTGGGCTCGAGAAGCCCAGAGAGAGTCAGCGACTTGCCCAGTGATCAAGCAGGGAGAGCAGGGCCCTGCCCCAGAGCAAAGGGCTGCCAGGCCAGTCTGCAGGCCGTGGTTGAGGGGCGGAGCGACCCGCCCGAGCCTGCCGGCCAGTCCCTGGGAGCTGCAGGCTCTCCGCACGTCCCCACCCCAGCTGTCCCCCAGCGCCTCCCACCCGAGGGGCTCCGTGCACTTTGGAAACGTTCCCAACCTCTCAGCGGGGTCACCCATTCGGCAGGGGGGAAACTGAGGCACGGAGAGTCCACGAGACTCCCGCAAGGCTTGGTCCACACTGAAAAATGAGATCGACCCAGGTACAGCACTCGGGGCTGGGACACCTTTTGTGCCCTGCATGCTGCAGATCTGGCGACCTGACCCCATCCCCGGCGTCCCCTCCCATGGGTTGGGCGTGTCTGCGGGGACAGGGCCGAGGCAGTCAGCAGCGGAGGGGGAACAGGGCTCCAGCCGCCAGGGCTGGGGAGATCCAGGGTGATGGAGGGAGAGGGGCCCTGAGATTTTCAGCCAACCACCTCAGAGGCTTCTGCAGCCACCAGCAGCCCGGCTCCCAGGCCTGCTTTCTGCAGGGGCTGGCTGCCGGGAAAGGCGGCTCCTCGAGCAGCACTTGCAATATTTGGCCGCTGGGTGGCTCCAAAGCTCAGGAGCAGGCAGGCCCCGGGGCGGGCAGGGTGTGCGTGCCAAGAGCTGGCTGCACCGAGCGCCAGGGGGCCCTGATCTTCCCCTGGGTGCTACTTGCCACCTGGGCATGGCGGGCGTCAGCCGGGCTCCGCCGCCTGGCCACGCTCTCGCCGCTGCAGTGCCCAGGCCAGGCCCCAGGGACGGGACAGGGCAGAGGGCGGCAGGTACCGGCCCCACCATGGTGGGGCACTGGAGAAGCACGTTGCATTGATCCCATTTGCCTGGCTGGGAGCAGGTTAAATGTGTCCAAGGCGCCCTCGGACCCAGGGGCTCCACGCACCTTGCAGCCAGCCCCCCCCGGCGTTGCACTGGAGAGAAGCAGCCAGCGGGAGGTGCCCAAAGCGAGGGTCCTGCTGCCGCGATGCTCGGCCCTGATCTGTCCCATAACGCCCCCAGGTGCTGGCCCCATTGATGCCCCCCTCAGCCTCTGGCCCCAACGCTCCCTGGCTGGGGATGTCTCCGCCGTGCAGCACCCGGGCGAGGCTGGTGCCAACCCCTGCCTGCCTCCGCCCTGCCTGAGCATCCAGCTCCGATCTGCAGGAGTCGTCTGGGCTGGTAAATTTCCAGCCGCGCCGATGGGCCACGCCTGTTACGATAGGCACCGGGGCGCCCCCAGGGATCTGCCAGTCAAACCCACCTGGCACGGCTTGCGGTAACCCAGGCCAGATCTGTCCAGTGCCAGCGGGCTGCCGCCTCTCTCATTGTGCCCTCTGCTGAGCTCGGCGCCTGCTGCAGGCTGGTGTGCGGCGCAGCCTCCCTGCGGCCCAGGGAAGCCGGGCTGGGCCAGCAGCGCAGGGAGGAGCCATGGGGCAGACAGGCAGCATGGGTGGGAAATCAGCCCATCCCTCCATGGGCTGCTCAGCTCCAGCGGCAGAGGGGATGCTGGGTTCTGCTCCCTGCCCTGGCAAGGAGTCAGGCCTAGTGGTTAAGAGGCGAGGCCTGTCCCAACCCCCCTTTGCTTCATACCCAGACGCACGCTGGACCGCTATGGGTCTGAACTGCACGCCACGTCTAGGGCACGGTTTCAAAGCCGGCTGTTCCAGAGCTCATGGGAGGCGTGTTTGTGTCCCAGTGCCCAGTGCCCCCGGTCAGCAAACACGGACTCCATGCAGGCCAGGCCCCCGGTCAGCAAACACGGACTCCATTGTCCTCGGTATGAAGGGGTTCCGCAAGGGGATGGCAGGGAGCAGGCTATAGAAGGGTCTCCAGGGGGAGCCCCGGACCTTTTGCTTCTCTCCCAAGCCTGGAGGAAGGAACCAAGAGCAGTAGAACTGAGCCCTGGACAAGAGAGAAGTCCCCAAAGGCAGGAGCCTGGATGCTAAGGGGATGGGCACCTCCAGGGGCCTGCTCGGCTTTCAACTTGCGCCCACTGAACTGAGCGATCTGGAAAACGGGGGGCAGGGTCTTTGGAAAGGCAGAGCAGGCAGGAGCTGGAGTTAGAGTCTCCATCCCTGGCAATCAGGACAGAAGGTTTTGCTGAAAGATCTGCCCTGGGAATCGCTTGGGGGGCAGTTCTCTGGCCTGGGCCACCCCAGCCAGCGGCCAGACCCAGCGGGGCCCAGGAATCCCTGAATCGGCCGGTCGCTGGGTCTGAGGCAGATGGACGACTCCTGTGCCCTGCTGTTAGCCAAGTGCTCCTGAGTCAGGCTTGGTGGGGGCCCTCTAGGCTGTTCGCTTTCTGGGGAAGGAGCTGGCCCACGCTAGGCACAAGGGTCTCTGTCTGCGTATTTGCCCACAGGGATCCAATGAGTTCCTATTGGCTGGAGGGGGTGCTGGGGGCTCACAGAACCGCGTGGATCTGGGGGTCCCTGCACAGCCCCCGAGGCAGGCCACCGACCAGCCCGGCAGCCAACCTGCCCTGCGTGCTCGCGGCATCTCCGCAGCCTGGGTGCTCTGTGCTGGCAGGCCTGCAATCCCTCTGCATCAGGGCACCCCCCGGCCAAATCCCCCTCCCCCTGCTTCCCTGGCAGCCAGTGGCAGAAATCTCCATCGCGGGAAGCCGCACCGGCTCTCTCCAGCCGGCTGCACTGAGCCCAGCTTTATTTAAAGGGCTCCCCCGCCCGCTCGGCAGTGCACAAGCCCGGCGTGTTTTGCTCGGCAAAAGGAGTTTCCTGCGGCCAGCCAGTGCACCCAGCTCCTGCAGGCCCACGTGCCGGCCTCCGCTCCCAGCCCTGCACATGTCTCTGCAGCAGGGATGTGGAGCTGGGAAGTTGCTGTGGCTAAAAATGGAGCAGCCCGCACATGCCTGGGCCACGTGACGGAGGCGCCACAAACAGCTCGCTCAGATGGAGAGGGCTGAGCGCAGCAGGAGGAGAAGGGGAGGGCAGCGCCCGGGCTCACATGGGCTGGCAAGGCAAACACAAGCCCTAGGCTGGGCCGGCGCACATGCCGGTGTCCGTGCCAGCACGGCCGCTGCTCCGGGTTCGCTCCGCTCCCTCGGCCCTGGGAGGGAGCAGGAACAACAACAAGCAGCCCCGGCCAGATGGGGACATGCCGGGAGCTTAGTGGGTCAACGGGGGCCGATCCTGGAGCGCACGACCCAGCACACCTCCTGCTTTGGTCGGTCAGCAGGGGAGAAAGTTCGGGCCACATCCGTCCCCGGGGTAACAGCATGGACGCCGCGGGGAGGTTTCCCAAAGGGGCACCTCCCACCTCACCCTGCTCTGGCCATCACCTTAGCATCGGGGCTGCAGCTGGCAAGCGAAGTTTTGCAGCAAGGTCTGCTTCTGCCTCCCCCCAGCCCCCTGGCAGGACCAGGGAGCAGGAGACAGGGAGCGGGAGCGCTTGACTCAAGGCAGGTGACAACCCACGGGGGAGGGAAGGTGCAGGTCAGATAAAGAGGCAAAGTCCTTCCCCGCCCAGCCCTCACTGGCTTCCGGGGCCAGGAGACTTGACTTCAGGTGGATGTGCTGCAGCCAGGCAGGGCAGGGTAGGGGGACAGCGTGCCATGCCCAGGGGGGGCAGCCTGGCAGGAAGGCGAGAACGGCCCTTCCAGCAGGGGTCAGTGTAAGCCTGGGGCGGCATTGCCGGCTCCCCGGGGTTCAGCAATCCCAAGAGGCTCCCCAGCGATCGAACCAGAGGGGGGGGCTGCGGACTCGCCGTCTGGGCTCGGGGGCCCCTGGGGACATGGCTTCGAGCTCTCGTGGGGCATGAACGCAGCAGCTCTACCGTGTGCCCGATTCCGGGAGCTGGAGCCTTTCCGGAAACCAGCAAAGCACCAGGGCGGCCCCCGCTGCCGGGCCCTGGATGGTGCCACATTATGGAGAAACGCCCCAAACAGAAGCAAAAACTGGAGAGCAAGATTTTCTTTCCGGCTAACCCCCTTCCCCCCCGCCTGCAGACAGGAGCCCCTCTCCCGCCAGGCCTGCTGGCAGCTCCTTCCTGAGGGAACAGTTTCAAACCCGGTGCCAGGGCACCACGCGTGGGGTTTCATGTTTATGCACACGCCTAAGTCACGGCCCTTTGCCTGCGTGTCGGAAATGGCCAGTGGTTTTTACCCTTGTGCAAGCTGCCGACACTGGGACACTGGAGCTTGCACAGCGCGGTGACCGCTGGGTCATCAACCTCAGGACAGACCGTGTCCAGCGGCGGGGGGGCAGGGCTACTGCAGAACCAAAGCAACGGGCCGCACTCGGCCGCCACATGTGAGCTCAGACTCCCGGTTTCCTTCCCCCACCCCCAGCCTGGCCCTTTTGCAATCTAGCCGGAGAGCCAAAGGCAGAAGCTGTTTCCTCCACGATCGGCTTTCGAAACAGGGCGATTGAGCCATGCCCTGGAGCCGCATGGATGGGGAACCAGCCTGGCCCTGGTTCTCCAAAGATCCCCCCCCCCCGGGCCTGATCCGGAGCCAGGGGCTAACCCCCTCCCCTGGCGCCCCGGCAATCGCGGCTTTGCAAGCGCGGAGCTCTTGTTTGCCAGGCTTCCTGGCGACGCTCCTCTGGGGCCGCATCCCGCAGGCAGGAATGTGGGCTCTCTCCCAAAGCAGGCAGTGGGGTAGGAGGGGACTGCTCCTAGCGGCCCAGCCTACATCCCCCCCCCCGCCCGCCTGGGAGCTCCTGCAATGCGCAGCGAGGGGGAGGCTGTTGGAAAACTCGCGCCAGCCACCTCCGCAGGCAGGCGTTACACTGCACCAAAGCAGGGCGGGTCCCCGCGTCCTTGGGAAAGCCTTGTGCAGCCCCTCCAAGGAAACCCCCGCTCGCCCTGCCGCCAGGCGCGAGGCAGGGCCCCAGCTCGGGCACTTCACTGCAGCTAGGTCGGGCCCCGTGCAAACAGCTGCTGGGGGAAGGGGGGGACCCCTCTTCATTGCAGCGAGAGGTGGGCTCCAAGGGGAGGGGGCTGCACATTGCAATGCACAAGGGCATCCCCTTGAAACGCCCCCGGCCCCTGCAGCCCCACCACAGAGCCCCCAGTGCAACCAGCGCCCGTGTGGCCAGGGCGGTCCCCTGCATGGCCAGCGTTTCCCAGGCCTGTGTTATAAGGGGGGGGTCTCCGGGTTGGGCTGGGAGTCTGCGCTGGGCTGAACGCCCCGAGCTTCACCGACGTCCGAACCGCGCCATGGCGGGAGGCTGCCCGGGGGTGACGGGGAGCAAGGGGAGAGCCGGCTGCCTGCTCCAGGCTCCCACCCCGGTTCAGATTTCTGCCCCCCCCTTTCTGCACATGGTATTGGCTCCTGGGTTGCCTGGTTTTGTTTACTCCTCTTGGTCAGGGAGAGAGCTTGGTTCTGGAACTGAGCTGGTCCCAGCACCCGATGACTTTGCAGGGCAGGCTGGAAAGCTGCCAGGCAAAGCTGGCTCTCTGGATGGGCTTGGGCCCCAGCCTGCTCCGTGCCTCAGTTTCCCCGGAATGAATGGTCATGCCTGAACTGTGACAGAAAAGTGCTAAGTGCTACTGTTTGTTAAGGTGAGTTATTCCCTTGGAGGAGGTGGAATTGGCCCTAAGAGGAGGCTGGATTTCCACTTGGGGGGGGTCCCATTCTCTGATGGGGGGGGAAAGAAATTGGCCAGACACATGTAAGGAACTGGGAGCATTTGCTGATTTTTCTCTCTGGTAGATGGGCAACATGAACAGCAACTTTCAGGGAACTCCCAGCAAAGGAGACTGCCTGGCCTTGCTTTGCTGGGAGCCCAGCTCCCAACCTTTCCGCAGAGTGGAGAACAGCTGAGTAAGGGTGTGAATCCAGCCTGCAGTGAAAGGCAGTTTGTTAAAGAAAAACTCCCCTGTGGCTCTAATGGGCTGCCTTTGCCTCCAGCCCTGCCCTCTCTCCAAAGCACCCAGCAGCGGGTTTTAAGGAGGAAGGGAAAACGAGGGCCCGTTTAAGGTCGAATTGAACTGATGTTTGTTGGTGGAGCTGCGTGTGCCCACTCCTTTCTCCTTCACTTCCCTCGCCGGGGCACAAGCCACCAGCCTGGAGGGAGCCCAAAGGGCCCGTCACATGACGGAGCAACAGGAGCCTGGGGCTGGATCCTCAGAGGGTGCAAATCATGTGCAAAGCCTGGTCTCGGGCCCGACCCTTTGCCGTGCCTCAGTTTCCTCCGAGCTAACAGTCGCGCCTGACCTGCTGATGAGAAGCATTAACCTGCCTGTTTGTTCCGGCAGGTTATTCACCGGGCGGGGGGGAACTGGTTTGTCACAAAGCCCCTTCTGGAGGCTTTGTAGAAGGGATGGGGGGGGGAATTAGCTGGTCCTCGTATTAAACACTTGGTGAGAGATGGAGCCAGAGAGCTCCCACTGTGCGCTGGATTTGTGCATTTTCTCTAGCAAGGGCCTGTTCCCCGGGGCCTGCCCTGAGGATGATCACCGTGGGCTCGGCCGCTGCACTTTGTATCCCTTGGCCTCCATGAGACACGAGAGGTCGGTGTTGGCATCCCTGCTGGGCAGCTGGGGAAACTGAGGCAGGGCAAGGCGACGACTTGCTGGAAGTCACCCAAAGGCCAGTGGCACACCCGCAGACAGTAGAACTGAATCCTGCCCCCTAGTGCTCCACTGCAGGCGCCCTTACTCCTCGGAGCCAGCCATGGGACTGCTCGCTCCAGCTCAAATCCCCCGTGCAGATTTGGGAAGCGCTCCCACAACCTCTCGACGTCCACGGGGATACGCCCGGGACGGGCTTTGGCAGGGACGCTTGCGAGGCAGTAGCCTCTGTTGGCTTTGGTAGCTGCAGTCTCATACACAAAGCTCCTTCCTGGAAAAGCTTTCACAAGATAAAGAAGCTGGCAGGGCTTGCCTGGAGGTAAAAATAAACCCTTACGCAGGCAGGTGTGAGCTGGGCACGTGCCGGGTGCCAAGTCCCAAGCCATGGCAGCCAGCCACAGAGACCTGTTCCCTCGGTCCCAGGGGTGACTTGCTGCCCAGCTACTCCCCTCCTGTCCCAAATGCAAAAGCCCTTTGGGGTCCCTGCCCGGCCGCAGTGGGGTGAGTCCCAGCAGGCAGCCCGGCTCTGACGCGCTCCCCTCCGGAGGGCAGCTGGGGGTCTGAGCCGAGTCGTCTTTGCCTGTGAGGGGTGGAGTGAGAAGGGACAAGTCCAGCAGAGCTGTGTCTGCAAACCTGCAGGCCTGGCCCCTGGCCAGCAAGCTCGGTGCACTGACCTGGGCCACACGGACTCATTTGCCCCCGGCTTGTCCCGGGGGGGATGGTCGGGAGCAGGCTGTAGCATGTGCCCTGCGTGTCCCTTCAGGCGTCACCCCGCAGCCACCCGCCGTCACCCCGCGTCCGGGAAACGCGCCAGCTCCCTAGGGTGCCCGGTGCAATCAGGAAAGTGATTTGTGTTCAGTCGGGCCCAGGGGAGGATCAGGCCCTCCCAGCTCGTTGCGCTCTGCACCCCTGAGAGCATCTTACACGGACGCGGGAATCTGTCTCCACGGCGACAGGGGCAGTGAGGATGGAGAGCAGGAGGGAGCCGGACGCCGCGTTCCCAGCACTGCCCCAGCACAGGGGCTGGCCCCGGATCCACGGGACTCTCCTGCTGCTTTAGACTCTCTGCATGGCTGGGGCCAGTGTTCCTCTCACCCCAGGGAGATGGGCGAGACGGGTCTGCGATTCTGCCTGCCTCACCCCCCGGGATTGTGCCTGGAGAGCCTGGGGCTCACACCAGAGCAGAGAGAAGGCTGGTTTAGAAGCTGGAGGTGGAGCGAGAACCCAGCGCGTCAGGCGCTGCACAAACACAAAGCCCGGCCCTGCCCGGAAGAGCCAACTTGCCACCGCCAGGTGCCTGCTGAGCCGCGGGTGAAAGGCGCCGGCGGGACGCAGCCCCTCATTGCTCCGTGACACCGTGCACAGGAGCAGAATGCGTTTGCGCCGTCTCAGGGTTCGGGGGGGTGGGAAGCACCCATCCACTGCTGGAGTCCGGTTTAAAGGGCCAAGTCTGCTAAGCAGATCTCTTTGCCTCTAAGAAGCGTGTTGCTCAACCCCCACCTGGGAGCAACCTTCTAGTCACCCCGACATTTCCTGCAGAGCCGGCGGGCGGCGCACGAGAGCACAGCTCTGGTTTTGTGGCAGTCCTGCATGCACTCGCCTGGAGAGCGGGGAGGATGAACAGGCTCAGCATAAAACCAAGGAGTGGTCCTGTGGCACGTCAGGGCATGTCTACGCGAGGGTGTTATTTCGAAATAACAAGCGGCGCGTCCACACGACTAAGCCTCTTATTTCGAAATAACAACTCCTGCTTTCCTGGGGGAATACGCTTATTTCAGAATAGTTATTTCGGGAGTTATTATTTCAAAAGAACTTATTTCGAAATCATTTCCCAGTGTCGACGTAGCTTCAGAGACTAACCAAACCAGATAGGATCATGCACTTCTGTGGCCAAAACCCACTTCATCAGGTGAATTGGAGTGGAAGCAACAGAAACCAAGAGAGCTATATAACAGCAGCAGAAGTGCCTGTCAATTGTAGGACCTGTGTGAATGAGGCTAATTAAGTGGGCTGGATGTGTCTCATAGCTTTGGAGGTGGAAATGCAGATGTTAATGGCAGGCAGGAAAAGCCAATAACGCCTCCCATGCCCATCAGCTTCCGAATCCTGCAGCCAGTTCCTGGCCGTGTGCTCTCCACCAATTGTCAGCTGAAGACCCAGAACGCAGGGGCTGCCAGACTAGATCGGACCCCAGTGCCCGGGACAGCGGCCTGTCTCCAGCAGGGGCCAGCCACGGCTGTTTCACGGGAAGCCGTGAGAACCCCAGGGTGGGCAGCTGAAATCAAAGATTCTGGCTGTTCCCAGCAAGGCTACTTGGGGCCAGATCCATCCCTGGGAAGGGAAGGAAGGTGGCCCCTTAACAAGCCGACTTGCCTCAAGCGAGGCAGAGCTCAGGGGTTGAGCACGCGCACCGCTCAGCTGCGCCGCGTCCCTGGAGGTGAAGCAACCGGGTTTGCAGTTTTTGTTAAGCCCCTGGGGTGCAGACGCTCCCCAGACCCGCCCGTGGGGCCAAGGGGCAAGTTGGAGGCGCGAGGGCTGCAGGGTTGGTCCCCGGCTCCGGAATTCTGCTGCCAAGTGAGAGGGGCGGACGGGTTTTGTGTGCGGAAAGTGACGAGCTCAGGACTGGAACGGGGGTGTTGAGGGGAAGGGAGCTCCCCGGCAGGCAGGGAATCCCATGCGCCCGCATCCCGGGACTGGGAGCAGGAAGTGCAGCTGGGCCATGCGAGCTCTGGCCAGACCATCCCGCGGGGCCAGTCTGGCCAGGTTGGGGGGGTTGCACCCAGCAGGGCCGATGCACCTTGTCACTTCTCAGCCCCCCTTGCTGGAGGCAGACAGGAGCCGAGGGTCGCCCCAGTAAGCCCAGTCTGAAGGAGGAAGCCGGGGGGGGGAGTATTAGAGGCAGGGGAAAGTTCCCAAACTGCCCGCCCGGCCCCACCCACACTCCACCCCCAGCCTCTGCCCCCCTTCGGCACCGCTCTCCCGTCTCACAGGGCTGTCTGGGCTTTGCCACCAGTCCTCCTGGGACTGGGCAGGCTGAGGCCCGGGGGACAGCCCTCCTCATGCTCTGGGGACGGCGTAGGCCGTGCACCAGCCATCCTACCCCCTGTTTTCCCCCGGGGCTGCATGCTGCCTGCTCCCCCCTCAAGGAAAGCTGGAGCTCTACACCACCCACCCGCTTTCTCCGCTGTGCTCCTGCCAGGGTGCACCACCTGCTCATCTCCACCCCCCACCAATCCTGGGCTAGGGCGGGAAGGCTGGCCTGCTGGTGGAGGGGTAGCTGCCCTACAGTGTGTGTGTGTATGTGCATGCATGGGGGTGCGTGGCTCCCACAGGACCCTGGGAGGCAGGGGCGGGGCCTCAGGCATCAGGGGCGGGGCCTTGGGTGGCAGAGGCGGGGCCTCACGCTTGCCTCCCCCAGGCTTAGATTCACCCACCGCCCACGGGAAGGATTAGATCCTGGCCTAGATGAGCCCACGACCTTTTCACCCCTTTGCCTGCACCTGTCAGGGCCAGCTCCTGCTCCCCTCCCGCCCCCCGGAGCTGATGGCAATCAGGCAGGCAGGCAGGGCTGTTTTCCTGCCCGCGCAGAGCCCCGCTGGGTAAGGAAAGCAGGCAGTGGGCGAGCGGGGAGAGACACACGGCCTCAGAAATTTCATAGCCCTTCCTCCCAGCCGCCTCACATTGCTCGAGCTGCAGTGTGGCCATGTGTCTGTGAGTCATAATGAAATAAGCAATAACACGGGAAGTGGGTCAGGGTTTAGGATTTCCATCTGCGATGGGGAGGAACCTGCTGCGTTGGTGCCAGACACAGGCAAGCCCAGGACAGGGACTGGAGGAGAAATGCTGGGCTAGCCCTGCGAGCTATTCTCAACGGCCGAGTGAAGGTGGGGTTGCAGACCAGGGCAAGCTGCCAGGGCCCTCGGCTGTCCTCTCTTGGGGGGTTCTGGGATGCTGCTTTCGGGGTTCCATAGACCCCAGCCCGCCCTCAAACCATCTCAGCGTAAGACAGAGCAGGGGATGGAACTGACAGGGGACCTAGCAATATTTTACAAACTGGTTACAACCATTCAAAATGTTTCCTGCCAAACCCAGGCATTAAAAAAATACATTTTTTTTTGGCCTTGGAAGTTTTGTTCCTTTCAAAAATGTCCAGGTTTTCCTTAAAAAGGCAGGCCCCCACCCCCAGACAATCGCCAAAAAATCGGCGTCAAATCTACCTTTTCTTTTAAATGTCTTAATGGAAAATAGCAGCATTTGCGGATCAGTGTTACTGGCATGGGGTTGCTTTGGGATCTCGGACTTAGAGGGGCAGGGGTGGGTTTCAGAACAAGAGCTAAGTGTTTGCATGGGGGGGGCTGCCTGCCCCTAAGGATGCCAGAGTAGGGCGCCTTTAGCTTTCAGCCCATACATTGCTCCAAGTCTAAGTGCTTCCTCAGGGTGACGCAACCTACAGCTTGAAGGGAGAGCAGACACAGCTAACTCCTGGAGGGAGTCCCAAGGTTGGCACGACAGGCTGGCCATGCCCAAGAGACACATTCATTCACTGGCCTGGGAAATGTGTCTCCTGTCCACGCCCTTGGCCACGTCCCAGGGCGAGCACAGGTGACACTGAGTTTAGGAAGAGTTCCTTGAAGTCCCCGCCCTTCCAGTAATGAGCAGTTTGAAGGAAGGATCTTTGCTGGTGGAGTCACTTTTCACGGGGTAATTTGTCTCCATGTTGGCTGGTGACACATGTTGCCGGCTGCACATGATGCGGTGGGCTGGAAGTCCATGCGAAAGATCCCACTCTCGCTTGGCAGATTTGGAACTGCTCCGCAAGACGTGATGAATGCTGCATCGTGACCTAGTTATTGGGGGGGTTACTGTGTCTGCTCTGGAGTGTCGCAACAGGCTACCTGGGGAAACAGGCAGGCAGGAGAAAGAATGGGACAAGAGAAACCACCTGGCGGCAGGTTCGGGAGATGGTTAAGGGACGATGCTGGAGGGAGGAGCAGGACTGGTTTGGGCCCCAAGGATCACAGCCCAAGAACAGAAGGCTAAAAGATCCATCTCTCGAAAGGTGGGGGGGGGGGGGTTGTTTAATGGACCACGGCTGGGACAGGCAGTCACTGGGCACAGATTCCCAAAGAGAACCGTGACCCACCTGGGTGGCTTGCGAGGGCCCTCTCGCCTGGTCCAAGAGTGGGAGAGCTGTGGCTGGGGAAAGGCCTGAGGGCGGGTGTGGGTGGTGAGGCAATAACACTCAGAGAGACCAGCGCCCGGTGACTCAGGACTCCACAGAAGGAGCAAATCAGAGCATGGCTGGTTCCTGACCCTGTAAGGACCGTCTCAGTGGTTATTAGCCAAGCAGGCCCCTTTCATCAGCTAGACAATGAGCAACTTGTTCTTCAGGTGCTGGCTCTTATTTCCCAAGGACAGTCCTGTCGAAATGTGCCACAGAACCCAAGGAATCTCTGTTCACGCTACCTGACCTACATATGCACTGCCGCAGCGCTAGCCTGGCGTTGGTACAGGGCACGGCACACCTAACGCAGCGGGCAGTAGCAGACAGCCGTGGGGGAGAATGCAACGCTGGGGGAGGGGGGAGCCCTTTGTTGTCATGGGGAATCTGTCTCCTTTTCTTTTGCATTTCACCGGGCGGGGAGGGTCTATTTCAAGTTGAGGCTAGATCTGCTTTTGCTTTTAATTGTACATTTAGTACAGCAGCAGTGTGAGAGTGGGGGGGGGGTGCCCCCCAATTTCCCTGAGTCGTTTTCCTTGCCAGGGAGCTCTGTGCACAGGTGGGCTGGGCAGGAGGCGATGCAAACGCTTTCCTGGGAAACCTCCCCACTGCAAAGGCACTAGCTGATTTTGCTTTCTCACCCTCCCCCCCCTTTGCCAGCGCAGTTTTGCAGCCCGCCGGCGTTTTGCAAGCGCAGGTCTGCGCATCACGTTCAGCCCTCACGTTTTCCCAGGGTCTGGGAGCCGGAGCCGCTTTTAATCTCTCCCGGGCAGAGTCACGGCCCAGGAATTCACATGCTGCAGCCACACAGACGGGGGAATTGAGGGCAGAGCCCAGGGAACTACAAGTCCCGCCAGCCACCGGGCTGGGCATGCGCCCTGGCAGCTGGCTTCACGCGCCTGCCGCTCGCCGAAAGTGTGTCACTGGGGCACGAGGCTCTCCCAGGGAATCACATGGTGGAGGCTCCGGAGCCGCGTGCGGGCGACTGCGCAGCCGCGGCGGGTCCCAGGCAAAGAGGCAGGAGCAGGAGAGCCCTGGCAGAGTAAAACATTGCAGAGCAGGGAGAGGCAGCTGCGCGCAGGGCTCCGGTCTTGTCTGTGTCCCCGGCCCCCCCTTGCAAGCAGCGGCCCCCCAGCAAAGCCCAGCTCCGGGGAAGGAGTTTGCGAGCCAGAGGGAGCAGCCGGCTCGAGCCAGGCTCGGATGCCCGCGCCCCGCTGAAGGATGGCAGCTCTGGACTCCAACAATAACACAGGTACTTTGCCTTCCAGCCGGGTTCCTTCCCCGCCCCAGCCTGACCCCTCTGGGGGGATCCCCCCCTGCAGCGCGTGAGCACCCCCACCCCGGCTCCTGCTGCCTGCACAGCTCCTGGGAACCCCGCTTCTCTGCGCCCTGCTTGGCTGCTGATCTGAGCCCCTCGCCCGTGCGCTGCGTTGGGGGGGGGGGTCCGCTCCCCTTCCCTCTCCGAAGGGGTCGAGGGTCCCCCGGAAGCGGGGGAGTTGGGTGCGCCGGGAGCCCTCCCCTGCACCCAGCTGTGGGGGTCCCACGCTGCTCTTGGGAAGGGCTCGGTCTGACGTCTCCGGCGGATTGGAGGGGCGGGGGCGGCCCCAGCTGGGTGAGGGGCGGTGTAGGGTCCGGGGGCCCAAGCTACTGACGCTGTTTAATTGGATGTGGACGTGGGGGAAGGGCGTGTCGGGAGCGGGGTGGGGGGTTCGCTCCCCAGGGTGATGTGGGACCCCGGGCGTGGATAGCACAGCAGCGACCCCCCTTCTGGGCCAAGAGTTACCCCGAGCAGGGAGCAGCTCCAGCTTCCTACTCTGGTGTTAGGGGAGACACCCCCTCCCAGTGCCCGGGGGGGCACTAGCTGGATTGAAGGCAGGTGGTCACTGCTGGCTTCAGCCTCAGCTTCCTCCCTAGTTCCTTGACCCCAGTGGGGGGTGTGTGCAAATTGCTTCCCCCTTCTCCCTGGGATGTCATCTCGGCCCCTCTTTGGCCTCCCCCCGGGCTGCAGCCCCCCCCCGACCCCGGCTTGTCACCCCCCCCTCCCAGGGCTGCAGCCCCCCCCCGACCCCGGCTTGTCACCCCCCCCTCCCAGGGCTGCAGCCCCCCCCCGACCCCGGCTTGTCACCCCCCCCTCCCAGGGCTGCAGCCCCCCCCCGACCCCGGCTTGTCACCCCCCCCTCCCAGGGCTGCAGCCCCCCGACCCCGGCTTGTCACCCCCCCCCCCCCCAGGGCTGCAGCCCCCTCCGCCGTTTGTCACCCCTGCTGCCCCCGGCCCCTCCCCCCGGAGCTCCCCCAACTCACGTGTCCCCCGCCCTGGAGCTGCCACGTGCGGACTTTGTTTTCCTCTCTTCCCCGCCCCGCCCTGCCCCCTCCCATTGGTCGCCTCCCCCGCAAACCCCGCCCCGTGAGTGCCCGTGACGTCACACCCGGAAGCCTGGCGCCGCGTCCCCCTTCCCCCAGTTCTGTTAAAAGTAAAAAGCAGCCGCGCGGGGCGGGGACGCCATCGCCGAGGCAACGAGCGGCGGCCAATGGCGCGGCGGGGGCGGGGCAAAGCGTGATGGGCAGGGCCCGGGGGCGGAGTAGCCACGTGCGGCCGGGACACGTGGAGCAGGGACGTGAGGCCGCTAGAGTCTGGGAGAGTCGGAGTCCGGGCCCGGGATCGGGACCCCGAGGGGGGGGGCTGAGCTGAGCCCCCCCCCCCAGCGGGGCCGCATCCATTCCCTGTCCCCCTAGGCCGAGCCCCCCACCTAACCTCTGCCCCCCAGCAAGATCCCCCAGCCCCTGCCCCAGGCTGAGCCCCCCCCACCTAACCCTGTCCCCCAGCCTCTGCCCCCCAGCAAGATCCCCCTGGCCCAGCCCCTGCCCCAGGCTGAGTCCCCCCCACTTAACCCTGCCCCCCAGCAAGATCCCCCTGGCCCAGGTTGAGTCCCCCCCACCTAACCCTGCCCCCCAGCAAGATCCCCCTGGCCCTGCCCCAGGCTGAGCTCCCCCCACCTAACCCTGTCCCCCAGCCTCTGCCCCCCAGCAAGATCCCCCTGGCCCAGCCCCTGCCCCAGGCTGAGTGCCCCCCCGGCAGGACCCCAGCCTAGCCCCTGCTGTCTCAGGATCAGCCCACCCCTCCCCCGGGGGGCCCCCCAGCCAGTCCTGGGGATTTGGTGAAGGCCAAAAGTACAACAGGGCTGAGAAAAGAGCTAGAGAAGTTCTGGGTGCCCAGGCCCGTCCATGGCGATTAGCCGGGCTGGTCAGGGACACAACCCCACGCTCCGGGGGTCCCAAGCCGCGGGACTGGACGATGGGGATGGATCCCTTGCTGGCTGCCTGTGTTGTTCGTTCACTCTGGAGCTCCTGGCATTGGCTGCTGCCAGAGGAAGGGGCACTGGCTAGATGGCCCTTTGGTCTGACCCAGCCAATCCCCAGGACAAGGTCAGCCCCCCATTCTATCCCACCCCCAGGCCATGATCTGCTGCACCTGTCCCATCTCATGGGTGCTGGTGCCCCATGGGGTCTGTGGCTCGTCTGTCCCCCACATCCCTCTAGCTATCAGTGACGGTTCTGTGTCCCCCATCACTGCAGCCTCTGGTTGCCTCATGCTCTTGGATGTATTTGTGGGGGTGGGGGGCAGGTCAGGGCTAGTTTCTCCAGCATGGGGATTGGTACAGCACAGAGCAGGTAAAGGACCTGCCCAAGGTCACGCATGAGTCTAGGACAATGGATGCATGGGTCTTCAGAGCCCTAGTTTATCCTCCTGAGCCCCACACCTTCCTTACTCTCTGCCCTATGGCCGGGCTCCCCGTGCTGCCCCCAGACTGGTCCTGGGAGCGAGTTTCACCCCACAGAACAGGGATGACTAATAGCTGCAGTACAAAGCGGCTGCACCATAAGCGTGGGAATAGGGGGCTCTCCGAGCCCAACGTCACCCAGCTGGCAGGCTAAGTCCTGCTGCAGGTGTGTGCGCCAGAGGCGCCCTGCGGGGGGAGGGACACATGGCCCTGGCGGAGCCCGTGTGGGGATAGCGCTGGCCACGTGTCGAGGTGCTCCTGACTCATCCCCTCCGCAGTCCTGCGGCCAGGGCGGGCTGGGAGATTTCTGTGCTCCCCATTCACCCCCCCCAACCCCGTGTGCCTCCCACATGCCCCCTTGGACTGCACCAGTGTGGTCCCCAGTGCCTGTCCGGAGGTTGGAGCAGCCTGGGGAGAGAGCAGGCTTTGGGGTGGGGTGAGGGAAGCAGTTTGGGTTTTGTGACCTACTTCCAGAGCCCTGTTTCCCAATCAGGGCTATTTAAAGATAAGGAAACAAATGCAGCAAAGCTGACGCTGCAGCTTGAGAGTGACTGGAGCTAGGGGCGGGATTGGCGGCTGGCGGGAGCAGGCATCGCTCCTCCCTGGTACACACGGCCCCCTCCCGCTCTGCTGGGATTCCCCTCCCTGTCCTGCTCCCTTACTGCGTTCAAAGCCTTCCCAGCTACTCCTCATTTAAAAATAGCCAAGTGATTTGTAACTTCCCTCCTTTTAGCACCAGCCCATGCTGGGGAAGCTCAGTGCATGGAGGGGAAGCTGCACTGATTTTCCTCCCCTGTTCTCTATGGATCGCTCTGTTCTCCTTGGAGCAATCCTGGCTACAGACTTGGCCTCCTCCTTGATCCCATTTTTCCTTCTCACACACTGAGGTGGGGCTCAGAGCCGTGCCTCTAACCGGGAGAAGCAGCAAGGGGCAGAGCAGTGTTCCCTGTAAGCTGAGCGTCAGGTGCCCTCCAGCTGATTAGCGGGGTAGCAGCATTGGGGGTGCACATCTGCAAATGCCTAAGTGCCCATAACAAAATTTATTCCCCGCATGGATGGAAAAATTAGGGGGAACCTTAGTGCAGAGTGTGTGTCTGGGTGCTGCAGGGAACAGGGTTCGGCTGAGGGCACAGTTTCGTCCCCGCTTTGGTTGTAGCAAGTGGGGCTGGCTGCATTATCTTCCCAGGGCTTGGCAGGAGTTTGCTTTTCTCCCTTGTGCTGGGCTGGATCGTGGGCTGGAACTGATTGGTGGAACTTGGCTTTCTGACCTACTGCTGCCCGCAGGGGGGCAGATCCGGCCCGGACTCATGTCCAGCAGCTCCGTAATCGTTTCCCTAGTGAGTGTGTAGTGACTTAACCCCTGGCGGTAGCGTCTCTCCTGCAGGCCGCGTGCGTGGGTGGCTCAGGCGCCTTCCCCGGGCGGAGGAGAGAAGAGTTCGCTGGTCCAGTCTCGTGCTCTGGCCGCGTTCCTGGGTCGGGAGTGGCCGTTGTTGGGCGGGGGGGAGGGGCATCAGGCCGGCTGGGGGACAAGTGCCTCCCAGGGACAAGGCCTGGCGCAGAATCTGCACACGACCTTCCCCGTTTGTTTGTCCTTCGTCTTGCAACCACGGGAGACGTGGTTTTGCAGGAGGCTTCCGGGTCTCCACGGTATTTACGGCTTGGCAGGCGCAGGGCACCGAGTCCTGGCTGCTTATTGCTCTTGTTTCCCTCTTGAATGGCTTCGGTTTTCTCCGGTTCCCCCAGTAGCCTTCCCTTCCCCCCGCTCTCCCCCCAATCCTGCTGGCTGGCTGTAGTCAGCCGCAGCTGGAGCATTTCAGCCTTCGTACATGCAAAGCTGGAAGGGGAGAGAAAGGGGGGGAGGAGGGAAGGCGAGTAGCAAGCCAGGAGCGAGGTGTGTAATTGCACATCAGCCGCTGTGCTTGCAGACACGACGGGGACACGTGTGGGGGGCATGGACAGATGGACACAGACGCTGCGTGTGTGCACGCCCCACGTACCCCCTCCTGTGCACAGACCCTGGCTCGCCCGCCCGGCCCGTACCTGGAGAGCTGTTTTTCTCGCACGTTACAGACAGACTTAGGGAGCGCGTCGCCCCACACGCTTCTGCCCGCGGCCTGGGGAGGGGGGAGTGTACTTCCACTCTCCCGTCTGCTCCCCCCACCCGCGCTGCTGCCCTGCTTGTCCTTCCCGTGCCTGCAGTGCTGCTTTTCCCCACCTGTGCCGGCTCAGCAGTAGCTGCAGCCTCTGCAGTGCAGAGAGGGGAGCGTGTGTGTGGGGGGGAAATGCAGCGAACGGACCTGGCAGGCTGAGCCTTGGGGGGGTGGGGTGGGGGGGGATGCGGCAGCACAGGGACGGCGAGGTTGAGACGTCTCCCCGGGGAGGGATCCAGGGTGTATCACTGGGGTGGGAGGGTTAACAGAGTCTCTGCCAGGGAGAGCCCTGCAGGGAGTGAGTGCCCCCAGCAGCCCTGCCACTTGGTCTGCCGTGGGGCTAAGGGATGCCAGACCCCCCCACACCCTCCTGGGAGGCAGAACTGGCCCTGAACTTCCTGGGGCTGGCGCAGGAGGGTGAGGCCAATGGGCCTTTGTCGGCTCTCTCTGCCATCCCCTTGGCCCCTCCATGTCTGATTTTCAACCTGTGGGGGCAGGCCCATACGTGGGGGGTGGTGCGAAGGGTGCAACCCCCCCATAGTCCCGCAAGGGGAAGGCAGGAGTGGGGTACTGCCCAAACCCCCCTTCCCCCAGCTCCTGCCAGCCGGGGTAGGGGGGAAGGCTAGGGGTGATTTCCCCTCCCCTCCCCTCCCCCAGGATCAAGGCTGGGGGGGGACTGGGCCTTGCCCCTGGGGGAGGGAGGGGAAAATCAGTCCCGGCCTTCCCCTGGCTGGTGGGAGCAGGGGGGAGGCTCGGGCAGAGCGCCTCTCCTGTCTTGCCAGCTGGAGCACAGTTCCTTGGGGGAACACGGGGGGGGGGTGTCCCGCATTTACGAAAAAAGCACCCCCCAGACATTCCTGCATATGGGGCTCCCCTCCTGCCTGCAGAGTGCTGGGAGTTTGGAAGGGCGCAGGGCAGGAGGGGTGTCACCCCTTGGTCCTAGCCCGGCAGGGCAGAGAAACCCTGGGCGCGCACGGCCTGTTCAATCCCAGGACGTCAAAGGGACCCATGGGGGGGGGGAAGGTTCGGGGGGGCTGTGCTGTGTTCCCCTGTCCCAGAGACCTGTCCCACTCGTTTCGCACACGGGCCACTGAACAGCGGTGTGGGGGGGGGGGGGGGGGGGAGCAGCGCTGGCTCACAGCTGGCGCCCTCTAGAGGGGAAAGGCCCCATGTGCCCTCACCTGCCCCCCCCCTCGAGCCAGCCAGTCCCTGGCCTGGGGTCGGGTGGGAGCCGATGCCCCCTAGAGGGAACAGGCCCCATGCGCCATTCCTCCCCCTCCCCCGCCCCGAGCCGTCTCGTCTGGGGTTCCGTAGCCCCCCCAGCACTCGCCTCGAGGGGCGGCGTTGCCTGGGTCTCAGCCCCCCCCCCTCTCTCCCCAGGTGGCGTGATCAGCTACGTGGGCTCCAGTGGCTCCTCTCCCAGCCGCACGAGCCCCGTCTCCTTGTGCAGCGACAGCTCCAACGGCAGCTTCCAGTCCGGCCCCCCTGCCTTCGCCTGCTACCTCCCGCCCTCGCCCACCGGCTCCCTGACCCAGGACTCGCGGCCCTACGGCACCGGCCTGCAGGGCCCGCGGGAGGATGGCTCCCCTTCCTCCTCCTCCTCCTCCTCCTCGTACAGCTGCTCCGGGACCTCCCCCGGGGGCCTGCAGGTCGCCATGGATGATGGGCGGCGAGTCTCTCCCAGCAAGACCACCAGCAATATCACCAGTGAGTACTGGAGCCGGGGGTGGGGCACTGGGGTAGCGGCGATGCCTTCTCTCCGGGGCTGGCATCCACGGCGGGTTAGCCGCCTGCCCTTGCCCTGAGCGACCGGTGCTCGCTTGGCCCCCCGTCCTCCCCAGCATGGCTGGCCACGTGCCTGCTGGGGATGCCACGCCTACCAGAGGGCCCTGTCTGAGCATCGGCGGGCAGAGCTGCCCGCCCGGCAGGAAGGAGCCGTGCTGGCTGGCCAGGCCTGGGTGCTGCAGCCTCTCACCTGCCTGTCTCTTTCCCCTCCCAGAGCTGAACGGGATGGTTCTGCTTTGCAAAGTGTGTGGAGATGTCGCCTCGGGCTTCCACTATGGGGTCCATGCCTGCGAGGGCTGCAAGGTAAGGGGGTGGGGCAGGGCAGGGGGGCTGTGGCAACAGGGGGCTCCTGCAGAGCCAGGAGCTGCGGGGGGGCCCTGCTGGGACAGCCCGAGCAGTGTGATGTGGGGAGGCAGGGGGGGCCGGTGTCCTGGCACGGCATTAATCTATTACCCCCTGTCTGCCCCTCCAGCCAGCCATGGGACTCAGGCCTGGGGGGCACCGTCGTGCCTCCCCACACAAGGCCTAAGTGTTCTCAAGTGGCTCATGATGGGGGGCCTGGAATTTCCTCATTAGCATGGCTGGCTGTTGGGTGTACCGGGACAGCGCCGGGCCCACCGCACACGGAACAAAACCAGTCCCTGGCCCAACAGAGCTTGCGGGGCGCTGAGCGCCTGCCTTCCGACCATCGGGCCTCCCCGCCGGGCTCCCAGAGTCGCTAGCCACTTGTGAAAATGTCCAGCCACGGACCGTTCACCTCGATCGCTGGCGACTCCGGTTCTTTCTGTCCTCGAACCTCTGTCGCCTCCCTTCAGACTTGGCTTCTGCTTCTTCCCTGTCTCTCCCCATATGGCAGAGCCCAGAAAACCAGCCCTGTTGGATGCTTTCTCCCCGAACCGTGGGGGCTTATTGCCCTCTTCTTGATCTTGTTGGTGTCTGTGTAACTCACCGACAGCAGCGACTGACCCGAAACGGTCTCTGCTCAGCCCCGAATGCCCGTTTCAGGGGGTGGCGGGTGGAATTCGATGACTTATTGATGCCCTTGTGACAGGGTACCATGTGGTTTAGTTATACTAAGCCTCGTGTTGAAGGTGGCATCCGTCGAAGGAAACAATTGTCTGAATTATCTTTGCTTGCGCTTTGTCATTTCTGCTGGGCAGTTTCTCAAATACAAACCCGGGCGGTGAACAATATTCCGCTACATTTTTCTGCCTGTGCGTGGAATAAATTTTACATGCTCAGAGGCATGTGCAGATGTGCACCACCCATAGAAACACAAGCAGCCGGCTGTGGGGGCTCTGCTAATCAGCTGGACGGTGTTTGACTTCCTCCTGCCCAAGCGCTCTGCATACAGAGAACGCTGGGTAGAGGCATGTGGCCAACCTATGGGGCTGCGTGCGAAGTGGGGCAGGACAGATTCCTCGCAGGTTCGCGGTTTTGCATCCCACAGCATTTTCTATCTCCCGCTGTTTTGCGCTCGCCCGCCTCACCCCGTCTCTCCTCCTCTCTCAGGGTTTCTTCCGGCGCAGCATCCAGCAAAACATCCAGTACAAAAAGTGCCTGAAAAATGAGAACTGCTCCGTCATTCGGATCAACCGGAACCGGTGCCAGCAGTGCCGCTTCAAGAAATGTCTCTCGGTCGGCATGTCCCGAGACGGTGAGTCCCCTCCCCCTCCCAGAATAGCCTGCAGAGCCGTGTCTGGCTTCCGTGCGCTGTGCAAATAACACGCCCTCCGCACCCCTTTCTCCGCGGGGGTCGGGGCCCCGCTGTGCCCTGCGCTGCACCTCTGTGAAACCCCCATGCAGAGGGCCCCCGTGCTCAGCCTGCAGGTCGTTGTGATTCCCCAGCTTTGCCCCACGGACACCATGTGGGTTGGGAGCTCCTGGGTCCATGACCTGAGATGCTGCCGCGAGGCTGGGGGTGTCTGAGCGCGGGGAGATCAGCCTGCCCTGCCCCCCGCCTGCTGCCATGGGACGCATTTGGAGGCCCAAGGGTTGCTCAGCATAGCTGTGGGGGGCTCTTGCCCGGGTGGGAGGGGTCTGGGCTCTTGGTCTGACTCTGCTTTGCCCCCCCTTCCCCCCCGGAGGCTAATTTCCACCCCCCTGTCTTTGCAGCCGTGCGCTTCGGGCGCATCCCCAAGCGGGAGAAGCAGCGAATGCTGGCGGAGATGCAGAGCGCCATGAACATGGCCAACAACCAGCTGAGCGGGCAGTGCCCGCCGGAGGGCGCCCCGCTGGGGCACCCCCAGCCTGCCAACCCGCTGCCGTGTCATCAGCCCCAGCTGCCCGCCTCCCCGCCGCCGCCACCCCCCTGCTTCTCCCAGTTCCCCCAGCAGCTCACGCCCCCCCGCTCGCCCAGCCCCACGGAGGCCATGGAGGACGTCATCTCGCAGGTGACCCGGGCGCACAAGGAGATCTTCGTCTACGCCCACGACAAGCTGGGCACGGGGCCGCCGCCGCCCTGCGACAACTGGGAGAGTCGCCGCCACGCCAACAGCTACCACAGCAACAGCCTCTGCCGCCACGACAACAACAACCTGCCCCACCTCGACGCGTCCCGCTTCCCCGCCTGGCCCCCCAGCGCCTGCCACCAGAACAACCTGAACAGCCACCGGCTCTGCCCCACTGGCTACCAGGAGGCCGAGAGCCCGGCTGGCCACGGCTGCCCATGGCAAAGGGGCACTAAGGACATTCTGTTGGTGAGTGTCAGAACCCCGCCTGGGGCTTTCCAGCCGGACGTGTCCCCCCTGCGGCCCCTTGGGGTATTTTTAGCCTCTGGTCGCCAGTAATCGTCTTGTCCTGGAGGCCGGCGATCGGAGCCAGGCCTGTCGCCGAGCCCGGGGTGCGGGGGAGGCTGGCGTCGAGGCCCCCAAGTCATGGCTCTTTCTCTCTGTGTGGAAGAGGGACAGGCGCTTAGCAGGGCTCTTGCTGGGTCCCCAGGCGCTGGGGCCTGGTGCAGACCGGGGGCGCTGGGGTCTTGGGGGCAGTGGCCCCGGGCCGGGGAAGGGGGCTGGGGGCCCAGCCCTCCCGCTCTGTGTCTGACGTGCTTCTCCCGCAGGCGTGCCCCATGAACGCGCACCCGCACGGCAGGAGCGGCCGCACCGGGCAGGAGATCTGGGAGGACTTCTCGCTGAGCTTCACGCCCGCCGTCCGGGAGGTGGTGGAGTTCGCCAAACACATCCCCGGCTTCAAGGACCTGTCGCAGCACGACCAAGTGGCCCTGCTCAAAGCCGGCACCTTCGAGGTAGGACTGGGGCCTTGGGCGTGTCCTGCTGGCGAGAGGGGCCCCCCGGAGCTGCCAGCCCCCCACCCCCACGGGCTGGGCTGCAGGGGTCACTGGGGGAGCCTCTTTCAAACAAATCCATGAGGCCCCCCCCCCCACAGCGTTTTAATTACTGGCCGAGAGCTGCGCCTCGTCTCCCCCCCCCCCCCCCCCCCAATCTCCTATTAAGGGGCGGGGGGGCGTTGGTTCCTGTGTCCATGGCAACCCCTCGGGCCCAGCAGCAGAGCCAGGGACTGGTGTGTGCCAGGCCCCCCGGGAGGCTGGCTGGGCAGGGGCCAGGCCGTCACCGCCCTGCTCTCCCCACGCCAGGTGCTGATGGTGCGGTTCGCCTCCCTGTTCAACGTGAAGGAGCAGACGGTGATGTTCATGAGCCGCACGACCTACAGCCTGGAGGAGCTGTGGGGGATGGGCATGGGCGACCTGCTCAGCTCCATGTTCGAGTTCAGCGAGAAGCTCAGCTCCCTGGAGCTCACGGAGGAGGAGCTGGGGCTCTTCACCGCTGTCGTGCTGGTCTCGGCAGGTGGGTCGCCGGCCCCCGCTCGCCCAAGGGCCAGCCGCCTGCTGCGGGGGGGGGCAGATGGAAGCCGAGAGTCGCATAGAGCCAGGAGGCTGCAGTCCTAGGCTAGAACTAGAGCTGCAGGGGAGGCTGGGATCCGGTGCAGGGATCTGGTGCGGCCGGGGAGGCTGGGATCCAGTGCGGGGATCTGGTGCGGCAGGGATGGTTGGGATCCAGTGCGGGGATCTGGTGCGGCAGGGGAGGCTGGGATCCGGTGCGGGGATCCGGTGCGGTAGGGGAGGTTGGGATCCGGTGCGGTAGGGGAGGTTGGGATCCGGCGCAGGGATCTGGTGCGGCAGGGGAGGCTGGGATCTGGTGCGGCAGGGGAGGTTGGGATCCGGCGCAGGGATCTGGTGCGGCAGAGGAGGCTGGGATCCGGTGCGGGGATCCGGTGCGGTAGGGGAGGTTGGGATCCGGCACAGGGATCTGGTGCGGCAGGGGAGGCTGGGATCCGGTGCGGGGATCCGGTGCGGTAGGGGAGGTTGGGATCCGGTGCGGTAGGGGAGGTTGGGATCCGGCGCAGGGATCTGGTGCGGCAGGGGAGGCTGGAATCCGGCGCAGGGATCTGGTGCGGCAGGGGAGGCTGGGATCCGGTGCGGGGATCCGGTGCGGTAGGGGAGGTTGGGATCCGGTGCGGTAGGGGAGGTTGGGATCCGGCGCAGGGATCTGGTGCGGCAGGGGAGGCTGGAATCCGGCGCAGGGATCTGGTGCGGCAGGGGAGGCTGGGCTGCAGGCCACTGTTCTTCCCCCGCCTCATGGTGTGTTTCCCTCCCTGGACAGACCGCTCCGGCATGGAGAACACGGCTTCGGTGGAGCAGCTGCAGGAGACTCTGATCCGTGCCCTGCGCGCGCTGATCCTCAAGAACCACCCCACGGAAACCTCGCGCTTCACCAAGCTGCTGCTCAAACTGCCCGACCTGCGCACCCTGAACAACATGCATTCCGAGAAACTGCTGTCCTTCCGCATCGACGCCCAGTAGGGCCCCCCGCCCCGGCCGTGCTGCCCCGGGGCCCAGCCCCGCACCAGACTCTCTTGCTGCTGGCCATTCAGCCGGGACAGAGCTCCCCCGGGGCCCCCCACCCCGGCCGTCCTGCCCCGGGGCCCAGCCCCGCACCAGACTCTCTTGCTGCTGGCCATTCAGCCGGGACAGAGCTCCCCCGGGGCCCCCCCGCCCCGGCCGTGCTGCCCCGGGGCCCAGCCCCGCACCAGACTCTCTTGCTGCTGGCCATTCAGCCGGGACAGAGCTCCCCCGGGGCGGCCGGCCTCTGTAAATAGTAATCTGTGTATATTGGAGTCGTGTTCTTTCTCGCTGCTGCCCCCCGTGGAGGGCTGGAGCCCAGCTCTGTCTGAGCCACACGGGAAATAATATATTGAAACCAACCCTTGGCCTGGTCCGTCCCTTCCTGGGCCAGCCGGCCCCTGCTCTCCGCTTGGGCGGGGAGGGTCCCCGGAGCGGGCGGGGCAGCGGGTGACTTGGTTCTGCTCGATGGGGAGAGGGCAGCTCGTGTGGGGGAGGCTCCAGGGCCAGGAGTCCCCAAACTCGCGGTGCGCTGTGGGGATGCGGCGCGTGCGGGGTCTGGGCCCGGGAGCCCTTGTTCCTGCCAGCAAGTAGGGAGGGACTCCAGCCTCATCACTGGCCTCTTCCCTGCCGGGCACTTCCATGCCTTGAACCCCAGCCTGGGGCACGTGGCTGGCAGCTGCGGGACGCCTGAACCCCCATCCCCCTCTCCTCGAGCATGGGGCAAACTGAATGGCAGCGAGGGGCTGGGGGGAGATTATCCTACCTATTTCCCTCCCTCCCCCCCCCCCCCCCGCTGGTAGCCCAGGACCCAGCTCATGCTATGTGTGGGGAAGGCTCTGGGTTCAGCTGCAAGTGGCTGATCTCTGGGGGTGGGGGGAGGAGGCGGAGGAGGGGGGTGGACACACGGAGGGAGGGGTCAGGCCAGGCCCTCAGGCGTCTGTGTGTCAATCCCGCTTCCTGCAGAGCTGCCATGGCTGGGGGGAGTGTTGATTAAAGGTGTAGATGCCCCCACCTGCCCCCCACCCTAGCTGCACAAGCCACTTCTTCTGTGTCACTTCTGCCCCCTAGGGCAAGCTGGAGGGAGGGTGGTGCTACTGCTGCCTCCTTAGCACCAGGCCATGCCCCACTGTGGCTCAGGTACCCCCTCTGGGAGGGGGGCAACACCCCTCCAGCTCTCCCCTCCAGTTTTGCAGTCCCCTGAAGCGTTTCCCCCCCTTTGAAATCAGAGGCCAGATGCCAGTGGGGCTGTGGGGTGGGGTTGGTTGTTTTTCATCATATATTTATTACATAAATATATAGTAAAATAGACCAGCGACAATTACCATAAAAATATCTTTCTTTAAAATCCTGACCAAAAACACAAAGGGTTTAAAATCGCACGTCACAGACACTGTGATTGTCATGTACATCAGCAGCTCTCTGCCACCCAACCCCCTCCCTGGTTTGGCATGGAGGGGGGCACGTGGGAGGGGGAAGCGGGGGTGGTCTCACCATCCTGTGCCCCCCCCAAACCTCCGTCCCCCCTCAATGCACAGAGACCCAAACACCGACATACATTCAACAACTCCTCCTGCAGCCTCCTGAGCCGCA
Source organism: Pelodiscus sinensis (assembly GCF_049634645.1). Lineage (NCBI taxonomy): Eukaryota > Metazoa > Chordata > Testudines > Trionychidae > Pelodiscus > Pelodiscus sinensis. The sequence continues at coordinate 11,006,583 of NC_134739.1, forward strand.
GGGCAGGAGCTGCAATGCATAGTACAGAGGGTGGGGGGGAAGAGCCCCCGATGACTGGACACCCCCCACAAAAAAAACCCAGCCAATGAGCTCACGGTCTCTAGAGATGGGTCGAGTTTGAAGCTACCCACCCCGCAGCAGTGCTACCCTGGGGGGGACCAGTTCCAGGAACTAGGAGAGAGGTGGTTGGTGCTCAAATACTGAGAAGGGGGATGTGGGAACAGGGGGGGGGGGAACGGATTGTTTCTGGCAGACACAGGGCACCCTGTGGGGTTCACCTCCCCCACGCAGGGAGCTGGGGGGGCAGGGGTGTCATGCCACAACCTGCCCAATGTGTGAGCTGGGCTGGGGCGGGGCCCCCTGGGAAACAGAGGTGGGGGGGGAGATAGCGACACTGGATGTGCAACTGTGACGGAGACCAACAGCTATAACACGGAGCCGCCCCGCGGGGAGCAGCCGGACCAGGCCCAGCCAGCAGGGGGCAGCATGGCCCCCCCACCTAGCTGGGGTGTAATGGGAGGCTGAGGCCCCATTGGGGGGGGTGCGCGCAGACAGCTGCCATTCACTCTGCCCCCCCCTTGGAGTGAAGTGGCAGCACTCAACGGATGGGGAGGGGCCTTACATAAACTGAGACCCCTCCCCCAGCTCCATCGCCACCTGGCCCCCTCCCACGGCCCATTTGCACACTGAGCGCCACCAGCCCCCTCCCCAGGAATTGGGGGGGGGTCACACCATGTCCAGGGGCTTGGCCTGCGGAAAGGATTTGTATGAAGCCTCCTGCACTCTCCCTGGCCCTGTGTAAGGGCGGGCAGAGGGGTGGGACTGGGGGGTGGTTGCTGGCGTTCCCCCCCCCCCCACGCAAACCCTCTCCCTGGCCATTGGGAGCCATAGGCTGGCTGGTGCACAGATCCCGGGGGGGCTGTGCATGGGGACAGGGCACTGCCTACATAACTGGGGGAGCCTTGGAGCAGGCTTCCCCCCCCTGACGGCCCTGGGAGATGGTCACTGAGCTTCCTCTGGAGCCCCGGGGAGCCTCCCTTGCCCCCGCTGTCAGTGGGGGGCCATCAGCTCCCCCCCACTGCTGGTGCTAAGAAGCCCCCCTTCCTCTAGGGCAGGAGATGCCTGTCCCCCCATAACACGGGGGGGCTGCAAAGCCACTGATGTGTCCTGCAAAGGGCCTGCCCGTGCCCCAGCGGGAGCAGACATGCTGGTGTAACACGCTCACACACGACAGCTCGCACGGGGGGGGCGTGGCTGCACACCTGGCACACCCACAGCCCTCGCCCACCCGCTCTGGGAGGACTGGTTCCTGTGCGCCGTGCTAGGCCTGGCAGCCGGCACCGCCTCGGCTGGCTCTGATGCTCGGACACCCCACAGCCATGGGGCAGGCCCTGTAGGGCAGGAGGTCAGAGGGTTCCACCGCTGCCTAGCTTAAGCTAGCCCAGCCGCGCCCCCTCTGGCTGGCCCCGGCACAGCAGGCACGGCCGGCGGGGGGCTGGCAGAGGGGTAGAAGGGGCCCTCGGGAACGCTGGGGGGAGAGGAGAGGAAACGGAGCTGGGCTGGGAGCATGTCAGGTGATCAGTCTCATAGACTCATAGACTTTAAGGTCAGAAGGGACCATTATGATCATCTAGTCTGACCCCCTGCTCAGTGCAGGCCACAAAATCTCACCCACCCCTCCTAGAATAATCCGTGCACTCAGACACACGGATCCTGACCCTGGCAGCCTCGTGCACGCACACACGCAGACTCACCGACACGTGCGCACAAAGCAAGGAGCAAACGTGCAAACACATGTGCACACGCACCGGGGGGGGAGCTGCAGCAGGGCCCAGGCCAGCTCTTCCATCATCTTAAGCAGCACCCTGTTGGAGCCCTGTCTGCTGCCCCCCCCCCACCCTCAGTGGCCGGTTTCCTGAGCCAGGGGGGTGACATCTCCTCCCATCCCCCGCCACCAAGGCCTCCGGCACCACCTCCACCAAGGTCAGGCTGCAGAACTGGGCCAGAACCATGCAGCCTGCTTTGCTCAGGGGGGCCGGGAGCCCCAGTCCTGTGCAAGGCTAGAGGGGGCACACGGGGCTGGCTGCCGGGGTCTCACCCCAGGGAAAGGCCAAATGTAGAGCCTTCCTCCACAGCCATCCCTGGGCAGCCGGGCCCCCAGCTCCGTGCATTAGGGCTTGGGCTCTGAATGCCACAGGCATGCTGCCCGGATGGCCATGCCCCCAGCCAGCTGGGCACAGCCACACACTCCCAGCTCCCCTCCCTGCCTGGGACCAAAACTACCAAGGATGGGGGGGAGGAAGGATACAGGGGAGGCTGAAGAGTCTTGACCCGCCCCCCATTCCAATTTCCTAGCCAGGTTGCAGAGCAGAGCAGAGGCCAGCAGGGCAGTAGGGTTTCTGAACGCAGCGACTTCACAGTTATTCCTTAGGAGCTTAAGACATTTTGCACCAATAGTGCAAGGAGATAAAGACCCTGCCCCCCCCCCAAAGCACCAGCCCTGTTGTCACTGCGAGCGGCTGCAGAGCACAGCAGGGGAAGGGGCCTGGGGCCGCAGCCGGCTAGTGTGTGTGTGATGGGGGGGGGCACGTGCAAGGTGACAGTGGGGTGCGGGAACAGAGTCTATCTGAGCTGCCCGGCTGCACCCGCTCAGACGCCCTAACCCAGCCCCCCCTCGCGTTCTGCAGCCAGGGCAGGGACCGAGCCGGGCTCGCTGCCTGCAGCTGTCAGGGGGCATGGAGGGAAGCCTGGGAGGGGCAGGACAGTTTGCAGGAGGCTCAGCTTCTCCTCCTTTTACGGGAGGTGCCAGAACCAACCCCCCCCCCCCCCCCCCCGGTCCCTGGGTTCTGGATCAGAAGCAGCCTTTTGCAAAAATCAAGATCAGCCCCAATTTGACCCGTTTCGCTCCCTTCCTCCAGACCAGCTGGCCCCCAGCATGGCTCCCGCCGCTCGGTGCAGGGCCGGAGCGCAGCCGGGCATGGAAGAGACTTGCAGGCTCAGAGACAAGTGCCAGCCCCAAGCATTTCCCACAGGAGCTGGTGTATTAGCTGATCCAATGTGGGGCCCTTCCCCTTGTCCTCCAACCTGCCCTTGCTTCCTGGTTCCTAGCGTTTCTCCACAACCACCCACAGAAAAAGCTGCTTTTTTTAAAAAAATGAAAGCCGAAACTTCCCCTGGACTCGGGTAGCTGGGGCTTTGCAAAAAGCGGGAGGGCCGCGGCGGCTGAGGAACGGGCCAAGAGTCTGTCGCTCAAGCCAGGGAGGGCGGGATCAATTATAAAAAGCCAGAGTATCTGATGGGGAGACCTACTCCTATGCTGTACGGCAGGGGCCACGTTGCCGAACGGGACCCACATCTGGGCCCAGCTTTTCCATAGAGCCCGTGACACTGGGTGCGTGTTGGGTGCTGAAATGGACTGAAAACCCAGGGTCCTTCGCAGGTGCCGGGCCCTTGAGTCTCCATCTCTCCCAAGCGCTCTGGGAATACTGCAAGAGGGGCGGCTAATGCCGAAGGGGACCCCAAAACCCTCTCTTCCCCCCCTCCCACAGAACCAACTCCTTCCATGGCTGCCACTAGCCCCGGCACCCTTGTCACAATGCTAGTGGGACCTCTCCTTGGCCCACGCGGAGCTCCCCACGCGACTCCCACCCAAGTCCGGCTCGGCTTCTGTTCAGCACATGAAGGGTTAAATCGGCCACGTGCCACCCTCCCCAACCAACCGACCAACCAGCAAAGGTTTGTGTGTGTGTTTTTTTTAAAATAACCCGTAAAAAGATTTTTTTTTAATTAAAAAAATTTATATATATAATTATATATATATATATATATATATATATTAGCTTAAATCGGAGCGACGTTTAACCCTGCGCTGGCTCTCCTTGCCTGGACCTGAACCTTAAACGGTACATTCAGAATAAGCCCATCCCCCACGCCATGAGGCAGCCCCCACGCCCTCCCCCGCCCCCCCCTTCTCGACTGAGGTAAGAAAAAGAAAATTCACGCCCTAAACTGGGTAAGAAAAAGCTTAAACACTAACTCCCTCCGCTGGCTACTGACATGGGTGGATAGCTATAAATACAAGGCGCGAATCATGGGCCGGGGGGGAGGGGGTGCGCGCAGACGGACACACGGCTGGGAAACGAGGGGGGGTGCCAAAGCATTGCTGATGACCAGTAAGTGCCCCCACAGGCAGGGGTGAGTGAGTGCAGCTTCACTGCACAAGGAGTGACACGCAGAAGTCCAGAAAGGCCCCTGCCTGCCAGGCCTCTGATCTGCCCCCGGCGGTTTGAATCCCTCCACGCGTATCTCCCCCACTCGCCTTTGCAGCCGGGGAAGCTCAGTAAGTGCTGCTTCTCCTGCTCGCTTTGAGGCTCAGTTCGGCTTTCAGGGTGGGTCGTGCGGGCGCCCCCACATGGCTGCTGTGGTGCTGCGGGGGGCAGGCGATGGGTTATTCTGTCGCCTGGGGGCTAGTCCCTGCATGGCGATGCCGGGAACTCGCCCGCGCTGGAGGAGCCGCAGTGGCCAAGGTGGGGTTAAACATGGGCGCCCGGCCACCGCCGTGATGCGGGTGGCCTCCAGGGCAGACCTGGGTCCAGATGCGCCCGCCGCACGGGGTGAGAGATCTCCCCTATGACGGGGGGGGACACCCCGGGCACAGCAGTCCCACGGGGGAGGGAGCAGGAAGCGTGCGCAGCCCAGCCCGGTGACCATGGGGCTGCTGGAGGAACCGGGGGGAGAGGGCGCGCGAGGCCAAGTGGGAAGGGAGAGATTCAAAACGGAGCCACCCCGGCTTGGCCTGTCCCTGTCTCCCTGGAAAGGGCAAGCGCTTCTGCTCAGACTCTTGTACCCGGTAAGTGCCATTTTCCAGGGCTCCCCCCGCCCTCCCCCTCGCCCCCTTGCCTATGGAGAATCAAGGCTTTGAGGGGGCCAGGAGAACGAGGCCGCGGGACAGCAGAGCTGCAGGACAGCGTAGCGCGTGCTAGCCAGCGGCAGTGCAGCGAGCGGGGACTGGCCATTCCAAGCATGGCCCCCATGGGGAGCAGCGCACAGTCCTCCCCGGCCGGGCAAGGGTTCTCCGGGGGCACGTTACAAGATGCAGGTGTCCCTTGCCCTGGGGCGGGCCACTGAAGGGGCAGGGATCTGGGCAAGGGGCAGAGGCGCCCCCCCAGAGCCGCTCAGAAAACGGGGCATCCCCACAAAAGCAGCTTTTTGGCAAAATATCGACAACGGAAAGATTTCCGTTGGGAACAGCACTGTGCTGCCCGAGGGGAGCTGTCGCTTGGATGCCGCCCCATCCCCCCCTAGGGGCTGGTTTCGCCCTCCCCCACGAAGCCCCAGTGACTTCTCTTGGGGCATTTGCCCCTTCTCTGCGTGTGTGGTGGGGGGAGCAGCGTGGGAGACTCTGGCCATAGTGCATCATGGGAGACAGAGTCCGACCAGAGTCCAGCCCCTAGAGATGAATGGCAACTCGAGCTCCCCAAACCACAGCTCCCAGGTGGGCACGGCGGCTCCATCTTTGAAGCCAGCTCTCTGGGTCGAGGGGCGTTCGTTCTGTCAACAAGGCATCGCCATTTGCCACAGGGAGCAGATGCTGCGCCAGAAGTGGCGCCTGGAAAACCGAATTGTCCCACGAGACGGTTTAGAGCAAATGTTTTCGGCCAATTCTTACTGCCCCCCCCAATCCGAGCACAGCCCCCAACCGCCGTGGGGTGGAGCCTCCCCCCCCACGGCTGCCTCTGCGTCAGGACAGTGTCTTGCGCTTGCACTGAGGGAGAGGCGGGTGCGCTGGGGGTGGGGATGCGGGGGGAGTTCGGGTGTCAGGATGGACCTGACCTAAGAGGTAGATGGGCCACAGTGGCAGGTTCTTGCGGGGGGAGAGGCGGGGCAGGGGCAAGGGACCTGACAGTCCAGCCTCAGAGCCCTGATTCTCCAGCACAGCAGGGAGCGGATATTCTCCGACAGTCCGACCGGCACGGGGGGGAGGGGGGGGGTTCAGCTGGCACCCTGGCTTTGCGCCCTGACATTTGATGGGCAATCGAGGCAACCCAGGAATCTAACCAGCGCCTTCCCACTGGAGTTCCCTCTTTTCCTAAAAAAGTGCATTTTTCGTTCACACTTGGCTCTGTGGCCCCCCCCTTCTCCCTGCGCCCGGGTTGTCCCCGCTAATAATTTAATAGCTTTTCTCTTCTCAAAGTGCAGTTAGTTCATATTTTAGCCTCTCAGGGAGGGAATAAATGCTTAAAAAAAACCCCAAACCCCAAACTAAATCATCTAAGAAAATAATAAAAGAAACAAACGCTCTGACGTCTGGGACTGACCTGTGCAAACAAACAAAATTCATAAAAGTCCGTGGAACGAGAGAGGTTTATTTGGGGGGCGCCGCATGGTGCCAGCTGAGCCCAGTGCCAGGGAGGTGACGGGACGGAGAATTCTACGTGTGTGGGATTTTTCCTGCCGTCGGGTGGAAATCAGGCCTACGTCTCCAACCCCCAAGGAGATCCAGGTCCTGCCCTGCTGCTCCAGATCCAACTCCCCCCCCACCCCAGCTCATGTTGTGTGTGGTTTTTTTGAAAAGTTTCGCCGGTCCCCACCCCACCTCAACAGCAGCCCTGCCCCCATGGCCCTGCCCCTCTGTGGGGGGTGGGCGCTGCCGGGTGACACCCACGCGCGATATTTAGAAAAACAAACCAAAACAAAAAAGAACCAAGTAAAATGTGTCCGGGAGGGGCTGGAGGGCGGGGCTCTTGCCCAAGTCCTGGCTCCGCCCCCTTGCCCCTCTCCTCCTCCCCTGCCCTAGACTTCCTGATCCTCAAAGACCTCGAGGAAGAGGGGTGGGAACAACTCGGTGGGGCATTCCACCTTCATGTGCAGGAAGCGGCTGGCGTGGCAGGCGCCGATCATGCGCAGGTCGGTCACCTTCATCAGCAGCTTGGGCCAGAAGTGGGGAATGTTGTGTTTGCGGTAGTTGATGTAGTGTTCGAACGCGAGCAGGTAGGTTTCCTGGCACTTTTCAATCTTCTCCACGCGCAGCAGTCCGGTGCGGTCTGCGGGCGGGACGGGCGGGCGTCGGGCGGGGCCGCGGGCTACGCAGCTGCCGCCCCTCTGTCCAGCCCCACGGCTGCCCTCCATGCCCATGGCTAGCTCCCCGCCCCCTCTCCAGCAACCCACCTGCCCCATTGCACCCCCTACCCACCCCTCCGTGCCCATGGCTAGCTCCCCGCCCCCTCTCCAGCAACCCACCTGCCCCATTGCACCCCCTCAACCCACCCCTCCGTGCCCATCCCTAGCTCCCCGCCCCCTCTCCAGCAACCCACCTGCCTCATTGCACCCCCTACCCACCCTTCCGTGCCCATCGCTAGCTCCCCGCCCCCTCTCCAGCAACCCACCTGCCTCATTGCACCCCCTACCCACCCCTCCGTGCCCATGGCTAGCTCCCCGCCCCCTCTCCAGCAACCCACCTGCCTCATTGCACCCCCTACCCACCCCTCCGTGCCCATCCCTAGCTCCCCGCTCCCTCTCCAGCAACCCACCTGCCTCATTGCACCCCCTACCCACCCCTCCGTGCCCATGGCTAGCTCCCCGCCCCCTCTCCAGCAACCCACCTGCCCCATTGCACCCCCTCTACCCACCCCTCCATGCCCATGGCTAGCTCCCCGCCCCTCTCCAGCAACCCACCTGCCCCATTGCACCCCCTACCCACCCCTCCGTGCCCATGGCTAGCTCCCCGCCCCCTCTCCAGCAACCCACCTGCCCCATTGCACCCCCTACCCACCCCTCCGTGCCCATCCCTAGCTCCCCACCCCCTCTCCAGCAACCCACCTGCCCCATTGCACCCCCTCTACCCACCCCTCCGTGCCCATGGCTAGCTCCCCGCCCCCTCTCCAGCAACCCACCTGCCCCATTGCACCCCCTACCCACCCCTCCGTGCCCATGGCTAGCTCCCCGCTCCCTCTCCAGCAACCCACCTGCCTCATTGCACCCCCTACCCACCCCTCCGTGCCCATGGCTAGCTCCCCGCCCCCTCTCCAGCAACCCACCTGCCCCATTGCACCCCCTCTACCCACCCCTCCATGCCCATGGCTAGCTCCCCGCCCCTCTCCAGCAACCCACCTGCCCCATTGCACCCCCTACCCACCCCTCCGTGCCCATGGCTAGCTCCCCGCTCCCTCTCCAGCAACCCACCTGCCCCATTGCACCCCCTCTACCCACCCCTCCATGCCCATGGCTAGCTCCCCGCCCCCTCTCCAGCAACCCACCTGGCCCATTGCACCCCCTACCCACCCCTCCGTGCCCATGGCTAGCTCCCCGCTCCCTCTCCAGGACCCACCTGCCTCATTGCACCCCCTACCCACCCCTCCGTGCCCATGGCTAGCTCCCCGCTCCCTCTCCAGGACCCACCTGCCTCATTGCACCCCCTACCCACCCCTCCGTGCCCATGGCTAGCTCCCCGCCCCCTCTCCAGCAACCCACCTGCCTCATTGCACCCCCTACCCAGCCCTCCATGCCCATTGCTAGTTCCCCACCCCCTCTCCAGCAACCCACCTGCCCCATTGCACCCCCTACCCACCCCTCCGTGCCCATCCCTAGCTCCCCGCCCCCTCTCCAGCAACCCACCTGCCCCATTGCACCCCCTACCCACCCCTCCGTGCCCATCCCTAGCTCCCCACCCCCTCTCCAGCAACCCACCTGCCCCATTACACCCCCTCTACCCACCCCTCCATGCCCATGGCTAGCTCCCCGCCCCTCTCCAGCAACCCACCTGCCTCATTGCACCCCCTCTACCCACCCCTCCGTGCCCATGGCTAGCTCCCCGCCCCCTCTCCAGCAACCCACCTGCCCCATTGCACCCCCTACCCACCCCTCCGTGCCCATCCCTAGCTCCCCGCCCCCTCTCCAGCAACCCACCTGCCCCATTGCACCCCCTCTACCCACCCCTCCGTGCCCATCCCTAGCTCCCCACCCCCTCTCCAGCAACCCACCTGCCCCATTGCACCCCCTCTACCCACCCCTCCGTGCCCATCCCTAGCTCCCCACCCCCTCTCCAGCAACCCACCTGCCCCATTACACCCCCTCTACCCACCCCTCCATGCCCATGGCTAGCTCCCCGCCCCTCTCCAGCAACCCACCTGCCTCATTGCACCCCCTACCCACCCCTCCGTGCCCATCCCTAGCTCCCCACCCCCTCTCCAGCAACCCACCTGCCCCATTGCACCCCCTACCCACCCCTCCGTGCCCATCCCTAGCTCCCCACCCCCTCTCCAGCAACCCACCTGCCCCATTGCACCCCCTACCCACCCCTTCGTGCCCATCCCTAGCTCCCCGCCCCCTCTTCAGCAACCCACCTGCCCCATTGCACCCCCTCTACCCACCCCTCCGTGCCCATGGCTAGCTCCCCGCCCCTTTCCAGCAACCCACCTGCCTCATTGCACCCCCTCTACCCACCCCTCCGTGCCCATCCCTAGCTCCCCGCCCCCTCTCCAGCAACCCACCTGCCCCATTGCACCCCCTCTACCCACCCCTCTGTGCCCATCCCTAGCTCCCCGCCCCCTCTCCAGCAACCCACCTGCCCCATTGCACCCCCTACCCACCCCTCCGTGCCCATCCCTAGCTCCCCACCCCTCTCCAGCCAACCCACCTGCCCCATTGCACCCCCTACCCACCCCTCCGTGCCCATCCCTAGCTCCCCGCCTCCTCTCCAGCAACCCACCTGCCCCATTGCACCCCCTACCCACCCCTCCGTGCCCATCCCTAGCTCCCCACCCCTCTCCAGCCAACCCACCTGCCCCATTGCACCCCCTACCCACCCCTCCGTGCCCATCCCTAGCTCCCCGCCTCCTCTCCAGCAACCCACCTGCCCCATTGCACCCCCTACCCACCCCTCCGTGCCCATTCCTAGCTCCCCGCCCCCTCTCCAGCAACCCACCTGCCCCATTGCACCCCCTACCCAGCCCTCCGTGCCCATCCCTAGCTCCCCACCCCCTCTCCAGCAACCCACCTGCCCCATTGCACCCCCTACCCACCCCTCCGTGCCCATCGCTAGCTCCCTGCCCTCCATTCAACCACTGGCCACATTGGACCCCCTCTACCCACCCCTCTGTGCCCATCGCTAGAGCCCTGTGCAAATACAAAATTTGTATCTGCATCTGCCAAAATGAGCTGGGGATCTCCACATCCACATGGGCAGATATGACGTGGGTATCTGTGGATTTGCACCGTTCCCCTCTGTACTCCTCCTACCCCCACAAAACCCCTCTCCCGGCCTGCCCATCCATCCACACCCGTCGCGTCCCCTTTCTGGCTGTTCATTCCCATTGTTACCCCCCTACCGCTCCTTCCCCAGAAATACTCCGTCATCCATTCACCTGCACTACTACCAGCTATCTGCTCTCCCGCCCCACTTCTAGCCACACACCTGGCCCCACCCAAACCCCTCCATCTCCAGCTATCTCTGAGCCCAGAGCAACGGCTCCGGCTCCGGCTCCGGGCTCCATGCCGGCACAAGCATAGCTGTGGCTGTCGGCTAAGCCCCACACATGCTCCACAGGGAGCTTTGTCTCCTGCATCCCAGGCCTGCCCTCTGGCACTCTTAGCTGGCCCTGCAGATCTGGGCTGGTGCATCCAAGAGCAGCTGATTGTGAGGGGCAGGCTGTGGAGCTCTCAGCTGAATCCACAGGGGGTAGAAGGAACTGCCCTCCCTGCCCCTATGGGCAGCAGCAGCCATGTGGCCCAGTGCATGATGGGAATATCCCTTCCCAGCAGCAGGGCCCAGTGGGAGTGAGGGGCAGCCGCCCCCCGCAGGCCCGTACCTGAGGACATGAGCAGCACGGCCTGCAGCAGCGCCACCTCCGTGTCGTCCAGGTTGAAGGCGGAGAGCGACTTGCCCAGGTCGAAGATGGCGTCGGACACCACGCCCAGCCCCCCGTTCTTCAGCTGCTCCCGCTTGACGGCCATCTCCCCGCTCAGCGTCAGCGTCTCGCTCTCGGGGTCGTAGCGCACGGCCGCCCGCAGCGACATGATCTCCATGCAGCAGCCCTTCAGCAGGATGATCTGGTCCTCGCAAGGCAGCTGCGGGGCGGGGGCGGGGTCAGACACGCAGGGAGGAGCCTCTGCTGCTCTGTGCTCCGCCTACTTCCCCGGGGGCCCCTCCCCCGATCCCGCCCCTTTCCCTCTGATCCCTCCCCTTTCCCTCCGATCCCGCCCCTTTCCCTCAGCTCCCGCTTGGACCCCTCCCCCGATCCCACCCATTTCCCTCAGCTCCCTCTTGGACCCCTCCCCCGATCCCGCCCCTTTCCCTCTAATCCCACCCCTTTCCCTCCGATCCCTCCCCTTTCCCTCAGCTCCCGCTTGGGCCCCTCCCCCAATCCCACCCCTTTCCCTCAGCTCCCTCTTGGACCCCTCCCCCGATCCCGCCCCTTTCCCTCAGCTCCCGCTTGGACCCCTCCCCCGATCCCACCCCTTTCCCTCAGCTCCCGCTTGGACCCCTCCCCCGATCCCGCCCCTTTCCCTCAGCTCCCGCTTGGACCCCTCCCCCGATCCCACCCCTTTCCCTCAGCTCCCGCTTGGACCCCTCCCCCGATCCCACCCCTTTCCCTCAGCTCCCTCTTGGACCCCTCCCCCGATTCCGCCCCTTTCCCTCAGCTCCCGCTTGGACCCCTCCCCCGATCCCGCCCCTTTCCCTCAGCTCCCGCTTGGACCCCTCCCCCGATTCCGCCCCTTTCCCTCAGCTCCCGCTTGGACCCCTCCCCCGATTCCGCCCCTTTCCCTCAGCTTCTGCTTTTAACCCCCCCGCCCTTGACAAGCCTGGACCCCCCCAACCCAACCCACTTCCTCTCCCCCGCCCCTGCCTACCTCTGAAAACATGGGCAGTTTTTTGGCAAAGTCCACCACGCGGGTGATGGCCGGGGTGATGATTTTTGTAAACTCGCTGAACGCCTCCAGGTCGACTTTGTCCCCGTCGGGCATGGAGGCCATGGGCGACTGGCCGATATCCTCGGGCTGTGGGCAAGGCCGGGACAGCCCGTCAGGGAGCCTCTCCCCCCCCGCGGGCACGGCCCCGCAGAGCCGTCTCCGGGGGTCGGGGATGGGGTGAGAGGGAGCCGTGTGCCTGGTCACAGAGCCGCCGGGAAGGGCTCCCTGCCTGCCCCACCATGCCGTGGCTCTCCCAGGGCACCCAGGGGCTCCCCCGCTCAGAGCTGTGCCCTCCTCTCGCCCCAGGGTGGGATTATCCCCATGGCCGCTGCAGGGGCCAGTGGGAGAGGCAAGACCAGGGCATGGACGAAGCCTTTGCTGGGTTTTCTCCTGCTTGCTCCTGGGGGGGGGGGGGGGGACACCCATCATTCTCCAAAACTGCAGGCTCTGGGCTTGGCCTCTGCCCACCCACACTGAGATCCTTGGGCACTGCCCTGCAGCCAGCACCAGAGAACCCAGGCGTCCTGCCTCCGAGCGGTATACTTCCCTCACCAGCCAGCACCAGACCCCGCCTCGGCCAGCCGAGTCGGGAGGGGGCCCCCATCTGACCCACCCATGAACCGAGTTGGCGGGTCTCAGCCCAGGTCCCCACAGCTGCATCCTGAGACCGTTCCCCTCCCAACCGGCCCCAATGGGCTCTCTCAGAGCCGGAGAGTCGCCCTGCCCCCGTGATGGTAGATGGCGGGGGGCGGGCGCCTTGCAGAGCCGGGGGAGCAGACGGGCTCAAGTTAGTGCCCGTCACCCATTTGGAGAGGACAACGTTCTGCCACCAGATTTCTACTGGGCCCGTCACTGTGGTCTCTGGGCTCTGAGCCCTATGGGAGAGGGACGGGTCTCACACGGGCTGCACAGACACCGGGCACAGTGCACGGGGGTGGGCTAGAAGTGCCGTCTCCTTGCAGAGCACTGGCTCTGGGTTCTGAGGAGGGCTGTGCGCGTGAGCGGGCATTGCACGGTGGGCCAGGGCACGTGAGCACATGAAGGTGCGTGTGCACGTGCTTGCACGCCTGCGAGGGAGCATACAGGTGCGAATGCGTGCACGGTGACCGCAGCTTGCACTCAGGGTGGGCGTGGCGTGTGCGGTGCAGGAGGGACACGAGTGGGGGGGGTGCCCCACGCGGATGGCGGGAGGTCAGGGCGCTCACCAGGAATTTCCGCTTCTGTTTCCAATGGCTGCCCTGGGCGTTGGTGCTGCGATGCGCCTCCGTCACCACGTGGATCAGCTCCCACTCCTCGGCGCTGGGCTCCGGGCGGTGCTGCAGGGTCTTGATCATCTCCTCCTTGCGCCGCCGCTCCCGGTTCTCCTCGATCAGCTTCCGCTTGGCTACCCGCTTGGAGTCGTCCAGCACCACTGGGGGCAGCACGCAGAGGGGGGCGGGGCGTGAGCGCAGGGGGCGGGCTCTGACACGGCCAATCCCAGCTCAGCTCCACACAGCGGCCCTGGTGATTGGCCGGGGAGCCCCTTATTGGCCAGAAGGTGTGGCCCGCGGAAGACCAGAGCGCCAAGCCAGCTACCCTGGGGCGGGGAACGCCGGTGCCGCATTCTGAGTGACGGGTGCAAGATCTGGGGCCTGGCGCCACCCACAGGGGCAGCACCCCTCTCTCTCTGCCCCACCTGCCTTCATCGGCTTTGAGGGTGATCACCGCCCTCCCCCCTTGCACCCCACCTCGGGGAGGATACATGTCTTTGCCTCACGCTGGGCTGCCCTTGCAGCTGCCTCCAGCCGAGGTGCTTGCTACAGCCCCCCGGCTTGCGGCTGGAAGAGGGGGCTGAGCGGTGGAGGCAGGTTGGGGTCCCCCTCCCCGGCAGGCACCCGAATTTGGGAAATGGCCCCCAGACAGGCCTGTAGCAGGGACCGAGCGTGTGACCCTGGCCATGTGCTACCCCAGCCCAGTCCAGGGCCGCCCCCCCCGGCTACCTCTCCCCCCTTACAGTCCATGGCCATGCCCACGGCGATGCACTTCTTGAAGCGGCACAGCTGGCACTGGTTGCGGGTGATCTTGTCGATGACACAGCTGCCATCGTACTTGCAGGAGTAGGACGGGTGCAGGTTCTTCTGGATGGTCCGTCGGAAAAAGCCCTGCAGGGTATGGGACAGATGCTGGTGAGACCCCCCCCGGGTCAGCCCAGCCCTGAACCCACCCACCCATCTACCCACCCACCAGGAAAGGCCCCCAGAGAACAAGCCCCCAGGCAGCCCCACAGGACGGGTATCGTGGGAGTGGCTCTCCCGGCACCAGGGTGCAGCCACCTCTGGGGTGCAGCGCAGCAGCCGCGTTAGTGCCGCTCAGCAATGGGGATGGGTCAGGTTGGGACAGGAAGTGACGGAGGATCCTGTGTCCATCTCCTGCCATGTCGCCAGGGCTCCCCTCCCCCGCAGTGAGCCTCCTAGCGCCCCCTGGTGCCAGCCTGGGAAACTGAGGTTAAGGACAGAGAGGGACCTTCCCGGGTCCCACCCCGGCAGCCTCCCCTCCCCGTGCACAGCAGGCCTACAGCTGCTGACCTTGAGTTCCGGTGGCCCACCAGTGCCCTCCCATGCCCCTCGCGGGAGCCCACCACCCACAGGTGTGGGGCTGGCCAGGCCGGCGACGGCCCTCCAGTGTCTCACCTTGCAGCCCTCGCAGGTGATGCAGCGGTAGTGGTAGCCGGTCGCCTTGTCACCGCACACGACACATTGTTCATCTTTGTCCAGGTAACTAGGGATGTACCCTGGGGGGGGGGAGGAACCCAAAGGTTACAGCCCTGTGGAGCTGGCGCCCGGGGGAGAGAGGGGCTCCTGCGGGATGGTGAGCGTGTGCTCGCACGGACACTCGTGTGTGCACGCGCACACATGCTTATCCCGCACAGTCATGCTCACACACGTACAGGCTGCATACTTGTTCTTCCGGGGGCCCTTTCACAGTGGAGGAGTAGGTGGGGGGGGGGTACATGGAGAAATTACCCCCCCTTTAGCCCACTCAGAGCAGGCCCCAGCGTCCCTCAGTCTGGGGGACTGCAGGATGTGGGTGACATGGTAGAGGAAGCCTCTAGCCTGGAGCTGCCCCAGGCGTCTGGATCCGGGACCCAGACGCGGCGCCAGCAGGCAGGTGGCCCCGGGGAGTGGCCCGTTCCCTCCGCCAGACGCCAGGGGAGGGCGCGGAGCTAGGGGCCGGGCAGCAGCCCAGCGGGGCAGGATCCCAGCGAAGCGGGGCCCAGGGAAGGTGCTGAGCCGAGGACGAGCGAGCCACGGTGAAGGGCGAAGGCAGCGCAGCCGCGCCGTGGAGGAGCCGGCCAGCCAAAGCACGTCACGGGGGCTGCCCAGGGACACAAGGGCTGGAGGAGCAGAGAGAGATGCCCCCCGGGGTCAAGGGCACCTTGCTCCAGCAGGCAGGGACGTGCGTGGGGGAGGGGGCACCTCAGGTAGCTCTGGGCACGGCGGGGTGGCAGTGCCAGGGCCTTGCACGGAACGTGCCAGAGGCTTAACCCAGGAAATGACAGATGCAAATGGGCACAGAGCCACTCTGAGCTCTCCCCCCCCCACACACACCAGGGCCTCTCACGCTCCCCCCCATGCCCTGGGCTCCCTCCCCCCCACGCCCCTAAACGTGCCCACCCTGCTCCTGTCACAGCCCGGGAGCTCTGCCCGTGTTATCCCTGGAACAGTCCCCCCCCCCCAGCGACCGTGGTGTTTGCTTGGCCGTGGGTTTATCTCCCACCCGCAGGGCCCCGCGGTCCGGCCTGCTGGAGCCGATACCCTGAGCTGCCCCGGGCTCGGGGCTGGGCCGGCCCCCCCGCCGGGTCCTAGCCTGACCCCAACACCCTCCCTAGGGCACGGCAGGGCCGGATTTTGGGGGGGCAGTGACTCGGGCCGGACCCCAGCCTGGGGCAGGGCCCAGCAACGATGCCAAGGAGAAAACAGCCACGGCAGGGACACGGTGCCCTGGGGTGCCCACAGCTCACCCTGGGGCAGAGGGGCAGGCCAGGCGTCTGGACGCGGGTGCAGGGCGGTACCTGACATGCTGCTCTTCACCGAACATTGGCTGCTCTTTCTTTTGCGTTTCCCATCCAGCCACCTGCAGCAGAGCGAGCACAAGCCCCGGTTACTGGCCGCAGCGACACCCCCGGCGCCTCCCCCCCACTGGAGCCCCCCCGGCAGGCGGGTCACGTCCCACGTCCCCATTGCGCGGTCAGGCAAACCGAGGCCAAGGCAGCAACTCACAGGACAGCCCCAGCTCAGGCCACGGGTGCGGCGAAAGCCCGTTATCTGGGTGAGCAGAGGAGATAAGGGGCCTTGAGAGGGCTGGGGACAGGCGCTGAACACACATCCCCCCCCCATGCCGCGCCTTGGCCTCCCCCGCCCACTGACCAACCTCCACTGGCCCTCCAGCCCTATAAACCTGACGCCACCCCTGAAACGTCCTCTAACCCCGACCCTATCTCCCCACCCCCACAGCCCTCTAACCCTGTAACTGCACCCCTCCCTCCCTCCGACCCTGTGCCCCCCAGGCCTCTCTCCTTCCCATCCCCCCTTCCCATCCTAGCCAACCCTGTAACCCCACCCCCTAGCTCTGTAACTCCACCCATCTCCCCACCCCCACAGCCCTCTAACCGCACCCCTCCCTCCCTCCGACCCCACCCCCATCCCCCCTTCCAGTCCTGGCTAACCCTGTAACCCCACCCTCTAGGTCTGTAACTCCACCCCGTCTCCCCTCTTCCCCCCCGCCCCCCCAGTGCAATCTCCCCGCCTTGGGAGTCTGGCTCAATAAGCAGGAGTCCAAGGGTCGGATTCAGACGCCCTGTGATCTGGGGGGCAGGGGTGGCCCCCAGCAGCAACACCTGAACCTACCCCCAGCTCGGAACAGGGGCTGCTGATCCTCCCGCAGGGAGTGGGGGGGAGGGGAAGGGACAGGCTGGCTATAGTGGGGCCTTGCGTACCCCCCCGGCCCCGGACCGCCGAGCCGTCTGCTGCAGCAATGCCGGGGGACCCATGTTCCCTCCAATCTTCTCCATCCACGTGCGGAATACATTTTTGTTTGTGCACCGCGGCGCATGCCGATGGGCACCCCCCAGCAGAAACACAAACCTAGCGGTGGGCGCTGTGCTCAGCAGCCGGGCAGCTTCTGAATCTCCCCTGAGCGGCCGCACAAGCGCCCGGCTGACAGGGAGCCCTGCTGGGGACCCCCCCCCCCCAGGGACCTCGGGGAACAGGCTGAGCAAACCATAAAGTAGTGAGGTGATGGGCCACACGCAACACAGCCCCCGGCTGGATCCAGAGCCTGGGGGGAGGGGACGGGTGGATTTACCACAGCCCAGCTGCAGCCCTCTCGGGCTTTCCCACTGGGGCTCTTACAGCTCCCTGGCTCCAAGGGGGGCCTGGAGCAGCACAGGAGGCAAACGCCCCCTGCTTCAGGTCTGGTCTGGGGAGCACAGGGCAGGCAGGGAGACAGGGTGCAAGGGGTACTGGGCAAGCAGAGGCTTGGCAGGGGGGCACGGGGCAGGCAGGGGGACCGAGCAGGTGAGAGAGACAGGATGGAGGGGGCACGGGGCAGGCACAAAGCAGGCCGGGGGGCACAGGATGTGGGGGGCACGGGGCAGCTGGGGGGCAGGGCGTGGAGGGCACAGGGCAGGTGGGGGCAGGGCATAGGGGGCACACAGCAGGTGGGGGGCAGGGCGTGGGGGGCATGGGGTAGGTGGGGGGCAGGGCGTGGAGGGCAGGTGGGGGCAGGGCACAGGGGGCACACGGCAGGTGGGGGCAGGGCGTGGGGGGCACGGGGCAGGTGGGGACAGGGCACAGGGGGCACACGGCAGGTGGGGGGCAGGGCGTGGGGGGCACGGGGCAGGGCACAGGGGGCACACGGCAAGTGGGGGGCAGGGCGTGGAGGGCACATGGCAGGTGGGGGGCACGGGGCATGAGTGTGTGGGGGGGTCGGTGCCCCCCAGGACCCATGGCTGTTTTTTCACGCTCAGGTACATTCCAAGACAAAATGTCCTTTTGGCCCAAGCTGGCAAATGACATCAGAGAAGGCTTGTCCAATCAGTGGCCAGAGGCCTGCAAGTCATTTGCATGCAGGGAATCCATTGGTGCACATGGCTGGAAAAGTTCC
Source organism: Pelodiscus sinensis (assembly GCF_049634645.1). Classification (NCBI taxonomy): domain Eukaryota; kingdom Metazoa; phylum Chordata; order Testudines; family Trionychidae; genus Pelodiscus; species Pelodiscus sinensis. Next base: position 11,024,634 of record NC_134739.1, read on the forward strand.
GCCTGCACAGCAGTACCCCTGGGGGGCAGCGGGGGGGGGGCACAGCCGGGGCTGCAGGTGGGAACTGAGGGGCCCAGCCCTGCCCGTCGGGACTGGGGGGCACTCGCAGACCGTGGGGGAGGGGAGATAGGGACAACTGGGGGGGCTGGGCTGGAACCCTCACGCTAAGCGGAAGGTCCAAGAAGCGGCTTCTCCTCTGATCGGGGAGCCCCACGCTGACCCTGGCCCGGCCCCAGCGTGCAATGCCAGCCTGCCAGCCGTGTGGGGAGCAGCCCTGAGCTCGGCCGTGCTGCGCCGTCCTGCCAGGGCTCTCCCAGCCCAGCCGGCTCCGGGCAGAGTGTCCTGACACCGGTCGGGAAGAGGGGCTCAGCTCCACGCCCAGCCCTGCACCCTACACGGCCGTGGGCTGGTGGCGCCCTGCAGCAGCATGGCCAGGGGTCCCTGCAAAGTAAGCAGGGGCCTGGCTCCCAGTCCAGAGCCCGCTCCCCTGGGGGCAGTGCGCCTGGTGGGGGGTCAGCGCCAGATGTTGCTAGCCATTGGCCCACGGGGATAAGAACCAATGCTGCAAATACGCTGGTTCTCCCCACTTTCCTGCAGACCCTACAATAACAACCCAGTGCGTCCCAGGCCGTCCCTTCCAGCTACCCTGCAATAAAGAATGAGGGGCGGGGAGAAGGGCGAGGTGCAATCCTGCCCACAGACCCTGCTGCGACAAACTGGGAGGGGGGAGAGACCAGCCCTTCCTGCAGACCCTATAAAAAACAACCATTGCCAGGGCCTGGGCGTTCGCGCTCCCAGCTCACCCAAGTGCCTGGAAGCTGAGGGCGGGAGATCAGGGAGTCTCCGCCCCGTGACACGTGCGGTGCTGAGAGCAAGGCCGAGGACGGGGGGTGGGCATGAGGCTTCCACACTGCCGGGCTGCCTGCCAGGGGCCGGATGCCGAATCCCGGCTACGGAGCAAGCTGTGCCCGGGCAGCGGCGCACAGCCCCCCAGCTGAGCCCTCCCCAGGGCACGGGGCAGGGCAGTACAGAGCCCCCCACGCACCCCCAGCCTGGGGCCTGATTCCGCAGGGCTGCATCCCGAAAGGGGATTCCCCTGCTCCGAGGCCCAAGCCGCCCTGGGGCAGGGTGTGTCTGAGATCCAAGGGTGACCCTGCCTTGGCCCAGCTCCCGGGTGGGGGGAGGCCACGTGCTCCCCTGGGGAATCTGTCCCGGACATGGCCTGTGCTCGTAGCTTGTTTACCAGCTGGGCGCCGCCAGGGTGTGGGGCCCTCCCGGGGTGGCTGGGTCATCGGGGGACAGGGGCCTTCAAGGTAACGGGCTTCCTCCCACCCAGCCTGACACGGAGACTGCTCCCAGGGCACACGGGGGCACGCTGCTCCACCAGCAAGCTAGGGCTAGAGCCAAGAACAGAACCCAGGAGTCCGGGCTGCCACTCCCGGCTCTATCCACTAGACCCCACTCCCCTCCCAGATGGAGGGCAGAACCCAAGAGTCCGGGCTGCCAGAACCCTCCACGCTCTAGCCACTAGACCCCACTCTCCTCCCAGAACCATGGATAGAACCCAGGAGTCCTGGCTCCCAGGCACCCTGCTCTATCCACTAGACCCCACTCCCCTCCCGGAGCTTGGGACCAGAAGCCAGGAGAGCTGTGGGGAGCCAGCACTATTAGTCCGTGCTGCCCCCCGTACCCCTGTTCCCTGCCTTCCTTGGCCGGGTCCCTTTATCCCTCGTGACAGAAGCAGTAAATCACAAGCAACCTGATCCAGCAGCTCAGCCTTGCCCCTCCAGAAGAGGCGAGGTGGAAAGTCCGGCCCCAGCCCCCCGGCCCTCACAGGCATCAGGTTCAGCAGGGCTGGGCAGCGCGAGCGAGCACCTGTCAGACTGGTGTCACTCACCCAGCACTCCCCCCCCGAGACACCCCCTGCACGAGCCTGGGCGTGCAAGGGAACGTGGGATCAAAGGACGAGGGCACGGGCCTTGGTGAGGGCCAGCACGAGGGAGAGTCCTGGGGGGCGAAGGTAGCCAGGGCGTGCCAGGGCAAAAGGGAGCGTGCAAGTGTGAGCTGCTGAGTGTGCCAAAGAGTGAACGAGTGTGACGGGGCAGGAGTGTGCGAAGGGGCCGACCTCCAGCTTCAGCCCCCGGCCCCATTTTGGGCTGGCAACGTCAGTCACAACAAAACAAGCCATAAAGATGCTGCACCCTCCCCTTGCGATGTGGGGCCCAGAGAGTCAGGGGGCGAAGGGGCTGCGCTCACAGGCCCATGGAGGGGTGTTCGGGGCACGTGGCCACGGCCACCCGTGGCGCACGACTGAGCGTGCAAACACACTGGGGAGCGGGGGCGCTGGGGATTTCCCTGCTGCCTCGGGTGAGGGAGCTCCGAGCAGGGCCAGGGGGCTGGAATGGTGCGGGAGGTGGGGGTGTTGGAGAAGCGCTCGGCGCCCGGGATGGCCGGGAGCAGAGACCCGACAAGCTCGTCGCAGCCCAGGCTGACTGGCTGGTCGTGCCCTGATGCACTCTGAGAGCTGCCCACTGCCCTCACCCCACCCAGCCCCTTTTGAGTCCCCCAGCACCATCCCCCCATCAGCAGGGTGCAGCCCCAGCAGGAGACGGGCCTCGGGCCCCCACACGCTGGGCGCTCCAGGCCCCCATGGAACAGAGGTGTGGATGGCCGGAAGGCCCTGGCTTGAAAGCCCCACTCGCAGAGCGGCTGGCACTAACCCCGTGCTCCGCCCCAGAGCCAGCTCTCAGGCAGGGTGATGCCCAGGGGCTGGGTTTCTGCAGCATGACACTGCCACCTGGTGGCCAGGTGCACCAATCGCAGGTGGGTATCTCTGGCCCCCACCCGTTGGCTCGGCTCTTGGCCAAAGGTGGGGACCTGCGGGGACACCTTGGCTACGTTGCTGCCCTCCTCTGTGCCTCGGTTTCCCCCTCTGTAGGAGGGCACCTGCTTTTGGGGGTTGCTGGACAGCTCTGCACCTGCTCCCCCACCGCAGGGACCTGGGGTTAAAGCTGGGATCGGAGGGATGCTGAGGTGTAGGAGAGTGTGTGCGCTCAGCGGCTGGTGCACACGGCTGTGCGCACACCTCCAGCTGTTTGCACACACACATGCCCGCGGGTGCGCGTGTGAGGATGCCACAAGCCTCGGCACCTGCCACACGGGGAGGGGGGGCAGGGAGCTGATCAGCAAACACACTGGTGGGTTCACACCCCTGGAGAGGCACATGCTGAGGGGGTTCCCTGCCCCCCGCCCCGGCACAGCCCCGAAGACAGAGGAATCCGGGCCCCTGCAGGGAGCGTGTTCCTAAGCCACCCCCCTGCCCCCACCCGCCTCAGGTAGCAAGGCACCCGCTCCCACTTAACCCCCAGCCCTGGGGGAGATTCACCTTCAGGCCGGTGGGTTTCCAACCGGTTTGCACCACAGCCATGTTTACAACTAGGGCTCCCTCCCTGCCAAACAGCAGCCAGCTCTAGGGTGGAGCGCAGCAAGGAGCACCCAGCCACGCTGCGCGGCCAGTCAGGACCGGGAGTGACAGCGGAGATGGGGGGCATTTAAGGAGGCAGACGGGAACTGGCCATTTGATTCAGCCCTGGGCACGGCCAACCACATCCTGGGCCACGGAGGACAGGCAGCCCAGCGGTGCCAGGAATAGGAGGCTGTGCAAATGCCAGGCAGCGGCGCAGGCGGCCAGGGTCTGTCTACTGGCCAGGTGACACCTGCCGCTTCCCGGACCCAGCTGGGCCTGGCTGGTGCCAGTGATGGAAAGAGAACCCATTCCCTCGACCCCACTCCCCCGCCCAGCCCTGACCCCACTCCCCCACCCGGCCCCGGCCTCACCTCCGTGGGAAGTGCAAGAGCCAGAGCCAGCTGGCACTGGCTCTTTGCAGCACGAGGGCACGCCCATCTTCACTAGTGTACGTGCTTGTGCACCCTACTCCACTACTGCACTGGCCCTGCTAGGGAGCACCCCCCACCCTGAACCCGGAGCTGCCCCACCAAGGGACTGGCCACAGCCAGCCTGGCCGGGACAGCCCCTCCCGACAGCTCGACTCCTCTACAGGGATGAAAGTCAGGGGTGGAAACAGGCTGAGCCCGGCTCAGCCACCCCGCCCAGCTCATGGGGGTCTTTGAACCCGGGACCCTCACACTGGCAGCACAGAGCCCCCGCCGCTCAAGCGGACGGGAGAACTCCATCGGCTAGCCACACAAGTAGGCTGTTATCCCCTGAGAAGCTGGAGGCTGCGCCTGGCAGGGCAGTTCACAGCAGCAGACAGAGAAGGGAACGGCAGGGGATGTGGGGCGACTCGGGGGGGGGGGCTTGCCAAGCTCTTACCGGGTTTCCTCTGGCTCCGACAGGCAGTCCAGGGTGGTGGGCTTCTGTGCCATTCACCGCAATTCCATCCAGGCGCGCTCAGGAGAGACCGAGGTGGGCTCCGCCCCCAGATGCGCTGCGCCACGGCCGCCACGGCAGACGCGGGGCGGGGAGAGGGGGGGGTCTATGACGCGCTCCCCATGGCGCCCGGCTCAGCGCCCGGCGGCGGAGAACATCCCCGGGCGGGGCGGGGGAGGCAGCCGAAGGGGGAGGGGCGCCGAGCCCACCACGCCCGGCCCACGGGAGAGACCCTACAAAAAACACACAGGGCCTTGAAACGGCAGCTCCGGGCCCCAGGGGATCCCCGCGAAGGGAGAGGGGCGAAGTCCCCACCCGGACATGGCGGGAGAACCCCTGCTCATAAGCTGGGCTAGGGCTCTTCCCCACCCCCCTCTGCCGGAGAGACCCCCCCCGTGGGGGGCACAGGCTCCATGCCCCCCTGCCCGAGGCCAGTAGGAGCGGGGTGTGCTTGTGCCCCATGGAGGAGACGGGAAGGGGCCAGGGGAAGGCTGGGAGTCATGGTGGGGAGACTGGGCCCCCACCACAAATCCCTCCCCCCTCCAGCCCCCCCATCACTCTGCTCTGGCGGCAGATAAGGGGGGGCAGGTGACACCCCAGAGGCAGGGAAGGGAGCTGCTCCCAGAGCCAGCCTGGGCTCCCCCTGTCTCAGAGCCGCTCAAATTCCCCCCCCTTCCTCCTCCGCGGGCTGACAGCAGCCGAGGTCACCCAGAGGTGAAGCAGCAGCTGGATGCGTGCCCTCCCGCAGCCGGGCACAGGGCACGGCCCCCTCCCGGGCAGCCCCCCAGCCCCTCGCCCAGCCCCCCCGCCAAACGTGAGGGTTTCTGCAAACGGCCTGGCACGGGGCCAAGCTAAGCAGGCACATCAAAGGGCAGCGGAGAAGCGGGTCTCCCCCCGGCCCCCCCCAGGCAGGAAGTGTCGGGGGGAGGGGGAGGTGAGCTGCGTCCTTGGCTGACCCCTGCCGGGGTCTCCGCCCGGGGTGACGGCTGGGCACAGCGCACACGTGTGGGAACAATTGCCGCCCGAGGTCAGCTGAGGACAAAAGACGGGTTCCTGGCTTCCCAGCCGACCCAGCGGAAACGCTGCGGCTGGATGGGGGCCTGGGCGGAGGGGACGGGAGATGGGGGGTGGTGGGGCCTGCCAGGCACGGGGGCTGGAGAAGAGGCACGCCGAGTGCACTAGCCTGCAGCTTTGGCTTGGCACATCCAGGGAGCGCAGGCGTTTGCACAGGGGGAGGGGAGTGCGTGCAAGAGTTTGCACTAGCACACGTGGAGCACGCCATCTGGAACGCCTGGGCGCGGAGGCGTGTGCAAGGGGGCAGCCCCGTGCGAGAATGGGCGCACGCATGTCCCGAGAGCCGGGGGTGCACGTCTTGAGAAGGTGCACGTGTGCAGAGAGCCAAGGGGGTGCACACATGTCCAGGCAGGCCACACACGTGTCCCAAGAATTGGGTGTGAGTGCATGAATCATAAGCGCCCCTCTGAGCCATGTGACATAGTCCTGATCTGCCCCCATCCCCAAAGGCAGCAGGCACTGCAGGGCCCCCAGAACTCTTCCAGCTGCCCCCCAGAACATCTCCATCTACCCCCTCAGAACGCCTCCAGCTGGCCTCCCAGAACGCCTCCATCTGCCCCCCAGAACATCTCCATCTACCCCCCCAGAACGCCTCCAGCTGGCCCCCCAGAACATCTCCATCTGCCCCCCAGAACATCTCCATCTACCCCCTCAGAACGCCTCCAGCTGGCCCCCCAGAACATCTCCATCTGCCCCCCAGAACATCTCCATCTACCCCCTCAGAACGCCTCCAGCTGGCCCCCCAGAACGCCTCCAGCTGGCCCCCCAGAACATCTCCATCTGCCCCCCAGAACATCTCCATCTACCCCCCCAGAACGCCTCCAGCTGGCCCCCCAGAACATCTCCATCTGCCCCCCAGAACATCTCCATCTACCCCCCCAGAACGCCTCCAGCTGGCCCCCCAGAACATCTCCATCTGCCCCCCAGAACATCTCCATCTACCCCCCCAGAACGCCTCCAGCTGGCCCCCCAGAACATCTCCATCTGCCCCCCAGAACATCTCCATCTACCCCCCCAGAACTCTTCCAGCTGCCCCCCAGAACATCTCCATCTACCCCCTCAGAACGCCTCCAGCTGGCCCCCCAGAACATCTCCATCTACCCCCTCAGAACGCCTCCATCTGCCCCCCAGAACATCTCCATCTACCCCCTCAGAACGCCTCCAGCTGGCCCCCCAGAACGCCTCCAGCTGGCCCCCCAGAACATCTCCATCTGCCCCCCAGAACATCTCCATCTACCCCCCCAGAACGCCTCCAGCTGGCCCCCCAGAACATCTCCATCTGCCCCCCAGAACATCTCCATCTACCCCCTCAGAACGCCTCCAGCTGGCCCCCCAGAACGCCTCCTGCTGGCCCCCCAGAACATCTCCATCTGCCCCCCAGAACATCTCCATCTACCCCCTCAGAACGCCTCCAGCTGGCCCCCCAGAACGCCTCCAGCTGGCCCCCCAGAACATCTCCGTCTGCCCCCCCAGAACCCCTCCGTCTGCCCCCCCCCAGAACCCCTCCAGCTGGCATCCTGCTCCATGGGGTGTCCCTCCCCTTGGAGCTGTGTCTGCAGGAGCCTTTGGGAAGGGAGGGAGGGGGACCTGGGTGTGAGCAAGCTGGAGAACTGGGGGCACCATGCAGCCCTTGAGCACCGCTGACCATTCCTGGGCTCCCCCACCAGGCAGCCACGGGGCCGGGGGGGCACTGCACAGCTCAGGTCTGGGATGCACAGACTCCAGGCTGCAGGCTCGGGTCTGGCTCAGCTCCCCAGTCATGCAGCTGGCCCCACCCTCCCTGTCCGGCTCCCCCTCTGCGCTGGCATCCCCAGCCTAGAGGCGGGAGCTGTGCTCCATCTAGAGAGGAGCCTGTGAGCAAAGAGCAGGAGAGTTTGGGGGGGGGGGGCTGCCCTGGGCTCCCGGGATGCAGCCAAGCAGGACTGGCAGGAAGCAGGGTGGGAGCAGTTCTGCCCACACCATCCAGAGCCCGAAACAACAGGGGGTAAACTGAGGCACGGAGGGGCAGGGACTGGTAGAGTCAGTATAGAACCCAGGCACCTAGCCTTCCCCTCCCCCACTTTCTAAGCTCCAAGCCCCCAGTTGCCTCCCAGAACCAGGAGTCCTGATAGGCTCCTGCTCTAGCCACTAGCCCATGCTGCCTCTCAGGGCATTTGCAGGTGCCACTGAGAGGGGAAGGGAAAGCCCCATGCCCCCCGCCTTGTCCCATGTCTCCCCCCAGCCCTGCAACACAGCCCCCCCTTGCCTTACCGTGCTGCAAGGGCTTATGGGTGAGTTGCAAATGCATCTCCCCTCCCAGAGACGAGGGGGCTGTCCCTGGACAAGTCCAGACGGGGGGAGGGGGCGCTGGCCCTGGGCAGTGCCAGGCCCACCTGCTGCCCAGCACCTCCCCACCAGGCAGAATGGATCCCTAGGGTGTGCCCCAGAGCCCCAGCGGGTGGGAGGAGCAGGGACAGGGGATTTCCGGGGTGTCAGCCACAGCCCGTCACGCTCTCAGCCCCAGCTCGGAGCATCTCTGGGCCAAGCACTGCCGGAAGGGGGGGCTTTACCAGCCAGAGAGACGCAAGGGGGGGCTGGGGACAGGGACCTACTGGGACCCAGAGATAGAAACTTCCTGCTCTCAACCCCCTGGCAAGTGCGCGGAGAGAGCATGTTCAAGCCCAGGCCTGGGAGCCTGGGGGGAGAGCGCCGTTTAGTGGTTAGAGCCAGAGTGCTGGGGGCCAGGACACCTGGGTTCTCTTCCCAGCATGGGCAGAGGAGTTAGGTCTGGTGGTTAGCGCTGTGGGGAGAAGGGCGCCAGGACTCCTGGGTTCTAGCTGCAGGTCGGTCACCAGCTGGTGGCATGACCTCACGCCCGCCCCCGCGCTGGTGCCTCAGTTTCCCCACGGCCACCCTTGATTTACAGGGCCTCAAGGGCGTCAATGTGCTGGGGAAGGAGGTGGAGTGCACCAACAAGCGTGTGTGTGTTCACGTCTGTGCACACGAGCGTGCAAGCAGGTGTGAGCACGGGAAGCCCAGCCTGCTGCCTGCCCCACTTCTGTCCGGTTGCTGTGGGGCCCCAGCTCTGCTCTGCAGCTGAGAGACCTGCATCTGGGCGGTGCAAGCAGGCAGCTGCCAGCCCACGCCCCCCAGGTGACTGTCCCCACCCACGTGGGTGTGCGAGCTCAGGGGATCCCTGCAGTGGGGGCCAGCACAGTGAGCCCCTCAGGCCAGGAGAGGATCAATGGGGGGGGAGAGATCAGCTCCACAGCCCCCCGACCCTGGCTGCCCAGAGGGCAGAGCACAGGCAGCATGACCCAGTGGCCAGAGGAGGGAGAGGCTGGGGGGAGGGGTCTAAGACCACTCCTTGCTTCTACCCTGAAATCAGCCTGTGGCTGCCTACACCCCATGTGGGACCCGGCTGGGCACTGCCAAGGGACGAACTAACCAGGCTTTCTCTGGCATCCTTGCACCCCCAGACCCCAGCCCTCCTGATCTGCCTCCCCTGCCTACTGCGCAAATGGGGAAACTGAGGCAGCACGCAGCCGTGACGTGCCCCAGCTCACCCGGGGCGTCGGTGCAATGGGAGAGCCAGACACAGAACCCCAGGAGCCCTGGTCTGTGTTAACGCACCAGGCCTCTCCCAGGGCTGGGCTGGGTCTCTGGAATCCCGACCGCAAGCTCGAACCCAGGGGACCTCCCTCCTCTACTCCACCTGTGCCGTGCCCAGGCACGCGGGGCCCCTGGAGGGCGCGAGGCGGGAGCAGATGCTCCCCAGCGGCCTGTGGCACCAAGCCCTGGGCAGAGCTGCCTGGCCCTCCGTGTGCCCAGGCCCTGCGGGCACACAGGCGTTGGGGCGCTGCCGGAGACCCCCGGGGCTAGCCCAGGCCAGAACCAGCCGCTGGGCCTAGCTCAGCTCCCGGGGGGAGGCAGGGCTGGTGCGGCCGGGGCCCACAGGACCCAGCAGTGCGGGTCAGACTCCTCCCCGCACTGACACAGCAGGGTTGGAATGGGGTGAGAGGTGCTTGCTGCAACTTCTCCTTTTTCCCGTCCCTCCTTTCCTTGCAGGGGGAGCCGCTGCGGCGCGGGAGGGGAGGGGGGCTGCGCCCCTATGGCCCTAGGGGGCTGCAGGGCCCCGGCCAAGCGCTACCCCTGCCCCCACCCCATGACTGACCTGCACAGGCCTGCGAGCCCCCAGGCGTCATGAGATGACTCGGCAGAAAGGAACCGTGGCCCCCAGACCACGTATGCCGAGCCCCCACCCAGTGGCCCTCCCGGCCCAGGCTGAGAGTGGGCGGACCACAGGGCAGAGCCCCTCCCTCCAGCACTCTATCTTTGCCTGCTGGAGAGCCCCGTGAACTAGGCACCCCCCCCCCGTCACCACTCAAATGCAGCCACCTCTGGGGTGGAGCACAGCCACCATGCTGCCCAGCGACTGTGCACCCAGGGCTGAAAGGCAGCCACCTCTGGGGTGGCGCACAGCTGAGGGGTAACTGCTGCACTGCACTGCACTGCCAGCTTGCTATAGGGCCATGCGGGGAGGGGCAGATCCTCACACCGGGCCCCCAAGGGGCTGGGCACATGTTGAGCACTCAAAGCCCTGGCTGCCCTGGGCACTGGGAGGCTTCAAGGCCTTTGCTAAGGCCGGGAGGGGCGGGGGGGGGGCACCTGCAGGAGACCCTGGCGCCCTGATCTACCCCCCAGGCGCGGCGGCTGGCGGAGCAGCTGACACGGAGCCCAGTTTTGTTGCTGCATCTCCCGGGTGACTAATCCCCACACCTGTGGCCGGGCCCAGACCCCTGGCCACAGGACGGGTTTCCAGCCCAACGCCTCGGCCCCCCCACTCCCCAGGCACGTGCCCTGCCGAACCCGCAGAGCTGGAAGGAGCCGGGGCAGAGCCAGAGCGCTGGCTCTGAGAGCCGGGAAATGAACGGGACAGCCCGGCCCCTCCGAGGAGACACGAGAGAGGAAAAGCCCAAGGAGCGAAGGGAATCGGAGGGGCAGAGACCCGGAGCCCCTCCATAGCTGGCCCACGGCCCCTCCCAGCCTGCTAGTGTCCTCCAGACACACCACCTCACCCCCGCCCATCCAGCCTGGTACCCCCCCCCGACACCTCACCCCCCCGCCCATCCAGCCTGGTACCCCCCCCCGACACCTCACCCCCGCCCATCCAGCCTGGTAACCCCCCCCGACACCTCGCCCCCCCGCCCATCCAGCCTGGTAACGCCCCCCCCGACACCTCACCCCCCCGCCCATCCAGCCTGGTAACCCCCCCCGACACCTCGCCCCCCCTGCCCATCCAGCCTGGTAACCCCCCCCGACACCTCACCCCCCCGCCCATCCAGCCTGGTAACCCCCCCCGACACCTCGCCCCCCCGCCCATCCAGCCTGGTAACGCCCCCCCCGACACCTCACCCCCGCCCATCCAGCCTGGTAACCCCCCCCGACACCTCGCCCCCCCCGCCCATCCAGCCTGGTAACGCCCCCCCCGACACCTCACCCCCCCGCCCATCCAGCCTGGTAACCCCCCCCGACACCTCACCCCCCCGCCCATCCAGCCTGGTAACCCCCCCCCGACACCTCACCCCCCCGCCCATCCAGCCTGGTAACCCCCCCCCGACACCTCACCCCCCCGCCCATCCAGCCTGGTAACCCCCTCGACACCTCACCCCCCCGCCCATCCAGCCTGGTAACCCCCCCCCGACACCTCGCCCCCCCGCCCATCCAGCCTGGTAACCCCCTCGACACCTCACCCCCTAGTCATCCAGCCTGGTGTCTGCCCCCCCTCCTCACCTCTCTCTCTCTCTCTCAGGGTATGTCTACACTACCCCGCTAGTTCGAACTAGCGGGGTAATGTATGCATACCGCACTTGCTAATGAAGCCCGGGATTTGAATTTCCCGGGCTTCATTAGCATAAGCGGGGAGCCGCCATTTTTAAATCCCTGCTGCTTCGAACCCCGTGCAGCGCGGCTACACGGGGCTCGAACTAGGTAGTTCGGACTAGATTCCTATTCCGAACTACCATTACTCCTCGTGAAACGAGGTGTACCAGTAGTTCGGAATAGGCACCCTAGTCCGAACTACCTAGTTCGAGCCCCGTGTAGCCGCGCTGCACGGGGTTCGAAGCAGCAGGGATTTAAAAATGGCGGCTCCCCGCTTATGCTAATGAAGCCCGGGAAATTCAAATCCCAGGCTTCATTAGCAAGTGCGGTATGCATACATTACCCTCCTAGTTCGAACTAGCGGGGTAGTGTAGACATACCCTCCCACACACACACACACCCCACGTCAGTTCAACCCCCCCCCCCACACCTCACACCACACCCCCGCCCCACTCCCTGTGTTGACTCAGTCCATGGCTCATCTCCCTGTCCCGGGTCATTCACGCCTGCTCCCCCGCCCCAACCTCCTGCCTCTGCGGGGGCCCTCCCTGGGGCAAGGGGCCCCGATCCCACAGCCACTGAGGGCGCAGCCTAGGGCCCAGGGAAGGGCCCCCCCACACAGCCAGTGGAAACCAAGCAGGGGAGCCAGTCTCCTCGCACACAAAACATCCCCGCCCTCGGGGCCAGACCCCTGCAGAGCAAGGGGGGCAGGTCCCATCTGGGTTGGGAGGGGCGAGCTCTGCTCTGGTCCCCCCTCAACCCCACGTCTGGGCCATGGCCCCGTCCCGAAGGTGGCGCGAGGTCCCAGCAGCGGGGGCGGCTGTCCACAGGCCCTGGCCCACAGGCACCCCAGTCCCAGCAAACAAACCCAGCCTGGCGCCGGAGGGGGGCCAGTTTGCTGTTGCGGGGGAGATGACGCAACCCCGCCCGCGGTTGTGAAAGGCCAGGTCCTAACCTGGGTGCGGGGGAGCAGGGGCCTCTGCCGGGTGGAGGGGGGGGGCAGGCCCAGGCTCTCTGTGTGCCTGACATGGGGGGCTGGGGCCAGTTTGTGGGGCGAGGCGGAGTCCCCGACAGCCTGGCCTGACAGACCAGCAGGCACCCGCTGCTGGAGACAGGCCCGGGCTCAGCCAGAGGCACCGCCCGGCCCTGCAGCCCCCTAAGGCCTGCTGGGGAGCCAAGACAGTGATGTGGGAGGGGGGCTGGCGACAGGGGCTGTGGCTCGGCACCCCACAGCCACCCAGCGCCGCCTGCTCAAGAGGGACCCCCACCCCACAGCCCAGCTTCTTCCAAGAGGAACTCAGCCACCCCCAAGCGTATCCTCCCCCACCCCGCTCCGTTGCCCCACGGGCTCAGACGGGGAGGGGCATGGGGCTGAGGTGAGGCCGGGCCGGGGGGGGCCCCACGCCCAGCAGGACACGCCGGGGAACATTCCGCTCCCTGGGGAGAGCCGGGCCCGCCGCGTTCCCATAGCACCCTCCACAACAGCGCCCGCGGCGGGGTGTCGGCCCTCCAGCCGTCTGGCTCCTGCAGGCGCGCCGGCATCCTGCCCTGAGGGGTGCGTGTCCCAGAGCAGGGCCGGGGCACATCCCGCCCCACAAAAGGGGTGTGTCCGTGTGTGTGTCACAATCCGCAGCCTCTTCAGCCCCAAACGCCAGCACGGGCCAGGCAGAGAGGGGGTGTCCCTGCGGGACCCCACCGAACACATCCCACACGGGGGCCCTGCGCCCGGCCCTGTCGGCAGAAGGTCCCAGACCCCGTCGCCGTGAGCCACCCTGCTGCCTTTTCAGGGCATGGCTGGAACAAAAGCCCTGTCCCCAAAGGGCTCGGGTGGAAGGAGCGACTCCCCGGGCAGCAGTAGCAGGTTTTTATCCTAGACGCAGACCAGCCACTAGAGGGAGACCTGACACCGGCCCGCCAGCCCCAGGCCCCTTGGCTCCCTGCTCTGGGGCAGATGCCAGAAGCACACGGCAGTGACTCACTGTTGTAGGTGACTCCGGGGCAGGGGGGCAGAGCGAGGTTGCTTCACGGCCCTCTTCTTCCTCCGCACAGCGATCCCCCTGCAACACGGAGGCGACAGCAAGGTCAGGCGAAAGAGACATCAGCAAGGGGAGCCGTTCCCATGAGCCGGGGGCCGTGGTGCGGTCCGGGGGTCAGTCTGGTGCCTGAATGCCCCCTTCCTTCCCCCCCGCCCGAGAGAACAGGGCCAACTCCCATCCAGCTACGGCCCAGCCGGGCCCAGTTAACCAAGCCCATCCCCGAGCATGCTGGATATCCCGATGGTACAGAGGGGAAACTGAGGCACAGGAGACCAGCTCACAGCCAGTACGGTGGCAGGGCTGGGACTAGAACCCCGGTGTCCCAGGGCCAGTGTTGGGGTGAGGCGCTGCAGGTGGGACAGGGATGCAGGGACCTAGAGCAGGTATGCCCAGCTCCATGCTCACCCCGCCGCTGGGCACAGCACCCCTGGGTTGTCCCCCCCAACCCTGGGGCCCCGGCTCTGCAGGCTCCTGCTCAAAACCAGCCCCTTAACCCGCCGCCTACTGCCCCCGCGCAGGCCTCTCCTCTGCTGCGGGGCTATGGCCCCCCTCGATCCTCCGCAGAGCCCTGCTGGAGTCCGGGGCATGGCTGGGGGCGGGGGTAACGGGGAGTAGGGGGCAGCCAGGCGGCACTGGCAGCGGGGGCCCGTGGGACCCGGCCTTGCACTGGCTCCACCCGCTGTCGAGGCGGCTTAGGGCTACGTGCCCAGCATGCACCGGGAGTCCCCGACGGGCACCTGCCCACCCTCATACGTGCACCTGGCACCGCACCTGGGCTGAGGGGGCTCCAACTGAGCCCCCTGCCAACAAACCCACTGGGGGACGGCCCAGCCAGCCGTGGGGCCCGGCTCCCAGCCGTGGGGCCCGGCTCCCAGCCGTGGGGCCCAGCCAGCCATGGGGCCCGGCTCCCAGCCGTGGGGCCCGGCTCCCAGCCGTGGGGCCCGGCTCCCAGCCGTGGGGCCCAGCCAGCCATGGGGCCCAGCCAGCCATGGGGCCCGGCTCCCAGCCGTGGGGCCCGGCTCCCAGCCGTGGGGCCCGGCTCCCGGCAGCCGCTGCCGAAAGCGGCTCCCGGGCGGAAGGACAGCCCGAAAGTAGGTCAAGTTTGTCTTGGCCAAGGGAGAGTCCGTGTGCGGATTTATAACATCGCAACCGCCCCCCGGCCGGCCCCAGGGACAGCCAGCCTGGGGAGCAGAGGGGTGGGCCCCATTTCGGAGCGTGAGCATCCCCGCCGCCCCTTGCTCAGAAAGCCGCAGCCCAAGGCAGAGCGTCAGCAGGGATGGAGCTGGAGAAACAAAGGCAGAGAGCCCCCCAGAGGCAAAGCCAGCCCTAGCGTGGCAACTGCACTAGGGGGCACTGTCCCGCAGGGAGCGGGGTAGCGGGGGGACACTGGGCTGCAGGGAGCGGGGCGGGGGGGGCGCCGGGCCGCAGGGAGCAGGGCGGGGGGGCGCCGGGCCACAGGGAGCGGGGTAGCGGGGGGACACTGGGCTGCAGGGAGCGGGGCGGGGGGGCGCCGGGCCACAGGGAGTGGGGTAGCGGGGGGACACTGGGCTGCAGGGAGCGGGGCGGGGGGGCGCCGGGCCGCAGGGAGCAGGGTAGCGGGGGGACACTGGGCTGCAGGGAGCGGGGCGGGGGGGCGCCGGGCCGCAGGGAGCAGGGTAGCGGGGGGACACTGGGCTGCAGGGAGCGGGGCGGGGGGGCGCCGGGCCGCAGGGAGCGGGGCGGGGGGGCGCCGGGCCACAGGGAGCGGGGTAGCGGGGGGACACTGGGCTGCAGGGAGCGGGGTAGCCGGGGGACACTGGGCAGCGAGCGGGGCAGGAGGGTGCAGAGAGCGGGGCAGGGGCTCAGCCCGGGGAGGAGCAGGGCAAGTCTCCATTTTGGGCCAGCTCTCAGCCTGCCGCACGAGACGGTCTCTGGGCCGGGATCCCCGTGGAAGTCCCGGCTGACAGATCACGCCGGCCCTTCTCCGAGAGGCAGGGTGCGAACCCTGGTGTCTGGGCCAAATTCCAGCTGGGGAGATTCCCAGCTGCCTCCCTCTACCCCGCCCCGCCGGCCCGGCTCCCGGGCTACCCCCCTGGCGCTGGCGTGGCTGCCGGCGCCCCGCCCCAGAGCCGACTGCACGGTGGGGGGGACGCTGAGCGCTCTGAAGTGGCTGCAGCTGGCTGGCACGGAGCCCGGGGGAGGAGGGGTCGCTGGGCACCCCCGGGGCAGGGCAGGGCCATGGGTGGGCGATTGAGCAGTCGCAGGCTCCAGAGAGATCCCGGGACAGAGGGGATTCTACCCCCCTCGGGCGTCTCGGGCCCCACCCAGCCGGGCTGCAGCCAGGAAAGGGAGGCAGACGTGGGGGGGGCCCAGCGGGGGGCCAAGGGAACCCTGCTGGAACCCTAGTTCTCACGGCGCTCGGGCTCAGATCCCGCCAGGGGACCAGCAGCAAAGTCTGGTGCACAAACCCCACCCGCAGCTCTGGGGCAGGGAGCCCCGCCCCGCGTCTCCAGCACGCAGGCCCCAAAGAGCAGGAGATGCCGCTGGGGGCAGCTCCCAGCCGGGCAGGTGGGGGCCGCAGGGGGCGGGAGCCGGGTCTCCTGGGCTCTAGGAAAACAAGAACTGGCCCTGCAGGAGCCTCCGTGGTTCCCTTTGCCTGCCTTGCTACCCCCTAGTGGTCCCGATCCCGGGGCACCCCCCACGACCTCCCGGCAGGCTCCCCACTCGCACGGCCCTCGACGCAACCCCTCGGACTGGGGGTTCTTTGGGGGTTTGCAGGCCCTGCACCCCACACAGGGAGCCCCCCGGGACCCTCCAGCCCTGCCCCGCAGCAGCCCACAGCTCCTGGCCTTGCTCAATCCGGCTGAGTCAGTCGCTGGCCCGGCCCAGCCCAGGCAGACACTGTGCAGACGCCCGTGTGTCACGGGGAGGGGGGTTCCTCTTAACCCTTCCCCGGCCGTGCCCAAACCGATCCCCCACCGCACACAGCCTGCACAGCCGCCCCCCCCCCCCCCGG
This sequence comes from Pelodiscus sinensis, assembly GCF_049634645.1. Classification (NCBI taxonomy): domain Eukaryota; kingdom Metazoa; phylum Chordata; order Testudines; family Trionychidae; genus Pelodiscus; species Pelodiscus sinensis. Next base: position 11,040,991 of record NC_134739.1, read on the forward strand.
CCTGCCCTGGGCTCCCCCTGCCGGGATCCGCGGGTCTGTGCTCCCCCCTGCTGGACTCCCCTCCCCCATTGCCCCTGCCATCTCAGCTCTCCTGCTGTCGGGGGGCTCCCCGGGGCACCGCTGACCCCGGGGCACCGCTGTACCCGCACCTCGCGCCTCTCCACCAGCACGCACTCGCCCTGAGGGGCACTGCCCTTCCAGCGCCAGGCTCTTGGCAAAGCCGGGGGGGGGGTCTCGGCACCCCAGTGCAGCAGGGTCCGCGTGGGAGAGGCTCCGGCGGGCAAGGCAGAGAGCAGAGGAAGCCGGGACAAGCACGTGCCACGAAGCCGGCGCCCCTGCGCTCTCCAGAGCCAGCCCCATGGCAGCGTGCCCCCGCCCTGCTCACACACACGGCGCCACGGCAGCTGGGGGGCGCCGGGGGGCGGGTCAGGACTCCTGGGATCCAGCCCTGCCCTGCTCCCCGCCCACCCACAAAACCTTGCGCTGCCCCCGGCTGGAGGGCCGGGGCCAGACGTGCTCTGAGATTGGGGGTGCCCTCCCCCACCCCGTGAGGCCTGGACAGCGTCCCCCGGCAGGAGCCAGCCCCTCAGAGCCACCAGGCAGGGCTGCTCCTTGCTCCAGGCCGGCTCTGGGCTGCGCCCCGCCCCAGGCAGCACCCACTGGCTGCCGTGTAACTACGGCCGGGAGAGGGGCTGCGGCGGGTTTGTTCCATAGGGGATCGGCCGCACTAACACTTCCAAGTATAGGCACTGGCAGGGAGCCAAGGACACAGGATCCGCGGCCTTCACGGGCCGGCTCCAGGCCCCCACCCCTCCGCCCGCCGGCTGAGACCCCCCCCAGCCGCACCAGGCCCCTCAGGCTGGCAGGCGGGGCTCAGAGGCGCCTGCACCCAGCGCTGTCTCATGGGATGGGACAGGGCAGGGCCGGCAGCCCACTGCTCCACTTCACCCTGAACTGCAACCCCCCAGCTAGCTCCCACCCGCCCCCGGACAGCCGCAGCGCTGCCAAAGGAACCCAGGAGGCCTGGCTCCCAGGCTGGTGCTCAGATCCCTAGCCCCAGCCCCACCCGCTCCAGGGCAGGGGTCATACCTGGGAGTACTCCCTGAGCCTCACTGTGCAGGCTGCTGCTGCTCCCCAGAGGTAGCTGCATTTTGGCAGCGCTGCAACTGCACAGGCTGGGCCAGGTAGGAACAACACAAGGGGTATGCAGAGAAACCCCCACAGCCAAACCCGTCTGGGGCCAGCCCCGGGGACCAGGGGCTGTAACTCTGCCCTCGCTCCCAACCTGCAGACAGGGAAACCGAGGCACACAGCGGGATGGTTCCACCAGCATGGAAGAGCTTCATGTGTGCTCACATGCTGCCTCCAGCACGGGCGGGCCCCGCCTGTCTCAGACGTGTTCTAGCCATGTCCCAGACATGCTGCCACGGGAGGCCGCCTGGCCTCGCTGCACAGGGCCCGAGTCAGGCCTGGGAACAGCCTGAGATTTACAGCACCAGCCATGGACTTTACAGCCCCCCCAGCCCCCACTGAGAGCCCACAGCCAGGGGCCACGTCGGACGGCTTAAGGTGGGGCCAAGGCCCGGAGACAGGAGCCCCCAGTTCCGGCAGGGTCAGTGGGCAACCCCAACACGAGGAGAGAAGGAATGGGGGTGGGGGAGAAAGCTCAGCAGCATTTCCCAGTGTTGCCTCCCCACACTGGCCTGCCCCCCAGCTCTCCCCAGCCAGACGCCCAGTTCCCCCCTACCCTGATACCCCCCAGCCAGACACCCAGCTCCCCCACCCTGCCCCCACCCCTCCAGCCAGACGCCCAGTTCCCCCCCACCCTGATACCCCCCAGCCAGATATCCAGCTCCCCCACCCTGCCCCCACCCCTCCAGCCAGACACCCAGCTCCCCCCCACCCCTCCAGGCCAGATATACAGCTGCCGCCCCAGTCCCCACACAACCAGCTCCCGCCACCCAGCTCCCCCGTTGCCCCTGCACCCCTGTCCAGTCCCCTGCTGCACCCCTCCTCCCCTCACCCGTCCCCCCACCCCAAGCCGCTGGAGGAGGGGTGCACCTGGTGGATCCGGTGGGATCCAGCAATGATAACAGGGGGCATGGAAAGTCCAGCCCAAAGAACAGCCACCACGGCCACATAACCAGCTCTCAGCTCCAGCCGACGTTCCGTGCAACCCTCGCTCACCTGCCTCGGTTTCCCCACCCGAGAGCGCCACAGGCAAAAGGCCACAGGACCTGTGCCCACAGAGCCAGGCGAGCGATACCGCCAGCCGGGCCCCGCCCCACGGGCAAGGCAGGGACTTGGGTGCGAAAGGCTCTGCCCCCCTCCCGGTGCTACCCTGCCGGTGCCCGAGAGCCCAGGAGGCGGCTTAGGGGGAAAGCCGGCGCTGAGCCTGGCTAAGCCGGCGCTAACGAGGGCAGCTAATTAACAGCCTAGTAAGATCCTGTTGCCAGGGGCCGAGCAGCCTATGCCCCCCCCTGCACACATCCAAGAGGCTTCTGCTCCAGAGGGAAACTCCTCTGCCCATACAGCACCCTGCCTGCCAGGGCCCATCCGCCACGACTGGCACCCGGCCCAGGTGCTGCGCGGCTCCACCCCGCCAGCCCCCTCCCCCGGCCGCAGAGAAGCTGCCGTAGCTGGAAAAACCAGCTGGGATCTGGCTCGGGGCCCAGTGACTCCCACAGCCCACCCGGCGGCGAGCCGGCCTCCGTGCCCACCACGGGGCAGGAAAGGGGCGGCGCGAGGGGCAAGGGGGCTTCTCCAACCCCCTGGGACCCATCCACCCCCCCCCACGGCCACTGACCCCTCTCACGCCACTGGGCCGTGGCCCAACCACGCTGGCTGGGAGCCCCCCCTTTTCCCCCAAAGCCCAGCTTGGCTCAGGCCCCCTGCCTCGGTCAGCTGCGCCTTCGTGGCTCCCGTGCCCCCAAGACGGGCAACTAGCCCCAGCACCCAGGCACCCCACCCTTCCACATGCCCAGACCCCATCCCTCCAGCAGGTGGGCCCCTGCCCCCCAGCCTGCTGGGCACCCCGCCCCTCAGCGGGACAGGCGCGCCCCGCCCCATGCACACGGACCCTGCCGTGCCCACTGCCTGGCACAGGTCCCCGATGCACCTCCCCAGCCAACGACCCTGATGCGGCCCCGACACTCCCTCCCTGGCACCCGGACTCGGGGGACCCGCCAGGCCACTCGCCCATGGGGGGAGGGAACCGGCTCCCCTTAGACCGTAGGGGGCTGGTCCAAGGCCGGCTCCGGCGGAAGGGGCGAGGGCACCATGCCTGCCGTGGCCAGCCCAGGGGACAACGGGCCACGGACACTGGGCTCTTCCACGGGCAACGGCACCATGGCCCACGGCAGAGACTCAGCCGGCCAGGCCTGGAGGACCCCGCCAGCCCCAAGCCAGGTCCCGCTCACCCGGGGGGAGGAGCCCCCAGCTGGTCACCTGCGCAGAGCCAGACGCCCACCTCGGCCTAGGGCACCAGTGAACTGAACCGGCCGGGTCCCAGCCACCTGCCCGCCTGCCAACCCCAGGCAAGGCAGGCGGGGGCTGCGGGATGGCATCAGGGCTGGGCAGCAGGGGCTGCAGGCCGGGACTGAGGGGGGCTGGTACAATGGGGGGGGGAGCCCAGGGCTGGGCAGCAGGGGCTGCAGGCCGGGACTGAGGGGGGCTGGTACAATGGGGGGGGGGAGCCCAGGGCTGGGCTAGCAGGGGCTGCAGGCCGGGACTGAGGGGGGCTGGTACAATGGGGGGGGGAGCCCAGGGCTGGGCTAGCAGGGGCTGCAGGCCGGGACTGAGGGGGGCTGGTACAACGCGGGGGGAGAGCCCAGGGCTGGGCAGCAGGGGCTGCAGGCCGGGACTGAGGGGGGCTGGTACAATGGGGGGGGAGCCCAGGGCTGGGCAGCAGGGGCTGCAGGCCGGGACTGAGGGGGGCTGGTACAACTGGGGGGGGAGCCCAGGGCTGGGCAGCAGGGGCTGCAGGCAGGGACTGAGGGGGGCTGGTACAATGGGGGGGGGAGCCCAGGGCTGGGCAGCAGGGGCTGCAGGCCGGGACTGAGGGGGGCTGGTACAACTGGGGGGGGAGCCCAGGGCTGGGCTAGCAGGGGCTGCAGGCCGGGACTGAGGGGGGCTGGTACAACGCGGGGGGGGAGCCCAGGGCTGGGCAGCAGGGGCTGCAGGCCGGGACTGAGGGGGGCTGGTACAATGGGAGGGGGGGAGCCCAGGGCTGGGCAGCAGGGGCTGCAGGCCGGGACTGAGGGGGGCTGGTACAATGGGGGGGGGAGCCCAGGGCTGGGCAGCAGGGGCTGCAGACCGGGACTGAGGGGGGCTGGTACAACTGGGGGGGGAGCCCAGGGCTGGGCTAGCAGGGGCTGCAGGCCGGGACTGAGGGGGGCTGGTACAATGGGGGGGGGAGCCCAGGGCTGGGCTAGCAGGGGCTGCAGGCCGGGACTGAGGGGGGCTGGTACAACGCGGGGGGGAGCCCAGGGCTGGGCAGCAGGGGCTGCAGGCCGGGACTGAGGGGGGCTGGTACAACTGGGGGGGGAGCCCAGGGCTGGGCTAGCAGGGGCTGCAGGCCGGGACTGAGGGGAACCAGCAGAGCTGAGGGAAGGGGACAATCACACACCCAAAGCAGCAGCGTATCTCTTGCCCCCAGAGCTATTGGGTGAGGGGGGGACCCTGTTCATGGGGGGCAGGTTTCTATTAGGATCTTATCCCCCGGAGGACCCCAGTGGGAGCCCCCCCCAGGCGAGGGACCAGGCCCCAGAGGCGCCCGTCCCGTTTGTGCTTCCCAGACACTGATCAGAAACACTGAATTAGACCAAGTGTCCTCCCAGCCGGCGGCGCCAGGACCACGCTGCCACGGCCCCTGCCCCTCAGCTCTCCTGGGCCCTTCTGTGGCACCTTCGCACCCGCCGGCCAGCTTGGCCCAGGCAGAGTCCTGCCACTGACGGCAATGGCCCCCCAACACGCTGCCCCCCAACGGGAGCGGCTCTGCCAGCCAGTGCCACGGGGGCGGGGGCTCCTGTGCCCACGAGGAAAGGGCCGAAACCCGACACACTCATTTCCCGCCCAGTGCGGCGCCGTTCGCCCACCCGGAGCCTCCTCCCGACTCCCGGCCCGGCCCAGCAGGGGTTTTACTGCTGAGCTGGGCAAAACGAGGCGAGTTTTATGGGGCTGAAAAACAACTGGTGGGCAAAGTCCAGGGCCAGGCGGGGACCCCGGCGAGCCTGCGGCTGCAGGGGGAAGGCGGGGACGAGGCTGTCGCAGGGCGCCTGGCCCAAAGATGGGAGCCAGGGAGGGGGCGCCCGGGCCGGGGGTGGCAGATGGGACCAGGGCGATATCGGCCTGGACACCAAGCGGGTGGGATGTTTCCACCACAATCAGTTCTGCAGATGCTAGCGGCTCGGGGGCGGGGGCAGGCTGTGGGCCAGGACCGAGGGGGGCCTGGGGTAGGGGACAGGCTTGGCCCCAAGGAGCGGTCCGGCTGCAGAAGTGGTGAGGTGCCAGGCGCACAGACACAGTGGGCAGGCGGGACGCCGCGCCTGGAGCAGCTGGGGCAAACGGAGCTTGGGGGGTAGGGCTGGGCAGAGACTGTGGGGGGGAAGGGGCTGGGTCAAGGGGGTGGATTTGGGCTAGGGGCCCGACGCCCACCCCCCCAGGCTGCCCATGGGCAAGGAGGGTGCCAGCCATCACGCCAGGGATCTGCCAAGCCCAGGTGCCAGGCTAAGACGCGCGGAGCCTGTTACGCCCTGGAGGAAATGCTGGGGCTGGGTCGAGAAGGCGGCAGCCCGGCCCTGGTCCCCAAAACGGCCCCCCCGGCCTTTGCACAGCAGAGAGGAGACCCAGCCAAATGGGCCCTCCCAGGCCTGGGGATCGAGGGGGTGACTGTAATGGCCCCCCTGGGGGGGACTCGCCTCGGGGGGGGGTCTCCATGGGCTGACATCGCCGAGTGTGCAGGCTGCAATGAGGTAGAAGGGGGTGGCACGGATTGGGTAAGGCCTGGCACGGAGCCCTGCGAGTGGGCCAGGCCCCCAAAGGGGCACAGGGCGGTGCCGGGGCTGCCTGAAAGTCCCCCCCCAGGCTAGAGCTGGTTGAATTGGGGGTGCCTGGGCCAAGGCCTGGCGAGAGCTCGCAGCTGGCAGGACCTTTGGAAGTGGATTAACCAGCCTCACCAACAGTTGGCGGGGTGGGGCAGGCGGGGCAGGCGGGGCGGCGGAGTCAGGGAGTGTGGGCATGGGCGTGTCACTGAGAGCACGGAAACACGTGTGTGTGCACGAGCGTGTGCGGGGGTGCAGCTGCATCATGTCCACGTGAGAGTGGATTAAAAGGCACCGACAGACCAGTACACACACACGGCAGCCGACGTGCGTGCCTGAGAACGCACACGTTTGTACACAGGGGAGAGTACACGTGTGGGAACGTCAGCCAGCAGGTCTGTGACCCAGTGTCATCTACCCTCCCCGAATTTAACTGTGCACACCACCGGCGTGTGCACGCACCACCTCTGGCTGGGCGGTGCACCAGGATGTCCGTGTGCACGCGCTACCTCTGGCTGGGCAAGCACACCAGGGTGTGCATGTGCACGTGCTACCTCTGGCTCGGTGGGTGCACAAGGGCATGCGTGTGCACGTGCTACCTCTGGCTGGGTGGGTGCACAAGGGCATGCGTGTGCACGTGCTACCTCTGGCTGGGTGGGTGCACAAGGGCATGCGTGTGCACGTGCTACCTCTGGCTAGGTGGGTGCACAAGGGCATGCGTGTGCACGTGCCACCATGGGCTGGGGCAGGTGCACCAGGGCTTGTGTGCGCACGTGCCACCTCTGGCTGGGTAGGCGCACCAGGGAGTCCATGTACCCATGACACCTCTGGCTGGGCGGGCGCACCAGGGTGTGCATGTGCACGTGCCACCTCTGGCTGGGTAGGCGCACCAGGGAGTCCATGTACCCATGACACCTCTGGCTGGGCGGGCGCACCAGGGTGTGCATGTGCACGTGCCACCTCTGGCTGAGTGGGTACACCAGGGCATGCACGTGCACACGCCATCTCTAACAGGGTGGGCCACCTCGGGCTGGGCGGGCGCACCGGGGCACGCGCGTGCACGCGCCTTCTCTGGCTGGGCGTGCATGTCCGTGCACACACCAATGGGTGGCTGGGACGGGCAGCATGACTAAATACAGCTGGAATCCCAAGCATTTGGTGGCAGCAGCTGGCCTGCTTGGAGCAGCCCGGGTTTGGAAGGAGGATGCCATGCGGATGACATAAGAGAGACATGGACCCTGCCTACCCCCATGGCAGGGAGAAGACGCCCGCAGCCACCCCCCCGCCAGGCCAGGGTGACAAGGGCTCTGACCGCGAGGAGTTTAAGCCAGAGCACGGGGCCTCCGGTTCTGCTCCACGGGAGGGGACACCCCCTCCCCGCACAACCGGCCGGGATCTACCTGGCAACCGAACAAGCGATTGTGAAATCCCACCCGTTGCCAACGCGCCCCAGTGAAAAGCACCAATGGACCCGCCCCGCCGGCTCGCCCTGGCTTGGCAAGAATATCCCGGGCTGCGGAACGCCGGCCAACACTGGGAGGTCGGGGCGGTTCCGGAGGGGGGATGTCTTCGTTTGGGGGTATTTACTGCCGAGAAAAAAACGAACAACTGAGGACCCTGAAAACCTGCCAGCAGGGTCCAGCGGCAACTTGGGAAGTCAAGATTTGAGCCTGGATGAAAATCACGCACACGCCGGCACCCAGCTCGTCTCCTTTCTTCCAGCTTGCGAGATTCTGCCTGACCAGCCAGTCTCCCACACCCAGAAAAACAGGAAAATTAACTTTTTGAGAAAACTCTTCCCGCTGTCCTGGGACTTTGATTTCAAGACAGTTATAAACAGCTCATTGTTGGGCGTGTGGAGTCAGAGGGAGCTGGGCGGATCGACTTGACTGAGAATCAAGTGTTGGGGGCGGGGCGGGGTTACAACCAATCCCGACCATTAGAAGATTTAATATTTTATGCTTTGTAAGTTGCCTTTCGGTTTCCCCAGCAGCCCCACGCTGAACATGGGCAACCTCCCACCAACATTCCCGCTAATCCTTGCCAGCCACCCGTGGCTCTTCTCCACCCCTGTGTGGAATAAATTTTGATGTGTGCACCCAGGCATGTTTGAATGTGCACCACAAGGAAAAAACACAGCCCGAGCTGTGGGGGCTCTGCTAATCAGCTGGGCGAAATTAGAACCTCTCTTGAGCGGCCACCCATGCGCCCGGCTTACGGAACGCTGCCTGCCGCCAAGATGCGGCCACCTCTGGGAGAAGCGGCAGCACACGGTACGCAGTATGCACTCAGGCTCACAGTGCAGGACTCCTGAGTTCTATCCTCAGCCTCGAGCGGGGAGTGAGGTCTAGTGGGTAGAGGAAGGAACCTGGGAGCCGGGTCTCCTATGTGCTAGGCCTCGCTCAGCCCATTACTTGCTGTGTCATCGGCCTCCCACGGCTGCCTCAGTTTCCCCACCTCCCACGGTTGTTGCAAAGTTTTGCTGAGCTCAGGGAGGAAATGCCAGGGGCTGTTACTGGCAGGAGGGGAAGCTCGTCCCAAGGGGGCTGGGGCAAACGCCGGCTTTACGAGAAACACCAGAGGACGCCGGATGCCCGCATGGGTGGCCACAGGCCGGCGGCTTTCGTGGTCTGACCCACGGGCGGGGGGGAGGTGCAAAAAACCCTCCTGTTTCACAACTCCAGCCAGAGAGCGCTGCGGAGCCCAGTCTTGAGCCAGCCGGATGGCCAGCCCTTCTCCCACAAGGGAGGGCCGGCGGGGCAGGGCGCGGGGCTCAACCCCCCAGGCTGTTCCCAAGAGACAGACGCTCACACCCTGGGCTTGCGAGGGCTGGGGCCGAGAACCTACGTCAGCACCCAGGGAACAAGCCCAGCGAGAGCCCTGAGCGACACGCCCGCCCTGCGGCCCCACACACAGGGGGCGGGGGTGGGGATTATGGCGGAGAAGGAGGGGCCGGTGGCCCCCAGGGAACACAGCTCCTACAGCTGGCTCCAGAGCTGGGATGTTAAATATCACTTGATCGAACAGTTGAGTAACCGCAGGAATTCTTTCATCCACGGTGATATTGGGGCTGAGACTCACAGTGCCCAGCCAAGATCTCCCTGGGTTCCGAGACACGACCTCCACTGATTGGCTAGGGACACGAGTCTGAACCCTGGGGGAACCAATCAGCCCCAGGGATCAATGTTCCCCCCCAGGAATGTGTGGGATAAATTTTGTTCGGTGCACCAAGGCACATGTAGCTGTGCACCACAGAGAGACACACCTGCTGCCAGCTGGGGGCACTCAGCTAATCAGTAGGATAGCCCCTGACTCCCGCCCAAGCGCTCAGCGTACAGGGAACACTGCCTGGGATTCCCTAGGGGATCCTCCCCTCAGGTCTCCCTGCCCCACATGACTGAGCCGCTGGGGCTCAGCAGCCAGCGTTGCTCCCAGCCGCCCGCCCAACCCACCTGCCCTCCTTGCTCAGGCCTTGCCGCTGCAGCGGAGGAGGAGGAGACTGGCACAGGAAGGGTTAAACCACCGTGCCAAGCACCGGCCCTGCGTAAGGGGAGGCCCAGAACAGGGACGGCAGGTGGGTACGGTGCCCGGGGGAGCGGGCAGTTCTGGGCAGCAGGAAGGCAACTTTGCGGCCCCAGACTGGGAGTTCCTGCCACCTGCTTCCGATTGCGGTTCGCCCGGGGAATCCCCGGCTCCCACTGGCCCCCTGCCATCTCCGCCCAGCAGTCACCCGCCCCTTGGGGGGGGGAGGCTCCTGGCACACGGGGGCCACCGCCTGCTTGGCCCCGGGACCCTGCTCGGCTCCCCGCTGGACCCGCAGCCCCGCAAAGCTGATCGGGGCCTTGCAGCGGGGTCTGCTCACGCCTGCCACGCGAGCGATCAGCCCCTCCAGCTCACGTGTAACGAGCACCCCAGGGCTCAGCTCTCCCGGCCCCCGTCACAGCCAGCGCCTTGCACTGAGGGCATGGGACCCTTTAGCAGAGCAGGTGGACTGGGTGGGGGGCATTCAGAACTCCTGAGTCCATCCCCAGCTCTCCCACCCCCCTGCTGAGGGACCCTGGGCAAGTCACACAAACTGCTACCTTGTATCTTCAAATAGCGTCTGACCTCGGCGTGCCTCAGTTTCCCTCACCATGGCGTGCCTCAGTTTCCCCATCTGTAAAACACGGCCAGCGACTGGCCCTGCACCCCAGAGCGCACAGCGGTGCCCGGAGGACGGCTGGTGTCAAGGGCAGGTGCCCAACAGCCCTCTCGCTGAGCCCACCCGCGTGGCACCTGGGCGGCCCCACCCCCAGCAGGACGGCCCTCAGGGTGTGTCTGTGGCTCAGGTGGGCTGGGAGCTGCGGTTTCCAGCCGGCTCCCTGCAGCAGTGAGGCTCAGGGGCAGCCAGGTCAGGTTCCAGGGCTGAAAAGAGCCGCATGGGCGTTCGGGCGGGTCCGCCCTGCAGCCCGAGGAGCCGTGAGCCAGAGCCAGTGGCTCCGGCTGTAGGGTCCGATCCCCCCGCTGTGCCGAGCCAGGAGCCTTATTGGAGCCTGCGTTCCCATCACGGTTTGCTGTAGCGCTCGCACGCTCCCCTGCCCCATCGCACGCTCCGGCCCGCCGGCCTGCCCTCCGACTCCCTTCGGGGAGGGCCCCCGTGGGGCCGGGCTGGCGACCTCGCACACTCGGCTGGAAGCGGCAGAGCACGGGTGGAGCCAGGCAGCACGGGGTGTCTGCCGACGTGCCAGCCGCACGCTGCTCCGTGCCCGGGGGGAGGGCGGCCGATTCAACAGCTTCTCAGCCCTGCTCCTTCCCGGAGCACGGAAAGTCTCCGCGGAGGCTGCGCAGCGACGGGGCCTTCGCGGGGCCCCAGCCTGGCTGGTCCTGCCCCAGCTGGGCTCATAAACACTCCCCGCAGCAGGGACCAGCCCCCATCCCCAGCGCTTGGGAACCCAGGGCTCCAGACGATGCTCTGCGGCTCCGGCCCCTAGGCAGGGCTCCCTCTCCTCCCGCCCTGCTCGGCCAGAGCGAAGCTCCTCGCCCCGCTGGCCCGGCTCCCGCAGAGCCCAGCCCTGGGCTGGCTCCACTTTCCCTCCGGGGCCCCAGTCCTGAGTTCCCGTCCCCCTTGCAGCCAGGAGCCAGCTGGGCCAGGGAAATGCCCCGGAAAATTCCCCGTGGCGGGGCCAAGGGCCTGTCCCACTCCAGCTCCCGGCTGCTCGGGGCTGCAGGCGATTAGGGTGATCAGGGGTCTGGGTTTCAGCCGGGTGCTGGGCTCCTGGCAGCGCCGAGGAAAACCACTGGCGGAGCCAGGCCCCCCCCCGTCTCTTATGCATGGGGCAGCCCCCACGCTGCCCCCCACCCCTCCTAGTGGCCAGGAGCCACGTCTGCCACCTGCGAGCGGGCGGGGCAGCATGAAGAGCCTCCTGGCAGTGCAAGAGCCGGAGGGGGGATGTGCAGCTGCTTCCTGGGAGGTAAGCGCCCCCCCCCCCCCCCCCCCCCCCCAGAGCCTGCACCTGAGCCCCTCTCAGCCTCCTGCAAATCCCTCGCTGCCAGCCTGGAGCTGCCCCCTATAATCCAAACCCCTCATCCCCGGCTCCGCCTCCAGCCTGCAGCCCCCGCCGCACGCTGAACCCGCCCACAACCAGTGCAGGGGAAACGCGCACGCAAAGGGGGGGGGCCGCGGAGTGAGTGGGGGCGGAGCCACAGTGGGTGGAGGCGGGGCACGGGTGTTCAGTTTTGCGCGGGTAGAGAGCTGGCAACCCCAGTGGAGACCCACACTCCAAGGGCTCCTCCCAGCTGCTGGGTCTAGCGCCGACGCGGGGGGGTGGCAGGGCCCTTCCTCCGCTTGCATGCGAGCACGTAGGAGTCCCCTGGCTCAGCGATGACACCCCCAGCTCTCCCCACCAAAGCACGATCCCTAAGCTCAGGCTGCCCCGGCTCCCCACGGCGCCAGAGGCGGGGATGTGAAATGTCGGGTTACTGAACAGTCGAGTCACCTCATGAATTCTTATCGGTTACTCCATGAGTCGACAGTCCCTGGGGGCGGGGCTGGCAGCCAGTGCGCCCCACTCCCTGCTGCTGCCGCTGTGTCAGAGGCAGCAGCGCGGGGGGCCAGGTGGGAGCTGGAACTGAGCCCGGCTGCCTGGCTCCTAATACACTTCAAATGCAGAGCCGCAGCGGGGGCAGGTGCTGGACCTGGCGTGAGCCAGGATGGAGCCAGGCTTCTGGCCAGCCTGCTAAAAAAGGTACTGTACTGGCAACGGGGGTAGACGTCTCCAGCATTAATCGATAAGCGTTTGCTTATCGGTTAATTGGTTAATCGACTGTACGGCACAGGGGACTCAAACCCCGCCCTGCCCGTCTCAGCCGTCCCTTGCCTGCTTCCCTGCAGCTTGCGTGTGAACGCACATGCCTACTCAGCCAGGCACGTGTGCACGATGGAACACGCATGCACCCGTGCACTCCTTCCACCCAGGCCGGGTCAGCCTATGCATGCCTGGGTGCAGGCCTGGATGCGCCTGCGCACACGGGGGGCAGCCCAGCTCTCCTGGGGTGCTGTGCCCCTGCCCAGGTGGGGCTGGATTTGTTGTGATTTACTCCTGCACACGCGGGACGGTACGCGCCGGCTGGCGCCCTTCCAGAAGCTGCATGACGGTGCACGGATCCACACGCGCGTGCACATGTGCGAGTCCACGTGGGATACGCGCCTGTGGACGGATCCGTGTGCGCACAAATCCGTGTGCAGTCCACGCCTCCGTTTGCCCGGCGTTTGTCTACTCACAGGGAGGTCTGCCAAGGGGAGGATGGATACTTGAAAGAAACCGCCTGTGCTGGGCGCGTTCCCCACCCTGAGAAACACCCTGGGGCCCACCAGAAAACCTGAAACAACTCAAGGAGCTGGGGGGGGGGGGTCCTGCAAACCGGTTCCACCAGGTGCTGGTGCGGGCGTGTGCCTGCCCTCTACTGCACAGCGGGGAGGAAATGAAATTCTTGCAGCCCCCTCCCCCGCAGCTCGCCCCATCCTGGGACAGGCTGGGGGGCCCTGAGACACACAACCCCCCCACGCCCATGCCCCACTCCCAGCCCGGGACCCACCCCCAGCCCAGGTGCCATCTCCTCCGCGTGCCCGGAAACGGTTTTCGGGAGCTCGGCTCTCCCGATTCACAGCCAGCTCCTGCCATCGGCCTCGCCCCGCGCAGGCAAGCCAAGGCCACGGGGCGGGAGGGGGGAGGAAGCGCGCGCAGGCCACGCAGAGGGCAGCCCCGAGGGCTGGGCAGCCAAAGGTCACGCTGGGCGAGCCGGAAAAGCTGGCACAGGGTTTGCCCCAAAGCCGCTGTTGTGGCGAGGTGCCGGATCGCCAGCCACGCAGGCTGCGGACTCCCTGGGCGGCCCAAGGAGCAGACGGGGGCGGGCACGTTTGGTGCTGGGTGGCCACGAGCCAGGCGGAGCCAGTGCCCGGCAGGCAGAGCGCTCAGCGGCATGCCCTGGTGCAAGCACACACCCCCTCGTGCCACCCACGTGCTCACGCAAACCCAGGGAGCACACGCACGGGGGCACCTCCCCCGCGGCACAGGGCCTCTTGGATCCAGGTGCCCACCTGTCAAACGGAGAGAGCCCCTGTTTTCGGCAGGGCAACGCCTGTCAGCCAGTGTCCACGCAGGACTCGGCTCGACGGGGCCCCGATCTCAGTCCCGGCATCCGTACAGCCCCTGGCATGACGGGACCCCAATCTCAGCCCGTGTCAGTGTGGCCCCTGGCTCAATGGGGCCCTGATCTAGTCCCTGCGTCCCCGCAGCCCCTGGCTCCAATCGCGGCCCCTGCGTCCACACAGCACCCAAAACGACGGGGTCCCAATTTCAGCCCCTGTGTCTGCATGGTCCCCAAAACAACGGGGCCCCCATCTCGGCCCTTCTGTCCGCGCGGCCCCCAAAAAGACAGGGCCCCAATCTCGGCCCCTGCATCTGCAGAGCCCCCAGGACAACGGGGCCCCAAACTTAGCCCCTGCATCCACATGGCCCCTGGCGTGACAGGGCCCCAATCTCGGCTTCTGACTCCGCGGAGCCCCCAGCACGACAGGGCCCCCATCTTGGCCCTTGTGTCCTCGCAGCCCCTGGCTTTATGGGGCCCCTTATATTGCCCCTGCCTCCGTGTGGCCCCTGGCTTGACGAGGCCCCAATTTCACTCCCTGTGTCTGTGTGTCCCTTGGCTCAACGGAGGCCTGATCTTGGTCCCTGCGTCCACGCGGCCCCCAGCACAACGAGGCCACAATCTCGGACCCTGCATTCGTGCGGCCCCTGGCTCAACAGGCCCCCCATTTCACCCCCGTGTCCACGCGGCCCCCCGCACGACAGACCCGTGCTCACCGCTGGGGCCTTTCGCTCACTACCACGTTCTAAACAACGCCGCCGACTTTTCCAGCAGCAGGCACCCTGCGTCTTCTACCAATAACCATGGAACACGCCAGACCTCCCCCCTCTTCGGAGCCCCCTCCCCCCATCGCCAGAGGTGGCCTCCAGCTGACAGGACAGTCCGCTCGGTTTCCTGAGAGATCCAGCCTAGCCATTAATTGTGTATGTGGCAACGGGACACAATGACAAGGGGAAGGCGAGGAAAGCTGGGGAGGGACCAAGGCGGGTGGGGGAGGCCCCGGCAGGGTGGGGACAGCTGCACAGGGGGTGCTCTGCTGGCTCCAGAGGCCAGACCCTGCCCCGGCCACGATCACGCCTTGCAGCCCCCCCAGTCCCATGACTCCCTCGCTGCCCCTGCTAGCCCCTCTGGGCTACCTGGCGCGTTCCGCGGGCTAGCACCGGCCAGTCCTCCTGGACATGGGACGGGGGAAGCAGGGCCAGGCCCAGCTTAGCCCTCTTACCCTGGGCTGACCCACCCGGATGCAGGGCGGACCGCCTGGGGTCCCCCCCCAGCAGCCCTCTTCCCGCCACAGCCCCATCCCTGCCAGTAATGAAACGTGGCCTGCCACGGACGGAGAGGTGCCGGGGACGAGTCCCCCAGAGCGCACTAGCCAGCGCTGTCACCCTGCTTTGCGCAGCCTTGGCGGCCGACAGCAGGGCTGTCGCTGCTGCGCCCGCGCCGCCGGTCTAGAGCCTCCCTCGGCCGGGGAGGGGAACCCCGCTGCACGGTCCTGGCAGCCCAAGTGGTACGCCCCGCTCCCCCTGCTGATCCACAGCCACAAGTGGGGGGCAGCGGCGGCGGGGGGGGGGGGAGCACGGCTGGCTGCTCCTCCCTGCCACCAAGGAGGAACGTTGAAAGTTCAAACCGTCTGGCTGCGCCGGAAAAGGGCCGTGCCAGCGTAACGGAAACCCACGCAGCCCCCCTAGAGCCCCCCCGACTTGTGATCAGCCAGCCACATGCCAAATGGCCCTGGTTTTTAAGAAAATATTTACCCATATTTCTCCTCCCCGCTCTGCTCCCCCTCCCCAAAACACCCCCCCCTTGCTCCAGCAGCCCCCCAACCCCCCCCCCCCAAATCCACAGATTGCAGGCAGGTCCTGGCCCTCCTGCACCCCCACCCCCTGTAAAAGCAAAAATACCAACTGCCGGGAGGTATGAAGCTGGGGGGATTGCAAGGCAGAAACGCAGGAAGAGAGGGGGGTGCCCCCCCTACCGGATGAGCCCCCCCCATAGCCCCTGGGCTGCACAGAGCCCCCTCCCGGGAGCATCGCCACAGCTGCAGGCGAGACCCGCGGCGCTTGGCGGGCTGGTGTCGGTGCAGCCGGGGGACCCAGCGCCCGGGTCCCGCGTGCCAAAGGCCGGGCTGGCACGGAGCTGGGCGCGCTCTGCGCGCAGTAAACAAACGCGGGTTTTAAAGGGCTGGCGCTGTCGGGCAGTGCGGGAGCCGGTCGGTCGGTCTGCGCCCCTCCCGCTAGGCCGGAGCGCTCTCCATTTGCTGGAGAGGGAAATATAGGTTAATGCCAGCACTGGGGGGGGGGGATTAGCTGGGTGTCAGGAAGGAGCTGGAGCGATCGAGGGATCCCGGCTCGGAGGGGGGGGGGGCTAGTACGAAGCACAACACGGTGCAAAATATAAACCCCAAGTGGGTGCATGGGGGGGAGGGAATCACCCCCCCCCCCCCGCCCGGCTATGACACTGACAGGCCCCGGGGCAGCAGGGGGAGGGGGCAAAGGAGCACCCAGGAAACCGGACAGCGCACGGGGGCAGGCTGGCTTGGGCGGGGGCGCCCCCTTCCCCCCCGAGCAGGGCAGAGGAACCCAGCTGGGAAAGGCGGGGGGGGGGGGGGTCCGCTTGTGACTCTGCAGTTTAATGCCTCCCCCAGCACCGACCAATGCACGGGTCCCTCCAGGCGCGCCCCCCCCCCCAGTCCCCTACCTCGGCGGGGCTGCTCCTCGCCTGCCCCCCGGCGCTGTGCCCCGCGCTCCCGGCAGGACTCGGCTGCAGGGCCCGGGCCGCTGGCTGCGCGCGGGGCCGGCTCTGTAAATCCGGGGCTGGGAGCTCGGCTCTGGCTGCGTGTCCCCGGGAGCTGGCTGCGGAGCGCGGCGCGGCCAGGCTCCGCCCCGCCCCGCCGGCTCCAGTCCTGCCGCGGCCCCAGCCCCCTTCGCCGGCGAGAGACCGCTCCCTGCCGGCAGCCCGGCTCGCTGCGCCCGCCCCGCCCGTTCCCCGCGCCGCCCCTGCGCCCTGCACCTCTCTGGCTCTGCGCCGCCCCTGCGCCCCGCACCCCTGCACCCCGCTCCCCCTGCACCCATGCAACTCTCTGGCTCTGCACCGCCCTTGCACCCCGTACCCCTGCACCTCTCTGGCTCTGCTCCGCCCTTGCACCCCGCACCCCTGCACCCCACACCCCTGCAACTCTCTGGCTCTGCGCCGCCCCTGCGCCCTGCACCCCTGCACCCCTGCACCCCGGTCCCCCTGCGACTCTCTGGCTCTGCTCCGCCCTTGCACCCCGTACCCCTGCACCCCACACCCCTGCACCTCTCTGGCTCTGCTCCGCCCTTGCACCCCGCACCCTGCGCCCCTGCACCCCGGTCCCCCTGCGACTCTCTGGCTCTGCTCCGCCCTTGCACCCCGCACCCTGCGCCCCTGCATCCCGCTCCCATGCAACTCTCTGGCTCTGCGCCGCCCCTGCGCCCCGCACCCCTGCACCCCGCTCCCCCTGCACCGTGCTCCAATGCAACTCTCTGGCTCTGCTCCGCCCTTGCACCCCGCACCCCTGCACCCCGCTCCCCCTGCACCCATGCAACTCTCTGGCTCTGCTCCGCCCTTGCACCCCGCACCCTGTGTCCCTGCACCCGGTCCCCCTGCGACTCTCTGGCTCTGTGCCGCCCCTGCATCCCGGTCCCCCTCCACCCTGCTCCCCACGACTCTCTGGCTCTGCGCCACCCTGCACCCCGCACCCCCCGATACCTGTGCCGCTCTGGCTCTGAGCCCCCTCTGCAGACCCTTTTCCCTGCACCCCTCTGGGTCTGTGCCCCCCATTCCGCGCACAGCCCCTGGACCCCGATCCCACTGCGCCTCCCGTTCCCCACGTCCCATTCTCCATGCCTTCCCAGCACCCCGCTCCTCCCAATCCCTGCGCCTCCAGTTCCCCACGCCACCTCTGTACCCCCCCCCCACTGTTCTCCGCACCCCTCTGGCTCTGTGCACCCCTGCACCCCAGTCCCCCTGCTTCCTCCGGTCCCCATTCCTTGCGGCCGCCCAGTGCACCCCTCTGATTCTGCACAGCCCCTGTGCCCCTCCTTTTCCATGCCACCTGGCCCCTGTGCCTTCCATCCCATTCCTCTAGGCAGCCCCCATTCCCTGCTCCCCAGGCCTGGCCCCTGCTCCCCCATTTCCCAAAACCCCCGTTCCTTGCTCCCCCACCCAATTTCCCTGGCACTCCCCATTCCCAACATCCCCTGTTCCATGCTCCCCAGGCCTAGCCCCTGTGCCCAGCCCCATCCCCCTGCTGTGCCCCCCCCCGTTCTCTGCTCCCCAGGCCTGGTCCCTGTGTCCCCCCATTACCTGCTTCCTGGTCCCTCACCCCAACCTCATTCCCTTGCTGTGCCCCCAACCCTCTCCCCTTCTGTACCCCCATTCCTTTGCACCCTTCCCCCCCCCGCGCCCACCATTTCCAGCACCGCCCACTCTGACCTTCCTCCAACCACCCTGCCCCTTCCCCATCCTCCCATCTTCCAGAGCACAAACAACCCCACGAGTTTCCCACTTTAACCCCTGTGGCCCAGCAACGTAGCCTAAATATAGGACTGGGAAACAAGACACCTTGGCTATGTCTACACTGGCGCGATCTTGCGCCAGAGCTATACAAATGAGGCTAAGCGTGGAATATTGGCGCGCCTCATTTGCATATCTAATGAGCCGCCATTTTTGCGGAAGAGGCTCTTGCGCAAGCTGTCTACACGGCCCCTTCTTGCGCAAGAAAAACCCTCTTGCGCAATGCCGCTACGCTGATTATTTTCAGGCCTAACGGCGTTGCGCAAGAGGGTTTTTCTTGCGCAAGAAAGGGCAGTGTAGACAGCTCCTGGCGCAAGAGCCTCTTCTGCAAAAATGGCGGCTCATTAGATATGCAAATGAGGCGCGGCGATATTCCACGCTTAGCCTCATTTGCATAGCTCTGGCGCAAGATCGCGCCAGTGTAGACATAGCCCTTGAGTTCTAGTCCCAGCACTTTCTGCATGCCTCAGTTTCCCCACGTATCTGCTCTGAATGTGTGTGGTGCATAGCCCCTTTACTGTGTGCTTCCATGTGTCTGCTGTCTGGCATTGTGAGCTCCTTGGAGGGGGGCCCATTCCTCCGTCTGTGTACAGCACCTAGGACCACGGGGCCTAGTGCACCATAGGCGCTCTCAGCTGTTGCTGCAAGTCAGATAATAACCATAAAAGTCCCCATCCGGCTTCGGGCTGAATGGAGGTTTTTCAGGGCTCCGAGTGCAGTGCCTGGGAGATTTATCCCCCGCCGCGTTTAGACACTGGCTGGGCCTAGATTTTCTGCAACTCCCAGGGCGTAGTCAGGCGCAGCCAATATTTATGAATGCCTTTGAAGACAGGAAGCAGGCAGGTTAATTTCATTAGTGGCCATAAACGCCACTATGTAAAGCAGAAACTTCTTCATAACGGGGAGGCCCAGGAGAGAAGGAGCCAAGCCCCTGGGCGGGTCACCGCCGGGGTGCGTGCCACTGAGCACGGGCGTCTTCTCTCCTCTCTAGTCGGCAGCTTTGTCGGCATGGCCCCGCCGAACGCAGCCATCGCGGTTCCCCGGGCTTCCAGGACGTCCTGCGTCCCCGCCCTGCTGGGGAGATCTGCAGGATGGCTTAGAAAAGAGCCGCTCTCCTGTAGAAAGGGTTCCATTCCATGGGTCGCTGTGGGACCCCAGGAAACACTCATGGAGCCCTAATGCCCCCCCTCCGTCCCAGGCCGGGGAAATCCCAGCAGAATGGGGGATGGTCCTTGTGCTGCCTACGGGGGGAGGGGCCTTTTTCGCACACCAGAGCCTGGGGGGTAGACTTTGTGGATCCCTCTAGGCTCTGGGGTGGGACCAAAAATGAGGGGTTCAGTGTGTGTGGGGGGGGACTGCTGGGAAGCAGGCTCGGGGTGTGGGGCCTGGGAAGGTGGGAGGGTGTAGGTGCGGGCTAAGGGTGCAGGGTCTGGGTGGGATGGGGCCGCAGGGCTGGAGCACCGGCTCCCCAATGCTGGGGGGGCCCGAGCCTCAGGGGCCAAATGCAGGTAAACTGGGGGGCCAGGTCCAGCCCCTGGGCTGTAGGTCCCCCATCCCTGGCTACAGGTTAGTTTTCCACCGGTCCAGTGTCTGCCCTGGTGACTGCAGGGCTGGAACGGTGTGAGGTGGAAATGCTGGGGGAGGTTGATCCGGAGAGCAGCCGCAGGCAGACTAGGAGGTAGCTGGGGCTAGTGGGCAGAGGGAGAGAAGGCCAGATGCTCACCTCTGTTACACCAGAGAAAAGCCGGAGCCTTTCTCTGGGCTCCCGCCGGCCCCCAAAATAACAGAGAGCAGCCCTGCCCCGCAGTCTGGGAGAAAGGCTGGAGACAGCCCCCGAACAGCTGAGCAGTGTGGGGCAGGCTGGAACCAGACCAGAGCGGTTCCACGCATGCACACGCCGTGTGCACACACGCCGCTGCAGAGAGGCCGAGGCTGGCGCAGGCAAAATGCATGCAAGCTCCCACCTGGGGAGGCTGGCCGGCCCTGGGGCTGTAGCGCTGCTGGCGGCGTGCACACGCCCCGGTTCACGCGTGCCGAGAGAGGCACACACCCGTGCACACACGGGCCCTTGCAGGCACAGCCGCAGACAGACACACACGCATGCACGGCGGTGCAGCCACGTTCACACGCACAGAGAGGCACTCGCAGGCAGACAGGCCCATAAATCAGCCGGGGATCGGCGTGCGCCAGGAGAGGCCGGGAGCAGAGCCCAGTGCGCTGAGGTTGCTCGGCAGAGAGCCAGGCTCTCGGATGGGAGCAATCCCCGCGTGGTGAAGATGGTGTCTCCCCTGCCTCCCCAGAGGGTACCCGTGGCCGGGCAGGGGGGGACTGCATGGGTCCAGAGAGATCAGCCTGCATCCTGCCTGTCGGTCCCAGGGACTTGCTGAGCTGGGGCCACGCTGCTACACCCCAACTGACTAGCTAGAGACTACCACCGGCCACAGGGATGGCACCGAGCCACTGTGAGGCCACAGCTCTCGTGAGCCGTAACGCCGGGGCCCCTGGCCCACCAGCATCAGCGCTGCTTTGTGCTGCCATCGTAGGAGAAGGCCCAGCCACGGACCAACTTGACTCAATTCACTCTGCTTCCCCACAGCCCCTGCTGCGGGATCAGCCCAGCGCAGCCCCTCCCTTCCCCGGACAGAACGGAAACCCAGCATTGCGGCCCCCGGTTCCACAGCTGCCGCGCCCCACCCCAGAGGCGGTTGCATTGTGGAGCTGGCGGCAGCAATTCCGTGGCCAGGCTGCCGAGAGGTTTCCCGGCCAGCGGGGTGGACGAGAAAGGCGGGAAAAGGGGACGTCCTGAGACCCACACAGCATGGTCCCCATCCCCTGCACTGCACCCCAAACTGTTCTCAGCCCTGGCTCCCGCCCCTTCCCGGCAGCTGCCGCCTCCAAAGCTGCACAGGTCTGGTGTGCGGCACGGGGCGAGGGCATCCAGGGCAAGGGGAGGGGTCACCGAGCAGGGGCAGCAAACTCACAGAGCTGGGGCACGTCACAGCCAAGGAGTTTGCTGGGGCTCTCGGAACTTTTTGCCTCCAGTAAAGATTTGGCCCAGGGCAAAGATTATAATTCGTGCTGCTGGGGGGGGGGGGGGGAGGATTGAGGGGCTCAGGGGCATGGGAGAGGGAGCCCAGGCCACATTGGTGTGAGCTGGGGGACCCAGGGAGCGGGAGCAAGGGTTGGGCCTCCCCACAGCAATGGGAGCTGCTTGGCTTGCCCTGAGCGACGCAGGCTGCTGGGCCGCTCCACTCCCTGTGGCTCCCACCCCACGCCAGGCCCCCTGGTAGCCCCCCAGGCCGAGCAGGGGCAGGAAGAGGTGGGGCGGGGTCTGGGGGTGCCCCTAGCCAAGGCTGAAATAACCAGGGAGGGGGCTGCCCTGTCGTCTGTTCTGCAGCCCCGCATCCGCTCCCCGGGTGCCGGGCCTGGCTGAGCGGCGGGGGACCCGCCCAGCGGGAGAGAGGACAACGGATCTGCAGGGGTGTCTCGGGGAGACCAGAGCCCTGTGTTTTCGGGGCTGCGGAGCCAGGTCTTCTGCCGGGACAGACGGGGGTGGGGGGACAGTGAGGGGTTGTGGGGCTCTGCTCCCTCCATGCTGAGCAGGTTGGAGGCCAATTGCAAGCTGGGCTGCCGCCCTGGCCCTCTGGGCAGCTTCCCCCCATCCCAGCCAGCCAACCGAGGCAGGCCCAGGAGCCAGCATCCCTCTGCAGCCAGGGGGGAGGGTGTCCCCAAAATTCCATTCTCCCCATTGTGGGGTAGGGGCTCCTTTTCCCCTCAGCACCAGCCCTCCCCTCCCCTCCTAGCGGCAGGTTAATTAACACACAACACAGGGCTGCCTGCTTAGATACCCCCCCACCTCTAGGAGTGGCAGGGAGTAGCATCAGCCAAGGTACTCCCAGCACCCCCGATGCCCAGGAGTGGTACAGGAGCTGGGCTTGGCTTTTATACCTTGTCTCCTCTCCCAGCAGGCATTGCTTCAGCTCCTCCCACCCCGTCAGGGCCCTGGGCACTACAAGTCCCAGAATGCCTGTCCTTAAAGGGCCAGTGCCACCTTGTCACCTGGCAGATTGATGTATGCTCCGGGGACCCCTTTATGTAAGGGGGAGCCCGGGGAATCAGGCCCTCTCAGATCAAAGGGCATCTTGCCACCTTTCATAGGCTGACGCGCCACAGAGGGGCACGGGCTGGGCGCAGAGCCTCTGTCAGAGCCGGGGGAAGCCAGGCACCGTGTCACCCACAGGTCGGCCCCCTCACCCATCCCCGTCTGCCATACCGCGGGCACTGCCCCTGGCCAGCCCAAAGAGTCGGGGTCAGGGTGCCCTGGGCTAGCTGGGGGGGAAGTCGGGGGCGAGGGGGCTGTTAACGGTTCCCCCACCAGGCTGGGAGCTGGAGCCTGGTGCCCTCCAGGAGGGACAGGGGCCATGCAGCCCTCCGGCCCCCGCCCCGCACTGGAGGCAGCGAGCCAGGATGGGGGTGGGGAGGAGACCGTGCAGCTCCCCCCTCCAGCCCTCGCTGTACCGTACACTTTATCCTCTGCAAATAAGCAGCGTCTGCGGTGGCGTCTGGCTGCGATAAGAGCCCAGCCAGGGCTGAGCTCATCCTCTGGGGAGGGGCGTGTTCAGCATGGCAGGGGGGAGCCCCGTGTCCTCAGGGCTCCCCTAGCATGTACTGCCCTGCCCCCCAGGAACCAGGGGCCTTCCAGCCCCCTTTGCATCGCCACGGGCTTCGGCTGTGCAGGTGAGCTGAGCCCCTGGGGAGGGGCATGTTAGAGCAGGGGAAACTGAGGCATGTGGTGGGGAAGGGCTTTGCCCACATTCACATGGGGACAGAGCTGGGAATAGCACCTAGGAGTCCCAGTTCCCAGACTCCTCTGCTTGATGCAGGGGTGAGAGGAAGATAATTCCTTCCTGACCGCAGCCCTAGCTCTCCACGCTGGCCCTGAAGCCTGCGGGCTGGCATACGGTGTACTGGCAAATTTGCTCCTGACGCTGCTGCCAATGGGCTCCTGGCCCAGAAATCCTGCCCAGTCAGCCGCACCTGGCCCCAGTAGATGACAGACAGCTGTCCGTCAAAGGGCCCTGTTGTTGCCAGAGACCAGCCAGGCCTCCGGGCAGCAGCCCCTGGAGGAGGGGGGGTAGGCGGGGAGGGGGCTGGAAGCTGGAGGTGATGGGTTTTGAGACTGGAAGCCGATGGCTTTCCAAAGGGCTTGGGACGCATCCGCAGGCTGGCACCAGCCACTGGGAGAGCAGGGCAGTGGGGTTCGGATTGAGGGGCACCGGGAGAGCTGGAGGGGTGGGGAGGGCTGGCCTAGCAGGGGCTGTGGGTCAGGTGAGGGGTGGGGCCAACGCTGCCGTTTCTGTCACCCCTGGCAGGCTCAGATCTCAGCCCTTAAAACCGAGCCTCTCCCACCCGGCTTCCCGCGGAACCAGCAGCCCCGTTTGCGCCGGCCGCTCCGCCGGGGCCAGGCTATATATAGACAGCCCCGCGGATGCCGAGCAGCCGGCTGAATTTTAATGAGCTTGTTCCAGGCGAGTGCGTCTTGCAGAGAGACGCGTCCCGACCGGGTCCCTCCGGCATTCTCTGCCGCGAGGACCCACCTCGCAGGGCAAGCCAGAAAGCGGAGCGGTGGCTGTGTCCCCTGGCAGCCCTCCCGCCAGCCGGCAGGGCTCCAGCACGGCCCATGCCAAGCACAGAGGGCGCCCACGCCCCCGCCCAGAATGCGCCCACCTCTGGGGTGCAGCCCGGCTGCTGCTCAGCGGCACCGTTCGAGGGGCTCTCTCCCGGCCAGCTGGGCTGCAGCGCCTCAGTTTCTTGGCTCACGCTGGTGATGTGGGACGAGTCTGGGTGGCCCTGCAGGGGACAGTGGCTCTTCCCTTCCCCACCGGGTCTGGGGTGCTCTGGGGTGATGCTAAGGCACCACCTACACTGCGGCTCCAGGCAGCCAGGCTGCATTTGTGCTCAGCAACGCCCAGGCTCCGGGCACCCTGAAGGGACGGGCAGTCCCCGCAGTGCTGCTGTCCGCATGGAGCCAGTCCAGTTGTTGCACAATGCCAGGGGGTCAGCTGCTGGGAGCGGTTGCTGCTGGGACACAGCTGGGGGAGATGCACCAGGAACCAGACAGCAGCTTGTGCACGGGGCAAAGGCAGGGAGGGGGCTAGAATGGGGGTGGGGGAGTGGAGAGGGGAGCTGGGAGCCAGGACTCCTGAGTCCTTTCCCCAGCTCTGCCTGATTCACGGCTCTACCTTGCCCCGTGCCTCAGTTTCCCCCGTTTGCAAAACTGGGTGTGAACGATTGGCTTTGGGGCAGCTAATGCACAGGGCTGGGCAGGCTGCGCCTGGGAGCCCCAGTCACAAGGGGGCAGGACCTGGGGGGCAGGGAGGGGCTGAGAGAGCGAGTGATAGCCCAGGATCCCCGGCTTCCTGCCGGGAACATCCTGGGAAGGAAACGGGTCACACCCAATAAACTCCAGCCCGGGGGAGTTGCACTGGTGGGAACCGCAGCCGGCCCCATGCGCCCCCTGCCCCCAGCCAGCCGTCTGGAGCCTGCACCCCGCCACGGCGCCCTGGCCAGGGAAACAATATGGGCCGTTGAGTGGGGGGTCTCTGGACGACAGCCCTGGGAGCGGGGGCGTGGCTGGGAGCCAGGACTCCTGGGTCCCTCCTGGGCGCTGGGGTCTGTGCTGTTCGTGTGCGGCCGCTTCTTTCTGGCTGCCCCACAGGCCTGGGGGGGCTCTGTCTCTTTCAGCCACGTGGGGCAGCTCTGCCAGGCCTGGCCCCACGTCTGGGGGAACAGCCCATCCCAGGGTGGATTCAAACCAGCCTCCTGGGAGGGGGGCAGCTCGCCCACCCCTCAACTCCAGCACGGGGGGCACTTGACCCCAGAGCCCCTGGTCTGCACCCTCCCGCCCCAGGCATCTGCCTCCGCTCAGCACCAGGTGGGGAGATCTGGGGGATCCCGCTGGCTCCGGCTCCCGACGGTCCAGGATTCCCCGTCTGCAGAAGGATGGGAATGGCTGTCCCCTTCCTCCCCCCCCCCCCCCGAGCCCTGTCCTGCCTGGGCCGTGGGAGCCCGGCACCGGCTGCCAGGGGGGCTGGATGCAGCTGGGCCAGGGCTCCCTGCCAAGGCTGGTCCCAGGAGTGGGACGTTGGCTGAGAGTCCGACGGGCTCCCCGGAGCACGTCCGTCCCCCCCTCCCCCGCGCCATTCCCAGCTGTGGGGGGAGGGGCTCCCTCTTAAAAAGGGAACTGGCAGCTAAGCCCCCCCCCCAGCCCGACAGCCAGTGGGAACTGTGCCTGCCCCCTTTGCCCGTGCCCCTCGATCCTAAACCACAGCCCCTCCCAGCGAGACCGCCCCCCCTCGTCGCCCAGGGGGTGCAGGGGCAGGCAGGCCCCCGACTGGGCAGGGATCGGTTTGCCTGGGCACCGTGGGCACAGAGGCGCCTGCCCTGCCTGTGGAATGGCCCCGCTGTGCCCAGGTGCCTTTTTCCCAGTTGTGTCACCGGCCTCCTGCACCCCGGGGGGCCAGCCAGGCTGGGGGAGGGCAGCTTCCCTCTGCAGCTCCCTGCACCCACAATCCCAGCGTTCTGCAGCTCTGTTCACCCCCAGGCCCTCCACCTCGCCGCGGACAGACCCACCCCGGCGTCCCATCCCAGCTGTCCCTGTCTTCGGCTCCCCACCAGCCCAGGCTAGATTCGAACCAGCGACCCACCCGCAGGGAAGAACAAGTGTCCCATTACAGCCCCCCCCCAAAGCTTGCAGCTGCCAGACGTGCCGAGGGCCCCGTGCAGCGCCCCGGTCACAGGAAATCTGTCCTTATTAATACCCACCAGCCCCACCCGGGCTCCTCCAGCACCGGCCGCCCTCTCCCGGAGTCACTTCCACACGCCGGCAAGGCAGGGCCCAAATCCCTTTAATCCCAGCTCCCTCGCAGGGGGATTTGTGGCTCCCTGCTCGGCGGGGCCCAGATGAATAATTAATGCTGGGAATTAAGTGGCCTTTGTTATTTCCCATTAGCGGGATGGCTGGAGCGGATGCCCCTGCCGCTGGCACGGTGCCCAGCGTCTGCCCTGCCCCTCTACCTGGGCTGGGATTTGGGTCCTGGAGGGCGGGGGCGCTGGAGGGGCCTGGCGGGCGGGGGCTCCGGGCACAGCTCCGGAGGGGCCTGGCAGGCTGCCCTCTGGTCCCACTCACCACTTGTTCCTGACCAGTCTAGGGCAGGGCGGAGCCCAGATTTTATCCCAGAACCTCAGGCAGGATTTCTGTTCCCCATGGATGTGGGTTGAGGCAGCAGAGGGGACAAAGGCTCCATGGGGGGCAAGTGCCCGGGTGGCCAGGCCGGGGGGAAGGGAACTGGAGCCAAAGGCTGTGTCTACATTGGCAAGATTTTGCGCCAAAACATGCTGCCTGTCTACACTGGCCGCGAGTTCTCGCGCAAGATCTCTGCCGCCCCCGCTCAGGAATAAGCCTCTTGCACAGTGTTCTTGCTCAAGAGCCCAGTGTAGACAGGCAACATGAATGTCTTGCGCAAGAGAGCGTCCACACTGGCACGGATGCCCTTGCGCGAAAGCACATGCCCGTGTCGACGCTCTCATGCGCAAATACGTTAACGCAAAAACTCTTGTGGTAAAAGTATTTGCGCAAAGTCATGCCAGTGTAGACATAGCCAAAGAGTCTGGCCCCATGACCTGTGCACGGTCCCATCCTCTCTAGGCCAGGAGCAAAGCAGCCCTGGAACCGGCCACAGACCCGAGCGAGAGCCCTGTCTCTGACATCTGGGCTGGGGGCAGGTCGGGGCTGCGCTGCCTTGCCCCCCGCCAGGGGATCCTCCCCTGCTGCCGCTTCCCAGCCAGTGCGGGCCCCAGGCAGGATGGGGCAGGCGGGAGGCAGAGGGTGAGCTCTGGGCCATGCGTGTGGGTCTGGCAGCCCGCTCAGCTCTGGAGTCCCTGGGACAGAGTCTCCACTCAGCCCCTTGCCCCCAGAAACCCCCCCCCCAAAGAGCAACCTGCCCCCTCCGCTGCCAAGCCCCAAGCGCCTCCATGCCCAGGGAGGGAAGGGTTCTGCCCCCTGCTCCAGAACCACCTGCCCTCTGCTCTAGAATGCCCTGCTCTGAAACACTGGTACTCTTAATCAGCTAGTCCAGACCGTCTCTTTTCCAGAGCGTACCCCTCTGGCTGTGTCTTGCTCTAGAATAGCCGTGTACCCCCCTGCACTAGAATAACCGTTCACCCTCACTCTAGAATAAACATGCATTTCCCCCACTCTAGAACAACCCCCGCTCTAGAATAACCGTTCACCCTCGCTCTAGAATAAACATGCATTTCCCCCACTCTAGAACAACCCCCGCTCTAGAATAACCTTTCACCCTTGCTCTAGAATAAACATGCATTCCCCCACTCTAGAACAACCCCCGCTCTAGAATAACCTTTCACCCTCGCTCTAGAATAAACATGCATTTCTCCCACTCTAGAAAACCCCCCCGCTCTAGAATAACCTTTCACCCTCACTCTAGAATAAACATGCATTCCCCCACTCTAGAACAACCCCCGCTCTAGAATAACCTTTCACCCTCGCTCTAGAATAAACATGCTTCAACCCCTGCTCTAGAACAACCATTCACCTCCCCTGCTCTAGAACAACCATGCACCACCCCTGCTCTAGAACATGGACTGCACCACAGAGAGGCAGCAGGAGATGGGGTGCAGGTACCCAGAGTCCAGGAGGGCCCATCCAGGGCCCCGGAAGGGCAAGGAGTCAGCTGGGATCTGCGGCACAAGAGATGGGCCCCACTGCAGTTGCTCAGCTCCCTGGCTGAGGGGCAGGATGGACCCGGGCTCCCTGCCTCAGTGTATCCCCCCCCCCCCAGCTATGGGTGGGTCTCTCTGTGCCCTGGGAGTCCCAGCAGAGCCTCTTACACCCCCTGCCTCCTCGCCAGCTCCGGGCTCTCCCAGTTCAGGGCAGTTATTCCCCACCCCCAGCTGGGCATCCAGACCCCAGATTGGGAGCCTCAGGGGCCACACACGAGAGGTGCCGCATCCCCCCCCCCCGTACACCGTGGCTTCAGGGGGGCTGGGACAGTTTGTACCGTGTGGGGGGGGGGAGGGAAGAGAGCCAGCGAACTGCAAGTCCTGCTGGAACCCTCTTCAAGTCGGGGGCGGGGCGCAGCAGCCCCCAGCCAGCCCCTCTGTGCTCCCTCCCGGGGTGAGCCTGCCCTGGGTCCCACGCCCGGTGCTGGGAGTCGCCTCCGCTCTCACGAGCCCCTTTCCCCCACGACTGGGGCGAGCCGGGGGCTGTGAGCCGGCAGGGCCGTGGCCCAGTCACTGGGGGGGTGAGGGGCTGCCTATCGGCACCCCAGCCTGTGGGGGGGGGGGACATAGGCAAGATGGGACTTTTAGGGGGCCGGGGGCACCAGTAGGCCTGTCCCCCCCCTGCAGACCCCCCACTGCAATAGGAAGCAGCTGCCCAGCCCTGCCTGTGACGGGTCCCGTGAGCGCGGCCCCGGCCCCGGGAAGTGGAGCGTGGCGCGGAGCTGGGTCTCGCCGGGGTCAGCGCCTCGCCGGCAGACAGGTTCATTAGGAGGCTGCTAAACGAGCTCTTTTCTCAGGGCGGGATCGCTTGCTCCCTGCAATTAAGCCGGAGATGGGCTGGGATACAAGGGCCCCCCCGCACGCTGACCTCCCCCCTCCCGCCAGCGGGGCCAGGAACACCGCTGGGGATGGGACCAGGCTCTGTCATCCGGGGTGGGGGGGCGCTGCGGCCTGCTCTGGGGGGGGCCTGGCAGCCACATCTCCAACCAACGGGGAGTTCAAGGAGGCCAGGTGCAGGATCTGCTGGGGTCTGGCCAGGAAACTGAGGCAAATCCCCCCCCCCACTTCTGCCCCCACTGCCAGACCGACTCTAACCCCTTCGGCTCCTACCCGTGGGGGGCTGGAGTGCGGGCGCTGGGGACGGTTCCCAGGGAAATTCCCTCCCAGCCCCCCATGCTGACCTGGAGCGGAGCCCCCCGGGAATGGGCACTGCCCCAAGCACCCCCAGTTCTCCAGCAGGGCTGGGGGATCCCAAGATGCCCTCGGGGCCGCTCATCCTCCTACAGCCCCAGCTGGCCAAGGCAGCTCCGGCCCGGGGCCTGCTCCCAGGGGGCCAGTGCTGGGACGGGAGAGCAGCCAGGGAGACCCCAGGCCCGAACTAGAGACCCCTGTGCCATGGGGTCTCTCCCCCAGCCCCAGCGGGCGAAGGCTGCCAGACCCGTTGGGGGCTGGGGGGGTTTGTCCTTCCTGCACGAGGAGCAAACGGTTCAGGGCCTTTCCTGGGCTGCACCGAGGGGCCCTTCGACTTCCGGCGCCTCTGCCTCTGACTCCAACATCGATGTTGTAACGATCCAAATATTTTACCCCCGGTCTCCACGTCTGGCCCCCCCAGCTGCTCGCCTGCTGACTCTGCAGAACATGCTTGACGCTGGCCAGCTGCTCCCGCGTGCTTCAGAGCCGGGATCTTTCGCAGGCGGCCAGGGCTCCGGGGTGGCTTCCCCCCGAAGGGCCAGCAGGTTGGCCTGGGACGGGAACTCCAAGACAGGCTGTCCTTGGGGGAGACCAGAGCCGGCCCACGGGGCCGCACCTCTCCCGTCTCTGAAGGCAACCCCGTCCCAACCCTGAAGTGATCAGTGCTGAGCGGGGGGCTGGGACGAAGGCATTTAGGACTCCTCCCCGGGCCCTGATGTGGTGCTAGTGGGTGCCCACCTCTGTCACCGTGAGTCCCCCTGCCTCAGTTTCCCTGCCTGGAGCACCATGGCGCAGCAGCAGCCCTGCAAAGGAATCCTCTGAGATCCCCAGCTGGTTCCATCAGTGTAGGACCCGGAGGAGTAAGCCTCTCTCCTCCCTCTCTCCAGCCGCCCCCCCGCGCTACGAGGGGCCAGGACGGAGGGGAAGGTCTCCTATTGCCCCTTTTATGCTGAAATTCTTGCCTCGTTGCTTCAGCTCCTCCCGCCCTTGCCGTGGTCTCTCCCTCCCCCATCGCACTGGGTCCTGCTGCTGCCACGCTGGCTGGGTGGAACGAAGGGTGGAAAAGCCAGCGTCGGGGGGTAAACGCCTGCCCCTGTCCCGGCCTGGCCAAGAACACGCAAGAGAACCCGGGGCACCTGGGACTGCTGCGTTTAGGCCCCGGTTGCCCAGGCGTGGGACTACACCTGCCGCCGACGGGGCACAGCCGGGTGGTTGGTCACTTTCGGTCAAGGATTGAGACAGAGACCCAGTTTGTGCAGATCCGTGTAACACGGGGCTGGGCCGGCAGGGGCTGTGGGTCTGGAGTGAGGGGCAGGGCTGGGTAGGGACTGGGTGGCAGGGCTGGGCCAGCAGGGCCGGGCGCGAGGGGCACGGGCAGGGCCGGGTGGGGGGGGGCAGGGCCGGGCGCGAGGGGCACGGGCAGGGCCGGGTGGGGGGGGGCAGGGCCGGGCGCGAGGGGCACGGGCAGGGCCGGGTGAGGGGGGGGCAGGGCCGGGCGCGAGGGGCACGGGCAGGGCCGGGTGGGGGGGGGCAGGGCCGGGCGCGAGGGGCACGGGCAGGGCCGGGTGGGGGGGGCAGGGCCGGGCGCGAGGGGCACGGGCAGGGCCGGGTGAGGGGGGGGCAGGGCCGGGCGGGGGGGCACGGGGACGGTGGAGATTTGGGGGGCAGGGCCGGGCGCGAGGGGCACGGGCAGGGCCAGGTGGGGAGGGGGGGCAGGGCCGGGGGGGGGCAGGGCCGGGCGCGAGGGGCATGGGCAGGGCCGGGTGGGGGGGGCAGGGCCGGGCGCGAGGGGCACGGGCAGGGCCAGGTGGGGAGGGGGGGCAGGGCCGGGGGGGGGCAGGGCCGGGCGCGAGGGGCACGGGGGCGGTGGAGCCGGCGCAGGGCAAGCAGGCGGCGGTGCCGGGAGCCGGGGCGAGCGGGGCTGCGGATTCTGGCCTTGCCGGGGCGAGCGGCTCCTTCCGGCCCAGGCAGGGCTGTCGGTGCCGTGGCACGAGCGCGGGACGCCAAGGCTGTTTCCCGGCCTGTTGAATGGCCCCCACAGAGCCCGGCTGGACTAACGCCAGCTCAGCTGACAGCTGCTGCCTCTCCGCAGAGCCCTCCGCCCCCGCCCGGCTTCCCCTGCCTCCTCGGGCGGGAGCCGGGCTGAACAATAAACAAGGGCCCTGTGTGGGTGGGGGGTGTATATGGGAATGGCGGGGGGCCAGGGCTGGGCAGGGGGAGCCCAGCTGCGCAGCCCCCTCTGCTGGCCAAAGGGCAGCCACCCGCGGCTGGGGCCAGGCCGGTGCGGGGGGAGACACTCCGGATTACACACACACGTGCACACACGCGCACACACACGTGCACACACGCGCACACACACGTGCACACACAAACACACACGTGCATGCGCACACACACACACAGCTCCCGGAATGTGTGTGGCAGCACCCACACGGTGTCAGCATGGGGCAGGCACGGGCTCCCGCAAGTGGAGGCCGGAGCGGAGCATTTCAGCGCCTGCGGCCGCTTGGACCCTGCTGGCTCTGCCCACTGGCCGGGGGCGGTCCAGGCTCGGGCCCAGCCCCTAGCACCCCGGGACCTGCCACCCTCCCCGCGGCTCGGCAGCAGCCGCTTTTCTGAGGCTGCCCGGCCGTGGATGGGGGATGAGTCCTGTATTCACACCCTCCCTGCAGAAGGGCACGTCCTGAGCTGGGTTATTATGGGACGGGGGAGGGGAACAGGCTGGGCAGGACTCCTGGGTTCTCTGACTCAGCGTGCGATCTCCGTGGAGTCCTTGTGCCTCGGTTTCCCTGTGGGACATGGAGCCAAGAACGCTCACCTGCTTAGCCTGTGACCATGTGGGCCGGGGCAGCTGTGGGCTGGCCCTGAGCGGGTCTCGGGGTTGTCTTGTTGAACAAGCAGTGAGGGGAAAAGTCCCTTTCTGGGCTAGGGCTGGTGGGATGGGGGAAGGTCCCAAGGCAGCAGATGAAGACCCGGGGTGGGGTGGGTGGGGGGGAGAATTTTGTAAGACTCGTGTGGCTGATCCTTACTCTGAGCCTCTGTCCTCTGCTCCCTGCTGCGGGGGAAAGGCAAAGAGCACCATCCTGCCCAGCCACAAGAGAGGCGAAGAGGTGGGTTGCCGCTTGCATGGAAGCAAGGGACTTCGACCTAGACGGCTCTGTGCTGCCCCAGCACAGAGACACAGAACTGCCTAGTGCTAGATCTCAGGGCTTCCCGTGCTGACAGGCCAGACCCCTGGCATGACAGCGCAAGGGGAATCTCCGTTAGCAGTAAGGGGCCTATGACACGCGGCCCCGAGAAGTTGGTGATTCCACCCTGCAGGGGGCAGTGATGAGTAGCTGGTTGTGCTGCCGTGGTGCCATTCACCCCAGACAGGGCCAGCGAGCGCTCGGTCTGCGGCATCCTCGGTACTTTGCCGGTGGGGAACCTGCAGGTGTCCGGCCCTGCTGAAAACCAGGCTGCGCCCTCACGCCCAGGGGCCGTTTCATGCTAGCCCACCCAGGCTGGGCCTGGTCTGCCTCTTGGCTGCGCCTCGGCGCCCGCTAGAATTCGTTCAGCCCACGCTGTAAACGTGGCCTGGTCTGCACCTTGAGATGCACGATCCTCGAGGACGACCATGGAGCAAGGGGCCAACCCCCCCATTGGCATGTCCGTGGCACCAGGGCCTGGCCTGGCCCAGCCCCGTGGCCGTCTGCAGCAGAGCCCACGCCCGGAGCTGCCAGCTCTCTGGGTTAACGCTGCCAGGGACCCGGCTCCTCCTCCAGGTTCCCTTCCAAGCCGCTGCCCAATTTCTCTGGCAGATGGCGAACGACACAGGTCTCTGGTGTGAGCGCAGGGCATGTGACGGGGAGACGCTGGCTTTCGGGGAGGGGGAGCCGGTGATGTGGGCGCACCAGCCAGCCAGCCCGGGAGGGTGGGTGGCATGTTGCGGGGGGAAACAGATGCCAGGAAAGAGAGAGAGAAGAGAGGCCCCAGCCCAGCTGCTATGCTGGGGGGAACGTTCCCTGCGGTTTCGGCTACTGCCAGTCCAGAGCATCCTCCCACGCAGCTCCCACTGCAGTGCTGAGTAGAGTGCGTGGGCACGGGCAGTGCAGCTGTGTCTGCTAGGGCCCACGAGAACAGTGCTGGTAGAATGCAGCTGTGGGTCTCGGGGGGACTCTGGAGGGAGCTGCACGAGAGAGAGAGAGCATGTGCATGCATGCGCTGCCCCCTGCTGGACTGAATCCGAATGACCCAAATGTGTGTCATAGGCCCCTATATCATTAATAACCAATGGGGAGACTCCTCTAGCTTAAGCCCTGAGCTCTGCCGTGGAATTCCCAGGGCGCCCACCGTGGGGGTGTCGATACTATTTGGCCTCCCACTCGCATCATGGTGTCCAGCCAGTTCAACCGGCCAAACAGCCGCCCGTGGCTAGCCGCTAGCGCATGGGTCACCACGGCTGTAGCCTCTCCCCAAGAGGCTGGTGGGTTGCGTGTCTGAGACAAGCCTGGTGAACCCCTTTCCCAAGAGCAGGAATCCAAGACAATGCCGCCAAATCAAGGGACCCAGGAGACCTGGCCCCTGTTATTAGCTGTCCCGTGAAATCTGCAGTGGGACCTAGGCCCCTGCGAGTGTAGTCAGCTAGACCAGGCGTGGGGGGGCTGGGCACAGCTGCAGGGCAGAGGAACAGACCTGGCCAGCTCTTCGGAGCCCCAATTCACTAGTCCCTGGCTCCTGGGCAGGAGTCGGTGGCCCCTCCCCAAATCACTCCGCCCACTAGGCGCTACACAGCAAAGGGGGCGGGGGCGTCAGCTCCTCAGCCGGCCTGTGCCAGGTTCCACCTGGGAGTGGATAGGCAGGACGCTGATTGTGCGCTTGGCCGTGGCAGGGCAATTCCACCCTGGCGTTGCCACCTCCCCTCGAGACGGGGACGCGAACAAACGCCCGCCAGGCTGTGTCCCTTCAGAGGCGCGGGCAGAGCTGTGAGCAATACCGGTAGGAAAAAACCAACGTGGGCGAAAACCAGCACAATCTTGCCACCTACACATAGACCTCCAAAGGGCCGTACGTGGGCTGCAGGTTGCCCACCATTGAGTTGCACCCTTCCCTACGGCGTAGAGAGGTGCAAAGAACTGGTACAAATACCAGCGTATTCCAGAAGGCTCTCCAATGTCCCTCCTTGCGGATAACCCCCGATCTTCTTCTTTCTCTGCATTGCTGTAGTGACACCCCACCGTGGCGCTGGGCTCTGTACAGACACCGAAAACGGAGCTAATCCCTCCCCCAAAGAGCTTACAATCTAATACAGGAGACAACAGATGGGGAGAGATGAGAGTACAAGAAAATCTCCCCTCCCGTCCCCCTGGCCTGGCTCTCACCCCCTTTCCAAGTCCCTATCACATCCACAGGGGTTTCTCCGTCCCGGGTCATTTTCAAATTACGATTGGATTTTTTTTCCCTACAAGAGCCCCCTCTAGGAATGATCTAGGCAAGATCCTGTGGCCTGGCCAGTCAGACTAGGTGACCGCAAGGGTCCCCTGTGGTCCTGGAGCTGACGGCCCTGATCTTTGTGGTTGCTGGAGCGATGCTTTCTTGGGGAAAAGAGGACGGAGTGAATTATTAAACACGTCTAGCCTCGTTAAACGTGCTGGAGCAGTTGGAAAGGACGAGAGAAAAGCCGAGCCCGGTGCCCCGGGCCCTGTCCGAACTCTGTGCAAACCAAGGCAAGTCCATCATAGAACCATAGAACCATAGAGCTGGAGGAGACCTCAGAAGGTCATCAAGTCCAGCCCCCTGCTCTAGGCAAGACCAATCCCAACTAAAATGGAGGAGAGACTGGTGAGGTTTTTAATGCCTCGGATTGTGAGCAGGTGCCGGCCTTCCTGCGTGCTTGGGAAGTGCCTGCCTGGCTCTTGGCACACACAGCCGTACAGAGCCAACTAGGCACTGTCAGACTGCGTCTCAACAGAGACAGCACGTGGCTAGCTCACTGCAAAAAGCCAGTTTCCCTCTTTGGGGGTTGGATGCACTCGGTTCGATTTTGGATGTTGCATGTCATTTCTACTGTCCTATACTGCTCTGTGTGGGCGTGCCTCAGTTTCCCTAGGCGCCGCACTGGTGCCCACACGGGAATGGGAGTTTTGGATGTGACTCTCCGGGAGGGGAGGCTGCCCCAGCCCCTCATGTACACAATGGCCCAGACTCACTGTAACATGAGCCTGGGAGGGGGTGTGTGTACAAACAGGTGACACCTTTTGCAGGGGAAGCTGGACAAAGGAGGTGGGGCTGCCTGCAGGGTGTGAGTTGGTCTGGCTTAGGATCCAGGGAGGGGGCCCAGGGCTCTGGGCTCCCCTCTCCCCAAGACGGATGGTGCCGGCCGCTTCTGGTCCTGTGCTGACACATCTGTGCTACGCTGTGTCCCTGTGAACCAATAACCCTTCTGACCGACCTGCCGGCGAAGAGTTATGTCTGGCTGTGGAGCGGGGTGCAGGGCCAGTGACCCCCACCCTTTTGGTGACACCCTCTTTTGCTATTCTCCCCTTCTCATCAACTGCTGGGCAGGGTTGTCCTTAACATGCAGGGACCCTCTGGTACGGTTGCCAGATGGTTTCAACAAAAATACCGAACACACTTGACATTCCATCACAATCTGCATTCCATCTTATTTAGAAAACGCCGGACATTTCTATTTTCTCATTTCTATTTTCTCAATTTGTTTCCCGAACAGAAAGCTCCAATACTAGACTGTCCGGTTCAAAACCGGACCCCTGGCAACTCTACGCTCTGCCCCTCTCCCCCCACCCCGCATCCCACCCCTTGCAGCCAGGCTGGGTGAGTTTCTTAGAGCTGTGATTTGATCATCTTCAGCAATGCGGTAATGAAAAATTTAAAACCAGAAAAAAAAAAAAATCCTGAAATTCCTGATAACAATGTTTCCCAAATGGGGTTCTGCGGAACCCCGGGGTTCCACAAAGTGAAAATAAGGGTTCCGCAAGAAAATTCCATTACAACCACATTTTATGATTTAAAGAAAAAAATAATATTTAAGCATTTATGAATTGGATTGAAAACAATTTTCATGTGTGTTGATCGCATGACCTTGTTTAGCATTTGTTTATGACGATCCTTACTTATTTGTGGGCTACTTTTTCAGCTCCATATATTAGACTGTTATTCGGGGTGCTGCAAAATTCTGCCCAATAACATGGGTAAAACCAAAAAAGCAGTCAGGTAGCACTATAAAGACTAACAAGACTATCTCATTATTCACAGAGCTACGTGGCTGCTTTTTTTGTGTGTTACCAAGATCAGACGCACACCGCTACCTCTCTGCAAATAAAATTGGGACCCTCTGCCCTATAGCTTGGAAAATGCCACTGCCCCTTCCACCCCCAGTCAGAGGGGCGGCCCGATGTCTGTGGATGGGACCGCCTCCCCCGCCGCCGCCGGCAGCCAGAGAGAGCCCCGCTCCTGGGCCGCCAGCCTCAGAAAACTACCGCTCCCAGCAGCCTCCGCGGCGCGCGGCGCGCGTCCAGCCAATCAGTGGAGGGCGTGTTGGTGGGTGCCAAGATGGCGGAGCCCAGGGCGCGAAGGAGGCGCTGTTTGTGAGGCCTGAAAGGTGAGGGGGCGGCCCCTGTCTGTATGTGGGGAGGGGGGGAGCGCCCCCCTCGGGGTGTGTGTATGTGGGGGGGTGCTCCTGGGTGTATATGGGGGGGCTGTGGGGAGCACCCCCGGGGTGTATGTATGTGGGGGGAGTGCTCCTGGGTGTATATGTGGGGGGGGCTGTGGGAAGCACCCCTGGGGTGTATGTATGTGGGGGGGAGTGCTCCTGGGGGCATATGTGGGGGGGGCTGTGGGGAGCACCCCTGGGGTGTATGTATGTGGGGGGGAGTGCTCCTGGGGGTATATGTGGGGGGGCTGTGGGAAGCACCCCCAGAATGTAGGTATGTGGGGGGGAGTGCTCCTGGGTGTATATGTGGGGGGGGCTGTGGGGAGCACCCCTGGGGTGTATGTATGTGGGGGGGAGTGCTCCTGGGGGTATATGTGGGGGGGGCTGTGGGGAGCACCCCTGGGGTGTATGTATGTGGGGGGGAGTGCTCCTGGGTGTATATGTGGGGGGGGCTGTGGGAAGCACCCCTGGGGTGTATGTATGTGGGGGGGAGTGCTCCTGGGTGTATATGTGGGGGGGGGCTGTGGGGAGCACCCCTGGGGTGTATGTATGTGGGGGGGAGTGCTCCTGGGGGTATATGTGGGGGGGTTGTGGGGAGCACCCCTGGGGTGTATGTATGTGGGGGGGAGTGCTCCTGGGTGTATATGGGGGGGGCTGTGGGAAGCACCCCCAGAATGTATGTATGTGGGGGGGAGTGCTCCTGGGTGTATATGTGGGGGGGGCTGTTGGGAGCACCCCTGGGGTGTATGTATGTGGGGGGAGTGCTCCTGGGTGTATATGTGGGGGGGGGTTGTGGGGAGCACCCCCAGGGTGTATGTATGTGGGGGGCATGGGGAAGTGCCCCGGGTGCATGCGTGTGGGGGCAGGGGCAGCACCCGGGTGTATGTGTTGGGGGGCGGGAGCAACGCCCCCACATGTAGATGTGCCCCTCCCTCCCTCAAGCAAGTTAAAGGGGTGCTGGTAGGTGATAGGGCTCACACATGCACATCTCTGTGCCCCCTGGGACTGCCCCACTGGGGCAGATGGGGAAGCAGGGTGATGGGGTTTCACACCTTCTCCTCTAGCCACAGGAGCCTGCCCCTTCCCACGGCTGGGAAGTCCAAGAGCCCTGGCTCCCTACCCTTCTGCTCTAAATGTTAGACCTCACTTGTTTCCCAGATCTGGGAGCAGGAAGGGAACCCAGGATTCTCCCCCCCCCCCCACTCCACCCACACCCTATGCTCTATTCATCCTGATGTGATTAGAACTTATGACCCCCTGCGCCCAATACTCCCATGAGCTGATCAGTGGGCTACTGTCTCTTCCTTATAATTAGGCCCCTACCAAATTCATGGCCATGGAAAATGTGTCTCTGACCATGAAATCTGGTATTTTGTGTGCGTTTATCCTCTACTGTACAGATTTCACAAAGGAGATCAGTATTTCTCAAACTGAAGGTCCTGACCCAAAAAGAAGTTGCAAGGGGGGGGGGTCATAAGGTTATTTTAGGGGTGTCATGGCATTGCCACCCTTACTTCTGCACTGCCTTCAGAGGAGCTGGGTAGCTGGAGAGTGGCGGCTGTTGTCCAGATGACCAGTTTTGATGGCAGCACCCTGGTAGCAGCCAGAAGAAATGGTAGCAATACGGTACCATGCTGCCCTTACTTCTGTGCTGCTGCTTTTGGCAGCTTTCATCCAACTCCCCAGCTGCCCACCTCGAAGGCAGCATCACTGCCAGCAGCAGTCCAGAACAAGGTAGCAGTACCACAACTCCCCCAATAATTTGGTGTCCTCTCACCCCCAAAACTCCTTTTCACATCAGGGGACCCCTGCAATCGCAACACTGACATTTCAGATTCAAATAGCTGAAATAATGAAATCTGCTATTTAAAAAATCCTGTGACCCTGAAATTGACCAAAATGGACCGTGGATTTGGTAGGGCCCTACTTATAATGGTCTCCGAGCTGCCGAGTCCTGGCTCCCAGCCTCTTGCATAAACCAGGTTGCACTGCCTTCTGCTAAGAGTGAATCCTTTGTTATAGAAATAAAAGGTGTGCTTGATTGACAGTGCCCCAGGAGAAGTGTTTGGGTGAGAGGGGAGTGGGTGAGAAATGCTGTTATGAACAAGCTGCTGTATCTTCTCTCTGCCTTTCAGAACAGAAAGATGAAGGTTGTCAATCTAAAACAGGCCATTCTCCAGGCCTGGAGAGAACGGTGGAGTGATTACCAGTGGGCCATAAACATGAAGAAATTCTTCCCTAAAGGAGCCACGTGGGACATACTTAATTTGGCAGGTCAGGATTTGGTTTTGTTTGACTGTTTGCGTGCACGTGTCTGTGTTATGTGCGTGGTACAAAGCGAGACACACATATCACCCAGATAAGCAAACTGCAGCAGTTGTATTATGTTTACCTGCATTTCTATGTCTGGGCTGAAAAACTCCCAAATAGAAATGGAAGGTCCAAAGACTTGTGTACATGTGGAGCCCTTCACAGGGACGACTCGTGCTTAAAGCCAAGCGTGTAAATCTTGGGAAGAGTGGAGTATATAGCATGATTGTTGGCTGCAACAACTTGCTCGGCTATTACTGACACCGAGAGATGCAGAATACTTTGGCGGCTAGAGCTATAAATTGGGACTAAAGAGACCTGGATTCTCTTCCAAGCTGGGCTGCTGGTTTGCTTGGAGACCGTGAGCATCTTTTTGTGCCTCAGTTTCTCTATCTGTACAATGGGGGAAATGATCCTGCGCTTCCCTTTAAAGAACTTAACGATCTGTGGCTAAAAAGTGCTGTGTAAGAACTAAGTATTTCTGTTGTTGTACATGTTAGGGTAATATTATTTCTTAATAAACTGAAAGCATCCTCCAACCCACATGTCATTAGAATTCATTTTTCTCACCCCAGTTCTAGAAGGGAAATTGACACAAATCCTGCTAAAAGTTGTTACCTGCTTGAGTATATGTAGGTAGAAGAAATTGCCAGGCTTTTCTGCCAATTATGGTAAGGTGTTGCTGGTTTTTCCTGAGTGGCAAGTGTGTGTTCGAAAGCCCTGTGTAAGCCAATGCAAATCACTTGTTGTAGAGTTGATGTAAAGGAGAGATTTTCAAGGGAAATAGCCCCCATTCAAACCAACATGAAGAACTGGACTGGATGTCCTAATTATTCTAGATTATGCCGTAACCTAAACTCCTATCTTTTCTGCATGCAGTTCTATTCATCTGGGTCTGTTTTCTGTTCGGTGAGGAATGAAAAATTCTCTGTTTTGCTTGCGAGATCCCATTTCTGTTCTTTTCCAAAGTTCTTAATTAGTGCATTAGTATAGGGTTTACAGAATTTACCAGACACTTATTTTGGATTTTACATCCCTAATTCCTATGCCCAGATTTAGGCACCTAAAATCCAAATGGCCTGGTCTGCCCTTCCACTTCCCCTTCCTCTAATCTCAGCTCCATTGCAGCAACAGAACTTGCAGATGTTCAGAATATTGAAATTCAGGGCACTTCCATTTAATTGCCTATCTCTGCATGTGGGAGCTTAACTTTAGGCACCTGGGTTTGAAACTTTTAGCTCAGATCCATCCTAACAGAGTCTCTCAGGTTCTCTGCAGACACGGTGCACAGGTGACTCAGTGATCTGCCATTGTGAAAGAGGCAGATCTGAAGGCAGCGGACGGCAGGGGGACGGGATTCCAAAGCTGCAGGATAAGAGGCAGTGGAAAGGCACTAGGCTGACTCTGGAGACTGGTTCCAGCCCCAGTTCTGTCACTGCTGTGCAGCCTTTGACAAGTGTGTTCCCCTCCCTCTGGGTCTGTTTTTCCCTTCACCCATTACCTCTCTTGTCTATGCAGGGTAAAGACTGTCTCTTACAATGTGTCTGTAGAATGAGCCTTTGGTCTCAATTGCTACTGTAATATAAATAATGGCCAGGTTTTGGAGTCCAGGGAGGGCTGGTTTGTCATTTGGAATAGCTCTGATCATCCTTGTTTTTCTGGCTGAGGTGATTTCCTTCAACCCTGCCTTGCAGTAGTTCTAGAATGGTCCTTTTTAATGTTCAGATGCTTTTAAATCCAAAGACCCGAAGGAAAAAATCTGGCAGCAGGTTGCCAGAACAACCCCAGTCCTGGCAGAGCCATAATCTACTACAGCGGGTTTCAAACTTTTTTCTCATGACCCAGTTGACTCAACAGAATTTGACTGGAGTGTGGGCTCCAGGGCTGGGCTGAGGACGAGAGCTTTGGGGTGTAGGGCGGGGCTTCGGCTTTGGGGGGAGGGGGCCGAGCAGGAGAGGCTTACCTCTGTCAGAGAGAGGCAGCAGTGGGGGCAGGAGGGGAGCTGGTGTTGGGGGAGCTGGCTTAAAAGCCAGTTCCCCCCAGCACTTCACCATGGGGGGTAGGGGAGGCAGAGGGCATAGCAGGGGGACCGGGCGTGAGCCGGGAATGAACCATCCTGGAGGCTCTTAATACATTTAAAAGGCAGAGCTGCATTGGGGTTAGCTCCCAGGGCCGAGAACCAACCCCGCTGAGTCTCTGCACTTTCCCCCCTTATCGACTAATTGAGTAGTTGATGGAAAATTCCCTCGATTAGTTAAACGCAATTCAGCATCCCTATGAAGCGATGCCGGGTGACTCGTGCAGTGATACATACACGCTGGATCGTCGTGTCCCGTTGGGGCTGTCCTGCTCCCTCGTTACAGGATGAGCAGAAGGGGAACAGTTGCCGTAGTTCTCTCTGGTGAACAGAAAGCTGCATTCTGCTTCCTGCTGTCTGTAATTGCTGAGCACGTTCTAGGATGCATCTTGCACCAAATCCGAATTTTTGGCTGCTTGTGAACGACCGTTGTCTCGGGATTCAGACTGGTGCTTATGTTTGAACGGCTGCCCTCCAAGAAAGAGAGGGTTGCATTTATGTAGATTCCCAAATGGCACCTTCTACCTCCAGCATCCGGGTGCCTCAACTCATTAAAAGAGAGGCTGCAAAATGTGGGTCTGTCTTTGTGAGACAGGCTCCGTGCGCTGCTGCAGCAGTTCAAATGGTCAATTAAAAGCTTGACTGAACAGATAGGACGCGCTCTGCACCCGTGAGCTGCCAAACCCAGGTGCTGGCAGATTACCAGGAGAAGCAGCAGCAGCCGCCAAAAGTGCAGGGGCGTTCTCAGCAGAGGGGCGGTTGGCCGGGCCGGGAGAACTCAGGAACCAATGGCAAAAGCCACCCCGCTGCGGCAGCATCCCAGGGGTGCGTGGGAGGGGAGGGTCTCCCCCAGATCGCAGGGCCCCAGGACGTTGGAGGGCATTAAGAACAGCAGCTCTCAGGCAGTGGGGCTGAGTTAACGGCGGGATACTTTCCGCTTCCTACATTGTATATTGCCCTCTGCTCCTGGGCATGGGGAGTGTAGGGTGTGTCTAGTTTGAAAGACTTTCTGCTCAATCTTTGCAGTCCGCTGTATTGTCTTTGCCCCCTTCCCGCTTGGGCGTGTGTTAGCTGACCCCAAACCTTTCTTGTTGGGATTGCAGAAGCTCTTCTGGACCAGGCCATGATTGGCCCATCACCCAACCCACTGATCTTGTCCTACCTGAAATACGCCATCAGTTCCCAGGTAACCAGCCTCTGTAGCACTTCTCTTGCGCGACAGACGCGGATGCAGTAAGCTTCCCAGCCCCGAGTTAGAGGACTTGCTATTCCCGGAAAGCCAAGGCTCAGAGGTTAAGTGGCCCGTGTAGAGCCACAGAGGGCGTCCACGTGAGAGCCAGAGGTAGAATTCAGGGTTTGCTGTCTCCCAATCCATACTCTGTAGGGGTGTAAGAGACTAGTCGACAATCTGATAAGCAGAAGCTTATTGGACAGTCGACTAATTCATCTGACAAAGCAGGTCTTTGCCCACGAAAGCTTATGCTCCAATACATCTGCTAGCCTATAAGGTGCCACAGGACTCCTTGTCGCTTCGAGTAATGATGCAACAAGTCGCTTCCCACCCCCCTCCCACCTTGCTGCCTCTATCAGAGAGAGGCAGCAATGGAGGGAGGCGGAGCCAGCTTAAAAGCTGGTTCCCCCCCATCACCGTCTCCATGGGGTCAGGGGAGGTAGAGACAGGGCAGGAAACAATGCGAGCTAGGACTGAAGCAGTCTCCACTTGCGCTGCTGCTTCTGCCATTCTGCTTTTGAAATGTACACGAGCCCCAGTGGAATTCTTGTACATTTCAAAAGCAGAAGCCGGCAGGGAGGGCTGGGCCAGTGGGGGACTCCACTGGGACGCTTGTACATTTCAAATGTGCAGGCGCCGGCAGGGCTCTTGCCGCAGTTCAAAGGCAGAGGCGCCCTAATCCCATCGACTATTCGATTAGTGAATCTACATTTAACATCCCTTGTACTCTGACCACTCGATCGCGCTTTTCCCCTCCGCCAGGCAGAATATCCCTTGGATCAGTACGTGCCGAAGCGATCTGCTGGTGACCTGCGCCTACCGGGGGCCGTAGGGATCCCTTGTCCGTTAGACAAGTCCTCAGCTGCTAGACGCTCCTGCTTTCCTTGGCTTGTTGTTTAAAATTGTTGTTTCATGTGAACTTTGTGTGAAGCAAATCAGCGCTCGCCCGAAAACGTCTGTTTACATTTGTGCTGGGTCAGTGCCTGAGCCCCTTTTTAAGAGACAAGTAGCACAGCCGTAAAATGACCTCATTGTTCCTTGGCAACCCAAATTGCATTTTCAAATGTTACCTAGTAACTTTCTTGCTCTGTTTCTTTTTTCTCCTTTGTTCCTAGATGGTGTCTTACTCCACGGTCCTGACGGCCATCAGTAAGGTAGACCCTGCTGGACGCTGTCTTTCATTTTTACCGGCAATCGGTGTATCTATTTCGGTCCCACTCACTCCTGCCAGATATAGGTCAAGCGGAAAAATGACATCCTTTGCTGAGTCAGCAGCGATGAGGTGGCACAAACCAGAGAGATGACGCTTCCGTGTCCCTGCTCGGTGGAACAGAGTGTTCCCCATCAATGGAAAGCGATCCCTCTGCTTTTCCTTTGGGAAACTGTGCGCCGTTCCTCGCTAGGCATCTAGTTAACAGGCCCCCGGCTGACACATCCATTTCACCGCAGCCAACAATCCCAGCCATGATGGGGAAATCCGGGGGCTCATACTTAATGCCAACAACGCAGGCAATGAATGCAGAGTCGTAGCTGGGAACGGAGGCCTTTTTCTCTTTGGCTGAAGCAGCGTGAACATCTTAGCCTGTGTAACAGGCATTAAATGTCCCAAGAGATGAGTTTAGGGAGTGCTCAGAACCCAACAATTCTTAGCGGAGGGGAGGTCCATCGATAGCTACTAGCTAGGGTGGCCAGGGATGCAACCTCTGACTTCTGGAAGGTGGGAGCGGATTAAAAGGGGTAGATTACTCAATAGTTCCCTGTTCTTTGTGTTCCCTCTAAAGCCCCTGGCATTGGCCACTGTCGGAAGACAGGGTTGTGGGCTGGATGGACCCCTGGTCTGATCCCTCATGGCCGTTCTTTCTGGGCAATGAATGATGCAGAAAATCTGCCAAAGGAGACGTTGTCGTTTAGCGTCGGGGAAATGCGCCCCCAGACA
Organism: Pelodiscus sinensis; assembly: GCF_049634645.1. Classification (NCBI taxonomy): domain Eukaryota; kingdom Metazoa; phylum Chordata; order Testudines; family Trionychidae; genus Pelodiscus; species Pelodiscus sinensis. Next base: position 11,085,391 of record NC_134739.1, read on the forward strand.
AGTGTGCTGTGGGTACAGAGTGGTTCATATGAATGATTGCTAGTGACTGCCAGCATGAGTGAGTTCCTCGGCCTTTGAAGTGGGGAGCTCTCGTTCTCAGCCCGATATTTTTCACACTTCCTTACGTTTATGATAGAAATAAAGGAGGAAAAGGTCTGTGGTGATCGTGTGAACCCAGATCGCTTGAGAAGTAAGAGCGTGGGGGCAGTAGGAGAGCGAGATTTTCTTTGCTTTAGGATGTAATCCAACTTCCGACCCCTGAGAGCCTTTCATGAGCCTTTCCCAGCAGGTCATGACCACTAGCTGAGATGCATTGACCTAGAATCACAGAAATATGGGACTAAAGATCTCAGTGACTCATCTAGCCCCGGCCCCTCTGCTGAGGCAGGACGAAGTATTATCTCGTCCATCCTTGATGCGTGTTTGTGTAACGGAAAAATCTCCACGGACAACTATCCCACAGTCTCCCGAGGCAATTTATTCCTGTGCTTAGCACCCTGACAGGAAGTTTTTCCTAATGTCCAACCTAAACCTCCCTGGCTGTAATTTAAGCCTGGTACGTCTTGTCCTGTCCTCAATGGATAAGAAGAACAATTTATCACCCGCCTCTTTATAGCAGCCTTTTATGTACTTGAAAACTATTACCATTTCCACCCCCATCAGTCATTGCTTCTCCAGACTAAACAAACCCGTTTTTTTCAATATTTCGTCATAGGTCATGTTTTCTAGACCTTTCATCATTTTTGGTCGCTCTCCTCTGGACCGCCTCCAATTTGTCCACATCTTTCTTGAAGTGTGGTGCCCAGAACGGTCTCCCTAGTTGCTGAGCCAAATGGCAAGATTACTTCTTGTGTCTTGCCTACAACGTTCCTGCCAATGCAGCCTTCGTTTCTGCAGAGCTGTTGACCTAGCTGCCTATAACCGTGCTTGGCTGGGGAGCCGTGTCCTATCTGAATATGAGTCAGCGGTGTGATGCTGTTGCACAAAAGCAAACATGATTCTGGGATGCATTAACAGGTGTGTTGTGAGCAAAACACGAGAAGTCATTCTTCTGCTCTATGCGGCACTAGTTAGGCCTCAGTTGGAGTATTGTGTCCAGTTCTGGGCATCGCATTTCAAGAAGGATGTGGAGAAATTGGAGAGGGTCCAGAGAAGAGCAACAAGAATGATGAAAGGTCTAGAGAACATGACCTATGAAGGAAGGCTGAAAGAACTGGGTTTGTTTAGTTTAGAAAAGAGAAGACTGAGGTGGGATATAGCAGCAGTTTTCAGGTATCTAAAAGGGTGTCATAAGGAGGAGGGAGAAAACTTGTTCATCTTGGCCTCTGAGGATAGAACAAGAAGCAAGGGGCTTAAACTGCAGCAAGGGAGGTTTAGGTTGGACATTAGGAAAAAATTCCTAACTGTCAGGATGGTCAAACACTGGAATAAATTGCCTAGGGGGGGTTGTGGAATCCCCCTCTCTGGAGATATTTAAGAGTAGGTTAGATAAATGTCTATCAGGGATGGTCTAGACAGTATTTGGTCCTGCCATGAGGGCAGGGGGCTGGACTCGACCTCTCAAGGTCCCTTCTAGTCCTAGTATTCTATGATTCTATCCTAGAGAGGGACGCATCCTGTCATGTAAGGTTTTGTTTTAATACCTGAAGTCTGTATTTATTGTGTCCGTTTGTAACAACCCCTTGTGTTCCTGTGTTGTAGTTCGATGACTTCTCCCGAGATCTCTGTGTCCAGTCCCTGCTGGAGATCATGGATATGTTTTGTGATCGGCTCAGGTACGGCGCTGCTGTTCTGTGGCAATGTGCCCACTTCGGAAGGGTTGGGTGACGATGCTGTTGGTGGAGTTGCCCTAATGCCCTTGAGAGGCAAAAGTCGATAATACTGACGAGCCAGGCACAGTGGGTATGCAGTAGGTTCCCCAACTCTGGGTCGCCCCCCCAGAAGGAGCGATGCCATCAGCTGGTGGGGTGGCAGTGATCCCTAGTGCCGTGTTACTCCTCACAGTTCGACCTCGCGTGGCCAAAGTGGCTGAGGTCATGCTGCGTGGCGGATGCCATTTTGCTCTTGAAAATGGCATCGTCCTGCTGTCTGGTCATGCCGAGCGAACGTTTGGGAACCGCTGATGTAGGGGCTAGGCCGGTCCCTCCTTCTCTGGGCACCCTGAGCCGTTGCCCTCCTGGACACCCGCCCAGCTGCATTGCACACCCAGAGCCTAGGAACTGCCAGAATGGCTCGAACCAGTAGCCCACCTGGGCCACTATCCTGTTGCTGACCGTGGCCAGTGCCCGCTTTCTAGGCAGGTGCAAACTCCTGTGTGTGGCAGAGACAGGGTTACCTGCCCCAGGAACAGATTTCTTCCTGACCCCCAGTGGCCAAAGGTAGGCGTAAGCTGTGAAACCTGAGGGATAAGATCCCTGCGTGTGCCTTTCAGTCCTCAGCTGCAGCACCTTCTGCTCCAGCCCCGGGCTGTGTGCACCCAATGCCGCCAGCGCACCGCACCGCACCCCTTCTGGTTCTGAGCAGAGCCGGCTGGGCATGCGACCCGGAACGTATGCCTTGGTACGAGGCGCTTGCTGAGGTGCGTCCCAAGAGCGCATGAGGTGCTGATGGTCTGTCAACGGTTGGGGGCTTTAAACTGTTTTTCAAAAACCCAGAAAGCTCGTCGTTTACCCTAAAGCAGGGGTTCCCAAACTTTTTGACACGGGGACCAGTAAATCCATTCACGTACTTTTGGAGGACCGGTAATGTTCATTTGCATATTCATTAATCAAATGATGAATATTCAAATACGTTGTTTCTGGTCCTCCCCAAACTCCCAGTGCCAACTTTAGCAAAGCTTTTGACTTGGTCACGGACAATATTCTTGCCAGCGAGTTAAGGAATCTGGATTGGATAAATGGGCTGTAAGACAGACAAAGCTGGTTAGACCAGGGTTTCCCAAACTTTTCACTTTAGTTGGAACCTTTTTTTTCCAATACTGCTTTTTGCAGCCCAAAACTAAACACGTAAAAAACAAACTGAGAAAATACCATAGAACACGTCTGGTATTTTCTCATTAGGTGAGTTGTATTATTATTAGTTGTATCAGTTTGTAGTTTCGAACTGCCTGGCTGGTAAATGTGCTCAGGCTGCATGAGTGTGTCTGTCAGCCAGACCGTTCGCTACTACTCGAGGGGTGTGTGGGGGGGGACAATAGAGTCCCCGGGCCGGACTAACTCCTGCTTTGCGGGGGGGGAGGTGGGAACAGGGGGAACAGCGTCCTAAGATCTACATATGGCCGGGTCAGTCCCACTCCCCGCAGGCCGATTCATTCCTCCCCCCTGCTTCCCCCCGCTGTGCCTCTGGCCAACCCCACTTCCCCCAACCCCCTCCCGGGCAGCCAGGTCCCTCCCGCTTCTCCCAATCTCCCTTGGCCAGCCCCGCTGCCCACATCCAGCCCTCCTTCCAGCGGCCGCTTCTTCTCCTTCTCCCACCCCCCCATCTTCCCCGGCCAGCTCCCTGCTCCCAACCTCGCACCCCCCAGCAGCCCTGCTTCCACTGGCCCCCCAATCTCCCCAGCTTGCCCCGATTCCCCCGTCCAGTGCTGCTTCCGGTGGCCAGCTCTCCCCTCCTCCTCACCCCGGAATCCCCTGGCACCTGCACCTTCCCTTAGCCCTGCACCTTCCTGGTGCTTCCCCCTTCCCTTACTGCCCCGCCCCCTTTGCCCTCTCTTTCCCTGATACCCGCCCCTCAGCACTCTGCCCCATCCCCTCCTGCCCCTCTGTGCCCTCACACATGACCTGCTCCATCCCCACCTCTCTCATGCCCACCCCTTCTGTCAAGCCTTCTCCCAGCACCTCCTCCTCCAGCCCCCAATGCCCTTCCCCTCTCCTCTCCTCTCCCAGCATCACCCTGTCCCCCCTCCCACTGACACCGCCCCTCCTGCCTTTTCCCTCATTGTCTGCACTTGGCCCCCTGGCATTTGTCTCTCTCTCCTGCACCCAGTCCCTTGGTGCCTTCCCCTCCCAAGCCCCTTCTCCTTCCACTCCTCCCCCTCCGCGCAAGCCCGCCGCTGCCGCCTCCGCCCATGCCTGTTCCCTACCTTCTGCCTTCCACATTGCGGGGCCGGAGGCCGCCGGAGCCAGCATGGCCCCGCCACGTGCCTCCGAAGACTTTTAAAATCCCGGGCCGTGACGTCACGTCACGCCCAGGCGTCCTCCCCACCCACGTGCAATGCCGCACATGGGCAGCAGCAGGCGGTGAGGAGGAGCTGGGGAGGGGAGGGAATGGACGGGATAGGAAGGAGGAAATAGCGGCTCTTACGTTTCATGAAGCTGAATTGCAACAATTAATATTCATTTGTCACCAACTGTTGACAAGAAACTTCCACTGGCCAAATACGAAGCTGTCCGCTTCGTCCAATCCCTCTTAATTTGATCCTCCATTTAATTAGCGCCAAACCTCTGGCACCAAGTGATGCAAGAACGTCTACCCGTAGCGCATCGATCAGTGCTGATTACTGTGGGCCAGACAATTCAATTGGGGCTTAGGAAAGTATCCCTTTAATGAGAAGACTCGCGAGGCCAGGAAGAAACTGTGCTGGTGGGGGATTTCAGCCGCCCTGGCGGTTGTAAGCAGGGCAAAGCGCTTTGTGCGAGTTGAGGGTGGGGGGAACAGTCGCTGGGTGGGTGAAATTCAGCCACCGTGCTAAAAGTGTGGGGCTGAGACTTGAGACGCTTGCGTTCAGTCCCCCCTGTTCCCGGGTGTGACCGTGTGCATCTCCCTCGGGGCGTGTACACTGGAGACGCAGCAGCAGCACGGCTGTGCAGACACTTCCGAGGGTATGGGGGGGGCCTTCCTCCCTCACTGTAATAAATTCACCTCTCTGAGAGGCGGTAGCTAGGCTGATGGATGAATTTGTCCATTGGCCTACCGGGGTCTACCCGGGGGCGGGTACATCTGCGTAAATATGTTGCCCAGGTTGGGTTTTTTCCCACAGCTCTGTAGTTAATTGGACCTAACTGGGTTGCTAGGTGTTTGGGTGCTGCCGGGGTGGGGGAGCCTGGAACAAGGGGGAAGGTCCCCCAAGGAGACAGTCAACCCTCCGATTTTCTTCTGCCCTCGCGCAGCTGCCATGGCAAAGCGGAGGAGTGCATTGGCCTGTGCCGGGCCCTGATGAGCGCCCTCAACTGGATGCTGCGCTGTGCGGCCTTCTACGTGGAGAAGGTCAAAGAGCTGCTGGACCAGGCGGTGGCGGAGAGCCAGCTGAAGATGTGCCTGGAGCGGCTGGAGAAGGTGGTGGGCAGCACGAAAAACCGGGCCCTGATTCACATCGGCAAGCTGGAGGAGACGTGTACGTCGCTGGGCCCCTCGCCGGGGGGGCTGCGTCCCTCCCACCCCATCCCCTCGGCTTGTCTGGCTGGCGGCTCTGCCCTGGCCAAGCCTGAGCTCCCGAATTTCCTCCCTGTTTGCTGTCACCACCATCCTTTCTGTCATCGGGGCAGGGGGGCACGTCTTTGCCTCCTCCTCTCCTTATCCCGCTTGGCCGCACCCTGCCATCCCCCGCCAGGGCTTTCTCTGTCCCTGCAGTTCAAACAGCCGGGCACCCGCTGCGGCCTCTGGCGTGGGACCCATGCAGCCTGCCCCGTGGCCCCCGGAGGCGGAGTGGCCGTGGTGCGAAGACTGCTGCAGACGCGCTCTGTTGCCCTGCCTGGGGAGGGTGCTGTGCAAAGCCAAGCTGCAGCTGGGGGCAGGGCAGATCTCTGCTGGGATTTCCACGGGCACCTGTGGGCGTCTGGCACCTGATTCCCATTGCGGCTGGACAGCATTTGGCTGCCTACTCCCCGGCGCTCCTAGGCAAATCCCAGCCCCGTCTGGCCCTCTCAGCAGTGCCGACCTGCCTGGAGTCTCATGGGCTCCCTGGGGTGCCTGCATTGAAAATAATCCGCCCCTCCCCCCGCCTCCTTTCCTTCCAGCTTCGTGGAGCGCCGTGGAGCAGTCGCTGCTCAAGCTGGGGGAGAACCTCGGCAACCTCAGCAACCCCCAGCTCCGGAGCCAGGCGGACGAGTGCATCTCCCTGATCAAGAGGTAGATCGTGGGCTTGGGGCTAGGAGCTGGGCCAGCGAGGGTGGCCCCGGGGCTCCCATTGGCACATCCCAGGGACTCACTGTGGATGCCAGTTGGCTCCACTCCTGTCTGTGGTTGCGTCCCTGCTCCTCTGCTGAAGGCCACAAGAAACCCAAGAGGTGGGTGAGCCTGGTGCTCCCTCCAGCCATCTCCTGTGCCCGTTGGCCTCAGTGTGCAGCCTGCCCTGCCCCTCTCCCGGCCTCGGACCCGATGGGGCGGGTGGGAGCTGGCAGGGCGGAGGGTAGATGGGACTCAATCGCCCCAGGCAGCCACCACCCCTCCCAAGGGCTGGAAGGCCCCCCCTTCTCCAGCAGCCCTTCCCTCTTTAGCTTTCCGGCCTTGTCTGCTTGGGGATAACACCCACACAGGCCCTGCTCTGAGTGGCCATGCAGGGAGCTGTCCTGGGACAGCCAGAGTCCTTTAACCTCCTTATTCCGGACTGACTGCCCCATGTGGACCAGCCCTAGGAGTGGCCAGAGCCAGGTGTTAATCGCCAGAGACCCGGCCAGTGCCCAAGGGTTCATCTTGCTAACCAGAGGACTGGCTCAGCTGACCCAGACGTGGCAGCAGTGTAGGGCAGGTTCAAACCAGTTACCTTCGGCTCTGGCTGGGTGTCGGGCCTCCCCCACCATCACCCGAGCCCCCTGCCCGGTTGCCACTGTCCTCCTCTTGCAGCATTCCCACCATGCTCTCAGCCCACTCCGAGCAGCTGAACAAAACTGGCTTCCCCACCGTGCACGCCGTGGTGCTGCTGGAGGGAACCATGAACCTCACGGGGGAGACCCACCCTCTTGTGGAGCAGCTGATGATGGTGAAGCGGATGCAGGTACAGCAGCTTGTCTGCTCCCTGTCCTGGGCGAGTCCTGAGGCAGTGTGGCCTAGCAGGGGCCGGGAGCCAGCCTCGCGGAGCTCCCGTCCCAGCTGTGGTGCTGTCTGTCTGTGGCCTTGTCAGGTCCCTTCCCGACGTGACGTCTGGCTTGCACAAGGCCGGCCTCCGATCTCGCCCCAAAGTGCAGGGACGTGCGACTCCCTCCCGCTCCAGTTTAGGGTTCACTGGCCTTCAGCATCACGCCCCGGGCGGGGGGGCTGCTGGAGCAGCCTTGCACCACAGTGGGAACTGGGTTAAGAACGTAAGAACGGCCACGCTGGGTCAGACCAAAGGTCCATTTAGCCCAGTATCCCGTCTGCCGACAGTGGCCAAGGCCAGATGCCCCAGAGGGAGGGATGACAACAGGGAATCCTCACGTGATCCCTCTCCTGTCACCCACTTCCAGAGAAAGAGGCCTGGGACACCGTTCCTACCATCCTGGCTAATGGCCATTGATGGACCTAACCTCCATGAATTTCTCTAGCTCTTTTTTGAACCCTGTCAAAATCCTAGCCTTTACCGCATCCTCTGGCGAGGAGTTCCCCAGGTTGACTGTGCGCTGAGTGAAGAAAAACTTCCTTTGGTTTGTTTTAAACCTGTTGCTTATTCATTTCATTCGGTGACCCCTAGTTCTTATACTGTGGGAATACGTAAATAACTTTTCCTTATTCACTTTCTCCACACCAGTCGTGATTTTATAGACCTCTATCCTATCCCCCCTTAGTCTCCTCTTTTCTAAGCTCAGAAGTCCAAGTCTTTTTAATCTCTCTTCATATGGGCACCGTTCCAAACCCCGAATCATTTTTGTTGGGCACCAGTTAACTGGTTCCCCAGATAAGCATGCTGGTAAGGCGAGGCTTCCCGGGTCATCGGTTACCCCTTTACGTCCCTAGTCCAGTTGCGTGTGGCCTGCATTAGTGCCGGGTGGAGCTCTTCCCTGCTCTGGTGGCTGGTCCGGGTCGGAGTCTGCTTTCACCTCTGGGGGACGGGGTTGGTCCTCCGGCTCACGTGGCAGAGGCACCTGCCTTTAGATCAAGAGGCTCCAGGTTCGATCCCCGCTGACAGCCCGTGGGGATGGGGGAGTGGCACATGCTGGACTTTCCGAGCCTGAGAGCTGTTCCGTTGCATTGGCAGCGCATTCCCTCGCCGCTCTTTGTGCTGGAGATCTGGAAAGCCTGCTTTGTGGGCCTGATCGAGTCCCCCGAGGGCACGGAGGAGCTGAAGTGGACGGCTTTCACCTTCCTTAAGGTAACGCCCATCCTGCGCCCCGTCCCTGCCACGAGCCTGAGGTCTCGCCGCCCTGCCGGCCCGAGGTAGAGCAATTCCCCCTCTTGCAGTGGAATCGCAGGCTGAGCCCGCAGGCAGCATCCCGTGACCCCAAGCAACCAAGCGTTTGTCCAGGGCTTGTTCACACCGCTGGTCTTGGCTTGATGGAGAGCCTGCGCCCTTCCAGGACGGGGCATTGGCCTGGCCGTATCCAGCTGAGGGCGAGCGCCCCAATCTTATGGGTCAGATCTCCACGGCTTCCCCCTGGGCCTCACGCCTTCCCCCTCTGAGACGGTGGCTCCTGCGTGCCCAGCAGCTCCTCCCGGGCCTCTCTCTTCCCCGCCTCTCCCCTCATCTTCCCCCACCCCCAAACCGGCTGGTCAGGTCACGGGCTCCTCTCTCCGCAGCCCGTCGCTATCCCACCGGCCACAGCTGGCTGGGCCTCCCGGTCACCAGGAGTCACTGGGGTCACCATTCCCCAGGTCACTGGCCGGGGTCCCCAGTTCCGTGCTGGCCCCTGTAACAGCAAACTCCCTCTCTGCTCAGCTTGGGAAACCAGGGACAGAGTGCCCCTCACCCGCATGCAGTCCCCCAAATCCCTCACTTCGTCACACCGTGCCCGTCTGGGTGCCCCCAGCTGCGGAGGGTGGGGGGGTCGCTGCCCCCTGCAGGAAGAAGGCTGTGCTTGAAGAGGGCTTTATGGGTGCTAAGGGGTTGTCTGGTTTAGATCAGCCGGGGTGGGGGGGAAGGGAGTGTTGTGCTAAGCACCCGTCCCTGTTGCTTTTTACATTCCTCTCTTGTCCTTGGCAGGCTGCAGGGTTATGTGTTCAGCTTCCTTCTTTCCCCCCTCCCGAGTGTAAACAGCAGCAGATGGGCCTGGATTCCCCCTCCCAGCCCTGGTCCGCGATCTTCTCTTTTCTCTAAAGAGCAGACAGTAACTGATCCCCAGAACTAGCTCAGCATGTGACAGCTTTGTTTTGCTCCGTCGCCTCCCGCTGGGACTGGCTGGCCGGAAGGGAATCCGGGATCCAGTGGGAAGGAGCAGACGCTCCTGCCCTCAGATTAGGAAGTGGGTTAGGAAGAAACTGGGACGGTTCTTTATGTGCGGGCGATTCCGCCAGTGTCCACTGGGGGGCATCCTCCCCCCTTCCTTGGGAACAGCTGGCCCTCGATGTTGACTGGCTGGATCGCTGGGGCTGCACGAACTCAGGTCTGCACCGTGGCTCGCTCTGGCTGGAGCCAAATGTCTCAAAAGCTGTTTCTTGCAGATCCCGCAGGTTCTGGTTAAGCTCAAGAAATACCCCCAGGGGGAGAAGGTGAGTTGCTGTGGCTGTCGGTGTTCAGTGTGATTCTCTCTCTCTCTCTCTCACTCACACACACCCCCGGATCCATGTTTGTCAGGGAGGTGCCTAGGGACCAGACAGATTGGGCACCCTCATGTGCCGGGCACTGTGCACTCAGAGCAGCCAACAGTCCCGTCCCCAAGCAGTGGATGGTCGGATAGCCGGGCAGGCCGCAGGCTTTGTAACTCATTGCATGGACAAGGGACTCCTTGCATCCCCCTTCCCCCGCCTCCGTTAGGGTTGCCAACTCTGAAGCTATTCGCGTTGATTTTTCCCCAATGTCACTTTCTTAAAATGCCCAGTGAAAAGCTCCAGGTTGGCTTCCCGTGGTCGCCGGGAGATTGCTGCCGATTCGCTGAGCGCCCCAGGCCAATCCTGGAGGGGTGGCAACTCTACCCCCACTCCCTGGGTGCCACCCTTCTACCGCCCTCTATTTTAGGCCCTTTCTGAAACTCTGCCCCTCTGCCTGGAGTTGGGTTGCGCCTCCCCTAGCAGGGCCCTCCTTCCCCCCAGCCAGTCTGGGACCGTGTTGTGTCACACACTGTGCAGATATACGCCTTGCGCCCTCAGAGGCGTGGGCCCCTGGAATGGTCTGGTCAGTGGGGCTGCTCCCGTCGGTAACTGTTAAGCACACGTGTGAGTCTCAGCCAGATGGGGGCCGCCTGCCCCGAGGGGCTCACAGGGGAGGAGACCAACTCCTGGCCTCGGGGGTGCGAGGGGAGGAGGGGTATCGGCGTAAGAGCTGGTCTAGGTCGCAATGCAGGGGAGGTTTTATAGCCCGTGGTCAGAGTTCGTCTCTGCCTGGCTGCTCTGATCTGTTCTTGCCCCAGCGCTCTTACTCTTACTGTGCGGGGTTTTGTTTCCTGGGGTGAGACCTCCACAAGAAAACACCAGCCCCGCCCGCTTCTCAGCCTCTCACCCTTGTCATGCCACCTTGCAACACGGGGGTGGGGGATCTTTTTTGGGTGGGGGGGCCGCTGACCCCAGAAAAATCAGTCGGGGGCTGCACAGAAGTGAGAAGCGAACAAACAAAAGACCCTTCCCACAGCCCCTCACACATCAGAGCTCAGGGGGGCCCAGGCTGAAAGATTCTGTGGGTCTCTCTGCGCTCTGGGGTGGGGCCAAAAATGAGTTCAGTGTGTGGGAGAGGGCGGCTGGGAAGCAGGCTTGGGATGTGGGTGGAAGGGAGGGTGCAGGAGCGGAGGGGGGTGAGGGGACTGCAAGGCTGGAGTGCCAATGCCGGCTTCCCAATGTGGAGGGGGGAGTCCCAAGACTCGGGGGGCAGATCCGGCCCCCGGGCCGTAGGTTCCCCACCCCTGCTGTAATGCATGAATGGAGGTCCGGGCCTGCCGCTCCCATTGGTGCTGAGGGTCCTGTTCCCACGGTGTTGTGACTTCAGTGAGAGCTGGTGTGTGCGAGTATCAGGCTCTGGCTGCCCGATAGGATAGTCCGTCCCTTTGCTACCATCCTGCGGACCAGCCAGCCTGCCGCTGGCCCGCCCGTGTGAAGCTGCACCAGGTGAGGCAGCTGATGGGGAAGACGCAAGCCCGGGTTTCGAGGCGGCTTTGGTGCCTCAGCTGAAAGCGCCGCTTGGGCCTCGCGAAGCGAGCGCTGAGCGAACACTCGCCTCTTGTGTTGCTGCAGGATTTCACCGAGGACGTGAATTGTGCCTTTGAGTTCCTGCTGAAACTCACCCCGCTGCTGGACAAAGCTGATCAGCGGTGCAAGTGAGTCCCCCCTCCCCTGTCTGCGCCCGACCCCGCAGCACCCAGGGACAGGGCCTGGGCATGCGGACAGGCCTGGCTGCTGTATGCCACAGGCCTCCCCTGCGGCGGGAATGATGGGGTACCCCCGAGCTGCCATCCGGCCGGCCTGTCCCTCCTGCTGGATGTGCCTCGCGGCCTCGAGCGTGCAGACTGGCCCGGGTCCCAGGTTTCAGACCTGTTAGAAAACTTGGATCCAGTTTTCCTTCTCATCCCCGTGGCAGAGCACCCAGCGCCTGGCTACCACGGCCCGGCTCTGCGATTAGCCATCCAGGCGTGGTTGGGCAGCCGTGCCCTGCTGCCTGCTCGCGAGGCTGACGTACGGGTTGGAGCAGGGGTGTAAAAGCCCCGCTTTTAATGGGTTCCAGTTAACCGATAGGAGCTGCCTACCCCAGTCGGGGGCTGCTCCAGCCCCACAGGCCCGCCACCTGTGTAGTCCCTCCACCCCCCTCCACGGCAGGTTACATGCTGGCTCCCCTCTCCGGGGAGGTGGCTTCGCTGCAGCCTGCAGTGCGTGTAACTGCTAGGATTGTTACCGCTTACACGGTTACTTTTCTGCAGCCCTGGTCTGGAGAGGACAGCTGTGCTCTCCCCGCCTGTCTCGTTTCCTTCCCAGCCGCAAGGGTCTGACGGCTGAGCGCCGGGCTACTCACGCTCCCTGCCCACAGACAAGCTGCCCTGCCCCCCGGGGATGAGGGTCGATGTTGGCAGCCCCGTTTAATAGACCTGGCGACATGCCAGGGTGGTACCGTGGCCAGGGAGAAAACCCCGGAGTTCTGGGTTTGCCTGCTGAGCCAGTTAACTCCCCGCCTGCCTGTACATGGGGCCAAAACCCTGCATCTGGAGCCCCCAGTACACGGGGCTGTCGCCTTTCTTTGGTCGGAAGCACAAAGGCCGTGCCCTGTCCGCCGCAGGCTGCTTCCTCCATCTCACAGCGAGCGTGTGCAGGACACCGCGTGCTCTGAGCGCCTTCTCCCTCCATTCCAGCTGTGACTGCACCAGCCTGCTCCTGCAGGAGTGTAGCAAACAGGGGCTGCTCTCGGAGGCCAACATGACCAACCTGGTGGCCAAGCGGTAGGTCCCCAGCTCTGCTGCTTTGGCAGCCGGCGCATCCCTTTCCCCCGGGGAGTCGCTGGGTTCGGGGCGCCCGGAGGGTCTGTCCATTGGGAGTCCCCGGGGCAGTGTGGGTCTGACCCGCCGGCCAAACCCCAAAGGAAGAGCTGGAGCGGGGAGGGGGCCTAAAGGATCCCAGGTGTCCCAGCTTGGATAGAATCCTAGAGCTGGAAGAGACCTCAGGAGTCATCACGTCCAGCCCCTGCCCAAGGCAGGACCAGACCTGGCCTTGGCTGGTCTCTGGAGCAGGCTGTGGGACCGGGAGGGTAGGGGAGGGGTTGGTCAGCACAGGGAGCTGTATCCTTGGCTCAGCTCTTCTGGGACGTGGCTGGCCGCAGGCTGCCTGTGTGGGGTGGGGTGGATTCCCGGGGGCTGTGAACCCGCCCCTCTGGGCGGGGATGGGGTGCTTGCAGAAGGCAGCAGGGGTGGTATTGCTTGGAAAGCAGCGGAAGAGCGAGAGGAGGCTCCTCTCTGATTCCCTCATCTCCATGGGGTCCCCCCTCCCCCCAGGACGGCCGACAGGGAGCACGCGCCGCGCCTGAAGTCGGCAGAGAATGCCAACATCCAGCCCAACCCGGGGCTCATCCTCAGGGCGGAGCCCACTGTCACCAACATCCTCAAGGTAGGCTCCCCCGGGCTTACTGCGGGCTCCCGGGATCCCATAGTTGCCGGTTCTCTCCCCGGCCTGGGGGAACGGCGGTGCTGGCAGCAGGAGGCTGGCGGCTGGCAGCCCTGTGCCGCGCCACGGGCATCGGCTGCTCTCCTATCCTGCCCTGGTGGCTGAGAGTCCCAGGGGCTGTTCCCGTGCCGAGTCATCCCTTGAACGGCCTCGGGAAGCCCTGATGCTGAATCACTGTGGCCGTAACAGCATTGGCAGCATGGCTCAGGACTTGCAGGTAGAGCCTCGGTTGGTCCCGCGCCCAGCCGCTCCCTGGCTCGCCCCCACAGCGCTCACGCAGACTTTCCCTGCATTGGTGCGGCCCAGGAGCGAGCAGGATCCCAGCTTCCGACTCAGCTGCTCCGCTTTGTTCCGTAGGTTCCTGCTGAGCCGCAGCAGGGGCTGGGTCGTGGGTAATTGCAGCTCTTCTCGGGTGGGAGCTGAGCAAGTCTGGCCACTCCAGGAGAGCAGCCCCCGCCAGACGCTGCCTGGAAGGGCTTATTCCTCCGGGGGGGCTGGGAGTCTCGTTTTCTCCTGCGGATTGGAACCACGTGGCTTTTGATGGTGGCTGACTTGCCTGTGGCATCGAGAGCCAATCAGAGACTCCGGTCCTGCCCTGAGATCTAAAGCCACCTCATAAAACCATTAGCGGCGAGGAGTCCTAGGGCACCTTCTAGACTAACCCCCCCTCTGATACTTCATAAAACCGTGGGGCTTTTTCACCAGACCATGGATGCGGATCACTCCAAATCCCCCGAGGGGCTGCTGGGTGTCTTGGGCCACATGCTGTCAGGGAAGAGCCTGGATCTGCTGCTGGCAGCTGCGGCTGCGACGGGGAAGCTGAAATCGTTTGCTCGGAAGTTCATCAAGTGAGTGGCTGCAGAGAGACTGGGCAGGGTGATCGCGGGGATGGGAGCAGCTGGGCAGCATGGCTGTGCCTCCGACCTGCCTTGGAGCGAAAGGAGGGAAGCAGGTGGCTGCAAACACCCAGGAGATAGTCTGAGGAGGGATCAAGCTCTGTCTTTTGTGCACTGTCACGCTCTGGGTGCAGCGATGCAGCCGGGTTTGGCCGCACATCTGTCTGGCCCGGCAGCGGGAGTTGTACAGCGACGTCCCCGGCCGTGTCTTCAGTCCGTGCTTTTCAGCAGCCTCTGGGCAGGCCTGCAGGTGCACCGAGCTCGGATTGGGGTGCAGGGGTTTGTTCGCCTTCTGTGCTGGAAACATGCCACCCAGGCCCCCAAGCCTCCTGCCCCTGCCAGGAGACTGAAACCCAACAGCCCCGCAGCATTGCTCGCCCACTGAAATCCCTCACGGGCCCCAGGGGGACTGAAAACCATGAGATCGAATTGGGAGGTTGCGCTCACGCAGCGAGCCAGCTGAGGTGGGAGTGCGTGTGCTAAGCAATTCGAGGCAGCCGGGCCTACGCTTGGAGCTGGCTGGGGGGGCGCCCGCCTTGCTCTGCGGGTGCTGGGGTTTCAGTTTCACCGGCCACAGACCGAACCCGCTGGCCCGATGCTTCATCGCTTCTTTCTCTGCCTCTCTGCAGGCTGAATGAATTTACCAAGCACATCAGCGGCGAAGGCTGTAAGTGTGAGAGAGACGCGGCAGCTTGAAGGGCGGATCCCCTTGCTCCTGGGTGCCCGGGCCCTTTCCTAGACCGTGCCTGGCCGGAAAGGGTTAAGGCCGTAGGGTAACAGCAGGGAGCACTGTCCCTTGGCTGCACAAGGGGGCGTTGATTTGCTCCGGCAGGATCACACGTTACCCTGTAGCGCATCCCAGCTCAGTCACCGTTCAGGGGACTCCGGGCCGGAGGCGAGACCGAGAGCCCCCTTCCTTCCTCGGGCAGCCTGGCCTGCTGCCCGTGCCAGGGCCTCTCCCTCTTTGGAAGGGATGATGTCTGAGCACAGGACCCAAGATAAGGATTCTGAATAAATTTGCATGTGATTAAAGACGTGAGGTGCTCTGACCTTCCATTGGCCGGAGGGAAGGTTTAGTTCCCAGGCTCCATGGCCACGTAGTGGTGATGCAGGTTCTTGGGCGTGTTCGTCTCCCTGCTGGTGGGAGCTCTGGGTGCCCGGGGAGGCAGCCTGCGACGGGGGTCCCTCCGCAGCATCCCACTGGGGCCTGGATTGGACACGAGCTGGGGATGGGAATCTCCTCGGGGGATAAAAAGAGAGGGAGGGAGAGACTGGTCCCAGCTGCCCCCCTGGCAGCGCAGTCTCAGCGGGAGGGTAACAGCTTGGTTTCTCCCCCACAGCCAAAGCGGCCTCCGTCAGGGCCCTGCTGTTTGACATCTCCTTCCTCATGCTGTGCCACGTCGCCCAGACCTACGGCTCTGAGGTAGGCTGCCCCTGTCCGCCGGGCTCCATCTAGCTAGGAGATCCCGAGTGAAGAGACGGGAGGAGCGGGTTGGCAGCCAAGCTAGCGTGGCTCTCGGCTTCCCGTGCGTGGCTGGCTCGCGCAGGGACTGCGGCGACCGGAGACGGGCCTTTTCGTCTGGCCAGCGGAAGCTCCGGTTTCTGGGCCCAGAGGTGGCGGGTTCGAGCGCTGCAGACGTGACCCGGCAGAGGCCTCTGAGTGCAGGGAACCTCTGAGCGTTCAGTTCCACCGGGTTCCTTTCGGCTGGGAAGACGGGGCTGGGTTTGGAAAGAGCAAGAGTCCCGGGAGCTGTGGGAACTCCGCTCTGCTCTCGTCTCAGCGGCTACATGGAATTCACTTCCAGCCTGTCTGGGGGTGCTGATCCCAGCTGCTAGCCGAGGGCCTGACTAGGGCAGCCCAGGCCCCAGCTGAAGTGAAAGGCAGGTGCTCTGCGCTGTGAAAATCCAGGCACGGTGCTGCCAGCTGGACACCCCCAAGGGGAGGCTGTTGGGCCTGGCGGAATGGTTCATCTGCAGGCTGAGCTCTGGGGGGCTGTGTCCTGCAGGGGGATGCTCCCAACTTGGGCTCAACCCACCCGGTTCCTCGGCAGCTGTCGCGTTCCCTCTCCCCTGCCACACGCGTCAGACCCACAAAGTGCGGGCAGGTGGCGTAGCGCTGGAACATCACAGGAGTGGGAGAGGGATACCCCCCCCCCCCCCCCCCCGCTCCTGCTTTGTTTGCTAGAGTCAGGTCGGGCTCAGGTCTGGCGAAACAAGCTCAGCGTCTCTTCCCATCCCTGAATCCTGGCACCCGGCTCCGGTTTTATACTCGGGCAGAGATCTGGATATGAAGATGCCCACCGGGGGGCGCTGTGCAACCACAGATAATGTGTCCAGGCTCATGAAAAGAAGGCGCTAACGCTGGCTAAGAAACATCAGCTCTTTCACTTGTCTGTGCCAGGCTCCTGTGTGATTCGGGGCGGGGTGTGGGGCGGTCTGTGTCTCACCCATTTGGCCCAGAGGGCCTGCTGGGTAAGCGTTGTCCTAGGCTATCCTAAGCAGGCAGGTCTAACAGTGGGCAGCTGCAGGAACGGTTACAGGAAACTCTCTGCTATGAAGCACGTTTGTGTTTGGGGAGTTAACCCTTCTATCCTGGGCAGATGCCCATTCTGCCTCCCTGTTTCTACCTTCTGGGGCATGACCGTGTGGTTAAAGCCTAGGCCGGGGTAGTCAGGACTCCAGGGTTCTGTTCCTAGCTTTGCTACAAGCCACTTCCTGCCTCTCTGCCTCAGTTTCCCAGTCTCTACTGCCTGCCTCCTAGGATTGTGGTGGGCAGTGTTCCCTGTAATCTGGGCGCTTGCGTGGCCGCTCAGGAGAAATTCCAGTGCCGCCCAGCTGATTAGCCGAGCGCCCACAGCTAGCTTTTGTGTTTCTCTTGGCGGTGCACATTCCCATGGGCCGCAGTGCACGTACAAAAATTTATTCTGCACGTGGGTGGAAAAGATGAGAGGAAGCATTGCCCCAGGGAGGATTAATTCACTAGTGTGTGCAAGGCATTGTGAGATCCAGGGATGGAAAGGGATAGAAAAGAGCAAAAGGCTGCTGTTAAACTCCCCCCATGACATCAACTGGCTGCTTTAATTATTTCCCGTCCGGAACACTTGTGCAGCATTGCTGGGTTCCGCTGCCCAGCTGCCGTGTGTCACCCCAGAGACGGCTGCATTTTGGTGTGGCTTAACGCAAATCTAAAATGTCTCTCCCGGGGGCTTGGGGCTGGCTTACTCTCTGTGATGTCTCAGGGGGCCCAGGTGGGAGGTGCCCGGAACGTGCCCAGTAATATCCCTGTATGCACTTTGGGGCACATCCAGGAATTCTTGGAACCAGCCATGTGGCACAATCCAGTGCTGCTTCAGCCTCCTGTGTTCTGAATGGGAAAACCCCTTCTGGAATTAGAGCTGTCTCCCCCTTTGGAGAGCCTAAAGCCACACAGCTCTATGGGGGCGGACTTCTGCCCGCGACCCGGGGGGCTGCCATAGGCCCAGCCTGCGCCCGAACTGTTCCCAGCCCTTTGGCAGACGGCTCGCCCTGCCGCGCACACCCAGACCTGCCTGCCGGGAGTGTTAAAGGGAGCTGATACCTGGGCAAGGCGAGGGGGGGGCTAGTGAAACAGGACTCGGGTGGGGCATGGCTCCTCCCTCCACAGGTTTCTTTTGGTTTAATCCTGAGTTGCGAGTTGGTTTGGCTGAGTCCCTGGCATGATCTCAGGGCTCCCTTGCAGCTACTGGTCTGGTACTTCCCTCCTATCCTGAACCTGCTGGGCAGAGAGCCTGGCTCCTCTCCCGGCCCCGCTTCCTAACGCCCCCATGCTGTGTGCTGGTGTCTGTAGAGAGGCTTAGATTTGCTGTGCGCTGGACCGGGGGACCTTGCGGAAATTCCACATGCCAGCAAACCTGCCCAGGACAGTCCTTGGCTGCCGGGATTTCCTGGGCACAGGTGCATTGTCCGAAACGTCGCCAGGGTCCTGGAGTAATTAGTATGTAGGGAAGTGAGGGATGCTCCTTAGACCGATCCGGGGGCTCTGTGCACTCAAGAATCTCTAGGGGCTGGTGGATCTGCTTCCACTCCGAATGCAGCCACCTCTGGGGCGGAGCTGTGCAGCGGGAAGGGAAGGAGAATCCCAGGGGAGATTGGCAGGTGGAGGGCAGAGCATAACTCTCCGCATTGAAACTGGCCGGAACCACGGGGCTTTGCCTTTCCACCGAGCACCAGCCCCATCGGCCCTTCGGTGCTGCCGTGGCCTCGGCTGCAAGCGGCGTGTGGGCTGGGCTGCTCTGCTTTCCGGCCCCGGTTTTCTAAGGGGGTCTCTTTCCAGGTGATCCTCTCGGAGTCCAGCCCCACTGGCGAGGTGCCGTTCTTTGAGACCTGGATGCAGACCTGCATGCCGGAGGAGGGCAAGATCCTCAACCCGGACCACCCCTGCTTCCGGCCCGACTCGACCAAGGTGGAGTCGCTGGTGGCGCTGCTGAACAGCTCCTCGGAAATGAAGCTGGTGTACGTCGCGCCGGGTGGGCGGGGACCCATGGACCCTGAAACCCAGCCGGGGCTGAGCTAGGGTCCCAAAGGGGGGAGGCTTTGCCCCTCCCGAACAGCTCGCAGAACCCTGCCGGGGCGGAGGGCCAGCTGCGGTGCTCTCCCGCAAGCCCCCGGGCTGCCGCCGGTACTTGACTAGCCTCTCGGGGCAGGGAGGGGCGCGAGTGAACGTTGACGTGGCTCCGGGGCCCTTCACCAGGTTTCCCTTGTTCCCCCCCCCCCCCCCCCCCCCCCTCCCGGCAGGCAGATGAAGTGGCACGAGGCGTGTCTGAGCATCTCGGCAGCCATCCTGGAGATCCTCAATGCTTGGGAGAACGGCGTGCTGACCTTCGAGTCCATTCAGGTACCGCCGCGCTGGCGCCTCCCCGTATCCCTCGATCCACCCTCCCCGGCCGGGGTAGAGCCGAGGCCCAAACAGCCCTGGGCCGGGTGTCTCCGGAGGGCAGGTTGGCAAATGTCCACAGCAGAGTCGCCCCTCGGGCAGGTACCAGCGTCCCCCTCCTTGGTCCCAGGGGCGGAACGCGGTTCCTGCTCTGGATACTGCTCCTCCGCAGGGGTTCGGCGGGGGGACGGGGGGACGTGTGGGAGTCAGAGAACCCCGGGTTACCAGGCCTGTAAAAGTCTGTCTAGAACGGCTGTCCAGCACCCTTCGGCAGCGTTTCACTGAGACACAGGAATCCCGCTTGGGACCTCCTAAGTGGGATCCGCGTGCTCAGCCTTCACAAGTGTCTCCTGCCAGGAACGTCGGGTGCGGGTGTAAACTCTCGGTTAGGACAGAGTTCAGCTCTCCCTCGCCCTGCGATGCTGGGTCCAGATTTTGCAGGGAGCTCTTCCCCCCCCCCATCCCATGACACTTGACTGCGAAGGGGGGCTCCTGCCCGTCAGCACTTAGCTCCAGAGGTGACACTTCCAGAAACCTGCCTTGCTCCCTGCCCTCTGACCTGCTGCTGGCCCTGTGACCTTGGGCAAGGAGCTGCACCTCTCTGTGCCTCAGTTTCTCCAGCTGGATGACCCCACCCCACTCTGCAGTGCTTTGCCTGGCATTGGACAAGCCCGGGAGTTGGACTCATCCCCCCTGAAATGGATGAAGCTGCACCAGGGGGTGGGTTTGGCTCTGTCCCTTCAGCCCCAGTGATGTGGAAGGGAGCAGTGTCTTTAGCCGGGGGGGCAGGTGCGTCTCGTGCAGCATCTCAGCCGCCTCCCCCTGTCTCGCCCGCAGAAGATCACGGATAACATCAAAGGGAAGGTGTGCAGCATGGCCGTGTGCGCCATGGCCTGGCTGGTGGCCCATGTCCGCATGCTGGGCTTGGACGAGCGAGACAAGTCGCTGCAGATGATCCGGCAGCTGGCCACGTCCCTGCAGAGCGAGAACACGCTGCAGTTCTACAATGAGCGGTGAGCCGGGGGGGCGGGAGCCATGGGGCTGGGGCCTGGTCTCCCAAGGGGAGGAGAGGGCTCTCTGGCACTAGAGGCATAAGAACATAAGAACGGCCAGACTGGGTCAGACCAAAGGTCCATCCAGCCCAGTCTCCTGTCTGCCCACAGTGGCCAGCACCAGGTGCCCCAGAGGGAGTGAACCGAACAGGTAATGATCACGCAATCTCTCTCCTGCCAACCATCTCCACCCTCGGACAAACAGAGGCTGGAGATGCCATTCCAGCCTGGCTAATAGCCATTTATGGACTTAACCTCCATGAATTTATCTAGTTCTCTTTTAAACCCTGTTATAGTTCCAGCCTTCACAGCCTCCTCAGGCAAGGAGTTCCACAGGTTGACTGCGCTGTGTGAAGAAGAACATCCTTTGATTTGTTTTAAACCTGCTGCCTAGTCATTTCATTTGGTGGCCCCTAGTTCTTATGTGATGGGAACAAGTAAATAACTTTTCCTTATTCACTTTCTCCACACCACTCCTCTATCCTATCCCCCTTAGTCTCCTCTTTTCCAAGCTGAAAAGTCCCAGTCTCTTTAATCTCTCTTCATACGGACCCGTTCCAACCCCCTCATCATTTTAGTTGCCCTTCTCTGAACCTTTTCTAATGCCAGTATATCTGTTTTGAGATGAGGAGACCACATCTGTACGCAGTATTCCAGATGTGGGTGTACCATGGATTTATATAAGGGCAATAAGATATTCTCCGTCTTATTTTCTGTCCCTTTTTTAACGATTCCTAACATCCTGTTTGCTTTTTTGACGGCCGCTGCACACTGCATGGACGTCTTCAGAGAACTATCCACGATGACTCCAAGATCTCTTTCCTGACTAGTTGTAGCTAAATTAGCCCCCATCGTATTATATGTATCGTTGGGGTTATTTTTCCCAATGTGCATTACTTTACATTTATCCACATTAAATTTCATTTCCATTTTGTTGCCCAGTCACTCAGTTTGGTGAGATCTTTTTCAAGTGCTTCACAGTTTGCTTTGGTCTTAACTACCTTGAGCAGTTTAGTATCGTCTACAAACTTTGCCACCTCCTTGTTTACCCCTTTCTCCAGATCATTTATGAATATGTAGAATAGGATGGGTCCTAGTACTGACCCTTGGGGAACACCACTAGTTACCCCTCTCCATTCTGAAAATTTACCAGTTATTCCTACCCTTTGTTTCCTGACTTTTAACCAGTTCTCAGTCCATGAAAGGACCTTCCCTCTTATCCCATGACAACTTAATTTACGTTGTCAGCCAGGACTAGCTAGAGCAGAGCCAGTTGGTGCCAGCGGTTCCCTAGCTGGGCCCTGGAGAGCTGGCCGGCCGCACAGGGCTGGCTTCTCCTCCTCCTCTCGAGCTGCTGCAATCAAAGAAGCGCCAGTGTTTTCCCAAGAGTAGCTGCCCCAGGGATGTTCCGGGGGAGGCGCCTGAGTGGGAGGGGAGGAGTCGGGCTGTGGGCGCGAGCGCTCTCTCATTCTGCCCCCTCCGCGTGTCTCCACTTCCCAGCGTGGTGATTATGAGCTCCATCCTGGAGCACATGTGCGCTGACGTCCTGCAGCAGACAGCCACGCAGATCCGCTTCCCCTCCACGGGGACGGACCCCATCCCCTACTGGAACCTGCTGCCCCCAAAGAAGCCCATCAAAGAGGTGCTGACGGGTGTGTTCACCAAGGTGCTGGAGAAGGGCTGGGTGGACAGTCGCTCCATCCACATCTTCGACACGCTGCTGCACATGGGGGGCGTCTACTGGTTCTGCAACAACCTAGTCAAGGTACGTATGCATTGCAGGTGGGGAAACTGAGGCACGGGTGTGTAGAGGGGGGCAGGAATGGCAAATTGATGGCTGAGCTGGGAGGGGAATCCAGGAGGCGTGACTCCCAGAGCTCCGCTCTAACCATTATGTTACACTGCCTCCCCGTGGCCGCCCTTTCCGGAGGTGCACACGTAATGTGTGTGGGTTGCGTCTGAGGCGGGCACCCTGGCTGGCGTAAGGTGTGGGAGTGACCACTGTGGCCACCGGTATCCGTGGCAGGAGCTCTGGGGCTGCTAGCCCCGTCCCCGCTCCATGGTTTGTCCCACCCCGTCTCCTTGCAGGAGCTGCTGAAGGAAACCCGCAAGGAGCACACGCTGCGGGCGGTGGAGCTGCTCTACTCCATCTTCTGCCTGGACATGCAGCAGCTGACGTTATCCCTGCTGGGCCACATCCTGCCCAGCCTGCTCACGGATTCCTCCAAGTGGCACACCCTGATGGACCCGCCTGGCAAGGCCCTTGCCAAGTAAGGGAACGCCTGGGGCCCTTTGGCACAGTTAGGGACGGGGGTTCCCTGCTGGAGGTGACCCCGCTTTCCTGGCAAGTTGGTGGCATGGCTGGGACTAGAACCAGGCGTCCTGCTGTCCAGTCGTCTGCTCTGCGCACTGCCCCTTCCCTCAAAGCTATGACTAGGCCAATCAGACTGGGCTAGCAGCTAGCAGGAGGCATGAAATATCCTGGACTCTGTGAGTGGGGTAGAGCTGGGGAGCGGGGGATTAGCTGCTGGGTCCTTTTGGGGGCACTTGCTAACGATGACTCTGCCCCCCTCTTGCTCACTGTCGGCTGTGATGTTGAGGTGCAAATCGGGCAGGGAAGGATACTGAATCCAGGGAACCTGCCCCTGCAGTTCACGTGGCTTTCCTTTTCCCCGGTTCTCCCACTAGGCTGTCTGTCTGGTGTGCCCTGAGCTCCTACTCCTCCCACAACAAGGGCCAGGCGTCGGCCAGGCAGAAGAAGAGGCACCGAGAGGACATTGAGGTACGGGGGAGGAGGGGAGGAGGGGGCAGGGGCTGTAAAGTGAGCGGGATGCCTTGGGAGGAGGGTGCATGGATCTATGTCGTATGGACAGTGTCTGTCTGGGCACACCCTTGTAACAGCCACTCGGGGTGGGCAGGAAGCCGGGTTGTTTTCGAGAGAGCTGGGTTTCTAATAAAGGGGGGGGTCTGCCCTCTTGGGGACACTTTGGAGTTGGCTGGTGAAGTTTAGTCTCTTCCTTTTTTGCACGTGTGTGTTGGGTGTTTGCTCCACACGGGGCTGGACCACACTTCTGGTTGCTGCCATGCAAGCTCCCCTCAACCTGGCCACATGCCTGCGCCCACCCCCCAGAAGGGATGCCGCGGTGAGGCCGGCGTGGCTTGCAGCCAAGCCAGGAGACCTTCCTGGTGCTGGGGGTGGCACAGAGAGCACCAGCCCTGCCTTGCAACGGAGTGGATATGTCGGATCTTCTGTTTTTCCCTCCCCAGGATTACATCAGCCTGTTCCCGCTGGACGACACCCAGCCCTCCAAGCTCATGCGCCTGCTGAGCTCCAACGAGGAGGAAGCCAATGTTCTGTCCAGCCCTAGTAAGTGACATTGTGGCTGCACTTCCCAGAGGCACATGGCCTGGGGGCTGGCTTGGGGGTGGCACCCCAGTTCGGTTCCTGACTCGGGCACGGATGATACCTGGCCTCCGCCCATCACTTCATTGCCTCGGTTTGGTCGGGGGGCGGGGGGGGGGGGGGGCTTTGAAACTGACCTGCCTGCCTCACGGGTTCATCTGGAATACATTCGAGAGAGTCTTGTCTGTCTGTCCAAGAACTCCTAACCGGTAAGAGCTAGGACCACCAGCTTGGTAGGCAGCTTCCTCTGACCCGAACTTAACGCAGAGTCAGGGCTTGGCTGTGCCAGGGCACTGGGACGGGCCTGGAATGAGATTGGTTCTCATAAAACCATAGAGAAAAGAGACTGAATCACCAGGCAGGTGAAAGAGGCTGGCTCCTCCCCTCAGGCAGGTGAAAGAGACTGGCTCCTCCCCCCACCCCAGACTGCTTTGTGTTCGGACCCACTCCCCCCCTCCCCCCGGCGCCTTTTAGGAAGGGGGGGGTAAGGCTCCCTCCTTTGATTAGAACAGGAACGTTGCCGGCTGTTCCCCTTCATGCGGGAGCGAGGGGGAAGTGCCCAGTTTGCTGCATTCCTCACTCTGGCTGGAGAGGGCAGGAGGCAGGTGAGCCTGGACCTGCCCTGGCCAGGAGACATGCCCCCCTCCCCGGCTGTGCCCACAGGAGCTGCAGCAGCCATGGAGAGGTGCCTCTCTCCCTGGGGCAGTCTGCAAACTGACCCCCTCCTCTCCAGCCCCACCCCAGAGCGACGACTCAAATGCAGCCTGGACATTGTCATTTTATTTTCCAAAACACACACCGTACCTGAGTGAGGACCCGAGCAAAGCCGGGCAAATCTTCTGGTTGCGTAACATTTGAATGTGCCAACTGCTGTATAAGCTCAAAGTGTCTCTCACTCCTGACTCCGGGCAGCTGACATGCCTGGCAGTGGGTGTGCTCAGCACTTTATGGATTCCAGCTCTCTCCGCAGTTTGACTCCCCTGCCTTCCCACGCAATGCAGCCACCTCTGGTTAGTAGCACAGCAGTTCCATAGCAGTGATCAGCAGATAGCGCCCAGCATCTTTGGAGGAGAATTTCCGAAAGCCACAGCCCCTGGCTCACGGAGGTGCTGTCACCCCAGTTGGGGAATTAGATGGAGAGGGAGTCAAGGAAGGTTTAGAGACTTCACTAAACAGGTCGCATAGGTGAGCAGCAGTGTAAACTGGGCAGTTTTCTGCCTTATAATGCATGACTGGAATAAGGAAGGGTTTGGTCAAATCTTCATCACTTCCGCCCTTTGCACAAGGGGCTGAAGATCTCTGTCAGCATCAGAGACCCCTGGTCCCCCCCCCCCCCCACACACCTCTGTTCCACCTGAGCTCCTGCCGGTAAATATGGAAGCATGTGAAGTGGCTTTTACTAAAGGAAGCGAAATGCAAGAACCCCTTGTAAGTCTCCTTTAACATAACGGTTTATGGTTGGTGTGTGGATGAATAATGGTTGCAACAGAGCCAACAGGAAATGCATCCTGGGCTCTTGACTTATCCAGAGGGAGTGTAATAGATTGCAGGATGTTACAGGTCAGAAATATGCTTGTGCAGATTCATCTGAGGTGAATCAGAGATGCTCTTGCAACTCTTCAGCCCCATCGGTCTGTTGATTAGTTTGCTTTCTGCACGTGTTCTTTAAACCTCTAGTTTCTGATGGTTTTGTTGCTGTTCAGACACACGTGGCCGCCTGTATGGTTTTCCCCTTATTTCACTGTCTTTCCTGTACTTCCTTTCAGTGTGTCTCTTCAGCAACATTTAGGAATTTTTCTATTCGCTATGACAGAGCAGTGATTTGTAAATCCTGTTTCCTGACGTTACCCGAAACTCTCGAGCTGTTTGCGTGGGAAGATGCTTTTTATGATCATCCTTAGCCAGCTGTCCGAGCCTGCGTGATCTCCGAAGCCAGGCAGTTAGGCCCAATCGATAGTTGGATGCGAGACCTCCAGGGAAAATTGAAGCTGGTGTAGGAAGTGAGGTTGACGAGCCAACATGTGACATGCTGTTATCCAGCACTGAACAAGGGGGGTGGGTTGTGCTGTGTTGTCCAATGGGCCGTCTTTTGGCTGAGTTGTAACCCTGAGGTTCAGACGGCCTTGGCTATTCTAGATCCCATGGTCCTTTGCCCAAGAGTTTCAGGGGTCACTCTAGTGTCTCGGTCAAACTTTGTGTCTGATACAGAATTCTGCCTCCTTACAAGCAGGGCGCGTAGGCTCTGGAACAGGCAACCTCCTGGGCATGAGTTGAATTTTGTCAAGTACTTTGGCATGAAAGGCCCTGTAGAAATCGTCTGCTGCTTTGTGTTAATCGTGATTTGACTGCGGGTTGGTGCAGAGCCACCACTCAAACCAAATCTGGCACGGATTGCTGGGGAAATAATGACAGGTGCATCTAATAAACTTTGTTAAACTTTGCCAGTCCTGCTGGTTTCAGAAAGTCCCATGAGCACCTGAAGGGCGGGAGAGGGGGGAGGCTTGGCAGGTGGTAGGAGGTGCAGGAGTCCGGGCAGGAGGTGGGAAGTGTGCTTGTGAGGGGACTCATGGCAGAGGGTGGGGGAAGCCAGCAGCTGCCCCCAGAGCCAGCCTGGTGGCAGGGGCCACACAACCTGGCTGGCAGCGTTGCTCGTTGGAGCTGGCCCAGCATCATGGGGGCTGCGCTGGCCAGCCAACGGCTGCTCCAGGGCTGTTGAAGGCACGAGTGTTTGCTGCCCCCTTGTGGTCATATGTGAGTATAACTGTCCCTTCTATCACAGCCCTCCCTTTCCGTTTGATGAAAACCAGTCCCATTCTAGGCACATCCCATTGTCCTGGCACAACCAAACCCTGACCTGGCTTTAAGTTAGGAGCAGAGGAAGCTGCCTACCAGATTTGGGATTCCTGGCTCTTAGCCGTTTAGCAGGGGTTCTTGAACAAACGGATGGACAGACGGACACACCAACAGACACCAACTCTCTCAAACAGACGGTAGATTGTAGGAAATGAAAGTGAATTCACGCCGTCGTGGCGCTTTGGGGTAACGCTGATCGCTAGTCTGGCTCCTGCTCCACAGCGTCCGAGTACCCCTCTGTTGGAGCAATAAACGAGGGGCTGGGGGAAGGCATCTTATTTGCCCCCCGTTGTGGGTGGAGGGGGACCCCTCAAAGGGCAGGGCACAGCACACCCACAGGAGGGTCCATGTCTGGCTGGCTTTTTCCCTGGTCCCTGCTGGATTCAGGTTAGGAAGGGGCAGCAATCCCAGACCTCGCCTGGGGCGAAAGTGACGCTCCCTCTGCGGAGCCGGGAGCTGCGGCTGAGCACAGCCACTTGGGGGGGGGAGGGGAGGTTACTCAGCTGCCATCCTGACCGTGGTGTGTTTTCCGCAGCAGATCGGTCCATGAGCAGCTCGCTGTCGGCCTCCCAGCTCCACACCGTCAGCATGAGGGACCCTCTCAACAGAGTCCTTGGTGAGTCCCAGGGTGGGTAAGGAGGCTCTCCAGCAGCAGAGGCCTGGAACCGGCGTGGCTTGGGGTCTGCCTGCAGCGCCGGATGCATCAGAGGCAGAGTTGCCCCCGGACGCGCTGTGATGCCCCTGGTGGGGCAGTGTACGGGCTTGCCAGGGAGATTCCGTTCTGAGCTGGCCTTGCCTTCCCAGTCGCTGCTCCTTCCGATTCCTCTGGGCGGGTGTCCCTCCCGCCGGGGAGGCCGGCTCACAGCATGGATCCTTCCCAGCGGCGGTGGCAGCAAGTGCTGGCTGGGCTTGGTATAATTTCTGCTGCAAAGCTCTTCCGGTGGTGAATGATCCACCATTGCTTGCGCTGCCTGACTCCCCCGGGCAGACTGAGGTGCCCATGAGCGGGCGAGCATGGGGCAGCCCTGCCACCCCCAGCCCTTTGGAAGGAGACCCCAGTGCCCAGCTGCTGTTGGCCCCACCCAGCCCGTTGAGGGTCCCGATCTGATACGCCCCTGAAGCTGCCCGTCTCCCCTCCTTCGCAGCCAACCTCTTCCTGCTGATCTCGTCCATCCTGGGAGCCAAGACGGCCGGCACGCACACCCAGTTCGTGCAGTGGTTCATGGAGGAGTGTGTGGACTGCCTGGAGCAGGGCAGCCGGGGGAGCATCCTGCAGTTCATGCCCTTCACCATGGTGAGTCCTGCCCCTGCAGCGTTAGCTTGTGGCCAACGCAGGGAAGCTGGCTATAAGAGGCAGGGTAAGGTCTCCGACCAGTATCCCAGGCCCCAGCTGAACAGAGAAGGCTAAGTCGCTAGAGCAGCTCAGTCCCATTGCCTGGGGCACAGTTGGTTAAAACGTGGGACTCAAGAGATTTGGGTTCTGTTCTCCGCCTTACCATTAGGTGACCTCCCGTGCCTCAGTTTCCCCTTCTGAACAATGGGGCTAATTCCTGCCTTGGAGAGGGCTGTGTGGTGCCGAGGGCTTAGAGATCCTTTGAGGGGAGTCTAGAGATGGGCAGAGCACTGCTGTGATTCTGAGCACCTGATGTGCTGGCTAAGGATGACAAAAACTAGTCGATTAGTCGACTATCTGTTAAGCATTTGCTTATCCTATAGTATTTTGACTAGTCGACTAGTCGATATTCCCCTCCCCCCACCCCTTTGTTGCCTCTATGAGAGAGAGGCAGCAAAGGGGAGGAAGGGGGTATTTCCGCGAATCAGCTGTGCGGCAGCTGCCCCTTTAAAATGTCACCTGTGAGCCTTTCAAAGGGGCAGCTGTGGAACCCTGGGGTCAGCTGGGGAGTCCCTGGGCTCCGCGGCTGCCTCTTTGAAAGGCGCAGAGACAGCAGTTTCAATGGGGAAGCCACTACACAGCTGATCAGCTATGCGGTGGCTTCCCTTTTGAAACTGCCGCCTCTGCTACTCCACCCAGCACTTCCTGGGAACCTGGGGTCAGCTGGGGACTCCCCAGCCGATCCCGGGCTCCATGGCTGCCTCTGCGCATTTCAAAGGGGCAGCTGCTGTGGAGCTTACCCCAGGCTGCTAGCGGCATGCAGTGTAGCATGGAGCCCGAGGTCAGCTGGGGACTCTTGTGCATTTCAAAGCAGGCACGCTCCATGCAGCCTGGAGTCGGGGAGGACTTCCCCCTGGCCCTGGGCTGCGGAGTTCCGCATTCCTTCTTTTGAAATGTACAAGAGCCCCAGCAGGTACCAGTACCCTTAGTGATAGGAATGTAGCCGTGTTAGTCTGGGGTGGCTGAAACAAAATACAGGACTATGTAGCACTTTAAAGACTAACAAGATGGTTTATTAGGTGATGAGCTTTCATGGGCCAGACCCACTTCCTCAGATCAAATAGTGGAAGAAAATAGTCACAACCATATATACCAAAGGATACAGTTAAACAAATTAACGCATATGAAAAGGACAAATCAAATTTCAGAACAGAAGGAGGATGCGGGGGGGGAGGGGGAGATAAATGTCTGTGACCTAATGGTATTAGAGGTGATAATTGGGGAGGTTCACAGACATTTACCTCCCCCCCCCCCTTCTGTTCTGAAATTTGATTTGTCCTTTTCATGTGTGTTCATTTTTTTGATTGTATCCTTTGGTATATATGGTTGTGACTATTTACTTCCTCTATTTGATCTGAGGAAGTGGGTCTGGCCCACGAAAGCTCATCATCTAATAAACCCTCTTGTTAGTCTTTAAAGTGCTACATCGTCCTGTATTTTGTTTCAGTCCCCTTAGGGGCACTCCAGAGAAGTCTGGGGGATACATCAACACAACTGAAATTTGGAGAAAACTGAATTTTTGTTGTAAGTTTCACAGCGCTTCCTTATTTTTGTACTTTTTACACCCAAAAATGTCATCGCCCACCCGGCTACAATTAAGTTGTTTAAACAAATGTGTTGCAATGACAGAAAAAACCGTGTGTCTGAAAACCATAGGTTTTACTTACCAAGGGGTACTTTATAAGAAAAGGTTGAGAAACACTAGACTAGTCGACTAATCAATTCGTCACGTTTTAACATCCTTAGTGCTGGTACCGAGGAGCAGCCCCATATGTTGCAGCGAGGTTATGGTTGGGTGCAGAGTCCTGTATGTAACCCTCTGCCAGCAGGGTCCCCTCCCTTTCCTGGTCTGGCTCGTGTCCCACCGCGTGCGGTAACTTTCGGCCGTGTGCCATTCTGAGCCCTCTCTCCGCCACGGGCAACGCCAGCGCCGCCATCGGTCACTCGTTTTTCTCCTCCCCTCTCTCCGGACAGGTGTCAGAGCTGGTGAAAGTGTCCACCATGTCCAGTCCCAAAATTGTCCTGGCCATCACGGATCTCAGCCTGCCCCTGGGTCGCCGGGTGGCTGCCAAAGCCATTGCCGCTTTGTGAATGTGAGGCTGGGTGAGGGGAAGCCCAGGGGAGCTCGCCAGTGCTCGCCGTGGACCGTCTCTGGACGCAGGGATCCTGCCTGTTCTCCAGGCCAGGGCAATGCGATTGCAAAGGAGCAGCCTTGGAGCGGCCCAGGAGTCTAGCAGTGTCTCCTTCCCAAGAGCAGCCTGAGCGCCAGCTTCCCCCAGCACCGGGTGCGTTTGGGGTGCTGCTGTCTCCGGCTCCCGCAGGATTGTGGGTCCCCGATGCCTGCTAATGCCCAGCGCTGGCCGGCTGATGCTCGGATCTTTTCTACTGTTCCAGGACATAGTTTTTTATTCTCATAAAGCCCAGCTGAGAGGTTGATGGTTTTCTTGGGGCCCAGTAGCGGGTCCATTTCTCCACTTGCTCTTGGGGCTGGGAGCGAGTCCTGGACTCCAGGCAAACGAAACGTCCCGCGTACTGGAACTGGAGCAGAGCCCCACAGCCGCTCGATGCGCCTGCCTCCGGTGTGGGCAGCGGCTTCCATGTCGTGGGCCTTCACCTCCTAACCCCACCTGAGAAGCTGCCCTGCATCACCGTGTGTGCCGCAGAGGTGCTGCCTGCCGCGAGTTACAAACCCCAGGGGGTTCGGAAGCCATGTTCCTAACTCTAGAGGGGAGGCGTAACTATTTTTGCTAGATAAAAGGGGGAAGGAGGGTCCTTATGTAGCCTTATCTGGCAGGATCATCTGCAGCATGGGGAGACGTCGAAGCCAACCGGTTCAGCTGCCTTCGCTCTGCAGACAAAACGTTGCAGCAGCCGATTCCTGCCTCCGTCCTGTTGGGATCGGTCCTTTCGTCTGAGGCCGCGTGCAGCTGGGAGGGGCTGTCGGCGGGGAGTGCACGGATCCCAGTGGGAACGCAGCCCTGAACTGGGGCGTCTTCCTAGATTTACCCCCTCTCCTCATGGCTGCGAAGGGAAGTGGCTGGAGCAGTGCTGGAGACAAGGTGCTTCTGCTGCCGGGGGAAGAGGTGGCGTTTAGTGCTTGGGGAAAACCGCAAATAGTGTGGCGTGGAGCCTTCCCCACAGTGCCCCATAGCCAGCGCCCCTCAACCCAGCCTGCCCTGAGCAGGTATCACAGCGGCGTTCTGCTGTCCACGCCCTCCTGGAGGCCTGGGCAGGCGTGCTGCCGCCGTGGGACGCAAGCTGAGTTCACAGCCTCAGGCGAGGTGTCCCCGGAGGGGTGTTCCAGCGTGGAATTGGCCATTGGAGGCCAAAATGCTCGTTCCCTTCCGCTCGCCCTCCTGCCTGCCAGCCGGCGTATTTCTAACGCCCTGTAGGGTGCCTGGTGTGTGCTGCTGTTCAAGGATCCTTCTGCGTTTGGGAATAAACCTACAATAAACCCCCATGAGCAGGTTGCTTTCTGGGCCATTTCTCTCCTCTCGCCACGCAGCTCAAGGCTCCGAGAATCAGTGAACCAAAGAGCGAGCGAGCGCCCCCTCCCCCTTCCAGCTGCTGCGCCTCTCTCAGTTCAGCCGGCTGCTTTTCTGTTGCTGCTTAGAACACGGCCCCCTTGTGCTGTGGGGCGGCGCTTGCCTGCTCTTCCCTGCCTAAAACCTGCCTGATTTAGTGAGAGCGCTTGGAGCCTGCCCTCTCCAGCCACAGGAAAACCACCATTGCCAGTGAGCAGAAAGGTTCTTCCCTTGGCTGAAGTCTTGTCCTGCATTCCACCCCCCAGCCAGCAGCCTGATCTGTCGGCATGGCCTGCAGTCCCCTTTGGACTCTGCTCTGCGCTCCATGCAGCCCTATTGCTTTGAGATCGGTGGGCCGGGGCTCTTCTGTACACAATCCATTTTAAAAATAAAAATACCTATGCAGGGGGAGCCCAGCATCCAGGCCTGGGGTGAGGGACAGAGCCCCCAAACCCGCCAGCAGCTTCCAGGGACATCCACATACTCCCCCTCCCTCTGAGAAGCGTTGGGAGCGGGGCCTGGATAGGGAAAGTGCTTCTGATAACCGATGCATGGCCGGTGTTTAGGGGACGGGGCTAGGGTCCCAGTGACCGGGGGGGAGGGGGGGGGACAGCCAGGCAGCGACACTGGACTGAGTCAGGAGATGCCCTTTTCGTGCGTGTGAGAAATAGCACGTTCCCTTGGCCCTGGCGCTCGCTCAGCATTGCCGCTGGGAGGACAGAACTCGATAACCCGGGGCTCGCTTTAAATGCCCAGCCCTGGGTTTCATCAGGGACTGGGGGGCGGGGGGCTGGAGCAGCTCCCGCCTGCCATGCTCCAGTCCCTGTCCGTGATGGGCTCAGGGAAGGCCGCTCTAGCCCAGCTGCGGTGAAGGGGAGCCTCTGGGCTTAGAGCAACCCCCCCTTAAATGTAAACTCCCCCAATTACAAGGGATTTTACATCCCTGGCGCTGAGTTGCCTGGCATATAATCTTGTCGCCAGTTGGCTTTGCTGGGTTTTCGCTGCTTGATCTTTTCTTCACTCATCGCGTTTTGCTGGAGGCGGGGAAAATGCCAAGACCGGTCAGTGAAGGGCTTGTTAATATTAATGTTCGTTAGCATCTCTGTAGCTGGCCCCTTCCTCTGCAGTTCCCTGTATCCCCGGCCCTTGGGTGCTCAGCCCGACGGACATGCTTAGCTGCGAGTGGCACACAGCCCTAGCACAGCAGAAGCCACCGTTTATCCCTGCTTGAAATTGGATTTCTGCCAGCCCTTGTCTACACCTGGGCTATGTCTAGACTAAATCCTTTTTTCGGAAAAGGGATGTAAATTAGACGTATCGCAATTGCTAATGAAGTGGGGCTTTAAATCTCCCGCGCTTCATTAGCATAAACATGGCTGCCGCTTTTTTTCGGCACGGAGCTTTGTCGCAGAAAAGCACCAGTCTAGACGCTGATCTTTCGAAAAAGAAAGCCTTTTCCGAAAGATCCCAGCGCCCCCCAAGTTTTGCTGCTAATTTTGTTTTTGTGGCCCCGGTCAGTTCCTTTTTTTTCCCCCCCCCTCAAGTTTTGCTGCTGTTTTGGGGTGTGTGTGAGGGTTTCTTAACAATCAAAAAGGGGGCGTGATGCCGAAAAGTTTGGGAGCCACTGGGCTAGATGGTGCTTGGTCCTGCCATGAGGGCAGGGGACTGGACTTGAAGGCCTCTTGAGGTCCCTTCCAGGTGTAGGTTTCTGGGATTCGGGGGCCCCTTCCCTGCAAAGCGGTCTCCATTGCTTTGGCTGTCCATGCGACATGCCTAGAAAGCGAGTTCATCGCTCAGCAGTTCCGTTCAAGGAACACACAGAAATTCCTGCCGGGAACTGTTGATCGGGATTCCTTGTGGAACACCCCCCGTGAGTCCTGCACGAGTCTGATTCAGGCAGTGAGCCGCTGCTGAGACAGCATAGCCTGGGACAGAACATACTGCTGACACAGCCCTGCCGGGGAAAGTCAGTTCCCATCTTGGATTCAGCTTCCCGCTGGCACCGTTTGCTTTGGACTGTGCTCCGCACCTGCGAGGGCCAGCCACAAGCAGGCAGCAGGCCCCAAGGATTACCAGGGGAAGCTGGCCAGGCGTGGTCGTTTCTGCCTGGGGTAACAGCACCATCCTGCTGCCTCGACCCCAGCGGGCGTCTTGCCATGGCCTGCGATTCAGCGTGGCTGGCTGCAGACGCTCCTGTGGGGATTGGGGAAGGGAGCAGTGTGTCCTGCGAGCGAGATTAGCATTTCCTTCCTGTTGGGCTGCCTCCCTCCCGCCAGCAGGCGTTGGGGGACACAGGTGGGAGAGTCCCTGGCTGACTCAACCAAATAACGGGGCATTTGGGACACAGGCTTCCCAGCCGAGCCAGCTCCGCTGGGTGTAGCCCCGAGGCTGGGCTGTAGTCTGGTGTCTTCGCCAAGCGGATACGAAGAGCAACAATAATGAACCCGACGCTGATGTAAGCTTGTTATGTAACTTGGAGCGATTCACCCCCACCCTTGTTTTGCAGAGGGGAGGGGCAGCAATAAAGGAGGGGGTGGGCGTAGATCACCCCAGGCTACTTTCAAGGGGTTGGGGCGCTTGGCCCGGTTGAGGGGGGAAGGTGGGCGAAAGGGCTGTGAACCAGGTGGAGGGGTTTATTGGCTGTAATGATGGCATATCCATTCCTGGAGCCCGTGGTGGGAGGAGGGGAGCAATTCCCCCTGCAGCTACTCCTTGTTCTTCCTGTGGCTGCAAGAGTAAAAGGTACTGCTGCTCTTAGTGCATAATTAACTTGTGCAACTCCCTGCTGCAGGAAATCACTCTCAGCAGCTTTTAAATTAGTCCAGAATGGCTCAGGTAGCATCTGGGGAGGTTGGAGCCAGCAGAGGAATGAGAAGTGTCGCTCCTCTTTTAGGACTGGGCAGGAGCAAATCGGTCAGAGTTGCTCAGGATGGGGGTGGATGGTTCCTCCGAAGCATTCACCCTTGGCTGTTGGCAGAGGCCCCTCCCACCCAAGATGGCAGCCGTTGATGGCCCCCTCTGCCTCGCATCCTTTTTTATGACTCAAGACCCTTGCGGCAAAGCAGATCGGAAGCAGCCGTTCACACTGCCCCTCCGGACTCTCCCGCCCAACCTTCCCCGCTTGGGTAAATATTTGCCCAGCTTTGGGAGGGCTTCCAGGGCAGCTGCACGAGCCGCCCAAGCCGGGGCAGCCCCGTGCCACGTTTTCCTCCAGCAGCCAGCGTTGCCTTACGGGAAGGGAGCCGGTTTTGGAGAGCCGCTTTCCTGTAAGTGCTGATAAGCAGGGAGGATGCAGGTGGGGGTAGGGAGGAGGAATGAACGACCTCGTTCTCCCTCCATGACTCCTACCACCGGTGCGTGTGGGATGGAGCCTGGGGCCAAAGGGACAGGGCAGTACGGCCCAGGCCACGGCAGGATCGTCTCCCCCAGCAAGCCAGCGCGTGGGATGTTAACACATGACATTGGACCACGTCGTGGCGCACGCGCGCGGGTGATGTCCATCTGGCCACAGCAATCAGGGTGGGTTAGAGGGCTACAAAGGGGCGTCCCTTTCTCTCAGCTGATTCCCCCCCACACACACACACACACAGACACCCTAGGGTTGACTGGATTTGGAAAATGAGAAAGGGGGACATTTAAAAATAGAAAAGGGGAACCCTTTGCTCATGGGGCAGTGACTGGTGGAGGCAGTTGCCTCACTCGCTTGACGTCAATGCTCCCCACCTGACCCCTCCCGCAGTGTCATAGGGGAAGGGGAAGCACTTCAGCTTGCGGGGGAAGTGGCTGCTGTTGTAATCGAGGGAATTGGGGGAGAAAACCAGCACTTCAGAATCCCCCTTCCGCAGGAATGAGGAAGGGCTGTCAGCCCGGATTCCATGCTGTCATAAAATGATGCAACTCCATGGGAATGGAGGGCCGTTGGTGTGTCTTCGGGGGAAGCTCGCTCCCTCCCTCCCCCGGCCCTGCCACCCCCGCCAGTTGCCAGCCAGGCTGGGGAGTGGATTTAGCAGCCCAGTCGATTGTCCCGGGAATGATTTTTTTATAGCCAAAACTACCGCCTCCGTGGGGAGGGGATTTCTCACCAGAGCAAACCTGCCGAGTGGCGGTGAATTGGGATTTGGGTCACCTGAGAGGAGGGAAACTATGGCATGGATCTGGGGGGCTGGAGGCCACCCTGGGTGTTGCAAGGTGACAAGTCGGGCCCTGGTGAAGTGATGGATAATGGGTTTTGTTACTTTGGGACTGACCCCTTAGCCCTCACGGGAAGGGTGTTGGTTGTTAGGAGTGACTCAGCTTATGGGTGCATGTTAACAGGAGAAAGCGAGCAGAAGTGACTTAACCCAAGCACTGCAGTGAGTCAGTGCTGGACCTGGCATCCCAGGCCTCAGTTTCCCCACCTGTACAATGGGCCCTGCCCTTTGTTGCAGGGTGTGAATATCCACTGAGCGTCTGTTAACCCCACCCTAGTCTGGCCCACTCCTGAAATAAGTCCCTCTCCCAGCCGTAGTGAAAGAGGAATCTGTGGGGCTGGAATCACCCACGTATCATGCCAACCTTGTGATGAGCCCAAAACCAAAAGTGACAGCTGAAGAAGGGAGCCAGGGATGCGACATGCTGGAAATTTATTTGCAACCAACCCAACCCCCTTGCCTTTTGGGGGTTAAGGACAGCCCTGTAGGAGCTGTGGCCTGTGAGTAGTTGTGAGGTCACCTGCGTGATGTTCCCCCCATGACTGGTTTGCAGACGATGGCAGTCTACTACTGCTGCCTGCCGAGGGAGTTTCCCCTTTAGCCCAGGCGGTAGAAGCCAGTGGCGAGGTGATGGCTACCCATCCCCATGTCATTGTGGCTGACTGGTGCTACCGGGCCCCTGGGCGGCCTACAGAGAGATGTAGCAATCAGTGGAAAAGCTGTTGTGGTGCAGGAAACTGACAGGGCTGAAGGCTGGATTTCTTCTGCAGAAACGTTTCCTGCCCCCTGCTTGAATCAGGATTCCTCAGAAGTTTCAATCGCCCCGTGGAAATGGGCTGCCGGCGGCCTCCGGAGGTCATCCAGTCCAGCCCCTGTGCGGAGACGGGCCCGAGTGAACCTAGACCACCCCCCACAGGTGTTTCTCCGGCCTGTCCGTAAAAACCCCCAGTGGGGGGGATTGTCTTGGCTTCCCTTGGAAGCGATGGCAGAGCTTAGCCCCCCCTGTGCTGCCGTGATATCGAAACTAACTCGCCCGTGGCTTCGTGTCCGTCCTTCAGTGCACGTGGGTGTCCATCTTCGCTCTGAGCGCACCTGCGGACTGGCCTCAGCCCTCTCCCCCGCCCCACGGTCTTTTCTCAGCTGTCTTGCCCTCCTCTGGACTCTCCTTTTTCCTGTGAAAGGTGGCGCCCCACACCAGGGGCGGCAGGGAGAGCCAGGGGGAGCGTTTCTGGTAGCCGGGGGAGCGGCTGCTGCTGTCATCTAGCGAGTGTGGGGGGGAGAACGAACTACCACATACCCCGGCTGCAGAATGGCCGCTAAGGCCGCCTCAGAGCCAGGCAGAGCTGGACTGTCGCCTCGCGGGCCTTACGTCTGACACCTCGGACTGATGCGCCGCCCTGCGAGCCCCGGTTCCTGTTCAGCAGGACGGCAGCCCGGCCGGTCGGTGCCCGCGTGGTCGTTGTGCTCACTTGCTAGTGCAGGGTGGGGGACTCCCCCAGGAATACCTGGAAAAGCACCAGCTCGCAGGGCAGCTGGAGGCAACGTCCCGTCCTCCGTCCTGGGGAAGCTGTTCCGCGTGGGGGTACGGGAGATGGACGCGCTGGCCCAGGGAGGGTGGCTGCAGACAGGCGCTCGGAGCACTCCCTTGGGCGATGGGGGAGCCAGCATCCAACCCTGCTGCTCCACCAGGAGAGGTGGCAGAGCCCTGTTCAAATTGCTCCCCCTCTCCAGAGCAGGGGGGCCTGATCCCGGCTCTTCTCCATCCCTGCCGAGTCCCCAGCTGCTGCCTGGCTGCTCCTGCTGCCCACCCCGGGTTTTGAGGCCTCAGCCGGGTGGTGAGTTCCGAGCGTGCTTACGGGGCCAGGCCAGAGGGATCCCAGGGAACGCCCAGGCGCCCGGTCTGAGCGTCGCTCTGGGGCTTATCCCGTGGCCTGGCCCGGGGCTGCACGCGCCTGGCCCGAGGCAGGAACAGAGCTGCCTTGGACCCGTCGTTGCCACGGGTAACAGCTCAGTCGCTGGCGGGGTCTGTGAACCCCGCAGGCATCTGTCAGGGGTTTAGGTGCCGCGGGGAAGAGAGGCTACATGGCGGGGCTGGGGGCAGGGTAACAAAGCAGGTCCTGCCAGTGACTTACTGGCTCCTTCGGGCCTGTACCTCTGTTAGCATTAGGGCTGGGGGTGCATCTCCAGCTGCCTGCTTCTGAAATGTAAATGCGACCTCCGGCTTCGGAGCCATCCCCTGAGCTGAGGACGGGGCGGTCCAGCCAGTGCCGGGGAGGGTGTGTGTCTACTGGGGGGGCATTAGAAATCAGCCCTGAGCACTCTGTCTGAACAGCTGGGAGTCGGTGAATGATGATGGGGGGGGCCCTCTCTTCCCTTTCTCCTCAGCCACCCGCCTGGAAATGTCAGGTGGGAGTGTGGCAATCTTGGAAAGCTCCCCAGCTTCCCAGGGAAAACCCTTGGGCCTCTGGTAGTCGTACGTCAGGGCTCCATCCCCGAAGTGCTGCAGAGCGGGCCTGGGATGGACATGCCCGGGCAGCTGCCTGTCTCCATATCCGCCTCTGGCCCTGCCGTGGGTCTTCCCCCCTTCCTGGCATGTCGGGCCTTTGAAACGGTGTCATTCCCTGCCATGGCAGCCCTGCAAGCATGGGTGGCCACCCAGGAGCATTCAGGGTCCCGCCCAGCTGGTTAGCAGAGTGCCCACAGCTCGGTTTGTGTTTTGTATTGGTGGTGCACATCGGTGCATGCAACAAACTTTATTCCCCCCGGGGGGGAACCAACCTTGAGGGCACACTGATGGCAGCCCCGTTCTGTGCTGAGGCCAGAAGCAGCCGCAGCAGAGTTACTGCCGTGCAACCCGCTCCTGCCGATGTCCAAGAGGGAGCAGAAGTGGTCGGGGGGAGGCTGTTTTCATGAGCTGCCCAGCAGAATCCACAGAGCCCAAGAATCCTCTTCATTGCGGGGCTGTAGATGGTACGTCTCAGGGGGGGGCTTCCAATCGACAGGCTGCGCCCCAGAACGGGGGGTGGGGTGGGATGTCGGGCTCGGGGTCTCGGTGCTGCAGGGGGGTCAGGTGAGCAGTGGGGGGCGCTAAGGCAGCTCCCTGCCTGTCCTGGCCCCGCAGATTGCACTGTGCCCCAGAAGCGGCCGGCAGCAGGCCCGGCTTGTAGGTGTGGGGAGAGGGAAGCGTACAGGGTTCCATATACTGCCCCTCCCCCCAGCACTAGCTCCGCATTCCCATTGGCTGGGAACCTGCTGCGGCTGCTTCTGGGGCGCAGCATGGTCTGTGGTGCCAGGAGAGGCAGGAAGCTGCCTTAGCCCCCCCGCTGCACCACTGCCCGGGAGCCGCTCGAGGTCGGCCCCTGCTGCCCCAGCCCTGACCCCCCCAAATCCAGAGCCAAAGCTCTCAGCCTCACCCTGGAGCCCACACCCCAGCCACATTATGCTGGGTCACGGCATCAACAATTTTCTTCAACTGGGTCATAAGAAAAAAAAAGGTTTGAAACCCCTGGCTAGTGTGTGCAGCAGCATTCCCACTGTGGGTGGGAGGCGCACTTCTTGCTTTGAGGAGTTTACCCTCTGAACAACCAGTGTTCCCTGTATTTTTTTCCCATCCATGTGCGGAATAAATTGTATGTGCACTGAGGCATGTGCAGATGTGCACCACTAGTTGAAATACATGCTGCCGGCTGTGGGCGTGCTGCTAATCAGCTGAGTGTCTTTTGAATTTCTCCTACATGGCTGCCCAAGCGCTCCACTTACGGGGGGGTACTGTGCCTAATTTGAATGCCCCCCCTTGTGCCTCTGTTTCCCCAGCTATAAAAGCATGTTGTGGATGGGGGTGGGGTGCACACTGGGTGTTTTTGCCAAGGTTAATGGTCCTGACTCTGCTTTTGTAAAGTACTTTGGGCTCACGCCTTAGGACGGGGCCGCTTGGGAGCCAAGCATAGTGACGAGAGTAACGATGCCCACGCACCCACCGTGTGGCGTGTTTGGTTACGGAGAGTGGCCGGAGAACAGGAGCCAAGCGCCGCCTGGACGGTGAAAAGGACTTCGTGCTCTGTTGTTTCTGTAAGGAAAGCGGATGACTTCCAAGCCATCCCTGGGGCAGGGCCCTGAGCGAGGAGGTGTGCATCCGGGTTTGGTGCTGCCACCAGGGATCAGATCGTGTGACTCTCACCTTGTACGGAGTGTTTGAGCCAAGCCGCAGAATTGCACCGTTCCAGCTCAGCCTGCCAGCTCCCGAGGGCTGTTTTCAACCCCCGAGAGTTCAATCCGGCAATGAAGCCTGGTCCTTTGTCCATAGCGGGTGATTTCTAGGCGTCTTTCTGGTGCCAAGAGGTGGAGTGAGAGGGTGCAGCCCAGGCTGCCCTGCCCACACTCAGTGGAGGTGCCTCTGTGCCTGGTTTGGGAAGCTGGCCCCTCGGGAGGCACCGACCAGCTTGCCCTGTTAGGTTTCGATGATGTCTCAGCCAAATCTTGACTCCTAAGAACGGCCAGACTGGGTCAGATAAAAGATCCATCTCGCCCAGTGTCCTGTCGGCCGACAGTGGCCAATGCCAGGTGCCCCAGAGGAAACGAACAGAACAGGAACTCGTCAAGTGATCCCTCCCGTCATCCATTTTAAGCCCCAGACACACGGAGGCTGGGGACACCATTCCTACCCATCCTGGCTAGTAGCCATTGATGGACCCAACCTCCATGCATTTATCTAGTTCTTTTTTGAAACCGGTTAAAGTCCCACTCTTCACAACATCATGTGGCAAGGAGTTCCACAGGTTGTGTGTGGTGTGAAGAAAAATGTCCTTTTGTTTGTTTTAAACCTGCTAGCTATTAGCCCTGGAGGGTGTTTAGGGGGATGCCTTGTTTCACTGATTGGGTCTCAGGAACCTGAGGGCAGAGCAGCAGGTGTGAGCCAAACCTCTCCCCCGGCGCACTACATCTCCTGTCTGACACAACAGGGCCGGGGCCGGCGCGGCCTAGCCCCACTGGTATCCGCGCCCAGTGCCGCCGGCGGGCTGCTTTGACCCTCTCGCCCCTCTCTCTGTATCTCCCCCTTCTCGTTCTGCATCGCCACTTCAACCCCTCGCTGCTTGTCTTCACTGCCCTGCCCGCCTCCCCCAGCCGGCCTCCCGGTACCGCCCGCTCCTCGGCTCACAGGGCCCGCCTGGCCGCCCCGCGCTTCCTTCTCCAACTAGCCCCCAGGCGCGCTCATCCCGGCTGCCCCGTGCTCCGGTGGGAGACACCCTGCAGAACTCCCCTTGGCCTGCCAGGGGCTGCAGCAACGGGCGGACGGTGAGGCTGCTAAGACCCAGTACCGTCGCCCTGTGCTCCTCTATCTCATCAGTTCTCCTGTGTGTTGCCAGCCAGGCAGGGATGGTCTTGGCTTGGTGCCTGTACAGGGTCTGGTCCCGTGGATGGGAGCCCCTAGGCGCTCTGGCAACAGGGTGAGGTGCGGTTCAGTCCCCGCGGAGAGATCCTGGAGGGTGGGCTGAGCCCGTTAGACTCGAGGGGGTATTTCTCCGGGGCGATGGGCGTTCAGGCTTGGCCATTCAGCCGAGAGAGCGCGGGATCCACTCCCGGGAAGCGCTGACTCCCCCTGCCTGCCGTGGGAATTGAGGGCCCTGGCAGTGGGCAGGCTCCGGGCCCAGGTCTGGCAGGGGAAAGGGTGGTTACAGAGCCACCATGCCTAGAGCCTCAGGCTAGAGCCCCCTCGCTCCCAGCTGAGTTAGCTGGGCCTGAGACCGGTTCACTAGGCTGAGGACTGGTCCTGGGACAGAGCAGCCAGCCCCTCGCTGCCCTGTGTGGACATGAGGCTGCCGGGCTCCTCCACCCACAGCTCTGCCGTCCCCACCCTGTCCCACGGCCGAGCCCCCGGTGTCTGCGCAGGAGCCCCGGAGCAGGGCTGCTG
Source organism: Pelodiscus sinensis (assembly GCF_049634645.1). NCBI lineage: Eukaryota > Metazoa > Chordata > Testudines > Trionychidae > Pelodiscus > Pelodiscus sinensis. Next base: position 11,126,659 of record NC_134739.1, read on the forward strand.
TGCTCAGGACGGGGACAAGGACGCGGACACCGAGCAGCTTCTTTGCCCCTTGCCTGCGCCTGAGCTGTCCTATCTTCTGTGGTGCTGGAGCTCTGAGCTGGCCCTGCGAGCTTTGGGTAAGAACTGCTTCAAGGGAGCCAAAGCTGTTGAGGGCCACGTCCCACGGGGGGGGCTGGCACCAACACCCTTTGCCCCTCAGGAAAGCCCCATCTAGTTCGGTAACAGGCTGCAGGGCTAGATGGCTCCGACTACCGGCAAAGTCTCGGTCGCTGGCTCTGGCTAAGCTCGGGTGCAGTTTGCATTTAATATTAGATGAGCTCTGCCCGGCCGGGCCCGGTCCTGCGGCAGGGCGGTCTGGCACGAAGCCGAGCGCGTTGAAGGAGTAAGGCGCATTCTCTGGCCCGTCGCTAAGCGTGCGGGGCTCTTTGCCAGTACCCCAGGGAAGGAGCTAGTTCATTTCTGGCGAAACACGCCCGTCTGCCTCCGGAGACGTTCGGACACACGCTCACGGGTGGGAAGGCACCAACCAAAATAAGTGTATTTGTTTTAAATAACAACACAAATCACTTTGGTCTGAGCCCACGCTCAGAGGCAGCAATAAATAGAACACGCTGAAATATAAGCGAGGTCAAGGCAAGACACGATCCCACTCTGTGAAGCATTTCACCATGCGACAGGGCCTGACTCCAGGATTGGCAAGGAAGAGCTTGGATGTGATTTTTTTTTTTTCCAATTAAGCTCCAGCCATTTAAGCACAAACATCCTTCATCCGGATCGTCGGGGGAGGTGGAACTGTACAGTCGCCGCTGCTCGAGTACAACGTGATTGCTATCGAAATGCATAAGGGCTGCCAGTCGGTGACTGCTTTGTAACATACAGGCCACCCGGCTCCCTCCCGCCCACGCCACGCTGGCTGCATTCAGGGTGGCTGGAATTTGAGCCGTGTGTGTGTCTGCTCGGAGTCGGGCGACCCAAGCGTCGCAAAAAACCATTTCAAATTAAAGGAGCGATAATAATTCATAGGAAAAAATAAGATGTAAAAATTACATTTTAATAAATAAAACCAGTTTGACATGAATGAAGGAGGACGATTGTGCACGTCGAAAATATAAATATATAAAAATAATATAAAAATAGTTACAGGAAAGTCGCATTCACAACAGCCCTCTCTTGTTTTCTTGGAGGAAGAGCTAGAGACCTCCCTGGCCTTCAGTGAGAATGGCCACTACCCCAATAAGGACTTTGCTAATTAAGGAGCCTGCCCTCCTGCCGGGCTGTTAAATAATAATTAGTTTTGCATATCTGCACTAGACTATTAACAAAAACAATGCTAGCCAATTCTGGCCCTGCGCTGGCCACAAGCCAGGAAGGAAAATACTTTTAAAGTGTATTCATCTGGGGATTACCCACTTGTGTGGAGGGGGAAACTGAGGCAGGGATCAGGGAAGGGACATGCCTGTGGGCATGCAGGTAGTCTGTAGGAGAGCTGGGAGCCCGCTACTTGCCCCACCTCCCAGGTATAAGAAGGAGGGACGTGGCTTGGGCCGCGGGCTACACCAGGTGCATGCTTGGGGCCTGAGCTAGAGCTCATTGAGGGCAAATGGGGGGGTTGGCAGAGTACAGGTTTCTCTACGCTCAAGGAGCTGATCACTCCCAGCAATCCCCTCTCAGCAGGTGGCTCTGCCAGCCTACTCGCTTGCCCTCAGCTGGCCAGGAAAAAAAATTAAGCCTCACACCAGCTTTGTGAGGTAGGTAAACATCAGCATCCCCCATTTGACATATGGGGAAACCGAGGCACAAGTGGTTGCCCAAGATCCCACAGGGACTTGGGCCAGAGCTGGTACTCAAGAGCTCAGTCTGGCTACCAAACAGCAAGCGGCCGGTCCTGCATATGCTCATTTGTTTAAATATTAAACAGTAACGCCATTGCACACATATATCAATATGCAGCACCAGCAGCCCCGAGCCGGCTGCCTGCTTCTGGCTTTGCTGAGGTTGCCAAACAATCAGCGCAGATGCCCGGGACTCGCTAGACAGGAAAGGGATTGTGACCTCAAACATCCACCGTGGAACCTGTTGCGCGGAAAGACATCCGCCCCCAGGTTCCAAGCCCCTATAAATATTAAATAGCCATAAATATTAAATAATAATTTCTCATCTGTGGGCTCTGGCGGTGTTTGCAGCGGGGTCGTGTGCGGGGATGCACCAGCCGGGCGGAGCTCACAGATGAGAAATAAATAACCTTAAAATAGCTCAATGGGACTGGAGGTCCTGAATTCGTTGGGGCAGACTCAGTGTTCGGGACTTAGTCGTAACTAGGCGCCTCTGACCACCCAGCCTGTCCCAGTTTTTCACGCCAGCTGTCAGGTCACCCAGAGAGAGACCCGGCCCCAGCCTCAAACCTCGGCAACAGTTCACAGGGGTTTGGGGCAGGGGTTAGCTGCTGCTAAAAGCCCCACCCAGTCCCGTAGCTGGGAAGGTGGGTGGTTGCTTTGCAGAGTGGTGGTTCGCTGGGGAGGGCTTTGGGCATAAGGAGGAATCGAGGGACGGTCCTTGCCCCCCGTGCAGCCCTCCCTTAGATCTCAAAGCCCAGCCCCTCCGATGCGCCGATGCGGGGAAGGCGGCCGTGGCGCGTCCCCGTCACAGCTGCGTGAGGTGCCGGAGGGCCCGGAGGGCCATCTCCAGGAAGCGCTGGAAGTTGGCGAGGATGATGAATCCGCCGGCTTGTTTCTCGAAGTCGGAGGAGAAGCTGGGCAGGGGGCCCTGGCCCTCGGCCACGGGGTACGTCACCGTGTTCAGCCCCAGGTCTTCCATCTGCAGGAGCGGGAGGCAGGGAGCCACGTTAGGGAGGGAGCCAGGGCCTGACACTCCTGGGGCACCCAGACCCTGCCCTGGACACGTGGCCTCCCGCAGGCCCAAAGCGCCCCAAGCCTCAGTCGAGTGGCAGGTCAGGGCCAGGTCCCTGGGCCGCTGTCCCTGTCCCAGTCAAGCACGCTGGGCCCGGGAATGCAGCAGGGTGATGGGAAGAGGGGGACCTGGCTGCCCTCCCACCCGCCGGGCGAGCCACGGCCAGAGCGAAGCCCCAGGAGTCTGGGGGCCTGGTCCAACCCGCCGGGCGAGCCACGGCCAGAGCGGAGCCCCAGGAGTCTGGGGGCCTGGTCCCACGCCCCGGGCGAGCCACGGCCAGAGCGAAGCCCCAGGAGTCTGGGGGCCTGGTCCCACCCGCCGGGCGAGCCACGGCCAGAGCGAAGCCCCAGGAGTCTGGGGGCCTGGTCCCACCCGCCGGGCGAGCCACGGCCAGAGCGGAGCCCCAGGAGTCTGGGGGCCTGGTCCCACCCGCCGGGCGAGCCACGGCCAGAGCGAAGCCCCAGGAGTCTGGGGGCCTGGTCCCACCCGCCGGGCGAGCCACGGCAAGAGCGAAGCCCCAGGAGTCTGGGGGTCTGGTCCCACCCGCCGGGCGAGCCACGGCCAGAGCGAAGCCCCAGGAGTCTGGGGGCCTGGTCCCACCCGCCGGGTGAGCCACGGCCGGGGCGGAGCCCCAGGAGTCTGGGGGCCTGGTCCCACCCGCCGGGTGAGCCACGGCCGGGGCGGAGCCCCAGGAGTCTGGGGGCCTGGTCCCACCCGCCGGGCGAGCCACGGCCAGAGCGAAGCCCCAGGAGTCTGGGGGCCTGGTCCCACCCGCCGGGCGAGCCACGGCCAGAGCGAAGCCCCAGGAGTCTGGGGGCCTGGTCCCACCCGCCGGGCGAGCCACGGCCGGGGCGGAGCCCCAGGAGTCTGGGGGCCTGGTCCCACCCGCCGGGCGAGCCACGGCCGGGGCGGAGCCCCAGGAGTCTGGGGGCCTGGTCCCACCCGCCGGGCGAGCCACGGCCAGGGCGGAGCCCCAGGAGTCTGGGGGCCTGGTCCCACCCGCCGGGCGAGCCACGGCCGGGGCGGAGCCCCAGGAGTCTGGGGGCCTGGTCCCACCCGCCGGGCGAGCCACGGCCAGGGCGGAGCCCCAGGAGTCTGGGGGCCTGGTCCCACCCGCCGGGCGAGCCACGGCCAGGGCGGAGCCCCAGGAGTCTGGGGGCCTGGTCCCACCCGCCGGGCGAGCCACGGCCAGAGCGAAGCCCCAGGAGTCTGGGGGCCTGGTCCCACCTGCCGGGTGAGCTACGGCCGGGGCGAAGCCCCAGGAGTCTGGGGGCCTGGTCCCACCCGCCGGGCGAGCCACGGCCAGGGCGGAGCCTCAGGAGTCTGGGGGCCTGGTCCCACCCGCCGGGCGAGCCACGGCCAGGGCGGAGCCCCAGGAGTCTGGGGGCCTGGTCCCACCCGCCGGGCGAGCCACGGCCAGAGCGAAGCCCCAGGAGTCTGGGGGCCTGGTCCCACCCGCCGGGCGAGCCACGTTCGGGGCGAAGCCCCAGGAGTCTGGGGGCCTGGTCCCACCCGCCGGGCGAGCCACAGCCAGAGCGAAGCCCCAGGAGTCTGGGGGCCTGGTCCCACCCGCCGGGCGAGCCGCGCACCTGCTGCTGAATGTTCGTGGACAGGTTGGAGACGTCCAGCCGCAGGGGGTCCACGAGGCTGGAGTGGGCCGGCAGGAGCGGGAGGAGGAGGGCGAGGTGGCCGTGGTAGATCTGGAGCCCGTCCCGGATCTGGCTGAAGCAGGCATCCTGTGGGCACGAGAGGGAAGGCGTTTAGCGCGGAGGCCGGCGCTGGGACGCGGGCCCATTCGGTGCTGCCGGGCCCTGACCGCCCTCTCTTCCGGGCGGCGTCTATCTCGGCGAAACACGCTGCCGGCGGTGACCCTCCAGCATGGCAGCGGGCCCCTTCTCCCTGGCGGGGTCCCTGGGACTCCCCTCGGGCCAGGGAAGTGACCATTGAGCTCAACACCCCGCAAAGGCCGGAGGGCGCCCACAGGCCAGGCTGAGGGATCCGTGGCGCTCTGCTGGGCACCACGGAGGCTGGCGCGGGGTGTCCCCGAGGACGGGAAGGGCTGAGCCAAGTTCCAGAGGCGTTTGCCAGGGCCGGGAGGAACCCCACCTGGCTGTCTTTGGCGGGAGTATTTTTAGGGTTTGGTTTACAAGCCAGGCCCGGTCTTGGAGTCGCGGCTGCTGACTTAGCTGAGAGCTTGGTAGTTTAGCGGGGGGGGGGGGGGGGGGGGGCAGCATTTGGGTCCTGTGAGCCTGGCAGAGGGACGGGGTTGACGTGGTTCCATTGTTGTGTTAGAGGAGCCCGTCCTGGCAGGAGAGAAGCCGAAGCTGAGAACCATCAGCTCATTGCAGGAGTGTCCTCTGTCCCCCACCTCCCCCCCGGGAGGCACAGCGGGGTGCGGCTCCTCTGACCCTCTCGGAGCTGACCCAGCAGCCACCTGGGAGATGGGTTCTGGTGCCAGCGGGACCTTGCCGGACTCCCTTTGCAGTCGGACTCACCACTTGGAAGGTCTTGCTGTGGCACTGGTCCAGCGGCGCTTGGGTGATGCCCAGTTTCTGCTTGACAAGCAGGAGCTCGTCCTCACTGCACAGTTGAAAGGTCGAACACTGATGTGGGGGGAGAAGAAAAGGCCCCGTCAACATTGCCTCTGTCTCAGCTAGCGAGTAGGGTTGCCAGATGGTTTAACCAAAAATACCGAACATCTCTCCCCCCTTCCCCCCCAAAAAAACCCAAACACACACCGGGGAAAAAATTATTTGAGAAAAAAAGAAAGGGGAGACCAGGGTTGTTCAGCAAAAAAAAAAAAAAAAAAAAAAGCGTGGCCCCTTTAAGAAACACTTTTGAGTCTTTTTGGCTCTAACAGGTGGTCACCGGCAGCTTCCCACCATCTTGCCTCCCTGCACCGGGCCAGACAGCTCCCCTGTGGAACCCGGTAAGCACCCGGGATTTTCACCTCCTGGCTGGGAAAAAATTATAAAATACTGGATATTTTAGATGTCCCGTATTTTCCGAATTTTTTTACCAGCCAGGAGGCGAAAATACCAAATGGTCCGGTTCAATACCAGACACCTGGCAACCCTACTAGCAAGGGCTTTTCCTGGGCCCCCCTCGCGGCTGAGAATGGGGGGACCAGGCTGGGTTCCAGATGCCCCCCAACCCTGGAAACACTCTGGGGAAAACTGGATCCACCATTGTCAAGTGCCAAGCACGACGCAGGGGCAGAGAACAAGACCCAGGGCCCGAGGTGCGAACGAAGCCAGCTGGCGTGGCCGCGGCAAGACGAGGCTCTGGGGGTTGGTTATAGCAGGGCACAAGCTGCACAGGAACCCAGCGTGTGGTGAAAAAGGCTCCTGCCGTTCCGGAGAGCCGTGACAGGTGTCTGAGACCCGCGGAGTGACTGTCCTATCCCGCCCTGCGTTAGGATGGGGAGCCGTTTTCCTCCGCGCTCGCGAGGCAAGAGACAATGGGCTGAAGCTGCCGCCAAGGAGGTGGAGGTCACATGTTGGGAAAAACTTTCTAGCGCCGAGGGGCGTGGCCGGGCTCAGCACCTGCCGGGGAGGGTCTGGGTTTGAGACCCGGCCAGCCCGACTTTTCCGTGATCCTATTCTTCTCGCCTGCCTTTTTCCCAGCAATGTTTTGCTGTTTGCATTTTGGTATCATCCTGCCCGCTGGCCCGGCCCTGAGACGGGCAGGAAAGGAGAGGGGCTCCGCTCTGCGCATTGGCCAGCGTGGTCCTGCGGGACCGTGGAAACCGGATCAAAGCACACAGCTCCGCTGGCGGCAGCCTCCCTGCCCCACCGGGTTAAGAGACTGGAAACCACAGGCTGCAATCTCCAGGAAACATGCCCGTTCCATTCGGATCCCCCGGGCTCGCGGCCTGGCCAAGGGCCGCTTCTAAATTTAACGCGATCGGCGCAAAAAACTTTTTTTGCGGGGAGAGGAGGGGGGCAAATCCTAAGGGCCTGCTTCTGAAAACACCTCGGTGCGGGTGTACCCGGATCGGGCTGCAGACGGGTACGAGGACCAGGCCGGGAGAGGGGCCAAAGCCTGAAGAGGAGGATTCACCATCCTGCTTGCCGCCTGCATCAGGCAGGGCAGAGACACCAGACAGGGAAGGCTGCAGTTTGCACCCGCTGCGCGGACGGATCCTCTGCCTCGTGGCTGGGCAAATTGTCAGGCCTGGTCCCCGAGCAGCGTCCAACGCCCCTGGGCAGGGATGGGCCCGTGTCAGCTTCTTGCTTTGGGGAGGCGAAGACGCACGATTCCTCCTGCCCCGGGGGCCAGCGGCTGCCGGTTGCTCAGTTCGCTGGCTCAGAAGGGCCCTCGTGTGTGACCCTGCCAGTTGGGAGCTGGTCGGGTATCTGTCCCCGAGGAAGTCCTGCCCCACCTCTCTACCTCAAGGGATGGCACCACCGTGACTCCCAGCTTGTCTCCCGCGGCTCAGTCCTCCCCCCAACCCAAGACTAAGCAGGAGCTGCCGGGGGAGCCTGTCTGTCCGGATCTCTGTCCGTCTGCGAGCCTGGGGGAAGATCCCAGCAGAGATGAAGTCAGAATGTCGGTGCTCAGCGCGGGCTGCCAGCACCGTCCCTTGTTAAGTCAAATGCACGGCACAGCTCTCCCCTCCAGGCTGTGGCCCCCAGCATGACCCCCTGCTGCCAGGGAACGCTGCTGCTTTCTCACAGCGGGGGGGAGAAGCCCCTTCGTGCAGCTGGAGAGATGAGCCCCCCCCGGAGTGTGTCGCCTTCCCCCCCTCCCCGCCCCAACCTCCCACGACTGGCCTCCGCGCCTCTCCCGCGACTCACCATGAGCTCCTGCAGCCGGGCCACGTCCCCTTTGATTTTGCGGATGTATTCCAGGTCCTTCTGCAGGAACTGCTGGAAATCTTGGTCCCCGGAGAACTCGGGCAGGGGGGCTGCGTGCAGCATGGTGACCCCCAAGCCCAGCACGGTGCTGACTAGCAACAGCAGCACAGCTGGGGGAGAGAGGGGAAGAGACAGTCAGATGAGTGAGTGCCTGTCAGGCAGGATGCGGCTTATAGCATCACCCCAAAACGTGCTGTGCCCCCAATTAGGGCCCCAATTGATGGTTTCAACAAAAATACCAGACACACTTGACCTTCCATCACAATCGACATTCCATCTTAGTTAGAAAACATCGGACATTTCTATTTTCTCAATGTGTTTCCCGAAGAGAAAGCTCAAATACTGGACTGTCCGGTTCAAAACCAGACCCCTGGCAACCCTACCCCTAATCTCTGCCCAAGGAGCGTCTAAATCAACCCAGCCTCTGTGAAAAGCGCTGACAATTAAGGCGAGAACAGGACTTTGATTTCTGCTTTCAGATGCCCAGAACTCAGAACTTTTTGGCAGTGAGACAAACACACCCGTAATCTGTACAAAATAAACCCCACCTGTGCCAAACATAACCCAGCCTGTATCAAACACGTGCCTTTCAAATGGGTGTATTTGTCCTCCCCGCTAGTCTTTTCCTGATTATACATAGACAAATATAGTAGGAAGAAGGGAAAAAAAGATTTTTAAAAAAATAAAGATCAGAAAAACGAGCCAATCCTCCCACAGAGCAAATGTAGAAAGGGTTAGTCCCCAAATCAAACTTACCAGCCCGCTCACCTAGAATAAATCCAGGCAGTTTGCTACTAGGAGATCAGTGGCTACCGTTTCTGTGGCTGTTGAGTGAAGATTCATACTTACTTTCAAGTGATCTCATTCTAAGTGCCAGGATCTTCTGGAATCTCCTCCCCTTTCAAGTTTATGACAGTTCCCGGGAATGCAAATCAGGCAGATACAAAAGCTGCACTAGTCCCTTTCAGTTCACGAATGCTGAACCTCTCATCAATACAAGGCATTTATAGTCTTGTAGGGGAAAATTCACTGTGATGAAATCATGACAAATCCTTCAGCTCACGACTAAATTCCTAGAATATTTACTCTGATAGATTTTGGATTTCGCCAAAAGGTGGTTTTTTTTTTTAATTGTTTAATGGCTCCAACTGGTTGTCCTGGAGAGCTACTTTGTGGCTGTTAGATCCATTCTCCAGCCCTCTGGGGCAAGATGAAGAGAAACTCCATTGCCTTTTGAACCTCACAACAGCCCCAAAGCCGGCCTCTCCCCAAAATATCAGATGTCGTTGTGAGCGGACCAGACATCTCACTCCTGATCACACTTGGTTATCCTTAAAATTAAAAATAAGCAGCTGCTTTGTTCTGGAGCAACCTGAGAGGAGCGATTGTTGATTTAACCAAGTGCCTAGGTCTTTCCTTATTGCTTTGTTTGCTTGTGGTCAAGTAGAACCACTCATGTGGTATGTGCTTTGCCACCAATGAAACCAGCATGTCTGGGCTTGCAGAGAGACACCTGTGCGTTAGGCATGGAGGGGGGCCCCTCGCCAGGGTGTCTGAACCCCAGACAGTCCCAGCCCACCCTCAGGAGAGAGGGAAGGATCACGAGTCCCAAAGAGGGAAACCGAGGCACGGCAAGGCTTTCGGCTGGCTTTCAAAGGTGGCTAGTGATGCTGGATGTCTCGCGGAAGGCCCTAAAATCAAGGAGCTGCCCTTGAAGATCTTGGCAGAAGGGACAGACCCCCAGGGCTGACGCCGGTTCCCTCTCCGTCTGCCTTGTCTCTCTGGGGGGCTAGCACGCTGGGGCAGGAATGCCTGTGGGTGAAATTCAAGGCCGTGGGACTCTTGCTGTGGATCTCAGCAGGGCCAGGACGTCAGCGTATGTGCAGCAGCCCCGCAGCGCCGGTGGGGGACAAACGCCACTCGGGGCCTCTTCCCAGCTGCGCTGGCTGTCTTGGGATTTGGGATGGCAAAGGTTAACGGGTTAAGCAGTGGGGTGGAGCAGATCCTCCCCCGTGCCTGCCTTTAATCAATGAACCCGTTAACCAATGAAACCGGATTTGACATCCCTACTCGGGATGGGGAAGGGGCCTACGACGCCAGATGTGGCCACACCCCAGCAACCCGGTGGCGGTCGCCTTTGGCGTTCCTTTCCCGGATTCAAGGATCTGACGCGGGTGCTGCTTCCGAACTCCTCGGCGTTCTCTCTTTGGCAGGCTGGTGGGGAAACCACTGCCCGGCGCCCGGCTGGCCTGCCTGACACGGAGCCAGCTGAACCAGCTCCTGATTGGGGGTGGGGCGACGTCTCCGCGGCCCCCGGGAGTTGGGCTGGGGAGCTGGGTTTGAGCCCAGCCCCGTGGCAGAGCAGGTGCAGCACGTAGTGGGCCGGCCTGGAATGTGTTGTCCGGGCTCCTTTTAACCGCAAGCTCCATGTTCCACCAGCCTGGGAATGAGGAAATGGGGATTCTGGGTAAGTCCCAGAGCAATAAAAAATCCAACCCGCACAGCCCTGGCACGGGGAGGGAAACCATGTGTCCAGCACCACCTCTCAGAGCCAAGTGATGTGGGGAAGGGGGAGCTGGGACCTGACTCTCCCCCCCGCCACACACTTCACCTCTGTGGTCTTGATCAAATCCCCTCATCTCCGGGGCCAGTCAGCAGGCTTGGGTTGTTCCATGGATGTTCTCCCCACCTGGGCTCCGCGGGGATCCCCGGTTCCAGCGAGGGTAGGTCCGCCAGAGGCAACAGCTCCCGGTTTTGAAGGAAGCATGAACAGAGCGTAACCTGAGCCCGCCCGCCCCAGGCAATTGCTCTGAGAGGCGCAAATTATGCCAGCCACCTCAATGGAGTGTTAACTCTGAACCCTAAGGACAACCTGGACGCTTTCGGTGGTGCTCTGCCGCTGATTCATTTGAGCAGCACCACTTAGCTGGCGCTTGTGCCCTAAGCTGGAACGGCTGCTTTGGCAAAAGAAAGAGCCGAGGGGGGTCACACAGTGGGGGGTGGGGGGGCAGAAGAGCCGGAAAAGTTCTAACTTTTGGCTCCACCCGCTCCCCCAGCTCCAGCTGTCCTCCTCCGAAGGCCCCCATAGGGAGGTGCGTAGGGCCCCACCTGCTTCCCAGATTGAGCCAAAAGAACAAGCAGCTACCTCTGGGGAGAGCGTAAGGAGGCCGGGGCGGGGGAACGAAGTGGAAAGGAATCGGAGGAGAAGCAGGCTGGGGATACCCCAGGGCAGGCAGCACCTGTTGGGATTGGTGTTGAGCTGGTGAAAGGGACAAAATCGCAGATCCCTGGAGTGTGGGGATGTCACTGATGCACCGGCTGGGCCCGCTGGCTTACAGGAGAGAGAGGAAACTGAGGCGGGGCCAGGTCTGATGCTAGGTTTCTGGTGCCCTGTTGTGGAACCTGACAGACAGTTCCCTGCGCTGCCCACTAGACCCATAACAACAGCCAAACTGGGTCAGGCCAAAGGCCCATCTAGCCCAGTGTCCTGTCTGCTGATAGTAGCCAGTGCCAGGTGCCCCAGAGGGAGTGAACAGAACAGGAAATCATCACGTGATCCCTCCTCTGTCACCCATTCCCAGCCTCTGACAAACAGAGACTAGGGACACCATTCCTGCCCATCCTGGCTAATAGCCACTGATGGACCTAACCTCCATGAATTTATCTAGCTCTTTTTTGAACCCTGTTAGAGTCCTGGCCTTCACAACATCCTGTGGCGAGGAGTTCCACCGGTTAACTGTGCATTGTGTTCCTGACTTCAGGCGATAATTCAAGTAATCCAAGGCTATAACACTGCTCCTAAGGATCTGAATTGTTTTCATAAAAGAGAAGTTAGCTTAGTGGTTGGAGCGCAAGGGATGGGGCATCAGGACTCCTGGGTTCTCTCGCTTGCTCGATGGTCCGGGGAGTGGCTAGCTCCCCCTCTCTGTGCCAGGGACTGGAGAAATGGGGTATGAATGCCAATTGCTCACCAGCCTGATCTGCATCACGTCCTTCTACAGGCTGCAAGGCAGAATTCAGTGTACTCCATAAACATTTCTGGCTGATGCTCGCCCGGGGGACAGGGGCCAACCCTGCCTGTGGCTCCCTGACTGGAGACAGGCTGGAGAGCCCCTCGCCGTGGGCTGGGCAGAGCCGGTGCCCTGGGGAATGTCGCTGGTTGGGAGGCAGAGTCTCCCAACATACAGCCTCTGGCGGGAAGGCCGGTGGCAAAGTTTCCAGGCTTTCAAATGTCCCTCCAGCTGCAGCCCGATTTCAGGCCCTGACCCCGCTGGGCGGCGAAAGGAGCGAGGGGACGAAATCACCCCTGTGGGTCTTGATCCCTGGGACGGCCGATGCCCCCTCCTTGGAACTGGGGAAGATGGAAAGTGCTGGCTCAGGGTGACCCATTGGGCGTGTCAGCTGCCTTTTGTTTTTCAAGAATTCGGGCCATTAAAAAGAAGAGTGTGTGAGTCAGAAACAGGCCTGGAGGGGAAGTCAGAGCGGCTTTCTCTTGCAGGGCCTGGGGGCAAGCCCAGGAGCGACGGGGATGGGCATGTGAGAGGGAGCTGGGTCATGGTTATCAGGCTTGGTGGAGTTTCCACCAGGCTTGGCCAACCCCCTTGGGAAACGTGACCTTTTGTGGTGGAGCCACAGCGTTTGAGCAACCCCGAGCTCCACGCCCCAGGCCGGAGGCTCTGCTAGGCCTGAGACTGAGCTGAGGGGAGGGGGCTGAGCTAGCCAGAGCAGCTGTCCCCCCCCCCCCCCCCCGCCAGCGTGGATGGGGCTCACGGAGAGTCCTGCCCACATAGCAACCACGCCTGAGCCCTGGACCGGGCGGACCCACGGGCCCCGGGCACGTCACGGGGGGGAAGGACTCTTCTTTGCGGCACCTTCTCCCAGGGTGTCGCTCAGCCCAACTCAGCTGGAGAGCTCACGGCGCAGAAAGCCCCCGCCCCCGCGTAGGGTTACCAGATGGCTTTCAAAAAAATACCGGACACACATGATCTCAGAATGGGAGGGGGGGACCAGTTGGGAGGGAAACAGGGCTGGTCAAGAGAGGGTCAGGGAGAGCGGGGCTGATCGCGGCGGGGGGGGGGGAGGGCTGGCTGGGAAGAGGTCGGGGGGAGCGGGGCTCGCTGGGGGGATCCGGCTGTTGGGGAGCAGGGCTGGCCGGGAGGGGGTTGGGGGAAGCGGGGCTCGCTGGGAAGAACTGGCCAGCGGGGAGCGGGGCTGGCTGGGAGGGGGTTGAGGGGGGAAGGCCTCGCTGGGAGGAACTGGCCGGCGGGGAGCAGGGCTGGCTGGGAGGGGGTTGGGGGGGGGGGGCTGGTCGGGAAGGGGTTGGGAGGAGCGGGGCTCGCTGGGGGGAACTGGCCGGCGGGGAGCAGGGCTGGCAGGGAAGGGGTTGAGGGGGGAAGGCCTCGCTGGGGGGAACTGGCCGGCAGGGAGCAGGGCTGGCAGGGAAGGGGTTGAGGGGGGAAGGCCTTGCTGGGGGGAACTGGCCGGCAGGGAGCAGGCTGGCAGGGAAGGGGTTGAGGGGGGAAGGCCTCGCTGGGGGGAACTGGCCGGCGGGGAGCCGGGCTGGCCCGGGCACATGCAGATCTTGGGGTGCTGCCCGACCCACACATGGTCCCAGCGGGGTGCACGGGCGAGTCCATCCTGCCTCGGCCCCGGCCCCGCCCCCCTCCTCTCTACTGCATACTGCCTGGCTGGTGGACACGCTCACGCAGCACACAACTACGTCCTGATACTCATGAGAACAATAAAACAATTAGAAAATACCCGACATTTCTATGTCCAGTATTTTCTCAATTTGTTTCCCGGACAGAAAGCTCCAATACCGGCCTGTCCTGTTCAAAACTTTACCCCCGAGACCCGGCCTGGTGTCTGTCTCTGCGCCCCCCGAGCCAATGAGCGGGAGTCACAAGGGAGCGGTCGATTGTGCGTCCTGGGGGGTGAGTGGATGTAGAAATCCGCAGGCCAAGGTTTTCCTGTTTCCACTGCTGGGGCCTTGCTCCTGGATTGCCTGGGGGGCGGGGCGGGCGAGTGCAGGATGTGACCCAGCCTGGTTTGGAAATCCTGGATGCTTGTAGATTTCCCAAGCGGGAAGAGCTGGGATCAGCTTTTGCTTTTGCTCCCGGAGCAGGGCATGAAGAAACCAGACATGCCCATCGTGCGCGGACACGTTAGTTCATTCTCTCGCCTCGTCACCGCAAACAAATTCAGATGTGAGAGCCCTAGGCTCTACCCCAGTTCCCCTGGAAAGGGAGGCCAGCTGGCCCAGTGGTTAAAGCTTGGGATGCTGGCGGCCCAGTGCAAAGGGGGCGGTGTCAGCATCCGAGGGCAAGGGGCAGTGGGGGCGGCGATGCAGGTACGGATGGGAAAGCCCCAGGGCACTGCCCGGGACCGAGGCTCTCCTGCTAGTTACAGGATTTCACCTTCCCTCAGAAATTGCCCAGTGTTGCTGTGTGCCGTTCAGCCGCAGTGCTCCACCCCAGAGCGGGCTGCATTTTAGGGACGGAGGAGGCGAATCCTCTGGGCGTGGGAGATTTGTTAAGCACCAGAGGGCCCTTTGAGGTGAATGTCTCCATTTCTGGCCAGCTGGGATCTCCCGGCACCCATCACCATAGTCTCTGGGCTCCTCAGGTGGAGGGTGCTAAAGTACCTGCAGCTGGCGGGGTGGGCTGCTGGGGGGGCTGTTTTCTGAGAGGGCCCCTCCTGGGTGGATCCACCTGCTTTAAAGGTGGCCATTCAGCGACTAACAGAGTCCAAGACTGGCTGGGCAGCTCAAACCCAGCCCTCCTGGAGCCTCAGCCAGGCCCTGGAGCAGCTCTGGCCAGGCCGTGGCTGCAGCGCGTCAGCGTGTTCTCCCTCCACCTGCTGTTCTTTGGGCATCTCATCGGGGAAGGAGCCTAGCCCACCTCCCCCTCCTGGAGCCGCACAGAGAGCAGTGGGGACCCACCCTGCATGGCACTGGCCAGGGCTTCTGAGCTCTCCAGGCTGCACACTGAGGCTACGTCTACACTGCAAGCGCGTTTTTGCACAAGAAAATTTACAATAAAACAGCAGAATAGAGGTAGAGTTTCCAGATGGTTTAACCAAAAATACCAAACACCTCCCCCCCCCCCCAAAAAAAAAACAACACTGGGGAAAAATTTCTGTTGAGAAAAAAAGGGAGACCAAAGTTTTTGAGCAAAAAAAAAAAACAACAACCCCATCATGGATCATGGCCCTTTTAAGAAATGCCTTTTGAGGCTTTTTGCTGGCGGCCATCTTGTTTTCCTGCTCGAGCCAACTCCCCTGCAGAACCAGATAAGCTGGGAGGGGGGGGGGGGGGGGGCGGCTGGGCCCGGTTTCTGAGTGTATGTAGGGTTGCCAGGTGTCTAGTATTTTTGCCTCCTGGCAGGGGAAAAAAAAAATCAGAAAATACCAGACATTGTAGGTGTCCACTATTTTCTGCATTTTTTTTTACCGGACAGGAGACAAAAATACCGGACTGTCCGGGTCAATACTGAACACCCGGCAACCCTAAGCAGAGGGCGTTCTGTGGTGTAGGTTTACCTCTTTCTACGAGGAATAACTCCTTTTTGCGCAAGAGTTCTTGCGCAAAAAGAAGTGTGTGGAAGCTCCGCAGGGTTTCTTGCACAAAAAGAGATTATCCAAAAAAGCATCAGAGTTTTCTTGTGCAAGAGCGTCCATGCAGTGTGGACGCTCTCTTGTGCAAAAGCACCTCACTTTTAAGATGTGCTTCGAGGTGTGGACGTGCTTTTCCGCAAAAACTTCTTGCGCAAAAACCCTGCAGTGTAGACAAAGCCTAAGAGTAGGTCTACACTACAGAGCTGTCAGGAAAACGGGCTGCTTTTCTGAGAAAACTTAAGGAACAGCCACACTGCAATTGCTGTCTTCCACAAGAAAATTAGAAGAACCGAGAGGTTTTTTTTCCGGCATTAGTAATCCTCATTCTAGAGGAAGAAGCCTTTTTGCGAAAGAGCTCTTTCACAAAAAGGCGTCTGTGGACAGGAAAGAGGGAATGTTTTCAGAAGAAGAGGAAAGAGGAAAAAGCACAGGTGCCCTGATGGCCACTCCGCCCATAGCAATCACAGCTGACATGCGAGAGAGCGTCCATTCAGACCGGACGCTCTCTTTTGAAAAAGCCGATCACTTTTCCGATGCACTTTGGCAGCGTGGACGCCCTTTCGGAAGACGTTTTTTGGGAAGATCTCTTCCAAAAAAAGCTTCTTCCGAAAGAAGCCTGCAGTGTAGACGTAGCCTCAGTGTCCCGGGTGTAGGCGGGGCCTGAGGCTCCTCTAGGACCCTTGGGTAGGGTTGCCAGATACCTTCACAAAAAATCCCGAACAGGCAGGGAAAAATTGGTTGAGCGCAACAACAACAACAAAAAAAGTCGCCGCACCTTTAAATTACCGCACTCGTCGCTCCCCCCACTCCCTTCCCCGCTTGCCCTTGAAAACACCGCCAGCCATCTTTTTCAGCTGTTGTGCCTTTAAATTACCACACTCCTTGCTCTCCCCACCCGCCCTCGCAGACACTGCCGGCCTTCCCTCTGAGGAAAACAAAAATTATCAGATATTCTGGGGTTTTTTTACCGGACGGAAGGCGAAAATACCGAACTGTCCGGGTGAGAACTGGACACCTGGCAACCCTACCATCCAGCAGATCCAGTCCTGAGTGCGGGGGGATGGCCGGCCTGGCAGGTCTGGCTCCTCACTGCCCTACTGTGGGACCCATGGTCAATCCTGGCATTGCTGGGCCTCAGCTGCCCATCCCAGAATGGGCCCAGCCATCTAGTTCATAGCCCCCACTTGGTGGCCCACAGGGCTTTGACCAGGCCAGGGAACTGTAAAGGGAGTGGGGGGGGGGTCTGTGAGCATCCGCCTGGCTTGAAGCCACCTGGGGCAAGGAAGGGACAAAACCGGCTGGCCGTTGAACACCCACAGCCAAGCAGAGAGCCCTTCCAGGGACAGGGTAGGAGGGGGTGGGGCACCTGCCCCCACCCGGGCCGGCTGCAGCCCTGTCCAGCGAGCAGTTCTTCCACCCGCGGCTGGTCAGGCTCCGTAGCCCCAAGCACAAGGCGACCATTACAAGACAGACTCTAAATAAACGCCAGGGGACGTTCCGGCGCAGGGAGACCCCAGCCCCACTCCCTGCCCTGCTCCGGGGCAGCGGGTGTCAGCCCAGCCTATGTGCCCCCCGCAGCAACAGGCCCTGTCATCTTTTCCATCCATGTGCGGAATAAGTTTTATGTGCAGCCAGCCATGTGCGGATGGGTACCACCGGCAGGAACAGCGGCGGGAGCTCTGCTAATCAGCCAGGCGGCACCAGAATCTCCCCCGAGCGGCTGCCCAAGCACCCGGCTGACCGGCCACGCAGCCCGCTCGCCCCACCCCCAGGGGAAAGCTACCGAGGGGGAGCGGCGGCGTTGGCTGAGACAGCCTCAGCATTGCCTGTGCCAGAGTGGCCACGCTGGGGGCTGTGGGACAGGAGTGAGGGGCACGGACAGAGCCGGGGGCAGGGCCTGGTCTCTTTGCTGCTGGGCGCGCTGCTCTTCCCGGGGGGCCAATGCTCGGTGGGCGACGGCTCAGGGCTAACGGGGCTGAGCCATCGTCCGCGCCCAGCAGGGCTCCAAGGGCTCTCAATGCCCGGCTTGCCAAGGGCTGCAGTGGGGGGCGCCCCCCGGTGGCGCAGTGAAGTTAGGGGACACCAGCGAATAGGTTCCTCCTCTCTCCAGCACTGGGGTGCACGTGCCCTGGGTGGAGAGTTCCCGGGCAGGTCGGCACAGGCCTGGGATCGTGGGCCCCCCGGGGGTCCCCCTTGTGTAGGGAAGGGACTCACTCCCGGACGGCCAGCGGCTCTGTGCAAAGCGACCCCCCCCCCCTCGCCGGAGCCGTGGCCCCAGCTGTCCCAAGCCCCACTGGCTTCCCCTGTGGGAACTGGGATTCGTCCACCGAGCCGGGCTTGGCTGAGTCGAATCCTCTGGCGGCCCCTTCCTAGCAGCCCGGTCACTTCCACCAGGCCTCTCCCCGCCACAGCCTGGGGGCGACCCGTCTCCGCCTCTCCCAACTCGACGGGCACAGTCAGTCTCCTACAGCCAGAGCAGCGCGGCCAGCGGACCACCCGGACCCTCCTCCTGGCCGATCCCTGGCCACTACCCCCACTGGCGCGTGTGACAGCCCCAGGGCGGCTGGCTGCAATGGGCCGGGACAAGCAAACGTACCGGAGCCGGGTGCTTCTCTGCTTCCTGAATGGCCTGCTAGAGGCGGGGGCCAGGCTCTCAAGGCAGGCAGGCACCTGAGGCTAGTGAAGAGCTTGCCCAAGCAGCAGGCTCATCAGGCAGCTGTGGCCAATGAAGGTCGGGCTGGGCTACTTTAGAAGGTTTCTTCCCAGGTAAGGGAGTGTGAGTGGACTGGACTGGACAAGGAACATGTGTTTGCATGGGCAGTGGATAAAGCTAGGGCTGGGGGAAGCAAGCCCCCCCCCACCCCGTCCCTTTGACTGAGGCTCTCCCCCTGTGTGACCCCCCCCACGAGGAGGGCAGGTGTTTGTGCCCCCCAGCTTCCCTGGCCCTGGCGGGTGGGCGCTGGGGGCACCTTCTCTCCGCCCCAGTATGCCTACGGTAGGGATGCCGGGGTGAAGTCTGGGCGGGGCAGGCAGACTTGCCCACCTAGCGTACCTGCTGCCCCGAGAGGTTGGGCTGAAGCAGGGATGATCGGCTCAGATCCCAGGGAGCAGGTACTGGGGACTGTTTGGGGCAGTGGCTGGGGGAAAGGCTGCTGGATTGGGGCTAGAGGAACACCCCCCGCCCCCCTCTGTTGGTTGCTGCTACTGAGGGTCCCTGGGTGGATCCTGGAGTAGTGAGCAGGCCTCGTTCCCCCCCCCAAACAACCTGTTCTTGGAAAGGGAGGCCAGGATCCGGGAGGGGGCTCCCGTGACTCAGTGGGCCGCGACCCTGGCCTCTAGGAGAGGTGAGAGGCGGTGGGGGGCTCACAACGCTCCTCGGAGGCAGACGATAACGGCCCAGACACACGGGGCCCATGGGGCACGGCCGGAGCTTTGCCACACGGTTACTAAAAGCAGGGGCCGGTTCCAGCTTCCCGGGTGCAGGAGCAGGGACTGGCTGCCTGGCAACTCCCTCCTGGCTCTCGCTCTCTGCTTACGGGACCCGGCCGTGGGGAGACTCCCAAGGCGGGACGCAGTGGGGTGTGGAAGGGGGTGGGCTCCCCTCCCGGCCTGGTGGAGCTCGGTGCGACTCCGGCTGAGGCGTCCCATTCATCCCAGGCTATTGTGTGTATCTTGTTTCGGCATGGCCGTAAGGAAATCCTGCGTCCTGCCGGCTGGCCGCGGGGCTGGGGCTGGCCGCAGGCGTGTCAGGCCTATCCGGGCGGAGAAGCTCGATGGGCGACGCGCCGTTCCAGCGACCACGGCTGCGGATTCTCCCCCGAGCTTGGTCACTGGCCCCACGGGGGGGAGGCTGATGGGAGAAATGCTCCCCCACCGCTTTGCTGATACGTTCCCTCTGCTATCCCAGCCCTGGGCTCCCCTCCCAGGTGCCGGTCACACAGATTGGCTTCTCTTCCTTACAATCCCTTTCTTGCTGCCCCCATTCATGTCCCTCCCTGCGCTGCAGGCGCTGCCCATCCCTGTGTGTTGGGGGGCTGCTCGCACAGTGGCCACCTGAGGGTTAGGGAGGGGATTGTCCCCGCAGGGATCCCCAGGGGGTCTCCGTGGGGTGTGTCTGCCCTTTCCCTGGCTCCTTGGTGCCCTGTGCAGGCTCCCTGAACTCCCGCTGCACCGAAAACTGCATCAGCCAGGGGCTGGGGTTAGAACTCCTACGACGGTGCCACAGCCCCCTCTAGTGGCTGCTCTGGGTAACGGCATCACCCCATTAGCTAAAGGGGCGCAGGGGGGATGTGGAAGGTTCTGGGATCAAACCCAGCATGTGCCTGGTGTCATGCGCCGATCTCCCGCACGGGGGACTCCAGCTTCAACTTTCCATCCGTGTGGCTGACCATACCCTTCAAAGGGCGGCAAAAAGAGGGGTGGGCCCCTCTGTATGCTGGGTATTAGGGTTTCATCAGGGGGCCCATCACCCTAGTATCTGGGCACCTTCCTCATAAACTCTCTAGCACCAGCGATGCCCCGGCTGCACCTCAGTGGGTCTCTGGCTCTGTACCCTTCAGGGCCAGAACTCTGCTGGGGGAGGGGGCGCTGGTGGCTTGGAGGGTGGGATTTGTTGGCAGATTTGAGGGTTTTCCCCTTTTCGCTCTGACGGGGAAATTATCCAGTGATCCCTCCCCTGTCACCCATTCCCAGCCTCCAAAAAACAGGCTATGGACACCATTCCTACCCATCCTGGCTAATAGCCATTGAGGGACATGACTGTATCTAGTTCTTTTTTTGAACCCTGTTAAAATCCTGGTCTTCACAACATCCTCTGGCAAGGAGTTCCACAGGTTGACTGCGCTGCATGAAGAAAAACTTCCTCTTTGTTTTCAAACATAGACCAGAACAGGCTTTTTAAATGGTTTTTTATCCCTGCTTCTGTGCCAGTGGAAAGTCAGGTCTCATTTAGGACAAAGAATTGTGTCGCTGTTGCATTTATAGGCGGCTACCTGTCATTTTTGCTGTTCCAGGAAATTGAGGAGGTAGCAGCTGGCGGGAGACTACAGGGTTAGTAGAAGGCTGGATAAAATCCCACTGATACAAGTGGCAGGAGACACTATTTTTATTCCTGGGTAAGTAACAGGTTTCTTTATACACAAGTCTGTGCAAACAAGTATCTGATCGCTTAATGCCAGGGATGCTGATGTTTGACATACATACTGTGCATCTGGGCTTTCCTGGCCAGGATCTCCTTTTAGTCCTTAAATCTCCACCCAGGCAGATATCTGAAACAGGGAAAACTTCCCTGAGAATCTACAAGCCCTTCCATGGAAGTTGTAGGGAAGGGTCTGCCAAGAACAACCCTCCATGTAGGACCTCGGGGATGTAGAGGAATCCTCTAGGGCAGCGTTTCTCGCACTGGGGGAGCCACTCCAAAAGGGATGCAAATGCAAGAGGGTTGCTTGTAGGGTCACCATCCATTTGGGTTTTCCCGGCCATGACCTCTTCTTTGGCCTCAGGTTTCTGTCTGGCAGACTTTGGAAATATGAAAAATGTCCATGATTTCTCCTGGCCTTCAGCGCTGGGTGGCCGGCGTGGCAGCTGCTCTCAGCAGCCCAGCCTGGCAAGCCGGACCATGGCCAGCAGCGGCGCAGGAGGAAGAGGGGTAATATCATCGCTTGCTACACTTCCTTCTGCGCCGCTGCTGGCCATGACTTCACAGCTGGGCTCCTGCGCTCACAGAAGGTGGCAACCCCCCCACCCTTCCTTCTGCGCTGCTGCCCTCCAGTCTGGGCACGGTGCTTTGTGGCCACCCAGCGCGGAACAGCCCCGCCACTGGCAGCTGGACGGAGGAAGGGTAGCAACACCATCCCGCGCCACCTTCCCTTCTGTACTGCTGCCGGTGGAGACGTTGTCTTCTGAGCTGAGTGTCCTGCCAGCAGCCGCCGCTCCCTGGCTGCTCAGCATGGAAAGCAGCGCTCCCCCCAGCCGCGGCACAGAAGGAAAGGTGGCAGTAGCAGACTCTACTCCCCTCCCTTCTGCGCTGCTGGCGGTGGCTGGCTGCTTCTGTGCTTGGTGCCTGCGCTCTCCTGCTTCCCAGCTTAGATGTTCGCGCTGCTGCCAGAAGCAGCACAGATGGGAGGTGGTAACACCAGACAATGGCTCCCTTCCTTCTGTGCTGCTGCTGGCGCAGCTTGCCATCCAGGCTGGGCATCTGGGCAGCTGCCGCCACCCCTTAGTGCTGCCACCAGTTGTGCAGAAGAAAGGACAGCAGTGCCATGCCACGCCACCCTTCCTCCTGTGCTTTGGCTGGTGGTGGCACTGACTTCTGAGCTGGGCATCTGGCCAGCAACCGCTGCTCTGTGGCCACCCAGCTCAGAAGGCAGCTCCAGCAGCAGTGCAGAAGGAAGGGAGGCGAGACCATCCCAGGCCACCCTTCTGTGTTGCTGCTGCCATCTGAGCTGGGCACGTGACCAAGATGTTTGAGCAAAGGGGTCTGTCGTCTTAGGCTAAGGCTGGTCCTGCTCTCAGGCCTGGGGCAGCTGCTGGTGGCCGAATCTCTCCTGCAACCAGGACTCCTGCTGCATCTTCTTCAGCATCTCCCCAGGTCAGTCCCTCGCTCGCTGGGGACTCTCCCCGTTTGGAGCCGGCTGGCGCGGGAAGGTGGGTGCATCAAGGCAAAGGTGCACCCCCTGGACACTGGTCAGACGAGGCTCCAGTTTGCTTAGCTCAGCAGCTGTTGTCTGCTGCTGCCTCCCAGGGGCGAACATTTAAAATACAAGTCCAGAGCCATGATTCATAACTTTACATCCAAACCCCATCCAGGCGTATACGTAGCATACACAGAGTCAGTTCGCAGGGTTCTCAAGAGCTCACCAGATGCCTTTTTCTTGCAGCCCATGAAACATTTGGCTCTTTGCTGCCTCAGCTCAAGTTTTTCAACCGCTTTTTAACATGTGGCCCCTCGAACAGGCCGTGGTCTCCGATCCCTCCCTCCAATCTGCGCTGCGAGCGGCAGGACAAGGCAAAAGCAAGCAAATGCCCTTCTTTAAGGGGAGAGTTTTCCTCCCTCCGGCCTGGGGGGGTCTTTATGATAAAGGTGAAAAAGAAGAAAATGAACCCTGCGGAAGATGCTCACGGATTTCTTCACTTTCCCGAGCCCCAGAGAATGAAGGTTGGTTTCCATGTAACCTTTCCTTTCCTAGTGAATTCTTTCCCACTGCTCTGAATTTCTTCTAGTAAACTCTGGTTTGGCCTCCAGAGCCTAAATAGGTTTCAGCTTTGAGGAGGAAGGGCCACTTCATTCCCCGTTCAACCTGATGCAGACGAGAAATCTCTCCTTTGCCACGTGCCCAGGCCGCCCGCCTGCGTCTGTGTCCGTTCATGCTCCAGCCCTGTTTCCAGGCTCCCTTCCTACAGCTTCCCTTCAGGCATGGGGTACTGTGCAGCAATCACCTTTTCTCCCCCAGGGTCTCTTCCCCCACAACATGGCTCGCTCAGTCATTAGAGCATCAGACTTTGCATCTGAGGGTCCAGGGTTCAAGTCCTTGGTCAAAGTGAGTCTGTATGACTAGCCCCCCACCTCCCCCATGGGACATTATGCAAGACATTCCCTCCTTTTGTCACAGTTAATTTTCTGGAAACCCCCCCCCCCCCTTTACCCTGAGTCCCTCATACACCCCAACCCCCTGCCATAAGATTGACAGAAGACAGCCTGAATGAAGCTGGATTTGACCAGTTATGTTAACTTGAAAGGAATATGCAAAAAGATGCAGCAGTCCCATTAAAGTCTGAGCAAGTCTTATTGGTGCTAATATGTCAGTTGTATATTTTCAGTCCTGCAAGTGGGCATTCTCATACAGCTCTTCGCTGACCACTCGCTCTGACTTTGATGTAGTTTGATGCTCTGGTTTGAAAAGGTTGCCGACCCCTGCCTGAGGGAGAGAATTGCAGAAGGGGCGGTGCTGCAGAACACCAAATGTGAGAACTTTATGCTGTGCAGATCAGATTAGAGGGTCATTGTGGTCCACTCCCGCCTCAAACTCCCTGAAGAAGCCTGAGGGTTACTCGATGGAGCCGAGAGGAGGAGCCTTTGATCTGACTAGTTTGGATTTTCCATAAAGTTTGTTCCACCAACACTGTCCAACCGCTGCAAGGAGCTGCTGCCACTTCTGCCGGTGCCAGGGACTAGCTGGCTCTCTGAGGGAAAGTCTGGCCTTGTGAAAGTTCACCCCCTTCTGTCACTGCATCTGCTGTGAGATTTCCCGTCTGTTTCGCCCCTGCTGCGAAACGAAGCTGCAGAACCACACACACGCCAGCTTTTTTCCAACTTTTATTTTAAAAGTCATAATTGAAGCTTAACAAAGTTGTAACCCATTATTATTGTGAGAGCTGTGACTCTGACATCCCGCGTAGCAGGAACCACCACCCACCCAGCGGCAGGTCACACACACAAGGATGCACCCAGAAGTGGGTAAGAGGTTTGGGGAGAGAGCTTAGTATGTTTAATTCATTAACCCCTCGTGTGCTTCCCACACTGGGTGCAGCAATGACATCCACCACAAGCAACCTTAAAAGAAGTTTGTTTTATTGGGAATTGGGAGGGTGGGTTTCCCGTAATATACTTATCTCCTGGGTGATGGTTCTAGGGGAGCGGTTCCTTCTGCAAGAAGCAGAAGGCGCTACAGAACCTGGGTGTGTCTCCCCTCTTCCCCTCCCCCCAATACGTACATGCAGATAGTTTATAAAAGAAAGGCAGATTCTGGATTGTGGCCACCCAGAGGATGGCTTCTATCAGACAGGATATTCCCTGTGGGGAAATAAAAATAGACTGCAGTCCCCAGAGGATCATGGGAAACCGTCATCATCATCTTCTGCCATTTCCTTCGCAAACTCAAGGTCCTGCTGCTCACGCTCCCGTCGCTCCTGGAAGACAAAGGTGGGGAAGGTTCCTAACAGGTAGACTCTAGCAGCGGGACTGGGATGGCTCAGATTGATGGGAGCTGAGCTGCTCAGAGACCCCCCCCAGGTCAGCGCTGACCATAAGAGCATGGGAGGCAATGGCCATTCAGGGGTCTGTGTGAAATGAGCGAAGGGAAGGCCCTGTCCAAACCAAAGACTGACTGGGCCCTCGGCCGAACTCCCAGCTCGCCACAGAAAAGGTCCCACCAGGGCAGGGGTGGGGCGCTTTGCACAGACTAGACAGGGGTCCATAGCACTGGTTGGGAAGCAAGCGTTGCTCCCAGGGTGGGTTGCTAATGGGACGCTCAACCCCCCCCCCTTCCCCAGCAGGAAGCCCAGAACTCAAGCAGGACCTCACCTCTGCAGACTCCAAGTCCTTGTTGTAAGACTTAGGTGGGAACCTCATGGCCTGGAAAAAAAAAAACCGCACCAGAGGGGATCATAAGGAGCTATGGAACCACAGCCATGTTCCATCTGGGCCATGACCACAGGACAGAGACAAGCAACCCACAGCGACCTCTCAGGCCGTAGCAGCCATTTCCACGCACACACTGCAGCCCGGGCTCACGCTCCTTGCTTCAGCAGCTGCAGGGCGATGGGCAAGTTCCAAACAGCCAGGTAGGTGGCTGCTGGGTCACAACATGTAGGCAGGAGAGCAACCTTCACGCACACCTCCCAGCGCAGTGGAGCTCAGGGTGTGCTCGCAAGGGCCATGCATGCTAAGGCTGCGTGAGCCTACCCGGGGAATCCGCTCTCGCTCCCAGCAGCTGCAGCTAGTGCCGAGAGACTGGCCAGCAGAGGCTTTCACAGCACTCTGGCATGAACGAGCTCGCCCAGTGGTCACGGGGAGTAGCCTGCTATTATCCATTTTACAGAGGCAATTCACAGAATGGAAGAGAACCCAGGAGTCGTCTCTCAACCCCGACTGCAGCGCGCTGCATTAGCAGGCAGAGTACAGAATGGGGCGTGCTTAGATTACAGGGGAACGTGGTGAGCTCAAGGAGGGCAGAAGGACCATACTTTGGACTGGGGAGCTGAGGGTGCGAGGGAGAGGAAGGAGAAGAGCCAACCCATCACCCTAGAGGGGCCTGGTACCAGCAGTGGGAGCTTTGGGCCTTCTAAGTCACTCTGCTTCACTCCCACAACTCAGGACACCTGACCCAGAACCCAGACAACGGGCGGAGCATAGCTACCTTGACAGACATGTTGTGGATGTCGAGGCAGAAGGAGATCCTCTGATGGAAGGCCAGCTGGGGCTCCCGCGTGGAGTAGATGTCAATCATCTCTTTGGACTGGACGTAGCCCTTCTCGTGGTTAATGCTGGCTTCAATCACCCCATCCCGGATGGCCTGCAGCCCAACAGCAACAGTCACGGCAGGGGCCAGCCACTTGGTTCGCGTGTGCCAAGTGCCTGCGTTCCCGAAGCTACGGTGAGCTCCCACAGGACAGCCCAATTGCTTGGTTCCCTCAAGCTCTGAGCTCCACACGCCTCTTCCACTCAGTGGAAGCGGCTCCGTTTTTTCTTGGTGGAACAAGCCTTGCTAAAGATTGCTCAAGGGAGTGACAGATGTAGCGCGATAAGGCCAGTTGGGTCATGGGCATGAAGGAACTCAGAGCTGCTGACGGCCCGGACCCCAATCAAAAGAGGCTGGTGATAAACCAGCCCTCTGCTCCTTCAAAAGGGTGTAACAGTGACGAACGATACAGGATCAACCCATCAGGAATCAGACAGTCCCTAAGCACTGCATGGAGAAGGGGTCAAGAGCTAGATTTCCTACACTGATCCGTGAACCTGTGCTTCGTCCCAATGACCCACCTTGGCAACAATGAACTCAGCATCCTCCGGGCTGTCCAGCTGCAGTTTCTGAGCAATGTCAGCCAGAGCTATGCGAGAATAGGACAAGCTGATCATGCGCACACCTGGAGGAGAGAGAGAACAGGAGCTGCAGTGTGTGTCTTGGGGCCAGAGTGAGGTGGGAAGTGGGCGTGAGGGCAAGAGGCCTTTAAACCAAGTACAAGGACACTCAAATGCGTGTTGCTCTTCTTTTCTGCACTAGATGTTAGGAGCAAGCCACAGGGGCTAGCTAGGCTAAGACTAGGACTGCCTGAGGGACACCGTAACAGGCCCAGGCCTCAATAGCATGGCCATTAGCAGCTTTTTACCTGTCTTAATCACATTGTGTCTCAGCCTGATGATGAGGGTATAGGTCCCGTCGGCCTGAAATTTGTCCGCAAACTGATCCAGAACCTGGTTGAACTTGGCTAAATTACCCGTCCGAACAGCTGTGAAAACACATAGGAAACCATTGAGAAAAAACAAAGGGGGAAAGATCAGCTGAGGTCCCAAAGTAAGAACACAAGACAGAAGTGCTGATCAATGTTCCCTGTAAGCGGAGTGCTTGGGCGGGCAGCCACCCAGGAGAGATCCAATGCTGTCCAGCTGATTAGCAAGTGTGTCCACTGATGGTGCACATCTACTTATTCTTTGGTGCACATAACAAAAATTATTCTACACATGGATAGAAAAATTAGAGGGAACACTGGTGCTGACACCCAATTCTGGACTTTAGTCATTGCCAGGAGTGGAGAACAGAACCCAGGAGTCCTGTGCGCCAACCACTCAAGCTGCTGCCTGACATGTAAAGTAACTGGAATTTTGAGGTTTGATCCATACATGCCAGAAATAAAACAGGAGACAGAGCCCTTTACTGATGAAATGTTAAAAACACCTGGCTCCTTCAAAGAGCAGAATATTATGCCCATTTACAGTGATGTGTTGGCTTCAGAAGACCAACAATTTCATAGATCAGTCTGACCCCCTGTATAACTGAGCCCAGAGTTACCTCAAATAATTTTTTAAATTTGAGCACATCTTTAAAAAAAAATCCAGTCTTGATTTAAAAGTTGCAGGTGATAGAGAAGATGCCATAACTCTTGGTAATTTGTTCCAATGGTTAATGTCACTGTAAAAAGTAAAATTTACTTCCCTGGCTCCTGTGACATTAGAAGCCAGGACCACCCTGGGTCAGACCAGTTAACAGGTCATAAAGTTACTGACCATTACCTTCCATTCTGAAAAAGTTGCATGTATGGCTTTGGAATAGAAGTTGGCATAGCAACACTCGCATACTAAGTGCACTTTTATCTTTTTTTGCAACTATTTTGTTAGCCTAAATAATAAAACCTACCCAAGAAAATGATTCGTTAGTGAAAATATGGTTACATAAAGGTTTTGTCTTATGTAATGAAACTGACTGTTCTCATTGTTCACAGAACTGACCAATCTTTCTTTAAAATCAACCGTATGCTTTTGGCCTCAATGGTATCTTGTGACCACGAGTTCCACAGGTAACGGTCAGCATTTCCTTATAACTACATCTTTCAGTTTCATATAATAGCTCTTTATTCTTGCAGTATGAGACAGCATAAATAAGGTGCACAATTTACCTGTTGTCAGTAACTTCATTTCTCATGAAAGAATTAAGACACTGTAGCTAGACCAAACATTAGGGCTCAGAACAGAAAGTCAGGGGGTTCCTAAGTCATCCGACAACAGATCACAAACCTCTGGGGAGCACCGACAGCGCATCCTTACCCTGCGTCAGGAGGAAGTAGGGCATGAGCGACCTCTTGAGGGAAGGCTGTCTGAACTGGAGCCTGTCTGGGATCTCGCCCAGCAGTAACTCCACCACGATGAGCAGCTTGTGCACCTTAGGAAGACAGACAGACGCAAGAGACTGAATCTGCTAGAACTAGGGATGTAAAATATTTAATTGGATAAGCAGTTAAACGAGATGTTGAACTGGTTAACCGACTAAAGGGGGCAAAGGCGGCAGCAAGGGGGTGGGGGTTCCAGCCCCACTGGGCTGAAGTGCCCGCTCCCCCACCACCTCCAGCCAAGGTCAGGCTGGAGCAGCCCCTTTGCGGCAGGCACGGGCAAATTGCAAACAGGGGTTGCTCCGGAGCAGCTCTTGCACCGCCATGGACACGGCCTACTCCGAGAGCAGCCTCTGACTGCGGCAGGTGGGAAGCTGCTCCGAGCCCTCACCAGTTAATGCTTAACAGGAACCAGTAAGCATCACCCATTAAGGTTGATCTTTCACATCCCTAATTAGAACTGCCTTCGACACTCTCAGGAAGCTAATTCGTCTTTAGAATAGACTGGCCAAGAAGCTGGTGAGAGATCACAGAACCTGCCTTGCCTCTCTCTGCTCCTCTTCCTGGACCCGATTATGCATGGTGCCTGCACAAAATGCCTGCCACATGTCCACCCAGAGGATTAAGCCTGCACTCACTGTCTGTTTGAAGCCGACAGCAGTGTGTTGTGGTGCCTTCCTCAGGGCATTCGTCATGGTCCTGCGTGCTTCAGAGTATTCCAGCTGAATGGCTTTGATGCGACCTGGAAGGGAAGGGAGAGGGAGATTTACAGGGGGACAAACTATTACAGAGTCGCATTGGTTTAACTGACAAGAGCCCACCCAGGCACTGGGACCTTCACCCTACCTGGCACAAACCGCTACTCAAAACAGCTGCTCCATGCCAGGGCATTTGGCTGCTATAGTTTGGTGCACCTTGAGTGACTGACAGCACTTGGGGGCATATCAGCAACAAGCCAATCTAGGTTCAGTTGCCTCACATTCAGATGACTAGAGGAGCTGCTGAGGTTTGGAGATCGCATGCTTATGTACTCTGTGGTGGTGGCGTCCTCAGCAAGGACAGCAGGGTGTGAGCAGTCTTCACCTCACCCCTTTCCTTGCCCAGGGCAGCAAAGTTAATACCTCTTTGCCCACCCATCAGACCTCAAAGCCCCGCACCCACCTGTGCTTGTTAGTGCACCAATCATCATGAAGGCCCAGCACACTCCCTGGCAAGAGGGACGTGGTCTGTGGCACAGTCCCTGGTCTGGAAACTGGGGCAGCTCCATGTCAATTTTAGAACAGCAATTTCAATGTGAATTACATGTGGATATTAACAAGCTCAGTACAGTGGCCCCTGTTCTCCACTTTCACTTTCAGATTTGTACACTGGTGACGCTGAGCGGCATCGCAACAGTCCAGGGCAAAGCTGGAGATTCTGGCAACTGCAAAGGGGGTTTGTGGGGGACTGTGGAATGCAGGTAAGTACCTGTTAGCAATGAACAGTGTTGGCATTTCCACCATTCAGCTTTCTGTAGTTACCTCTCCCCCCGAGAGAAATTTGGTAGCTCTGAGTGGGGTGAATTGCCGCTTCAGACTGCCTGCAGACTAGACTATAATATGCTATGCTTGGTGCATGTTGTCCAGTTTTCTTCCCATTTATTAGGCAGGATGTGCAGATTCACAGAATCCGAGGGCTGGAAGAGACCTTAGTAGTCATCGAGTCCAGCCCCCTGCCCAAAACAGGACCAACCCCAACTCAGGAATAAATTCTGTGGCAAGGAGTGAATTCTTTGGCAGTGGAATGTGCCAGAGGATCGTGATATTTTACAGGTGACAAAATGGAGGTGGAGATTATGAGATTTGCCTGAGGTCACAAGGTCAGTGACAGAATCAGGAGAAAACCCTCAGAAACCTGAGCCTGGCTTTAATCACTTGAGCACACTGCTTCCCTGGCTCCATCAACAGAGCCCAGGAGTCCTAATTCCAGTCTCTGGTTCTCGCCGCTAGACAGCGCGACTCTAAAGCGGCTTGTGATGGCACTGCTGCCTCTCACCTGTGTAATAGAGGTACCTGGCCCACTCGTTGTTATTGGCCTGCTCGGGGAAAACTGATTTGGAGACAAGCTTTTCTGCCTGGTCGTAGAGATTATAGTGAAGATAGTTCCTCAGCAGCAAGTTCAGGAGAGTGGCCTGGCCATCGGCATCATGGCGGAGGGTTGCTGTCCTCAGGCGGGCATGCAGGAAACTTCAATAAGGGTGGAAAGGAAAGTGTGTCAGGAGGAGAGGGAGAAAGCTGCAAAATGGGACAGGACAAATGTCCTCAGCACGGTTCCGATCCTAGCCAAGGACTGCAGTGCCCTCAGGCACCAAAGGGCCCTTTCCTTTCTGCATAGGCGGGCTCCAGGAGAATGCAGCACACAGGACCGCAACTGACCTATCGGACACAGCAGCAGTCAGTCATACCTCCTGACCACGTCAAGTTTATTCAGGAACTCGTAAATACGGGAGTGGTAGTAATAACACTTGGCCACCACCAGATCCAGGGCTCGGCGATTCTGAGGACTGATCTTCTGCATAAGGTCGTCGGATACTTTCTGGGCCTGGAGAAGGAGAAAGATCAAAACAACCAAGCTGAGAGCGTGAGAGAGCAAACTTATGCTTGCTCTCTCATGAGGAAAGGCAGGAGGGGAGGAAATTAGAAGCAGTCTGGCTGTGGAAACTCCTATTACTCTAAATCCCCTGCCTCTAAAGCAGTAGTAGCTTCCAAGGGCTGCATCTCAGCCAATCCCTTTGGAATGCAGTTAAAAAAAAATCCAGGGATGCTCTCCTAGAAGAGCAGTAAAATGTGAGGTGACTAAGTGGAGGCAGTGGTAATTTTTTGCTGGCTAGTTACTAAAGCCGCCTCCTGTAGCCTAGGCTGGGACATGAAGTGTCTCTCTTCTGAAGCTCTCTCACACTATCTGCACTCTATATGTACTTTTCAAGATGCTTTAGCTTCTGTAGCTTAGGTCATGGGAACATGGAGGCAAGGGGGAGAGCACCCAGATTTGACAGTTTAAACTACAGTTTTGTGGGCTGTGCATGCCCAATACATGGGGTTCAGTAGGGAGATGGATCTCCCCAATGCAGCAAGCAGTACAGCCCTGGGGTTTTACCTCTGGATATCGTTTACTGTTCATCAGGTAGATGACCAGGAGCAGCTGGAGATAGGTTTCCACCTCTGGCAGAAGGGGGGCTGAGGCTGCCTTTCCTGTCCGGGGGCGGAACTGCAGCTCTGCTTCTGTGTCCATAGGCTGTAGAGAGAAACCAAGATGTGCTGGAGCCACAGCTCTCAAGTCCTCTAGTAATTCACAGAAGAAACTCAACATGGATGTACCAGGCCTGTCATCAACGCCCTTAGCAGTTCCCTGCCTGCCCCCCAGATGTACCTCATCTTGACCTGGAGGGATTACTGCTAGGGAAAAAGGAGAGTTCAGTCTCCAAGGCTCACTCAGTCTTTGGTCTCTCTGCTGAGGATGCCAACATGGGCCAGCAAATGCTCGTTGCGATTTACAAGCCAGCTGGTACTGAACCTAGTCACCATCCCCAAATCACTTCCCAGGCACTTCTGAATGGTCAAGTTGTAATGTCTGAACACTACCTGTGGTGTCTCTGCTTCCCCCCACTTACAACAGCAGGTTCTGCTACTAAAACACCAGGCATCTGCCAGAGCAATTACTGCCCCTACTTCAGCCACCACCTCTGCACCTGGGACAGACTCACCTCCTCCAGAAAGCTCAGTAGGAAGTCTCGCATGGTGCTGTTGGAAGTGAAGAAGCCATTGATGGCTTTATGGAGCACATTGGGGTTGAGTCGGCGGGACGTGGAAGGCAGAGCTCTTAGGGCACGCAGGACATAGCGAGGCTCCTTTCCAGACACGGCCTTCTCAAGCTGCTTCACGTGCTCTTTGATGTCTACATGAGCATAGGAAAATTTGCTGGCACTCTGCTTCTGGCAAGTGCCCGCACAAAGGAGGTGCTCAGAGGGAAAATCCTAATACTTGATAATTCTACTGGCATACCCCCCCTATTTCCTGTCTGTAGACGATACCTGTTCCTATCGGACTATTTTAAGGCAGGGGTAGAGAATCTAAGGCTTAGGGGCCAGATACCCTAAGGTTCTCCCCCAGTATTTGGGAGCCAGACCTGGCGTTCCAGCCACCCCCATTGTGCCCCACGAAGCTGGAGCACACAAAATCTACTAGTCTAGGCTCTGGTGTGCAAGGGGAATGTGGGGAGTGTCTTTCTCCTTCTCGGACAGGGCCCGGGTTTGGTTTTTTTTTTTTGCTTTTAACTTGTGTGACCCTCAACTAATTTTTAAGTGGGTCAGTGGCCCCCGACCCTAAAAAGGTTTCCCACCCCGGATTTAAGGAGGTAACTTCAATCCCTCAGGACAGAAACCACCCTCTGAATGATGGGGGTTATGAAGAAGGGCAAGTGATCCAATATCTGTCTACCACAGGTTTCTTGCATCTTCCTCTGCAGTCCTTGGTGCCAGCTGCACTACTATTTATATTACAGTAGCACATAGAAGCCCCCATAATGGACAAGGACCCCAATGAACTAGGTACCATGCGAACACAAACCAAACATACAGTATATAGATGTTGGGCTCATCCAGTTGGATACTGCTTTCATCCTCATTACAGAGCAATTCTTATAACAATCGCATGCTTATGTAGGCACTTTCACAATGAAGTGTCCCACTACATTATACAAGCAACCTGAGAGAGAAGCTAAATACTGCCATCACTTTATGTGCAACTTGGGGTGGAGGGGACCCGAACAGTGCTGGGTGCAGCTGACAGATCTGCCACTGGCTCTGTCAATTTAAGTGAGTCACTTGGGGTCTGATTTTCAGGTGCGCTGAACACCCAAACCTCCGGTAGAAGTCAATGGGCGAGGATGCTGCTTAGTACCAATGAAGAACACGTGCCTCTGTGAAATAGTGGAAATGACGCCTCCTGGCCTGGCAGTGGGGTCCAGGCGTGAGGGGTGCGACAGCGGGGACCTTGGCCATACCCATGCTGTTTGCTCACCAAACCATCACCCCATAGGCCGAGCACCACCCCGAATACCCCTCCCCCTGCAAAAGCTGGGACTTGGGAGAGAAACGGGGCCAGTCACAGGAGGGTGGGGAGGGGCACCTAGGACACAGAGGGGAGCTGGCTTTGGCCTCCAGTGTGAAGCAGCCCCTGCTGGGTACCCCCCCCCCCGGCTCTTCTCCCCCTCTGCTCTTCACTCCCTCCCTCCCACAGGGCTGCCCCCTCCCCCCTCTGCTCTTCGCTCCCTTCCCCCCCACAGGGCCGCCCCCTCCCCCCCCTGCTCTTCGCCCCCTCCCCCCCCACAGGGCCGCCCCCTCCCCCCTCTGCTCTTCGCTCCCTTCCCCCCCACAGGGCCGCCCCCTCCCCCCTCTGCTCTTCGCTCCCTTCCCCCCCACAGGGCCGCCCCCTCCCCCCTCTGCTCTTCCTTCCCTCCCCCCCCACAGGGCCGCCCCCTCCCCCCTCTGCTCTTCCTTCCCTCCCCCCCCCACAGGGCCGCCCCCTCCCCCCTCTGCTCTTCCTTCCCTCCCCCCCCCACAGGACCGCCCCCTCCCCCCTCTGCTCTTCCTTCCCTCCCCCCCCCACAGGGCCGCCCCCTCCCCCCTCTGCTCTTCGCCCCCGCCCCCACCACAGGGTCGCCCCCGCCCCCACCACAGGGTCGCCCCCTCCCCCCTCTGCTCTTCGCCCCCTCCCCCCCCTCAGGGCCCCCCCGCTCACCCTCCAGCGTGACGGCGTCGAGCTCGCGCTGCGACGGTTTCTCCCCCGCGCCGCCGGCCCCGTCCGCCGCCTCCTCCTGCATCTCCACGTCCGGGGCCCCGGGCGGCGGCTCCTCGGGCGGGGCCTTGGCCTTGTCGGCGGCCGGGCGGCGGCGGGACGCGCCCTCCTGCTTCATGGCGCGCGCGGGGCGGGGGGGGGAAAGAGCTCGCGCCGCTCGCGGTGACGGTGCAACAATCGCCGGGCGCAGGCGGCCCGCTCCGCGCGAGGGCTGCTGGGAGCGGCCAGGCCCGGCCAGCCGAGGCCAGAGAGCGCGAGCGGGGGCGGGGGGGCGGAGTCAGCAGCAGGCTTGGGGCCCCGAGCGCCGAGCGGGATTGGGGACCGCCTCCCGCCGCTGGGACGTCACCGCTCGCGCCGCGCCTCCGTCATCGCTCGGGTACTTCCGGCTCCGCTCGGGTGTCCCTGCGAAGAGCTGGGGCGCATGCGCGGCCTCGTGTGGGCTCGCTCGAGGCGGGGTTCACGGGCTTGGGGCCCGCTCCTTGAGAGCTTAGCCCCGCCCCCCGGGACCCCTCTTCCCAGGGCCCCCTCAGAGACAGCCCCTCCCCTCAGAGAGCCCCCTTCCCCCGGCCCAGACACCCCCTCAGAGCCCCTCCCCCCTAGAAAACCCCGCCCCCCGAGACCTCTTCCCAGCAACCCCCCCTCAGAGCCCCTCCCCCCTAGAAACCCCCCCGTGACTCGCCCAGCCCCCCCGAGACCTCTTCCCAGCAACCCCCCTCAGCCCCTCCCCCCTAGAAACCTCCCGTGACTCGCCCAGCCCCCCCCTCGAGACCTCTTCCCAGCAGCCCCCCTCAGAGCCCCTCCTCCCCTAGTAAGCCCCCTCCCCTCAGAGGCCCAGGGTGCCCCCCTTCAGAGACCCCTCAGATCCCTCCTTCCCTTGCTGACCTCTTCCACCAGGGTCCCCGCTCTGACACCCCCTCCAGCGACCCCCCTTTCCAAGTCCCCCTCCCCCTAGTGACTGCCTCTCCTCCGAGATCCTCTTCACCTGGGGAACCCCCCCAGCCCTCTTTCCCTTTCCCCTAGAAAGACCCCCTTTCCTCCATTGACCCCCTTGTCCCGGTGACCCCCTTCCTCAGCCCCCTGCCCAATAACCTCTTCCCCCTCAGGCCTCTTCCTCTCAGAGCCCCCTGTTCCTCCCAAAGCTTCCTCAGAGACTCCCTTCCCCGCAAAGCCCCCTATTCCCTGGGTAGACCACTTCACCTGGAGAGATTCCCCTCCAGGGTTCCTCTTTCCTCAGGGAAAATGCCTTAAGCCCCACTGCTGCTCCTCTGCTCTTGAGGACCAGCGACCCTCCCTTTTCACCATCTGTTTGTTATGGAGATTGAGCCCAAGCCTGACCACAGCTCTGTTGTGCTGAGCACTGTATAAAGACCCAGGAAGATAACATAGGAATGGCCATACTGGGTCAGACCAACAGTCCATCCAGCTGGTATCCTTTCTGCTAAAAGTGGCCAATGCCAGATGCCCCAGAGGGAGGGAACACAACAGGTGGTAATTGTGATCCCTCCCCTGTCTCCCATTTCCAGACAAACAGAGGCTAGGGACACCATTCACACCCATGCTGGCTAATAACCATTGATGGAATTAACGTCCATGAATCTATCTAGCTCTTTTTTTTTTAACCCTGTTAAAGTCCTAGTGTTCACCACATCCTCTGAAGATGCAGCACCTGCTCTAGTGTCATTCTTTCTACTACCTCCACCTAAGGCAGCATGGGTACCAAACAGTAAGCACTTGTGGGTGATTCTGCAGGGACCATTGCTGGGATACTTTTTCTCATCTGGAGAGAGATTGGCATGCATCCCCATTGCACAAGAGTCTCCATTTGTCCTGGCCTACAGGGGTGCTGGAGTGAGGGAATGCAGGGTAGAAATCACCCCTATGTCAAAAGCATCAATATCAGAATGTTAAATGCTCACAGCTTCTGCCCATGTGTCATGATTTGAGAGAATTCTTTAAATATGGTCCAGTCTATTTTAGAAAAGTTATGCCAGTGTAACACTGTTGGTTAGAAGTGTGACTTTTTGTAACTAATATTAGTGTACCAGTGTAAGTGTTGTGTAAGATAGTTAACCACTGCAAGTGTAGTACATGGAGGAGGAGGATATATACAGGGTAGGGCCATTACTAAATTATGAAGGAAAACAATTACAGAAAATATGGAAACGGCAGTGATTCTTAATGACCTTTTTGGGGGTTTCACCAGGAAGGTTGGACACCTAACATAGTGAATGATTGTGAAAATGGGGTAGATTCGGAAGCTAAAATAGGAAAAGAACAAGTTAGAAATTAGACAAGTTAGATGTCTTCAAGTCACCATGGCCTGATGAAATTAATCATAGACTGCTCAAGGAGCCGATAGAAGAGATCTGAGCCATTAGTTATTATCTTTGAAAAGTCATGGACTACAGGAGAGATATCAAAAGACAGGAAAAAGGCAAATATAGTGCCCATTTATAAAAGGGAAATAAGGACAACACAAGGAATTACAGACCAGAGGTCTTAACTTTTGTACCAGGAAAAATAATGGATCAAATAATTAAGAAATCCATTTTCAAACATCTAGAAAATAATAAGGTGATAAGTAACAGCATGGATTTGTAAAAAGAATCACGTCAAACCAAGCTGATAGCTTTTTTTGACTGGATAATAGGTCCGGGGGATGGGGGGGAGCAGTAGTTGTGGTATATCTAGACTTTAGTAAGGCATTTGATACAGTTTTGCATGACCTCATTAAGGTAGGAAAATACAACCTAGCTGGAACTGCTATAAGGTGGATGCATAATTGGCTAGATAGCCTTTCCCAGAGAGTAGATATCAATGGTCCACAGTCGTGCTGGAAAGGCATAATGTGGGGTTCTGCAGGAATCTGTTTTGGGACTGATTCTGTTCAACATGTTCATCAATTATTTAGATAATGGCATAGTTTGTGGATGATACCAAGCTAGGAGGAGTTGTTTAGTCTGGAAAAGAGAAGACTGAGAAGACACATGATTACAGCTTTCAAGAACCTAAAAGGTTGTTACAGGGAGGAAGGAGAAAAAATATTCTCCTTAATCTCTGATGATAGGACAAGAAGCAATGGGCTTAAATTGCAAGGGAGATTTAGGTAAGACATCAAGAAAAACTTCCTAACAGTCAGGATGGTTAAAGACTGGAATAAATTGCTTAGGGAAGTTGTGGAATCCCCATAATTGGAGATGGGTTTATGCGGGGCTTAACATGTGGCCCATGGATGGGATCCTTTGAACATGGCCTCCACTGGGAACACGCTCCACAACGTCGAGTCTTCTTATAATGGTCTTCTTTTGATATAGTATAGTATAGATATAGCGTTTTAGTAGTTAAATTCCTGGACTGTCATTGCTCATTAAAAGTGCTGTCATATGAGTGGAAATTGAGTAAATATTGCATTTTATTAATATCAGCAGAACGGACTTAAATGGGGCCTGCGTGTTTTGTAGTCTTGCCTTAATCTTTGTATTCATGCCTGTCAGTGTAAAAAGATATTTGTATATATTTGCATATATATGTAACCATGCTTAAGTTGCGGCCCTTGGTATGTGCTGTATCACTGTGGCCCCCAGGGCTTCCAAAGTTGAGTAGCCCTGGTTTAGATTGTGCTTGGTCTTGCCATGAGTGCAGGGCACCAGAGTTGACCTCTCAAGGTTCCTTCCAGTTCTGTAATGTAAAAGTAACTCAAAGGTTTTCAAATAGTAGTAGAAACAAAAGCACAGCTTATATTTGTTGTGCGTTGTTTAAAAGGTCAGTTTGTTTTGTTTATTGCCTTATGATGAATTTGGGATGCAAAATGTACTGGTTACTAATAACAGGTTTGTTCTTTTGCAGCTACTTAAAGAGTGTGAAGATAATTGGTTAGACATTGAGTTTTATTAATACCATAATCAGTCACAGAACTAGAAAATTGTAGGGTTGTAAGCTGTGTTGGTCCCAAGATATCAGAGACACAAGGTGGGTCAGGTAATATCTTTTATTGGACCAACTTCTGTGGGTGAAGTAGACAAGCTTTCAAGCTACACAGAGCTCTCCTTCAGGAGAAGGAGGAGAGTTCTGTGTAGCTTGAAAAGTTGTCTCTCATCATCTGAGCTCTGTATAAAGGCTTATACAGAGCAAGCTCGTATTGTTCACCCTCTTTCTCAGGCTAAAAAGAGAGATGCACAATTGCTTCCCTCAAGGTAACAGTTATTTACACTGAGTTTATTGATAAAAGTGATTTTATTGAGTATAAAAGGAAGGGGTTTAAGTGGTCATGAGAGGTAGCAGAAAGAACAATGTAGGTTACAAAACAAAACACGCAAACTAAGCTTTATATTCTAGGGCAAAATTTGGCTCATACAAAATACTGCAGACAAGTTCATGGCATCCAGTGTTTTAATTCTTGGTTCTGGTTTCTCACTTTCTTTGGCTGCCAGGCAACTTGTAACGATCCCTTTCTCTGATCAAGAAGCGGCATTGAGGACATACGAAGAGAGTCTAATCTAAATCAAAATAAGCTTGCTACAGTAGATGGGTGTGTATAAAAATTGAGATTCTTTTTGTAGAGGAAAATCTCACTTAAAAACATTTTCTGAGGTTGATTATGTTTCTTGACTTCCCTTCTAATGTGAGGAAAGGCGTTATGTCTACTCTGACCTAGACAGAAGATGTAAAGCATACAAGGCTACATACAATGCACTGAAGGCTGCGAAAGCAGCCATGTCCCCAGTCTTAATGGGATAAAGTCCATTTCTCTGCAGCTTCACTCCATCCATCTCTATCATTGCCTTGGTTATGTTCAGTTCCTCCTCTTGCAGGGAGGAGATTATGTTGGCATCCAAGCTGGAAGCTTCTTGCTTCAAGATGCTCTTGACCTGTGCAACAACAAAGAAGCAAAATTAAAATCAGGTTGTGACAGTAATAATTGTCTGCCAAATATCACCCATGAAATTCAACTAGAGTGATTGTAGTGGATGAATAAACTATTTCTGTTTTCCAGTTTGTACAGTGCTCTGAGATTGTTCAAGATGAAAGGTACTGTGTGTAAATGTGCATTACTATTCAAACTCATTAAGGTTATTTTGTGCTAAAATCATGATAAACACTTAGGCTACGTCTACACTGGCCCCTTTTCCGTAAGGGGCATGTAAATTTCACCTATCGTCGTAGGGAAATCCGCGGGGGATTTAAATATCCCCCGCGGCATTTAAATAAAAATGGCCGCCGCTTTTTTCCGGCTTTTAAAAAAGCCGGAAAAGAGCGTCTAGACTGGCCCCGATCCTCCGGAAAAAGCGCCCTTTTCCGGAGGGTCTTATTCTTACTTCAAAGTAAGAATAAGACCCTCCGGAAAAGGGCGCTTTTTCCGGAGGATCGGGGCCAGTCTAGACGCTCTTTTCCGGCTTTTTTAAAAGCCGGAAAAAAGCGGCGGCCATTTTTATTTAAATGCCGCGGGGGATATTTAAATCCCCCGCGGATTTCCCTACGACGATAGGTGAAATTTACATGCCCCTTACGGAAAAGGGGCCAGTGTAGACGTAGCCTTAGTGATTTCCAAATTTTAGTGGATTAGTTGTTCCCTAAAAGTGGGTATTTTGCTTTTAAAGTAGGAGCATCACAGATAAATGCAACCCACAACTACATTGTCCCAGTAACTGTTGGGTGAAGGTAAAACTGGGCAACAGCACGTTGAGGAAATGCTGAGTTCAAATTACAAAGTAAATTCTATTTCTCTCTCAAGGAGAATAAAAATTCCAGCAAATGGTAGAGTTGCTTCTGTTCAATTTTTAGACATCCTGTTGTAATGAGGTTTTCCATATACTTTATGAAAAATATGCTTATAAATGTAAATATGACATAACTGGAAAACGCTTTATACGAAATACCTCAGGGTAAGGTATCATTGGAAAAGGTATAATCTACTGAATATGACTTTCTCATTTGTATGAATGTGACATCTTTGTCGATTAAGTTAGGAATATGGAGTATAAACCTGTTATTAATATAGTCATGCTAAGTGAGGGCCATTAATGGTACTTCAGGGTTATAATTGCCCATTAGCAAAGAGACATGCCTGGCTTTTCTGCAGACCATGTGGGTCAGCCCATGAAGTCTGGAGACAGGGGTCTAGCACATGTGACCATGTCACCTGATACTGGAATCCATGTTAAACCCTGTATTTTTCCATGAGTAACTGGGAGGGAGGTCAGACTAAAACAATGGATTTCCACCTTATGCAGATCCTGTTTAAGGGTGAGGAGTGAGATAATCTAGGTTGTCAGTTCTCCCTGGCTACCCCACCCAAGATGACTGCTAGAAACATCTAAGACTGAACTGGGGGAAAGATTGGGCCCAGGTTGGAAGGTTTACCAGGCTGCGAAATAAACTTATTAAAACAACTTGGAGGGTGAGATATTCTGTGTAATGAGTCTCTTTAATGCATTAGGCTTAGCTTGCGTGTTGTTTTATTTTGTTTAATAAGCTACTTTGTTCTGCCTGCTGTCTTACGACCCCTTAAATCCTATCTTTTATACTGAATAAAATCACTTTTGTTTATTAGTAAACCCAGGGTAAATAATTGTTGCCTGGGGTGGACAAGCATCTGCATATTGCTCGTTAGTCCGAGAAAGAAGGCGAACAATATGCGTTTGTGCTGTATAAGACTTTAATAGAGTAAGATGGAGTTATCTGGGGTTCAGGTCCCATGGAGGCTGTGCATTTGGGTGCTGAGGCAAATCCCTTTAGCTGAGCCTTCCCAGAGCTGATCTGATCTCAGTGTCTGCATTACACTGCATAGGGCTGTGACCCCATTTCTGTGCCAGTGCAGGAGGGGGCCAAAAGGCCTGGCTCAGCAGGACAGAACCGAGGGGTGCTCAGGAGGATGGGCGCTCTGATAAATCTGTACATTAAGTGACAGTCCCAAGAAGGTTCCAGAGACCAAACCAGTCACATTTGTATCTGCAAGGGAGGTCCATCCATTGCTTCCTGGGTAGATGCCATGTGGCCCTCAGTGTCAGAAAATTTGGGCTGCAGTGTTTTGATGGCTCTCTCTGGAAGTGGGTAGTTATCCCAGCTTCATTTGAAGCCTGTAATAAGCCTTCCTCCTTGCATCATCTCAAGCTGTGATGTTGCTTTTTGTGCCCGGATCTAATCGTAGCTTTGATTTAAAACCACAAAAGGGAAAACTTCAGTGTGAGACATGTGGTGCCTTATTTCACTGGCATTCTCTCTCACCAGCTCAAGCTGTTTGGGTACAATCTTCTTCTCCACAGACTGTGCCAGCCGCAGTAACTGATCCTCAGTTAACTCTGAAAAAGAAGAAGAAATTTTGTAAGAAAGAAGTTTCTTTCTGGGAGGTCCATGGCAAACGCAGAGGTTAGAGCATGAGGGGTTCTCAAAAATCAAAAGGGGGGCATGATGCCAAAAAGTTTGGGAACTACTGGGTTAGAGCATAACCTTTAGGTATCTGCACTCCCTTTGGATGATCGTAAAGCACTTTAATAAATTGACTAAATTAAGTTTTACTATCTTGTTAGGGGGTGAGTGGTTGAAATCTTTTTATTTCCATTACACAGATGTGCCAACTGAGGCATGGACAAGGGAGGAAGTGGCTTTTCCAAAGTCACAGAACAAGCTGTGGCAAAACTGAAAAGAACCCACGATTTCTGATTCCCCCACTCCTGTTACTTAACTACCCTTGCTCAGGTTCTTGCTGAGGTTTCGGGTCCTGGGTGTGCTATATTCTGGGGTCCCCAATACAGTATTTCCAAAGAGGTGCCTTAAGATGATTCTGCTAGGATGCTATACCAGGATGCAAACTCCATCACAAGGCTACGTCTGGCAAATGGTACACTGTGTTAGCTGGCAACAGCTGCCAAAAGCAGGCCCAAGTATCCAAGGAATGTCTGAACCATGTGAGGTCATGTTCATCATTCATTCTGTTCTTCGCAGGTAGATGCATTTCACATAGTCTTACCTTCAAGTGCGTGAAGAGTGTAGAGAACTGGATCAACAAGGAAAAGGTTTATGCTTCCTGCAGAATCCTGTAAGTTGTTTAGCAAATCTTCCAAGTCTGGATTGTCACTCTTCAGCTCACAATTGTCAGCATCTTCAAAAGCCTCTTCTAGCTGAGGGTTAAGGGGGGGGAAAAAAGCTTCAGGGCTGAGGATTACAGGCCACTGAGAGAAACTAGTTCAGCATGGCCATGTGAGGTACTGAAATATGCATCTGATTATGCAGGGAGGAATGGGATGTTGGGGACCATATTTTTTCCTAACCTCTGCTATCTAATATAGCACAAATCGGGATTAGGGGGATTGAATATTCACTTTTACTGCTGTAAGATACAGGATACTAGAAGAAATGGTTCATTGGCCCTGTGGGAATTTTTGTGCTCTTTTGAAAAATGATACTTACAGAAATTTCATGGAAGAGACCTACTGAGTCATTCTGTTCATTTTCTTTCCAGAGCCAAGGCGGGGCTGGTGCACTTAGTTTATCACATTTTATAGTGAAGGGGGCCAGGTCAGAAGGTGCTGGACAGAGAGATGGTCACAGGGTAGAAAGCACACCAAGAAGGATGGGAGTGTGCATTTCTAAACCATAATGACGGAAAATAGGTGCTTTACCTTGAATTTGAGTTCTTGCAAGAGGTCGCTATCTATTATCACAGCTATGATTGATTTTAAGAATTTGGCACGCAGATCTGTGGACAACTGCGAGAGCTCTGCACATTTATTTTCAACTTCTGTCTTCAGGTCATCTATTCCTCCATCTGAAAACACCAGTGGAGAGTCAGAATGCAGGAATCCTTAGCTGTCTTTGTTCAAAAGGGTCATGTAGGACTCAACATTTAGATTTGGAAAGGCTTTTGTGAATATTCAGAGACTCGTATCTCAGGTAATTAGTAATACTTTGTTCTCAGTTACTGCCTCCTATCCAAGGATCTTGACATTTTCTTAAGTATTTTTCCATGTGACAGAAATAACTTGTCCAAAGTCACATTATAAGTTAATAACAGAACCCAGAATAGAATACAAGTAATTTCATTTTAATTCCTTCATTAAAAAAAAATTAGTCTGCTAAAATATTTCCGAGTCATAGTTTAAGGATAGTTGATATGAAATGCACAGCAGCATAAACTATTACTTTGTTGAGGAATTTTGTATGATGTTTGTCAGGTTTATACCACTTTACACATACGAGTCCAGTAAACGATGAAATAGTTACGTAATCATATAAAATCTTTGTTTGCAGATATTCTGACACTGCTTTCTGGTAAGTGAGAAATATTTGAATCACATGAAAGTCAACAAATTGTCATTGGCTTACATAAAAAACTGTGTGTCAATTTTGATTTTCATGCTGTGGCATTTGGTGAAATTTCAAATCCTGCATATGAGATTTTTGCATGAGAGATAACAAGGGTTTCTTTGTTATGACATACTCTGCAGTTCGAAAAGGCTGGGAAACCTATTTCTGTCTACATAAATTCCCTGAGCAATAAGATCAGAACACCCTGAAACGGTTTGTCTACATTGAATCCTGATGTTAGATGAAGATGTTATGAAGAGCTGCCTACCATAGGAATAATCATATTCCTCTGTTGCACCTGAAATGCAAAAGAAGAGAGGTGAAGAAAAAGTAATACATAAAAACTGAGCCCTCATAATTATGAATTGTTGTCCCCACTAACATGTATGCCTCTTTACTCCATAAAAAGGACTCTGTCAGAATAAAGGGTTTGAGGAAAGCCATTATTCTTGTTACTAAATTTAAGTGGTCATTGAACTAACTAAACTTTTAAAAAGTTTAAAAATAGATTAAACGGGTGCATAGCCCTGCAGTGGTTTAAAATGGGCCGTATCAATGTAGTTTATGCCTGTGGACATATTGGTGCAAGGTAAATGGCTCTAAGCCAGGAATGAATTGACAGGAGTATCCATACATAAAGTCGCACTGTTTTATCTCAGATTATTTTAAAAATCCCACTTTAGTGAGAGAACACAAATGAAGAGAGTAAATATTCTGTTTACCGTCTGCAACAAATGTTTTACCACCTGGATGATAGGACAGGTCTGGAAAGAAACAAAAAGGGAAATGACCATTTATAACCTTTGAAGAGTTATTTGATGCTTCAGGATGTCTTCCTCCCCCCCCCCCCCCCCCCCTGTTCACCAGAAATAGTTAAGCCTGAAAATATCACTACCCCACTTCCAAACATCTGGAATGTGCAAGCTCCATTTTGGAAAGTTCATTGCTGGTGTATTGAACTTTCCCCCATAATGGATGAGCTGAAGTTTTCTGGGTGATGCTTACCCCATGATTCATCTGCAATAATAAGCGGCAAGATTCTGTAGGCCAGGACACAGTCCTTAGGGATAATTATGGCTCTTTTGCTGCCTCTAGTGCCCTGGTTCATGAAAAAGGAGTTAGCAAGGTCTCTCAGCACAGCGATTGCTAAAAGGAGGGGACTGTCCTTCCCCTCCTCCCCATTTCCGGAATCTAGATCTAAATCAAACCTTTAATGAAAAATGGACATAGATCTCATTCAGAATGCTGCCTTCCGTGGTATTGGACTTGAAAAATGTGGTCTCCTCTAAAGCCTGTACAGCCTCGTAGATCACGTACAAGTTCTCTCTGCTCTCCCTTAGCTGTTTAATGAAGGAAGAGTCCATGTTGATTTTCCTTAAAAAAAAAAAAAAAAAAGGCGCCTGCATCACTTTTTTTTCTGTAGGATAGCATACGGTCTTGACACTGGCTTCCCTTATTCTTGGATTTGCCACTCAGGGGGAAGAAAGCAAGAGGAAAGCCGGCTTATTGATCCATCAGGGAATTCCCCTGATCTAAGCAGAATGCCTGAGTTGCACAGAGCCTTGGAAGCCTCTATTCCATGGGTGGGGAACCTTTTTTGGGTGGGGGCTGCTGACCTACAGAAAAATTAGTTGGGGGTTGCACGCAAATGAGAACCAACCAACAAACCCCAACAAGCCCTCACTGAGGTCTGAAGATCAAAGCGCCTGGATTTGAGACTAACTCTGGGCAGGTAGAGGGGTTGTCTGGACACAGTGTGTGTGTGTGTGTGTGGGGGGGGGGGGGGTGTGTCAGGATTTCTGAGCTCTACTCCCACCTGGAAGGGCTAGTGGGGAGACAGGGAG
Organism: Pelodiscus sinensis; assembly: GCF_049634645.1. NCBI lineage: Eukaryota > Metazoa > Chordata > Testudines > Trionychidae > Pelodiscus > Pelodiscus sinensis. The sequence goes on from NC_134739.1 coordinate 11,171,620, forward strand.
GCTGGCTCTGTCTCTGCTTTGGGGCAGAGTGTGTGGCGAGAGCAGTGGGAAAGAGGGAGCCAGCAGTCTTGGGAATTTCTTCCTGGCTTGGGGAGGGGGTATGGGTGCAGTGCAAGGCTGAGGAACCTTTTTGGGGTCAGGGGCTGCCAATCACAGAAAAATGAGTCATGGGCTGTGCACAAGTGAGAAACAAAATAAAATAAAATACCCCAAAACAGAACCCCTTGACCAGGGCCGACATCCATTAGACACAGTGCCTATGGCCCGTGACAGTTTTAGGGGCCCACAAAAATGTTTAAATTTCTTTTAAAATCTGAAGAAAAAAAATGAAACTTTTAGGATCAAAGAGAAATGTTTAAATTTTTTTCTCACATCAGAAAAAAAATGAAACTTTTAGGGCCCACGAAAATCTGTTAAATTTTGCCTAAAACAGAAAAAAATTGAAGTATTTAAAGTTTATCAAAAATAATTTTTCATATTTATATTATTATGGTGGGAGGGGCCCACAAAAGTCATAATGCGGCCCTGCCCCTGACTGAGAAGGAAAAAGACACTCTCCACATTCCCCTTGCACATCAGAGACTCGGGGGGGCTAGGCTAGTAGATATTGTGTGCTACAGCCCCACCGTTGGGTGGCAGGAGGGCTGGAGCACCAGCGTGGGCTCCCCAATGCTGGGGAGGGGGGTGCCCTGGGTCTTGGGGGCCATATCTAGGCCTAAGATTCACCACCCTGTCTCTCTTCACAGTCCTGGTGAGAGGTGCGGCTGTGTCACAGATACAGTCTGTCTTCTGCACAAGTGAAAGCAGTTCTCCCTCCCGCCATTTCTGCCAGCCTTACCTTTCTTTCTTTAGTAACTCAAGGTTTGCTGGGCTGACATGAACTTTTTTCATCTTGATGGACTTCACTTGATAGGTGCTGGCCGCTCCCATCGCTTCCATTCTCCCAAAGTCAACAGGCACCTTAACACTGCCCTTTAATGTACCGTCCACACAGTCCACAACAGTGATTGGGCCTGAATCCTGAACATCTGTGGGAGGAGGGGAGTTAACATGTTTGCTTTGTACCGCTGATATGTAATTATTGCCCATAGCTACTGTGCACATAGGAAAGATGTGACCTGACAGCATTCAGACACAAGCAGCCTAATTCCCTAGCCAGTCACTGGAAGACATCAGTCTCTCAAGACCAGGATGCTCCAGGAGTGTTGCCACACTGGACTGGCAGATAACATGGGAAGATAATTAAAGCCCGGCATTACCTAGATGTGTGCTGTCCTCTCCAGGTACCAGAATGTCCCAGAGCCTAAATCCTGTTTTGGCGTAGTGGAGAGTCCTGCAGAATGCCTTTTTTGGTTTCCTTCGAACTAGGCATAGGGGTCGGAAGTGATCTTGATCAATAAGATTGCAAACCGGGAGCAGATCTCCATCTGGAACCAGCTGCTTTACCAGCTGTTTGGTTACCTTGTAGAACATCCTGGCTGCAGCCTGATGGACCTTGAGCTGAAGCAAAATGTACTTTTACCTTCGGAGGCAAAGACAAGTGAAGCACACAGCAGTTTTACCTGCTCAGAGCTCTTAAAAAGAAAATCACCCAAGGCCACCTCTACATTACAAAATTACATTGACCATGCCTACACTGGCATACAGCCACAGCAGTGAGTGAATGCTGGGGTTCTTGTGTCAGCAGCGTATGTCCTCAATAGGGGCGCTTGTGCAGACTATTGGCAGGGTGGAGCATTGTGTGATGGCTCCTGGAAACCAGTAAGAGTTGATGTCAGTAACATAGTGTCTACATCAGGGGCAGTCAAGCTACGACCTCTGGGACCTTCAGGCACAGAGCAGCCCCACGCTGCTTTAAGTGGTTGGCTGCTCCCTGTGGCTCTCTGCTCACACTGCCCTCCCCTCTCCTCCCAGCAAAATCTCTCAACTCCTATTGTCTGGAAGCCGAAGTTTCTTGCTGCAAAGAGCTTATGAGCTAAGGAGGGCAATAACAAATAATTCACTTTTATGCAAAAAAACTTAAAAAACAGAGAATAGTCTTGCGGCACCGTAGAGACTAACCAAAAATGTAGATGGTATTGTGAGCTTTCATGGGCACAACTCACTTCTTCAGATGAATGGAGTAAGGGGTCCAGGATACAAATAAATAGCGAAAGAGAGGGGATGGGGAGGGAAAGAGAAGGAAAAATATATTGTCAATTAGAGTGTCTGTGTTAAATGAGGCTAATAGAGTGGGCTGTAAGTATCAGGGGAGCAAAGTGGACAGGGGGCTGCAGACAGGGAAGTTTAAGAGGGAGAGCAAGAGATCCTGCCACTGAACAGGTTACCAGGTGAGAGTACTAGCTTGTGGTATGTGTGGGTTTGCTTGATTTTTGAATTTTGATTCTGATTTCAGGTGATTTCAGTTTCAGTTCCTGTGGCAGTTGGGACTGAGTATCTGGCAGTGTTTGATCCTTTGTTCCATTGATTGCCTTTGATCAGCCTTCCCCTGTGTGACTAACGAGCGGGTAGGTCTGACGTAGGCAAGCAGGCTTTAAAAGCCAGAAGCAGAGCGACCAGGGCAGCGAAGTGGACAGAAGAGTTTAAGAGGGAGAGCAAGAGATCCCGCCGCTGAACAGGTTACCAGGTGAGAGTACTAGCTTTTGGTGTGAGTGAGTTTGCTTGATTTTTTGAATTTTGGCCCCAGGCTACATGTGGCATTTCAAAGTGGCAGCGCCGCATGGAGCCCGGTATCTGGTCCCAGGCTCCCACGCGGTGCTACTGTGTTGAAACACCCCCTCTTCTACCCCTCACCACCTCTGTCTGCTTTGATTGGATGCGGCAGGAGCACACTGCTCTCTCAGCCAATGTTGTGTGCAATCAGCCTGCGTCTCACTTCATGTGGTCCTGCTTTATGCGCTTGTGACTTTGGTAATACCAGTAGGAAGAAACCAACGTGGACCAAAACCAGTGGAATCTAACAACTATTCTCATGGGCAACAGTAAACAAAATGTCTCATGGGTTGCACATAGAACACCAATAGGCCGCTTGCTGCCCTAGGTCCACAGGTTACCCAGCACGGCTGTAGACCCAGGCCAGAGTTAAGATCAATTATGTCTTGAAGCTTTTTACCTATGATCAGAACAGTTGTTTAGGGTACGAATGTGCATGTAACAAGTTTCTTAGTGGGTTAGAACTAGCTAACCCTTTTTTGGTCATTTTAATTTAGTAACTTACTGTTTTTACTTGCAATCACTTGAATCCTACTTTTTATACTTAATAAAAACACTTTTGTTTATGTGAAGGAGAGGGATACTACCCTTTTCTAGACATCCCAGCATTCATTAACTAAAGGGTTAAAACCAGAACAATGGGTATCCAGGAAGTGTTGGCAGGGAGCCAGGAGAGCCAATAGGAAAAGTTTTAAATGAAACAAGATTTTGCCTGTTTTCCATTTCCTGTGTGTGAGTCAGAACAGGAACTGGCAGAGAAATGGACTAAGCAAGAATAAGGCCTGGATTTCCTAGAAATACCCATGTCTGAGACAAGAAACGTAAACTTTGGAACAACAGAAAATGTAAGTGAAACAAAGGAATGTTTATACTTAAGATGTAATCGGGTTATTTTCTTTGTTTTTTAGTTTGGTTAAACTCCTTTTTGCTTAAAAAAACACCCCTGTACTCTTGTAACTGAATTGAATTCAAAGGAAGCAATTCTCTGCGCTTTAATTTTTTTTCTTGTTAGTCTGTAACACACAGCAATCAAGCAAACATGCTTTACCAAGTATGTCGTCTTTGTTTTGTTAATAAAATTACCTTTTTTAAGACTATGATCTTATCCCTGTGTCCTAAAAAGCAGGAGGTTCTGTGTGCACGTATCTGAGACTGAAGGTCCGCTACTAAGAAATTACAGTTGGTTGTCAAGCTCTCTCCTAAGGGAAGGGTGGTGAGGAGCCCCAAGGCAGGCAGGTGTTTGTGGCATGATCAGCACACCAGGGACAACCCCAAAGGGACCTCTCGATTACATACCCCGTCAGACAATATCCCTTTTCCTGTCTGTCTCATCTCTTCTGTCCCCACTTTCCTCTGTACTTTGATCTTCTCTGAATGTTTTGTGGCAACTCCTGGTGCCACAAAAGAAAGCAATAGGATAATGACTGATAAAACTAAACTTTGCCCAGACAGAAGAAAGTTACATGCTTTTTCTCTGTGCCCAGTTTTCCTTCCACGGTTAGTAGTATTCCCCCATGGAGAAGTTCCTCACTTCGGGTTAATACTCCACTCTTCCTGCGGGGGAAATCAGTTTTCTTTAAGTATTTTACATAACTTGCCTTACTCGTAGCTCAGAAGTGGCTGTTCTTTTTAAAATCAAACTCTCCAGTAGCCGGGATTTGTTTAGAAGCAGAACGGCACTGATTAGAAACCATAACAGGAAATAGGGAGGGGGAGGAGGAAGGGAAGTGTATTTTTTGTTTTTTTGGGTTCCCTTGGGAAAAGAAATAGTCCTCTGCCTTATCCTGCATTATTATTACAGAAACTTGATTAAACACTTACCCCACTCTCTGAAGGCTGCAAGAAAGGAGGGTCTCAAAAGTAACTTAACAGGCAGCCTGTATCCCTGCCCCTCTTCCTGAAAAATTTGCTCCTCCAGCAACACCGTGTGTCTTGTCCTTAAATAATGTCTCGTCTTAGGAACAAATTTGGCAAAGCTGTTTGTAAGTCCTCTGCTCCGCTGTGCCTCTTCTCGGCATGGCCTCTTCTAGTTTAATTTTCCAGCGGTCGATGTCATAAAAACACCCAGATGCCTCTGTATTTCCTCTGACGTTGCAGGAAATGCTTGCCAGGCCAACCAGGCTTCCAAAGAGTGTGTTTTGCTTTCAGTTTTGCCTCTAAATAGCTGGTTCTCGTTAACCTGTTTGTTTTCCATCTCTCTATTTTGTTAAACTTTCCGTACGTGCAGTCAACTCCTGCTTGGCACTGCTTGTCCTGTGCCTCCTCCAGCATTCCACAATGCCGCTTTTAGGGTGCCAACTACAGGCCTCGGCAGCCTGCTTGGTATCGAGCCCCGTGGGAGAGGCAAACGTGAGGAAGTGGAGTTGTGGATCGCATGTTTTAAACCTCATCAGTCGCATATACAAAATTGCATGGACGCTTTATTCTTTTGGAGGGCATCATATAAGAACCCAGACAGACCAACTCATCCGCTCTGCAGACTCGGGCTCTTTAAGGCCATGGCTATTCTAGGAAAGTATTTCAAAAGTACTAAATCTGACTTAACTCCCAATTTAACAAATTCGAACTAGCGTGACCACACCACGAGAAAGCCTCAAAATTAATCCGAGGCAGATTCCAAATGTGAACGCGCTCCTTTGGAGTTAGAGCCCCAGGAAGCACTGGGGAGTAATTATTTCAAAATAGCGGCACTGGAGCATCCACACTACCATTATTTCAAAATAACTCTTTCGGAAGTAGCATTACTCCTGATGAAAAGGAGGAGTACGGATTTCAAATTCCACCGCCTGTTATTTCGAAATAACGGGCACGGGAGTATGGATGCTCCACTTATAAATCTGATCGGGGGGGGGGGGGTAATTTTGAAATAAAATTCTAGTGTAGACCAGGGCTAAGTGGGTAAAAAAACGAACACCCCCAACTTACCCCCAAGTGGTGGAGAAGGTCATATTCTGAATAGAACTTTGCATCTTGAATCCCCTGCTAACAACCTCCCCCACTGCACCTTTTCCATCCTCTATCACAAAGCCGCTATATTGACAGTTTACCAGAACCAACTTCTTGGGTTTTGTGCCTTTCAGTTTCGCTTGTTCTAGACGAGGGGTCTCAAACTCAATTCACATTAGGGCCAGAGCCAGTCCTCAAATCCTCCTAGCAAGCTAGTGGGCTCCTCTGGCAGAGGGTCTCCATGCATTCCCCCCCCCCCCCCATGTGTCTCAGCCCCTCCTACATCCCTGGCCCTGCCTGCCACTGCGAGGTGATTTAAAACCCACCGGGAGCCCGGGGACAGGTGTGTGCAGAGCCATCCGTAGGCGGAAGCTGTGAAACTGTTAACTCATTTTGTGACACTGACTAGATCTCAGTGATGCCAGCGTTCCCCCCTAAGCAGCACTGCCACCCAGCTTCACAGGTGATTAACCGGCCCTGCCCAGTCCGTCAGCTGTGCATGGAGGCCTGAGCTAGGGGCTGATTAATCCCCAGGGAAGCTGGTCTGCCTCCCAACACCGATGCCAACACTCCTGAGTTGATCAGAAGCCTCCTGATCCTTGGGGCTTTTTAATTTTTCTGGAGAGCCCCAGCCCTGCTATTGGAATTAAGCCAGGCCTGGGAACTTCACTGTGTGGAAGCAGGACTAAGGGAGAGGGGATTTGGGTGGCCATTTCAGGGTTTGTCAGTAGCAGAGCAAGAGTCTGGTTCACTCTGACTTCTGCTAACGCGAGAGCTAGAAGAGACACTGTGTTCGCCTCTCTGCCTCACTCTCCAAGATAAGAGTGGAATGCTGACCTTGTGAGAAGACAGTGTCCAATGGAAACTGAGTGGTCAGGGAAGTAACTGTTTAATGTTATATGTAACAAAGGTGTATATATTGGTTTTTAATTGTTTTGTATTTGAAGATCCGCTTATGCTGTCTTCCCTTGCAAAATTGCTCAAATAAACTGCCTCTGGCAACTTTGTTACTTAAACACAACGCAGAGTGAAGGCTCGTTATCTTCCACAACAGCCTGATGCATCACTATCAACTCTTGGCAGGTTATGCTTGTTTGTTGGGGCAGAGTATTAGAAGAGCATCCCAGCCGGTCTAATGGTTTGTGGAGAAAAGCTAGTAAACAAGCCCTGAGTTCAGCCAAAGACCTCAAACACCAGAGGCCCAATAAGAAGCTGCCCTCCGGCGTTTTTTTATCTGAGATTTCAAGAAACTGCACTCTTTTTGGGGTTGGGTATGGGAGCGTGATTCATGAGTTTCAAATGTTTCCGGTTGACAACACAGGACATGCAAGTTGATTGGACACTTTGGCTGTGTCTACATTGGCGCAATCTTGTGCAAAAGGGGCCCTTTTGTGCCAAAACTTGCTGCCTGTCTACACTTGCGCAAGAACTCGCAGCCAGAACACTGACGTTCTAATGTATGAAATCAAGGCTTCTTGCGCAAGAACTCTGACACTCCTGCTCAGGAATAAGGCCTTTTGTGCAACTGTTCTTGCGCAAGAGGCCAGTGTAGACAGGCAACATGAATTTCTTGCGCAAGAGAGCATCTACACTGGCATGGATGCTCTTGCACAAAGGCACGTTCCAGTGTAGACGCTCTCTTCTGGAAGAGTTTTTGCACAAGAACTCTTCCGCAAAGGAGTTCTTGTGCAAAATCATGCCAGTGTAGACGTAGCCAGAGAGACACTGACAGACTAGGATCCTACAAATGACCTAAAACAAGAGTCCTCACCCTGACACCTCCACGGCCGTGTGCTGGGATGCCCATCCCCACCGCTCACATCTGTTCCTGCACCCTGGAACCCTGTCCCTCCCTCCCACTAACATCCACAGCCTCACTCTGGGATTCCCCACCCCAGCCCAGGGTAACCAAAAACAAAATAGACTGGCCCCATCCTGCCCTACTGGCTGCAGAAGCGCATCAGCGTGGGCAGCTCCCTGGCCAGCCCAGTTTGCATCTAGGAGACGACGACACAGAGGGAGGAGTCTAGCTTTATTGAGGGCTGGGATGCTTTTCTTGGCAGGGAATTGAGCCGAGTGTCTAAGCATCTTCCCAGGCTGAATCCACTGGAAACAAAACCAGCCACAAATTTACAAACTGAAGATTTTCCCTACCAGGACTTTACACGTTTTCCCCCCCATAGGTGGGCCTGGGATGCCGGCTCTCTCAGCCCATTTGGACAATCTAATCCAGTGTTTCTTAAACTGTGTTCTGCAGCACACTGGTGTGCCATGGAGAACAGAATTCAAAATGGCCACCCTTAAAGGGGCAGGCAACTTTTTCCTCCCCCCCCCCAAAAAAAATCCTTGGTGTTCCTCCAAAAAAAAAAAAAAAAAAAAAATTGTTTGGTGTTCCTCGGTCTTAAAGTTCCACTGATCTAATCTGACCACCTGAGTAACACAGACAAGAGATTCTTACCTCCAGGCCAACAAGTTGTGATTGAACAAGGACGTATCTTTTAAAGACAACCACTCTCCACAGGAAAACTTCAAGTGCTGGAGAATCCATCTGATCCCTTGTGGATCTGTTCCAAGGACAGATAATCCTCACAGTTAAAAATATGCATCATGTTTCCAATGTGCAGTTTGCTTACGTCACCCTCTGGCTCTTGGATCTTGTTATGCCTTTATGTGCTACAGTATAGGAAAAGCCAATTAAGCTCCCAGCATGGGTTTGCTATATGATACTCATTTGCCATTTACTCTGTTTTTTTCTCCACTCTTGGCAGTGCAGTGTGTGACCAAAATAGAATTGCTTCACATACCCAGGAAATGTAAAGAGCCCAGACAGGTTGTTACATGAATACTGACCTTTATTAGTTTCTCTTAGAATACTGTACAAAGGAGTAATAAAAATAATATTCACACTTTGTCTTAGAAAGTTCCTCTAGATGAAACTTTTTTGCATTATTTCCCTCCCCCCCCCCACCAAGAGGGAATTGGAAAAAAACACAACTAAAATTCTATGTACAATGCAAGAACGTTCTATACAGAACTGATTTTGCTCACTGAAATTGACCCAAAGTGTGAATTATGCGCACGCACACTTAAAAATAGGTACCTATTGTATGCACGATGGGAAATCAAAGCATTGTCTCTCACTGTTTAAAAAAAGAAAATCACAATATGCATGATGAGATTTTGGTTGTGCTACCACCAACAGCAACCCAGCTATTGCCCCCTCTTTGAGGACCAGTACCGTTCTTTTAATATTTAAATTATTTATACACTGCAGCTGCTGTGGTGTTAAATAAACCCTCATTGACTAAACCACCTTAGGTCTCAGGGCAGGGGAGAGAAGAATGTCCCAGTCAGCTGGATCATGTCAAAGGGCAGTATGGTGCCAGGTCAGCAGATGACATAAATGACTTAAGCCAGGCCAATGTCTACGAACTGGTTTATCGTTACAGATTTTGTTCCCGTTTTTGCTTCAGCAGACAAAACTACAATGCAAAGCAGCGGCAGTGTTGGAATTCACCCTGACTGCTAAGCACAGCGCCAGCTCTCAAGGCATGGGGGAAGATTTTCACTAAGGCCTAAGTGAGTTAGGGACCTAAATCCCATTGAAAGCCAAGGGGAGCCAAGCATCTAGCTCATTTAGGCACTTTGCACAAGGGTTGAATTTCACTCTGGGATCACCATCATCCTGGCTGCAGGCATATTAAAAAATTCAAGACTCTCTCAAGTCCCTCTTCTCCCCAGTTTTTTTTTTTTTTTTTAATAATCCCCCTCGAAGCTTTCTTTGGAATCTTCCCTATTTTCTCCAACTCTCCATGCTAAGAATGGCCCCTCATTGGTCTTCTGATTCAGAGCTGCCATGTGTGACCCATTTCACACCGCTCCCTGGTTTGCAGAAGTGGTTTCCATGCAAAGTTTTGGGAAATCAAGAGTGTGGCTTCTTCTGTAATTTTTGGACTAGCGTTTCATTGCTGTGTCTCCCAGATCACTTACAAGTGTCTAGTGAAGGGGGCTGGTCCCCCCCACCACTTCTGAATGACATTTTAACAGACGCTACCCCTGCACACAAGGCAGCAGCTCTGACACACAATTATGCGTCACTCTTTAAATATAAACAGAAACCCCTTTAAACTGTTAAGTTCGAGGGTCTGAATTCATTTGACCCAAGCAAGGCCCCAATTCAGCAAAATGCTAAAGCACGTGCTTCAATTCCACTGCTGTTCGTGTCTTAAGCACATGCTTCCGCATTTTACTGAAGTGCTTCCAAATGAGAAATCAGACTTTTCTATGAAGATCATGCTTGTGTTAAACCTGTTTAGGAAAATGTCCACTCTGGCGTGTAAACCCAAAGGGGTTGTGGTTTTATTTTCAGTAGCTTTCCCATTCATCGTTTATTTAACAGAACTGATTGAATCTGACCAATATCACTGAATACCACAAACAGTCCAGGTCCAGATCTCAGCTGATGAAGATTGCTTTGCCCCGGCCAAGGGTCTGGTGCCGAGTGTCTATTTTTCCGCTACCAAGTCATTCCATCTTTGCATGTTTAACAGACACCAGAGAGAGAAAATGCAAACATCTACAAATATCTGGGAATAAGTAAATAAAGAAAAAAAAGCCCTTTTTATACATGGTGGGTGGGTTGTTTTAAACACAAGAATGAAGTGATTCCTGCCCCACTTCTCTGGGTTGAGATTCCCACCTTTAAAATAATTTTGTCTCGTCTCGTTAGGTTTCTATTTGTCCCCAAACCTAGATTAACAGCACGCTGCGTGTTCGGTCTCTTTCAGTGGAGAAGGTTCAGCATCAGCGTTGTAATTCTGTGACCTGCCCAACATCGGCGTTTATCCTGCACCGTGCACCTTAGACTAGGCACATCTTCCCAGTGTGAAGACCGCAAGGTGGAAACCTGCGGCCTCACCGTTGCCATCTGAGGCACGAAGCTACAACGTTCATTTCTGAATCCACCCAAACCTCTGCAGAAAGCAGCACTGGCCTGAAACTATTTCTCCCCCCAAGTCACAGGCAATAGCTTGAAAAGTGCACTAGTCTTGGGGTAGATAGTACATCAACCAAAGCAGCAATCCCCTCCCATCTACATCAGGGAGGGAAAAAACAAACAAACAAAGAGCCTTGTATCAAATAAATTAACCCTTTTTCAAGAACCCAAAGCAGGTTCCTGCCTTCTCCTTCATCTAATTCTTGTCCCCATCTTCCTTTTCACTAATACTTAAAGTAGCAGTTCCGTCTTCAAAGCGCGTTGGCGACAATACGCCTCCCGGCGGCCCTGTGAGGTAGGTTAATTATTCCCCCTCTCCTCTGCAGGGTACACACGGTGAAACTGAGGCAGAGCGGTGAAGCAGTTCACACAAAGGGCGGAGAGGGGGCAAGGACACAGGCTGATATTTGAAATTGGGATGTCCCGGCTCCCACTCCTGTGCCCGGACCCTTCGATCGGGGCGCGACCGTTATCGTTTGTACCCACTGACGCGCCTGCTCGGTTCGAAAGCTACCGCTGGCTCCCGCAGGAAGGAAAAGGTCTCCTTTCAAATGTTTCTGTTCGAAACCAGGAGGCAATCAGCATCCACACCCACAAAATCACTTTCATGATTGTGCACGGGTAGCATGACAAATATAAACAGAGGCGTATTTCAACCGGCATATCGATCCTCACCCTGCCATTCAACACAGTGGCTGGCTGCTAAGCCTTCACTCTAGCTGGCCATTTGAGGTGCGTGTGTGGGGAGGGAGGAGTCAACGTTGCAACAATCCTGCATTCTGGGTCATCCAGACCTCCCTGTTATAGGAAATAGCCCCCCCTTGGCTACTGATTATCCCCAACCAGCCTTATTTATCACCCACATGGATTATCAAGCCTTGATTCAGCACTCGCTCTTCACACTAGGATTACTGCATTTCTATTGCAGATTATCATCTACATTAAAACTCCCACCTCGTCCTCCAAACTGGCTCCCGATTCCCTGGATAACTAACTCATCGGCTCATCATAAGAGCCCATAGTAAAACCACACTTCTCCAGGCAGGGCTGCCTCCCACCACCAATGCAGGAGGCAGAAAACATGATCTGGAATACGCTCCGGACGCCTAAACAAAATCTAAACAAGAGTCAGACGGTTGTTAATCAGCTCCCCTTGGAGTTTCCCTGCCCCCTGCGATGCCCCACCATCCTTCACTCACTTGGGGGCAAGTTGCGCCCATTAACGGAGGGGAGCCCGCCCCCCCTTCTGGATCTATCCACCAGTTCAGGAGCAGAATAGCAGGGCTGTGGATTTAAACAGGGACAGCAACTGTGGCTAAGGAAGGCGGCAGGAAAGCAAGAGTCACTTGTCTCCCTGCTGGGCCAAACACCTTCCTTGTCTGGACCCCGACGGGCAGGCAGCCTTCAGCAGCCATTCTCTGGGCATGCGACTGACGGCAGCTCTTGGATTCGCTCAGCCCCTGGGAGCAAGTTCACTGCTTCAATGACCCATCAGATCTGTTGCCCTCTTACTGACTAGCCACGTTTGCGGTCTGCCTCCACTCAGCACCACAACCATATTCCTGTTCCACAGCTCTCCCGTGGCTCCCGGGATGCTGCTGCCGGGCCTCCGGGCCCAGATGTCCGAGAACGTGCTGTCACATGCTGAGCTGCGCCCACCGTTGGTATCTGGCCAATGCCACTGATCTAGTTACAGCCATTGGCGCCCTGGGCAACGGGGTGGAAGAACAAGACCCGTTTCACCCCAGTCAGGGCTACACCCCCTGCCTGCACCAGCACCCCCGTTTCTGTACCTAGCAACAATCTTCCCTTCATCTGGGACAAACCGGTCAGCCGTCAGCCACCCCCCCTCTCCAGATCTCCCAAGTGGCTCTGACGGGCGGCGTGAACGCGTTTACACACAGAACCGCCCAGAAGTACCATCGCCCCTAACACCATCGCCCCATAGTGTTAGCCCCTACTGCCGTACCAGGCTAACACTATGGGGAGCATGTGTGAGGGGGGAGAACACCCCTGCTTTCAAACAGAATCCCTTCCGCTTTAAAACCAACACCCCAACGCTGGTAACTGTTTAAATTCACTGAAAAACTCGGAAGTGGACTCCAATTCCCTCCTCTCCGAATGATACAAATGTTGGGAAATGGGGAAACTTTGCCAGAAATGCCTGGTTGCTCCTTCCTGTGTTCTCGTTGGGAAAAAAACCCATTCCTCCCCCGCCGGAGGAGAGAGGGGGGAAGAGAAATCCACCTCGCAAAAGCCAAGTGGCCAATTAAGGTTTTCACGCCTGGGAAATGTGGCCAAGCCCCCCCAGAATTGCCCTTTGAGTGGCATCTAGCGTCTAAAAGGATCAACGTATTGTAAAGTGCATGTGTCATACTCATACCCCTCCCGACCCTGCTCTCTCCTGTCTTGGCCTCTGGACGGGAGCCTCCCGAAAGCCTGACTATTGTACCTCAACGTCTTAGCCTATCTGCATCTACCGGAGTACAAGAAACCCCTCCCCTTCCCCGACTGCTGGCTCCCTGCTAAGCTCTACCGAGGATTCTGCTACTCCAGAGCTTGCTTAGATTTACTGGGCACCAGGATCCTGCCTGCAGTACACAAGTCTATTGGCTACTGCCTTTAAACAGCCGTCAGGAAGGTCTATCCCAGGTGGGGGGGAAGGGAGGAGGAGGACGACGACTGGATTTCCCCTCCCACCGCGGCTTGCTTCATCCGGGGGACTCAGTACTTGTTGATCCCAAAGATCCGGACTCCGTGGAGCTGGGGCAGCTTGGGGATCAAGACGCTCATGAGGGAGATGGTGTTGATGATGAAGTGTATCCGGTCGTATTTCGTGTAGAAGCTGGTGAGGAAATACCTAGGGTGGAAGAGAAGCAGCAGTTGACTCTCGGTTTCCATCGCTCCCAGGGGCTCAGCAGGATCTCGGGAGAGGCTGGTTGCACACGACTCACTGACTGCGGTTCCTGCTCCAATCCCTGCTACTCTAGTTACGCCCACTAGTCAACCCTTCCCCCGAGTCTCGTCACCCACTCAGGGCCTCCGATCTGCACAGCACAGCTGGGTAAGTCAACACAAAACACCGGGAGCAGGTTTCTAACAGCTGGCAAGGCCCCTTCCACAACGAGAATGGAGGGAAATCTCGGTCTCCTTCTAGCCACGAGCTCCGGTCCCACAAGACTCAAAACAGCTGAGCCCCTTTGCAGCCGCAGCCTTGGAGTGCTTTTGGCAAAGGATGGGGCAGCACCGGGCCCTTCAGGAATATCCCAGTCGATCGCGATGGGCCCTACACTACGCACCTCGCGCTGGAGAACAACAGTTCCACGCAGACAGTGTCCCAGCAGCGATTACGTCAGTCAGGACTGAAAGGCGGGTTGTAGGCGGGTAGGGGGTGGGGGGAGAGAGACCATAAGAACGGCCAGACTGGGTCAACCAAAGGTCCGTCTAGCCCAGGATCCTGTCTGCCGACAGTGGCCAGCACCAGGTGCCCCAAAGGGAGTGAACAGAACAGGGAATCATCAAGTGATCCCTCTCCTGTCGCCCACTCCCGGCTTCTGACGGTGAAAGGGGGGAAAAGCAAGAGGTTGCCCTTGTTGATGTGGTTTTAGGGTCTGATCCAGACCCCAACATTTTGCTCCACTGGGACTCTACAGACTTTGGATTAGGGACGTTACACGGGAAGCGTGAGGCTTAGTGGGACGCTTACCGGTTAACTGAGCCTTGATGGCCAACGCCGGTGAGAGCCGGCCACGCCCGAGCAGACCCAGCTGTGGAGGGGCCGGCAGAGAAACCTCACAGCCACAGCAGGGCCCTACAGCCACAGCGGGGCTGGGCGGTAAGAGCTGAGTCAAACCGGTTAACTGGCTGAGTGCTTTCGGTGAACTGTTTTAACCTCCCTCCTTCGGATGCTCTAAAAGAATTTCTCGGTCACCTTGAACACAAATGACTGGTCTTCGCTTTCAGAGCCCTTCGCAGCCTCTCCCAACTGACTTCTCTCCCCTTCCCTCCCGAATCATTGACACCTGCCTCCGGTGAAGCCCCGGCCCCCACGTTCTCCCTCGCTGCCTTTGTGCTTGGGGGGTCGATGGCACGCTTCTGGGGGCAGGAACGGGCTTCTTCCGTGTCTGGACAGCACCTGGCATAATGAAATGCCGGATCTGGGACAGGCTCCGAGCTGCTACCAGGACACCCACAATTGCTGCCAGTCCCAGTGATGAGAGACAGCGGCGCTTCGAATCACCCCAGGTCTGCCCCGGTCTCTCTTTATGGGCATGGACCCAGCTGGGTCACAAGTAACAAGAAGATCTCCAAGGTTCCAGAGTTAGCTTTTGGGGGGGTGGGGCGGTTCGGGTTGGGGCAAGACCCGCCAGCCCAAAGTACTCACAGCACGATGGGCGTGATGGTCAGGAACTTGCGCGACGCCGTGAACTGCACCCCGTAGTCCATCTGCTCCCAATGCGTGAGCAAGCGGGCTTTGCCCTGGTCCGGCGTCTCGAAGGGCGTCCCCTTCACGGTGTGCAGGAAGATGTACATACTCTGCAGCAAACACGAGCAGAAGGTAAAACCTGCGCAGCCCCTTCGAGACCGGGGGCCTGGAGATATTCGTGGGACCTGGGTCATCCGCTCAGCCGTGGGAAAGGTCTCGCACTCGCAAGCTGCAAGCCAGGGTCACACCCCTAGGGGGCGACGTCGTCATCCGATAGGGGTTTTTTTTGGCATTGGCAATTCGGGTCTGGCAGGACCGGAGCCGGTTACAACCCAGCTACGAGGGTCGGGCGCTGGAGCTCTGGCTGTAGCGGCTCCTGCATTTAGCTCTGGAGCACCGTGGGGCCCTGGCCACAACCGAGTCGTCCACGGTAGTCCAGTGCTGGGCCGTAATTGTTAATGGTAAGCAGTCAGGGGCCACACTTCTGCGGAGGGGGTGGGGTCAGGAACAGTGAATGGGTGAAGAAGGGAGCTTGGGGGAGGGGGCTGTGGTGTGGAAGAGGCTGTGAGGTCAAGGAGGGAGTTTGGGTGAAAGAGGAGGGTTGTGGTCTGGGGCAGGAGCTTGGGGTGCAGGGCTGGGGAGGGGGGATGGGTACAGGAGAGGATTCTGGCCTGGGGAGGGGTACAGAGGGGGTGCAGGGTCTGGGAGGGTGTTGTGGCCTGGAGGAGGTGGGGAGAGGGGGTGGGTGGTGACTTGGGGCAGGTAGTTGCAGGGAGAGAGAGGGTAGGATGCCAGAGGCAGGCTCTGGCTGGGAGGCATTTACCTAGGCGGCTCCCAGCCAGCGGCCCTGCAGGAATCTGAGGCAGGCTCCCTGCCTGTCTGCTCCAGCTCCAGCCTGCTCCATGTGGCTCTGCTCCAGCAGAAGGGAGGGAGGGAGGAGGCTTTGCACACTGCCCCTGCCCCCAGCAAGATTTCTCAGTTCTGGAAACTGTCCAATGGGAGTGGAGAGATTTTGCTGGGGGGCGGGGGCAGCGCCTGAAGCCTCCCCCTCCCTCCCCAGTGTCCAGAGCAGGGAGCAGCCAGCCGTGTAAAGTGGTGTGAGTTCCTCTGTGCCTAAGGGTCATGGCGAGGCGGCCGTGGGGCAGATCTGGTGGCTTGGCAGGCTGCATCCGGCCCGCTGGTCACATCTCCCCCCCCGGCGTTACTCAGATCCCCAGTATCAGAGGAGAAGACACATGGAGCGGAAACAAACGTACTCGTGCACAGACAATACCAGGTGCTTCCTGCCTTTGAAATGAAACAGCTGCAGCTGGACGTGGGCGGGGGCATTTCCTGGGCTCTATGCCCAGTTCTAACCTCAATGGACGTTTCACCCCTACGTGCCCCACGTCCCTCCGGGGAGGAGTGGCGAAAACACTGACCCCCACGTCCGGGAGGGGGAAGGGCAGCAGACAACTCTCTGCCATGCTCAACGGTGCGGCACGAGAGGAAGGCAAAGGGTGAGCGATATTTACGGGGCGGCAGCGGAAAGACGCTGCATGGGGTGCCCCGGAACCCTGGCTTGTTCCCAGTGCTGACCTTGGGCAAGGTGATCTCTCCGTGCCTCAGTTACCCCATCTGTACAATGGGGTTAATGATACCAACAGAGTCTTCCCCCTTGATGGAAAGGGCTGTGAACGCTACCAAGGAGAAGCACTAGATAAATGCAGCGTATTATTGTAACCAGACCTTACTCCCCTGGAAGATTCTACGGACAATCCAGTGACACACACACAGAGCAAATCTCTTGCTATGGTTGTTTAGGAACAAGTGCTGCTGGCCCTTTAAAAGCCTCCTGCTCCTAAGCCTCACCCCTCTAAGCTGGGCAGACAGGAAGGCAAGGAGCGATGAACCAGGTTCCCTGTAAGCGGAGCACTCGGGCGGTCACCGAGGAGAGATCCAAATGCCGCCTAGCTGATTAGCACAGCTGGCAGCCTGTGTTTCTACTGGTGGTGCACATCTGCACATACATTGGTGCACACAATAAAATTTATTCCACACATGGATGGAAGAGAGAAGGAAAAAAAAAAAGGAGAGGGAACAGGAGTGCGGATCGGAGCCCTTTTGCTCTCCGCTCCAGCTGCCGATTGCTAACGATTTGGGGAGTTTTTATGGGCTGGGTTCTCAGGGGCCTTGCGAGGGAACTGAACCAGGGGTGAGAATCCGTGACATAGTGGGGACTGTATTCACTGGCTGCTTTGGTATATTTCAACAAGACCAGACTAACATGGCTACATCTCTCTTGTTATGTTGTGTGTGGTTCCTACTGTCCTGTGCCGCTTTGTGGTCACAGAGAGTGTGTGTGTGTGGTTGTGTGTCTATATATAGATATAGATACAGAGAGAGAGAGGAAATGGCTCAAGTTGTTTTGTAACCTGAGCAGAGGGGGGGAGATGCAACCAGGTGTTATCAGATTACACCTTGGGCCCAGGAAGCAGGCAGGAAGGGATGGGGGCTTCCTGTAGGTCTAGGGCCGGGTTGCTGGGGACTTCAATCTTGGCTGATTTAGGATACAAGCAGGGGGCTCAGAGAAGGAGGGGGATGAAGGGCCCTTCTCCCCAAGACGGAAGGTGCTGGCTGCTCCCGGTTCCTGTGTTAACGAGTCTGTGCTACGCTGCGTCCCTGTGACCCAATAACCCTTCTCTTCTCCCTGCCGGCGGAGAGTCACGTCTGGCTGCGGAGGGGGGTGCTGGGCCCGGTGACTCCCTCACCCCGTACGGAGCCACAGTCGCACCTCAGAGAGACACAGACTTCAAACCAGAGGGGGAGGCTCTCAGCAGGGACACACACGGGGCGTTTCTCCGTCCCGGGGGCAAAGGTGCCGCTGAGCGGCTGGGCTTGCGCCACATCCCAGCTGAGGGCAGCGATGCGTCCTCTTGCTGGCACCCCCCCAAGCTCCTCCCCCTCCCGCCCGGGGCCACGCCCATGCTCAGGGCCCTACCAACTTCACAGCCGCACCCCAGGCCGGGAACTAAGCCCTTCCCCCAGGGAATCAGCTGTTCCCAGCAATGCCCCAGCAAAGGGGGCTCCTAGCTCCAGCTGGGCTGGGGTGGGGAGAGAGACCAGACCCACCTCCAGGTGCTTCCTGGATGCGAGGGCCCGGGCAGCAGGCCCAGCAGTTGCTGCAGCTGGCGGAGACTTGTGGAGCTGTGTCCGATTGTCCCTGTGCTGCAAAGGGGACTACCTGGGAAGGGGAGGCCTTGCGCTTTCCCTGCAGGGCTGCTCCTGGGTCTCTCTCCTGGCTGCGGAGAGCTCTGCGCCCCTCCTCCACCCTCTGAAGGCAGCCCAGAAGCGGGGGTGGCGATCCCAGGAACCCTCTACAACATATTTGTGACCCCCCCCCCCCCCCGTGGGCCTGGTCTCCCATGGGAACAGCCTGGTGAAACATCAGAGTTAAACATCCGCAGCCATGAAACAGGCCAATTGGCAAACCCTACGGTCGTGCCGTGGGCCAGAACCGACTCACTTTGGTAGGGCCCGACCCAGTGGAAAACTGAGGGTTGGTCCCGTTTCTCAGCTACCCTGGAGCCAGTGACCCATGAACCAGCCACCCCCACCCCATCATTCGTCGTTGCCCCCTGCCCCTCTCACCGGGCCAGTCTGCTCCTGCAGGAGCCTGTTTGGGCGGCTTTGGTGATGCAGCCGCAGGGGGAGGAACCTTGTTTGGGTCTGTGACCCACAGAAAAATCAGTTGGGGGCCACACGCAAGTGAAAAGCAAAGAGAAAGCCCCACAAAAACCTCTCACTGAGGTGGAGGAAAAAGACCCTCCCCATGTTCCCCTCACGCACCAGAGCCTATGGGGGCCCAGGCTAGTAGATTGTGGGTGCTCCAGCCCCATGGTGGGATGGGGCTGGAGAACCAGTGTGGACTCCCCCATCCCTGAGCCTGGGGGGGCCGGCTCCTGGCAAGCCGGGGGCCGCATCCAGCCCCTGGGCCTGAGGTCACCCACCCCTACGCTAGACTGGGACCCAAATCAATTCCAATTTTCAAAGGTTTGTTTGTCCCCACCCAGGCTGGATTCGAACCCACGACCTGGAGATGGAAGAGGGCAAGGCCTGGGCTGTGGCTATTTCGTAAGAACATAAGAACGGCCATACTGGGTCAGACCAAAGGTCCATCTAGCCCAGTATCCTGTCTGCCAACAGTGGCCAGCACCAGGTGCCCCAGAGAGGGTGGACCAAAGACAATGATCAAGCGATTTGTCTCCTGCCATCCCTCTCCAGCCTCTGACAAACAGAGGCCAGGGACACCAATTCTATCCCCTGGCTTATAGCCTTTTATGGACCTAACCTACAGGACATTATCAAGCTTCTCTTTAAACTCTGTTATAGTCCTAGCCTTCACAGCCTCCTCTGGCAAGGAGTTCCACAGGTTGACCACAGGTTTCATCAGCCAGGCTGCGTCGCATGCACTTGCAGGGACCCGGGACTGGGGGCTGATTTCACAGTGGGATCCCTCAGCGCTGTCCCTATAAGAGCAAACCACCCACGTGGCAGACAAACCCAGCTGGGGGTCCCCCTTACCATGTTGTGGATGAGGTTGGTGAGTGTCCAGACCACGGGGACGCTGAAGAAGGGGATGCTGAGGAGGACCACGTGCAGCAGGCCAATCCCCAGCACGTAGGAGAGCCAGATGCCTCGGCTGTTCATGACGCGGGTGTTGGGGTTCACCTCGCTGTGGGCCGTCCCCACGTTCATGCTGGCTCACGCGCCGGCTCGGCAGCCCTGAACTGAACCAAGAAAAGCAAGAGACAGGTCAGCGCAGGGGGGCAGCAGCCGCTGAGCTAGAAACTCCCAAAACCTGCCACACAACAGCCCCAGCCTCCCCCCCCCAGTTACAGGCGATGGGCTAAGCAGCAGTTGGGCAGAACAGGCCCTGGGGATGACAGTGGGTGAGAAGCTGGATCGGATCAACAGGGCGCCCTTGTAGCCAAGAAGGCTAACGGCATATTGGGCTGCATTAGGAGGAGCATGGCCAGCAGATCTGGAGAAGTGATTAGTCCCCTTTGTGCGACACTGGGGAGGCCACATCTGGAGTATTGCACCCAATTCTGGGCCCCCCATTACAGAAAGGATGTGGGCGCATTGGAGAGGGTCCAGCGGAGGGCGACCAAAATGATTCGGGGCCTGCAGCCCTTGACCTACGAGGAGAGGCTGAGGGATTGGGGCTTGTTGAGTCTGCAGAAGAGAAGAGTGAGGGGGGATTTGAGAGCAGCCTTCAACCACCTGAACGGGGGGTCCCAAAGAGGCTGGAGAGAGGCTGTTCTCAGGGGTGGCAGATGGCAGAACGAGGAGCAATGGGCTCACGTTGCAGTGGGGGAGGTCTAGGTTGGATATTAGGACAAACGATTTCCCTAGGAGGGTGGGGAAGCGCGGGGAGGGGTTCCCTCGGGAGGGGGTGGAATCTCCATCCCTAGAGGTTAAGTCCCGGTTTGACAGAGCCCTGGCTGGGATGATTGAGTTGGGACCAGTCCCAACTAGGATTCCTTGTCGCAGCTACTCAGCCAAGACCGGCCCAGGATGGAGCATGGTCATGCAGGTGACACGGCTGACGCAAAGTCGGGACTTCCGGGTTCTGTCCCAGATGCTGCTGCTTTCCCACCAGAAGCTCTCCGTACCCAAGCTTTGAAGTGGAGATGGAGCTACATCTGCTAAGGTTTGAGATTCAAGCGGAAGGTGCCAGGGAAGAGGGGTAGCTTCGCGCCAGTGGGGCGTGGGTCACTCCGGAGGTAGATTCTGATGGAACCAGGGCTCTGGATGATTTCAGTCCTTGGACTCTGTCTGTGAAGAGCCAAATGGGTAATTTCCCAGCACAACCCGGAGCACGTCCTCTTTCAGGACACCTTGGGTACGTCTAGACTACAGGCTTTGTCGACAGATACGGTCGACAAAGCTTCTGTCGAAAACGAGCGTCTAGACGACATCCAGTTCTGTCGACAGCTGCTTTGTCGACATGAGAGTGTAGACGCAAAGGACAGTGTAGATGCAGTAATGCCTTCTGTCGACAAAAAGGCGTTATTCCTCGTAGAATGAGGTTTACCGCCATCAACAAAACTGCCGAGTTCTGTCAACATTATGTCAACAGAACTCGGCGGTAGTGTAGACACAGGTATAGTTTTGTCGACAAAAGTGGACTTTTGTTGACAAAAGCCTGTAGTCTAGACACACCCATTAAGGCCCTGCAAAATCTGGAGCATAAAGTAACCCACATGCTTTAGTGTCTGTAGGATTCAGGGCATAATCTGAGAACAGCCCCGATTTTGCACAGTCTTGGGGAGGAGGGGTAACCTTCCCATTAGGATTAGCCATACATCTGCTATAGGGGTCAGTGTGGCTGCAGCCTCCCACCCCAACCCAGAGGTCAGACCTGGGCCCTCAGTTTGTAAGCAGTGAAAGTCTCCCAATGAAAGGCATTACAGAGATCGAGGCAACAGGAGGGAGGGAATTGCTCTGGGACGAGCCCTCGAGAGCGAGGTGAGAAAAGCAACAAGGTGGGAATGAAGCAGGGAGGTGATTTCAGCCGGGGGTGCCATATAGGAGAAGGCTGCCCCACTGCCATGGGGCAGAACATGCAGACACCAGGGGACGCGTGGAAAGAGGCAGTGTCAAAGCAATTCTGATGAGGCCAGAAAGAGAAATTCACTGCAGGTGCAACCTCTCTATTCCGGCACCCTCGGGACCTGACACGTGTTGAATCAGAGAATTTGCCAGACCATGGGAGGTCAATATTGTCTAGCAGCATGACCAACACTTCTACTGCTTGCTGGGCTCTTAAAGACATTTAGGGGTAGACTGGAGCTAAACAGCAGCAAAGAACATTGGCAGCCAGGACTGGTGGCTGTAAGCAACTTTATGGGACTGTGGGAAACGTCGCCACGCCCACAATAAGTGGCCACCTGGCTACGTAAAATCATGCCGGACCAGAGGTGTTCAACCTGTACTGGAAAGGAGAACACAGTGCCACTGGCCATACGGAGGATGGATTTGGGGGCCATCCACAACAATACATGAAATCTCACAGCCGGCTACACTCATTGGCTCGTGTATTTAAAGAGGTTCATTAGCAAACACCAGACACATGCTTACCACACCCTCGCCTAATGACGGAACACGCCAGGTGCGGGAGCAGCACGGAATGGGGTAGGCCTATCCGTGGCCACGGTTCACACGTGGCCACCGGCTGACAGGGATCAAAACCACCGGCCCCACACAAACGGGACCTTTCACCCACCCCTCCCCAGCTCGCAGCTGGCTGCTGTCCTGCCAGCACCTGCCACAGCTGGCTCCCTCTGGATGGGCAGATTGTGACGTCATCCAGCCAGCGCGAGATCACAACCGAAAAAAACCTCAGATTCCAGAGATCGCCAAAGCGTGCCAGCCACGGGCCCGATCCGGGGAGCGTATTCCTCCCAGGCAGAGCGACAACACGTGGCGCTGAACAGCGACATCACCAGGAAGCCAAGTCAGCGAGTATTTTCAAGCTCAGACCTTTGCAGGATTGAATCATAAGAACGGCCAGACTGGGTCAGAGCAAAGGTCCACCTAGCCCAGCATCCTGTCTGCTGACAGTGGCCAATGCCAGGTGCCCCAGAGGGAGGGACCAGAACAGGGAATTATCACGTAATTCCTCCTGTCACCCATTCCCAGTTTCTGACAAACAGTGGCTAGGGACATCCTCCCTGCCCCACCTGGCTAACAGCCATTGATGGACCCTCTTCCATGAATGTATCTAGTTCTTTTTTGAACCCTGTTAAAGTCTCGGCCTTCACATCATCCTCTGGCGAGGAGTTCCACAGGTTGACCGTGCGTTGCATGAAATAGTACTTCCTTTTGCTTGTTTTAAGCCTGCTACCTATGAAGACCCATCACCATGTGTCTCCCAAAGATGCCGCCACACGTTTGCCAGAGCAGCGGGTGCGCGTTCCATCACTTGAAGCCTGGTGAAGAGGTTCGCTGCAGCTCCATCCCCACTTTCCTGTGGGAATCATCGGGTGGGAGTTTCTAAGCTGTGCTTTCCAGGCAGCGAGACTAGATGCTCAGAATGGATCCTTCCAGCCTTGAAACCTACACGTGCCCATTTAGTATGTCACACCCGGATCCGGCACTCACTGCGGCATGTGCTTAAGTCAGCGGGACTCGTCACGTGCATTATGAGAAGGGGATATGCATGGCTAGGGCCAGCTTTTGGGCTCTTGAAATTAATTTCCATGGATTTTGTCTGCTGAAGCTTGGTTTGTGGCGTTTTGATTTTTTTTCCCAAAGTGGGCCAAACTTGTCCATCAGCAGGAGCATTTTTTTTTTTTTTTTAAGATGCCGCTTGGTCATGCAAAGTTCAGTAGCGACAGATGCAGAGGCTCACGCACAGATGCAGAAATTAAAAGGCCGGGATAAGCCAGGCTCCCCCTTCCTGGTGAGCGTCTGGGGGTGTTGCTGGCTTAGCTCCTGTTGCTGGGAAAACTGATTTGCCGCTGCTGGCCAGCTCCCACACGCTCGGATCGTGGGAGGCGGGCTGCAGCCAGACACACAGCTGCCAGATGGGCCAAGTTTCCCAACAGAACTCTGGACCTAGGTTATTTTGCAGGCTGCAGCTCTATCATTAGATCATTACACAGAACAAAAACTCTCTCCTGCCACTGCTGCTGGCTGCAGGACTCGTACACTGAGCAGTGGCCACGTGTGACTTTTGGACGCGGGCGCAAGGCAGGGCTGCTATCCGACCAGCACACCAATTCGTCTGCCTCTATAAACTAACCCCCTCCTCGGCAGATCAGGTAGGGCCCATTGGACTCCTCCAGGGCTCAGAACCCAGCATTTAGGCCAAAAGCAGCGTTCCCGGTCGGCTGGGCGCTTGTGCAGCTGCTCAGGAGATTCCAGTGCTGCCCAGCGGATTAGCAGAGTGTCCTCCGCTAGGTTGGTGTTTCACATTCGCACATGCCTCGGTGCACATACAAAATTTATTCCGCACTGTCGCACTGGGGCAGCTTGCCGCAGACCGGGGCTGCTCCAGTCGTCCAGAGAAGCCCATGTCTGCCCAGAGGCAGGGGCTGCTCTGGTTGTCCATCAACAGGGCTGCAGCAGGGGGAGGCTCTAGCCAGCCCCCCCCCCCGCCAGTGTTCCCATTTGTCGGTTAACCAATTAAACGGGATTTTACATCTCCATTTCACACATGGGTAGAAAAGATTCGCGGGAACGTTGGCCAAAAGACATGCTCAGGATCAGCTGCTTGGGTATTCCGGGAGTCCAGTTGGAAGACACCGGCTTGATCTTCGGGAAGAGTCGGGCCTGTTGCAAACTTTAGCAGGTGCTTTGGAAATGTGGGCCCGTCCCCTTTGTGTGCCTCAGTGTCCCCTCTGGGAAACATGGCTCAGGCCTGGTTGAACCCTCCTTCCTCCGCATGCCCTGCGGAGCCCGGCCCACCGAGGAGGTCAGCCACGGAGTAATACCAGGAATCTCTCTCTCGCAGGCCCCTGCGGTTTATTTCCAAAGCCTACTTCAGAGCTAACCAACCAACCCAAGCCGACGGCCCCCCCCCCAGCGCACTGGTTATTAGCTTTGCAGACGGGATTTTGTTCCCCTACAGGAAAAACAAATCACACAAGGAACGTGATGGAAACTTTGCTCCAGTGCCCTCCCCCTTCTGAGGCAGATGGCTGCTAAGCGCCAATCTCCCAGCTGCGCAACTGCTCCTAAGGGGGGAAAGACTTGACTGTTTCACCAGGCCGAGGCAGCTGCAGTGCTGGAGGAGCTAGACCGGCCTCTGGACAGCCTGGCCCACGGAGCCTCCTGCCTGCTCTGTGCCAGTCCCGCTCCGAGACACATTCCAAGCCTGACCTACAGCCTCGTGGGATGCAGGGCAGGACACCCTCCTCCTGCCCCGTTCTGCCTCCTCCTGTCCCTGCTCTTCATTGCAATTGTTGCTTTGGGGAGTGTTCCCTGAAAACATCCACTCGATGTGCAGCAGCAGTTAAAAAAAGCAAACAGAATGCTGGGACTCTGTCAACCTGTGGAACTCCTTGCCACAGGATGTTGTGAAGGCCAGGACTTTAACAGGGTTCAAAAAAAGAGCTAAAGAAATTAACGGAGGATAGGTCTGTTAATGGCTAGTAGCCAGGCTGGGCAGGAATGGTGTGTCTAGCCTCTGTATGCGAGAGGCAGGAATGGGAGACAGGGGAGGGATCACTTGATTCCCTGTTTTGTTCACTCCCTCTGGGGCATCTGGCATTGGTCAGAAGACAGGATAGCAGGCGAGATCGCTCTTTGGTCTGACCCGTACACACACACAGCCTGACGCAGCCCGGATCAGCGGCAGTCACGTTGGGCTGTTGGCTCGGCTCCCATCAAGCACAGGATGGGCACTAACAGGCCCGTGTGCTGGGAGGCCTAGCACCGAACGGGCCACTAAGACTCTTATTCATCTGAAGCCCTCCCCCGGCGGGGCCTGCGGGGGAAGGAAGCTGCTGTTCTGCAGCTACAGGTCTGTCTGCAGGGCGGCCAGGCCGCCGTCTGGACTGGCGGCATCGCCCCAGTTCAAGGGAAGAAGCCAATCAGCATCGTCGGTTTTCTCCCAGTCGGGTCAGCCACCAACTGGGGATGTAAAAACCCGTTTAATTGGTTAGCCGATTAAAGGGGAGGTGGGCAGGGGGCCTGCTCTAACCCAGCTGGGCTGAACTGGCTGGAGCAGCGGTGGGCCCCATGGTTAACCACTCACATCCCCACCTCCCACCCAGCAGGGACCCCGGGGCAGCAGCACAGGCTGCTCGCTGCGGCCCGGCTGGAGCGGCCCCCTTGCGACAGGCCAGGGTTATTAGGAGGCAGCCAGCTCCCAGGCATCAGCTCCCAAAGCCCAGCACTTGGGGGCGGTGGGAAGAGAGACTGGGAGGGAGGCAGATTCCCGCCCCGCCGCTCAGTTGAGAACGATGCTGACTCGTCTCTCTTGTGACTGGCCATCGATTGCCACGCTCAGCCTCGTGCCAGGCCAGAGAAAACTGAGATGCGTGGCCACGGCTGCTCCTCCGCGTCAGAGGGTCACAGGGACGTGAATCACAACATGGCTGAGCAGGCAGGGCCCAGACGTTTGGGTTCAGCTGCCAGATCTTTATCAACCTGCTACGCGACTCCCAGCAAGTCACTTCCTCTCCCTGCACTTCTGCGCTCTCCGGGTCACGTCTAGTCAGACTGCAAATTCTCCAGGGCAGGGACTGTCCCGCTCTACAGGTTTACACAGGCCCCGATCTCACTGGGAGGAAGAACGAATCTATGCAGAGTTCAGTGCCAAGGGGCCCCAAACTCAAACGAAGCCTCTGGCTGCTCTCACAGCACAAACAATCACGTACGAGGGGCCGAAATCGCCCTCAAACGTGGGAGGGGAGCCAATTTCCTGGGGACACGAATATTTTCAACCCTTCTCCGCAGTCACATTATTTGCTTCTTGCTCATCAAAGCGCAGCCGGAGCCTTGCTCCCAGCGTCAGCATAACGCATTTCAGGGACTACGGAAACACCGCTACCCTGAAAGGAAGCCAACATCGGAAGGCGCCTCAGGCTGCGTTAGGTTAATGGCAGTTTCTCATCTCTGGAGCCCAGGTGCTGACCCGGAGTTAAGTCCCAGACAGAACAAACTGGGCTGATTTCAGCCTAGTCCTGAATGGCCGTTCCTCCCTGCCACTAAGCCAGCTGTTTTCAAACTTTTTTTTTTCCCCCTCTCATGATCCAGCTGAAGAAAATGGTTGATGCCGCGACCCAACAGAATTTGACAGGAGTGCGGATTCCAGGGTGGGGTGGAGGATGGGAGCTTTGGGGTGCAGGAGGGGGCTCTGGGAGGGGGCAGGAGGGGCCGACCTCGAGCACCTCCCGGTCAGCGGGGGGGCTAAGGCAGCTTCCTGCCTCTCCTGGCCCCGCAGACTCTGCTGTGCCCCAGAAGCAGCCGCAGCAGGTTCCCAGCCAAGGAGTTTGGAGCTAGTGCTCAGGGCAGTGCACAGAGCCCTGTGCAGACCCCCGCCCCCCCCCGAGGAGCCGGGCCTGCTGCCGGCCACCTCTGGGGCGCACCGCAGTTTGCAGTGGCAGGACAGGCAGGGAGCTTCCTTAGCGCCCCCCCCCCCCCACTAGTCACCAGATCCCCCGGCAGCCACGAGCCCCAGCGCCCGACCTTCCACCGCCCAGTCCTGGGTCACAACCCCTAGTTTGAAACACACTGCCCTAAGCCGTCACGCAGGGCTGACTGGCAGCCGGCTGAGGCCTGAACCGCAAGAGATGGGCTGCAGTGAAGAGACAAGAGGCCATGGCTGCGCCGCGCATGCGACCCAGGAACCAACATGCAGAGGGGGGGACCGAGTAACAGGTGCATTGGTAGGTGCTGTGGGGCGCACGATTGGGGCGCACAGTCAACACCGTCTATGGGAAACCTGCCCGACCCCCGACTGGAAATTCATCCCCACCCCCAGTTCCCAGAGACGCCGCTGAGAAAAGGAAAAACGCTGCAAGCTTAACACCCGCTTGTCCTTTCAGGAGCTCAGCCACAGGGCCGAGCCAGCCCCCTCCCGTCCCTACTCCGATGGACTTCGGTTAGCGGCTTGACCCGCACGTGGACTGCTGGCCTCTGCATGAGAGAGCGTGGGACCATGGCTACTGAGTCTCTACCAGGCAACCCAACCCCCTCCCCCTCCCATCCCAGCTCCAGCCATGTCAACATCCCTCCTTTAACCCGGAGAAACAACTCCCCGGAAGAGCAGAACAGCAGCCAGATCAGGTCAGGCCATGGCCCATCTGGCCCAGTACCAGAGCCTCAGGGGAGTATACAGAACAGGGCAGCTGGAGTGGTCCACCCCAGCTTCCCCTCTTGGCTTCTGGCAGGCAGAGGTCTGGCCGCACCCTAACTATGGGGTTGCATCCCTGGCCATCTTGGCTAACAGCTATTGAGGGACCTGCCCTCTGTCAACTTACCCAGGTCTCTTTTGAACCCCGCTTTACTTCTGGCCATCACCACACCCCACGGCAACTGGCGTGTGCCTACGTACAGCCTCGCGTGGATTCATTCTGCCACCTACTCATTTCAGCAGGTGGCCCTGCTTTTTGTGTTGTGGGAAAGAGTAAATAACTCTACTCCCCGCCCCAGTCGTGATTTTAGAGACCTCTCTCACAGTGCCCCTTGGCTGTGTCTCTTCTAAGCCAAACAGCCCTTGGCTTTTTATTCTTTCCTTGTACAGCAGCTGTTCCATACCCTTGAATATCCGTGCTGCTCGTCTCCTAAGCTTTTCTAGTTCCATCATGCCCTTTCCGAGATGGGACGCCCAGAATCGCTCACAGTATCCCAGGTGTGTACAGAGCGGTGTTACGATATTTTCTATCCCTTTCCTGATCCATCATTATCCTATTGCAGCCTCTCTAACTTCCCACTGCATTTCACCGTCATCCTGGTCAGACCCTAGAATTCTAGAACTGGAAGGGATCTCAAGAGACCAAGTCCAGTCCCCTGCCCTCATGGCAGGACCAAGCACTGTCTAGATCAGTGTTTCTCAACCTTTTTTTATACCGTACCCCCTTTAAAAAAATTATAAGTACCTCTAGTATCTACAGTTTTCAAAGACAATTTTTTTCCTACCATTGCAACACGTTTGTTTAAACAACTTAATCGTAGCTGGCGAGTAATTAAATTTTTGGGTGTAAAAAAGTACAAAAACAATAAAGCGCTGTAAAACTTAAAATAAAAATTCAGCTTTCTCCAAATTTCAGTAGTGTGGACATACCCCCCAGACTTCGAGTACCCCAAGGGTAGTCGTACCACTGGTTGAGAAACACTGGTTTAGATCATCCCTGACACATGTTGGGTAGATGTCTGTCCAACCTGCTCTTAAATATCTCCAGTGATGGAGATTCCACAACCTCCCGAGGCAATTTATTCCCACATTTAAGCACCCTGACCAGTAGGAAGTTTTTTCTAAAGTCCAACCTCAACCTCCCTTGCTGCACTTTAAGCCCATTGCTTCTTATCAGGAAAATATTCCTCCTGCGATATGCTTTTTAATCAGGTATGGCATTTTTGCCCATAGAGATTCGACCGTATTGTTTGTTTCACGTAGGACACGGTTTTCCTTATCTTGGAATGCCCCTGCCCTTTCCGTCTACACTGCCGTTCCTGTATATTTGACACCCTGGTATTAGCATGTCCCTTCATTACCCTCATTGCAATAAGGTTCCATGATCCCTAGTAAGTCAATATCCTCATTTAATGCCAGGCACCCGAGAGCACCCAGCGGAGCCCTGAGATGGCCAGCATTTGCGAATGAACGCTTACAAATTTTGCCAAGAGTCAGCTGCTTGCCTTCCCATGTCGGAGTTACCTGGCACGCTGAGTGAGCGCCCCTTCAAATCCTCGGATTATCTGAAGCCAGCAGGAGTTGCACCTTCCTACAGCACAGGGCTCAAGGACTCCAGAGGGAGGGGCCTCTGGGAGCAAGCAGCTAACAAAAACAGCACACACGGTACACACGCCACAGTCCTGGGGAGATCAGGCTGTTAATGAGGCAGCGAGCCACCCACTGGGCAGACAGGCACGATGCTTTCAATATGCATGGGCCGTCCGCTGGGAGCCAAAACACCAACCCCACTCTCCTTAATAGGGTTGCCAGGTGTCCGGTTTTGAACCGGACAGCCCAGTATCTGAGCTTTCTGTTCGGGAAACAAATTGAGAAAATAGAAATGTCGGGTATTTTCTAAATCAGATGGAATGTCGATTGTGATGCAAGGTCAAGTGTATTTTTGCTGAAACCATCTGGCAACCCTACTCCTTAACGGGAGAGTCATGGTCCCCTAAAAGCCGCTCTTCCCTCACAGGGCCCCAGTTGGAGGGCAGCCCTTCCAAACACACCTGCCAGCCAAAGGGTCTGTCGGAAGGTGGGGACCATCCAACCACGCGGCGTGCGGGGCCGGGTTACAGAGGGGCAGAACCTTTTCCCACGTGTGCCGAGTACCAGCTGGAAGCATGGAACAAGCCCTTCTAGCCCTGTGCCAGATTCACTTGGGAAGCACTTAATTAGCTGGTTAGTACCAGGCCAAGTCTAACGTACCTCCCAGGATGCTACCGAAACCCCTGAGATCATGTGGGCTGCGTTGTTGCACCCGGCAATCACTTTTTGCACCCACTTTACACAGGTAGGAGTTAGGGATGTTAAATGTCGGTTAATCGATAAGTCGAGTAACCTCATGAATTCTGATCAGTGAGGTGACTATTCTATAGTCCCTGGGGGCGGGGCCAGTAGCCAGTGCACCTCACTCCCCAGGAGCCACCTGCCACTCCATGCTGCTGCCGCTGTATCAGAGGCAGCAGCACGGGGTGCCAGGCAGGAGCTGGTCTGTGAAGGGAGCCAGGTTAAAAATCTGCTCTGGTCACGATCCGGCTGCCTGTCACCCTGTGCTATCGCCTCTGATAGAGGCAGCAATGGCAGCAGCCCTTGTCGGGGGTGGGGGTCTGAGCTACCAGACCTGGCACAAGCTGGAACTGAGCAGGGCTGTCTGTCTGCCCAGCTCCTAATACACTTTAAATGCAGAGCTGCAGCCAGGGTAGGTCCCGGTATGAGCCAGGACTGAGCCGAGCTGCTGGCCAGCTTGCTATAGAATTCACTGGGGGGGAGGGAAGGGAAATGCGTGTAGTCTCTAGCATTAACCTATAAGCTTTTGCTTATCGGGTAATCGACTCCACTATTACACCCCTAATAGGAGTGAGCAGACACGGGGGGATGCAGTGGGGGAAATCAGGTGTGGGATGTGCTGGGAGGTGCTTTCCAGACTGATTGGAAGAGAAC
Organism: Pelodiscus sinensis; assembly: GCF_049634645.1. Taxonomy (NCBI): domain Eukaryota; kingdom Metazoa; phylum Chordata; order Testudines; family Trionychidae; genus Pelodiscus; species Pelodiscus sinensis. The sequence continues at coordinate 11,202,535 of NC_134739.1, forward strand.
ACACTAGAGACCAACTCCACCGGGTAGCAAGGAGGAGAGTCTAGGGGGTTTTTGGGAGGGGGGGACTGGAACAGTAATTACTGGTCACACCCCATGCTCACACAAATGCTCTCCAATCAGGCACCGGACAGCCCCCCAAAGCAGCAGCAGCCCAGTTCGACAGGATGCCAAGGTTTCTCCAGAAAGGGGAAGTCGCTCACTCCTCCCCACGCAGCAACCAGCGGCAGTGCTGGACGAAGGGGGTGCCCCTCAGACCACACGGAAGCGCTCGGCTTCTGCCAGCGTCTCCCGTCCGCCCCCGTGCGCGCTCCTTAACGGGAGCGAGGGGCCTGAACTGAAAGCTACAAGCAGGACCGACTCTGGAGTCGCAACTTGCAGCTTCCCAGTCCCGTTTCCAGAACGCATCGTCCGACCGATCCTGAGCAATGTCCGGGTCCAGCCTCGGGGGGTGCCAAGGGAGAAGGGCACCCATCTGGGGTGCTCTTGCTGGAACACGGTTTGCTACAGCAAACACTGACTCAGACTTTTGAGGGGAGCTGGCTGGCATCGCTCGCATCACCCCCCCTCTGATTACCTGAGCCACCTAAGAGATGTTTATGGGGCCCACAGTCACTTCTGGAGGCTGGACTTTCCAGCATAGAATGATCTCATGGAACAGGAGGGGCTCCCCCATTAAAGCTACCAGCAGCTTGAGTTTCCCCTTAGAAACAGCAACATGGCTGCAGAACAGTATTGTTTAGCCATGCTGTGGTAGCATTTAGGAGCCACAGGCCTGGGTCAGCACCAGACCCTGTGGTGCTTGGAGCTGTACAAGCACAAAATAAAAATGGCTCCTGCCTCAAAAAGTTGGCAACCTAAGGGAGGTGAAGATTGCAGGCCGAGGTGGGCAATTGTTTTCATGGAAGGGGGGGGGGGGGAATTCACAAATTTTGGTATGTAATCGCAGGCCACCTCTGCCCCCCCTTGAAGGGGCGGGGCTTTGGGTGGAAGGGCTGGGGCTAGAGAGAGTGTGTGTGTGACATTTTATGTGTGAGAAATAGACTTTCTGACACAGATTGAGTACGTGCGGCAAAGGGACAGGAAAGTATGCGTGGCAGTGTGGATGTGACAGTGATTGTGTGGGGGGGGGCACAGACTGGGAGTGGGTGCTGGCTAAGTTTGAGAGAAGCCACCTCTGTTTCTTTAAGGAAAATCTGTCCTAGTCTGCTGCCCGCCCCCTCACTGCTATTTCACAGGCTTGATTTGTACAACTCTGCTGACTGTGTGTCTCCATCTACAACCCCTGCTCTGCAGAAATGGGGTACAGGGGAGGGGAACACCCTGACTTCAGCCAGTTCCTGCACAGTTAGCAGGAAAATCCTGGGAGCCAGGTGGGAGGAGGGGCAGCCGAACACACACTGCCAGCTGTAAGTCTGCACCTCTGCTAATCAGCTGGGAAGGCCAGAGGGAAATACTTGGGGCCAGATCCAACCCCGGGGCCGGAGTCTGCCCACTCTTGTGGCAGGCTGTGCTGGAGAAGCATGCTCAAGAGGCAGGAGTGGGGGAGAGGAAGCACTTACCAGAGCCAGAAGTGAACTCCCTATAGGGGCTTCACATCCCAGCTGTCCAGCCTAGAGACTAAGTGAAGGTCCCACGGACAGAGCAGGCCTCCCCTGGGGATTTCCCACAGCTGCGCCCGCCCGAGATAGCTACTGCCAAGAAGCTGTGGGTATTACAGGCTGTTTGCCTGTAAGCTGCGGAAGGGCTCTGCTCTCCCCACCTCCTGCTCCCCCCCCCCCCCACCATTAACCTCTTTGTGACAATTCAGGGACCTGTCGCTGCCCAGCTGTGCAAGTTCATTCCACAATATTGCACAATAGGGAACCGCTGCCGGCGCAGGTTCCCTGCTCTAGCGGCACAACTGGATGGGATCTGATCTCAGGGCTCAGCTGAGAGGCTCTGGGTGACTCACTGAGGGGAGGACGAAGGGGGATGGGATACAGAGCCATTCACCTGGAGGTCACGGGTTCAAATCCAGCTCAGGCTGGCAGAGAAGTTGGACCTTTCTGGATCGAATGGAGGTGCCAGCCACAGGGGAGACCCCAAAGAGGCTGTCACAGGTAGGGACCAAAAGGCCTCAGTAGGTCAGTGATTGTGGGGGGATGGGGCTGGATTTGTAGGGGACTTCTCAGGACTGTATCTCTTCTGTGGAGAGCCTAGAACTGGGGCTAACTTGCCAGCAAGTCACCCCTCTCTGGAGACCAGCAGCCCCTCCTTCCATCACCCCCCCCAGAAAGCCGGAGATGCTGCCACTGACTGCGCAGAACGCTCTCAAATCTCCACCCCTCTCCTGCAGGGATCCCAGCTGTGTTTTGGCTTGTTGCTTTCCAGGCTCCCCCAAAGAGCCATGGTTCCTCTGGGGACCTTCCTTGTGCTGCCTGCAGAGTTTGGTAAAAGGCAGCCTGGAAGCTCCAGCTCCTACCCCCGCCCTAAACCCTCAGCTCGACACAGCAAGCCACTCTGGAGCGCTGAGATACGGTCCAAAGGCCTAACACCAGACATGCACAAAAAAACAGCCAAAGGTCGCGGTGCCCTGGCAGGCTTCCCAGCCTCCCCCCACCCAGTAGGCACTGCTCTCCCAGCCGGCTTTCCAACATCTCGTGGCAGGTTTCCCAGAACTGCCCCCATTCCAGCTCCATTGCCCAGAATCCAGCACCCCCACTCTCTCTTAGCCCCCTGCTCCTTCCCTTCCATCACTGGGACTTCTCCCAAGCCTGGCACCCCAACACCCTTGCCTCTCCCATCTGCTCCCCACAAAGCCTACACTGCTCTGCCCTGGTTCCCCACATGTCCCTGCAACCCTCTACTCCAATTCCCCCCCGCAGTTCCTTCCCCTCCCAGGTCCCCGAATCACTGGATTCTCCCCACCCCTTAGTCTCCTGCATCTCCCAGGGCCCCCCCAGTTTCCCTTCCCCTCCCAGGTCCCTGCACACCCTTCCCCAATACCCCCCCCCCCAGTCCCTTCCTCCCTTTGCCCCCAGTCTCCCTTCCCCTCCCAGGTCCCCCCAAGTCCCTGCAGCCCCTTAGCCCCACATCCCTTCCCCTTCTGTATCCCCCCCAGGTCCCTTCCCCTTCTGGGTCCTCCCACAACCCTGCACCCCTTTGTCTCCAGATCCCTTCCCCTCCTGGGTACCCCCAGGTCTCTGCACCCCTTTGTCTCCAGATCCCTTCCCCTCCTGGGTACCCCCAGCTCTCTGTACCCCTTTGTCTCCAGATCTCTTCCCCTTCTGGGTCCCCTAGGTCTCTGCACCCCCCTTGTCCCCAGATCTCTTCCCCTCCTGGGTACCCCCAGGTCTCTGCACCCCCTTGTCCCCAGATCTCTTCCCCTCCTGGGTACCCCCAGGTCTCTGCACCCCCCTTGTCCCCAGATCTCTTCCCCTCCTGGGTACCCCCAGGTCCCTTCCTCTTTCGGCTCCCCCCGAGGCCCCTGCACCCCTTTGCCTCCAGGCCCCCCCAGGTCCCTTCCCCTGCCGGCTCCCTGCACCCCCCAAGTCCTCTTCTAGGTCCTTGTGCCCCCCGCACGCCCCAGCCCCTGCTCACCGCGCAGCCGGCTCTCGGCCCGCCGCCCCGGGCTCGCCGTGGGGGTCTCTCCCCGCCGCCCGGCTCCGCTCCCCGCCGCCGCTGAAGACAACACAGCAGCTGGAGGCCCCGCCCGCGCGCCCCAGCAACCCACGCGGCCGCGGGGCGCCCTGGGAAATGTAGTTCCTCCGGGTTGGCCGGGACTCCCACATGTCCCATGGCTCCAGGCCGGGCTGCGCCGCTCCGCGTCCCCTGCCGCGCCGCTCGCTGCCCTGTGGTTATCATGAGTCTTTCGTGTTCTCCTTCATTTTAGTATTTCCCCGTGCATGGGTTCCCATTCTCTGATTTTTTTTTTAATTAAAACCACGAGGACTCCTGAGGCAACTTAAAGACCAACAGATTTATTTTGGAAAACCTTAAAAAACAACAAATGGTCCGGTAGCACTTTAAAGACTAACAAAACATGAGCTTTCGTGGGCACAGCCCACTTCTTCAGATGACCAGAGTGTTGGAAGTCCAGGAACAAGAATAAATAAGGGAAGGAGGGAGGAGGAGTGGAGGGAAGGAACAAAATTGGAGGGGGGCTGGTAGATAAGTTTCAAAGGGATAGCCCAGCCAGTCCGTAACAGGAAAAACTTAAAAAACAGTTAAATAGTTAAAAGAGGCTGATAAGAACCATTCGTTTGCACTAGGAAAGGAAGAGTGTTTTGGCAGCTGCTTTTGTGGGCAAAACCCCCACACCATCAGATCCGACTTGCCCACGAAAATTTATGTCTAAATAAATCTGTTAGTCTTTAAGGTGCTGCAGGACTCCTCATTGTTTTAATAAAAAAATAATCAGAGAATGGGAACCCATTTTGTTTTTGCAGCTCCAGACTAACATGGCCTCCTCTCTGATCTTTTATTGTGTGCACGCACCTCCGTGATTCTCTTGTGACTTGTCAGCCTCCCACGCTTGGCCTTTTATTGCGTTATGGTTTGCTGACCATCAGCAGCATGCCCGCCGCTGCACGGTACGCACTTTAGGCCAGCAAAAAGCTACAATCCTGATCTTATGCCCACATCACTTTCATAGAATCATAGGACTGAAAGAGACCTCAGGAGTCATCAAGTCCAGCCCCTGCCCAAAGCAGGACCAATCTCAACTAAATCATCCCAGCCAGGGCTTTGTTAAACTGAGACCTAAAAACCTCTAGGGATGGAGATTCCACCACCTATCATGAATCCCTTGAAATCATTGTAGTAGTAAAAACAACAAGGAGTCCTATGGCATCTTACAGAGTAATTTATTAAGACATACGTTTTCGCGGGCTGGACCCCACTTTGTCAGATGCAAGTAATCTTTAAAGTGCCACAGCCCCATTAGTTTTGCTGAAACAGAGTAACACGGCTACCCCTCTGAAATTTGTAGTAAAGTTAAGCATGGGAATAAATGCTTGCAGAACTGGAAGTGGAAGTGTGTACTTAATAAGATGGTGTGTCAGTAAACATACAGAATTCAGTGGGGCTGCCCCCATGCTACAAGGGGCAGCGGCAAAAACAGTCTTTGCCCTGAAGAGCGTACATGGTCTGTGAGCTCAGTCCTGCAAACGCTCATCTCTTTACTCACAAGAGCCAGACTGGAGCCTGCATTGGGTGGAGCCCGTTCCCAGATGGCCCTCAGCTAAAATCAAATGGGGCTCTATGCAGTTATGAGGCTCCAGCTGCAGGAATGAGAAATCAAGTGAGTAAAGAAGTCCACAAGTAATGCACATTGGAAAAATAACCCCAAGTATACATACAATATGATGGGCGCTAATTTAGCTACAACTAATCAGGAAAGAGATCTTGGAGTCATTGTGGATAGTTCTCTGAAGACGTCCACGCAGTGTGCAGCAGCAGTCAAAAAAGCAAACAGGATGTGAGGAATCATTAAAAAATGGATAAAGAATAAGACGGAGAATATCTTATTACCCTTCTATAAATCCACGGTACGCCCACATCTGGAATACTGCATACAGATGTGGTCTCCTCATCTCAAAAAAGATATACTGGCATTAGAAAAGGTTCAGAGAAAGGCAACTAAAATGATTAGGGGTTTGGAATGGGTCTTATATGAGGAGAGATTAAAAAGATTAGAGCTTTTCATCTTGGAAAAGAGGAGACTAAGGGGGGATATGATAGAGGCATATAAACTCATGAGTGGTGTGGAGAGCATGAATAAGGAAAAGTTATGTACTTGTTCCCATAATATAAGAACTAGGGTCCGCCAAATGAAACTAATGGACAGCAGGTTTAAAACAAATAAAAGGAAGGTCTTCACACAGCGCACAGTCAACCTGTGGAACTCCTTGCCTGAGGAGGTTGTGAAGGCTAGGACTATAACAAGGATTAAAAAAGAACTAGATACATTCATGGAGGTTAGGTCCATTAATGAGTGGGTAAGGAATGGTGTCCCTAGCCTCTGTTTGTCAGAGGGTGGAGATGGATGGCAGGAGAGAGATCACTTGATCATTACCTGTTCAGTAATTGACCACTGTTAATTAGACAGGAGACTGGGCTGGATGGACCTTTGGTCTGACCCAGTGTGGCCGTTCTTATGTTCACATTGCAAAGACGCAGCAATTGTGATATAAGCTGAAGGTAGGCAGGGTAAGGCAGCTGTTGACAGAAGGGTGGTGGTGTGGCTTAAACGGGTGTACTTGAGCGGGGCCACGATGCAGCCCCAGTTGGGCCCTGCCCCCACCAGCTTCCCTTGGGCTAGAGCTGACACCAGCTGAATGTAGGGTAGATAAGGCATCAGTCTCTGGACTGTGGGGTTGTGGCCCTGGCAGCCACCACCCCTTGCCCTGGCTGGAGCTGGCATCTGCTAAAGGTGGGGTGGTCCCACCAGTGGGGGGTCTAGGATGGAGATTGTGTGTAGAAGGGCACATGGGGTAAAGGACTGGGATGCAGAAGGCAGGCTGCTGAGGGTAGGAAGTAGAGCATGGGGAGGTGGCGTGAGATGGGTTACCTTACCTGGCTGAGGCTGGGCTACCTGCGCAGCATGAGCTGGATGAAAAGCAGGGCCAGGATCGCCACAGGCGGAGCATGGCCTCCCCCCCTACCCATGCTGCAGCAGAAGGGGTGCCACCTGCAGCCACACGGGGGCCAGACTGGGGCAGTCAGATGGGGGTTGGTGCTGGGCCAGAAGCCAGATGGAGGTATCTGCTGCCGCCCGCCCCTCTCGTTGTCCCAGGTTGGAGTGTGCCCTCCGCTGGCCCTTGAAAGGAACAGAGTGCCCCAGCCGGCTCTTACCCGGGCACAGCGCCTCCCTTTCACCTCTGGGTCAAGGGAAAATAGACCAAAAAAGCCCCTCTTGACCTGAGTTATTGTCCCTGTTTCAAATTTTGAATTAATTTTTCATTTTAAAGAACTCATCGCCCCTCTCTTAAGAGTGGGGGGTTGACCTGGGGGCGTTTGGTCAAACTTTCCCTCCCCATCCCGCAGGTTTGTGCGAGTTGGCTGTTGGCCTCCACCCCCGAGGTGGCTGCATTTCAGTCCCGCCATGTACACGCTGTCTGTACAGCCCTTTGGAATCCTATGGAATTAGGTGTGCTATAACAACAGGAAATAATTAACATAAGCTGTTAATAGAAATAATAATTGCAGGTAATTTAGTGTTCTACCAGCTGTGGCTGTGATCCAGAAAGCACTTAAGCATGCCCCTTATTTTTAAACCAACGAGAAGTTCTGTTGACCTCCCTTGAACTGCTCACGTGCTTAACGTTAAGCAGGTGCTTAAATGCTTTGCAGGGCCAGGGTCTGAGACTGTGTGTGTGAAATAACCATTCACTAACCAGTGGCACTGTGCCACCCCTGTCCAACAATCCTGCAATTTACAGTCGGATGCACTATGGCATCTTTGGGCCAAGGTCGGGAGCTTGTCTCCACTCTGAATTCTGCTAAAAGGGAGCCCGTCTGAGCCCTGCATTAATAATCAGCAATTAATGGTGCTAAATAATCAGAACTAAGCACCTTGGAGCTAAAGTCCAGCAATAGGCGTATTCTTTTGCATGTTTTGTGCGGCTTGTGAGCTTTTCCCACCAAGCAGCAGCAGAGGGTGCCAGGCTGTTAAATGTCTGACAGAGATGCAGTTCATCTGGAGAACAGGTTTCCAAATAACAGCCTGGCACCCCCTGCTGCTGCTTGGTGGGAAAAGCTTACAAGACGCACAAAGCATGCAAAGGTCTATGCCTATTGTGAGGGATACGATCGAGGTTTATAAAATCATAACTGGTGAGGAGAAAGTGAGTAAGGAAAAGTTATTAACTTGTTATAAGAAGTAGGGGTCACCAAATGAAATGAATAGGTAACAGGCGTAAAACAAATGAAAGGACCTTTTTCTTCACACAGTGTACAGTCGACCTGTGGAACTCCTCGCCAGAGGATGTTGTGAAGGCCAGGATTTTAACAGGGATCAAAAAAGAACTAGAGAAATTTATGGAGCTTAGGTCCATCAATGGCTATTAAGCAGGATGAGCAGGAGTGGTGTCCCTAGCCTCTGTTTGTCAGAGGCTGGAAATGGATGACAGGAAAAGGATCATTTGATGATTCCCTGTTCTGTTCACTCCCGCTGGTGCACGTGGGAGACAGGGCACCGGGTTAGATGGATCTTTGGTCTGACCCAGTGTGGCCGTTCTTATGTCCTTACTATTCCAGCCCTACGCTCCTGCACACTGGGCTGTCAGTCCCCTTCCGCCCCTACTTACTGAATTTCATTTCAGCCCAATTTTTCATCTGTTCTTTTTTTTTCCACCCTCACTGTGCAAAAATTAGCCACAGACACTTTGTTCTCTTGGACTGGAGTTCAAGCAGCAAGAACAACAACATGGCGAGCTTGCTGCTGGTGATCTGAATGAAAGTCATTGAGGTTTTCCTGGGCTAGCCCCAGAAATCAATGCAGATCTGCACTTGACAACTCAGCTGCTTTCTGCCGTATCCTAGCCCCGCTACTGCTGAGTTGGAGCCCCCAGTCACGCTCTCAGGAACACATGCAAGGTGTGGCTTGGTCACAGAGAGATGGGTCGTTCCTTGTCGTTTGTCACCTGGCTGTCAGCCGGAGTGATGTTAGCAACCTGTGCCAAACTAGCCAGCCTGTTGACAGGGAGCCGGGGTTAATTTAGGGTTGTGTGTGAGAAGAGTGTGTGTGGCTACGTTAGCGTGTGTGTATGGGAGTAAATTACATTTATGTGGGTGTACGAGACAGCCTCAGCGCACTAGGCGTGCGAGTGAATATGCGTGCGAGTATGGTGCCTATGTGTGCGCGTGCAAATCCGCGTGTTTACGATTGTGTGAATGTGTGTTCTTGTGTGACAGCCCAGCTCTTTCCACCGCATTAATCACACTCGACGTGGCCATTTTGACCTGGGAGATTTTTTTTTAACAATTGCCTAATTACCATCCCGCCCCCCCCGGCATGATTAACCTGTAGCATCTTCCATGACACCACAATTTAGTGCTGCCTGGGTGGGTGTTTTTTTGGGGCATGTGGGCAACTCTTCACTGAGACCCACAAAACTCTCACCGCTGCTTCACTGAAGTGCCAGGCAATGGACCAACGATTCTGGAGCCGTGACAGTGCCATCTCCAGCAGCTGTCCTCGCTCCGCAACCCCAGTGGCCCCTCCACCCCACTTACTGTGAATTTCATGACAGCTGGCATGCAGCGCCTCCAGCTGAGCTCAGGGGCTTGTTACACTAGGCGGGTAGGATTCGCAATGAGCATCAGTCCCTGCCATAAAGAGTTTACAGCAAGACTAGACAAAAGGCAGGAAGGGAAACTGAGGCCCAAAACTTGCCAAGGGTCGTGCAGCAGGTCAGTTGCAGGGCTGGCATACAGCTCCCCTGCTCTGTACGGCAGGACCATGCCCACGAGATCTGGGCGTTCCTGGGTCACTCCTACTTGTCTCCTGCTTGTGCTCTGCTGATGTTGCTAAACAAGGACCCTGCGCTATCTCGGGCTTGGGTGCTTGCCGTGTTGCAGCTCCTAAGTCAGCGGTGCAGGAACATTTTTAAAAGTGGGGGTTCTGAGCTCTGTTTTGAACAGCTGGTGGTTCTCTCTGGTTCCGTGCACCCCTGGTGGGGGAGGAGACTTTGCGCACTCTCCCCGTCCCCAGGTCTCGATGGGCCTGAGGGCGGGAGTACAGCAGGGGGGTCATGAGCCGGGTCAATCAGCTTGGCAGGCTGGATCCAGCCCACGGGCCATATCTTGCCCATCCCTGGTATAGCCTATAGGCGATATTGTCTAAAGCCCCTCCCCCAATCTTTGCTGCTTTGCAGACTTGCCGGTTCTGACATGCTGATGCCACATCCACTGCAGGGCCTGGTCTGCTTTGTTGTTTCGGGGGAGAAAAAGCAGGAAACCTCATGAGATCAGCTTCCATCTGGATGGGAGATTGTGGTTTAGGACAGGGGCTCTGGCCAGGGCCGCATTATGACTTTCGTGGGCCTCTCCCACCATAATAATATCAATATTAAAAATTATTTTTGATATTACTTTAAATAATTCAACATTTTATCTTTTTTCTGTTTTAGGCAAAATTTAATAGATTTTCGTGGGCCCTAAAAGTTTCATTTTTTTCTTCTGATTTTAAAAGAAATTAAAACATTTTCGTGGGCCCCTAAAAGTATCGTAGGCCCTAGGCACTGTGCCTACTGTGCCTAATGGATAAGTCGGCCCTGGCTCCAGCCTCTTGGGTGCTATTGCTGCCCAGTAAGTCTGAGGATCAAAACACCTGGGCTGCGTCTAGACTTGCAAGTTTTTCCGCAAAAGCATTTGCTTTTGCGGAAAAACTTGCCAGCTGTCTACACTGGCCACTTGAATTTCCACAAGAACACTGACCATCTCATGTAAGATCGTCAGTGTTCTTGCGGAAATACTGTGCTGCTCCCGTTTGGGCAAAAGCCCTCTTGCTCGAATGCTTTTGCGCAAGAGGGCCAGTGTAGACAACGCGGGATTGTTTTGCGCAAAAAAGCCCCGATGGTGAAAATGGCGATCAGGGCTTTCTTGCGCAAAACCGTGTCTAGATTGGCACGGACGCTTTTCTGCAAAAAAGTGCTTTTGTGGAAAAGTGTCCGTGCCAATCTAGATGCTCTTTTCCGCAAATGCTTTTAACGGAAACACTTTTCCGTTAAAAACATTTGCGGAAAATCATGCCAGTCTAGACGTAGCCCTGGATTTGAGCCCAAATACGGGTGGGCAGAGGAGTTGTCTGGACACAGAAGGGGAGAGAGTGTCAGGATTTCTGAGCTCTGCTTCCACCCAGGAGGGCTAGTGGGGAGACAGGGAGGCTGGCTCTGGCTCTGCTTTGGGGCAGAGAGGGTGGCGAGAGCAGTGGGAAAGGGGAAGCCAGCGATCTTGGGAATTTCTTCCTGGCTTGGGGAGGGAGTATGGGTGCAGTGCAAGGCTAAAGAACCTTTTTTGGGCCAGGGGCCGCCGACCACAGAAAAATGAGTTGGGGGCTGCACACAAGTGAGAAGCAAAAGAAAAGAAAAGAAATAAAAAAACCCAAAACAGAACCCCCCTGACTGAGGAGAAAGACTTTCCCCATTTTCCCCTCACACATCAATGCTCAGTGGGGCCCAGGCTAGTAGATCTGCTCTGTGGTGGGGCCAAACATGAGGGGTTCAGTGGGAGGGGAAGACTGCTGGGAAGCAGGCTTGGAGTGTGGAGTCTGGGTGGGAGGGAGGGTGCAGGAGTGCGTTGGGGGTGGGATGCCAGGGCAGGGATGCTGGGGCAAGAGGTAGGATGCGGTAGCAGAGGGGGCTGTGGAGTCTGTATGGGAAGGGACTGTGGGGTTGGAGCACCCTGATGCTGGGGGGGAAGCCCTGAGTCTCGGGGGGCCAGATTCAGGCAATCCGGGGGCCAAATCTGGCCCCTGGGCCATAGGTTCCCCACCCCGGTCTAGTGGTTAGAGCAGAGGGCCTAGGCACCAGGTTTCCTGCATTCTGCTTAGAGCTGATAAAAACCCTGAAATGTTGCAATTTGCTTTTGCTGTTTTGGTTTTTTTGTATCTCAGCTTTGCAGAAGGGCTGTGATTCTCTGCGAAAGCCAAGCCAGCCCCCTGCCTTTTCCTGCCCGCTTCTCTGTGCCGGGCGTTTCTCGGCTGGAAAGGCAAGCCCTGGTGCACAGCTGACATGCGCTCCAACAAAGGGACTGGCGCAGGAGAGGAGGGGGTGTTTGCAGCAGAACTGCGGGGGGGGGGGGAGGGGGCCGGGGAAGGCTCTGGCTGGCTCACAGACGCAGGGTTGCCTGACTGTTCTTTCGCGGGGGAGGGAGGGGAGCTCCCGACGGAGCTTGCCTTGTTGTGTAGGAGACACACGCCCCTACGCAGGGTCTATTTTTATCTGCTCTCCCGCCCGAGCGAGCAGAATCCCTCTGCACCGTGACATCTAATTTAGCAGCTTCCCCGCATCCCGCTGCCTCGGCACGTGAGCGGGAAACTCGATGCGGCAGCTATTTTTAAATCCCATAAATATTAATCCCCATTTATCAGGCAGCCTCGCTCAGCTGCCTGTGTGTGAAGGCCTCAGGAGCTGTGTGTGTGTGTGTGTGTGTATGTGTGCATGTACGCAATCTTCTAGCACTTACTGTGAAAGGAAATAGCACCTTCCACTAGGTCAGTGTTTCTTAAACTTAACACCAAACCATTTTTTTTGAATGAGGAACACCAAGGATTTTTTGTTAAGCCAAAAAAAAAAAAGGATTGGGGGAAAGTTATTAAGAAAAAAAAAAAAGGCGCCTGCCCCTTTAAGACTAACATATTTATTGGAGCATAAGCTTTCGTGGGCAAAGACCTGCTTTGTCAGATGCATGCATCTGACGAAGCGGGTCTTTGCCCACGAAATCTTTTGAACCAATAAATCTGTTAGTCCATAAGGTGCCACAGGACCCCTCATCGCTTTTGTAATTCAGATTAACATGGCTACCCCTCTGATACTTGCCGCTTTAAGGGCGACCATTTTTAATTCTGTTGTTCTCCGTGGCACAACTCCGACTGCCTCACGGCACACCCGTATGCGATGGCACACAGTTTAAGAAACTCTGCTCTAGGTGCATCTCCAGGGTGAAAGGAACTTACAATTTCTTACAGGTCCTGCCCGCTCTTTAAATAGCTCCCCGCTGGCTTTTGCTGCAGCTCAGCCAGCTCTTACTGGTACCACGGCTCACCCGCTCCCTTCCACCTCTGGGCATCCCTCATCTAACCTCACATCGGCGATCCACAGGCTTGGGACAGTGGCTGGGTTTTGAGGAAAGGGAGGAGAATTTTTTTACTCTCCCGAGGGTTGGGGGAGAAGGGCCCTCATTTCCCCCACCATGTTAGCTGTCACCCCTCTTCTTCCTCCACGTCAAGGGGGTGAGGTGTGTGGGGGGATAGAGGTGAAGATGGCGGGTGAGGGCTTCTTCTTTCACGGAGAGGTACCATAGCAGCATCCCCATAGTGGAAGCAAGGAGCTCAGACTCTGATCTGGATGTGCAGCTGGTTAAATCGGCACTGCCCCCTGGACGTCAGTGCAGCTGGGTTGTCTTATGCCCACTAAGGAAGAGGCCCTGAGTAAAGACAACCGGATTTATTGCCAAGACCTCCAGACTGGCTGCAACGGGGTTATGGGGAGGAGAGATGGGGCAGGGGAGAGATTGATTCTACACCTTGGTCGGTATTGCTCTGTTTTCTTCTCCCTTGTTTTAAATGTTTTGAAAAATACCTAGGCTATGTCTACACTCACGGCTTCTTGCGCAAGAATTATGCAAATGAGGCTAAGCGTGGAATATCGCTGAGCCTCATTTGCATACCTAATGAGCCGGCATTTTTGCGGAAGAGGCTCTTGCGCCAGAAGGAGCTGTCTACACTGCCCCTTCTTGCACAAGAAACCCCCTCTTGCGCAATGCCGTTATTCCTGAAAATAATCGGCGTGGTGGCATTGCGCAAGAGGGGTTTTCCTGCGCAAGAAGGGGCCGTGTAGACAGCTCCTTCTGGTGCAAGAGCCTCTTCTGCAAAAATGGCAGCTCATTAGGTATGCAAATGAGGCTCGGCGATATTCCACACTTAGCCTCATTTGCATATTTCTCACACAAGAAGCCGCGAGTGTAGACATAGCCCTGGGCTGGGTAAGGCACTAGAGCGGGAGGAGGTGCCAGAGCAGAGGAAAACAAGTACCGTATGTAGCTCTTTGTTATTTATTACGAAGACTTAACCAGCGTTGCTCGGGGCCTTAACTGAAATAAGTTTTGATTTCTTCCTTTAAATCCTAGCTCTGGGGTGGGGTTGGGGAGGAGGGGTTCAGTTTGCAGGCTGCCCCGGGGAGAGAGGACCACCCCAGCCCCCTCTCACCGCAGCAGCTACGGCCAGGTGAGAAGCGCCTCTTCGTGGCCTCTGCAGCGGGCACAGCCAGGGGAGGGGTGCATGGGACAGAGACACACAGGCACAAACTCTGAACTATATAGCAGATCGCTATCTCTTTCTCCACCCCTGCCCCCTGCTGGTCCAGTGGGGTTATAGCTGTCCTGATTCCCGTCTCCGGCCCTTTGCTGCCCCCATGGTCATTCTACAGTATAACTCCCTCCTACCAGAGCCCTCCCTTTTCATGTGAAACAATCCAATTCCAGGCACATCCCTTTGTCCTGGCAGAACTATGCCCTGACCTTGCTTTAAGTTAGGAGACGAGGATGCTGCCTCCCGAATTTGGTGGGCCCATCTCTTACCATTTAGGAGCTCCTGAACCAACCTGACTCACAGATGGGCAGACAGACAGATGCACAATCTCTCTCAAATATACAGTGGATTTGTGTCATGGAAGTATCTAGGTGCCCAGGCATAGACCAGGGCCCCTGGGTGCTGTACAAACACAGAACCAACCAGCTGTCCTTGCCCCAGCCCGCTGACAACACAAAGCCCTGTGGAGCCCTTCTGCTGTCTTCAGCGAGCTGCATCGGACTCCCCATGCAACTTACAAGCTCTCCGCCAGCTGGCCTGGCCCCAGAGGGCCTCGGCGCCTTCCCATCATGCTGTGTGCCTTTGGCTCATCTTACCCAGCCAAGTGGAACGAGGTCAGTGGCTCATTTCACGCTGGGCACTGCAGCGATTAGCACACAAAGGGTGAGACCCGACTGTCCCAGGGCGGCCCTGCTCTGCTAAGGAGAGTGTTTCAGGTCCGTCCTGGCTGCTGAACGCCCAGGCCAGCAGCGACTCCTAACAATGCAGCTGCAGCCAGGGGCTGGGACAGGAGGGCTTCCCGCCCTCCTCCCGGTTCGATGGGCCAGCTCCTTCTGCTGTAAACAATGGGAAACCTCGCGGCATCAGTGGTGCTACCCTGCCTTACCCCCCCTCCCCCTCCACCAAGAGCCTCGCCCGATGCTCTTCCCCCATCGTCCTTCAGAAGTTTTCCCTCCACGGCTTCCTTGCCGCGTCCCCACCCCCACCTCCTCCCTGGAGGTTCCCCCGTCGGCTGCTGTTTGCAGTCTGGGTCAATAGGTTGCTATATATAACTGCAGCGCTCCAGCGAGAAGTCTCCTCGTCAGCTATTTTTAACCCGCTGCAGCCCCGCATCGGTGGCTCCTCTCTGCTGGGAAAGAGCTGTACCGCACTGCAGGCTCGCCCTGGGAACTGATTTATCTTCTGGCAGCTGCCGTGGGGCTGGCAGGGCCCGTCATGCAGGTGCCAAATGGCCTTCGAGGAAAATAAATAACCGTCACGGAGCGTGCGTCGGAGAGCGAGAGACGGGACGGAGAGAACTGGGTTTGCTCAGTTTGGAAAAGAGAAGGACGTGAGAGCAGCTTTCAAGCAGCTAAAAGGGCGTTACAAGGAAGAGGGAGGAAAATTGTTCTCCTTGGCCTCTGAGGCTAGGACAGGAAGCAAGCGGCTTTCGCTGCAGCAAGGGAGGTTTAGGTTGGACATCAGGAAAAACTTCCTACCTGTTAAGGGGGTTAAACACTGGAATAAATTGCCTGTGGGTGTGTGTGCGTGGAATCTCCATCACAGGAGATATTTAAGAGCAGGTTAGCCAATCAGGGATGGTCTAGATCAGTTTCTCAACCCCTTTTTACATTAAAATATTTTTTTTTGTAAATAAATTAATGGAGATTGCCTGTCTCCTAGGACTGGAAGGGACCTTGAAAGGTCATTAAGTCCAGTCCCCTGCCTTCACAGCAGGACCAAGTACCATCCCTGACAAATTTTTGCCCCAAATCCCTAAATGGCCTCCACAAGGATTGAACTCACAACCCTGGGTTTAGCAGGCTAACCCTCCCCCCCTTTTTATAAAGTACCCCTTTAAAAAATTATAAGTACCCCCACTACCTACAGTTTTCAGACACCATCTTTTTCTACTGTTGCAACACGTTTGTTTCAACAACTTAATCGTAGCCGGCCGGGCGATGAAATTTTTGGATGTAAAAAGTACAAAAAGAATACAATGCTGTAAAACGTAACACAAATTCAGTTTTCTCCAAATTTCAGTTGTATTGACGTACCCCCCCCAGTCTCCTCGAGTACCCCTAGAGGTACTCGGACCACTGGTTGAGGAACACTGGTCTAGGTGGTACTGGGTCCTGCCGTGAAGGCAGGGGACTGGACTCGATGACCTCTCGAGGTTCCTTCCAGTTCTAGGATTCTATCGCCGTGTCGGTGGCGGCGTGCTGCAGGTAGGCTGGCTTTGTGGTCCCCTGGTGCGCCCAGCAGGGCACTGGGATTCTGAGCCGTTGTTCCTCCCTGTGCAGGGGAAGCAAAGCTGCAGTTGCCAGAGTGCAGGAAGGCAACTGGTGTTGCTCAACAGCAGCCCTGGGCGACAAGGCAGGAGCGGGAGGGAACGGGCGTCCCAGCTCTCCTTGGAGAAGGAGGGCAAGAGGACACATCGTCCACTCAGGGCCTGCCGGTCTCTTCCTTGTGGCCGAGCGCCACTGTGCTGTGTTTAAGGGGGCTGGCAAGCATGCACCCACCCCCGCCTCGGCCCTGCCGCCTCGTGCGTCGCTGCTGGCTGCTCAGCGCAGAGCCGGGTTCCCCAGCAGGCCGGCGGCGGGAAACGAGGGGCAGAGACAGCGACCCGTTCCCCTCAGAGCCCACCTCGGCGGCACTCCGTGGCATTCCAAGGCGGCGTTAGCTTTGCCTTGGCTGCCCTGGGGATCCGGCCCCTTCTCACGGCTACAGGGCCAGCCGGGATCAGACCAAGTGCCTGTCGGGTAGCGTCACTTTCTAGGGTTGATTTGCCACCAGGGCCCACAAATCAAATCTCAACCCAGGGCCCTCCCCGGGGGTCATTAGCCAGGAGAGACACATGAGGAGCACGCCACGAACGCCCCCAGTGGGGTCACGGCTGCGTTCCCGTGCCAGGTCTGAGGGGCAGGAGGACACAGAAGAGGGGCGAGGGTGTGGGGAGGGAGCGGGGTCTGAGAAGAGCTGTCAGCCCCTCGCTTGCGAACCAGCTCCAGTTATTCACTGCAAGGTCGTCCTTGGAAGGGACGCTCCCGGAAAGCATTGCAAGTGCTGGAACGGTGTTGCCGTCCCGTCTAGGGCAGCTTATGGTCTGGTGGGCCCGATGCAGCCCCTGGCTTGCCTGGATCCAGCCCTCGAGGCCCAGGGCTCCAGCCCTTTCACGGCCCCCCACGGGGCTGGAGCGCACAAAAGCTACTAGCCTGGGTGAGGGAAATATGGGGCGTGTTTTTCCCCTCAGTTGGGGCCCACACTAGAGAGAGTTTGTTGTGGCTATGTCTAGACTACAGGGCTTTATGGGAAAAAGCTACACAAATTGTGCGCCACAGTTTGCGAACCTTTTTCCGAAGAGGCTTTTCCAAAACTTGGCCCATCTACACTGTGCCAAATTTTGGAAAAAACCCTCTTCCTGAAGCGCTCTTCTTCCTCGTGGGAGGAGGAAGACTGGGCTCCCGAAAATGCGCATCTGCTCCTCCACAAAAAAAAAAGCGGAGGCGCAGCCACGTGCCCTAGATGTGGCAGAGTTTTAGTCTAGACCTGGCCTGTGGTGGGTTCGTTTTGTTTTGCTGCTCCCTTGTGTGCGGCCCCCGACTGATTTTTTGGTAGGGCAGCAGCCTCCGACCCAAAAAAGGTTCCTCAGCCCTGATTTAGGGCCTCTGGCAAGAATATGGGGGAGCAGACAATCCCCGGAGGAGTCCTAAAACCCAGCCTGAACGGCTGCAGACCCAGCGAGGGCAAGTGGGGGAGACAGAGGCCAGTCTTGCTCAGCTGCCCAGGACAGAGGGGGCTGGAGAGCAGGAGGCTGAAGGTTGGTCAGCCCCCCACCCCCCATCTCCGGATGAAACACAGGAGGACCAGCGTGCAGGTGGCAGACAAACGGCCACAGAGAAAGGCCCGAGAGGGGCAGCGCGGTGCAGTGGAGAAAGCAGCAGGCAGGGAGTCAGGACTCCTGGCCTGTAGACCTGGCTCTGTCACCATCCTGCTAGGTGGCCCTTGGGCAAGTCCCTTCCAGGCTCTGTGCCTCAGTTTCCCCCCCCCCCACACACACTCTCTGTCTACTCCAGGGCAGGGAACTTTTCCGGGGAGGCCACCGACCCACAGAACAATCAGTCAGGGTGTCCTGGGGCAGACTCACCTCCAGCCGGCAGTCCTGGGAATTAGCTCATTAGGCTGGCTAGACGCCCCCTCAAGCTGGCATCTCCGCATGTTTCTCTTTGTCCCCAGCATCCTTTTCAGGATGCTGCCCGCCGGCAGTGTCCACACCAGTGTCTGAACCCCCCCTTCCAGGGGGGAATATTCTTTACTCCGCTGTGCACGCCAGGGTCCTCCCCTCCCCAGTTCTCCTCCCAGGGAACACCCAGTTCCCCTGCCCCCCCCTTGCCTCAGTGACCCACTGCTAGTCTTCATCTAGCCCCTGCCTCTGGGGCAGACTACAGCCTGTAATGGCCACTCCTCACTGGCAAAGGGGTGTGGACCTGCTGCCCCTGCCTATCATGGCTTCCCCTTGCAGCCCCAGTAGCTCCAGGCTTCCCCAGCCCAGCTCCAGCTCTATGAAGCCTCCTGCTCTCTCCAGAGCAGCAGTCAGTCCTCCCTCTCCCCCCAGGAGTCCTTCTTTGTATTGCCCCCAGCTGGGCCCTCATTAACCAGAACGGCCTGGCTGGGGCTTCCCTTGCAGCCCTCACTCAGGGCTGGGGTTTTTGCCCTTAAAGGGCCAGTTCACCGGGGCCCCCACACAAGTGAGAAGCAAAAAAACCAAAAAACAAACAAAATCCCCTCACTGAAGTGGCCCCCGACTGAGAAGGAGAAGGACCCTCCCCACATTCCCCTCACTCCCCAGAGCCTTGGGGGGCCCAGGCTAGTAGATTTTGTGGGCTCCAGCCCCATGGAAAGATGGGTGGCGAGCTGGAGCATCAGAGCAGGCTCCTCAATACAGGGGTGGGGGGAGAAACCAGGACTTCAGGGACCGGATCCAGGGATGCCGAGGGCCACATCCGGCCCCCGGCCCTTAGAATCCCCACCCCGGTGTACACTGCCATAGTCACGGGAGGGCAGAGGGTTTGCCGGGGAGGGGGTGCAAGATCCTCAAACACGGGAGCTCCCCCACGTCTGGCAGCAACCCCCCCCCCCCATTCCTCCGACGGCTGCAGGGTGTGCGCTCCGCAGGGGAGCTCTGGGCATCTCCAAGCCACAGGCTTTCGCCGGTTGCCTGGAGACCAGGGATTAGCATGGGGAGATCACAAACGGCTGGTGCCTCCAGAAAGCCACCCCCTCCCTTCCCCGCTTCCCTA
The DNA here is from genome assembly GCF_049634645.1 of Pelodiscus sinensis. Taxonomy (NCBI): domain Eukaryota; kingdom Metazoa; phylum Chordata; order Testudines; family Trionychidae; genus Pelodiscus; species Pelodiscus sinensis. The sequence goes on from NC_134739.1 coordinate 11,221,825, forward strand.
CTGCCCTGGAAATGGGCCAAGCCTGCTAAAAATAGCCGGGCTCTCGGCAGGAGAGCGGGGAGCGGAGGGCGAGCCTAATGAGGTTCTGCCAAGGAAACACCTGGGGCTTTAATGGCGCCATTTGTCATCTGTCGAAACAAACAGAGGGTCGATTTGGATGATCCTGGACCCAGGGCCGTGCCAGATGGAGCCTTTCTGTGCTACAGCCCAGATCTCGCTGCTCTGGAGCCGAGATATAACCAGAGTCGCAGCTGGCTGCATCATGGCTCTGTCTCCCGGGTACGTCCAAGCAGGCGCACCTGGCTGCCTCACAGCTCTGTCTCCCGGGGATGTCCGTGCAGATGCACCTCTCTCACTGCTTGATCCCAGGTACCTCCCCAAAGCTCTTCGATCACTAGTGGAGACACCGCTGCAGGGACCTTTCCCTCCTCCAGTCCCGGGCGTCAGGGATATTTGCTGACTCTGAAGACCCCAAACTCCTTCCTCCCTGTGTGGGCCCATAACCACCTCCATCTCTCCCCCCCCCCCCCCCCCCCCCCGCACCTTGCCGCATGCGGAGCCCTTCTCCTCAGTGGAGTCCAGCCCTTTTGCGTACCCCACCTTAGCAGTGACCTGGCCTGGCCTTGTCCTTTTGGCAGAGAAATCTAGACCCACCTTCATCACCACAGAGGCTGAAGGCTCATGTAGTTCTTCCAGGATGGCTTCTTGGGAGCAATCCCCAAAGCTCCCAGATCCCCAGGATCTTACATGAGCAATGCTCGGTAGGGAAGCGGCGGAGAGGGTCCTATTGGAACAACCCAGCTGCCACAGACATGGGGCGGCTCGGACTTTTTCTTTATATTCACCCCTTTTTGGTGGTTGGTGCAAGTGTCAGTTTTTGACCTCCTTAACTGAGCCCGGAGCCAGGCCAGTTGCGTGGCAAATGATGTATCGTTTTAGTGGTGAATTCTTATCGGTGAGTCGACTATCCTACTGGAGCCAGGCGGGCCGGCAGACAGTGCACTTCATTCGCAAGGAGCCCCCTGCCACTCTGTGCTGCTGCGTCTGTATCAGAGGCAGCAGCGTGAAGTGCCAGGCAGGAGCTGGTCTGTGAGGGGAGCTAGTTTAAAAACCAGCCCCCTTCACGGACCAGCTGCCTGTCGCCCTGCACTGCTGCCTCTGATACAGAGGCAGCAGCGCAGGACGGCAGCAGCCCCTGTCCAGGGGGAGTCTGAGCTCCCAGATCCCGTGTAAGCAAGAACTGAGCTGGGCTGCCTGCCTGCCTGGCTCCTAATACACTTGAAATGCAGAGCTGCAGCGGGAATAGGTCCCAGACCCGGCACAAGCCAGGACTGAGCTGGGCTGCTGGCCAGCCTGCTAAAAAATGTACTGGCGGGAGAGGAGGGTAAATGCGTGTAGTCCAGGGCATTAACCTAGAAGTTTTTGCTTATCGGTTAATTGGTTAATCGACTAGACTATTACAGCCCTAATACATTGTGCTTTTGGAACCCCATCAAGACAATCTAATGACTGGGCTTAATTTCACCACCCGTCCGCAGTGAAGTTCACCATGAGGGCTCTGCACGGGGATTAATGCAGGGAGGTTTCTGCCGCTGTCCTCACCCAGCAGCTGGGATGGTCCTGGTGAGCTCCATATGGGGCTGGATTAAGGTCTTCGTGGGCCCTAGGCACTCTGATAATCGGACACATTTACATGAGCTAGTAAAATTATTACATTCGATTGGGCGCTTTTCTTATTTGAGTCAATCATGAATTTTTCGTAAGCACTAAACGTTTTCGCAGGCCCTAGGCTCTTTGCCTATTGGGCCTAATGGATAATCCAGCCCTTTAACCCTTCTTTCTCTCTTTCTCCATGAGCCTTGATTTGGGAGGGGGAGGAGGGTGTCACGGAGGGGTGGGGAGTCACCAGGTCCTGCACCCTCCTCTCAGCCAGACGTGACTGTTACTAGCAAAGGCACACTAGGAAACTAAATGTAGTGGGGCTGATCTGAATAGGTGGAAAATGCCTTTGCCCCAGAAGGTGGTCCGACCTGGAAAGCACCGTATCCGTCACTGGCGGATTTCTCCAGTCTGAAATAAGCACAGACATGAATATCAAATTTAAAAGATATATTGAATACAACAGGTAACAACACAAAGAATAACCCCAGAATTCAACACTGCATAACTCAACCCCTCGCCCCAGAAGCAATAGAAGATAGCACAGTATAACTAGACAGGAGAGCACTATATTCAGTGTGTTCTGAAGTCAGATGACAGCCACGGCTCAGGACCTTCAACCCATTGGCATAGGCAGCCTCGGGGAGGAATACTGAGGAGTCCGATTGATGATTCGTCGATGGTATGACGGTAGGTTATGTTACACAGGCACCCGATGGTAATCAGTTCTCGGCTTCAAAATAAGGCCTTTGCCACAAGGGTTGGAGTGGAACTGGGTGATAGGCAGCTGCTCAGTCCGGAGTTACAGGTAGTTATAACCCACAACACTGGGCAATTGCTACAGTAGTGAGCTAATCAGGGCCAGACCGAGCCATTCCGGCACCCTGGGCAGACAGTTTAATTGCTCCCCAGGTTGGGGGAGGGCGCATGCGTGGCCACGCCCCCGCACTGGTGCATGGGGAGGGCGCGCGGAGCTGGTGGCAGCAGGACGCACATGCCCGGCCTGGCCTGGCCCAGCCCGGCTACCATTGCTGGCGCGCAGCCTGGGGCCACCCAGGGCAGGCCGAGTCTGGCTGTGAAGGGCCTCGCAGCCATGGGGGGAAGGGTGCTGCTGGCCAGCGCTGTGGGGGTTAACGAGAGCCCCGGGCGGCCGCTGCAGGGTGGCCGCTGGGAGCTGCTGCAGCCTGCGATCTGGGCGCTGATGGCAGCTATTAGGGGTGCTGTGTGCCCCTTACCGCTGCCATCAGGTGCCCCCCATAGGTTGGCACCCTGGGCAGCTCCCTGGCTAGCCCATGCCTTAATCCGGCCCTGGAGCTAATGCACCCTATAGGTAGCGGTGGAATTGAGTCTGGTTTGGTCTGTTGGGAAGCAGGTCCCGGCCTTCGCCACGGCTCTTCTTCAGCAGCGATCCGAACTGTCAGCTACTGGACGGTGAGAAGGAGCCAGGAGCAGGAGCAGGAGGAGCCCGATCCCTTCAGGGGTCTGAGCTTATAAAGAGCCCAAGGCGGGAAACAGCAGGAGCGTCTCTAGTGCACAAGGTGTGGTGTTGGGTGCAGATTAGCGTTCCTGGTGCAGACTTCAGTGCCGTGTGCAGAGCAACAGTGTCGTGTGCAGAGCCACGTGCTGTGTGCAAACGATGGATTTTGGCGGCAAAAGTCTTTTAGTCCTTTGGGTTCCATTTTGATTTCTGTGTAAAACTCAAGACTCCATTTTGATTTTAGCGTCCTTTTGGTTGTAATGTCCTTGATCTTAATAGTCTAACTTACAGTCAACATGACTCTCAGCCGACAGGGAGAACAGAAGGGTTATTGGTTCACAGGGACACAGCGTAGCACAGACGTGTCAGCACAGGAGCCAGAAGCAGCCAGCACCATCCATCTTGGGGAGAGGGGAGCCCAGAGCCTGGGCCCCCTCCCTGGATCCTAAGCCAGCCGAGACCAACTCACACACTCAGCCACTGGTCCCAGCCCTGCAGCCAGCCCCGCCTCCTCCTTTGTCCAACTTCCTGGGCAAAAGGTGTCACCTGTTTGCAAACCCTCCACCCCCCGCGCATGTTACAAGTGAGCTTTGGCCATTGTGTACGTGCTGGGCTGGGGCAGCCTCCCCTCAGGGAGAGTCACACCCAAAACTCCCATCCCTGTGCGGGCACCAGTGCAGCGCCCAGGGAAACTGAGGCACGCCCACACAGCACAGTACAGGACAGTAGAAATCACATGCAACATTCCAAATTGAACCGAGCGAATACCAGCCCCATGTTGGCACAGATGGCCTAGTGGTCAGTGCAGGGCCCCAGAAAACAGGGCTCCCATGTTCCATCCCTGTCTCTGGACAGGGAATTGCCTTTAGGGCTTGAGCCCCAGGGCGGGAGGCGTTTCCTGCGGGATCCGGGCTGTTGCTCTCCCCTCCGAAGGACTCGGAAGAGAACCTGGCAGCAGGGACATGTGTTTCTTTTATTCCCTGATCTGCTTTATTTATAGCACCAAGGGGCCGCGCGAGGCAGCGAAATCCTGGGGGGTGGCCAGGACAGATGGAGGGGCTGGGTTCACGCTCCCCAGCTTAGCTCCCTCCCCCTGGCAGAGGGGATGGGAGGGATGCGTCTTGCCTGGCTCCCCTCCCGGAGCCGTCGTTCTCCATGGTTCTGAACGCCGCTGTGCGTGGAGGGGTTGCGAAGTGGCCGGGGCAGGAGGCAGGGGAACATGCCTGGGCTCAGAATGGACCGGGGCTAGGTGGGATCACAGGGAGTGGAGCCATGGCAGGGGCACACTAGGCTGGGGGATGCGCATTGCTCCCCTGTCTGCCTTCTGCCCCATGCAGAACTGCTTGAGCTGCGTCCACACTGCAGAATGACAGCCCCCCCCCCCCACACCCAGCTGCATCACTGCTCCGGGCTAGGTACGTCCACTCAGACGCACCTGGGATACAACGCCCCCGCAGGGATCTGGGACCGGGGTCCTTAGTGCTTGTGTGATGTACTGGGGGAGCTGATTGGGCATTCACTGGTCACTATGCTTGGCCTGTGTCTGGAAGCACTGCCCAGCCAGGGGTCACCCTGCGGGCCCTCATGTCCCGTAGACCGTGGCCCAACCGGTTCTCACCTGGCCGGGGAAGGGGTTGAGACAAAGGAAGGCTGTGGCTTGGGGAGGGGGCAGCATGGAGGAAGGAGACTAAGCCGAGTGCTGGGGGGTCAGGGGCCTGTGGGCCCTACCCCAAGGGGTCTGAGGCTGCCTGGCCCTGATGCCTATGTCCACATCGCGCCTATGCTGGGCTGTGTCTCCGAGAAGCAATACACCTTCCATACTCTACCCGCTGGCGGAGTCACATCTTGCTGCGGACGGGGCGCAGGGTCAGGGGATCCCCGACACCTCGTTACAGCTTCCTGACCCAAATCCTATTGATTTGTGTGTGGATGGCAGGCCCCCTGGCCGGGGGCGGGAGGGGGCAAAGGGAGCTGCTGCCCCGGGGATTGGGCCTTTCGAAATGACCTGGGGCTCCCAGCTGCTGCAGCCGGAACCTGAGCCCCAGCTCTTCCACCAGAGACCTTGCCCTTTCCGGGAGCCAACCCCGCGCTTGCCCAGGGGCAGGGCGAGGCTCTCAGCCCCCCTACTAGTGCAGGGAAGGGGGCGTGAGCTCGAGCCTGGATCAGAATCTAGACTGAGGGTGCAGTGTAACTGTAGCCTTGAGCAAGTCACATGCCTGCTTGGTGCCTCAGTTTCCCCACCTGTCAAACAGGCATAACAACACTGCCCCGTCTCTGAGAGGAGTTACTGACGCGGTGTGTGCAGAGGGCACCCCAGCCCTACATGGGGCCATGGGAAAGGAAGCGTAGCAACGTGAGAGTTTCCTATGACACAGGAAAGCTGTCTCCCCCAAACCTGGTGTGTCACTTCCCCCCACTCCAAAGGGCTCTTCTTGCCCAAACGGGTCATTACACTAAGCCCTGGCTTGGACTAGGCCTTCCTGGAAGGGACTGGCAAGGCGATAGTCACTTACCTGCTGGCGCCAGGTGCTGTACAAACACAGAACAAAAAGACACGTCTGCTCCGCACTGGCCCTTTAAAGGCTCAAGCCCCACCCTGGGAAAGGGCTGAGAGGGAGGAGCCCACAGCTGGGGCAGAGACAGCCAATTAGGACCCAGCTGTGGCTATATAAATAAAGTCTCCTGCTTTATTAGACTTGCTCTAGTGGAGGAGCAGGAGGGACCTTGCTGCTGGGGGAAATGAGGGGCGTCCTGACTTAGAGCAGGGCTGAGGCAGCTCTGGCCAGGCAAACTCCCAGGTGGCAAGGCCTGAGGCTAGTAGGGCTGCAGAGAGGCAGCCAGGGGAGGTAAAGGCAGAAGGCCCACATTCCTTTGCCAAGGATGTGTGGCCATTTCAGGCTGCAGTTTGCCCCTGAGGCAGGGGCTAGATGAAGACTGGCTGTGGGTCACTGAGGCAAGGTGGGTCTAGGGGAATTGGGGATTCCCTGGGCGGGGAGGACACTAGAGTACAGGATGGTACCGGCAGGTGTGACACCAGCTGATAGGGGCACTCTAGGGTTGAAGAGCTAATTCCCAAAGCAACCAGCAGGGGGCACCCAAGGCGGAACATGCCCCTCCTCTGACACACTCTCTGCCCCAAGAAGCTTACAGTCTACATAGGAGATCTCACGCTGATGCCTTTGCGGGAGCAGAGCAAATCACATGGCAAAGGAGACAGAACCAAGCCTGCCGGGCGCTGGAGAGGGCAGCCTGAGATCCGTGGGAGACGGAGTCGGGTTTACGGGGAGCTGTCATGATTTGCAGAAATATCTCCTCTCTGGCATGCGAATCCTGCTATCAGGGGAGCTGGCACAGGTCTCTTAGCACAGGCTGGCTGGCAGCATCATGAGGGTGGGTTAGCAGCTGTGTCTGAACGGTGCGTATCCATAAACCACAGCAGAGCGGGTCCCACTGCCTGTAAAAGGAAATCCCTGTGTGAAGGGGTGGGGGAGAGGGGGGCAGTTCATAGCAGGGCGCTGTCCCGAAGAATCCGCAGGGCAAAAAGAGAATAGGAGCAAAACAAGAGAGAGCAGCCGCTGGCGCCGGGCTGGTATTATCAGCTGTGTTTGGGTAAACAGGAGTGGGGAGGGGCAGAATAACCAGGTTCTTAGACAGCAAAAATCACTCCCTTCTGCCCCACACGTCCCACCTTGCCAAGAGGGCTGAGAACTCTGAACTCCTCCCCCAGGCCTCTGTTCCCCCTAGTGTGCTGCATCAGGGAAGGGGCCAGGGAAAAATCCCCGAGCTCACGGGGGGGGGGGGGGGGGGGGGGCGGGTTGACCTACGTCATAAGAAAGGGCATGCCTGCACTACTGCGTTATTTCGAAATACCACGGCGAGCGTCCACACAGCAGGCCTGCTGGTTCGAAATTATTTCAGAAAAAACGGGCTTGTTATATCGAAAGAAGAAGCCCCCGTTCTAGGAGGCATAAGGCCTGTTTCAGAACTGCTATTTCGCAATAGGGTTAGTGTGGACACTCGGCTGCTGTTAATTCCCATGGCTCTTCCTACATTTAAAATGCAGAGCGGCAGCGCAGGTGGTACCAGCAGCTGTGACACCAGCTGATAGGGGGCGCTCCAGTGTTGAAGAGCTAATTCCCAAAGCATCCAGCAGGGGGCACTTGGGGTGGAGAGTGCCCGTCCTCTGACACATTCTCTGCCCCAAGGAGCTTACAGTCTACATAGGAGATCTCACGCTGATGCCTTTGCGGGAGCAGAGCAAATCGCATGGCAAAGGAACACTGGCCCCCTCCCACTGCTGCATCCCAGTGTCAGTCCTCTGGGGCAGCTGTCCCTTGAACAGAGTCAGGGCTCAGCCTCACCTGCACCAGGTGGAGCCCAGATGCCCCTGTGAAGGGTATGAGCCAGTTCCTGGAGCTACTCTCCCACCCCCCGTGGCTCTGCACAGGGGCCCTTATCGACGAATCGTGTCAACACGATTAGCCAGATAACCGCAATGGAACGTCCCTCACCCGTTCCCAGCCTCTGGGAAGCCTCGCTCTGCATCCTACATCGGCCTGCGTTTGGCTGCAGTCAAAACCCAAGTTTGTGGGAAAGCTGCCTAGGGTCAGGCCGGTAAAGACCTGGAAGTCCCCAAAGAGGTGGGCAGGCAGCTTCAAAAGCCCTCTGAGAGGCTCTTTAGGGCAGTGGGCGCAACCTTTTTTCAACCACGACCCCCATATTTTATTGTACTTGTGTTGCGACCTCCCAAGCTAATTTGAGCAGCGCAGCGCTTAGATCCAGGCAGCCGGGGGCTGGGCCCAGCTGTTGGTGGCCCCACGGCACTTAGATCGGGGCTTACGCCCACCGCTATGGTGACCCCCTCAGGAAGACGTCCGTGACCCCCTTGGGGGTCGCTACCCACGGGTTGAGCACCACTGCTTTAGGGCACCTACAAATTGGTTCGGGGACCTGGCCTGCCGAGCCACCGCGGGACGAAGTCCATCTTTTTGCCCTGACCGTGCATTTCTCTCCACTGCCTGGCTCCTTCCCTTCCCCGCCATGACACAGACAGGTCCCTTCCCATCCGCTTTTCCTCCCTGGAGCGGCAGCTGGCACCTCTCAGTCTCTGCCCGCTGCTCGCAACCCGCCCGTCGCTGTGGCAACCCAGCCCAGGTGTCCTGGCAGGCTGGCAGGCTTGGGTTTCTTGCGAGTAAATGATACTTGCACACCAAGCTGCTGGCGATGTGGGGGAGGGAGGGGGTAACAGATGTCACCTCAAGCAGCTCGAGACACAGGAACGGAGCCGGAGAGGGGCCCGGAGGAAACAAATACCTGCATGCGCCTGTTTGTGTGCAGCTAAGGCAGGACTGTGTCCCTAGAAGAGGTATCCCAGCCCTGGTCCCGCAGCGGTGATTGGGCAGCAAAATGGCAAATGAATTTTAATATTGCTAAATGCAAAGTAATGCTCACTGGAAACACAAACGATGGGGACTAATTTAGCTAGAATCACTCAAGAGAGAGATCTTGGCATCATTGTGGATAGTTCTCCGAAACAATCCACTCAGTGTGCAGAGGCAGTCAAAAAAGCAAACAATGTTAGGAATCATTAAAAAAGGGATAGAGAAAAAGACAGAGAATATTTTATTGCCTCTGTATAAATCCATGGGAAGCCCACATCATGAATACTGAGTGCAGATGTGGCCACCTCATCTCAAAAAAGATCTCTTGGCATTGGAAAAGGTTCAGAAAAAGGTAACAAAAATGATGAGGGGTTTGGAACGGGTCCGTATGAAGAGAGATTAAAAAGACTGGGACTTTTCAGCTTAGAAAAGAGGAGACTAAGGGGGGGATAGGATAGAGGTTTATAAAATCACGACAGGTGTGAAGAAAGTGAATAAGAAAGTTATTTACTTATTCCCATAACGTATGAGCTAGGGGTCACCAACCGAAATTGTAGTAGGTTTAAAACAAACAAAAGGAAGTTTTTCTTCACGCAGTGTATAGTCAACCTGTGGAACTCCTTGCCAGAGGATGTTGCAAAGACCTGGACTTCAACAGAGTTTAAAAAAGAACTAAATACATTCTTGGAGGTTAGGTCCATCAATGCTTATTAGCAGGGTTCGACAAATAATGCAATCTACTCGCCCGTGGTGAGTAGATTGCAACCCGGAAGAGCATGCGCAGATCACCAGACAGTGCGGCTGGCAAGGTCAGAATGGTGTCCCTGGCCTCTGTTTGTCAGAGGGTGCGAATGGATGACAGGGGAGGGATCACGTGATGATTCCCTGTTGTGTTCACTCCCTCTGGGGCACCTGGCATTGGCCACTGGGGGAGGACAGGACCCTGGGCGAGGTGGATGTTTGGTCTGACTCAGTGTGGCCGTTCCTATGTTCTTAGGACAAGAAGCAATGGGCTTAAACTGCAGCAAGGGAGGTTTAGGTTGGACATTAGGAAAAAGTTCCTACCAGTCAGGGTGGTTAAATAGTGGAATAAATTGCTTAGGGGGGTTGTGGAATCTCCATCCCTGGAGATATTTACGAGCAGATTAGCCAGACACCTGTCGGGGATGTTGCAGATGCTGCTTGTTCCTGCCGTGAGGGCAGGGGACAGGACTTGACCTCTCGAGGTCCCTTCCAGTTCTAGGGGTCTGTGATTCCATAATCAGGGGCAGCCCCAGGACATCGGCGGGGGTGACGGGCTGCCTCAGGCCCTCAGCAAAGCTCCGTGGCTGCGGATCTCCCTGGCGCCGGAGGGTTTGGAACATGCTCCCCTTGGTGCGTCGACCCCGCTGGTCCCCTCGCTGGAGGGCAGATAAACCCTCCCCCCTCCCCTACGCTTTCCTCACGGGCACAAGGCTGTCCAGGCCTGGGCTCCCGCTTGACACCGCTGAGGGGGGTACCTTAGGGCCCGCTCCCCTTCCCCTCGCGCTGCCCTGGCCACAGGCTCTAGCCCTTAGGCCAGGCTGCTATAACCCCCTTCTCCCCCACCGGGCACTGCTCCCCCTCGCCGCCAAGCCTGCCCCCGTGCCAAGGGGAGAGGGGAGGCCCCTGCTTCTGCCCCCCCCCCGCCCCAGCACCGTCACCAGCTGGGGAGCACGTGTCAGAGGAACCCACCTCGGCAGCCCCCTCCCGCTGTGCTGAGGGGAACTCACCTGGCGGCCCTGTGCACGAGGCCCAGAGGAAACAACCTGGGACAGGCCCCACCTGGGGCGGCTTCTCTCCAAGGGCTGTGGGGCCCAGGCACGTACCTCCAGGGGGGGAAGTGCTTTGCATCCAGCGGGCTACACGCAGGGTGAAGTTGGTCCCCAGGGTGGAAGCTGATTTGTCTTTCTGCACTGCCGGGAGCAGGCCGGGGGGGGGGGGGGCATCTTAATGCAGCACTTGCAGGGCTAGAGGGGCCCTGATTCCTGCTCTGCTCATTTCTCCCTCTCTAGGCCTCGCTGGGCCTTAAACCACCTCCCTCCCCACCGCGGGGCAAAGGGCAGGGAGGTGGGGAACGGCGAGTCGCGGCTGGAGAGTTTAAAGCAGGCGTCAGCCCCGGGCAAGGGACCGGCAGTTCAAATTGCGAGAAGGGAGAGTCCGCGGCTCGGATGACTCCGAGCCCCCCGCCAGCGGGTCACAATCCAGCTCGGGGAGCAGGAGAAAGGGGGTTCAAATCCGAACGTGTCCCCGGCCGGCGGCTCAGCAGGATGCTGCCCGGTCGCTGCCCGGTGTAATGCCCTGAGCTGGGTGGCCAGGCCCAGGAATCGGAGTTGTTCCAGCGCAGGCGGGGAAGCGTGTGCAGCAAAGTGACTGTACACAGCACCTTCCCAGACTCCTGCCTGGCTAACCCTTTGTCTATGCTGGGGTTTCAACCTGCACTGTGCACGGCCCCCATGTAGACACGACAGAATCCAGTGCCCCTCACAACAGTGGGTGCAAATCAGCCGCCTGGGGGCTGACAAGCCCTGCACGGACACGGGGTAATGCACGTTTCCAAAAAGCGGGATGCTCTGATTGGCTAATGGCCGAGGCAGGGGCTGTAATATGCCCCCGGTGAGTTTCCAAGTCTCGGTCTCCCCCCGCAGACTGGGGCTAATCACGACATGCTACTGCTCTGCAGCGCCTGGCACCCTGTCCCCCCTCCAGCTCCTCGGCGAGGGAGAGAACGGATCTCCCCACCCCCTTTTACATGGGGGAGAACAGAAGCCGACGGAGACAAACCGGCTTCCCGACAGCCACGCACGTCACTGGTGGAGCTGGCGACGGGACCCCGGAGCCCAATTCTGCCCCCGCCCCACTTTCATACCCGACCCCTCTTCTTTCCCTCCGCTGGGAATAGCGCCCAGGAGTCCTGATGCACGAGCCCCGAACTCCCCCAAACTGCGCGTGCAGCCCGGGCCTCCCTGGCAACCAGAGGGACCCGGGGGGAGAGGCGACGTGCTGCGCGGGCAGGAGAAAGCACCGGGGTCCACGGGGAGCCAGGCTGCAGCAGCAAGTGACGAGCCGCCTGGATCTGAGTCAGAGACGCCTCCTGCCGGAGAACAAACAGCCCCCGGCTCCGTCGGGGGAGCCTCCAGAGTCACAGGCCGGGGGAGGGCCCGGAGCCACGGCAGAGCCACTCGTGGGACCGGTGACACCCACCGGGCGCCGGGGGGCTCATTAGCGCCGTCATTAGCCGCGGCTTCCGGTGCTAAATGAAAGCCGCCAGCCGAGGCTGCCAGCGGCTTGGCTGCGTTCGTGCCCAGCCTGGCGCCGGCTGCCTCGGGGCGGGTCTGCATCCAAGCGGGCTGCTGGACTCCCCCGGGCTTAGCCCGCCTGGCCCTGGCCACCCCGAAGAGAAGCCCCCGGCCCCCGGGGAGAGAGAAGAGCTGCAGGCTCTGGGCACCAGGCGGGTGGGGCTGTAGCAGAGGGTCTGCGGATGGGTGCTGGGGGGGCACCCCTAGAGCTGGGGGGATCCTCAGGCTGGGGAGGCCGTGGGTCAGCATGAAGCTGCACAGGTTTGTGTGTGGTCTGCTGAGCATGGTGGCTCTCAGCCAGGGGTACACATACCCAGTGCCATCCCGAGGGGGGGCTCAAGGAACCCCCCTCCCCAAGCACAGGGCACCCACCCACCACGCCCTCGTCCCGCCTCTTCCTGCCCCCCTTATCCACCTTCCCTGGAGCCCCCTCCCCTGAGCTGCGTGACCCAGGGGATTAGCAGAGGGCCTAGGGTGGGGGCGACAGGAGGGGCCAGACCCCCCCCTGCACTCACCGGAGCCACCCAGCAGTCTGCTCTGCTCCCCCCTCCCGCCTCCCAGGCCATTGAGCTCTGCCGTGGGGAATGTGGGGGGCCGTGCCGAGCTCCCCAGGTTAATCCCAGGCCGCGCTAGGTCCTGTCCATGGGACGGTTGAGGTGGGCTCTGCAAGGTGGGCTCTGCAAAGCGCAGGGCCTGGGGTGAATCACCCTGAACTGCCCTTCGGTGTTTGTGGGATACTCAGCTCTTCCAGCTCAGCCTCTCCCAACCTAAGCGGAGAGAGGGGGGCTCTCGGGGCAGGGAACAAACACTAAGAAAAGCTCAAGGCAGGGTTTGAGCCCCGAGTTCTCATGGGGTCCCTTGTGAAAGCCCCATCGCTGCGGCCTGGGGAGGGCCCCCCCCACTGGACAGCCGCTCTCCCGCCTCCGTGTAAAGCGCTGCCGGGGCTGCCCGTTCAGCAGGGACGTGTAGACCAGCGGGTCTCAAAGTGTGGTCTGCGAGCGTCTCGCGGGGGGCTGTGGAATCGGGGCTTCTGCCCCACCTCCTGCCGTGGGAAGCCAGCCTTGCGCCCCCCCCATGTGAGGTAGGAGCGCCAGCGCCGGCTTCCCGCTGCAGGGAGGGGCGAGTCTCATGGGCAGGATCCAGCTGGGGGGGGGAGAGGAAATGGCTCCATGAGCTGCCACTACCCCTCCCCCAAGCTGGGGGAAGGGCAAAGCAGGGAACTGCTCACCTGGAGGCTTCCTCTGCTGCTCCCATTGGCCAGAATCGTGGCCAATGGGAGCAGAGGGGGGTGGTGCCTGGGCGTGGCAAGAGGCACAGAGTCAGGTAAATGCCCCCTCCACTCCCTAATGCCCAGACCCTGCACCCCCATTGCTCTCACACACACCCTCCCACAGTGACCCCCCATCCCCTCCTGGACCCTCCTTCCCACCCAAAGCCCCCTACCCTCAGCCTGCTCCTGCAGCCTCCCTCCCTCCCACCCAGGTCCCCCACCCTCAGCCTGCTCTTTCACCCTCCCTCCCACCCTCAGCCTGCTCCTGCATCCTCCCTCCCATCTAGATCCCCTACCCTCAGCCTGCTCCTACACTTTCCCTCCCACGCAGACCCCCCCCACCCTCAGCCTGCTCTTGCACCCTCCCTCCCACACTCAGCCTGCTCCTGCACCCTCCCTCCCATCTAGATCCCCTACCCTCAGCCTGCTCCTGCACTTTCCCTCCCACACAGACCCCCCCACCCTCAGCCTGCTCCTGCACTTTCCCTCCCACACAGACCCCCCCACCTTCAGCCTGCTCTTGCACCCTCCCTCCCACCCTCAGCCTGCTCCTGCACCCTCCCTCCCACCCAGATCCTCCACCCTCAGCCTGCTCCTGCACCCTCCCCCCCACTCAGGCCCCTCACCCTCAGCTCGCTCCTGCACCCTACCCCCCACTCAGATCTCCCACCCTCAGCCTGCTCCTGCACCCTCCTCCCACCCAGACTCCACATCCCCACCCCCACCTGCAGCCGTTTTGTCATCTTGGGCGGTTGGCTCGTGGTCCACAGAAAGGTCTGCATTGAGTGGGGTGGGTCGTGGGCCAAAAAGTTTGAGAACCGCTGATGTAGACAAAGTCTTAGTCTTCTCAACTTAGCCTCTAGCCTGCACGCAGATCCAAGAAAACCCCCTTGGATTTCAGCCTACAGCTTTAACAGCTTTAACCACACTACCATGGTACCGTTCTCCCTTTGAGCTGAATGGGGTTTTGCAGGGTGGCTTCCTTTAGGATGAGAAATTGGTAGTGGGTCTAGCCCACTCTTGCGGTTATTTACTTATAAAAACGTACACCGAGTCCTGATTACCTGAACACAAGTAAGCCCCAAGCCTGTCCCTCCAGCAATCTCTGTGCCAAGAAGCTCTGTCTGTCTGCTTCCCCCCAAGGGCATGCTCCGAACTTCTCGTCCCCGCCTCCCACATGTGCCAATTGCATCCAATAGGCTAGTCAGTGGCTACGTTCACAACTTTGGAACCCCCAAGTGAATGTGGCTTCGCTGTGATCTAGTACTTGGGCAGTCACCTCCCTTGTTTGCAGCTCTCTTTGCTACATTAAGGGGATTGATTGCTCCTTCTGTTGACCCAGAGAGTGCTCGACCACCCACTGGCTTTAATGAGATCTGATTGGTGTTGGATGCAAGACCCCACTGTTGGCAGCCAAGAGCATCTTCCAGCCTCACACCCACTTCAAAGCTTGGCGGAGGGAGAACAGTCTTGTGGCTAAAGCAAAGGGCAGGTACTCAGGAAACCTGCCTCCATTTCAGGGCTCTGCCCTCAGTTTCTTGTGTGACCCTGGCCAAGCCGTGTATGGTCTGATGGCAGTCATGTTTCCTTTCTCCCACTTTTCGTCAGAGCTGTGCGGACAGAGCAGTCGGCTGAAACTCAAGTTATTAGAGACTCAGGAGACTCCCAGCTCTGTCACTGGCCTGTCGGGTGACCTTGAACAAGTCATTGCCCTGCCCGTGCCTCAGTTTCCCCACCTCTTACACAGCGATAAGGATACTGATCTCCCTTACCACGTGCTTGGAGATCTAGGGATGAGACGGGCTGCATAAGAGCTAGGTCTGATCAGTATTATTTAGGACAGGGACCGTCTCTCAATGCACCCAGCCTTCAGGTCCTCTAAGTGCCGCCATGACCCCAACTAATAAATAATAGTGAGATGAGGGAACGAGGTGGAAAACTGGTAGAGAAAAGTGTCATGAGACGGGATGGAGCGGGTTCTCAAAGGGCCCTGAGCACAAGGAAGGAATATTGAACTGAAATCCCTGAAATGAAAGCCCTGGCCACCTGGCCTTGAGGCAATAAAACACTTATATTAGTGCAGTTATTTATATTGCTGGAGTGCCCAGAAGCCCAGCCACAAACTAGGACCTCATTGTGCTGGGGGCTGGACAAACGTAGAACAAAAAGAAAGAGAGTTTACAATGTCAAGCCCGAAGACACAGCTGAGTCTATGTTACATTTCTGCCGCCGGAGCTGTGTCAGTCAGGGGTGGGAAGACGGGTGAACCCCTTGGCCCGTGCTCCACATGGAGATGCAAAGCTGAGCTTTTATCCATCTCGCTTGTTTTATTCAGGGGCGGTGAAATAAATTATACCGGTTGGAGCGGGGTGGGGAAACTTTTTTGGGTCAGGGGCCACGAACTCCCAGAAAAATCAGTCGGGGGCCAAATACAAATGAGAAGCAAAAAAACCACCCTAAAATAAACCTTCACTGATGTGATCCCTGACTGAGGAGAAAGACTCCCCTCACACACCAGAGCCTAGCGGGGGGCCGAGCCTAGTAGATTCTGTGTGTTCCAGCCCCATGGTGGAGCAGTGGGGGCAGGGCTGGAATGCCAATGCTGGTTCCCCACTGCTGGGGGCGTGTCCCTGAGCCTTGGGGGCCAGATTCAGGCATGCTGGGGGTCACATCCAGCCCTGGGCCTGAGGTTCCCCACCCCCGGATTAGAGTGTCCACACTTGGCATACCGTATGCTATCTATTTTAGAGAGTTTGCGCATCTGTCTGTCTGTGTGTCCATCCGTTTGCAGGGCTGTTTGTTCAAGAACTCCTTAAAGAGTTAGGACCACCAAATTCGGCAGGCAGCTCCCTCTTCTCATACCTTAAAGCAAGGCCAGGGTTTGGCTGTGCCAGGACAATAAGATGTGCCTGGAATGGGATTGTTTCCCATCAATGGAGAGGAAGGGGTGTGACAGCAAGGACAGTTATACTCATGAATGACCACAGGGGGGCAGCAGGTGTCCTAGCCCTGGGGAGCAGCTGCTGGCTGGCAGTACCACCCCTGCCGTGTTAGGCTGCCCCATGGAGCAGCTCTGATTAGGCTGCATGGTGCCTGCTGCCCCAGGCCAGCCATGGGGAGAAGCTAGCCTGCGCAGCCCCCTCCTGCCACACTGGGCTGGCCCCAGGGAGAAACCAGTGGGTGGGCAGCATGAATCTCCCCCCCCTTCCCCCTCTGTTGGCCTCAGGGCCTGCCACCTCTGAGCAGACCTGGCCCTGGGCAATACCGGGTAAGTCTTCCAGTACCTAAATATAGATGATCCATTGGGAAACTTTTCTTTCTTTATTCTAAGAGCAGCTATGTCAACATTGCTAGGAAGCCGGCCAAACCCACCAGCCACCTTGGTTTTCCGAGTTCCCTGCTTTAGGGAGGGTTGAATGCAGATCTTCACAGCTGCCTGGGGAAACAAGGAAACCTGTTCTCTGAGCCTTACACCTCCTCCTCTGACCCTCAGGGCTATTCCCCATTGCTCTTGCTACAGATTTTTTTTTTTTAAAGAAGAAATGTTTAACCCTCCGCTCCCTGCCTCCTGCCCTCTTTCAGATCCTCCACAAGTCCTCACGGGAGGAGGGGGAACAGCTAAAAATCCCCATCACATGCACGCATCCCTAGAGAGAAGCCAGGTCTCTTGGAAGACTTGAGAAAAGGGGGTGCAACTGATTTTGCAGCAAAGACTCTGGCAGCTTTGGCCCGAGGGCTTTCCCCCTCTGGTTGCACCGAGCCTGGTCTCTCTGTCTGTCTCTCTCTCCAGGCGGAGTCCTCAATTCCCCAAGGCCGGATATCATTCTCCAGCGAGAGGAGAAAAAAAAAATCCATCGCTCCTCTCTCTCTCTCGCACACACAGCTAGACAAGCGCACTCCACGCATCTCGGCACCTGCCGCCTTCCCTGTAGCCTCTCTAGCGTTTTGCCTGCAATTTCGGGACCTAGCAGCGCTGAGCCTGCAGGGCTATTTATTTATTTATTTTTATTGCTCCTGTGTCTTTGCACAGGTAGCTGCCCCCCTGGCAACCCCCCCCCTCTCACCACCACGCTGCGCGCGGGAGTAGAGAGACCCTGTTCCCAAAGCCGGGAATCGCTCAGCCTCCAGCCGGTTCGGCGCCACGTAAGCCCAGGACCGGGAACCCAAGCGCTCCAGCGATGCCTGCTTCTGGCGGAATCGGGGCCGGTTCTTTCCTCGTGCTGCCTTTTTATCCTCGCCGGGCTCCAGGACTTTGAGCCGTGGCCACCGCAGACAAAAAAAAAAAGATGCAACTGACCAAAGGTGAGTCAATTTCACTTTGCCTGGGTAATTGACTAAGGTAAGACCTGGGGCTTAGGGGTCGCCCACCGGGAAAGGAAGCAAGAGGCAACCTTGGATTGGGTCAGGACCAGCGGGAGGGGCCGATTCCGCTCTGCGCGGCACAGGTGTAAATCCGGAGCGACTCCACTAACTTCCTGTTTACACGGATCAGAATCCGGCCTCGGGGTCGGTCAACGGGAATGGCAGAACCCGACGGTCTGATTTCACGTGTGCACAGGGAAGGGTGAAAACCAAAGAGACTGAGGTAGAGACCGGCTGGGTGGCTTTGACCTTCTCAGAACGGCTTTGTAAATGGGGGGAGGCAGCATGTTTCAAGCGAAAGGTAAAAGGAGAACGAATTAACCCCCCCCCCCCGTCCCGCCCATAGACCTGCTGGCAGATGAGGGGGGCTCCTGGGAGGGGCGGTGCGTGTTAAATTTATAGCAGCTGAGCCTCAGCAATTTGAAATCCGATGAGATCCTAGATCACTGCAAAGGGAATTTACTTTCAGCCCCTAGAGGTGCGATTTTCACTAGATCCCCGGTTAACCTGCTGGGGGGAGGAGGGGGGGTTGCTTTCCCCTCACTGCAAGGGGGAGGGGCCTTCCTCTACTGCGTGTGGGGGATTCCCTCAATACACCGTCAGGGCTTCTCCCCCCCCGCCCCTCTAAGCGTCGAGACTCCGCTTGCATTTCAATCCGGAGCAGATCTGGCGCCCTCTGCTGGTTCTGGAACGAAGGCAGAAGGGGGCGGGGAACAGCCCGTGGAAATTACAGACAAGTCGCAGCCCTGTAGAGACTGGCAGAGCTAGAGAGATGGGCTGTCGTGGGCCCAGCCCACTGCCTCAGATGAGCAGAGGGGAGGAACAAAGGAAGGGGGGTTGCCCAGGAAAGCTGATGATCCTAGATATGGTTTTGTTAGTCTCTAAGGGGGGGGGAGTCTTTTTTTGGGTTGGGGGCTGCTGACCCACAGAAAAATCTGTGGGTGCCCGGGGGGGGGGGAGGCACACAACTGAGAAGCAAAAACAACAACAAAAAACAAAGGAAACACAACCCTACCCCCACAGATGTGGCCCCGACTGAGAAGAAGAAAGACACTCCCCACATTCCCCTCCGGCCCCAGAACCTAGGGAGGCTGAGGCTAGTAGATTTTGTGCGCTCCAGCCCCACAGGGGGATGGTGTGGGGGCTGGAGCACCAGCGCAGGCTCCCCAATCCTGGGGGGGAGCCCCAAGACTGGGGGCAGCTCCAGACACACCCTATGTTCCCCACCCCTGCTCTAAGGTGCCACAGGACTGCTCCTTGTTTCTTTAAAGTTACAGACTAACACGGCGAACCCCCCCCCCATTTATAGATCACAGAGTCATGTTCTCCTTGAAACGTGTTTTAAAGGTGGGAAAAAGCGCAGGAAAATTCCCCGACCTGCCAGCTGTTGTTAGTTATCCCCCTTCTGCCACAGTGCAGCATCACAATCCCTGGCCAAGAGAATGTGCAGCCTTTTCGTCTCCAGAGTAAACTGCCCTGTCAGGGAGCTACCTCCTGTCAGCTGTATCGTCCGGCTGCCACACCCCCAGGCGTGAGTCTGCCATTGCGTTTTCGGTCGAACTTTCGAGGGTTTGTCCCTGGAGGAGCCTCCCGGTACATCTGAGGCGGTGATAAATGCTGCTGATCCATATGACAGAAGTGGAAGAGTTTCTCTCTCACATTAGTGGGATCGTCTTCTGGCAAAGATCTCTTTGCTCAGGGGAAGGGGGAAAAACTTCCCTGGCCCCTGCCGGTTAAAACCCTGCCGGTTAAAACACGTACGGGGTATTGTTCCACTAATCGGCAGAAGATTTTCTCATCTGCAAGCTGATTTCCATTGAATAGCACTGGGGTGGCTGTAGAAAAGGCACTGTTCTTGCAGGGCCTTGGCGTATTAAGGCAGGAGGTATACTGCAGTTATATTTTTAAATGATTCTTTCTTTCTTTCTTTCTTTCTTTCTTTCTTTCTTTCTTTCTTTCTTTCTTTCTTTCGGACACAGAAAGGTTCATGAAAAAAGGGATGCGCTATGTCTGTCACAATCTTTTTCTGCCTGTTTTCACTGCTCACTAAGGGTGTGTCTAGACTACAGGGTTTTTTTGGAAAAAAAGTGGCCTTTTTTCGAAAAAACTTCCCCTGCATCTAGACTGCTGCCGTGTTTTTTCAAAAGTAAATCAAAAGCATGCGGCAGTTTTTTTGACCGCGGAAAACGTCATTTTATGAGGAATAACGCCTTTTTTTGAAAGTGCTCTTTCGATAAAAGGTACTACGTAATGCAAACTGTGCTTTTTTGAAAGAGAGCATCCAGACTGCCTGGATGCTCTCTTTCGAAAATGTGGCTTCCTTTTTCAAAACTCCTGATTGTAGTCTAGACGCTCTTTTTCAAAAGAGGCTTTTTCGAAAGAGGCTTGCACTCTATATGTATCCAAAGGGTATGTCTACACTTGCACCCTATTTCGAAATAGGGATGCAAATGAAGACATTCGAAATTGCAAATGAAGCAGGATTTAACTATCCCATGCTTCATTTGCATATTCGCGTTATGGCACTGTTTTGAAATAGCGCTATTTCGAAATAACAGACGCTGTTAAGATGCAGTTATTTCGAGAGAAAGCCCTTCTCTCGAAATAACTGGTAAACCTCATTGTATGAGGAATACGGGTTATTTCGAGAGAAGGGTTTTCTCTCGAAATAACCGCATCTTAACAGCATCTGTTATTTCAAAATAGCACCATAACGTGAATATGCAAATGAAGCACGGGATATTTAAATCCCGGATTCATTTGCAATTTCGAATGTCTTCATTTGCATCCCTGTTTCGAAATAGGGTATTTCAGCTTCATTTGAACCCACTGGACAGACTGGGGGTTTCAGGACTAATTCACAGATGCGTCTCACTCCTGCAGAGCTTGCTGCTGGATGTGCAGGAATACACATTGCAACCCACCGGAAAGACAGTCCTGTTCAGTGTCTGTGCTGTGTGTGGCTGCAGGTATCAGGGCTTATCACCCACGCCAGACAGTCAGTGGTTGGGGTTACCAGTTCTCTATTTTCCACACTCACTTTTCATGCCCCAGCTAAAAGAGCCCACTGGATGGCATCTCCCTCTTCTACTGGAGAAAGCTGGATGTATCCCCTCCCGAGTCCATCGATGGTACTCTGACCACTCAAAGGATGCTGGATGCTCCTCTTAGTGGTCCCTGTAAGCTGGGTACTTCTGCAGCTGCTCAAGAGCAATTCTGATGCTGCCCAGCTGATTCGCAGAGGTGCCCACAGCTAGGTTTTCTTTCCACTGCTGGTGCACATTTGCATGCATCGTGGTGCGTATAACAAAATGTATTCCACCAGGGGAGGGAAGAATTCGCACATGGACGGAAAAGATAATCATAGAATAGGAAGGTACCTTGAGAGGTCATGGAGTCCGGCCCCCTGCCCTTATGGCAGGACCAAGCACTGTTTAGACCATCGCTGACAGGTGTCTGTCCAACTTGCTTTTAAATATCTCCAGGGATGGAGATTCCACAACCCCCCCAGGCAATTTATTCCACTATTTAACCATCTTGACAGGAAGTTTTTCCTAATGTCCAACCGAAACCTCCCTTTCTGCAATTTAAGCCCATTGCTTCTTGTCCTATCCTCAGAGGCCAAGGAGAACAAATTTTCTCCCTCCTCCTTATAGCACCCTTTTAGGTACTTGAAAGCTGCTATCATGTCCCCTCTCAGTCTTCTCTTTTCTTAACTAAATAAGCCCAATTATTTCAGTCTTCCCTCATAGCTCATGTTTTCTAGACCTATAATCATTTTTTGTTGCTCTTCTCTGGGAACATTGGCTCCTGTCCCATGCAAATGAGGTACAAAGTTAGTGAGGAAGAATGGGGCAGTGGTTCAGATATTAGCGCAGGACTTGGAAAACCTGCATGCGAGCCCTTGTTCTGCTACTGCCTTTCTGTGTGACCTTGGGCAAGTCATTTAGCATCTCCTGACTCCTGGCCTCCGTTCTCCCTGTGCAGAATGCGGATAATAGCCCTGCCCTTCCTCACAGGGATGTGATGAGTCTAAACAGATGAAAGATAGTGATGTGCCAGTCAATGTTCCCTCAATTTTTCCCATCCATGCATGGAGGAAATTTTGTTCTGTGCACCGAGGCATGTGCAGATGTGCACTGTCAGTAGAAATACCTGCTGCCAGCTGTGGGCACTCTGCTAAGCAGCTTGTTGGCATTTGAATTTCTCCTGGGCAGGCGGCCATGCGCTCAGCGTGAGTCGGGAACTCCAGATGGACCAGCTCACCAAAGATTGGGGGTGGACTTTTTAATCAAAGCTGGAGGTTTTGCTAACAGACCTGCTCTCCTTCGAGCAGGAATTATTTGGAGGCAGGTTTCTGAGCTGGGTTATAATACAGGGGGTTAGACCAGATGAGCTCAGCAGTCCTGTCTCCTTGGAATCGATCAGTCTCTGCAAGGAGGGGAGTTTATACAGCTGCCACTGCAGGGCCTGTTGCAGTGGGCGATTTCGTAATGGGGACCCTCTGCCCAGGCCCGCCGACAGGGGAGGCAAAGGGGGTAATTGCCCTGGGACCTAGCGACTCAAAGGGGCCCGGGGCTCCGTCCAACGCTACTGTGGTGTGCTCTGGATGGCACTAAGGGCTGGCTTCTGCAGGCCCCGCCCCTCTTTGCCTGAGACTCCGCCCCTTCCTGAAGCATGGAGTTGCCTGTCCCCACACTTTGCCTTGGGGCCCCGCGGAGGCTGTCTGAGCTCAGAACTCCAAGCAGCTTTTGCACAAATCTCTGAGCAGGCTCCCACAGTCGCTGCTAAGCAGTGAAATTCTCTAGGTCTCCAAGCCGATGCCTGTGCGAAGACAGGTCCACAGCTTGGATGGATCTTGTCACTCTCAGGGGAGCAAAGAGTTCTCCGTGGATGGCGGGGTGGGGACAGGGAGCTGGGAGCACCAGCCACGAGGCTGCAGAGTTCGTGGCAGGGCCAGTCACCCAAAATAAGGGGCTGCGTCAGGTCTGCCACCTTTCAGAGGTCAGAGATGCTGTGTCCCCGCAGCCCACGTCCCCTCCAGGACTTACAGCTGGATTCTGGTTAATCAGCCGGAATTCTCCCACCAGTTCTTTTTTGTGGCGGGACTTTTCCTCCGCCCAGCCCCAACTCAGCCAAGGGTTCGGAAGTGCACATTTGCTCCTTACCGCCCTGGGTCATTTCTCAGCCTTAACGCTGCCTGCACAAACTCCTTGTCTGCTGCATTGCCTTCCAGCTTGGAAGCCTAGTTTGCATCAAACTATCATAAGAACGGCCAAACTGGGTGAGACCAAAGGTCCATCCAGCCCAGTATCCTGTCTGCCGACAGTGACCAATACCAGATCCCCCAGAGGGAGGGAACACAACAGGGAATCATCAAATGATCCCTCTCCTGTCATCCATTTCCAGACAAACAGAGGCTAGGGGCACCATTCCTACCCAGCCTGGTGAATAGCCATTGATGGACCTAACCTCCGAGAATCTATCTAGCTCTTTTTTGAACCCCGTTAAAGGCCTGGTCTTCATACCATCCTCTGGCAAGGAGTTCCACAGGTTGGCTGTGCACTGCGTGAACCTTCTGTTTGTTTAAAACCTGCTGCCTATTCATTTCATTTAGTGACCCCTAGTTCTTACATTATGGGAATGAGTAAATAACTTTTCCTTATTCACTTTCTCCACACCATGATTTTATAGACCTCAACCATATCCCCCCTTAGTCTCCTCTTTTCTAAGCTGAAAAGTCCCAGTCTTTTTAATTTCTCTTCATAAGGGGCCCGTTCCATCAGTTTTGTTGCCCTTCTCCAACGCCAAGATATTGTTTCCGAGATGAGGCGGCCACATCTGCATGCAGTATCTGTTTCCTCTTGCCATTGTAGTGCTGTAATTTTAAACCTCTGTGAAAGGCAGGGGACAAATCTTGATGGGGGTTAGTATCTGGAAGAGAGACACTCACCAGCCTGCATTAGCTTTTCAAAGCATGCCTCAGTCCCTGCCCCATTTGAACCACTCCTGGGGGAATTCTCCCCTGTGGTTTTTAAATTCAGTGACCATGTGGACACCCTTTCCTGTATGTACCTTCAACAAGGGAATGAATCAGGCCACAGTTTCGGTGTCTCCTTTGCTTTGTTATTGCTGTTATGGGACGGGAGTTGCTGTCAGGCTAAAAAATACGGGGGCTTTTTCAGTGTGGAGGCTGGTGCCGGCGGGCGGGTGACGCCCTTGTCGATTTCACAGAGCAGCCCTTATCTGCTATCTCCACCCTGGGAACATATTGCAAGCTCTGCTCCAGCAAGTTTCCTTTTTCCGTTTTTGTTTCTCCCGTGCTGACGTTCTTCCCTTCTGGAATAAAGAGCTGGATGGAGAATGCGATTACAGCGTTTCATGGGGGCCACCCAAAATGGGTGACATGACGGGACATGTTGGCAAAATGCCAGCCTCCCCCGCGTGTGAACCCGCAGGGCTGGGGTCAGTGGCAATCTGTCAGCCGACTTTTGCTGGGGTCAGGCTCAAAAGCAAAGGCACCCCGGAAATACTCGCTTTAGGTTTGCATCTTCTGGGAGAGATGAAAGGAAATGGCTTGTTTGAGTTGTTGGCATTCAAAACCTCAGCAAGGTCAGCCTTGATAACAATTCTGTAGGTGAGTCTTTGTGCTCCAAAATCAATCTGTAAGAGACCCCTAATTATAGATCAACAGACAAATCCAGGGAGGCGTAGCTGTGTCCGTCTGTAACTTTACAATGAGTAGTCCTGTGGCACCTTAGGTCACGTCTATGCTACATGGAAGATCGACACGCCAGAGGTAATTCTGCTGGCATTCAATTTAGCAGGTTTAATATAGACCCATCAATTGAATGCTGAGGGCAGCTCCGGCTGGCATGCGGTACTCCTTTTGCAAGGAGCAAGGAAAGTCGAAGGGAGCGACTTCCCATCAGCTTCCTGTTGTGTGAACGGCATGGAAACGTGATTTAAGCTCTGTCGACTCCAGCTATGTAATTAACATAGCTGGAATTGCATATCTTAATTTGCCCTTCCACCGTAGTGTAGAGACTAACAAAAATAGAATCATGAGCTTTCATGGGTAAAGCCCACTTCATCAGATGAATTGGAGTGGAAATAATAGAAATCAAGAGATCTATATATCAGCAGAAGACGTACCTGTCAATTGTAGGACCTGTGTGAATGAGGCTAATTAAGTGGGCTGGGTGTGTCCCACACATTGCATTTTCACATCAAAAGCTGATGTTAAAGGCAGGAGAAATTGGCTTTGTAATGTGCCAACCAATTCATGTCTTTATTCAAGCCCAGGGTAACAGTGTCAAATCTGTAGATGAATTCCAGTTCTGGAGCCTTTCTCTGTAACTGGTTAGTGAAATTCCTTTGAGGCAGACTGGCTACTTTTACATGCATGACTGAGTGCCCAGGCAGGTGAAAATGTCCCCTAAGGTTTGTGAGTGTGTGCTACCATTTCTGATGGCTGATTTGGGTCTACTCATCCTTTGGTGCAGAGACTGTCCGGTTTGGCCGATATCCATGGCAGAGGGGCATTGCTGGCACTGGAGGGTATATAGCACAGCAGAGGATGCGCAGTTGTAGGAGCCCCTGACAACTTGTTCCTATCTCAAATATTTCTGCTTCTGGTCTCCTTGCTGGCTTTATTAAAAGGCTGTTTGCCTGACCTCAGGATTTGGCTACCGCTGCTGCTTATTCCCAGCTTGGAGTCCCGGGGTGAAGTCTGGGCCCCGCTGAAACCAATGGCAAAACTCACATTGATTCACTGGAGTCGGGATTTTTCTGGCCTCCCCGGAGCTGTGATGCTGTGCTCAGCAGGGGGCGAATCCTGCCAGGGCTACCCCCTAAGGGGACGTTCTTCCTGGCTTCAGGGAGTTTTTGCATTTGGGTGGTGGCAGTGTAACATCCAAGCTCAGAGAGCCCGTGACCCTTTTAAGCAGAAGCCTTTAGCAGCAGGGCATTTTAAGATCCCTTGCGGGCCCCACCTTCGGCACTCAGAGTGCCAGAACAGGGAACACCCTTGGCATGGCTTAGTACAGGCGCATAGACTCCCCAGACTCAGCAGGTGTCTTCTACACTTTCAGTGTCTAGACACACGGCTGTGTCGACCCAGCCCCGTCGTTGTAAGTCGGGCTGGGTGCACGCCGTTGGCCCGCACTTTTGTCGACATGGTACTTCCTCCCCCTACGAGGGGGTTTCATTTTGTTGGTCACTTCCGACAAAGTGGCGTGCACGCTTTCACTTGCCGCGAGAATAAAGGACTTGGACCACATCATAGATACAGAAGGCCCCTTAGGGGTCTGTGTGGTGTCTCCCCAAGCAGTGCTGCTTCTCCAAAGAGGGTTACCAGTAAATGTGGGACCAACGTGCCCTCTAGGGTTTTTTCACCCATGTGCAGAATAAATTTTATTATGTGCACCGAGGCATATGTGAATGTGCACCACCCTGTAGAAACACATGCGGGCTGCTGTGGGCGCTCTGCTAATCACCTGGGTGGCATTAGAATCTCTCCTGGGTGGTTGCCCAAGGGCTCAACGTACAGGGAAACACAAGACCAGACCCCAGATCTCCTGAAGGTGCACAGATCTCTGCTCTCCATGTGCAAAGCCGCACTGTTCCTCCCTGTCTAGCATGGTTTATCTGTTCCCCCTTCTCTCTCTTACTTAGATCCAATGACTCCAGCAGCCCGCTTGAGAGACAGCTGATAAGCAAGTGGCCGCAGGGTTATGCAGACACCCCACCATGCCTCTAGTAGACTGGTTCCTCCGCCACTCGGTGACCATGTGGCTGCTTCTCCAAAGCTTCGTCCTGATGACCTTTTGCTTCCATTCGGCCACGACTTTCCCCAAGGGCTGCTACCCCGCGGAGGAGGACGGCTACAAAACCTTCCGGTGCAGCAACGCTCAGCTCACGGAGATCCCTCAGGACATCCCCAACGATACCAACAAGCTCTACCTGGATTTCAATCAGATTCCCTCCCTGCCCCTGGATGCCTTTCGGCACCTGCCGGTCCTGCTGGAGCTGGACCTGTCGCACAACGCCATCGTCCGCATCGAGGGCGGGGCTTTCCGGGGCTTGTCGGAGCGCTTGCACTCCCTGGATTTGTCCTCCAACAAGCTGGTGTCGGTCAGCAAGGATGTCTTTAGCGGGCTGAAGGCCAAGGTCAATCTCTCCAGCAACCCATGGTTGTGTGACTGCAAACTCCAGGAGCTGATCAGGACCGTGGACTTGGTGACCGGGTCCTCTGGGAGCATTGTCTGCGACTCCTCGGTCAAGGAGGAGCACGTGGGCAAGCCCTTCCTGCACGTGGTCACCGACACGGACTTCTGCAGCGTTTACAAAAAGACCACGGACATAGCCATGCTGGTCACCATGTTCGGCTGGTTCGCCATGGTGATCTCCTACTTGGTCTACTACGTCCGGCAGAACCAGGAAGACGCCCGGCGGCACCTTGAGTACTTGAAGTCCTTGCCTAGCAAGCCGCAGAGGTCGGAGGAATCCTCCACTATCAGCACTGTGGTGTGACTGAAAACGCCTCTCCTTCCTGCCCCCCCTCCCCGCCCTGTAGGACCCCCGGGGGAGTTCGTGGAAAGGGTCCTCCTGCATTTCCTGGGGACCCACTCCGCTCCAGGGCTGAAGAGGCCGTCCGTCGACAAAAGCAACCACGTTTTTGCATTGCGCTTCGGACCCGGCCCAGCACGTTCAGAAGAAAACAGGAGCGTGATTGTACAGAACCAATGCCGCAGGGGCTGTGATCTTCGAGCAATTAGTGAGGGCCCCAGGGGATTTGGGGGCGTCTATTTATTGTGTTGCATAACAGAGGGGAAAAGCGAAGAAACCCTGTGTGTTCTCCTCAAGCAGACGCCGATGACTCAAATGATTCCCCTTTCAGAGGTGAAACTTAATTTAGAAAGAATTGTATTTCTTTTACAAGAATCCATTAGGGTGTGGTTTTTTTTGGTAATTATTCAGCTACTCACTGTCTACTTCCTTCACTCTCGGTTAGGGATGCTTCCAGCTGTCGGGGGTGCCCCAAAACATTGCAGAGGGATGGATCAGTGGCGTGCTCTTACTATGTAAATCCTTCCGGCTTTTGAAGAATATCGGGAATAATGGGTATCCTGTCAAACTAAAGAGAGCAAAGCAGATCCCAACTGCTGGAGGCTGGGATAAGTGAATCCCAATAGGATCTAGAGTTAAAAATCTACTCCAAATACCTGCCCCTTCCTCTCTCTAAGGCAGGGGTTCCCAAACTTTTTCGGTCCCCATACCCCCTTGGCTTTTAGTAAACCTTCCCGTAGCCTCTATTCAATATGAAAGGAAATAAATTCTAGACTCTAGAATCCACAACTTTTTTCACTAACACTACTACTTTTGGAATATTTCAATTAGGAGAATCTAGTTATTTACCAAATATTCCCCGTACCCCTTTGGAAGACTTCTCGTCTACGCGTACCCCAGGTTGGGAACCCCTGCTCTAAGGGCCAGTAAGGATAGGGGGAAGGCAGTTGCGGGTGAATTTGGGCCTTGCGAGAGGAAAGAGGCAGAAGGGGATTTTTTCATTAGAGATGGGGGCATCTGTTAGGATAAAATAAAATCCATCTCCCTGCCGCTCAAACATCCCCTTCTTTTAGAAACAGCTCGGATGGGAGGTGCTGAAATGTTTACCACGTGTCAGCTCCCCGGGACTAGAAATGTCCACGTGCCCCATGGCAAGTTACCCTCAAAGCGTTTCCAGCACGGGCTGGTGATCTGCTGAGAGCCCGTCCCTGTGAGACTGTCCGCCCACCTGGCATAGGTAAAATAACGGAGACACACACAGAAGGGGCAGCCCGCTGCAGGAGTGGGGAGAGCTCTGTGAATAGGTAAAGCCCGGTCCTGGTATGTCCCTCTGAAAAGGACACCCCTCATGGGACGAGAGACTCTTGTTAGTAGTAAGGGTCCCACACCGGAGATGTGAGTAACCTTTGACTCCTCTGTCCCAGCCGGGCGCACTGACTTATAAAGTATTTTCGGGGGAGGGTTTCCTGTAGCTGAGACATTTACAAGTCAGCCTGCGGTAGAGCAAACCTTTCAGTTGGCTCCATATGGAGGACCCTTTGGGTCTCCTACCTCCCCAAGGGGGTCCTGGTCATGGCCAGAGAAGGCCTGGCCGTGAACAAGGGAGATTCCTCGCCATCTTGCCTCTAGTTGCCTCCCGAAGCCTCTAGTTGGTCATCGCATGTTTACTTGAGGACTGACAAGTTTGTCGACCTATCACTGTGACGTGGCGGGCGAAAAAAGGATGTGGGGGGTTAGAATGAGGCCACGGCTCCGTTGCTTTTTTCCTTCTCTCTCTGTCCTCTGTTGGCAAAGGGTCTCCCCCCCCCACACTCCACAGCAACGCTAACAACAAAACCCAGCCTCTCGTCTCTACATTTTCAGTATCGGGGC
This sequence comes from Pelodiscus sinensis, assembly GCF_049634645.1. Classification (NCBI taxonomy): domain Eukaryota; kingdom Metazoa; phylum Chordata; order Testudines; family Trionychidae; genus Pelodiscus; species Pelodiscus sinensis. The sequence goes on from NC_134739.1 coordinate 11,250,733, forward strand.
TCAGAATCCCCCCCCCCCCCTCAGCCCCACATGCAAACAATATTTGGAAATCGAATCATTAGAGTGGGGCCTGAATCACTCAGTTTTGGAACTTGCTTGGACTTTCTCCACCGTTTGGGGGTGGGCGTTTGGATCAGAGGTTTCGGTACGGCCTGTGATGGAGGGCAGCTGCAAAGTTTGAGTCCGGATTCAGCCGCTGTTTAAAGGAAGAAAAGCCAGCCGGAACCAGAATCTTAACAGGTATCAGCTGGAGCTACCTCTGGCCCTGGAGGAAAAGGCTGTAAACCCGTTTTGTTGTGTTGCATCCAGACTAACGGTAAATTGCCTTAATCGCTCAAGGTCACAAACCAAAGCTCTGCTTTGCTTTGAGTTGAGTAGGATCAGGCCCTTGGTCTCTCTGTTTGCTAGAGTAGTTCAGACAGCAATCAACCCTTATATTATATTATGCTTAGAGCTTAACCTACCGGATTCAGGTCCTGATGATGAACCGAACTCTCGCAACATTTGGGGCGTGTTTAGATGGGGGGGGGGCGGGTCTAGGTTCAGGCCCGTCTCTAATTATTTTTGTGAATCACCCCGGGGTGACACGCATGAGGCCAAATTCCTCAGAATCAGCCAAACCAACTTTGGCGTCTGGGGGAAGGGGAAATTGGCGAAAGTGTCCAAACAGCCTGGGAGAGGTTTCGAGGTGGGAAGCAGCGAAAGTTCACTTGGTGCTCGTGAGAAAACCCCACGCACAAATGCCCTCAGAGCTGCTCCGATACATTCAGAAGTGCCTACTTTCCCAACGTCGGCAGGGCTCCTGCGTCACGCACAAACACCTCTGGATGCCGCTTTTGTGCATGAAGCTCCTTTAATGAGTTTCTCCTTTACAAATCGATCTGATGTGCTGGAAAATGGGAGGCTGAAAGCAGCTAATGCAAGGACCTGGGCTGACCAGATGTCCACATTAAAACCAAATGTGAATGAATGAACTGCATATTTCCACACACACTCCACCCCCCCCGCCCCGGCCACCAACACCGTGGGCCCCTGATATCTATGCTGTAATAAAAGCCCAGTCGAATTCTGGGCTGCCAGGTGTAAAACACGGTGGTCAGGGCATGCTCACTGTGTGAGATTACGTCTTGATAACATCTGACCAAATGATGCGTTGTTGTTGAACTAGACTGTTCACGTTCTTACTTTATATGAGAATAAAGTTGACTTATACTTTGGAGTTTGTGTCCTTCTTTTGAACAAGCACAAAGAAAACCCAGCGGTGGGAACCGACAGGTGGAACAGAACCGGGACCTCTGGAGCCTCTCCAGCCTGAGCTAACAGCCAACTGGTGCTCAGCTACGGCTACAGAGCAAACGCAGTCTCTCTCTCTGTGAGTGGTCTAAGTGCCCCTCCATGGGAGAGAGCAGTGTTTCCTGATTTTATTTGGCTACAGAACCCTTTTCAGCTTAAAATAATTTCAAGGAACCCCTAGGGTTCCCAGAGTAAAATTTGGCAAGCGAAAAAAAAAAAAAAGCCCCTCCAGAATTGGTTGAGCAAAAAAAACCCTGCAAAATACTCTGTCTCTTTAAGAGGGGGTGGGGCAATGCCGCGTTCTCGCGGAACCCGTACTTTCACTTTGCAGAACCCTGGGGTTCCATGGAGCACCAACTGGGAAGCAATGGGATAGAGAACCCAGCAGGTGTGTGGGTTGCACTGGGATCATCCCTAAAGGGGACGACGTTTCCGCCCTACAGAAGCTGTCCCTGATGAGGAGAAAAGTTGAGAGATGGAGCCATCCTTAAAAAGTCAGGGCCCTCACCAGCGGCCCGACAGGTTAAGCAGAAAAGGCCCTGGGGATGCCAGCGGCCGAGAAGCTGGATAGGAGTCAACAGGATGCCCTTATAGCCAAGAAGGTTAACAGCATACTGGGCTGCATTAGGAGGAGCGTTGCCAGCAGATCTAGGGAAGTGATTATTCCCTTTTATTTGGCACTGGAGAGGCCACATCTGGAGTATTGCGTCCAATTCTGGGCCCCCATTACAGAAAGGATGTGGACGCGTTGGAGAGGGTCCAGCGGCGGGCGACCAAAATGATTAGGGGGCTGGAGCACATGACCTACGAGGAGAGGCTGAGGGATTTGGGCTTGTTTAGTCTGCAGAAGAGAAGAGTGAGGGGAGATTTGAGAGCAGCCTTCAATTTCCTGAACGGGGGGTTCCAAAGAGGCTGGAGAGAGGCTGTTCTCAGGGGTGGCAGATGGCAGAACGAGGAGCAATGGTTTCACGTTACAGTGGGGGAGGTCTAGGTTGGATATTAGGACAAACGATTTCCCTAGGAGGGTGGGGAAGCGCTGAGCTGGGTTCCCTAGGGAGGGGGTGGAATCTCCATCCCTAGAGGTATATCTACACTCTATGGACATACCCCACAGGAACATTGTCCAAAGTCACACGACGTGGGCAGGCACCAAAAATCTATTAGTAAGAAATAAATTTCAAACCAAAATGTTCGTTGTCTGCTCTTTTTTATCATGTCTCCAAAAGGAAGTGGCCCTCGAAAAATTTTTGATTGGCCTGGTGGTCCGTGGACTGAAACGAGTTGAGAACCACTGGTCTAGACGTACCCTTACATAGCAAAGAAAGAAATAATAAGAACCCCGGGCTGGAAGCAGAAGCCAGACACTTGGAAATTAGAAATAAGTCACACATTTTCAACAGGGAAAACAAACCACTGGAAAAAACTCTGAAGGGAAATGATAGCTTCTCCATCCCTCAGAGTCTTCACAGCAAGACCAGATAGCTTTCCGGAAGATGTTTTAGCCAAGCATAAGTTATAAGTTACGGGTCTCCATACAGTGCAACTGGGTGAAATTCTGCAGCCTGTGTTACACAGGTTGTCAGATTAGAGATGATCTAACGGTACCATCTGGGCTTCAGCTCCGTGACTCTGTGGCATGCAACCCGGACATCGGCACTTCATCCCTGCCAAAACAAAAGCAAAAGGTAAGAGGTTCTTTTGTTTTAGCTTCAGTGTCACCGTTTTGGAGACAGGAGGTGATTCCTCTCACATACTCACATCCCATGTGAGACAAGATGGTGGCACCATGTACCATTGTGACTTCCAGGAAAGACTTGGCCAGAGTTATTCAATTTGCTTTTGTTGCTATTTCTGTGTTAAAAGAAAAAATATGAACATCTGCTTTACGAGGGAAGGAGACGCGAAAGTATGAACCGATCCATTGTGGCAATTCTTAAATTCCTTGGGGCATCTCTTCCTAGTCCCACTATCCGTCTTGCCACAACCCATCCACTTCTTATGTGGCATTAAAATCCAGTTCAGGGTTTGTCAGAGGGGCTGGTGAAAAATCCCAGCAAGAAAGCGGTGCACTTGTGGCAGACTCTGACACAGAATTTTCCTCAGTCAATTCATCCGTTTGACATAAACAGCAGAGGAAGCTGGACTGTGTTTATGGTGTCCTTATGGAATCAAGTGTGGTTAGAGTCCCTGGGAAGACCAAATTCTGAACGGGATTTCTTTGCCCACTTGGAACCGTAAATCTACCCCCTAACTCCCTAACCCTAACCCTTTCTGCCCCTCGACAGAAACCTGGGGCAGGAACCTCTGAGCATCACTCGGAGTTGTTTACTGCCTATATTTGCAATAACAAGTGAGTCACTAATTTTCCTGGTGACCTGGTGATAAGTGGGAACCATTTCAGCTACCCAGGGGTGTGTACACAACAGCTGACTTTGTGACTTTAGGGCTCACAGCTAATTAGCTTCGTTTTGCAGTGACACACCTGGGGTTTCCTGGGCACTGTTGGCGGAAGAAGGAGAAAAGACGAACAGGTCTAGGAAAAGGCTCCGTAGAGATCACAATGACTTTTGCTCCCACAGAGAGGCTGAACGACAATCATTGCTTTTGCTGTGCCTGTTTATACCCTCCTGAACCTTTCCAGCCTCTCTAGAGTGCTATGGTAATTAGGGGAACCCAAAATTTGCAACACCATCAAGATAACAGGCAAATTCCCACCAAATCAAAGGCACCATTTTCTTCTATATTAACATCCCCTTAAGTACCACTAATACAATATACAACATTATATTTGCTTGCGCTTCTATCTTCCTTGGGAGGGGTGAAAAAGAGCGCTGTGTATCATTGTAAAGAATATTTCTCCCTCCGTAGTGTTTACACCCTGCTGGTAGTTGTAGAAGTTTACCATGTTTCTCACTTTTTAGTGGTTGTGTAGACAAGCCGTACCTTCCAAACGTTTTAACTCTCTTCTCATTCAACTTTCCAGATCATTTTTGTGGCTCTTCTCTGAACACCTTCCATTTTTTTGGTCAATATCTGCCTGCATAGAAGCGCCCTCACTCAACACACAATTCCAGGAACTTTCCCGTTCAAAAGGGAGCCTGTGCATTAACGCTGCTGAAGAGAATCTTTCTTGGGTGTGTGGGATGAACAGGAAGGACGTTGAAAAAGTTGGGAGGAAGTGATCAGTGTTTAGCAAGAGTTCAGCACAGGTTGAACCTCTCTAGTCCAGCACCTCAGGACTGGTTTGGTGCCAGTCCAGAGAATTTGCCGAACCACAGGAGTTCAATATTGTCTAGCAGCATGACCAACGCTTCCACTGCTTACTGGGCTCTTCGAAGACATTTAGGTATAGACTGGAGCTAAATCACAGCAGAGAACACTGAGAGCCAGGCTTGGTGGCTGCAAACAAACTTTATTAGACCACGGGAAACTTGGCAACGCTCATGAGAAATCGACATCTGGCAAACTCAATCATGCCGGATGTTGCCGGACCAGAGAGTGCTGGATTAGGGAGGTTCCACCTGTAGTATTTACACATGGCCCACGATAATTCCACTGTCCGTTGATGACCCGTTGTGAGATGTGAGGAAGGCGCTTCCCTCCGACTCGGTATGGCCAGAACCAAAGTCCGTGGGAAACTTTTCATTTGCATCAGTGAAATTTGGATTCAGCCCTGCGTGCCCAACTGATCTGGTGCACTGCGGAGTATTTGGGGCCTGAAGGACTGTACACTGCCCCATCTGTATTTCATTCTAAACCCTTCCACCATCACTACGACAGTGCACCATCATAGTTTTAAATCTTGACCCCTCTTTGCTAGAGCCCCAGAGGACAAGAAATCTCTCTGCGGAGCAGTTTCATTCTAGGCTCACCAGCCTAGTCCTCTCCACTCCCCTGCTTCCTTCCTGCTTTTTCTCAGACAATTCGTTCTTTACCTCCTCGTCCTCTCCTTCTGATTACCTAATTGTTCAACCAGCCCTCGCTGGGAGGGACTAGTGGAGGCTGCAGTGAGCAGAGAGAGCTGGTCTCAATGCCCTGTCACAATAGGTTAACAGTCTTGGGCTCCTGGTAATATAGGCAAGGGAAGGCAATATTAAAATGCATCTGACGAAGTGGGTCTTTGCCCACGAAAGCTTATGCTCCAGTACACCTGTTAGTCTATCAGGTGCCACAGGACTCCTCGTCGCAATACTAAAATGTTTTTTAAGTACATCAGAAGCAGGACGCCGGCTAAACAACCAGGGGGGCCCTTGGACGATCGAGATGCTAAAGGAGCCCTCAAAGATGATAAGTCATAGCGGAGAAGCTAAATGAATTCTTTGCTTCAATCTTCACAGCTGAGGATATTGGGGAGATTCCTAAACCTGAGCCATTCTTTTTAGGTGACAAATCTGAGGAATTGTCCCAGATTGAGGTGTCGTTAGAGGCTACAACATTAGAGGTCATCAGCTCCCTGGCAGCCAGAGAAGGTTGGGGCTATGTCCTGTGGCAGCCCCAGCCCTCAGCTAGCGTTGGGCAGGGGTTGGCTGGGCGGTGGAATGTCGTGAAGGGGCATGCTCTCGGGGAAGAGGCGTGGCTTTGGGCGGAAGGGGCGGGGCTTCCACTGCTTTCCCCAGCCAGGCCTTCACTGGCCACCCATGCTCCCAAGGCTCATGGTACCAGGTTATAATTAGCCATGTAGACTTGCACCTGGGCTCTGAAATCTGGCGTGTGAGCTGGTTCTCAGAGCCCGGCTCCAGTCTGAGCGTGGGAACCTTGACACTGCTATCTTCAGCCTCATAGAGCCAACCTGTGCCAGGGGGCCTAGGGTTGGCAGCGCACTGCCGCGGTTAGTGGCTTGCTTGCAGAGTAGTCTTACCCTATATAGACAACAGGGTTCTCCTTGTGCACTTTGGAAGTGGGCAGCCCAAATTCAGAAGCTCTTTCTATGTTGTAACAAACCCTCCTTCCATTCATTTGGTTTTCCACCCCCAGCCAGAACCCCATCCCTGCAGGGATCCAGGGAAGTGCGTGCGTGGTGGTGTTAGAGTCACCACATGATCTGTGCACTATTCTTGTGATTAGCTGGTGAACGAAGGCATTTTGCTACGTGTGCTTGAGAGCCAGGCCAAAAGGCAGTGGGGTTCGAACACGAACTAGATATTTTTCAAAGTGTTTGAATGGCTAGTTGAGTACAGCAGCGGGAAGGCAAGAGAAGAGGAAGCAGCCCCAAGAAAGTGGGATAGGCAGGTCCCTGTATCCAAATGTGAGTGTGACTTCATGTTCCGTGAGTGAATCTCAGAGGGTATGTCTACACTACAACGTTAATTCGAACTAACGGATCCAGACTAAAAAACTAGTTCGAATTAGCGTTTTGCTAATTCGAACTAGCATGTCCACATTAAGTGGACCCTGAACCAGGCTTAAGGATGGCCAGAAGCAGTGCCGGCAGGGCATCAGAGGAGGACTTAGAGCGTGGAGATGCTGTTTCAGGCTAGCTGAGGGCTGCGCTTAAAGGGTCCCGACCCCCACCCCGGACAGACAGTTCTCAGGGGTTCCCCGCTTGCAAAGCAGTCCTGTCTTGGATTGCCTGGACTACCCACACTGGGCACATCACACCACTCGGCCATCAGCCCGGCTGCACTTGCTGCAGGCTGCCATCTGGGGAGAGGGGGCAATTGGGGGGCTGCAGGAGAGCTTCCACCCCCAGAAGCCCACAGAGCCAGCCCAGTCCTCCCCATCGGGGGCTCGTGCCCCATTCCTCCCTCACCTCCTTCCACTTACCCTTCCCTAGCCCCTCTTCTTGATGTACAAAATAAAGATAATGGAATCTGTCTTTATTGAACAAATCTGGGGGAGACTGGGAAAAGGAGGTGGGAGAGGGGAAGAGAGAGGCTGGGAGAGGGGAGGGCAACTAAAATGATCAGGGGTTGGGAACAGGTCCCATATGAAGAGAGGCTAAAGAGACTGGGACTTTTCAGCTTAGAAAAGAGGAGACGGAGGGGGGACAGGATAGAGGTCTCTAAAAGCATGAGTGGGGTGGAGAGGGTGCATACAGAAAAGTTCTTCATTAGTTCCCATAAAGAAGGACTAGAGGACACCAAAGGAAAAGAATGGGTAGCAGGCTTCAAACTAGTAACAGAAAGTTGTTCTTCACAAAGCAAAGAGTCAACCTGTGGAACTCCTTGCTGCAGGAGGGGTGTGGGGAGAAGGGAGCCACCTGCACCCCCTTTAATCGGTTAACTGGTTAAACACCACATTTAACTGGTTAACCAATGAAACGGGATTTTACATCCCTAGTGGGCACAGGGGTTGCACATGCAGAACAAGGCTTCTCTCTGAGCAGTGACAGTCTCTCTTTGTCTCCCCAGCAGGGCAGATAGGGAGGGTGGCGATTTCAAATCCTCCCTTGGAAAACATTGCCTCTGGAGGTTCCACTGCCTCCCACACAGCTGAGAACAAAACTTGAATCTCACAGGCAGGAAAAGCTGGTTAGTTTCCTCTGGGGCAGCCCTCATGACTTTTAAGGGAATGCAAATACCACCCGTCCTTCATGCTGATGGAGCCCTGCTCCCTGGCCCGAGATCTCTCCCTATCTTCCTTTTCTGGATCATTGTCGGCTTTCGGCTTTCTGCTAAAAGCTTTTAGAAATAAGAGACCCTAATCCCAGGGTATCACCCAGTGGTAACTCTACCTTAGCTTTGAATTAATGAACACGCAGCAGTCAGGTTTCTGCAGATCACGTGCAGGCTCCGAACAATTTGGGTCACGTAGAGGTTTGAAATGAGATCGGCAGGTCTCGGAGAGGCACATGGTGGGGGAACCAGCCTTTGCTTTCATTCAGCAGTGAGCCAGCCAGATCAGCTGGTTTAGTTCGCTCTCATTGTAGTCGGCCGGCAACAACGGGCGTGAATAAATTCTGTACCCAGGAGGGGAGTGCAGGTCAGAGCTTGGGGGAATCTCCCGGGTGTCAGCGCCACAAAGTGGCAGGCGGGTTTATTTATTTGTAGGTATGACCGAGCGACCATCGCTGTAGAAATGTGGTTCAAGGCAGGACAACCGGATGACAGGCAGAGAGAACTGGGATCCTCACTTTTAATGGGCCTTAGGTGTGCCTTCTGAGGCTGGATGTAAGCGAGCGTTGGACCGCAGAGGGGAGCCTCTGTGGTGTTATTCTCCCTCTTTCTGAACATTTATCCAGTGAAAGCTTTATTTTCCAGAGCTCCTGGAGAATGAGGTTGCTGATTAATGGAATGTGCCGGAGAATAAAGCTTATTGCTCTGACCCTACCGGCCGAGGAACCTGCTGATGACAGTCCGTGCCGGTTGTTAGAAGCCCCACAACGGCCGGCGGCGGGGCAGGTGGGAGCCAGACGCATGCACAGGAAGACACAGCGGTGTTGTGGCTGGGGGCAATGCCGGTTAATAAAGTTTTCCAGTGAACAAAGTGCTGGATCACAAAGCTTTCACGGTAGCAATCTTGTCGGTGCAGGGGCATCATCTGAAGAAGTGGGTTGTGCCCACGAAAGCTCATGATACCCTCTCTATTTTTTGGTTAGTCTTTACGGACTAAGGTTAGGCTCTTAAACTGCAGCCAGGGAGGTTGAGGTTGGACATTAGGGAAAACTTGCTACCTGTCAGGGTGGTGAAACACAGGAATAAACTGCTGAGGGAGTTTGTGGAATCTCCAGCTCTGGAGATATTCTAGAGCAGGTTGGATAGGTATCTATCAGGGATGGTCTAGATCAGTGGCTCCCAAACTTTTAGGCATCATGCCTTCTTTTTTATTTTTGAGAAACCCTCACCCATCCCCCCAAAATAGCAGCAAAACTTGTTGAGCAAAAAAAAAAAAGGTTGCCCTTTTAAGAGTAGAGCAGGCATTGTCCTTTTAAGGCACCTCACCCCCCCCCCCCCCCATGGTCTAGAAGATGGTGCTTGGTCCTGCCGTGACAGCAGGAGACTGGACTGAATGACCTTGCGAGATCCTCTCAGTTCTAAGATTCTAAGGTGCTGCAGGACCACTTCTGAGCTACCGGAGTGTGTCTCCGTCACACATATGCCCCTCCCCCGCTTCTTTCTGCAGTGATCCCATCCATGATGCTGCCTCTGAGCAATTCTCCTCCCAGATGAGGCCCAAAGGACGGCTGGACCCCTGGGAGGCTGCTGGAAGGTCACAATCATTCATGCTCTCCTCAGCAAGCGAGCATGCCAGCTGCTCCTAGCGGCAGCCCTCTGGCGCACCCAGCCCTGGCAACAGCATCTGCTCAGAGAGACAGGCCCAAGACGCAGTTCCCCTTTGCCATTCATATACCTTGAGGATTCATTCTGGTCTCAGCCACGTGTGCCCAGGGCTTTGCCTGGCGTGACCGATTGCATCTGATCGGTATAAAGCAGGGCGGGGCAAGGTGAGACCCAAGTCCGGCCCATATAACACTTGGATCCGGCCCCCAGACTGCAGCGGGCTGCTTTCTATTTATAGCCTGCTGGCCATGCCACTGGATTTCCAGGCGGTGGTTCAGACAGCAGGATCCTGTTGAAATGACTCACAGCTCCCAGTCGCAACACTGCCCCGGCAGGGGTCGGAGCTGCGAGCCCTTTAAAATAGCTGCCGCAACCCTGGGCGGCTGCCAGGCAACACGATAGCGACGGGGCCAGGAGCTGCAAGCCCTTTGCTGGGTTTTTAATTCAAAGCCTTTGGTCCCAGACAGCTCTGGAGGAAGCTAGCCCCCAGCCCGCCCCTTCCGCCCCAAGCCCCATCCCTTGTGGGTGGTGTGTGAAGCCGGCCCATGACCACCTAACACAATTCACGAAGTGGCCCCCCTGCGAAAATTATTTCCTACCTCTGGCATAAAGGCAAATGGGCCAGATTTGTAAAGGTATGTAGGTGCATAAAGATGCAGCTAGGCACCTGATGGGGTGCTCCAGGCTCCTAGGTGCCTAATTCACATTGTAGTCAATGGGAGTTAGGGTATGTCTACACTACCCCGCTAGTTCGAACTAGCGGGGTAATGTATGCATCCCGAACTTGCTAATGAAGCCCGGGATTTGAATTTCCCGGGCTTCATTAGCATAAAGCCGGTGCCGCCATTTTTAAAAGCCGGCTAGTGCGAACCCCGTGTCGCGCGGCTACACGCGGCACGGGCTAGATAGTTCGAACTACGTAGCCATTCCGAACTATCTGTACTCCTCGTTCAAATCCCGGGCTTCATTAGCAAGTTCGGTATGCATACATTACCCCGCTAGTTCGAACTAGCGGGGTAGTGTAGACATACCCTATGGCACTGAGGTGCCTTTGAAAATCCCAGCAGACACTAATTTTTAGGCATCTAAATATCTTTAAAAGCCTCTATGGGCTTAACTGGACTGCCCCCTATCAAGGAATGCAGAGAAGTCAGTCGGCAGGAGAAATTGCAGCATGCAAAAGAACTGTTTGTCCAGGTTCAGTTGTGTGACAACTTCCTTTATTTAGACACTTGTCCTCTGAGAAACCCCTCCCCTCCCCCTGTGTCGGAGTGCTGGAGAGGGAATTTTGCAGAAGACTCTGCAGACCAGCCAAGACACTCACAGGTCCCCCAGTTAAACAGTTAATTTTCCTTTAACTTTCCATCAACGGTTTTTTAAAAGAAAATCTAAGCAGCCTAAAAATGCTCTTTATTCCCCAATGATTTTAAACACAGGAATTACAGCTGGTCTAGACCTCATCGTAGGACTGGAAGGGACCTCGAGATGGCATCAGGTCCAGTCCCCTGCTCTCTAAACTAGTGTCAGGTTCTTCCCTTACAGCAGTGGTCCCCAATGTGGTGCCTGCGGGTGCCATGGCGCCCGCTGGGGCATTTATGTGCACCCGCCTAGTGACCAGGGCCAGCCTGAGCTATTCTTGCGCCCCGGGTGCCCAGCGCATGCGCAGCCCCAAAAGGTTGGGGACCACTGCTTTACGGGATCTCTTATATGGAGATCTACCTATCTCATAAATCTGGAAGGGACCTTGAGAGGTCATTGAGTTCAGTCCCCTGCCCTCATGGCAGGCCCATGTACCCAGATGGCCCCCCCTCAAGGATTAAGCTCACAACACTGGGTTTAGCAGGCCAATGCTCTAACCACTGAGCTATCTCCTTCATGGTTTGACTAGTTGTATTTTGGTTCCCCTAAGTAATGAAACAGCTATCAATAATAATAATCTACTATATATTTTACAGAGTTTTGTGTGTCTGTCTGTGCGTCCATCCATCTGTGAGTTCATTTGTTCAAGAACTCCTCTTAAAACGTCAGAGCAAGGAGCACCACATTTGGCTTGCAGCTCCCTCTTCTCGCAGCTTAAAGCAAGGCGATGGTTTGGTTGTGCCAGACAATGGGATGTGCCTGGGATTCGATTGTTTCTCATAAAGTGGAAAGGGAGGAGTCTGGTAGGAGGGACAGTTATACTGTAGAATGACCACAGGGGGCAGCAATGTGGACCAGGACAGCTATCCCACATTGGACCAGCAGGGGGCAAGAGCAGAGAAAGGGAGAGCTATCTGCTATATATTTCAGAGAGTTTGTCTGTTTGTGTGTCTGTCTGTATATCTGTCCCCCAGCTGTGCCTGCTGCAGTGGCAATGGAGAGACGCTTCTCACCTGCTTCTCTCAGCTGCTGCGGTGAGAGAGGGCTGGGGTTGTCCTCTCTCCATGGGGCAGCCTGCATCCTGAACCCTCATCCCCAGCCCTACCCCAGAACAATGATTGAAATGAAGAAAAACAAAACTTATTTGAGTTCAGGACCTGAGCAACGCTGGGTAAATCCTCTATTAAGAAATAATCTGCCTTAGAACTTTGGTGTCTGAGTCATGGACAGTCCCTGCCACAAAGACCTTGTGGTCTTAGAAAAAGACAAACGACAGATACAGACAGATAGCTGGGGGAGAGCAAAGAAACAGTGAAACAATATTGCTCGCTATGACGGGTGGACATCTCAGTGCACCAGCAGCCTGATGGGTGTTACGTTTTTTTTTTTACTGGCATCTTGGCATAGGAGAATTTTAAGGAGGGCTCTGAGGCTGGACAAAGAGGTAGCTGCAGATATTTATGGAGCGCCACCCTCAAGCGTGAGGTGGAGAAGGGGTGACGGAGGCTGGGGTCATGGGCCAATCAAAGGTGGGAGTCGGCAGCCCGATAGTGAATGAGAGATCGTAGGTCTGGTGAGGAGAGCCATGAGGACTGTGGACCATGCAGACAAGTAGTTTACATTTGATGCTATAGAAAAGGCGAGGTGAATGATCCAAATGTGGCACTGTCGCTTTGAAACGCTGCATGCAGCCTGGAGTCGGCTGGGGACTCCCCCACTGACCCCGGGCTCCACATGGCGCTGCCGCTTTGAAACACCACAGGGAGCATGGGGCCAGTGGGGGCTGCTTGAGTCCCCCACTGGCCCTGGGCTCCCTACAGCGCTTCCACCTTTGAAGTGTAACAACAGCCCTGGGGCTGTTTAAAGAGCCCGCCCCAGCCGGGGTGGTCCCCGCTGTGCAACATATGGTACCATATGTTCATTTTTTAAAAACAGGCAGGATGCCTTCCAGAGGGCTTGTCTAAGGGCCTGTCCCGTTTGGGTCATCCTAAAACTAATCAGCTAGGTTTGGCACAGGGAGAAAACTGGAAGCGGGGGAGGGTGGGAAAAGCTGAGCTTGCTGGCGTGGGATCCAGTGATGTGGGAAGATTGCTTATCTCTCTGCCTACCTGCCTGTCTCTCTCTCTCTATATGATCCTCACCTCCCCCTGTTCCCAAAGGAAAATATCCCACTGACTGAACAAGGAGGAGATTTTTTCCTGATAGTCTAAGAATCCCTTTTGCCCAGTTTCATTTCATAGTTCTCGGTGGGGACACCTTCCCCTCTCATACCACTCTCAACAATTCCCCTCTCTCCTTATTGCCTACACCTGTCACTTACCCACACGTGCCCCTGGGGTAGCACTTTGGCTGTGCACTCCGTATTTTATCTGGTTGCTGTTTGATAAGCATTGATTTTTTTTAAAACAAATTTTGCTACATAGCTGCAGTAAAACAAAACAGGAGCATAATTCAGGCCCCTTACCAGTCCAGATAAGTAGCTAATGAGCTGTTGTCTTTACAGGGAAACGCTCGTCTGACGTGCCTGAGGCCCTGTGCAAACATGAATTCTCATGATTCGTGCTCCATAACATCCGCAAACTACAGCCGCGTCTTCTCCAAGAGGTCCATCAATTGCAAAGACAGGCAAAGTTCTTGGGCACATGTCCCTGCTCTGCCCGCTAGATCGTACTGATCTGTGCACCAAAGCATAACCTGTTTGTCAGATTGGGTACTGAAGGATGTATGAGGCCAGCAGCCAAGCTAAGGAATACACGTTGCACGACTGTTCTCCCTCCCTCCCTGGGATTTCATAGTTTGAAAGTGTCTGTGTAACCCACCCACCTGCTGGGTGTGGTTCACTGTCCCATAGATCATGGAATCATAGAATTCTAGAACTGGAAGGGACCTCGAGAGGCCATCGAGTTCAGTCCCCTGCCCTCATGGCAGGACCAAGCACCATCTATTTCCTCCTTGACAAGTGTCTGTCTAACCTGCTCTTAAGTATCTCCAGTGATGGAGATTCCACAACCTCCCTAGGCAATTTATTCCAGTGTTTAACCTCCCTGACAGGTAAGAGGTTTCTCCTAATGTCCAACCTAAACCTCCCTTGCTGCAGTTTAAGCCCATTGCTTCTTGTCCTATCCTCAGAGGCCAAGAAGAACAATTTTTCTCCTTCCCTCTTGTAGCATCCTTTTAGCTACTTGAAAACTGCTATCATTTCCCCTCTCAGTCTTCTTTCCAAACTAAACAAGCCCAAGTCTTTCAGTCTTCCGTCGTAGCTCATGTTTTCTAGACCTTCCATCATTCTTGTTGCTCTTCTCTGGACCTTCTCCTGTTTCTCCACCTCTTTCTCGAAATGTGGTGCCCAGAATGAGATGCAATTCTCCTAATCAGCGCAGAGCAAAGCAGTAGGATGACTTCTCGGGTCTTGCTCACCACACTCCTGTCGATGCAGCCCTGGAGTGGCACTGAGACCACTTACAGAGAAAGAGAGAGAATGATTTTTCTTTCCAGACTTAGCTGAGAGCCAGTTGGCTTTTTAGCTGAAGCAGTAGACAAGTAGAGGCTTGTGCACTATGCGCCAGGTTTGGCCCCACGTTTGGTTCCACCCGTTGGTGTTCCAGCTGTACATAGGAGGAAAACTTTCTTCCTGCAGGGATCATTTGGCGTCCAGTCTAGGGCTGGAAAGAGCTTTGGCTGCCAGTAATGGGCAAGCATTCGCTTACACTAGAAGAAAGTGTTGTTGCCAATGGCAGATCTGCTATTGACTCGACTGAAATTTGCAGGTGACTTTTCCTGGTCCCCCAGAGGGTAACGCCCACGATTTGAAATGGAACAACAGCGGAAATGACCCTCCTTTGCCACATGCCTCGCTAGGACGTGACTTGGTTTGACGGCCACGCGCCTGGAGTGCGCTTCCTTGCAGAGGGTTGCGGCTGTCTTTCTTGTCCACAACGTTAGCTTCTCAGGCACCCCCCTGACATTTTAGGGATCCACGGTGGAAGGAGGGGGATGGGGCTGTGTGAAGGACCCATCTGCCATCCCTGGTCTGCCCCACTTTGGATCTTGGGTACTATTAGGAAGGGATGGCACAGATTCTCGGGCCCACAAGCTAGTTGCTGGGTAATCACAGTTGGAATAACAGCCTCATGGTCAGACGCTGCAGATGCTGCAGAGGTGAATGCCTTGCTGGCATCTGCTAGCTAGCAGCCAGGTTAATTCCGTGTCAATGTGGGAATCTTTTTGACATACCTTGGTCTCTTTCACTGAGGGCATGTCTACACTAGGAAATCATTCCGAACTCCTGAAATAACTATTTCGAAATAGCGTGTCCACACTATCAGGAAGCCTCGAAATGAGTCTGAGGCAGGCTCCCTTACTGTGGACGCGCTACGTCGACTGAGATCCCCAGGAATCACTGGGGAGTAATTCCTCTGAATGACTTTAGGGAGCAGTTATTTCGAAATAGCAGCAGCCGAGCATCCACACTGCCGCTGTTTCGAAACAACTATTTGGAAATCAGTGTTATTCCTTGTGGAAAGCGGGAGTTCTTATTTCGAAATAACGGTCTTGGTAGGGTGGACGCTCCGCTTGTTGTTTCGAAATAACTCCCTAGTGTAGACCCAGGGCTCAGTGTGCAACTTTCCCCTCCTTAAGGGAACACTGCCCACCACAAGGGAATCCTGTTAGCTGCCCCTAACCGTGTTCCAGTGCTTTGCACATTAACTCATTGTTCCCTGTTGGAAAGCGAAAAGACGTATTTGATTCTACACTGTCTTCCATAAAAGGGACCCTGTTTTATTCACAGAGCCATTGGTTAGCTCTGGAAAAGCACAACCATACTAGCTCATTTGTGGAAAAATAAAAGAATCCAGGCTCCATAAATAGGCTCAATAAAGGCTTTATCTTTAAAGATAAAGATGATTATCTTTAACCTAGCATGTTAGTTAATTATAATATCACACAATAAATGAACCATAAATTAAACTCATTGTCTACGTGACTCAAAAACTTAGCAAATTTCATTGAAGCTGCACAACTGGGTTAAGTTGGGAGGGAGTTTGGAAGAGCAGGTTAGACAGACAGCTGTCAGGGATGATCTAGACAGTGCTTGGTCCTGCTGTGAGGGCAGGGGACTGGACTTGAAGACCTCTCAAGATTCCTTCCAGTTCTATGATTCTATAGTGGTGGTAATAAAAAGATATTTGATTTAACAACAGTCCCATCCATTTCTCCTTCCCAGTCTCTTCTCCATTATTCCCCAGGTGTATTTAACCACTCTGTCCTCTCCTCATCTTTGCAGACTATCACCAAAACTCTCCTCCCCCTCCAAAATTCCCCCCACCAACTTAACCCAACTGTGCAGCTCCAATAGAAATTTGCTAAGTTTCTGAATCATGTAGTCAATGAGTTTAGTTTATTGTTCATTTATTGTGTGATATCATAATTAACTAACTTGCTAGGTTACAGATAATCATTGTATGCTAAATAGAGTTAAATTTCAATATTACAGAAGTATAAAAATGATCAGTCGTTACAAGGTATAACCATGTATTAGATAGCTAAGTGAGTAGGGTTGAAATGCAAAACTGTAGACTGAGGCCTTTGAGATCTTCGTTTAGCTATTTTAGGTCGCAGAGCAAAAAAAATGTTGACATAAGTGATCAAAGAATAACTGAATGGCCTAACATTACAGGAAAAGATGTACCAATATGTAGTATTGCTAAAACAATATCAGCAAGAGTAACTTTTGCTTACGAGATATTCAGTAATCACATCTTTCTAACACACGCCCATGCAGGATGCACAATGGGAGTACATGCTAATGAGGTATAATCAGAAGTACATTATAAAAAAGATTGGTGCCCAGAGCGGGAAAACAGAGCTCCCTAGAGGAGACTCTTAACAGGAAACAGCCGTCTCCTGACGATCACGCCATGCAAGACAGAGCAGACGTTTAATAGTAACTTTAATAAACCTTGTAAAACAGGCATCCCTTGCATCTTTGAATGTACGTATGGTTGCTACCGTTGCTCTTTGTGCATACACAGAGACTCTAAATGTAAAGCAAGCAGCAGAGGCAATTTTCGCTGTGAAGCTTGAAATGGAAGCAACCAAAACTGAACCTCTGGTGGTGCAATATCACATTGACAAATTCACTGACAATACAATAAAAGGCCACAATCATGGCGCAAAAATAGCCAGTGAAGCAACTCGGTGTCAGCAAACTCACTTCCCTTTATGGGTAAGCTCTGCTGAGAATGTCAGAAAAGTCACTGCTTGGTGGTTCCAAGTTCAGTGACGGACGGTCGCTGGTGGGAACGTATTGTACAGTCCGGGGTCACACACATCCTCTCTCCGCACAGGTAACAGGACTGGAAACTTTCTCCACATTTAGGACAAGGGAAGCGCGGGAGCCCAGGTAAGCCAGGGTTTTAAAACGTGCTACAGAAATCTCTTTTTCATTCCCATTTCCAACAGCAGTTCTTTCAGCCCTGGGAGCTGCATCCCTCCCTGTCGATGCATCTCCGGCCTGACTCTTTCCCACACTCCCCCCTGCTATGCTAGTCCTGGGCTCTCTGTCCAGCTCTCTGCTGGGGCTCCTCAATCCAGACCCAATTCTTCCTGGCTAGTCCAGTCCTGGAGTCCATCTGGGCAGCCCTACCAATGCATCTCATTGAAGCCAGGGGTGCTGACAGCTGCCTGGGGCATATCACTGCCCTCCCCCTTGCCAGCCCTCAGAGCTGCCTGGAACATGTGGTGCTCTGGTGGTGATTTAAAGGGCCCAGGGCTCCAGTAGCAGCAGCTGGGAACTCTGGGCCCCTTTAAATCACTGGGCACCAGGGCATTTATCTCCTTTGCCCCCCTCCCCTTTTCCTTCCCCCCATCAGCAGGCCTGGCCTGCAGCTGCTTGATATTCCACTCTGGGCCCTGGTTATTCCATCCTATTCCAGTCCTGGGCTTCTCCTGAGCAGGCACGTTTTGCAGGAGGAGGACAAAAAGGAAAATCTGCTACGGACTCAGAAAAGACCAGGGTGTGCATGACTTGTCTGGCTAATCCAGCCTAAACCCCAATTTTTATAGGAAAAGACTGAGGTCTCGCTCTTCACACAGCAGGGAGAACAACTCTCTTTGTATTTGGTGTGTGTGTTTTTTTTAAGGCTGCAGTTCCTGGAGTTAAGCAATTGAATGAAAACCCTCCGTATTTACATTAAAAACATTTCTGGGGTTGTTCTTTAAAGCTTAAAAATGTAGCCTGAGTGCTCTGTAGAGTCTCGGGGGGAAGGAGGGAACACAAAGAAAAAAGAACCCAACATGCATTATCATTTAAAATGATTTTTTAAGACCATCTCATTATTTTGGGGGCTTGACTCGTGAATCCTGAATAGCTGGGTGAAGCGAGACTGAAAAACGTGATTAAATCTGAGCTCTGAACAAGAACAGCAGAGAGCCAGGTGAACTTCACGGGAATCAGAACAAAAAAATCAAAGGCTGGGAGGCCACGACCGAACATCAGGGAGCCCCCGAGAGAAGACAGAAACCTCCAGGTGTGTTGGGGACTATTGTAGATGCTATTGGACAAGGCGAAAAGAGAAACGTAGAGCTTGAGGTTAAAACTACACACGAGGAACAAGAGCCTGTCCTTATTTCATTGGAATTGCTGCCAATCCCCAAGAGGGAGGAGAGGAGAAGTCAGATGGGAAGTGACTCCTGGTTCAAAATCAGCATTTCATGCTTCTGTTCAGGCTGCTGAATGTCTAACGGGAAGGCTGCAGGAACTGCCTGTGTTGTGGAAGATGTCTCAGATTGTCTTCTTGTGGTTTGCTTAGGGTGACCAGCTGTCCCGATTTAAAAGGGAAGTCCCATGGTTAACCCCTCTTGCAGGCGTCCTGACTTTTTTTTTTTTTTTTTAAATGGGTAAATTGTCCTGTATTTCCTCTCTCTCCCCGCCCCATCAGTCCTGCTGGGCAGGTCCTTGCTCGCCACCCCCTGGCGCTGGTGAGTGGTGGGTGAGTCCCAGGGGCTGACAGACAAGGCGAGTATGCAAGGCTGGTGGTGATACCTTTGCTGCCCACCTATTGGCCCTTTACCGCCTTCCTCTCTCTCTGTCCTCTCCCTAATGTGCCCGTCCACCCCTCTCCAGCCCCACGGCTCCTCCATATTCCCCCTGGTGGGTGAGTCTCGCTGAGCAGAGACCTAGCCCTGTTGTGAAGACAAGCCCTTACGATATGTACATTCGACGCCTAGCACAATGGAGTCTTGAGCACAGCTGGTGCCTTTAGGGCCTGCCATAATACAAGCCAGTGACGGGCAACCTGCGGCCCGTGGATCCCCTGTCTGTCCCCCTCCCTCATGCGCCTCTCGTGCAATGGGGCACTGCAGCCCTGCACTTTCTCCCTCTCGCTCCCAGAGCTGGAACCCCGCGACTCAGCTGTTCGTAGCTATGCAAGCTCAGGGAGGGAGGGGGAGAAGGAAGTGCGGGGCTCCAGTGCTTGAGAGGCGCGTGGAGGAGGGGCAGATAGGGGGATGCATGGCCTGCCGGTGGAACCCCAGTGGGCCACGGGCTGCCGGTGGAACCCCAGTGGGCCACGGGCTGCCGGTGGCCCCTCTACTGGCAATCAAGCAGCTCACTCACTAGTCTTGGTCGCCCTTCGCTGATTCAGACAATAGCTAATATCTGCCTCCTTTGAAAAGTGCTTTGCCATCTACCACTGAGGAGAGATGAGCAGGATTTATTATTGTTCACTTCCTGTATTCTAATCTTTTGCCTCCCACAGACCCACCAGCTACGTCCTCATCTCTAGCCAGATTTGGCGCCGCGGGGCTGGACATGTTTCAACAGGTGGCCAAGAAGCTCACACAAGAGCTGGATTCTGACAGGAGGCTCATTCCTGTATCCAGCTTGGCTGGTGCCAGTCGTTACAGGCCCTTGTGCCTGGTCACGAGGGAACAGTCCCGGTGGCGGTCGTTTCAGTCCATAAAATATCTTGTCACCCCCTACACCCTGGAGGACGTGCTCAAAGAAGGAACAAGCATGGACGCAGGTATGACGTGAATTCAGTCTAAAAGGGCTGCCGAGTCATCTCCAGTTCTTTTGGGAAAGGGTCGATTAAGAATCACGCCCCTTCCCCCCCCCCAGCATTTTCCATTTAAGGATCCCATATGCTTTACGAACAGTAGTTCATTAAAACCCTCACCTCCCTCCGGGGAGACACACGAGGGAAATATCTTTATATGGTTTACTCTGATGGATAAATTAAGCCACAAGGAAACACGCACACGCTAGCGTTGTTTCGGTGTCAGGCTAAAGCCACCCTTTTTACTCGTGCTTTTATTAATATTTGAGTCTGTATGTGTGTTCCTCCTCTCTATGTTTTTAGCTGGTTATGTCCCTCTGAGGTCTCATATTTAAAATTCTCATATTTTAAATTTTTATATATATTTGTATTGTGTTTGTTTGTTTGCTCTTGTAAGCCACCTTGAATATTTTAAAAAGAAAGGCGGGGTAAAAATATTTAAATAAAATAAAATAAAACAAGCACAACATCTCACAGTATGTCAGTTTCAGAGCCAGGATTAGCCCTAAGGAGATCCTACTTTTCCAGGCTTACTGACTCACCACTAAATCTCACAGGAGACTCCGGGCCTGTCTACACCACAGCATTATTTCAAAATACCTCACGTTATTTCGAAATAACAAGGGGAGCATGCACACAGCAGGCCCGTTGTTTTGCAATTATTTAGAAATAACCGGCTTCTTCTTCCGGAATAATAAACCCTTGTTTCATGAGGAATAACGCCTGTTTCTAAACAGATATTTTGAAATAGCTGTACTGTGGACGCGCCATGGTGGCTATTTTGAAATAACTCCTCCTTAGGGCCATTCAAATAATTACTCCCCAGTGCTTCCTGGGGCTTTAAATCGAGGTAGGGCCTCCACGTTAAGGGATCCTGCCTCGGACTAATTTCGAGGCTTCCCTGTAGTGTGGATGTGTTATTTCGAAACAGTTATTTTGGGAGTTATTATTCTGAAATAACTTATTTTGAAATATCCTTGTAGCGTAGACATAACCTCAGAAATCCCAACCTGGATTTTGGTGCAGTGTATGCGGGGGACGCGCCAACTTTTTTGGGAAGAGACTAGTTTCCATTTGCCTAAAACAGCAGAGTTTTTGTTTCAGAGGCAGAGCCTTGTTAGTCTGTTTCAGCAAAAACAAGGAGTCCAGTGGAAGGAAGGAAGGAAGAAAGGAAGAAAGAGTTGTGGCATATACCCTAGATTCTGTTATTTCCACTCCAACCCATCTGATGAAGTGGGTTTTACCCACGAAAGCTCATGATCTAATATATTTGTTAGTCCTAAAGTGCCACAGGATTGTTTGTTCTTCTCACCACTGTTGAAGATGAGCCACAGTCCCATCTCTGTATTCCCCCCTACGCCCCACTTCCTCTCTTTCTTTTTCTCTTCAGCACCTGAGGAAATGAGGTCTGGCTCACGAACGCTTATGCTCTTTACCCTAATAAAATTGTTAGCCTTTAAAGTGCCACTGGACTCCTTAGTGTTTTTGCTGGGTATATTGAGGGTTGGTGGGAAGTCACTGGTATGGATATGAGGTAAACCAAGAGTTTCCGTAATAAACAAAACCTGATTAATTTTTGTTTCCCCAGAGGTGCAATATGAAGATCTATTGCAATACTCTGAGACCCTGGACCAGAAAGCAGAAGCAATGCTCAGCCTTAAGTCAGCGCCCACCGATGTGGACTGTGGTGGCTCAGGGAAGAGCTCATTTTCAGTTTCCACGGTCTCAGTGAGAAGAGCCCAGGTGGTTAAAAAGGGGCAGTGGTGAGTACAGAGTTTTATTTGCTCTCTTCTGAGAGGGGCTTGCGTTTGCAGCCTTGAGATCTGCTTCCCACAACCAGACACTGTTGCAATAACAGGGCTTGCACAATAACCTATAAAAGGCCACAATAACCTATTGTAACAAATGTTGATAGGAAAGGGCTCAAAAGGGAGACAAGGAGATTAGATTATTACAAACAAAACAGCCTATTAGTATAATTCAAGGAGGATGCAAATATTAAACATGGTAAACTAAGGCAGGATATGATAGTGGTCTATAGAATCATGGAGAAAGTGAATAAGGAAAAGTTACTTGTTCTCATAACATTAGAACTAGGAGTCACCAAATGAAATCGATAGGTAGCAGGTTTAAAACAAACAAAAGGAAGGATTTCTTTATGCAACAATGATCAACCTGTGGAACTCCTTGCTAGAGGATGTTGTGAAGACCAGGACTTTAATGAGGTTCAAAACAAGATTAGATAAATTCATGGAGGATATTCATCAATGGCTATTAGGAACGGTGTCCTTAGCCTCTGTTTGTTAGAAGCTGGGAATGGGTGACGGGGAGGGATCACTTGATGATTCCCTGTTCTGTTCATTCCTTCTGGGAGCACCTGGCATCAGCCACTGTCAGAAGGCAGGACACTGGGCTAGAAGGACTTTTGGTCTGACCCAGTGTGGCCATTCTGATGTTCTTAAACAAGGAAAGGGTGAGTCTAGAAAGCAATAAACCCAAATTGGTGTGTCAAAAATTAGGCTTAATTAATGAATGAAATAGTATGTCAAAAATTAGGCTTAATTAGTGAATGAAGTAGTGAGGGGAAGGAAAGGCTATTCCACCCATCACCCCTAGTTTGGGGTTCTTAAAAGACTTTGGGGGAAAAATCAAAAGGTGTTTGGCAGCTACAGTCCGGAAGAAAGTTGGACCATAACGGCCTTGCAGTAAGAGCAGATGATGTTTCACTGTTCCTGTGTCCTCTGCAGGAAAATCGACACGTCGCACGACTTCATAAAGGAGTTGGCAGGCTCCCATCAGAGGCAGCTGTTTGTTGTGACCGAGGCTTTTGATATAAAGGAAGCACTGCTCATTGAGACGATGGCAAAGGGCAAAGTCAAAGTCATGGTCCAAGTAGGGGACGTATGTGGAATACAGGTTTGTGCGTTTGTCATTCCAGTCTCTGACGCGGCGGTGGTCGGAGCCATGGTATAGACCAGGGATGTCTCCAACCTTTTTAAGCATGAGATCACTTTTTGAATTGAAGTGCAATCCAAGATCTACCTCCCACCCAAATAGCCCGGCTCCGCCTCCTTTGTGCCCCTTTTTTGAGGCCCTACCCCTGCTCCCTCCGACCTTCCTCCCTTCCCCATTCTTCCTTCCTGTCACCAGGCTGGGGCAGAGGGTGCTGGCTCTGGTTTTGGAGTAAGGGATTTGGAGTGTCAGAGGGACTCTGAGCTGAGCCTGGGGCAGGCAGTTGGAGTACCAGAGGGGGTTCTAGGTGCAGGTTCTGGGAGGGCATTTGGATACAGGGTAAATAGGGGTAGGGCAGGAGCTTGGGGTACAGGAGGGGATTCATACCTGGGGTAGGATTTTGGGATGTGGGCTCCAGCTGGGCCCTGATTACCGCAGGTGGCTCCTGGGTGGTGGTGCAGTGGGGTTAAGGCAGGCTCACCCCTGTTCTGGCCCTGCCCCACTTCCAAAAGCAGCCAGGAAACACCATCCCAAGTCCTGTTGTGTCCCGTCCCTGCTCTGCGGCAATAGGATACAGAGTGGGAGAGGGGGCACCTTGACATGAGCGCCCCTTTTCTCTCTCCCAGGAAGCAGAAGGCTACTGAGGGGACAGCTCCAAGACAAAGGGCAGGAGATGCACAGTAGTGGGGGGAGGGGCAGCTGAAGTGCCAGTCCTCAATAGCCTCTTGGCCAAACCTGTCAGGATCCCCTTTCAGGGGCTCAAAGATCTACCGGTAGACCCCGATCTACTGGTTGGTGACCACTGGTATAGACCAGGGTGTTCTTATCAGCTTGCAAAAAGTGTGGGATGGGGATTACCTCGTAAGGCACGGAACGAGCGAAATAAACAAATTAAACCACAGTAAAAATAAATGCATCTATTTTACTTCTACTTCGACGTGCCGGCCAGAGGTGCCCATATCTAGGAACAGCCTCTTGCATTAGTCACGCACCTGCAGTGCAGAGGAAGTAGCTGGCCTCCCCGCACCCTGTCAGATTTATGCACAAGCTAAGTAAGCTGCAGTTTAGGACCTGAGATGAGGAGGGGCCTCTAAGTCCAAAAAATGACTTGTTTTTAGTTGCACCCTCGCTTATGCATCAGTAGAGATGCCAATGTTTTCTATTTGCATTGTCCTTTCTGGTAGAACACTACACATTTTTTGGGTCATGCCATGGAGCCTTCTAACTTTGACATAGTGTAGGGCCTCCCCATGTCTTAATCCGACCTGGCCCACACCCCCAACACGCTCGCACAGAAGCGACACAGCAAAAGAGGAACTTCACGGGTGGGTGTCAGTCACTGTTTCCTCAATTTTTTTTCCCATCCATGTGTGGAATAAATTTTGGTATGTGCACTGAGGCATGTGCACCACCAATAGAAACCCACGCTGCCAGCGGTAGGCGCTCTGCTAATCAGCTGGGTGGCATTTGACTCTCCCCTGGGTGGCCACTCAAGCACTCAGCTTACAGGGAATGCTGGTGTTAGCACAACTTTGCACTCGCCGCCGTTGGTGGCTGTGCTCTGTGTGGACATCATGCTGTGGTTGAATTTCCCATCTGGAGGTCACAGATCTAGTGCTCCGCAGCAGATACAAATGCAGCAAGAGCTTTCAGGGAGCGGGAAAAGACATAATGGCGGGGGAGAGAAAAGCAGGCTTCTCGCTCCAGTCCTCAGTGGACAGGTATGAGACCAACCCCACAACGGGGTCTCCCTGGCCCGCTCGTCGGCAGTCTTCAAAGCCAAGCTCGAGTGGGAACTCCCTTCCTGCCCGGAGACGGTCTTAGTAGCAGCGGTTTGAGGCACACCAGCAGTGGAGGAGCCCAGTCTGAGAGGCTGCTGCTGGTGCCCATCATGTCCAAAGGTTTGGAGCTCTACCCTGGCCACACTTTCACCCACAGGAAGATTTCGAGGACGGGGGAGCGAAGAGATGAGACAGACATGGCATTTTGCTCGACTGTAATCGGACCCATCCCAGGCTGCTGTTTCTGGCAGCACGTTCCTTTCTCCTGAGCAACCTGAACCTAAGCAACCTTGTCTAATAGCCAGCCTGTCTCTGGGGAACTGCCCCTCTTCTCCCCCCCCATAGATGCTGCCAAGAATCAATGCTTGTCAAGTGCCCCTGGAGGATGTATTGACCTTTAGGATTCTTATCAGAGACATGGGGCTATGTTTGACTCCACAGGGCCGGGGCAAGAGCATTAAAAAGAAGACAATGTGGATTCCTCAGGGTACGGTTCTGGCATATGTGGTCCAGCGCCTGCCTATCCAGATGGAAGGAATTCACCGTAAGTGAGCTAAGCTAAGCATGGACACCAGTAAGTCCTGGGCAGCGGGGGGTATTGGGTGCAACTTTAATGCGGTTTAATTCCTCTAGCTTTCCGCAGCGCAGACGAGGGTGAGTTTTCTCTTTCCTCATGACCATCGTAGATGAAACATGGCAATTGCATCCAGCACACCCTCTACTCCTGCGGGTCTCAAACTTTCTGGCCTGAGGCCCACCCTGCTCAATGCAGACCATTCCATGGGCCACCAGCCAACTGCCCATGATGACAAAATGGATGCAGGAGGAGCTGGAGGGGTGCAGGGTCTGGGTGGGAAGTAGGGTGCAGGAGTGGGCTGGGGGTCAAGGTCGGGGAGGGGAGTGCAGAATCTCGGCAGAAGGGGATGTGTGAGGGGGAGGAGGGTGCTTATCTGGCTCCATGCCTCCGAAGCCACACCCCCGCTGCTCTCATTGGCCATGATTCTGGCCAATGGGTGCAGCGGGGAAAGCCTCCAGGTGAGCTGTTT
Organism: Pelodiscus sinensis; assembly: GCF_049634645.1. Taxonomy (NCBI): domain Eukaryota; kingdom Metazoa; phylum Chordata; order Testudines; family Trionychidae; genus Pelodiscus; species Pelodiscus sinensis. Next base: position 11,276,442 of record NC_134739.1, read on the forward strand.
CCTGCACTGCTGTTCTCCCAGCTGGGAGAAATGGGGAGTGGCCGTGCACAGAGCCGCTACCTCCCCTTGAGAGCTGGATCTGGCCCCCAAGGCTCAGGGCTCCAGTAGCGGGAAGCTGGCACTGGGGCTCCAACCATGTGAGAGGGAGCGGGGCTGGAGTGCCAACACAGGCTCCCCAGTGCAGGAGGTGGGGTGGGAGCCCCAAGCCTGCAGACCACTTGCAAGACAATTGTGGCCCACTAGTGGTCCATGGACCACACTTTGAGAACCACTGCACTAGTCTTTTCCATCCACGTGCAGAATAAATTTTTAATGTGCACCGAGGCATGTGTAAATGTGCACCACCAGGAGAAACACAAACCTGGCTGCATGTGCTCTGCTAATCAGCTGGGCAGCACTGGAATTTTTCCTGAGCAGCCGCACAAGCGCACAGCGTAGAGGGAACCCTATCCAGTGTTCCCCCTAAGCTGTGTGCTTCTGCAGCCACACAGGAGAGATTTACATGCTGCCCAGATCAGGGCCGGCCCGAGGCATTCTGGCGCCCTGGGCAGGGGTGTGTGGCGCTGCCTCCGGGTGCCCGGCACATGCGCGGGCCTGGCTGTGGGGAGCGGGCCCGCCCCCGGGGTGCACGGCACATGCACGGCCCGGCTACGGCCGCTGACGCGCAGCCTGGGGCCCGCCCCCGGGGCGCATGGTGGAAGCGCGGCCCAGTCCGGCTCGGTTGTTGCTGTTGGCGCGCACGCCGGGCCGTGTAGGGCCCCATGGCTATGGGGGGAAAGGAGTTGCTGGCCAGCGCCGCAGGAATGCGGATGGGCGGGCCGGCACTGCAGGTGCTGGGCGCACGGCGCCTGATGGTAGCTGTAAGGGATAGTTTGCGCCTTGGGCAGCTACCCGGCTCGCCCATGCCTCTGTCTGGCCCTGGCCCAGATTATTAGTACAGCGCCCACAGCTAGGTTTTTTTGTTTCTCCTGATGGTGCACATTCACACATGCCTCGGTGCATGTTAAAAATTTATTCTGCACATGGATGGAAAAATCCAAATGAAAGTGCTATAAACTTGCGTAATCCTGACCCATATTATGTAAGTGGGGCCAGGAAACAGAGACCAATCCCTATCCAGCGCTTCTGGGAATCATACTTTTAGCACACATTGGACATTCAACCCTCAACTCTAACAAGAAGATAACGGTAAAATATCCACTGGCTTCAGATGCTACCGTGACTAGGACTCCTGATTTGAATGACACTGTTTTGCTGTGACTGTGGGCAAGTCACTTACTGATCTGTTGACATGCGGATAATAAAATTAGCCAGGATTACGCATATGTTGAGTGACTGGAAAGCACTTCGAGATCCTAACTGAGAAGATCAAAGTAGCATTAATAATAATTGCTGTTTCCTTCCCCAGCTGCCCATAAGATTTTACAAACCAGTGAATCTTCATTCGTTCAGGACGGTAAGCAATTCATTGTATGGTCCTACTCTAGCGACATCTGACGTCTATCCTTCGGCGTGCTTTTCCTTGCTATCATTTCTCTTCCCCGCCTCTCCCTCTCAGCTAGCTGGCTCTCCGCTGCCCATCTCAGGCATGTCTCATCAGAGCTGAAATCCAAATGGGTCAGGAGGGGGATTCTGTTGAGGCAGAAATTCAGGTAGGATGCTTGGCCAGCTGTGACTCGCTCCAAAAGATGTTCCTGGGACAGGAAGAAGGAAATAATTTGGAGTGGAGACCGAGAGGGGATTGTAGAAAGTCAGGGTATGTCTACACTACCCCCCTAGTTCGAACTAGTAGTTCCTGTCGTGGAACGAGGTGTACAGCTAATTTGGATTAGGAAGCCTAATCCAAACTAGCTAGTCCGTGCCGCGTGTAGCCGCGTGGCACGGGGTCCGACCTAGCTGGCATTTAAAAATGGCACCGACCGGCTTTATGCAAATGAAGCCCGGGAAATTCAAATCCCGGGCTTCATTTGCAACTCCGTATGACTACATTACCCCCCCTAGTTCGAACTAGGGGGGTAGTGTAGATATACCCTCACTCTGGTTGAAAGAATGCTAGCTGGACTCTCATATGACAGCACCAATGGGTGGAAGTAAATAATCAGACCAGTGGGTTTCAAACGACAGGTTGTGCCCCAGCACTGGGGGCTGGAATGTTGGGCACGGGGCTTGTTGCTGCAGGGAGGTCAGGTGAGCAGTGGGGGGCTAAGGCAGCTCCCTGCCTGTCCTGGCACTGCAGAATGTGTTGCACCCCAGAAGTGGCCGGCAGCAGGCCCAGATCCTAGGTGGGAAAGGGGGCAAGGGGAGAGCGCACAGGGCTCCATGCACTGCCCCTGTCCTGAGCACTAGCTCTGCACTCACGTTGGCTGGGAACCTGCTGCGGCTGCTTCTGGGGCGCAGCATGGTCTGTGGGGCCAGGAGAGGCAAGAAGCTGCCTTAGCCCCCTCACTGTCCCACTGACACTCAAAGTCAGCCCCTCCTGCCTCCAACCTGACCCCCCCACAAAGCTCAGGCTCTCACCTCAACCCCTCCCCAGAGCCCATACTTTGAATTATGTGGGGTTGTGGGCGTCCACAATTTTCTTCAGCTGGGTCATGAGAAATAAAAGTTTGACAACCACTGTGTGAGTAGATATGCTGTGGGTGAAGAACCCACGGGATACAGCTGTAGGATAAAGCTGTCTGGCACATATCTGAACTATCAATAGAAGGCAGGTCTAGTCGTTTGTGAAAAGGAAGGGGAATCAGGCCCGCTTGGACTCTGTTCGGGTATGTCTACACTACAAAGTTAATTCGAACTAACAGACGTTAGTTCGAATTAACTTTAATAGGCGCTACACATACAAACCGCTAGTTCGAACTTAATTCGAACTAGCGGAGCGCTTAATTCGAACTAGGTAAACCTCATTCTACGAGGACTAACGCCTAGTTCGAATTAAGGGCTGTGTAGCCACTTAATTCGAACTAGTGGGAGGCTAGCCCTCCCCAGCTTGCCCTGGTGGTCACTCTGGGCACCACCAGGGAAACTTGTCTGCCCCCCTCCCGGCCCTGGAGCCCTTAAAGGGGCACGGTCTGGCTACGGTGCCCGTGCCAGGTGCAAGTCTGCCAGCACCCAGCCAGCAGACCCTGCACCTGGCACGGCTCGAGCCAGCCACCCGATGCCACCCAGCCCTCCGCCTCTTCCCGGGACCAGGCTGGTGGCTCCCAGGAGCCTGCCCGGGGCCGCAAGAGGCGGGCGCCCGCCTGGTCTAGTGCGGACATCGTGGACCTCATCGAGGTTTGGGGGGAAGCCTCCAACGTCCACGACCTCTGCACTAGGCACAGGAAAGTAGCCGTCTAGGGCAGGAGAGCTGCCAGCCTGGCCACTCAGGAGCAGGTTTGCATGAAAATCAAGGTGGTCCAGTGAGACCCCTGACCCTGAGCCCTGAGCTTAGAACATAAGAATGGCCATACTGGGTCAGACCAAAGGTCCATCTAGCCCAGTAGCCTGTCTGCCGACAGCGGCCAACACTAGGTACCCTGGAGGGGATGGACCGAAGACAATGACCAAGCCATTTGTCTCGTGCCATCCATCTCCAGCCTTCCACAAACAGAGGCCAGGGACACCATTTCTACCCCCTGGCTAATACCACTCCATGGACCCAACCTCCATGAATTTATCTAACTTCTCTTTAAACTCTGTTCTAGTTGTAGCCTTCACAGCCTCCTGCAGCAAGGAGTTCCACAGGTTGACTCTTTGCTTTGTGAAGAACAACTTTCTGTTATTAGTTTGAAGCCTGCTACCCATTCATTTCATTTGGTGTCCTCTTGTCCTTCTATTATGTGAACTAATGAAGAACTTTTGTTTATGCACCCTCTCCACACCACTCATGCTTTTATAGACCTCTATCATATCCCCCCTCAGTCTCCTCTTTTCTAAGCTGAAAAGTCCCAGTCTCTTTAGCCTCTCTTCATATGGGACTTGTTCCAAACCCCTGATCATTTTAGTTGCGCTCCCCTCTCCCATCTCCTTTTCCCAGTCTCCCCGATTTTTGTTAAGTAAAGAGTTTCTATTTTTGACCACACGTGTCCTTTATTTTGTACATCAGGAAGGGGGGCTAGGGACGGGTAAGTGGAAGGAGGTGAGGGAGGAATGGGGTACGAGCCCCCGATGAGGAGGACTGGGGTGGCTCTGCGGGCTCCTCAGGGTGGAAACTCTCCTGCAGCCCCCCAATTGACCCCCCGGATGGCAGCCTGCGGCAAGTGCAGCCGGGCTGATGGCCAACTGCTGTGATGTGCCAAGTGTAGGCACTCAGGGCACTCCAAGCCAGGACTGCTTTGCAAGCGGGGAACCCCTGAGAACTGTCTGTCCGGGGTGGGGGTCGGGTCCCTTTAAGCACAGCCCTTGGCTAGCCTGAGACAGCAGCTCCACGTTCTTAAGTCCTAATCTGATGCCCTGCCGGCACTGCTTCCGGCCATTCTTATCCTCGGTTCAGGGTCCACTCAATGTGGACATGCTAGTTCGAATTAGCAAAATGCTAATTCGAACTAGTTTTTAGGTCTAGATGCACTAGTTCGAATTAGCTTAGTTCGAACTAGTGCTGTAGCGTAGACATACCCTTCCTGGTTCTGTCATTGAACCGCTTAACCCCTATGGATTGTGGTGAACTCAGGTATAACTAGGGATGAAAGGAACTTAAATTTTTTACAGGTCTTGTTCTATTGCAACCTGGGGCCCTGCTCTTTCAATAGCTCCCTGACAGCTTTTGCGGCAGCTCAGCCAACGCTTGCTGGAGCTGTGCACCAGGGCATGTCCCCTACTTTCACCCCTGTATAACATGACTGGTTCTAGCTCTTCGGGGGTTGTGAAACTCCGTTAATGGTTGCTTGTCAAGTTCTCTGATGGCCTTGAGAAAGGGCCCCAGAGAAGGACGTACTCCTCTGAAGTCTGTTTCAATTTAATGTTAGGACACTGATAAAACTGGTGTTTTTCTCATTTCAGGGTCCCATCAAGTGGCAGCGTCGTTGCTCACCGGTAAGCAGCGTGCGCTTAGTCCCTTTCTCCATATTTTCTGCTCAGGGTATGTCTGCACTGCAGGGGTTTTCCGGGATACTCTGCTGCTTCCAGGGAACGCAGTTGCTCTTCCGCTTTTTTTTTTGCGGAAGTGCAAACGTGCTCTTTTGGAAGCCCTGTCTTCCTCTTTCCATGAGGAAGAAGGGATCTTCCAAAAGAGGGGGATTTTCCAAAATTTGGCCCAGTGTAAATTACTTTCACCGCTGTCCTTAAGAGAGCTGGGAATAGAACCCAGAAGGCCTGTCTCCAGAATCTCAGGTACATAGCACTGTGCAGTATTTGACTATTGGCTCCGTGCTGAGGGGCGCGAGGCCAATGCCCCCCCAGGGGCGCGCAGGCCCCGCCCCGCTACCCGTCCTGTGCCCAAAAACCCCACCTACTGTGCTCCCTATCAACCCCCCCCCCCCGCCCTGAGTCCAGCAGGGTTGGTCCGTTGAAAGTTGCCCACCCCTGTGTGGTGCCGGCCTGGCGAGGAGAGGTAGCGGGGCTCGGGCTCGCCCTCACTCCGAGCCCCGACCCAGGGCCCTAAGGACTGGGGCTCGGCGCCCCAGTTCCGGTTGGTGGGGGGAGAGCTCCACCCTGCAACACACCAACCCTCGGGGCTCAATACCCTGCCCTGGGTCGCTTCCTACCTCCCATGCCGAGTCGCTGTGTCGGCCTTGTCCGGGGGCCTCCTTAGGGTCAGCTCGTGATGCCTCCGCCAAGCCTCCCAGCGGTTGTCTCCCTCCGGCTCCGCCACTCTCCGCTCCTCGGGGTCCGTGCCTCCGTGCCGGCCAGCCCTCTTGGGCTCTCTGTACCTAGGTCTCCTCCCCCCGTCACTGGTGACGGCGCTCCTTTTAAGCGTCCTGCCACCGCTACATTTCGTGAATCGGAGGTGGGGACCTCCTCGGCTCCTCCCGACGCCCCCCCCTGCTTGCTCCGCCCCCTCCGAGGGTGCGCCTGTGCTGCCCTGTGCCACGGCGGTTCGCCGGCTCCGCAGCTTCCCTGCCCCGCTGGGGATGCTCGGACAGTCCCTGCCCACCCACATCCCGGGGCCCACCCCTGCACGTGGCAGAGCAGGGCCAGAGCCGGCGTGGGACCGCCGCTTCCCCCCAACACGCCGGGAACGGCACCGGGCTCGTGTGGGGCGCGGGTGCTGCCCTGTCACACTCAGTTATTTTTATTTCACTGTGTTTTGCTTTTAGTTTTATTCCCCCCCGCCCCCCCAAATAGGTCAATATCACTTCAATGACAATATCATTGCTCGACTCCCCTCTGTTGCCTGAATGTGACCCACATGCCTGCCCTGGCACTGAGACCACTTACAAAGAGAAGAATGAGTCTGCTCTACAGCCTTAGCTGGGAGCCAGCTGGCTTTTAGCTCACACTAAGCTCCAAAAGTCCCCAGTTCGGTTCCGCCTGTCGGCGTTACATTATCGCTAGCCCACGTTCATGTCTGCATGCACCACCCCCCAGTCAGACTCGGTATCATTGCTTATTGACTCGTGAGATGAAGGGGTTGGCTAGACATGTTGCTTTTTACCACCATCAGCATTTCAAAATGTGAAGGGCACAGTCACCAAAGAATGTGAGCAGCTGAGGTATCTGAGCCAGGATTTCAGGAGCAGACTGCTGGGAACGTTTGAGAGCCTGCTGCAGGATGGTGACCTGATATCGACTGCTAAAACGGCGGTATGTGCTCGTTTTACACGTTCATATTAAGTCAACCCACACATTGAGTGCCTGTGTGAAATGGGTGTGTGCAAAGTGCCACTTAAATAGAGATTAGAGATGCATTCATCACTCCAACTCCTTGACCACTACAGAGCTTTGTAGCCCACCACAGATGGAACAGAGCTATAAGCGTGATCAGCAGACCTCAAACTTCTGATGGTTGTTCTCCTCCATAGCCCTGTCTGCACCCCTCTGGTGCCAGGAGCAGGGACGCAGTTTGGGGGGGCCATACACGGGGTAAGGCGGCTGAGGTTAGGGCCGCAGCTGGGGGGTGGATCGGGAGCGGAACCAAGGTAGGAGGAGGGGACAGGAGCAGAGCTGCAGCCAAGCTTTGGTGGGGGCCGGCAGCCCAGTCCATGGCCAGGTCTGGCTCTGCTCCCAGCCATAGTGCTGAGGCCAAGGCTGGTGCAAGGTGAGAGCGGGGCCGCACACAGGCTGACGACAGGGCCAGGTATGAGGTCGGGAGTTGGGGACACAACTAGGGGCGGGGCCTGAGCATGAAGAGGGGCTGGGTGATGCTCCCTCCCCGTCCCCGGTGAACTGGTCCAGTCCCACTGCACCATCTTGGAAGATCCTCTTGCACCCCTCTCGGGGGGGACCCCCCTACATTTTGAGGACCTCTGGGCTAGATCAGTGTTTCTCAACCTTTTTTTATAAAGTACCCCCTTAAAAAAAGTATAAGTACCCACAGTACCTACAGTTTTCAGACACACCAATTTTTTTTCTACCATTGCAACACATTTGTTTAAACAATTTAATCCTAGCTGGGGGGGCGATGAAATTTTTGGGTGTAAAAAGTGCAAAAATAGTAAAGCGCGGTAAAATGTAAAACAAAAATTCAGTTTTCTCCAAATTTCAGTTGTGTGGACGTACCTCCCCAGACTTCTCTCAAGTACCCCTAAGGGTACTGGTACCACTGGTTGAGAAACATTGGGCTAGATCATGCAGCTACGTGGAAAATCCCAAACGGGGGTGAGAAGGCTGGGAGGGAACATCGAAGGGCATATCTACACGACAGTTACTTCAGCTGAGCAGCTGCTAGGATGACACGGCGCTGCCGTAGAACCATAGACACTTCCTGGATGGACAGAAGGAGTTTTTCTGTTCTCGTAGTTAGTGAATCCACCTATCAAAGAAGCGGTAACTAGGTCAATGGAAAAATTCTTAGCTGCCCCTACACTGGGGGTTAGGAGCAACATTTTTCACAGCCCTGAGCAACATAGTTAAATTAATCTAACATTTTTTAGTGTAAACCAGGCCACACAACAGTGGTGGGCAACCAAAGGAAGAGTTTATAATACAGAGCCTGGTTTGCATTTGCACTTAGATTGCTTTACATGCCACTCTGGCACTATACGTATGTCTTAAAGGTGGTGTAAATTAAAGGAACATAAAGGAGCCTGAATGAAAATGAGAATCAGGGTGAAATATTTTTTTAAACCACGGTATTCACTTTGGTGCTGGGTGGTCCAGGGATTAGAGTGCAACCTTTCACCTTTAGGTCACCGGTTTGCGCCTCACCCAGTTAAGAGGTGTTTCCATTTGCCCGCTGGTCTCAGCTGAGTGCTAAGCAGACACGTATCCCCGTAATGGGCACCGTTTGTCAGTCTCAGAGCAGAAGTCAAGGACGGAAAGGGTCCTGGAGGGATAACTGTCTTCTTCTCCTGGTCAGTTTTGAGGCACATTGGCGGAGACACTGAGGCCGTGTCCAGACTCAGGGGTTTTTTTCGGGAAAAGTAGCCTTTTCCCGAAAAAACTTCCCCTGCGTCCAGACTCAAGCCGCGTTCTTTCGAAATTATTTCGAAAGAACGCGGCTTTTCTTTCGATGGCGGTAAACCTCGTTTCACGAGGAAGAACGCCTTCTTTCGAAAGTTCCTCTTTCGAAGGAAGGCGTTCTTCAATGTAAAGAGGCAGTCTTCGAAAGAGAGCATCCAGACTCGCTGGGTGCTCTCTTTCGAAAAAGCGGATTTTTCTTTCGAAAGATCCGCCTGCAGTCTAGACGCGATCTTTCGAAAGAAGCCTGCAGTCTAGACATAGCCTGACTGTGGGAAGTTTACACCACCTGTTGCCTGTGATGACTGCCTGAGTGTAAGAAGAGGTCAGTTTCTTTGAAAATGTGACCATCTCAGTCTTGCTGGTGGATTGAATTGGGAGCCTTCAGGGGCACAGAGACACACAGCTTTGACTGACAGCCTTCCTCTTTTTTTTTCTCTATCTTCTCTTCTTCCTTTCATCACCAGCTGGAGCTTTCCTTGGCAGGAGGTCAACCGAAGCCCTCAATGCTAGACTCGTTGGATGAAACTCTCCAGCCTCAGATAGAAAAGTTGCTTCACAATTTAGGAGTTTTTAATGAGGGTGAGGGAGAAGAAGCCCATTCATTATGGCGATCGGTGCACTTCCTGTGTTCTTCTTTAGAAGGTAAGGAGACTTCCATCAATGCAGAAGCAGCCCCAAAGTTGCTTGAAAAACTTGGGGGAAAGCATGAATGACTGTCCGGACCCATGAAGAATTAGCCTTTCCACACAGAGTTCTGTAGTTTCATGTGTTGGCTCTAACTAACCATATACCCACCCGCTCATCTGGGTTTTCAGGCTTGATTTTTTTTGTGTGGGATGTAGCATTTCTATTGGCCTTCTGTCCACTCAAAATCAGAACTGTCTCTCCTACTGAGAACTTGAGAGAACCCAACTTGAGATGCTTCTCCTTCTCATTCCTTCAGACAACTGATATTACTGCTGTTCAAATATACTGTCTATATTGAAATAGCACACAAATCTGGCTGAGTTTCTGGGATATGCTCAAAAGCACATGCAGGATATTCAAATCCATCTTGCAATAACTCCATCCTATAGGCTGCCATGGAATCTAACTAGAAGTATCAACTCTACAGGGAGCAGTGACTACCTTTATCCCAGGAAACTAGGCTTTCATAGGTTGGAAGCAGCTGGCTTTCATAAAATCATACAACTGGAAGAGACCTCAAGACTTCCACTGTCCTGAGGCCCCTCTTGCTGGGCAGTGCTTACAGACAGTCGCCAGTGGGGGGTCTTCCACAACCCACTGCCCAAGCATAGCCACCAGCAAGGTACTGACACTACACCACACTCGGCTTAGCCCAATATAGCTCAGGAGACTGGGTATGTGGAATTTACATCACTCACTCCGCCATTCAATCGTAACAAGAACTGAATGGATATTGGACACTGAGCAGGGAGCTGTGCAAAAAGCTCGCACCCTGTCATCCTTTGCGCTCTCCCTGCTCTAGCAACAAAGGACTCTCTCCCTAGAGCTGTTAATTTGGTGTTTTCCCCCTGCCCAGAACAACCAAGAAAAGAAGATACATTTTAAAAGCATGAATAACATGAATGAATGTTTAGCATGTGCCCAGAACTTCCAACCGGGATACCAGCTCCTCTCTAAAGTATTCCATGCAGAGCTTTTTTTTTTTTTTTTTTTTTGCTGACTCTCCCTGAGGTTCTGATTTAATGTTCATAGATCTGGATTTTGGAGTGCTGCCCCTGCTTAGGACCTGCCTGGAGAAGAACATGGTGGCCAAGCAGCTTGAGCTGGTAAGAATCTCCCACATGTCTTATCTTTGAAGATTCACCAGTTAACACTGCAATAATGCTGATTAATACAGCTCAAGAGAGCCGGCAGTGTGACACTTGGCAGGCATGGTACTTGTGAGATTCACCAAGGTGTTATATGAGCTTCTTTTATAGTCAACATAAACTGCAGAACAACCATACCAAGCCATTTAGACTGCTCTTCCTATGTCCTCATAGTTGCCTGGTGTATGGAGCAATATCTAGAAGATTTTTTTTAGCTGCCGATCAAATACCTACAGGGGGTAAATTGTTTTAGTGAGAAAAAGGTCCCATTGTTCATTTTGTGCTGCCAGATTTTCCACGAACTCAGCCCCCTTTGAAAATGGGAACTGAGCACTTGAAAGTCAGGCCCTTCCTCTCCACTTTATCCTTGCAGGAAAATATGGACTAAGATGTGGATTGCGACTATAGAATCATAGAACACTAGAATTGGAAGAGACCTTGAGAGGTCATTGTGTCTAGTCCCCTGCTTTCATAGCAGGACCAAGCATCATCTACCATCCTTGACAGGTGTCTATCCAACCTGCTCTTAAATATCTCCAGGGATGGAGATTCCACAATCTCCCTAGGCAACTTATTCCAGTGTTTAACCACCCTGACAGGTAGGACATCTTTCCTAATGTCCAACCTAAACCTCCCTTGCTGCAGTTTAACCCCATTGCTTCTTGTCCTGTCCTCAGAGGCCAGGAGAACAATTTTTCTCCCTCCTCCTTGTAACACTTTTAGGTACTTGAAAACCGCTATCATGTCCCCTCTCAGTCTTCTCTTTTCTAAACTAAACAAGCCCAATTCTTCCCTCATAGCTATGATGGGTCAGGATCCACCAAACCGTTGCCTCCATCCCCACTAAAACACTCCTCTGTACCCCCAACCCCCAATGACAACCAGCAATGTTTACCATGAATGTTAGCCAAGTCACAATTATATGACACCCAGTTGCTTCCATTTTTTCCTTTCCAAACACATACTCTCTCTCGCTCTCGCTCTCTTGCTACGTTTATATCATGGCTTGGAAGGCACTATGAACTCAGGCATTTCCTGTTCCCAGATCTTACAACAGTGTCAGATAGCCAGAAGATAGTACAGCTGGTCTCCGTCTTACAAACACACCATCCGCAATTACGAACAGTGCGGCTGTATGTAAAAGCATGTATTTCCAACTTATGAACAAATCGAGTTACGACCAGATGTTTGGAACGTAACTTGCTCGTAATTCAGTGACCAGCTGCTATCATCCGTCTATCTGTCTGACTAATTCAAGGCGCATTACGTCTCCAATAACAGTAACTGGAGCTCAAAGATCTCTTCCCTCAATATTTTCCAGTACAGGTTATAGACTCTTGCTAATTGTAGCCTCTGTCACAGTATTTCAGGTATAAGGAAAAGATTTAATCTACCCACTCTGAGATCTGTCTCCATGTATCTTCTGCTAGGGATGGTTCCTTATATACACCACTATTCTGTTGCAGACATATCTGCAGTAAAAAGTGATGGACCGAGAACATTCTCAATTTATGCTCCTTCACATCTGTAGTGAGCGCCTGCAAATCTGTAGTGAGCTTGTTACTTAAGGGAACAAGAGCAAATACCTAGTGTGCGCAAGCGTAGCACACGCAGCGGAGTATAAACGTGTTGGCTGTCCTTAGCTTGGTTAGAAAATGTTTATCAGTGCTGCCTGTGATACCATCTTTCACACTAGGACTGCCAGCTAGCTTCTGTTTAGTGTTCCTTGGGGTTAATTTAGTGCTGGCAAAAAGCATCTGATAAACAGTCCTGGAGGCTGAAACTTTTAATTAATTCCCAGAAAGTTCACACCTTAGAAATATCAAAGATCCAAGTAGCTAGATGGACAGGGAGACAGTACAGTGACTCCACAACCTTCCCCACACTCCAGACTCACCATTATTCTGGTCATTGATCCAGAGTTTGGGAAGCTGGACTCAAGCACACAATATGACTGTATGGCTAAATGTAATTGTGTACATCTAGGAACCAAGAAAGGAGGTCAAATATACAGAGTGGGGGATTATATCTTGGGAAGCAGTGACTCTAAAAATGATTTGATGGGTCATGGTGGGGAATCAGCTGCATATGAGCTCCCAGAGTGATGCTATGACAAAAAAGGGCTAAGACAGGGGTGGGCAAATACTGGCCTGCAGGCTGGATCCAGTCTGGAAGGGATAGCAGCTGGCGGGCCCCCGCCGCCATATTAAGATGGATGCACAAACAGCAGAATCTTGGGCAGGAATAGAGAGGTTATTTTTTCTCTGTATTTGGTACAGGTGTGAGCTGCTGGAACACTGTGTCCAGTTCTGGTGTCCACAATTCAAGGATGTTGATAAATTGGGGAGGGTTCAAAGAAAAGATGCTAGAGATTCAAGAAGCTCAATCAATTTATCTTAATAAAGAGGTTAAAGAATGGCTTGATGACAACCCATACGTGGTATATGGGGAACAAATATTTAATAACATCTTGTCAATCAAGCAGACAGAGGTCTAACATGGTCCAGGAGCTGAAAGTTCAAATTCAGATTTGAAACAAAGGAGTAATTACCCATTAGAACAGCTTACTCAAGGTTATGGCAGATTCTCCCTCCCTCTCAATTTTTAAATCACAATTTGCGGTTTTCTAAAAGATCTGCTCTGGGAACTATTTTGGGGGAAGTTCTATGACGTGTGTTACACAAGAAGTCAAACTAGAATCATCACAGTGTCCCTTCTGGTCTTGGAACTTATAAACAGCGGCGGATATAGGGCAGGGCGAGTGGGGCAGCTGCCCCAGGCTTCAAGAGGCCCCGCGCATGCGCCATGGTGCCATGGCGCATGCGCTGTGTCAAAGGGAGGGTCCTGCGAAATTGTGCTGCCCTGGGCCCCGCAAAACCCTTATCCGCCCCTGCCTATGAATCTATGAATTATGCTTTGGGAAGTACCAACTTAGGAAAAATAACCCATTCTGTCTTTGGCCTTTCTGCTGACACTGGACAGAAGGAGACCATGTGATGGTGCTATTTGTGGTGTAATTACCTGCTTAGTAGAAACTTGACTATTTCCACAGTTCACTATTGTATAGGGGAGGGATTTTTGAAGAAGCCCAAAGCCAGGTCTACGCTACAGGGGAAGGTTGAATTAAGATTTGCAGCGCCACCTTCCTGTTCTTTATGGCTAGTTGGGAAACCTAAAACTTTTCTGTTGTGATATGAGGTTGCTGTATGGGAAAGGTTGAGAACCAGTAACCCTGAACCTTTCTCATTTTTAGGTTAGCTGGAAATATAAAGTTGCCAAAAATATTTTAAAATAGATCACTGAACTCCACAGACACCCATAATAATGATTAGAGTGAGCTAGTCCTCCGATATAATACATTGATATTGTAGTAACTAGCTGAGATGGTATTACAGGAGGACAGAGTTGTCTTAGAAATCTAATAAAAATCTATGATAACTTTTAAACTGAGTACAGTATCCCAGTGCCAGAGCGGTATTAAATAGGCTAGAATATTCTCCAGCGCTCCCTAAAAATGCAGTTTACATCCTGTGGCACCTTTCACTAATCCATCAAGTGTTGTAGGAAATGGTGATGAGAAATAATATTGTACATTGTATGGGGACTCCTGATAAAAGGGTCTGCACACGAACTTCAGAAGCTAACTAAGATGCAGCCAATGCTCCATGGGACTAGGAGACTGTGAGTTAATATTCAGTTCCATTAAAACATAGCACTAAATTCTGTCCTGACTTACACCTTATGCAGCACTATTACAGTCGCAGGGGCTTGTATGTCCTATAATACCTGCACGAGGGAAGTCTTACCATCCTTAGTCAGATAAACCTCCTACTGAAATGTATGTAAGGAGTGCAGCATTTCCTCAGGTCTGACAAAAGGAAAAAAATTGGACTCACTAGGGGAAAAAAATACTGTTATGTATGAAATGACACTTTACATCGCATGCCTTTAGCTAAAGGAATTCTCACATACTTTTCACGAAAACCAATATTCTAGTGAATGTTGTCCAAGAGATTTGATAGATTTCCAAAAGCAACTAGTGCTTTTGGTTGCTCAGCCTGAAACATCTTAAATGGTCCCAATTTTCAGAAAGTGCCAAGTACTCACCCTCAGAAAACCAAGCCCTCTAGGGGTACATCTACAAAGCAGTGTTATTTTGGAATAACTGACGTAATTACGAAATAACAAAGAGAATGTCCACACAGCAAGCCATTTTTTCAAAATAATGGTGAGCTGGAAGACTTCTTACTCCAACTCCTGTAACCCTCATTTCACAAGGAGTAAGGGAAGTTGAAGGAAGAGTGTTCTTCCTTTGACTTCCTGCTGTGTAGACAGCGCCAAAAGTCAAATTCAGCTAGTTCAACTTCAGCTACACAATTGATGTAGCTGAAGTTGTGTAGCTTAATTGAGTTTTGCCCTGCATTGTAGGTGTGCCCTAAGGCTATTTCTACACTACAGGGTTTTTGTGCAAAAACCCGCAGAGCGTCCACACCTCAAGCATGTTTTTGCACAAGTACATTTACAGTAAATAAAAAGAACAGGTTTTTTTTTGCAGTGTAGGTATTCCTCTTTCTACGAGGAATAACTCCTTTTTGCACAAGAGTTCTTGTGCAAAAAGGTGTGTATGGACGGGCAACAGAGGTTTTTTGCGCAAAAAGAGCCAATCGAAAAAAGCACAGGTGCGCTGGTGGCTATTCTGTGAATAGCAATCAGCACTTTCTTTCGAGAGAGCGTCCATGCATTCTGGATGCTCCCTTGCGCAAAAGCGCATCGCAAAGAAGTTTTTGCAGAAGATCTCTTCTGCAAAAAGCTTCTTGTGCAAGAAGCCTGCAGTATAGACATAGCCTGAGGGATTTAAAACCGGGCACTCAAAAATCACTGATCATTTTTGAAAACTGCGGCCCGTTGCTCCCTAAAGGTCACTATAACTGCTTCTGCTCTCTTTTCTCTGCATATTTCATACAATTACAGCCTCCAAACCATAGGCATGTGCAGCACATTTCATTAGGGTGTGCACCCAGGGAATTTTGTTTTTTATTTTGTTTAATGGCGAACATTTATTGAATACTCAATCATAAAGGACATTATTTTTATTCATCAAACAAACTAAAGAAACTAAACCTTAACTAAACTTATTTTTTTTAAATTAACAACTAAATTTTATTTAAAAGAGCATGTCATGCGATTAAATTAAAACACAAAGCCACTTTTTTTGTGACATTAGGGTGTGCCTGGGCACACCTGGCACACGCTCTGCGCGTGCCTATGCTCCAAACCAGCCAAGCAGCTTTAGGTCAGTAAGCAGATGCACCGGCTTATGCACCGACATCACAGGTTTTTCATTTGCCTTTTCTAGTCATTTTTACTGTCTTCCCTTACCCTTTCTTTCACGCTTCCTCCCCCCCCCCCCCCCCAAAGATGGATGGCATCATGGAGTGGATTCTTTCCGATGACGAAGAAAGCATCTTCAGCCTGGCCGGCTCTCTGACAGAAGAAGAAAAGAACATGATTGCTGAAATGTTGCATGCCTGTGGACTGATTCCACAGACAGACAAACCCTCTCTCACCTGCCTGTGGAATAAGGCGGCCCAGCCAAACCTGACTGCTCTTTACGCAGCCTTATATGCTTTCTGGACTCTAAGTGAGTGATACTAGTTTAACTGGAAGGATGTAAAAACTAAAAAAAAAAAAAAAAAAAAGTGGATCAGTGAACAGTTACCAACCATCATTCTAAAAAAGCATGATATTCATTAGAGTTGCTTGAAATATCTGCCCAGAAGTGGCTGGAAGCTAAGAGTCTCTTTTGGGTACTCAAGAGGAAAAGAAAGTGGCTCCTACGGGCTATATTTGTCATCCATGTCTATGCAGAACTCACCTTTGATTTCAGTGGGGAATGCTGCTTACATATGGATGGCACAAAATAGCTCTGGCTACTGCAGGTCTATAGGACAAAGATCTAGAAATTGGATATAAAGTACACTAGATATAGAAAGGAACCATTTCCCTCATCTCAATGTGACTTTACTGTGTTAGATTGCAAGGACTGTTGTTCCTCCCGATGTGCAGTGAGAAAAGGGACAAAATGCCCCATGTGCTCCCAAATATGGGCAAAGTGCATCCCAAATTCCTGCCTGGAATGCTCCTGCACAAATGTGCAGCAAATGAGATCCCATGGCAAACCATCTGAGCCCCGGCAAGTCTGTCACCATGTGCAGAAAGAGGTGGTGAGGTCAATGTAAATTTGACTGTGGCCACAGGAAAAGAGCGTGGTACCAAACCCAGCAGAAATGAGCCGGTGGAGCAGTATAACTGGTGCACAACTTAAACCAGCTTCAAGCTGGCATGAATTATCCTCACTCCACAGTGTACAATGGAAAACGAGAATCAGAGCTTTAAGGAGACGGGAGGAGCATAAAAAAATGGATGCAATGATTAGATCAGGTATGTTTATAGGAAAGGGGAGGGGGTATATATTGCAGTTATTATTGTGACTGTTGGATCAACACAGGGTTTTGGTGGTGATGCTTCAGGCAGTCTGAAGAGTATGTGTTCTGTGGCACTCAAGTCATTCAACAATGAATATTTTAGAGACAAATTCAACAAGCGCAATATCCTTTATGTTTACTTCTAGAATTCCTAAGGAATTCGGATAGCATTGTAATAAGTGTGGTATGAAAGACCAGACAGGTAGCTCAGCCCCCTTTATTGAACTTCTCTAGTCTGCCACCTTTCGGACCTGTCAGGTGCCAAACCAGAGAATTTGCCGACCCAACAGGAAGTCAGTTTTGTCTAGCAGCATTACCAGCATGTCCACTGATGACTGGGCTCTTAGAAGACACTGAGGGGTAAATTAGAAATAAATGACAGCACAGAAAACTGAGAGCCAGGACTGGTGGATGTAAAAAAGCTTTACGAGACTGTGGGAAACTTGGCCACACCCATGATAAGTGGACCTCCGGCTATGTAAAATCAGGCCGGACCTCAGATGTTGCTGGACGAAAGAGTGCCAGACTAGAGAGATTCAACCTGTAACCAGCAAAGTAAATATTTCTTTTGTAGCTCACCCACTATATATACTATATACATCTTTCTCTCAGCATTTATACCATACACTTCACTCTGGGTGCTATTTGTGTACTCAGTATGATTAGCTAAATTATTTAGCAAGTATTGTTTAAGGGTTTAAAAAAATATTTTAAGCATCATCAACTTTCTTACCCATTGTTTTCCAGAAATATATATTTGATGTCAGTAATTTTCAGAGTGGAGCATTCAAAGCACTTAAGTCAGACAATGTTTTATCACTTATAAATGTCTCTAATTTTGTATTTACTCCATTCTTTGTAATTTAGGTAAGGATTGGCAGTTGAGCCAAATCTAAAACCAGACATGATTAGTACTGTGTGTACTGAAATATAAGAAGTTGTCAAACATACGGGTGAACTTAATTCTAATGTAAAATCATCAACCACAGGCGATATAATAAACACATTTTTTGAACCAGGAAATATGTCAATCAATTTTAATATAATATTTCTCTGTAGTTTCACGTGCAATTGGATTGTACATTTATCTGTTGGAATCAGTGACAAGAGAATTAGCAGCATGACCTCTGAATGTAGCCTTTCATCACACAATTAAATCTTGGTTATTAACTTCTAAAGAATTCTTTTTATCTCAGATGCGTGGGTAATCAGTTTGGCACACCCAATGGAAAGCAATTTTGTGCTGTGGCTGAGGGAGAATGTATTATTGGAAAGAAATAAAAAATCATGACATAGCTGGCTGTGAGTTAACCACTGCACTTGCAATCCTCCTGGTTCATATTCTTCCTATGGGTCAAAATCAATGAAGTTTGATCACTACTGCATATAGTGCCAGACCCTGAAATCCTTACTTAAGGTCTTTATTTAAAGGGAAAACCTTCACAAGGAAAGGAAATACTACAAGCTGGAGGAACGCAGATGGCGATTCTCCTCTGCAAAAGAAGTTGGGGGCTCCATTCCCATTAACCAATGGATTGTCCATGATCTGCATAGCTCTCTGGGATAAGCAGGAGCCACTTAGATGGAAAGCCCTTGGCTTACTCTTTCACCTGATCTTCCAGGGTTCGATTTAGTGGGTCTAGTAAAGACTTGCTAAATTGAATGCTAAGGGTGCTACTGTCAGCGCTGGTACTCCTTGCTGTTGTGAGGAGTAAGGGAAGTCAGTGGGAGTGTTTCTCCCATCAATCTCCCACTATAAGGCTGCCTCAGAAAATCAGTGCAAGGTACCTTGACTCCAGCTACACAATTCATGTTTCTATCTGGCCCCAGAGTTGTGTTTTTAGGGACTACCTTTATTATGGCTAGAGTTGCCAGATGGCTTAACGAAAAATACTGAACACCTCCTCCCCCAAGAAAAACACTGGGGAAAAAATTCTGCTGAGGGAAAAAAAAGGGGGAGACCAAAGTTGTTGAGAAAAAAAAAGGACCCCGAGAGTTATTAAGCAAAAGCAAAAGCAAAAACAAACAAACAAATAAATAAAACATCATTAAAACAGCATGGCCCCGTTAAGAAAAGTCTTTAGGCTTTTTGCCAGCAGCCATCTTGTTTTCTTGATCGGAGCCAGAAGACAGCTTCCCTGCGGAACCAGGTAAGCAGGAGGTCCGGGGACAGGGACTGGGCCCAGTTGCTGAGTGTGTGTAGGGTTACCAAATGTCCAGTATTTTCGCCTCGTGGCAGGGGAAAGAAATCAGAAAATACCAGACATTTTAGGTGTCCAGTATTTTCGCAATTTTTTTACCGGACAGGAGGCGAAAATATCGGACTGTCTGGGTCAGTACTGGACACCTGGGAACCCTATATAGCTCCTTTCAAATCCCCCCTTAAAGAGGTTGGTTTTACAGCTGTACAGTGAAACAGAGTATTTCTACCAGTACCACAACCTGAAAAGACTCATTCTAAAAGTGAAAATAAAACAATTTTAGTGCATTACTGAGCTTAAGATTTTGTAAGGAAACAGGAATTCTGCAAGATGTATGAAAAAAGCACTGAAATGTAAATATTCAGGGTTGTTTTCTCTCAGGGAAATATAAAGCCAGAAATCAAGACTGCTCTAGACAGTTTATTGTGCTGCTCCCCTTCCACCAAAAAATGTCTGCCCACTCACTCCTCAAGAGTCATGTTCTCAGAACTCCACAAGCCCTAGCCAATCCTACTAGTATCTATCTCAGGAGCAATGGCTTTTTCAGTAGAAAACCACTAATGATCTATAACTTTTTCAAGGCCTACGAAGCAGGATGTGGCCTTTCTGAACCAAAGAGGAAATCTTAACTGCTCCTGGAAAGAGATAGACATTTCATCTAAGCTAGCCAATAAAGATTGCATTTCTGACTCAGTTTATTCCACTATGGCTTGGGAGCCTGGGTATATGGAATTCACTCAATTCTATGATTTCTTGGAGCATGGGGAGGATAGTCTTCATGGGTGTATTTATTTGATTGGTCATTTGCCTACTTTTCATTATTTGCTTCCGGGCAGCTTGGCTGTGGATGTTTTCTTTCCGCAACAATGGTTTTCTTTTAGCAACGGTGCCTACTTTTTTGGCTACACTGATGTTTGCTTTTGCATATTTTAATATTTTAGAAAAGGAGATAGAGGCAATCTATTTTTCAAAGACAGTCCTGATAATTATTTAGCAAAGATAATCACTTTTTGCTAAATTTTGAACCTTTAAATTGTTAGAATCAGAAGAGGGAACGAAGGATATCCAGTTGTTTAATTGTCATAAGTTTAAAAATATTTCAAATAATTAGAACTGGTGGCACCAATTATATTGTGATTAAAACTGGTCTGCAGGTCATCAACAATCCTTATTTATATATTTAATCTTGCAAAATCCATTTTACAGTGACACTGCTGTCAATAATAAATCATATTTCTTCATTGTGTATAAAGGACTCATTAATCTTGGGATGTTACTTGTTAAAGTGGGAATAATGCTGTTCATAGAATTTTGTCAGTGACACTTCCTATGAGCAGCAGAAATGAACTTTAATGAACAAGAACCCCCAAAGTAATTTAAATACATACCATGTTACATTTTCTGTTTCCCATGCATCTTTTCCTGAACAAAAAATCAGAAAGAAAAAAACCCCTTCCTTTCTAATTAACAGTTTGCTGTAATCTTTTTTCCCCCATTGCTCAGATAAACTGATTGATACTAAGAAAAACCAGATTCTGGTGGTTTTAAAAAAAACAGAGGTACTGTACATAAATAAAAATGGCAAGCAATCCTGGAAAGGGTTTTTAAAATTTTCCAAATAGAATGGTTTCAAGCCTCAGCCAAACTTTATGGGCTAGTCTGGCTTTCTGATTTTCTCCACTCTTCCAAATAGGAACACATTAACGTTGCTTTTGATACAATTTTACCCCATTTTCTTGTCCATTATGAGACTGCAGAACTCTCAAACACTGCACAAATACATCTAGTAGTTGCAGGAGTAGTCTGAGCCTTGAATGATGCATAAATGCTGTAATTCAGCAATTCCTTCCATGACTTTAGAGTCCATGTCAGGACTTAGGGAGACTATGTGGTGACAGGACGTAGCACTTGAGCGCATGCTTAACTTTAACCCATTGAAGTCAGTATTTTGCTTGATCAGAAACCAGGGAGCTAGTGAGAAATGAATGGGCCCCACTGGTCCAGCAGACTCCATATAAAGAATCCTCTTTATATGCATTATAACTGTCTCTTCTCTATCACAATCACCATTGCTGTATCAAAGGGAATTATTGCTAAAACACACTGTTTCTTAAACCCAAAGCTTCATCCTAAAATACTTCATTGTCCCACCAAACACAGGGGATCTGCACTGTTAAGTTTAGGTTATTAGGAGCTTGGTTAGAGGCATAAGAATTATCCTCACAAGATGTGTCTTCAGAGCAGGGCTTAACTCAAAATAAGCTATGCAAATTGACCTACGTCAATTATGTAGCTTATTTTGAAATAGCTTATTTCGAAATTGTGAGCGTCTACACAGCACTTATTTCGAAATAGTGCACTCTTCCTCCGACTTCCCTTACTCCTCATACAATGAGGGTTGCAGGAGTCGGTAAGAAGTCCTCTAGCTTGACAGTATTTCAACATTATTTCGAAATAACTGCCTTCTGTGAAGATGCGGACTACATTATTTCAAAATAACACTAGTTATTTTGAAATAATATTGCTGTGTAGACATACCCATAGTTCCCCTCCTAGCTCCTTTTCCTGTCTGTGGGATTGGGTTAGCCATAATTTGGCCGGAAATTCTCCAGGACTTTAATGAAAAGTGCAAGTTTGAGAGGAATAGGCATGAATGAGTGTACAATGGGAGTAAACTAGTATCAAAGGAGTACTCCAGACTGTTGGAAGGGAACTGGATTCTGAACTAGTTTTACCAGAGAAAGCAGAAGTGGAAAGAACCTGCTACGGGACCACAGGAGAGAGGTGATGAAGCTAAGGGTTACAGACTGTATGAACAAAAGAAGACAGTCTTCTTGTAGGCTTTGAAAAATAAAATCTGACTATATTTTAATTGCATGAGAAGGTGATCTTATCAGATGGCAGAGGCATGGGCTGGATGACCTATTTAGTATTTTCCATTTCTAATGCCTAACTCTGTGATAATATGTTCTGATTGTTATCTTTGTTAAAGAACAGCTGTGCTCAGCTTCAAATTCTGTTTTCTGTCAATGGAGATGTTCTGTTCCATATAGCTTTAATTTAATAAAGCAAGCAAGATAGCATTTCCCACTCTGAACTCATGCAATTAAGAATCTTTAATCCCACGGGCCAAGGATCAGTATGCTGTCTTGCCAAGTATACTTTAGACCAGTTCTAACATTACTTTAGTGTAGCACCTTCTTCTGTAGAATGGTATCTTTGAGTACGTCTAATCTACATGGCTCCATCGACGGAGCCATGTAGATTAGTTTACACGAAAAAGGGAAATGAAGCTGCGATATAAATAATCGCTGCTTCATTTAAATCAAAATGGCCACCATACTGTGCCGATAAGCTGATTGTCGGCACAGCACGGCAGTCTAGACAGGGATCTGCCGACCCCAGAACCCTTCGTTGGCAGATCCTGTAAGCCTCGTTTCACGAGGCATAAAACTGATTCCTTGTAACTGGAAAAGGGTCCCATTACAGAAAAATCACAAATCATTGTAAGCTTTTTGGAAAAATAGCCCATTTTCAAATTGATAATGAAATGTGGAAAAGTCAAAATTTATTTTAGCTTTTTCTTTTGCATATTTTTCTATCACTAGTAGTGATGAATGCTATTTTGCTTGCTATCCATAATATTGTTTATATACTATGTTATTCAGAACATCTTTGCAGTATTACAAAAACCCATTGCATTGTTTACTAACCAATATACTAAAGAGTGATTTTTTTAAACCAAATCCTTCATTGTTTAGATCTTTTCAAAGTATTATTGTAGCCACTCAAGAATCCTGGGATTCTGCAGTGTTATCAAAACTTCCGACAAAGTCCCATTGCTTCTAGTTTGATGAAAACTACTACTATGTGGTGGCAATCAGAAGTGCCACAGAACTAAAAACTGTAGCTCACAGCTGCTGGTCGAGGCCAGCTAATTTAGGTTTGTGGGATGTAGGCTAAGGGGCTGTTTTACTGTTGAATGGGCTCAGACTGCAGTCCAAAATCTAGGACACTCACACCTTGCACGATTCTGGACTCTCTGGACCCCTTAACTGTGGTGCAGACAAGACCAAATATCTATACCACAGTTAAAGTACCTCTTCTTAGGGTTGCCAGATGGTTTAACCAAAAATACCAAACACCACCTCCAACCCCCAAAAAAAACACTGGGGAAAAAATTCTGTTGAGGGGAAAAAAAGGGGTGGAGACCAAAGCTGTTGAGAAAGAAAAAAGGACCCCAAGAGTTATTAAGAAATAAAGAAATAAAAAAATACATAAATAAAATAAACAGCATGGCCCCTTTAAGTGCGTGCACAGTCAGAATAGGGACAGGAAGAGGAAGGGTTGAGCACTAAGACCCAGGGAAGGCATTGCTTTCCCTTGCTCAGTTCTTTAGGCTGCCGGTGGCCATCTTGTTTTCTTGGTCTAGCCAGAAGGGAGCTTCCCTGCAGAACCAGGTAAGCAGGGGTCTGGAGGTGGAGGTCTGGTGGGGGGCGAGGGCTGGGCCCAGTTGCTGAGTATGTCGTAGGGTTGACAGGTGTTCGGTATTTTCACCTCCTGGCAAGGAAAAAACCTAGAAAATACAGCCTCTTCCCGACTTATGAACCGGTTACGGACCAAGCAATTGGTCGGAACTCGGTTCGTTCGTAAGTTGGACCCCATAGAGTTACACACGACCGTGCTGTTCGTAAGCGCGGATCGTGTTCATAACTCAGGGTCCGCCATTTATGACAGCTTTGGTCATAACTGCAAACGGTCGTAAGTTGACTATTTGCAACTTGGGGACCGGCTGTACTGGACATTTTAGGTGTCCAGTATTTTCTGAATTTTTTGACCAGAAAGGAGGTGAAAATACCAGACTGTCCGGGTCAGTACTGGACATCTGGCAACCCTACCCCTTATCTTGAATCCTGCAAGCCTGAGTCAGCTGGGTTGGGCCAGCCCCAGGCCACCCTTGATGACCTGAATGAAGAGAGAACAGAAGGATACAGTAACTGATGAAGGTGCTTTGGGGCTGGGGTAAGACATCAGCCTGATTACACAGATCTGCCATGTCATAATCACACCATAGGCCCATCCAGTTATACACTGAACGCCCAAGAGGTACAATCTCTGCTGCTCTTCCATTTCCCTAAACTGGAGTTCAAATCTGGCAGTTTTCTTCTTATCTTGTCTGGCTCTTCTGTCCAACTCTGCCACAACGGCCAGGGAGTTTTTCTCACTCCAGTCAGTCAGGTAAGAAGTATCATCACAGACACTAATCTTTTCCTCTGCTTTGAGCTTAATTCTCCAATTTGGTCGTAAAGTAACGATAAGCAGCGTCTATAGTAAATTATAGCAATTTCTAAGAATCTGAAGTTACAACTCAGTGACTTGGAAGAAGGAGAAAGAATTTTAAAAATTTAGTGTAAATAAAAGAGTAATTGCACACATAAGTAACTAGACTGGGGGAGCAGTGTGAATATATAAAAAAGGTCAGAGGAGCAAAGTGAAGTACTTCTATGCCACATTATTTTATACAGATTATATAGAAAAAGTTTATGGGCTAAAGTAATGCATAATATAATTCTACTGAAGTCAATGCAATTAGACCAGGGATACATTTGACCTGTGGTGGTGATGTTTAATTTTGTTAAGGCTAACTTGAAAAACTCATGGGACTAATCAAGAACTAGTTATGACCCCATTGAAATAGTAATAAAAAATAAAAACAGACTGCTGCACATAACTGCCTCACTAATGTCTATTTATTGCATTTTCCCAACTAATTTATGTATGCTGCAGTTCTCTGAGAAACTCTGCTATGAATTAGGCCAAGAAATGTACTGTGCAGTCTCAGAATGCCCTGTCTTTTAATCTGTATAAATCTGATCAGTGCACAAGCTGTCCAATCTGCCTACAGGCAATTTAAATTCTCTTGTTAAAGTAGATTTTATTCATCAGTGTTTAATAAATAATGAATATGAAAAGGATGAAATATGGTTTCTACCCATACCACTTCCTGCTGCAATACTGTCAAAGTGCATAAACTAAACTGGGTTAATCATAACCAGTTCTTGCATGGGTGCCCACCAAGGAAATTCTATATGCTGTAAGAAATGGTGGTTGTTCAGTAGGTGCCACACTTTTCCCTAAATTAATATTGAGCCAATGCCCGAGCACAATAAGAGAAGTACCGGTATTTGTGCAGCAGAAGAGATGCTAGGCCTGGTTTTCCATTGCCTTGCATCTTTACACATTCACATGGTTGCTGTAGAACAGTACTGAGTCAGAATAGTGTTTCACATCCATTTTCTGCAGATGACTACATAAAGGTGCAAAGCAGTGGTTAATCAGGTTCACAGTATTTTGAACGAAATGTAAAACTACCTTCCTGACCCCTTGTAGTCACTTTGTTTAGTAAGTCAGAGGAAAACTGTTCTTATGTGTTTTAGAAAAAGAACTGCTTCTAGTAAGATTACTTGGTTTACAAACCAAATCATTTTAAATAAACATGAGGGGGCAGTGCTACACTCACTACACTCACCAACCCTCCTCTCCGGGGATAGGCAGCCCCGGCTCTCCCCTTGGCCGCCGGGTGGTTGGGCTGAGGCCGGCCCGGCTCTCTCCCTCCAGCTGCCAGGGGGACACACGGCTTCCGTCCCTCCCAACACTGGGGACGGGGGCCCTCTCCAGGCCCCGTGAGGCTGTCGAGTAATGAGGAAAGGGGAGGGAGAAAGGAGGGAGGAGGCAGGTGGGATGCAGCAAAAAGTTTTTAAAATATATAGAGAGATAGCTAGCCCTCTTTGGACTCAAGAAATACACCGGGCCAACTTTTTCACAGGCTTGCAAGGTATATATAATTGTGTACAGACCATCTTTTCTATAAGTTCAAGATATGTTCCAAAAACCTTGGACTTATAGCAAAACAACTTAAAGCGGGGAATTTTTTTCCCACAGCTGACTTCCATTTGCACAAATTGGAGGGAGGGGGGGATTGTGTGACTTAAGAGTGGGAAACGGGAGGACTGATAATGCATCAGTTCCTAGAAGCGTCAATGATGTTAGTGTGGAACGGATGTATACCGGGGACGCCCTGTATTATGAACTTACTAAAGACCAATGTTACTTGAAAGTACTTGTATTACAATAGTGCAATATTAACCACAGTTTCTAATTTATAGGCAAGAAATTCTATCATTGTAGATATCATTGCAGATTACCAAATTTGCTTTACTTTTGAAAGGTTAGATTCCTTCTGGGAATAAATACTTCCACTTAATATTTTCAAAATTTGTTCCTGGTCTTGTTTACTGATGCAGTAAAATCATGAAGCATTCAAGATGGCTGTGAGGAGAATAAACTTCTGTTCATACAGCATGGCACCTGGGACCACCCCTCCCCCAAGCACATGTCACATGTGATACACAGAGAAGAAATAGCTACCAAAGCAAGCAGATGGAGATCAAAATACTCAACGCCTTTTGTTTGGTTATAGTTTCTAAAAGTCTGATGGAAGAAGCAGACAACATAAAAATCATATATGCAGCCCCTTATGTTTCCTGATTCCAGGACTGTGAAATTTGCTAGCATATCTTGCCTAAAATATGTAATCTGGAATTTACTCTTTTCT
This sequence comes from Pelodiscus sinensis, assembly GCF_049634645.1. NCBI lineage: Eukaryota > Metazoa > Chordata > Testudines > Trionychidae > Pelodiscus > Pelodiscus sinensis. Next base: position 11,303,116 of record NC_134739.1, read on the forward strand.
TAAAAAAAACCAAGCAGACTGTAGTCTGAGCCCATTCAGCATTCATTGGCCTACTCTACATTAAACTTTTTTTTTTAACTTCCACATTTTGTTGCACTACCATACAACTCCCACTGACTATGGCAATGGTGAAAACTCAAGTAGCCACTAGTGTTTTTACCATCATTCTGCTTAACTTTGGACAGAGTAGGCTGAAATGAAAAGATTTCAAGCACGATATAAATGCTAAGATTTCACTTTGATAACAGAAAGAAATATGGTGGAACTTTCTACAACAAATTTGTTAGAAGAAAATAACCACTTTTATTTTTGGCAAAACCCTACTCTCACAAAAAGTGTGACTGGATATTTAATATCTACAGAAAACTTTGTTTTTTAGGATCTCCTCAAAAAGACATGACCACTAAATGTCTAACAAAACGTAATTTGTCTGTCTCAGAAAAATGAAGAATGTAGATATCTCTCCTTGAATTTTGTACTGTGATTGCCAGGCGACTTTTTCAAACTGCTGATGAAAACAGGCAGTTCTTTCTGGATTTTTTTTTAAGTTTCTTAGATATGGTTTGGAAGCCCTTTCTGCATACCACTGTGAAATTTTCAGTATAATAAATTAATATTTTAGCTGCACAGAATCTGCCATAGTTTTCATTGTAGATTCCCTGTTTAAAGGGGTTTATAAATGAGTTCCAACAATATGCTCTTTTAGCTTGCATGGGTAATAAATATTGGTGCATTATATTTCATAGCGCAATCAGTAAGTATATAAATATCAGTGATTTCAACCTCTCTGACTTGAAAAAGAGAACTTGTAACATGTTTTTTTCCAAAAAGGGACAAAAAGCAAAAGGAAATACAATAAACAGTTTTATTTTTTACATTATAGAGTTTAAATATGTATTTCTAGCCTACAAGAGTAATTTCTAGCAAGCATTAACGTACATGTATGGACTTCTACTTAAAGCATTATAACACAATATAATGCTTCTACAATCATTCCACTACAATATACATCACTTCTCCATTAATTGTTTATGAATCCTTCATGTATTTAAAATACAGTGCTATCCTGCAATCAGTGTCAATATTACAAACCAGAGACTTTTCTTCAAAAAACACATATCAATACTCATAATTTTCTTTGCATTTTTGCTTTCCATTGATTTACTCTCCCCTATATGAACATTTTATACTAGACATTTTTAGAATCTCTATCCACAGATGGCTCCTGAATAAAGAAAATGTAAAGCTTATAGATCTTAGAAGGATTGACTATTGTTTAACAACAAATATCCCCAGGATTGGAGGTAAAAAAAAGGGACATCACAAAAGAATAATAATGCTTTCACAACTTTTCTTCAGTTTTCCAATTTCTATTTTAAGTTTATTAGCAAGATTTTGCTCCATAGTATTTGATTCGAATGCTTGTACAAATCCGACATCTCACTTCATTGTTAGGACTGTAAGTTCCAGGGTCACAAACCACTGCAACCAAACAAACATACAGTATTTCAGTCAGATGCCTTCCACTTTGGGATGGATTATACACATTATAGAATTTTCAAGCTTATATAAGGGACATTCAGCAGATTACTATACTAGCTCCAGGTTATATTTTTTATGCTGAATATGGAGCTAAGTGAACATATGGAGGGAAACTACATGCTTAATTTTAATATATTTTATATTAGTTACTTTTCATTTAGTATTTAATGCTCCATTCCAACAATACCCTGTAGGATAAATCTACTTGTATTATAGTATACCTTTTTCAGTTTCTCTGAGATCAACACACTAAGTTTCACTTCATAGCACAGTAGTCTAACCAAAAGTCAGATCAGACATTAAGGGCTCAATCCAGGTGATGAGCACTTTGGCTGATCCATCAATACACATTAACTTTGCTTAACTTTGTTTTACATTGACTCTAGGTGGCTGTCTTGCAAATTTCAGTTGCCATAAGCAAAAGATGTAGCTTTTGGAAATGTCTAGTGACATGTAAATACTCCTGTCTTACTTTCCTGAAAAGATTTTTTAAAGGGTTGACTATTGATTTTTAGGTATAAAACATATATTTACATTTACCTTTTTAAGGTATAAAACATATTTAGCTTTAGGTAAACTCAAAATTAAAAAAAAAACCTATTCAAATTACAAGCTTTCTAAAAAACCAATACCAACCTACTAGATAGGAGTGAAACTACAGATGTGATATATCTTGATTTTAGTAAAGAACAATACAGTCCCATATGACATTCTCATATGAAATCTAGAGACATATATTCTCAATGAAATTACAATAAGATGGCTGCAAAACTGGTTGAAAGACCATACTCATTCAGTAGCTATCAATGGTTTGCTATCCAATTATGGGGGAGGTGTAAATAGTAGAACATTCTCATTAATGACTTGGGAGAATATGCTTATTAAATCTGCAGATGACATCAGGTCGGGAGGGGATACCAGCTCTTTGGGTCAAGTATTAGAATACAAGACAACCTTGACAAAGTGGAGAACTAGTCCGAAAAATCAGGAGAATTCCAAGAACACCTGAGCATTTATTTTAAAACTGAAGGCGTATCTGGTATTGCCTGGGTCCTTCAGGGCAGCGGGCTGGTGGTGTGGGGGGGTGCAGGAACCAGGGCACGGCCTTGGGGATGTAAGAAGGGCAATGCAGGAGGCTGGGGGTGTGACCCCAGCCCCTTCAGCCTCCAGGAGCCTTCTCTCTCTCTGCATCCCACCTCTAGCCACCACGGGCCTTTTCTCCCACCAACCTCCAGCTCTGCGGCTAACAGCTGGGGGTGGGGGAAGGGTTTGGGGCAGGAGGGCTACTTACCCAGTCTGCTGGACGGCACAATAGTGAGTGCCAGCCCAGATGGCCATTCTTTTGGTGGTGTGGCTGTCCCCAGTGGCAACTTGCACATTGCACTCTCTGCCCCCAGTGGCTAATTTCAGTATCATATCCCTCCTCTCTGTACCCCTCCCGTTTCATGTTATAGAAAACAGTTCCACTCCCAACACTTTTTTCTTGGCACAACGAAACCCTGACCTTGCTTTAAGTTAGGATAAGAGGAAACTGCATACCAAATTTGGTAGTCCTAGCTCTTACTGTTTAGGAGGAGTTCTTGAACAAAAAGACTCACAGATGGACAGACAGACAGATGCAGATTTCTAAAATATATAGACAGATGGCAGTACTATGAAAATGACCATTTCTTATTTATCCTATGCCCTGAATACTATACTTGATCTAAGAGCAAGAGGAGAAAGTCGGCCATATTTCCTGGAGGGACAGTGTCATCACATCTGTATTACGGTATGATAAACATCAAATTTTACCAGCACCTTTTTCCAGGCTATTTCCATTTCTGCCAGCTTTAAAATCTAGAATCTTAATGCCCCTCCAACATGTAAACAGCAGTACACTTACTTCTCTCACCAATATATATATATATATATATCTCACAGAAAAACTGTAAACCGGGATACTATACAATCTTTATATTGCTTGCTAAAATACAGATACTTTATTGTTCTATAATTACCACAGCAACTAGCACAGTCATTGTGGGTGTCATCATTTTTTCCAAAACCTGGTCGACAGCTGTCAATGCGAGTAACTTCAAAACTGTGGTCTATATAGTGTATTGCAGGTACATTCCGAAATTCGTGTTTCAGAACATATGTTTGTTTATGGAAAAATTCTTCAATGAGATCTCTTGCCTAAAATTTAGGAACAATTAAATAATAACTATGAATGTGGGATTTTGGTTTTTATATAGATTAGATATACCAATAAATATATTTTGTCCTAATATGTATATGACATGCAATATGGGCCTGATCCTGCACTCACTGCTCTGCATCCTGATACAGAGTCTTTCCTAGGATCAGGGCCAATATGAAATATAATGTATGTTATAAACAATCACTATAAAGCTAAATGAACTATATATATAAAACAGAACACTTGATTGTTTCTTTAAACTATATTACAGCTACCATATCATAATCCAAAGGTGACATTCTAGGAAAATTGAAATAAAAATATAGTACATGTTCATGTACTGCTAATTTTAATAATTTCATATTTTAGAAAGTAAATATATCAGAAACATTAGTATTGGCTTCAGCAAATTTTGGATAAATATGATATTTAAATACAGTTTTCTATCTTAAGTTGAATTATTTAGAATACAGACATCACATACACATTCCTGCTCTTTGTACAGGGTGGACTGCAACCACTCAAAATCTGTAGATACAAACGGTGAATTTCACTGCAGCATGAAGAGACTATAAAAGCCTTCTATAACACTTAAACTTTACTGATCCACTGAGTACAATTGTGGACCGTTTGCACTGAATACAAAGAAAACTACTTAAGAGTGGCACATATACATGGATATCTGTGGAAAATCTACATATCCTATATCATAAAGGGAGGACATTCCACAAATTGGTTACATAAGGGATCACTGGGTATGGCCACATTTATATGAATCCACTGAGGTAAAATATCTGCATAGGAAACATGGAACAGCAGTGGCTAATATTCCCTAACATATAGGCTGTGATTAGACTGCATCCCTTTTCCTTAAAAGGGATGCAAATTAGACATATCGCAATTGCAAATGAAGCGGAGATTTAAATCGCCCCCGCTTCATTAGCATAAAAATGGCTGCCGCTTTTTTCCGGCTCGGAGCTTTGCTGGAAAAAAGCGCCAGTCTAGATGCGGATCTTTCAGAAAATAAAGCCTTTTCGGAAAGATCCCTTATCCCGATAAAGGCTTTATTTTCCGAAAGATCCGCGTCTAGACTGGCGCTTTTTTCTGGCAAAGCTCCGAGCCGGAAAAAAGCGGCAGCCATTTTTATGCTAATGAAGCGGGGGGGATTTAAATCCCCGCTTCATTTGCAATTGCGATATGTCTAATTTGCATCCCATTTACGGAAAAGGGATGCAGTCTAGACACAGCCATATAAAATAGCAGTGCCAAAGCACCATTGTCTGCTTGTGGACTGATTAAATAGATTCTTTCTCCATGCTGTGCTTGCTCTAATCCCAATTATCTAAGGTTGGTACAGAGAAAAGGAAATTTCACCTTTAACTAACTCCGTGGTTCATATTTTATAAACACTTTCTCAAAGCCACTCCTTTCCTCATTAGTATGCTTGCATTAAAAAAATCCTACCTCCTGAACTCTTTGGTTGGTTACATCTTCACAGTCGTAAGAAATCTGTTGGCAAACTGCTTCCCACCCTGGAGCAAAAGGATTTACTATAAAGAAAAGGAGAAAGAAGTTAAAAGCAAAACTGCTTCGTAATTTCTCCTCACATATACCTTGAAGAATGCATAACAATGAAGCATCTTAAAATTAGTATCTTTCATTTAGAAATTTATTTTTACAAAGAATTGCCAGGCAAATGCCAGTTATCATACTATTGCTGCTACTTATTTTTATACTATATTAATTGTATCCCATTGCAAATACAACTCAAGAGCGGAGGCACTCTCTATTTTGCCTTAAATTTGTGAGGAATAGTCATTTTATTCCATTTGTTTCTGTGATCAAGGTACTGTTTCAATTTCAAAACCATTCTTGTGATCTAAGACACTTAACTGAATTTTTAATAATAAAAATGAAGAGAAATGAATAATCAGAAGTAAAGGCGATTGACTGGCTAGATGAGCTGGTGTAGAAGGCGCTGTGTTGTTGTTGTTGATGGTGGTACTGCGACCATGGGTCCCCATGGAGGATAGGAGAGGTGGATATAGCCACGGGTGATTGAATCATGGGTACTGTGGTGGTTACTGGATGGTCTTCTTTCTGATGGAACACCAGGACGATGCAGAGTAGGTGGGAGAAGAATGTTGGGAGAAGAATATACTTCCATGTTCAGTGCCACATCAGTGCAGGGAGAAGATGGTGTTGGGGAGAATGAAGTTTCCTCTGCTCCGTGCCAGTGCAAGCTATGTTTCCCGAGAGTTGGGGAATGCAGAGGTGACTCATTTCTGATATCAGGGAGTGTTGTAGGGTTGTGTGTGTGTCTCACAGTGCTGGAGCTCAGATTTCTCCAGGGACTTGTCGGATCCCATGTCCAGTGCTGACTGTTGTTTGGATGCTGGTACCAAAGCCCGCAATGGTGTGGCACTGTCTACTGGTGCCAGAAGAAATGGCCTATCCAGCTTAGCCTTTGGTGCCAGGTGTGTTGCCTGAGGGAATGGTACCGAGGAGAATGATTTGTGCTTCAGCTCCAATTCAGCACGCTTCAGTGGTGCCACCTTCTGCTTTTCAGCAGTGCCAGAGGATGCTGAATGGCGAATGGGTCGTTCAGGCTGATGTTGCACCACTGGCAGTAACCATGCCGGGGATGCCCTGGACTTACAGGAGTCCCAGGGGAGAGATGAAAGTGGCCTCTTCCTTGGAGCTGAGGGCTCCATAGAGGCAGACTTTTTTGAGTACAATATGTGGTGGGTTTTGTCCCAGGCTGGAGGGATGTCTCCCACAGAATATTCTTCAGTTACATCTCCCTGTCTCGCCTTGCTCTCAGTGTAATGTTCTGGCAGTGTTAGCATTTCTGGGAGACATTGCCCTCCCCCAGGCATCTAATGCAGGAAGTGTGTCCATCTGATACGGGCATTGTATGCCTTCAGGAATCACACTTCTTAAATCGGGGTGAACCCAATATGATAGGGAAAAAAAAGGCCAGGAAAAACGTTGAAGAAAAAAGGGAAGGTTTGTATTTTTTTGATAAATGGATTCTAAATATGAAATGAAGGTAAAAGATGACAGAAACGAGTAAAATGAAGTAAATTTTGGTCTGTTGAAGGGATGGTGTAGACGGAGCTTGGTCCTGCCTTGAGGGTGGAGGGCTGGACTCGATGACCTCTCGAGGTCCCTTCCAGTCCTATGATTCTATGATTCTATGAAAAAGGATGCACTGCTAAGGAGTTCTGTCTTCTGCAGAGGACAGCAGAAAAGGAACTGAGGGGTCCACACCACTCATGCAGACAATGGACACAGCAGCATGAGGCAGTGGCTGCACATGCACATTGCGGGGAAGGCACTGCTATGGGAAAAACCTCTGATTGCTGGTGCGATGGCGCACCAACACCTGAGTGGAGCACCCACAGGAACATCACTTGAAAGTGACTCTAGAGTTGCCAGTTACCACAGAGAGTCTTTTTCTTATTTTCTTACATCATGTTCACAGCACATAATGGTACTAGCATAAGACTATTCCCTATTTTACTTCAGCATAATTCAGCTTTCCCAAAGGAACCCCATTCTATATTTTTTTCAGTGGGGCTTACTCCAATATATAGTCAGTCTTAGCTTTTTTAGTAACTTGGAATCAGATCTACATCAAAATGACAGTGGAAGAAGGGAAGATGAGAGTAACTGTAGAAGTTTTAAGAACACATACATTTAGTGTTCTAAGGACCTGTCATAACATTTGAAGCTTAAAAAAAAAAGCTTAAGGACAGCTGTTAACTCAGGAGACTGTTTCAATTGCAAACTCACAGAGGAACTAAGAACATGCTGTTTGTTGAATACTCTGGGATATGTGTGAAAGTTTGTGAGACCCTACAATTCAACTCTGAACAGTAGCAACACAGTTTTGAGCAGGTAGGACTCAGAGTGAAGGTAAGCAAAACTGAAGGTATAACTGAGGAAGGAGGACATACCAGAAAGGAAATTATAGGCAGACAGCCTAAACAACTGAAAGAGTCCAAATGCACAGAACAGGGACTTGGTAAAGTACAAGAAAATTAATCTGTAGGCTCTCCACCATGAAAATGCAGATATTGAGATAGTAAAATAGTTGCACACTCCATGATGGGAAAGAAAATGAATATGTGAGTGGCATAATGTGGGCCACCTCAAATGAAGATAAATTGAGGGAGGCTAGACTCTGCTGGTAAGACATGTCCAATGGAGACCTGAGAATTATATTGATAGTCTGGGTCTTGTAATGATTATGGATGGAAGACAACTAAGGGGAAGGCAAAAGACTTGTTATATGGACTGGTTATCAATGGACATTAAAAAGACCAATTTGCATGTCAACCAGATGTACAATAATGAATTTCTGAAAAAAACTATAGAAGTTGCCAACCCTGAATAAGGATGTGGCAAGGAATAACACGAAGAAAATAGTAAGAAAAATAAATCTGATCATTTGGTAAAATTACAATATTAATGAAGAATCATAAATGATCTATGTCTGAACTAATGATCTTTTGAGAATGGGTGACAGGGGATGGACCACATCATGATTACCTGTTCCGTTCATTCCCTCTGAAGCACCTGGGACTGGCTACTATCAGAAGGCAGGATACTGATCTACATGGAACTTTGGTCTGACTCAGTATGCCATTCTTATATTTCCCAAAGCCCTTTACAAACTACACCTCTGCTTGAAAATAACCTTTCCAGTAGGATTGTTAAATTTACAGTACTATAAATCAACTAACTCATAAACTGCATTATAGCTCCATCTGTGGGCTAACAAGAAAAAATACATGTCTGAAGTGGGTTGCGCCCACGAAAGCTCATACCATCTACATGTTTTGTTAGTCTTTAAGGTGCTACTAAACTATTTGTTTTTTAAGTTTTTCCTGTTACAGACTAACTCGGCTACCCCTCTAAAGCAAGAAAAAATACAGATACTCTGAATAAAAGCAGAGAATCAACATGTTAAGGAATGTATGCCTCTGATATAACTGCAAATGTTACTTCTATTGTCCTTAATTTAGCTCTTTTGTTAATAAGGTATCAGTATGACACTACCTCTTAAACAGATGCTTAAATCTATTACCTTGAAAAGTAACAAATAGCTCATCCAGGAGGCCATGTTTTGGTATCTTGATGACATGACATTTATATGATGGTTCTATGACATGACATGTCAAATCAGAGATTAAATCGTTCAAGATTTTCTTCAGCTCCTCAAAGAATTGACCATTAGCTGCTAGTCTGCACTCTTTTGTAGTAAACCGAACAGATATCTGGTATGTATAGTCAGGTTCCCTATATGCTTAAGAAAAATAAGTATGCACATAAATACATGCAATACATTTGTCCTACACATACTATATTCTCTATGTCAGTGTTTCTTAAACTATGTTCTGCGGAACACTGGTGTTCCATGAACAACTTGCAGGTGTGCTGTGACCTCTTCTTTGTTTTTGTTGTTTTTTTTGTCTGACAGCAAATTTTTTTTAAAGAAAATTTTCATAGGTGTTCTGCATAAAAAATATTATTGTTTGGTGTTCCATGGTCTCAAAAAGTTTAAGAAACACTGCCCTATGTAGTCCTATTCTTTGTACCTTATATCTTAAATAGACTTTAGAAGTAAACTAATTTGTTATACTTCTTAAGCATAATGGGCCAAATTCATCCTTGTTATAGTTTCCCTGATTTAAATGGGGTTACACTGTTAATTTAGTTTGATATACACAAGAATTTTCCTATGTATACATTTTTGTAAAACTATACATTAAATACCAAATATGGAGAAATGTTATATGTCAAAACAGCTACAGAAATAACATGACCATTTTTGAGCCTGTGCACTTGCTTAATAAGTAAACATAGCTGAAATGTGATGAGAAGTTGTTAAAGAAAGTATTTCATGTATCTGCATTTTAGGGTGGAAAGTTTGTAAATCTGATTGGAAAAATAAATTACATCTGTTTCTTTCTCCTTTTATTTATTTTTTAAAAATTGTTTTGGGAGAATGATTGGATTGTTGAAGTGCACAATCTGTCATCCTTCCACCACTCATAGTCATCAACTAAGATTAGAAGACTCTTTCTATACCAGGACATTATCCTAGCTTTGACTCCTCTTTAAAACAAGTTCATAGCCATGTCAGAGCCTCTTTTCTGACCTGGATGGCAGGAAGGCAATGAACATATCTATTTTCCCCAAAGATAAAGATTATTTAATTCTCAAGGATGGTCACCACATACTCTTGGTAGTTATATTGATATGACTGAAATTAAAGTTGAATTGAACGGACTTATTGTACTAAAGGGCTACGTCTACACTGGCCCCTTTTCCGGAAGGGGCATGTTAATTTCAGAAGCCGTAATAGGGAAATCCGCGGGGGATTTAAATATCCCCCGCGGCATTTAAATAAAAATGTCCGCCGCTTTTTTCCGGCTTTTAAAAAAGCCGGAAAAGAGCGTCTACACTGGCCCCGATCCTCCGGAAAAAAAGCCCTTTTCCGGAGGATCTTAAGTAGGAATAAGATCCTCCGGAAAAGGGCTTTTTTTCCGGAGGATCGGGGCCAGTGTAGACGCTCTTTTCCGGCTTTTTTAAAAGCCGGAAAAAAGCGGCGGACATTTTTATTTAAATGCCGCGGGGGATATTTAAATCCCCCGCGGATTTCCCTATTACGGCTTCTGAAATTAACATGCCCCTTCCGGAAAAGGGGCCAGTGTAGACGTAGCCCAGATGTTTATCATCAAGGTGCTTGAAAATGTATTTATATTGTAGAGTATGGTGCTAATTGTGTTTAATAAAACAATATTCAAAAAAGTCACATGCCCTAGTTAATCAGCAAATTTGTACAGTCTTACCATATACCATAAATTTGTATGTCTTAAATCTCTCTCTCTCTTCTTGTATGTCACTTTTGATGGTTTTATAAGAAAGAGTGCAAGTATAAGATCCAGACATAGACTCCTGAAAACCTCTCACCATCAACTTTCCTGTTTCAGTGAGATTGATGTAACTTTGTCCTAAAATGGAAACAGGAAACTATCTGATTAATACTGAAAAACACTGACACATAATTTATGTAGTATGCTAACAGATAAGATATATTATTTACCTTTACATCGTTGTATCAATGTATTTATATGTATTGGTCTGAAATAGACTGAATCTAATGCCCTTCTGGCCTTGTTGCTAAGCTTATTTTCCCTAGCTCTTACCGTTTAGGACCATAGTGTCCAACACGCTAGCCACTACCCACAAGTGGCTATTTGGCCGGTTGAGTGTGGCTAGTTGGTTTGAACAATGTGGCTATTTGACCTGTTGAATGCTATAGTTTGCTACAGCAGTAGCCACTATAGTGGCCACTGTAGGGGTTGGCAACCTTTCAGAAGTGACATGCAGAAATTTAACTTATTCACTGCTATTTACAAGGCTGAGTGTGATTGATACTTTTAAAATCAATAAGGGTATGATTACACTGCCACCTTAGTTCGAACTAGGGTGACTAATGTAGGCATTCGAAGTTGCAAATGAAGCCCGGGATTTAAATATCCCGGGCTCCTCGTGGAACGAGGTGTACCGGTAGTTCGAATTAGAGAGCCTAATTCGAACTACCTACTCCATGCCGCGTGTAGCCACGGGCACGGAGTCCGCACTAAGGGAGATTTAAAAATGGCGGCGCCCGGCAAGATGCAAATGAAGCCCGGGATATTTAAATCCCTGGCTTCATTTGCAACTTCGAATGCCTACATTAGCCACCCTAGTTCGAACTAGGGTGGCAGTGTAGACATATCCTAATAGTCTCAGTTACATTTTAGTACCTTCATTAATAAATAAAATCAGATGCAGATCTTACCATTTAGTGTGATACTTGGCCTTGCTTTCCCTTGCTGAGTCCTCCAATCTCAGGCTCATAGTTTGATATTTTAAGCAGTTCACAAGCCTCTGTCTCCAACGCTGCTCTGCTAGTGATGATAGCAGAAGAACGGCAGCCTGATCCCCCGCTGTAGCAGCAGCCACTGCAGCTCCCTGGCACTCCCATGCCACACTGCAGCCCCAGGTTCAGCCCCAGCAGCCGCTCCACGGCCTGCCCCAGGAGCAGCTACCACACACCCCTAACCAAGCTCCAGCTCTTCTCCAGGACTGAAGCTGGGGCCATGGCCATGTAATGACTTCCCAGCTGTCCTGGGTGGCGGCCCTGGCTGCCAGAGGAGCCACTGCCACGGCCACACGTCCTGGGCTGGCCCTGGAGGCCAGAGGTGCTGCTGCCGTGGCCACGTGGTTTCAGGTAGGCCCCGGAGGCACCACTGCCATACCCATGCAGTCTCAGGCTGGTCCTGGATGTCGGAGAAGCTGCTGCCTCAGCCCCAGCCACCTCAGCCACAGCGCTGCCTCCTTCCATTGTCACTGGTCACAGTGCAGCCTAACCTGCTGCAGAGGAAGGGGGAAGGCTCCAACAGCAGTGCAAGCTCCTTGCTGTGTGCAGGGGAGGAGGAGCAGGGAGAGGGAGGAAGGAGGGGGAGTTGTGCTCCCTTGTGTGCCACTCAAAATTGGCTTGCGTGCCACATATGGCATGCGTACCATAGGTTGCTGACCCCTTGGCTACTGCTTCAGAACTGGCTGGACACCATGGGTTTAGGAGGAGCTCTTGAACTAATGGACTCAGAGACACACATTTGTACTCTAAAATATAGATATAGATAATCTTCTATATATTGAGAAAGTTTGCACATACAGAATTCTACTCAACCTTTAGTGACTGAGTTAATTTTTTTTTGTAAAAGAGAAGAGAAACAGAAAAGAAAGCCTAAGAATGTTTCATGTTTTCCATCACATATGGATTGCTTCTAGTTATGCAATATTCATAAAAATCAGATTCTGTGGGTTAGTGGGTGACAGAATAGACATGGAACCTGTAAGACTGGAAATAAAGCAGTAAAGAGAAAGCAACTTGCCTTTGAGATTCTTTCCATCTGGTCCAATCCATAAGTAGCTTGGATCTATAACTTCTTTTTGAGAAAGTGCCAAATCCATGCATACTAGGAATGGACTATTTGTATACACTTTAACATAAATGTTCACTGCAATATAAGAGAATGAATTAAACAACAATGCTAAAACAATGAAATTACTAAATATCAGTTTATACTTACATATATATTATATATTTTTTTGCCCAACTTGCAAAATTAGTTGAGTGTAAAATTAATCTCCAGATGGTCTTTATGTATTATTATTATGTACTGTGGAACTGTCCAAAATGTGATTTGTACTATCCAAACATACTGGAAAACATGGTCTGAATCCCAAAGTTTTGACAGCCAAAGAATATCAGATGTCCATTTTACAGATGAGATGGTGAGAGAAAAAGAAGCACCTAAACTCTTAATCTGTCATTGAATGCTTACAAATTTCCATAGCAACAGCTCAGGGAAAAGTATTTGTTGAACCACAGCTCTACATCATGGGAACACAGTACTGTAGGAATCACCAGTAGCTTCAGCAGCACATGGTGTCTCCTAGTGTATCCTGATAAAGGTTGGCACTTTCATGCAATAAAGGCTACTGTTAAAATACAATAAATTGACCACTGCCAGCACTTAAGATTTTGTGCCTCTGAAAAATATAAAGATTTAACGGTATTTTTCTAAAACGATCTATTTAATTTCTAAATAAATAATTGTGCTCCCATTGACTTTGGCTCTCCTCCCACACAAATTAAAGTTCTTCATAGTTTTTCTAAAGCCATTTCCACTGTAACTTTAGTAAGTAATTGTAAAGACGCAGAATAAATCTATCAGTTCAATTAACTGCTGACCAAACATTTACCAGATTGGCCCCATAATGTATCTGAACAAAGAAGAAAAAAACACGTTCAGACTGGAGCCATATGAGGATGAACAAGATATAACCCTGCTCTATACCTAAGTACACAATTTATGAGATCTGTTACATTGGGTATGGAATAAATATGTTTTTCACTGCTATTGGATGTGTAACAGGTTTCCATCAACGCTACTATGCCAGTAACTGCACTTGTCTCCCACCAGGCAGGACTATGCTTCATCCCCAAATAGTCTGCCATTCTGAGATAGCCACCATGTAGTAGCAAACAGGTATTCAGGAAGCAGTTTGAACTCTCTGAACCTTGGCACAAAGGCTTTTTAAACACTGCTTACCTCAAAAGAAGTTTGTTTTCCAACCCACCTTCATGTCTGGCAGAATAGGACCTTAATTTAGGAATTCACACCAAAACCATGTCTAATGCAGATGCCCTTCTTTGATAACAAATGCATAACTGTTCTTTTTCATCTTTAATTACTGTGACTTAGTTTAAAACATTATAGTCTAGGCCAAAACACAGTTCTGAATAACTGACTTGGGCCACATCTATACTTATTGTGCTGGAGATCAATCTTCTGGCATTCGATTTAGTAGGTCTAGTAAGGACCCAATAAATCAAACACTGAGGTCACCCGCAGTCAGTGAGAATACTCCTCTATTTGTGAGGAGTAAGGGAAGCCAATGGAAGTGTTTGTTCCCATCGACCTCCTGCTGTGGAGACAGCACCAAGCTTGGCTTTAGGTATGTGGACTCCAGACACATTATTAACATAGCTGGAGTTGTGTTTCTTAAGCTTAACTTCTGGGTCTAATATAGACCTGTTGTTAACAGTCCTTACTGAAAACAGACTCTCCAATATAGTCTGAGGAATGAACTATCAAATTTGCACATTTTGCCAATGAGTTTTTATATAAAATTTAAAAAGGTGTAAGTGCACCTTCTACTGAATCATGCAATGGTTTAATTTGAATATTTTTCTATTTACAGTGTCCTTTATTTCACAGTGGTTATGCTTTGTTGACAGCTTTCAGATTATGGTAATTGAATTGTTCCAGTTGTTGGTAATAATTTGACATAAAAATTTAGTTACCTTTTTATTATGTCTAATAATATAATATCTAATATTATATCTAATGTCCTGTTTATATACTTGAAGAATTATATTATATTCTATATAAGATTTAATATTCTTGATATAACACAGCAACAGTCATTTACATACGTACATTTGTTTATATCCTTTTTTTATGTTTTATTAATATTGCACTAAAATGCTTACTGAGCTCTTAACTATAAAAATAATAATCACCTTGATGTTTGGTGTTGCCATAAATGTAATTCTTTTTAATTAATTTAACAGAATATTGTTCTTCATCAACTGCCGCTTCCACTGTACAGAAAACACAGTAAGGCATAATTTTTTTGAAAAAAAAAAATCAAATCAAATCAAATCTGAACTCAGTTTGTTTCTCAGCCCAAGGCCCCACCCCTTTTGCCTGAGATCCCGCCCCTTCAGCAATCTCCCCTCCAGATAAAGCCAAGCCCCGCCCTGCCTGGATGCCCAATCCTTGCTGCCCAGGCAGCTTGGGAAGGCAATACCTTCCCTTGCCTACGTTACCTGTTGCCCACGGCTAGGAATGTCACCGGTTAACCGTTCCCGGGTGATGCTTATTGGTTACCCAACTCCCCACCCGCAGGGCTCCCGTTTAAATGGTGAAGGGGTTACACATAACGTTTAATCGGTTAACTGACGAAACGGGATTCTTCATCCCCAATGGGGGCGAAGCCGGCTGTGCCAGTATTTGCCGCCCCCCCCCATGACTCCTGCCCCAGGGTTTCCCTGGAGGCCGCCGGGCTGCCCCTGGAGGGTGTGTGGCTTCCTCAAGGGCCAGGCCACGAGATAGCAGAGGTGGCCTGAGGAAGATGAAAGCCTTGATGGCTCCTGGCCAGAGGGGCCCTAAGGCTCAGGGAACAAGGGGCTCTGGGAGAGCACAATGGCCCTGTCAGGGCCACAGCGAGCAGGCCTGCTCCGGGGTGAGCCGGGCCCCTGAGGACACCGGCTACCTTGGGTCAAAGCCCACAGGGCATTCAACACAACCGCCAAGGCCAGGCGGGAGGCGCTGCAGGGCCGCGAGCCCCGCCCCCAGCCGGCCCCCGCCATCCCGGCTCCCTGCCCAGGAGAGAGAGGGGGCGGGGCACGGTCCTCCGCATCCCTTGGCCGCCCCCCTCCCCCCACCCGCGGCCTTCCAACCGCCGCCGAGCCAGCCCAACCGCCTCTTTCCCGCTTGTCGGGACCGCAGCGCGAGCCCAACCGCCCTTTTTTTTTTTTTTTTTGCCTGCCGCGCGAGGCTCAAACGCTCTTCCCGCCTTTTTCCCCTCCCTCCCCCCCCCCCGCCCGTCTCGTCCCCAGCGCGAGGTTCAAACGCTTTTCCCGCCTTTCCCCCCCCCCCGTCTCGTCCCCAGCGCGAGGCTCAAACGCTTTTCCCGCCTTTTTCCCCCGCCCGTCTAGTCCCCAGCGCGAGGCTCAAACACTTTTCCCGCCTTTTTTTTCCCGCCGGCTCTTTCCCATACCTCAGTTCTCCCGCGAGGCGCCCCCCCCTCCATTCCCTCCTTCCCTCAGCTGCCCCCGTGGAAGGGCTGATGAGGATGGGGGGGGGGGGAGGTCCGTGACAGTTTTGCCTGGCTAGGGTATCATTGCCCCCTTTAATAAAACTGGGGGGGGGGGTCCCTTGCTGCACCTCCCCCCCATACACACACAAGCCAAGTTGCAACCTGCAAAAACTGATCACCCAAGCAAGGCACTCCTTCCTTGGGATTGACTGGCCGCCCCGCCCGTAGGTCACCGTCCCCCTCACCCTGTGCCCCACATCCCTACACACTTCCTTTTAACTGTGCCCAGGAGTGATTTCCAAGTACCCCAGTGCAGTGCTTTTTGTCCTGTTGGCACTGCTAGCCAAAAGGCTAGAAATATGTTCAGGGACCTTGCCAGAGCCGGTGTGTGCCCCTGCTTCGCACAGCTAGAAACAACTAGGATTGCCAGATGGTTTCAACAAACATACCAGACACACTTGACCTTACATCACAATTTACATTACATCTTCTTTAGAAAATACCCGACATTTATATATTCTCAATTTTTTTCCCGAACAGAAAGCTCAAATACTGGACTGTCCGGTTCAAAACCGGACACCTGGCAACCCTAGAAACAACACAAAAACTGTGTTTAGAAACCATGGCCTGGTCTCTGTCCCCATTCCTCTACTCCAGCTTTCACAATTTACTTGCCAGCCTTACAATGTTTAGTGTTCTTTCTTAAAGCCCCAGCTTTGGGAGGCGGGTGATGAGATGAGATTCTCTCTCTCTTTTTTTAATTTTAAGACAATTTTTAGCATTGAATGTGGCAAAAAGGTTCAAAATGTGACCTTGTGTCAAAATCCAAAATGCAAACAAAAAGAACTTCAGACTGATTTTTTTCATAAATATCATAATTTTCAAGACAATCTCATGGATTTGGGAGCCCAGCTCAACTTTTATGAACATTTGGGGATGGTAGTACTACATTTCTTGCATCTGACTAAATGGTTTCCAGACCATGAAAGCTTATGCCCAAATAAATGTTTTAATATTTAAGGTGACACAGGACTCCTCATTGTTTTTGCATTTTTAAAAACAGTGTTAAAATAACCATGTTCAGAGAATGTGCTGGGCCACAATATTCATATCTGACGTTGTTAGAAATAGCCATGTAAGTCAACTATGTTTGGAAAACCGGACCAGGACTTTAACTTAACAATATGAACAAAATCCAGTTGATGCTACAGCATCAAACTGTGCTAATGTCCAAAAATGTTTGATAATGGTTACACAACAAAGGCAGAACCAGCCAATTGCCAGGATAGAGTTTTCCTGCACGACTACAGTGAGCATTATTTATTACAGAAAGAAAGAAAGAAAGAAAGAAAGAAAGAAAGAAAGAAAGAAATGTTGAGGTAGAAAACACAAGTATGGACTAAAATGTTAGTGTTTTTAAACTCTCCTCCAAATTTCATGTCATTTCATGTTTCCTGCCTAAATATTGTTGCTGCCTAGTTATTTCAGTTGCTTCAAGTTCAAGAAGACTTAACAGTTATGTCTCAACTAGACGGCTTGGGTGTAAGTAATAGGTCAGGAAGGATTCAGTTTTAGTTTCTCTGAGTAGCTGACTTTTAGTTTAAAATTAGGACCATCTCAAAAAGCTTCTCTAAAGATTTTCAGTTTTACTCAAAGTTAACTTTTCACACTTATGCAATATTGGCAAAGTGATTCAGTTCTAATCTCTGTCCGTTATATACTAGTCATATCTCAGTCTGTTCCAGAGGATGTTTATGCCCAATTTAATGTAACTGTCCCATACAACCTTTCATTATCCTACTTGAACTTTATTGTAAAGTAAGACTCTTGCAGTTTTGAATCTTTGTGGACTGAGACTTATACTATATCTCTAGCCAAAAGACTCAGGTCAGTACAGTATTTCTGCGTTAGAAGCAGCTAGGCCATCTTCTTAATAGAGTAGTGAAGTGTGAATAGTATTTTTTCCAAACACTTAACAAATATTTTTGTTAAAAAAATAAGTGGTATAGTTTGGTTTATTTCATTAAACACTACTTTTTTACTTATTATTTTGTGTTAGCACCCATTAGCCCCGACATGTTAGGTGCCTATGCAAATATATAGAAAGATCTTCTGAATATTAAACAAAGCTACATTCATACACTAAACAAAAGTTCTTTAATACAGAGCATTAAAATTAATGGACCATGTACAATAAACTTATTTGTGCATCTTAGAGCATGTCTACACAGCAAGACTAATCTCGAAATAAGCTATGCAACTTGAACTACAGTAATAGCTTATTTTGACTTTTGGCACTGTCTACACAGCTGTTATTAAAAAATAGAGCACTCTTCCTCCGACTTCCCTTACTCCTCATACAACGAGGGTTACAGGAGATGGAGTAAGAAGCCCATTATTTTTTATTTATTTCAAAATAACGGGCTTGCTGTGTAGATGCACGCTACGTTATTTCAGAATAACCCATGTTATTCTGAAATAACGCTGCTATGTAGACATAGCCTTAGTGTTTTTACTTTCTGTAGCAAGAATAAAGTCAATACACTAGTGTCCTCATCTTACTGGCCCTTGATAGATCGATAACTATGTTATAATACACAAATGCCCAAGCAAAAAAGTCTCATTTTGTGAGTTCTAACAAAATTAAAGCCATGCTAATTTTTTACATGGCTTCTAATGTGATTAACTTTTACTCCTTCTTCTCCTTCTACTACTGCTACTACATATAAATGTACAGAGACATTTACAAAATACAAGCTAAGCCAAAGTCCCTGCTCCAAAGTGTTTACAATTTCATTTAGACAGCACAATACAGGCAGTCCCCGGGTTACGTACAAGATAGGGACTGTAGGTTTGTTCTTAAGTTGAATCTGTATGTAAGTCGGAACTGGCGTCCAGATTCAGCCGCTGCTGAAACTGACCGCCAGTTCTGACTTACATACAGAATCAACTTAAGAACCCCAAATGTCCCCAAGTCAGCTGCTGCTGAAACTGATCAGCAGCTGATTCCAGGAAGCCCGGGGCAGAGCAACTCTGCCTCCGGCTTCCTGTAGTCAGCGCTGGTCAGTTTCAGCAGCAGCTGACTTGGGGACGCCTGGGGCAGAGCATCTGGGGTGCTGCTGGGTTGCTCCAGTAGCGCCGCTCCTGGGCGCTACTGGACCAACGCAGCAGCACCCCATCTGCTCTGCCCCAGGCGTCCTGATTCAGCCGCTGCTGAAACTGACCAGCAGAGGCTGAATCAGGACGCCTGGGGCAGAGCAGCTGGGGTGCTGCCGGGTTGGTCCAGTAGCGCCCAGAGCGGCGCTGCGGGACCAACCGGCAGCGCCCCAGCTGCTCTGCCACAGGCATCTGGAGAAAAGCCTAGTCTGCTGGGGGGGGGGAGGGGAGCGTACTAGCTGCGCCCCCTCCCCACCCCAGCAGACCAGGAAGATGCGGGAGGCGGACCGAGACGCACCGCGGTCCCGCCGCCTGGGTCCTCCGCGGCTTTGCTCCCCGTCTCCCTGGTCTGCTGGAGACCAGCAGACCAGGGAGACGGGGAGCAAAGCCACTGAGGGGGACAGCCGCGGGACAGCCACGGGGCGTCTGGGCTGTCCCGCTGCCAGCTTCCCCGAGGCTTTGCAAAGCCATGGGGGGGTTGGGCAGTGAGGCAGCCCAGGCACGCCTCGGCTGCTCCGCTGCCGGCTTCCCCGAGGCTTTGCAAAGCCGCCGGGGGGGGGGGGGGGGCGGGAGGGCTTGGGCAGCGAGGCAGCCCATGCACGCCTGGGCTGCTCTGCTACCGGCTTCCCTGAGGCTTTGCAAAGCCACGGGGGTGGGGCCTCGGGTAGCGGGGCGCGCCTGGGATGCCCAGCTGCCCGAGCCCCTCCGCGGCTTTGCTCCGCGTCTTCCTGGTCTGCAGACCAGGGAGACGCGGAGAAAGCCCCAGAGTACACGGGCGGCAGGACCGCGAGGTCCCGCAGTCCGTGTCCTCCGGGGCGAGCCCCGTTCGTAACTGCGGATCCGACATAAGTCGGATCCGCGTAAGTCGGGGACTGCCTGTACCTCTGTGGGAAAAAGAGTTCAAGAGATGAACACATTTTTGTATTGTGTTCAGTCCCCTGAAGAGACAACGCAATCCATTTCTTTTTCCACTGAAGCCATCCTATAACCTCTGCTAGTTCCTACAGTTTTGACTTCCAGGATGCAATTAAATTTAATACAGGTGAACTAAACATAAAAATTGTTACCTGAAGAGCCTTAAATACTAGCTAACTGATGGGTCAAAAGGAATAACAATAGTATTTTAATTGATAAAGTCTTTTGTACTTCCATCTGTTGTCAACTTTTAGAGCTTTACTAATCTTTACAAACATGCTTATTTCTATTTTATTTTCTAACTTTTTCAGAGTTTTATACTGTCCTCCAGTACGGTAGCATCTGAGGTCCTTTGACACTGAACAGACTGGACACAATTAGATGTTCATAGGATTTCATGGCATTTCTAGCTCTTCTCCTTTTTTGATTATAAAAACTGGATGGACATTAAGTCAAAATGCAATCTTCAGATTGTTACAAACAGTTACTCTTAGAATCACATCACTGTGCTGTATTATTTTCATACAGCAGACCCATGTTCAGTTTATGTTTTTAGAAAGGTCTGTTCAGATCACCATTTCATTCACCAATACCATAAATCTCTAGATTTTGCGATCATTGCCTTTATACTTTCATTGACTTCAATGTGACTACTTCTGGTTGAATGACTGAGCCCCCATAAACTCAGAAATGTAATCATTCCCATAAAATGTCAAGTAAAAACATCAATTAATTCTCAGTCCAGTTCTTACTCCAATGCTTTTATTTAATTTATCAACCATAAAATAAATAGCTTTTAAACAAGCTGCAAATTCTAAGCACAAGAAGGCTGTATTCAGTAAAACTCATTTTTTAAAGTATTTCATATTGGTAATAATCATCAAATCCTCTGTCTAAAGCAGGGGTGGGGAACCTTTTTTGGGTTGGGGGCCACTAACCTACAGAAAAATCAGTCAAGGGCCGCTAGGGTTGCCAGGTGTCCGGTATTGAACGGGACAGTTTGGTATTTTCGCATCCTGTCCAGTAAAAAAATTCAGAAAATACCAGACACATATTTTCTGATTTTTTTTTTCCTGGCCAGGAGGCAAAAATCCTGGGCTGTCCGGCTCAGTACGGAGGCAGCCTGCCAACCCTAGTGCTTACTGGGTTCCTCGCGGAGCTGTCCGGCTCCGCACAGAAAGGCAAGATGGCAGCCCGTTAGGGCCAAAAAGCATCATGCATTTCTTAAAGGGGCCACACTGTTTTGTTTTTTATTGTTTTGCTTAATAACTTTCGGGGGCCCTTTTTTTCCCGGTGTTTTTTCTGAAACCATCTGGCAACCCGACAGGCCACACACAAGTGAGAAGCAAAAAACGCAAACCAAACCCTCACTGACCTGGCCCTTAGCTGAGAAGGAGAAAGACACTCCCACATTCCCCTTGCGCACCAGAGCCTAGGGTGAACCAGTCTAGTAGTTTTTGTGTGCTCGAGCCCCGCAGATGGGGTGACAAAGGGGAGGGCTAGAGTGCCAGCATGACTCCCCAATGCTGGAAGGTGTCTCTCAGTCTTGTGGCCTTGATCCAGGCAAGCCAGGGGCCACATCTGGCCCACAGGCCTTAGGTTCCCGACCTCTGGTCTAACGTATTCATGGGTTTTTTTACCTTACTTTCACAGTACACTATTTTTCTCTTATCAGAGTTTGAAGATGCACATACAAATATAAGATGATGTCTAATTATTCCATGAGCTGAGTGTTGTTGTGATTATGCCAGTTGATGATGTGTAGGTTTTAATATCTAGAGCATTTACAATCTCATAACAGCCATTTTTTGGTAAATAATTCAGAACTCTGATAAAAAAATTGAAAAATTATCTATAGTTAACCTGTCAATTTTTACTCACTCAAAACTTCAGATGATTTTGTACCCAGCTGTTTATGAGACTCAGTTTCATGCTATTTTTTGTTGAGTTGTAGGAACAAAAATGATTCACCGTTAGCAGGAAAGGTTTTTGAAATGCATTAATTACTGGTGTTTACTAGGCATTTTTCTAATTTGACATTTTTTAAACAGCTGAGTTATTTTTGCTTTTAAAAAAAGGTAAGATTAAAACAAAGCCTAGTGTTGTCTCTGCAATATCATGGTAATATATATGCAAGCCTGGGAGGGTGAATAATATAGAAAAAACAGGGTTGATGCAAGTCTCTGAAGACCATGTCATCATGTTTACATGATGTAAAAACAATAGCAATCCAAGTTACAGATAAAGGAAATTAAATATATAAAAAAGGAAAATATGCTGGGGTATGGTGGTATTCTATTACAACACTTATCCCAACAAAGTCCTAAACTACCTTTGTCAAATTGTAAGAAATGAGTCACAAACCCACCAAGGCAAGGTAGTTCTGAGTGAGTGACAGCTGTCTTTTGAGTAATTAATATGTGACCTAAACTAAGTAGCCCACAAATGGCTTTGTGGGTACAGGGTATTGTGGGTAATGGTTGTAAAGGACTTAAAAAATAAAAAACAATGTATAAATGATGAGCACTTATTTTTACCTGGAAAAATGTTTTAATGGATTATGGGCCCATTATATTATACTTTACAGAAGGAGTGGTAAACTGTTTCCCAAATGTGGGCTACACCGGCAAATTGCTTGAAAAGAACACATTGCATCCGTCTCTTATATTTAATATGGAGGCATATACCGTATAGACAACAGTAGTTCAACTGAACCAAGATGAGTCATATATGCTGGAAACTGTAGCATCTGCTGACTGCCTGCTTTCATTAAAGATGAGGTCAGGCGTAGGACATATGGAACTCCTTAATGCTCTTTGGCCATTCCTTTAAAACAGCAATTGGCAACCTAGGTTAGTGAGTGGGCCTCATGAGTGGCCCTCCTTCATCTCAGTGGGCTGCAAGATTGTTGTAATCAAGATGGTCTCCTGGGATAGGTTAGTTTTAACTGCGCTTGTGTGCCTAGAATTTGCAGTGTGTGCCAATTGAATCATAGCAGCTTTGATTGGATGTCTCACAGTCAATGTTGTGTGCAATCGACACCAGCCCCATACGCAAAAGCACCTTCCCATGGTCCCCCAAGTAAGCAGGTTCCGGCTGGCCAGGGGAAGGCAGGAGCAGCCCACTGTCTGAGCATCCCTTCCCCATACTCTGACTAGCCAGGGGAATGCTGGGGCTGATTTCCCTGCTCACCTGGGGGACCATGGGGATGCATTCACACCCTTGTGGTCCACATTTACAAAAAAAGCACCCTCCCACAGAAATTCCTGCATACGGGCCTGTCAATGTGCCCTTTCTTTATATGCGTGTCATTTTAGTAATACCAGGTAGGGATGTTAAATATCGGTGAATTGAATAGTCTATTAACCTCATGAATTCTTATTGGTTACTCGACTATTCTATAGTCCCTGAGGGTGGGGCCAGCTGGCAGCCAGTGCCCTCCAGCCCCACTCCCAAGGAGCCCTCTGCCACTCTGCGCTGCTGCCTCTGTTTTAGAGGCAGCTGCATGGGGTGCCAGGCAGGAGCTGGTCCGAGGGGAGCCAGTTTAAAAAACAGCTCCCCTCACAGACTGTCGGCCTGCTGCCACCGTCCACACTGCTGCCTCTGATACAGAGGTAGCAGTGTAGGGAGGCAGCACCCCCTGTCCGGGGGGGGGGGGCAGATCTCCTAGTCCGAGGGGGGGGCAGATCTCCCAGTCCGAGCTGGAACTGAGATGGTCTGCCTGCCCTCCCGGCTCCTAATATACTTTAAATGCAGAGCTGCAGCAGGGGTAGGTCCTGGACCCAGAGCAAAGGAGGACTGAGCCGAGCTTGCTAAAAAATTTACTGTGGCGGGGGGGGGGGGAGGGGGGGAGGAGAAATGTGTGTAGTCTATAGCTTTTGCTTATCAGTGTGGGCCCACTGCTTTAAAAGTAAATGTGTTTTGAATCATAACATTGTATATGTGAAGAAACTTTCCTGGACCAAGTCCCTTGGAACTAAGAAAAATATGTATCTATCAAGACTTGATAGCAAAGGAAACCTCATTTTAGGGGTGCATCCTCAGCAACCTATCCCAATTTTCCATTCTAGCGCCATGGAGAGGAGCAGTCACACAATACCTTATTCTCTGTTCCACCAGTGAAACCTCCAGGGTGGATCATATACTTTTGGGAGGCTTCCAGGGAGACAATGTAATCCGGGGAATAGGATTTAGCAGCCACATAGCTGGGTTTATTAAATTAAAATGGCTGCCGCGCTGAGCCGATCAGCTGTTTGTCGGCTCAGCGCTAGTCTGGACGCTCCGTGGTCGACATCAAAGGCATTTGTCGACTGCCCCATTATGCCTCGTGGGATGAGGTTTACCGGGGCGGTTGACAAGTGCCTTTGATGTCGACCACAGAGCGTCCAGACTAGCGCGCTGAGACGACAAACAGCTGATCGGCTCAGCGCAGCAGCCATTTTAATTTAAATGAAGCGGTGATTATTTAAATCGCCACTTCATTTTCCTATGCCGGGCAGCCTAATCTACATGCCTCTGTTACCAGAGGCATGTAGTCTAGACATACTCCAAGGGACCCTTCCAGTCCATTGCTTTCTTTACTTGGCAATCACAAAGCCATCTCTGCAGATAAAGATCCATGAAGTTTGTTGTGACCCTTTTTCCAGGAGTAGGGTTTGCCATGATACTGTTTGATCCATTGGTGCTTTGTGTGACTATCGGTGTTTGCCCTTATATCCTTACCAAAAATTTCCCATTTCTCTGCACTGTTATGAAGCATCCCAAGCACAGATTGGTGAGGTAGGACCGAGATAGCTGCATTACAATGCCTCTGTACTCAGGGCATGGGCTAGTCGGGCAGCTGCCCAGGGCACCAACCTCTGGGGGGTGCCTGATGGCCTCTGTAAGGGGTGCACAGCACCCCCTTATAGCTGCCATCAGGCGCCGCATGCCCGGCTCCCGGATTGCAGGCTGCAGCAGCTCCCAGCCGCCACCCTGCAGCGGCCGCCCGGGGCAGGGGCTGCGTTAACCCCCACAGTACTGGCCAGCAGCACCCTTCCCCCCGCGGCCATGGGGCCCTCCATGGCCAGGCTCAGCCTGCCCCGGGCAGCCCCAGGCTGCGTGCCAGCGGCGGTAGCTGGGCTGGGCTGGGCAGAGCATGTGCGTCCTGCCGCCGCCAGCTCCGCGCGCCCTCCACCACACGCCGGGCAGGAGTGGGGCTGCGCATGCACCCTCTCCTACGTGCTGGCACGGGGGCAGGGGCGCACATGCGCCCTCCCCCAACCCGGGGCGCAGTTAAACTGTCTGCCCAGGGCGCCGGAATGGCTCGGTCCAGCCCTGTCTGTACTACAGGTTGTTTGCAAAGCACTTTGGGATGAAGGCTGCTGGAGAAGAGTAAAACGTTATGATGCTTATAAATCTCAGATAACAGGACTAAGAATAAGCCTTTTTTAAAAATCCTAATGGCCTTTTAAATATTTATCTTAGCACTAGTCCAACTGCCTCTGTCTATCAAAATGTATGATCTTAAAAGAGTAACTCTCAGAAACGTATCACTGTAGATAACTTCTTGCGGGCAACAGATTTTGGCTGTGGAGGAGGCATTTTTGTGTGCTGAGATTAAATATATTTCAATCACACGAAATGACTTTTAAAACGAATCCATTAACGATCACAATGGCTAATTCTGAAATGCACCAATTTCTCCTGCCAGAGGTGGACATTATTTTGCACAGTCTCATTAAAGGGAGCTCTGTGTTCTCGCAGCAGTTTTGCACGAGATTGTCAAACCACCACCCGGCGCCGCTCTAATCACATAGAAAAGCAGTTCCTGTCCCTTTAAATGCTTGATGTCACAAGCTTCTCTCCAGAGCGGAAGCCCAGTTGCTGGGAATCTCCCGCCTGTTGCAGTTGTGAATCCTAGAGCCCTGGAGAAGCAGCAGCAGCAGCAGCACGTGGAGTAGGGAGCATACGGAACTGCAGCATGGAAGGTGAGAAGAGCCTCCACTCTTTTTACAACGGTACAGTGCACGGGCTCAGGGATCGCTGTTGTTTTTTGTTGTTGCTCTAATCGTAATTAATGCAGTATTTTATAAATCGTGATTGACCTCGCAGTTCATTGAAACGTGCTCCTCTTGCTACCCTTCCTGCAGTCTGGTTGCAATCCATATAGGTGGAATAATCCAATCGTGCCTTGGAATAAAACAGGAAACAAGTCGAGCTGCTTTCTAGATTTAATTTCACAACCTGTATGTTAAAGTTAGATTTAGAGCCTGGTTTAAGGACAGCTCATATTCATGGTTTTAACGAATTAAGGGCCTGTGGGTTTCTTTGCGCTTATAAAAAGTGCATGCAATTTTCACACCCAGTTCAAAAGAAGCTGCAGGTTAATTTTGGATACAGCAGCACTAGTGTTTAAAAGCAAGCAAATACTTTGTTTCTTCCTATTGCTAACAACCTTTGCAATTAGTTCCATTCTCTAGTAATTTGAGAGAGATTATTAATACAGTATTTCAAGTCTTCACTCTTAAAAAACCTGACAATAAAATCAGCCCTGCCTAGTCTCTCTCACTTGGAGAGGAAACCCCCTTGTTTTAGGTTAAATTAAAATCTTGTTTTAGCTATGGCTAGCCAATCTTGTAATGAAAGATTTTTGAGCTGTGTTCTTCAGTGAAACTCATAATTTAAACACAGTCTGACTCAATTCAGAAAGTCACACCTTGATACCTGTGAATACTTTGAAAGAATGGGCCTAATTGCAGTTTGCATCCTCAATTTCATTTTTCTACCTTGTTCAAGTTGTGATTGTATGTTTTTATGCAGCAAATGATAAGCAGTCTCAGGATAAGAAATGATAAGCCTTTACATCTGTGGGATGTATATTTTTTTTTCTCTAAAAATTTGCTTGTCTTTTTAAAAACTTGCAAATAAATTTTTATCTTGCTACACTGATGGTTCAAGATTTAATGTCACAAATGGATCTTATGTGGTATCCTATACGCTGAAGTTCACTTAATGCATTTGGAGTGTACTAAAACTTCTTATGTTTTTACATGCAGTTTATGTGAAAGATGCTATGAAGAATAAAATTGCACGGTATCGTCTTTGAACACAACAACTAACATTTTCTTTTATAAATCCTAGTTTTGCTCTTTAATGGAGACAGGATTTCACCTAGAAGTCAATAGAGGTTTACCATTGACTTCAGGGGGGCTGGGATGTCTTACCTTTTTTCTTTTAAGGACAGGAAAAACAAGGGAATCCCACTGAAGTCAATGAGATTTTACTCACACGAGTAAAGAAGATTATTTGGAAAAGTAAGATTTTTCAGATTGAGCCTCCTGTTTATGAGCTTAAATTCTGAAGTCCTTAGATGAACAAGTGCGAAAGTTTAATGAAAGTTTATTTTATAAGGATTGCAGAATTCGATCCTATGTGATTAACATATTTGCATTTACTGTATTGGCATGAATAAACAAAGTAAAGATATCCTACATGCCACACAAGGGCAATTACTTAAAATAGATGTAGATAAAAAAATTAATTTATGCCAGTTATATTCCTGCCAAGCTTAGTTCTCAGGGTCATGGGAGTACTCAAGCCTTCCCATCATGTCAAGGCACAGTCCATGGGGAAGGATGTAATATTAGCACAATGTTAAAGGACCAAATTAAAGTACCATTGTTTTGCGGGATCTATAGATTAAAAGCATAAATACTATCACATTTTGAAGTTAATTTTCAAAATTCATACTGGTTTTAGCAGAGAGCCAGGGTAGAAAACAATCAGTTTAGTCTACTCTGGTTATGACAAATTATTTCTAAATTTGAGGTGCCTCAATTATTTAAAAAATGGAATTAAAATTACTAGAAAAAAAGAAATGCTTGGAAAGGGAAGGAGCTTTGATGCCATATTAGCTAGTCTCTCATATTATGAGAAAAATACCACTAGGAACAACATTGATATAATCTAAACGGTGAAAAGAAATAATGTTTAATAAAAAATGAGAGTCAAGAGGGTTCTTCAGGAAGTTATTAAAATTTGCAATGCCAAATAAGGCACTTAAACTTGAAAATTTAATAGGGTCTCTCTTGTTCACTTGTTAGAAGCATAATGTGGTTTTGAATATGGAAAATATTGGAAATTATATAAGAGCGACGAAAGAAATTACATACTATATGTAACAGAGTCTGATTTTTGCATTAGGACTCTTATTGGTTTTAAAAATTGGACAGTGTAGATCTTGATGCAGACAGAGGCCTAGACTGTTTTTATTTCAGTTTCCTTATGCTTATTATATCACCGCAAAGTAAATTGTTTTAATTGCTCTATTACATGCAATAATAGCAGCGATAATTGTCTTTAAAAACTGAAAATACAAAAGAATGTAAATGGTAATCCATGGAAATAGGTATTTGTAGTGAAATGTGAACTGCATTGAAGTCAACTGGAAAACTTCAATTGCGTGCAGTGGGGCCAAGATTTCATTCTTGATATGTTGAGTTACAGCTGCACTGGCAAATGTACTATACTAATATAAAGAAGGCAAAATCTTGTCCTTAACTGGTGGAGGCAAACAGAGAACACACATTTACCATTTTACTGGTTGGAGTTGTGTGGCCAATAGAAATATATTATTCTTCATGTATTTAATTGAAAAACTCACAAATAATTGAATGCATGGTTAATTAAATATGTTCACAAGTTATTCAATAGCCTCTGTATGCTGGTCAAATAATAGAATAAAACATTCATAAAATAATGTATTTTAAAATATAACAAAATTCCTTGACTAAGTATTATTTGACAGCTCCAGTGCTGGCAGAAAGAGTGAGTCTTCATTACCTGATGCACTTTACTTCTGTTTTGTAAATGAACATTGCTCACCAAATGCAAACTATGCTTTAGTGAGCTGCTCCTTTCCCATGTACCCTAGCTAGCAGTTCCTGTCCCAGTAAAGTTTATGAGGACTAGCTTAGCAGACATATAAGTGAACCACTCCTTGTACTTTTCTGAGCCCTAAGTAGAGATACTGTGTTACTGTTTTCATGGAGGACAGAGGCTTCCTATGTCCATTTCCCTTAGCACATCTGCATGGTACAAGGAAGGATTTGTCTCAAAATGTTTTACTGAGAAGGGAGATCTGAAGATAAATATGAAGAAAACATAATGGCTTGAAGGAAGGTCTTGTAGAGAAGACTAATGTCTGATGAAAACCTGGTGCAGATGAATGGATACCGATGCCTGAAAGTTATGCAGTGACTATGGTATTAGTGAATAGAAAAAATATGTAAATTATATATGCATTTATTTATTTTGCTGTATTTACCAAAGACCCTAATCATGACTCGGGTTCTGTTGTGCAAACCATTATACAAATCCATGTAAAGGGACAGTCCCTGCACTGGGAGCTTAAAGGCCAGTCGACAGACAGTTTTTGTAGCACCATAATTAGGGGTTTAAAACCTATATAGTTAAAATGGTATAAATCCCTAGTACTAGATTTTTAAAGTTGCTTATATTGATACACCTTAGTGAATGGAACGGTTATAGATTATTGAATACAATATAAAGGTTCTTATATAGGTTGAACATATCTAGTGCAGCATCCTTGAGACCTGACCACTGCCGAACCAGAGAATTTTCTGAACCACGGGAAGTCAATATTGCCTAGTAGCATTGCCAACATTTCCAATGCGTACTGGACTCTTAGAAGGCATTTAAGGGTAAATTAGAGCTAAATAATAGCAGAGAACACTGAGAGCCAGGACAGGTGGCTGTAAATAAACTGTATGGGACCGCAGGAAACTTGGACACACCCATGATAAGTGGACATCTGGCTAACTAAATCATGCTGGACCGCAGATGTTGCTGAACCAGAGAATGTTGGGCTAGAGAGGTTCAACCTATACTGGTATAGCTTATATCATGTATAGGTGCTTATATTGTACTATACATAAAGTCTCTGCAACAAAGGATTAATGGACACAAATCAGACATCAGGAATGGTAGACTGCATAAACCTCTAGAGAACATTTTAATTTTCCTGGACATTCAATAATGAATTTAAAAGTAACCATTCTTCTACCAAGGAATTATCACCTGGTTACAGAGGGAAACTGCGCAACTGGAATTCATTTACAAATTTGATACTATCAACTTTGTCTTGAATAAAGATATTAATTCATTAATGCATTAGGCTATTTCTCTGCCTTTAAGATTTGCATTTACCCACCAAAAGCTATGAATGGGACACATTCAGCCTGACTCAATTAGCATCATTAACACTACTACAGTTAATAGGTAACTGCTTTATTGTTATATATACTCTGGATTCTGTAATTTCCACTCCAGCTCATCTGATGAAGTGGGTTTTACCCATGAAAACTCATGATATATTTGTTAGTCACTAAGGTGCAACATGAGTGCTAATTATTTGAATAACGTATATCATTATGTGGTATAACTGTGTCCACACTATGAAGTTGTACTGTTTTAGATATATTGGTTTCTAAATCAATATAGTAGTACAAAAACAGTGTGGCCATAGATCAACCCTAATTTAAGACAGTTCGAGGTAGCTTTAATTTATAATTTGCATTTGTGGGCCCTCAGGAGCAAATAGCTGCCATAATATAGGAAGCCACACCCCCAACATGTTCCTGATCTACCCACTGGCTACGTCTAGATTGCATCCCTTTTTCATAAAAGGGATGCAAATTAGACGTATCGCAGTTGCTAATGAAGCGGGGATTTAAATCTCCCCTGCTTCATTAGCATAAAAATGGCTGCCGCTTTTTTTCGGCACGGAGCTTTGCCGGAAAAAAGCGCCAGTCTAGTCACGGATCTTTCGGAAAATAACGCCTTTTCCGAAAGATCCCTTATCCCTCTTAAAATGAGGGATCTTTCGGAAAAGGCTTTATTTTCCGAAAAATCTGCGTCTAGACTGGCACTTTTTTCCGGCAAAGCTCCGTGCCGAAAAAAAGTGGCAGCCATTTTTATGCTAATGAAGCGGGGGAGATTTAAATCCCCGCTTCATTAGCAATTGTGATACGTCTAATTTGCATCCCTTTTACGATAAAGGGATGCAATCTAGACGTAGCCACTGTGTTTATTTCTGGGAGTCTGGCCCCTGAAGAGTCCTTATACCAATCAGATGTCCTCCCATGTCCATGAAAGGAGTCTTTTTCACTCATTTTAAGGTCTTTTTATTCTGTCAGATTGGATAAAAATATGATTATGTACCAAACAGCCTGATTTTGTTACATTAACTAGTTATTTGTACAACTAGAAGGTATAAGCAAGCAAATAATTAAAACTGATAGCAGTGGTCTAGTTATTAAACTTCTATCTAGTTATTAAAAGCTAGGAGTTTCCCATAAGTATCACGGTAGAAGCCTGTCATATGCACTTTGGCCTTCATATTTAAGATATTATAGTGTGAGAAAAGGACAAATCGAATGTCTTAGCTGTGAAACTCATTTCCAAGTCCACTATTTCTAGTAATATTTAATTTTTTGCATGTAAATTTTTTTTACCGAGTTTGAATCCTAACTAAATGTAGTGTGTGTAATTATCATACAAGACAAATATGAAAAAGTTGCATTGCATGAACTAGTGAACACCTGTCTTTTGTTGAGCATTTGAACACCTTTTCTTTGGCTATGATTTGAATATAATAAAATTAGGCTTTGAAAAAAAACAAATTCTTAAAGTGTTAAGATTTATAATATTTTGTTTTTATTCCTATATTTGATGGTTTCAGATAAAATAGGGTTCTGAAAAGGATCTCCTATCACATGAAAATGGACAACTAATTAGCATTTTACAATTTATGATTACACTGAAAATGTTACTGGAGAACACAATAATCAGAGAATTAGCTATTTTTTATTATTAATTGTGCTAATTGCCAATGTATTTGAGCTGGTATTGTCAGAAGGAAATACTAGTCCTTTTATATTCCTAATGAAAAAAGCATGGATAGTGCTAATTAAAAAATGTAATGGTGGGTAAGATCACATGACTCTAAATGATTCCTTTTTTAGAACACTTCAAATGATACCTGTGATATTAAGTTATTCCAAGATTATAAAACAGGATGTACTCCTTCATTTGTCTAAAGATCAACCTGTTTTAGATAACACATGTGACTTTTGTCTCCAGGTAAATTCACCCACATTTGGTCAAAATATGTTATTTTCTAATACTTTGCTGTAAAAAATGCAGAAGACATGCAGAACTGAAAATCTGTACTAGGGATGTTAAAAAGCAGTTAATTAGGTAACTCTGTATCTGTTAAAAAATCTTAGTGGTTACACGGTTACACATTATGGCTCTGCATTATAAAGCTTATTCTGCAGCACAGCTGGCTCCCGGGGCATGGGGCTGGCAGCCAGTGCACACGTGGTGTGGCAGGCAGGAACTAACTCCCCTCCTAGGAAGCCGGCTGCCACCCCACACTGCTGACTCTGTAAGCTGACTCCCAGCCCATACTGACTCCTGGCCCCACTTCCACCTCCCAGTCCTGCTCCCAGGGAGCCATCTGCTGCCCTGCGTGCAGGCTCTGATACAGAGCCAGCAGTGCAGGATGAGAGCCAGGTCCCCAAGAGTGGGGCTAGGAGCCAGTGTGTAATCGTTATGGTAACAGATAAGCTCATGCTTATTGGTTAACCATTTAAATGGTTACACTATTACATCCCTAAATTCTGTACTATGCATTTTTGTGAAAATTCGAGTGGGTCTTTAAGCACTATGTTATAGTATAGAAAAAACAGCTTTCTGTATTTCTGAGATCTATCTTGCAGATAGCAGAGATTTTTTTCTTTAGTATTGAAATTTTGACAAATCAAATGCATTCATATTGCGGTAGCATGGAAGTGCCTTAGCACAATAGTACCCAATCTGTTTAGGTATTGTACAAGCTTGTAGTAAATGATAGTTTCTGCCTTCTTAGAAGTGGATATTTTGCTCTTCCTGGGATCAGGCCCATCAGAAGCTAAGAACATATGTCATGTAGCTAAACCCAACATTTTATTTGTCCTTTCAACTATGAAGGCTTAGAGATGAAACCAGAGGCATGGAAATAACTAAACAATACACGTGGGAAAAGTACCCCTCCTCCCCCAAAAAAACAAACAAACAATACTGCATGTGAACTATACCCAACAGATCAGCAAATGGTTGATCCATAAGTGAGAGAGTAACAAAGAAGGAAATTAATATTAGCCCTTCTATTTAGTTGATGAGCAAGTGGTTAATTTGATATTAGTGGGAAATGAGAATGAAGATAAATACTAGCTGGCTTTGGTGGTTGTTCTTCAGAAGATGTCTTCTCTGAAAGTCTTTGACCAAAAGGGGAGCGCTCGCTCTCTCTCTCTCTTTTTTTTTTTTTTTTTTTTTTTTTTTTTATTAAATTACATAAGGTAGCTTGTGAAATGTTTGGGTCAGAAAACTAATGGTGGGAAATCACCATAAATAATTAGTACACCATAAGTAAACAGTCTCTTCCATCCTGCATTTTGTTGTGATACTTAGAATTCCTTTTCTTAGACCTGAAGAGGAGCTTTGTGTAGCTCAAAAGCTGCCTCTCTCACCAACACAAGCTAGTTTAATAAAATATATTATCTTAGAGTATGTCTACACTACAAAGTTAGTTCGAACTAACGGACGTTCGAACTAACTTTCATAGGCGCTACACTAGCGCTGCGTTAGTTCGAACTTAATTCGAAATAACGGAGCGCTTAGTTCGAACTAGGTAATCCTCTTTCCACGAGGATTAAGCCTAGTTCGAACTTACTAGTTCGAATTAAGGGCTGTGTAGACCCTTAATTCGAACTAGTGGGAGGCTAGTCCTCCCCAGGTTTCCCTGGTGGCCACTCTGGCCAACACCAGGGAAACTCGTGTGCCCCTCTCCCAGCCCCGGCCCCCTTAAAGGGGCACGGGCTGGCTACGGTGCCCGTGCCAGGTGCAAGCCTGCCAGCACCCAGATAGCAGACCCTGCACCTGGCACGGCTCAAGCCAGCCACCTGATGCCCCCCAGCCCTCCCCCTCTTCCCGGGACCAGGCTGGCGGCTCACGGGAGCTTGCCCGGGACCACAAGATGCGGGCACCCACCTGGTCTAGTGCGGACATCATGGACCTCGTCCACGACCTCCGCACTAGGCACAGGAAAGTGGCCAGCTAGGGCAGGAGAGCTGCCAGCCTGGCCACCCAGGAGCAGGTGTGCATGAAAATCAAGGGGATCCACTGAGACCCCCGACCCTGAGCCCTGAGCTTACAATAGCCATCCTGGGTCAGACCAAAGGTCCATCTAGCCCAGTAGCCTGTCCGCCGACAGCGGCCAACCCTAGGGACTCTGGAGGGGATGGACCGAAGACAGTGACCAAGCCATTTGTCTCGTGCCATCCCTCTCCAGCCTTCCACAAACCTTTGGCAGGGACACCACTCCTACCCCCTGGCTAATAGCACTCCATGGACCCAACCTCCATGACTTGATCTCACTTCCCTTTAAACTCTGTTCTAGTTCTAGCCTTCACAGCCTCCTGCAGCAAGGAGTTCCACAGGTTGACTCTTTGCTTTGTGAAGAACAACTTTCTGTTACTAGTTTGAAGCCTGCTACCCATTCCTTTCCTTTGGTGTCCTCTAGTCCTTCTTTATGGGAACTAACAAAGAACTTTTGTTTATGCACCCTCTCCACACCACTCATGCTTTTATAGACCTCTATCATATCCCCCCTCAGTCTCCTCTTTTCTAAGCTGAAAAGTCCTAGTCTCTTTAGCCTCTCTTCCTATGGGATCTGTTCCCAACCCCTGATCATTTTAGTTGCCCTCCCCTCTCCCAGCCTCTCTCTTCCCCTCTCCCACCTCCTTTTCCCAGTCTCCCCCAGTTTTGTTCAATAAAGACAGATTCCATTATCTTTATTTTGTACATCAAGAAGAGGGGCTAGGGAAGTGTAAGTGGAAGGAGGTGAGGGAGGAATGGGGTACGAGCCCCCGATGCGGAGGACTGGGATGGCTCTGCGGGCTTCTGGGGGTGGAAGCTCTCCTGCAGCCCCCCAATTGTCCCCTCTCCCCAGATGGCAGCCTGCGGCAAGTGCAGCCGGTCTGATGGCCGAGTGCTGTGATGTGCCCAGTGTGGGTACTCCGGGCACTCCAAGCCAGGACTGTCTGTCCGGGGTGGGGGTCGGGACCCTTTAAGCGCAGCCCTCGCCTAGCCTGAGACAGCATCTCCACGCTCTAAGTCCTCCTCTGATGCCCTGCCGGCACTGCTTCCGGCCAGCCTTAACCCCGGTTCAGGGTCCACTTAATGTGGACATGCTAGTTCGAATTAGCAAAACGCTAATTCGAACTAGTTTTTAGTTCTAGACGCGTTAGTTCGAATTAGCTTAGTTCGAATTAACTAATTGGAACTAAGTTAGTTCGAATTAGCGCTGTAGTGTAGACGTACCCTTACTGACCTTGTCTATCTCAGTGGAAAAAAGCTCATACAAAATGAAATACCTTAAAGGCAACCTTCAGGGCATTTATTGTAAAGCCATTAAAAGTATAACATTATTTTATAGAAATTAGCATAAACAC
Source organism: Pelodiscus sinensis (assembly GCF_049634645.1). Lineage (NCBI taxonomy): Eukaryota > Metazoa > Chordata > Testudines > Trionychidae > Pelodiscus > Pelodiscus sinensis. The sequence goes on from NC_134739.1 coordinate 11,338,924, forward strand.
TCCCCCTCTCCAGAATTGCTTTCCTTCTCATTCAGGCCCCAGTTCAGGAAAGCACATAGAGATTCAAGAGCAGTTATTCCTTGAGTTGCACATTCAAATATTAACTTTGGAAGACTTTCTTTTGCAACAGGCAACACTGTTCAGAAATTATAAATGAATCAGAAGTGACAAGGAGGAGGTCAAAATTCTCACAGTCCAAATAGATATATATTTTAGGGCTGTTAAGTGATTAAAATTAATCATGCTGTTAATAATAGAATATTTTGGATGTCTTCCACATTTTCAAATAAATTGATTTCAGTTACAACACAGAACATAATGTGTACAGTGCTTAGTTTATATTTTTATAACAAGTATTTACACTTTATAAATATTATTTCTTTTGTTTTTAAATTCCCGCATTGCAAGTACTGTAGTGAAATCTCTTTATTGTGAAAGTTGAATTTACAAATGTAGAATTGTTTTATTTTTGAATATTGCTTTGTTTTACACAATATAAAACTTTAGTGCCTATAAATTCTCTTTGTCCTATTTCTTGTTCAGCCAATTGCTCAAACAAGTTTGTTTTACATTTGCAGGAGATAATGCTGCCCACACCTTGGCTACGTCTACACTGGCGGATTTCCGCGGATTTCCCTATTCCAAAGTTCTAAATTAGCATGCCTCTTCCGAAGAAGGGGCCAGTGTAGACGTAACCCTTGTTTACATTGTTACCCAAAAGTGAGAACAGACATTCATATAGCACTGTTGTAGCCAGTGTCACATGATATTTACATGCCAAATGCCCCTAAGAGTCATATGTCCCTTCATACATCAACCACCATTCCAGAGACATGTGTCCATGCTGATGACTGGTTCTATTCAGTAACAGTCCAAAGAAATGCAGGCTTCTGTAGCTTCTGCATCACAGTATTGCTCTTTAAAGACTTCTGAAAGCATGTTTCACACTTAGTCCTTCTCAGATTTTGGAAGGCGCTTCAGAGTATTAAACCTTGGGTTGAGTGTGGTAACTATCTTTAGAAATTTCACATTGGCACCTTCTTTGTATTTAGTCAAATGTGCAGTGAAAGTGTTCTTAAAACAAGCAACATGTGTTGGGTCATAATCTGACACTTCTATAACATGAAATATATGGCAGAATGTGGGAAAAACAGAGCAGGAGACTTACAGTTCTCTCCCAAGGAGTTCTGTCAGAAATTTAATTAGCATAGTATATTTTGCACATTTTTTAAGAGTCCTTAGCAAAGAAGCATGTCCTCTGAAATGGTGTCTGACACATGAAGGGACATACGAATTTATAGCGTATTTGGCATGAAATACTTTGCAGTGCTGACTACAGAAGTGCCATTTGCTCTCCTATTCTCATTTTTAGATAACATTGTAAATAAGCAGCAAGTAGCATTATGCCCTGTAAACAGAAACAAACTTGTTTTCGCAATTGTCTGAATGGCAAGTAGGACCGAGTAGACTTGTATGCTCCAAAGTTTTGCTTTGTTTTTGAGTCATTATCTAATTGACCCCCCCCCCCTCCCAAAATCTATCATGAAAGTTCAACTGACAAATTTAAAGAGATTGCACTACAGTACTTATGAGGTGACTTTACAAAATCATATTTTTGTCATTCTTATAGTGCTAATATTTATAATAATATAGAGCACTGTATTCTTTGTATTCTGTGTTGTAACTGAAATCAATATATTTGAAAACATAGAAAAACATCCAAAATATTTACTAAATTTCAATTGGCATTCTATTGCTTAACAGTGTGATTAAGACTATGATTAATATTTTTGAATTAATCACAGTTAACTCAGGAGATTAACAACCAAAATATATTACTAAATTATCGCACTTCATATAAATCTTCACAATGTATTCAATTAGATTTCAGAGCTGTGACATCCCATAGCAGCTAAATGGGGGAGGGGGAGAAGAGATTGAGTGCGAGAGAGAGAATTCTCTTTATGTTTAGAAATTATATTATGATGTATTTATCTTTATGAATATCTCTGATTTAGCTCTTGTATACGGATCTCATGGAGACGTATTTACATACTATGATCTGTCTAGGAGACATATTTACATACTATGATCTGTCTAGAAAACCTGTACTTTTTGGTGCTGTTTTTAAATTTCTGTTTGATCTTGAATGAATCACTTAACTTTTTCTGTCTCTAAATTTTCCCCCATTTGTAAAATGTGTATAATAATATTTACCTAACTTACAGTGAGTTTCAGAGGCCTTGTAGAAGTCTGAAAAGCATTTTTGGGTCCTTTACTAATAGACACTATGGAAATTCCACATATATGTAATTGAGAGGAAAATAGGCATGCTGATTTAATTTTAAGATGGAAAATTCAATTGGGATGTTGAATATTGGTTAACTGAATAGTTGATTAACCTCATGAATTCTTATTGGTTACTCGACTATTCAGTAGTCCCTGAGGCAGGACTGGCAGACAGTACGCTCTGGCCCCACTGCTGAAGAGCCCCCTACCCCTCTGCTGCTGACTCTGATACAGAGGCAGCAGTGCAGGATGCTAGGCAGGAGCTGATCTGCCAGGGGAGCCATTTTAAAAACCAGCTCCCCTCGTGAACCAGCTGCCTGTTGCACTGCGCTGCTGCCTCTGATACAGAAGCAACTCTGTGGGTTGGCAGCTGCCCCTATCCAGGGCTGAGCTTCCGGATCCGGCGCAAGCCGGAACTGAGCCGGGCTGCATGCCTGACTGTCTGTTTGTGCACTTTAAATGCAGAGCCGCAGTGGGGGTAGGTCCCAGACCTGGCGTGAGCCAGGACTGATCTGGGCTGCTGGCCAGCTTGCTTAAAAAATGTACTGGTATGGGGCGGGGGCGGGATGCGTGTAGTCTCCAGCATTAACTGATAAGCTTTTGCTTATCGGTTAATCAGCTACGCTAGTACATCCCCATATTTTCACAAGTGTTCAATAATGGCCAAACTGCTCCCAATAATGGCCAAACTGCTCCCATTGATGGGCCAAAGTATTTCACAGTTAGCCCATTGAGGAATACTTTTGAGAATCCCGCTCTTAAATAGGATCAACATTTTCTTGCTGTTTACTGCTAATTACTATTTAACCACAGTGGGAGCATACGCATATACAGACAGTCCCTGACTTACGCGGCTCCGACTTATGTCGGATCCGCACTTACGAACGGAGCATTCTCGCCCCGGAGCTCGCAGGCAGCGATCCGCCACCTCGACCTCCGGGGCGAGAAAAGCTGCTCCCGGTGCCCCTGGTCTGCTGGAGACGGTCCCCAGCAGACCAGGGGCACTGGGAGCGAAGCCGCAGCAGCGGCAGGTTCCCGCGCTTCTGAGGCTTTGCCAGAGCAAAGCCTCAGAGGCGCGGCACCCCGCTGCCGCTGCGGCTTTGCTCCCGGTGTCTCTGGTCTGCTGGGGGGGGGGAGGGGGCACAGCTAGTGTCCCCCCCCCCCCTCCAGCAGACCAGGCTTTTGTTGTGGACCCTGGGGCAGAGCAGCTGGGGTGCTGCTGGTTGGTCCTGCAGCGCTGCTCTGGGCACTACTGGACCAACCCGGCAGCACCCCAGCTGCTCTGCCCCAGGCGTCCTGATTCAGCCGCTGCTGGTCAGTTTCAGCAGCGGCTGAATCAGGACACCTGGGGCAGAGCAGCTGGGGTGCTGCTGGGTTGGTCCAGTAGCGCCCAGGAGCGGTGCTACTGGAGCAACCCAGCAGCACCCCAGCTGCTCTGCCCCAGGCGTCCCCAAGTCAGCCGCTGCTGAAACTGACCAGCGCTGACTACAGGAAGCCCGAGGCAGAGTTGCTCTGCCCCAGGCTTCCTGGAATCAGCTGCTGATCAGTTTCAGCAGTAGCTGACTTGGGGACGCTTGGGGTTCTTAAGTTGAATCTGTATGTAAGTCAGAACTGGCGGTCAGTTTCAGCAGCGGCTGAATCTGGACGCCAGTTCCGACTTACATACAGATTCAACTTAAGAACAAACCTACAGTCCCTATCTTGTACGTAACCCGGGGACTGCCTGTACAATAGATACAATATTTGAAAAATGAAAGCTAAATGCATGCATTAAGTAGACCGAAATAGATACGAAAAAATTAGCAACTTTATCAGGTAGGTACAAGACTTTTTAATTGTACTGTGCTTGGCTTGTCAGCAAAGTACATTCACACAGATCTTTTAGGATAACCTCACACAATGCCAGGCATCTTTACTTTTTAGTTACCTTTTAGTTACCAAAGCTTTACATTTTGATGTTGCAGAGACCACAAAAATGTTCCATAAACAGTGGTGGTAAAGAGAGATAATTATGGGGTAAATGTCAGTAGTGGTTAACACCTCACTGCCACAGTATGTGTATTTCTGTTATGTAACTGTCAGGAATGAGTTTTATGTGTTCTGGGTTTCTCTTGTTTGATTATATGTACAGACAATTTAAGATTTTTTGATAGGTAAAGTAAAGAAACAAAAATAGGGAAGGAAAGAGAAGGAATCCAGGAGCTATATTGCTAGTAAAAAGGTAGTATCAACCACATTTGTAAGTTGTCATGACAGTCCAGGCATCTAGAAAGTGCAGTACATGTATCTATACGGGTCAGAATTTATAAAATTTGATGACCATCTAGGCTACTGAGTTCATTTAGACACCTAATTAAGTCATTTTCAAAGGCACTGAGAATTTGCAGCTCCCACTGAGTTCAAAGGGATCTACTGAGTACTCAGTACTTAAATCATGCCACACATATATCTTCCTAAACACGGGCTTAGGAACCCATCTTTTTAAAAATCAGTTTAAAAAAAAAAATCTCTGCCCCAGTATCTTAATGAGATTCAGAAACAAAATTAGTTTCACATCCCTATTTAAACAAGTTTGATATGGCAAAATTAATTTCCTTATTGTTAATAAGGGAATTTAAGAACATTTAGAACTCTGCTCTACAGAGCTCTTGAGGAAGTGGGTCTGGCCCACGAAAGCTCATCATCTAATAAACCATCTTGTTAGTCTTTAAAGTGCTACATTGTCCTGCATTTTGCTTCAACTACCCCAGACTAACACGGCTACATTTCTATCACTCTTCCCCACCCTATATTTCTACTACCATCACCCTGTATTCAGGTAAAGTATGTCTACACTCGCCCCCTAGATCACTCTAGGGAGGCTAATGAGGGTGACCGAAATTGCAAATGAAGCGCGGGATTTAAATATCCCGCGCTTGATTTGCATGTTCCTGGCCTGTCGCCATTTTAGAAATTGACTACCCCGAAATAACTGCCCGTGTCTACACGCGGCAGTGAAACGGGATTCCGAAATAAAGCCCTAACTCAAATTAGCTGGTAAACCTCATTGCAGGAGGAATACCAGCTAATTCGAGTTAGGGCTTTATTTCGGAATCCTGTTTCACTGCCGTGTGTAGACATGGGCAGTTACTTCGGGCTAGTCAATTTCTAAAATGGCAACAGGCCAGTAACATGCAAATCAAGCGCGGGATATTTAAATCCCGCGCTTCATTTGCAATTTCGGTCGCCCTCATTAGCCTCCCTAGAGCGATCTAAGGGGCTAGTGTAGACATACCCTTAGAGGTTTTAAATGGAAAACATAGATGATTTGATTCTGTAATACTGAGGAACTGTAAAAAGAAGAATTCTGTTTGCTTGTTTTGGCCATCTAATACTATGGAAAGTATTCAAGCTATAGAAAAAGAATAAGTATAATTAACTTTATTTGAACAAATTCCACTCCTTAAAAAGTATTTGAAAGGTTTTTTTTTTTTTTGGAGTATTAATGAGTTTAGGTTTATTCATAATAAATTATATGCTTCTTGCTTTTTTAGAGCAGAGATAATGGGGGGGGGGGACATAATTAGTTCAGATTGCGGTTAGTATTTATTTTGTCTGTGTCTCTTTTCCAGATATGCAATCAGGCATGGACCTAAGTAATTCTCAGGAACAGGCAGTGGCTACAGGTATTATACCCTCCTTTTTTAAATCTTAATTATTTTAACTAAAAAATAGAATTGCACAGTCTGTTCATATTAACAATGTACCAGATGTCCATCTTTAGATTTTTAATGTCATTACAGGAAAGAAAATTTAACTCTGGAGTTGAAGTAAATGCCTATAGGATAAGACAGTGTTAGAAAATAATGTGATAAGAATAGAAATCAAAAGAATACATAATAGTGAAATATTATTGCTGATTGACCCCCCCAAAAAAAAGGTTTTAGAGGTGAAACAGGAGGTTTTGGTATATAGTTAAGGGATTGTTGGGGCTTTTTCTGCCTGGAAGACATTTTGGATTTGTGGAATAAGCACGTTAATTGCTATTTTTGCCAAAATGATCATCTGCAAAGTACAGGTTGAACCTCTCTAGTCCAGAATTCTCTGGTTCTGCAACATCTGTGGTCCATCATGATTTTAATTAGCTGGATGTCCACGTATCATGGGTGTGCCCAAGTTTCCTGCAGTGCCACAAAGTTTGTTTATGGCAGCCAGTCTCTCCGTATTCTCTGCTGTTATTTTGCTCTAACCTCCCCCTAAAATGTCTTCTAAGAGCCCAGTAAGGAGTGTAAGTGACAACAGTGACCACCCATGATGCGGCAAATTCTCTGGTTTGGTGCTGGTCAGGTCCAGAGGGTGCCAGGCTAGAGACGTTCATACTGTACTTAATAATTTTCATATTTAAGGGTGTGATTTTTTTTTCCCAAAGCGTCTAAATGATTTAGGAGCACAAATCCAGCTGATGTCAGTGAGACAACTCACATGGTTAAAGTTAAGCATGTGTTTAAGCACTCTGTTAGATAGAGGTCAGAGTACTCAGCACCTTACAGGATTGAACATCAAATGAACAAAGTATAGTCTTGTAATCATTATCATTGCTTTATTTAAAGTTCTTGTTTATCATCTAATTCAAAAAATTAACTATTTTGCAATAGGTGTCTCAGTCATTATGACATATTAGCAAGATCCTACAACATTAAATATAATTACTTATACTTAAGTGTTCTAGAACTGTTTAACACTTATAAACTGAAGTCTGAGCAATAGATTACCACTTCTTTTAGATGTATATTCTGTGGAATTGGTGATAGCTGCTGTTTTAGCAAGGTGTGTGTGGTTTTGGGGTTCTATTCCCAATTCTGTCAATGGCTCAGTTTATGACTATAAGCAAATCATCGAGCTATGTTGCAATGCTGCCCATACATAACATGGGTACTGACATGAGTGTAGTGAAAATTATTTAAAGTTTGCAAAATGCCTTGAGAGAATCACCTTGAAGGGTTAATTATTATCATTTAACTTTTCCCTTTCTTCAGAAGAACCGGAAGCTTTGAAAGACTGTAATGTGAACAAATTCCAGGAGGTGGAAAACATGGATAGTAGGGAAGATATGAAAGAATACAGTCAACCTCATGAAGAAACAGGAGGTAAACAAGGATTGTATAATGAAACTAATAAAGATCTTCTTGTTCCTTTATATATTTACTTAATTGACTGTGTTATAGTTCTGCCTAGACATTTTAATTAGGATCATGGTCCTGTTTGCTATGTGATGTACAAACACAGTAATATGAGTTTGAGTTCTGAACATTTTAAGATTCCTCAGATGATATGGAGATTGGAGGCAAAACCACCATTTTCCAACAACCAAGTACACATGCAGATTGTACATAGTATGCTTCATGGATCCTGTATAAATGACCTATCAAGTTCATTCTCAGATAAATATTGTACATTTCAATCTTAGTTTTATGAATGGAATTATATATTATCTTTATTGATTATTTAGCAAGCTCTGATAGTGTCCTCCAATCTGAATAAAAGCTCAAGGGAAAATGATCCCTGCCCCTAAAGAATTTACAATATATTCCTTAAACAGATAAAACAGATCATACCTTATAGTAAATAATAATATATTGGGTACCAAAATGGAAGAAGGGAATATTATGTAAATGTGGGTGCAGTTTTGTTGGGAGTCACCACATATTTTTAGATAATGAAAAGTAGGATAAACAGGATTATCTGATATTTGGGGAATGCGCTTCATGCAGAATCATTCACTCCAAGTTTTGTGAAATTCATACACTGAAATGTTTTGAAAAAAGTAGTTTGCATCAGGGCTGGTCTTACCATGAGGTGAACTGAGGCAGCCGCCTCAGGTGCCAGACTGTGGGGGGGGGGGGAACACCACTAAGACCTAGAGTGTAGAAAATTGTGTCTGCTGCTGGTGCATATGTATTCTCTCTGCAGTATCATGAGAGGAGGAGAACAGGAAGAAGGCAGAATTGAGACCTTTCAAAGTTTTGGCCAAAGAGAGGGAGTATGGCGGGGGCGGCCTGTCCATATAGGCAAACTAGGCGGTCGCCTAGGGCGCCAAATGGTGGCGCAATATCATTGAGGGGTTTAGAGGTGGAGGTGCCAATTGCATGGTTTGCCTAGGGGACCAGTTGCTGGCAGCTAGTCTAGGGCTGCCCCACTGGGGGTGTCATTTGAGCTCCCCACCTCAGGTGCCAAAATGTTGTAGGCCGGCCCTGGTTTGCATATGGAAATATATATATATATATATATATATGCTAACAAGACAGTGTGCATCAATAATATTAAGCCACTTTTGTTTGCTCAGACTATTTTGACAGATTTCAGATGCATTTTCTAAAGAAAGGATAGATTATTCTAAATTCCTGGGAGATGGTACCCTGTAGAATCTTAAACTGCTGCACACAATAATCCTTTCCCTGTAACTGCTCAGTGAGGGAAAAAGTCGAGAAACTTGAGGTTTTTATTGACAATGAGTTCAAGCAACAAACAATTTTCCATATATCTTTCAAGGAAGATACCAGTATAACACACAGACACCCACGTGCAACTATTTTTAATTGAAAATGTATCCTATGTATATGTCTATTTAATGCTTTCTATCTAGTAACTGGTATGGCCTTTTCTCTGTAGTATCAAAGCACCTAATAGGTAAAAAAGGATAAATATGCAGTCCTTAAACTCCTTGCAATCTGTCATGGTGTGGTCTTTATGATTGCAAAATTTGAGAGGAGGCATTGAAATAGGCCTCTGTCTCTAGACCCTCATAAAATGAAATCACAGCACTAATAAACATTCCAGCTACTCTGAGTAGGGCATGTTCATTTATGCCAGTCCTCAACCACAGACAGTGAAAAATACTGGTTGGCAGAGGATGTGGTAATATACACTGAGGAAAAGGCATGCTGTGTTTTACCAGTTTCATATTGCCTCTCAAATACAACATGTCCATGAAACTACACTAGAATCAAGACAATTTATGTCTGTGGCTTCAGGTGGCAGTTTTCTGAATCAGGATTTATTTAAACCCTGCCATTTAAAAAAATTGTCTCTGGATTGGTCACCTAAATGAATAAAAGGTAGATATTACCTGTCTTTACCATAACTTGGAATTCACAGTTTTATTTTGCTCTAAAATGAACTTTCACATTTAGACCTTAGAACAATTAAAAATAAAACTGGGTTAACAAAATACAAAACTACACATAAAATAAATTTAGTGTTAAACTAGTGAATGAGGCCAGAATGACTGACTATATTGGAGACAGAAGTGGTCCAGCACAGGCAGCGGGAGTAGAAAGTACTTGCATTCTACATTCTGTAAACATGTTCCTGTCTGCCAAAGAATGGTTTAGACTACTTAGGCTCTGGCCACACTTCAGAGTTGTATTTGTATATGTCATTTGGGATGTGGGGGAAAAAATACCTCTGACCAATGTAGCTATTCTGATATAATCTCCAGTATAGACACAGCTATGTCAATGGAAGAGTTCTTCCACTGATGTAGATTAGAGGGGTAGCCGAGTTAGTCTGTAACTAGAAAAACTTAAAGAAACAATGAATAGTCTAGCAGCACCTTAAAGACTAACAAAACATGTAGCTGGTATCATGAGCTTTAATGGGCAATCTGAAGAAGTGGGTTTTGCCCACGAAAGCTCATGAAACCAGCTACATGTTTTGTTAGTCTTTAAGGTGCTGCTAGACTATTTGTTGTAGCTAACATTGTTAGGGAAAGTGGTATTCCTACACTGGTATGCTGTGTTTACACTATGGGGCTATACCAGCGTAACCTATGTGGACATAGGTGTGCCAGTACACTCTCCATAGTGTAGACATACCCTCCGAGACCGAGAACCAGATTTTCAAACATATTTAGTTACCTATAGATACTAATGGGATTTTTCAAAAGTGTGTAACCAAGTTAGTTGCCTAACTTCATTTCACATCAAGAGGACTTGCATTACTAAGCTGCTTAGCTGCTTTGAAAATCCCATCTGCATCTTTAGTCACATACATATCTTTGAAAATCTGGCCTGAACCTACAGTGTACCACCTGCCCAATATCCTGGCATCCATCAGGACATTGGTAGTTAGTTGAGCGCCCTCTACCTTCAGCTCCTTTATGCCATTTTCCCAGGCACTTAGAATCATAGAATAATAGGACTGGAAGGGACCTCAAGAGGTCATCGAGTCCAGCCCCCCGCCCTCAAGGCAGGACCAAGCTCCGTCTACACCATCCCTGATAGATGTCTATCCAACCTGTTCTTAAATATCTCCAGAGAGGGAGATTCCACCACTTCCCTTGGCAATTTATTCCAATATTTGACCACCCTGACAGTTAGGAATTTTTTCCTAATGTCCAATCTAAACCTCCCCTGCTGCATAGAAATCTGCAATCAGCAATAGTATAGAAAGGAAAGGTTGTATCCATATAATATATTTTATGTGCAGAGAAGAGACTATTCATGTTGCTTTTGTACATATATTATATTTCAGCTGACCTGCCACAAACCTCTTTTGTGCAATAACTTTTTTATTCTTGAAAAGAGATGTTCTATGAATTTTACACATCAAAGATACTGTTATTAATATCAATAAGTCATCCATTCACTCTTCAATAAATTATCTTACCATTATAACATCCATCTTTCATAAAATAACCCAGAATATAAACCAGTGATGGGCAACCTAAGATAGTGAGTGGGCCGCATTAGTGACCCTCCTTCAACTCAATGGGCTGCAAGATTGTCATAACTAAGAGGGTCTCCTGGGATAAGTGCAGTTAGCCTATATACCTAGAATTTTTGGGGTGTGCCAATTAAACTGTTGAAACACTTTGATTGGCGAGCTCATGGCTCTTACAGTTAATATTGTGTGCAATCAGCATGTACCTCACTTCACGTACCCTCGCACATAAAAAGATATACAGTGGCATCACAACATAAATGACATTTGCTACTTAAGAACATTGACAGTGACCACACTGGGATAGACCAGCTGTTCATCCAGCCCAGAGTCCTGTCTTCCTTCAGTGGCCAGTGCAAGATGCTTCAGAGGGAACGAACAGAACACGATAATTATCAAGTGATAAATTCCTGTCACCCAGTTCCAGTTTCTAGCCATCAGAGGTTAAGGGACAGGGTTTGCATCCTTGACTATCTTGATTGATTGACCTTTCTTTAATGAACTTGCCTAATTCTCTTTTGAACCAGTTATACTTCACAACATCCCCTGGCAATGAGTTCCACAAGTTGGCTATGTGTTCTGTGAAGAAGTACTTCCTTATTTTTGTTTGAAAACTCCCACCCGTTGGGTGATTTCCAGTTTTTGTGTTATAGGAGCTCTGATTCTTGTTTGTATTTGCTTCAAATACAATTCTGTACAGAGAAGTTCTAATCTGTGCAGCATGGTGAGTATAAGCCATGGTAATAGTCTGAAGCTCAATTGCTTGTGTGACTCTGTGTGCATGGTATGACACTAATCCAACTGCCTTTGCACTCCATTTCTTTAAAAACTTGACTTTTGCTTTCACATACCCAATGCATTTTGTATAGCATATGATAATTGGTCCATAAGTCACTGAATAGTCCTAGAATATAGTAACTGAATAGATGGTCAACAGCCATATTCATTTTACTTCCAGTTACCTGGCTGTACATTCCACCACCATGCTGCACCTGCTGGATATTTTACTAAATGTGCATCTTTTTGGTTTGTTGTCAATGTTGCTAGTTGGAATACAGTTCCCCGTTGTCTGCTTTTGACACATTCGTGGATTTTTTTGAAAATTCTGGCATTATGCTTTTTGACAAGCCACCTTGTGTACATGTTCATGAACATCCCTGGATGATCCACCAAAGCTGTCGTCATACCTGCAGCTTTGGCACAGGAAGTAGGAGTACAGGGGGTGCTGCAGCACCCCCAGGTTTTGGGCATCCTGGCCACATGCCCCTGCTACCCAGGTTTCCAGTTGCTGGGTCTATGCCCCTGTTGTCTAGGATACTGGCTGCTGGGCCCCCTGTTTCCTGGGCTCTATTTCCAGCCCCTAGTACTGCTCGGCTTTTGTCCCTGTGCACAGGGTCCTGGACGCTGGCCCTGATGTTCCCTGGAGCTCCGCTTCCAGTCCTGGGTCCCACTTGACTGCCCTCCCTGTGAACAGGGGCTCAGCCACTGGCTCTGTGTCTTCCCCGGATGCCATCTCCACGTGAAGGGTTTCAACATCTGACCCTGAATCCCACTCAACTGCTGGCCCCACTGCCAGGCCCCACATGCAGGTCCCGCCCAGCTGGTGGGCCCAGGGTTCTGGCTACCTGTCTCACATGCAGGGTCCTGGCTGTCAGCCCTTCTGGGAAGGAGAGGCATGGCAAGAGGTGAGGGGGAGGTGCAGCTCAGCACCCACACTCCAAAAAAATATTCCCACGCCACTTTTGAAGATTAAAAATAAATGTTTAAATGTAGAGTTTTAAATGGATTCGGTTACTGTGAATCATATGCTATGCTTGCCTCGATCCCTTTGTGGGTAGAAAAAGTCCTAGAGCATCAAATCTTTTGGGTGGGGTGCTATGAGGTGTTAAACAGGGGAAGTCCATATTCCATATAAACCATAGAACCCCATTCCACATTGTCATGGAGCTTGACTTGCAGCTGGATGGGGGAAGTAGACTGGGATTCTGCCATGTGCCAGGCCCAGAGAAGAGCTCAGTAGCAGACAAGATGGTACCACCATTGGGACTTCGGAAATGGAAGTGAGGAATGCAGACTGAGGCTAGGATGGGCTCTTTCTGTCTTTTCATCATCACCAATCCTAAAAATTTTTACAGGTCAAACTAGGTTTTGATGGTATCTGGGCAATCAGGGTTGGCCTTCTTGTCGTATCCCATGCTATGGCCATTGTACTCAGTTTTATTGCACACCCTGCAACATGTTCTGCATTACTCTGCAAGTCTCCACAACATCACCTCCACTCACTTTCCATCGTCAAACTTGTCCCCAAATGAGGAGGGAAGTAAGTTTTCACAGAAGTTATGTCTACACTACAGAGGTTTTTTTTTTTTTTTTTTTTTTTTTTCGGAAAAACTTCACTTATGTCCACACTGCAATCGTGTCCTTTTGAAAAAACATCGAAAGAACAGAAGGGGTTTTCCGACATTGGTAAACCTTTTTCTACTTGGAAGAAGCATTTTTCTAAAAGAGCTCTTTCGGAAAAAGGCATGTGTGGACAGGGAAGAGGGAGTTCTTTCAAAAGAAGAGGAAAAAGCACAGGTGCCCTTGTGGCCACTCCCTCCATAGTAATCACAGCTTAAATGCAAGATAGCGTCCATTCATTGTGGATGCTATCTTTTGAAAAAGAACGCTTTTTTGATGCGCTTTGGTAGTATGGACGCTGTTTTGGAAGAAGTTTTTTCAGAAGATCTTTTCTGGAAAAGTTTCTTCCGAAAAGCCTGCAGTCTAGACACAGCCAGAGAGGTCCCAAATCTGGTCCACCTCATCCTTGTGGTTTGGTGCTTCACTATTAAGCTTAGTTCACCACAGGCCTACAGAAAAGCGTCCTTTTCTAGCCTGATGTTATACTGCCATAGGTTCTCATGCCGGGTTTTGAGAAGAACTCAGTTCCACCAGCCCATGATCTTTATCCATGCCCAAAGACTGTTCTCCATTTGCAGCCATCTGTGTGTGTGGTGATCAGGCATTTGATAGTTTACTGTTATTTTAAATGGAAACATCTCCAACAATAGTAATTTTCCTTCATTACTGCTATAAGCCAGCATTTTCCCTGTTGTATGATTAAATCATCTATACTTGGTAACGATGATCCCTAGTTTCTTAGAATTTGTTCACTTATTAACCTTGCATTATCAGTGGAGGCACTCTTGCTATAGAATAACAGAGACCTGGTCTCAGGCTTTGTAGAAGGTGGGGTAACTGAAATCTGTAGAATGTCTAACTCGGGACTGGTTTGGCAGAAATTTGGGCTAACTTTGCAGAGGGAGAGATTGGTAAGCCTCAAGGAGACATTACTGTATAGAAAATTAATAATGACAAATTAATTATGAAATGTCAAATTATCTCACTAAAGCTACTATTCTGGTGGCATTTCCATATCACTCTTCACTGTTCTGAATGGAAAACAAGAAGAATCACTCAGGAACATTGCAAATCAGTTGTAAGAAAATCTGCAATTGTTGCTAGCAGTTTCAAATTCATGTATAGTCCCTTGGCCACACAAACCCCTTGTGTGATATGATGCTCCCTTTGCCTGCATTGCGGCATACTCAAAACATGCAATGGAAAGGTTACACGCGGTGAGTGAAATTCACATACAGAGACCAAGAAAATGGACTTCACTCTACTATGGTCATTGGATGTAGTGCAAGCAGTTGGATCGAGAGCTTTAGTAGTAGGTTTAGAAAATGCTTGCTGAAGGGGGGGAAAAAAAGCCCTTGCTGCCCCCAAAGGAATTGAAGTTGTATGCTGTGATGCACATTGTGTATGCCTGCATGCGACTATAAAAAAAACTTGTTCCTATGGTGCTTCCTGTAGCTAGTCAGAAGAGATAAGCAATGAGGCAGATATTGGAGGAAGAATTTAGACTTTCCTTTCTTTTTTATGTCCCCCATATGGTGTCCTTGAGTGGCGCACATGCTTAACGGAAGAATCCTTTATTTAAAAATTAAATTTAAAAATATTTGTTGGTTTCCATGAGAGCCACAGGTCAAGCACAAGTATTGCAATTAGTCTCAATTCCCCCATTGGTTGAGGCAGCCTCCTTTTTCAGTGTTATGAATGTTAGCTAGCCTTCATGGTTGTGAAATAAAAAGAAATAGAAGCCACATTTGTGGTTTATGGATGCTAATTGCTGCTGCATTTAGGTGTGTGAAAGGGGGCGGTTAAAAGGCTGGAGTGAGACAGGAGAGGCTGACAAACCCTCGCTTAGACGCTCACTGAGGTTCCAGTGGTGCTGTTTAGCACACGCACTTATCTGCTTGAAAAGGAAGTGCCGTTTTTTATCAGAATATTACATCTCCCAAGCCTAGATCAAGCCCTGCCGCTCATGGGACTCAGGGGTTATCTTACAACATCAGCAGTACTTTGCTGCAGAAGTTCACTTAACAGGGGATTTCTGTAAGTGTTAAAACCAGGCAAGGAGTCTGTACTGGTTAACTGTGTCAAGTCTGTGTGCTTTGATAGCTATGTATGAACTGAAAGTCCCATCTCCCTAATGTTATCAACAAAAGATTCACTCTGCTTTGTTTTAACTCTGCAGTACTGTACTGTCAACAAAAAGTAAATCTGCCAAACATGTTTAATGACATCAACAAAAATTAGTCAGTTTCATTACTACTTGTTTATGAATGAGATACAGTAGCACAGATTGTGTTGTTCCGGTGCACTTACAACTTTGCCCAATGTAATTAGGAATTAGAGGTATGAAAACTCAGTAATCTTGATCACCTTAGCCAGAAATGCACAGCCATTTCCTTAGCCTATTGAATCCATTCTACTTACTGAGGAAAAAGAAACAAAATTTCTTTTGAGGTAGATGATGCTGATGATGTTAGGTTAGATAGATATCTGTCAGGGATGGTCTAGATGGTACTGGGTTCTGCCATGAGGGCAGGGGACGAGCCTCAATGACCTCTCGAGGTCCCTTCCCGTTCTAGTGTTCTATGATTCTGACTATCTGTATCATATCTTGTTAGAAGGCAAGGCCAAGGAGGAAAAAGGGTGTATACTATTATTCACTAGATTATGGATTTTTTCCCAGTAACGTTTTTAGTTATTAAAGTAAATATATTCTGTACTCTGTTTTTCTCTATTCACACTGTATGCATCCTATAGAGCCATATAATACAACTGTGAAATTAAAACAGGGATACTTATTTATTCTTTTTATATTGAAATAAAATCTAGACCAGGAGACTTATTTTTTCCCATGCAGGGTACAACACATGAGAAGTGAAGATGTGAGATTGGCTCTGAAAGTCAGATCACACATCGCATTAGACAAGAATCAGTTTACAGAAACATGGGCTAGTAGAGGATATCAGTTAAGGCAATTTACACTTTATCCCCAGACATGCCTATATATGTGGCAAAAAAGGAATGAGTTTAATGTTGGTCAGTGGAAAAGATGCTGGAATGCAAAAACTAACCCATAGGGATCAAAACTAAACTAAAATGCAAAAATAATTCATGGATTATATTATTGGAACAAAGTCATTATTGTGAGGAAGCATTTGTGATCTAAAATATAGCTTCAAAACCTGGATTATCTAAAATTTCCACTGGTACTTATTATAAGAGTAGGAATTTACTTTTGGGGGGGGGCAAAATTTTCTCCTTCTTTCTGCACTATGTTGTCCTGCTGCTTAATTCCACACTAGGCTGATTCCTTGACCCTGTAATATCTTTTTACTACATACTTTAGAAATGTGTGTCTGTCTGTGAGTCTGTTTGTTCAAGAACTCCTCCTAAACAGTAAGAGCTAGGACCACCAAATTTAATATGCCTTTTCCTCTTCTCCTAACTTAAAGCAAGGTAAAGGTTTGGTTGTGCCAGGATAATGGGATGTGCCTGGAATTCGATTGTTTCTCATAAAATGGAAAGTGAGGGTTCTGCTAGTAGGGACAGTTATACTGCTGGATGACCATGGGGGGGCAGCAAGGAGCCAGAGATGGGGGCCAGGACAGCTATAACTCCATTAGGCCACCAGCGGGCAGGAATGGAGAAAGGGACAGCTATTTACTATATATTTGAGAGAGTTTGTTTTTGTGTGTGTGTGTGTGTTTTGTATGTATGTCTGCCCCTCAACTGGGGGACATGCACTCCTTCCCCAGCTGTGCCTGCTTCAGGTGCAGCAGCCAGTAAAAGGTGCTTCTTACCTGGCCCCAAACTTCTGCAGTGAAAGAGGGCTCGGGTTGTCCTCTCTCACTGGGGCAGCCTACAAACTGAACCCCTCATCTTCAGCCCCATCCCAGAACAATGATTTAAATGAAGAAAAACACAACGTATTTGAGTTAAGGACCCGAGGAATACCAGGTAAATCTTGTAGTTATGCATAATTTTGAAAAAAAATTGGACTCAAAGTTGCAATATTTCAGTGTTATCAGGTGCTAGTCAAATAAAGGACCTTTGAAAATCTATTTGAGACTACTTTAAACATTTCAGATTTTTAAAAAGAAAGTCAAGCCTGACTGATTACATTAGTAATATGTTTCTTGGTATAACCTTTACACACTAACGAATGAGATTATCAGAATTTAACACAACCTCTTTCAGTCTGACTGTTATGTCCAGATGTTTTTCTGATTCAACTGTCTTATTGAAGTGTGATTTAACGGTTGTGATTGTATCTGGCTTTCTGGACTTTAGGAATTGTAGTTTTAGAAGAGGTCTTCCATGAGTAATCGTTATCTAAATAGTAACGGTATAAGAAAATCTTTAATCTTTTTTTAAAAAGGAAGGTTTTTAAAGGACACTAAAGTTCACAAAATCAATTCCAGAAGATCTTGTATGTTAAGCAACATTGACAGAGACCAGGATTTGAATGGGAGGGCTCACTATAAAATCCAGGCACTGTTGGAAGTGTTCTTCTCTTTGAATTAGGGATGTTAAATGTTGATTAACTAATCCAGTCGTCAATGGGTTTTCCATCGACTATTCTATTAGTCTATAAGGACTAGCGTGGCATTCCATCTTTGAAATGTACAAGAGTCCCTGCTGGAGCTCTTGTACATTTCAAAGTTGGAACGCTGCAGCTGCGCCCCTGCCCCCTCTGACGCAGCTGGAGCTGGGGGGAATTGGCTTTTAAGATGGCTCCCCCCCCCCCCAGCACCTCCTTCTCTTCCCCCCCACTTGCTGCCTCTTTCTGATAGAGGCAGCAAAGGGGCGGGGTGGGAAGCGACTAGTCAACTAATGTGTCAACTATCCAGTAAGCTTTTGCTTATTGAATAGTCGATTAGTTGCTTACATCCCTACTTTGAATCAATAATAAGCTCATGTCCCCCAGTAATGCCTAATGTTCTAGTCAGAGTCTATCTAGGATAAAAACTCCGCTTCCCGAAATTCCCACTGCAACTTTAAATGATAAATGATTTTTCACTTCCTTCCCTGACCCATTGGGAAATAATTAACTATAGTTGCCTTCTTTCAGGACAGAGTGGCTAGCATTTACGTTTGGATAATATAATACCTAGATAGATAGTTCCGTCAGTAACATTTTGCAAAGTGATTTGGGAGCTTTCTAATGAAAACACTATAAAGTGTGAGACCATTATTACGGGGTAAACAATCAATAATACACAAAAGCAGAAAGCACTTTTTAAAGTATTTGGGCATAGATAAGGTCCCTCATGAAATTATGGGCCTCCACGGGGAGAAGAAATCAATATATTAGTTTTTGATTAAAAGGCTGTGAGAAACTGAGGGTTAGAATTAACTCTGAATTTGCTGGCTCAGTTGAGCTTACAGCATAATACATCAGGTTCTATTTTGATGGCAGCAAGACAGTTAAGTTATTAAAATGGAAACTGTTATAAATAAAAGTTTAAATATCCAATGCTTGAAAGATTATTCCTGATTTTTCTACTATTTGTCGTGCTGTATTTCAGTGTGATTTGCTTTTATTTCTATTTTTATTTTTGTCTGAAGTCTGAGTAAAAATAAATAGACTAATTAGCATAGAACGTGCATTCCACAGAGAGGAATTATGAAAGTTTCTCTCCTATTTTTAGAAATGAAATTTCCACCAGGTGCACACTACATTGGTTCTTTTAGACATCATCCTTGAAATGTGCTGTGTACAGCGTATACGTTAAATGGGTGTCTATTTCTTTATCACTGTCAAATATAGATCATGAACTTTAATACTAAGATTAAAGACACCAGATGCAACAGACAAAAAGAATAAGACACAATAAAGCCAGATACTTGCTGACGTCAAAGCTTTGCTGATGTACACCAGATGAAGATCTGACCTATAGATCAAATAATTATTTTGATAAGACTGAATCTCAGGCACACAGGCTCAGTGCTGGAACACCTTGTTGTACTTTTCCACCCAATCCGTGGTGCAGTGTAGCACAGACCCAGCCTGCTGGTAAGCACCTTGGCTTGTAATGGAGCTATAAGACCTATCGTGATTGCCAGAGTACAGTGAGTTCTGGCCATGCCTTTTTTATCCTGTGTGGCAGAATGGAACATGGCTGGAGTCCACTGCTGTGGAATCATGAATGTTTAAATTTAAATGGACAATCAGTAAGATGGAGAAATACAGAAAGATTGTCAGAGCTGCAATGGAGAAGGGGTAGCTCAGAGGACTGGTATTAGTTAGTGGAACCTTTTACTTCTATTTGCCAGTGAATCCATCTAGATTATCTGTTCGTTGTTCTGTGCAGCGGTGGCCCATCAATATAGGCAAACTAGGTAGTCGCCTAGGGCGCCAAGATAAATGGCCGTTGAGGGCTTTGGAGGCGGGGGCGCCAATCACGTATTTTGCCTAGGGCGCCAGTTGCCAGCAGCTCGTCTAGGGCCGCTCCTGGTTCTGTGGACTGTGTGAAATGACTTGAGAATATTATGAGAGAGCCTAATGGATAAATAGTCTTCTCACAAAAATGTCACCACAGTCATCCATTGGCCAGATCACCATTTTCAGCAGAGAAGCCTCAAAACCTGACTGGGCCAATAGGGCTTGAATTCTGTTCTCATACTTACAGTTGACACCTGCAGCCACATTGACATAATGGTGTAAAGGAAAGTTCCTCTGCATCATTCTGTGTTGTCCCTGTCCTGTGGGTGAGGCCCGGCATAGCTGTGTCACCAACATATCTGTATCAGCAAAATTCCTTCAATTCAGTAATACTAGCAAAAGTGTAGTTTTACTGGTAAAAGCTGTATCCACACAAGGAGCACTTTACCAGTTTAGTATATTTGTACTGGCAAAGTGCTTCCAAATGCTGGCTGCCTACCTGGCACCGGTCTCTAGTACGAAATATACTGAAAAATGTTTGTATGATCTTTTTTGAAAATTTTAATCAACATGGGGACATGGCAGCTTTCAAGTACCTGAAAGGGTGTTATGAGGAAAGGGGAGAAAAATTATTCTCTTTAACATCTGATGATCGGACAAGAAGCAATGGGCTTAAATTGCAGCAAGGGAGGTTTAGGTTGGAAATTAGAAAAATCTTCCTAACTGTCAGGATGGCTAAGGACTAGACTTAATGACCCCTTGAAGTCCTTTGAGTTCTATGATTCTATGTAATTTTAACACTTTTTTTGCATCTTAAGAAAACATGGAAAGTAATTTACCTAAGGTTTGGTAATTGGATGAACTGTGTGCATGTTCTCAAGTTTTTGATTATGGATTTTATTCTTTCTTTACCCTTTCACTTGACACTTATTGAGAAATGGTTGCCATGTTATAGAATTACTGTATGTACACATTCTGTTATGTTCATTGTGTAGTGGTTGCTGAGTGTTTCATAGACATTCAGGATTGTGAATTCTCTTTAATATGTACTCTTACAACTTCTTCAGTTTTGTGGTATATAATTGTTCTATTCTGCTAGCATAGACTAGAAAATCTCACTGTCTGTGGGATGGCAAGGAGTCGTTTAGTACCTCACTGTTCTAGAAACAGTTTGTGGAGACATTTACATACTGTATGTAGCAATTCAGCAGTTAATACCAGTCAGATACAGGTAGTCACAAAATATTTTATTCCATATGTGTACAAAGAGGAAGTGAGAGAGACTTTTTGTTCTTTAGTGCGCTAAGCTTCTACATCCTATGTACAGCTGTCAAAATCTGGTAAACTATCTAAATGCTTTCACAATTTGTTTAATTGGATAGTTAGGAAATGGCATACAAGAAAAGCTTTTTCTTTTCTTTTAAGTCTGGCTGAACATCTGTAGCATTAGAGTCTCATTATCTCAGAATTGGCATAGCAAATCAGCAGCATCATTAAAATGCCACATTAAGATGATTAAGTTTCTTTGTTATCCATTTGACTTCTTGCCTGTGTTGAGGATTTCATTATTATGACCCCATGTCTTGTACAATACTTGAGCAACATCACCCTGCTGTGCGATTGCCTTTAATGGCTTCTGATTCTTAATCTTTCTGTCTTCGTAACATCAGTAACAAACTTTGCTCAATAACAGTACAAAACTTACATTCTTTCCCCCTGCTTTGCATGTCAAAGAATTGGATTAAGCATGGTAATTGAAGGCAGTTCACCTGAGAATTCCTCTTAGAGAGTATAGTCATGAGAACACTCATTTTTCTTAATTATTTGCTGGTATTGACTTTAATTTTGCATGTGTAGAGCATACATATGCAGAGCTGCTGTGGTGACTCAGTCTCATATTATCATCAACACTTGGATCTTTTCCAGAAACCATTGTTTTTACAGTGTTTCAGGTAAAACAAAAATATTACTCTGGAGTGTGTCTTTCATCTCATAATCATCACCCCAGGAAATGAAACCATGTGCACCAGCCATAATGCATAAAACCAACACTTTGTTGTGTAAAATCTACCAGATCCTCTCTGCTGTGTGTATTGACTTCATGAGAGGCCCCCAGAATGTAGTTATTCGTGACAGATTAATTAATTCTTTTCTATTAACCTCTTCACTTTCCTGAACAAATCAGGGGCCATAAATCTTACACATAAGAGATAATAAGTCTTTATCTTTTAAACCAAGTGATTCCTTGAACTTAATGAGTCCTTTGAGAATATTCTTTTTTCGCTTTAATTCTCCTCCCCCATTCTGTGCATTCTTCTTTTGGTTGAGGAAGACTAGATTGGGCGCTCTCCCGAACCTGACAGAATTTCTCTTTAAACAACATGAAACATCCCTACCTAACCACCAGTGTTATGATTCCATAGAGCTCCCTATGTTTGTCAGCTTGCAAAACAAAAAAGGCCAGGACTAGAGACTGAATTTGTCTCCTGCATGACAGTACAGATCTCCAGTAGTCCAGACCTTTATTGATCACCTATCGTTACTAGGTTATTTCTTTTCCTTGGGAAAATGGCATAAATATTGGCACTGGTTCTCTTTTTCCTATCACAAGCACACTGAGGGATCTACTTTCCCATTAAATTATGGCCAATATCTTAAGGTCACATTTCTATTCCAACATTCACTCAAAATAAAATAATTCTTTCCTAATAGGTTCTGCTTTGTGCTATCTTTGAGTTCTCAGTAGCTACAGTTTACCGTTGAGATTCTTTTAATGCCTACATGCAAACTGAAAAGCACTCAAGCTTTGGTGGGATATCACTGACAGCTGGAGTGATAGTGATGATTTGTGGGGGTGGGGGGAGGCCTTTGATCAGAACTCAGGTGCATCCTTCTCATTTATCATCAGAAAACAAAAACATTGCAAACCGACTGTGTGCAATAAGGAAAAAGCAAAACATAGTTATTTTCCTCAGGAGAACCATGAGATATAGCCCAAATTATACCAGTCTGCATCGTCTGTCCCATGTGGAAATAAGGGACAAAACACATGTATATTATGTACACAAAACATTGGTTTATTTCTCTAAAGAGTAAAAAGATGTGAACCATGTACTTTTGATGGGCAACAGAAAAAGATAAAAACATAAAGGCCACGTCTACACTGCAAGGTTTTTGCAGAAAAACCCGTGGAGCGTCCACACTTCAAATACGCTTTTGCGCAAGTAAATCAATAGTAAAACGGCAGAAGGGAGGGCTTTTTCCAGCGTAGGTAAACCTCCTTTTATGAGGCATAATTCCTTTTTGCACTATAGCTATTGTGTAAAAAGGCAAGCGTGGACGCTCCAGAGGGGTTTCTTGCGCAAGAAATCCCTATGGGAAAAAGCACAGGTGCTCTGATGGCCATTCTGTGAATGGCCATCAGAGCTTTCTTGTGCAAGAGCGTCCATGTAGTGTGGACGCTGTCTTGCGCAAAAGCACATCACTTTTAAGATGTGCTTTGAGGTGTGGATGTTCTCTTGCACAAGAAGTTTTTGCTCAAAAATTCTTGCACAAAAGGCTTCTTGAGCAAGAAGCATATAGTGTAGACCCGTGGTCACCAACCAGTAGATCGCGATCTACCAGTAGATCTCAGGGGCTCTAAGAGTAGCTCTTGAGCCCTCTCTGAACTGCGCACCTGCGCAGTACATTTACATTAGATTTCCTCATGTAATGTAGGCGGGGCTTCAAGGAAGGGGCGGGGCAGTAGATCTTCACCTGTTCTGAGACTTAAAAAGTGATCTTGGGTGTAAAAAGGTTGGAGACCACTGGAGACATAGCCAAAGTCTTCTACATCAGAGGTTAAGACCAGTCCTGCTCCACTAAGCAGCTGCATTTAATACAAATGACAGATAAGACATTAATTAGTTAGTAGAAATTTATAAACTATTTCTGAAGGTGCCAGTAAGCTGCAGTTGCTGTGTGCATTTTCTTTTAACACACTTTTTGCAGGATCCGATGAATTATTTTGTAAGGATTGCCCTCATTTATTAATAACTAAATTGGTGTGGAAAAGAGAGGGGGTTTTTTTTGTTTAACATTGTCTCCCCAACAACTAGAGTAAGAAGTTATGCAACTAGAAACTACACTAATTTTTGCTTGATCCCTGTCTGCTCTGGAGAGCCCTCCTATTGGAGGGCATGGGAACAGGCAGCAATAACATCAAGCAGGGAAGGCCCTGCCAATGTTGTGACTCCAAAGGAAATATACTGTTTAAGAGGGAGATAAGGAGAATGAGGTACCTGTGTAGATGAGCCTGTGCCTCTGATGAACTATCACCCAAGACCTGTCTGGATTCTTGGGTGATCTGTGAGATTTGGGTGCCAGCCTCCTTTTCAGAGAAGAAAGGGGAGAGAAACATGCATTCTGCGGACAGAATCATCTATGGGAAAAATTGAGGAAGACCTCCTGGAATTTTCCTCCCCCCAGAGCCCTTGCATCCATCTGCTTCTTCCTTACCTCCACACCTTTAGCCAGAAGTAAACAGGCACAGACTAAGTAGAAATCTAGTGAAAAGAGATTGTTCTTAGACAAAAGCATCCTTCGTGTCCATATAAATGCCTGAGCTCATTGCAAGTATTCAAGTCATAGGAGTTACTTTTCTTCCATGCATTAGCTGAGAAATTTGACTTAATGCAAGGATTTATTGCCTGGTTTTATTTTTTCCACTTCATTTTCACTGGCAGCAATTTTTTTCCCCTTTACATATGATGTGGTTTCTTTGTCAGATCCAGAGATAATGCAATTTTGATAGTCCATGTTCTGTACAGTAGAGAAAGGGCAAACACCTTGCTTAGCAGAAAGGCCATATTTAACTGTCTAACCCTCATTTCTGGAAAGGAGCAGGTGGCCAGCCATGCAACACTTTCAAACAGGAAAGTACATATTTTATCTCTAAGAGAATGGCCAGTCTCCTATTTTTTACTCAGGAGCATCATCTCCTCACTGAGGGGTATTTATGTGCAAATGGTTTACTACTTTCACCACAATCCCAGCTTGCCACTATGGTCATTTTCTAACCAAAGAGGTTGTCTTCATTAGCCATCTAGGAAAAAATGGAAACTCAGAGGATCCAGGAGCCTCTCCGGGGACCTGAGTATAATCCAGCAATCGGGCAGGATGCTGATATTCAAGGCTATTTGGATTCTTTGTCAGACACATGCTCTGTGTCTGTGAGCAAATAAATATCTTGAGGAGGAATTTGAGCCGTGAGATCTCTTTGCAGTGGTTGCCACCAGCTTTACTCCCCTATGTAAAGCGCCTCCCATGAAAATTAATGGCTATGAAAATTAATGGATGCTTCTAAACAGCTTTTGAGATCTTGGGATAAAAATTGCTATTTGAAGTGAAAATTAATGAAAATCCTGAAGGGGATTGTTCAGAAGAATGAAATTAAAAGGGCCTCTCCTCACAGACAATATAGAAGCAGCAAAATTGCATATTGGCTCACACTTTTGGTCCATCTAGTCGAGTGGCAAGCACCAAATGCTAGTCCAAAGGAAGGTACAAGAATCCCCTGCTTTCTTGGCCTCATCGACATCCTGAACAATAATGTCTATAGTCTAATTATGTATTTATGTGAACAAATACTTTCATTTATATGCTATATAGTATGTATAATGTAATAATAATATAATGTAATAACAAACTGTGTGTCAAGGTATTTATATCGCATAGAAGCAAAAATCCCCAAAATATAGTTTATAATATATATAAGCTATTTCTTTAAGATTATCACTATAAATGTAAGATCCAAGAAGACTGGCTTAATCGTATTTCCTTATTTTTGTGGATTTACATCAAACATGTAGAGTTATTTTAAACATAATTTTATATTAAATTAGCTGATGTAGATTTGTTTTAGAGATATGTTATAGCTTCTAACAATTTTTCGTTTTGTGATTTATTGTTCACCTGCAGATGACTTCGTTAAAGTGAAGGGTGAATACAGTGAAAGAGAAGAGAGTGCTTTGAATTCAGAACCTATGGAAAATACAGAAGAATCTGAAATGCCTTATAGCTATCCAAGGGAATATAATGAATATGAGAGCATTAAATTGGAGAGACACTCTGGTTCATATGACAACATCAGGCCAACCAGTGGAAAGATGAACTGTGATGTCTGTGGATTAGCCTGCATTAGTCTCAATGTCTTGATGGTTCACAAGCGTAGCCACACTGGTAAATATTCCTATATTGTCCTTAAAAGAGCTACATTTTGATAGCGTATGATTTGGCTGTGGTCTAGTGATTAAAATAGGATAGTTGGAATCACAGCTCTTTGTTCTGTTCCCGAACCTGAAATATGACTTTGGGCAAGTCACTTAATCTTTCTGTGCCTCACTTTACCCATCTGCCTAATGAGTAAAATATTTACGTATCTCATCAGGGTTGAATGTTTGTAAAAGCATGTTTGTGAAGTGTTTTGAGAATTTTGGATGAAAGGCACTAGCACTTTGTCATGTAAATACTTCTTAGTCAAAAACCAAGAGTTTTATGTTTAAAATAACTCTTTTTCTGGTTGCTGCAACTTGCTTGTGTGTCACGATTATCTTTGTACCATACCTTAACACAAAGTTAGCTATCCTATTAGGTAAATTTTGCAAAGAATTAGGATTTTTTCCCTGAAAATACTTAACATATTAGAATCCACTTCCTCAAGAACATTTATATTTATATCCAGTCCATAGAAAAAATATACATTAGGAATATTTCTCATAAATGGACACATTGTGCCAAATTCTGCCGCCAGCTTCACAGTGAGGCTTCAGTGTGTGTCCCAGGGCAGAATATGATCCAATATCTCATTCTTTCCTCCTTCAAAAAAGGAAATTGTGAGGGGCTGGCGGTGATTTCCATATAAACATTAAATGTCCTTTTTTTGTATGTCATTTCAAGGTGAACGTCCATTCCAGTGTAATCAGTGCGGAGCTTCCTTTACTCAGAAGGGTAACCTCCTCCGCCACATTAAACTACATACAGGGGAAAAACCTTTTAAATGTCATCTTTGCAGCTATGCCTGCCAAAGGAGAGATGCATTAACAGGTCACTTAAGGACACATTCTGGTAAGTGACTACGGAGACACTTAGGTTTTGTAAATGTGTGTCACTAGGACATAAGTTGTGGAAAACAGAAAGGGTTAATCAATAAGATTTAATCTTCCAATTAACAGTGACTTCTAGTTCTATGTGGAACATTCCATGTAGGGACTCCGTTCTGCATGGGTGTGCTAGTGAGGAAAAAGGCACTAGGAAGCCTTATTTTCAGGAGAGAGTGCTATGAGAGAGACCCAGCTACTCCACTTGTTTTACACTAGAGATGTTAAAGAGCAGTTAATTAGATAGCTCTGTAACCATTAAAAATCTTAGGGCAGTGTAGGCTCAGCAGTATAAAGCTTTTAAGCTGGCTCCCAGCACGCACTGGCTGTAGCCTGCCTCCCTGCTCCCACGGAGCTGGCTGCCGCCCTGCACTGTGGATTCTGATACAGAGCCAGGAGTTTTGGGGTGGCAGCCAGCTCCCTGAGAACGAGGCTAGAAGCTGGTGTGCAACTGTTATGATAAACTGATAAAGCTCATTCTTATTGGCTAACCGCTTAAATGGTTACACTATCACATCCCTAGTGTGCACAGCTTAACATCTCGGTGTGGTCGTCTTGTTGAGAGATGTGTCCATGCTATTAGACTCTCAGTTTTTATAATATCGGTAAAGTATGCTCCAAGAGGGCTTTCTCTCATTCTCCCTTAGTAGAGCTATCCTATCCGGTGTCATCAGCATGGCCCTGGGAGAATGCCCAAGGCCAATGTCACTCAACTGCCAAATAATATGTTGCTCTTTTTAGTGCCTTTCATCTGAATATCTTAAAGAATTTAACACATTTTTATTTTCTTAATATCCCATTAAGGTATTATATCCATTTTACAGATTGGGAAATGGAGGCACAAAGCTGGGTGGGGGATGACTTGTCTCAACACTACAAGTCACTCAGAAAAGTAGGAACTCGTATGTTCTAATGCTTAGTTCTGTTCTTTCACAATTCAATCACACTTCTTTTCATTTTTAAATATCCTTAATGTATTACATAGACATTTGGGTGCGGGGGGGGAGAGAGAGAAAGCATTTTTAATGACATTTTTAATTTTTAGGCTAATTAAGGCCATCTATGTACTACCCTATGCAGAAAAACTACATGTCCTTACCAAGACTCACATAAAAAAAATCGTGCGTCAAGCACATCTTAATCAACAGTGCAGCAACCCTCTTTGGCACAGCTGCCAAACAATATGTGAGCTAATAACCGTACAATTGGAAGCTGTTTGTGATTAAAGATGTTCTGAGGAGCCTGTCAGTGACTAATTAAAAGATGTTAAAATCTTTAAATAAATAATCCAAGGGCCATAAATATATTGGATTTTGAGGTGGTGGTGTTTGTACTGGTATAAAGTGCAAATCCCCAATACATATGTATTGTACTGATTCAAGAAGCGGTTTGCACATATGTTCCTTAGAACTTGTCTACCTAAAGAGTAGCACTTGTTTAATTTTAGAGTGATTTAGGCTAATTAAGGCCGTGTACAGGCTGTATGGACAGCGTTGTTTTTTTAATCTCTGTTTAAACCAGGTTGATTTCAACTTATTTTAAATTAATTAGGAACATGTTTAACCTACATTGAAATAAATCACTCTGAAATAAGAGGCTCTACACAAGGGTTTCTACCACTTTAACTAAACCCGTTTAAGTAACTTAGTACAAGATTGTGTGTAGACCGGACCTTACCCCTGTAAGTTATTAGGTTAAGTAACAATGATGCAAGTCTTGTTTCACATAAGTATAGTGTCTTTGCATTAGCAGGTTATGCTAAGAGAAGATTCTGCTTAGAGGAGGGTACTAGGCATGAGAACTCCTAGGTTTCATTCCTGATTTTGCAAATGTGGAGGCTAGTTTATGAAATTCTGGTCCTAAGAGCAATGCCTCATGTAATCTTAGCGTATCAGAACACTTCCATTATTCTTAATGCATTTCACATCCTAAGGATGAACAAAGTGACCTAGTTATTCTACCAAGAGACTAGGCATATAAATAACCATTAAAATAGTTAACTGGTTAAATGTATAAAATTATACCATTTAACCACTTACTGCTTGCAGGCAGGTGCTGCCTGACAACCCAGTGTGGCTGTGGTCAGCGCCCTGCCTACCTTACTCTGGCAATGCCAGGGTCCTGATTGGCTGACTGGGCTGTTCCTATGCAGCCAAGGCTGGGATCGCGATGGACTGCCCCCAGGATCCCACCTGGCCACATGGGCTGCTCTTGTGTAGTCGGGGTTAGGATCTCACCAGCCTGACCTGGCAGGCGCAACCTAGCCTTCTCCCCCATATAGCCGACTGGACTTAACCAGGGCTACTCCAGTTTGGTGTGGTTGGCCAACTTTCCACTTACCCGGAAAGCATTCCGCTAAACCTAATGCTTACCGGGTAACTGGTTAACCTTTTACATCCCTACAAGAGATAGACGGTAAAATCTGCATAGATCTTTTAAAAGCAATTGGCAACAATGCTAATTAAATGTTGATAATTTACATTAGTGATGTTAGCATTGTATCAACAGATACGTGTTTATTGTATATTTATTTTATATTCTATCAGGAAAAGTTTACCGTGCAAAGTACTGTATTCATTTTGTTAAACTGTGTCTAATTAGAAAATCTCAGACATATTTTAGCAAATATTTATAAGTTTACTAACATAAAATTATACTAGTGTAAATTTAGATCTCATACACCATAAACTTGATTGATCTGCAGAGTTTAGATGGGAACAGTATCTTGCCCCTGACTTGTGAACAGTCTGCCAGGTTCCAAAACAGCCCCACTTCAGTCATGATATCAGAATTTGGGATACAGTAAAACCTGTGTTATCCAGCATGCTAGGGGATTAGGGTGTTCTAGTTATCTAATAATTCTAGTTACCTGAGGGTCCTAGCAACCTAGGAAAAACCAATGGACAGTAATAGTAAAACTCAAGTTTTTAATATTGGTAGTTTTGTAGTGTGAGGCAGTTGGTCTCACATTTCTATTTTGAGTTAAAGATGATTAGTACTTCTTAAATAAAAAATAGTTAAGCCAATCACGGTAAACCAAGCCAGGCCTGTGTGCCTGAAGATGTGACAGTATTGTGGCTTGAGGCAATGCCGTTAACAAAGTTTCCTGGTTAACAGAGTGCTGGATAACAAAGGTTTCACTGTATATGAATCTGTGTAAATCCAGGTCCAATAACTCCTCCCTTTGGACTACCCCTGTTGGCTTATTATTTTCTGTTTACTTAACATAAATTTCAGTCCTTTTTTCCAATCGTGCATGCAATACAGAAGCTGTCTGACAGATATCCTCTTGCTGTAGTAGGGCAGTGCTGGCTGAGCTTAAGTCATGAAGTGGCCTTGTAGGAAGCCTCCATACGGGGGTGAATTTCAACCTTAGTGAACCTTTAAGGCATTCCGCAAAGTGTTAAATTGAGAGTTGTTAGTAATTATGTACTCATATGCCAGGAAGTCAGTGTTTCATCACTCTCCCGTGGTTATTTTATCCTGTTATCTTTTCTTTCTAGTGGAGAAGCCCTACAAATGTGAGTTTTGTGGGAGGAGTTACAAGCAAAGAAGCTCATTAGAGGAGCACAAAGAGCGATGCCGTACGTACTTGCAGAGCACTGGCATGTGTGAGGCTGGTAAGTTTATCAGATTACAGTGCTTGGCTTTGTGTGTTACAGTTCCTTAAAAAGAGCATCTGGCAAACTGTTAATTTGCAGCCTGAAAACAATTTCACTACTGTCATTTGCAGTAACCTAAGGGGCTGCAGATCTTATAAAAAGGTCTAGTTTAATGCATCCCTCAGGCAGCTAATTTAAAAAACACTTTTATTTTAATCACTTTATTTCAATAACACATCCAGAATACTCCATACACAGAATTTCTGTAGGTGGCACCCACATTAAATTAAATTAGACCTACATCAGTATTATTATGTGATTTATTTCATTGGAGCAGTTGCTGCTGGTATTTCATTACAGCATTTGTTTGCATGTGTTAGTCTATTCTGAACTATTTTTCAGTAGATTAATATTTGCTATCTTGATTCCCATGGTAATAATTTCTAAGTGTTTCAAACTGCAAAAGTATGGGGTTAGGGAATGGAAAGAGAGTGGGGATTCTGATGTTCTTGATAGACCAGCCTCTAATGGAGAGAGAAGTTTAGATGGGTAATATTAAATAATAATCAAGGAGATAGGAATATGCATATTATGTGAACAGAAAGAATCCATGTTCCATCTACTCGATTACAGGACATGCTGAAAGAGGCCCGTATGTTACACTTGGCTTTTGAAGGGAAATGGAAAATGAGGAATAGGCAAAGGAAATGGGTAATAGTGGTATTTGATTATGGGTTGCTACTTGGAGAAGAGGTCAACTGATTGAACTTAGTTTTGGAATTCTAAATAATTGACACAACATTTAGAGCCAGAGTAGAGGATTGTTTTTGTTCTAAACTGAAATAAAATAAAAATATCTTTTTTTATATTGTGGTGCTAAGTAGTTTAATAACTGAAAACAACCTTTTAAGTATGTAGGCAAACTAATGTTACATTCTTGTAAACTCTATATTGGTTAGCAAATAGAATTCCTTTGCTTATTTTGAAGTGAAGTTTGTCACCTGATTTAAAAGGTAATTTTCAATAATAGTTTGTAACCCCTGTTTTCCTACTCATAATCCCAATACCCCAATATTGGGTTTCAGAAAATATATTGGTGACAAACATAATAGTAACCCTCTCACTTTCTGTAGCTACTTTCCTTGGAGAATTTCAATACATAAAATAAGCTTTTGTGAAGTAGGGAAATATAATTACCCCATATTACATACGCATAGAGAGGTTGTAACTTGCTGACAGTTTACACAACTATTCAGTAGCACATATGGATCCAAAATCTCAGCATTCTGGCTCCCATTCTCCTGCTCTTATAAGCAGGAACTTTCTGCTTTAAAAAATGAACATAAAGTATCAAGAAGACTCTTTGGGTTCTGAATTTGGTATAGCTGTTTTTTTACTAGAATCATAGAAAATTAAGGTTGGAAGCGGTCTCAGGATGTCATCTAGTCCAACCCCTTGCTCCAAACTGGACCAACCCTAACTAAATCATTCCAGCCAGGGTTTTATTAAGCCTGGCCTTAAAAACCTCTTAGCATGGAGATTCTACCACCTCTAACGGCGACCCTTTCCAATGCTTCACCTGCCTCATAGTGAAATAGTTTTTCCTAATATCCAACCTGGACCCCACCCACTACAACTTCAGATTGTTGCTTCTTGTTCCGTCATCTACCACCGAGAACAGCCTTGCTGCATCATTTGTCGAGTTGGAAGCTGCTATCAAATCCCACCTCATTCTTCTCGTCTGCAGAAATAAGCCTAAGTCCCTTAGCCTCTCCTCATAAGTCCATGTGCTTGAGGCCCCTCTAATAATTTTCACTGCCTGCTGCTGGACTCTCTCCAGTTTGTCCACATCTTTTCTGTAATGGGCGGTGGGGGGGTTCAAAACTGGATGCAGTACTCTAGAAGAGGCCTCACCAGTGCTGAATACAAAGAAATAGTCACTTTCCTTCATCTGTTAGTCATGCTTCTACTAATGCAGCCTAATATGCCGTTACTTTTCTTAGCAACGTGGGCATACTGTTAACTCCTATCCACCATCTTGTCTACTGTAATCCCCAGGGTCTTTTCTGCAGAACTGCATCTTAGTTAATCAGTCCCCAGCCTATTGCAGGGCATAGGATACTTCCATCCTAAACTCTTGTCTACACTAGGACTTTATTTCAAAATAACACCTCTAAGATCGAAATTATAAGCTGTACATCCATACTACCAAGCCCATTATTTCGAAATAATGTGACACAGACAGGGCTGGCCTTACCATGAGGCGAACTGAGGCGGCTGCCTCAGGTGCCAGACTCTGGGGGGGGGAGGGCGCCACTAGGACCCAGAGTGTAGAAAATTGTGTCTGTTGCTGGTGCATCTGTATTCTCTCTGCTCTAGCTGCACAGAGATGGTGGAGTGCTGTGAGAGGAATAGAACAGGAAAAAGGCAGAATTGAGACCTTTCAAAGTTTTGGCCCAAGCGAGGAGTCATGGGGGCATCATTTGAGCTCCCCACCTCAGGTGCCAAAATGTTGTGGGCCAGCCCTGGCCACAGAAATTGAAATCTGTACTCCTGCTTTTAATCAGGAGTAACACTAATTCCCAAATAGTTATTTCAAAATAACGGTAGTGTGGTGCTCTGGTGCTGCTATTTCAAAAGAATTACTTCCCAGAGTAATTCAAACTAATTACTCCCCAATGCTTTCTGGGGCTCTGAGTCCAAGGTAGTTCATCCACATTAACGAAGCCTGCCTTAGACTAATTTTAGGGCTTCCAACTAGTGTGGACACACTAGTTTAAATTTGTTAAATTGGGAGTTAAGTAGAATGTTAGTAATTTCGAAATTCTTTCTTAGTGTAGACATGGCCTAAGTGTAGAATTCTGCACTTGTCCTTGTTGAACTCATCAGATTTCTTTTGACCTAATCCTCCAATTTGTTTAGGTCTCTCTGCACCCTCGAGCATGCCTACCTCTTTCCACCACCCCCAGCTTAGTGTCATCCATGAACTTGCTGAGGGTTCAATCCACCCCATCATCCAGATTACTAATAAAGATGTTTAACAACCCGGTCCCAGGACCAATGGTCCACCTAATCTTTTCCATCCAAGTGCA
Organism: Pelodiscus sinensis; assembly: GCF_049634645.1. Taxonomy (NCBI): domain Eukaryota; kingdom Metazoa; phylum Chordata; order Testudines; family Trionychidae; genus Pelodiscus; species Pelodiscus sinensis. The sequence goes on from NC_134739.1 coordinate 11,372,525, forward strand.
GAATACATTTTTATGTGCACTGAGGCATGTACAAATGGGCACTATTAGTTGAAACAACAACCTAGCTGTGAGCTCTCTGCTAATCAGCAGGGCGGCATTTGAATCTCACCTGAGTGACCACACAAACATCCAGCTTACACGGAACACTGCCCAGGACTGATCCTTAGGGCTCTCCACTTGATACCAGCTGCCAACTAGACATTGAGCTGTTGATCACTACCAGTTGAGCCTGACAAGCTAGCTATCTACCTTACTGTCCATTCATCCGAGTCATACTTCTTTAACTAGCTGGCAAGAATACTGTGGGAGACCATATAAAAAACTTAGATAAAGTCAAAGTATATCACAACTGGCTCTGTGGATACAGGGATATCTCCTCATACTTTTCAATCAAGGTGTTTCAGTGCATGATTTCCTCTGATTAAAAAATGAAAATTTAATATAAGGATTAAATACTTTTTTATATTAATGATAATTAATAAAGTTACTGATGTGGTCTCCTCATCTCAAAAAAGATATACTGGCATTAGAAAAAGTTCAGAAAAGGGGAACAAAAATTATTTGAGATTTGGAACGGGTCCCGTATGAAGAGAGATTAAAGAGAATAGGACTTTTCATCTTAGAAGAGGAAACTAAGGGTATGTCTACACAGCAAAGTTATTTAGAAATAACAGCTGTTATTTCGAAATAACTTTACTAGTGTCTACACAGCCAAACCTCTATTTCGAAATTAATTTGAAATAGTGGAGTGCTTATTTCGAATTTTGGTAAACCTTATTCCATGAAGAATAACGCCAAATTTGAAATAGCTAAATCGAAATAAGTGCTGTGTAGACACTTCTATCGAAATAGGGGGCCTCCAGCCTTCCCAGGGAGCCCTGGTGGCCACTCCAGCCTCAACCAAGAACACTCTTCTCCTTCCCTCCTCTCTGGAGCCCTTAAATGGGTTGACTCTGGCCACAGTGCCTGTGCCAGCTCCAAGCCTGCCAGCCCAGAGCCAGCAGTCACTGCCCCTGACCCAGTGGCCCCAAAACATGAGCCAGCAAGTCACTGGCAGCCAGCCCTCCACTGCTCCCCAAGAGCAGTCTGCCAGCTCCCAGGAGCCTGTCAGGGACCAGAGAAGGCGGGCGCCTTCCTGGTCCAGGGTGGAGATCATGGACCTTATTCATGCCCTCAATGTCCATGATCTCTGCACTAGATGGAGGAATGCGGCTGTCTATGGCAGGATAGCTGCCAGCCTGGCCACCAAAGGCCACATGAGAACCCAGGAGCAGGTTTGCATGACAATCATGTTGGTCTGGCGAGACTCCCAATCCTGATCCCTGAGCTTCCCCTCTCCCATCTTCCCCTTGCTTCCCCCTTCCAGCCCCCTCCTCCCAGATTTTCCCCTCTCCTCTCCCATCCTCTTTTTTCCCCTCTCCTGCCTCCTTTTCCCAATCTCACCAGAGTTTCATTCCCCCCGCCCAGTTTTGTTAAATAAAGAGAGTTTGTGTTCATGAAAATACATGTATTTTATTTGACATCAGGAAGGGAGGTTAGGGAGGGGTAAGTGGAAGAACGTGAGGGAGGAATGAGGCACAAACCCCCAGTGGGGCAGACCAGGGAGGCTCTTAGTGCTCCTCAGGGTAGAAGCTCTCCCGCAGGGCCTCCTGGATCCTAACAGCCCCCCAATGGACCTCCCGGATGGCAGCCTGCAGAAAGTACAGCCAGGTTCACAGCAATGCATCCATGAGAAGCACCAGAGTGCCCAGGGGCAGCTCTGGCTCTGTGTTGCAGAGTGCTGTGGTGTCCTGAGTGAGGGCAACCAGATCATGCAGAGACACAATGTTTTGTTGTCCCTCATCTAGGTAGGCAAGCGAGCAGGGAAAGCTGAGAACTGGCTGTCCCGGGGGGGAGGTCCCTTTAAACACAGACCTCAGATGGCCTCAGGCAGCGGCCACACAAAATAACTCCTGACCTGATGCCCTGCCGCATCTGGTTCCGGCCGGCCTTAAATGCAATTCAGCATCCACTCAGTGTGGACGCGCGATTTCGAAATAGCAAAACGCTATTTTGAAATGCATTTTGTGTGTAGATGTGTTATTTCGAAATAACTTATTTCAAATTAACTATTTTGAAATAAGATATTTTGAAATAATGCTGTAGTGTAGACATACCTGAAGGGGGGATATGAAAGAGGTATATAAAATGCATGATAACAGTTTTCAGGTATCTAAAAGGGTGTCATGAGGAGGAGGAAGAAAACTTGTTCATCTTGGCCTCTGAGGCTAGAACAAGAAGCAATGGGCTTAAACCGCAGCAAGGGAAGTTTAGGTTGGACATTAGGAAAAAGTTCCTAACTGTCAGGATGGTCAAACACTGGAATAAATTGCCCAGGGAGGTTGTGGAATCTCCATCTCTGGAGATATTTAAGAGCAGGTTAGATAAATGTCTATCCGGGATGGTCTAGTCAGTACTTGGTCCTGCCATGGGGGCAGGGGACTGGACTCGATGACCCCTCGAGGTTCCTTCCAGTCCTAGTATTATATGATTCTATGAAAATCATGAGTGGTGTGGAGAAAGTGAATAAGGAAAAGTTATTTACATGTTCCTATAATATAAGAACTAGGGGCCACCAAATGAAATTAATGTGCATCAGGTTTAAAACAAATTAAAGGAAGTTCTTCTTCACACAGCGCACAGTCAACCGGTGGATCTCCTTGACTGAGGAGGTTGCGAAGGATAGGACTATAACAAGGTTTAAAAAAGAACTAGATAAATTCATGGAGGTTAGACCCATTAATGGGTGGGTAAGGAATGGTGTCCCTAGCCTCTGTTTGTCAGAGGCTGGAGATGGATGGCAGGAGAGAGATCGCTTGATTGTTACCTGTTCAGTTCACTCCCTCTGGGGCACCTGGCATTGGCCACTGTCGGCAGACAGGGTACCGGGCTCGGTGGACCTTTGGTCTGACCCAGTATGGCCATTCTCCGGGCTCGCCAAGCAGCGGCAAGCCCCACTCGCCAGCCGCGTGGTTCGGCACGCTTTGCATGCATAGGCCGTACTGCGCGGCTGTGCCGGCTTGTAATCTACTCGCCACGAGTGAGTAGATTACACTAATTGTAGGTGGAGCTTGGTCCTGCCTTGAGGGCGGGGGGCTGGACTCGATGACCTCTTGAGGTCCCTTCCAGTCCTATGATTCTACGATTCTATGAATTGTTGAGCCCTGGCCATTCTTATGTTCTTATATACTGAATTAATATGGATGTTTCAAACATAAAATTCTTGTAGGGATATGGCTATCAAGAAAAAATACTCAGTTATCTTAGACCCTATTTCTGCAAGCAGCACCAAAAAGATAAGCATGGAAGGCCGTTGATTGCCATGGGTGCAGGTATCCCACCTAGCCTTGCAAAGCTGTTTATATGTTTGACCTTTGGGTTGTGTCTAGACTACAGGGTTTTTTTGGGGGGGAGAGTTTGAAAAAACTGTACCTCTGTCTAGACTACTGCCGCGTTCTGTCGACAGTAAATCAGAAAAATGCAGCAGTTTTGTCGATGACTGTAAACCTCATTCTATGAGGAATAGTGCCTTTTTTCAAAAGTCATCTTTCGAAAAAAGGCGCTATTGCATGAAAACAGAGCTTTTTCAAAAGAGCATCTAGACTCTTTTGAAAAAGCCAGCCGCTTTTTCGAAAAATCTTCTTGTTGTCAGGATACTCTTTTTCGAAAGAGGCTTGCAGTCTAGACGTAGCCTCTGTGCAAAAAAAAATAAAAAAAATAAAAAATCTGGAAGTGATTTATCAAAGTTAATTAGTGCTTCATAGAGTGTTTTCCTTTTTGCTCACAAAGAAATGTGTTATCAGTAAAATGAAATGGTTAACCGTGTGTGTCAGCAAGTTTGTGATTTTCATGAGAACCTGTACATATCATAACTACAATTTTATCTTACAAGGTCCACTGACATAAGATGCCCACCACATGGAAATTTGAGGCACAGAAACTTTATTCTGTAGATTTCTGCTTTACAATAGTTCCCATCATTTAGTCTCAATTCAGAATGGCAGCTTCTCAGTTATCTATAATCTGTGAAATACAATGCTACAGTAGTACGGAATTCTGTACATTGGTTATAGGGGAAATATAAATTTTGAGGCCTCACACCTTAAAAAATATTGCAGTTTTTAGTGGCATTGTAAGATTTATGAAAAACAGGAACTCCAATCTTGCTGAGGCATTTCTATTCAATTCTTTGCTTTTTGGCACTGTATTAGATGTCATTCTCCCCTCATTCCACACACACAATGTGTATTGATCACAATAGCTGATATGCAGAAAGATTCACCTTACATTTATTGCCATTTGAGAAGTTTCCACATCAGTGTGGCATTTTTTGCTACATTTTGAGACTGCAAGACCAAAAATCTTCAAATGTCATGTAATTGCTCCTGTTACACATAACCCTGCAAATGCTGCTATTGACATTATTATTATTTGTCACAGTGGCATCTATAAGGCCAAAATAATACAAGGGTCTCAGTGTAATAGGTGCAAAAACACATAGTATAAATACGCACACCCTAATTTATGACAAGAATGCAGCAAAGCGTGTAATAAATAAATGAAGGAAATTGTGGGGGGAAGATGAGGATAATAGAGGTTGAACCTCTCTAGTTTGGCACTCGCTGGTCCAGCAGCATCCATGGTCTGGCAAGATTTTAGTTAGCTGGATGTTCACTTACCATGGCCAAGGCTAAGTTTCCCTTGGTCCCATAAAATTTGTTTACAGCCACCAGTCCTGGCTCTCAGTGTTCTGTGCTGTTATTTATCTCTAATTTATCCCAAATGTCTTCTAAAAGCCCAGTAAGAAGTGGAAGTGTTGGTCATGCTACTAGACAATACTGACTTCCTGTGGTTTGGCAAATTGTGTGGTTCAGCACTGGTCAGGCCTCGATTGTGCCAGACTAGAGAGGTTCAACCTGTAGTAATACTAAAAGGTACATGTAATTGTATAGACCAGCCATGGGAACAGTGTGGCACGTTACAGACTTTGTCTCCACTGTGCAGTGGATTGATGCTGCAGCGATTGATCCACTAGCGGTCAATTTATCGCATCTGCTTAGACATGATAAATCAATCTCTGAATGCTCTCCCATTGACTCCGGTACTCCATCAGGATGAGAAGAGTAGCTGCCGGAGTCGATGGGAGAGCAACCCCACTGACCATACTGTGTGGAAGATACCGTGGTAAGTATGTCAACTCTAACTATGCTGAGTTGCATAGGGTGTGGAGGGATAGTGTAGACCAGGGCTGTCTTCCTGGTGTGGGGTGGCGGGGCGGGTCGCAGCATATGGCCAGCATGCAGCAGGGGAGTGCAGGGGAGCAAACCGGCACTTGAAATTAAAGGGGCCGCAAGAAAAATGTTCCGGATGTCGTTTTTTGGTTGGGAGGGGGGGAACCTGGGGGTCGCGACTTAAAAAAGGTTGGGCACCACTGGTGTAGACAAGACCACAGCGTTGCTCTGACATTTTTAGACATTCAGGATTAAGTTAAATAATTCCTAAGAGATGCTGGGCTCCCAAATCTCATTTTCAAAAATTATTTTAGGCATTTAGATGCCTAAGTCTCATCAGTAATCAATTAAGTTTAGGTTACTAGGTGTCTAAGTCTCTTTTGAAAATGTGATTCACGTGTCTACATCACTTAGACCCTTTTGAAACTGTTACCTTCTCTCTCAAAATGAGGTGAATATTGTGATTTGTACTTGTATGGATCCGATTTTTTTCCCCCACTTACTCTCATCTATGAAAACCAGAACAGAGTAACACCAAGACTTACGCTCTTTGGAGTAAAAGTTAGAAATTCACTCTGGCTTAGAGATAAACTAGATTGTCTCTAGGAGCAGACAAAACACTTCATAAAGTTTTTCTTCAAGATAGATCCATGTTTTGATTTCCAGGCCTATTCCCATTGCTTTCAGGAGGATAAAATCTCCAGACAAATCCCCCCCCTTTTTTTTTTCATCCTTCTCCAATAGTTGCACTTGTTACTGACTTCTAAATGCATATGTTAACCTTCTTTTATTAAAAAGTTAACTAAAAAACATACAAACATAATTTCCCTGAAGCCCATAGGAGAATATTTGTTCTTTTTAATGACTCCTGCACAAAGTCTATGTATCTAAAGTTGAATTCCAAAAGATTAAAAGTAATATCAGGGAACTGGGAATCCTGTAAGACTACGTCTACATGGCAACTTCTTGCACAAGAACTGTTTTGCGGAAGAGTTCTTGCACAAAAAGTCTTCCACAAGAGTGCGTCTACACTGGCATGTGATTTTGCGCAAGATCATCTGTGGCAGTCTGGATGCTCTCTTGCACAAGAAAGCTCTGATGGCCATTTTAGCCATAGGGGTTTCTTGCACAAGAAATTCATGTTGCCTGTCTACATTGTCCTCTTGCGCAAGAGGGCTTATTCCTCATGGGGAGAGGAATAACTCTTCTGGAAGAAGCCCTGTTTTCTGACGCTGACTGTAAATTTACTTGCTCAAGAACACGCTTGCAATGTAGACACCCGGCAAGTTCTTGCGCAAGAAGCTGCCAGTGTAGATGTAGCCTAAGTGTCTTACACTCTTTATTCCTCAGTTTATCTTTTCTCTAAACTAGGTATAAGATTTATTGCATCTGTCTCATCAGATTGATTGCTTGTAAAGCTCTTTAAAATCACTGGAAGAAAACCCAACATAGTAGTAATAGTAGAAGCAGTGGCATCAGAATGCAAGATCCATTTCTCATTGTATTTTAGTATTCTACTTGCTCAGAATGTGGCATTGTAACAGTATTGCTGAAAAAAGCTTTTATGTAACAACATTGTTAGAACTTAGCTCAGTCCTTGATAACAATCTCTGATCACACCGTTTTCTTAGCACAATAACCCACCTCTATGTTCCACTCTCCATTATTTAGTGACCACACAGTAGATGTGACAGGAAATAATGCCTCTAATTCGAGCTTCATTTAGCACTTTAGGGTTTGCTGATGATGCCCACATGCACTAAAAAGTATACTCATGGTGTGACAGAAACCACATTGTGGAAACAATTCATTACAGGCCAGATGATAAAATACTATGACTGGAAGCAAAGTACCAGCTCTGCTCCCTCTATTTCTACAGTATGAGAGTAGAGCTTACTAGAAATACTGCTCTTTTAAGAAATTAGTATAATGAGTCTAATGGTTATAGCAAAAAACTGGTGGTCAGTAATGAAAAATAGTTCACATATATGGAATGCTTTTCTTCCCAAAATGTTTTTTAAACACAAGACTAACTGAAATGCACACCCTTACATCCAAAATACAAACACTAATGTGGTGGACAACAGCTTTTGTAAGCAATACACAGAAGTCTAAGACATTGAGGCCTGGTCTATTCAAGGACCTTAATCCGAAATAAGTCCCCCCCAGGTCAAATTTGTAAGTGATGCATCCACACTACCAAGCCTGTTATTCCAGAATAAGGGGCTGTGGAATACGAACTCTGTAGTTCTGCTTTTCATGAGGAATAATGTTATTCCCGAACTTGTAAGTCCAAAATAACATTAGTGTGCACGCTCCGGTGCCACTAATTTGAACTAATTGTCCTCCAGGAGGCCTACCACAGCTCCCCAGCATGCTTTCTGGGGCTCTGAGTCCAAGGTAGCATATCCACATGAATGGAGCCTACCTAGGACTTCCCCTAGTGAGGACACAAAACTTTGAATTTGTAAGATTGGGTGCCCAGATGTCAAATTTAGTAAATTCGAAATAATCTTCTAGCGTAGACATGGCCTGAGTGAAGAATGCTCTGACCAGTTGTGACGTCAGGGAGAGTTTAGTTAAGCAAAAGGCAATAACCCAAGTTTGAATGTAATCAAGACAGTAGAACTAACACTGTCCTACTCTTGGATAGAATGCCATGTTAAGAAACTTGGCTTTACATTCACCTGAAAGACCTTTCCTCCATGTTTCTAACACCATGCTAGAGCATTATTAATAAAGGTTCAGAGAGAAGAATAGTACTTAATGAATCTTCAACACTTCCTGCAGCATCCCTGGTTTCTTTTGCATTGTTCCATCCAAAGATGAACCATGACCAACCTTATTTGATTTGAATGATGTATCAGAATCATAATCTAAATTATTATAACTTCATGAAAAGTCTAGATTTTCATACATGCTGTTCAGTTACGCTCTAACCTTGGGCAAGTCATCTGTCATTTCCTTGTGCCTGTCAGGCAATCCAGAAATCAATTTTCAAGTGGTTTCTGATTTAAATCCAGATCCTTCTGAGCCATCCAAGGTCAATAAGGCTACGTCTACACTGCAGTGCGATACTGGGATACAATCAAGAGACAACAGTCTAGAAAACTGACATTTGCAGATGACCCAGAATGTGCTATGTAGGTCAGTATTTAGTCTCTTCAGCAATCTCTTCTCTGCACAGAATATTAGTGTCATCAAGCAGGAAGCTACATGTCTACCATTTTAGACTGTACTGTAGTAAGGTTCCATCAGTGGTAAATAAATGGCATTGATAAAACCAATATGACATCAAGATGCTAAGGATAACTCCCAATATAGGTCTTAGTCTGAGTAAAACATCTTGTGTTTACTGTTTCCCACTCATAGAGTTCTACCAATAGATACATTCGGTAGATTTGAGAAGGTATATTAAAAAACAACAATAATAAGAAAAACTGATGGGGTGAGGGAGTTGGGATACTAGGAGGACTTAGAAGCCTAGGAGGAATTAAAAACAATAGAAGAATCAAACTAAGAGCTGTCAACAGGAGAGAAATAAGCAAGTAAACAGTACTGTTATCACATATTTATTATGCTCTCTTTTGCTTTGGTATGTTTTGGATATAAAAAGTGACCATAGTTGAAAACAAAACATACAATTAGCTTTTTTTTGGTGGGGGGAGGTTGATTGGTTCAGGAGAGAGATGAATTGCTGAGTTTCTTTTAATTATTAATAGTATACTGCTTTGTACAGGGATCCTGTCATAATCACAAACTTACTGGGGTTAGGATGATTCTGAACTTGAATAGGAGACCTCCAAAAACCAAACAAACCGTAGGGTGCAATGCCGAATAGTGCTAGTGATTTAGTAGGGGCTGCTCTTCCCCCTGAATTAGTATTGACTCAAATGCCCTAGCATAGTGCCAGAGTATTGTGTTGCTGAATGTGAAGCTTTTGGATCAGATATAAGCTGACATTAAAGATCACATTGCACTCTTTGCAAGAGTAACCTGAAGATACTGGCCAAAATCCAATTTGGGTAATTACATTTTGCCTACTTTCTCTTGCAGTTTCAACTAATTCTGATATTCATCACTTCCTCACTTCAACTGCTGTGTTGTGTTTGCATACTCTTTCACACCAGAGGTAGCTGCATTTTTAGCAGACGATAAAGTGATTTCTATTTATAGTGTGTATACCTTTCTTAAATATGTTAGCATGTTGTGGTCCTTTCAATTAAATATAATCACGATATAAATGCAGATATTATCTTTAAAAAACTGAGTGGGTTCGCCCGTGGGCCTGATTTATCATTTAAATCAACAAAGCTACATATGCATGAAACCAGAATAATATAATGGTGATACATACCCTGTTATCTCCTACATTTTGAGTCCTATACATTGCTAGATTTCATGACAGGAGCAGTTTGAAACTTAACACTTGTGAAGCACTTTAAAAATTCTATACAAACACTGACAAACTAAATAATTATGGCTGAGATTTGGAGGATCATGTTTAGTACTGATTGAAATACATCCAGTACCAGCAACAGTAAACATGTAGGCTACATCTACATTGCGCATTCTTGCGCAAGAAGATATGCAAATGTGCATACCTAATGAGCTGCCATTTTTGCACAAGAGCCGTTCTGCCTGAAAATAAGCGGCAGAATGGCTCTTGTGCAAGAGGGGTGTTTTGCGCAAGAAAGAGCAGTGTAGACCGTTCCTTCTTGCGCAAAAGCACCTTGCACAAAAATGGCGGCTCATTTGCATATCTTCTTGTGCAAGAATGCTCAATGTAGATGTAGCCGTAAGGGTTTAACTTATTTTGAAATGTCAGAAAAATACCATATAATAACTTAAAGAAGGATGATATTGCACTTTTTTTATCACAGCCATATGTTACATTGTTTCTTCTGCTGTATTTTCGCACATAAATTAATTTAGGTCTAATACTTTGTAAACTGCACTTAATTGGTCCGCAGCACCAAAGAGTTTATGTAGTCTCCATTTTTTATAAGAATTCTCTTCTCTCTAGTCAAGGCACCAAATCTTATAGTATCCGTGTGAAATATTGTAACATTTAAATTGTTCATTTATAGTGAGGTCATCCCACAGCTCGACCTGGTGAGTGACCTTGGGCAAGTTACTTCCCCTCCTCCCCTTTGTCTATTTTGCTCATTTAGATTGTAAACTCTTTGGGGCACCATCTGTCCCATACACTTGCTTTGTTCCTACCACAGTGTGGCCCTAATCTTGGTGCCTTTTAGTGGTCCTTTAATGCATATCACTATCCCTCAGGAAAAAAACAAAAATTTGGAAGCTAGAGCTGTTAAAATCAGAATGGGACAGGCAATATTGGATTGACATGACAGATAAGTAGCCATGGATGGTCCAGTTCATAAATCTGGAGAAATTTGGTGAAGTGGAGAGCATCCATAACTTAATGTGTGATGGTGGACCCTGGCTAGTGCATCCGGGGTCTTACTCTGACAAATGGTAAATTACTTAATGGCTAAGAACCAGAGCAGTCAATAAACGGTACATAGAACAGACACAAACTGAATATTCCTAAATTTTAGAGAATCTAAGCAGTTTAAATAGTTAGGTCTGAATAGTTAATGATAATACTGTAAGTAATGCATAGTGCACAGGGACTTTCAGTTATAACAAACCAAAAATATATAACACTAGCTAACAGACTTTTTCTAGAATCGAGAAAATTGGGAATGGGAGGGCGGTATTTTTAAAAATGTAAAATTTATAGAAAGATTTCTTTGTTGCTAGTTTACTAATGACCATAGTTTCTGAGCAGTATTATTAAAACCCTTTTTTTTTTTATAATATAACAAAGGGACTTTTTTTTTTTAAGCTGTTGTGAAGAATTTATGTTGGTCTGCAGGTGTCACATAGCCTTACTAAGAATCAAAAGGAAAGCCGAGCAGGGCTTATATCTCCATCTGTATTTTGTAACCAACCACGTCCAGCCTGTTTATTTTACACTTCCTCTTGCTAATGAAGATATTGGTTTTGTATGGGTTATGCTCTCCTGCACGAGCTTAAGCCTGCAAGATTTGTGTGCGTTTCTGTGCTTTGGTTCCACTGACCACAATTGGTGCCCAAGACGCAAGGAACAAGAACAACAGAAAAACAACAAAACAAGTTTACATCAGTGCTCCAAACTGTTTCCTTCCAGTTACTGTGGCAAACTCCGGAGTTTAAACCATTCATCTCTTCCTTTTTTTTAAAAAAATTTTTTTTTTAACCTACGTTTGTTTTCTTTTCACATTTTCCAAATTAGCAAGCGCGGAGGCAAGGCACATCAAAGCAGAGATGGGGACTGAAAGAGCACTTGTGCTGGACAGGTTAGCGAGCAACGTGGCAAAGCGAAAAAGTTCAATGCCTCAGAAATTTATTGGTAAGAATAAAAAGTCTTTTTGTGTGCAGCAGTTAACTGTGTGAGGGCTGGTAACCTTCAGTGTCATAGCAGTACTTGTTATGTAGGGCCTTTTCTAGTCCATCATGTATTTAAATAAAGTAACTTCTGCTTTCCTGCTGTACTTCTACTTACTGGTCATAGGTATTTGATAAACAACAGAAAATGTTAAGTTAGATAAATGACAAATAGATATGAATTCATACTGTGTTTTGTGTCCATGTTAGTGTTTGCATGGACAGTTAATAAATATATATATATTTGGGGGTAGGAGATTGATTTAGAGCTTTGTGTGTGTGTGAAAATCTTTCTGCCCTTGATCCTGTACGGTGCTGAGTACCTTCCATCATCATGGTGAATGAAAGTTGAAAGTGCTCGGTACTCCTTGAGGAGGCATACAGCACTGCAGAATGGAGCCCAAAGTCAGAAAATTACTGAATTTTTAAAGGTCATCTTTTAAAAATTTGAATCTGAATGATAGAATCAACCCCTTTCTTACTCTGATTAAAATAATATGAGCACACTACAATTCCATAGAATTTACTTTGTATTTAATTTTATAAAATCAGTGTTTGGAAAACTGGAAATCCTAAATAGCAAGGTCTGACCTATTGTGTTGTTTTCTTTAATGTATGTTTATAAAATTGCTTTTCTTTCATTGCAGTTTTACTGAATCGTGAGCTTTCAAAATGGGATTATAAACAAATTCTAACAAAAGAACACTGCTTTACTAAAATATCTTTAATGTTTTCTGCAGAAATCAAAATAAGTTTTAAACATAATTCCTTTTGCCAATTAGCCTGCTGAAATGAGTATATGGTACTAGTCATAATACTTATCTCCTAGGTAGCTAGATTTGTTTCAAGTTTAAATAAAACACTATGCACTGTGGTTTTTAAAATTAAAATAGCTAACCAATCGCAGTTATAGTTTTGAAATAAACCTATATATCTGAGTTTGATGGCAGGTCCTATTTTTCATCAGTGTTTGATGTTGTTACTTCTGTTGATCATATTTATTTTGCCTATAACAAAAATAAAAATTGAACCTAATTCTGGACTATAGGAAGTTGTATTTGAGCTCAAGACTTTAGTCTGCAATTACAATATGCAACATTATTGCTAATAATGTCTTAATTGTAAATTTTCCAGAAGGATATATGTGGCTTAGGATGCTTACTTTTCTAACACGTTTTCTGTTGCAAATATTGGCCTCTGTGGTAATTTACAGTCACACTCACAGGAAAAGAGAAAAAAGGATAGTGATAGAAATCCATCTATTTTCATATAGTTTGATCTGCACTTTGCATAGAGGGTACTAAAGAAGTTTCTTGAAATTCTGAACCCAAATTTTCAAATCTGGGAAACAAAGGTTTGCTTCCTAAATCAAACTTTAGATGTTTAAATACAAGTGACTTGATTTTCAAACGTACTGAGCACCTATAGCACTCATTGGTTTCAGTGGGAACTCTCAAACTTTGATCTCCTCAAAAAGAAAAAAAAGCCATTTTGGATTTAAGAGCCTAATTTTAGGGACCCATATTTGAAAATTTTGGCCTTGAGTCTTAGTCCTTGCATGCCATACTGTTTTTCTTAAAATGCTCTTCAAGTTCTCTATCTCTTCTTTTTAGAATTGAGAGCAGCTTCCGATTTTTTGTTTTAAATATTGGGAGTGTGATTTTGCCAAGTGCTAAACACTCTTACCCAGTGCAACACAGAACTTAATTCTTGATTCAGTAAGCCACTGGAGCATGTGTCGAGCTTTTCAGTAGAACATATGCATGTGATCACAGTTCAGGATGAGCTGAAGTGCTTTGCAAGACTGGGGCCAATCTACTCAGCACCTCCCCTTTTTATGCTATGGTAATGCTTAATTGATACAGTTTTTTAATAGTGCAAGGGACACAATGATAAAATAAATATTTTGGGGATGGAGGCACAGAGGATATTCTTTTAACGTTATAGAGCAGGGTTACTCAACTTTGGAAGCCCCGGAGGCCACAGTGATATTCACAGCACATGCTGAGGGCCACAACTTAAGTGTGGTTGCATATACATGCAAATATATATGCACATATAAAATAGCATCTTTCGCACTGACGGGCGTGAATAAAATTTTAAAGCAAGACTACACAACACGCAGACCCCATTTACATCAGTTCTGCTGATAATAACAACATGCAATATTTACCTGATTTCTACCCATATGACAGCACTTTTAATGAGTAACAACAGTCCAGGAATTTAACTACCAAAACGCATATCAACAGAAGACCACTATATTGACTACTTTTTTGTTTTGGCTCTCACCCGCGGGCCATGTGTTGAGTAGCCTTGATACAGAGGAATTAAGTTCTGAAACATGTTGTTCCTCTAGAACCTCTGCTTACAGGCATGATGTGTTAGCTAATACTGAAAAAGCATGAGTCATTCACTCCCTTTTATCCTTGAGTGGCATGTTTGCAACAGCAGCAGTCTGTCTGACATTGACTTGACTTTTGTGACTTCTTGAACTATCTATGAGGAGGGAAAATCTGCCAGGACAGTTTTATGATTTCTTGGGAGACAGAGATCTTAGAAGGGTGCTGATTTTCATTTCCTCAAGAAGGAGGGAGATAGTGAGATGTGAACCAACTTAAGCTCATTTCTGTGAAAAAAGTCTATGGACAAGAAGAACTGTCAGTGTCTGTTGACACCTTTTAATCATGGTGACTCTGCAGACTCTCACGCTTTTTTGTAGGCCAAATTCTGGCTTGTCCTGTAAATGCCTCTAAAAGATTATGTATCACATTCTGACCAGTAGTGGCCCCACTGTGTAAAGAATTTGTGTGAGTAGGTGCAGTTACAATTGCTAGGGCATACATGATACAGTCGCATGAACAGACCATAACCCTGACCAGTGGTGAAAGTAACTTACAATTTCTTACAGATACTGCCCTGTTACAACTCAGGTTCCTGCCAGCTCTTTAAATAGCTCCCTACTGGCTTTTGCCATAGCTCAGGCAGCTTTTGCAGGAGCTGCACATCAGGGCACGCCCACTTAATTTCATCTCTTACCGTGACTCCTAATGGTCTCTTTATGGCTCATGTTGCAGAGGTTCTGCTTTTGGCCTTTCTGTGGGTTTTGGGAGAACAGTTGTTCAGCAAAAGTCTTCCATCTTGCACTCCTTATCTTTCTGCCAGAATTCTAAACATATACTTATGTGTGCCAAATTTGTAGTATTTAGCACTTTGTAATTACCATTTCAGTTCTCCATCTTTTATAGTGATGGCTAGTATTATGAATATAATATGGCAGGCACACCTGTCAATTAAGCTACCTCTCAATAGTGAGTGCTGGTGGTGTTTCCTAATTTCTTGAATAAAGCATACATCAGGGTAGCTCCTCAGCGTGTGTAATTCAAAGTAGCTCTATCAGTTAAGTCAATTAAGTTGTGCCACTTTACATGATTGCTGCCCATCTGGCTCATTTTGTGCTACTTCTTTTCGAGAGTGGTATTAAAAATAACTTTCTCCCCCACTAAAACTGTTAGTACAGTTTTGAAACTTCAGCAAATGCTGCCAGCTCTCTGTGTGAAGTAACTAATGAAAAATGCCCTGAGTTGGTTGAGAGCAACAGGAAGCGGGTTCACTCCCTTTTTCCAGTGTCCACATCTCATTATGTCACAAATCTGCATACTTATAAAGAGTAAGCATCACTGAGCAACAACTGGCAGTGGCTACTTATGTATTATGCATTATATGATCATGTGTGAATCTGAAGGGGAAAGTTTTGCATTGTACTGAGGTAAAAAATAAACAGGGGAAGGATGTTTCTTAAAATGTGCAGCAGCTTGCTTTGTAAAATGAAGAGTAGAGGACCATGAAGACTCGGTTCTTAATTTGGTATTTCACAGTAACTCTGTAAAACTTCACTTGGGAGCAAAAGCAGCTTAACACATAGTAATCTCTTGCATTATCCCACAATACTCCAATAAATAAAATTATATCACTACTTCATGCCCTAATTAATCTTCTTTTCCTTATTCCATTGCGCTCATGCTTTCTTGCCTTTTCCCAATCTACTCTTCTTTTTTTTTTTTTGCCCCACTCTGTTGCTGTCCATGGCTACGTCTAGACTGCACGCCTTTTTCGACTGTATCTTTCGAAAAAGCCGCTGTCAAAAAAGAGCGTCTAGACAACAAGAAGATTTTTCAAAAAAGCAGCTCGCTTTTTTGAAAGAGAGTCTAGATGCGCTCTCTTGAAAAAGCGCTGTTTTCATGCAATAGTGCCTTTTTTCAAAAGATGACTTTCAAAAAAAGGCGTTATTCCTCGTAGAATGAGGTTTACCGCTGTCGACAAAACCGCTGCGTTCTGTCGATTTACTGTTGACAGAATGCAGCGGTAGTCTAGACGCAGGTATAGTTTTTTCGGAAAAAGACCACTTTTTTCCAAAAAACCATGTAGTCTAGACACACCCTATGAGGCAATGTTTGAGCTGCCTTTTATCTCCTTTTAAACAAAGCTTGCTGACTTAGAACACAACCAAAGCCAGTGGTACTCGATCCATTTGCCTGTGTTATGTTATCATTTGGTATGATGTAAATGCCGTGAAGAATATACTCTTATTAATTTTTATGACATTTAGGGTGCATTTACACTGCATTACTATTTTGAGATAACTAGCATTATTCTGAAATAACAATGCGAGCATCTACATAGCCATTCCGTTGTTTCAAAATAATTTTGAAATAACCGATGGCTTATTCCAAAATCTGTAAACCTCATTCTATGAGAGATACTGCCTATTCCGAAATAGCTATTTCAAAATAAGGCCTGTGTGGATGCTTCACTGCTGTTATTTCAAAATAGCCCCTCACCAGAGCCATTCTAAGTTATTCCTCCCCAGTACCTCCTGGGGCTCTAAATCGAGATAGCATGTATACATTAAGGAAGCCTGCCTCGGACTGATTTTGAGGCTTCCCTGTAGTGTAGATGTGCTATATTGAAATAAGCTATTTCGGAATAACTACTCTGGAATATCTTATTTTGAAATAAGTGTGCCGTGTAGATGTACCCTTAGTGTCTTTGGTAAGGAGATCTGATAATAAATTCATTTACTATATTATTGCATATGTAACATCTTTCATCCCAAAGTGCTTTACACATTTAATAATCTGATCAGTATATGTAGGAATCATTCACCTGCCATTGTTTCTGATGTGGAATATGGAAGCTTTTTAAAGGTATATCATAGAATCATAGAATAATAGGACTGGAAGGGACCTCAAGAGGTCATCGAGTCCAGCCCCCCGCCCTCAAGGCAGGACCAAGCTCCGTCTACACCATCCCTGACAGATGTCTATCCAACCTGTTCTTAAATATCCCCAGAGAGGGAGATTCCACCACCTCCCTTGGCAATTTATTCCAATATTTGACCACCCTGACAGTTAGGAATTTTTTCCTAATGTCCAATCTAAACCTCCCTTGCTGCACTTTAAGCCCATTACTCCTTGTCCTGTCCTCAGTAACCAAGAGGAACAAATTTTCTCCTTCCTCCTTGTGACACCCTTTTAGATATTTGAAAACCGCTATCATGTCCCCCCTTAATCTTCTTTTTTCCAAACTAAACCACATAACATCTCTGATTATGTCAAGGGGGTAAAATAGAATATTTTATCTAATTGAACAATCAGGTGGAATTTTAGGGAAGCATATTTGAACAGGACATGAGGACTTGCATTTCTGTTTAAGGATGTAAAATAACATTTTAAAAGTTAAACATTATATTTAACTGGTTAACCACCCCACTCTTATGGATTGGGGGGCCTTGCCATTCTGTAGCGGCCCCCCAATCCAGCCATGCCGCCGGTTAACGGATTACCCCAGTAAGCATGCCAATAAGGGTGATGATAACTAGTTAACCCTTTACATCCCTAATCTCTGTTGAGAAACCTAGTATCAGATTGTTAATGACCACAAGAGGGCAGGACATTTGTTTCACGTCTTATTGAATTCTGGAACAGTACTATGGCTCCTAATGCAACACATGAATATTTCCAGTTATTTATTTCAATGATTGCTGGGCTTTTTAACAGGATTTTTATAGTAAGATTCTATATAATTTTGTTCTTGTTACTTTTTTATTTCTGTTTTGATTAGACCTTTCATTTGTCTAGAACTGGCATTATGAGTCATTCAGATGTGTTATACCATTTTTGTTCCCTCCGAATAGAAGTTGGATCACAAGGTTTGTTGAGGGTTGGAAGCAGTTACATTCTTGTGGTTCGCTAACCTTTTTTATAAAAGTGTTTTACAAAAGAAACGTGAGCTGCTGGTTTTGCTGTCTTTGCAGTGAAACCTGGTGAGTTTCATATACATTGAGTCATAGTGTCTACAGGTGACAGATAAACATCTGTACTATTCAAGTTACCGTAACTCAGAGATTAGTGGATCTGATGTTTGCAATCGTGAACATTCAGGCTTGTCCATTTTCTCAACTATAAAAGATTGTAAGTTTCATGTAACCACAGAATTCAGTTACTTATTTCTAGGCATCTACAAAAGACTTACTTCAGTCTTTCTGGAGTGCAGCTTTCTTCCTTCCTTGCACCCAGCAGACAGCAAAGGTCAAGCTTGTGTGTCCATCCACACTTACCTTCCTTTTCCCCCATACCTTGCTAGCAAAGGTATGAGGCAGATTTCAAGATGTGAACCCCCTTTGCTCTCTTCCATTCCTGCAATGGCTAGCTGAGTACATGTGCAGCATTAAATATAGCCAGGATGGGGTGGGCTTTGCTCTGCTATATGACCACACTAGAGGTAGTCAAAATCTAACCTGTGTTAGGTGACTAAAATGTAATGTTCCAAAAGAATACATTATATCTACTTACGTGGTTGCCAAAACTGTATTATCTAAGAACCTTCACAGAGTTCAAAGGAAACAGTTCCTGTAGAAGAGGCAATATATTATGCCACAGTCTAGGTTGGGAATATGCATAAATTCCTGTTAATTTTAATTTATTAAAATAGAATAGGCATAATTCTCCACCGTACTTCTATAGTTTTACAGAAGGGGATAGCATCATGGAGAATCAGGCCCAATAAGAACTAAAAAGCTGCAAAAAGATTGCTTAAATGAGGGCTCCCATGCAAATGTCCTAGAAAAAAGGTGCCTATGTACCTTTATTGAAAAGGTCTTCCAAATATAAAGCAGTGAATGGTATAAGAACATAAAAACAGCCATATTGGGTCAGACCCAAAGGTTCCTCTAGCCCTGTATCCTGTCATCAAGTAGCGACAATCCCTGTCACAGAAGAGTATGATTTCTCAGGAAATGATCAAAGAGCTAAAGGGAATGTTCTAAGTACCTTCTGTAGATTTTGTTTATTGACTAATTTTTTGTTAGTTTTGTTTTTTGTAAATCAATGTTATATGATTTTCTATAAAGATGAAGGAAATTAATCCTTGACGGTCTTAATGTTATTCTTTCCCCTTAAATCCCAGAACCATCAAGTTCAATGATGGATTGGCTAGCAAATTGCTTAACTAATTTCTCTAATGCTCCATTTCTTAGGGGCATATGCTTCAAAAAGTCAATTCACTTACACAAACAGTATTCCTGCATCATTGAGCTAAATTTGTTTATTTTTCATGGACTGTTGCTATTTAGGAAAGGATCCTAGAATTTCAGTACATTTTACAAACCATTCAGTAATTCAGTTTCTTTCCTTTCTTGTAGGTGAGAAGCGACACAACTTTGACATTAATTACAATTCCAGTTTCTTGTATGAAAAGGAAAGTGATATGATGCAAGGACGTATGATGGACCAGGCCATAAATAATGCGATCAGCTACCTTGGAGCGGAAGCACTGCGTCCCCTTGTGCAAACCCCCCCAGTTCCCACTTCTGAGATGGTCCCGGTCATCAGCAGCTTGTATCCCATACCGCTCACCCGCTCTGAAATGTCAAACGGCAACCCACAGGATACAGAGAAGAGCCATGCCCACCTTAGAGACAAAAGTTTGTCTTCTGACAGAGGCCTTTCCCCAAATAACAGTGGCCAAGACTCAACAGACACTGACAGCAACCACGAGGAGCGTCAAAATCACACCTACCACCAGAATCAGATGATCCCTTCCCAAGTCCGCAATGGCCTCCAATGCTTGAAGGAGCTCCCAAGACCATATGACATAATCAAGCCACCAACCATATGCCCACGTGATGCCTTTAAAGTTATCAATAAGGAAGGTGACATCATCGGGGTCTACAGATGTGACCATTGTCGTGTCCTATTTTTGGATTATGTGATGTTCACCATTCATATGGGATGCCACGGATTCCGTGATCCTTTTGAATGCAACATGTGTGGGTACAGAAGCCATGACAGATATGAGTTCTCCTCACATATAGCACGAGGAGAGCACAGAGTGTCCCTGAAGTAAAAGGATTAATTTCCCAAGACACCAAAGAAGCTGTTTTAGATTTTTTTTTCAGTTTGATTAAAAAATGCTTACATATTTTTGTGCCAATTCTAAAAATGCTAATGCCCCTCATAGTAGCAAAGTAATGATGGGCTTTATTTTTCAAAATGCAGTATTCTGTAGCATCTGTGCCTAGATACTGGGGTGACTGGCACTATATATAAATACCAAAGATAGACAGACACAGATTTTTGTATGAACTTTATTTTTGTGAAAAGTAATAGCAATTTAAGATATGTTTTAAAAGTATTTTAACATGTATTTTTGTTAGAACATTTGCTTCTGGTAATAGCAAAATGGCAGTTTAGCTGTATTATGCCGTGAAAAAGAGAGTCAAACGTTGATGTAATAATTCTCATTAAAACATTGAGAAGATCGTCCATCCTTACTGCCCTTTTCACTGGCCTGTCACAAGCACCATGTTCCAACCAATAACACAGAAAGGCCATGTCTATGCTAGGAAATTATTTCGAAATAAGTTATTTTGAAATAAAAACTCCCAGAATAACTATTTTGGAATAGCGTGTCCACACTACAGGGAAGCCTCGAAATTAGTCCGAGGAAGGCTCCCATAATGTAGACGCACTATCTCGACTTACAGCCTCAGGAAGTACTGGGGAGTAATTACTTTGAATGACTTTGGGAAGTAGTTATTTTGAAATAGCATCAGTAGTGTGTGTCCACACTACCGCTATTTTGAAATAACCAGCCTGTTATTTTGTCGTGTGGATGCTCCGCTTGTTGTTTCGAAATCAGGGGAGTTATTTTGAAATAACTCCCTAGTGTAGACCAGGTCCCAGAGACACTTTCTGTTATTGTTTCACTTCCTGAGGTATTCCTAAAATGGCCAAGTTATTGAAACACAGAAAACACAGTATCCTCAGGTATGTATCAAATTACTTTTCAGTGTTTCCCCCAGAGTCTGAGAGTGTGTTGTCTCACCACACTTCCGTTTTCCTTATCCACTCAGTCCACTTTCTTTAATCTCTCCCCCCAATCACCAATTAATAAGTCATGTGAGCTATTTTAGGGGTTTGTGTTTTTTAACTGTGTATGCTTTTTGAGACTATTTGTTGGCTTGCCTCTGAATTTGGAGGAAATCCAACTTTTTTTGATTGATCAAGTATGTGTCTTTCTAACAGAACAAAAGTGCAATCCCTCTTCCATTGCCATCAATAGCAAAACTTATACTGACTTCACCTGGTGCAGGGTCTAAAACTGCAATGGGCAGGCAAAATACCAATTGAGGCAAACAGAATTTTTGCTTATCTAAGTTCTGCAGATTGGACTCTATGAGGTTATTGTAGCTCAGGGTTACTCAACTTTGGAAGCCCGGCAGGCCACAATGATACTCACAGCACATGCCAAGGGCTACAACTTAAGTGTGATTGCATATACATGCAAATATATATGCACATACATGCAAATAGCTTCTTTCACACTGACAGGCTTGAGTATAAAGATTAATGCAAGACTACACAACACACAGGCCCTATTTAAGCCAGTTCTGTTGATATTAATAAAATGCAATAGTTACCTGATTTCCACCCATATGACAACACTTTTAAAGAGTGATGACACATCTTAACAGAAGACCATTATATTGACTACTTTTTTGTTTTAGCTCCCACCCCCAGGCCGCAAACAAACAGGCCGCATGTTGAGTATCCCTGCTGTAGCTCATAGGGTATGTCTACACTGCAGAAGATTGAACAGGCCGCTGTTGATCTTCCAGGATTCGAATTAGCGGTCTAGTGAAGGGCCCAAGTCTATTTTCACTGGTGTTACCCATGTGAGAAGAAAGGTAGGTTCAAAATGTACTGGATCAGATGCTACCCTCAAATCTTACTGATGTCCATGCAATTGCATAGATGAGCAGAGTTTGACTCAATATATTTTGGATTTAGCGTTGCCAAGTGGAGTCATAGTGTCCTGGCAAATATTAACAGTAGCAACCGTGAGAATCTTCATGTAAGAATGTGTGGGAGTGGACAATTCAATCACACCGTCTGGTTTTACATGGGGATATCCCTTAGAGTGAAAAGTGCTGTTTTGCAAAATGAGTATTTACGATTACTTTGAAGCCAGTTTTTAAAATAATCTAATCATTGTTCTGCAGCTTTATTATTAGTCACTGTGCTGAAGATGTGAATATGATAATTTTGCTGAGTGTATGTTTATTTTTTAAAACCTTTTATATAATGATGCTAGATGTGTTCTGCTGGATTTTTTTTTTAATCCAGTGGGTATTTAGCATGAACTTTTATTTTGTACTTTTTTCCAGTGTTGTGTAAACTGCTGTGTAATATGTTTCACCTTTTTGCATGGAGCAAAAGTGGGAGCTAGTGTTCTGAACAGAGAACTGAGTATCAGGAAATATGGAATTCTAATGCGGTCTCTTGACACTGGCTTCCTCTGTAATCTTGGACAAATCACTTCACTTCTCCATGATTTATTTTCCTTGTGTAAAAAGGAGATGATGATATTTTCTCTGCCTGATAGGGGAATGTGTGAAGATTAATAAAATTACTGTTTGTAAAATGCTGTGATGTTGACAAGTGCTAAATATTGCTGTATCTTTTAGTGGGGAGTCGGGAAAGTATTTTTGTCAATTTGTGTTCAGTTTGTGGCTACATAGTTGTAAAATATTTTTGTGAATCCCTTTGTGGTAGAAAACTTATTACCTAGGACATTTCTAGTGACTTGCATGGATGCTCCTCCTACTCTTCCCCCTGCTCCCCAATACAACCTTGCCACAGCGCTACTACAAAACCCTTCAGTTGAATTACTGTAAGATCAGATAAGGGCCATTAGGTTCATGCCCAGTATATTTGGAAATACTTTGGAATGGATCTCTTACAATAGGAGGTTGGCTAAAACATACCGTATTCTTCTTTATTTCCTGTCTTCAGTAACTGTGAGCTGATGGAACAGTTTCTACTTTTCATTCCAAATACAGCTGTATTCTCATGGGAAAGATGATCATATATATGTACACTGTAGAAAAAATGTTTCTCATTAGTGTTAAAACCAGATGAATAGGAAAAGTATAAATAGTGAAGTGTTACGTAGTTATTGGCCCAGGAAACACCTCGGTTTACTACATGTATCTTATATAAAATACCACCAGCTTCTTTCTCACGCCACCATGGAATCCTTGAAGATTATTTTGCCCAGAATGTACTCTCCCACTCTTCACTTCTTGTTCAGCTAGGCTGGGCTTCCACCACCTACCCATTATTTCCCAGATCAAATGAGCAATCAGCCACTGAGCCTGTGAAAAGTTCAGTTTGAACTACATTGACAGGTGCTTTTCTGTCTTTCTTTAAAAGAGGTTTCACAGTATCTGCCCCAAGTAGGCAGATATTTCTCACCACGGTTCAGGCAAAAAAAAGTGTGAAGATATATTGCCCCCTTCCAAAAAAAAAAAAAAAAAAAAGCTGTTCCTTGCCATTTTCTGGGCCCGGTGATGAGTGACCTCCTCATGAATTTGCTGTTGAACAATCACATGTTGAGTTTTAACTCAACCATTTTTTAAAATGGTCTTTTTAATGAGTATATTTTGTCTGACATGTAATTCCTCAATTTCACGAGTCTGTGTTTGGGACTACTTACACGTGGGCCTAGGACTCAGTTGATCACATATTGGGATTGAAGCTAGAAGATTACAAGAGGCTCATTCCTGCAAAGTGCTGAGTACTCTGCTTTCCATTTAAGTCAGGATCTGCCCCCTAATTTAAAAGGATCTGCTCCCTAATTGGCATAAAATTGCGCACATTTTAATACTAAGCTGTAGCTCAGAGACATTAAAGATTTCATCTTGCAATGCTTTCTCCTGATTTCAGTTGCCTTCTACTGGATCAAAAGGAAAGATTGCATGGTGAAGCAAGCAGCTTGTTATGGCCATCTCTGTTTATCTAAAAGAAGGTGGATCTCATCGCTGGATGCTGAGAGCCACGTTTAGCTTGCAAGATACATCTTGCCAACTCCTGCTGCAAAGAGTTCAAACAACAGAGTTGAAAACCCTGCTGATGACTTTGCAAAATAACCTGAACTGCAAAATGAAAAAACATTTGCAAACTGTTGCTAGCCTAATGTATTCTACTGGCCTATTTTAACAATGCTGTTTCAGTCAATTTCAGTATGAAAATAAAGTTTACATAGGTATTTTTGTGAAATGCAGCCTATTCAACAGTTTTCTCTCAGCCAATTCTTTTGTTGTATTAATTGATAAATTACGCACATACAAATGATTTTATTGTATCATTAAGGAACCAATCATATTTTTGTTTAACGTTTTATTGAATTTTTGAAGGACAGACCTACAAAAACAAGATCTAATATTTATAATTCCTAAAGAGGTCTCCGCAGATATAACAAATATATGGAATGCAATTTGCAAAGTGCCCAACATAAGGGGGCCCTTCATCCCTGACTGGTGCTTTTAGATGCTGCAAAATACAACTAATAATAACACTCCCTATTATGAATTACTTTTTGTATTTAATTAAGACTAATTAATCCAAATAGGCAGCCTCCAGATTCCCAGTGTTGAGAATTTATCTTACGTAACGTACATCTATCCAATTTCATATTTATAAACCAAGAAATTGAGATGAAACCTATAGTCAATATATAAGTTATGTGTTATACCCTGAAAGGATGAGTTGAATGATTGTGATTAAATTAACAAAATGTTAAATAGTTTCTTAATATAACTCTGTTGAATTTAGAGATTTAACTTTAATAATACTACTCTTCTAATTGCAGAAAAACTATTCCAGTACTCAACACTAATTCATACATTGATTATACATACACCAAAAGGGAGCTGTTGTTTCACTTTTTGGGTTTATATTGCACTTTCCCTGTATTATAGGTAAATCAGCACATAAAACTGGATAACGGGCCAAAGTCTTCCCTGGGAGCCACACAAGTAATTCCTAACAAGTTCTCAAGGACTTTTGTGTGCATATTTCTGATGGCAGAGTTTAGTCTTAATTTGCCCCTCAATGTATTAAGAATCCCCATCACTTTGGGCTCTTTGTTACTGTAGCCTTGGAGATAGGTCACAGGCAGCTAACTGGTAAGCATCACCCTTAGTGGATGATGCTTATGGGGTATGTTTAACTGGCAGTCCAGCTGGACTGGACCCTGTCTGCTGTGGGTGGGTGGGTGGGGCTGCTCCAACCCAGCCAGACCCATGACGTGGTGCAGCGGGCTCTGCTGGATCATAGCAGCCTGGCCAGAGCAGCCTCTGCCTGTGACAGACACAGCCTGACCAGAGCAGACCCATCTGCAACAGGAGGCTGGGCCCCCATGATTTGGGGGTGTGACATGGTGGCCACTCCAGCCCATTTGGACTGGTCCAGTCCTCCACCTGTCCCTGTATAACTGGTTAACTAATTAAAAGGTATTTTATGTTCCTGGCAAGACGCCTTCTAGTTTGATTTGCTAGTGGAAAATAATGTACACTGTAAATCCGGCAACAGATTTGAATAACAGAAATTCCATTTATCTACATATACTGCCTGACTCGTGAGCTGAAGTGGCTTTACATGCTTACAGGGTCAAAGGCCTGTTTCACACTCTTCATGCACAGTCCAAATTTACAGGCTTTGCACAGGTCTTTAATAGGCTTGCCAGATGGTAAAATACCAAACAACCACCAAAAACACCAGGAAAAATTTTGTTGAACCAAAAAAAAAAGGACCCTGAGAGTTGTTAAGAAAAAAAAAAAAACGGGCCCCTTTAAAAACTGCATGCTGAAGCTTTTTGGCCCTAACAAGCTGCCGTCTTGCCTCGGGCTGGACAGCTCCCCGATAAGCACTAGGGTTGCCAGGCTGCCTCCATATTGAGCTGGACAGCCTGGGATTTTCGCCTCCTGGCTGGGAAAAAATCAGAAAGTACTGAACATTTTAGGTGTCTGGTATTTTTTTGAATTTTTTATTGGACAGGAGGTGAAAATAACGGACTTTCCGGTTCAATACCAGACACCTGGCTACTCTAGCCTTTGAAAGCACTAGGTGCATATAGAAATACCAAAAATGGAAAGAACTACTCTTCTCCCTTAACCCAGTAGCTTGGAGTGTTTGGTTGGCTAATCTGATGCCACCGTTACAGGCAAAGGCACCTGTGAGTGATGTTTAGGCCTGTAGATTCTTGTAGTGGTGGATCTATTATTTAATCCAGGCTTGCCCCTGCCTCTTTCCTCTGTGTTTCTGGAACTGTGGAACAGAACTTTTTTTAAAAGTGCTTTAAGTACACTTATTTTTAGTTTTCTATACCATTGGAGAGTTCTGTGGAAGGCTCGATTATCCAAGAGTTTCTGCAAGACTAGCTGTGCGGAGCTCTCTAAAGCACATCAGTTGGAGGGAAACCAGTGGAAGAAATAGTTTCAAGTGAATACCGTGACAGTCAGCAGGCCCCCTTTTTTGCATTCATTTTAACAGCTCCAGACTTGTTCACACTTATTTCATTCCCTCCTGACGCTTTTCACCGCAATAAACTGATCCAGCTTAAAAGAGAGAGAGAGAAAAAAGAAAAAAAGTCAGCACATATTTTTTCTTCTTTCTTGTCACCTACTTCCTTTCTACCACCCAGTAAAAACATAAAAAAACTATAAATGATTTTCTCCCCTGGCTATGAAACTTTCACACTAAGTCTGAAAGAATTGTTTAAACAATAGCTTCAGAGGGGCAGCTGAGTTAGTCTGTAACTGGAAAGTCTTAAAAAACAATGAATAGTTTAGTAGCAGCATAAAGACTAACAAAACATGTAGATGAAACGAAAGACAGAACTATGTAGCACTTTAAAGGCTAACAAGATGGTTTATTAGTTGATGAGCTTTCGAGGGCCAGACCCACTTCCTCAGATCAATATGTGGAAGAAAATCGGCACAACCATATATACCAAAGTGATGCAATAAAAAAAATGAATGCATGTGAAATTGACAAATCAATTTCATATGCGTTCATTTTTTTGATTGTATCACTTTGGTATATATCGTTGTGCCGATTTTCTTCCACATATTGATCTGAGGAAGTGGGTCTGGCCCACGAAAGCTCATCACCTAATAAACCATCTTGTTAGCCTTTAAAGTGCTACATAGTTCTGTCTTTTGTTTCAGCTAGACCAGACTAACGCGGCTGCATCTCTATCACTATAAAACATGTAGATGGTATCATGAGCTTTCATGGGCAAACCCCACTTCTTCCAGATCCAAGAATACATAAGGGAAGGGGCTGGGGGAGGAGGGGAAAGAAAGGGGAAAAAAGACAGTGAACAGATTAAACTTAAAAAACAACAAATAGTATGGTAGCACTTTAAAGACTAACAAAATATTTGTTGTTTTTTAAGTTTATTCTATACAGACTAACTCTGGCTACCCCTCTGAAGCTAGTGAATGGATCGCTCAAGTTATCAGAGACTGATAAGAATAATTAGCACCTCCGTTGTTTGGTTGGTTGGTTAAGAAAGTCATTAGGATGTGGAAGGTAATGTGCCAGTCAGCCGATATCTCTGTTCATTCTAATCTGATAAGAATTAAATTTGTAAATTAAGTTAAATTCCAAACCTTCTCTGTGTATTTGGCATGTGGAATTGGCCTGAAACAACATGGTGACTTGGAGATCCATTAATGAGTATCCAGGCAGAAGAACACTGGAGAATAGAGAACACATTAATCTTCCTGGACACTCATTAATGGATCTCCAAGTCACCATGTTGTTTCAGGCCAATTCCACAACATTTTGGAAGAGCTGTTGCGCTCTTTCGAAAGCCCTGTGTTCCTCATTTTATGAGGAATAAGGGCTCTTCTGAAAGAGGATGTTTTTCCGACATTTGGCCCTATGTAGACAGGCCAAATGTCAGAAAAGCGTCTTCCGAAAAAAAATTGGAAAAAGGTGCGTACCTTTTTCTGAAAAAAACCCAGCAGTGTAGACATAACCTGGGTTATGAAGTGAGAGAGATAAATGGCTAGGATTAAGTCTAGGCTATTTCTGTTTCCTCTGAAGTTAATTATGAAACTCCCACAGACTTGAATGCAAACAGCCTTGGACCAATGAGCGTTTGTGAAGCATGTTGAGATCCTTGGATGAAAGACATGATAACTGTGCAAATAGCTATTATTTGCTATTTAGGAGACATTTAAAAATACTACACAGACAGGGCGGGATTTTCAGCATCCATAATTGGCCCAATTTTTTAAGAAGAACCCAACTCCTTTTGTGGTACCTAAATAAGGACCGCATACTCCAAAAAGCTCTGCACCCAACTTTCTTAGCTCTTTGGAACAGCTGGCCCTTAGTTAAAAAGAATCACAGTCACTAATACAGATTGAACCTCTCCAAACCTGTACCCTCCGGACTGGACCAATGCCTAACTGGAGAATTTGCTGAACCATGGGAGGTCTATATTGTCTAGCAGCATCACTAACACTTCCACTGCTGACTGGGCCATGCCTACCCAGCAGCGTCTATACAGCTAGCCATTATTTCGAAACAATGTCGAGCTGGAGGACTTCTTACTCTGACTCCTGTAACCCTCATGTCACGAGGAGTAAGGGAAGTCGAAAGAAGTAGTGTATCTTAATTCAACTTTTGCCCTGCAGGGTAGACGTGGCCTTAGGGGTGAATTACAGTAATTCCTCATTTAACACGTGCCCGCTTAACACATTTTCACGATAGCATGATTTTTTTTTTTTAGGGAATGTTTTTTGAATGACACTACTGTCCCCGGAATAACACAATTTCCCCAGCCAGCCTGTTGCCAGGGTTGCGCGGGGCTTCCCCCGCCTCCCTGCAAAGGAGGGTTTGCCGCTCGCCATGCCATTCCCTGGTGACCCCCAACCCTCTCGCCAGACACAGTGCGGATCCCGGCAGACCCATCACAGGGGCATACTTCCAACCCCATTCCCCTCCCCTCTCCTCCCCTCCCCTTCCCCAGAGCCAAACACCTCCCCTCTCTCCTGTAATCTAGTCCTCTTTCTCCCCCAACCTTATGTCCCGGTCCCAACAGACACCACTGCTTGAAACGCAACCCCCACCTTTTCTATTCTTTTCAGTGGGAAAATTGACTCCACATCGCACGTTTTCACTTAACACGATCATTTTCTGAAACATATCTATAGTGTTAAATGAGGAATTACTGAATTGCTAAATAACAGCACAGAACACTGAGAGCCAGGACTAGTGGCTGTGAACAAACTTTAGGGATTGTGGGAAACTTGGCCACGCCCATGATAAGTGGACATCTGGCTAAGTAAAATCATGCCTGACCATGGATGTTGCCAGACCTGAGAGTGTTGGACTACAAAGGTTCAACCTGTAGAGTGAGTAGCAATTATGAGAATGATCCCATTAACTTCACGGCCTATGTAAAACAATTCAGTCAAGTATAAAGGATGCACATTACCACACCGGTGAGAGTGGATGCATACTAAGCAAACTGCACTTTGGGGAAGGAAGTTTACCTTCACAAGTTATCAGACCAAGGCCCTCAAGGGAATCGCTCTCTTTCTCCTTTTCCTGGCCCATGTGCTGTCATGAGGCTAACCTATGAAGACATTCCATCATAGGAAGGTTATATTTGTATTGTGATTTGCATATCAGCAAACCATTGCACCTGTGCCACTGGTGAAACTCTCCAGGGAGCGAGAGTGCAGAATAGTAACTAACAATTGCAACATGCAGACTTGCCTGTGAAAAGAAAGTCCCTGCAGACAATTGTTTTTAGAAGAATCCACTTTCCTTTCAAGAGCTACTGAGCTAAAACCTCTACTACTGCTTTAGTGTGTAAAAGCAAATACATGTTTTAAAGTGAGATTGTTTTAAAATCAGCAGGTTCAGATAGCCAGCTCTTTTAAAAGTCTTATAAGCAAGCTGAGGAAATTGCTAGACCGTTAATACTGATTTTCAATAAAGGAATTAAAGGAAGGTAAAATACTCAATGCTAATCAATGTGCCTTTATGGATAACAGACTACTGATATATTTTTGATGAGATAACAAATTTCGTTAATAGTGTTGATGTAATATACCTAGATTTCTGTAAGGCCTATGACTTGATACAGCTCTTGATTAGAAAACTAGAGCACTATAAAATTCACACGACATGCAATAAATGAATTAAAAACTGGCTTGTTGGTTGGTTTCAAAATTATAAAGGGGAATCTTCAAGCAGGAGTGTTTTTAGTGAGGTCCCTCAGGCATCGGTCGTTGGCCCTATACTATTTCCCATATTGCCCTAAACTTTTTGTAGGCCTTAAACTTTTCATAGGACCTATGCAGGAGCGGCTTGAGGCCGGCCGTGGCAGCTGGCACCCCAGGTGGAAGGCGCGATCAGTGCCCTCACCTGCACGGCTGTCAATGGCCGTGACGTCATCATTGGGTGCTGCAGGCTGGCGGCGCCCCAGGCGACCGCCGAGTCTGCCTAGGCTCACGGGCCGCCCCTGGACCTGGGGACTGTCCCTATTGTGCCTAATGGATGATCCAACCCTGCTTACTCACACTCAGAATACAAGGCTGGGCACCAAACATTTGGGGCATGCTGGGTCTTAATGTCCACTCACCCGCCTCTTCCTATCTCCGTTCTACGGCTCTGCTTCCTCCAGAGAGCATCTAGTGAACTCAACAGTGACAGAGCGATTAGCAGGCCCTGCGAACAAGCCGGTTGAGTGGGAACACAGCCATTCCACAGGCATTTGGATTCAGTTCTTAAAAGTACTGTGAGAGACGACAGGACCTGAGTTTAAAATTTGCTTTAAACGTATTTCATTTGTGTGGGGCTGCAGATTATAAAATCACACATCTGAAAAATCACACAGACTCTGGCTGTCAATCGTATTGCATAGGGCCCCATAAATCCTCAGGACAGCCCTGGTTATCCCAAACAAAAAACAGGACTATGTAGCACTTTAAAGACTAACAAGATGGTTTATTAGTTAGTCTTTAAAGTTTATTAGTTAGTCTTGTTAGTCTTTAAAGTGCTACATAGTCCTGTTTTTTGTTTCAGCTACACCAGACTAACACGGCTACATTTCTATCACTGGTTATCCCAGGCAGAGTAAACTCCCGCAGGAGAGAACGCACAAGCGTCCCCATGAAAACATAAGGTTTGCCATCCCCACCAGAAGCTTAAACCCCCACCTCTGTCCCTTGCCGTGACCTAAAAGGGTGTTACATATGGGAGGGGGACATTTTTTTCTCTTTAACCTCTGAGGACAGGATGAGAAGCAAGGGGCTTAAATTGCTGCAAGGGAGGTTTAGGTTGGACATTAGGAAAAACTTCCTACCTGTCAGGGTGGTTAAACTCTGGACTAAATTGCCTAGGGAGGTTGTGGAATCTCCATCTCTGGAGATACATAAGAGCAGGCTGGATAAGGAAGATCTAGACGGTGCTTGGTCCTTTCGTGAGGGCAGGGAACTGGACTTGCTGACCTCTCAAGGTCCCTTCCAGTTCTAATTTTCTAGTATTCTATGATCTACCTGTTCAGCATACGCTGTGATCTCCTAGCGCAGGAGTGGGGAACCTCAGGGCCCGGGGCTGCATCTGGCCCCCAGCTTGCAGGGATCCAGCCCCCAAGGCTCAGTGCACCCCTCCAGCACTGGGGAGCCCACACTGTTGCTCCAGCCCCACTGCCATCCCACCATGGGGCTGGAGCGCACAAAATGTACTCACCGGGGCCCCCCTAAGCTCTTGTGTGCGAGGGGAATGTGGGGAGGGCTCTGTCTCCTTGAGTTGTTTTATTTTGTTTTTGTTTTTTGCTTCTCACTTGTGTGCGGCCCCCCCGACTGATTTTTCTGTGGGTCAGCAGCCCCCGACCCCAAAAAAGGTTCCCCACCCCAATCCTAGAGTGTCACTTTCTCCTGGACTTGTGCTGTGACACGGACACTGGCTACATCTGCACAGCTTCCCTCTTCTGCAAAAGCCTATGCAAATGAGGTGTGGATTAGCATATTGCTGCGCTTCATTTGCATAATTAATTAGGAGCCGATTTTGCGCAAGAGCCTGCACTGAGCTGCGTGGAGTGGAAATCCCTCCACTGCACAAGGCAATGGCTATTGCCAGCAATAAGAGGTGCCGAGGCCGGCAGTGTGGGGGGGGAGAACTTTGCAAGGGCCAGTTTTGTGCCCCTCAGCTGGGTAGCTTCACACTACACCAGGCTCCTGAAACCTGAGCTTCCTCCAGCTCCCTTCCTCGCACTGCTAGTGCTGGCGATGATTCATGAGGCGGAGATAAAGCCCACGCTCCCATTTCATTTCCAGAGGTGGCCTCTGCCTTTGCATGAACAGCAGCCAGGCCTGAAGTGATCTGGCTGGAGTTCCCATGTCTGGGTGGGCTGCAGACAGTGTCCCTTCTCCCACAGAGCTGGTGAGCGTTCACCCAAGCTCCCTGCCTGTCCCCTTGCTGCCGGCTCTAGGTACAGACAGGTGGCTGGCAGCCAACAACTGGGGACTGCTTCTCCCCAAGTCTACCCATACACGTCGGGATGTTACATTTCGATTAACTGACTAGTCGATTAGTCGATAGGCCGTCTCCGCCTTTGAAGTGTACACTTCAAAACCAAAAGCGCTGTGTGGAGCTTGAGGTCAGCTAAGGACTCCCCCGCTGACCTCGGCTCCGTGCGGTGCTGCTGCTTTGAAACACTGTAGGGAGCCCAGCGTCAGGCTGCACACGGCATTTCAAAGCGGCAGCGCCGCACGGAGCCCGGGGGCTGGTCCTGGGCTCCACGCAGTGCTGCCGCTTTGAAACACCCCCCCTTTTCTCCTCCTTGCTGCCTCTTTCAGATAGAAGCTTCAGGTGGTAGGTGAGTTAGTCTGTACAGGATACACTTAAAAAACAACAAATAGTCTGTTAGCACTTAATGGAGTAACAAAATAGGTAGATGGGATCATGAGCTTTCCTAGGCACAGCCCACTTCTCAACTGAAGAAGTGGGCTGTGCCCACGAAAGCGCATGTTACCATCTTGTTTTGTTAGTCTATGCAGAGCTACCAGACTCTTTGTTGTTTTTTAAGTTCTTTCTGATTGAGACAGCAAGCAGGGGGGAACGACTAGTTGACGACTGTGTGGACTACCTGACTAGTCGTTCACATCCCTACGCCTACGCCCATAGCTTGGGACTCTCCTCTTGGGGGAAGCGCCTTGTGATAGGATGGTCTAGGCGTGGTACCCGACTGCTGCACAAAGTGAACTAGCTTGTCCCTGACCCTTTCCACAAAGTGATGTTAAGTTGATATCCTCTAGTTCAGCGGTGGGGAACCTAAGGTCCGGGGGCCGGATGTGGCCCCTTGCTTCCCTGGATCTGGCTCCCTGAAGTTAGGGTCCCCCCCCCCACCAGTCCCTCGTCGTCCCACCATGGGGCAGGAGCACACAAAACCTGCTAGCCTTGGTCCCCCCAGGCTCTGGTGTGCCATGGGGATGTGGGGAGGGTCTTTCTCCTTCTCAGTTGGGGGCCACGTCAGTGCGGGTGTGGTTTTTCTTCTTTGCTTCTCGCTTGTGATTTGTCTGTGACTCAGCAGCCCTTCACCCCAAAAAGGTCCCCCATCCCGTTCTTTGGACTCAGGGGTTTCCTGACTGTCTCCAGAGAGGCAGGACAAGGTCATGCTTGTATCATGGTAGTTGCTGCTTGGCGGAAAGCCGCCGGTCCAGGAGTCCTGGCATGACAAGATGCTCTCGGCTGTTAAACTGTTTTTTAAAAAAAAGAGTCAGTTTCCAGCCCCTGTGAAAGCCAAAAAACCCGGCCCCGGCTCAAAAGCCCGCTGGCGAAGGCAGCCCCAAATGCATGGGCGAGGGTACTTAAAAAAATGCCTGATTTTTAAGCCCATCTCATGATGTGAATGCTCAAAGTCCCCAACCCTGTAACTCATTTTTCCCACTGTCTGCCTGTCTTCCCTGGGTTAACCCCCCCTCCCTACCTCCCGCCTTCACCCCTGCCCCTCAGAGTGGAGAGAGTTAGTCAAATTCTCATCAACCACAGACTTAGGTTGTGGGGGGGAATGTCTCTTCAGCTTCTGGTCTCTTTGATGTCACTGATCTGAACCCTGCGTCCCGCAGGTGCTGCTGCTGTTGCCATGGTGAGGGAGACAGTCGGCCCCTGACTACTTTGTCTGATTAACATTGACTTAAAAAAAAAAAAAACCCAACCCAGAAAGGAAAGAGCCACGCAGAGCTGTGTCTGGCCTCCCAGCGGAGCAGACGGGTCTCAGGCGTGCAGCAGAAGGTAGCCACGGTCAGGGGGCGAGTGGTGAGGGGAGCAGCAGCTGCTGTTGATCTTGTTCACACCTCCACCCCCATCCCAAACACTACAGGCAGAACCCACGACAACAACAACAACGGCTCCTCTTAGATACAGCCTTCATCTGTCGATTGTAAAGCGCCGCACAAAGGAGGTCAGCGTTATTAGCTGCAGGGGGGGAGAGGAGAGGACTGAAGTTCAGAGCGGGGGAAGGAGATCTTCTGGGTCTCAGCCCAGTGCTCTCTCCACTAGGCCACACTGCCTTTTCTGTAGTTCAGTAGTGCCTTACAGGGGGGAAGGGGAGCAGCATCCCAAGACGCTGAGCTGGGATTGGACAGGCCTTCGGACACTAGTTTAACACTTGTCAGACATACCTCCTAGACCCTGCCACAGACTTCCTGTGTAACCTTGGACAACTCACTACCCCTCTCCATGCCTCCAGTGCCCACCCGTGCCTTGGGGATAACAGCCTTGCCCTGTCTCACAGTGCAGTTGGGAAGATGCCTGTGTGACAGTCTGCGAGGTGCTTGTCTCACCCATGTGAGACACCGAGGCTTCATCTACACTGCCAGTTCTCCTGCCTTCCCCTCCCGGTGGCAGAAAATATGCGAATGAGGGACTCATTAGCATAAGTTGTGACCTGATTAGCATATTTTCTGCTGAAAAAACTGGCCCTTTCCCGAGAATGCAGCCTCTCTTCTCTTGATGCACCCTTCCCCTCCCTCCGACATCTCGTGATGTGTGGCTTTTTCACCCCAGACCTTGGCAGAGCCTGCCATGCCTCTTCCATGGGAGACAGTTTCCCGGTGGGGGAAACTGAGGCACGGAGCAGGGCCGGGTCTTGCCCAAGGTCAGGGAGAGAAACAGTGGCAGAGCCGTGCTGGGTTCTGAGCCCTCGGAAACCAGGCTGGCGAGCAGCGTCCATGCATCCGCGTGTCAGAGCATAGAAAAACAGAGCGATGCCCTATACAGTGACTCAGAATATTACCGCGCCCGCAGGGTGGAGCAGTATACCCCCCCGTTTCCTCGTTCCCTGCCCCCTGTAAGGGGGCCTCTCCTTGCTGTGAGATGAATTCCCAGGCTGGCGCTGCGCCCGCCTGGCTGGCAGACACCCTGTGTCATCTAGAGAAGGAGAAAGGGCCCTGTGGGGCTTTCTCACCCAACCTCCCAGCTCCCCCCACATTCATTTCAGAGCCAGCCTCGGCGACGGCTCGGCGGCCACAGGAGCCGAATGGCGAACGCCGAGAATGGCTTCTGAGAAATGGTGCCTGGGGCTTAATCATCCAGGGCCTTTCTGTGGTTTCTCTCTCTTATATCATCTTCAAAGTTCAGTCACGCTGGGCGCCCACACGCTGGCTGGCCTTGCAAAAGGGCGGCGGTGGGGCAGGGAGCCGGCGAGCGCCAACGAGCGCTGCCGTGGCTGGTGCTGTCGACGGCCCCTGGTCCTAGGGGGTGAGGGTGGAGGGGGCGGGGGGTCCCGCCCACCCCACTAAGCTGCAGAAGCCGAGCTGGGAGCGCTTTGGGCGGCCGGCGCTGGCTCGGCTGGGCCGGCGAGGCTCACGCACGGCACTTGAGGGATGCACAGGCAGGGCCTGCTGTGGGCTGAGGCATTCTGCTGGGGGTAGACTGGCGGGGAGGTGGCCTAGGCCCACGCCCAGGGCGCTGTAGCCCGAGGGCGCGGGACAACTGGGCGTGGGCGTTGCTGGGCGCAGGGGGTGCAGGGTACTGGGACGGGGGGCAGGGCAGGCTGGAAGCGCAGGGCAGCGGTTGGGGGGCACAGCCGAAAGGGAAGCGCAGGGGTTGGAATGAAGGGGGCACTGTGCAGAGATTAGGGGCGAAGGGGGCACAATGCAGGGTTAGTGGTAACGGGGCGCAGGATGGGGGCCGGGTTGCCAAGTGTCCAGTGTTCACCCGGACAGTCCGGTATTCGCATCCCCCGCCTAGTACAAAAACCAGAAAATACCAGGCATGTGAAATGTCCAGCATTTCCCGTTTCTCTCGGACAGAAGGCCGGCAGGGACAACTTCCCCCGGCTGCGTCTGGTGAGGGCAGGGGAGTGAGGAGTGCACGGCCATTTAAAGGCGCAGCGCTTTTTTTTTTTTTTTCCCTCAACAACTTTGGTCTCCCCCTTTTTTTCTTCTCAACAGAATTTTTTCGCCGGTGTTTTTTTTTTGGGGGGGGGGGTTCAGTAATTTTGGTTAAACTATCAGGCAACGCTAGATGAGGGTGCAGGAAGTCCATGAGTGCCAGTGGAAATGGGGGAGGGTGCTGTGCCCACTGGGGTCAGAGGCACCAAACACAAATTTGCCCAGGGTGCCATTTTCCCTAAGGCCGGCCCTGCCTAGACGCACCCGTAGCGACTCCCCTGGAAAGCCCCAGCAGGGCCACTAAAGATCCATGGAGCGACAGTCCGCCCAGCGTCAGGGCTGGCTTGCGCTCCATCTTGGCTTTCCATCTTCCTCACTGCCCCCACGCCAGCACCGGGTCCCGGCCGCAGTGGGCCGCTCTCCGCACTCCCAGCCCGGCAGGGCTGTGCGGCAAACAGCCGCCCCCCATAGCAACAGCAGCCGCCCCGCACCAGGCTTCTGGGCGGATGTCTGGGGAGGTCTGATCACACAGGGCCACCGGGGCAGCTCTGAGGGAGAAAAAACGTGGTTGTAGTGCTGGCCTCGGGCTTTCCCTCGCTGTTTGTAGCCCATAGAGGGTGGGGGTCTGTGACAGCCCACACTCTAGCCTGGGGGGGGCCTCAGGCCTGGGGGCCGATTGCGGCCCTCAGCTTGCCTGGATCTGGCCCCCGAGGCACAGGGCTCACTCCAGCATTGGGGAGCCCATGCTGGCTCCAGCCCCCCTCACACAAAATCTGGTGCACACAAAATCCACTAGACCCCCCCCCCCCCCCCGGCTCTGGTTCGCAAGGGGAATGTGGGGAGTGGGAGAGTGTCTTTCTCCTCAGTGGGGGGGGGGGTTTGCTTCTCACTTGTGTGTGACCTCCGACTGATTTGCACACCCCCCCACGCCCTAAAGAGGCTCCCCAGCTCTGCTCTAGCACCTCAGTGGTGAAAATTCCTGGCTCCAAATGGCCAGGGGGCCGTTCCTCCGTCACTTCTGTCTTTTCGAGGCCCTGCCTGTAGCGGCCTCGCTGTCAGAGGGTGCTGGGCCCGGCTGGGCCCCCCCGGAACCGCTGGGCGGTGCAGACAGCTCAGCACTTTCAAAATCCAGGCCACAAGGGCCAAGTCCCGCATGATGCTGAGCCCCCCTGGGAAGTGCTGGGTCCCCCCAGGCTCCTGCCCAGGTCTGGGGGAGCCAAGGTCCCTCTCCCCCACCCCCGTGGACAAAGCAAGCCGGCAGGGTGGGTCTTTGGCCAGGAAATCCTGCC
Source organism: Pelodiscus sinensis (assembly GCF_049634645.1). Classification (NCBI taxonomy): domain Eukaryota; kingdom Metazoa; phylum Chordata; order Testudines; family Trionychidae; genus Pelodiscus; species Pelodiscus sinensis. Next base: position 11,410,294 of record NC_134739.1, read on the forward strand.
CCCCGCTGAAGTTAATGGGCCTTTGACAAGAGAGCGACTTTTGCTGGCCTCAGTGGGAGCCACGTTTGGGCCGCGGGGGGATAGGCCCCTACAGGGCACCTGTGGGGGGTGGTGACGACCTACCCCCTGTAGGCATGGGGGGCGGCGGCAGTGGCAGGCTGGGGGCCGTGGGGAAGCAGAGGGATTGGCGGGAGGGACTGGATGCGGGCTGAGGTGCCCATGGGATGCCCTGGCGCGGCGGGATCTCGGCTGGACTCATTTCGGAGCTGGCTGGAGGAAACCCCTGGAGGCCCAAGATCAGCAGCAGCTGCAGGGGCAGGCAGGCGGGGGGAGACCCTTCTCCACCCTCACAACAGCTGCTTGGCCCTTCCCAGCGCGCAGTCACGGTGGGTGCCCTTTCAAAGGAAGCCGCTGTACTTTTTCACCCAGGGCTGGTTAAAAATACCCCTCCGGATTTTAATAAGGGCTGTCGTGTGAGATATTTCGGTCCGGGAGCGGGAAGTGAAACCCTCTCGCTGGTCACAGCCCATCACTCGAGTCTGCCAGCGTGAGCTCGAGGTGCTCTTCCCCCCCTACCTCCTTCCCCGCGCACTTCCCGGCATTTGGCCCCCAGGCCCCCGCGGGCCTGTGAGGGCCACCGGTGACTCAGGCAAGAGCTGAGAGGCAGCGCCGGGCCCTGGCAAGGATGCCTGGGCATTGTGGCTGTGAGAGCCTCGTCACCTCTGTTTCCTCTCCACACCCCTTGCCGCACTAGACTCTGTGCCCTCAGGAGCAGGGACTGTCTCTTGGTATGTACAGCGCCTAGCACGAAGAGGTGCTAAATAGAAATAACACATCCCAGCTCCCAGGTGAGGGACACAACAGCTACAAGAGCGTCCCACTCATCTTCCCTTGGGCTGCATTCCGCTCCCAGGGCTCGGCCTAGAACCCAGAAGTTCTTGTCCCCTGGGGAAAAACCTTTGGCGTGACTCTCCTCTCTGGGCGGGGCGTCGTAGGGACTAGAGGTCCTGACTTCTACTGTGGTCTAACTAACCGGGCAACCTACAATCCGGGAGCCGGATCCAGCCTCTTGGGGCTCCCCCGCAGCATCAGGGAGCTGGCGCTGATGCTCCAGCCCTGCAGCCCTCCCACGGGTTCCCTGATGCTATGGGGGGAGCCACAAGACTCAGAGGCTCGATCCAGGCAAGGCAGGGGCCGGATCCAATCCACGGGCTCTGCCTGGAAGGGGGGGATGCTCCTGCACCCCCCTCTGCTCCTGCAACCTTCCTCCCATCTAACCCCCTCTAACTGCTCCTGCACCCCACTCCTGCCCAGGTCCTAACTCCCCACTCCACTCCTGCACCCTAACTCCCACCCAGCCTCCCACCCCAGCCCACTCCTGCACCCTCCCTGCCTCCCTGACCCCACACCCAGCAGCCCTCTTCCCAGCAGCCCCCTCCCACACACTGAACCCTCAATTTTGGGCCCACTCCAGAGCCTGGGGGCCCCACAAAACCTACTAACCCAGGACCCCCTAGGCTCTGGGGAATGTGGGGAGTGTCTCTCTGCTTCTCAGTGGGGGGGGGGGGCATGTCAGTGAGATGCAGGGTTTGCTTTTCACTTTTGTGCGGCCCCCGACTGATTTTTCTGTGGGTTAATGGCCCCTGGCCCAAGAAAGGTTCCTCGCCCCAACATTCACACGTACAAACAATGCTCTTCACACACTTTAAAACTATCCTTTGTACGTTCGTAAATCCCCCACTGGCAAGCCTGCCGACAGGGAGGCAACTGGGGTGGTTGCCCCAGGGCCCGGAAATTCAAAGGGAGTTGGGGTTCCTGGCCAATGCTGCTACAGCAGCAGCAGAAGCGAACAGCGCTCTGGGCTAAATCACCGCTGGAGCACCACGCTGCGCGTTCCAGGCAGCTCTGAGGGCTGGGAGGGCCTGGCGTGGCGCATTCCACGTGGCACAGAGAGCTGGCTGCCCCGTCCCTTCTGGGAGCACGGAGGTGGGCCCCCTTCCACCTTGCCCAGGGGCCTGTGAGGCTGCCAGTGCCCCAGCGGAGTCCACGCTGGTTCTTTGTCAACAAGAGAGGGAGGGGAAAAGACAAAAATCTCTCCACAGGGCTGGACATTTTTCGTCACCAAACCTGGGTGGTTTCCCCCACAAAAGTCGCAGGGTAGCGTCAACGCTCCTGCGGCTTTGTCACCAAAAGGCAGGTCTGGGCTAGCAAATGTGCCGGTGTAAACAAGGCCCGCGTACCGGGGCTGCGAGATAGACCAGGTACGTAACATCCGAAGGGCCAGGACTCCCCGGAGGGGGTGGGCAAAAGGGACGATTTAAGCTAACTAGAGCCTCTCTGGAGGAAGCAGAGCCGCAGAACAGGGGCAGGAAGACGTGGGTGGCTGGACATTAAGCCCCAGTGGTGACCCACATTTTCAGGCGCCCTACGCAGCTGCGTACTCTGCGTCTGGGGAAGGACGGCCCTGCCAAGCCCCTATGTCTTCCCTTGTTTCTCACCCTTGCTTCACACTGTGCCCAGGGCCTTTGAAATCCTCTGCAGCCCAGGGAACTTTTTCACTAGTGGCCTTTCACTATTCTTTACATGCGCACACGCGCGTGAAACACGGGGATGCTCAGTGACTGGAGGCCTCGGCTCTGCCTCGCCACATTTGGCCTCTGCTTTCTTCCCTGCCCACCCACTCCCTCGTGACCCCTCTTGTTGGGTAGAGGAACTGGGCAGCATCCATTGAAGCGGTGTATGGCCCTCGCTGTGTGCAAGAGTGGGCGAGTGTGACTCACCCTGGCAATTAGCATGTCTGAGTCAGCAGCATTGTATGCCCCCCCCCATGCCCGCGTGGCGCCTTCACGTGAGTGACTGGGATCTAAAGAGCAAAGACACAAGGCCACAAAGCTTCTTTTGGCCTCATCCGTCCTCCCTCCCGTTGCTTTCAGCTCGCGGTTCGGCGGCACACCCAGAACTGGCAGCCTCCGCTGCCTAGCCACCTCCCGTGAGGAACTGGGGAGTTTGGGGAGTTCAGAGGGGGGCTGCATGCAGAGGGGACACTCAGTGCCCGGATGTTACTGGTTAATGGGACAAAGGTGGGGAGTTTGTTGTTTCAGAGAACAGCCCAGAACTGGAGCCCTGGTGAGCCCGGCCCTGCACAGAAGACACAGCCGGTTCCGACAGACCAGGGTTTCCTAAACTGTGTTCCCTGGCACAACGGTGCGCCGCGGAGAACAGAATTCAAAATGGCTGTCCTTAAAGGGGCAGGTGACCCTTTTTTTTTTGTTTCTTTGGTTTTTTTCCTCAATGACTTCCCCCCGACCCTTTTCCCCCCTGACTTTTTTCTTTTTTCTCAACCAAAAATCCTTGGTGTGCCTCATAAAAAAAAATGATTGTTTGGTGTTTCTCGGTCTTAAAAAGATTAAGAAACACTGCGACAGACAATGGGCTGCAGAGGGGACCCTGGTGACCGCCCCAGCTGGTCCCAGCGAGGGGAGAACATTGGACGGAGGAGGCGGAGAAGAGAGGGGCCCAGGCATTACCTGGAGAAAGACAATGGACTGGGGAGGGGCTGTTGCTGGGGATATTGGAGGCTCTGCTGGGAGACTGGGGGGCTCTTCTTGGGGGACAGAGAGCAGAGCAGGCAGGACTCAGCTGGCTGGGGCCACACCTCCCGCTGGCTCTCTGGAGCTGGGGGAGGCTGGAGCCGCACCGCCCACTGGCTCTCGGGAGCTGGGGGAGGCTGGAGCCGCACCGCCCGCTGGCTCTGTGGAGCTGGGGGAGGCTGGAGCCGCACCGCCCACTGGCTTTCAGGAGCTGGGGGAGGCTGGAGCTGCACTGCCCGCTGGCTCTCTGGAGCTGGGGGAGGCTGGAGCCGCACCGCCCGCTGGCTTTCGGGAGCTGAGGGAGGCTGGAGCCGCACCGCCCGCTGGCTCTCGGGAGCTGGGGGAGGATGGAGCCGCACAGCCCGCTGGCTTTCGGGAGCTGGGGGAGGCTGGAGCCGCACTGCCCTCTGGCTTTCGGGAGCTGGGGGAGGCTGGAGCCGCACTGCCCTCTGGCTTTCGGGAGCTGGGGGAGGCTGGAGCCGCACCGCCCGCTGGCTCTCGGGAGCTGGGGGAGGCTGGAGCCGCACTGCCCTCTGGCTTTCGGGAGCTGGGGGAGGCTGGAGCCGCACCGCCCGCTGGCTTTCGGGAGCTGGGGGAGGCTGGAGCCGCACCGCCCACTGGCTTTCGGGAGCTGGGGGAGGCTGGAGCCGCACCGCCCACTGGCTCTCAGGAGCTCCAGGGCCAGAGGGAGCTTGGGGGGTGCTACCCTGGGACAGGGAGGGGACTAGCAAGGGCCAGCAGCCGCACTGCGGCGGGGATTGGGGTGAAGAGGAGGAGGCTGGGCAGGGGCCAGCAGGCCACAGTGGGGGGGAGCATGGGCTCTGGTGGGCGGGGTTGGGAGGCTTGCGTCCCCCAGCCACGGGGTCACCCACTGCCCATGCTCTCGCATGTCCCCATTAGCCACCGCCAGCCCCTCACCACTGTGCTGTCCCATCCACGTAGGGCACCAGGATATACTGCTGCAGTCACTCCCTCTGCCCACTGGGTGGCACTGCAGGCGCACACACCACTCACTGGCAATGCCCAAAAAGTGGAACATTTGGGTTCACATGGCACGAACCAGGGACTGAGCCCTTGCCCAGAGACACTGCCTAGGGGTGCCTGGGTGCGGCTCCCATTGACTGCGGAAGGATCCAGGCGCCTACACGTTGAGTTTAGCTAGATCTGAGCTCCCGGGGTTGGGTGGACGAACCCGGGAGATAAAAATCTCCCTGAACCACAATCCTGGGAATGCCCTTGGAGTTCAGCAAAGCTCAGAAATGCTGAAATGCAGCAGAGAAACTGCTTGGGGGATACTGAGGCCAGGAATTTTAGATCCTTGAATATATCTGAGCCAGAGAACCGCTAGCCCTTCGGAGTTGGCTGAATTAACATTTTATATGCCTGTCGGTCTTTAACGCCCTGTTAATAGCATATGGGATGATCCCCGAACGAAAGAGCTTGCAATCTAAACAGACAAGACAAATTAATGAAAACTTGTTCACCCATTTTACAGAGGAGGGGGACTGAGGCATGGACAAATTAAGTGACTTGCCCTAGTTCATACAGAGCTGGGAATTGGCCTCCACCTCTGAGATCTAGTCTGATACCTTCATCACAAACACAGCTTGACACCCCAGGAAACCTACTCGCAGCAGTGATACGTCCCCTACAGAGACAGGACAGATTAAGCTAGATGGGTTTATGAAGGGCATGGTTTGATGGGACAGCATGATCTTGGCAACTAATTGACCTTTCACTATCGGTGGTAAATAGGCCAATGGTGGGATGATAGGAGTTACTATAGAGAACTTTTTCCTGGGTGTCTGGCTGGTGAGTCTTGCCCACATGCTCAGGGTTCAGCTGATCGCCATATTTGGGGTCGGGAAGGAATTTTCCTCCAGAGTAGATTGGCTGAGGCCCTGGAGGTTTTTCGTCTTCCTCTGTAGCATGGGGCACAGATCACTTGCTGGAGGATTCTCTGCATCTTGGGGTCTTTAAACCATCATTCGAGGACTTCAATATCTGAGCTATAGGTGAGAGGATTATTCTAGGAGGGGTGGGTGAGATTCTGTGGCCTGCGTTGTGCAGGGGGTCAGACTAGATGATCATAATGGTCCCTTCTGACCTTAAAGTCTATGAGTCTATGAGGAAAGCCTGTTCAGTAATTACGAGTGCTCAATCTCATGGCCTCTCTTCTATCTATCTATCTATCTATCTATCTATCTATCTATCTATCTATCTATCTATCTCAGATATCTGATGTGCAAACAGAGACCCATCATCCAGGTATATTCAGACATGTCTACATGATCATTACATTTTCTACTCTCAACTTGTCACACACGAGATGTATCGACTGAAGGCGTTTTATTCCATAGTTCACCCTCCGCTCCGTGGGCTCTCCCCTTCCATCGTGGGTCGCATGCCACGCACCATGAACATTGCAAGGGTGCAGCATGCCAGGCCCAGCCCCTCAGACACAGCGCCTCTTGCACGGCGTCGCCCCGACAGCACTGCTTCACACTTGGCACTGACTGTCAAGGACTCGGGTCGGCCTGATTGTGCCTGCCCTGGTATGGTTACCGGAGACACGGTCACCTTCTTGTGGGCAGAAGGGATTGCAACCAGCCTCGCTGAATAGCCTCTGCGTGTGGGCAGGGCTGCAGAGTGGCAGGAGAGGTTATACCCAGGCCAGACCTGGCATTAAAGTGAACTGCTGAAGTAAAGGGATAGACTCATTGACTTGGGTGCTTTTGTGAAAGGGCTGTGAAGTCTGCTCTACTAACGAGCACGAGCCACCCATGGAGGTATCCTGGGGGGGTCCTTCTGGAAGGCGTCCACAAAGGGGACCCCAAGTCTCAGTACGTTTTTCGGAAAGGCGTCCGTGGAGGTTTGTGGCCCTTAGATCTAGCTGGAAACAGGAGACTAGGACTTCTGTGGGGCTACAGGGGCTCCTTGTGGTCCTTTTAATAATCATGTGCCTTCTGCTTAGGCGCCTGGCCCCCAAAGCCAAGCATGTCAGATTGGCACGTTGGTTGGGGCTCCTGGGCGGGCCAGGGGAGAGCAGCGGGGTGGGGACGAGAAGTCAGCAAGTAGGACTCGAGCTCGCACGGCAGCGCTGGGGCTCACCCTTCCCTCCACCCCAGAAAGCAACAGACCCGCTGCCCGTTTGCTGCTGTTGAAACTCCCTGGGGGGAGTGTGACGTTGGGGCCGTTAGTGGAAGAAGGAAAATCTTGTGCCTCTAGCTCCCAGGTTCAAATCCAGCCCGGGCTGGCAGCAAGCAACAGCGACCATTCCCGGCCCCCGCCTTGCTTACGGACTCGGCTCACACGTGGCCCTGCCGGTGTGGGTCCTGCTAGCTCAGTGGGCTTTGGTGTAAACCAGCGCCGAGGGGAATCGAGACCTTGTCTCCCCTTTGCTCCCTTCCCGCCACGGTGTGCCTCACCCTGCCCTTCCCGCGGTGGCACCAAGAGCTTCTCCCCTGCAGCCTCTAGCTCTTCGTGACAACCTCTTCGCCCCCCCCAACCATGCCTCTTCGCCTCGCCTTCTCCCTGCTCTTTTGGGCGTAAAGGGCACCCTAGAAAATGAAGCCACCGAGTCAGCGTAGAATCATCGAGGAAGGGACCTCGCGTCATTCTCCAGTCCCCTGTTGCGTTCCTGTCACTTCAGTGGGCCGCAAGCTCCCGGGCCGACTCTGAGAGGCGCATGACCGCTGCCCTCCTTGTCCACGGAGCTTCTCCAGCCTCCTGCCCACTGCCCTCTGAGCCCCGACCCCCCCGCCATTCCTATCTGAAGCCAAGCAACTTCACCCCCTGCCTCATCTTCTGGGCCTGCCACCGGATCACTCGGATGGCCCTCAGGCTGGCGTGCATGAGCGCGTCGTACTTGAAGACCATCTTGTAGAAGGCGTCGGTCATCAGCGCGCCCGTGGGGTCGGCGTGCTTCAGGGCCATCATGGGCGTGTAGACGGCGTTGGTCTGGTGCCGGAAGGGTGGCCGGGCGGCGCTGATCACCCGCAGCGTGTGCTGCAAAGGCAAACGGGCCCATGTGAGCGCTGGGCCATGGGGCACCAGGCTTTGCAACTCCCTCTCCATGACCTGGGAGGCAGGCCAACCCCTGTAGCCAGCTCTGCTTGGCCTGCCCCTCTGGGGTTCTGGCCATGCTGCAGGTGATCGGAGCTCAGAGAGGATGCAAGAGATCCTCTGTGGAACTCCTCGCCGGAGGATGCGGTGGAGGCTAGAACTTTAACAGGGTTCAAAAAAGAGCTAGATAGATTCATGGAGGTTGGGTCCATCAATGGGTATTAGCCAGGATGGGTAGGAACGGTGTCCCTAGCCTCTTTGTCTGGAGGTGGGTGACAGGGGAGGGGTCACGTGAGGATTCCCTGTTGTGTTCCCTCCCTCTGGGACATCTGGTGTTGGCCACTGTGGGCAGACAGGATACTGAGCTGGATGGACCTTTGGTCTGACCCAGTCTGGCCGCTCTTATGTTTCAATGTCTCCTGGCTTCACTGGGCTGCCTCCCTGTCCAGCCCCCATGGTGCCAAGGGAAAACTGAGGCGCGGGGCAGGGAAGTGACTCACTCCAGGTCACCCGGAGGTCGGGGTCAGAGCTGGAAACAGAACCCAGGAGTCCCGGCCCCCACGCCCACGCTGTAACCACGAGACAAGCAGCAGCTGTTTACAGGATACCGGCGCTCGATGGAGCAGCGATCTCATCGGCCGGGGGAACCCCCCCTCCCCCTCGCCCCGCCATTTCCTATGCATCATCTTCCCTATGCGGGGGAGGAGGTGGTGTCTAAGGATTTGTGAATCATGGGGCAGAGGAGGCGGCACCGCGGATCAGCCCCACCAGCGCGCCAGAGACGTGGCGACGGGAGACATCCCAGGGTGGGGCAAAGGCCTGGCTCCCACCCCAAACCCCCAAACCTCGTCTCCTGGGGACTAGCCCCCTAACCCAAGCCTCCCCCTCCGCCCGGGCCCCTGCTGCCCCTGGGGTGAGTCACGGAGAACCCGAGAAATGTTGGGCCGGAAGGAAAGGCGAGAGATTAGCAGATCCAGGCCTTGGTACGGAGGCAGGACCCCGCCAACCCGGAGCCTCTGGGGCAGGGGGTGTTTTTCTGACTTGCTCATAGAAATCCCCACCGATTCCCAAGCTCCCCTGGCGGCCTATTCCAGAGCTTAGCTACCCGCGGGCAGGTTTTCCTAATAGCTAACCTACATCGCCCTGGAAGGCCCCGCGACCACGTGCAGTGGGAGGACCCCCTGGACTTTGTGCAGGGACTTGGGATTCAAGACATACACCCCCGCCCCGTGGGCCGGGGGGCCCTGCGGGGCTCAGGGGAGGGGCAGAGCCCCGTGGGCCGGGGGGGGGCCCTGCTGGGCTCATGGAAGGGGGAGAGTCCTGTGGGCCGGGGGTTCTGCTGGGCTCAGGGGAGGGGGAGAGCCCCATGGGTCGGGGGAAGGGGGCCGTGCTGGGCTCAGGGGTTGGGGAGAGCCCCGTGGGTTGGGGAGGGGGCCATGCTGGGCTCAGGGGAGGGGCAGAGCCCCGTGGGTTGGGGAGGGGGGCCATGCTGGGCTCAGAGGTGGGGGAGAGCCCCGTGGGTTGGGGAGGGGGGCCATGCTGGGCTCAGAGGTGGGGGAGAGCCCCGTGGGTTGGGGAGGGGGGCCATGCTGGGCTCAGGGGAGGGGCAGAGCCCCGTGGGCCGGGGTCCGTGCTGGGCTCAGAGGTGGGGGAGAGCCACGTGGGTTGGGGAGGGGGGCCATGCTGGGCTCAGGGGAGGGGCAGAGCCCCGTGGGCCGGGGTCCGTGCTGGGCTCAGACGTGGGGGAGAGCCCCGTGGGTTGGGGAGGGGGGCCATGCTGGGCTCAGGGGTGGGGGAGAGCCAATCGCAGAGTGTAGAGCTGCTAATCAGCTTGGGGGGGGGGGTGTTCTTTGTGTGCGTTTGGAGGGGGAGGGGTTTGTCCATTTGCCTGTGAGCCCAGGGAGGCGAGAGGAGCTGGGGGGCGGGCGGTCGGGGTGCAGCAGGAGAGGCGTCCGGTGCCGCTCTGCTCCTCGGTGGGGGGAGGTTCTGGCCTCACAGGGAGGGTGGGGAGCATGAGGAATCCAGCCCTGCCATTTGCCCGGCCGGCGCTGGGGCTAGAAGCCCTCACACACCCCATCCAGGTGGGTCCCACCAGCAGCCGCACGCTCAAAACTGCCCCTGCCCATTCCCTGCCCGCCAGGGCAGCTGTGGCCCCAGGGCCCGTGCCAGGTGGGCAGGGCGCACCAGTGCCGGTGTCAGGGAGTTCCTCCTTACGCCAGGTCAGCGGGGCAAGGGCTTTCCTTGCCGGGCTGGAATGGATTATGGCCAGGGGGGCGCTGCTGCCAAGTGTCAACGCTCAGACTTGGCACCTCCTCCTACAGCTGGGACAGGGGTTCGGGATGGATCGTGGCATCCCCTGGTGTGCTGGGAAAGGTGGAGATCATGGAGGTGCGACTGGCGCCCTGGGCCATGCTCCGGAAGTGGCAGAGCCTTGAGGGGGAAGGGGCGAGGCCTCAGGTGCAAGGGGCATGGCCTCAGGCAGAAGGGGTGGGGCCTCAGGGAAAAGGGGCGGGCCTTGTGCAGAAGGGGTGGGGCCATAGGAAAAAGAGGTGGGCCTCAGGCAGAAGGGGTGGGCCACAGGAAAAAGGGGCGGGCCTTGGGCAGAAGGGGTGGGGCCGTAGGAAAAAGGGGCGGGCCTCGGACAGAAAGGGTGGGGCCGCGGGAAAAAGGGGTGGGCCTTTTTCCTCGGTGGAAGGGCCGTGGTGTCGGCCTGTGTCCAGACGTGGGCGGGCGATGCCGATGGGACGGGTGTGCCGGGAGAGAAGGGGCACCCCCGCATGTCCTTTTACCTCTGCTATGTCGCTGGGAGTCTGCCCCAGGCTGGAGAAAATCGCCTTGGAGTTCTTCAGGTAGAGCTTGGAGAACATGTCTGCCGTCTCAGGGTCGGTGGCGGAGTAGTCCGCGTTCTCCGCCTCCTCGTAGAGCTTCGTCTCAAACTCCGTCACCACCGGCCCGGGCTCTATCAGGCTGACGCTGGAAACACACGCACGCAGAACAGCCCCACTCAGCCTGCCATGCATGGGGCGACTAGAAGGCCAGAAGAACCCCCTCTCGCCTGACCTCCCCGCACTCCGGCAGGGACCAGCCCCGCCGTCGTGCCGCCGAGGCACCTCCTACCACGTCAGATCAGCCCAGGTTAACGTCTCCTAGGGAACCACGCCCCGTGACATCATGCCACCGCCTGGGTGGTCCGGGGACACTGCCCGGTGACACTGTGCTCACGAGGGGGAGCGATACATCCCCATGTGGGAACGTCCCAGCCGTGCGTGCCGACGTTCACACAGAGAGGTTGCCTCGCCTGGCACTGAGGGGCTATGAGGAGGGCAGGGCCAGGTCCTGAGCCGTGTCCCGGCAGAACTAGCTGTGGCAAAGCCCTCGCCCTTTGCAACACAGACAGATCCCACGACCACTCACTGGGGCACGTGGCTGTTCTGGTCTCTGTCGCACGGATTCTCGGGTCCTAGGGCAAGAACAGCCTCACCAGCTCCTATCAGCTGAGCACAAGTTCCTTCCCCTGCCTCAAGCTACCCCTCACCTCTGCACAAGGCACTAGTGGGGCGGCCTTTTCATGCCCAGGCCTCTTCCTCGTGCCTGCCCCTGGCGTGCGCTTCCTTGGGAACTCCCGGCCTGCGAGAGAGGCCAGAGGCAGGCTGCACTAGGATGAAGACTGGGCTATGGAAGGCAGAGGGGTGGGAACTTGCTTCTCCTCGCTAGAGGATGTGGTGAAGGCCAGGACTTTAACAGGGTTCAAAATAGAGCTAGATACATTCATGGAGGTTAGGTCCATTAATGGCCATTAGCCAGGCTGGGCGCCTCGAGCCTCTGTCAGAGGAATGGGCAACAGGGGAGGGATCACTTGGTGGTTCCCTGTTCTGTATATTCCCTCTGGGGCCTCTGGAATTGGACCAAGCCTGGGCAAAATATGGCCCGCAGGCCGAATACGACCCGCTAAGCCACTGGATCTGGCCCACGGAGGCAGCAGGGAGCCCCAGGCAGGCTCCCCAACATGCTGGAGGGGAGGGGGGAAGTTTTAGGAGCCGCCCCACCCCCAGCACATTGCCATTGGCCGCTTTCTGGCAGAAACCAGCCAATGCGAGCTGCTTGTTGGAGTAACCGGCAGCCAGGAAGAACCAAGCCCCCTTTCCTCAGCTAAGTTATTCATGAAGCACATGGCCAGGCAGGCAGGCTGGCTGGGAAGCAGTTTAAGCTCTGCAGGCAGGCAGGCTAGTATGGCAGCTGGCAGATAAGTCTCTTGGCCACAGCCTGCTTCTGGCACCCCAGCCCTTTCCTGCCCCAACTCTCTGCCCCCCCCCCCACTCAACATAGCCAAACCCTCTGTCCCCCTATTACACCCACGCCCCCTCCCAGATCTGGCACCCCAATCTCCTGCCCCAGATCACAATCCCTACACTAGGTCACATCCCAAACCCCTGCACTCCAGTCCCCTGCCCTAAGTCACAACCGCCTGTTTCACCCCAACTCCCTCCCAGACTCCAGTCTCCCTCCTGCACCCCAGTCCCTTACCCCAAGCTCCCTTCGGCACCCAACCTCCATCCCAGACCCCACCTCTGCATTCATATCATGGAAGAGTGCAGCCCTCGACTACTTTCCAAAATCTTGGAGTGGCCCCCCCATCAAAAATTATTGCCCACCCCTGCATTGGACAGTCAGAAGACAGGCCATTGGCTGAGATGGACTCTTGAAAACAGCTGGCTCTCGATTGGCATCTCCTTGGGGACTGGGCAGTGTTTTCATGGCCAAACAGCCGTTGCTCCCGAGGAAAACTCCCCCGAGCCGACTGACCGACGCAGGCGAGGAATCTCCGCCACCGATCAGAGGCCTCCGGTGAGAAAAGCACCCCCGGAAGTATGGGCGGCCGGGTTCCGCTGCGAATGCCCAGGGGCTGTTTTATGCCCTGAGCCTGGCGCACGCAGCATCGCTGAAGGACTTGTCGCTTGACGATAAAATAATGAACAGGCCAAGGTGCATTCCCGGGGCTTGCTCCTGGCTGGGTGGCAGCTGCCGTGCCTGGCTTGTGGGTCGCCTGGCAGTGTCCTTGTTTCTTACCCAGGGGAGGGAGCAAAGGGGTGGCAGACCCAGGCTGACTCCGGGGTGGGAGTGCTTGTCAAAAATGTCCCACAAGAGAGAATCTCACACCTGTGCCTGGGAGAGCCGCTGCTTAGCAAATGAATGCTCCAGGGTGGATATCTGTCATCGCTGCTTAATCCCAGGGCAGTAGCCCCATGAAATATTCCGGGGTCTGTTTCTGGTTTATTAACAGGCATTGAGGCTAATCCCAGCTGTCTGTCCCGGTCGATCCCACGCCACCGGCACCCCAGGGATGGCCCCCCACCCCCGTGTGATATTTTTAGCTCCTCCCCCGAGAACAGAGGCCTGGTGGCGCCCGACATCCCTCAAGGCGGATTCCCGCAACTCACAAGACGTTGAACTTCAGCGCCTGGACGACGAGGCTTTCGCAGAACCCTTCCACGGCAAACTTGGAGGCGGTGTAGATGTCATTGAACATGATGCCTGGAAGAAAGAGGCAGGAGGTAGAAGGCAGCCACGAGAATGGAGCGGCACCAGTGACAACCTGACTGCCGCCGCCGCGAGCCCGCCCGGCCGGGCACCGCAAGCCCTCGGCCGAGTCTCGCGCATGTTGGCTGATACATGGCGAGGAGCTTGTGGCAGGCAGGGGCTAGGGCAATAATTTCCCACACTTAATGAATGTTGGTCCACGGTCACGGGCCGGTTCCACCCCTGGAAGGGGCAGGGCCTGGAGTCGAAGGGGCGGGGCTTGGGGCTAGCGTCTCCCCAGAGTTGTCTGAGGCCAGAGGCTTTGAATTAAAAACACAGCAAAGGGCTCTCAGCGCCCGGCCCGGCCACTACCGCGTTGCCTGGGGTTACTGCGGCGATTTAAAGGGCTCGCAGCTCTGTCGCCTTCCAGGGTACTTCTGCAACTGGGAGCCATTTACATAGGATCCGTCTGCCTGAGCCACCACCTGGAAATTCAGTGGCCTGAGCAGCAAGTTATAAATAGAAAGTGGCCAGATGCATCCGTGGGCCGGAAAGTGTTAGGTGGGCTGGCTCCTGGGCTAGAGGGATGTGGTGTACAACGGGTAATCAGGGGGTCGCTAGTGGTTGGAAACAGTCCACGGTTGGCCCATTGGCCAGTCCCAGCTCTCTCCGCTCTCCGAGGCAGCGTGGGAACGGCTCCGTGCAACGCTGGGCCCTGGCGCCGAGTGCTGGGGCTCGTGTGGTCTGGTGGGTGTAGCCCGGGCGTGGGACAAGGGCACGACAGAGCTCTGCAAGGCAGCCTTGTGAATGGGCCACGAGGCATCCCAGCTCCCCAGCCTGTGGACATGAGATAAGGCTGACCCCGACGCTGAGAAACCCTCCGATTAAATAGCTGACAATCCTCGGCCTGGCTCTCGCTCTGTCCCCGTTCGTGTGCGAGGTCCCTGCCCCGCGTGGCCACTCGGAAGGTCGTGGCACTGACACCGTCTTGCTCCGAAACCACAGTTCCCCACCCACCCCAGCTGCTCTCCAGAGTCCACTGGCAGTAGAGGGCCTATGTCACACAGCAGGCAGAGACGAATCCCTCCACCTCCGGGCCATGGTGACACCAGCCCCCTAGCGATCTCGTCATGGTGTTACCCATCAAGACGTCAGGCGCAGTGGTGCAGGCGGTAGCTGGGCAGTGCGGTGGGTTGCGGGGGCAGGAACACCCCTCCCCACGCCTGGCCTACCAAGGCTTTTGTGTTTGCTCAAAGTTCCACAGGCCACGGAGCTACGGGCAAGACCACGACCCGACCACTTTTACGCAGCGGCCCCGTCTGCGATCAGCATGGTGGACGCCAGAGCAGTGCAGAGGGATGGGTCCCCTGGTGTTGTGGGGACCCATCTCCCCGGCTGAGAGAGCCCCAAGTCCCTGAGGTGGGAGGCAAAAGGGCCCCAGCTGGGAGACCAGAATTCTCTCCCCTCTTCGCCTCCCTCCGTCCCCAAGAAATACCTGACTTGGCACTGCCGGGCAGGAGGGATTTTTTGCGCCTGTAACTTTGTGTCGAAGCCCTGACTGGACTTGGTTCAAACGCGCAGCAGTCCTGTGGCACCTGAGGCCTGGTCTGCACTAGGGCCTTAGCCCAAAAGAACCACCCCGAGGTCGAATTTGTACGTGATGCGTCCACACTACCAAGCCCGCTATTCCGGAATAAGGGGCCGTGGAATTCGAACGCTGTAGTTCTGCTTTTCCTGAGGCACCACACTATTCCCGAACCTGTAAGTCCGAAATAACATTAGTGTGCACGCCTCCGTGCCGCTAATTCGAATTAATTGGCCTCCAGGAGGCCTTCTGCAGTTCCCCAGCATGCTTCCTGGGGCTCTGAGTCTGATTTGGCGCGTCCACATTAACGGAGCCTGCCCCGGGCTACATTCGACGCTTCCTCGTAGTGAGGACACGGAACTCCGAATATGTAAAATCGGGTGCCCAGATGTCGAACTTAGTAAATTTGAAATAATCTCCTAGGCTATGTCTACACTGGCGGGTTGTTGCACCAGAGATATGTAAATGAGGCTAAGAGTGGAATATCGCCGAGCCTCATTTGCATACCTAATGAGCCGCCATTTTGCGGAAGAGGCTTTTGCACTAGAAGGAGCTGTCTACACTGCCCCTTCTTGCGCAAGAAACACCCTCTTGCGCAATGCCGTTAGGCCTGAAAATAATCAGCGTAGCGGCGTTGCACAAGAGGGTTTTTTTTGCGCAAGAAGGGGCCATGTAGACAGCTCCTTCTGGCGCAAGAGCCTCTTCTGCAAAAATGGCAGCTCATTAGGTATGCAAATGAGGCTCGGCGATATTCCACGCGTAGCCTCATTTGCATATCTCTGGCGCAAGATCGTACCAGTGTAGACATAGGCCTAGTGTAGGCATGGCCTGAGAGACTAACAAAAATATATAGTATCGTGAGCTTCCGTGGCTCACTCCAACTCATCTGATGAATTGGGCTTTGTCCACGAAAGCGCATGAGTCTATATATTTCGGTTGGTCTCCAAGGTGCCACGGGATCACGCGTGGTTTTTAAAGTGCCAGACTAACACGGAGGCCCCCGTGCGATTGGTGGACTTTGTTCAGCGGGTAACGTCCCAAGACGAGAGAGGCCACGGTCTGGTTCACACATGTGGACTGTGCGTAATTCTCCTCTGCAATTAGATTTGCATCAGGCTGATAAGGAAGGATTTCCTGATGCTTGTACTTCATAAGGGATGGTTATTTTTAGCCCCCAGACTGTACTGTAAACCCACAAAGTGCCTCACCACAGCTGAGAGGAAAAACCCAGCTACAAAAGAAGCCAGCCCAGCTGTCCGCGAGCTCAGCAGCGTACGTAGCACGTGGAAAGCTGCGATTTAAAGCAGGAATGGACTTGCTGGGGGCACTGAGCGTGTAGAAGTTCTCCAGGGTCTTTCAGTGGACACTTACTCCTCTCATGTCAGCAGTACTGAATAGGGTCAGTAGTCCTGCTCCAGGTGCAGATGCTGCCGGCATCCCCCATATAAACCACTGCGCCCCGCCCTCCATCCCCCCCCCCCCCAGTGATGCCTCAGTCTTATTCCAGACCTGTGCATAATTGGGGGATTTTTCAGCCTTTGCCTGAAATCGCTGTCACTGTGGAAGGCGGGAAGAGGGGGGGGGTGGGGCGTGCTTCTGGGCTAGATGGACCTTGAGCCAGAGATAGGCCAGCAGCCTCTACTGCCTTGAAACCTCCCAGGTACCTGTGTCTTCGCTGTTACTTATTTGTGGCCGCAGGATGTGTAGGGACCGTGGGGAGATCAGGGCCCCCTCGTGCTCGGTGCTGCACATCCACCTCGTAAGAGTCCCTGCTCCAGAAAGACTGCAGTCTAAACATGGGAGGGGAAACTGAGTCATGGAGCGAGGCCGTGACTGGCCCTAGGACACCCCGCTGCTCGGTCGCAGGGCCGGGACCAGACTCCAGGAGCCCTGATTCCCAGCCTTGCGCCTCCTCCGCCAGCTGGGGGGGGCTGCTGCCGATCAGAGTACCAGGTGAGCTGGGGCCTGTAGGTGGAACTGGGGCCTCCTGCCAGTGCCTGAGCAAGGCAGCGGGTCCCCCGAAAGAGCCTGAGGTGGCAAGGAAGCAGGAAGGAAGCTGTCACAGAGCAGCAGCGAGCAGGTGGCACCCGTCTGAGACCCTTGCGGAGGTCGGGGGGAGGCATTTGGGCCTTGAAGCCGGAGGCAGAGAAAGCTGGAGAGAAGCTTCAGAGTGTCCAGCCAGGAAAACCCTGAAACACCCGGGGGTGCTTTTCGGGGAGAAGAGGCCACATCCAACTTATAACTCGGAGGGGGGGAGGGGAAGAACCATTTTGTGGGTAGGGTTGCCAGGTGGTTTAACAAAAAATACCCACCCCCCCACCCCCCCAAAAAAAAACACTGGGGAAAAAAATTCTCCTGTGGAAAAAAAAGGGGAGGAGACCAAAGTTGCTGAGCACAAAAAAAAAAAAAAAACCAGGCCCTGTGCCTTTAAATGGCCCGTGCTCCTCATTTCCCCGCCGCCACCAGGCGTGGCAGGGGAAAATTGTCCCCGCTGGGCTTCTGTCCGAGAGAAACGGGAAATACCGGACATTTCACATGTCCGGTATTTTCTGGGTTTTTTTTACCAGACGGGGGACCCAACTAATGGACAATCTGAGCGAAAACCAGACACCTGGCAACTCTATTTGTGGGTGTTTATTTTGAGCTTGATGCTGATAAAACAGCCCCTGAGAGAGAGATTATGAAACAGAGAGAAGCCTTTTGGGAGCTGTGGAGCACTCCATGAGGGGAAACTGAGGCAGGATGCAATAGCAACTCCCCCGTCCCTCCCCCCCCCCCAGATCTTGAGGGGGCAATCAGGAGGTGGCTGGCGTGGTTATGGTCACACAAACAAACCCCATGTTCTCTACAAGCCAGGGCTAAGGATGCCAGGCCCCCAACGGGTGCAAATCAACGTCGTTGTGAGTGCCCACCGACTCCAGCTGAGGCCACCTTGGATCAGCCGCGTCCCAGCCTGAGCCGGGCCTGGCTTCTGGCGGCAGCACACCAGCTCTCGCGGCCTGGTGGTAGCTGCTTTCTTGTGACCTCTTCTCCGGGCCAAAGGGCCACATTAGCGCTGGCTGACAGAAAAGGTGGGGGCCACCATCCATGACAAACCTTCCCCTCCCGGCCTGCTGCCGTGGCGCGGAGAGAGTTAGTCAAAGCCTCACACGCCACAGGGCAGAGAGGAGACGGCGCCTCTCGCTCCTTCCATGTCGCTGAGCCGAGCCCGGCTCCGGCAGGGGTCTGGCGTTGCGGGGGGACGGCAGCCGTCATCCCGGGTCGGCCAGGAGACCCGGCTGAGGCAGCGGATACCAGCGGTGATGTCCCTGCGTGGGACCCTGCCAGCAGGCGCTCTCGTTCCCTTGAGGGGTTATGTTGCTTTAAATAAATTATTACACAACCCCAACGGTGGGGGGGGGGGGGCGGGGCTGAAACCTCAGCCCCCCCCCAATTCCTGCCACCCTGGTAGGAAATCAAAGTCCCTCCCCCTGGCAGGAGCACGGGGGGTAGATGGGCCTCGAGTCTGATACAGGAAAGCAACATGTCCTTGGCGTTTTCACTGTTATTTCTTTGCGTTCCAGGGAGGTGGCGAGACCGTGAGTGAGATGGGGGCCCCCTCGTTCTCGGTGCCGCACATCCACCTGCTCCAAAAAGATTAGCCTCTAAAAACAACCAAAAGATGGGAGGGGAAACTGAGGCACGCAGCCAGGCCGTGACTGGCCCAAGGTTACCCAGCAGTTCGGGACCAGAATCCAGGCGGAGCCCCGATTCCCAGCCTGGCGCTTCCTTTGCCAGAGTCCAAGGACTTCAGCCCCTGGGGCTCGGGCCCCGGGCCACGGCAAATCGAAGCCTGCCCTGGAAGTCCCATTCAAACGGGGTCACTCCTTGGTGTCCCAGTCCCTTGTCTGAGAACTGCTGATTTAAATATGAACCAGACAGATCCCAGGCCAAGGCACTAGGCTGCCCAGATGCTGTTAACACCAGGCTGGAATCTCAGGAGTATTAAACGATCCACTTAACGGGAATTGAACCCAGGACTGACAGAAACTTCCTTCCGCCCATCGTCACCGAGCCTCGGCCGTCTCCACAAAATCCCTTTTTGTGGTTCCACCACCACCCACGATGGGTCAGTTTCACGCTAGCTTGGGGCAGACAAGACTCTGAAAAGTGAGTCATTTCAATTGTAAGTTCCTTGGGGCAGGGACTTTGCTCTGTGTCTGTACAGCACCAAGCACAATCTATAAGATTTTCCTTCCTAATCCCCTAACTCCAGGAGCTGGGGCTTTGAGAAAAAACCCATGAAATAGCACAGAATGAACAAACGAGTCTCTGCACATGTGGGTGAGACCGGAGACTGGCTCCCGGCTCCAACAATTTTAACAACTGTAAAGCTTGACAACGATCATGTCTCAGAGAGGAGATTAAAACGCCACAGCACAGGTGGAAAAATCAGGCCCTTTTTAGTGACAGATAGACACATACTTATCCAAAGCCAGAAACCGGCATCCTTATGTGGTGGCTGCCAGTTTGGATAACACTCCGGTAACCGACAGTGGGACCTTCCGTTCTAAAGCCATAAAGTTGCTACCACTAGAGCTGAAGGCAGAGATGTATAGGTTGAACCTCTCTAATTCGGCACTCTCTGGTCTGGCAACCTCCGTGGTCCGGCAAGATTTGAGTTCGCCGGATGTCCACTTAGCATGGGTGTGGACAAGTTTCCCACGGTCCCATAAAGTTTGTTTACAGCCACCGGTCCTGGCTTTCAGGGCATGTCTACACTAGGAAATTATTTCAAAATAACTAAAATCGGCTTAACAACAAAATCGAAATAGCGTGTCCCCACGACGAAATTAGTCCAAGGCAGGCTCCGTTAATGTGCATGCGCTACCTCGACTGAAGTAATTAGTTCGAATTCCTCTGGGGAATAGTTAGTTTGAAATAGCAGCACTGGCACGGACACGCTACTGCTATTTCGAAATCACTGTTTCGAAATGAGCGTTGTTCCCCGAGGAAAGCAGAAGGACAGATTTTGAAATAAGCAGCCCGTTATTTTGAAATGCTGGGCCTGATAGGTGCATCTACACTGCACCATTATTTCAAAATAACAATGTGACCGTCTACACAGTAATTCCATTATTTCGAAATAATTTCAGAATAACGGATGGCTTATTCCGATATCTGTAAATCTCATTCTACGAGGAATAACGCCTCTTCCAAAATAGCTATTTTGAAATAAGGCGTGTGTAGACTCTCCACAGCTGCTATTTCGAAATAGCCTTTCGCCAGGGCTTTTCTTAGTTATTCCTCCCCAGTGCCTCCTGGGGCTCTACATTGAGACAGCACGGCTACATTAGGAATCCGGCCTCGGACTTATTTTGAGGCTTCCCTGGAGTGTAGACGGGCTATTTAGCTATTTCACAATAACTCTTCTGGAATAGCTTATTTCAAAATTAGTGTGCAGTGTAGACATACCCGTAGTGTGGATGCGCCGCTTATACATTCCACCGAAGGGGGGATATTTCCAAGTAATGCCCTCGTGTAGACCAGGGCTCAGGGTTTGGTGCTGCTCTTTAGTGCTAATTGAGCCCTAAATGTCGTCTCACAGCCCAGTAAGCAGTAGGAGTGCCGATAATACAACTAGACAATACTGACCCTCCGTGGTCCGGCAAATTCTCTGACTCCCAAGTGTGCCGGACTAGAGAGGTTCCGCCTGGAGTTTGACGTTTGTATTTGGGGCGGCAGCTCCAGGCAGCACAACGGGGGGTGCAAACGCTGCGCCTGAGATTTGCAGTTGCGGGGGGGGGGGGGGGGGGGGGAACACCAGGACAGAACCAATGTTGCACAGCTGTTGGGGGATGCTCCCCCTCCTCCCCCCGCCGTCACCTACCTTGCAGGCCCATCACGCTGCTGATCACCACGATGTGCCCGCTCCTCCTCTTCTTCATATCCGGCAGCACCTCCTTGATCATCCGCACCACCCCAAAGAAGTTGGTCTCCATCACGCTCTTCATCTCCTCGATGGTCTGGCACTCAATGGGGCCAATCATGCCCACCCCGGCATTGTTAACTGCAAGACACGGACGAGTCGTGGGGCATCAGCAAGGGGGCCCCTCCCATTGGGGCAGCAGCGTTTGCATGGGCTCCAGTGCCCAGAGGCCCACGTGCAAGGCCTGGACAGGTCTTCACACAGGCCTGCACTGGTGCAAACCCCTGGGGTGCAGCTCGGATTGCTTAGCTGAGGATTCCCTCGCCCCCAGCATCTGCTTTCAGGTACGTTGGTGCAGCATGGGCACACTAGCCCAAAGAAGGCCCCTGAGGAATCTTACAAATGAAAATCCAGCCTGGGTTCTGCCTCTCACCCTTCAGGAGAGTTGAGCCTTTCGGGTTTGTCTTTTCAGGCTGCGCTCAGCAGCCACCAAAGCTGGGGCCTTACTTTGAAAGCCAACGCTCTCATCCAATCCTGGGACTTTAAGAAAACACCTGCTAAGACCAGTGTGCCCTCTAATTATTTTCCTTCCGTGTGTGGAATAATTTTGTTTCTGTGCACCGAAGTATGTGCGGATGTGCACCAGTAGAAGAAACACAGGTTGCTGGCTGCAGGTGCTCTGCTAATCCGCTGGACGGAACTTGAATCTATCCTGGGTGGCCGCCCTGGTGCTAAGCTTCCAGGGAGCACACGCTGAGACTCACGGTTGCAAGCACTGGATGCTCCATGGGTGTGAGTCTCTGGTTACAGGCCCCATGGGGCAGGGAGGCAAAAATGGGGGGCAGACCCATGTCCCCCGAGTGGAGGATCCTGGCCAGATTGAAGGGCGTGGCATTGCCACCCAAAATGCAATGCCACTCTCAGATTTGACCCTAATCCGGACCCCATCCTTAGCTAGCCACAATCCAGGTCCACCCTGACCCTGGAGGCCAGTGCAGTGAATGGGCCATGTGGTTTGGCTTCCAGCTGACGGCACGAGTCCAAGAGGCTCTGTATGAGATGGCTGAGCAGGGGCGTTCAGCTTGGCTCTAGCGCGGCAGGAGAGCCGAGCTCCGGGGGTGGGAGCGCCAGACCCTCATTGTTCCGTAATCCCAGGAGAGCCCGGGGGGGGGGCCGACCTACATAACTTTCACGGATCAGCCGCAGCAAGCAGGGAGCTGCATCGAGGTCAGGCGCTCCTGCGATTAAGGACGTGACTCAGGGCCAGCTGAACGGCCGGCAGCCTCTGACCCAGCCCGAGGGCGTCCGTGGACGGCCTGCCTGCTTCCCCCTCGTGGCGGTAAAGGTCGTGGACGGTGCGCCGTGGAGGCGGGGAGGGCAAACACGCCAAGGGGGCGGGGAAAGGAGAGAGGCGCGGGGGGGGCGGCCCTCGTTAGCGGGGGAAGAACACGCAGGGAAGGGCAGGCATCCGCTGGGACAGGACCAAGAGGCTCTAGCCCCGGGGGTCTGCGACCCATGGCTCTGGAGCCAGCTCCGGCTCGGCGTGCAGCCCAGTCTGGCTCTTTGCCATGCCCAACACGCCGGCAACTTTCTGCATTCCAATGGCTCCTCTTTGGCGGCCGGTCTGGCGGGGGAGGTCGGGACGTGCAGGGGCGTCGGGGAGCACGTGGGAGGGGTGGATACGCATGGGGGGGGGAGACACCAGGCACGGAGAGCAGTGGGGGGGGGTAGAGGCAAGCGGGGACCCTCACCCAGTATGTCGACGTGCCGGTTGGGGATGCCGTTGAGGCAGCGGCGGATGGATCGCTCGTCGCACACGTCCAGCTGCCTGATCTCCAGCGTCTGGTGCAGGGAGGCCCCGGCGGCCGCTTCCAGGCCCCCTCTCTTGTCCAGGTTCCTCATGGTGGCGATGACTGTAACACAGAGCAGCCTGCGGCAGGCCCCAGTGATGCTGCCGGGCGGGGGGGGGGGGGCAGCGATACACGACGCGCTTCCCCTGCTACTCCCACGGCAGCAGGGCTCGGGCCTGGCTAGGGGCTGTACCGCCAAGCCGGGATCAGCCCCCCAGCCACATCCTCAGGGCAGGGTCGCCTGGAGGATTCAGGGAGCCTGGGGCAAAGCAATTTCGGGGGCTTCTTCCTGGCACTCCCTGTCTCAGACCTTCTTGTGGGGGCCCCTGTGGGGCCTGGGGCCCCCCTCCCCCCCGGGCGGCCGTGCCTCAGGGAAGATGGCAGTCGCACCAACTTAGATCCAGGCCAGTGGGCCGGCTTTCCCCCTCCCCTCGCTGGGATCCCAGGCACTGGATCACACGTTCCCCCTCGTCTCCTCACTGGGATCCCGGCCTCTGGTGCCCAAACCATCCTGGGAGGAGAGCAGGTGGGGGAAACGCCGCTAGTCCACTTCGTTGGGCTGTCCCACGTGTGTTCTAAGCTGGGGCCCCTACCCCGGGGCGGAGGGGCAGGGGAAAGACCCATCAGCCTCCCCATTTCTTCCCCTTTAGGAGGAACGATTTGTTTTACCTTCTCATGATCCAACACTCTGCCCCATCACTCCTGGCTTGATCCCCCCCTCCCCCCGGCACCTGGGGGGCAGGTTTCCCCACATGGCTGAGCAGAGGGATGGGAGACGTGCCCCACAAAGCCAAATGGGCCTGGCTGTGTCCAATAGGCCGGGTACCAGATGCACCCCCAGCCCGGCTGCGTGCAGGCACAGAAAGGGCCCCGCACCAGAAAGGGAGCTGCTTGGCTCTTCTTTCCCCTTCTTGCTGCCGTGCTCCGGGCCTGGCGGCATGGGGCAGGAGCTCTGGGCGTGGCAGTGGGGCGCGCACGGCCCCTCCCCGCTGCAGGACAGTCGCGGGTCTCCCTGGACCCAGCTCCATCCGGGCGGGAGCTGGGCATTTGCCCCCAAGTGCCCGGCGCCGGGGGCCCCCCTGCGAAGCGCTTACCTCTGAACCGCTGCTGTTTGTCCCGGGCCATTTTCGCAGCCAAGGCCAAGCCGATGCCGGAGGAGCAGCCCGTGATCAGCACCGTCTTGGGGGCCATGCTGCTGCCGGGTACGACAGGGCACCCGGGTGGTCGGGTCTGGGTGACGGGGCGGGCGCAATCGGGGTCCCTCCAAACCCTCCTGCGGACGGAGAACTCAGGCGGGACGTGCCGCCTCCCCGCTCACATCCTGCTCCGACCGGCCTGATAAAGGACGGCCTGTCTCCCCACTGGCCAGTGCCCAAGCCCTTAATCTTCCGGGCTCCGTTAATCTCAGGATGGATTTGCACGAGGATTCCCGGCTAATCCCCTCCGGCCACCGCCGCACATGACACACAGAGCGCGCCAAGGCGGCCGGCAAACCCTCTTACCCAGCATGCCCGACGTGGGGGGACGAGCGCTGTGCCGGCAGGTTCCGGGCTGGGGCAGGGCGGTCCACGCGCACCGTGGCCACGCTGTGTGGGGCGCCGTGGCGGGAGGGGAGGGCGGATTTCTCCGCTGCCGGCGACACCCCTGGAAGGGTCTCCCCAGCCCTGGTGCACCGAGCCCGCCTCAGGCCTTTGCAAGCCCCTTCTGTTTCACTTTGTTTACCTAGTTCACCCCACGGAGGGGACAACCTGACCCGCTCCCACCTGCTGCCCAGTCCGGCTTCCCACCACCTGGCCCGGTAACCAGTGAACTCTGTGGTAACCCTCAGGCTCACTGGGTGAGCAGTGAGCCCGGGAACCGTTTACATCCGTGGAAGCCAGGCAAAGGGCAGCCCACGCAAAGCGCATCCCTGGCTCCTGCCTCCTGATGGCACCCCCAGGCCCCTTTCCCCTCCCGCCTGCAGTTTAATCGTGGCCTTCGTGGAAGGAGTCTGACGCTGCACGGAGATCCGACGCGCAGCACCCATACGGGACGGTGGCTAGATCCCAAATTCCAGCCCCCCTCCCCGGGCCGCCCTTCCCCCGCCAAGGAAAGCCACGGAGCCAGGTGTGAAAGAAACGAGCTTTATTTGTAGCGAGAAGATTCGGCCGTCGCTATAAATAGAGAGAAATCTGCCTTCCGACAGGGCTCACTCGGGGGATGTTCCTCTTTTTTTTTTTTTGTACAAAATAAAAGCAAGGCTATGAAAAAATAACATTTCTTACCGCTTGTATAAAACACATCACAGTTCGACTGGCCTCTCGGGTATATACAATACAGACGGGTCTGCCTTCTTGGGGAAGCCCAGGGTCCTTCTAGCGCAGGTGAGCCCCTGTCCCCGGCTGGGTTAGCCGCAGCAGGAGGTGAACCCGGTGATATTAAGGCCCGCGGGGCTACTGAACCGCCCACCACGATGCGTCCGGGCGACAGCCGGCTCGAGCCGGGTGTAGCGCCGACCGGCAGAATCGAACCCGGGATCTCTGGAGCGTAGTGTATGCGCCAAAAAGCCCGCGGGCTCTCCGACACTGGAGTCTCTCAGTGTCGCACCATGGGATGCCGCACCACACCCCGCAGGTGTGGGGGTTGCCCATGGAGCAGCTGCCACGAACAGGACACGGCACCGCACTGAGTGGGTCGCATCTGTCTCCCCTCTTAGGGGTCTTTGGTGCTAGCAGCAGCCCTGGCTTTGGGGCTCTCAGGGGTGCGGGGCTCAGTGCTGGCAGCAGGGTGGAGCACACAGAGGTGGGTTGGGAAGGACAGAAACCTGCTCCCCCCTCCCCGACTTTCCAGACCTGTGCACGGCCCCCTCCCCGAGTCCTGGCAGCCTGTGTTCCGGGGAGCGGACGCCCCTTTGGGCAGACAAAGGCCCAGTGCAACTCTCCCGTTTCTCTGCTCCCCACCTTCACGCCTGCCCCCAAAGCCCCTCTTCTCCCCCAGCCACGTCCGAAGCCGGGCGTGGGGCCAGCCCCAGCATCTCAACATGGCCCGGCTGGAAGCCTGAGCCTGGAGTCCCCGCACCGCCAGGTTTCCCCGGCCTTTGGCTCAGCCCGAATGCGCCCAGCGGCTGCCCATGGCCCCAGGGAATTGACCGGGGAGTCCAGCTGGCCCACAGGAGGCTGAATATTATCTAGTGTCAATATTGAGGCCTGTGGCCTGATAACGCCTGGCTAACCCCAGCTGGCAAGGCACAGCTCCGTGTCCAGCACCCGACTTCACCCATCAGCTCCGAGTGCTGCCAGGGAGCCCAGGGAGTTGTGGCCATTCCCACCCAGGGAGCAAGTGGGGCAGGGAGGGGACCTGCACTAGCTATGGAAGGCCCACGGCCACCGATCTGCCCCAGGAACGGGGGCTGCCCTGAGGCAGGCTGCTGCTACGGAGAGCACACAGGGGGGCCTGGACTGGGAGCCCCAGGAGGGCGCAGGTTAGACGCAGCCGTTCGGGTGCAGGTTTGACGGAAGGAAGCGGAAGCCTGGAGAGAAAGGCGACGCAGCCGGCCCCGTGTCCCGGCTCCGAGCGGTCCCTGTCCAGAGAGGTCCTGACCCAGGGGAGAAAGTGCACAAGTGGGGAGATCGTCCCCTTGGAGGAGGAGCACCAGACCCTGCCAAAAGGGGTAGGAGTCTGGGGAGGAGGGTGCAGGACACAGCATCCAGGTCTCGGTGGGGCAGAAGTGCTGGGACACGCCACGTGGGACCATCCTTCAGTGCCCGAAAGGGGAGGAGGAGCAGGCAGCTCCCGCCTCGGCTTCCCAAGGGTGCATGGAATACGACCAATAACACGGAGTCGTGGCTGGGGAGGGAGGAGAAACTCTAGGATCAAAACAGATAGAGTGGGCTGGGGTAGAGCCGGGGGCACAGGGACACAGGTGGGAGGGGGAATACAAGAATGGGAGGTTCTGGACCAGAAAGATATGGGGCAGGGAGACATGGGAGCAGAAGGATATGGGGCGATGGGGAAGGAAGAGACAGGAGCAGAAAGAGACGAGGTGGGGGGGTAGGCACAGATGGGAGTGGAAGGATACGGGATGGAGGGGCAAGGTGAGAGGGAGCGGAAGGATACGGGGCAGAGTGGCAAGGTGAGAGGGAGTGGAAGGATACGGGGCAGAGTGGCAAGGAGAGACAGAAGCGGAAGGATACAGGGCGATGGGGAAGGGAGAGACGGGAGCGGAAGGATACAGGGCGATGGGGAAGGGAGAGACAGAAGCGGAAGGATACAGGGCGATGGGGAAGGGAGAGACGGGAGCGGAAGGATACAGGGCGATGGGGAAGGGAGAGACAGAAGCGGAAGGATACAGGGCGATGGGGAAGGGAGAGACGGGAGCGGAAGGATACAGGGCGATGGGGAAGGGAGAGACAGAAGCGGAAGGATACAGGGCGATGGGGAAGGGAGAGACGGGAGCGGAAGGATACAGGGCGATGGGGAAGGGAGAGACGGGAGCGGAAGGATACAGGGCGATGGGGAAGGGAGAGACGGGAGCGGAAGGATACAGGGCGATGGGGAAGGGAGAGACGGGAGCGGAAGGATACAGGGCGATGGGGAAGGGAGAGACAGGAGTGGAAGGATACAGGGCGATGGGGAAGGGAGAGACAGGAGTGGAAGGATACGTGAAGCCACGAGCTCTTGGAAGCCGAGGGGCGAGGGCTCCCTTTGGAACGGTGATTTTCGATCCTTCAGTCTCCTTGGGGACCGGGGGGCCACCCCAGGCTCTCACCCGGCCGGTGCTCACATGACGGGGCTGAGCGACAATGGACGCCCCCGCCAAGGGTGGAGCACAAGCCAAGTCCGTGTCCCGCGGCCGCCACTGCCCTGGCCCATGTGGGGCGCAGGGCGGAGGTTGGAGCTGAGGCTGGTCCTGCTCCCGCTGTGCCTGGGCCGTGGCCCGTCGGGAGCCTGTCACAAGGCCACGCACGTGCAGTAATGTCTCAGCTTGCAGGGCAGGATGCCCCGGTTGATTTGGTGAAACTCCACCAGCTGGATGAGATCGGCAAAGCGCGTCTGGCCGTCGTCCATGGTGAAGTAAAGCTGCCCCTCCTCCTCGCTCTGCAGAGAAACCGGGGCGCGCTCAGCTCTCCTGGCCCCTGCTTGCGCAGCAGGCCACGGACTTATTGCGCCAACGCTGAAGTGACCTCTCCTGGCCGGAGGTGGCACCGGAGAGAATGGGAGCCTCCCCAAAGTTGTGTTGTCTTTAGGGACTCGCGAAGGGAGAGGTTGGGCGTGTCCCTGCCCTGCTCCCCACAGCGCCTCCTGCTGGGAGAAGCCAGGACTGGAGGAGCTGGGAGCTCCTTTGACACCCTTCCTATCTCTGACTCGCCTCCCCCATGGGTTTGCTGCTTGAGTGAGTAAAGCATGCCCACCCGCACCGCGGGGAAGGCACCGTCTGTGGCAGCTGAGGCTGGAGAGGAGCACTTACCGGCAGGATGAGATAGTGCTTGACTTTCTGTTGGTGGCACAAGGACAGGACATACCCCTTGGGGTTCCGCTGGCTTTCCCGCACCAAGAACACCCTAGAAAAGGGAGCTGTTACCAACGTGCGGCCGCTGCCCACCCAGCCTCCGCTGCCCACCTGGGGGACAGCCCAGAGCAGCTGCTGAGCTTTTCAGTCACCTGTGGAATGCCACGGAAATCCATGCCATGCCCCAGGGGTGAGTTAACCTTCTGCAGGGAGGGCTGGCAACCAGCTTGTCCCACACAGTGGCCGTGCGAGACAACTATAAGGCAGAAAATCCTGCCTAGCTGCACAGCCCTGTGCTAAGGAGGGTACATTCCCTCCTCACCCCAAAACTGATGGGTGCCCTAAAGCATGAAGATCAATTTCCTTTCTCATTTTGTCCTCTCTAGAATCGCTGCTGGTGCTCAGCTTATCCACAAAAGCAGCCCTGCCAACTCTAATTATTCAAAATCATGAGTCGGGCCACAAAAAGCATGAGATTTATCTTTAAAATAATTAGATAGTTTTAAATGAGGGTTTTAAAGTTATTTGTTTAAAAAATAAAGGTGAGATTCTCATGTCACATGTCTCCAGGAGCTGGGACTTTAAGGAAAATGCCTTTAAGGAAACACTTTAAGGAAAATATTGTGAGCCTGGAGATTAAATCGCCGGGCATACACATCTCTGGAACCTCACTAAACACTTGGCCTCTCTGGCATCCTGCAGCAGGGAGTCCCTCAAGTTAATGCCTACTCTGAGTTAATAGAAGCCACATGATCAGTGTTTGAAGTCTGTCCATACCCATCCACTAATCCCTGCTGGATTATCAATCGCTGTGTGTCTTCCCTCGAGATCCGCCCGTGGAACCATGGCTGTGTTCGATGGATGGCTGAGAAGAGAAAACGGAGGAAGAGAAGCTTTTTCGATCTGACTCTTACCAGCTCTTTCACAGAGAAAGTTGGTCAATTGGGGTTTGCAAAACTGAAGGGGTATTGGAGAAAGGAAAAAGGAGAAAAAAAGGCACACTCTTTGCAGCAGGGACTGTCTCTTTGCTCTTTCTCTGCACAGCACCTACTACCAAAGGAGTCTGGTCTGTGACTGCGATTTCTAGGTGCTACCGCACCACAAATAATAAATTAACGTCGCACTGGCCCCAGCTGAGATCAGGGCCCTTTTGTGATGGATGCTGCATAGACACAGAGTGAGACAGTCCCTGCCCAGAGGGCTTCCATGCTTTAGACAGACAAAAGGGAGGAGGGGAAACTGAGGCACAGACAATCAAGTGACTTGCCCAAGGTCACTCACGGAGACTGTGGCAGAGCCATGGACTGAACATGAGTCTTTATTGAACACCTTCGCTATAAGGCCGTTCCCTTCAACATTCACTTTTAGAACAAGCCCCCATCTCAGTTGCCTTCCACTTTGTGCCTCTGCACTAGCACAGGGAGTGTGTAAGATACCACCCACCCCTCGTGTTTCACGCTCACTTGGCACGGACACCAGGTTCAGAGGAACTGGGCTCATTGTGTCCCGTCAGCGTCCGGTTCTGGCTCCCCATTGATCAAGCCCTGAATCCCGTTAGGAAGGGCCGCTCCTCACCCACCCCTCAGCCAACGGGAACAGGGCAGCGGGATCGCCACTCACTTGTGCTGAGCAGGGAGCCCTGGCCAGGCGTTGGCAGACTGTACCGGTGACTCGTCTTCTTCTGCAGCATGGGAAGGAAGGAGCAGGGCGTTACCGGGCAGTGTTGTCATTAGGACTTGGCGCGATGCTACTTTCATGGGAAACCCAAGCAGAAATCAGCACCCTGGTGAACGGCCTGGGACAGACCCAGACAGGGCAAGAGCCCGGCCGCAGCAGGGGGAACCCACGATGCGAGGGCGACTGTAGGAGCCTCATTTCAGTATGGCACAAGGACGCTGCATCCTACTGGCAGCGGATGGAGCTGAGCTGAGGGGACCGCACCTCTCCCAGGCTAGAGGAAGAGTTCTGTGGATCTCAGGAGCTCGTCTCTTTCAGCCGCAGAGGTTGGTCCAGTGAAAGACGTCACCTCCCCCGCCTCGTCTCTCTAAAACCGCCCGGGTCATCTTGGCTCCCACCGCACTGCCTCCGCCAGCCAGTTGAAGCGAAACCGGTGCCGCGCCCTGTGCCGATAAGCCGGCCACCGGCAGCTGCTCGGGCGGCGTGATGACGAGACATGGCCGCAAGGCCGCCTCCGGCCACAGCCCACTTCCCCGCCTGGCCTCTGACGTCCCGCCCTGCATGGAAGCCCCGACTCACCCGCCACGAATAAGCTTCCTCCAGGGCCACCGTCAGCGCCTCGTTGGGGTTCTCGATCACGCGGCCCGTGCAGCCCGAGAAATCCATGGCCACCAAGGTGTTGTCAGACATGCTCCTCTGGGGGAGGAAGCAAGAGCTGAGAAGAGACACCGGAGCCACAGGGATGGGGAAGAATCATAGAATCATAGAATACTAGGACTGGAAGGGACCTCGAGAGGTCATCGAGTCTAGTCCCCTCCCTCATGGCAGGACCAAATACTGTCTAGACCGTCCCTGATGGACATTTATCTAACCTGCTCTTACGTATCTCCAGAGATGGGGATTCCACAACCTCCCTAGGCAATTTATTCCAGTGTTTCATCACCCTAACAGTTAGGAACTTTTTCCTAATGTCCAACCTAAACCTCCCTTGCTGCAGTTTAAGCCCCTTGCTTCTTGTTCTATCCTCAGAGGCCAAGATGAACAAGTTTGCTCCCTCCTCATAACACCCTTTTAGATACCTGAAAACTGCTGTCATGTCCCCTCTCGGTCTTCTCTTTTCTAAACTAAACAAACCCAATTCCTTCAGCCTTCCCTCATAGCTCATGTTCTCTAGACCATTCATCATTCTCCTTGCTCTTCTCTGGACCCTCTCCAATTTTTCCACCTCTTTCTTGAAATGCGGTGCCCAGAACTGGACACAACACTCCAATTGAGGCCTAACCAGCGCAGAGTAGAGCGGAAGAGGGATTTCTCGTGTCTTGCTCACAACACACCTGTTAATACACCCCAGAATCATGTTGGCTTTCTTTGCAACAGCATCACACTGCTGACTCATATTTAACTTGTGGTCCACTATAACCCCTGGAAGGGGGGGCCCTGCACTGGAAGACGCCATGGGACAGAGAATTCAATGCCCTGCAAGCAGCTTTGAGCGGTCCCATTAGGCCAGCTCTGAGTCCTCTCAGCAAGGGAGCTGAGCGCCTCTCGGTGCTGGGACATAGACGTTCTGGGCATAAGCAGGGCCTCTTCCTAGCCCGAACGGGGCTTAGAAATCAGAGCTGCTTTATGGGCAGGATCGCATCCTGCCACTGCCCGTGGATCCCTGGGTGTTTGCAAAGAACCATTTCCTGGCCAGCTACCTCACTAGGTACCAACCGGCTTCTGCCTCTGCCCCTTCTGCAGAGGTCCCGTAGGGCACGTCACTGTGGACGGATGTGCTCCAGTGACTGCTTGAGGCCAGGCCGGGGGGGTCACATTTTCCAACATGCTACGCCCCTGCTGTGAGAGCCGAGCCCTTCTGACAGCTCTGCTAGGAGGGGGCGATTTGCTGTTTAAAACTAGATCGTTTGGTCCACGGCTAACATGGGTTAACACCGCCGAGCACAGCCCCAGAGCAAGCCGCCCGCCCGCCCCCTGCCAGAAGCTGGTGGTGGCTGCTCAGCTGCTCCCAGGGTGGTGGAGGAGGGGGGCGTGGGATTCGAACCCATAATCCCAGGCTCCTTCCCCCGCCGGGATCTCAGATCCATGTCTGCTTTGGGGGCGCAGCTAAGGGGCCAACTGGTGCCCACCGGAGAGTTCACCCTCTGGAGGTGCGGTCAGGAGAGCCACGCAGACAGAACCTGATACGTCACCCCCAGACGGACCCAACGGGTCAGATCCAGGCACCAGTCTCCTTGCCCTCCCCTCGGCACCCAGCACTGACTGGCTCCTCCTCCGGAGGGCGCTGTCTGGGGCCAGCTCCCCTTTCGTTCTGTGTTCACGAACTTTCAGAACTGCACCACGCCTGGCTGGCACCGCACGCCTGCCCCGGGAGAGGTGGGTGGGGGAGCCCCAGCGACGGGCCAGTTGCAAATTTCCTCCCACCTAAACTGGTTTTTCAGTGGGAAATTGGGGTTTTGATGAAGCAATTTTTTTTTTTTTGCAAAACATGACCATTTCTGAAAAACAAACTCCCCCGCGCCCGGAAAGGCTTGATTTGGAAAGCCTGCCACCGTGCCTCATGGGAGCTGCAGTTCAGTTGGCCCCTGCTGCCATGCTTCTCTATGGGCCCAGCTCCCCAGCTGGACTACACCTCCCAGGATGCACCCTGGCCAGGGCCTCCCATGATGCACCGCCCCCTCTTTCCAAGGGAAATCCCCATTCTTCCACCAGCGCCCTACGCTGCCCGCAATCATCAAGCCCCTAGTGGCGGAAGGAGGAAACAGGCTCTCCTGATGCGCCCACAGGAGACCTGGAGGGGTCGAGATACAGGACCATCAGCGTGTTTCACGGGGGAAGGACGAAGGAGGACGGTGGGGACGGGGCCACCGCAGCGCACTGCAATTTGGAACCCACGGCCCGTGGCGGGGGGGAGGGAGGCGTCCCCCGGAGACGCTGCCGAGGAGGGTTCCCGGGTGCGGCGCTCACCAGGGGCGTGGTGCCGATCCAGGACGGCTGGCTGCGTCTGGACTGGGACTGCTGGTAGTTCCGGTACAGCTGCACGCCGTACTGCGAAGGGAACAGCTGGTGTTAGCGGCGGAGCACCGCCCAGCCGAGCGCGGCCACTCGGCCTCTTTCACGGAGGCCAGTCCCGGCTGTTGCTCCTCGGTCCTCCACGGACGCGACGCAGGCGCCTTTCTGGCCTCTGCGCTGCTCTGGAGACCAGAGGGGAAAGGAAGCGGCTGCGCCCCGGTGCGGCGTCCATGCAAGAAGCCAGCCGGTTGGGGTGCTCGGCTGCAGCCGCTCCCCGGGCTGTCCTGCAGGCCGCCTTGCTAAGCCACAGGCAGGTGAAGGGGGCTGGCTGGGGGCGTGCGCCCTTCCCATCTGGGGCTAGCCCTTTTGAGAGGGCAGGGGCTGGGCACCGGCTCTTCTTCCTCGTGCCCTGACTCAGGGAGCGAGGGCTCAGTGCTCAGTTCGGGCCTCCCTCCTGCTCCTGGCTGTCCAGGGGAGGCTGCGGCAGGGTGTGAACTTCCCACTGGCTCCCTGAGAGCGGGCCAGCAGGGGTCGCTGTGGGCTCTCGCCTGCCCGCGGGAGGGCAGCAGGGGGCAGGGGCTGGTACCTTGAAGAGGCGGAAGGCGGCCATCCAGCAGGTGCGGCTCGGCTCGTCCTCGCTGCAGAACAGCTTGAGGCCCTTCGTGCCGCTGCGCGCCTTGTAGGGCTGCGGAGCAAAGCCAGGGCGATAAGAACAGGGGCGGGCTCCCGCGCCCGCCCTCCCCACCCGCCAGCGCCGATCACCCTATGGCAGGGAGGGGAAAACGAGGCACGGGCCTGGCCCAAGGAGTCTCTGGGGGAGCTGGGAAAAGAACCCAGGAGTTCTCATCCCTGGCTCCTGGCTCTCACCACTAGGACTCACTTCCCTCCCAGAGCTGGGATAAAGCCAGCCCTCCCCTCCCATTACACCTCGATCTCTGATTGCTGGGAACAGAGCCCTGGAGTCCCGTCCCGCAGGCCCCTCTGCTCATCCACTCAACTCCAGGAGCTCGGACTCCCAGCCTCCCTTTCGCTACGTGCCCTGCGCTGCTGGGGTTCCTACCGCCCCTTCCACCCCAAAAGGCTTTGCACCAAAGGGCTTTGCATCCTGGTGGAACCCTCCGGATGTCTGCTGGGATTACAGCAGGGATGGATCGGGCCCCCTGTTTGGGCAGGGGTGGCTTCACTGGCAGCGGAGGCCGCGAGGGTGCCATCCAGGTGGCAGCCACGCCCCCTTGGAACGCCCTGGCCACCCTCACCTTGATGCAGAAGCTGAAGTCGGTGGGCGTGCCGTAGTGCTTTTTGCCGTGGGTGAGGAAGTAGACGTTGGACTCGTTGAGGTCAGCGAAATACTGAAGGTGCCGTGGGTCCTGGGAGAGGAATCCGAGGATCAGAGAATCTCAGAGACCTCAGGAGTCCAGCCCCCTGCCCAAAGCAGGACCAACCCCAATTCAATCATCCCAGCCAGGGCTCTGTCAGGCCAGGACTTAAACACCTCTAGGTGGGAGATTCCGTCACCTCCCTAGGGAACCTATCCCAGTATTCCTTGCAGGAGGGGTAATGGTAGTTCCAATTAGGAGCTTTAATTCGAACTACCTAGTCTGTGCTGCGTGTAGCCACGGGCAGGCCGTTCGAACTATGGGCATTTAAAAATGGCGCCCGCTCGGGAACATGCAAATGAAGCCCGGGATATTTAAATCCCGGGCTTCATTTGCAAGTTCGAATGCCTACGTTAGCCACCCTAGTTCGAACTAGGGTGGCAGTGTAGAGAGACCATTAGTCAGCAGCCGCCACCCAGCTCGGAAGGCAGCAGCACAGCAGGAAGAGCGACATGGGCATGGTGTTGCTACCTTTCCTTCTGCGCTGCTGCTGGCGGGTGCTGCCTTCAGCGCGGGGCACCCAGCCAGCGTTCCAACCACGGCTCTCCAGCTGCCCAAACCGTGGCCCTCCCCAAATCACCTTGTGATCCCCCACAACTCCCCTTTGGGTCAGGACCCCCAATTTAAAAAATACTGGTCTTCCTCCTGGAATCTGTATCGTACAGGGTAAAAGCCCACTCAAGGCCAGATTTCACGGTGCGTGACGTATTTTGTATAGCCATGAATTTGGGCCCTGCACATGCGTATGTCTATGTAGCACCAACAGGGCACTCAGCCAGGAGAAAAGCCTACTACTGCTACCAGCCAAAGGAGCTATTACTTTAGTCTAAGTAACGTCCAACCCACGTTTTGAGCTTACTATCCAGGGTTCAAGGTTAGGACCACTCCACCTCGAGTAACTAAGAACTAGCCACGTCTATAGGAAACCCTCGGCCATAGGATGTCTTCAGCCCCGCCCCTTCCGTGGTGCCCCCTAGTGGTGGCGGGAAGCTCACCTCCAGCCCCGGAGGAAGGAAAGGGTCAGATCAGCCTCACCTTGGATGTGCCCTTCGTGGAGTAGTAAAGCCCTGAGCGCCGGAGGGAGAAGTAAAACCTCTTCCAGACCTTGCGCCCCACTTCCTTCAGGTGCAGGAAGCCCTGGATCTCCGGGCAGCTGCCGGAATTGAGGAAGTTCTGCAGGAGAGGAGTGGTCGGGCCGGGGGTGAGCGCGAGAAGAGAATGGAACTGAACGGGCCCCACAGTGAGAGGCGCCCAGACACTCCAGCTCTTACGCTGCACGGTGGGTTCATCCCCGGCGCCTTCGCCCCCGCCCCTCCACAGCCTCCCGCGGGGCCTGTGATTCGGGGGAAGCTGCTTGTGGGTGACGCTTAGAGCCGGCTTCCTGCTGCAACCCACATGGCCTAGAGTCAGGACAGGGCGCCGGGAGGGGAGTGGAGCAGCACATACCTGGATGAGCTCCGAATGGGACATGCCCTTGTTGGCATCCAAGCAGCTGGAGACCATGACCTCGGGGAACAGGGACTGCTGGGATTATGGAGAGAGACAATGGTTAGCGGGGTGCTCTGCCCTGGAAAGGCTTTGCACCCTAGCAGTGCCCAGTGCCTGGCCGGGTGGCAGATGGGTTCCCCAGGGATCCGGACCAGTGAGTTCACGAGTGGATGAGCTCCCGGCACATTGGGCAGCTGCCACGCATCCGCTGCCACGAATCTCCTGCACCAAGGGCGTGGATGTCTAGTCTAGCTGCTTTAGTATGTTCAAAGATCATCCCCAACTGGGCAGTTCTGGGAATGGGGGGGTTCTTGGTCATCCCCAGCACAGGAGATCCTAGAATCCTAGAACGGGAAGGGGCCTCAAGAGGTCATCAAGTCCAGTCCCCTGCCCCTCACAGCAGGACCATGCGCTGTCTAGACCAGTGTTTCTTAAACCGTGTTCCGCGGCACACCAGTGTGCCATGAGGCCGTCGGAGATGTGCCGCGGAGGACAGAATTCAAAATGGCTGCCCTTAAAGGGGCAGGCGACTTTTTTTTTTTTTGCTCAATAATTTCCTCCCAACCCTTCTCCTCTCCCCCCCGACTTTTTTTTTTCCTCAACAAAAAATCCTTGGGGTTCCTCATAAAAAAATGATAGTTTGGTGTTCCTCGGTCTTAAAATGTTGAAGAAACATTGGTCTAGACCATGCCTAGTAGGTGTCTGTCTAACCAGTGATAGAGATTCCACAGTCTCCCCAAGGCAATTTATTCCAGTGTTTAACCACCCTGACAGTTAGGAACTTTTTCCTAATGTCCAACCTAAACCTCCCTTGCTGCAGTTTAAGCCCATTGCTTCTTGTCCTATCCTCAGAGGCCAAGGAGAACAATTTTTCTCCCTCCTCCTTGTACTTGTAGGTACTTGAAAGCTACTGTCATGTCCCTTCTCAGTCTTCTCTTTTCCAAACTAATCCAGCCCAATTCTTTCAGCCTTCCCTCCTAGGTTTCTAGACCTTTCATCATTTGCGTGTTGCTCTTCTCTGGTCCTTCTCCAATGTCTCCCCAGCTTCCTTGAAATGCGGTGCCCAGAACTGGACACAATGCTCCACCTGAGGCCCAATCAGCGCAGAGCAGAGCGGAGCGGAGCGGAAGAACTTCACTGCTCGTGTCTTGCTCACAAAGATGCAGGGACACACGTGGCTCTCCCCCGCTGGGAAAGGCCAGTTCCCCCGTCCTCCCCCAGGTCATACTAGGTTGGGTCCCCCAGCAGGAAGGGCGGCAGGTACTTACTGGTGAGCTTTTGAATAGCTCGTACTTGGCAAAGTTCTTCCGAAAGACAAATCTGCTGTCTCCTCCGATGGGCCAGGTGGCCTGGACCTCCACTACTGACTCGTGGTCTTCCAGGCACCGCTCTGGGGGGAGCAAGCCACAGGGTCAGGGAGGCACCCTGCCAACCCTCCTGCAACACTGGCTCAGCCTGGCTCTTCCTGGCAGCCAGCCTTCCCCCCCTCCCCACCAGGCTGTGTTTGCATTTGGGCAATGCATGTCTCCTTCCTCCCCCCCCAGCCTCTGTTTGCATACATGCCCTGGTGGCCAAGGGCACAAGCTGCCGTGCGAGGCTCCCCTGGAGCGTCCATGCCTCCTCCTCACCCAGGCCCAGATGCTGATGAAGCTCCACCAGGGACCAGCTGTCGTCATGGAGGGCATGAGTCTTCTGCACCAGCATCTCGCAGACGTGGCGGGCCGTGGCGCCTGCCGTGACCTCCATTGAGCGGCACGTGCCATCTTCGCTGAAGACCTTTATCACCTGCGGGGCAGAGGCCGCGCCGGGTTCATCCCCGCCACGCTCCCAGGATCGACCCCTGGAGGGCAGGGTCCCCCGATCCAGAGCTCCGTGACACCCTGGTGCTTTAGCTCATCAACCCTCTGCAGAGAATCAGCTGCCACCTCCTCTCGGGACCTATCTCCCATGTGGGGCCGCCCGGCCCTCTCTGGTGTCCAGCAGGGGTGGGTGCGCTGCTGCGCCCGGCTGCCGGGGGCGCTTGGTGCTTTCGGGGGGCATCGTTCGGCACACGAGGGGTTAACATGATTGCCCGAGGAGGTGTCAGGTGGGACGCGCTGGGAAGTTTCCAAGGGTGCCTGGAAACGGGCCCACCTTTAATTGCAAGCTGGCGAGTGCCTGGGCCACAGAAACACACCAGGATTCCATGCCGACCGTCCCTATGGGAACCAACCGTCGGCCTTGTCAAGCCCCGTCCTGCCCAGCCGCCCTGGAGTGTTTCGGGCAGGACAGCCCCAGCTCAGGAGTTTGGGGGGCATGTGCACCATCAGTATTGGGGGGAATGAGTCGCCCAGGGGCAAACGGCAGGTCAGTGCGTGGGCGGTGGGTCATGCAGGCAGGGGAAGGTGTTGCCTTCCCAGGAAGACCGACGTGACGCCGCCCATGCTCCGGCCCATGGAAAGTTAGGAAAGCCGGGACAGCAAGGGCTGGGGCTGCCCAGCTGCTCTGGGACTGAGTTGTGGAGCTGGGGGGGGGAGGTGACATATCTGCCCAGTGCTGAGATGATGCGGAAGTGCTAACCTGGGACAGGGGGTAGCAGAAGGGGCGGGGCCTTGGGCAAAAAGGGCGGAGCTGGGGTTTGCCTCCCCAAGACAGTTCACACACGCTCCCCCCCCAGCCATGATTCTCAGTCCCTTGCCCCGCACTCTAACCACTAGGCCCCATGCTCCTCCCAGAGTGGGACACAGAACCCAGGTGTCCTGAATCTCAGACCCCCCCCCCCCACTCTAACCACTAGGCTGCACGCTCCTCCCAGAGTGGGACACAGAACCCAGGTGTCCTGAATCTCAGACCCCCCCCCCCACTCTAACCACTAGGCTGCACGCTCCTCCCAGAGCGGGACACAGAACCCAG
Organism: Pelodiscus sinensis; assembly: GCF_049634645.1. Classification (NCBI taxonomy): domain Eukaryota; kingdom Metazoa; phylum Chordata; order Testudines; family Trionychidae; genus Pelodiscus; species Pelodiscus sinensis. Next base: position 11,448,742 of record NC_134739.1, read on the forward strand.
GCGCCCGGAGTCTCATGGGTCAGTGGCAGAACGGGGAGGAGGACCCAGGCGTCTGGATGCCCAGCCCCACTGCCCAAGCCACTAGGACCCGCCCCCTCCCGCAACCAGGCAGAGACCCCAGGTCGCCGGCCCAGGGACGCCCCGTGTCCAGCCACCGCTGTAGCCAAAGCCTCCCCCCCACCCAGGAGTGGCCGTGCCCACCCCGCCTCGGGCGCCGCGCTGGCGCACTTACGTGGGAGCCGCTTTCCCGCTGCGGGCCCTGCCCGGCCGAGGGGCTGCTGAGGACGGGCGACTTGGAAGGGCTGCAGAGCTCGGGGAAGGGGTTGGGGATGGACGGCAGCGATGAGGCGCGCGGCTCCTCCTCCGTCAGCTTCCTGCCAGAAAGGGGAGGCTCGGGGCGAGGGCGAAGGCAGGGCAGGGCCGCGGGGCGCCTACCCCGGCTCTGCCCGGCACAGCACGGCGCGGGAGGGCACAGCGAGGCCAGAGCCGCAGAGACCCCCGGGGAGGAGGCACGCGAACCCCCCGAGATCACGTGACCACGTCCAGGACGGGTGACCCCCCCCCCCCCCCGCCGATCCTACGAGCCAGGCCGAGTCCCCAGGCCACCAGCGGCAGGTTGCCAGATGTCCGGTTTTTGCCCGGACTGTCCGTTATTCGGGTCCCACGTCCGGTAAAAAACCCAGAAAATACTGAACATGTGAACTGCCCGGTATTTCCCGTTTCTCTCGTACGGACGCCCGGCGAGGACAATTTCCCCTGCCGCGTCTGGCGGGGGCTGGGGCATGCGGGGCCATTTAAAGGCACAGTGCCTGCTTTTTTTTTTTCTCAACAACTTTGGTCTCCCCCTTTTTTTCCCTCAACAGAATTTTTTCCCCAGCGTTTTTTTTTTTGAGGGGGGGGGGGCGTGTTCGGTATTTGTTGTTAAATCATCTGGCAACCCTAGCAGGCTCCGGCACATTCCCAGACCCGGCAGCGGCGCCGGCAAAAGCTGCCCCCTCCGCCCAGCAGCCGCTGGTCTGGGGATTTCACTCTGCTCCCCGAGGAGGGGTCTGCAGGGCAGGGGCGGGCAGGCGAGTGAATCATTAACCCTCCGCCCCTTGGCTCGCCAGCCAGGAAAGAGCCTTTACAAGGGGCCGTCTCTTCATGCCAGGGGCTGTGGCGCCACCAGAGCCAGAGGACGGGGCTAAGCCCAGCTGAGCAGCCTGGGCACTGGGGAAGTAAGGGTGTATGGGCCACTCGGGGGTAGAGGACGCCTGTGGCACAGGACTGGGAGACTCTGGCTCCTTTTCTATTCACCGGGGGATATTTGGTTGCCCTGTGAGAAGCAGCCTCCATCCGGGCTGTTGGCCTGTCTCCTCCTGGTGGGTCTCCCCACTAGCTGATGCGCCCCTCCTGCCCCGTGGCACAAGCCTCCATTTTGCAGTTGGGGAAACTGAGGTATGAAGAGACTCACCCCAGGCTGCACAGCAAGTCAGTGGCAGTGCTGGGCACGGAACTCAGGCACCCTGATTCTCAGCCCCCCCCCCCCACACTCTAACCACTAGGCCCCATGCTCCTCCCAGTGCCAAGCACAGAACCCATGCACCCTGATTCTCAGCCCCCCCCCACACTCTAACCACTAGGCCCCATGCTCCTCCCAGTGCCAAGCACAGAACCCATGCACCCTGATTCTCAGCCCCCCCCTCACTCTAACCACTAGGCCCCATGCTCCTCCCAGTGCCAAGCACAGAACCCATGCACCCTGATTCTCAGCCCCCCCTCACTCTAACCACTAGGCTCCATGCTCCTCCCAGTGCCAAGCGCAGAACCCATGCACCCTGATTCTCAGCCTCTCCCTCACTCTAACCACTAGGCTCCATGCTCCTCCCAGTGCCAAGCACAGAACCCATGCACCCTGATTCTCAGCCCCCCCCCACACTCTAACCACTAGGCTCCATGCTCCTCCCAGTGCCAAGCGCAGAACCCATGCGCCCTGATTCTCAGCCCCCCCCACACTCTAACCACTAGGCTCCATGCTCCTCCCAGTGCCAAGCACAGAACCCATGCACCCTGATTCTCAGCCCCCCCTCACTCTAACCACTAGGCTCCATGCTCCTCCCAGTGCCAAGCGCAGAACCCATGCACCCTGATTCTCAGCCTCCCCCTCACTCTAACCACTAGGCTCCATGCTCCTCCCAGTGCCAAGCGCAGAACCCATGCACCCTGATTCTCAGCCTCCCCCTCACTCTAACCACTAGGCTCCATGCTCCTCCCAGTGCCAAGCACAGAACCCATGAGCCCTGATTCTCAGCCCCCCCCCCACACTCTAACCACTAGGCCCCATGCTCCTCCCAGTGCCAAGCGCAGAACCCATGAGCCCTGATTCTCAGCCCTGTGCTTTAACATGCGCCAGCTTCCGAGCCCGTGTGGGTTGGGGGGATGGAGACACTTGCTCCCCACCCCCCAGGACAGGCCAGAGACACTGCTGGGAAAATCATGGGGCCCAGGAAGGCGCCCCCCTCCCACGCGCTGCCCCCCACCTGCAGACTTGGATGACCAGCGGCTGCGAGCGCTTCATGTCGCCGCCGGGCAGCAGCCCGCCCTTGTCCCGCTCGCTGGTGGAGAAGGCGGCACCTTTGGGCAGGCTCCTGGCTCGCTCCGGCTCCAGGCAGCCCTGGTACAGGTTGTCCAGGGTGGTGGGCAGGTCGTTCCGCAGTGCGGCCAGGTCCATGGCATTATCTGCCGGGAGAAGGGAGGAGGCCGGGATGGTTACGCCTGCCTCAGTGGCCTCCTTCAAGCCACAGCGCCCTCCCCGCCCGCCAAGCCGAGCGCCAAGCGCAGCCACAGTCTGTGTGAGCTGGGGGCCCCTGCCCCTCACCCTGTGCCGGGCCTGATCTCCGGCCAAGGGAATCTGCTTTGAAGTGCACCCCCCTCTTCCCAGCCAGGGACAGAGAGAGCAACAGGTCACGCTGGGGAATGAGACCTAAGCCCCCTCAGGGAGTCTGGGCACCTAGGACCCCCAGGGAGAGCGGTGCCCAGGCCTGGGCAGGGATTGGCAGGCGGCAGGGAGCACCAGGCGCCAGTCAGACGGGGAGGAATCCCTCCCCTTATCCTTCCACCCCTGGGTGACTGTCAGACTGGGGAGCGGACTGGGTGCCAGCGCACAGGGCAGCTATCACCCCGTCCCCATGAGGCCTGCGCCCCACAGAGCCAGGCTGGAAGCCGTAGCTCATGTTCCGCCAGCGACTCTCCGGAGGGGGGGTCCCTCGGCTTGGCGCCGATGCGGCTACAAGCAGAGTCTGACCCTAACCAAGAGAAAGCCCCGTCTGAGGCAAAGCCACCTGACAGACCCCCTTCTTCCCCCCACCGCTTGCCCCGGCGGTGTGTCCGAAATGGGGGCCGGATTCCTGTAGCCAGAGGTGAAAGGCCCTTCACATGTCTTACAGGTCCTGTCCTATCGCTATCCAGGTCCCTGCCAGCTCTTAAATAACTCCCTGGCGGCTTGTGCCACAGCTCAGTTAGTTCTTGCTGGGCCTCACGCCACGGCCCGCCTGCTTCCTTTCACCTGTGTCTGCAGCTCACCCTAGAATCAGAGAATCCCAGGGCGGGCAGAGACCTTGGGAGTCATCAAGTCCTGCCCAAAGCAGGACCAACCCCAACTCCATTAACCCAGCCAGGGCTCTCTCAAATCGGGACTTAAAAACCTCTAGGGATGGAGATTCCACCCCCTCCCTAGGGACTCCCTCCCCGCGCTTCCCCACCCTCCTAGGGAAAGAGTTTTTCTCAGTCTTGGAGTTATCATGGACAGTTCTCTGAAAACTTCCACACAGTGTGCTGCGGCGGTCAAAAAGGCAAATAGGATGTTAGGAATTATTAAGAAAGGGATAGAAAATAAGACCCAGAATATCTTACTGCCCCTGTATAAAACTATGGGACCCCCACATCTGGAATACTGTGTACAGATGTGGTCTCCTCACCTCAAAAAAGGTATTTTGGCCTTGGAAAGGGTTCAGAAAAGGGCAACTAAAATGATTAGGGGTTTGGAACGGGTCCCAAATGAGGAGAGGCTAAAGTGACTGGGACTTTTCAGTTTGGAAAAGAGGAGACTGAGGGGGGATATGATAGAGGTCTATAAAAGCATGAGTGGTGTGGAGAGGGTGAATAAAGAAAAGTTATTCATTAGTTCCCATAATATAAGAACTAGAGGACACCAAATGAAATTAATGGGTAGCAGGTTTAAAACTAATAAGCAAAAGTTCTTCTTCACACAGTGCATAGTCAACCTGTGGAACTCCTTGCCAGAGGAGGCGGTGAAGGCAGGAAGTATAAGGGTATGTCTACACTGCCACCCTAGTTCTTATGTTCTTATGTTCAATATCCAACCTCGACCTTCCCCACTACAACTTGAGCCCATTGCTCCTCATTCTGCCACCCCTGAGAACAGCCTCTCTCCATCCTCTTTGGAACCCCCCTTCAGGGAGCTGAAGGCTGCTCTCAAATCCCCCCTCAGTCTTCTGTAGACTAAACACGCCCAAATCCCTCAGCCTCCCCTCGTAGGTCATGTGCTCCGGCCCCCTCCTCATCACCCTGCTGTGGGAAAGTTGCAAACCTTCCCTACAATACCAACACCACGTCCAACAGCTCCCTGATGGGCATCTCTCACTCCCGATGGTCCCAAATATGCCAGCTTGGCCAGAGTGTTGAACCAAGCCCGTGAGTCTGGGTCTGTTCCCAAGAGGAGAAGGAGACTCAAGTGCTCCATCAGCTGCCAGCAGTTCTGGTTCCCTGGGCAGTTCACCCTGCCTCTCTTTGGACCCAGAGTCAGTTTGTCTTCGGTGCAGGAAGCACTTTCCCAAACAGCCCCAGTTACTCACAGCACCCTCTATCCAGGCCCTTCTCCGCCACAGGCCCAGGGACAATCACCAACAGCCCCTGAAGCAGCCGGCTAGATCCAAGCCCCAGCAGGCTCCCAGCAGCACCTCCTGGATTGGAAAAGGCTCCACACCAGCAATCTGGCTCCTCTCTCCAAATTGGAGCCCCCCCAGCCCTCTCCCTGCACTGCCAGGAAGAGAGCTACAGTTTCCCTCCTTTTTTTCCAAAGGCATCATGGGAGTTGTAGTTTTCTAGGGCTAGATTGCAGCACCAAGGATCCTCCCAGTAAAAGCCAGAGAACCCTAGAACAAAGGGAGCCTACACACGAGTCTATGAAATGCTTGCTGGGGAGGGATCATGCTCCCTGGTGCCTCCAGCAACTGACCCGTGTCCTCTCTGGGCGGGGCAGTTACTCTCCGGTCCAGCCTGCCCCTGTCTGCTTTCCTGGCAGCCTGGCCCACTCATAGGGTTGCCAGATGGTCTCAACAAACATACGGGACACACTTGACAGTCCATCACAATCGACATTCCATCTGATTTAGAAAATACCCGACAGTTCTATTGTCTCAATGTGTTTCCCGAACAGAAAGCTCCAATACTGGACTGTCCGGTTCAAAACTGGACCCCTGGGAACCCTCCCCACTCAGCAGTCCCAGGTTTGCGTGAGTGCCACTCTCCGGCCTGGCAGCCGGCGCTGGGTGTCAGTCACTTACTCACCCTGCAGGCTGAGACACGCTTGGCTCCCCCGGAGCCTGCCCGATCCGGAGCCTGCCTGGCGACCCCCCAGGTGCAGCGCAAGGCGCCGGGCATCAGAAGGAAGAACCGCCAACCCCGGGGGGTGCTGGTATCTGGCCCGTGGGGCCTCTCCCCAGCAGCAGCTGGGCTCCCGAGGGCGCCGGTTCATCAGCCTGCCCTCGGCTCGCCGGTCGCCTTCGGTCCACCAGAAAGGGATGCGTCAGCAGGTGACTCAGCACCGCCCCACCCTTCTCTCCACAGGTCTCCTCCCCTCACTGGTTCCCAGGCAGCACCGTCAATGCAGGGGCCACCCGTGAGCTGCCCCATTGAGTTGTTCGCGGATGTCTAGGGGATCCCCCCGGCTGTCATGCCGCTCGGTTCTCCTGAGGGACCCCTCGTGGCGGCCGGGGCAGGGCTCCAAAGATGGGGCAGACCAGTGGCTTTCTGGGCATGGCCACGTGGCAGGGATATTGCGTCTGCCCCTCTCCCCCGGGTCTGTCCCCGGCCACGGTCGTTTGAGTGGGAAACGGTGTGATGAGACAAGCGGGGGCACCGGGTTCTCCACCGGGCCCAGCGAGCAATGGGACAGACGGCCGGAGTGTGAAACAAACCCTGGGCAGGACTGGGTGGATAATGAGGCTCTGGCCGGCCAGCTCCGGGGGCCAGATTCTGAGCCCGGTTACTCCCCTGACGCCCCAGGATCGAGGCCCACGCAGCTGAGAGCAGGAGGCCCCCCCGTTCCAGGCTCCCACGCCATCGCTGCTCCTACCAGCTCAGCCTCCCTTCCCTCGCCACCCAGGACCCCCACGGGCAGGCTGTGCCCCCAGTTGGAGGGGAGGCCCTCTCCCGCTGCTGCACCCCCCTCCTCCTCCGCTGTCTCAGCCCTGCTTGAAATCATGCTTCAGGGATCCCTCTGGAGACAGGACCCCGGGCATCTTCGGCTGCTAATTACACACGTGACCTCTCCTGGCTCCCAGGGAGGGAGAAGCCAGGGCGTGGTGCCCGGGGAGACATGGCAGGAGCTAGACTGCCCCACGCCGAGATATGGTCGGAGGGAGAACCGGGCCTTTGGGGTTTTCACACTACTCTTGGGTGGCCCACAGGTTGGAGGGTGGGGGAGGGAGCTGTGATGACGGGTTGGGGTTCCTCCGATCCTGCAGCCCCGTAGCAGCAAGAACAGACTCCACCAGCCAGTAGAACAGAGAGGGGTTTATTGCTTCTCCCAGATACTGCCCAGCATAGACGTGATGTGTCTAACGGAGTCTAGGCCAGGATGCCTCAGACCCCGTGAGATGGGGTCCCTGGGCCCCTAGATTCCAGCCCCCTCCTAAGACTGGTTCCTTCATGATTCCAGCCCCAGACTGCTCCTTCCCCCAACCCTCACTTCCTAGTTCCCTGGCTGCCCTCAACCGGTCAGACCGGTTGGGTCTTCGGCAACCCACCTGCAGGGCAGTGCTCTGGACACTGGCCAGTAGGGGTCACCCACTGCCCACAGCCCACAGCCCAAGCATAGAGACCAGCAAGGTACTGACACTACATCACACCATCACATTCACCCCCTTTGCCAGCCATGAGACCGAACTCTCCCCACCCCGCTGGGCCGGCGGAGGCCTGTGGCGGGCAGGGAGGGGGTCTGAGGGCAGGCTCTCCCAGGCTTCTGAGGGTTAGCAGGGAACCCCAGGGGGGGACACATGACCAGTCGCCGGGCCCCGATTGAATCCATCCAGCCCTGCATTTGCTGCCAGCGAACCCACTCTCCCTCCCCCTCCCCCCGGTTGTCAGGGGCATGGACGGGTGGGCACAACCAGCCAGCTCCTTCTGGCTGGGGCTGATGCAGTTGCGGGGGGGGGGGGGGTAAAGAGAGCCCCCGGCCCCTCCTCTTGGTGTCGCTACCCAAGCAGGTTTTATGGGCCTGGGAGAACATCATTAAAACCACTGAAGTATTAAAGCTGGAGCCGTCTGCAGCTCCATGAGCATGGGGGAATGGGGGAGGGGGAAGGGGCACGTCCCCTACCAGGCAGGAGCCTCCCTGCAATGCCAGGCTCCCCGTTCGGAGACCCCTGCCCCTGCCCCACTGACATCTCCCGGCATAGCAGTGTTGTTCATCCAGGACGGGGTCTGGGCTGGGGTGAGGAGGGAGCTGGGGAAGGATTCTCAGTGTGTCAACTTCTTGCTGTTTTCTTCCCTCCCCCGTGGGCTCTGACTCACGCCACCCTGGCCCCGGAGGCAAGGGGGCAGGGTTCCTTTAAGGAGGGCCCTGAGCTGTGATTCACCCTCCCGGCTTCCTGCCTTTTCGATCCCGCTCGAAAACATCCACCCGCCCCCGACAAACTGCAACGCCGAGCCACGAGTGCCAGGCGGCTTGCGCAACGGGCACTGCCAGGCACCATGGCGAGGCCGGGCATGGGGCCACAGCCTGCCCGACCCTGTGGGTGTTTCCTCTTCCCCAGCTCCCTGGCATGGGGGGCTGCCCCACGGACGGGGCATGGCCAGTCGTCTGACACTCAAAGGGGAACATCCTTGCCTGGGCCCAGCCATCTCATTCCAGTTCCCCACCTGCACCCAGAAGCCCTTCCCAGGAGGAAGAGGAATCCACCCCTGCCTTTGCAGAGAACCCACAGGTAGAAAGTGCCAGCCCCATGCCCGGCTCCTGTGCATCCTTAGAGAAAAGTTGTTCCCAGGCAAGATCACTGGTAAATCCTGGCCAGGATTTCTGCACCCACCTGGAATGGCCCCTGCCAGGAAGCCTGGAGAGTCAGGTTTTCAAGGTATTTTGGTGCCCAAAGATCAGCCAGGTGCCTTATAATTAATTATCGCAACAGAGGGCCAGTGAGGCACCTGCCCAGAGAGGGGGGGAATTGGCACACGGGGGATATGACTTAGTCCAGGATGGCCTATGGGCCGGACAGAGTTTGCCAGCCGGCCCCCCCAGATTCCGCCCCCAGAAGCCTGTTGTAGGCACACTGGGGGCGCGCATGCCGTGTGCTCCAGGACTGCGTGACGCCCCACCTCCCCATAGTGCTGGGGGCGGCTTGGCTCCCGTGGGGTGGGGCTTGGGCAGAAGGGGCGGTGTTGGGGGCTTGACTCCACCAGCCCTACCGTTACCCACCCCCCATGACTGAAAGTCCAGGGGCCTTCAATCTGAAATCTTTCAAGCGCGTGTAAACCCCCCACACACATACACACTGTCCCCAATCACATGGATGTGATGCACATCTGCCTTGCACTGGAACCAAGGTATTCCCCGCAGGCCCCTGCCAAAATCCCAGTCTCGGGGAACTGCGTTCGGCTGACCTACATTCCACCCCCGGTGCAAAATTCTCCACACCCTGACTGCAGGTATAATCCCATGTCAGGTGTGAGCTGTTACAAACAGCAGTGCCCTGCTCCAGAGGTGGCTGCATTTGAGGGGTTTAGGACATGCTTCCCAATCATAATCAGTCTGCTAATGTTGGGATCGGGGTTCCCTGTAAGCTGGGTGCTTATGCAGCCGCTCAGGAGAGATTCCAGGGTTGCCCCGCTGATTAGCAGAGCGCCTGCAACTAGATTTTGTGTTTCTACTGGCGGTGCACATTTGCACAAGCCTCGGTGCACATAAAAAATGTATTCCACACAAGCATGGGAAAAGTCTGCACGTGGGTGGAAAAGATTAGCGGGAACACTGGCTGGGATTTTTTAGTAAGGAACAAATTCTATGGTTTTGAATTCATTTATTGTAAAAAGTTCTCTGGGGCAAAATGATGGGATTTGCCTCCACTATTTAGGTGGCGCTTAGACCCTCTGTACAGGGGTGAGTCCCCCTGGCACCACCAGCAAGGCACTGAGCCGAGTGCCCAGCCGAATGGAACGGATCATCTCTCCCCCTACCCCGCAGCCCATCCACCTCGCTGCTTCTAGCTAAACCAGTTCTACACCTGGTTCTTTCCAGCAGGGTGAACAGCTGGCCCCTCCCTGCAACAGCTCACCCCCTTGGTATCTGGGCCATCCAGCTGACGGAGACCTTTCCGATCCTAGCAAGGGCGCTGTGGGGTCCTGAGCCCTTGTCAAGGAGAAAAGCCCCGTGCTTCACGGCCCGGCTGCGCCGTGTGGCGCAGGACTGAGGGGTGAGTGAGAGACATCAAAGGGGCTGTCCAGCTGGAATGGACCCGTGGTCCATCTGGCCCAGCCCAATGAGCCCCAGCCCTTCACTGCACTTGCCCGGCCACAACCAAGTCAACCCGGTCTGGTAACTTGCCTCGGACGGTGACTAAGGCTGAATGCATCAGAGGAAAGTGCAGTTTTCCTCCCTGCCACCGAGCTCTGCAACACAGCCCCAGGTTCCTTCCTGACCCCTGCTGTTCGCCGTTGCTTTGTGCCCTGTGGCATGCGGGTCGCTACCCCTCGTGACTGTACCCTACCGGGTGCCAGGCCTATTCCGCTTCCGAATGCAGGTGGAAAGGACCAGCCGCAGGCTCAGACTCTGGACAGAGATGCCCAAGTCTAGCCATTAACTCCAGCTGAACCAAATCCTGTAACTGCCGTGGCTGAGGGCCGCCATCCAGGGGGGCTTGATTGCTTGGCTCGGGGTTACGACCCCTTTTCTACAGCTGGGTGCTTTTCTGGGAAGTTCCAAGGCTGCAAAAAGCAACTTTCCGTGGGCTGAGGAAGGGCATAGGACCAGCAGAGTCTCTGGCCACTCCCCACCCCACCTCCTGGCTAGGGCGATGAGGGATAAAGTCTTTGTCTGTTGATGCTGGTTCTACCATCTGCCTTGGCTGTGGCTCTGGGGAGATCCAGGGAAAGGAAGGGTTTCTGGAGCCGGGCCAGTCACACAGAGGCATGGTCAGAAGACTGGAGGGGCCACGAGGAGACGCAGCTGTGTGTGGAGCTCAGCCAGCCCGGCTGCTGTGTCGTAAACTCCCCACTAGCGCAGCCCGGACTGCGGATGAGGGCAGAGCCCACGAGGGGCCGAGAGGCCAGCAGAGGCCCGGGGTGAAAGTCCTCTGACGAGCCAGAGGCTGCAAACACAGCAGAATTTCCGCACATTCTCCCCACAGACCCAGCTCCAGGTCAGGACCCCCTATACAGCGAGAGCTGTGGGTCTCAGAGCGTGGCCCGTCACCACCCTGCAGGTGGGCCGTGGGTTCGAGGATTCCGCCCACCAGCAGGGAGCCCGCATTGGTGTTCCAGCCCTGCACCCCTCCCCCCAGTATCCCGAAATGGCGCTGCCGTGTAGCCGTAGCCTCAGAGAGCTTGGCTGCATCCCAGGCCCTCACTGCAACTCGTTTTCCCCAACTGCAAAGTGCAGGCAAAGCGCCTGCCCCCATGAAACAAGGCAATTTTCAGGGATGAAACTGCCCCAGAAGTGCAAAGTGCTGAGATCTAGCAAGCTGGGTAGCTCCCGTTCTCATATCGCATTGTGCCTGGAAGACGCTGCAGCATTTTAACTAGTACCTGCCCGGAATACCTGCGGCGTTACACTGCACAGATGTGACTTTCAAAAGAGCATAAGTAATTTAGGAGCACAAGCCTGATTAACCTGCACTAGGACTTGTGCGCCTAAGTCACTTCAGGAGGGCTTAAAGACCCACCCCAGATGCCTATCAGCCCTTGAGTGACACCAGATGATTGTAATAAAAAGACAGGCGTGACTGTGTTGGATCTGATTTTGCTCCGTGTGTGAACCAATCCGGTAAATTGTTTCAGTTTTATGAGGTGTTTACACACACTTCTAAGGGATTTGCACACGGATACGGGCAATGTTTGAGTCTAAAGTTTGAATGTTGACTAGACGGCTAATCCAGTAGCTGCCAGCAACAACACAACCCACGAGAGCAAGGTGTCATATCAGGAGACAAGAGAGCCACTAAGGGCTAAAGCAATGACCCCAGAGCTAAGCCATGACGTTCTGTTTATCACAGGGCCTAACCACATAAGCCACAAAATTAGGGGCTCCTACAACTGCACGTCTTCTGCTGCCGTCCAGTGCCAGCAATGCCCCTCTGCCATGGATATCAGCCAACCCGACAAATGGACCCAAATCAGCCTTCAGAAATGGTAACACACACACACAAATCCGTAGGGGAATATTTTCACCTGCCGGGGCACTCAGTCATGGATGTAAAAGTGGCCAGTCTGCTACAAAGGAATGTCTCTAACCAGTTACAGAGAGAGCTGGAATTTTGACACCGTTACCCTGGGCTTGAATAAAGACATTAAACTGGTGGGCGCATTACAAAGCCAATTTCCCCGACCTTTGACGTCCCCCATTTCCACATCAAAAGCTATGAATGGGACACATCCAGCCCACTTAATTAGCCTCATTAACACAGATCCTACAATGGACAGGTACTTCCTCTGCAGTTATACAGATCTCTGGGTTTCTGTGATGTCCACTCCAATTCATCTGAGGAAGTGGGTTTTACCCACGAAAGCGCATGCTTCTTTATCTTTTTTATATTTATATTTGTTCTAAATATGTTGCTTAGTGCCACAAAGCGATGTGTTGTTTTTAAAGTGACAGACACGCACGGCTACCCTCACTGCGGTTTTTTGGGCATGTTTACACAACATTGTGAATCCGGCAGTGGGGAGTCCAAAGCTGCGTGTGTTTATAATTGCTGGGCCTGCGTCTCACCGCCGCGTGAATGTGTCCACACTGCACAGTGACACTGGGACTCCGGCTGTGACCCACACCCTTAGCAGGGGCCAAGGGCCTGGGTGCTCGCTGACCTGAGTCGGGCTGATAGAAAGGGGGCTTTGGGAGGCAGAGCCTAAAAAGGCTCCAGGGAGGAAGGGGTTAAAGAGCTAGAGAATTCAGTTTTATGCCCTGTCTCCTTGTGATCATGGACAAGCCACTTAGGAACCGATTCCTAAGGTATTTAGGTACCTAAAGAGGCAGAGAGGCTGCCCAGCAGGTGCCTAAATCCATTTAACCATGTGGCCTTTGGTCTCTTTGCATCTCAGGGATAAAAGCAGGGATAACAGACCTGCCCTGCTTCCTTGGGAGGAGAAGGGGGGGCGAGGAGGAATTCAATATCGATTGCACCAATGCTCCAATGCCTCCGCGACGGACACCCTCTAGACGGGTAGAAAAATCGCTTGTGTCCAACGGCGTGTCTGCTACGCCTTTTTAAACTGGTGCCTGGAAAAGTTTCAAACCCTTAGGAGCCTGGTGGCTGGTTGCAAGGAGCCCCAGGGTCTGCCCTCATTAACATATTTTCCGAAATGACCCATCTCCCTCATGAAAGCATGGCCCAACTGGAAAGACCGAGAATTCACCCGTCCAGTATGTCCAGCCCCGGAGCAAGTTTCTAGCTGTAACGAGCCCCACGTCCCCACAACCCTCAAGATCAAGAGCCCGTCATCCAGCAATTTACAGCCGTGCCGTCGCCTAGTAACTTTGGCTCTTCGTTCCTCGACGCGTTCCTTGCTTTGACGTCAATACCGGTGCAAGGAGCTTTGGAGACCGGGCTGACCTGTCACGTCCTGATCCTGCTTTTATCCTCTGTACAACGCTGGGTCTGGCCCTTCCTAAGTGTCAGTGCGACCATCGGACCAACAGCTGGCATGCACACAGGGAAATACACGGTCTCTCACGCTGGGGCAGATGAAGAATAACTCCACTGACTCACAGAGCTAGGCCACCAGCAAACGGCAGGGTGGGAGGAGAATTGGGCCCTGTAGATCACAGAGCAAATCAGGGGTCCAAGCTGCCCATTAACCTGTCTTTACGAGAGACACCAACAGCCAAACGCTCCAGCGGAAGGTCCAACCCCTCACAGTTACGCCTCATCTCCATACAAATCTGACAGGGGACGTTTTCTGTCTGTCCCCCAGTCGGATGAAAGGTTTATAACCTGAAACCTGAGGGTGTTGCAGTGGCCTGTGACTTCTTGCCATAAAATAAAAGCCTGTCGTCTGCGGTTGAGCTGAGCCACGGTGCCAAGCGAAACCAACGAAGGGCTGAAATGAACCAGCAGGGCTGGAGAGACCCTGTGGGGACAGGGTCAAAGAGGGGAGGTATTAGAGCGCCGAAGACACTCCTTACACTGTGTCTACACTGTGAGAGCCTCTTGGCACAGCTCTGGCGGCGTTGCTATGGCAGCACAGGCCTGTGCGGGAGACACCACCCGCACTGGCAGAAGGGGTCTTCGTCGGTGCAGGAACACCACCTCGCGGACGGATATTAGCAACATCAACGGAAACCTTCGTCTGGCCACGTAGCTGTGTCTGCACTGGGGCTGTGAAATATCGGTTACTTGAATAGTCGAGTAACCTCATGAATTCTTAGCGGTGAGTCGACTAGTCTATATTTCCCGAGGGTGGGGCCGGCAGCCAGTGCGCTCCGGCCCTGCTCCCAAGGTGCCCCCTGTCACTCCGTGCTGCTGCCTCTGTATCAGAGGCAGCAGCGTGGGGTGCCAGGCGAGAACTGGTCCATGAGGGGAGCCAGTTTAAAACCCAGATCCCCTCACAGGACACAGTCCGAGCTGGAACTGAGCTAGGAACTGCCCACCCGGCTCCTAATACACTTTAAATGCGGAGCTGCAGCGGGGGTATCCCGGACCCGGCGTGAGCCAGGACTGAGCTGAGCTGCCTGCCCACCCGACTCCTCCTAATACACTTTAAGTGCAGAAATGGAGCAGGGGTAGGTCCCCGACCAGTCGCAAGCCAAGACTGAACCAGGCTGCTAAAAAATTCACTGGCAAGCGCGGGGGTGGAGTGGGGAATGCTTGTTGTCTCTAGCATTAACCTATACACTTCTGCTTATCAGTTAATTGACTACACTATTTCATCCCTAGTCTGCACTGCAGGATTAGCCAGCACAGCTGTGTCGGCCAGGGGTTTTCAGTATAGACCAAGCTTCGGCCTCATTTCTTTAATCCCCTCTGTGCTCCTGCACCACAGAGTTAATTTCCACACATACAAGGGATCAAACGAGCAAGGCGAGTTCGGTCAACATGGCCTGACGAGTCACCGGCCTGATTCCTTCTCACCCCCCACGCTGGGGACCTGCCCCAAAGCATTACGTTGTGCAATGCTCACGTAACACCAACAGGCGGAACTGAACCTGCAACCTCTGGAGCTTAGTGCAGAGCTAGACAGACAGATAAGACGGGTGAGGGAATATCGCTCACATCTGGGGATCAGTGCCCGGAGCTATTAGAATCTCAGCTGCCGCTCGGAAAGCACGTCAGCACTAACTCTGAAGCTCAGTGTTTCTCTGATCTCCTCCCGTCTCGACAAAGGGGGGCTAAGAGGCCCAGCCAGGCCTGAAGGATAGCAGGACTCCTAGAACTGGAAGGGACCTCAAGAGGTCATCAGGTCCAGTCCCCTGCCCTCACGGCAGGACCAAGCACCATCTACATCATCCCTGACAGGTGTCTGTCTAAGCTGCTCTTCCATATCTCCAGGGATGGAGATTCCACAACCTCCCTAGGCAATTTAGTCCTGTGCTCAACCACCCTGCCAGGTAAGAAGGTTTTTTCCTAAGGTCCAACCTCAACCTCCCTGGCTGCAACTTGTGCCCCAGAAAACTGGGTCACAATCCGCCAACTCCCAAATTTGCAAACGAGGGCGTTCTCTGCCGGGGAGCCTCCTCTTGGGAAACAACTTCCTGGCTCCAGGCAAATCCAGGGGGTTGGCTTCAAAACACACCCACCTGCCTACACCCGCCGAGGTGCACACCTAAAACCACCCAGGTCACCCGCCGGCAGACTGAACACACGCACCCATGTCCCTGCACACTCACAGCTCTCAAAACAACAACACCACTACCACCACCCAGGGACATCGGCACGCAGCCAACACCAGCGAGCCCTGGGGAAAAGCAGCCCCATTTAAAGTTTAATTTGTTCAACCGGCCAAGGCGAGAGGCCCATTGATCTCGCGGTTTAATCATTCATTTCTTATTTACAGTCCCTAGGGAGGAGGGCATATTTGTCTCCCTCCTCCCCCCTCCTCAGGTTGCTGCCTGCCCTGTAGGCCAGGAAGCTCAAAGTCCATTGTCCGTCTCTGGGTCCGTCTCTGGTCAAGGTCCCAGGCTCGTGCTGTGTCAGGAGCAACTTTCCGAGGTGTTTGTGCTTGAACGTTCCTATGTGCCGCCCGGGAAGGGGGGTGGGAGCAATTTCAAGGCCTGACTTTGCAAAGTAGCTTTCCAGACAACTAGCATCGCGGCTCAGCTTCACCAGCGGATATCTCGCATGGCCCCACCCGTTGGGGATTGGAGACATCTAGCATGGCCCCATCTGCTGGTCAGCTGACAGCCGAGCCTGGGTTTCAGAGCCCAGGCATCCGCTCCCTCTCCCTGGAATGCAGCCACCTCTAGGGTGAAGCCCAGCAGCCTGTTTTAACGGTGGCGGCAAAGCCACGCAAGATGTGAAGCAAAGATCACTGCATCCCTGTGAAACAGGAAGGAGAATTTAGGGAGAGGTCGAAGCTCTGGAAACCAGGACTCTCCGGTCGGACAGGACGTTGCTGGACCAGAGTGTCTGGGTGGAGAGCTGGTAGCTAAGAACCCAGAGGCTGGCAGGGCTACGGGTTGCCAGCCAGCCAGAAGCCCAGCACGCCACAGTGGGGCCACCCAGCAGGGCTGAGCTGGGCTGTTCGGCGTGGCAGGCAAGGGGGAACAGGACCAACAGGGCAGCAGGGCCAGGAGTGTGGCGGGAGCCAGCCAGTAGGGTTGCCAGATGGTTTAACCAAAAATACCAAACACGCCCTCCTCTCCCCCGCAAAAAAGCCCACCAGGGAAAAATAGGGGGAGACCAAAGTTGTTGAGCAAAAAAAATTAAATAAAAAACAGCATGGCCCCTTTAAGAAATGCCTTTGAGGTTTTTTGGCCCTGACAGGCTGCTGATGGCCATCCACCATCTTGTCTTCCTGCTCCGGGCTGGATAGATCCCCTGCAGAACCAGGTAAGCACCCGGGATTTTTGCCTCCTGGCCGGGAAAAAAGTCCAAAAATACTGGACATTTTAGGTGTCCTGAATTTTCTGAATGTTTTTACTGGGCAGGAGGCGAAAATACATACTGGACTGCCTTGTTCTACAGGGGCAGGTGCTTTACCTGCACTTTGCAGTTGGGGAAAATGAATTGCAGGGCTGGAACACCTGGCAACCCTAGCAGCCAGCACTTGGTCTGATATGACCTCCGTTGGTCTGGCAAAATCTCTCCTCCAGAACCAGTCAGGTCCCCAGTGTGCCGGAGCAGGCAGGTCCAACCTGCAGCTGGATGTGGAGTTTGGCTAAAGCACAGGCCTAGAATGCGAAGCATTTGCAAAGTGATACGGTGGCGCACCTCTGGGACCCAAGTCTGACGTCTCGCCGGGCACCCGGCTCCCGGGATCCCATTGGCACGTCTCACCCTGACTCCTCAGGGTCGTGCACTCGGTGACCCCCGAGCCATCAGCAAACCGGAGAAGAGCTGGGAGCCGTAAAAAGCGACAGAGACACCCGGTCCAACTCGCTTGAGAAGACGGCTCTCGGCAGCCCGAGATCTCCTCCCCCGACCTTACGACAACGTGCAGGACACGGAGCGGCACCCTGGCGGGGACACCGCTTACCCCCGACAACGCCAAAATCAGAGCTCTGCGCACGGCTTGACCGGCGGGCTCGCCGTGGGGGGAACGAACTGATATGCGGGAACCAAATGAAGCCAGAACAAAGCATCGAGGAGACACCTTGTTAACCCCCCCAGCTTAGCACTGTCTGATGCACCAAGCTGCTGGGACGGGCCCCCTGCCGATGCCTGAAACGTAGCCCATCGCCTCATCCGCCTCCCACAAGACGCTGCCCCCGGGGTCTCTCGGATCCAGGTTGGGTGGGAGGGAGGGTGCAGGAACAGGCTGGGGGTGGGGAGGGAGGGAGGATGCAGGAGCGGGCTGGGGGTGGGGATTTGATAGCAGCCTTCAACTTCCTGAAGGGGGGTTCCAAAGAGGATGGAGAGAGGCTGTTCTCAGTAGTGCCGGATGGCAGAACGAGGAGCAATGGGCTCAAGATGCAGTGGGGGAGGTCTAGGTTGGACATTAGGAAAAACTCTTTCCCTAGGAGGGTGGGGAAGCACTGGGAGGGGGTCCCTAGGGAGGGGGTGGAATCTCCATCCCTGAAGGTTTTTAAGTCCCGGCTTGACAAAGCCCTGGCTGGGTTAATTGAGTTGGGGTTGGTCCTGCCTTGGGCAGGGGGCTGGACTTGACTCCTGAGGTCTCTTCCAGCTCTAGGATTCTGTGATTCTGGCCAATAGGTACCTTCAGGGGTCAGCAGGATTTTGACCACAGAACTGGAGGACACTGGCTAGGAGGGGCCAGGAAGTCTCCCCCCCTCAGCCGCAGCACAGCTCTTTGCCACGCAGCCACGTGATTAGCCAGGTTCTGGTTCAGAGACCAGGCAGGCAGCACGCAAAGGGTTAATAGGATGGAAAATCCAGGCAGGGCTGCGTTAAGGGCGCAGGCCCTTAAGAACATAAGACCAGCCATACAGAGTCAGCCCAAAGGTCCATCTAGGCCCATATACTCTCTTCCCACAATGGCCAATGCCAGGGGCCCCAGAGGGACTGAATAGAACAGAGAATCATCAGGTGATCCATCTCCTGTTGCCCATTCCCAGCCTCTGACAAACAGAGGCCAGGGACACCATTCTTGTCCATCCCGGCTAACAGCCATTGATGGACCTAACCCCCATGAATCTATCTAGCTCTTTTTTTGAACCCTCTTAAAGTCCTGGCCTTCACATCATCCTGTGGCAAGGAGTTCCACAGGTTGACTGTATGGTGCATGAAGAAAAAACTTCCATTTGTTTTTTTTAAACCTGCTACCCATTCATTTCAGTTGGTGACCCCTAGTTCTTGTGTTATCGGAACAAGTAAATAACTTTTCCTTATTCACTTTCTCCACACCACTCATGATTTTATAGACCTCTATCACATCCTCCTTAGTCTCCTCTTTTCTAAACTGAAAAGTACCGGTCTTTTTAATCTCTCTTCATATGGGACCTGTTCCAAACTCCTAATCATATTTATTGCCCTTTTCTGAACCTTTTTCGGTGCCAAGAGATCTTTTTTGAGATGAGGTGACCACGTCTGCATGCAATATTCGAGATGTGCGCATGCCCTGGACTTACATAGAGGCAACAAGATAGTCTCTGTCTTATTTTCTGTCCCTTTTTTAATGATTCCCAACATTCAGTTTGCTTTTTTGACTGCCGCTGCACACGGAGTGGATGTTAACTCTCTTGAGCACTTTGGTATCATCTGCCAATGTTGCCGCCTCGCTGTTTACCCCTTTCTCCAGATCATTTATACACAGATTGAATAGGATTGGTCCCAGTACGGACCCTGGGGGAACCCCTCTAGTTACCTCTCTCCATTCTGAGAACTGACCAATTATTCCTCCCCTTTGTGTCCTGCCTTTTAAGCAGTTACCAGCCCACGAGCGGCCCTTCCCTCTGAGCCCGCGACAGCTGACTTCCTTTATTGACTTCCCTAGGCATCGGCTCAGCAGCAAAGGAAACGAGCCAAGGGAGGAGGCCAAAGAGAATCCCACCAGCACAACACCCCAATGGGGCTCAGGGACTCCCGGGTCCCAGGCAGGCTGGCTCGACCAGCCCCCGTCTGCCATCGCTGTTCTCCTCCATAACCTGCTGGGATATTCCTGGGCAGGTCTCCCCCTACCCGAGTCTATTGCATTCCCCAGTCGGCTCTAACTAGGTCCTTACCCCCTGCCCATCACCGTGGCCTCAGGTCGGCGCTCGCTGGCCTCGGATTGCTCAGCACCAACAGGGCCTGTTTGCCCGGGTGCCTCTGACATGGCCTGGCCTGGGGTTCCCGGTCCACGCGGGAGCCTGGGACGGCCGATGACCAAGGCACAGGCCCGGGTGGGCCCACTCAGCCTCAGAGATGCCAGCCCAGCTCAGAGCCGGCTGCCAGAGCCCGAAACAGGCCGAGAGCTGCAGGTGTTTCCGCGGGAGCCCCTCCCGGCAGCTCCTCCCTTCCCGGCAGCAGACAGGGCTCCCCTTCCCGTCTCGCCCGCCCCCGCGCACAACCCAGGAGTAAGACGCCGCGAAGGGGGGGGGGAGAGACTCCTGTCCCGAAGCATCCCCTCTGCTCGCCTCCCTCTCGGCTTCTGCCGGGCAGCAGGAGGAGGAGCGGCTGGTCGGGGAGCAGGCGGGAAAGCGGAGGGAGGGGGCGAGAAAAGAAGGGAAGAAAAGTAGGAACGGAGGGAGGGCGGAACAAAGAACCGGTGAAGGAGCGAGAGAGGCGGAAGAGAGCGCCCGTTCGCCTGAAATGGGGGGGGGGGCTGCCCCCCAGCCGTGCCGGCTCTAGGGGCGGCAGGCCCCCACTTGCCCTCCCCCCACGTTCCGCGCTGTACCCCTCGTCCCAGGCTAGTGTGGGGGGGAGCCCCCCCGCCGCCTACCTGGCCCCAGCGGCGGGGAGACGCTCTGGCCCTGCTGGCTTGACAGAGAAACTGGGGATTCCTGTTTCGCTCTACTCCTTTATCTACCTGGCTGGCTGGCGGCGGGCAGCCCACGCCCCCTGCTTGACATCACTCCGGGGAGAGGAAAAACAGCCTGGCTGGCCCGGCAGGATCAACAAAAGGCCTCATGGCAGGTGCAGGGCTGCTCGCTTTGCTATTAACTTTGTCGCTCCGTGGCTTGGTGGATAACTCCCCCCCGCCCCCGCACACACACACACCCCCCACGCCCGGCCCCTTCTCTTTAGCCAAGCCGCTGGGAGATGCCACCTACCCCCTGGTGCTCCCTAGCCCTAGTATTTGCATCAGCCTTCGTCTTGGCCTTTGGGGACCAAGGGGATGTTGGACCAGGGTCGTGGGTTCACTCAGCCCATGAAGCCTTCACAGAGCCTGTGATCACCACAGCCCTGGAGAGGGCGGCTGGCCTAGTGGTTAGAGCGCTGGGCTAGAAACCGCAGTTTGCTTTTTGTGACCCTGGGCCTGTCTCCTCGTCTCAGTTCCTGCCCTGTCCTCCAGCCACAGGTGTAGTTCTCCTTGTCTTTCTTGGATGGGGGTGCCGGCCTGCCCCTCGACACTGGGATCCTGTGGCAGGAGGCATCCGAAAGGGGCTGGGGCAGGCGCTAGTGCCCAGCGGGGAGGCTGAGAGGCGGGCCGGAGAGCAGTGTTCCCTGTAAGCCGAGTGCTTGGATGGCCACCCAGGAGAGATTCAAATGCCACCCGGCTGATTAGCAGAGCGCCCACAGCCACCAGCCGCAGGTGTTTCTGTGGGTGGTGCACATGCGCACATGCCTTGGTGCACCGCACAAAATTCATTCTGCACATGGATGGAATACAATAGAGGGAACATCAGCCTAGAGTTGCTGGCAAGGAGTCTCCCTGGAGCCAGGCCCGGGAGGTCTGCAGCAGGAGCACTTAGTGCCCCCTTTGCAGGCATTTGGGGGTTTGCGAACTGCCCTGAGCGCTGGGGTGGCATTCGGGCACCTGCGTCCTGACGGACGAGACTGGCCTGCGAACCACGTCTGGGGAAGGCGAGGCTTCCGCGGCGCCCGGAGCCAACCCAGCCCCGCGCCCCATCGCCCTCGCTGGCAGGAATGTTCCCTGGCACCTGCCAGCTGCCGACGGGCCCCTCCCCGGCTCAGACGAGGCTCCTGCGCTTCCCCTCCCCCCCTGCCCCGAATCAATGGGCCCATTGTGCTGAGGCAGAGTGCCCGTGCCCTATGGCAGTCCATGTGGTTAGTGCCGCCCCCTCTCCGCCCTGCCCGGCTGCTCGGCGGGGGGGCAGGGGAGCCGGGGGAGGGGCACGGCCTGGTGGTGGGGACGGGTGTCAAGTGGGGAGAGGCTGTGTCCCCCGCCTAGGCCTTTCCCTGCCTGTATGGACCAGCTCTCAAAGCAGCTCTGGGTGGGGAAACATCACCCCTCTCAGCTCTGCAGCTTCCCGGGGGTGGGGGTGTCTCTCCTTGACTCCCCCTGCCCCCCATTTGGGTGAGTGTATTTCCCTCCCCAACGCAGCGCCCACAACCCCCGGGGTGTGCGCCACCCACCCAGAGCTGGGGTGCCAGCGTCTGCCCTCAGTTCCAACCTGCAGCCGCCTGGCTCGTCCAGCCCTGAGGGGGGCCCCCCCACAACTCTGCCTGCCTCTCAGCCCCCCCTCCCCGGCAACTCGGGGACCCTCCACGCAATGGAGGCTCTGCTGTGTCCGGTCCCCCTGGTGCCACCTGTCCCTGGTCTGAGCTCTGTCTCGCCCCCTGCCTGGGACTCTCCCTGCCCCTTTGAACTCGTGGGCGGGTGCCAGGTGGGGCCGGCCGCCCGTGTAACTCAGCACTCTCATTACGGGTTTCATAACCGGCCGAGAGCCTGTCACTGCCTGGCCCCCGGCCAGCAGCAACATGCGCCTGACCTGCCTCGGTCAGGGATCACCGAGGACAGGCGGGACCAGAGCCGGGCCCGACCCTGCTGCTTGGGCCTAGCGCACCCCGGGGTGGGTACGACCCTGCCTGGTCATGGGGAGCGAGCGGCCCCCCAGCCAGCCCAGATGCACAGCGGGAAGGCGCGTCTGAACTGCCACAGAAGCTAATTGTCTCCATACACAGCCCCCTCTGGGCGATCCCCTGGCTCCTGCTACACGGGCAGCTCCGGCAAAGGGCCAGCGGGGGGCCTGGCTTTCGTCCCACCCGTGGCCCCGGGCTGGCGTCAGGCATCCACGGTCACCTCGCCCCGTGGCCTGTCTGCCGACGGCGGCCAATGCCGGGGGTCCCAGAGGGAGGGAACAGAACAAGGAACCGTCCAGTGATTCCTCCCGTCGCCCATTCCCAGCCTCTGACAGAGGCTCGAGACACCCCCGCGCCCCCGTCCAGCCTGGCTAATGGCCACTGATGGACCTAAGCTCCCTGAATGTATCTAGCTCTTTTTGACGGCACGCAGGGCTGGAGGCATGGTGCCCACAGGCGCGTGGCACGTGTGGGCTGTACGCGGTGGGCGCGGGCATAGACCTCCTGGCCCGCATGCAGGGGGGCGGTTTGTGCCCACACGCTCATGCCCAGGTGCCTTTGCTGCTGCAGTGGCGCCCTCTCCAGGTGGCAGCTGCTCTTGGCAGAGAGGTTACGCACAGAGCCGGCTTTAGGCCGATTGGCTCGATTCCCCAAATCGGGGCCCGCGCCCTAAAGAATACCGGACATGTCAAATTCTCAGACATTCTTCCCCTGCTGCGTCTGGCGGGGGTGGGGGGAGCTGGGGATTTAAAGGGACTGTTACTCTTTTTTTTTTTTTTTTGCTTAACAAAAAAACCTGGCTGCCAGGGCCCCGTCGAAACGGTTCGAATCGGGCCCCGCACTTCCTAAAGCCGGCCCTGGTTACGCACTCTGTGCGGGGGTGTGGGTGTGAGAGAGAGAGAGGTTACGCATATTGGAGGGGGGGGGTGTTTGTGTGTATGAGAGCGAGAGAGGGACAGAGCGCGCGCGAGAGAGGTTACGCACATTGGAGAGGGGGTGTGTTTGTGTGTTTGTGTGTGCGCACGTGTGTGTGTGCGTGCATGCCCCCTGCCAGCAGCAGTGGAGTCGTAAATCCTGACAAAGTGCTGGGACAGCATTTTCCACCAGACTCTTGTGCAACGCACAGGGTTTAATGTTCAACATTCACAACACAATCGGTGTCCCTCCGGCTGTCCTCCCGCAACCCTGGCCGTGGCGGAAGAAACAGCTGTGAGGGATGGGGAGACTTCAGGGCTCACAAAGACCCCGCCACCTCCCCCCCCCCCCCCCCCATGGCTCTGCAGCTCTCGCCCTTTGCCTCCTGCATCTAGCAGAGAGGGCCTGGCTGGGGAGAAGGGGAACCCAGTTAAACCTGCCATCAGCCTTCCCTGGGCTGGGGGCCATGGCCCCACCCTTGCATGTCCGTCACCCAACACCTGGGCCCAGCTCTGCGGGCTGAGCCAAGTGCTGACCCTAAGTCTGCCCCCATTACATTCCAGCTCCGTGCCTCGGTTTCCCCTGCGCCGGGGTCTGGATGGCAACATGGGGACAGGGCGTGAGGCTTTGCCTGTTCGTTTTGTGCAAGGCCAGGGTGCTCCATGGCCAAGCCGAATTCAGTTCCTCGGTTTCCCCTCCCTCCTCTGGGTCTGCCTGGTCCGCTCAGGCTGTCAGCAGTTTGGGACAGGGACTATCTCTCGCTAGGTGTCTGGGCAGCGCACGAGCAATTAGCAACAATCCCGTTACGCCCTTCCGAGGCGTCTCGACCCCTGGCACCAGGAGGGCTCAGAGCACTCCAAGCTGGCCAATTCCTCGACAAAACACCCCACAATTCATGGTGCCCAGTGGGTTACAGAGCCAGCTCCCCCACCAGGACTCTAGCAGCTGGATTTCCTGGCAGGAACCTCCTGCCCAATTCCAGCCTCCCTGGCCGTGATCGTTCCAGGCACTGCTCCCCCGAACCTGCTACCCCTGGATGCCTGCTCCCCTGCTCCTGTAGAGGCCGGAACCTGGGAAATGGAGGAACTGACCTCTGCATTGTCACAGATGTAGGGGGAGTTGCCCACAATGCACTGGGGCAGTTGATCGGTGCTGCCCTTTGCTCGGGGGTGCAGGTTGGGAGTCCCGGCTGGTCCCGGCACAGATGGGGCCAGGCTGGTGTCCCCTTCTGAGTCAGGAACGTCGCTTCTGACAAAGCCCCTGCCCAGGACTCTGAGGACGACAGACTGAGCCTTTCCCCTTCAGCAGGACAGCGGAGCCTTTCGCCGAGAGGGCAATATTTGACTCTTCCGTGGCAGGTTCAACAAGCATTACCTGGCCTTCTGCTGGGAGAGAGGGGCGGGTCGTGCTACTTATTCTTTCGTGGGGAGGGAAACTGAGGCATGGCTGTGTCCGCACAGTGCCTAGCACGACGGGAGCCTGGCTCGTTCTTGGGGCTCATGGCTGCCACCTCAGTTCAAATAATTACGACTAAGGGACCTGATCCAGAGAAGTCGCCACAGAACCCAGGTGCGCTGGTCCCAGAGAAGCTGGGTTTAAGTCAGACACCCCTGAAGTCCTGGACTCTGCTCTGATGCGCTCGGAGCCGCTCTCTTCCCGGAGCCTTCAGTGCTGGCTCAGAACACAAACCACCATCCCGTTTTCCAAGAAACAGCCCGCCCTACATCTGGCCAGCGTGGGACTCTCCCAGCCCTGTGACCCAACCCCGGACACCAGCCCCCCTTCCCCTGAGACACAGCCGCAGCGATCAGCCAAAACCAGGCAGCGAGGGCACGTTCCATCCCCCTCCTGCTCCACCCTCAGCAGCCTGCGAGGATGGCGGGGAAGGCCTGGATGGATCAGCCTGACCGGCCAGGGCCTCCTACGAGCTGCTGAGTCACCAGCCTGGGCTTGGCCTTCAGATGGACTGACGCCGGTTTTACAGTTCAGTTCCTAGCTAGGTCTTGCATGACCTTGGGCTAGTCATGTCCTGGCTCACGGCCTCAGTTTCCCCCAGCATCTGCTCCCCAAGAGCTCTGCGTCTGTTAACCCCTTGACTGTCCGTGGGACATTGATCCTCCTGCCACAGGCGGGGAAACTGAGGCAGAGGGGACTCGTCCCACGTCCCAGAGCTGGGACTCAAACCCAGGGGGCCTGGCCTTTGGTCCTCGGCTGGGACTGGAACATCCCAGCTCCTCCCTCCGTCTCCTGTGTAGCCACACAGGTGGGCACCTGTACGGGCTGGCTGGTACTGTGGAGCAAGATTCTCTGGGTTCCGCCTCTAGGCGTTGCCTAAGCCTTCTGGGGTCACTGTCTGGCTTAATTCCTCTCTCTTAAGAAGCCTCCTCTTGCTTTTACCCAGGTTGCAATGATATAGACTGGCCACCAGGTGGCACCCCTTCCCACAGATGCCTGCACCCAGCATGGGATGTGGATTAGATCAGGGTTTGTCTACACAGCAGGGCAAAATTCGAATTAAGCCAGGCAACTTCAGCTATGCCACTTGCATACCTAAATAATTTCGAGTAATAATTTGCGCTACGCAAATTGCGTCATTTATTCTGAGTCTATTTCGAAATAGGCTATTTTGAAATTGGATGCTGTCTCCACAGCACCCAATTTCCAAATAAAGTGCTATTTCGAGACTTCCCTTAACCCTTGTGGACCGAGGGTTACAGGGATGGAAAATATCAGAGGGGTAGCCGTGTTAGTTTGGATCTGCAGAAGCGGCGAGGAGTCCTGTGGCACCTTATAGACTAACAGGTGTATTGGAGCATAAGCTTACATGGGCAAAGACCTACTTTGTCAGATGCATGTAGTAGAAATTCCAGGGGCAGGAAATTCCAGGGATGGCAAAGATGCGCATCCGCTATAGGGGCAGCTATTTCGGGGTACCTCTGCTATCCTGAAATCACTTTGATATGTAGACATACCCCGAGAAATGAGAGTTAGGGAGTCGAAGTAAGAAGTCCTCCAGCCGGACGTTATTTCGAAATGACAGCTGGCTGTGTAGACGCGCACTAGGGTATTCCGAAGTAACGCTGCTGGGAAGACTGGGCATTGGAAAGCTGGGTCCCCGGAGCATCAGCTGGGCCAAGTCCCCCCTGCCACTCCGGCCGCTGCAGCCAGGCAGGGTGGCGTGTCCCGGGGCTGAGGGAGTTGAAGCAGATCACTGCGCAAGCAGCCCCTGCGTCCTGCTCTCCCGACATGCCCGCAGGCCAAGAGATCCCTGGGTGGTGTGGGCCAAGGGCTCTGGGATCTGGGCCCACGCGAGGGACGAGGGCCTGGGGCGGGTGGCCTCAGAGCAGGAAGCTGATGGCAAGTGGAGCCTCCGGCATGCACGGCTGGAGAGCGGGAGCGGGCGCTGCAGGGGTGTGCACGGGGGCCGGAGGCGTCTCTACGTGTCCCTGGGCCGCTAGCTCCGGAGCCTGCCTGGGCCCAGAGGCACGTGGGCACTTTCTCGGGGCAGTTCGGCCCCGGGCGCCGGCCTGCGGAGCGGCTCTCAGAGCGTGCGCCTGCCCCCAGCAGTGTTTGCCAGGCTCCTGAGCTGTCTCTTGGCAACAGTCCCCCCCAGGCGGAGCAACCTCCGGGCCAGGCCGTGCCAGGTCCGGGCTGGCAGGGGGCAGCTCCCAGCGCCCTCCCGGGAGAACACAGAGCTTGGGGCGGGGGGTTGCTTAGTGCCCAGGGTACCTGGAGTCTACCCCCAGACCCAGCTCCCCGTGGAGGTGGGGGGCAGGGCGGGCAATGGTGAGCCACCATGCGGCAGGGCTCCTTGGGACCCGGCTCTGCTAGGGGTTTGTCACAGGCAGGGAGGCCAAGCCACGGGCATGATGACACCTTCCATGCCACTGGGCTCCGTATCCTCGGGGCGCCCCCCAGCCGCCCTTTGCCTTTTCCGGAAAAAGGAATGAAACTTGCCACCCACTTTTTCACTTCCTGGCGCCTCCAGCCTGGTGCCTAGCTGGGAACCCGGCCCTGGCCGCGTGGGGGTGGGAGTCGCCTACCTTTCCCCGGGCTCCGCGCGGCGAGGTGGAGCGATCTCCCTCGGATCCAGGCCCGAATCCTGCGCCCCGACTTCCCCACTGCCACATTCTCCTGCGGGAGAGGACAGGAAGGGTCCCTCAGCCCCAGTGCCACCGTGTGCGGGCCGCGGTGCTAAAAGTGGAGCTAAGCCGGCCCGCGAGGGGTTGTGCCAGCAGCAAGGGAAGGGCCTGGAGGCCCCCCCTCTGCCCGTCTAGAGTCTTATACTGCACCCATCACCATGGTGTCTGGGCGTTGCTCTTAGATCATCTCTGCCACCCACCAGGCCTTGCTGGGGACGGCTCTGGCTCTCCTCCACGCCCCCGTGGTGTTGGCGCTGGCGTTTGATGTGACACCCCCTTTCTCCCGCCCTGGGGCCAAACGTCGAGAGCCTGCAGGGACCCTGGCAGAAATCCAGGGCGGAGGCCCATGCACCAGCCCCTTACAAAGAGGCTTAGCAATCAAGTGAGAGGCAAGAATCCCCCGTCCGCCAAAGAGCCCTCCCTACCTCGCCCATGGCGCCCACTTCCCAGAGCTCCCCGTCCGCCTCCTCTTGTCCTCGCCTAGCAGTTCTGACCATTTCTGTTCCAAACCACCAGCCCCAGCTGGGAGTCTTAGCTGGGCTCTCGCGTTGCTGTAATTTCCTGGCTATAGCTCGCTGCTGCTGCTGCTGGCTTTGTGCAGACGGGGAAAGAGAAAGGGAAGGAGAAGGATCCCTCATCCCCTACCAGCACCCACAAACTCTTGAGGTGCCCCCCTGCATTTTCCGCTGGAAGCTGAGGCCTGCGCCTTTCTGGGGAGCGGTGTCAGTCCGGACCCCCAGGGAGGACACATGGTCGAACTGCCTACAAATATTTTCCATCAGAGAATCTCATCTCACTTATCGAACGTGAATTAATTCAGCCTCAGAACCTGCCCCGCCTTTGAGGCTCAGCTCAGCATCTTCCCTTAGCTGCTGGGGGCTGGGGCACAGCAAGATGAAATGAGGTGCCTCTGGGCATGAAGAGAGTTAGGGGCAGGCCTGGGAAGTGCCTGCCATACCTGCGCTCTGATCGACTTGTCTACACTTCTCCTGCACAGCTGGGAATAGACCCTAGGGGTACGTCTAGACTACATGCCTCCGTCGACGGAGCCATGTAGATTTGTTTGTTCGGCAAAGGGAAATGAAGCCGCGATTTAAATAATCGCGGCTTCATTTAAATTTCAATGGCTGCCCCGCTCTGCCGATCAGCTGTTTGTCGGCAGATCGGGGCAGTCTGGACGCTCCCCTGCCGACATGAAAGCCCTTTATCGACCTCCCTGGTAAACCTCATCCTTCGAGGCATAACGGGGAGGTTGATAAAGGGCTAGGTCGGTGCGGGAGCGTCCAGACTAGCGCGCTGAGCCGACAAACAGCTGATCAGCTGTTTGTCGGCTCAGCGCGGCAGCCATTTAAATTTAAATGAAGCTGCAATTATTTAAATCGCGGCTTCATTTCCCTTTGCCGATCAGCCTAATCTACATGGCTCCATCGATGGAGCCATGTAGTTTAGACACACCCTAGGAGTCCTGGTTCCTCGTCACCTTAGATTAATTTCCATCCCAAACACAAGCCTGCGCCAGAGCAAAAAAGAGCAGTAAAGTCAGTCTCTAATAAAGTCCCATGTTAAGCAATGAGTTAATTTTACTCCATGAGTTTTTCCTGGGAAGCTAATAAGATTCTAGCTCAGCCTGCATAATCTCCCGTGTGTTCCCTGCTAGTGACCAGATGGGACCCTTACATGTCTACACTAGGAAATTATTGTGAAATAACTTAAAATAATCCCGCAATAACTATTTTGAAATAAGTTGATTCCCCCCAGAAAAGCAGGAGTTATTATTTTGAAATAACAGGCTGGGTCGTGTGGACGCTCTGCTTGTTATTTCGAAATGAGGGGAGTTATTTCTAAAGTGTAGACCAGGGCTAAATGTTAACATGAGTACAGCACCTTTCACTACAAAAAATCTCTGTCTACTTCATGGGTTACATACAGAACAAATGAAAATGCAGCCACCTCTGGGGAGGTGGGGTGAAAAGTAGCCGTGTGGGAAGAGAACATCTTGGCGGAGAATACGGGAACAAACCCGTCTGATTAGGAAAAGCGCTTGGAGCGTCCATGCCCGTGTGGAGTTGGAGGAGCTGGACTTTTTTAACTCGGCCAACTGGCAGTAGTAGGAAGCTAATCAAAGGCACTGGGTAGGCGGGGAGGGCCCTTTAACTGCAGGTTGCAGGTTGGTTTCATTATCAAGCAGCCTCCTGGTGTGTTAATCTGACAGCCAGCAGGTGGGGAGAGACGGGTTCCCCTCCTGGCCCCTCACTGACATGCTGATGTGGCTCTCCGGAGAATCCCTTCCCACCCCTGTTTGTGCCTCAGTTTCCCAATATGTAGACTCGGGCCGAGGGTATTTATTTGCCTGTCTGCCTGGCAAGGGACTGCGGTCATTGTCTCTGAGCACCAGCCCTGGCTTTTCCTGAGCCCACTTTGCACAGACTTGTAGAGATGGGCACCGGTGATTGGCGACTGTCTGTTCCTAGGCGAGGTCCCTGTCCAAACCTCCCGCCCACCCTACAGGTGTGAACTCCTCTCTGTTTCCCTGTGGGCAGGAAGCCCCCGGCAGATGTCTGACGCTGTCAGGAAAGTCCGCCAGAGGGTGCTGTAGAGCCAAATATGGTTCTTTTCTCCCCAAAGGGCCCAGGGCAGCTGCCTCTGTGCCCAGCTCCGCAGAACAAGGCGTCCCACCTAACAGAGGGGGCTCCAGAGGGAAGCCAGGTAAGAACTTGTCTGTGCAGGCGGCAGACCTTTTGGGGGGCCAATCTCAGCCTGGAACAAACGCCCGAGGGGACCAATCACGGCTCACTGCAGCAGGCCGGTGAAAGTATCTTACCATTTTTTATAGGTGCTGCCCTATCACAGCCCGGGGCCCTGCCGCTCTTTCGATAGCTCCCTGCCGGCTTGTGCACCAGCTCAGCCCGCTCTTGCCGGGGCTGCGCACATGGGTGCGCCCACGTCCCTTCACCTCTGTGGCAGGCCCAAGACACCCGCCAGGCAGCGGGAGAGAGGGAAGGACCCCCCGGGATGGACGTTAGCCGTGGTACCGGTGATGGAGGCAGGGTAAGAATGTGCCGAGATGAAACACCAGCCAGCGTGCTGCTAAGGGAGAAGGGAGGGATGGGTGTATGTTCTTGGGGGGGCTGAAAGTCCCTGTGAATAGAAATGGGGGGGGGGTGGAGTAAAAGGTGAAATGAGCTGAGGTACCCAGGGGAGCCCGGGGCGCCTCCAAGCCCTTGTGGCTCTGCCGTCGGAGAGCCTCAGAGAGGCCCAGGTTAAAATGAGCCCTAGGGCGAGGCTGCTCTGTGGAGAGACAGGTTCCCCCAGGTTCCGGGGAGCCTTTCGTTTCATCTGGGCTAACTTAACACTGGGGAGGAGGGAATTCTGAGCGGGGCTGGAGTTAATTTGCAGCACAAGGTTTGTCAGACTGGATCGGCTCAGGTCCAGTTAATGTCAGTCAGTTCCCTGTCCAGGCTCCAACAAGGCCCAGCACTGGGAGGGAGAACCCCCACGTGGTCACTTCTGGAATTACCACTGTCAGCTAGACGTTGTCTGTCCCCGAAAGCCAGCAGGTTTATTTCCCATTCAGAACTTGCTCCTGGTTATTTGTCACCCCTCTGTGCTCTAGTGCTGGCTAGCGCTATATAAATGCCCTGTCCTTTTATAAATCCTGTTAAACCTGGTAACATCATGAGGCAGGGAGTTCCACAGGCTAATGGCACTTCATCTGAAAAGAGTACTTCCTTCAATCCGTTTTAAATGTGCGACCTTCTAATGTCCCCGCCCGTCCGATTTCCCCGCCCAAATGTCACATGTTCAGAAAAGCAGGGCCATGCACATCCAAGCCGTGCTGGCCCCCGGGCAGGATTCAAACGGGCAGAAATAAGGAGGAATCCATGACTCTCTCTCTGACCTAAACTCCTGCCCAAGGAGAAGACACCAGTCAGCACAATCAGGCGTGAGGCTGGATTGGAGCAGTGATCATGACCGAAGATGTTTCCCACCGTCCCCAGAAGGGGGCAGGGGTAATCCCCAATTGATCAGAGAGGGGTCTGTCCGGGAATCCCTTTTTCCCACCCCCCAGCGTCCCAGCAGTGTGGATTGATGAGAGCTCCCATTTTACGCTTCCAAGTCCCCCTTCCCATTGATTGCCAGGCCAATGGTCCAGCTGACCCAACAGCAGTGAGATCTGGGTTCCCTTGGAAGCTGGTGCCCACCAGCCTGCTTTGCTCAGCTGGGAGAGCCGGCCCTGGCATCCCAAGGAAAGAAAAAGCCGTTTATAGCCGTGGAATTACAGCGCTGGCTTGGCTGCTACTGCCTCGGCGTTCCTGCCACCTCCCATTCTGTGCAGCGCGGAGACGGAGCTTTGGTTTCCAGGAACAGAAAACTGCTTTCCAGGAACATTCAGGAAGGCAGCGTTTCCAGGCACCATCTCAGTTCGGGAAGAAAACCCCCAGCAAGGCACAGCAGCACCAATCACCGATCCCTCGGGGATGGGAGCAGCCAAGGGCCAGGCAGGGAGAGCAGGGACTGCTCCGTGTCAGACCTACGTGTATCTCCAAGTCATGGTTGCCTGTATACTGGGTGCTTGTGCGGCTGCCCAGGAGAGATTCTAGTGCTACCTAGCGGAGTGCCCACAGCTAGAGTTGTGTTGCTGGTTGGTGGTGCACATTCCCACATGCCTCGGTGCATATCAAAAAATTATTCCGCACATGGATGGAAAAAATCTGTACCTGGATGGAAATGATTAGAGGGAACGTTGCTCCAGGGTGTTCTTTCTCCTCACCTCTGCATCCCACCCCACTCTTGCGAAGCCCCTAGTGTCACCCGCAAGCCATCGCCACAGAGAGCAGCCGCGTTTGGCTGGCCTGGCGTCACGTTGTCCGATCATGCACAGGAGCGGGGCCCGGCATTACCCCCACACAGGTTCTGTCTGCTCTGGGGAAAGCGTTTTGCGTGTAACTCCGGTTAAAACAGCACAACAGAAGAGGCAACGGTGCTGACAGTCCCGGTGAGCAGCTCAAGTCGCAGCCCCGAGGGCGGCCGGCGGTGCGAGGGCGGCCGGCGGTGGGAGCCAGGCTGCTAGCTTCAATTCAAAGTGGCGGCCGTGTGGCAACCATGCAGCTGCTTCAACCTGAAGTAAAACCGCTCTCCTTCTGCAGTGCAGCTGCACCTTCCCCGGGGGCCAGGCGGCAGGAATCCCAGCTGGTCCTCCGCCATCCCGCCGGACCGGGGGGCTTGGGGAGGTGCAGCCTGCCATGGGCTTCGGCCCTTGTGGGTTGTGTGGCAGAGATGAGGGGGCTCAGTGCTGCTCTCTGTGCCGGGCCTGGCGGCTTTTTGGTGCCCTTCCGGGCACCAGGCGTGGAGGATGGCAGCAGCTTGAAGCCACGGCGGAGCGAGCCAGCAGCGGGCACAGAGCAGAAGAGAGGACGGTTCCGTGGCTGATCTGCCACACTGGGCAGCGCTGGCACTTATAGCCCCCTCCCAGAGAGGTCAGTAAATCAGCAGTACTGTGTGCAGTTACCCCGACCCTGCCAACAGGCCCGTCTGCGTCCTGGTCCTGGAGATGTCTGTACTCCAGACGTCGCCCTGTGCAGGCCTGGCCCCTCCCGGCCCTGTGCACATGTAACCACCACCAGGCGGATTTGAACCTGGGATCTCTGGCGCTAAGTACAGGAGCCTCTACCCTCTGAGCTAAAAGCAGGCTGGCTCCCAGCCCGTGCTGTGGGGGTCTCTTGATCTTAACTGTTGCTGTAGTATAGGTACCGCTTGCATTGCTCAGTACCCACACTAGGTGTGTGTAGAGGTGGCCCGTGAGCCTCGGCAAACTAGACAGTTGCCTAGGGCGCCGCCGGCCCGGGCGCCCCATGTTGAC
This sequence comes from Pelodiscus sinensis, assembly GCF_049634645.1. Lineage (NCBI taxonomy): Eukaryota > Metazoa > Chordata > Testudines > Trionychidae > Pelodiscus > Pelodiscus sinensis. Next base: position 11,481,672 of record NC_134739.1, read on the forward strand.
GTCACGGCCATTGGCGGCCGTGCAGGCGTGGACACCGATCGCGGCTGCCGCAGCCGGCCTCAGACCGCTCCTGGGTGTGTGGGTTACACAACACACACTGGGCTACATGAATTCCGGGACCGACCGGGCCCAGGAAACGCTTGATTCCCACAGGGTCGAATCCTCAGGACCTGAGCGGTGCCAACCCGGAGAATTTGCCGGACCACGGGAGGTTGCTATGGTCTAGCGGCGTGACCAACGCTCCCACTGCGGGCTGGGCTGTCAGAAGCCCGGTGGGGGTGAATCAGAGCTAAGCAACAGCCCAGAACACCCAGCGCCAGGACGGGGGGCTGGAAACAAACTTTATGGGACCGCGGGAAACGTGGCCCCACTCATGGATGCTGCGGTTCTGCATTTCAAGTGTGTTAGGAGCCAGGCAGGCCAGCAGCCCAGCTCAGTTCTGGCTTACGCGGGGTCTGGGAGCTCAGACCCGCCCTGTGCTGCTGCCTCTGTATCAGAGACAACAGCAGGGTGACAGGCAGCCGGTCCACGCGGGGGGCTGGTTTTTAAACTGGCTCCCCCCACAGACCAGCTCCTGCCTGGCACCCTGCGCTGCTGCCTCTGATACAGCGGCAGCAGCAGGGAGTGGCAGGGGGCTCTTGGGGAGTGGGGCGCACTGGCTGCCGTCCCCGTCCCCAGGGACTGTCGAATAGTCGCCTCACCGATAAGAATCCACGAGGTTACTCGACTGTTCAATTTCCCGACATTTCACATCCCTGTGAGAACTCAAGGACTCCTGGCTCTCCGCCCGCACTGCTGCACTGCTCCCTTGGGTGTACCCGGTCATGCACACTCACCATAGCGGACCCATGCACACGCCCAGGGGCACACACCGTGCACGCACAGCCACGGGCATGGGCAGATTTCCCCATGGGCAGGGCTCGCACCCCGGGCAGCAGGACCGGACGGCCCCACGGTGCTGCCCCTTCCTGTGACGTGGGGTTGGGAGCGTCTAACAGCAGGCGGGACCCGGCGCTGCCGAGAGGGAGCGATTACCTTGCCGGGGGAGGTCGTGCTGAGGGCCCCATTCTGCTCCGGGGACGCCTGAACCTTCCTGGGGGGGGCCTGTTGGCCAAGGCAGGCGCAGCAGCAAGCCACCCCCCCGGCCTTCTTCCAGTGGAGCAGCCGGCTCTCCCGCATCGCCCGGTTCATCTCTTCCGGAGCCGACTCTCCCCCCCCCCCAGCGCCCTCCGGCTCCCGGCTCCTTTCCTCTTCCCTGAGCCGGCCCGTGGCTCCGCTAACAAGGCACTGCCATCCGCCCGGCTGCTGCCCCTGTTCCAAAATGACTCAGCTGGCGGCCGAGCCCCGGGCGCACGCAGCCACCGCGAGGGCCCCGGACGCTGCGCCCTTGCGTGATGACAGGGCTGGAGGTTTCAAATAGCGACCAGGCCAGCGTCGCAAGGCGCCAGGACCTCCCCCCCTCCACTCTCTGGCTTGCCGGCCTCCGCGCCTGCCTGCCCCCAAGTGCCCCTTCCGGTCCCTCCCCAGCCCGATCGAGGGGGAGCCCCTGGGGCCGCTGCAGGCTGGCATCCCCGGGAGCCGGCGCGTCACGCAGCACTCACCCCGGATCCTGAGCGCCGCAGACTCCGCTTGGGCCCACGCCATGTTCCGAGCTATTTCTGTCCGCCGGGGGGGCGAGGGGAGGCAGGACGTAAGCACTCAGGTATTCCTTGCTGGCAGGAAACCCTGGACGCTGGCACATTGGAGAGCAGCGGGGGAGGGGAGGCACCCTGATTTACTGCACCCTGAGCCGCTTCACCCCCACATGCCACCTGCTTGCCCGGGCGCTCGCCATCCGTCGGCAGCAGCCTGCTTCTTCCGGCTCACCCTGCCGTTAGCACACGGCCGCTGCGTTCCGGTGGGGTGCCCCCTCCCGCCATGGGGCTGACACGGGGCAGGGGGAGAGGGGGGTACGAGCTGGGTTAAGCTCAATGGTTTGTACCTTGGCTTTGCAGGAGGCTGATCTTGCCGGAAGCCTTGGGTTTGGCTCCAGACAGACCCAGGGACCAGCGGCTCAGGGTCTTGGGGAGGGGTCTGAACCGTGGGATTCAAGGGGAGTGCGCCAGCAGCACATTTCATCCCCCCCCCCTTGGCACCTGGCATTCCTCCGCCTGCTCAAGTGAGGTATGAAATCGGGGGCCTATTTTCCAGGGAGCCTAGAATCCTGGAACGGGAAGAGACCTCGAGAGCCCATCAAGTCCTGTCCCCTCCCCTCCTGGCGGGACCAAGCACCGTCTAGACTGGGGTGGGCAACCCACCAAGCGGGAGGATCTGGCCCGCGGAGGCCCTGCTGCTCCCCTGCCCTCAGGCCAATTAGCGCCTGGGGGCGGGGAGCGCGTGAAACTTCCTCCCACCCTGGCAGGACCACGCAGCGCTTTGAAGGGCCAAGCGCTCCTGGCAGGGCGGGAGGAGACGTCACGAGCTTCCCCGCCCCCAAGCCCTGATTGGCCTGGGGACGGGGAGCATGCAAAGCCTCCTCCCAACCTTCCAGGGGCATGGGTGCCTAGTGGGGAAGGGTGGGGCAAAGGGGCTCCCCATCCCCAGACCAATCATGGTCTGTGGGTGGGGTAGTCCAGAAGCATCCGGGCCCCGCCCCTTCTGATTTAGGCCACGCCCCTTCCAGGACCACCTGGGGCCACTTCAAAAATGTTTGAAGTGGCCCCCACTCAAAATTATTGCCCCCCCAATCTAGACCATCGTTGAGCGATGTTTGTTTAACCCGCTCTTAAATATCTCCAGTGATGGAAACCCCCCCACAACCTCCCCAGGCAATTTATTCCAGTGCTTACCCACCCTGGCAGGTAGGAAGTTTTTCCTACTGTCCAGCCTGAACCTCCTCAGCTGCAACTGAAGCCGGTTGCTCCTCAGAGGTCAAGGAGAACAGTTTTCTCCCTCCTCCTTGTCACACCCTTATAGAATCTGATACTTGAAAGCTGCCGTCATGTCCCCTCTTAGATCGTCTCTTTGCTAAACGAAACACGCCCAGTTCTTGCAGTCCTCCCTCGCAGCTCATGTTTTCTAGGCCGTAAGACGTTCTTTGTACGGGGATGGCGGGAATTTCCTGGGGGCAGAGACGGGAAGCGGAGGCCTGGGAATACCGCAGCACCCTCTGGCTTGAAGGAAGAGTAGCAACCAGATGTGGAGATTCCTCCATGTGCAGGGCACTGGGCTTTGGTCAGTGGCTTTCAACAGCTGCATTGTTCTAATTGGCCCAGCACCCCGTCCCTGCCAAGCTCTGCTGTCCCTAGGGCCATGGGTGAGAAGCGCTAGGGCCGCTGATTCAGGGGTGTAGCCGTGGGTGGGCCTGAGTGGGCCGTGGCCCTTCCGCTTTGATTCCAGGCCCATCCCCTGCCAGCCCACCCGGTGCTCCAGCCGGGAGGTGGGGTCGGGGCACCAGGACTTCCTCTGCTTTGCCCTAAATTCCAGCCCAGGAGCGGGGGCGGGGCGCCGGGGCTTCCCCCACTCTGCCCGGGGTGCAACCAGAGAGTGGGGTCAGGGTTCTGGGACATAACCCCGCCCCACAGCACTGCCCACCCACCCGAGGGGGCCCTCCTGGCGATGCCACGGCACCGGTTTGCTGTTTTCTCTCCTCTGGCTTTATCGTCTCAGAGCCAGATCCGATTTCCGACCCGGCAGGGCGGGAGAGGTGGATTTTCCATCCCAGGGAGCCTCTGGTTCCGGTCTGGATGCCTTTCTGGAAGAGGTTGAGCCAAATGATTGGGCTCGGTTCATGGGTAAGTTGGGTGAGATACTCTGGCCTCAGGGGTCGCCAGGTGTCCAGTTTTCACCCGGACAGTCCGATAATTGCGCCTTCCGTCCAGTAAAAAAACTGAGAAAATACCAGACATGTAAAATGTCCGGTATTTTCTGTTTTCCTCGGACAGAAAACCGGTGGAGACATTTTTCCCCTGCTGCATATGGTGGGAGTGGAGGGAGCGGGGAGTGTGGGAATTTAAAGGCGCAGCGACCTTTTTTTTTTCTCAACAAGATTGGTCTCCCGTTTTGTTTTGTTTTCTTTTTTTTCTCAACCAATTTTTTCCCCCGCCATGTTCGGGATTTTTTGTGAAGGTATCTGGCAACCCTAGGGGTCAGAGGAGGGGATCAGCGGGGCCTTCAGATCTCTGCACCTATGGACAGCAGCGCCACCGACTGATCACAGCGCCACCGACTCCAGATGTACGCGAGGGAACAGCCCCGCTCTGGAGGGGAACTTTCCTGGCTTCTACAAGACCCTGCTGAGATGGGCCGGATCCGACTCCCTGCTCCCACTTCCTTTACCCAGAGGCCTCGCTGACCTCGAGGGCTCCCCTGCCACTCTCCAGTGTGGCAGAGTCGTCGTCGCCCCAAAAAAGCTGGGCCCTGGATTTCCAGGGGCTCGACCCCCAACCTTGTTGTGGTCACCTAGGGCAGGGGCAAGAGCTGGGGTGGGCAATCATTTTTGCAGGGGGGCCACTTAATGAATTTTGGTGGGTGGTCACGGGCCAGCTCCACCCACCCAGAAGGGGTGGGGCCTGGGCGGAAGGGGCGGAGCCATTTAAATACGATCCTGCTGCCTGAGCCACCGCCTGGAAATGCGGTGACCCAAGCCGCAGGATATAAATGGAATCCGGGCAGATGCAGTCTGTGGGCCAGATCCAAGTGTTAGGCCGGCTGGATCCGGCCCCAGGGCCACATCCGGCCTCTGGGCCGCATCTTGCCCAGCCCTGGGCTAAGGTGTCCTCACTCCCAGGTGCTCTCTTCTCAATGGACGCTTTTCTGACTCACTGCTGGTTACACAGAGCTCAGGCAAACACAGTGGCTACGTCTAGACTGGCATGATTTTCCGGAAATGCTTTTAACGGAAAAGTTTTCCGTTAAAAGCATTTTCAGAAAATCGCATCTAGATTGGCACGGACGCTTTTCCGCAAAAGCACTTTTTGCGGAAAAGCGTCCATGGCCAATCTAGACGCGCTTTTGCGCAAAAAAGCCCTGATCGCCATTTTCACCATTGGGGCTTTTTTGCAGAAAACAACTCGCTGCTGTCTACACTGGTCCTTTTGCGCAAAAGCTTTGCGCAAAAGGGACTTTTGCCCGAACGGGAGCAGCATAGTATTTCTGCAAAAAGCACTGATTTCTTACAGTAGGAAGTCAGTGCTTTTGCGGAAATTCAAGTGGCCAGTATAGACAGCTGGCAAGTTTTTCCGGAAAAGCGTCTGATTTTCCGGAAAAACTGGCCAGTCTAGACACAGCCACTGTGTTTAACAGAAATCGTTGGGGAGGGGGGGACGAATAAGGAAAAACTGGAAAAAGTTGCTGGAAGACGCATCACTCAGCTCTGTGGCATGGTGCCCTCACGCCCAGTGTCTCTGGAGAGTCAGGCCAGGTCTCAGTTTGTTTCTGGTAAGTCCCAGGCCTCCTCCTTGGGCCCTGGCTGCCCTGCAGGGATGCTGGATCCTTGCAGGATCCTTCTCCCCCAGAATCATCTCCCCTCCCCCCCTCTCCTCCTCCCCCCAAGCCAGAAGAGCCCATGTTCAGTGCAAAATCAATCCGGCCTGGATGGGGATGTGTGAACTCACACACCCACAGAGCAGGGGGCACGAGGGCGAGAGAGGGGAGAACACGGAGAACTGTAGATAAGGAGAGGTCTCCTGCCTTTGGCAAATACCTGCTGATTTCGCAAGCCACTGGCATCTGGGATCCGCCCACTGCATTAGGAGAAACCGAAACTTAGGCATGTTGCAGGGAAGAGCTGGAAACGAGGACTTGTCCCAGCGCCAGCAGGGCTGGGCTTTGCAAGTGCGTCGCTTCCTGGGCCTTGAGGAAGCACAGCTGTGCCGGAGTGCTGCTGGCAGATCCAGCTGTGGGCAAAGGCCACCGAAGGCACCTTCCGGGGCTGCCAAGTTCCCATCCGTACAGCTGAATCAGCAGAGGGAAGGGAGGGAGAGCCGTGGCTCTATCATGGAGTCCCCTCAGATGCACCCGGTGGAGCAGAGCGGTGGCAAAGTGGAAGACGTGGTCCATAGCTTCCTGCAGGCTCAGGAGGGAGTGGAAGAGCTCTGTGGCCGCTACAGGAAAAGAATCCAGGCTTCTCGGAGCGCCCTGCAGTCCCTCCGGGAGGAGGTGATGGGGGATTTCCAGAACATACACAGCTTCTTGTATGCTGAGGAGCAATCCGTGATGTCCAGGATTGGCCAAGAAGAAAGGCAGGTCCTCAGGAACCTGGAGGACAGGGTGACGGACGTCACCAAGAGGGCGGCTTGTGTTCTAGAGCTAATGGATTACCTGAGTGGGGCACAGGACCCCGCTGGGCACCTGACGGATGTGGCCGAGAGCCAGGTGGATCAGCTAAAGGCTGAGCTGACCCGGCAGCACAAGGAGCTGAGACACTTCAGGCCGGCGGTCCTCTCCAGCCCGTCTCTGACGTACGTGGTCTGCCGGAGGATGCTGGGGCATGTGATGCGGTCTGCTCTGGAGCGCCTCACCCTGGACCCCAAGACGGCCCATGCGCACCTGCAGCTCTCCAAAGACCTGACATCGGCCAACCTGGGCCCGGGTGCCCAGGCTGTCCCGGAGAACCCTGAGCGCTTTAAGCCATGTCTGTACGTCCTCGGCTCTCAGGATTTCTGCTCAGGCAGGCACTACTGGGAGGTGAGCGTCGGGGGCAAAAGCAACTGGGTCATCGGGGTTGCCAGCCAGAGCGTCAACCGCAAGGCGGTGGAAGATCTCCACCCTGAAAATGGATACTGGGCCCTTCGGAAGGTACCAGGCGACCAGTACTATGCCCTGTCCTCACCCCCAGCCCTCCTGACCCTGGATTCCAGCCCCACGAAGGTGGGCGTTTGCCTGGACTATGAAAGTGGCAGGGTCGGGTTTTACGACGCTGAGGGCATGGCAGAGATCTGCATCCTCAGGGGCGACTTCCGGGAGCCGTTACATCCTTTCTTCTGCCCCGGCCTGGTGCTGACGGAGCAGGACCATGAGCCTCTCCGGCTGTGCGGTTAAGGCAGGGGGAGACAGCTGCTAGGCTGGTTCCCTAAGCAAATGGGGGCTGGATCGGCTGATACCTATGAAGTAAAGGCATCAAATCATGGGCGGCAGATAGGCATCGCCTTCCCAAACCGCCAGCCTGGCCCCGCCCACACAACACCTACTGTAGGCGCTCTGGGGGCGGAGCGTTGCTGCCCCTGAGAGCCTGCCCTCTGCCTGCCCCGTGCTCCAGGGCCAAGGAAGGCTGGGGGCCTGTGCCCTCCTCCTCGTGGTCTGGGGCCACGTGCCACCCACCCTCTCTGGGGCTGCCGACAGAGCTGGTCTTAGGGGAGGGCTGTGACTGCATTTCTGGCCTGACCTCCTGAATCCTCCCCCCAGGTTTCCCTGGTTACTCCCTGACCTTTTTTTTTTTTTGTTTGCTTGACAAATTTTCCCTGACGTTTGGTTTTTTTGGTTTTGTTTTGTTTGACAAATTTTTGTCTGGTATTTTTTTTTAAACCATCTGGCAACCCTAGGGACAAGCCGGGCAGTCGCCCGTGGCCGCCAATTGGTTAGGACTGGCCCTGCCCTCCTGTGATGGGGGCTGGGGCCTGGGCAGAAAGGGCAGGGATGGGGGGCAGAGTTCACCCTCCGCCCATGTATCATAGAATCATAGAACCACCGAACTGGAAGAGACCTCAGAAGGCATCAAGTCCAGCCCCCTGCTCTAGGCAGGGCCAATCCCAACTAAATCAACCCAGCCAGGGCTTTGTCAAGCCGAGACTTAAACACCTCTAGGGATGGAGACTCCACTACTTCCCTAGGGAACCCATTCCAGTGCTTCACCACCCTCCTAGGGAAATAGTTTTTCCTAATATCCAACCTGGACCTCTCCCACCACAACTTGAGACCATTGCTCCTTGTTCTGCCACCTGTCACCACTGAGAACAGCCTCTCTCCAGCCTCTTTGGAACCTCCCTTCAGGAAGTTGAAGGCTGCTATCAAATCCCTCCTCACTCTTCTCTTTTGCAGACTAAACAGACCCATGTCCCTCAGCCTCTCCTCATAAGTCATATTCTCCAGCCCCCTAAGCATTTTGGTTGCCCTCCGCTGGACCCTCTCCAATGCGTCCACATCCTTTTTGTAGTGGGGGGCCCAGAACTGGACACAATACTCCAGATGTGGCCTCACCAAAGCCGAATAAGGGGGAATAATGACATCTCTGGATCTGCTGGCAATGCTCCTCTTAATGCAACCTAATATGCCATTAGCCTTCTTGGCTACAAGGGTACACTGTTGACTCATATCCAGCTTCTCATCCACTGTATCAAGTCAGTGAAGGGAAAGAGGAGAAATAAACTAAGTGCTGCTCTGTGACCCCCCTTTGGAGTGTTTCATTTGTGTGGCGCTCTGGGCTGGGGTGTGAGTAGGATCACTGGGTTTTCCCCTGTCGCTCTTCCGTCACTTGCAGCAACGTCCCATGGTCCCCCGCCCCCAGTCTCTGTCCTGATGGGACAAAGCAGCCAGTGGCAGTATCACCCACCCACTCAATAGATTCCAAGAGCCTGAAGAAGGCCCCCGAAGATGAGATTGGCATAAAAGTCACGGGGTTAAAAATAAAATCACTTTAGACATGGTTTAATTTCCCTTTCAGCGTCGTGGCCTTTAGGGGCCATGGTTAGCGGCTCTCCACAGCCACAGGAAACATTTGTGTGTGTGTGTATGTGTGTAACTGACATTCTTCCATGAATGAGATTTATTGGAGCATGAGCTTTCGTGGGCAGAAACCCATTTCCTCAGATGCATGTCTTCTGAGAAAGTGGGTCCCTTAGTCTATAAGGTGCCACGGGATGTATCATTGTTTCTGCAGATTCAGACCCCTCTGATACTTGCGAAATTCTTACAGAATCAATTGACTCCAGGAGCTAGCGCCTGAAGAATAGCCACCAAATATTGGAAAATTGCGACATGTAGCCCATAGAGCTGCCGGTCCTCCAGGATTGACCTGGAGTCTTCTGGAATCTGCCGGTGACCAGGGAAAGCCACCCTGGAGATTTTAATAGGCTATTTAAGAAAATGACATGATGTCATGTTGGGGGGGGGGGGAAGGAATCTCCTGGAGCAGCCTAGTGGCCGGGCTAATGCCATTCTTAGGGTCCCTGTTCCAGGAGTTTTGGGGAGTGTGTCTGGGGGGGGCAGGGGGGAGGCGGGTTCTTCCCCCCCAAAAAGGAGAGAGGTGTGTTTGGGGTGAGAAACGGACCCCAGGGGGTGGGGCGCTCCCAGGTGTGTTTGTTGGGGGGGTGTTGACTCCTGTGTGGGGGAAGCACCCCTGAGTGGGTGGGGGGGCCATGGAGAGGGGGGGCCCCTGGGAGTGAGGGGGGACCCCATGGGATTGATGCACCCCTGACTGGGTCTGAGTGGGGAGCGACCCCATGGGGGTGGGGGTGGGGCTCCCATGAGCGGATGGGAGGGGTCATGCCCGGCGGGGGGAGGAGTCAAACTCCAGGCCCCGCCCCCTCCCCGGGCAAGCAGCGGTTGCAGTACTTCCGCTCCGCCTCTAGGGGCCGCTGGCGGCCGCGGCGGGTGCCCGGAAGCGCCCCCAGCACGTGACCAAGGAAGCCGGAAGTGGGCCGGGGGGGGGGGCGGTCCGCGGACTGCAGGGACGCGATGAGCGAAGGGTCCGAGCCGGCGGCGCCCGCCGGGGTCCGCATCGTGGTGGAGTATTGGTGAGCGGGGGGGTCCTGGGGGATGGGACGGGGCCCCCAGGGAAAGGGGGGGCTGTGCGTGTCCCGAGGGGAAGGTGGGGGAGGGGCTGTGCGTGTCCCGAGGGGAAGGTGGGGGAGGGGCTGTGCGTGTCCTGGGGGGGGCTGTGCGTGTCCCGAGGGGAAGGTGGGGGAGGGGCTGTGCGTGTCCTGGGGGGGGCTGTGCGTGTCCCGAGGGGAAGGTGGGGGAGGGGCTGTGCGTGTCCTGGGGGGGGCTGTGCGGGTCCCAAGGGGAAGGTGGGGGAGGGGCTGTGCGTGTCCCGAGGGGAAGGTGGGGGAGGGGCTGTGCGTGTCCCGAGGGGAAGGTGGGGGAGGGGCTGTGCGTGTCCTGGGGGGGGGGCTGTGCGGGTCCCGAGGGGAAGGCGGGGGGGGGGGCTGTGCGGGTCCCCGGGGCGGGCGGGGGCATTGGGGTTTGTGTGCGCTGCGGTGGGGGAGTGTTCAGCCGTTGGCTAAATTTGGCAGTTCACACGGAGGAGCCTGGGGGAGGGTTCAGGGCTCCAGCAGGAACAGGAGGGGGTGATGGTCCTGAGGGGATGCCCCATATCCCCCCCCCTTCCTCTGTGTGTGTGGTGCTGTATTTCAGCTCCCACTGGATAGCTGCTCTGCCTAGCAATGGCACTGAAATTCGCCCCCCCCCACCCTCTCAGCTGCTCCGACGGCACCTCCAAAGCTTTTGCTCTGTGTGCGCCTTTGCCAACCATCTGTTTTTCTTCTTTTCTTAACAGTGAACCCTGTGGGTTTGAGTCCACGTACCTTGAATTGGCAAGTGCGGTGAAAGAAGAGTACCCAGATATAGAAATTGAATCCAGGCTCGGGGGGAAAGGTAAGATTTTCTACCAAACTTTCACAACTGTTTAGGCACTGCAATGCCAACCTTGCAGCCACAAAACTTTTATTCTCGAAGGGCCATCTGGGTGATGTATGTTGTGTGTTGGCAATTAATTTGCATGTTGGCAGATGATTCCTCTTAAAAGGGGAAGGGATTCAAAGTGCGTGGGAGAAGAGAGGAAGCAACTTGGTCCTAGAGACATGATTTTCCTATGGGCTATGTAGCTCTTTGGGACAGGACGTGCTAACCACAAGAACTGCCTCTTTCTGCAGCTGTCTTGAGAATATAGGGATGACTAGGAATCCAGCAAGTGTGGATCTTGGTTCAGGAGTGTGGGCCAGGACTTTTTTGGTTGATAGGTTTATGGTTTTGGAATTGCTATTTCACCAGTGACCTACCGGAATCTGCATCTTCTAGAGCCCAGGGTAGGACACAGCTCTGTGCATATAAAGAATCCCCTTTGTGTTTGCTACACTCCACTCCTGATTTGTTTTCTTATCAGGAGGCATTCACACCCAACCCAGTTTGCTCCTGCTTAGCACATGAAGTAACTAGCTCACAAGTGACACAGGCCATAACCTTAATGGTGGAGAGGATACATAACATTATTTAGATGGTTTCAATTTACGCAGACGTTGGGAAATGATTGTAGACGGAGACTGATCCGTACCAGCAAATTTGAACCTGTGTAATACAGAAAGACTGCTGGGTTCTGTGTCTGAATGTTGCAGCTTTTGTGTGACCAGGGTGAAGTGATGTGGCTTGTTTTCTTCTTCTGTAAAGCGAGGATAGTTCTCAACCTCATGGTGAGGTTGTGAGGGACCTTTTATGCAGGATATTTTATACAGCTCTTTGAGATCCTTGGGTTAAAGACACACATTTTAAGAGGCCTAGAACAGGCTTGTAACAGCTGCAATTAGATATGTTTTTCCCTGCTTGTTGTCTGTGTGCCTAAACTCTGAATGTCCTGATCTTCAACATTGACTAGGTGAACCTATGGGACTAGTTGATGAATTAAAAATGTGGTTCGGAAGTGTCTGCGGAGTATTACACCTTGGTTGTGTTCACTGTCTTTCAGGTGCCTTTGAAATTGAAATCAATGGGCAGCTCGTCTTCTCCAAACTAGAGAATGGTGGCTTTCCTTATGAGAAGGATGTAAGTACCAAGATCCCAGCTTGACTCTTGAATCAGTCAGTGTGGGGTGTGCCCATAGGGACGTTCCTGTTCACAACAATCCCCTTCTGGCTGAGAGACTTTTTATTTTTGGAAGCAACATACTTTGCAAAGGCGTTTCACCATCCTAGAGCCTTGCTACTTTGCTCCTCGTGTATCAAGGCAGGTTGCAAACCAATGGGTATGTTGTTACAATCAGAACCATGCTGCCTGTAACAGATTTCAAACACCATCCTGAACCCTGCTTTAGTGCGGGTTAAACCACAAACTGCTGCTTGCTTCTGATATTACTTGGCTTAGAAGCTTTGGCCAGCGTTTTCAAGAATGAGTGCTGATTTTGGGTGCCTGGCTTGAGACACCTTTTAAAGCAGGGGTGGGGAAACTTTTTTGGGTCGGGGGGGGGAGGAGGCGGCGCAGCAGTGGTGCTGCTGACCCACAGAAAAATCAGTTGAGGGGGCTGCACGCAAGTGAGAAGTAAAAAAAAAACCCGACAAACTCTCACCCAGGGGGTCCCCATGAAGGAGAAAGACACCCCCAACATTCCTCTCACACACCAGAGTTTAGGAGGAGCCAGGCTAGTAGATTTTGTGTGTTCAAGCACCATGATGGGGCGGGGCGGGGGGGGGGTGGGGGGGGGAGACTGGACCACCAGCCTAGACTCCCTAATACTGGGTGGAAGCATTATGCTTCGAGAGCCGGACCAGGGGCCACCTCTGGGCCTTAGGCTCCCCACCCCTGTTTTAAAGTATCCTAATTTTTCAGAAGGGGAGCACACAGCTCCTCCTTGACAGTCCAGCCCATGAAGCGGTTTCAAGTTAACCCCACGATTATTCTCCATTAGAGGCCTATGGGAGAATCTTTGATGGGGGAATTAATGCCTTTTAATTCTGTCTCTTGTTCTGTAGCTCATTGAAGCAATAAGAAGAGCCAGAAATGGGGAACCACTAGAAAAAATTACCAACAGCCGCCCCCCCTGTGTCATCCTGTAGCTCTGGCAGCACCCTCCTTGTCAGTACGCACGTTCTGTTCTGATCACCGTCAGCTCTGCCCATCCAGTCTTAACTCTCATTACCTTGCTGCTTTGCTCCTCTCTGCCTTCTGGCTTAATTAGCTCACTCTATGGCCAGGCAGCATCATGTGTGGAAGAGACCTCAAGGTAACTTGAATCGATAACTTAGCTGTGCAAAGAGGCTTGTGGGGAGTGGCACTGCATAAGGGAATGTGGGGCAGGGATGGGTCAGTTTAGAGCTTACTGCGTTGCTGTTGGGTAGGAAGGACTAAACTTTGGTGGTACTTTAGGCATATGCTGTTTCACCTCAGACAGCCACCCGAGCCCTGAGGAGGAGGAGAGTAAATCCAAGCCATCATTTTGTACCCCTCTTCCATTCCATACACGTCCTCGTTTCTCCTATTTTTGTGGCACGTATATGGGCAACTTTGTGCTGCCACCCTCCCCTAAAATCCTGGTGGGTTGGGCAGAGTTGACCAGACATTTCCTGGCACCAGCAGGAGTTCTGAGTGCGCTGAGAAAGGGCTGCCTGGTTTTGCTTAGCATTATGCTCTGGAAAGGAGAAGGACTTCATGCCAAAGAGTAGCAGACAGTGGTTTGGGACCGTCTGCAGAGAACAGCCTGTGACGGTTACGAAGACCTGGTGATTTGGATCAGAAGCAGGTTTTAGAAGAACGGAATTGTTTGTAAATGCTGAACACTATTGTTGCCACTGTTTAAACCAGTGCTAATATGCAGAATCAATTAGACATCAGTTTTTGGATAGTAGAATCCCTTTCTTCTTTTCTCTCCTCCTGGGTGAACCATAATTAGTGACTGACTTCTAATTGCCCATCTGCTCCCTGCAGAAACCTCCCCACGCCCCCATTCCTCCTGTTTCACACTCAATTTTCACATTCTATTGTCATGGCTTTGCCCTTTGACACTGAATGCCAAGGGGGTGAATGAGCGAAAGGATAAAGTGCTAAGTGACTTAAGAGAATGCTGGTGTTACAGATAAGAACCTGGCAGTGCCAATGAAATTCTGGCTGCCTGGTGTCTAATTTATGCTTTGAGATATGGGAGGGAGGCTCTATTTATTATAGACTGTGTATTTAAAAACGGCCAGTAGTAAATAAAGTCACAATAAAACCTTATTCCTTTTTACATTGTCTGGGGATATAAAAGAACGGGGTGTTCTGTGCACTGGACTATGAAAGCTTTGGAGTGCTACAGGTGGTTACAATAGCACTCAAGGTGAATATTGTTCATGGATTTCAGGCATCTGGACCCAGTGCTTTTTTTGTGACGGTACTGCCAAGTATGCAGTACCGGCACCTCCAGTCAGAGCTGACTGGAAAGAATGGAACCCACACCTCTATATGCAAATGTCCAACAGTCAGCTGGGCCGTGTGTCTTAAAGGGGCTGCATCTCTTAAAAGGGCAATGCCCGCACCACCCCAGCTTTTTTCCCCCCCCACTCAACAACTTTTCCCCTGGAATACCGGCACCTTTTTTTTTTTTTTAACAAAAAAAAAAAAGTACTGCCTGGACCCCTGGGTTACCCAAACTGTTGCTTGAGTGTTGCGACATATTTGTTGAAAGGTGCGTACCTGTTGCTCAGAGACAGTGGTTGTATTTGCACTTGAGGTTGCCATAGGCTAGATGAATAATTAGGACTTGTGCATTTGCGTCAGCTTTCCAAGCAGTCCCCTAGTCTTTTCCTCCAGCCCTAGTTTTGTAAAATAAAGCTGTTTTCACGGCCAGAATACCAAGTGTGTTTGTTCAGTGAGCTTGTGAACAATGTAACATCCTCGTGGAGATAAAAGGCAGAGGGAATGTTTTACTTCCATGCAGCCAGATGGAGTCAAGCCTCTACCTCCTGGGGTTGGCATGGGTTAGCAAGTAAAACCTCCCTCTGCGTTAAGTCTCCGCTACATCGTTCGCTATCTCTGTGTGCAAACGTGCTGTTTGTGCAGCAGGTGCTCCAAGGAGATTCACCCCTCGTGAGTGGAAGGACGAGGCCTTGATTTTGCTTAATCAGTGCACACTTGCATGCTTCAGTGTAGTCACTACTTATACTGCTGGGAGGGGTTCTCCCATTGGTGTAGGTAATCGTGGGTGGTTGGTTGGTGCAGCTGGGGCTGGGAGAGGCAGGCCCTTAGCCCCACCTACAGCCCTGCCCCCCACCCCCCTCCGAGAGTGTCTTTTCAGGTAACGCAGGCAAACTGTTTAGTAGGAAAAAGTTAAAAAACAACAAATGGTTTAGTCGCACTTTAAAGATTAACACATGTAGATGGTATCATGAGCTTTCGTGGGCACAGCCCACTTCTCCAGATCCAACACGCTAGCCATCTGAAGAAGTGGACAGTGCCCACGAAAGCTCGTGATACCATCTCTACATGTATTGTTAGTCTTTAAAGTGCTACTAAACTATTTGTTGTTTTTTAAGATTTTCCTGTCACAGACGAACTCAGCTTCCCCTCTGAAACTTTTGTTTAGTACATGGGTTCCCAAACTGGGGGGGGGGGGCCATGAGGCGACCCACCCCCGCACACCCTCCGTCAATCCCACCCCAAGTTTTGTTGCTATTTTTTTGGGAGGGGGGCGTGAGGGTTTCTCAAAAATCAAAAAGGGGGGTGTGATGCCGAAAAGTCTGGCAAGGACAGGGGGCTTCAGAGCTCCTTTCTCCCCTATCAGATGACTAAACTGGATTGAGCTACTTCTCATAATAGTCGTTTAACGTGAAACAGAGATTAAAGTAGGGCTTGGTAGCAGGCTTTGCCCTGTGCCTGCCTCAGTTTACTAGCCTAACAAATGACTTGAGCTAGATTCCAGCCCTGAGGGGCAGGTAACATGGGTACATCCCTTTGCTCTGCTGTACAGCAGAGCTAAGCGTTACTATCTTCTGTGAGTGCTGAATGCTCACTGTTTCCTACTGGGGATGCTGCTGATAGGAGGAAGTAAACAGCGAACACAAGTCAGTGTAGAGGGGGGATTTGCACGCGTCGGGAAAACACTCCAGCCAAATAGAGTAGAAAAACCATGTACAATTCTCAAATATACAAATAGTTTTGATACAGTTGGTTAAAAAGTAATCCAGCAGTCACCTTCTACAATGCGTAAAACTAACGTTTTAAAAGAGGATGTGGGGATGTCTTAGGTCAACTCGTCCCCCAGAGAACTTTCATGAGAGAAAATCGCTTTCCTGCGTGGGTAGGTTTGAATTGAGGGGGGACACATGGAGCATTTGACTGTTCTCTGGGGCACTGCATGAAAACCCAGTGTAAACTGAAACCGATCGAGGGCGTCTTTACCAGAAGTGTCTGCGGGATTGCACCACCGGAAGCCGGTTTTGGAAGAGGCTCGGTGATCTGTCGTGTAATGTGCAGCCCTCTTTAATGTTTGGACTGGCAACAAGCGAGTGCTGATTTAAAAAAAAAAAAATCCTCCAGGAGGAACCCTTCACGTTTAGGCAGACCCTGCCACTCCAGCGAGAGCTGGCTGCAGTCCTGCCTATTAGTTCCTGAAACAGGAAGCCACAGCCAGCCTGTGCAGCGCAGTGGCTGATCTTGTGGGCTGAGAGGCTGTATTGGAGCACACCAATACCTGTCTCCCCTCACCACTTCTTCCACAGGGCTCGGACAGCGGGCTGATGCCTTGTGCCACAGACGGTCTGGTGAGCAGGTTTCTGTAGTTGCTGGACACAACGGGAAAGGACCCTGCTCTCCATTCTGTGCCTCAGTTCCCATCCTGTTCTCCCGAACGGGTGCTGCGTTGGACACCTGAGCTGTCCTGTCCTTGGTCGGGGCATGCCTCCTCCCTCCCTGCGCTTGATTACTCATCACAGGGAAACCCGGAACTACAGTGCCTGCTGTGATCCCCGTCTGCCGGCCTCGGGGGAGCAGCTCAGAGTTGTTAAGGGGCCAGGGAGGGCTGCTTACCGCAGTCAGCCTCCAGGCCACCGCCGCTTTTAACCCCTTCCCTGTTAACACTTTTCCACTGGTGTCCTAACCGCACACATCACGCTGTAAGAGCTCAGCCCCCTTCTCTGTCCCCACCCTTCCTGTTACTGATGCTGCACAGGGAAAAGAGGCTGGGTTTGCGGTGCCTGGAGGTGGTGTTTCACATTTTCCCAGTCAGCCAGGATCACTCATTAAAGCCCTCGCGTGTCAACCCCCCTGGGCCAGACTGTGGCTTTTATAAACAAAAGCTGCCCCATGGTTGGCATGCGGAAGTGGAGGGACCTGACAGTCCCTGCCCAGAGGAGGTGAAGATGGAAGAGACCCCATAGGCACCAAGGTGTTTGTCAAAACGAATCCGATTTCGTAGCTAGAGGAAGGACAGGCTGGGTGAACGCCCCTCCACGCTCGCTGGAGTGAGATGTCGCCCAGCTCCGTTCGGTCCTTCCAGCTCCTCTCCAATCTGCAGCCAGGTCTAGTTTCAAGAGGGCTGGCAGAGCTGCCCTTGGGCAGTAGTTCCGGGCTCTGGTGCTGTTCTCCCCGGAACCCTTCGTTACAGGACACGTCCACTCGGCACACGAGTTGTTACCATCCAGACACCGACACCTATCCAAGTCGCCTTGGCTGAAATAGCTTCCTCTGCGGACCAGGCCCTGGTCGTTAATCCGACGTGTCCTTGGCCCGCGTGACGGGCACGGGGAGGCCAAGGTATTCTGGATTCTCCGCCGTCGGCGTGGTGGTGGAGCCTGCGGCGGTGGGGTTGACTTTGGAAGGGTCCTGGTTCCAGTAGTAGGGATTGTCAAAGGCCTGCGTGAAAGCATTGGCCAAGGAAAGGTGGGGGGGGGTCAGGTACTCCGGATTCTCCACTGCGCTGGCGAAGCTGCCTTGGAAAGGGCTCTTTGGTTCCTTGATTAGCCCGTTCTTTCCCAGGTGTCCCTTTGGCTTCTCAAGCGTGGACCCCTGGGATCTTTGGTGCTTGCCCGGCGAGAGGCGAGCCCTCATCTGGTTCACGTACTCTGCAGACGGGAGACACACATTTCATGAAGCATGCAAACTGGGTCTCCCTCCCGCCTCCCCGTGCTGCCTGGAGCCCTGGGACGATGCAGGACTCCTCTGTCCAGTGGACTCTTAGGACTTTGCAAAGCCTGGCTTGTAAACCATTCCTCCACGCCCCCTTCGGGCACCCCCCCCAGGTAGCTTTATTCTGCTGACCTCTGCAGCTTACCCACAGGCAGGCAGGGGCTGGATGGTGCAAATTGTGTGGAAAATCCAGTATTCCTGGTAGAGCAAACTTCCCTTCTGTTCTGTCTCAGGGATTTGGGAGGTGCAATTTTATCTGCCTTGCTGCCAGTCCTACACCAGGGGAGGAGGGGGGGCACTCCAAGATTTACATTAGCATGGTCAGACCAAAACTCTGTCTCCTGTCTGCTGACAGCGGCCAATACCAGGTGCCCCAGAGGGAGTGAATGGAACAGGGAATCGTCCAGTGTCGCCCATTCCCAGCCCCAGTCACACAGAGGTAGGGGACACCATCCTGGTTAATGGCCATTGATTGACACAACCACATCTCGACAAACTATACAATCGAGTAGATTTCAGCCGCGCGCCCCGTTCATTCGCGGCTCTTGCGCATGCGCAGTGCGGGGCTGGTGGGTGTTTTTCGCCGCGGTTTGTCAAGCCTTGGACATAACCTCCACGAATGTAGCTAGCTCTTTTTTTGAACTCTGTTGAAGTCCCAGTCTTCACACCGTCATTAACATCTTAAGTGGTCAAGGGCTGCACTTTTCTATGGAGGGAGTGCGGAGTCTGGGACAGAAGTTGGGTGCGGAAGGGAGCTTGGGGTAGGGGACTGTGGTGGGGGGGGGATGGGAGGGAGGTTGGGGAAGCAGGGGGCTGTGGTCTGGGGCAGGGACTTGGGGTGCAGGGTCTGGGAGGGAGGGAGGTGCAAAGGGTTTGACTGGTGAGCGACTTGGAACTGGAGGGGGTGCGGGGTGCCAGAGGCAGGCTCTGGCTGGGAGGAGCGTACCTAGGCAGCTCCTGGCCAGCAGCCCTGCAGGACCCTGAGGAGGGCTCGTTACCTGCCGCAGTCCTGGACTGCTCAAAATGGCTGGTTGCTCCCTGTGGTTTCTGCTGGGGTGGGGAGCTACATGTGCTGCCCCCACCTCCAGAAAAATCTCTTAGCTCTCATTGGCCGGTTTTCAGCCAATTGAAGCTAAAAAATTGTGCTGGGGGCGGGCCAGCATGCAAAGTCTCCCCCGCCCCCCAGCGCTGGGGGGCTGCTGTGTGGCTGAGGACACCGGCAGGGCGACCCGGGGCTGGTATCTTGCCCGCCCCTGCCCTAAGCTCGCGATTCCTCTGCTCTGGTTTTCATTTGTCCTTGATTTACTTTTCCACCACTTTTTATTGGTCCCCAATGGACCTGGCAGAACAGCTGGCTTTCGCCCCCACCCCCTTCCCGCCCCGAGCTCAGCCTGGAAACTCAGAGAAATGGTCGAACTCCAGAGTGGTGGGGACGCCAACATGGGCTCTCTGGAGCAGAGGTTCTTTGCCAGAGTCGCAGGCGAGGGGTGCGGAACTGGAGGGAGCAACTTGAAGACACGTGGGCACCTTCTCTAGGGCTGGATGGTTCCATCCACCGCCCCCTGTAGCGTACGTGGGCAGATCCCCTAACTTCTCTACGCCACGGACGAGAGAGGGGAACCCTGGACACCCCTGGGATGGGAGCCATGCTGATCCCAGAGATGGAAAATGCTCTCTGGGTATTCATCAATGAGACCTGAAAAGCTTTGGAGAGCCAGTTAGCCTCATTTCAGAGGGGGAAACTGAGGCAGGGAGGGACATAGATCCCGGTGCTGTGCATTTAGCCCAAGAACACCCCCCCTGCTGATGCTCAGCTTAGCCCCAGGCCGTGGTTCCGGAACAGGGGTTGCCTCGGGGAAGGGCTGTGCCCGGCCCCCGTACCTGGAGCCGTGCCGCAGGATGCCGGGAGGATGTAGCTCCCGGATTCTGGCTCCTTGTTCTCGTCACTTGTAACGCTGGTGGGGTCCTCGCAGTACCGCTGGAGGATGCTGGCCTCCCGTGCGGGCGGGCTCTGGAGGGCTTTGCTTGCCACGTAGTCCTCGTCGTACACGTCGGGCGTGGGGCCTTCTGACTGCTCCAAGTGAGTCTGGGCCAGGTATGGATAGTGGGCCGGTTCCTCTGCCTCCTCTGCGTCCACCTGGGTCTCTGCCTCGCTCTGGGGTGGGAGGAGAACAAAGCGGGAGTCGGCCTGGGCAGTGTGATCGCTCACATCGAGGGGAGTCACCATGGGGGTCGGCCTGGGCTTATCGATTCACGCACTCCCCTTGCTGCCTCTGTATCAGAGGCAGCAAGGGCAGGGGGGAGCAGGATCCAGTGCCTGTGAGGAGCTGGCTTCAAGCAGGCTCCCCATGAGCACTGGATCTGCCTGCTCCCCCCATTCCTGCACTGCTGCTTCTGATACAGAGGCAGCAGCGTGAGGTGGCAGAGGGCTCCCCGGGAGTGAGGCTGGAGGCGCACTGGCTGCTGGCCCCGCCCCAGGGACTATCAGCTAGTCGTGTAACCGCTACGGTTTCATGCGTTCACACGATCTCTAATGACCCTGCTCACACCCAATTGCTCCCGAGCCAGCTCTGCCTGTGCAGTTGGGACTCAGGCACCTAAGGAGGCAGGAGGCCTGTTAACCGAAAGCCTGGCTAGAACACCATGGCGAGGCATCACTTTGACACTAAAATCCTGTTTCACCAGTTAACCGCTTAACCAGGGCTGGGCGGGGGGGAGCTGGAGCACCCCGTGCCCGCAGCGAGCTCCTCCGGGCTGGAGCAGCCCCCTCCCTGCGTCGGGCAGTGAACCGTATCCGGTAAGGTGCTTCCTGTTTGACGCCGGGCTGAAGGGAGGCAGCAGGCTGGGCTGGGTCTGAGCCAGTCTCCAGTGCCCCCCAGGCTGCAGACCGGCCATTCCTCCCATCCAGGCCTGACCTAGTGAAGTCTCCCACGCGTGCCCCGCGAGGTGGCTCGGCTGAGGCCCAGCAGCCCGGCTGGAAGGCCGCGGTACGGACGCCTGACGTGCCGGCACTCACCCTGGCGGAGGGGATCCGGCTGCGGCCGTTGGCCGAGGGCTCTGCATTGAAGAAACTCTGATGAGGGACCAGGTATTCCTCAGCATCCACCAGATCCTGCATGTCCTCCTCCTCCAGCAGGGCGCGGTAGAAGGTGCTGTCTATGGGACTGGCCAGCCCCATCTTGTCCTCATTCTGTGGGGGGCGGAGGAGGGGAGGTCAGGGCAGTTCACTTTCACACGCACGTTCTACAAAACCTCCAGCCCAACGCCTGGGAAAGGGGGTGGGCAGTACCCTACCGTTGGTCCTCCCTGCCGCCTTCTGCTCCAGGTACACAGCCTGGACTTAGGGGAGGTCGCTTGATTCAAGGTTGGGAGTTATTTTGGGGGCTTCTCTGGCACGTTCCATCATGAGAGCCCCAAGCAGGAGACACGTTTCTCCTCCCATGTGAGCCACAGAGAAGAGACTTGCCAGAGGCCGCACAGTGAACCAGAGTCAGGGACAGAACCCAGGTGTCCTGGCTTGGAGTTTCCTGCTTCAGCTGCCCAGCTGGTAGAGAAGAACCCGAAACCCTGAGGAGCTCAGCGGGGTGGGAGACGCCAGCTCCTGCACTGGCTGGGTTGGGGTGCGAGTCCCTAGCAGGGCCCCCCTGCAGTGGGTCAAAGACCGACTGGTTGTGGGAGCCACGTGGCGGGGAGGGAGATGGCTGCTGCTGAGGCCCCTCGCAGAGCGACGGAGACACCCCCTGCTCCCTGCCCAGAGCTGCGTAGTGACCCAGCCGCTCCCACGCACCTGGACGACCACGAAGCGCTGCGGGTCCCTCGCCATGCGGGAGAACTCCGTGACCAGCTCCCGGAACCGGGGGCGACACTCCGAGTCGATCATCCAACCTTCGGGCAGAAAGCAAGGTGCCCGTGAGCCCGCGGCCTGTGCCCCGCCTGTGCGGCCACGCTCACGCAGCCAGGAGCAGGGGATCGCGCTAGGGGCTTGGGAACAGACGCTCCCCAGCCGTTCCCCATGACCGACCCCTCAGGATGCGGCGGCGGTGCCTTGGTCCAGCCGGCTGCACCGTCAGGGATGGCTTGGAGGACTTAGCAGTGGGGGGGAGGGAATCCATCTTGCCTAGTTACCCTCGGTCCCAGTTAGGACTCACCCACGACCCACGTGTGCCAACAGGACAGTCCCCACCTCCACCCCCCACTCCAGCACTTCCCCCCAGCCCCAGCCCTGCCCCGCCTTCTCCTGCCCCTGCTCCACCCTCTCTTGCCCCCACGGCGCCCCTTCCGGTGAGTGACACACCCCAGGGGATTCCCAGGGAGCCTGGGGTCCCCGCTCCGCGCTCACCGCAGCAGCAGGAAGCAAAGCGACCCGGCCCACTGCGCTCCCCTCAGCCCGGTTCCCGGCCACCTCACTTGGGAACGGAGTGGGCTGAGGCAGCGTCAGCTGCTTCCCATGGCTCCCACCCGCTGCTGCTGCTGCCCGGACCCCCACTCCTCTCCCAGGCCATCCTGGCTCCGCAGGCCCCCCAAAGCAGGGGCGGCTGCCCCAAACCGTCCAGCGGACGGGACAGCGCTGCAAACACACCCCATCCTCCAGCCCTGGGAGAACAGAGCTGGCTGTTGCCTGCCCCAGAGGTTAGGCCCTGGGCTCTTTACCTGGCAAATTCCCCCTCGGGCCTCAGTCATGCCGTGGACGGGGAGCCCCACCCGCCGAGGCCCGGAGCCCGAACGTGCCCCCACCAGTGCAACCCGGGCGTGGAGCATGGGGGGAGGGGCGAGCGGGCGCCCGTGACGGCTCGGGGCCCTCCGTACATTTCACCATGATCATGTAGACGTCAATGGTGCAGATGGGAGGCTGGGGAAGCCTCTCGCCTTTCTCCAGGAGGTCGGGAATCTCTCGGGCCGGGATCCCGTCGTACGGCTTGGCGCCGAAGGTCATCAGCTCCCAGACGGTCACGCCTGGAAAGAGAGGCGGGTCAGGGCCCGGCGCAATGGGGCTCCCGGCCCGCTCGGGCTGCCGGAGGCAGCGCCACGTACCGTAGCTCCAGACGTCACTCTGGTGCGTGAACCTCCGGCGCAGGATGGACTCCAGGGCCATCCACTTGATGGGCACCTGGGGCGGGACACAGAACGGACAGCCTGTTGGATTCCTCCCGCCTTGCCACTGGGTTGAGGCGCGGGGGGAGACGGGACGGGCACGAAGAGCCTCGTCAGACTACGTTACCCATCATGCACCAGTCTCCCCTCTGGGGAGGGATCCCAGTGCATCATGGGAGGAGCCTGGCGGATGGCTATTTCGGATTTCGATTTTGTGCTCAGGAGTTGAGGTGTGGGACCCGCCTCGGCCCCTCCCGCCACGGGAGCGTTCCACAGCCCGGCGTCCAGCGGGACCCGACGGCAGGAGGCCCGTGGCCGGGAGGATTAGCCCTCCCCTCGCCCAGGGGCAGCCGGACTGTTCTGCCCACGCTCTGCTTCTGCAGCTCCGGTGGCGAGAGCCCGGCTGGCAAGGAGGCCGTGGGCGTTAGCCCCCCAGGAGTGCATTACAGTGCTGGCCCCCTCCCACATCAGCGCCCCCCAGGGAGGCCCTGCACTGCCCTGGTGTGCCTCGCTGCCCCCTACTGGGGAGTGGGATGCGGGTGATGCCACGTGGCCAGAGAGCCCCTCCAGGCTCAGCCGGAGCGAGCTGGGGGCCCAGGGCACGCAGAGGGTGGTGCTTGGGAAGAGGGGGCGTTCTGGGAGGGGAGGGTGAAGGAAGGCCCAGCCCCACCTCTGGCCCCTCGTCTCCAGCAGTTGTTCCTCGGCGGGACAGTCCCCTGGGCTGTCCTGGACACGGTTTGGCAGGTGGCTCCCCCAGCCTGTTCCCCACGTGCCCGGCCAGCGCTGGCAGCGCATGGCTGCTACGTGATACCAGGGAGGGTGGCGTGCGACGTCTCTGGGGGGCTGCGCCCCTCCCCGAAGCTGCTGGCGTCTCCCACTGCTGATCCATGCTCTGCTCCCCCCTCCCCCCCAGCTCACCTTCCCTCCGTCCGCGTGGTACTCCGTTTCATCGATGTCCAGCAGCCGGGCCAGGCCGAAGTCCGTGATTTTCACGTGGTTGGGGCTTTTCACCAGGACGTTGCGAGCAGCCAGGTCCCGGTGCACCAGCCGCACGTCTTCCAGGTAGCTCATACCCTGCGGAGGAGGAGAACTAGCATGGGCACCCGTGAGCCTCAGCCCTGTGGTGGAGCTCTCGGGGACCCAGCGGGTTTGGGAGCCTCCCTCCACATTGAGTGGTGTCTGCACTTAGAGGATCTGAAATCACTTTACAGACTTTAGCCCTGTTTTATAGCTGGGGAAACCGAGGCACCGAGCAGGGAAAGAAACTTGCCTAAGGTCAGCCAGTGAGTCAGTGGCATAGCCAGGGGGTAAACCCCTCCTGCTCCAATCGCTAATCAATACGCCCCCTTAATTTATGGCTGGCCATCCTCCACCGTGCACTCACCCAGGGCTGGCCAAGCTGCTGTGGCGATACTCGCGCCCGGGGGAGGAACCAGCAGCTGTGCTTGGAAGCGGGTCCCTTTCCTATTGTCCACATGGCCGCTTTCAGCCTGAGCGCGCCACTTACGGGTTCCAGGCTTCCCAGCCTGGCCCTGGGGTCTTTAACACCCCCAGGGCCCAAGGGGAGCTCAGGGTCCGAACAGCCTGGGAAGCTGAGCCGGCCCTGCTGGAACCCGACCCTGCGAGCTAAGGGGGCTGAGGCCCAATGCCGATCTCCCCCCCCTCCCCCCGGCTGCTCCGGCAGGACAGCGGCACGGGGACCCCCTCGCCCCGCCCCCGGGGCAGCGCCTACCTTTGCGATCTGCACACACCAGTTGAGCAGGTCCTGGGAGCAGAGGCGGTCCTTGTTC
Source organism: Pelodiscus sinensis (assembly GCF_049634645.1). NCBI lineage: Eukaryota > Metazoa > Chordata > Testudines > Trionychidae > Pelodiscus > Pelodiscus sinensis. The sequence continues at coordinate 11,506,331 of NC_134739.1, forward strand.
TCCCGCACGTAGTCCAGCAGGCAGCCGTAGGGCATGAGCTGGGTGACCAGCTGCACCGTGGAGGTGAGGCAGATGCCCAGCAGGCGGGAGACGTAGGGACTGCCCACGCCCGCCATCACGTAGGCCTCCTGGGGAGGAGAGAAAGCGGTGCCGTTATCCCAGGGGAGTCTCCTCCCCGGAGCCGGCTTCCCGCCCCCGGCACCGCGGAGAGCCCACGTGTGGGTCCACAAGGCAGCTGCTTCTGCCAGCTGGGTCCAGCCAGGCCTTGCAGCCGAGAGCTCGGGCAGACGCGTTTCCAGCAAGCAGCGGCGTGACCGCCGGGCGACACGCTGGGAGGCGCGGGGCGGGGCGGGGCGGGGTGGGAGTGGCGGAGGGGGGCGGGGTAATAGGCACTGGGGTGGGAATCCCCCTGACAATGAACGGGTTAAAAGATGAATTGTTTAACTGGTTAACCGGATAGCCCGCAGGGGAGGGGGGAGGCTCCAGCCAGGCCTTCCGGGGGTGGGGGCTGCTCCAACAGCTGGGGTCCTGCTGTGCTGTGGGTGGAAAGGCTGCTCCAGCTAGGGGACTACTCCAGCCCAGCGAGACCTGGGGCACAGTGGGCCTGGCTGGACTGGAGCAGCCACTGCCCGTGGCACAGTGGGCCTGGCTGGACTGGAGCAGCCGCTGCCCGTGGCACAGTGGGCCTGGCTGGACTGGAGCAGCCGCTGCCCGTGGCACAGTGGGCCTGGCTGGACTGGAGCAGCCGCTGCCCATGGCACAGTGGGCCTGGCTGGACTGGAGCAGCCGCTGCCCGTGGCACAGTGGGGCTGGCTGGACTGGAGCAGCCGCTGCCCATGGCACAGTGGGCCTGGCTGGACTGGAGCAGCCGCTGCCCGTGGCACAGTGGGGCTGGCTGGACTGGAGCAGCCGCTGCCCGTGGCACAGTGGGGCTGGCTGGACTGGAGCAGCCGCTGCCTGTGGCACAGTGGGCCTGGCTGGACTGGAGCAGCCGCTGCCCGTGGCACAGTGGGGCTGGCTGGACTGGAGCAGCCGCTGCCCGTGGCACAGTGGGGCTGGCTGGACTGGAGCAGCCGCTGCCTGTGGCACAGTGGGCCTGGCTGGACTGGAGCAGCCGCTGCCCGTGGCACAGTGGGGCTGGCTGGACTGGAGCAGCCGCTGCCCGTGGCACAGTGGGCCTGGCTGGACTGGAGCAGCCGCTGCCCGTGGCACAGTGGGCCTGGCTGGACTGGAGCAGCCGCTGCCCATGGCACAGTGGGCCTGGCTGGACTGGAGCAGCCGCTGCCCGTGGCACAGTGGGGCTGGCTGGACTGGAGCAGCCGCTGCCCGTGGCACAGTGGGGCTGGCTGGACTGGAGCAGCCGCTGCCCGTGGCACAGTGGGGCTGGCTGGACTGGAGCAGCCGCTGCCCGTGGCACAGTGGGGCTGGCTGGACTGGAGCAGCCGCTGCCTGTGGCACAGTGGGCCTGGCTGGACTGGAGCAGCCGCTGCCCGTGGCACAGTGGGGCTGGCTGGACTGGAGCAGCCGCTGCCCGTGGCACAGTGGGGCTGGCTGGACTGGAGCAGCCGCTGCCTGTGGCACAGTGGGGCTGGCTGGACTGGAGCAGCCGCTGCCCATGGCACAGTGGGCCTGGCTGGACTGGAGCAGCCGCTGCCCGTGGCAGTGGGCCCAGCTAAGCTGGAGCGCCCCCCCACCTGCACCAGCCCAGCCAGGCTGCCACGTAACCGATTAACCAGTTAACCCTTTACATCCCTAACAGGCGTAGGCACCGACCTCGCTCGCTTGGCAGGGAAAGGGCCCCGTGTGGGAGAGTTTCTCCCTGCTGCCCGCAGCCACTGGTGGGCGCAAACCCAGCGCGTGTCACTGAGACGAGGAGGGACCCGGCGGCTCAGGGACGGCGAGCAAAGCCACGTGCGGCGGCCAGGCCAGGCCGGCTGAGCTCCGTTCTGCCTGCCCCGGGCCGGGCGTGTCGCCCCAGCGCCCCCCCCCCCCCCACTCACGTCCAGGATCTCCTTGTTGGCCTTGGGCGACGTGTTCTCGCGCAAGACTTTAATGGCCACGGGGATCTTGACGCTCTCGCCGTCGGGGATCCAGATGCCCTGCGGGGAGGGAGGGCAGACGGGTGAGTGTGCGCGATGGGGCGGTGCCCGGAATGGGCCTCGCGCAGGCTGGAGGGCTCCAAGCGAGGACGCTGCGATGGGGCCGGAGAGGGCTGAGTCCTTTGGAGTCTCAAAATGCTGCCTTATCCCCCCAGCCACGCTGCCAGCCCCTCCCCCACCAGGCTCCCGGCTGTGCAGCCCCCTCGCGCCACCCGGCCCCTCCTCACCTTGTACACGGTGCCGAAGGCCCCGGAGCCCAACACTTTCACCTTCTTAAGCTCCGTCTCTTTCAGGATCCGCATCTGGGCTTGGTTGGGGAGAGCCCCGCTGGGAGTCAGCGGTTCCACCAGCTGCGAGGGGTGGGAGGAGGGCCCCGGGTCAGTGAGGGCGTGAGCTGGGGAACTACCTGCTGCAGCCCCCGGGGACACGGAGTTTCAGGACCTGTGACTAGCCCCTCTACGTGGCACCTTCCGCCTCTTCCCCAGAGCTCCCAGCAGGGCAGCCGCCTCCCCTGCCCTGCAGAGCCCAGGAGTGGAAGGGGAACATCTGGAGGAGATGGGGCTGGAGGGTACGGAGCCTGGACACACTTGCCCTTCTGAAGCACCTGCATGGCCCCAGCCTGGGCACCAGTCAGAACAGGCCTCCAGGTGGTTCAACATCCCCTGTCCGCCTGCAGTAACCCTGGGCTCCAGGCCTGGCTCTCATCCTCCGCCCTCCCTGCCAGTCACTTCTGCTCAGGGCCTCCCTGGCCCAGCTGGGCTGCTCAGGTGCCCTGGGAGGCCTGGCTGCATTCCTGGGCGCTGCCACGAAGCCGGCCCACGGGGCGGGTGCCTCCCGTACCTCGGTCTCCTGCAAGAGGCGCCTCATGGTGTGCTTCCGCTCCTGCTGCCACCGCCGCTTGATGCACACGACGATGATCAGGATCAAGACCAGAGCCAGGAGGGCGCCGACCACGCCGGCGATGATGGACGTCACCTGGCTGGGAAGAGAGGGAGGCCGCTGGGTTCGGGATGGGATGGGTGGGGGCAGCCCAGGCTGTGAGCTTGGGTCTCTACAGGGACTGGGGGTGTGATGGGAACCTCGGGGTGCAGCCTGGGACCACGGGACGGCGGTGCCCCTTGAACTCTCGCCAGCCTGGGCTGACTCTGCCCAACGGCATGCCCCTCCCTCCGACGGCGTGAATGCTTCCCGAGTCACCCAGGAACCACAGAGAGGCCCCCACCCGCTCCCAGCATGGAACCCCAGGATACATCAACGTTTATTACTGGCTTCCCCACTTGGTCAATGGGAAACAGAGACACCAGCCTGGCGCCACCCCCTTGGCGCATTTATCGCACGCTGCACGCTGGGAAAGATAAACAGCAAAGCACGGTTCTCCAGGGGCTTGCTCGTCGATTCCGAGTGGGGGGCGCAGGCATTGGGAGCGTCCCCCCAGCAGCACCCGTGGGTCGGCCGTGAACTCCCTGGCGTGGCATCATGCGGGTGCCCCATAGAGTCCACCGCTGACCCTCCCCTGCTCAGTTCCTTCTCCCCGCCAGTGTCGGGCCTTGGCGCTTTCCTTCTCCTGCCTCAGGCACCCTGGCTCTCAGCCGCTGGGCGTGTAAATCGTTCAGCGTTAGTTTACACAGCTCCTAGTTTCTCTTTGCTCAGCGGGGCGTGGTTCTCTCCTCCCCTGCTCCGGGCCGGGCACGCCCGGGTTCCAGGGCTTTATACCGAAAGTCTGAGCCCACGGGAGGCTTCTCTCAAGCGCTGTCCCCACTGGAGGACAAGGGCACGATCTGTGGAGGGTTTGGGCCCTCAAACTGGAAGAGAGAGGGACGTCGGACTCCAGTGTCTCCTTATGGAGTCAGGTCTGCACCCTCCGCCGGGACCAGCCTCCCTGGCGCACAGTGCGCCTCCCTCGGTGCGGGACGGCACGGCGGCACCAGCACGCAACGGGGCCTCTCAGCTCGTGGTCTCTGGGGCTGCGTGAAAGGAAGCGGCTGGCGAGGGGGAGGGCGCCAACGCTCGCCCCACGGCGGGTCGCTCCACGGTGCCTATGAAGCAGCCGGCGCCATCGACTCTGGCACCGCAGGGGGAGCCATTGAGTCCGGTGCCTCTGGACTCAACGCAGGAGAGCAAGCAGGGGGACACGGATATGCCGTTCGCCCCCGACGTGTGCGAATCCGACAGACCTCACGGAGATGACGGCCCGGCGTTCTGCATCCCTGAGGGGAACCCCTCAGCAACAGCCCGGGACTGCCGCTGAGAGAGCCACGGCAGCATCGTGAGGCAAGCCCCAACGCCGGGCGCCTCAGGGCTGTTCCCCATGGCACCGCTCCTCCTGGGACCGGTCCCCCAGGCTCCGCGTCCCCCTCTGGTCTTCGAGCTCAGGCTCAGCCTCGGAAGCAGACTCCCATGTCTCTAGGAGGAGCCGACACCCCTGGAGGCCCTACCACCGGGACCCACCGCATCGACCGTCGGTGATGCCTTGGGCTCCTCAACGGCAGACACCGGCACAGTGGCCTTTCTGGATGCCCTGAGCGTCCCCTCAGGCCATAGGCCCCTGTTCCCTGTAGTTTCTGCGCTGTCGGACAGGAGAGGGACCAGCAGGCTCCCCAGACCGGGCTCCCCCAGCCAGGTCCCAGCAACATGTCAGTGCCCAACCCGGCACCGAGCCCAGTGTCCAACTCAGCACCAGAACCGGCACCGCGATCAGCGGCTTGGGACGCAGTGAGAGGGTCAGGCCCCTGGCTCAGGGCCCTCCCCTCCCCAAAATGGATGGTCCGGGCTGCTTCTGGTGCTAGGGTTGCCAGATGGTTTCAACAAAAATACCGAACCCCCCGCCCCCTCAAAAAAAACCACTAGGGAAAAAATTCTGTTGAGGGGGGAAAAAAGAGGTGGGGACACGAAAGTTGAGCAAAAAAAAAGGACCCCAAGAGTTATTAAGCAAAAGAATAAATACATGAAAACAGCATTAAAACAGTATGGCCCCTGTAAGGAGTCAGAATAGGGACAGGAAGAGGAGAGGTTGAGCACTAAGACCCAGGGAAGGCATTGCTTCCCCTTGCTCGGGTCTTTGGCTTTTTGCCGGTGGCCATCTTGTTTTTTGGTCGCGCCAGAAGGGAGCTTCCCTGTGGAACCAGTTAAGCAGGGGGGCCGGGGTCCAGGGGGTGGGGGGGCTGGGCCCAGTTGCTGAGTGTGTCGTAGGGTTGCCAGGTGTCCAGTCTTTTTGCCTCCTGGCTGGGGAAAAAACAAAATACCGGATAATACATTTCAGGTGTCCGGTATTTTCTGGATTTTTTTTACCGGACAGGAGGTGAAAATACCGCATGGTCTGGGTCAATACTGGACACCTGGCCACCCTAGCTGGTTCCTGTGCTGACACGTCTGTGCCACGCGGTGTCCCTGTCAGCAAATATCCCTTCTGTTCTCCCTGCCGGCGGAGAGTAACGTCTGGCTGCGGAGGGGGCTGCCGGGCCCGGTGACTCCCCCCCTCGGTGACAGACGTGTAGAAGTTCCTGGTTGCAGGTCTCGGGGTGTCTGCCAGAGTCCAGCAGACTATTCAAGACCTGCCCACGGAAGGCGCAGGGCTCTTTGCAGAACAGACGGATTCCAGGCTCTGCGGCTTGAAAGACACCAGGGCGACCTTGAAGTCCTCAGGCCTCCGTACACCAGCCCCACAACGGAGCCATTTCAACCGCAGCCCCTGCCCCGTTATTACCCGGCCCACCAGAGGCAGGACTAGGGAAGCAGGGGCAGCGGCAGGAACCGTCGGAAACCACCTAGCTCCTCCAGTAACCAAGGGCAGGGCTCGCCTAGGCAGTCCGCCGCCCCAAAAAGAACTTTTGAAGGTCGCTCGGGGACGACGCGCCGAGCTCTGTCCGGCTCCTCCCTCTGTGTTTGGGAACCGGCTGTCCCACCTCTACCCTGCTCGGCTCCAGATCTCCGATCGCCGGGTCTTAAGCACAGTGGAACTGGAGGCTCTTCTCTCCAGTTTTCTACCTTCCATCCTCGCTCCTCCCTCTTCAGGGGCTCCTCTCAGGAGCAACTTCTGTTCCAGGAGGTGCTCTCGCGCCTGCAGTCAGGAGCAGAGGAACCAGAGTTCCAGGGGAAGGGCTTCTACTCCCGTTAATCCCCACGGAAGGGCTCTGGCCGGGTTTAGGCCTTCACGACCTCCACCAGTGTGTGGAAAAGCTGAGGTTCCGCGTGGCGTCCCCGGCCGCTCTCCTGCCTCCTGAGAGGCCGCCCTCGTGTCGCAAGATGCGTATGTTCATATTGGCATCGTCCCTGCGTTGTGGTGGGCCAGATGCACGGCCGGTTCCCGGCCCCCCGCGGATTTATGAAATGCACAGGCATGGTGGCGGCCTTCCTCCAGCGGGGGGGTGTTTGCGTGTGCCCCGATCTGGAGGATTGGCTGCTCAAGGGCAGGTCGCGTGTCGCAGACGCCGGCTGGTTCCCGACGTAGCCACGTCAACTCTAATTCTCTCTCCGAGGAGAGTTCTCAGGGGCTCCACCCATGCCCGGGCTCCTCTTCCGCAGGCTCGGTTATTACGAGTCCTGATAGCTTTTCCCACCACTACGCCAGGCTGCAGCTCTGGCCTCTGCTACACAGACCGAGTCGGGATCGGGTGAGCATGGCGGCCTCTCTCAGGTGGCTCGACCCGCAGATGGGCGTGGCCTCATGCAAGGGAGTCACTGATTGGCGCTCCCTCGCTGGAGCACGGCTGGGGGTCTCTGCCCCACAGCCCCCACTCGGCTGCGGGCGACCGCCCTTGGCATTGTCGCTGGCGAGCCAGGATCTGGGCCACAGCACAGTGCAGTGAGCGCCGCACACTTCGCGGGAGTCCCTCTGCACGGATGGCGTTCGGATTGCGATGGCGGGTGACTTTCGGCAGCAGGGATGCGCAAGGGTAACCAGGTAGCCACTTACCCAGCAAGCATCACTCTCACCAGGTGATGCTTACGAGGGAACGGTTAACCAGCGCCCGGGAGCAGCCTGTGGCCCTCCTCAGGCAGAGGGTGGCTCCAGCTCCACTGGGCTCACTGCCCCATGGGCTGGGCTAGGAGCTGGCAGCCCCACACAGAGCTGGAAGCCTCGTGCGGGGTGGAACGAGGGGGCTGGCGGCTGCCCCACAAGTTGGGGGCGGCTCCAGCCGGGCTGCAGCGCCCTCCACCCATCTTGCTTAATCGGTTGACCAGTGAAACCTAACGATGAGCCCGTTCACTGATTCAATGGGATTGTTACATCCCTGGTCAGCGGTTCCCTGGACACCTCCCCGGCACACTTTCGACGCAACACCCCAGTGGTGAGGATGAGGAATACGGGAGCGGCAGGGTGCTCCTGCCAGGCACAGAATTCCCAGGGGAAGGGACTGTGGAGGGGTAGATCCAGGGCCATCTCCACATGCCAGGCAGCACGGTGCCCGTTTAGAAGCAGCAGCCTGGGTGCCCGGGGGGTTAACGATCTGCCGAGTTACAGCCTCTGGGCCCGGGATGGGGACGGAACATCTGGTCCCATTGGCCGGGCACTGTCCCCTGCCAATCAGCTGGGGAAGGGATTCCCCTCCGGTGCTTCCCAGCCTCAGAGTGGCGCTTGGCAGAGCGCCCGGGGGCTGCAGGGACATGTGGGGTAGGGAGATGGGGAGCAGGAGGCAGATGGCACAAGCTCCCCCCAGGAATGGGGGACCCTGGCGACCGCCTGGGAAGTTGGCACGAAGGCGGCTGGGATCGGGGTGCGGTACCTTGGCTTCTGATCCACGGGGCAGCCGTCCTCATTCCGGATCGTGCACCTGGGGAAGAACCCGGAGACGCTTGTTACTCGAGGGGAGGCAGAAGTGACCCACCAAACCCTTCCACGTCCTTGGAGCCTCCCGCCATGCTGCAACCATGGGACCGGGGTTTAGCCGCAGGTGCCGGGGGCGGGGGCATCAGAGCGACAGCCGGAGAGAAGCGGCCCCGCGGTGGCCCTGCGAGTTGGCGCACCAGCCAGGAGGCAGCAAGCCCATGGCTGTCCCCAGCCGCGTCGCCCCACCTCGCTGTCTCCCCCTAGGCCGGTCTGGGATGCCGCCAGCCAAGGGCAGCGCTCCGCCCCCTACTCACAAGTGGGTGCAGTTGGTGGGACACGGCTGGCAGACGCCGTGTTCGTCCGGATACTTCCAGATAGTCACGAAGGAGGAATCCGCCTTGGCGCCACTGGGGCACTTCTCCACGCAGTGCTGCCCATCTCTGTAATGGGCGCAGGCCGTGCACTGGTCCGCCTCCTGCCGGGAAGGATGCAGAGTGAGCAATGTGCATGGGGGCGGGGAGGGAGGGAGAGGAACCCAGGGACAGCCCAAAGCCTTGAGCGCTAGTAGAAACGGATCGGTCTTAAAGGGGCCCCGCGCACGCCTCACCGAGCCGTTGCAGGTCTCCGTGCCGTTCTGGGGCAAGCACTCGGGGTGGCAGGGGAGGCAGCGGGTCCCGTTGGCGTGTTCCCGGGTGGCCCTGCGGGGAGAAAGAGCCTGAGGCCACCACTGCACAGTGGCACACGTCACCCGCGCCCCCGGAGCCGGCCGGGTCCAGCCTCACATCCCGACACTCGCGTGTGGAACGTGGTGCCCCCGTGGCAGGCTCTGACCTTTCGCAGCCACCTCACAGCTGTCCCGCTTCCTTCCCGGCGGCCCCCCCGGCTCCGCAGGGCTGGGATCGGTTATTCCCGCATCGGTAAAGGGCCTGGCTGCACGATCCGGGGCCCTGTGCCCACCCCGGAGAGGGAAGGTGCGACAGGAAGGGTGGAAATGCCAACAGCACTCTCTCCGGCCCAGGCTGGGGGAAGCTTTCAGGCTTGGTACAGGACCTAGCCTGCCCCTGTTCCCCCCCATCTGCCTCCCTTGCCCGCTTCTCCCTGACTGGCAAGATCCTCCCTAAGGGGGATGCCGGGGAAGAAGCTCCCTGGTTATTCTAGTCTCAAGGTCCCTTGGAGATGCCCCAAACCCAGGCAGGTGAAGACCCCGGGGCCTTGCAGGGAGACCCAGCCGCTCAGCGCCCGCAGCCCCCCGCTTACCCGTCCAGAAAGTTGCAGGACTCCACGCACTCCTGCCCGCGCAGGTACCCCAGGCAGGTGACGCACTGCATCGGGCCCAGCCCCCAGCACTGCCCCAGCTTGCAGAGGTGGAAGCACACCAGCCCCTCGCTCTCTGCGGGGAGGACGCGTAGTTAGAACCCGGCCTGCCCCTCGGGACAGCCAGGCCGAGAGGTTTCCCCGGGGTGGGGGGGACGCAGCCTCCACCGGGCACAGATGCCGGGGGGCACCCGGGATCCGAGCGACAGCCAGGGGGAAGCGGCACTGCGAGTTGGCGCGCCACCCAGGAGAGAGCAGCCATGGAGAAGACAGCTGGCATTGGGCTCCATCTGGCACAGGGGCTGCTGTTGGCACTGGTGGGGGGCTACCCACTGGCACCCCTCTGCCAAGGCAGGGCCCCAGCCGAGGGTGGGGGCCCAGAGCCGGCTGTATCCCCCCACTCCTTACCACACTGTGCCACAGGCTTGCTGGCGGTCTGGAAGAACATCTGGCGCCTGCTCCTGAAGAGCTCTCCCCAGGGCACGTTCTGGAGGAAGCAGAGGTTGGGGTTCTGGTGGGCCAGCACCATCCCGCTGCTGATCTCCCGCAGCGAGCGCAGGCCCAGCGAGACGATGGGCAGGTTCTGCAGCGTCAGAGCGTAGGCGCCGCTGCAGAGACACGACAGGCAGAGGGTGAGCCCGGAGGAGCAGGCGTCAGAGGGACCCTGCCAGCCCCGTCCTTTGGGGAGGGGGGTCTAGACCTGGCTGCGATCCCCCACGCTCCGTCCACGCCTGGCAGATCTCATGGGGTTCCTCGTGCTGACCGGCCCCATCACCCCTACCCTGGAGATGGGAGAAGATCTGAGCTGCTGGCCGGTGCCACTCGCCTTCCGCTGACTGAGAACCGGGCGTGTCCCCAACACTTTACCCAGACTTGCCAGGCCCGTCCATTCTCAGGCCCCCACCCCAAGGCCTGCTTGCCCCCCGCCCCGAGGCCCTGCCGGCGCCCGCTCACTTGTGAAGCACCCGTCCTCGGATGATCCGGAGGTTCTGGAAGATGCTCAGGTCGGGGAAGGTCTCTGGCCAGGCCTCGATGTATAAGAAGCCTGCGGAATGGAGCACGGGGGCACGTCCTTATCCCACCTGCTTGTGGGTCTCCCAGATCCGGGGTGACTGCCAGGCCCAGGCCCCACTCCCAAGGGGCAGCCCTCCCCCCCATGCAGCCCTGAGATTTCCAGCTCAGCAGCCTGTGAGCGTTAGCTGGCCGGAGGGGCCGGACCTTGGCTGGCCCCTGGGGCGTGCGCACCGAGGAGTCCCTCACCCACCTGTCAGCTCCTCCAGGCTCTCGAAGATCTTGAGCTGCTCCGGGTCCAAGGGCGCCGTGTTGGTGGCAGGATCCCTGCTTGAGAAAGAACCCGGTGGGGGAGGGAGTGCTCAGAGGGGCGGGGGTGGCTGCCCGGCGGCTGTGCAGTCACCAGGGGCCGCCAGGCCAGTACGGACATTTCGTAGCACGCCTCACCTCCCTATCGGTGCACATCACAAAATTCATTCCGCACACGGACATAAGGGCACACACAGAGTACTGACTGAGCCCAGAGGGGCAAGGGGATTTGCCCAAGATCCCACTGGCAGTCGGTGGCAGAGATCTTGAAGGCAGGGGTGCTACATTCTCTGCAAGGTCCAGAGTAAACAGATACTCCCGGGGGTAGAGGGAGCCCTTTTCATCGCTTGTGACCCACTTCCTTGGGCCTGCAAGACCAAGGCTCCAGGGAGGTTTCCGTTTCCAAAAGGGGCTTGAGCCAGACCGCACTGTAATGGACTGGCCAGTGTGTGCACCGCTGCCCCCTCCTGGATAGAATCAGAACGATCCAACTGTGTGGCATAGGCCCTACGCTGCTAATGGCGATTCCCCTTTGGCACAGGGACTCCCCTAATAGCCAGATCTCTGAGCAGGAGTTAGCCAGATCCTGGTGCCCTCACCCAGTGCCCACACAGGCATCCTTCATCCCACGCCGCGTCCAGAGCCTGCCCGCCCCTACCCGCAGGGCTGGGAGCTCCCGGGGGCATGGCAGCCAGAGTTGGGCTGGGCTAGCTGGGCTGTACGCTGGGCACCTGGCACCGCTACTCACCCCTTGAAGGTCTCGGGCAGGAAGGCCAAGCTGCCGAAGATCTTGGTGCAGCGGGCAAAGGCCTGGATGTTGGAGGAGTTGACGGCCCGGACGCCCTTCAGCGTGTCCATGCCCAGCCCGTAGCAGACTAGGAGAGAGCAGGGCAGGAGGCTGAGAGGGGCCGGCCGGGAACACCAGCGTGCCCTGATCGCCCCCGACCCATCCTTCCACCCCGCCCCCCGCGCTGCACGACGCCCCAAGGATCCCACGCCCGGGAGCTGCTGGGATGCGCTGCCCCCGAGCCCGGCGGGAACAGGGCTCCTCTGGGCGCGGCAGAGGGGAGGGGGCTGTTACCTTCCGGGCAGGGCTTGCTGCACTTCTCGCATTTCTGCGCGCTCTCCGTGCTCACCTCCTGGCTGTTCTGCGGACACACCAGCGTGCAGGAGCCCACCTCCGTGGCCAGGTAGTTGTCTGGGGTGGGGGACACGGAGAGGAAGGGTGGGCCCCATGGTTAGGGCGTTGGCCTGAGACTCAGGCAACCTGCCTTTGGTTCCCTGCTCCGCCACTGACTGTTAGTGGGGACTTGGGCAAATCCCCTTGCCCCACTGGGGCTAGTCAGTACTTGTGTGCAGCGTGTGTGTGCAGCAGGGTTCCCTTATGGAGGGGGCCGCTGACCCACAGAAAAACCAGTCGGGGGCCGCACAGCGAGCAGCAAAAAACCAAACAACCCCCCCGTTGACGTGGCTCCCGACTGAGCAGGAAGAAGACCCCCCCACACACATTTCCCCTGCACTCCAGAGCCTCGGGGGGCCGGGCTAGTGGATTGTGTGTGAGGGGCAGCAGGGGGCCTGGAGCGCCAATGTGGGCTCCCCAAAGCTGGGGGGAGCCCTGAGCCTTGGGAGCTGGATCCGGCCCCTGGGCCTGAGGTTCCCCACCCCGCCTTATGCCCATGTGCGGAATGAATTTTGTGAGGTGCACCACTAGGGAGGTGACGGGTGATACAAAATGTCCGTACCGGGGCACATCGCCAAATGCATTCTGCAGGGGTGAGGCGAGGGGTTCAGAGTGTGGGAGGGGGCTCGGCACTGGGGCAGAGTGGTGTGTGGAGGGGGTGAGGGGCGCCTCGCCTCTAACCCGCTGCACGTTTGGGGCAGGCCCATGCTGGGGCCGGCCGGGAGAGGCGCCCCTCCTGCAGCTGCAGCCCTGAGCCCCCGCGCCGGGCTTAACAGGCAGCTGAGTAGCCACACGGCTGCGCAGCTTAGGGAGGACAAACGCCCCCGAGGCCTGGGCCGTGCCCAGAGGCTGCGGTGATGGGGGCCAGGCTGGTATTTCAGGAACTCGCCTGAGCCTGCCCAGCTCCCACAAGCCAACATGTCCCAAGCCGGGGCCTCAGCTTGCCCTCAAAGCTTGGCGCTGGCTCCAAATACCCTGCAAGCTTGGACCCCAGACTCTGACCCTGGAGGATGGGGGGGGGGGCGAAAATGGCTCCACCCCCACCTCCTGCAGCGAAGGGCAAAGCCGCCTTGGTCATCTCCCTCCCCGTTAGCCCCCCGGCTGCTGCATTCCAGCGGGGGGGGCTCAGCTTGGGGCTGCCCAGTTAACTAGAATTGCCTTGTGCATGGGGCGGGGGCTATGGGAGGTGGAGGGGCCCGACCCTGCTTGGGGAAGCACCAGGGGGCAGCTGGCACACGGAGCCCAGCGAGGGGTGACCGGGGGTGGCGTGCCCGGCGGGCGGGAAGGGGGCACTCACAGGGGCACCGGCTGACGCAGCTGGCTCCGAAGGAGTAGCGCCCGTCCCGGTTGGGCACCGACTCGAAGGTGTCCGAGTTGTAGGTGACGAGGGGCGGGCAGTGCTGCTCGCAGATCCCGCTGCGGTTGAAGTGCAGGCAGGCCTGGGGGAGCCGGCGAGCCGAGAGTGAGCATCTGGGGGCCCCCCTCCAGCCTCCGCCAGCCCAGACCTGCCCCACGGGCTCCAGCCAACCTCCCGAGTCTGTCCCCTGCACTATGGCCCTTTGCCAGACTCTGCACCAATCCGCCCTCCGGGCATCCCCGCCACACCCCCCTCCTCCACCTGGCCATGCGTCCGCCCCATCCACGGGCTAGCCCCCGCCACGCCCCTCTGGCACCCCCGCACTTCCCTCCCCCCACCTGGCCATGGGGCCGCCCCATCCGCGGGCTAGCCCCCGCCACGCCCCTCTGACACCCCCCCACTTCCCTCCCCCCCACCTGGCCATGCGTCCGCCCCATCCGCGGGCTAGCCCCCGCCACGCCCCTCTGACACCCCCCCCCACTTCCCTCCCCCCACCTGGCCATGCGTCCGCCCCATCCATGGGCTAGTCCCCGCCACGCCCCTCTGACACCCCCCCCCCACTTCCCTCCCCCCACCTGGCCATGCGTCCGCCCCATCCATGGGCTAGCCCCCGCCACGCCCCTCTGGCACCCCCCCACTTCCCTCCCCCACCTGGCCATGGGGCCGCCCCATCCGCAGGCTAGCCCCCGCCACGCCCCTCTGACACCCCCCCCCCACTTCCCTCCCCCACCTGGCCATGGGGCCGCCCCATCTGTGGGCTAGCCCCCGCCACGCCCCTCTGACACCCCCCCCCACTTCCCTCCCCCACCTGGCCATGGGGCCGCCCCATCCGTGGGCTAGCCCCCGCCACGCCCCTCTGACACCCCCCCCCACTTCCCTCCCCCACCTGGCCATGGGGCCACCCCATCTGTGGGCTAGCCCCCGCCACGCCCCTCTGACACCCCCCCCCACTTCCCTCCCCCCCACCTGGCCATACGCTCGCCCCATCCGCGGAGCGAGCCCCTGCCACGCCCACGCCCGGCACTCACCAGGCAGTCCGAGTTCTTGGGCCCCGTGCAGCCTGCCGCACACTGCTCGTGGCAGCAGTCTGGGGGCTTCTTGCCCTTGCACCGGGGGCATTCGTGGCAGATGCTGTTGGTCACTGGGGCAAAGCGGGGGGAGGGGGGGCACCATTAGGACCTGGCTGTTTGGCGGCGGCTTTGCCCCAGGCCCTTGCCATCCGGGGAGCTCTGCTGGAAACCGCCGGCGCCAGGGACCCAGCGGGTCGCAGCAAACAGCCGCCCCACGGGGGGTTCTCTGTGCATCCCGAAACAGGCCCAGTCCAATGGATCCCGCTCCCCCACTCCAGGGGCGGCGCCTCCGTCCCTCCCCCCAGCCACATCCTGCCTGTCGTCCACGTCCCCCCCCCCCGGCCACCCCTCTGCCCGTCCCAAGCCGGTGGGGCGGTGCGAAAGCCCCGGGGTTCTCCACCATGCTCGCTCCCCCCGCGGGGACACAGACCCAGGCCGGGAGCTCTGGCCCGGGGGGCCCCCACTCCCGCCAGGCTTTGCGGGGCCCGGGCCCTATTTGTGTGGCGGGTGAGCTAGCCCCATGGGCCCCTGCCAGGCCTGGCTGGCCAGCCTGCCCCGCTCCCAGTGCTCACGGGTCTGACAGGACTGCGGCCCTTCCCCCCAGCAGTGCCCTTCGGGACAGAAGCTTCTGCAGTCGGCACCTGGACGGGGGGAGAAGACAGAGGGCGTTAGAGGATGCCGGGGGCTCAGGCCGTGTGGGGCGAGGTGGGGTAGGGAGGCCCCCCCTTCCCCCTCCCGGTTCATCCAGCAGCTGCCTGGGGCCGAGGGGGCTGCGCCGGCTGCCGTTTCCCACGTTCCTCGCTTCCCCGCTAGCCTACGGCTTGGGGCAGCAGCCCCCTGCTCCCCTCAGCCACCTGGAGCCGAGCACAGAGCCTGGGGGAGCCCCACCCCAGCCTGTCGTGGGGGCCAAGCGGGAGGGGACCAGGCTGGGTTCCCCAAGGGAGACTCCGCGCCTTCCTCCCGGCCCCTTGCCGAAGAGCGGGCCCCAGGCACAGGCCCACCCCGCGCCCCCGAGCCAGAGCCCAACGAGCTCCCCCTGCCGGCCGCCCCCTCTGCTGAGCCGTCCCGCCCCGGGGCCCCCAGCCGGGCACGTACACGTCCTCTGCCTGCTGCTGTTGATCTGCTTGTGCCGGGCCGGCTCTCTGGATCGGAAGATGTCGTCCCACAGGATCGTCTCCTGGAAGCACAGCTGGGGGTTCCCCTGGATGTGCACCCCGCCCTTCAGGATCTCTGCAGCGGGGGGGGGAACGGGACCGTGAGCAGAGCACCAGCCGCTGCCCCCCAGCCTGCCCAGCGTGGATGGGCCGGGAGAGGAGCCACCTTGCGCTCCCACGCAGCCCAGCCTCCGGGGAATCCCCGCCCGGGACCACAAGCTTGTTTCAAATGACACTAGCAAGGCCAAGCCCTGGGGGAGGCGCAGGAAGGCATCTGACCTTGGACCCGTCAACCGTCGAGCCTCAGGCTCCAGGGCATCGGTCAGCAAGGGGGGGGGCAGGAAGACTCTCCCCCACCAGCCCCGATGCCCGAGTGACACAGGAGCTGGTATGGGCCACGCTCAGAGGATGGAGAAGTGGCGAGTGGGACCCATTGCTCTCAACAGGTGTGGCAGGGAGGTCAGGGCTAACAGCACTATCTGATCCAAGGCAGTGGGGGGATACCAGGCCAACGGGATGATGGATGTGATGCAGGGCAGGGGGGATACACCAGACCACATGGACCCTGGATGTGATGCAGGGCAGGGGGGATACACCAGACCTCATGGACCCTGGATGTGATGCAGGGCAGGGGGGATACACCAGACCACACGGACCCTGGATGTGATGCAGGGCAGGGGGGATACACCAGACCACATGGACCCTGGATGTGATGCAGGGCAGGGGGGATACACCAGACCTCATGGACCCTGGATGTGATGCAGGGCAGGGGGGATACACCAGACCACATGGACCCTGGATGTGATGCAGGGCAGGGGGGATACGCCAGACCACATGGACCCTGGATGTGATGCAGGGCAGGGGGGATACACCAGACCACATGGACCCTGGATGTGATGCAGGGCAGGGGGGATACACCAGACCACATGGACCCTGGATGTGATGCAGGGCAGGGGGGATACACCAGACCTCATGGACCCTGGATGTGATGCAGGGCAGGGGGGATACACCAGACCACATGGACCCTGGATGTGATGCAGGGCAGGGGGGATACGCCAGACCACATGGACCCTGGATGTGATGCAGGGCAGGGGGGATACGCCAGACCACATGGACCCTGGATGTGATGCAGGGCAGGGGGGATACACCAGACCACATGGACCCTGGATGTGATGCAGGGCAGGGGGGATACACCAGACCTCATGGACCCTGGATGTGATGCAGGGCAGGGGGGATACACCAGACCACATGGACCCTGGATGTGATGCAGGGCAGGGGGGATACACCAGACCTCATGGACCCTGGATGTGATGCAGGGCAGGGGGGATACACCAGACCACACGGACCCTGGATGTGATGCAGGGCAGGGGGGATACACCAGACCACATGGACCCTGGATGTGATGCAGGATGTGGAGAGATACCAAAGCACATTGACCATAAACGTGATGCAGGGTAGTGGGGGGTTACCAGACCATGACCCTGCATCACATTTATGGTCCATGTGGTCTGGTATCTCCCCACTGCCCTGGATCAGGGTTACTTGCACTAGTCTGATATAAGGCAGTGGAGGGATACCAGGTCACCTGGACCCTGGATGTGATCCAGGGCAGGGGGAGATACTGGACCTCATGGACCATGGATGTGATGCAGGGCAGGGGGGAGATACCAGACCACATGGGCAATGGATGTGATCCAGGGCAGGAGGGAGATACCAGACCACATGGACCCTGGATGTGATCCAGGGCAGGAGGGAGATACCAGACCACATGGGCAATGGGTCTGATCCAGGGCAGGAGGGAGATACCAGACCACATGGACCCTGGATGTGATGCAGGGCAGGAGGGAGATACCAGACCACATGGACCATGGATGTGATGCAGGGCAGGGGGAGATACCAGACCACATGGGCAATGGGTCTGATCCAGGGCAGGGGGGAGATACCGTGATCCGACATGGCAGGGATACCTGGAAGGAGGCTTGGGAGGGGGGAATCCCTGGTCCAACAGGGTGGAGATATTGCACTAGACAGGTCATTCCTCTGACCTGGCACAGGGCTCCCGTGACAATCCCCCAGAACCCTGGAGTGCTCCCTGAGATGAGCCGGGGCCCCCCCGATCGGCTCGGGGCCCCCCCGCCACACCTGTTAGATGCCTCATGCCCAGCTCCTGCAGCCCCTGCGCCCCGGTGGGGTCGGCGTTGGAGAGGACGGCCAGCGCGTATTTCTCCTCGTAGAGCTGGGTGCCCCGGATGATGCGCAGGTTCTCCAGCCACACGTGGCTCACTTGGTTGTGCGCAATCAGCACGTAGCCCTGGACCTCCTTGATGTCCTGGGGGGCAGAGAGCAGGCTCGGGGGGAGGCCGGGGCAGGGCGAGGTCGGGCGCCCGCCACACGGGGAGGCCCATCAGGCGGAGGCAACAGCCCCGTCAGCGGGGGCAGAACCCACCGCCCCGGGGCTGAACGCGGGAGCCATAAGTGTCTGAGCTCCAGGGGGCCCACGTCTCCGCTCCGGGCCATGAGCCAAGTGTGGCAGAGCCGGGGGTGCCTCAGACATGGCTGGTCTCCTGGGGCCAGAGCCCCCGGGGGGACCCAATGGGCACCTGCCCCCAGGCCTGAGCTCCAGCCAGCCCTGCAAAGCCCCCGTCTTTGGGAGAGCGGGCGCTCCACCCTCCCCAGCCCCACTCCCAGGCTAGGCTGGGCAGGTCCCCCCAGACAGGGCGGTTCCAGTTCCTCCCAACCCACCTTGTTCTCTCCGGATCCCCAGCCCCCTTGAGAACCTCCCAGGAGGACAGAGCTGAGAGCCAGCCCAGCGCCTTGGCAGCTGCTTCCTGCTCTCCTGGACAGGTGCGCAGGCCCCGCCCTCAGTAAACAAGGGGGAACCTCGCCACGGGGACTCGGCAGCAGCAGGATTAGAACCCAGGTCCCCGGGAGAAGGGTTCGCCCGCCGAGCTGAAGGGAGGCTTCTTCAGATGCTGCCTTGTGGCTCCTCATAGGCAGGCAAGGGCCTGGTTTCAGATAAGAGTCGACCCCTGGCAAGGGCAGCGGTGGGGAACCTAAGGCCCGAGAGCTGGATGCGGCCCCCGGCTTGTCTGGATCCGGCCCCTGAGGCTCTGGGTTACCCGCACCCAGCTGGCGCTCCAGCCCCTCCACCATCTCCCCGTGGGGCTGGGGCGCAGAAAATCAACTAGCTCGGGCCCCACAGGCTCTGGTGCGGGAGGGGATTGTGGGGAGGGTCTCTCTCCTCAGTCGGGGGCCGAGGGTTGCCAGGGGGTTTAACCAAAAATACCGAACACCCCCCCCCCCCCAAAAAAAAGCCCCGACTGATTTTTCTGTGGGTCAGCAGCCCCGCTCCACCCCAAAAACAGTTCCCCTCCTGGGCAAGGGGAATTGCTCCTTTCGCTCCAATCCCAGGATGCCGCATTTAGGGCTGTAATACCGGTAGGGGACAAAGGACGTGGACAGAACCCAACAGAATCCGGCAGCCCTGAGCATGGGCCGCGCATCGAACCCCAGGTAGCCCACCGCTGCCTGACAGAGTCACACCCCAGGCCGGCTGCCCTTTGAGGCTAGGCCTGTGACTAGCAACTGGCCCCCCACCTCCGCTGCCCCGGAACGGCTGGCTTCGTTACCAGGAGTTACCCCAGCCGGGCTAGGGCCAGGACGGGCTGCCCAGAGAGCGAGAGCTCAGCAGGGAGAGGCGGGAGGGAAGGCCGGCTCTTGGAAGGGCCCGGACGGAATTTGTCTCCATGGTGGGCCCTGGAAAACAGCCCCGGCTCAGCCCCGCAGCCCCGGGGGTCGGCGTTCAGGGGAGGAACGAGACTAGGGAGAGATTCTACTCGCCACGGGCTACTAGAAAGCAGCACAACGGGGGAAGCAAGCGGTCCCTGGGCCAGAACCAGGATGGAGGGTTCCTCCACCGGCCCCCGCACAGAGCCTGGTCAGGGCTGAGCCCCGAAGACAAGCCGGGCAATAGCGAGAGGCTCTCATGTCCCTGGGCTGAGGCATGGACGGAACAGGCCACGCACGGCCTAAGAGGCAATGGGCGAGGGGCGGGAGAGGCCCGGGCCCGGCAGTGTCAAGACCGGACAGCAGGGGGCGCTGCGTTTGCAAGCCTCCCAGGACGGGCAAAGGGAAGGTGCTGAGTTCAAGCCCCGCCAAGTTGCTCACCTTGAGGAAGGTCGTGTTGGCGTCCGGCCCCAGGTACGTGATCTCCAGGTTGCCCTGCACCACCTGGCAGTCCTGGTAGAGGTGCCGGAGGGCGGCGTAGTGGTTTTCGGGGCTGGAGGGACGCAGCAGCTTCATGTCGGTGCCCGTACAGACTGCAGGGGGGGTGGGAAGGAAGAGGCGGTGAGGCTGGGCTCCGGAAGGGGCCAGCAGGGAGGGATCCTACGTGCACAGATGTGTGGGGCCGTTCCGCTCCACCCCAGCAGTGGGCATTCACCCCAGCCCGCCCCCTGCTCTGCAGGCATCCCCTCCCCCTCCCCCACGCATGGAGCTAGCAGGTTCAGCTCCTGCCTCAGCTAGGGACCCGCTGGGGGCACCAGACAGGCCGCAGGGGCCTGATTGCCATTTGGTGCCAGGCCGAGGGGCTAGAACAGTTTGTAGAGAGCGGGACCTGTGCCCCCTTGCTCCTGGCTGTGCCCCTCGCTGCCTCCCGGCTGGGCTGAGAACAGGCCATGGCTCCAGGCAGGGGGATTCGGACAACGGGAAGGAGGCCAAGGCTGGGGCCGACAGCGGAACCTCCTCCAGGTGTAGGGCTGGCAGCTGGGACCCAGTACGAAACCTAGTTCCTGCACCCATGCGGCCAGATTTGCAGTTCTCATTTTCGGTTCTCATTTAGGCACCCAAAAAAGGGTGGGTTTGCAGAAGGGCTTGCAGAGCTCTGTAGAGAATCTGGCCATTGTCTGGCTCTGGGCCTCAGTTTCCCCGCCTGTAAAATGGGTGCAATGTCCTTCCTGGTCTAGTTACCTCGTACATTCCTGGGGCAGGGACTCTGTTAGCACAGGCGGTGCAGCACCTGCCACGGCAGCCCCAACCCGCAAAGCCCCCTAGCTACGCAGAAGAGACCCACATGGGACTATCGTGCATCAGGCGCATCAAGGAACCCCCAGGGCCCTGAACTCAGGTGTCTGCAGGTAAAAGCGCCTGGTGTGTTGTTTTTAACCACTTCTCCGTTGGCTCCAGAAGCCTCCTTTGGTCAGAATCTGCCCAGCTGCTGGCAGGTTCCTTTCATCTATTTCAACGGCTGCCCGTACGCCTCACCGCTGCTGAGGGTTTGTAAATCAGGTGATGGCCCCAAAGCCGCGCAGAAACCCCGCAGGAGAGATTATGACAAAGGCATTTACAAGGCTCCCCAAGCCTCTTTCACTAGCGTCTGCCAGGGCCAGGCCAGGCTTGGAGCAGAGAGCCGAGAAACAGTTGCTTGTGCAGGCTCTAGCACTGGCCCCCTGCCAGGCAGAAAGGAAGGGGCCGATGGGGATCAATACAAGGGAGCATCCGGGGTTTATTTGTACCCATGAGCGATCGAAGCGGCTGCAAAGCAGGCAGGAAGTTGCAGGAGTATTACACACCTGGGGGCAGTTCTGCGTTTGTTACAAACTAGGGCTGTAAGGGGGTAAGCGGTTACCTGGGAAGCAGGGCCAGATGGGGGGGGGGGAGCTAGCCGGGCACTGCCTGGAGTGCCAACCTTTGGGGGGCGCCTGATAGCAGCTGTAAGGGGCGCCACATGCTCGGGGGCCGGGCGGCGCCCCTTAGAGCTGCCATCAGGCACCGCGCGCCCGGGGTCGGGAGCCGCACGGTGCCCCTTAGAGCTGCCATCAGGCACCACGCGCCCGGGGTCGGGAGCCGCACGGTGCCCCTTAGAGCTGCCATCAGGCACCACGCGCCCGGGGTCGGGAGCCGCACGGTGCCCCTTAGAGCTGCCATCAGGCACCGCGCGCCCGGGGTCGGGAGCCGCACGGTGCCCCTTAGAGCTGCCATCAGGCACCGCGCGCCCGGGGTCGGGAGCCGCACGGTGCCCCTTAGAGCTGCCATCAGGCACCACGCGCCCGGGGTCGGGAGCCGCACGGTGCCCCTTAGAGCTGCCATCAGGCACCACGCGCCCGGGGTCGGGAGCCGCACGGTGCCCCTTAGAGCTGCCATCAGGCACCACGCGCCCGGGGTCGGGAGCCGCACGGCGCCCCTTAGAGCTGCCATCAGGCACCGCATGCCTGGGGTCGGGAGCCGCACAGCGCCCCTTAGAGCTGCCATCAGGCACCACGCGCCCGGGGTCGGGAGCCACACGGTGCCCCTTAGAGCTGCCATCAGGCACCACACGCCCGGGGTCGGGAGCCGCACGGTGCCCCTTAGAGCTGCCATCAGGCACCACACGCCCGGGGTCGGGAGCCGCACGGTGCCCCTTAGAGCTGCCATCAGGCACCACGCGCCCGGGGTCGGGAGCCGCACGGTGCCCCTTAGAGCTGCCATCAGGGAGGGAGTTGGCTCTCGAGCTCCGGCACCCAGCCGGCTGTATCCAAGCCAAGCTCTGTGGAACGGGTTGGCCCGTGCAGCCCTCCGCCCCCAGCCCTCTAGAAGCGCCGTGAGTCAGGCGTTAATACCCCCGGGTCACGGACTCGCTCCCCCGGCGCCTAGCGGAAGTGTCGCTTTCCACAGGAAATGCCAGGCACTAAACTAACATCCATTTATCTCGGGGCGGCTTTCAACAGCTTCCTATGGGCTTCCTGTATGACTTCTCCCCACAGCAATGGGGATTAGCCGCGGCCCTGGCAATGAGCAGTGTGTTTGGTCGGCCCCCTCGCTGCCTCTCACCAAGGCCCCTGGAGAGCGGAGGAGCCCCATAGGGGACCCACAGGATGGATGTTTCTTTGTGCCAGGACCTCTTGCCCCCGCCCCCGCCCCTTGTGATCAGCTCACAAAAGGCTCCTGTCAATCAATTAGACAGACGCTGTCAAGACGGGACGCCAGGAAACAGGCCCTCCCAGGTTCTCCAGGGCAGGGGAGGGAACCTGGTTCGCTGGCCCTTCCCAGAGCCAGAAATCCGGCCTCTCCGGCCCCTGCTCCAGCCACGCAGCCCCCTGCCCTTCCCAGGCACCCTGCCTCCTGCCCCGGCTGGGATCACTGCGCTCCACTGGGGCCACAGCACCGTGCGGGGAAGTCCCACCGGCGCCTGGGGCTGCGGGGCCCCGTTCCCGTCCCCCGGCGATGCCGCTGGTCCGCTGGCCTTGCCCGTTTGCTCCCGGCCCCCCGCCCGCCTCAGTTTCCCCGGACACGTCACTTGAGCTTTCCCAGGCTGGCGGGTGGGGAGCCCCCGGCGTCTGGGGGACGTTAACATTCCCGAGGGGGGCATGAGCCTTAGCTCTGCGGAGGGTCACTGAGCACCGAGCACGAGAGGGGTCCCCTAGCGCCTCCCGGGGCACAGGGAGCCGCTCAGCTTAGATCGGGGTGGGGAACCTAAGGCCCAGGGGCCTGACCCGGCCTGCAGCTTGCCTGGATCTGGCCCCCGAGGCGTGAGGCTCCCCACGCCCAGCATTGGGTACACGGCACCCGCATCGCCCACACCTCGCTGCTCCTAGCTGGCACCTGCACCTCCCAGACCCCCAACCCCCATCCCGCTCCTGCACCTCCCAGACCCCCATCCCCAGCCTGCTCCTGCACCTCACAGACCCCCATCCCGCTCCTGCACCTCCCAGACCCCCAGCCTGCTCCTGCACCTCCCAGACCCCCAACCCCCATCCCGCTCCTGCACCTCCCACACCCCCATCCCACTCCTGCACCTCCCAGACCCCCAACCCCCATCCCGCTCCTTCACCTCCCAGACCCCCAACCCCCATCCTGCTCCTGCACCTCCCAGACCCCCATCTCCCATCCCGCTCCTGCACCTCCCAGACCCCCAGCCTGCTCCTGCACCTCCCAGACCCCCAACCCCCATCCTGCTCCTGCACCTCCCAGACCCCCATCCCACTCCTGCACCTCCCAGACCCCCAACCCCCATCCCGCTCCTTCACCTCCCAGACCCCCAACCCCCATCCCGCTCCTGCACCTCCCAGACCCCCATCCCGCTCCTGCACCTCCCAGACCCCCATCTCCCATCCTGCTCCTGCACCTCCCAGACCCCCATCTCCCATCCCGCTCCTGCACCTCCCAGACCCCCATCCCGCTCCTGCACCTCCCAGACCCCACCCCCAGCCTGCTCCTGCACCTCCCAGACCCCCATCTCCCATCCCGCTCCTGCACCTCCCAGACCCCCATCCCGCTCCTGCACCTCCCAGACCCCCATCCCCAGCCTGCTCCTGCACCTCCCAGACCCCCATTCCCCATCTGCACCTCCCAGACCCCAACCCCAGTCTGCTCCTGCACCTCCCGGACCCCCAACCCCAGTCTGCTCCTGCACCTCCCAGACCCCCACCCCGCTCCTGCACCTCCCAGACCCCCAACCCCCATCTCGCTCCTGCACCTCCCAGACCCCTAGCCTGCTCCTGCACTCCCCTCCTGCCCAGACCTCCCTCACCCCCACTTTGCTCCTGCACCCGTGTCCAGCTCAGCCCCCTCAGCCCCAGCCCACTTCCCGGCAGCCCTCTCCCACGCACTGAACCTCTCATTTCTGGCCACCCCAGAGCCTGGAGGGGGTCCACAAAATCTACTAGCCCAAGCCCCCCTAGGTTGTGATGTGTGGACCCCGAGTGATTTTTTTGTGGGTCAGTGGCCTCTGAGCCAAAGAAGGTTCCTCCCCATCTCTCCCCCCGCCCATTCCCCAGCTCGTGCCATGCCCCGTTTCTATGCCTTCGCTGCCCTCGCGGTTGGTGTTACCGCCCAGCTGGGTGGCGCCGCACAATTGGGAGCCTTCAATTGCAGCTCAGGGCTCGGCACACCGGCTGGCCTGGCAGCTCAGCCCTCTACACCGTGCTTCCCAACATCCCAGCTGCCCGAAACTAGACCACCCTGATTCCCACGGCCAGCTGGGGGTGGCCCCTTGCACGGCTGCGGGCTGGGTGCCAGCCAGGTCTCCAAGGGCCTGGGCATTACGTAACCCTCCGCTGGCTTCCGCCTCTGCAGTGGGGCGAGGGTGGAGCTGGCTGGGGCTGGGGCTTGGCTCAGGAGTCGGCCGGGTGAGAGGAGAAACAAACAATCGCACAAACCCACACAGCTGCTGCACCTCCCTCGGGCTTCCACGCCACACCAGCAGGTGGGGCAAAGCAGGTGCTGGCATCCGAATGTAAACAGCCCCTTCCACGCCGGAGCACGTTCCTGTCCCTCCTCCAGGGAGAGGGGAGAAAGGAAAGAGGGTGATACCCAGCAGGCTTTTCCCAAATGGGACCCACTTTCCACTCCTGCAGGATGGCATTGTCTGGGGAAGATCGCAGGAAGGGATGGGAGAGGACTCCCCCCTCCAAAACCAGCCCACCTGCTTGCTTGGAAGCGCCGGCTTCGGGGCGAAGCAGGCTCCAGAAAAGCCCCGGATAGGAACCCAGCACCTCGACCTTGTGCCCCGGCCAGATCTGCACCGCAAAGCGGGATACAAGCACAGTCCCTTCAGGCCTCTGCAGAGCCCGGCAGACTCGATTTCGTGGAGTCCGGCCAAGGGCAGGAACCTTTGAACGGGACGCCCTGGCTCTACGGAGGGCGCTGGCGAGACCCCAGGCACACGGGGATCCGGACTCACCAGTGTGCAAATCTCTTCTCTGCTCAGCAAGGTCTCAGAAGCACGAGTCTCCCAGATGGCGGGAGGGGGGGGGATCAGTCACTCTCGGAACAAGTTACAAGCCCATGAAAACCAGCTTGGGGTTCAGACTGGTCCACCTAGTGGGGCGTGATGTAGTGGGGGGGCTGTCTGGCTCCGTCGACGGAGCCATGTAGTCTAGACGTACCCCTTATGTCCACATCACATCCGTGCTGTGCTGTATCCCGGAGAAGCAATAAACCCTCTGTGTTCGACTGGCTGGCGGAATCTCATCTTTGCTGCTACGGGGGTGCAAGATCGGGGGGATCCCCAACACGCCGTCACATGGGGTAACAGCTCAACCGAGATCAGGGCCCCGCCGCGCCCCCAAGATCTCACACCGGCTAGGGAGGGAATGAAACAACCCACTCAGATGCCAGGCACCCCACTGTGGGGGGAGGGGTTTTGGAGCGGAACTAGATAGCTCGCTCCTCTCTCTAGAACCAAAACTCCCGCCCCATATGGGAGAAATGGGGATCCGCATACAGGCGCCAGCCAAGCCTCTGGCTCACAGCTCCTGGACTATTTTTCACTCTTCTTCCGGGAGCTGCAGATCAGCGTAACACAACTTGTCGGCTGCGGGGATCCGGTGTGGGACCTCCGGATCCGAGCCTCCGCCCGCCCGCCCAGTCCCCGCCAGCACGAGACAGCCCGGCACCGCCTGGGCGCGGCTTACGCCTCTACAGACATACGCCGCATTGGCCTGGGCAGATGCCCATAGAGCGTTCTCCACCTGCAACCCTGACCACATGCTGTGGAGACAAGCCCCCTCAGGCTGACACTGCCTCTCACAGGAGTTGTCCCCACCTCCCCAGCTCTGTCCCTGTTGGCCCCCCAGGCTTTGTCTATACCAGGTTCAGGGGCCAGGCTCAGCATTGAAGAGCCAGCCCCCCAGCCACCCACCCGCAGGGCGGGGGCACCCAAAATCTATGAGCCAGGGCCCCCCTAGGCTCTGGCGTGTGAGGGGAATGTGGGGAGGGTCTTTCTTCCGCTCAGTCGGGAGCTTCATGCTTTGCTTCGCACTTGTGTGTGGCCCCCAACCGATTTTCCTCCGGGGCAGCAGCTCCCGACCCCGCACCGATTCCCCGCCCCCCGTCTATACCCTCAAACCGACATGCGGCCGCAGCAGGAGCGCGGGGAGAAAGAACTCTCCCCGGCCAGCACTCACACTGGAGCACGCCGCTCCCTCACAGCCCTGCAGCGCCGCAAAGTGCCAGGGCAGACTTAGCCCCAGCGTCCACCCAGCAAACAAACACCCCGTGATCCAAGGCCTCATTTGCCTGACTGGCTGTCGGGAAGGGAAGCGTCCCTTGCGCTGGGTGTCGTCTCCTCCCACCGCCCCGCCCGGCAGAGACACCCAGGGAAAGCAAGGCCGGGATCCGCCAGCGTGGCTCAGATAAGCACTCTTGGCGGGAATCCGACTCTGCCGAGCTCCTGACAAGCAATTAGAGCATGGGTTCCCAAACTGGGGGGGCATGCCCTCTTGGGGGGGCATGAAGAAATTCCAGGGGGGTGCGAGGCAACCCAGCGCTCCCCCCCCCCCCCCGTTGTGCTGCTATTTTTTGGTTTTGCTCAACAAGTTTTGCTGCTATTGGAGGGGGGGGCATGAGGGTTTCTCAAAAATCAAAAAGGGGGCGTAATGCCGAAAAGTTTGGGAACCGCTGCATTAGAGCCACACCGAGGTCTGGTGGGAGGTGGATAATCCAGGGTGGGGCTCACATGCGGATGGAGACTCCTGTGTGCGCTGGAGCCCGGACAGAGCCCCCGGCTTCCCCCGGAATTGAGATGCGTTGGGAGAACGTTGCGTTCGCGCCCCACCTGTCTCCAAGCCTGTGCCACTGAAATACTGAGGGGCAGGAGAGTGTTGCCTGATAAGAGCCAAAACCAGGGCAGGATCTTCCAAAGGGAATAATAGAAACATAGAACAGTAGAACTGGAAGGGACCTCGAGAGGTCATCGAGTCCAGCCCTCCACCCTCATGGCAGGACCAAGCACTGTCTAGAGAACACCATCCCTGACAGGTGTCTGTCTAACCTGCTGTTAAATGTCTCCAGTGATGGAGATTCCACAACCTCCCTAGGCAATTTATTCCAGTGTTTTACCACCCTGACAGGCAGGAAGTTTTTCCTAATGTCCAACCTAAACCTCCCTTGCTGCAGTTTAAGCCCATTGCTTCTTGTTCTATCCACAGAGGCCAAGGAGAACAATTTTTCTCCCTCCTCCTTGTAACACCCTTTTAGGTACTTGAAAACTGCTCTCATGTCCCCTCTCGGTCTTCTCTTTTCTAAACTAAACAAACCCGATTCTTTCAATCTTCCCTCATAGCTCATGTTCTCTAGACCTTTAACCATTCTTGTTGCTCTTCTCTGGACTTTCTCCACATCTTTCTTGAAATGCGGTGCCCAGAACTGGACACAATACTCCAACTGAGGCCAAATCAGCACAGAATACATAAGATTGATCCTGCCCCGTCTCCCTTGGGATTTTGCAGACACGAGTTTGGAGGAGCATCCCAACGTTGAACCATTTATCAGAACTTCAGGAGACGCTTTCTCCCTCTGCCCTCACCATGCCCCTGTTCGTCATCCTCAGAGGAAGGAGGTTGGCCGGGGACTGGTTCCTAAGCCCCTATCGCTCCATCCCACACACGTGCAGCTACCTGGGTGCACACTGATGTAACCTGAATCCTGTTGCTGCAAAGGAGCCGGCGGCCAGAGTTCTGCTGAAAAGCCAACGCTCCGTTGCAACAGCGGCACTTTCGACGAGGAGCATGTGATCCAGTGGGAAGCTACGGCGGGGCAGGCTTCCCCCTGGAAGCGCACGGAGGGAAAGCTATGCATGGCGGGGCATTGGTGTTTGGGGCAGGTGGGCTGGGAGGTGGCAGGACAGGACACAGCATCCCAGGGATGTTATATTTGCATCAAGTCTCAGAGGGGTAGCCGTGTTAGCCTGGATCTGCAAAAGCGACAAGGAGTCCTGTGGCACCTGATAGACTAACAGATGTATTGCAGCATAAGCTTTCATGGGCAAAGACCCACTTCGTCAGCTGCATGTGGGTCACGTGCATCTGACAAAGCGGATCTTTGCCCACGAAAGCTTATGCTCCAATACATCTGTTAGTCTAAAAGGTGCCACAGGACTCCTTGTCATATTTGCATCAGTCCATCTTCACTCCTCCCCCCTCCCCCCACACACACCAGGCATGAAGCAGTTAACCCCGAGTCCCGTCCGACTGCAGTTCCTGAAATCAGAGACCTGGATTTTGCAACCCAAGCCGAGCCGGCAAACGCTGATTTTAAAAAGCCAGGCAGATCCGGACCGGAAGGGCAGGCAGGGTCTCCATTTCTAATCCCATCCGCAGAGGGACTCCCACAGGCCCAGAGATCCCAGAAATACTCCCGCTGACGGCTCTCAAATCCCCGTGTCAATAGCTGCCCAGCAAGGGGCTGGGGGAGTTGGAGAGATGCAGGATTTTCTGCCAGAGTCCAAGCGGGGGGATAAAAAAGGCTCAATTGTTAAGAGAGTGGGTGGTCAGAGCACCCCCCCCACCCCCGACAAACAAAACGAGTAACCCTTGCGTCTCCAAGGAATGGCCGTGGCAGAGATGGGCCCAACCCGTAAGGATCAGACTCCCAAAGCGCTGTGTGTTCTGGTTTGGTCGCTACAGTGAACAGAGCATGTGCATTGGCTTTTAACACCCCCTCCCACCCTGTAGCCCTACCTCGGCAGAGGTTGTACTAATCCCTGGGGAAGGAAGGGGGGCTGAGCTAGAAGACGAAAGAGTCTAATCTCTCGCACCAGCATACAAAATGAGGGGAAGCCTCATGGGCAAGTCACTTAGCCGCCTTGTGCCTCTGTTTCCCCATCCATACAATGGGGATAATAGCACAGCCTTGCCTCAGGGGGTGCGTGGAATCCTAGAATACTAGGACTGGAAGGGACCTCGAGGGGTCATCAAGTCCAGTCCCCTGCCCTCGTGGCAGGACCAAACACTGTCTAGACCATCCCTGATAGACATGTATCTAACCTACTCTTAAATATCTCCAGAGATGGAGATTCCACAACCTCCCTGGGCTTAAATGGGTGGTGGGTTTTGCGAGAGGGGGATGTTCGCCCCATAGGAATTCAAACTCGTTGCACTGAGCTCAGCAAACAACTGTTAGGCTGCTAACGGGCTCGCCCCAGCACCTCTATCTCTGCGCCTGCCTCAGTAGCCCTGTGTCAGTCTGGTTCTTGGGGCTGGCAGCAGGGAAGACAGGGAGGCTGACGGGCTGTCTAACGTCACGTCCCGCTCTGATTACTAGCTAACCCTCTCCTGGCATTTATCCGGAGGTAAAACGTTCCCCTCCAGACGGGGCTGCGGCCCAGGAAGGGCCCCGCTGTGGGCGCAGGTTTAAGGGGTGCTGCACACCGAGGCCAATATTTTAAGCTATCCAGAGGACCAGTTAGGGAGGGAAACAGAGACGAGTCCTTATCCCTCCCTGAAACCTCACCAGCCGGGATGCTCTGGGGACAGGGAGGCCTCCTTGTACTCCCTTTCTGCCCAAGCCACTGGTGCCTAGGGAAGCCCAGAGTGTGTAACCGGGCTGAGTCACAGAGGTGACCTTCTGCTGAGCTGTGGCCATAGGACCCCCATCTGCCTTGGGCAGATTCGCAGAGTTTAAACCCAGAAGGGCCCATTCTGACCAGCTACCCTGTCTTCCTGCATAGCACGGCCCAGCAACCTGGCCCCAGGAATTCCTGCCTCCTGCTGGAGGTGAGCGAGAGCACGGCCAATTCTTTACAAGGCGAGTCCCTGGACTGGGGGAGACATGGGGCCTGGTGGCTCAGAGGCATGAGGACGCCCAGCTGAGGCCGTCGCTATTGCAGATGCCTTGCAGAGCATAAGATTCTGCATCGCTCGTCTGCACCAAGGCTCCGCATCACCCGCCTCCCCCAAGGCTCTACATCATCCGCCTCCCCCATGGCTCTGCCTGCCCCTCCTCCAAGGCTCCGCCTGCCCCTCCTCCAAGGCTCTGCCTCCCCCGCGGCTCTGGGTCACCCATCTCCCCCAAGGCTCCATCTCCCCTGCCTCCCCCAAGGCTCCAGGTCACCCATCTCCCCCAAAGCTCCGTGTCACCCCCTTCCATAAGGCTCCGCATCACCTGCCTCTCCCAACGCTCCACCTCACTCGCCTTCCCCAAGGCTCTGCATCGCCTGTCTCCCCCAATGCTCCAGGTCACCCCCTCCCCCAAGGCTCTGCATCACCTGTCTCCCCAAGGCTCCGGGTCACCCCCTCCCCCAAGGCTCTGCGTCACCCGTCTGCCCTGATTGCTGGGGGCAGGGGATCACCCCTGGGCTGTTGCCGGTTTTGACAGAACCGCTTTTTCAGGTCGGGCGTGTTTAAAAAGGCAACCGGCTGACGCAAGGAGGTTGAGCCACGCGTCCCCTCCCCGACACACCTCTGCCTCGCCTGCCCTGACGCAACCTTCTCCCCGCCCAGCCCCCTGCAGCTGCTGCAGCTGTCCGCTCGCCCAGGGGGCCATGCCACGGCTGCTCACCAGGCCCGGGCTGGGCCCCCAACCTCTACAACTGATCCAAACTAAGCTGGGGTAAAAGCGGAGCCCCAGCATCGCACACACTGGCCAGGTGACTCCTTAAGCGATGGGCCAGGGCCAGCATGGCCCAAGCACCCAGACGATAAGGCACCAGAGCCTCGGAGTCACGTCCAGTGGGAGCCCTGGGCAGCGGGACGGTTTCCTGGACCCATCCGTCCTGCTGGGCCGCACAATGCACAAGCAGAGGCCACCCGTCCACTCCCAGTGTGCTGGCCAACGTGGCGCCCATCCCTAGAGCAAGAGGCAAACACCCTGCGTTGCGGGGCTGCAGAGAGACAGACACGTCCCCAAGGCGGGCTGGGGGAACGGGGCTCAGCTGGGTGGGTGCCGAGAGGAGGGTGCAGAGGTAAAAGTCCTCTGGAGGGAAACGCGTCTCCCCCGGGGGATGCAGCAGGGCAAATGGCTGGCTATCCCGGGGGACGGCAAAAGGCACCCCCGCGCCATTCCTCCTGGTCTTCTCCCGCCTGCCTCTCCCACTAGGCAGCCCTGCTCCGGACATCTCGTTCCTTGCATTCAGGCCGCCGTGGGGCCTCTACCGGGGACAATGGCCCGCCAGGGCCTGTAATAAAGTCGGCTCCCCGCGGCCAGGCATTCTCGGCATGGCCGGAGCCGGTCTCCTAGCAACGGGCCGCGGTAGGCCTCAGGCCTGCCTGGCCCTGCTGAATGGGAGGCCTGGCTCGGGCAGAAGAAAATGAACAGCACCTCCGAGGCAACCCTGCAAACAGCCCGGGCCATTTCCAGCCACGGGGAGGTGGTGCCCACGGGCCTCCGCAGCGAGCCGGCTGGGAACCGACCACCCCCAGGCTCCGCTGCCCCTCTGTTATCCAGCGGCTCTGTCCCCCGGGGGCAGATTTGCAGCCAGTCAGAGTCCCCCCCCCCCCCCCCCCATGTATCGTTGTGAGGAGACGAGTCTCTCCCACGTCTTCCCCCCCCCCGGCTCTGATAAGCGGGACTGGCGGCTTTGCTCTGGTATAATGGACACGTGCCTGATTCCCCAAGAGAGTGTCTAGGCTGGAAAATGCAGGGGATCCGAGAGGGGCAGCCGTGAGGGAAAGGGAGGGGGCTTCTGGCTCCTCTCCGTCTACATGTCGGCGTGGGAGGGTCACAGGGGCTCTGGCAGGGATTCGAGCGGGTGAGCAAAGAGCCCAGGGAAGGCGCTTTGCTCGCCGTGGGCAGGCTAGCAGAGAAGCCAGAGAACGGAGCAGGGGTGCCTGGCCATGCACGAACTGTGACTTCAGCCCCCCCGGATAGAAAAGCGAGCGACAGAGACTAGTCCGCCCAAGGCTGATCCTTTCCCTTCAGTCAGCTCAGCGGGTATCCTCTGCCCTCCCCCGGCGCTTTCCACCAGCTGGGGAATCGCGTCCCCAAGACGAATCGCTGGGGAATTTTATATTCGTGTGCCTTTGCCTGGCGGCTGAACATCTCACGGCCATGTGCACCCGCACACACTTACTCCACACTCCCAGAAGCCAGGCCTATGAGCCCCCATTTTAACTAGTTTAACATATGCGCAGCAAGTGCTGAATAATAAAGTCATACCCATTTGGCAGGTAGGGAAACTGAGGCACGGCATAAGGGTCTCACCCAAAATTACATATCAGGTGAGGGGAGAACCGGGCTAGTACTCAGGAGCTTGGATACACCTCCTCCCCCCCTGCTGTAACCACTAGGAAACTCTTCCCTCTCTCAGAGCTGGAAACAGAACCCAGGAGTCCTGACTCACCCCACTCCCCACCCTTGCCTCCTAGTTGGTAGGCTTGTTTAATTCTGCTGTTTTCCCGGATCCAGAATTATGGGGAAAAATTGGAGGGGGAGCAAATGTAACCCACGCACCCACTGGGTGTGGTTCCCTGGCTCTTGGGGGCCGCATACAGGGAGAATGAGTTTGCTCTACAGCTGTAGCTGCGAACCAGCTGGCTTTTAGCTCAAGCTGTAGGCAGAGGCTCCTGCACTAAGATCCCGAGGTTCCAGGTTCAGGTTCGCCTGTCGCTGTTACACAAACATTTCTCTGCCAGCGGTGGGGGTGGGGAGGAGGGAAAGGGGCCGCAGCTTTTGAGGTTCGCTCTGTGTCCCCTCAAGTCCCTGACAGCAGAAGCAAACTGCCCTGCCATGCGCCCGGAGAGCGTTTGGCCCCGTGACCCTGCAGCAGACGCTCGCTGGCTGCGCGCCAGCGATCACGGGAGCCGGGATTCCATTTGTCGGATTCCTGAAAAGCTCAGGCTCTGCGACGGGGGAGCAGGGAGAAGGGATTTGGCCTGGGCTAGGAAGCTTGCAGGCTTGGGGCTGTCAACCCAGGGTGGAACTAACAAATCGGGACCCTGCGAGAGGCCATTTTGCCTCCTTTGCCCTCCCTCACACACCGGCTGTGACTTCAGGGACAGGTTCTTCCAGCTCCAACAGTCCTGCCTCCCGCGGCAGGAATTTCCCAACCCTCCCCTGCCTCCGGCCGGTGGGCCGGGAGAGCAAACAGATGCCCCCCCAGCCGCCTGACTGACAGCGCGCCGTGGGCCAAGCAGCTGCCCCGCAGCGGCAGGCCTCGTGTGGACAGCCGGCCGAGTCCGGCAGCCTCCCGGCTGCGCTGGGTCCCAGGCCTGGCCTGGGCAGCCACCTCCTGCGAAGAGATCTGCAAAGGTTTGCGTGACATGGCATTAGACCCAGCCTGGGGCGTGGGGGGGCCTGTCCAGCTCCCAGGCTCAACGGTCACCCTCAGCTGCTGTTTTCGCCTTCGCCTGGTCCTCGCCTTCTTCTCTGCCCCTTCCTCCTGCCCACCCCGGCGCCTCTCCTCTGGCCACGGGGTCGCTGCCATGGCCTCCGGCCTGCCAGGGTGCAGCTGCTCACGGCCCCTGGCCCTGCTCCGGGGCAGTGCCGGCCCCAGCGGGAGCATCAGCTGGACCCTAGGACTCATCTCAGGCCACAGCTGAGCCAAAGGGTGTCCCTCTAGCCCAGTGGCTCCCAACCGGGATCCGGGGGGCCCCTGGGAAGCTGCGAACAGGTTTCAGGGGGGCTGCCAAGCAGGGCCAGTATTAGATTCGCCGAGGCCCAGGGTAGAAAGCTGAAGTCTCACAGCCAGCGGGGCCAGCAGCTGAGGGGGAAGGTGTGGGGGGGAGCCTGTCTCTATGTTCCTGGAATGGGCGGAGCCCTGTGCAGAAGGGGCGGAGCCCTGTGCAGAAGGGGCGGAGCCGAGGGCAGCCAGCTTTTGGAGCACAGCGCTGGGCCCTTCCCCTGCAGCTCTCGGAGCCGGATGGAGCGGCGTTCCCAAGACAACTCAAAGGGAGCCAAGGCTCCGGCCGCTGCAAGGCCAGGCGCTCCAGGCCCTGTTGAAACACTAGGCCCCTGTGCCGGTTGCCCCCTTTGGCCCCCCGCGTCGACAGGCTGTTTACAGCACGAGGCTGAAACCCAGGGCCCTGAGCCCGGGCCCCCAGGACTGAAGCCAAAGCCTGCGCAATGTAGCTTCGTGGGGGTCCCCGGGGCCCCAGGCATTGCCCTGCTTGCTACCCCCTAACGTGGCACAGCTGGGCTCCGTGGAGGGCCTCAGCAAGAAAAAGGCTGCGAACTCCTGCTCCAGCCCTCCCCGTGGCGGCTGGGGGCCACGTGCTGCGGAGCAGCCGTCGCAAGCGGCCCAGACTCGGGGCAGGCTGGGAGCCCTGGCAGCAAACGCACCTCGCTACTCGCCTCTCCAGCCCCCTTCGCTGGGGGAAGCCAGCTGGGCTGGTTGGAGGGCAACACGGCCTCCCCGTTTCCTCTCCCCCCATTCCTTACCCAGAGTAGCCCCTGCCCCTCCCCACTGGCTGCACTTCCCACGGTGCAGAAAGCAGGGCTCTGGAAAACTGAGTTAACATTTAACAGCTGCTGCTAGGACTCAGGAGGGGTCCCCCGCGCGGGAGATCCCAGCTGTGGCAGGAGTTTCTAGGACACCTTCGGAACCAGCTGGGCCCCGGAGATCAGCAGAGAGAAATCCCCCCGAAGCTGGGGAGATAAAGAAGGGAAGAGACTAATTAACACCAGGATCCGTCCTCGTGATCTTCCTGGCTCTGCCCTGCCCCGCACCAGCTCAGGGGCTCCCCAGTTTACCGACCCCCCGACTCAGTGCCCTGAAGGCAGCACATGGTGGGAATCCCTTTTGGATTTGGAAGATTCTCCCCTTCCAGCAGCATGAAGGCGCGTGCTGTTCGCGAGAGGATCACGGACGCCCACCCAACGAACCTGGGGAACTGAGCCGACCGGATTCACGCGCAGGCCCAGGGAATAGATCAGAACCGATTGCATCACGCTTCATGCGGGCAGGGGAACCGTTCGGGGCGGCGGGTGGGGGAGAGAATCCATCTTCCATAGAAGGCAAGAACAAGCAACAACAAGCGATCAGCCAAAGTTCAAGGTCTCAATCCACCTGCTGATCAAGAGATTCGCGTCCTGGCATTCAGGAGAACAATAACCCGGGGCAGCGGGGACGGGGCTTTCTGCAGGGCAAAAGTCAGGAGGGGCCAGCGCCTGCAGCCAGGGCCAGATTTTCACCAGGATGCAGAGGGAGCTACCGGCCTTTCATGAACACCTGGCCGTCGGGGCCCGAGTTCGTGTGACAGTGGAGGCTTCTCAGCGCTGGATTTGGAAGCCCAGTTACAATTCAATAGACTCAGGCTTCCAAAATCTGGCTTCGTAGCCTCACTCTTCTCTTCCCTCCCCCCCTCCCCCCCTGGTCTGCTTACTCTGCCTTTTGGAAGAGGGTCCGTGCAAGGGTGACCAGATGTCCCGATTTTATGAGGACAGCCCTGATATGCAGGGCTTTGTCTTACATAGGAACCTATTACCCCACGCCTCCTGTCCTGATTTTTCGCACTTGCTATCTGGGCACCCGAGGCCACGGGAGGGGAGGGGAGGCTGGTCGGGGGACGCTGGCAGTGTAGCCTCTGGCTCTAACTTGACAGCCTGTCTTTTCGAAGTTGTGGTATATGCTCCTAGCGAATGAGACAGGGCAGCTTTTCTCTCCCTATGGCCCCAAATCAACCAATAGCACAGCCACACGGGGCCCCTTTTTGTAAAAAGGGGACTCTATGTATCTGCCGAGATGACCCCCCTCACAATCTTTAATGCATTTATGCTGACACAGCCACGGAAGGCAAGAAAGTTATCCCCCGTGTACAGATGGGGAAACTGAGGCAAGGAGCAGTGAAGTGACTTGCCCAGGGTTAGCCAACGTGTAGTGGCAGAGTGGGGAATTGAACCTGTTTCCTGGGCTCATCCTACCTCTACAGCCATTTGCTAACCAGGGTCAGTGTTCAAAGGAAGGAAGCATTGCCAGAGGAAAAGTCAGGGGGCACTGGGTAGGGATGTAAAATTTCGATTATTTGGCTAATTGACTAATGGATGCAATTGACAATTTGATTAGTCGATTCGGCGCCTCTGCCTTTGAAGTGTAGCAACAGCCTCACGGCAGTTGCTACCCCTCAAAGGCGAAAGCGCTGCAGGGTGCATGGGGCCAGCAGTCCCCTGCACCACGGTTCCCTGTAAGCTGAGCGCTTGGGCAGACACCGAAGACAGATTCAAATGCTGCCCAGCTGATGAGCAGAGTGCCCATAGCCAGTAGCCTGTGTTTCTACTGGTGGTGCGCACTCGCACATACTTCGGCGCACAGAACAAAATGTATTCCGCACAGGGAACGGAAAAAATTATGAGGAACACTGCTCCGCACCCACTGCTCCCGGCATTGGCAGCCTCAGCCAAGCACTAAGCAGGGGGCAGAGCCAGAACTCCCCCTCGGAGAGTGCCTCTCATCTACCCAGCCTGAGATGCAACTTCCTTGAGACGGCCCCGAGCTGAGACCCATCCACCCATTACAGGAGATGGTCCCTTTCCCAGCCTCCTCCGCGGCTACCTCCTGGTTTTCCAAGCGGGCCTGAGGGCAGTGGTGAAGATTAGCAGGGGCAGGGACAGTCTCCCTGTCCCCAGCTGTGTGCTGTGCCCCTGGCAATGAATCTCAAGGGAGCCGGGTGCCAAAGGAGGAGGGGTGGGGGCAAAGGAATGTGAGGCCGCCCAGCAAGGTTAGTCAATGATCAATCATTAAAGGCTTCCTCATGCAGTCAGTGCTGGACACTTGGCCTGGGGGGCTAAGGGCCTCTTGTTCATACTGATTTGCAATGCCCTGAGCGCACAGGACCTGTTAAAAAACCTGGGAGACAGAAGGCCTCTGTTTCACCACAGAGCAGGGCCGCAGTGCGGAGAACTCCCTCTCCATACACACATGCCTCCTCTGAACGCTCAGGCCTGACCTGGAGGGACCGGCGTCCAGCAGGGTGGGGAGTCCAGCTGACACTCCCTGTGAACATGGGCTCCAAGTGGTGCAAACACTTTGCCGCCACAAACACATCCCATGTTTGCTACTGAAAAAGCCCCTCCCACTGGAACAGCCCCTCACCAGGACCGAAAGCCTGTAGAGCCTCCTCGCCAGCCGGCGGAGATTCCGGTCTGATTTCGAGGCCTGCCTCAGTTTACCTGCTTGATAGTATCTTCCCTGACTGCATGGTGTTAAGTAATAGGAAAGTTAAACAGAACCATGATAGAGATAAGGTCTCTCCAGAGAGAATACCCAAGGGTCCTTCAGGCAGCAATGGTGGGGACAGGCAAAATGGGCAGCTGTGCCTGACTGCGGTGAGGCTAGCTGGTTTATTTTTCCAGGCTCACGCCTAGGATCAATAGGAAAGACCCCCCCCAGCCTAGAGCAGTAGGGTGGTGAGTGGGCCACAGCAGCCGCTGGAGGAGAGATGCACGGCGCGGATGCTGGGGGGAACTGTCTGTCTCTCCCAGGACTGAGTGCAACTTTCCCAAACACTGCAAAGACAGAACCAAGGGCAGGGCAGGTTGGTGCCTTGTTACTTTCACCCGTTTCTCTCCCCTGGGGAGTAATTAATAGCACTGTGGTTTGATACGGCTGCAGACATTGGGTAGTTACACAGCTCCTGAGAAAGAAGCCGAGCCCTGCTATAGGAGCCACAGAGGTGCTCTCACCCACGGACCCAGGAGCAGAAGTTTCGGGAGGACTGCCAACTTCCCCAACCGGACGGGCCAGGCACCACTGGCAACATGCCAGCAGCTCAGGGCTCCGCCTCGACTGAAACGAGATTATCGCTAGAAGGGGGCGCTCCCGAGAACCGTGACAGAGGGGGACGAAGCAGAGCACATGCCTGACCCACGACATCAGACCTTCCATTGGGGATTGTGTGTCACCCAGGGCTATGCTGGGTCCTGATCTCAGTCCAGGCCAGTAGGTGCTATTATGTATCACCTGCGTTAAAATAACAACCTCCATTTTTTAAAAAAAAAAAGCTACTCAAGGTCTGGAGAGAGCGACTTGAAGAGACGACGCTACGGGCAAAGATTCCGAACGGAGCGCTCCATTAGGCAGCAGAAGGGCAGCTTAAGGATGAGTGTGGACGCTCCATTTCTACTGATACTTAAAACCGGAGGACTGCACAAACACTGAGAATAGAGCCAGGGTGTAACCCTGAACCCGCTGGGAGCGTGCAATTTAGCAGGCCTTATCC
Organism: Pelodiscus sinensis; assembly: GCF_049634645.1. NCBI lineage: Eukaryota > Metazoa > Chordata > Testudines > Trionychidae > Pelodiscus > Pelodiscus sinensis. Next base: position 11,544,439 of record NC_134739.1, read on the forward strand.
CATTGCTAACCTGGACAACTCCAGAGCCTGGCTGGTATGTGGGAGATAGTTAAGTGAGTTAGATTTTTAGAAGCGCTGATTTCGGAATCATGCACAAAACAGCCTCAATCAGACATAAGAACGGCCAGACTGCGTCAGACCAAAGGTCCATATAGCTCAGTGTCCTGTCTGCCGACAGTGGCCAATACCAGATGCCCCAGAGGGAAGGATCACAACAGGGAATCCTCACGTGATCCCTCTCCTGTCATTTATCTCCAGAGAAACAGAGGCTAGGGACACCATTCCTACCCATCCTGGCTAACAGCCATTAATGGACCTAACCTTCATGAATCTATGTAGCTCTATTTTGAACCATGTTAAAGTTCTAGCTTTCACCGCATCCTCTGGCAGGGAGTTCCACAGGTTGACTATGCACTGAGTGAAGAAAAAAGACAACACACTCAGATTCACATCAGCATCAAGCAGCACATAAACCTCACAGTCACCCTTTGTGTAAACAGATTGGCCAGACCTTGTGCCCGAAATGTTATCAGCCTCAGATTCTTGTAGTGCCCAAAGTAATTCCACCGTAACCAACAGTGACTTTGTAACCCATGGGATTGAGTTGTGACGGGTGCCAGTCCGGCAAACATTTGATGTGTGGAACCTGGCCTGCATGAATCATCCAACTGAAGTTACTGGGAAGGCAGATGTCTGCCCAGTCATGCATGGGTTCATGTGCTTGCAGATTTGGAGCATGCACACCTGTAAAGTCCACCTCCCCCTCAAACGAGGACATAGGAGCAGAAAATCCCCAGTGATTCTTTTTAATGCCAGAGGTGTTATCAATATGCTAGATGATTTCATGGAGGTTAGGTCCATAAAAGGCTATTAGCCAGGGGGTAGAAATGGTGTCCCTGGCCTCTGTTTGTCAGAGGCTGGAGATGGATGGCACAAGACAAATCACTTGATCATTGTCTTTGGTCCACCCCCTCCGGAGTACCTGGTGCTGGCCACTGTCGGTAGACAAGCTCTGGGGCTAGATGGACCTTTGGTCTGACCCAGTATGGCCATTCTTATGTTCTTATGTATTTTGGAATCCATCTGCCTTGATGTCCCCATCCCCGGGAACGGGTTCCCTCTCTCCTGGACATTAGGGAAAACATTCATTGAAACTTTTTTCCCCCCGGATATTCCAATCCCGACAAACACAAAGCATCTTATTGGCATCTCACCTGGAACAGGTGATTCAGAATTCAGTGCCCACTTTCTGTTACGATCGCATCAGCTTCACAGGATTGGGCATGCATGTGGGACGCCCAGATACACACACAAGCACACAGGAAAACCCAAGCAGGGCACCAAACTTGGCAGGTGACGCTCTTTCAGAACTAACGTCCCACTGTGGCAATAAGGGGCAGGTTTTGGCTGATGTATCAGCTGAAATCCTTTAAGATCCTGAGGGATTATCTCATCTCAGGAGGGAGGAGGGAGTTAGCTCGACTGTCCTACCCAATTCCAAACTGAGTAGATACATTTTGCCGCTCTACATCCCCTTCACTCCTGCAGATTCAACTGAAGGAGTTTTCCCCTTCACTTTGTCCCTCAAACTGTTGGATAGTGTTGTTCTGTAGTATTAGGCAGCTAACACTGCCCACCTCCCCCGACACCAATAGGACCTTGTGAGTGAAGTTACTCCTGTATATGTAAAGTCTCTGACGGGCTGCAGGATGAGCGGTCCTCGATAAGATACTGTTATCTGAGAACTTTTCACTAAATATGGTGTATTGATGGGTATAAAGTAAACGTGCCAAATTTGCAAGTCCTAGTCCTACTTCCGCTAAGACATCAGAAAACAAACACTAAGTAAAGATTTAGGTTTCTGCTATGGATTATGTATCTACATCCAACATACTGGGCAACTCCCTTGGGCATCAGTAGCTAGAATTTCCTGTGTAAACCATGAGTGCTAACGAACTACAAAATGTAACTCGCCAATAACACTCGGCCCCACCGTATTTGACTACAGTAAACAGCTTGACACTCATCAACAGCAGACAAGATGGATGAGGTGGGAACATTTTCAATAAACAACTTGCCTTCAGCATAAAGCAACGAGGCTAAAATCTTTCTGGCCTTACCTACTTCCTTGTCATAAATACTGAAACATGCAAAATAAGCATTTACCTGTGACCCGCCCCCTCACCACAACTGACTGGAGTCCTCCCCTCTGCAATTTGTAATATAAACTCCTTTCCAGACTATTACATTTGTGGGTGAGATAGAAAACAATTGGCCGGGTAAACTATTCCTGGGAACAGGATTCATCTGGAGAGGGTGGGATTTCCCACCCAAAGCAAAATACGATTAAAACGGAAAAAAATGCACCTTGTTTCGTTTATCCAAACACCTTTGAAAGTGCTAAGTCTGACCCAGGCCTCTGCCATTGTACAGAACCATGGGAGGAGTGACTCTAGGCAGTGCCTAGCCACACAGCTCTCTAGATCCCAGCCTGCACCTTTAGGGTCTGCAGGAGATTGTCATTTTCCTAGTAAGTAAGCCGCATGGAGCTTATTTTTGTAAAGCCACTGGTTCCGTGGGACAGCCCCCAAGGAAGCAAGGGAGTGAGAGAGAGAAACCATTTTAAAAACCTGCCAAGGTCTCCCCTCCCTGACACTCCCGGGGCAACTCGATTTTTCTGGCAGGTCTGAAGGGGGGGGAGAAGGAGTCAGAGTCCCCGGGAAAGAAAAGCAGCGATCGCTCTTCGGGGCGGGATCAAACCCCACAACCCATGGAAACAGGCTCCCTACTGAAGTGGCTCTGCCGGGCTGAATCCTCGCTAAGGACTCGTGGGACCTAGTCGCTGCCAGGATCGCTGAAGTCGTGAACCAAGGCTGCACCCTTTTACCCCACTGCCCCCCTCCCTCCCCCATGGGAGGCTCATTCCTGCGTGCTCGGGAGCTCCCGGGGCAACCCCGCGCCGATCGGCAGCGCTAGGTTCGCTCTCCGGCTGGATGCACGGGACACAAAACTTCTGCAAAGTTTGTTGGGTGGGCCCCCCTCTTCGCCCCCCCCCCCTTTCCCGCGGCTGGCTGGGCGCTTCCCAGCTCCGCTTTCCTTCGCCCACATCCCAAGCTCCCCCCCCCCCCCCTCGGAACTTTCCCTCTTTCCTCGCGCCCCGCACAAACTTTTCCCCAGCCCGGACCCACCGTCGTGGCTGCGGCCGCCGGGCAGGCAAGCGGCGAGGAGCAGCCCCATGCAGAGCCAGCCGCTGCTGGGGGGGGTCATTGTCTTCACTGCGGGCTGCAGCCCATGGCTCCGGGGTCTCTGCCGCGAGGGGGGGGCGGGGTCCCCCTGGCTCTGCGAACCCAGCGTCGTGCCCGCGCGGCACTTCCTCCTCGGGGCGGCGGGGACGCGCCGCGCGCCCCCGCGCGGGATTCCAACTCCCCTGGGAGTGGCGAGGCGCGGGCGCGCCCGGAGCCTGGCGCGCGTCCTGGGGGAGCAGCGCCTTGGATGCCCCGGCTGGCTCTGCCCTCCGGGGGGCGCGCCCGGAGGCTGCAGAGGGAGGAGGAGGAGAGCGAAAGATAAAAGGGCCGGGGGATGCCCCCTCCCTGGGCCATCTCTCCCCGGAGAGGCGAGGCGAGGCTCGCCAAGCGCTCCGAGGACCGTTCCGGAGCAGGGAGCTTCCTTCCCGAGCTAGGGGACCGGGCCGGGGATATTAGCCCCTGCCCGCGCCGTCTGGGATCCAGGGGCGGGTCTTTCTCAACTCTGCAAACACCTGCAAAAGCAGCTGGGTTTTCAAGTGGAGGGGCGGGGGAGTTCGACTCTCTCGCCCCATCTTTCTGTGCCCAAAGGGGTGGGGCACCTCAGGCCCGGGGCCTCCTAGTTTGCCTGGATCTGGCCCCCGAGGCTTAGGGCGCCCCCCCCAACACTGGGGAGCCTACACTGGTGCTTCAGCCCCCCTCCCTGCAGAGCTGGAGTGGGCAAAATGTACTAGCCTAGCCCCCCAAGCTCTGGTGCAGGAGGGGAATGTGGAGAGGGTCTTTCTCTTTCTCAGTGAGGGTTTGTTGGTTTGCTTGCTTCTCACCAGTGTGCTGCCCCCGACTGATTTTTCTCTGGATCAGCATCCCCCCCCCAAAAAGGTTCCCCACCTCTGGCCTGAACGGAGGCTGAGGGTTTGAAACTCTGCCGTGACTGCGGGTGTCGGACCCTTCTGAAAATTCTGGCCTCCTGCTCTACTTTGTAAGGGCGCTGAGTGCCCAGAGGCAGGGAGTCCGTGGAGGGCCTGAAACAATCGCCCGAGGGGCAGGCACTGGCCTCGGGGGAGGAGGTTAACTCAGAAAACGAATGAGCGCTCATGGCTGCTCCGTGTGAACAGAGCTCATTTTGCTACTGGCCAAGGTGGGCGTGAACAGGATGGTGCGATGGTGCAGAGCTGGAAGTAAAGAGAGGGGTTTGGTTTATGAGCAAAAGAACGGCCACACTGCATCAGCCCGGTGGCCCATCCAACCCAACCCAGCATCCTCTCTATGATGGTGGCCAGATGCTTCAGAGGGAATGAACAGAACAGGGCACTGTTGAGCGACCTATCCCTGCTGTCCAGCTCCAGCTTCTAGCAGTCCAAGGTTTAGAGGGTTGTGTCCCGAATCATCTTGACTCATAGCCATTTACGAACGTGCGCTCCGTGAACTTACCTATGGGCTGAATGTGGTTTGAGGGTGGAACTAAGAATGTTAAAGACAAGTCAACTGGTTGACTATCAGATAAGCATTTGCTTATCAGATAGTTTTTTGACTAGTCTATAGGCACTTCCGCATTCTTCCTTTGAAATGTACAAGAGCCCCAGTAGGAGCTCTTGTACATTCCAAAGGAGGAATGCGGAAGGGGCTCTTGTACATTTCAAAGGAGGAATGTGGAAGGGGCTCTTGTACATTTCAAAAAAGGAATGCAGAACTCCACATACACCCCGGGCCAGCGGGAAGTCTTGCTGACTCTGGGCTGCATGCAGGTACCTTCTTTGAAATGCACAAGAATCCCCAGCAGGGGCTCTTGTCCAATTCAAAGGGGGAATGCGGAAGTGCAGAAATTCCATCGACTAGTCAATTAACCACATTTTAACATCCTTAGGTGGAACTAGGCAGAGCAGCCCTCCAGGGGCTGTGAGTTCAACCTCTGATTGGCAGAGCTGAGCTTGAACTAACCCTCCGTATCTCAACACCTAATGTTGGGAAAGTTTGGATTGGCTCAGCACTTAGCAGCGTGGGCCTATCACTGCTTATCGGGAGAGGCGTCGGACGGCTTCAGCCATTCTGACTGACCGGGACATATGGGAAGACCCGGGAGATCAGTTTGGAGTTCAGAACAGAGCCGTGGTGGGCAATATTGTTGACCGCTGCCCATGCGCAGGGTTGCCCCATTCTACTGGTTCCCGTCCATGTTGGGTTTTTCCTATCCAAATTCCTAACGTGACATGCACATAAGGCAAGGACATGGGGAAGGGAGGGGCGGGCTGATTGCACCCAGCCTAGACTGTGAAAGCCGCATGCTTCCTCTGCATCCCATCCCAGCACTGCTACGGTTCGGTCAGCACCCCTCTCCCCCACACGCTAGGGACGCAAGTGCAGTTGGCAAAATGACCCTATCCTGGCAGGCCGTCTTGGGTTCAACAATCTTGTGTCCCATTGAGATGAAGGAGGGACACTCACATGGCCCGCTCACTACCCTAGGTTGCCCACCTCTGGATTAGACAATCGGAGTAGCCTGAAAAGCTATGAAAAGAGGCCCTCCAGTCATCTCTGAAAGGGAATCCTTGCCTCATACAGAAGGCAGAAGAGCCCCTCAAAATGCTACGCCATCCATCGGGGAAACCACGGCCCAGCTTGGTTCTAACCCCCTGCACAGAGGGTGCCCAACTCCATCTCTCATAATGCACTGCGGTGAATCAGGAGACGAGAGCATGATGCATCATGGGAAATATAGGATCTATGGGAGGTTTAGTCCAACTGTGAAGTCTAGGTATGTAATAGTGTAGTCGATTAACCGATAAGCAAAAGCTTATCGGTTAATGCTATAGACCACATGCATTTCCCTCCACCTCCACCCTGCCAGTAAATTTTTTAGCAGGCTGGCCAGCAATGGGTCTGGGACCTACCCCTGCTGCTGTTCAGCATTTAAAGCATATTAGGAGCCAGGCAGCCCGGGTCCGTTCCAGCTCGTGCTGGATCCAGGAGCTCAGACCCCGCCAGCCAGGGGCTGCTGCCACCCCACGCTGCTGCTTCTTTATCAGCGGCAGCAGCACAGGGCAACAGGGAGCCAGTCCATGAGGGAAGCTGGTTTTTAAACCGGCTCCCCTCGCAGACCAGCTCCTACCGGGCACCCGGCACTGCTGCCCTTGATACAGAGGCAGTAATGCGGAGCGGCAGGGGCTCCTCAGGAGTGGGACTGGAGCACACTGGCTGCCGGTCTCGCCCTTGGAGACCATAGAATAGTCGACTAACCAATAAGAATTAACAGGTGTGTTGTGAGCCAGACACGAGAAGTCATTCTTCCGCTCTACTCTGCGCTGGTTAGGCCTCAGTTGGAGGATTGTGTCCAGTTCTGGGCACCGCATTTCAAGAAAGATGTGGAGAAATTGGAGAGTGTCCAGAGAAGATCAACAAGAATGATGAAAGGTCTAGAGAACACGAGCTATGAAGGAAGACTGAAAGAATTGGGTTTGTTTAGTGTAGAAAAGAGAAGATTGAGGGGGGACATGATAGCCGTTTTCAGGTATCTAAAAGGGTGTCATAAGGAGGAGGGAGAAAACTTGTTCATCTTGGCTTCTGAGGATAGAACAAGAAGCAATGGGCTTAAACTGCAGCAAGGGAGGTTTAGGTTGGACATTAGGAAAAGCTTCCTAACTGTTAGGGTGGTCAAACACTGGAATAAATTGCCCAGGGAGGTTGTGGAATCCCCATCTCTGGAGATATTTAAGAGTAGGTTAGATAAATGTCTATCAGAGATGGTATAGACAGTATTTGGCCCTGACATGGGGTAGGGGACTGGACTCGATGACCCCTCGAGATCCCTTCCAGTCCTAGTATTCTATGATTCTACAAGGTTACTCAACTATTCAATTAGCTAATATTTAACATCCGTAATGAAGTCCAGCCCCCAGAGCAAAAGGGGAGCATGAGGAACCCAAACCAGAATTCCCAAGAGGCACCATTTCCAAATTAAAAAATTGATTTTTTTTTTTGCCCAAAGGATGAACATTTCCATGAAAACGTTAAAGGAAATAAAAATTGTTGTTGTCAACATTTTCCGTATAAAACACCCCCTTTCTCAGATAAGCCCTAGCGGAGGCCTCCAAATTCATTTCACACAAGCTACCAAACAGCCATTGGAGGGTGATAATTTCCATTCTCTCTGAACCCGGACTTAGCTCTGACCCTACCTCAAGAAGAGACAAACTATTCACAATTGTAAGAAGGAGAAGTTGGTCTAGTGATCAGGGCAGGGAACACCTACGTTCAGTTCCTAGATCTGCCACTAGCCCAGCTCTGTGACTTTGGGCAAGTCATGTCTGCCTGAATGCCTCAGTTTCCCCTGCTCTAACACAGTTAAATAAGAGAGGTTACAATACTTAATGCTCTGAAAGTTTAAGGCCCTGGGTCTAAGGCCCTGTAGTGGGAGACAGTATCCCATTCGGAGGAAACTAGTTTTCCTTGTCATTTTCTGGATTCTAAACAGAGGTCAATATCTTGAGTATAAGAGAGTATTTCTAGTCAATATCCTAAACAGGCATGGCGGGAAATCTGCTTGTTAAGTATCCCAAGTAGAGGTGGCTAGTGTGGGCCACTTGGATTGTGTCCTGGGGGACACGTGTATCTCAGGGTAGCATGTACAATCTGAATCTAAGCAGGGAAGTTGGCGTTTGATTCCTGTTCCAGGCCTCAGAAGACTAATACAAAGAGCTTGCTATATTTGGCAGCCCTCTGTTCATTTCCTTGGGTGGCTGGAAGTTGTCATCAGGGCTATAATGGGCTGCCACAGCTCTGTCTCAGATACATAGGAGACTGTGGGCAGGAGAGGGTGGCTTAGGGGAGGAGTCAGCCTGAGAGATTCGACCCCGGGGAAGAAAATCTTGGAAACAGGAGGGGCTCTTAAAGAATGAACTCCATTCAAGACGCTTCTGCTGAGCCTTCCAGGCAGCCCTTGAAAAAAAGTCCATCTGTTGTTGTTGTTGTTTTTCTCCCTTTCCTGCAGCCGTTTGAAAATGGGAGGGAAAAAGAAGGCAGAAAAACAAGTTTATTGCTCATGTTCCCTGTAATCTGCACCTGATGATAGCCAGGCAGGCACCACTTTACAATCCGCGCAATTGTGTTGTAGTTGGGACGGGTGGGTGAAAGAGCAGGCAGGGACAGAGACGGGTCCAAGGGTTGAGAGCCTGCCGACAAGAGGGAGAGAAGGTCTCAGGGAACCTAGTCACATTACATGGACGGTTAAAACACTTTTGCTAGGGTGACCGTATTTGAACTTTCAAAAAAGAGAACACCTGGTGTCTGCCGGTGACGCAGCGGCGGTGACTGCTCCACTGGTGCAGGAGGTCGGGCTCGGGAACCAGCAAACTCTTCCCCGCCCGCGCCAAGCTCAGGGCTCTGGCCGCTGCCTTAAGAACATAAGAACATAAGAACGGCCGTACTGGGTCAGACCAAAGGTCCATCTAGCCCAGGAGCCTGTCTACTGACAGTGGCCAGCACCAGGTGCCCCAGAGAGGGTGGACCGAAGACAATGATCAAGCAGTTTGTCTCCTGCCATCTCTCTCCAGCCTCAGACAAACAGAGGCCAAGGACACCATTTTATCCCCTGGCTAATAGCCTTTTATGGACCTAACCTCTGTGAAATTATCTAGCTTCTCTTTAAACTCTATTATAGTCCTAGCCTTCACAGCTTCCTCTGGCAAGGAGTTCCACAGGTTGACTACACGCTGTGTGAAGAAGAACTTTATTTTATTAGTTTTAAACCTGCTACCCATTAATTTCATTTGGTGTCCTCTAGTTCTTCTATTATGGGAACTAATAAATAACTTTTCTTTATCAGCCCTCTCCACACCACTCATGATTTTATAGACCTCTATCATATCCCCCCTCAGTCTCCTCTTTTCTAAACTGAAAAGTCCCAGTCGCTTTAACCTCTCCTCATATGGGACCCGTTCCAAACCCCTAATCATTTTAGTTGCCCTTTTCTGAACCCTTTCCAAGGCCAAAATATCTTTTTTGAGGTGAGGAGACCACATCTGTACACAGTATTCAAGATGTGGGCGTACCATAGTTTTATACAGGGGCAGTAAGATATTCTGGGTCTTATTTTCTATCCCTTTCCTAATAATTCCTAGCAACCTATTTGCCTTTTTGACCGCCGCAGCACACTGTGTGGAAGTTTTCAGAGAACTGTCCACGATAACTCCAAGATCTCTTTCCTGATTTGTCGTAGCCAAATTAGCCCCCATCGTACTGTACGTATAGTTGGGGTTATTTTTCCCGATGTGCATTACTTTACACTTATCCACATTACATTTCATTTGCCATTTTGTTGCCCAATCACTCAGTTTGGTGAGATCTTCTTGGAGTCCCTCACAGTCTGCTTCTGTCTTGACTATCCTAAACAGTTTGATACCTTGGGGCTGCTGGGGCTGCCACGGCCCCCGCTGGCTCTCGTGGTTTGAGTGGACGCTGCGTGCAGAGCTCCTCTTTCTTGCCGCACCACCCCGAGACATGCGGCAGCGCGGGCTCCAGCGGTGCCGTCAACCCACCAGCGGCCCAGGCTGCTGCGGGGCAGGAGGAGAGAGTGGGGGGCCAGGGAGGCTGTTGGCTGGGGCCTGTTCTGGGGCATGAAATAAAAGGCACCGAGAGAAGTGGCTTGGCTAGAAAAGGAGCCCAGGAATCCTGATTCCCACCTGCCCGCCCTGCCCGGCGCCAGCTCCCATAGTCCTTGCAAAGCTGAGACTGGAACCCCCAAATCTAACCCAGAGACCCACTGCCCACCTACGGGAAAGGAAAGAAGCCAGAAGTTCTAATGCCCAGTTCCCTGCTCTAACCCAATGCCCCTCCCACAGAGCCAGGCACCCCCCCAGCCCTCCTGCTCCAACCCAGTTCCCCTCCCCTTGCCCAGATCCAGGCACCCCCCCAGTCCTCCTGCTCCAACCCAGTTCCCCTCCCCTCACCCAGATCCAGGCACCCCCCAGCCCTCCTGCTCTAACCCAATGCCCCTCCCACAGAGCCAGGCACCCCCCCAGTCCTCCTGCTCCAACCCAGTTCCCCTCCCCTCCCACAGATCCAGGCACCCCCCAGCCCTCCTGCTCCAACCCAGTTCCCCTCCCCTCCCACAGATCCAGGCACCCCCCAGCCCTCCTGCTCCAACCCAGTTCCCCTCCCCTCCCACAGAGCCAGGCACCCCCCCAGCCCTCCTGCTCCAACCCAGTTCCCCTCCCCTCCCACAGAGCCAGGCACCCCCCCAGTCCTCCTGCTCCAACCCAGTTCCCCTCCCCTCGCCCAGAGCCAGGCACCCCCCAGCCCTCCTGCTCTAACCCAATGCCCTCACCCCTCCTGCAGAGCCAGGGCCATACATCTAGCAGGGTGGAGGGTAACGCCCTGGATCTCACCAGAGCTATCGCAGCCACACGCTTTTCCCTCCAGGCACTGGGGCGCATGCGCAGAGCGGCTGTGAACAGTCCGGGCGCGCAGCTGTGAACGTTCCATTGAAGGCACATGCCGCTGCCCCCTCTCCGATCCTCTTTGCAGGGCAAAAAATCCCCGACGTTTTTGCCTTTTAAAAAAGGCGGCTGGCCGGCAATTTAACATGTGAAAATGAGGCCCTGTCCGGGAAAAACTGGACATATGGGAACCCTCACTTTTGCATCTTGGAGTGTGGCTGGGACTGCACCTGTACCCTGATTCACAGTTAACAAAGAGCGGGATTCCATCTACTCTGCAAGGCAGAGCTAAGTCGGCCGGCTATGTCCCTGGAACTAGGGCTTTCCATGGGACTGGCCGGGCAGTGGAGAGAGAAGCTTTGCTTTGAAGGAGCTTTGGGCGTAAAGATGTTAAAAGGCGTTTATTTTTGTAAATGTGTATCCCTTGACATTTTCAGTGGTTACATGTTTACACGCCGGGGGGGCGGGGGGCAGGTGGGAGCTGGTGCTCCCAGGGAGCCAGCTTTTAAATTGCTCTTGCCTCCCTTCCCCCCACTGCTGCGTCGGATACAGGGGCAACAGCGTGGGGGTGGGGTGCAGGTAACTGTGAGGGTTAATGGATGAGTCCAGGCTCATGGGTTAACCTTGTACACTGGTACACGTTCACTTCCCTTTTTTGGGGGACAGGGTGGAGGAAAGGGAGCTCCTTTTGGCCTCCATGTTTCCAAATCAAACCCTCTACCTATTTGGCACGAAGGCAGCGTTTCTTCAACTTTTTAAGACCGAGGAACACCAAACAATTATTTTTTTTATGAGGAACACCGAGGATTTTTTGTTGAGAAAAAAAAATGGGTTGGGGGAAAGTTATTGAGGGGGGAAAAAAAGGCCGCCTGCCTTTTTAAGGGCGGCCATTTTGAATTCTGTTCTCCATGGCACACCTTCGCGGTGTGCCGCAGAACACAGTTTAATAAACACTGCACTAAGACATTACGTTTTGCAGGCCTTGTTTACACACACGTTTGCACGTGTTTTACTGAGCTCTTGTCTGTCTGAGAAACTTGCTGCTGTTTTCCCTGAAGGCTTGATTGTAAACCGATGTAGCTAAACTGGTGCAAAAGCGCCACATGGGTGCTCTGGCTTTGATTTAAACCAGGTTTTGGTTTGTCTGACATTGACTAGGAATCAGTGGAAGAGAAATGAAGATAAACTACTCTTTAAACCAAAATGTGTTCACAAAAGGTCTGCACTTGTCTAAGCAAATAAGTTTAAAAAACCCATGTGAGTTAAACCAGTGCCTTGGTGTGAGGCAATTTGTTCCCTCCTTATTCCCCACGTTTGTCCAGTTCCCCAACCCCACTCTGACCGTAGCCCTTTTAACTCTCTGACACGTGGGGCTGTTTCTCTCTGGTGGGGAAATGAGCCTGATCAGGCTAGGATTCTGCACCCTGTATTGAACATAGACCTGCTTGTGTGTTTGTGATCATGTCGTCATCTAGCAGCTGTAGCCAAGGGGATCAGAGTTGCTAAAAGTCGGTAAATTCAAAGACGGTCCGTAAAAAAGAGCTAAAATTGGACGTCTCCATAAAATCAGTAAAAAAATGTAGATATTAGGGATGTCAAGCAATTAAAAAATGTAATCACGATTAATCGCGCCATTAATTGCATGTGCCTCCCCTTTGGGTCAGTGCTTCATGAAGCCTGGGATCAGCTGGTGTCCCCAACTGACCCCGGGCTCCATGAAATGCTGCCCCTTGGAAGCAGTGCGGCGGTGTTTCCAAGGGGCAGCGCATTAGGAGCCTGGGATCACCTGGAAACTCCAGCTGATCCCTGGCTCCGCTTGCCCTGCCCCTTTGAAGTGGGGCTGGCTGGGAGGAAGGGGAGGGAAGCAGAGCTGGAAGGATATTGGGGGCCGGGGGGGGGGCTGGACAGGAGGAGGGGGGGCCAGAGGAAGGGGGGCCAGAGGAAGGGGGGCGGGAAGCAGAGCTGGCCCGGTGCAGGGGAGTGCAGCCACTGGCCACAGCCAGAATCCAACAGGCCACGCCCCCGGCAGGCACTCCATCCAGTTGCTAGTAGAAGCCAGGCAGGGGCGGGGGGAGTGGCTGAGAGCTGCTCCGCCCTCCCGGCTTCTGCACACAACCAGAGGCTCCCAGCTGGGAGGTGGGGCCACGATTGGCGCTGGGAGCCTCTGGTTGTGTGCAGAAGCTGGGCGGGGGGAGTGGCTGGGAGTTCCAGCCACTGTCCCCGCCCTGCCCCGCCCCTCCCTGTTCCACCTGGCTTTTGCACCACAGGGCTTCCAGTGCCAATCGCGGCCCCACCTCCCGGTCGTTCCCCTGCCCCGCCAGGCTTCCGTCCGGCGCCAAGCCGGGAATTCAGAAAATACCAGACATTGCACATGTCTGGTATTTTCTGAATTTTTCTACCGGACAGAGGGCGCAAATTCCGGACTGTCTGGTACAAAACCGGACACCTGGCAATGCTAGGCCCGGGGGCAGGGGAAAGGGTACAGCGGGCCAGGCATAACAGCTCCCCACAGACTCCTCCCTGGCCAGTTGCAGCAGGGCATTTGCTGGAAACGGTCCCCAGTTCCAGCCATGCATCCTCTCCCATGGTGGGAGGAGGGTCAACGAGGGTCAGGGGGCAGAGATGGTTTGGGCTGGAGGGTCTGTAACAGGAATAGGATTGTGTCCACACATACATGTGGAATAATGTTCACTTTTGTCCTTTTGAGCCATCTTTATATTCCGGAAGTATGTGTCCATAAAAAGTTTGGTTGTCCATCATTTTTTTCCGTACTGCTCATACAAATCATTTTCAGTGTTGGGAGCCCTGAAGAGGGTACAAACCCAGGTATCACAGAAGAATGTCTCCAGGTTGCAGCTGTCTGATTGTTATGGTACTAAAGCTTGGGGAAGACGCCGCAGGAATGGCTTAGAAATGGCAAACCAGAAGCATTCTGCGGAAATCGAAGGGCCGTGCTGTCAATGTGATAGCTGAGCTCTGACAGCACTGCGGTCTAGTGGTTAGAGCAGGGAAGTCTGGAGGGCAGGATTATGGGAACCAATATCCAATCCCAAGATTCCTGACTCCCCTGCTCTGACCACTAGATCATGCTCCCTTCAGAGCTCAGCTCCCTCCGCGGAAACCTGGGAGTCGATATTGGTTCCCATAAGTCTCTCAACTTGGAGAGACAGACTCCATTTCCCATGATCCTCTCTTCTGAGGCGGTGCGTGTCCCTGTGTAAGAAAGTTATTACTTCCCATGATCCTCTCTGCCCTGAGTGGGGCTACACACTTTCCCATGATCCTCTTTGCTTTGGAGGGGGGGGTAAGACACTATTTCCCATGAGCCTCTCTGCCCTGGGAGCTAGACACTATTTCCCATGATCCTTTCTGCCTTGGAGGTGTAAGACACTATTTCCCATGATCCTCTCTGCCCTGGGAGCTAGACACTATTTCCCATGAGCCTCTCTGCCCTGGGAGCTAGACACTATTTCCCATGATCCTCTCTGCCCTGGGAGCTAGACACTATTTCCCATGAGCCTCTCTGCCCTAGGAGCTAGACACTATTTCCCATGAGCCTCTCTGCCCTGGGAGCTAGACACTATTTCCCATGATCCTTTCTGCCTTGGAGGTGTAAGACACTGTTTCCCATGATCCTCTCTGCCCTGGGAGCTAGACACTATTTCCCATGAGCCTCTCTGCCCTAGGAGCTAGACACTATTTCCCATGATCCTCTCTGCCCTGGGAGCTAGACGCTATTTCCCATGATGCTCTCTGCTGTGGAGGGGGTAAGACACTATTTCCCATGAGCCTCTCTGCCCTGGGGGGGGGACACTATTTCCCATGAGCCTCTCTGCCCTAGAGGCGAGACATTAGTTCCCATGATCCTCTCTGCCCTGGGGAGCGGACACTTTTCCATGAGCCTCTCTGCTGTGGGAGGGGCCGTCACTCTTTCCCATGAGCCTCTTCGCCCGCAGCGAGGAACGTTTGCGCGCAGCCCGTGTTTCCGGGGGGAAGCTTCCCCTTCCGGTGCGGCCGGAAGCGGCGGTCCCAGGGTCCGGCGGGATGACGGCGAAGGGGGCCGCGCTGCTGCTGCTGCTCGGGGCGGCGGCGCCGGGCTCGGTGCGGGGCTCGCAGGGGGACCGGGAGCCCGTGTACCGGGACTGCCTGGCCCAGTGCGAGCGGCGCAACTGCTCGGGGGCCGGCCTGAGACACTTCCGCTCCCGGCAGCCGCTCTACATGAGCCTCACAGGTACCGCCCCTGGGCCCTGGCCACGCCCACCCACCGTGTGGCCCCGCCCCTAGGACGCTAGCCACGCCCTCTTTCCTTGTAGGGCGCGCGAGCCCTGCCCATGCGACCTGGCCACGCCCCCTCTCCTAATAGCTCCACCCCATGCTCCTCATGCCCGCTCCCCAGTATGGCCTGGCACCAGTGGTAACTCCCCTCCCCCCTGCACGCACTGTGCCAGCCCCTCCCCGACCCACCCTCCAGATCTTTGTCCTCACCCTGTAACCCCTCATCCCCTGGTCCCCTAAGCAGCAGCACCTGCACGCGGTGGCATTCCCAGATCCTATTGGCTGTCGGGCCTCTGTTCCCCCAGGCCACAAAACTCCTGCCATCTGCATCTTCAGTAACCCTCCTCCACCCCAGGATTCTTCTCCTCATGCCATAAATCCCTCATCCCCAGTTCCCCAGGCAGAAGCACATGCATGCTCTGGCATTCCCAGACACCCCTTCCAGGAACTTGTTCCCCCAGAGCCCAGATCTCTCCCTTCCTTGCCTGGAACCTGTTTCCCTCAAGCCTTCTGATCAGTAGCTTGAAGGAAACAGGTTCAGGGCAGCTTGATGGAGGTGACGTGGGGAGACATTCAGGCTGACGGTGCAGCAAGCAAGCCAGGACCAGTGAGGTAATATCTTTTATTGGACTGACTTCTGCTTGTGAGCGAGACAAATTTACACAGAGCGCTTTTCAGATCTGGAAAAGGTAATTTGAGTGTCACACTAAATATAAAGTGAAGCAAATTGCTTAGCATAAGGAGTAAACATGTCATAAGAGACCATTCAAGGTGACCACTCAACACCTCTGCTGTAGCAAGACGGAGGCGGGCTAGTGGATTATTGATTGTTGTAATGAGCCATAAGTCCAGTCTTTTATTAACTCCATGATTTTTAGAGTCCAACAAGTTATGAATTTAAGGCGTTCCTTCTAGTTTTTCCCATCCTGTGTGGAATGAATTTTGTTATGTGCACCAGTATGGAGATAATATGTATACTTCACCTTCATATTGGTGCAAATAACAAAATTCATGTGGTGGAGGTGGGGCTGAGAGGATTGGAGTGTGGGAGGGGACTCAGTGCTGGGGCTTGGGGTGCAGGAGTGTGAGGGCTCTGGCTGGGGTGTGGGCTCTGGGGGCTGGGGAACCGGGTATGGGGAGTTCAGGGCTGGGGCAGAGTATAGGGTTCTAGGGTGTTGCTGGGGATGAGAAACTCAGAGGGCAGAGGGTTGGGCTCGGGGGTGGGTGAGAGCTCTGGTTGGGGGTGTGGGCTCTGGGGTGTGGGAGCCAGAGATGAGAGGGGTTCAAGGCTGGGGCAGAAGATTGGGGTTTGGGGGTGAGGGCTCTGGCAGGGGGTGTAGGCTTTGGGGTGGGGATGGGGATGAGGGGTTTGCAGTGCAGGAGGATGGTATAGTGGGGAGAGAGGACTCCCTCTAGCTTTTTTCCCCTGCCGTAGCACCTGAGCTGGGTGTGGGGAGATGTACCTCTCCCCACTGCAGCAGCTCCGGGGCGGGGACAGCAGGATAGGTGTCCCTCACTCCGTCTGGCAGGTTCAGGCCAGGGCTGGGTTTGGGCTGGGGGAGGGATGCCACAGTAGGTCCAGGTTGGGGCTTGGTTCAGACCAGAGGAGGGCCACTGCAGTAGGGCCAAGCCAGGGCTGGGTTCAGGCCATCCCTCCCCAGGGCATGTCCACATCATACAACCCACGTCCCTGTTGGAGATCTAAGCAGGTGTACTGAGGACTAAGTGAGCAGAGGCCAGGCTTTTCCTAGAGAAGTGGTTTCTTCCTGTTCAGACTGATGTATGTGGGTGTAGGGCCTTGCAGTGCTCTCGCCTGCTCTGTCCCCATTCTGGGCATGCCTACACAGAAGGAAAACCCTGGCTGGTCTGTGCCAGCTGACTTGGGCTTGTGGGGCTCGAGCTGTGGGTCTGTTTCATTGCTGGATAGATTTCTGGGCTCCAGCACCCTGCGAGGGTCCCAGAGCAACTCCGACATCTGCACAGCAATGAAATGGCCCCAGAGCCTGAGCCCCAACTGTGGTCGGCACTGGCCAGCCATGGGTTTTTCTCCGCTTTGTAAACAAGCCAGTAGAAAGGTCTCTGAATGCAGAACTCTCACTTTTGCCTGTTGGAGATCATATGCTCCGGTCCCTTGCTTATTTGTGAGCGTAACTTACAGCAAATACAGCAGAAGAGCAATCAGAAAACGCCCCCTAGTGCCGGCGCCTTCAGCACTGCGGTCAGTCAGTTGATTTCCTCGCTTAATGTATGTACAAAGAAGGAAGCATCCTGGACGTTGACACTACCAAAGGGAGGGTCAGACCCACTTGAGCAATAAACACATGGATGGAGCTACATTTCTGTGCCTTCCTCCTTCTCTGATCCACCCAGCCTGACCGGCTAAAATCAATTCTACATTGCACTGTTGTCACCTCCTAACAAGTGGCTCCCTCTTTGTGTCTCTTTCAGGCTGGACCTGCAAAGATGACTGTAAATATGAATGCATGTGGCTTACAGTGGGGCTTTATGAACAGGAAGGTCACCGAGTGCCTCAGTTTTATGGCAAGGTGAGCAGTATTTTGGCCCAGAGCCATTTGGCTCCTAATCAGAACTCCTATGACTAGTGCTGCAGTCATACAGTGCCTCTGTCTTTGCCTGGTTTGGTGAACTAGCAGCTGTTAGTTCTTGGACCAGCCCTGTGGAAAAAAAAGTCCTGTCATTTTGGGGAACTGCTTGTGCCTTGCTTATGGGCACTTGGTTCAAAGATGCCCCCCCACACACCCACACCCCAACCTGTGCCATGAAGTTTTTAAGTTTTTTGCTTCATAGAAGATGGCTTGCTTGGTCCCATTAGCAACCTGCCAGCTCAGTGGAAAGGAGGCTCATTGTTTAGAAACTAGTCAGCTCCTGCAAGTTCTCCTCTTTCTGTTTTTCGCCTCTTCATCTCTGCATGAGAAACAGGATCTTACAGGTGAGATACATGTGAGCGGTATCTAGCACTGTGGAAAGGATAGGCTGTGAGTGAGGCTGAGAATCAATAGACTTAGATTTGACTTGTACCTCCGCTTGTTACGGATGTTGGGAAATAATATATGGCCAGGTTTTCAAAAGTCCCCTCTAGTTAAGGCTTTTCTGGGTTTTTATTATTATTATTATTATTATCAGGGCTTGACAAATCATTGAATCTACTCGCCTGTGGTGAGTAGATTTCAGCCGGTCACCCTGTTCACAGGTGGCGCGTGCATGCACAATGCGGGTCTTGCGCATGCGCTGCGGGGCTGGTGAGTGGATTTCGCTGCCGTTTGTCAAGCCCTGATTATTATTATTTTGTAAGTACTCCTCTAGGGTACATCTACGCAGCTGCGTTATTTCAGAATAACTGACGTTATTCCGAAATAACATAGCGTGCGTCTACACTTCAAACCTTTATTTCAAAATAATGTCGAACTGGAGGACTTCTTACTCCGACTCCTGGTAACCCTCGTTTCACGAGGCGTAAGGGAAGTCGAAGGAAGAGGGTTCTTCCTTCTACTTCCTGTTGTGTAGACAGAGCCAAAAGCCAAATGAAGCTATTTCGACTTCAGCTACGCAATTGTAGAAATCCCCCTAGAGACTCCCATGACCTGTTTTTAGCAGGGCTGGGTGGTCACAACTTCCCTTGACCCCATTCGAAGCCCTGGGCTCGCTGCAGCCTCTGAAAATCAGGCCCACAATGCCTCAGCACGAGCTTTTCCTCAGAGAGCGTGAGCCTTAACCTCTTGGAGCCAAGGTTCCTGTGTAAAAAGCAAAATCACTAGTGGGGTAATTATATGCACCGACAGGAGGGTTATGTGGCTAAATCATTAATGTTTGCTAAGCTCTCCAAGAGCCTGGCATTGAAGGTGCTAGTGAGCGGCAAAGTATTCTGAATTATTCATTGTTTTCATATGTGCTGAAGGCTCCCACTGAGAAGCCTGCTGGGAACATCCAACAGAGACGTGTTTTATGATGCTTCTAAACAAACCAACCAAAAAAAAATCGTTTCCATCCTCAGTGAAAATCCATCCGCACAAGAGAGGTCCCGAATCTCTAGCCCATCTCTGCGACCAGGAGCCTGTCTGTGATCTGTGTGGATCCTGACTGGCAACTTCATAGAGGCTCAAAAGAATTTTAAACAAGATCCTTTAACCCCCTGTGCCACCCCGTTTCTGTGCCATATGCCCCTGATAACCTGGTGGCATTAGCATGCACGTCTGGGCTTGACTTCACTCTGATTTCAGCTCTGATCCTGTTTCCATTAGGCATCCTGAGGAATGTATATAGAGGCAGATTGGTCTCGTAGTTCAGGCACTTGACGTGCGTGGAAGTGCCAAGAATTCCCTGTATGACCTTGGGCAAGTTGGTCTCTCTCTCTCTGCTGTAGCTGTCTGCAAATCAGGCGGTAATTCTCTCCCTTTCTTGCCTATCTTGTCTGTGTAGGTAGTAACCTTTTCAAGGCAGGGACTTCCTTCCTGTATGCACATACGGCAGCTAGCATGGGCAGAGGGCTGTTTTTTAGGGCACGTTTACGTATTATTGTCATGTATACATTAGTCTTGCATAGATACAAGACTCATTTTTGTACAGCCTCCCTCCCCCTCACCCCCCCAAAAAAAAGTTTTGATAAACTGCAAGAGAAGAGTTGGCTAGAAAGAGGAAGAAGAAAATTCCGCTGGAAGGAGGTAAGGTTTAAAACAAAGCTCAGAGTTGTCCCAAGAACGGTGTTTGACTTTTTTTTTTTTTCACCTGGAGCTGCAATCTGACTGTTCCATCAGGGTGGAAGGTTTAATTACTGCCACGGACACCTGGCAGGAGGGAACTGGAAATGTGAATTTGTTTTGTTAACGATGTCCCTCTTTTTTCCTTCCCATTTTACTTTTATTTTCTAGTGGCCCTTTTCCCGCTTCCTGTTCTTCCAGGAACCTGCTTCTGCCTTTGCTTCTTTCCTTAACGGACTTGCCAACTTTGTGATGTTGACAAGATACAAAGCATCCGTCCCGCCTTCATCTCCCATGTACCACACCTGTATTGCCTTTGCCTGGGTAGGTAGCTTCACAACTTCTGTGGGTTCTGTCTCCTCATTCCTTTCCTTCCTCTTCCCCAGCTGCTTTATAGAACTTCCTGCTTTTATTTGGTTTTTAATAGTGACTCTGTGTATGATAATGGTCATTTAGATGGTGCTTTCCATCCCAATGTGATTTGCGGAAGGGACTGCTTAGGAAGGAACAATCCATTTCACACGTACAGAATGGGAAGCGACTGTTTAGGGAGGAGTACTGCAAAAAGGGATCTAGGGGTCATAGTGGACCACAAGCTAAATATGAGTCAACAACATGATGCTGTTGCAAAAAAAGCAAACATGATTCTGGGAGGCATTAATGGGCGAGTTGTGAGCAAGACACGAGAAGTCATTCTTCCACTCTACTCTGCGCTGATTAGGCCTCAGTTGGAGTATAGTGTCCAGTTCTGGGCACCACATTTCAAGAAAGATGTGGAGAAATTGGAGAAGGTCCAGAGAAGAGCAACATGAATGATTAAAGGTCTAGAGAACATGACCTATGAAGGAAGACTGAAAGAATTGGCCTTGTTTAGTTTGGAAAGGAGAAGAAGAGAGGGGACATGATAGCAGTTTTTAGGTATCTAAAAGGGTGTCACAAGGAGGATGGAGAAAAATTGTTCTCCTTGGCCTCTGAGGATAGGACAAGAAGCAAACTTCCTAACTGTTAGGGTGGTTAAACACTGGAATAAATTGCCTAGAGAGGTTGTGGAATCTCCATCTCTGGAGATATTTAAGAGCAGGATAGCTAGACATCTATCGGGGATGATCTAGACAGTGCTTGGTCCTGCCATGAGGGCAGGGGACTGGACTTGATGACCTCTCGAGGTCCCTTCCAGTTCTAGTGTTCTATGATTCTAAAATGCAGCTACGTCTGGAGTGGAGTTCAGGAGCGATCTGACAGCAGAAAGGGTAGGGAGGAAAGAAGTGCATCGGATCTGTTGAAAATGAGAGTATTTGAAGGTGGAAGAATGCAGTGGCCCAAGTGGGAATTTCTCCTTGTAAATGAGAGACGTGTGTGACATGGCTTTCACTTTGAAGAGTAGTTTTTTAGGAAGCACGTCACTGTTAAATGATGGCACAGATTTCATGCATATTGGCCTTGATCCCGAAATTGACACCACATGGGTTCAGCCATGCTCTGTGTGGAGCCCCACTATCTTCAACAGGACTTCTTGTAAGGGCTGGGTCGGTCAGTTGCAGGCGTGGGGCCCTTTTTAGGAGTGGAGCCTTCTGGCTGCTGAGTTGTTGGTTTCCAGCCTTGGTGGCAGACGGCCATGGACTGCTCAGGTGACCTGGAGGTCTGTCCAGTGCACATAGCCTGGCCAGGCACTGGGCAAAGGTCCCTCCATATCGTCTCCCTTGTGCCCGACTGGCCAAGCAGTTTCTGTCACTTTGGAGGCCTGGACGAGATTTTGACCTTCCACTTGTAAATCCCGGGTGTAACAACTGTGCCAAGGAGGCAAGAGTCTGGGGAAGCAATCGAGTGCCCAGCGCCGCAGAGGCCATGTCTAGAATATCGCTCCAAGTGGCGTCTCTCCAGTGAACTTGCTTCTGGAGCTCGGCTCCAGTGACACTTGGTGCATAGAGAATTAGAAATGAATCATGCTTTGTCTCTGGGCCTCTGTGTGCTCACCACAGCCCCTGTTACAACAAACCTAACTGAGGTCTCCTCTCTAAACAGCTGCCTGCAGGGCATATCCTTGCAATGAAGATCCTGCTAAAGAGAAATTCTCCACAGCCCTGTTGTTAATTTATCTCACATGAGCGGGAATTGCTCCAGAATTGGTGAACGTGCCTGCTCATTTTTGCACACAGTGCTTCTGTCCATTTCTGCGTCGCACCACTGAGGAACTGTGCAGTTATCTGCTCTCTAACATGGGCCACAGTCTCACCCAGTCACCCCTGTCTTGGGCCCGTTTTGTGTTTGGCTATAGCATCTCCTCCAGAAGAGCATCCAGCCTTGATCCGACGGTAGCTAGTGCCAGTTGCTAACTCTCGCTGCTTTAAAAAAAGGGAGACTTTGTGCCTGGTTCTGAGACCTTTTTATGTCGTCATCTGAGACGGCAGCAAACCTACGGTTTCACCCCACTTTCAGAGTTTTCCAGACAGGTGAGTGGGTGGGTTAGCCGAACGAATTCCTGGTTCGTGGCTTGCCTACTGCTAGGACGGTAAAAGCAGCCCTGCATACGTGCTGTTAGGATAGCGAGATGGGGGAGTTTGCTGCTCAGGTTTCCATTCACACACACAAAGAAACGTGACCTTGCTCCTTGCCCTAAGGGGATTACGAATGCCTCTTGTGTATTGTTCCCAGCCGCCCGTGATAGAGTACGGCTCTCCATGTAGCGATGAATAGTGCCGTGTGTTTGTGAAAGAGAGCAGACCCTCAGCTGTCACCGTCGGAGGCCGTCAGTCTAAATGCAGCGGATTAACTTGACTCGTTCTGTGTTGTTGAATTCCTCAGGTTACAGCCTCCTAGATGTGCTGTATTCTGAGGTGCTGGGTTACCCGACTGCTCTGTGGCAGCCTAAAATAGCACCCCGGCTTCTCCGTGCCCCCACGCCCCTCCCACTCCGGGACAGTAGAAGTCTTCCTTAGTATTCTGGGGTCCCTTGGAAAACTGCTCATTTTAATCCAGCCACGCCAAATTCTTCTGGGTTTCAGCAGCTAAATCAGGATGAGCGTCATCCAGATGAATCAGGTTACTCTGAGCCTGCAGTTGAGAGCAGGATGTGTCTCTGTCGTTAGCAAGGGGACTGCGCTTCACCGTTCCAGCTGTCAGCACCGGGCTATTCGATAGGATCAATTTTCAGCTGATTAAACCGTGTTTGCTTCCTGGTTTCTTAATGTAGCCTTTGGCCTGGTTCTCCTTCCTCCTTGAAAAGCAGTTTATTCCTTACGGCTCCACAGAGGGTTTCCCCTCCTTTGTTCTGATTCTTCCCTTACCCAGCTCTCATCTCGGCCCGTAAACTTTTCATCTCTGCCTTGTTTGGCTCCTTCCCAGTGCCCCCCTTGACTTTCTTGGGTGAGTTTGCTGGCACCAAAGAAAGGACTTTTGCTCACATGATCATTGGGTTATCGGCCCTCAGTAGCTAGGCTAAGCTTTCAGTTGGGACTTCACAGGCGATTGCGGTTCCCCTGGTCCATTAAGTCAGATGCCAAGAGCTGATGCTTCAGGGGAAGATGACAAACATCCCGCTCCTGGCTAGCTGGGCATAGTTGTATGAAGGGGGGACTTCCCTTCCTCGTGACGGCCGGGCTGTGCCCTGAAGCATGAGACCTGATTTTTCTCTCAGTGCATCATTACAGATGATACGGCTCATGAAGCTGTCCAGCCCTCACCTTGGATGGGACTACAGTGCTTTTGTGGCCCCACACCTGTGCGTTAGGGTCTGCAGCACACGGGCAGGCCCCAGGGGTGGGCTTGGCTGAGATCTGGGTGGAGCAGGTGTGCGTTGGACATAGCAAGCGGTGTCTGTAGCGCTGCCGTTGCTGGAGAGAGGAAAGGATTCTCCTTGTTGCCACTGGGAATTGGAATGCTACGGCCTTGAAAATCTGCAAAGCGAAAGCCCGGGTCGTCATGCAGGGCTGGGGGACCTTTTTTGGGTCAGGGACCACTGACCCACAGAAAAATCAGTCGGGGGCCACGCACACATGAGAAACAAACAAAAAAAATCCCCAAACAAATGATCCCTCGTTGACATGGGCCCCTGGCAGGCTCAGGCTAGTAGATTTTGTGTGCTCCAGCCCCCAGGGAGGGCGGCAGGGGCTGCAGTGCCAGCACAGGCTCCCCAATGCTGGGGGGAGCCCTGAGGGCCAGATCCAGGCAAGCTGGGGGCCACATCCGGCCCCTGGGCCTTAGGTTCACCCCACCCCCGTCCTATAGGGATTTAGAGTTCTTCATTCAGCCTAACTCCTAGGGGGCCTGGTGCCCAATGCAGCTGTCCACCCAGAGCAGGCAGTGAGGGGCAGGGGGAGCCTCGGGGAGGGGTTTGTAGGTGGCTAGCTGGGTGGGGAGCTCCGTAAGCTAGCCAGGGGTGGATACTAGGAGAGGGGCTTAGGCACCGGAGGAGTTGGCTTGGTGCCCCCAGTCTGAGAGAGGTGCCTTCCTCTGCACTGGCTCCTCAGCCACAAACCCTCTTCTGGAGCAAGGGCTGAGCTGGCTCAGGTGCCGAAGTCACCTGTGCCCGAGCCGCCAAACCTCTTGCTGTCTTGCCCAGCATTTCCTTGTACCCCCGCTGTCGTGCGCGGGCGCTCCGCCAGCTGGTGGGCAGCAGGAAAGGTAGTTACCCAGGCAGCAGAGGAGTGGTACCTGAATGGTGGATTTAGGCAGCCGTGTGCCTCTTCAGATGCCTGGGTGCCTTTTAAGGATCGTGGCCTAAGTGCCAACAAGGACCGTTGTGTGCATAAGCCAGGATGAGACTTGATGTGGGGTGGCAGATTATCCCTCATCTGTGGGGTTCTTGCACCTTCCTCTGCAGCATCCGGGGCTGGTGCCGGTCAGACAGGACGCTGGGCGAGACAGCCCGTGGCTCTGATCCATTCTTGCCAGCTCACACGGCGTGGGCTAGCTGGGGTTAATCCCCGTGTCCCGTGAAATGAGCGACGACTGGCTGGTGTGCGGTGAAACAGCAGCACTCCCTGGAGACACAGGCTGAGCCATGTTTAAGAGAAGGTGGTTAACACCTCTTCTGACCCTGGGCAGGTGTCCAAGTGCAGACCTCTTACTGCCGTGTTGCCATGGGAAAGTGCCCACACAGCCCTGTGGGGTGGAGACCGCAGTGGGGCCAGAAGTAGTGTAGGACCTGAGCAGAGGCTGCGAAGTGGCATTTATGGGCGCTGCACCGAAATCTGGCCACCTTTGGATCCACTTCTCAAAGCCCCCGCAATTACGGCGCTAGGCAGGCAAGGCGTTTGGATAGTGGACGCAGGCCGCCCGTTTGTCTCCCGAGTGTTCGGACAAACAGCTGATCCAGAAAAGTGTGCTGCTCCGTCAGCTGCTGCGTCTCCACATCCAGTGTTTGGGGCCCTCTTGGCAGGGAGATTGACGGGATGTTGCGTGGCTGTGTGACGCAAAGGAGGCTAATAGCGGTAGCCACGTCCTCTCCCATCTAGCCTGCCTCAGCTAACGAGGCGACGGAGCATAGCAGCTCGGTAAAGGGAAACGAGAGTCTTGCGCGACACTGGCCGTATTCCTCGCTTACCGAACACCACTGACTTTCCTGGAGTTAGGCGGATTTGGCCTGCTCTTGATTACCTCTTACACTCCTGCTCCTTCTAGAAATTCTGTTTGTCCTCTTCCTCCCTCTCTGGTCCCCATGGAGTAGTCTGGGAAATTGGTGCTCTTCCCCTCCACCTGCTCCCCATGCTGCCAGGAACTCCAGAGGACCTTTATGCTGCAGAAAGAACCCCCAGCAGCCAGTCTCAAAGCCCAACTCTGCATAGCAGGACGTGAGCGCCGGTGCTAAAAATAGCATGTCGACATTCCTGCTTGGGCTGTGAAACCCAACCTCCCTCCCCCTCCCCCTCCCCCTCTCCCACCCCCCGGGTTTCAGAGCCCAAGCTCTTACCCAGGGGCTGTAACCGTAGATTGTTTCTTTGCACTTAGTCGGTTTCTGGTTTCGTTAGTTCGGCCAGATGATTGATTCCCTCTGGTGATTTAAAGCTGCTTCCTGTGTCGCACAGGAGCATCCTTTTAATCTAGTAATTGGAGGCTCCGCTGGACTCTTCCCTCCATTCTAAGTCACTTTAGTGAGCTACTGTCAGTATTTGGCTTCCCCCCACCTGAGCTGCTGTAGGCTTGTGCTTCGTAGAATCCTAGAGCTGGAAGAGACCTCAGGAGTCAAGTCCAGCCCCCTGCCCAAGGCAGGACCAATCCCAACTCAATCAACCCAGCCAGGGCTTTGTCAAGCTGAGACTTAAAAACCTCTTGGGATGGAGATTCCACCACCTCCCTAGGGAACCCATCCCAGGGCTTCCCCACCCTCCTAGGGAAAGAGTTTTTCCTAATATCCAACCTAGACCTCCCCCACTGCAACTTGAGACTGTTGCTCCTTGTTCAGCCGTCTGGCACAACTGAGAACAGCCTCTCTCCATCCTCTTTGGAACCCCCCTTCAGGAAGTTGAAGGCTGCTATCAAATCCCCCCTCGCTCTTCTCTTCTGCAGACTAAACAAACCCAGATCCCTCAGCCTCTCCTCGTAAGCCATGTGCTCCAGCCCCCTCATCATTGTGGTTGCCCTCCACTGGACCCTCTCCAATGCGTCCACACCCTTTCTATAGTGAGGGCCATTAAACGGGACTTCATAAAATAAGAAACACTAGTCATGCCCTCCCCGCTTCCCCTTTGAAGATTCACTGGGGCTCGTGCACCCAGACTGCGGAAGGAGCCAAAAGGTTGGGTCCGTTAGAATCCTAGAACACTAGAACTGGAAGGGACCTCGAGATCATCAAGTCCAGTCCCCTGGGTGTGGGTCCGCTGAAAATCTCAGGTATGCAGCCCAAGGCTGTTGATTTCCTGATCTTATAATCCTTTTTGCGAGAGCTCATTTGCTTGCAGGGATTAAAATGTATCAGGAGAGAGCGAGAGAGACTGGGAGGGGGGAAAAGGGTGTTAATTGTGCACCAGGAGGCGTATGTGACTCTTATATAAGGTTGCAGGCACCGTGTGGAGGTTCAGTGTGTGTTCGCCTAAGGATTGCAAAGCTTTCTCCAGGCATTTAATTAAACTCGCAAAATCCCTGAGAAACAGGTATTATTATTGCCACTTCAGCTGTATAAACAGAATTGCAGCAAATGTCACCTAGGAGCTGTGCTTCAGTTCTGGCGTATTTTTAAATATATATGCTGCCGTGGCAAGAAAAAACGACGACAAAACCAGGCATGTAGAAATGAGCTTTCTGGGAAGTGAAACAGGCTCCGAAGGAGTGTTGGTGCTTCCCGCTCTTGCAGGTTTTACCCAGAGGTCGGCGGAAGATGTCAAACCGTGAGGCATGGTCATGGTGTGGGAATCACTGGATAAAGTTCTGTGGCCTGGGATATGAGATGAGACTAGATCACTGTAACAGTCCCTTCTGGCCTTCAGTATCTATGGAAGTGTTCGCACAGTGCGAGGGCCTTTGGCAGCGGCTGGTGACAGACGCCTGTGGGCGAGGTTGAGCCCCGAGTTCCTTCTGTGCAGTTCTGTGGGTGTCCGTGGCGTTTTGGGGTACATGAGGTTTGACAAATGGGTCAGCGTCCATTCTCCTCTCTGGTTAAATGGCGCCTTTGCTTATTAACCATGAAAGGGTTTGTCAAAAGCGTACTCCTAAGTTGTCGTTTCATGCGTGCTTGTGAATGGATCCAGTCTCCTGGGTTTCTCTTAGTCCCCTGCCCCAGAGACCTTGCAGTCTGCCCCCTACAGAACATCTGTCTGCCTCTTCCTTAGGTTTCATTAAATGCCTGGTTCTGGTCGATGGTCTTCCACACAAGGGACACCGATGTAACTGAGGTGAGTGCTACCCTGCTGTGAGGATCTGCGATTTACTCTGCTTCTCCACTCCCTGAAATCTACAAGGCAAACCCTGGGTGTACATGGGTTCGGTGTCTGCTGAGATATGGCTGAAGGGGGGTTGCCTTTACCCCCATAATGTTTAAAGATGCCCCTGTACTGCTGGTGTGAAATTAGAGGGGCTACAGAAGGGATCTGGTGAATCGGTCGGACCCATTCTGTCCAACAGCCGTGAGCGGAGTGAGCGCCCTCTGTGATGTGAGAGAAACCTGTGAAAATGTGACTGTAAAAACCACTTGACGCTACCTATGCTGGGATTGTCAGCTCTTTGGTCTGTGTTTGTCTAGCATCTAGCACGCTGGAGTCCGGGGCTGGGAGGGAAGCTGCCAGATGCAACTGCCAGACCAACACCAGAAACGGGCAGCCAGTTGTGGCGGGGACTAGCTGGCTGCATTTCTTCTTGGACCCCGTTGTGTCCCGTCTGGCTAGGCCCTGATCCAGCAAGGCGCTTAGGCGTGTGAAGCTAATGGTTCTACACTTGAACCTCCGTACTCCGGGTGTCCCTAATCCCAGCACACCCGTGGTACGGACCCTGGCAGGCGGAGGCGGAAGTGGTTTGGTGCGCTGTTGCTCCCTTCCCCCTAATGTCCCTGAGGCTTTTCCCTGCCCCTCCCATAGTGGCAGGGGATGGTGCCTGAGAGCAGCGGGGTGCACGGAGCCTCATGTGCCCCGGGGACCGCTGACTTCTGCCCATCAGGATTGACTAGATTAGAGAGAAGCGTAAATCTACTCTTCCCGGTTGCTATTAGCTCAGCAGTATGGCCCATTTATCTCCCTGCCTCCCATCGATGTCTGGGCTGTCCCTTGCCCTTCTACCGCTGACCTAACCAAGCCTCTCGTCCCACAGAAACTGGATTACTTTTGCGCCTCCACCGTCATCCTGCACTCCATCTACCTGTGCTGCGTCAGGTGAGCTTTGCCCCTCCCTGAGATAATTGGCGTCTCTCTGCCCGCCCACCTACAGAGTTGGCTGGCCGCCCTGCAGCTAGATATGCCATAATCTGGTCTTTACTTTCCTCCTTCCCTCTTTGTGTGAGAACCTGGCTGCTGCTTTGTTTAGCCAAGGAGCTGGGGAGGGCCCTGTCTGCGCACACAGAGGGAACGGTGTCTCCTTCTGAGAAGGAACATCATCATTGCTGCTTCCTCGCATTCAGAGAGACCTGTCGTAGAATGGTAGGACCGGAAGGGACTTTGAGAGGTCGTCTCCCCCAGTCCCCTGCCCTCACGGCCAGACTAAGGATTATCTAGAGACCATGCCAGAGTGGGGGTGTGGCCTCTCTAGGGTTAGCCACTCCAGGAACAGAAGGCACCATCTGTATGTGCCAGCGAGGTTTGTATTCTGCTGAAGAGGGCAGCTCGGGTGCCAGGTCTTGAGGCTTCTTATTGCAGTCCAAAGCTCTCAGCTACGCTACAGTTTACGAAGCAAGCCCTGGCGTAGAGTCAGGTATGGAGAGACACTGGCGTATCTGGGGCAGCAAAGTGAGCTGGGAGAGCCGTAGGCATTAAGAGGCAGGAAGACCTTCGAGCAGTGTTCCCTCTAACATTTTCCGTCCTTGGGCCGGTTGAAATTTCTTATGTGCACCATCAATATTGAGGTGGTTGTGTGTGTGTGTGTGGCTGTGCACCACCAATACAAACAAAACATGTGCACAGAATTGTAAGCAGTCCACGTGTGTGGAAGAAAATATATTCAAACAAGGGATATTTAACACAGAGCAATGCATATGCTATTTAATATGAAATTAAATAAAAAAGAAAAAGAACACTATCCTTGGAGTACATGTATCAACTTTTCTAACAGCTCAAGCTGGTACTTGCTATTTCTGACCCGTAAGAGTCAGAACTCTACCAAATAGCCAAGATCTGGCCTTAATGCAATACAATACAAAAATCGTGAAGTTCAGAGTTTGAGATCTCTGCAACACTCCCCAAACCATTCTGTGAAAAGAATCCTTTTCTTTCCTATGTTAAGCCATTAACTCCCATGTAAACTTTGGTTGAAATGCAGCCATGCAAATGTCCCGGCACACACACTTCCCTTGCTGCCTGTTCCCCCGCCTCAAGCCTATCAGAGAGGACTGTAGCGAGTCAGACACCCCAAACAAGCTGCCCCTGCCTCCACCTCACTGCACAGATGCCAGCACCCCCCGCTCCCCGCCCTCCCTGTTCCCAGAAGGCTTGAGAGTGCTGAGTTTCTGCCTGCCTCTCCTGCTGCAGAGGGACTCTCTAAACTCCCCTCTGACGCCCCATCAGCCAATTAATTAATTACTTCCTCCCCACTCCCCCTCCCCCTCTAATTGTCTCCTTATCTCCCTTTTTACGGCTGGGGAGCTCCTCAATTCAGGCAGGTAGCTGGCTCTGTTTAGCTGCTTACTCAGTGAGATGTCCCTCCGCCTGCAAATCAGCTGAGCTCCCTGCCCACACGGGACCTTTGAACTTCTGAGCGGGCGCGCAGCTTACAGGGAACCTTGCCTGTGAGTTCCCTAAACCCCGTGAACCATCCTCTGCCGGGGGTTGTGTCAGATGCTAACCTGCTTCTAGACTTCTGAGAATATCAAGTCAGAAGGAACCTTTGGATCTGCCAGTCTGACCTCGTGGGTGGCCCTGGCCACTAAATTCCCCCGGGGCCCTAGCCGGAGCTCAGTGGATGCCACAGGGAGATGCCATCAAGGCCCTGGGGCTGCGTGTGGGTTTTAATTTCTCCTCCCTCTCTCTGACGCATCAAGCCTGGCAGTGCCTGGAGATGGTGTGGGGGTGTTCCAGGGTTCTGAGCTCTCTCTCTCTCTCTCGGTTTCTCTCTCTCGGGCTAGGCTGGCTGGTTTTTGCTCACATTTCGGGGTCCAACAGGCCACCATAGGTGGGGCTGGGAAGGAATTCTCTCCCACGTAAGCTCGGCAGCGACCGAGGGAGGCCAGCCCTTCTGGCCTTGAAGTCTGAGGCTCTCCAATGGCTGGGAATAGGTTGGTGGGCGGGTGAGGGCCCAGCTCTCTGGGCTGGGAAGCGTTAGGATTGCCAGATGCCGTCACAAAAAATCCCGAACATGGTGGGGGGAAAAATTGGTTGAGCCAAAACAAAACAAAACAACCCCAGAGACCCCCAAAAAGTCACTGTGCCTATACATTCCTGCGCTCCCTGCCCCCGCCAGACACGGCTGGAGAAAAATGTCTCCCCGGCCTTCCGTCCGAGAAAAAACAGAAAATACCGGACATTTTACATATGTCCTGGGGTTTTTTTTTTTTACCGGACAGAAGACGTGATTACCGGCCTGTCCAGGTGAAAACCAGACACCTGGCAACCCTAGTAAACGTGCGAGGTGATGCAAGCTGCAGCAACTGGGGCAAAGCTTTTGGGGCATCCTGCGGGAGCTGTATAAGCCGCTGGAGTTTGCGAGCTTCTCTGCCTTGTTTTGGTTTCCATTGTAGGACCCTGGGTCTGAAACGTCCAGCCTTTGCCAATGCTTTTGGGGGTTTTCTGATCCTCTGCCTGGCCTGCCACGTCTCCTACCTCACGCTCGTGCGCTTTGACTACGGCTACAACATGGCCGCAAACGTGGTGATCGGTAAGGCCGGGGGGGAGGCAGCTTTTGGTTGGGGCCTTGGTTGCCGCGGGAACGGGACTGGGAAGGAACATGGGCCGTGGCACTGGGTGTGGTTCCCACGCAGCCTGGACTTGGGAGCTGCTTGGCGTTCGGTGTCGCCCCACGGGCGGGATGTGGCCGCTGGCGAGAGTCTGTCTCTGGGGTCTCCTCGCTGTTGCGCTGCTCCTGCGTGCTGAGGAAAGAGGGGCTGCTCCGTGCCCGGGGACTTGGGGCGTTCGTTGTCTCTCTAGCACGTGCTGGGGTGGCTCCTCAGAGTGCAGCAGTGTGCGTGGCTGGTGATTTCACCAGCACAGTCCCGACGCGGCGCTAGCCCAAAGGGCCATCTAGCCGGTGTCCTGTCGTCCGACAGCGGCCAATGCCAGGTGCTCCCAAAGGAGTGAGCAGAGCAGGGAATCGTCGAGTGGTTCTCCCCGTCAGTCGCCCGTTCCCGGCTTCTGACAACTCGCCTGCCAGGCTGTAGTTCTGGTGTTGCAGCGTCGGCCTGGCCATTCTGCCCCGGTGCCTCGTTCCCCGCTGCCCCCAGCTCTCGGGTTTATCGCGAGTCTCGCGTTCCTTGGAGCCCGCCCTCCTGGACTTGTGCGCATCAGTTTTCACCGCGTTTCACGGGGGCACTCGGCAGCCCTCGCGGCCTTGGGCAGCGTGGCCTTTGGTCCCTCGTAAAGGTTCGCACCCAGGAAGGCCGCTAACAGGCAGCGTGGGCTGCAGGGGGCTCAGAGGTGGATGCTGCGCAGCAGGAGGCTGGGAGCCACACGGGCCCTTCCCCTAGCCACACCAGGGGTCAGCTCTGTGGCCCGGCAGGGTCCTGAGGCAGGGCCCCGAGTGCGTGGCAGGGCACGGCTGAGACACCTGCTCTGGATGTGAGGGACAAACCGAGACGAGCAAAGCGACGAGGAACTGATCGGCAGGCAGCCTGCTAAGTCCATGGAGGCTGATGTGCACTTACAGGGCCCGGTCGCTACGGGCAGGTAGTGCCCTTGGGCTGGCAGAGGACAGAAACCCCTCCCAACAGGGCGAGCTCAGCCTTTGGGGAAGCGGGGGGAGGGTCATTGGCCAGCCCCGGAGGGGCCTGATCCTGGATTGTGGGCTCGGTAGGAGGAACCGAGTGCACGGGGAGAGGAGGCTCCAGGGGACGGGTGAGGGGGAGGAGCCGTGCGGCTCTGGAGTGGCGGAGGTGAGCCGTAACCCCCGGCCCAGCCCAAAGAGCGAGTCCTGCCTCTGACCACCGGCACCTCCTGCCTTCCAGGCCTCCTCAACCTCTTCTGGTGGCTCTGCTGGTGCCTGCAGAACCAGCAGCGTCTCCCGTACGTGCGGAAGTGCATGGCGGTGGTGCTGCTCCTCCAGGCCCTGGCGCTGCTCGAGCTCCTGGACTTCCCGCCCCTCTTCTGGATCCTGGACGCCCACGCCCTGTGGCACCTCAGCACCATTCCCGTCAACGTCCTCTTCTACAGGTCAGCCTCGCGCCCGGGCACCGCGATTCCTTCCCGGGCAGATCCCCGGCTTGGAGCCAGGCCTGGAACGGCCCCAGCGGCGCGCAGACCGTGCAGGCCAGGTGATCCCGGCTTACGCCGCCGGGCGGCCGTCCCTCCAGCCCCGTCTCAGGATGCCGAATCCCATTTAACTCATTAACCGATAAAACGGTTTAAGTGTCGCCGCGTAGCTGATTAAACGGGGGCGGGTAAGGGGGCTGCCAGCTCCTGGCCCCGTGCAGAAGGGGCAGCCCCGTGTGGGGGCCTGGCAGGGGCGGGGCAGCTTTCTGCCCACAGCTGCAGGCTGCTCCCCGAGTGACCGTTACCCGGCAACGTGCATCACCCTTACCAGGCGATGCTTACCGTCCCTAACCCGGCCTCGCCAGCCTGACAAGCTTGGGGGAGGCAGGCCTAGAAAGGTAGGAGGCGCTCTCCCTTCCAAGTGGGGCTGTCTCTAGCCTTCGGCATCTCAGCACGGAGCCGGTTCATAGGCGGGTTCTACCCAAATGGGAGCACAGCCCGGACAGCTGTCTCTTACGACCCACCGACTCTGAAAGCAGGGAGGAAGGGTGAGCGTGGGCATAGGCTGCTGGCCGGGGACTCCGGAGACCACAGCCTCCCTGTCTGATCTTGGACAAGTCACTTCGTAACTCCGTGCCTCAGTTTCCCTACCTGTACCATGGGCATAACGCCACGGGAGTAAATGCGTTAACAAGTCTGAGATGCGTAGGTGCTAGGAACAGGGGCCATACAAATACCCAGACAGCGCCCGGGCTCCCTCCGCATGGGCGTCCCACCAGCCCGCCTCACCTAACCCGGTACCCGCGCAGGGAAAGCCACCGGTGCGGAGCCGGGTGTGTCGGCAGCATGGCACCAAACGCGGGGCCGGGACTCGGAGCCGGGGATGTTTTCAGAGGGAGGAAATGTCCCGTGCGCTCGTTACGGTGAACGCGCTAATGGGGCGTGAGCAGTTGGGACTAATGGTGCGCCCGGTGCCCTTTAGCGCGTTGCTGGCTGGCAGCCAGGCCTAGCCGCCTCTCCTGACGGGCGCTCCCTACTGCCCCAGGACGTGCTGGGCAGGCCTGGGGGGGGGGGGGGGGCTGGGGGTTGAGTCCGTTTGTGTAGGGATCACATCTCTTCCCCCCCACCCCACTCCCCTCAGCTCCAGACTGCCGCTCTAGCCCGCCCGCGGAGGAGATGCTGCCCATTCCCAAAGCTCCCCCCAGGCCTCTCTGGGGCCCTGCCTGCTGCCGGAACCCCCCCTTCTCCTTGCATCTTCTGATCTGAGTGACACGCAGTCAGTGCCAGACTCTAGGGTGGGCCAAAGCGCGGGGGATTTCGGCTCGGTGCCCAGGCTGCCGTAGCGCTGACTTCCAGCCGGCTGGAGCTGGTGACTTTCAGACGGGATAATCTGCTGGCTCTTTCTGCCCTGGTCCAGATTTCCTACCCAAAAGTCCCAGCCCTTGTGAAAGCAGCCCCAGCTGGCTGCAGCGTTCTCCCAGGAGTGGCCTGGGCTCCAACCAGGCATCCAGCCGTGGCTAGGACCCAGCGCCTCACGCCGCGCTCGCTCTCCTTGCAGCTTCCTCCGTGACGACAGCCTGTACCTCTTGAAGGTGAACTCGGCCGTTATGAAAATGGACTGAAGCGGTTCGGGGGAGGCCTGCCCGTGCAGAGGCGGTAACCCCTCCCTGGTGGAAACTGTCCCTTGAGACTTTCCGAGCGCCGCTCCCAGCCGCGCTCTGGGTCGTCCGCGGCCTGAGGAACAGCGATGCCGGGCGCTTTCCGTGAGTCCAGTCCAGAATCCGGCCGTGCCAAGACCCGCTCTCTCCGCCTTCCCCTCCGGGGTGCGCCGAATCCTGGAGCAACATTCCCCCACCTTCCTTTTCTTTCCTCTTTTTTTTTGCCTTCAGAAGTTTTAATTCTCATCCCATGACTCGTTCCATTAGAGCATCCGTGATCCATCTCGCCCCCGCACGCCCCCGCACGCTCTGCAGTTACTGCTGCTCTGTGCTCCTGGGCCACGTGGTGCCTTTCCGTTTCCACTGTTACGAAATCTGTGTGAGTCGCCGCGTGCCGAGGGATTTCAGACCAAGTGGGAAACGTGGGTGAGCCAGCCCGGGGGGGGTCGATGGGAAGCCGTTGTGATCCCGTGGGGAGAGCTGGTCGTCGAACAGACTGGTCCACAGCGTCTCGGACTCTGCCGCCGGCCGCTGCCGAAATGGGCCGTTGCGGAGCTCCGTAAATAAGACGGAGGGGCCTGCAGGCAGCCATGGCTCTGCCTGTTGGATTCTCGTCCACAGCGCCTGTGGTTCTGAGCAGGGAAGCCGTCCGCACGTGGGAGGAGGTGGCTATCCCGGGTTAGCAGGTGGGCGGGACACACAGGCAGGCGGGACACACGGTCTTGTCTGACAGCGGCAGTCCCGCACTTACTGACCAACCTGCTGTGAAGTTTTGCAAGTAGCTGACAGCTCCTGTGTGCCCTGTGGGGGGGGGGGGGGTGCGCCACGCCACCCGCATCCTGTGGGCTACGCTGGGCCGTGGACTGACTCCCTGCAGAAGTGCTGAGCTGGGAGCCTCCTGGCTGGGGGGAGGTGCGGGGTCGGGTCTCCTCTCTCCTCGTTCGAGGGGTGCGGATGAAAATCAGGACAGAGTCGTGAGAGGCGGCACGAGCCAGTGGCCTGCTTGCTGGACGGAGCAGGCTTGTGGCCTTCGTGAGTCCAGCGAACGCCTGAGAGCTCTGGGCCCCGCTGGGACACGCAGAGAGTGCGAGTGCGGGGACCAGCAAGTGCCTTTTGCTTGCCGAGGGAAGGGAGCGAAGTAGATGGTGGCTCGTCCCCTAAGGGGTTGACTGTCGCTGTGTGGCAGCGCCACCACTAGGTGGCGAGCGTGGCCAATCTATCTGTGGTTGAGTTTGACGTGGGCTGGTTCGCGTTGGCATTGGGCTGCCAGCAGATGAAAGTCAAAGCGAGCTGGCATCCGTGTGCCCCGAGCCCCCCGGGACAGCTTGGGCCCTGGCTTAGAGAGCCTGTGAATCGCTGTATTGTTTACTCGCGAATCACGCCTGAGGTCGGTATGGGCCCAGTCTGTGTGGGACCCCCTTAGAGATAGCCGGGCCATTCCTGGCTCTGTTCAGTGCCTGGGGTTTTTAGCGCAGACTCCTAGTCTGCTGGAGGGGGGGCAGTGTTTGATTTGGGGGAGCGTGTGGGGGGTGTGCGTGTATCTGGCTTGTGGACAAAATTAGTGTTCGTTCTGTCGTTTAGGTAAAGTCCAGCTGTGTGTGTGGGGTGGGGCGGGGGGAGATCACACTCTAGTTGGAAAAGGAATTCTATATTTTGGGTGCAGCCAAAACGGAGGTTCCAGGGCCAGCTGGGCCCTGCGGCCGGAGGTGACGAGAGGGAAGGGGTTGTGCTATTCCAGGAGGTAATAGCCAAAGCCCTTTGCAGACAACGGACTGAGGGTCCACCCGTCTGCGCTGGGGGACGAGCACGCGGAGGACACGTCTGTGAGGGCCGATGCCCTGGGAAACGTTAGCCAAGCTGGGGAGACCTGGCAAGTGGCACCCGAGAGGGCTCGTCCTTCTGCTGCCCTTGGCTCGTGTTCGGTGCATGTTAGAGCCTGGGGCAGCAAGGCGGTGACCCCGCACAACTGTTTGTGATGGCTAACCGGGGGGGCGCAGATGGGACTGACTGTATTGGGCTGGGGGGCACACGCCTGTCTGGGTCTCCCTCACCACTTTGCCTTATCGTTCAACTGAGCTCCAGAGTGCATTGTGCTTGTAACGCCCTGGTCCTGCGCAGGGTGTCCGGGGCGCTGCCAGAATAAACCAGGAAGCGGGGCCGGGCGTCGGCTTGCGGGGGCCCAGGGCAGAAAGCTGAAGTCAGAGCACAAGCGGTTTCGCTTCACGGGTGGTGTCAGGCCCTGGGCTCTGCCCCGTGTGCTGGCCCTGCCTCTCACCGATGGCATAGGCAGAAAGCCAGCGGCTCTGGCACAGCTGGGCTGTGGCATGTGGATTGTGTGTTGGGGGGACCGGAAAGAGAGTGGACCAGAGGGCTGCGGCCTGTGACTAGCAGGAGTCCGGAGATGCCTGGGTATTCTCCCCTGAGCGCTTAGGCAGCTCTCGGCTTTCCCAGGTGGGGCTGGTGCCGGCTTTCCCCCGGCTCGGGGGCTCCTGACACGCCAGCCTCTGCGCCTTGTCAGCTGCCTCTGCTCTGTCCCTGGAGGCTGGCCTAGCAGGACTTCCCTGGCTTCCTCCTGTCCCTGAAGAGCCAGCAGCCCTTCTCCCCACTTGCTCCAGGTCTTGGCACCTGCTCTGCAGGCCCCCGGCTCTGATCTCCCCTCTCCAGCCAGAGCCTTGCCTTAGTCCAGCCTGGTGCCTTCAGTGCTCCCCAGTCTCAACAGCAGCATCTCCGGGGGGGGGACGCCCGACCTCTGGTTTTAAAGCGTCCTCGTTCCCTGCATGGGTGGACGTGCTCAAGCAGAGAGTTTTCAGGCCAGTTTAAAAATTCCTCTTGGAGCGGCGCAGCTTGATCCATCAGCCCCTCGCTTCCCGCAGGCGGGCGGCACCCTAGCGGGAGGGGGCTGGGAATGAGCCGCCTGGGGGCGTGGGGGCGGCCGGCAGGTGAGCGGACAGCAGGAGCAGCCGAGGTTTCTCACTTGCACGCGCTGGAACGATTGACCCCTGCCACAGAACCTGCGCCCGGCTCCTGTGAGCGGTGCCAGCTTCTGCCTGACGGGTGTAATTTTAGACCTAGCAAACAAACAAGTCCGGGCTGCCCAGCTCCCAGCCAGCACGGCACACTGTGTGCTCGCTCGCTACCCCCCAACCCTCACGTGGAAAACAACCGGCCCCTGCCGGGGCTTGGGAAGAGAATTTCCTGAAGGTGTCACAAGTGGGGGAGCAGCTGCGGGGGAAGGGGAGAATAGCTTCGTGGGTTTCTTTTTTCCTCCTTTTCCCAGGCTGTTTCCTTTTCTGGGCATGCAGGGGTTGGGCTGGGCTGGGCTACCGGGGCGCTCGCACGGGAGGTGCAATCATGGTAATCGGAGAACGGGGGCAGATTTGAGCTCCCTCTGCAGCCCACGCACGTGTCATGCGGGGAAGCGAACCTGACAGCCTGCTCTGGGTGCCACGGCGCTCCCGCGGCTCGGCGCAGGCCGCTGGCTTGATTGTGGTCAGGTGGCGCCCACGAGCGTGGCTACCGGCACAAGTGGCCCTGTGAGACTAGATCCGTGAGCCACCGAGGCCTCCCCATGTCCCAGAGCAGGCGGATTGTTGTTTGGTTGGGTTTTGCCCTCCCCTTCCGGAAAAACCATGTGGAGTTGCCAGAAAGATGAACAATAAAACGTCTTTAACCCTCTCGCTGCCTCGAACCCTGAATGGAGTGGGAGCTGCCCAGGGGCCCTCCGGGGAGCGGGCCTGGGAGGGTGACGCTGCTACCGCCAGCCCAGGAACCAGCCACCTCACCCAAGGGCCGGGGGCAGGAATCACGGGGATGGAGGCAGAAGGAGCTGGGAGATGGGGTGAGCTGGGAGCTGTGGTCAGGTCGCTAGTGCCCATGCTCGGACCTGCTGTGGTTGGGAGCAGCAGTGGGTTCCTTTCCAGGATACCTGATCAGAACCAGCCCCTCTCTGGACCCTCCCCCCCACCACCCGCGTGGATTTGGCTTGTGCTCTTTGGCTAAAGCTCGGTCTGTCGCACCAGCCTTCCCAGGGCGTCGTCCCCTCCCCTGCGATGGGTGGGGGCAGTTGCGATGCTCTTGAGGGGAGGCTGAAAACCAGAGCCCCCCCAGGAGGTGGTCTTGGGCCAGGGATTGCAGT
Source organism: Pelodiscus sinensis (assembly GCF_049634645.1). Classification (NCBI taxonomy): domain Eukaryota; kingdom Metazoa; phylum Chordata; order Testudines; family Trionychidae; genus Pelodiscus; species Pelodiscus sinensis. The sequence continues at coordinate 11,582,865 of NC_134739.1, forward strand.
AGGGCACAGCCGGCGTTCAGCCTGTGCTGCGGGGGGCAACCGCTCTAGCTACGCCGAGCTGCTTTCTCGACCGCCGCGTGTGCGCTCTGTTCCCAGGCCCTCGCCAGGCCCCCGACGGGAATGCAGTCGCGAGTCCAGCAGGGACGCAGCCGGCCCTGGCTCCTGTCTCCCACGGCAGCTGAAGCTGTGGAAGGGAAAAATCCATCTCACCTCAGATCAGTTAATCCCCAGAACAGAGCTCTCTGTCCTGGCCCCAGCGCTTACGTCCCGTGACGACCAGGACTTGGATAGCAACATCCCGCTGGCCAGCCTCGCACGTGAGCCTAAAATCCCACCCAGCTCATGGAGCAGCTGGAGACGGGGTTGGATTTATAGCCCGGAGGCTCTTTTGATGCCTCAAATGCCTTTCCCACACCCCCGGCAGCTCTGTAGAAGGGGGGGCAGGCCGGCTGCAGTGGGGCCCGACGGCTCAGGGCAGGGGTGAAACTCTTAACACAGCCTGGGAGACTGACTTCCCTAGGGGCGGAGGAGCCAGCCCACGCAGATTTTCCGTGTCCGCAGGTGGGGCAGCGTGGGGGCCCCTGAACCGTGCTGCGCCACCTCCCACCTCACCTGCGCAGCCCATGGACGTGAGAGACTCCGGCTAAGGATGGGGCCTTCACAACGGTTGTGGGGTTTTATGCTCTTAACTCACTTCTGCGCTGTTAAAATCCCATCCTGGGGATGTTTTGGAGAGAGAGTTAACCGGAGGGCGGGTAAACATGGGGTTTCTGCCCCCCCCATCTTCAGGAAAGACTTCTCTGCGCCCCCCCCCCCCTCCCAAAACATTTCTTTAAGGGGCTGGTTCTAATTTAACACTCCTGTGTTTACTTAAGTCAGCTGAACTATTAACCACTTTGCGACGACTTTAAATATAGACTCGCAGCTGCTTTGTAGGCTGTTTGTTTAACATTTACGCGTCCCCAACTCCGAGTCAATCCAGACAGCCCCGTTCGCCTTGAGTTCAGAGCGTTTATTTCCAATAGCTGCTCGTGCAGGAAAACAAAGGCACGGGGGTTCGCTCCCAGGTAACAGCAGGGGAATATACACCATAAATATCGAGAGAAAGTGCCAGGGAAATCGTGAAAACCTCTCTTGGTTATTAGGGGCTCTGACATGTTTTGAAACATGCTGTGAAAACCAAGCTGGGGGGCCTACGCTACGTGGGGTTCCCCCTGAAGTCTCTAACAGACGGGACTGGTCCCAAAACTCAGTTGTGCTAATTCCGCCGTTGGGATCCTGCTGAAATTCTACCTTGGCTCTTGCATTCTTCTTCTAAAGTGAAATTCCAGATTGGCATGTATATTCTGCCTCCCTCCCACTCCCCTTTGGGTTTCAGAGGGCGTGGGGGGGGGCAGCTTTTCGTGATCTGTTCTAAACCCGTGAAGAATGTTCCTGTCGGCTGGTTAGCACCGGCTGCGTCCTGCCCCAGAACGGGCCGCCTGCCACATAAGACGACGCAGAGAGAGACGCAAGCGCACGGAGGGCAGGGGTCAGGAATTGGGAAGTGGCCGAATTCTAATCCTGGCTCTTGCTCGCTTACTAGCCCCTACTTCAGTTCCGTGACTCGGTTTCCCTGCTTATCAAACAAGGCTGGTAATGCAGATCTGCTTCCCGGGGCGGCAGGCGGATTCAGCGGACCATGCGCTGTAAGCGCTTCCAACCCCCGGCAGCGCCGTATGAGCACCCCCAGGATTTCACTGGCCGTGTAAAGCACTAGGAGAACTCTGGGCCTACAGGAAGCCAACCCTGCCAGGTATCCCAAGAGCTGCCCATCCCCTCCACAGGAACAGAACCTGCCATTAATAGAAGCCTAGAATGTACGCAGGGAGAGCTCCGAACCAGCTAATCCACCGGCCTCCAGTTTTTGTTTTCTCTTTGCTGCTAAATCGGCCACCACCCGCGAAGGAGGCCAGCTCTGGAGCTGGAGGCGGGGGCTTTACTGAGGACCAGGCAGCCTGTGGAGGGTAGCTGCCTTGGAGGGGTGGCTCTGTTGCATTTCTAGCTACCAAGCTTCGCTTTGGGTCACATGCATCTCTGCGGCGAGTGTGGCTGAGCCACGGGCCATGGGCCACGGGTTTAAGGCCACGGGCGTCAGGCCACGGGCTGCTTCTGCGCGTGGGCAAAGAAGACCCCGCTCACGTCGTCCACGCCGATCTTCAGGCTGGGCGGCATGACGTAGGCGCGGAAGTCGTGGATCCAGTAGCCGCTCTTCCCCAAGGCGGCCTTCACGTCGGCCTCGCTCACCGGCACCACCGCGAGCTTGGCCTCGCCGGCCAGGTAGAAGGACTCCTCCAGCGCGCCGATGAAGAGGAAGTGCCCCCCGGGCCTCAGCAAGGTGGTGACGTGCCGCAGGGCTCTCTCGAAGCTCGGCCGGTCGGGGCTCACCGCCTCCAGGCAGAAGGTGGAGACCAGGGCGTCGGCCGGCTGGCTCAGCGGGGAGCCCAGCGGCTCGGGCTGGTGCACGTCGATGGGGAGGATCTGCCTCAGTTTCTCTCTCAGTTTCCGCTCTTTCTCCTTCCACTGCTCCCTGTGCGAGCCATGAAAGAGTGAGAGATGGTGGGGGGCACGGGGAGGGGGGTAGTGTCCCCAGCCACACCCGGGTGGGAAAAGGGATGGGGAGGGGGCTCCCCTAGGGCGGAGGGGGTCCGAGGAGCCAAAGGGCAAAGCAGGCCCATGGAAAAGCATCGCTTGGGGTGGGCTAAGAATCGATTTTAGGCCGGCTCCAGGTGCCACGGGGGTAACACCAGCATGACACGGAGCTTCTGTGCTGCAGAGATCAGAGTCCTGGGCCGCTCCTAGGGAGATGGAACCCAGTCTGTGCTGGGGGGTCCCGCCCGGCCGTTCCTCGCCCCCTGGCCTGGTGCCCAGCTGCTCACCTAGGGAGCTGTATCACCAAGGCTAGGCAGAGCCCTGTGCAGGCTAGAGCAGCGAGGGACTGCAGAACCGATCGGCAATGTTCCCTCTAATCTTTGCCACCCATGTGCGGAATAATATCTTATGTACACCCAGGCAGGTGCGAATGTGCACCACCACTAGTACCGCAAAACCTAGCTGTGGGCACTCTGCCAATCAGCAGGGCGGCAACAGAGTGTCTCCTGAGCGGCCGCCCAAGCGCCCAGCTTACAGGGAACGCTGCCGGTAGCAGAACCGGCCTGGCTCTCGGCAGGGTGAGCGCTCACAGCTCTGTGCCAAACCCGCCCTACGCACCCACGCGCTCCCCCTGGCTGGGATTTCCTGAGCACCAGGGCTGGCCCAGCGGCACGTCCGTGCTCCCTACAGCTTCCAGCCTCGGTGCAGGGGAGCCTGGCGGAAGGGGGACATGGGGTTCTGGCCCTTTCCAGCCCCAGCTCGCCCCAGACCCTGCCCGCGCGGGAGCAGGCTGGCTTCTCGCTTGTGGCTGTTTTGGCACATTCAGCCTTTTGGAGCACAGGGCCCTCCCAGCTCTGATTTCTGAGGAGCGTCCCCCCCGCCTACGGTGACGCTCACTTGTTGGTGTTTGGAGCCAGCAATTTGCTTTCCCCCAGCGGCTCCCACCCCCACCCCTGGCTCCGGGACTTCTCCTCCGGCCCTTTCGGAGCAGGGCTGAGTCTCGGAAGCCAGCGCCTGGCAGATCCGCCGCACAGTTGCTGGGAGCCTCTAGCCCCCGGTCTGGTGATGGGCTGGAGAGCTGGTGCCCACAGGGGGAAGGCGCCGCCCTGGCCCCTTTCACGCGGTGGCTCCGTAACCTTCCCATCCTCAGCTTGTCCCTCCCCCCGGGTCCATTCCCACTGGCAAACAGCCCCCCCCAGCTTTGGGGGGGTCAAACTCCACCCTCAAGTCAGGCTCCGGCCCCGGCCCACGGAGCATCAGTGGGGCCCCGGCCTGCTCACCCGCCCCTCCCTCGGGGAACCCGGGCTGGGTCTCTGGCTGCCCCCGCCCGCCGCCGCCTACCCTTTGCCCTCGATCTTGCAGACGTGTCTGATGTACGGGCTCCAGTCGAAGCCGCCGGGCTCGTCCTGCACCCAGCGGCGCAGCGCCTGGCGGTTCACCTCCAGGTAGTCGGTGGCGATGATCTCCTCGAAGTGGTCGCAGGCGCTCAGGAGCTGGTAGATGGTGGGGCCGGAGCCGATGTCGATGAGCGTGCGGCCGTGGATTTCACCTGGGGGCGAGGGAGACGGGTCCCAGGGCGCGTGCCGACGGGCGGGGGTGGGGGGCGGGTTTTGGTTGCCCGCTTTGCAATGGGGGAGGCTGGGAGAGGGGAAGGCGAATTTCAGCCCAGTCCTGGTGGGCCCTGGGCAGCCGGAGGGGCACTGCAAAACCCAGCCCTGGAGGGGCCTGGTAGCTTACACCAGCCCCCGCCCCGCTCTTCCCCCATAGGCTAAGGCATTTGCTTTCCCGGTGATGGCGCTTCGGGGCAGTTTTCTCCACCTCCACAGCTGCTCTGGTGGGGCGGGGGGCAGGCACCTGCTGCCCTCTGCCCGACCCACACGCAGAAGCCACAATACGTCCAGCTGCGCAGAGGTTGGGGAGGAAGGGGATTGTGACTCCAGCAAGGGGAGCAGGGTGTAGTGGGTAGAGCGTGTGAGACGAGGCACCAGGACTCCTGGGTCCTGTTCCCAGCCCTGCCACCCGTTCTCTGCATGGCCTGGGGCGTGTGATGGCACCAAACCGTGCCTCAGTTTCCCCATCAGTGGCAGGGAGACTCCCCTTCCTCCACGAGGCCTGCAAAACCTTTACGGGTTTTGAAAGGGGAGTGAAGCGGCTTCCCTGCTTCTGCCTCATCCCCGTCCCGTCCCTCCCCACCCCACCACCCACCTGTGGCGAAGGCCTCGGCCAGGCACCGCAGCTTCCAGGGCACCACGCAGTCCTCCGAGCTGAAGTCGGCCCGGGGGGGCATGTAGTTGTTTTGCAGGTAGGCGCGGGGGTTGAACTTCTGGTAGCTCTCCCCGACGGCTGCGATGCTGCTCATGGCTGGGGGATCGGGCGCCCGCCTGCTGCCCGGCTGGGGCCGTGGGAGCCCTTTATAGGCCCGGCGCGGGCGTCGCAACGCGCTAATCGCCCAATCGCATTAGCCAGGCTGATGGGATCTGGTGCTGGCTGCAGGGCGGGTGGAAATTGAGGCCATTTCTCGAGCTGCCCGGGCCCTGCCCGGCGGGGAGGGAGCCCTGGCGGGGGGGGGGGTTAATGGAGGCTGCAGGGACACGTCGGGGGTGGGCTGGGAGATTAGTTTATCTCGCACCGGATGATCATTTGCCAGGCGGATTGAAAGGCGACTTGATTGTGGCCGTTCATCCCGGCTAACTAGGTTAGTGTCAGCGCCGGGGGCCGGAGCCGGCTCCCCCCTGCCCAGGCGGCTGACGGGGCCTGTGTTTTCGCACGGGAAAGGGACGCTTGAGCGTAAGGGAAGTGTGTGCTCCCTGCCCCAGCCCTGCCAGCGCAACCGACCCCCATCCCTACCCCCCAGCCCTGGCGGCGCCCCCCGCAACCGACCCCCATCCCTACCCCCCCCGGCCCTGCCGGCACCTCCTGCAACCGACCCCCATCCCTACCCCTCCAGCCCTGCCAGCGCCTCCTGCAACCGACCCCCAGCCCTACCCCCCAGCCCTGGCGGCGCCTCCCACAATCGACCCCCATCCCTACCCCTCCAGCCCTGCCAGCGCCTCCTGCAACCGACCCCCAGCCCTACCCCCCCAGCCCTGCCGGCGCCTCCCGCAACCGAACCCCAGACCTACCCCCTCCCCAGCCCTGCCCCCCCGGCCCTGCCAGCGCCCCCCACAACCGACCCCCAGCCCTACCCCCCCCGGCCCTGCCGGTGTCCCTCACAACTGACCCACAGCCTCTGTCCCCCACCCCTACCCCCCAAGTCCTGCTGGTGCCCCTCACTCCCGACCCACAGCCCCTGCCCCCCCAGCCCTGCCGGTGCCCCTCAACTCCGGCCCCACAACCCCCCAGGTGCCCCCCCAGGACACACAGCTCTGTAGAGTCCTTTCCCTGTCAGCCCCTCTGGAGCCCAGAGGGTTAATTGCCCTGTAACCAGGCAGTGGTTTGTGGGGTGCAGCACAAGCAGACAGTCCCAGCTGGACCCCAACCTCCCCCGGCTCTCAGCCCCGACGGCCCCGGCCGACCAGCTCCGGCCTCTTGCTGCTAACGGGTCCCTGCTCCACCGTGGTTCCCTTGTGCTGCCCGTGTTGGGGCTGCCTGGGGGACCCCAGGGGTGCGACCCTAGCAGCTCCCTCGCCAATTTCAGCCTCTTTGCTCATTTCAGCCTCCCAGGCCGGAGGGAGCTTCCAGCCCAGGCAGGTGGACGAGCTCCGAGCCGGCCCGGGGATTGGATGGGGCTCCCCGGCTGGGCGGTAATGGAGTCGGGGGGCCGGCCTCCGGGCCTGTCCATTTGCGGCTGTGAAGATCTCTGCTGCGGCCGATAAGGCTGGAACCTGTGAGCGGCCCCGCGCCCTGCCAGGCGGGTTTGGAGACGCTGCCTCCGCTCATCACTCATGTCAGCGAGAGGCCATTAAATCGAAGCCATCCCGGGGGGAGGGGGGGGGGGCTCTCCGGTGAGGCTGCCCTGGTTTGATTTGGGAGCGGCTGGCAGGTTTCTCGGGGTGGGGTGGGGGTCACTGGCGGCTCAGCGGGGAGGCTGCCAGGGCCAGGCCGGTAGCTGGATCTCCAGCCCCCGCTGTGTCCGGGGTCCCCAGCTGACCCACACAGCGGGGGCTGCTCCCCGCAACAGGCCCCCCAGCCCAGGAGGGGAGGCACCAGCCTGTGCTGAGACCAACACCCGGGGGTCACTTATGTGCCGCGAAGGATGCCAGGGCCCATTCGGCCAGCGCAGGAATCCCGATGCCACTTCGTGCCCAGCCGTAGGAAAGGGCTTTTCAGGGAGGTTGGGGGGGGAGTGCCAGCGGGGGGAGGGGACTTGAACTGAGCCCCTGGGGAACCCTAATACACGTCCTCTATCCCCTGGCGCCCACCGGTCAGGGCTGACCCCAGCATCCTGGCTCTAGGTGGCCTGGTCTAAGCTGCCCCCCTCCCAGAGCTGGGCCTAGCAGTCCTGGGGGAATTCGGCTCGTGCTGGGCTTGCAGAATCCCCTCGGGACTGGACTAGGACCCAGGCGTCCGGGCTCCCAAACGCCCTCCCCTGCGCTAAGCAGGCTCCTCCCAGATCTGGTTCCCCGCCCGCCCGTCCCGATTCCCGGCGCTGCTGCTCCTCGCCCCACGTCGCCCCCTGGAGGAAGTGAGGCTTCCACGTGGTGCCCCCCCCAGCGCCCCTCCCAGGACCCTTTGGACTTTGAGTGTCTGTAATTAGCCCCTTCCCTGTGTCCCGGCAGGACAGACGGGCCGGGCAGCTCAGCACATTTTCTCCCAGCCGGGCGAGGTTTTCACATTGCGTCTCCGGGCCGGGGGAGTGTGCTGAGCTCATGGGCTCGCTCAGTTGTCACTGCCCCCAGGGGGCCCCACTGAACACAGGGCTGGGAGCTCGCCAGCCCCCTCCGGGGGGGGCACTAACACAGGGGGCTTCAGGGTCCGGTTTCAGGACGAGCTCACGTCCCAATTGGTGACTCGCAGGCCACGTGCTCCTGGGCCAACACGGAGCCCGTCCCGTCAATGAGAAACCCAATCCAAGAATTCCCCCCAGCTCTAGTTCCAGCTTCCACATGCTTTCTGGGGACACCTGGGTTCTGCCTGCCTGGACCCGAGCCATATGGGGCCAGCACTCACCTGTGCCCACACAGCCGGCCGGCCAGCTCCAGTGGTATCACCCCCATCCACCCTCCCAGCTCTGAGGCAGGGGGAGTCCTTTCAACCCCCCCCTTTTCCCCACTAGCCCTGGGCCTTGAGGTTGGGGGAGGGGTGTGGGGGGTCCAGTCAGTTCCAATGTGGGGAAGGAGGGGTTGAGATCCAGGACTCCTACGTTCCGTTCCCAGCTCTGGGAGGGGAGTGGGGTCTAGTGGTTAGAGTGGGGGAAGGCTACTCCTGCGGGGGGGTCTATTCCCAGCTCTTCAGAGAGGCAGAGTAGATCCGTTCACCTCTCTATGGCCAGAACGTTCCTCTCCCATTGGGCTGGGGGGTGGCGAAGGGTTAACAGTGGGTTAAGCCATGGGGGCGGGGGGGGTGTACAGTGGCCCAGGATTACATGCCCTGTGCCCCCAGCCGGCAGCGCCTGTAGCTCCCCCATGGCGCCATGAGGCAGGACGCTCTCAATGTGGGCCCAGGCGGGCGGTGCCCGGCCGGGGCTGGTGTCCAGTAACATACACGAGCGGCCGGTGTCCGGTGTCGGGGGCGCTGCCAAGTGACTGCGTGGGGCAGATATAGCCCCCGTGACGCACGGCTCGCAAATAGCTCCCGGGAGGCTATTTAAACCCGGCCGAGTGCCCAGGGCTCAGACGCAGCCGGACTCCCACAAGCAGCCGGACGCGGGCACCCCAGGCGGGCGAGCGGGGCGAGGATGTTCGGGAAGAGCGTGGTGCTGCGCAGCGCGGGGCTGCTCTCGGGGGCCGAGCTGGGCGCCCGGGTGCAGGAGGAGGACGTGGAGCGGCTGGAATCCTTCACGGCCGAATGGCGGGACCTGTCGCTCTCCACCAGGCCCGAGGAGGGGTGAGTGGGGGGCACACGGGCAGCAGGGCAGGGCCCCGGGCTCCCGGCTGCTTCCTCCCCCCCTCTGTCCAGGAGAGATGCAGGCCCAGCTCTGGGGCAGCCCCCCAGCCCTGGGTCTCACGGGGGCGGGGGATGGGGTGGAGCGAGGTCCCCTCTTTGCCCCCCCAGGCCTGCAGGGCAGCTCCCCCATCACGGGCGCCTCTGGAGCTCAGGGCACAAGGGGCCCCAGAGTCTCTCCCTGCCCCGTGGCCCCAGGGGTCGCAGTCCCCCGGCCTCAGGGGGTTGGTGGGGTCTTTGGGCTTGTCCGGCTCCCTGCTCCCAGGGGCCGATGGGGGGCAGCCGGGCGCCGCTCCCAGGTCCCTAACGCCCCCCCTCTGCCCTCAGCTGCTCCCTGCGGGAGGTGGACGAGCGGCGCAAGGAGACGTACTGGCAGCAGCAGGAGAGGCGCTTGGTGGTGCAGCGCTCGCCCTGGCTGGTCCTGCGGCTGGGCTGGCTGGGCGAGCCCCTGGCCCGCTACCGCCTGCCCTACCAGCGGGCGCTGCCCCTGCCCCTCTTCGTGCCGGCTGACCTGAGCGCCAAGGCCGAGCGGGGCGCCACCCCGCCCCAGCTGCGCCAGCTGATGGACTTGGAGCGGGCGCTGGCCGGGGGCGCCCTGCCCACCGGGCTGTGCCCGGACAAGAGGGGCCTGTCGGAGATCACCAAGGAGCTGCCGCCCGTCGTCCCGCCCAGCCGGCCCGACTTCGGCAAGGGCGGCTTCTCCCGCTCCCTGTCCCAGGAGGCGCAGAGGGGCTGAGGGGCCAGGCCCGCCCAGCCCAGAGGACTCTGTGTTCCTTGCTCGCGGCTCCCCCTGCATGAGAATGACCCACGCTGAGCCAGGCAACGCAGGGTTGCTCCAGAGGCCCATGCCAGGACTCCGTGGCTGCATGTGGCTTGTCGAGTTAGACTGTGAGGGACCACGGATTCGTACAGCGCCGTGCATGCTGGCGGTGCCGCAGCCAGGACACTGTCCATTTCAGACCGGTCTTCCCGGCCGAGCTGCCCCTCTGATAAAATGGTGCAGTGTGTGAGGGGAGTGTGGGATAGTGGTTAGAGCAGTTGGGCGCAGTGAGACAGGACACCTGGCTCTAGTCCCAGCTGTGGGAGAGGAGTGTGGGCTAGTGGTTAGAGCATTGGCGAGCCAGGACGCTGGGGGTTCTAGTCCCATCTGTGAGAGAGGAGTGTGGGCTAGTGGTTAGAGCATTGGGGAGCCAGGACACTGGCGGTTCTAGTCCCATCGGTGAGAGAGGAGTGTGGGCTAGTGGTTAGACCATTGGGGAGCCAGGACGCTGGGGGTTCTAGTCCCATCTGTTAGAGAGGAGTGTGGGCTAGTGGTTAGAGCATTGGGGAGCCAGGACGCTGGGGGTTCTAGTCCCATTTGTGAGAGAGGAGTGTGGGCTAGTGGTTAGAGCATTGGGGAGCCAGGACACTGGGGGTTCTAGTCCCATTTGTGAGAGAGGAGTGTGGGCTAGTGGTTAGAGCATTGGGGAGCCAGGACGCTGGGGGTTCTAGTCCCAGCTGTGAGAGAGGAGTGTGGGCTAGTGGTTAGAGCATTTGGGAGCTGGGAACCAGGACTGTGGAGTTCTAGTCCCAGCTCTGGCAGGGGAGTGTGGACTAGTGGTTAATGAACGTGGCTGCAAGCCAAGAGAGCTAGGTGACATCCCTAGATCAGGGAGGCTAAGTGCAGGTGGGAGGGGAGTGCAGTCTAACAGTTAGAGCACAGAAGGGCTGGCTAGGTACCTCCCAGGCCTGCTCCCAACCTTCCACCATTTCCCTTCTGTAAAATCGGGGCCTCAATCCGGCCAGGGAGGCTGCACTTGCTGGCTTGTGGGGAGCACAAAGTGATGCTGGCTGGTGCTGCAAGACAGGAGTGGGGGAAAGGGGGCGAAAGGTTCCCTGCCGTTGTCAGGCCAGGGGTGACCCCAGGTGCTCAGGTGCCCCCTGAATTCTCTGGGCTGATGTTCTGAGGCAAGGAATTCCCTGTCAGCGTCCCCACATTTCTCAGCCTGGTCTGGGCAGTCAAAGGAGCTGTGACGGTCCCCCCCACCCATGCTTTATGAAATTGGCTTTTGAATATAAACATGCATCACTTTTGCGCTTTGGGCAAAATGCCGCCTGTAACCCATCAATCGTAACGTTACAATCTGCTGGATCTACAGAGCCTCTTCTGGTGCACGGAGGGTTCTTGTATGTAACATTAGACTGTTTCTAGTTTTCAGTGTGGTAACGACAGCCGTCAGTGGTGCTCCGGAAGCCTTAACGAGGAGGTGATCAATGTAACGACTTGTAAACAGCCTGGTTTGTCCCTTCAGGCTAAACAGCAGGAAGACATATGACCATACCACCGTGTACTGGAATACCAGTTTGACCAGATAATTTTCCACAGCTGGGGGAGGGAGGAGAAGGGGGCGGCTGTAGCACAAAAGATTCCTCGGCCAAGAAACAGTCTGTTTAAGCAATGGGAAGTGAGCAGTTCCTTGGTTTTTGGCTGGCGTGGCAAACCCGGAAGGAGGGGTGGGGTCCTGGTTCAGGGAAAAAGAGTCGCTGACCTGAAGCTTGTGGCTAGGACAAGAACAGCTCTTTAGGTAGGAAATGGTTTGCACTAAATGTTAGGGTCTTAGAACTAGCTCTGCATTTTCTTTTCATTTAAATTTAGCAGCTTCCTTTGCTCTGTCTGTTTTCACTTGCAGTCACTTAACTCCTACTGTTTGTACTTAATAAAAACACTTTTGTTTACCAGCAAGCGCAATGTAAATACTAGTTAATGGGGGGGATGGGGTGGACAACCAGTGCGCATCTCTCCCTTTCATTGACAAAGAGGGCTTACCTGAATGAACTTACGCTGTGTAAAACTTTTGGAATAACTGGCTGCCTTTTGGGGCGGGGGGGGAGGAGAGCAGCACCTTCCCCCCCAACCACAGTCCAGGCCTTGTGTCAAGTGTAGGAAACAGGAGGTGAAAGTAAGAGAAGGTGCATCCGGGGAGGGGAGGGGTGATTATAGCAGGAGAAAACAGAGGCCGTCATGGATTTTGGGGGTGGAGGGGCTGCCCCCAGGTTTCTGTGTGGGGCAGGGCAGCACAGCCCAGTCGGGAAGTTCCCCTGCCCTCCGCCTGCGTCCCGGCTTCTCCCCAAGGACACTGGACAGGCAGAGCTGGGCTGGCAGAAGGTCGTGACCAGGGCATGGAAAATTCGGCCGGGACAGAACAGCTAATCCAGGGTGGGAGGCAGTGGTGGGGGCAGAGCTGCTCCCGGCAGGCCTTGGCAGGAGTTGCTGTTGTTTGGGGGCACAGGGAGCAGCTGGACCCCCCCTTCCACTTTGAAGGGCTCTAGCCAGGACACCTTCTGCCCCCCTCAACTTCCCACCACTCGCTGGCCCTCTGGGTGACGTGCTACCAGCGCCCAGAAACGCCAGGCTGGCGCCCCCATGCAGACGTGAACAAGCCTCTGGGGGCCCTTCCACCACCCGCCCCGCCCTCCCACATGCCAGCCGTGCCAAGGACAGAGGCTGTTTATGGCCTTGTTACAGCGCTGCGGGGGCCAGGAGCGGGGGCCGCTGAAAGGGCAGGGGAGGGGGTGGCACATGCGCTGTCCTGGCCTGCCGGGCCTACTGGCCAGCTCACACGTGGCATGGGCCTGGGGGGGATCCCAAAGGGGCATTTGCCCAGTCACAGCAAACTGCAGGGTGGCGCTTGCATCATGCTCAGTGCACGGGGCACCCCAGGCTGGGATGGCGGGGGGAGGGGTTGAGCAGGGCAAGAGCAGGGTAGTGGAGGGGGGGGGGGTTAGGCTGGGAGGGGGGAACAGCGAGGGGGACAAGCAGTGTGGTGGGGGCCATGGCTGGGATGGGGGGGTGTTGTGGGTCGGGACAGAGGGCACCGCAGCGCTGCCTGTGGAAAGTCCCCACAGTCCCAGCCTTGGCAGCCCCTCGGCACGTGGCCCGGCCCCGTGCGGGCACCTAACCCAGCGCTGCCTTTCCCAGGAACAGCCGCGCCTTCGGAAACCTCCCCTCGCCGAGCCCCCCCCAATGCTGCACAGCGCCTTGGCCCCCCCTTCCCCCCGCCAGCCGGGCACAGCCCCTGCTCCTGCCCCGGCTCCGGCTCCGGCTCGGAAAGCCCAGCCTTGCCCTGCTCCAGCGAAGCCGAGGAGGCTGTTTTGGAAGCGACGCGCCAGCACCAACCTGCAGGGCTCACCCCTCACTCCCCAGCAACCCCTATAATCCTTCCGAGGGCCAGCCTCTCGGGGGTGGGGGGGTACACTGGGCTGTGCTGTGTGTGAGTGAGGGAGGGGAACAGAACGTCCCCCCAACCTTTGTGGCCTGTCAGCTCGTTACCCCCCAAAACACTGTCCCCCACCACCATGGCCTCTGGGCAGGCAGGGACCAAGCAGAGCCCATGGGCAGGCAGTGGGGAAACTGAGGCACTGAGCTGGGGGGCGTGGTCACATGTCAGAGCTGGGCGTAGACTCCAGGCTCCCAGTCCTACGGTTCCTCCAGCCAGGCCCGACTGCCGGTCCCTGTGGGATTCACCCGGCTCCCCGCCTCTTCCCACCCTGCCAGGAGGCCGCCGGCTCTGGACAACGCCCCAGCAGCCCTTCGGCGGGTGCCCTGGGCCCAGAGGCACATCCAGCTGTGGCCAGTGCCCGCATGGGGCTAGCTCAGCGCCCATCCAGCTGGGGGGGGGAGCTCAGTGCAGCCCCCGGCGACGGCGCGCATGCCCCAAAGGAATGGGACCAAGGCAGGACGGGGGCTCGGGACTGGAATTTTATTGCCATACAAGGAAAAAAACCCCACATGGCTGGAAACTCCCCCCCCCCCCCCAGGGGCAGCTGGTCCCACCCCCGTCCCTGGAGTGGCACCGGGTCAGCCAACACTCCCACCCCGGCTGATTTCCATCGCGGCCCCCCCAGCCCACGACCCACAGAAGGGGCTGGGATTAGCCTTTCGGCTCCCCCCTGGGGGCCCCTTTGCTCCATCCCTTCCTGTGGGGCCCTCCTGCAGCCGGGGTGCTGCCCCCCGGCCCTTCCTGCCCCCTCACTATCACCACACTGCCTGTGCCCCTGCCCCCTTGGGGGGGGCAGGTAGGGGTAGCTGCAGCCCCTCCCCCACCTCCAGGAGCAGGGATGTGAGACCCCCCCCCCACCTCCAGCACTCAAAGCTCGTTCCTTGGGGACCCCCCAGCCCCCCAGGGGGACGCTCAGCCCGGCCCAGAGCTCCGGCCCCTCCACACCGCCCACTGTGGGGCCTGGGCCTGGCTTTCCAGGCCTGCCCTTGAGCGTCTCCATGGCAACGGCGGGCAGGGCTCCAGCTAGCAGCCGTGTGGACGAAACGCAGCCTTGGGCTTGATCCGGAGTCACATCCGGAGCTGTGGGGGTGCCGTGTAGACAAGCCCGTTGCGTCCCGGCGCCCCCGTTTCCAGCCCCAACCAGGAACCGCAGGAGGGGTTAACAGAGGAGATTCGAACCCGCTACCCTTGTACGGAGCCGGGGCAACTAAGGGGAGCGGGGCGAGGGGCAGGGCCCCGGGCACCCGGGCAGCCAGTGTGGTGCTGCGGAGACCCAGCGCTAAGACAGGCAGGGCGAGGGGCCATGAGCTTAACCCGGCGTGGGGAGGGACCCCGGCCCCTCAGCCCCTCTGCGCCTCCTGGGACAGGGAGCGGGAGAAGCCGCCCTTGCCGAAGTCGGGCCGGCTGGGCGGGACGACGGGCGGCAGCTCCTTGGTGATCTCCGACAGGCCCCTCTTGTCCGGGCACAGCCCGGTGGGCAGGGCGCCCCCGGCCAGCGCCCGCTCCAAGTCCATCAGCTGGCGCAGCTGGGGCGGGGTGGCGCCCCGCTCGGCCTTGGCGCTCAGGTCAGCCGGCACGAAGAGGGGCAGGGGCAGCGCCCGCTGGTAGGGCAGGTGGTAGCGGGCCAGGGGCTCGCCCAGCCAGCCCAGCCGCAGGACCAGCCAGGGCGAGCGCTGCACCACCAAGCGCCTCTCCTGCTGCTGCCAGTACGTCTCCTTGCGCCGCTCGTCCACCTCCCGCAGGGAGCAGCTGAGGGCAGAAGGGGGGCGTTAGGGACCTGGGAGCGGCGCCCGGCTGCCCCCCATCGGCCCCTGGGAGCAGGGAGCAGCTGAGGGCAGAGGGGGGGCGTTAGGGACCCGGGAGCGGCGCCCGGCTGCCCCCCATCGGCCCCTGAGAGCCGGGAGCAGCTGAGGGCAGAGGGGGGGCGTTAGGGACCCGGGAGCGGCGCCCGGCTGCCCCCCATCGGCCCCTGAGAGCCGGGAGCCGGACAAGCCCAAGGACCCCACCCGCCCCCTGAGGCCGGGGGGCTGCGACCCCTGGGGTCACGGGGCAGGGAGAGACTCTGGGGCCCCTTGTGCCCTGAGCTCCAGAGGCGCCCGTGATGGGGGAGCTGCCCTGCAGGCCTGGGGGGGCACAGATGGGGCCTCGCTCCACCCCATCCCCCGCCCCCATGAGACCCAGGGCTGGGGGGCTGCCCCAGAGCTGGGCCTGCGTCTCTCCCGGACGGGGGGGGGGGGGCAGCAGCCGGGAGCCCGGGGCCCTGCCCTGCTGCCCGTGTGCCCCACACTCACCCCTCCTCGGGCCTGGTGGAGAGCGACAGGTCCCGCCATTCGGCCGTGAAGGATTCCAGCCGCTCCACGTCCTCCTCCTGCACCCGGGCACCCAGCTCGGCCGCCGAGAGCAGCCCCGCGCTGCGCAGCACCACGCTCTTCCCGAACATCCTCGCCCCGCTCGCCCGCCTGGGGTGCCCGCGTCCGGCTGGTTGGCTGGGAGCCCGGCTGCGTCTGAGCCCTGGGCACTCGGCCCGGTTTAAATAGCCTCCCGGGAGCTATTTTGGGAGGTGTTGCTGGCACTGAGTGTGTGTGCGTGTGCTGCACTGTCATGCCCCCCGCCCCCGGGTGTGAGCGCATCTGTGGGGCCAGCCCTCGGGGTGCGCAGGCGGAATCCAGCCAGTCTCTGTGACCGGCAGGTCTCTCTGCACCCGGCTCAGCTCCTCCAGGCTCCACGCCGAGGTGAACGAGGCCCGTGGCTGGCGGCATTGGAGGGGGGCATGAGACCGTGCAATGCTGCTGCTCTAGCAGAGAAGGGGCGAGCCTGGGAAGGGGGCCGAGGGGGCTGGGAAGGGGGCTGGGAAGGGGGCCGGGAAGGGGGCCGAGGGGGCTGGGAAGGGGGCCGAGGGGGCTGGGAAGGGGGCCGAGGGGGCTGGGAAGGGGGCTGGGAAGGGGGCCGGGAAGGGGGCCGAGGGGGCTGGGAAGGGGGCCGAGGGGGCTGGGAAGGGGGCTGGGAAGGGGGCCGGGAAGGGGGCCGAGGGGGCTGGGAAGGGGGCCGAGGGGGCTGGGAAGGGGGCTGGGAAGGGGGCCGGGAAGGGGGCCGAGGGGGCTGGGAAGGGGGCCGAGGGGGCTGGGAAGGGGGCCGAGGGAGCTGCCAGAGAGCTCCTGGAGCCGACCAGGATGGGAACGCTCCCTTGGAGCCCAGACCAGGCCTCAGCCAGCCAGTCCTGTGACCTCACCCAGAGACAGTAGGCTGGAAGCCTGTTTCTATGGGGCTTTGCTTTCTTTCCCCCCGGTCGGTGCCCTGGCTGTGGAGATCAAGCCCCTCGTGCTGGGGGGTGGGGCAGGGACACAGCCTCAGAGCCTCGCCGAAAGGCCTTTTCCTTGCGGGGAAGCCGCACGGGCAGTGTAATGCAGGCAAGGGAAGGCTTTGCCTTCCTAACTCTGCCTACACTCCCCGACCCTCCAGGGGGCCAGGAAGGACCGGGCTGGGAGTTAGGAGGGGCTTGGCTCCATGGGGGGAGGTGTTGGTGAAGGGGGGGGGCTCATGTGGAAGGGGCGGGGCGGGGTTTGCCTTCCTCAGCTGCGCCTTCACCTGCCGCCCCTGCGGGAAAGGAATCCCAGCCCCCCACGAGGACTGGGGGCACCCCCAGCGCTGAAACCCACTTCGAGGACAAGACCCTCACAGGGGCTATGAACAGCGCTCAAAGTGGACACATTCGTCACGGGGCCTCTCCTCGCCCAAGCGCTGCAGCCACTGCAGATGCCAATACAGGTGGCACCTCCAAAAACCGGCACTCTCTGGTCTGGCAGGACCCGGGATGCTCCTGGACCAGAAAGCCCGGGAGCCCCTGGGTGGGAGGGCCAGCCAGGGCCGGGGGCAACAGTGTTGGGAGCCTGGGGGCAGCATGGGACTGGGGTTGGAGCCCTTTGGCAGCTCCACAGCAACCCCCATTACATGCAGGGCCAGAGCCCCATGGCAGCCCCATGGAGTATGGGGCCAGAGACAGAATCTACAGTAGTTCCATGGAATGTGGGGCTGGAACCAGAGCCCCACAGCAGCCCCATGGAGTATGGGGCCAGGGCCAGGGCCAGAGGCCCATGGCAGCCCCCAGAGTACGGGGCCAGAGCTGGAACCCCATGGTAGCCCCATGGAGAATGGGTCCAGAGCCAGAGCCCCATGGCAGCCCAGAGCAAGTGGGGCTGGAGCCCCGTTGCAGGAGCAGGAGCCTGGGTTGCCCAGGGTCCCGGCAGCAGCTGGGTGAATAGCCCAGCCAGGTTGCTGGAGGGGCGTGTCTGCTGGGGCAGCCTGCTGGCAGCAGGCGATGGGCTTGGGGGAGGTGGCAGGAGACCTCCCCTGGTCCGGCAAATTCTCGGGTGCCAGACCAGGGAGGTCCAACCTGTACTGAAGATAAGGAGGAGACAGTCTGGACCGGAGGTCTCCAAATGCACAGACCAGCTCCCCCACAAATGGATTGTCCTCAGCCCAACCCCGGAGGGCGCTGCGCTGCTTTGGGGAGAAGCAGCCGGAATACACTAGCCAGGCCTGGCGCTGCTGCATGCAGGCCCAGGCAATGCTGGCGGAAAGGGAGCTGGTTCGGTTCGGGTTGCAGCTGCATATTGCGATTGGAAAACTGCACTTTCCCCCGGCAAAGGCTCAGCCCCAGTGCATGCAGCGGCAGCAAGGAAGAGAGAAGCAGGGGGGCGGGTAATTTGTTGCTATGCCGACATTTCTGTGGCACCCTCGGGGAGAACAAAGACGCCCCCCCAAATATGCAGATGAATCAAACGGTTCTATTTTGTATACAATGTTACTGTGTAATAAGTCGAGCAAGTTTTCTCAGGAAAGCTTGTCGTGTTCTGAACCCGCGCGCTATACCAAGGGTTGGCTCCACACCATGGTTATGAGTTTACGTACTTGTGCATATAAAACTGCTCCTAGTTTGGGCTGCTAAGATCCACTAGAACAGGGAGGAGGAGGACTCAGGACGGGGCCATGACTGGAAGGGACTTTTCCCCCAGCCACTAGAACTAGCTCCAACTAGCGTTGTACAATCTACGAACAGACCCGGGTGAACTATTGACGTTACTAAGAAAACACTGAAACAGTGTGAAAGTAAAAGGAAAACCTGAATGGTGGGAAACTAAGAAAGGAGGGGAGTTTCACCTCCCCGAATAACGATGTCATCACGGCAAGAGGATTAAAAAAAACCCCAACAACCAGACTTGCGTTTTGAAAACCAGCTCTTCGGCATCTATAAGATTCAGAAAAGGGCAACAAAAATGATGAGGGGTTTGGAACGGGTCACATATGAAGAGAGATTGAAAAGGCTAGGAGACTAAGGGGGGATAGGACAGAGGTCTATAAAATCATGACGTGTGTGGAAAAAGTGAATAAGGAAAAGTTATTTACTTATTCCCACAATAGAAGAACTAGGGGTCACCAAATTAATTTAATAGGCAGCAGGTTTAAAACAAACAAAAGGACGTTTTTCTTCACTCAGCGCACAGTCAACCTGTGGAACTCCTCGCCAGAGGATGTGGTGAAGGCCAGAACTTTATCAGGGTTCAAAAAAGAGCTAGATAGATTCATGGAGGTTAGGTCCATCAATGGCTATTAGTCAGGATGGGTAGGAATGGTGTCACTAGCCTCTGTTTCTCTGGAGGTGGGTGACAGGGGAGGGATCATGTGAAGATTACCTGTTGTGTTCCCTCCCTCTGGGGCATCTGGTATTGGCCACTGTTGGCAGACAGGACACTGGGCTGGATGGACCATTGGTCTAACCAAGTACGGCCGTTCTTATGTTCTTACAAAATTTCAATAGCAAGTGATGTGGAAATGTGAATATCAAAGGCAGGGGAAATTGCCTTTGTAGTGTGTTAACTAGTTAAAATCTTTATTCCAGCCCAAGTTGATAGTGTTGAACACATAAATGAATTCCAGTGCTAGGAATGAGACACACCCAGCCTTGCTCAATTAGCTTCATTAACACAAGTCCTACAATTGACAGCTAATGGCTTTTGCTGTGATATATACCTAGGATTCTGCATTTCCACTCCAACTCCTCTGATGAAGTGGGTTTTACCCCACAAAAGCTTATCACCCAGTACATTTGTTAGTCTCTTTGGTGCCACGGGCCAGCTCTTCAACAAAAGAGGGAGCAATTTGACAGTGCGCATGCGATGGAGGCAGCATTTACACGTGCCGCCAAATGGCTCAAGTTCTCAGCATCACGGAGCGCTCCTCAGGATTCCAGTGAATACCAGCAGCTCCAGACACGCCGCAGTCTGGCTGGTGCAACCAGCGGTAAATTGCAGAGGAGACGTTCTGAGAACTCCCACGTCCCACGAGAGCGTGTCAGCAACGCATTCCACCCATGCGCCAGGCTCCCGGAGACGGGGATCGGGGTGCGCTTTGGCCGATGTGCTCGGATGGGAGACTGAAGAGGTGAAATCAGAAATGGCTGTTCTTCAAGCAGGGGCGTAGCTGCAGCCCATCCGCTTAGCGTCCATGTCCACCCAAAGCAGGGGCGTGGTGCTGCCTCAGTGGCCCGCAGCATCACTCGGGTACCTGAAATCCACGGGCATCAGGATCAGGAAGGGGGCGTGGCGCTGTGGGCGGGGCCGAGCTAGTGGAGTGTCGACGGGCAGAATTGAACTTGGGACCTCTGGAGCTTCGTGGATGAACCTCTCCAGCATGAGCTAAAAAGCCAGCGGGCCCTCTGCGAAGGCAGCACACTCATCCTCCCTCTCTGAGTGGTCTCAGTGCCGCGCCCAGGGGGAGTGCGGGTTACACTAGCACAGTCTGTCATCAGCTGTCCACCTAGAAGCTGGGCCCTAAATTTCCACCCCACCTACGCCTGTGACTCAAAGCACAGCTAGGCTGCGTCTAGATTGGCATGATTTTCCGGAAATGCTTTTAACGGAAAAGTTTTCCAATAAAAGCATTTTCGGAACAGAGCATCTAGATTGGCACAGACGCTTTTCCGCAATTCGGACACCATGCACCAGGGAGAAACCAACATCAGTTTACGGGCAGGTTGCGGCGTCACATCACACCTACGGCACACTGCTCTGGGCCAGGCCGACTCGGTTTCCAAAGCTTGGCCGTTACCCGGCGCCCGAGCACATCAGTCGGTCCGTTTCCCCCCCGATTGTACAAAATTAAAAAGAAGGTTCGGACGGACCCTGAGTTTCTTCGCTTAGTAAGTGAATGTCTGTGGGCACCCGCAACTCGCCCCCCTCCCCTGCGCCACCGGTGTCCTATCGACAGGCCGGCTATGGCCCTGTTGGGCCCCGGCCCTGCAGCGCAGTAGGGGAATGAAGTTGGCCTCCTTCCCAGCGGCCCAGGGGGCGGGGGCCCATCAAAGCCACTGGGATTAGCCAGGCATGCCCAGCACCCAGTTAACCGCACCTGACCGGGCAGCAGCTGATCCGGGTGCTGTCCCAGCCAGCCTTGGGAGACAGATTACCCGCTGGGCGCGCTGCCCTGTGCCCTGTGCCATTCCCCCCCCCCCCCCCAACACAGAGGTTAATGCAATTAGTGGGGGGCGGGTGATTTTGTGCCTAGCCCCTCCCTGCTCACTTCTACACCTCCCCTGGCAGATCACACTCTGGGTGCCAACAGACCAGCTGCACAGCCAGAGCGGGGGGAGGGGGGTCTATGTGGGGGGGCAAGAGGAGGAGCTTGAGAAGGGGGGGCAGGGCAGCACTTGCGGGTTTGCTAACAGAACCGCTGTGAATCCAGGGGAGCCGTCGCAACGTGCAAGGGGGACCCCCCCCCGATTTTTCCCACTCCCCTGGGCGCTGCCCCATTCCCGCTTCATCCCCCCCCGCGTCCTGCCTCCTCCCACGTCCCATGGCACGAGGGGGATCTCAGCCATGCGCACCCCCCGAGCAATGCGGCGACGCAGCCAGCAGCCTGTCAGCGCCTGGCCCTGTGCAGAGAAATCCTCCTCCCGGCGCCCGGCCCGGCGGCTGGCAATGCCCGGGCTGCGGCTCAGGCGGCACAGCCAGCCGGGCCCTGTCATGACCGCACAGCCCCCCCCACCCCCACCCCGTGGCCAGGCTGAGCCCCAGCCCTGCAGAGTGTTGGGAGGGCAGGGGCGGGCCCCGGCTATTCTGGGCCCCTGCCCGGCCACTCAGGGGCCCACTGCTGCCCTCCTGCACTGACCCACCACACCCTGCAAGGGGGCGGCTGGAGGAGCCCTGCTCCCCCCACCCCAGGGTGCTCCTCCTGCCCCTGCCCCCCCTCGGTGTCACGAGCCCGGAGCCCAGCAGCTAACACGAGATGCACCGGGGCAAAGCTGCCCACAGGCTTGTGTGCGAGGGGCGCCCGGCGCCCGGCTACCCCAGTGTGCTCGCCCCCGGGGCCGCAGCGGTGTAACCGCCGCCAGACGGCCCCGCCGCGGGCCACGGCCCTGCCCTCCCCTTGGGGCTGTTGGTTCAGGCTCGCTGCAGGCTCAGGCAGGCGGCAGCAGGGACCGGCCCCCCCTCCCCTTCCCTCCTCCCCCCCCTCCCGGGGTAACAGTTTTGCATTTTTCTTCGCCCCCTTGAGGGCTGGCAATAGGGTTGCTTTGGGTTTTAGAGCAAAACTCTCCGCCCATGACTCCAATGTGGGGCAGGGAACCTCTTTTGGGTCGGGGGGGGGGGCGCTGACACCCAGAAAAATCACGGGGGGGCTGCACGCAAATGAGGCAAAGCCAAAAAACCCCCCCAACCCCCCCACTGACGGGCCCCGACTGAGACAGACCCTCCCCCCGTTCCCCTCGCACCCCAGAGCCTAGGGGGGCCCAGCGGGGGAGAGGGTGGGGAGGGGGGCGAGACCGCTAACGCTGGGGGGGGAGGGCCCAACCAAGCCTCTGGCAAGCTGGCAGCTGGATCTGGCCCCCAGGCCTTATGTTCCCCCCCCAGACACGGGCTTGTGAGCGCCCCTTCTGGGGGTCACATTCTCTCCACCCCCCCAGCCCCCCCACTAATGCACCTTGTGCACGGGGCTGCTGGGCCCGGTGGACCAGAGTCATGTTGACTCCGGGCCGGGGTGGGGGAGAAGTACGGGGGGGGGGACCCTTTTGTCGGGGGTGGAACGGCCCTTCCGGACCCCAGCTCTGCCCTCCCGGCGGCACCGCTCCCCCGTGTCTCTGCAGCCGGGGGCTGGAACGCGGCCGTGGGAGGAGACCGCTCATCTCAGGGCGGTGCATGGAGCCAGGCTGCCCGTTTGCTGCTCCGTGCTCTTTGGACCGCCCCCCCCCAGCGCTAGACGGGGGATCGACCCCCAATGCTGTGCAGGGCCCCCCCGCGAGCCCCCCCCCCCGGCGGGGACACACGATCCTACCCGCGCGCCGTTCCGCGCGTACAGCCGCTAACGAGTCATTCGTTACAATTAGCGTAAGGGACGGACCGGCCTGGTCGGGTGGGGGCCTGGTCTGGGTGGAGGGGGCCAGGGGGCTGCAAGGGGGGGCGCTGAGAGGGGGGAGGGGGGATTGTCAGAGAAGCCACATCACGAAAGTGGAAACACCCTCCCCCTCCCCCCCCCCCCGGGACCACGACCCCAGCAAACCCGGCTTGTGTGATTGACGTTTATGACACTGGAATGACCCCCCCCCCCCACCCCCCGTGCCATGGCCAAGACATGCTCCGAGCCGCCCGCCGGGCCGGGTAACGCTCACGCAGGAGCCGGGACGGGGGGAAGCCGCCGCTGCGTTCCACCCCAGAGGTGGCTGCATAGAACCCCCACGCTACAGGCACCCCCAGCCCCTCGCTCCCAACAGGCCGGCAGCTCCGCCCCAGGCAGCCTGAGCCCAGCTTGGGGAGGGGGCTGCAGGGGTAAGAGGGCAGCCGGGGGCCGAGAACCCCCCGCCCAGCCCTGCCCATTCCCCGCCAGCTCTCAGCCTCAGCGCGGCTCCCCCCCCGGGCAGTGTCACTCCATGAGCTTGACCAGCAGGGACTCTTCATCCAGCACCACGGCCTCCTCCTCCTCCTCCTCCTCCTCCAGGTGGGCTCCCGGGCTGAGCGTCACTAGCACGGCCTCCGCGCTGGGGGGCTCGTCCTCGCTTGGGGCCCCCTCCTCTGCCTGCAGGGGGTAGTACCGCCGGGCGGCGGAGAGGAAGTCATCCCCTGCGTCCAGGATGAGCAGCCGGTCCTGGGGAGGGGAGACAGCCATGCTGGGATGGGGGGAGGCAGCTGGGGGGGGCAAAGGACTAGGACTAAGGCTGCCCAGCTCTGGAGGCAGCACAGAGGTGAAGTTGGCAAAACTGTGACCCTCCCCAAATCACCTTCTGAGCCCCCGCAACTCCCCTTAGGGGCAGGACCCCCCTCTGAGAAACACGCGTCTCCCTCTTGAATCTGTGTCACCTAAGGGAGAAGCCCGCACAAGACCTGATTTCATAGGAAGCCAGCAGATTTCATGGTCCGTGAGGCGTGTTGCAGGGCTGGGAATTTGCTAGGGTGCCAACGGCGACCAGCAGAAGGGACCCACATCCCCCTGACCCATCAGCAATGTTCCCACAAAGAGTTTCCATCTGTGTGTGGAATAAATGTTGTGATGTGCACCAAGGCATGTGCAGATGTGCACCACCTAGAGAAACACATTCTGCTGGCTGTGCTCAGCTGTGTGTGCCCATCAGCTGAGCGGCACCTGGACCGCTCCTGGGCAGCCGCGCAAGCGCTCAGCTTCCAGGGAACACTGCCCATCATCCCTCCCTGCAGTTGCAAACTCCGTACTCGGCAGGGGGATTGCAGCGGGGGAGGTTTCACTCCCCTCCAGACACAGAGCCTGGGGGCTGCTCCTGGGTGGGGGAAGGACGTTGCTGGGGCAGCCCCCTCCCCACTGCCCCACGCACCAGCACGAAGAGGTATCTCTCGGGGAGGCTGCAGTGGCGGTCGAAGAGGCTGGTCTGCTCGGCCAGGGCGGCGAGGAGCTGGCGGGCCCGCAGGGGCTGGCACAGGGAGCTGTAGGAGGCCATGGAGGTGACGTCGAGCAGGCCGTCTGCCTCGGTGCTGAACCCTGCACGGGGACGGGAGGAAGGAGGCCTCTGAGCCCACAGGAGTCCAGGCTTGTGCTGTGTGGGCCACAGATAAGAACCTACTACTGCTACCAGCCGGAGGGCTGGTGTCCTGGAGACTGCTCAGGAGAGGCAGGGTGAAGTTTGCTCTCTGGGCCCGACAGTGTGTGCGCCGTGGGGCCTGCAGCCCGTTGAACGAGCCCCTCTCGGCCATGTTGCCTGTGGGGACAGGGCCCCACACATTGGGGCGGGGACAGTGTCCTTCCCCTCCCCCCCATTCTGCAGGGAGGTGGGTGCCGTACCCAAGGCCTCGAGGATCTGTCTCCAGCGGTCCTTCACCTCGCGGCGGATCTGGCGGTGGGCGCTGATGTCGAAGCTCAGCCGGCGGTAGCCCTATGGAGAGGGACCGTCGGGCGGGGAGGGGTCAGGCCCAGGAAATCCAACGGCGCCAGCTCTCCCCCGCGGCCCGGTGCTGCTGCCTCGCCCTCACCCTGCTCCCAGGCTGGTGTGGGAGACGGGTGGGGCGTTCCACAGGGCAGCCTGCACGCCTGGGTTCTCTTCCTGGCTCCGGGAAGGGAAGGGGCTCTGGAGTTTGGGACTGCGGGGGCTGGGAAGTAGCTGTCCTGGAGTCCAGTCGCCGCACTCACTCCACTATGTGCCCTGGGCTGAGCGGCACCCTCGCCGTGCCTCAGTTTCCCCAACGACACAGCGGCGCTCCTTATTGTGAAGGCTAGGAGGAACCAGGAGCAGAGCATCCTGAGCAGGGCAGGGCATTTCAGAGCCTGGTAGGGCATTTCAGAGCCAGCCAGAGCGCAATCTGCCCCCCCAGCCCAGCTGTGTGCCTCAAGGGTCTTACACAGCTCTGCACTCACTCCTCTAGGGGAGTCATGTCCCAGTAGCACCTGGAGGTGCTCAGGGAGAGCAGGACCCTTCCCAGACAGCCCAATTCTGAACCGTACCCAGGCTAAGCAGTGCGACTGGGAGGGGAAACTGAGGCAGAGTGGGGGCATGGACTTGTTAAAGGTCAGGGCAGAGGCAGACACGCCCAATAGGCAGGGCTGCCGGGGCCCCCGGTGGTGCCCTCCACCCTGCGCCACCCCTGGGAAGCAGCAAGCTCCCTTCAGCAACTCCCAAGGGCCAGGGGGAGGGAGGGCACCGACCTCGGAGCCCCGGCGCAGCTTGGCCCGTTTCTGCAGCAGGTTGTAGAGCTCGCGGTCGTCGTCCCGCTCCATGTGGGTGTCGTCCGCCGGCTCGTTCCACAGGTTGGTGGCTTGGGCCCGTTTGCGCTTCCCGAGCTGGTCGAAATACCGGAGCATCTCACTGCAACGAGAGGAGAGCGGGCCCGGGCGAGAGAGCGGGGGGGCTGGGCCAGGCCGGGGGCTCGGGGCCGGGCTGGGGGCTCGGGCGCCGGGCCGGGGGCTCGGGCGCCAGCGGAGGCAGCCGGCTCAGAGAGATGTTGCAGCGCACAAAAGCTACACGCGCTAGTCTGGACGACTTCTTTTTGCGGAAACAGATGAACCCGGCTTCCCCTCCGCACTCAGCCTAGGGCACCGGGTTCTCTCACGGCCCTGGTGAAGAAAATGTCAATGCCGGGCCCCAGCATGACGTGACTAGAGGGCAGGCCCCTGGGTGGGCTGAGGAGGAGAGCTTTGGGGCGGGACGTGGGGGGGTCCAGCTTTGGCAGGGGGCAGAAGGGGCTGACCTTGAGCTGCTCCCAGTCAGTGGTACAGCAGGGGGGTTCAGGCAGCCTCCTGCCTCCCCTGGCCCCACAGATCATGCTGCGCCCCAGAAGCAGCCGCAGCAGGTTCCCAGCCAATGTGAGCGCAGAGCTAGTGCTCAGGGCAGGGGCAGTGCACGGAGCCCTGTGCGCTCCCTCACCCACCTAGGAGCTGGGCCTGTTGCCGGCCGCTTCTGGGGCACAGCATAGTCTATGGTGCCAGGCCAGGCAGGGAGCTGCCTTAGCCCCCCGCTGCTCACCTGTTCCCCCTGCAGCCATGAGCCCCCGGGCCCGACCTCCCACCAGTGCTGGGGCATGCCCCTCCCCCTCCCCCCACACTCATGTGGCCGGGGGGGGGAGAGGAGAAAATAGGGGGAGCTCCTGTCCCCACCTCCAAGAGACAGTTGAGCCTGCAGGAAAATCTCTTGGGGTCACTGGCATGGGGCAGGCGGGTACCAACATGGGTAGACCAAGGCTTCTTGCCCCAGGTGCCGGGGGGAGGGATAAAAAGGGGAGGCCTGAAAAGCCCCCTCGATCTTTGTGGGGTACGCGCCCGCGGGAGAGAGCCCAGCTCCGGGGTGGCAGCAGCAGAAACTCTCCCTCTGCAAATCCCGAGGCACGTGGGTGGCTGGGGGCCCCAGTATGGTCGCCCCCCCGGCGTTCCCTCAGCCCCCCACCAGAGATACCACCCGCCTTCCAGGGGGGGCTCCAACCTTTCTGAGCCCGAGATCACTTTTTGATCTATCTCCATATAAATACCCTGGCCCCGCCTCCTTCCCGCCCCTTTTCCAAGGCCCCGCCCCCGCTCTCTCCATCCTCCCTCACTTTCCCCAGGCTGGGGCAGCGGGTTGGAGGGCAGGCTCTGGTTTTGGGTTAAGGGATCTGGAGCGTGCGAGGGGCTCTGAGCAGTGGGGATGGAGGAGGTTCTAGGTGCCGGCTCTGGGAGGGCGTTGGGATGCAGGGGGGCTCAGGGCTAGCACAAGGAGGGGGGTTCATGACTAGGGGAGGAGCTTGGGATGTAGGCTCCAGCTGGGCGGCGCAGTGGGGCTAAGGCAGGGTCACCCCTGCCCTGGCCCTGCCCCATTCCCCAAGGCAGCCAGCAAACTCCCTCCCAGCCCGTTGTGCCCCCTCTGCTGGGTGGAGAAAGGATACAGGGTGGGAGGGGCACCTTGACATCAATCTCCCCCCCCCCCACCCTGCCCTGCCCTGCCCTGCCCAGCAAGCAGGAGGCTCCCAGGGGCAGGGGCAGGGGCAGGGGCAGGAGATGTGCAGCAGCAGGGGGAGGGGCAGCTGAAGTGCCAGCACTTGGCTTGGCCAAACCAGTCAGGATCCCCTGTGAGAGGCTCCAAGATCGACTGGCAGATCCCGATCGACTGGCTGGTGCCCCTGCTCTAGGGCAGCGGGTCTCACGCATGGTCTGCAACCAGCCTGCAGGTGGGCCGTGGGCTCGCCCCTCCCCCCACCAGCGCTGGCTTCCCGCCCAACCTCCCAGGCACCCCCCCCCATTTTGTCATCATGGTGGTGGGCTGGGGGTCCGCAGAGAGGTCTGCATTGAGCAGGGTGGGCTGCGGGCCAAAACGTTTGAGAGCCTCTGGACTAGAGGGAAGGGGGGCAAAGGTGATTAGGAAGTGGGGGTCAGAGGCATCTGCCAGGCAGCCCTGAGTGCATCTTCCCCCATCCTGGGGGCTGCCACATCTTGCTGCTCTGCCACACGCTTAGGGCCAGGCCCCCAGGGCAGAAATGCGGCTGGCTCTGGTGTGGAGCACGGCCGCTCCGGAACAGCACTGGGACACCCAGCATAGAGCCAGGCGTGCCGGGGTGACACCGGCCGCAGGGGTGGGACGGGAGACAGCAGGACGCGAGGCAGAACGTCAGTTGTTAAAAGCCACGGGCCTAAAGTTCTCCGCTCTGCCCAAAAGCAACATGGGACTTTTCATAGCCCCCTCGCCCCGGGTTTGAAGGTGGAGGGGGCTGCAGCACCAGGCTGTGAAGTCAAAGGACTCTACTGCTCAGGGCCGCTTCCTCAGTTCCCAGTCGTGCAGAACAGAGGGGAGGGCAGGATACGAGGGAACTTTTTCGGGTCAGGGGGCCACACGTGAGAAGCAAAAAACCCCCCAAACTCCAACGTCGCGGGGCCCCCGACGAAGCAGGAAGACCCTCCCCCCGTTCCCCTCGCGCACCAGAGCCTGGCAGGTTGTGGGGGACCCGGAGGCTCTGGGGGAGGTTCCAGAGTTAGGGTCTGGGGGGGAGGGTGCAAGAGCTTCGGGGAGAGGAATCTAGGCAGGCCGGGGGCCGGATCCGGCCGAGGGGCCAGATGGTTTAAAGCACCGAACAGGACGCGGTGCCACCCCTAGCTTAGCCACACCCATCAACCCTTGCTGGAGGCCTCAGTTTCCCCACCGAGATGGCAGCTAATTATTCGGGGAGAGGACTGCCCCTCGCCCCACGCAGCCTCCCCCAATTAATTACCTGAGCAGCGGGTTGCTCTCGGGCTCTTCTTGGACGCAGGCGCAACAGCAGAGCTGGTGCCAGACATCCATCCTGCCGGCGTCTAAGTGTCCATGGGGAGCACGCCAGGCCGCCAGCGCATCTCGGCAGAGCAACGGCTCTGGGGAAGGGCGAGGGGGGAACTCCGTGTCCCTCGGTTTCAGAAAAAGGCAAGTCATAAGCCCTGGTCATGTGAGAGGCCCCCTTCAGCAGGGCAGGCTGCCCGGAGCAAGGGGACGGCCGCCCGGCTAACCAGGAGGTTTTCTGCCTCGCTGGAGGTTACAGCGCAATGAAAGCGGGGTTGTTCCTCTCCTCGCACAGAGCAAACCCGTGGTGCGAATGGCTGGGAATCCCCCTCAGGCCTGGCTGGGGGATTCACGCCCGGGAAGGACAGGCAAGGCTGGGATGTCCTCTCGCCAAGGGCCTCTTGGGAGGAGCAGCTGGGCCCTGGTGGGATAGGGGCTGTCGGCCGACATTCAGGGCTTGCCAGCCGGGCAGGACAAGCCGGCTCAGGCCACCGAGCTGTCCCTGGAGAAATCGGTCTTCCCCATGGCTTTTGCCCACGTAGGAGCGTGCATGGGCGTGATCCACGGTGTTCTCCTCGCACGAGGGCTGTCCCGTCGGCCCCCGCGCTCGTGTCCCCTCACGCTCACGGCTCCGTTAGCCGCCCTCATCCCCTCCACCTCCAAAAGGTGGCGACCCTGCTGGAGACCCGTCCGGGGGCAAAGGGATGCCGAGGTCGGAGGAAGCCGGGCGCCTGAGTCTGGAAAAAGCCCTCGCACCCACCTTAGCACAGCAGGGGGCAGCGTTCCCCCCCCCAGCCCGGATGCGGCACCTTGTCCTGCGCCCTGCTGAGCAGAATCCCGCCAGACGCACGCGCCTTCCCCTGCACCCGAGAACTGCAGGATGCACCCGATACCGGGAGTCACTGTTCCCTGGCCCCCCAGTTACCCCGAGGGCGGGAGCAGGGGGGGAAGCTCCCTCCGCCGCGGGCAGGATGCAGCATTAGCTGCCCCCTGCTCGGAAGGCCCAAAGACAGGTCGGCTGCGAAGTTCAGCTGACCTGGCTTCTTGGCCGCGCTGCGGTGGGGTCTGGGTTATGGGCTTGTTTCACGAAGAGGGGCCAGAGGCAGCTGTGGGGCACGGAGGGGCAGTTCCGGAGCCTCCGGCGATGCCTCTGGACCAAGCAGGGCTGAAGGGGCGCAGCCACCGTCTTCATCACTCCCCACGCCAGAAGCTGCAAAATGCAGGCCAGGGTGCCCAGAGGCCCTCTGCTCATTTCCCCACCGACCAGCCTCCTACCCAGCCCCGGGCACCATCGTCCCAGGCCCCAGCGAGATCCCGGGCCCAGCAGGATCCCAAGCATGTTACCCAAACAGTGGGGGAGAGGCAGGGAAACCAGGCACAGGGAAAGAGATCGGTTTGCTCCGCATTCCCAGCCCTCTGCCGCTAGCCACTGGACCACACTGCCCGAAGCAGGGCCCCAGCCATAAAAGGCAGCCCCAGCGCCTCCCCTGCCCACGTTAACGCGACTGGCGATCAGCAACGGGCCACCGAATGGGCCACGAGAGCGGCCTCCACCTCCGTGGGCCGCAGGCTCGTCGGAACCAAGACGGGCTCCCGCCGTGGAGGGAAGCCAGCAGAATCCGGCCAGCCCGTGGGTGGGGAACGGTAACAGAACGTCTCATGGGCCGCAGGCTGCCCAGCTCCAGAGCCAAGCAGCAGGGGGCAGACCTGCCACTTGGGTCTGTCGTTACCCCCGGGCACCCGGGGCCCTTCTGCCTGGTGAACCACCCCACCCCCTTCTGCGCCTCCCTGCCCGGCCCTGCTCCGGGACAGGGCGGCTGCACCCGCTTTAGCATGGCTGCTCGCCGGGTGACAGCCGAGCGTGGGGCGCGGCGTAACCGGGCGACACACGTCAAAGGCTCTTCTCGGCTGTAGGGTTTTATTGGACGAAGGTACAAAGGGTCCAGGCAGCAGGTTAGTTGAGCGACACCCCCCCGGGGTGGAAAAACCCGAACACTCGCGTCACGCCGAGACCTGCGCCGGGCGGGGGACGAGCCAGCGGCGTGGTCAGCGCAGGGAGCGGACGGAAGACGGGAGGGGTTTCATGGTGCAACCAGCGAACAAGCAGAGGTTCCTATTTCTTGCGCCCCGGCTCACGAGCATTCGCCCACAGCAGGGGACTGCACTTGCTTCGAAAACCCCGGCGCCCCCTTGGAAGCCCAAGAGCCGACGCCTTCCCCTCCCCTCCCCGCCAGCCAAGGTTGCTCCCTCTGGGCTGAAATGTCTCCTCGAAGGCGGCCGTCCTTCTGAACGTAGATCCATTCCCGGCCCACGGGGGCCAGCACGCTCGGCTAAGCCTCCCTGTCAGAGCCCCTGAGCGGGGCTCTAGGGACAGGCAAAGAGCTTCAACAGCCAGCTAAGAACCGGGGTGGGGGCTCTCTGACTAGTGTTTATGGGGGGCGGGTTGCTTGGGGTGCCCTTCCCCCAGGCCTGGTCCCACTGCAGACCCACGGCTGGGCTGTACAGCTTTTTAGCGTGGCTGCAGGGTACGTCACAGCCCTTTGTGGACCCCACATGAGGATCAGCAGCAATACCGGGGCAAAAAGTGGGTGCCAGTGGGGGAGGGCCCCCCTCTGGCCGGGCACTTCATTCTTAACCGTTTGCCTGCTTGGCTCAAGAGCAGGGGATGTAGAGAACCTCACCCTCTTCCCAAGCTGCACTAAACCGCCCTGGATCAGCGTGCGCCCGCGTCCCAAGCCCCGGCAGGCGAGGAATGACAAGGGGCAGCCAAGTGCCCACCGGGCGTGACCAGCCAGCAGAGCAGCAGCCAAGGCTGGGGAACACGCCCCCAGTAGGGGTCCGTTTCCCACAGTCGCCGTTCCACCCTTCCGAGCGGCGCCATGAACCGGGATGCCTGGCTCCGCCTTCCCCTCGCCGCCGCAAGGCGTCTCAGGGAGGGCGGTCGCTCCAGGCGCATGAGAGTCACAGACGATCCGCAGAACATTTTAAAAAACGGACGGGAGACAAATGGGAGGGCTGGGGAGGGGGGGTATCCAGCCAGGACCCGCCCCCGCTGCAGGCGGTGGAGGGGGAAACCATGATCAGTAGGGCTTTTAGCATAGAGTTCGGTCCAAACAGGCTCTGTCAATTCCCACAGCTGCTCAGTGAGTTTGATCCTTGATTGGAGGGGTGATGAGGGAGGGACGCCTCTTCCTGCGCGCCTGTAAAGTCTGTGCGGGGTTCGCCACCCCCCGGCGCAAGGTCTGGCCCAGCCGTTCCTGGGGGAGGGAAGAGGCTGCAGTCCCTGTCCGATGCCTGGAACGGGTTCCCCACTTGGCCGGCGGCCAGGTAAAAAGGCCCCGAGGAGCGGCAGGCCGGGCTCTCAGGACCTGCCCGAGATCTCACCGACCCGCTGCCGGAGGTGGAAGGTGAACTCGAACATCGTGGCTGCCAGGCTCTGATGGATAAGATAGCGGGGAAGCCGACCCTACGGAAAACAAGACACAAACACTGGGTTTATGTTGCTGGCAAAGTGCATCCGCGGTTCCTATCCCGGGGTTTGGCACCGGTCCGGTCCAGAGGGTGCCGGACGAAGGAGGTTCAACCAGTAAGACACAGGCTGTCCCTGGCACACCGTTGGGATTGATCCACGGACATTTCAGAGGCGTTGGTTTTATAGCACAGCAGCAGAACAAATTCACCGGAGCCCTCCGCCTGCATCACAAAGGATGCAGCCAGGAGTCAGTTTCGCAGGCGTTGCTTCGGGAGCAGGGGGACCGCCAGGAGGGATGGACCCTGGCTTGGTACCCGGTCTCCGACAGCGGCCAGCCCCAGGCTGGCGTGAGCCACACGAAAGGCCATTAGGACTCGCTTGCCTGCGGCAGAAGTTTCTTCCTGGCAGGCAGTTGAGGCTGTCGCACGGCCCAGGCGGGCTGCCACGACCCTTTGCCATCAGCTGGGTGCTGCTGAGGCTGAACAAATTCAGAGCCAGTTCCCATCCAGGGAACCAGGACACAGAGCCCTGGGCACATCAGCCTGAGTGGGAGGTGCAGCTGGTTTGTGGCTGCTCTTGCTCTACCCCCCGATTTCATCCCCCAGCCGGACAGTGGATTTTTCAAGTGCTTTTCCGTCACCGTTAAGCAGCGGCGCAGCCAATCGGCTCCCCCCGATGAAGATGAATGAGGCCTTTGTGCTGCCCTGCTGCAGCAGCGGGTTACCACGTCAACCACCAAGGCTTCTGTACGCTGCCCGGGTCCGAGTGGACAGCAGGGTCCCAGCCCTGCAGCGCCCACCTCCGGATGGGAGCGTGGAAGGTGCCTGTCGCCAGGGGTGCAGACACTACCTCCAGGAGGGCCGGGAGAGGCCGTTTGTATCGCGGGCGGCTAGACACAAGGGTGGGCAGGCGGCAGGACAGCAAGATCAACTGTTGACTTCTGCTCCCTGCAGGAACGCACAGTCCCTCTCGCTGCATGTCTGCTCTGCACGGCGCTGAGGCCACCATTTGGTTTGGGGGACCCGGTTTGGCAGACCTGCAAGGGGCTGGATGTTCCCACAGGGCTCAGCACCTGCCCCTGGAAGAATCAGGCCCTGTTAAGGTGTCCCAAGCCCGGCGCCCAAAGTCGTTTTCGAACGTGGCTGCTGCACCCACGTGGCCAACCCTCCACAGCTTCGGCGCCGGGCTGCAGCCCAGCTGCCACGGGGACCAGGTGCATGAAAGGCGGGTTTGGCGGCCGCTTCCTGCCAGAGCATTGAGCCTTCCTGGACGGGGATTAGCGCTCACAGCTTGCAAGTCTTGAGGGAGCCAGGCCCCCCCATGGGCGAGGGAGCCCTGGGCGCAGGGGGAACCCGCTTTACCTTGAGGTCTGTGTTGAGGATCCAGACGAAGGTGCACACTTTGGGATTGTTGGCACATTTCAGGACGATGAAGCCTCCTGGCCCATTCTCGCCCCTGGGAAAAGGAACGGCACAAAGAGGGCACGGCTGTGAGGCTCTGTGGACTCGAGGGAGCAACCACAGACACTGCCGGGCAGCCGCACCCGCGCCGCACAGAGACACCGGCACAGTTTAACGATCCATTACATGGAGGAGGGAGAAAAATTATTCCCCTGGGCCTCTGAGGACCGGACAAGGAGCAAGGGGCTTAAACTGCAGCCAGGGAGGTTGAGGTTGGACATTAGGAAAAACTTCCCATCAGGGGGTCAAACACTGGGATAAATTGCCTGGGGGGGGGGGGTTGTGGAATCTCCATCCCTGGAGATATTGAAGAGCAGGTTGGACACACACCTGGCAGGGATGCTCTAGATCAGGGCCGAGGAACCTTTTTTGGGTCAGGGGCTGCTGACCCACAGAAAAATCAGTCGGGGGCCGTAGACAAAACCAAACCAAATCCTCACTGACGTGGCCCCTGACTGAGAAGGCGCAAGACCCTCCCTGCATTCCCCTCGCACCCCAGCCTAGGGGGCCCAGCCTAGTGGATGGTGTGTGCTCCAGCCCTATAGCGGGGCGGGGGGCCCTGAGCCCCGGATCCAGGCAAGCTGGGGGCCACATCCAGCCCCTGGGCCTTAGGTTCCCCACTCCTGATCTAGACCGTGCGTGGTCCTGCGGTGAGGGCCGGGGGCTGGACTTGACCTCTCGAGGTCCCTTCCAGTTTTAGGATTCATAGTCGGGTGCCCCAAGAGGCAGGAAGTCAGTGCTGGAGCAGTCCCTGGGCAAACCTAACTAGGCAGCAAACTGGGGAGGTTGTGCTGCCCGAGAAGGCCACGTCTTCAGCTGCCACGTGGAGAGTCACTCTCATCTGACGCCTTCAGCTTTTTCTTTCCCAGCAGATGGGTGCAGCGAGGCCCAGAGGCCTGGGTGGGGCCTAGTGGGCTTGTCCACGCCACTACACGCCCTGCCACCTCCACCAACGCCCGCCGACACGCCCAACAGGCGGCAGACTCCCCTCCGCGCCTGGCGGGGCCACTACGGCCGTATTTGCCCACACGGCAAGTGCTGCCTTGTTGCACAGCTGCTCTGTGGACAGGGGGCCTTGAGTCTCCGCCGGCTGCTGGAGGGGAGGGTGCGTGTGTCTGTCTCACCAGCGCGAGTCGCTGGACACGCCCTTTTTAGGGTTGCCAGATGGTTTAACCAAAAATACCGAACACTCCCCCCCCCAAAAAAAACCTCCAACACTGTTGAGAAAAAAAAGGGGGGGGGAGACCAAAGTTGAGCAAAAAAAGGACCCTGACAATTTAAAAACAAACAAACAAAAAAAACCAGCATGGCCCCTTTAAGGCCTTTGGGGCCTTTTTTTGCTGGCGGACATCTTGTTTTCCTCCATGCCAGAAGACAGCTTCCCTGCAGAACCAGGTAAGCGGAGGGGAAGGGGGCCCCGGTTGCTGAGTGTGTAGGGTTGCCAGGTGTCTGGTATTTTCACCTCCTGGCTGGGGAGGGGGGAGAATAATCAGAAAATACTGGACATTTTAGGTGTCCGGTATTTTCTGATTTTTTTTTAACCGGACAGGAGGCGAAAATACCGGATTGTCCGGGTCAATACCGGACACCTGGCAGCCCTGTCCCCTTGCTGATCGCTGTGAGAACCACACCCCATGGGGTCGGGGCAGCGACGGCTGGGCAGCTTGGTCACCACTCTTGGGCTGCCTGGTGGGGCAGAGCCCGCCTACGGACCCAGCCCGGACTTGTGACGAAAGGCGAGAGGCCCCCGCCCTTCCAGGTGGGATCAAGAGCAGGGACACGGCGCCGCGTCTCTGCTTCACGCCAGGAGGGATTTCTGCTGGCTACAGCCTTAAAAACAAAAAGTCTCGAGGCCTGAAAAGCCCCAGTGCCTTCATAGACGGGAGGCCGGGCCTGAGCCTGGGCGTTAAATGTCAATGACTCTGATCCGATTACTCAGAAAAACAAAGTCAGGGAGCGAGGCGCTGAGCTGCTGACCCTCCACCTGAGGCGCTGCCTGACTGTAACAAAGAGGCCTTGTCGGAAGAGATGCAGAGCCAGATTAATGTATCACAAGGCTGCCGGCCACTGGAGTTTGG
Organism: Pelodiscus sinensis; assembly: GCF_049634645.1. Classification (NCBI taxonomy): domain Eukaryota; kingdom Metazoa; phylum Chordata; order Testudines; family Trionychidae; genus Pelodiscus; species Pelodiscus sinensis. The sequence goes on from NC_134739.1 coordinate 11,618,030, forward strand.
GAGGGGAGAACGGCTGGAGAGCTTGGCAAGTGCTGCAAGTGAGGTTCCCCGCCTATGGAAGCACCCTCTGTTTACACCCCACGCTCCCTCCCTCTGGGTCCCGGGGCCTGTATTAGAACCATGCAGAACCCCAGGGCACGCGCCTGACAGACAAAACACATGATGAGTCCAGCGGCTTATTCCCCCTTTGAAGTTGCGATTGTCCGCCTGTGACAGCTCATTCCATGTGGAGTCAGCCGGCTGTCCCCACCCACATGCTGAGCGCGCGCCGATTGTTCTCTACACAAAGGAAGAGGGACACAGGAAGCAGGATACAGTGCCACAGACACATTGGCTGCCAGAGTTTTTGTAAAGTTGGCTGTTTCCATTTCAGTGTCAAGAAAAGGTCCCCCCCCTCCAGCTTCCTTCTTTAAACTCAAGTGTCTGTTTGCACTGAACAGATAATATTCCACAGGAGCATGAGTGATCTGGAAAAAACCACCCAACCAGACATTTCCCCGTGCCACTAATCCAAACTCTCACCTGACGTATTTGGACAGCGGAGGCTTCAAGCTGTGAGTGGTTGACATCCCTGAGGAAATATAGCGGTCTCGCCTTCTTTCAATGCGACGCACGTTTACAAAGTCCCTAAGGAAATACGGGGGGGAGGAATATAGGAACGGCCACAGTGGGTCAGACCAAAGGTACATCCAGCCCAGTGTCCTGTCGGCCGACAGTGGCCAATGCCAAATGCCCCAGAGGGAGGGAACACAACAGGTAATCCTCACATGATCCCTCCCCTGTCACCCACCGCCAGACAAACAGAGGCTAAGGACACTGTTCCTATCCATCCTGGCTAACAGACCTCCATGAATCTCTCTAGCTCTTTTCTGAACCCTGTTAAAGTCCTAGTATTCACCACATCCTCTGGCAAGGAGTTCCACAGGTTAACTGTGCACCGAGTGAAGAAGAACTTCCTTTGGTTTGTTTTAAACCTGCTGCCTATTCATTTCATTTGGTGACCCCTAGTTTTTATGATGTGGGAAACATAACTTTTCCTTATTCACTTTCTCCACACCAGTCATGATTTTCTAGACCTCTATCATCTCCCCCCTTAGTCTCCTCTTTTCTAAGTTGAAAAATCCAAGTCTTTTTAAATCTCTCTTCATATGGGACCCGTTCCAAACCCTGAATCATTTTTGTTGCCCAAGTGCACACGGCCGGGCCTGGGAGCTTTCGGACAACACAGACATGGAAGCTGCCACGTTCAATCTAAGCCCTCCAGAAAAAGGTCGTGGCAAACGTATTTTACCATGGAGACGCCGTGATGGTTACTCGAGGGACAGAGCAGATATTTAGTGCCTGGGCCAGACGCTGGGTTCTGGGTATGGCTTGGCTATCAATCTGGCACAGGACTCTGGGCAAGTCATTCTGCTAGGTAACCCACCCACAGGGCAGGTTAGACATGCCCTCTGGGTTCTGCTGTGTATTTCACGCGTAAGACGAGGGCTGGCCCAGAGCTCCCTCATGAAAAAGCTCCTTGATGTGTTGTAGGGGCTTGTACGCCTGGGGCGGAGTAAACTCACCTGGGTGACACTACCCCACCGGCAGCCCCAGCCGCAACATCATACGAGATCACGGTGTTATCTTCCACCCGCTGTAAGATCTGAGCGAGGGACAGAACAAGAGACGTTTCCTCTCCCCCTGCCTGGGGAGCCGCACACATGCCAACAGCTGCCCTTAAAATCGCCCACGGATCCAAAACAAGAAGAGCCTTTAGGGGCAGCCTCGGAGAGTTCAGGGTTCGCGTGGCCACGTGCGGCTTCGGGGGCTGAAAATGATCGGCGCTGCCCGCCTGTACAGCAAGCAGGCATTTCCTTCGCACCCTGGACACAGACACTGCCGGGAGGCTTTTGGGCAGGCAGCCTCCCCTGTCCTCCCCCACCCCCACTGCTTCTGTGGGAGGCAGCAAGTGGGTGGGGGGAGCAGGCAGCTGCACGGAGCCGGGCATGCACGGACAGCTGGCTTAAAAGCCAGCTCCCCACGTGGATCAGCTCCACTCCCTCCCTGCACTGTGCTGCTGCCTCTGATCCAGAGGCAGCAAGGGGGAGGGGGAGTGCATGTAGTTGACAAGTTTAACCAATAAGCCCAGGCTTATGGGTTCATCGAGTAGCCATCAACACGCTGACATCCCTACTGCACAATGCACGTACCTGGCAAGCTGCCACTGTTTTATTCCACAGGATCATCCTCTCCGGTTGCAGAATCACCTCCTGGTAGATGGTTTCAGCAGAACACTGCATGAAGGCCTGAGGGAAAGGACTCGGCCGTTAACCGTGTGACCCAGCTGCCTTCCCCTCGGGCGTGTATTCAACAGCCCAAGATAAAGATCGAGTGCTCATGGGAAGCGATAGCTGAAGAACTGGCTGCACCCAGGCAGGAACAGCGTACCGCCACCCTGAACAGAACCCCCGCTGTTATTCCACCCCGGGCTACTCCTGCGTCTGCCGCTTGTACCCAAGCGGGCAGCTGGTACAGGAGGTTCCCGAAAAGCTACAAAGAGCATTGGCCAAAACGAAACCCTCCGTTCACCTGCAGCCTCGGGTCGGTGTTTAGGGGCACTGGGAGAAAGCAGTAACACGGGGTCTGTTTACATAGGTGCCTTCATTAAGAGTCTTTTCACGTGCGATTTTTGCACATGCGGCAACGAACGCACGGAAACAAAAAGTCACCACAATGCGCCTTCGGTGAGCTAGGATTTCACGCTGAGCCACTGGAATGAATCATTTCCTAACAACATCTAATGCCCAACAGCATCTGAAGTGGGAGCCACCTGGTTTTGCTGGGCAGGCGGTCGCTATCCTACTGTGGTCCTAGAAAGAGGGGGTGGAACAGGGTGCTTTGGCCATCGGGTCCATCATTCTGCCGTTGCTCCCCAGCATATATTGGGGGTTGGAGCAGGCTAGTTTTAGGCAGCAAGCCCCGGTGTTATCCCGGAAAAGCGCTCCGGGGAAGAACGCAGCAGGCCGCATTACCGAGTCCTGCAGATCCTTACCTTTAAAATAAAGGTCTTGCCATGGAAAGGAATTTCAAAGGTGTAAACCACATCGCCAAACTCCTGCACAAGAGACAGTCAAGTTGCAGTTTACATGCAAAATAGTTCACCCGCCTACGGCACCTTTTCCCCCAAGATCTCCCAGCAAATTTTAGGCTTGTGCCACTGGCCGGGCTGCTCACAGGACAGTCCCGCTCCAATCACGCGAGTCAGCGCTGACACACTGTCCAGTGAGTTTGGCACAGGAAGTGAAGACAGTCCCCAGCTGAATTTTAAACGCGCTTCCCAAAATCCACAGGTCTACATGGCTGCAGACAAAACGCAGCCCGCTGCAGGTGAGCGCGAGGAGACACGGACACAGGATGAATCCGTAGCTGGATGCTTAGCGAAGGAGTCTTTTGCTTTGCCAGCTCCCTTAATGCCAGGCTGGTGTTTTGCAAGATGGCGACACTAACTCCCTTACTTTACCAACACCTGCTTTTGATCCTTTCCCACTCAGTCAACTGCAGCTCCCCATCAAAACTGTTAGTAAAGGCGAACCGCACTCCTCCACCTGCATGCGGCTGGGTGGGGGAAGGAGGAGGGAAGAGACGGATGGGTTCCCTCTTCTGTCAGACAAGAAGGTAATTTAACGTCTAATTAAATAAGAGGAGATTTACATTTAACTGAACGGGAATAAGATTCCTAATTCAATCACGTCATGGGAACGCTTGTTAATTTGTCACGGTGTAACCAGGCTGCGGGAGCCCCAGCGTTCCGGGGTCTGGGCTGAGCCCTCCGTGCGGTCTGCTGGCAAAAAGGGGAAATACTTGCATTGTTCTTTTCAAATTTCCAGTTTTCTTCCTGGGCTAGGATTTGGTCCACGACTGCCATTGCTTCTTTGCCTTGTTGGATGTATTCCTTCTCCTAGGAGGAAATGCAATCTATTTACAGCTCCCTTCGCTAACAACAAGGAGCGATTTTGCCTCCCAGTGTCCGGGCAAGAGAGGAAGGAACCTTCCATTATGGTCCCTGCTACAAAATTCCCCTTTCACTCAGGTAGCGGAAGGAAGCGCGTTGCACCCGGCAGGCCAGGTTTCTAGCCCGAGCTGCGTCTCACAACAGTTCAACCTTTCACCCGGGGAGATTCCCAAACCATTTTCACCCGACGAAATGGTACAAGCCACGAGAAGATGACTTCTCCCACTGAGATGCAGCCACTTCTGGGGCGAAACGGCAGCTACTTCGCTACACAACGATATGGGAAAAGATGCGAAGACGACTCCTGTGTCCAACTGAACGACAGTGGGACTTTACGGAGGCAGAAGGCCGCTCCTCAAGCCGGAATCTGATGCAATAGTGGAGTCAGCACTCGGGATGTGACGATTTAAGCTGTTAACCGGTTAGCCTCACCCTTAAAGGCGAGACTTACTGGTTAAGGTGAACCGGTGGGGCTGCAGCAACTCCCTGCCTGCCGTTGGCAGGGGGTGAGTCCAGCCCTGCGGAGGGAGAGGGGTTTCTTGTTAAAGTGCAGCCCCTGCCTATAGCGGGCCCAGGCGCCCCGCAGGCAGGCTGCCTGTGGCAGGGCGGGCGGGTGTCGTCCCAGCCCAGTGGCTGGTGCAGGGACGGGGAGCTCTCCAGCCGGGCTCGAGCTGGTTAACCCGTATGTTTAACCGGTTAGCCAATGAAACGGGAGTTTACATCCCTAGTCAACACCCCCTTCAGTAAATGGAAGAGCAAAGGAAACGGGAGGGACCAGGAAAGGCCACAGACCCCTTTAAAAGCCAACTAAGGGGGGAGAGGTGAAAGGGAACGATTCCCAGCGAGGGAGGGCGAGTCGGAGCAGTTTTTCCCAGAGCACCTGAGCAAAACCGCTCGGCTGCGGGAACGATTCTCCCTCCCCCCCCCCACCTCCCCGCTGCTCAGGACCCATTTCGTGACCTTCAGGTCTGAGCGCGAAGAGCAGGACTGAACCGTTCTCCCCTGGATTTCCTCAGCCCCCCGACGGGCACGTGCTGGCAGAATCAGCTGATTACAGACCCACACGTCAACGGGCACTGGGCAGCCAGCAGACGACAGACGCTCGGAGCCAAGGGGGGCCCAGAGGGTCCCCCAACACGATCCCCTCTTCTCCACTTACCTGCGCTGTTAGCAGCCTCCTGCCCACGCCTTCCTCATCTGATTCATTGTCTGATCCTGGAGAAAGGGACAGAGTCAGGAGGAAGCCAGAGATCCAGCTGGTTAAGATTTTTGATCCTGTGTGGGCCATTCCGCCCCCCGCATCTCCCCCCCCCCCCCCCCCCCCGCCACCCTGTGCAGGGAGAGGCTGCATGTTCTCTTACAGCATCCATGACAGAGGTTACGACAGAAATGCTCCCATCCCCCATCCCCGGTGCTGCCCCATCAGAAAACGCAGCAAACGCCCCTCTCTGCAGCAAGCTAGTGGGAACCGCACAGCCCTTGGGGGCCCAGGGCGCTTCCAGAGCGACCTCAGATTGTGCATTACAAACCCTCCGCCCCGAGCATGGGGTGCAACCCAGGAGTGGGGCAGTGCAGGAAAGTCAGGCCTCAGATGCCAAGTAGGGGGCTACTTTTCCACCTCCCGGCAATCTCTCCGACGCCACGGGGGGCACAAAAGCAGCTCTGCCCCCCCCCCCCAGCCCGTTCGCTGCACTGGAACGCTGCTCAAAGGTCGGGCTCATTAGACACAGCGCAGCGAGGAACTCCGAGGCGGATCACAGGGAAGCGGAAGCCCCCGGGATCCTGCGAGCGGACCAGGCTGAGGACACAGCCCCGGCCAGCACAAAGGTCACAGAGCGCCACAAGGAGGCAAAAGCATCCGTCACCTGCGAAGGACTCGGGAGGGGAATAGAACTGCCCGTCGGAGAGGGCGCCGGCATAGAGCAGCGGGCCCCGGAAAGCTGCCGCCTGCGCTGCCAGGTACCCTAGGGAACCAAGACACCCACTGTTAGTACACACAGGAGCTGGAGATCACTCCTAACGTTCGCCAGGCTTCCTTCTCCCCTCCAGGTTAAGTTACCCCTTGGAGCACCGCTCTGGGCCTGGAACCGGGGCTGTGTCTGGGCCACGCAGCCCAGCCCGGAAGGAGCTTTCAGTCCCGGCCCCTTCCCCTTTCGTGGAGACGCAGCCCTTTATCTGCCTGCCGATCAATGAGCGCCTTTGCCTGTCAAATCCAAAGGCGATTAAGCGCCTAATTAAATCAGAGCTTTCCCTCCGAGCAATCCAGCACACCCGTAATCCAATCGAAGCAGGACACGCTGGAGCATTTCTCATCTTCAGACCGCACCAGACCCAAACGGCCTCCGGTTTTTCCCAACCCAGCAAGACGGTTGCGGTCACGTCTCGCTCGACACGTTCTTCCTGAGACCCCCCCTCTCCAAACACACACACGCTTCTGGCTGGGAAGTCCTGAGAGGAGGAGACGCTCCTTTTAACACCCCACGTGCTGCCGCCGTGGAAGCTACAGGGCAGAACAGGACCCAGGGCCGAGCGCACGGGCCTGATTGCCAGTCGGGGCAGCACCGACCACTCCCACTCATGGTGCCCAGCACCTCAGAAACAGTCCTAGTGTTTAACGCCAGGAGGGCCCATTAGCTCATCTAGTCTGAGCTGCAGGACAGCACAGGCTAGAGCAGGGGTGGGCAAAAGGGCCTCGGCTGGCCGGATGCAGCCCGCCAAGAGGGTGGAGCCAGCTCACAGAGGCCCTGCTGCTCCCCTGCCCCCAGGCCAACCAGTTCTGACTTGAAGCTCTTTACTTGACAGAAGAACAGCTCTTTAGGGTAAAGAACTCGTATGCAACAAGCTTCTCAGTGGGTTAGAACTAACGAAGCATTTTTAGGTCATTTTAATTGAGTCATTTACTTTGATCTGACAGTTTTCACTTGCAATCACTGAAATCCAACTGTTTGCCCTTAAAACAAAAGTGTTTGTAGATCATCAGGCCCGGTGTAAATAACTGTTACGGGGAGGAGAAAGCAACCACTGTGCATCTCTCTCTTTCACTGCGAGAAGGCTGTGAAGGCTAGAACTATAACAGAGTATAAAGAGAAGCTAGGTCAGTGGTCCCCAACCTTTAGAGGCTGCCGGGCGCCAGGGGGCGTGGCCGTTCGCCTGCCGGGCGCCAGAGGGCGGGGACACATGCACGCCCGGGGGGGCGGGTGGCCCCCCCATAACCGCGTGCTCGGGGGCGGGGGGCCCCCCTGCAAGCGCCGTGCGCCGGCGCCCCCTCCAAATGCCGCGCCCAGGGCCGGCGCCCCCTCCTTCCCCAAGCGCCGCACGCCCGGGGCACGAGCGGCCAATTCGCGGCGCTCCCGGAGCTGGCGCTTACCATGCGCCCGGGCCGGCTCCGGCAAGACGCATGCACCACGATGGGCACCGTGTTGGGGACCACTGAGCTAGATAATTTCTTGGAGGTTAGGTCCATAAAAGGCTACTAGCCAGGGGATAGAAATGGTGTCCTTGGCCTCTGTTTGTCAGAGGCTGGAGATGGATGGCAGGAGACAAATCGCTTGATCATTGTCTTCGGTCCACCCTCCCTGGGGCACCTGGTACTGGCCACTGTGGGCAGACAGGCTCCTGGGCTAGATGGACCTTTGGTCTGACCCAGTCCGGCCGCTCTTATATGTTCACTGATAAAAGTGGGCAGCCCCTTATGAGCTTTCTCTGTGTAAAACTTATACATGGAGTAAAGTGAATTAATTGGGGTTTTGGCCCCTTTCGGGGGTTGGTGTCTGGGTCCTGAGCACGCAGAGCAGAGCCTCCCAGAGCTGAACTGGTTCCGTGTCTGCTGCTCTGTGGCGGAGGGGGGGGGACGATACCCCAATCTCCCTGTGCTGTGTCTGGGGGAAAACCAAAGGATCTGGCCCAGCAGGACAGGGGGGTGAGGAACCCGAGAGCAGGAAGGCGGGTGTCAGCAACATGATCAGCGCACCGGGGGACAAGCCCAAAGGGACTTCTGTGCTTCACCTCGTGTCACTTCCAACCACTGGTTCTCGTTCTGCCTGTCTCCATTTTGTCAAGCGACTTCTCGGGAGCCGGGATTGTCTCTGCAGGAAGGCATCTCTACCCCACAGCAGAGTCAGTTGATGCAACTGATCTTTACAACCTGCCTGGGGACACCTTCTAATCCTGGTCCCCCTTTGCACACACCGCGCAGAGACAAGCGGCCGCCAAAGCCCTGCCCGCTGTGTTTGCTCTAGCCACAAAGACGGAAAGAAACTTACACCGTTCCTCTTCTGCTTCCTGAGTTAAGACTTTGAAGTCCAGGAACCACGTTTCTAGCCAGGCGATAACGAAAGAGACGATAGGGAGGAGGTACCCAAAAGCCCCCTTGGCTAGCAGCTGGGGGAGGAAAGGGAAACCACACGAAGTGTTTACACAAGCTGGGCAGTCGCCACATGAGACTAATCACACAAAACAAACCCGCCCCTCCCACGAGCACCCCGAGAGCACTGACCTCCGAGAGGATCACCTTCACGATGAGGAAGGCACTGGACACCAGAGTAGTGAACTAGAAAGTGGAAGACAGTTACACAAGTGTCAGCTTCCATTTCGAAACAAGAGAAAAAGCCCGGTTCATGAAGTAGAGGAGATGGAGTCCTTACCGCAATGACCCACCAATGGCGGAGCTTTAAGAGTGCATAGCCCAGAAGTAACACAGAGAATCGGAAAAAAGCCAGGACCTTTCAAAAACAAAAAGAGCACCGATCAGAAGAAAACTCGTTATTATTTCCATTACACTCATGCCCAGACGCCCCAGCTGATCGTGCTGCACAGACAGCAAGATTTTCTGGGCAAGGACTAGCTAAATAGACAAGAGAAGAGAGGGGAATGGCCCCACATCTTCATTATCAGGAAGACTGACACTGCGGCGGTAGATCTTCCGGAGTTTGATTTAGCGGGTCTAGTAAAGGCCCAATAAATCGAACGCTGAGGGCGCCCTGTCGACGCTGGTATTCTTTGATTCTCAAGGAATAGGGGAAGTCGATGGCTTCCACCAATGTCCCACTGTGGGGACAGCGCTGAAGGTCAAATTAAGGTACGTCCACTCAAGCCACGCAATTAACGTAGCTGGAGCTGCATATTTCAATTCGGCCTTCCAGGTAAGGACAGACAAGGCCTTAGCAGGTTAGTGGGCGCGCTCAGCATGGAAGCCAGGACTTCTGAATTCCAGTCCAATGTCTTATGCAGAAAGCCCCCCGCCTCTATCTTAGGGTACGTCTACACAGCAACGTTGTTTCTACACCACAAGCCGATATTTCGAAATAATGTCGAGCTGGAGGACTTCTTACTCCTACTCTTGTAACCCTCATTTCACGAGGAGTAAAGGAAGTTGAAGGAAGAGTGTTCCTCCTTTGACTTCCTGCGGTGTAGACAGTGCCTAAAGCCGAAACAAGCTATTTTGACTTCAGCTATGCAATTGACGTAGCTGAAGTTGTGTAGCTTAATTCGGGCTTTGCCCTGCTGTGCAGACGTGTCCTTGGAGAGAAATCGCTCTCCCTTTGGTTGTTTAGCATACTTACAAATATATCAAAGAACGAGGTTTTAAACCGGTAAGCAATGATCTCGGTCTCCAAGTTCTTCTGAATGCCATCCTTGGTCTGAGGGTTAGAGAGATTGGAGACAAACAGATGTTGAGTGCACAGATAAACCAAAGAGGATAAGAATCAGACAATTCTGTTTCAACATCAGCCAGCTCAAGTTATGTATCCGGCTTGGCTGCTGACTGCATACATGGCCTCATGAGCAAATACTTAGCCATGTCAAAGTCCGCTCCGCTTCCATTTCGCTGGCCGATTCACACCTGGGGTACATCTACACAGCAACATCATTTCGAAAGAACTTAGTCTGCATCTACCCAGCAGAGTTATTTCTGGAGGACTTCTTACTCCGACTTCTGTAGCCCTCATGGTGCGAGGAGGAGGGGAAGTCGGCGGAAGAGCGCTCTATGTCGAAATAAGTGCTGTGGAGACGCTCCCAATTTCAAAAGACGCTACGCAGTTGACATAGTTCAGCTTTGCGTAGCTTATTTCGAGTTAAGCCCTGTTGTGTCAGCGTGCCCCTAAGTAACAGATAGCAGGAGCAGCACGTAGAGGCTTTGAGTGTGCTTATTGAGAAACACCTACAGGCAGTCCCCGGGTTACGTACAAGATAGGGACTGTAGGTTTGTTCTTAAGTTGAATTTGTATGTAAGTCGGAACTGGTACATATTGTAGGGGAAACTCTAGCCAAACATTTCTCCAGAGCTCAGTTTTATTCTCCCACACCTCACTTCCCTCAGTCCTTTATTCTCAAGCTGAGGTGTCTGCTGAGAAAAGCTGCTCTGCGTCTCCCTGGTCTGCTGGGGGGGGCGCTAGCTTTGTGTCTCTCTGGTCTGCTGGGGGGGAAGCAGCTAGTACGGGGTTGCCTCACCCCGTTTGTAAGTAGGGATCCGATGTAAGTCAGATCCGTGTAACCCGGGGACTGCCTGTACTGAGGTTAAAAAACAAACAAACCTCACACGCTGAAAACCAGCTTCTGCAAGAAAAATACTTGTGTGTCTTTTCCTCCCTCCATGTGATTCCCGTTGCTAACCAAGGACGCCTTGCCATCTCTCCTCCAGGCATCAAGTAGCCAACTTGCCTGGTAGGATTTCAAAGTGTTTCCTTTTTCTGATCCAATTATCGGAAGTAACTGCTTCTCTTAAAGCACCACTGACTGAAAGCACGCAGAAGGTGATCTGCCTGCCTGCCTAAGGATTCCTTTTCTTGTACAAGCCTGTGTCAAGACTCCATCAGGTTTGTCCTTGGATGAGATCGAAGGGCCGGCATTCTGACACTCACAAAACTACACTAAAAGAGGAGGAAGTTAGCACTTCTTCAGCTCCCAGGTCAGTGGGCTGTAGCTTGGAGCAGAAGTGCAAAAAAAAAAAAAAAAGTAGAGCATTTCCGCCTCGTTCTGCATGGGCATGCTAGTAGGGCCTACCAGCTACTGTGTCACTGTGACTCTACTTCAAACCATAGTTAAGGGCCTGCCAGCTGGATTTTTCATTCTTTTAAAAAAAAGCCCACAAATTCTATTTTAGAGGTTGGAACTGTGGTTTACGAGGGCCTGGATGGTTCAGGTAATTGGAACCAGCCATTCACCTTCAGGGAGCTGGATGGAATACAGCCCAGCTGGACTGGAAGTGGTTACAAGCTGACAGCTGTTTCACGGTCTACGAGAAACCAGTCAGTGGCTCCTGGTCCATAGCGGACAGCCATTCGCATCATAAAAGCCGCTGCTGTGCTATGCATCCTGTGCGGGACGCCAAGGACTGATGAGGCAGCTACCAAGACGTGTTCCCTACAGATCAGGTCTGGGGCCCGCTGGAGGAGAGCAGCGGTTCTGCACCATCGCTCCCCGGTCTGTGACGTGAGGATTTCAGTCTCCGGGACTGGCAGTCCAGCATGTTTCACAGCAGCGGCAGCTTAAAAATTCATTCCAAGAGTGAGTTTGACAGGAGATCTCGCCCCAGAAGGGCAGGGGCGAGGGATCTGGGCTAAACACCTTGGAGGAACGAAAGCTGAAACAAACATCGCCGCCCTGAGCAAAGGGCAACTGTTTCTGCAGCGTTCCTGTCCTTCAGAAGTGGACGTGCTTGGACAATTCGAGTCTGCAGGTGACGGGGCCACCTCCTGAGACCCGAACGAGTTGCCAACAAGCAAGAGCAGCCGTGGAGCAGTTTAGAAGCACTTAGTGATTGCACAAACCTGGCAATTCCCACCGCAGCGCAAGTGAGCCTTCGGAACATTTTCCAACTTACAGCCTCTGGACTCGAGGCCCACAGGTTACCGGTGAGTCCCGCTCACAAGCTAACACACCCACGAGACAGACTGGAGCACGAAAAAGAATTTGGCAGTTTGGACCCTGGTTTTAGTTCCAGGAACCACACTGCAAATCCACACACAAGTGATTCCTGCCCCCCCTTCCATCCAATGGGCTGTGGATGAGAGCAATTCCACAGGAGCAAGGGAATTCCCACAAGGAGTTTCTACTGTGACCGGTGGGTGCTAGCGGAGCACGGGCTGTTAATTTCCTTGAGCCTGTGGTTCCTCACCAAACCAGCAGTACAACCCCTGTAATTTCAGGGGGGGGCGGGAAACGCGTGTGGCAGGACCTGAACTGCAGACTGAGATCCACCGTTTAGCCCTGACTCTGGACAAGGTAAACAGGCCCAAAGGCAACAGCTGATAAGTCCTCCCAGGAGCCAGTCAGAATAAACAAGGCCAGAGGAGCAAGGGCTGCACATACAATTGAAGATGCATCAAACCCCAAGTGATTTAGCAAACCTCAGTCAAAGTTCCCTGTAAGCTGAGTGCCAGGGCGGCCACCCAAGAGACCCAAATGCTGCCCAGCTGACTTGCAGAGTGCCCGCAGTTGGCCTGCGTGTATTTCTACCGGCAGTGCACATCCGCACATGCCCCAGTGCGCATAACAAAATTTATTCTGCACTTAGATGGGAAAAAAACGTGGGGACATTGGTCCCAATCCTCCCGTTTTTTTACTAGAAGTCATTCGCACGCTCAGCCCCTCCCTGGCGCCTGCAGTTTCCCATCACAAGTGTGTCAGTGAGAGGTCTCTCCCTGTAAGGCCTGGCATAACCAGCACTTGGCAGAGGGCAGGGGACAAGACAGGCGGTGGCCAGCAAGAAGCCCAGTTCCCTTTACCGAGGAAGAGGATAGGGGAGAAGGCGCTTACACTCAGCAATGTAGCTATCCTAGGGGTCCCAAAACAGGCTGGTTCCCAGCTGGGATCTTAGCCAGACACACCCCATTCATAGGCCAAATCGGGGCAGCCCCCAGCCCCCCTCAGGACAGCCCTGATGGTAGCACCACATGGCGAAGCTGCTGCTTTCCTGACCACTAATTAACATTGCGAGCAAGGTCCCCACGTGCTCTGTGCCAAGCCCGGGGAGTGGTCGTGGGTCGATTTTTGTAACCGCTTTATGGGCCAGATCCTCCACTGGCGTAAAGTGCCCTGGAAACCAGCAGAGAACAGGGCTTTCCCAAACCAGCAGGAGAGATCCGCTCGCTGCTTCCCCCAGAAAGGGCCCTGGACTCACGTTGAGCTCGATGATCCACAGCAGAGACACGAACAGCAGGTCGAAGGTGACGAAGAGGCAGAAGGTCCTCCTGACGTCCGAGATGGCTTTCCTTTTCTCCGGGGAGCAGTAGTAGTGCGGGGAAAAGGCCTGGCTCCGCGACAGGGAGGAGCTCATAGACGCGATGGCCGGGAGGCTGCGCTCCAGGTCATGCTGAAAGTCTCTGGGCTTGCTCATTTTCGGCAGAAACAACTACGTCCGCCGGCAAAGGAAGCAGCATCCGGGAACGCGTCACCATATCACCTGTGGGGAAGACGAGGGGGGCCTTTTGAGACACAAAGGGATGCTCGGGGCTTTCCAAACCAAGCCGATTCCTACCCAATGCCTTGCGGCCCCAAAGGATGCCAAGCTAGGAAAACCGCTCCCATCCCATGCAGCAGAAATCCCCCAGCTAGAAGCCAGAGCTGGTAGGGAGGCCAATGTTTGCTCTTCAGTTTCTGGGAGCTCGTGTCACCAGCAGAAAGCAGTTGGGTTATTTTTCATGCCCTGGGTCGCTTCTCCACTGAGCCACTCAACACGAGTGGGGAACCCCCCACCCATTGTTCCAAATTGGTCCTGTCTAGAGCAGGGGGCTGGACTTGATGACCTTCTGAGGTCTTTTCCAGTTCTACGATTCTATGGTTCCCAGAGTCACACTCACTCAGGGGCACTGACCATGTGCCACAAAAGGGTCCGTCTCCAGGGTCATGAGTGCCCGCCACAACAAATCTGTCCACGTCGTCCTCATTCAAAGCACGTTTTGTCAGCATGGGACACTTGCCCTGTGGATCTTAGCAGCATCGGTGGCAAATGCTATCGGGATGCCATGGCATTGAGGACAGAGGTTTTTGCAGTGCCACAGACATGGGCAAGGGGGCTCTTAAATACACGCGTCCAGGGATAATCCCAGGCCACCCCGCTGTGGTGGAACAAATCAGTGAGTGGGGGCAGGTAAGGTCCCTAAAGGCGAAACGTTTCACACTGCTCTTGGATCACGTAACACTGCTCCACAGGCTGCCCATCCCCTCAACAGAAGCGCAGCCCAGGTTTAAGCCACATTACGATCCCTCGTGCGCCTGAGCCAGGCCCGCTAGCTACACAGAGACTTTTCTCAAAACTCTGGTTAGAATCGCCAGGGAGGTGGATTTTATCCAGCCTCATGTATCGACGGCCCCGAGAGCCAAGTGCTCACTGCAGCGTCTTTATTGCTGTCTGTACAGTCAAGGAGGTAGGGAGAACAGCTGCATGTCCACACCCAGAGACTGCAGCGCTAGGCATTCTGAATAAGCCTCTGAGCTGAGCCGGTGTGATCAGAAAGACCGTCTGGCCCTGATTTAAGTGCCCTGTAATAGTTTTCCCCTTGTGTGTGTCAACAGAAAAAGGCCACGCAGCAATTCTGTAAAGCGCCGTGTTTAACTCGGGGAGGCTTGGTGATACACCGAGGTGTATCTAATTCACGAGGGCTGGGTACCATGGGCTAGTGAGATAGAGCAGTAACTATCTGAGAAACTAATGCTATCAGATAGTTGACTAGTGACTCGACTAGTCATTTCCCTCCCACTTGCTGCCTCTATTAGAGAGGCAGCAAGGTTGTGGGGGGTAGAAGAGCAGGAGCTGGGGGGAGCTGGCTTAAAAGCAGGTTCCACCCAGCACCATCTCCGCTGGTGGGGGGGCGGCGGCGGCAGGGGAGGCAGAGGCGTAGCAGGGGACCTGGCACGAACCGGGAATCGGCTGATTCCTGGCCTGCACCCAGCCCCCTCTGCTGCACTTGTGCTTTTTAAAATGTATTACGAGCCCGGTGGTTCTGAATACATTTAAAAAGCAGAGCGGCAGCGGGGCTAGGTCCCGGGGCCAGGAGCCAAACCCCACTGCGACTCTGCAGTCCACCCCCCCCCACATATCAAATAATCGACTAGTCAATTAGCGGATTAAATGCTACGTAACATCCCTAGTACGTACTGCAGAGGATTATCAGCATTTCTGGTAGGAACGTGTGGATTTCACTTGATGGGGTGCGGCGAGAAGAGAAAACCAAAAGCAACGCACAAGATCTAGGGAAGACAACTCCGGTGCCCAGGCACAAGACAATGGGGCAAGCTACGCGGTTCGCTTCTCACAGCCTGTCTCCAAGGAAGCTGCAAGTCTGGTTTTGCAAATCTAGGAGCCCAGGGAACGAGAGAAAAGAGTTGAGCGTCCTGGGGGAGGGGGATCAAAAGCTATGCATGGAGACAGGCTGCCAGAGAGAGCACGCAGAGGGAATCTGAAGACGCTGGGCCCTCCCACACTCAGGGAATGGCAGGCCTCGGGGTAAACCTAGAGGTGTGTCCTGGCCGTTTCATTGTTTAAGATGTTTTCTCTCTAATTATTTTCACTGTGCGCAGGCTCTCTGGTCGCTGCATTACCCACTCTCAGGGAAGAGACTCAGGTCTGAGCCTACAGCTCGGCAGGCTCCAGAGATCGGCTGATGCTTGCTTACAGGAATCAGAGGGGCAGCCGTGTTAGTCTGAATCTAAACAACAAGAAGCCCAGTGATACCTTATAGACTACCAGATGTATTGGAGCATAAGCTTTCGTGGGCAAAGACCCACTTCCTCAGATGCATGTAGTGGAAATTCCAGAGGCAGGTATAAATATACAGGCACAGGGAAAGAAAGGAGTACCAATCAAGAGGAAGGCCAGAGATAAGGAGGTCAAAAAGCTGATGCTTATGTGGACTTTATTAAGGTAGTGCCTGTATCACGGCCTGGCTCCCGACACCGCCAATGCCCCACTAGGCTGATACACCACCACCGCCCCGAGACGCGTTGGGCTTACGTCGGCGACCATAGGGGGATGCTGTGACCAGTAGACACAGGAGGCTATGTATATTGGCTGTCATTCCTGTTAACTGCATGGATCCTTGCTGGGATGGGCCCACCTGAACCCTACTCTCCACTGGGAGCCCCCCACCCCGCCCTTAAAACAAGGGCAGCGTGAACACGTACCACCGCAGTAAGTACAGCAGTTGTCGTTGGACGTAGGCTTTTAGTGTCTACCCACCCTATGTGCAACCTGCTGAGGCCATCACAGTCAGCGCTAGGGCCTGGTCTGAAAGGGGGAGAATCAAGGGATACCCCTAAGCCAGGTGATGGCTTAAGACTTGAGAGCAACAGCACCTGATAAGCCCATGACAGCTCTTAGGTTAGGGATGTCAAATTTAAATGGGATCCCCTTCCAGGTGGGGGACTGCTCGGGCTGGGCTGGGGGACCAGTTAGCCACCAACTTCCCTAAGCCAAGGTGCAATACCTGTGACTGGTACCGATAATAAAAGACATTCCTTAACACTGCTGAAACATATTGTTCCTGTCCATACATGCAAGAAGCCATCATGTTCTACCACTGATGGCGCCCCATCTCATTCCCCAGCTGCAAGGGTCGCTGTAGGACAGGACAGGGCCAGGGAGGGAATCACCAGGGAGCCATACAAGTCACTTTCACAGTCACGTTTCTGACAACGGCAGCACTTTCGGAGAAAGACGGCACTTGGTATAAACAGCAGGAACAAGCCCTTCCTCTTCTAGGGGCGATGGGGGAAGAGTCTCCAGCTGCAAAGGTTAAGACATCTGTGAGTGCTAAACAACAGATCGAGGTGCACACACAGGGCCGCAGTCTCTAATTAGAGTGTCATTGCGTTCTCAGCTCAAACGCCACTTCGCACTTATAGTCCTCTGCAGCTTTCAAGTACAGGCAGTCCCCGAGTTACGCGGATCCGACTTACATCGGATCCGCAGATACGAACGGGGATTTTCTCGCCCCGGACTACAGGAGCGGCGGACGCCCAGTCCCGCCGCCCCCGTCCTCCGGGGCGAGAAAAGCTGCTCTGCCTCTCCCTGGTCTGCTGGGCGGGGGAGCCAGATCAGCGCCACGGTCCCGCCTGGGTCCTCCTCCGCTTTGCTCAGCGTCTCCCTGGTCTGCTGGGGGGGGACGCAGCTAGTGCGCCCCCCCCCACCCCCAGCAGACTAGGGAGACATGGAGCAAAGCCCCGGGCCTGTGGTAGAGCAGGTGGGGTGCTGCCGGTTGGCCCAGCAACACCCCAGCTGCTCTGCCCCAGGAGTCCTGATTCAGCCGCTGCTGATCAGTTTCAGCAGCAGCTGAATCAGGACACCTGGGGCAGAGCAGCTGGGGTGCTGCTGGGTTGGTCCAGTAGCATCGAGGAGCGGCGGCGCTACTGGACCAACCCAGCAGCACCCCAGCTGCTCTGCCCCAGGCGTCCCCAAGTCAGCAGCTGCTGAAACTGACCAGCGGCTGACTACAGGAAGCCCCTGCCCTGGGCTTCCTGGAATCAGCCGCTGATCAATTTTAGCAGCAGCTGACTTGGGGATGCCTGGGGTTCTTAAGTTGAATCCGTATGTAAGTTGGAACTGGCGTCCAGATTCAGCCGCTGTTGAAACTGATCAGTTTCAGCAGTGGCTGAATCTGGACGCCAGTTCCGACTTACATACAGATTCAACTTAAGAACAAACCTACAGTCCCTATCTTGTACGTAACCCGGGGACTGCCTGTATCTCACAATCGTCCATCAGTTCCTCACCATCTCCCCCCACCCCCCACACACCCAGTCTGATGCATGAATAGAATTACCCGCTATGGGGTGAAAAATACCATGTCCAAGATCACATGCCACCAAGACTAAGAATTCAGAAATGCCTAGTTCCCACACTCTGCTCAGCCTAGAATCTCTTCTAGATAAAGCCAAAACACACCCCTGCGCTCTGTGAGGTTTTTTTTTTTTAAGACGTGACATGCGGTGAGGCCAGCACACTAATTAAGAACAGCAGAGAGAACGCTAGAGATGTGCAAAGAGCAAGTGGAATTCTGCAAACCTGTCTTGCATCCAGCGAGAAACAGGCCCGAGGGAGAGGGGCCCTTTGTGTCTCCAAACAATTCTGAAGCTATGAATGCAAAAGCACAGGGAAGAGGCACCGCACCACACGGACAAGCAAGTGAGCAGAACACCTCATTAGGGATGTCAAGAAGCGTGTAAATTCATTAAGTGTGTAGACGAGCACATTTTTGTCGACTACACGATTAATCAATATGGGACAGCACTCAGCCCCAGCCCCTGCTGCGTCCGCCAACTGCCCCCGCTGCGGCTCTGCAAAAGAAGTAATTTAGGAGTCACAGCGGGGATAGCTCCCGGGACCTGGCGGGAGCCGGGACTGACCCCAGCTGCCTGCCTAAAATAATTTTTCTGCAGAGGTGCAGTGGTGGCTGCTTCAGGGACCCAGCATCAGCTGGGTCTGAGCCAGGCTGCTGGCCAGCCCTCTAAAAAAATTTACTGGCGGGGTGAGGGAGAGGGAATGCGTGTAGTCAACAGCATTAACCGAGTGCCCAGAATGTGTTGGCCACCCTTGGCCTAAGAGCTAAGACAGCAGTGGATCCAGCACAAAGAGCTGGGGCAAGGTTGTGGAGCAACTAGCAGCATCTAGCATGACCCCCCCGGGGAGGGGAAGAGCCACATGCAGCTCACGAGCCTCGGGTTGCTCACCCCTGCCATATGCTTTTGCTTATCGTTTAATTGTCTGCACTATTACAACTCAAACCCCAGTAGAACGTCTGATGCAAGGCCTTTCTTTTCTGGGTGCTACCAGCACCGGATGGTTCTATTAATTAGCAAAGGTGTTTGGAGAGGCAACAGGATTAGGGTTGCCAGATGGTTTCAACCAAAATATCGGACACACTTGACATGACATCATAATCGACATTCCATCGGATTTAGAAAATACCCGACATTTCTGTTCTCATTTCTATTTTCTCAATGTGTTTCCCGAAGAGAAAGTTTCAATACTGGACTGTCTGGTTCAAAACCAGACACCTGGCAACCCTAAACAGTACTGTGCCTGAGGGTTTATTTTGTTTGTTTTTACACAAGCTTTCTTCTGTGTGAAAGATTCATCACCGAGCACCCTAGTGCTCTATTACATATTCACATGTTCGCCAAAGTCTCTTGCTGTAGCAGGACGTCGGCTCAATCCCTCGGAAGAGACACCCTTAGCTTGGCGCTGCGGCTCACGAGGGGCTGCTCAACTGCCAAACGGCACGGGTTTGAGAAAGAGGAGCGGGGAGAAGAGGAGCAGCACTAGCGGTCTTGAGAAATTCCATTGGCAAGGCCCCAGGAAACGAGAACCCGATCGATACCCGTCTCATTCAGAAAGCAGCAGTAACGTTATTACAGTCTGTCAGGGGCAGAGTTCGTTTTCCTCCCTTATTCCTTTTTCAAGCATGGACCGTACACTGGGATAATTCAGTGACTGGCGTTCCCTCTCGGAGGAGGAAGGGTTTCTAGCGACTAGAGCAGGAATTCGGGAGAGAGGCAGCTCCTGCAGCACACGTAAGGTACTCTTGTCTTCATTTTCAAGACCTTTAACTACCCAGCCTCATCCAATCCTTCGTCTCCCGTTTCCTGATCAAGATACTGACTCCCATCTCCAACTGGCTGACAGCAGCATCTCGCGCCCACCTGTTAAGTTCCCCAACAAGCACCTTCTTGCTTTTTCCCCGCGGTAAGCACTCCCACCGCTACTGCACTATACCCCGCCAAATCCCTCGAGAAACTCGTCTTTGCTGCAATGCCTACAAAAACCAGGTCACTGGGGAGCTCAGACCCATCCCGTCTTCCCAATGGGTATCTCTTAGTGCCTTCTGGCGTTCTCCCTTCTGTCTGCACTCACCTGTTGTGTCTCCTCTTCTACTTAAAGGGTAAGCTCATGAGACGGAGAACACCTTTGTTCGGTGTCTGTACAGCACCTAGCACATCAGGGTTGCAGTCTATTACTGTGGAGCCTGGATGCTACTATATAGTACATAGAATAAAAACCCAGCTCTGCTATTGACTGCGTGGCCATGGCTGAGTCACTTCGGGAGGCTGAGATACCTGTACGGTTGTGCTGCAAGAATTAATTGGTGTTTATATGGTACTAGTAAGTGCCAAGTTTCATCTTCAGATGCCAAGAATGTACATACAGCCCTTACGCCGCAAGTGACAGGGGGCCGCCTCTCACCCAAGCCAGTGGCAGATCAATATTTGCGACACAAAGGCACCTCGGGATTCAGGGAGGCTGCCTACGCCGGCAACTGACCTACCTGGGCACTCATTAATGGATTTAACTGTCCCCTTCTTCTACAAAGGAATTTCACAAGCCAATTACAGAGAGTGCGCGCAGAATCCACGCCCAACCTGATATTGTTCCTGAACCCAGCACCAGTTTCCCCAGGGATGGACCTGGTTCCCCCATTCATGTTTCCCAGGGCTCGAATAAAGACATTAAGTGGATGTTGCATTATAAAGCCAGCCTTCCCTGCATTTAACACCTCATTTATGTCAAAAGCGAAGTCTGGGATACGTCCAGCTGCCTCATCAGCATCAGTACTACACCCCCTTCCCTTCTTTTACTGTTCTAAATTCTGGGTTAACCCGATCTCCACTCCAGGGTCCAGCTCATCTGATGAAGTGGGTTTGGCCCATGAAAGTTCATGATACTACAGGTTGAACGTCTCTCATCTGGCACCTTTGGGACCTGACCAGTTCCCAATGAGAGAATTTTCTGGACCACGGGAGGACAATATTGTCTATCAGCATCACCAACACTTCCATTACTTACTGAGTTCTTAGAAGACGTTTAGGGGATAAACTAGAGCTAAAACACAGCACAGAACACAGAGCCAGGACCGGTGGCTGTAAACAAACTTTATGGGACTGCAGGAAACTTGGCCATACCCATGAAAAGTGGACATCCAGTGAACTCAAATCATGCTGGATGACGGGCATTGCTGGACTAAGGATGCTAAATATCGAGTAAATGACTAATCGAGTTTGTATCAATACAATCTGTATTGAGTACAGGCAGTCCCCGGGTTACGTACAAGATAGGGACTATAGGTTTGTTCTTAAGTTGAATTTGTATGTAAGTCAGAACTGGCTCCAGATTCAGCCGCTGCTGAAACTGACCAGGGGCTGATTACAGGAAGCTGGAGGCAGAATTGCTCTGCCCCCAGCTTCCTGGAATCAGCCACTGATCAGTTTCAACAGCGGCTGAATTTCGAGCCTGGGACAGAACAGCTGGGCTGCCAGGTAGGTCCCTGCAGGACCAACCCAGCAGCACCCCAGCTGCTCTACCCCAGGGTTCACAACAAAAGCCTGGTCTGCTGGGGGGGGGGCACTAGCTGCGCCCCCCCCCCCAGCAGACCAGGGACACGGGGAGCAAAGCCGCAGCGGCGGCAGGGTGCTACGCCTCTGAGGCTTTGCTCTGGCAAAGCCTCAGAGGCGCGGGACCCCTCCACCTCCCCGGCTTTGCTCCAGGTGTCCCTGGTCTGCTGGAGACGGTCCCCAGCAGACCAGGGGCACCCGGAGCAGCTTTTCTCGCCCCGGAGGTGGAGGTAGCGGGACCGCTGCGCTCTGGGCGGTCCCGCTGCCTGCGAGCTCCGGGGCGAGAAAGCCCCATTCGTAAGTGCGGATCCGACATAAGTCGGATCCGCGTAACTCGGGGACTGCCTGTACACAATTAGTCGATAAGGGGCCACTTTGGCTCTGCAGTTTAAAAGTAGTAGGAGCCAGGCGCTCAGGAAGAGCCGCAGCAGGAGTAGGTCTGGGACTCGGCTCACGCCGGGTGCGGACCACTGCAGCTCTGCCTTTTAAATGTATTAAGGGCTGCCTGGCTTTTACTACATTTAAAAGGCAGAGGCGCAGCAGGGAACCCGGCGCAAAGCAGTCTCGGCTCTGTGCTCCACTCCGCAAGACATCTCCAGGGGCTCCGCGAGGTTGACAAACTGGAAACATCGATAGGTACAACACATACAATCAGTGGACCGCTAGGGCTCCGCATAAGTACAACACATACAGTCAGTGGACCGCTAGGGCTCCGCATCAATTTTTATGCATATAAAGGGCTCCAGAGCCCCAAAAGTTTGAGAACCACTGCTCTAAGGTGCGACAGGACGACTTTTTTTTTTTTTTAAAGTTACAGACTCACATGGCTATCCCTCTGAGCCAATAAAACTTTTGTTAGACAAGTCCCAGAGGAGAAGCCACATTAGTCTGTATCTGCAAAAACAAAGAGGAGTCCTGTGGCACCTTAAAGACTATTTAGGTATCAGCTTTTGTGGGTAAAAGCCACTTTGTCAGATGCATGGACAAACATTTTTCTTGTTCAGAGGTGCTAAAACTCTCCCCACACTGTCCATGACAAAAGTTCTGCAGCTGCACGTGCTCGTGTAAACAGTGCGCTGTCAGCAGACAAAGCCGCGCATGGGGGGCGAAAGTGGCCGTACACAGCGGCTAACCTGCCGAAAGCTGTGCAGCGTAGACAAAGCCTACACGTGGCCGTGGCTATTCATCTGTTGGAGAGGCCCAAGCCCGGAGGAGCAGATGGGGCTGCAGATCAGGGTTTAGGCACGCTGGCAGAGCGGTTTGCATCGCGCCCGGTCGCCCTAGTCTCGCCACCCCCTCCTTTTCTGCAGCCGCGCGTTGGCCTAAGAACCTGAATAGGAAGCAAGCCTGTCGACAGACTTTTCAAGTGTCAGATAAACGTTCCGAGCACATAACACGCCGAGTGCCTTTCACATGGATCTGCCCCATGAGGCCTGAAGTGCTAACACACACACAGATGTTATGGCCTGAAAGAGACACGCGTGTCAAAACGCTGCAGGGGGTTCGCATCCAAGTGTGGTTAGGTCATCGCCTACGCCCTACACGGATAGACGCTTCCGGCCTACCCTGTCACCATCCACCTGAAGTGCCTGGCTTCTGCTGACTCAAGGGTGTTTGCATGTTAATGCCATGTCTTGCAGTAAGACGACAGTTTAGAAAGAGTTTCTCTTTGCCGCACACTCCCTAGACTTCCTATTACAGATGTGTGTTCTCAGCTCATAAAATGGCTAACAGCTCATTCGCAAGTCACCTCCTTTGATAGTTGCAGATTTTACAGCAAGTTGTGTCAGAAGACAAACTGCCTCAAGAGACTATTAGACTGCGAGCCTTTCAAAGAGATGAACTACAGAAGGTTTCCTAGAAGTTTTTTAAAGTCCTGGGTTCCCTAGAGGATAGACATGTTTTTAAACGTAACCACCACTGTACTCCCGAATAAAGGGAAGAAATCCACACTGCCGATTTCTCTGTTTCTTTGCCTGAGCATACAGCTCCCATCTCTCTCTCCGGATCACAGAGAGACAGTTTTGTTAATACACAGCAATTACATTTTTGATCATAACAATCATTAGCACTTATGAACCACTTTACAAATGTTAATTAATGTTCAACACCCCAGAAGGCAGGTAAAGATTATCTACTGAATACGCTTCCCCTGGTGCTGGAATCTTAGAAAAATGTAGGGTGTGATTTTAAAAGCAAACTTTTACAGCTTCTCTTTAAAGTCTTTCTGGACAAAAAGTTTTTCAAGTATCGAAAAGGGTGTTACAAGGAGGAGGGAGAAAAATTGTTCTCCTTGGCCTCTGAGGCTAGGTCAAGAAGCAATGGGTTAAACTGCAGCAAGGGAGGTTTAGGTTGGATATTAGAAAAAAACGTAACAGTCAGGGTAGTTGAGCACTGGGATAAATTGACAAGGGAGGTTGTGGAATCTCCATCATTGGAGATATTTAAGAGTAGGTGGGACAGACACCTGTCAGGGATGATCTAGACAGTGCTTGGTCTGCTGTGAGGGCAGGGGACTGGACTTGATGACCTCTTGAGGTCCCTTCCAGTTCTAGGAGTCTATGAATTAACCTCTGCTCCGTGTTTCTGAATGTTTCCGGATCATTTTATGTATGTGTGGGAGCTGCCAGAAACAAGATGCTAAGGCCTATCCTAAAGTCTAACTGTAAAGTGAGAGAACAGAGACAAGGATGGAGGAGAAAAGCGAATAGCAAAGTACAGGAGGCTTGCAACGCGATTCATTCCTGAGGAAGCGTCGCAAGTCGGGGGCGTAGGCGCCGTCGTAAATGAGGGCCAAGGACGTAAGTCGGGAGTTTCCGGCCCCTTTCCCACTTACAAAAACGGCTGTAAGTGCTGGGGGTCGGAACTCAGGCGGTCGTATTGCGGGGGCCTCCTGTAGCGAGCCAGTAATCGCGTTCTTGGCTCCAGGCTGAGAATACAAAGTTTCACGGTTTCCACACGCTTTGGGCAGGGCCTTTGCCCCAGACACAGCCTCTACAAATCCTCCAGCAGCTTGATTGTTACTTCGAGAGGAGGGTCTTGGAGCCTAGTGGGATGGGAAAATCCCTGTGAACTAACTGAAGGGGGCTCCCACACCTGGGGGGTGGGGGGGACAGGACAGTTGCCCAGCTGTCTGCAGAAGCGCAACACGGAAGAAATTCTCCTCCCTTGCCCTGCAGCCTTTGCAAAGAGCATGGCTGTTAGGAGGGTGAGCTGGGCTCAGCGAGGAACAAGGTTACCTGGGTGTCCTCTCCCCGTGGCCGCTGCTGCCCTGAGGAATCCAGGCCCGTCCTTTCCCTGGGTCACTTCCAGACCTTGCTCAGAGCCTGCTCTGCACAGCATGGCCTCACAGGGCAAAGGCAGCTTCTTCTGGGGAGAAGCCCTTCTTATCCAGCAGTGCCACAGGCAGGTGCCATCCAGCCTAGGCCCAAATCCTCCCCACTCTCTCCAGCGAGCAGCCTGGCCTCCCAGCAGGAGGAAGGACCACGTGGGGGAAGCCGCCTCATGCTCCGTGCCACAAGGCTGCTGAAGGCCTCGGGCTCTATTCCTAAGCCAGGGGAGAACTCAAACCTCAGACCGCCCAGCCTGGGAGGGAAAGTGTGCCACAAGGCCAAATAGCAGCGGTGGTCAGAGGGGGGAGCCTGCGCTGTATTTAACCCAGAGGGGGGGGTCCTGTATCCCGCACCAGTGCCCAGATGAGCCGTGCTCTTGATTCTGTCCCTCCATACCAACACTTTGCCCCTCCTCTGCAGGGCAGAGCCCCGCAAGCTGCCTCCACCCCCCACCCCACGAGAAGCGAGAGCTCCCACAGCTCCCTTTCAGACCCCGAAGCGTGGAATGGCAGCCATCAGCTCTGACCCAGGGACACGTCTGACAAGGCTCCCTAGTCCCCCAGAGCAGGGATGGCCACCCAGTGATAGGAGGAGTCCTCCGTCCCATGGCACAGGCTTGCTGCTACAGCTGAACTCCAACCCCCATGATGTGCCAACGAGACTGGACCACACGCCGCTCTTCAGGTCCTTATTAGCGGATCTTCTCCTCCCCCCACCACCAAGAACAAGGTGACACCCCCCCCCCTTATGTCATAGCCACAACTAAGGCTGCAATAGTGCAGTCGATTAATGGATTAGCAAAAGCTTATCGGTTAATGCTATAGATTGCATGCATCCCACGACCCCCGCCAGTAAATTTAGCAGCCTGGCTCAGTCCTGGCTCGCGCTGGGTCCAGGACCGAACCCCGCTGAGGCTCTGCATTTAAAGCATATTAGAAGCCAGGCAGCCTGGCTCAGTTTGGGCTCACGCCGGGACTGGGAGCTCAGCGTCCTCCCACCGGACAAGGGCTGCTGCCACCCCATGCTGCTGCCTCTGCATCAGAACAGCGTCAGGGCGACAGGCAGCTGGTCCATGAGGGGGGCTGGTTTTTAAAACTGGCTTCCCTTGGACCAGCTCCCCCCTGCAACCGGTGGTAGCGGGCTCCTCTGGAGTGGGGCTGGAGCGCACTGGCCCCCGGTCCCACCCCCAGGGACTACAGAATAGTCGAGTAACTGATAAGAATCCAGGAGGTTACTTGACTGTTCAATTAACCGATATTTCACATCCCCAGGCACAGCCCTGATCACAGGTGGATTTGTGAGCCCTCTTCCTAGTTAAGCTCTTTGTGCAGACCGGTCACGTTCTCCTCCAAGACATCCCCCCCTTCATCAGCCGTCCCAATCCCACCGAGCAGCCAGCTCGCCGGCAGGCCCACCGCTGCCGCCCTCCTTCCCACCAGGCTCCGCTTCCACACGGGACTCTCCTTCCCCTGCCCGGTGAGCCATTCCATCCCTGAACTAGATGCTCCCCGCAGACGCCAGGCAGCACAGCCCCGTGACTTACCAGGAATCAAATGTGGGACCGGGTCACTAACAAGAGGAGGTGAATCAAAACCCAAGGCCGGGGGAGAACTCCGAGCCTTTGCTCCTGGTGCATCTCCCAAAAGTCTTGCCTGGGAAGGCCAAACATGCAAGACGGCCACACAGCAGCGCAAGTTGGAGCGGTGAGCCCCTCCTCCCCAACAAGCAGAACAGTGACCTTTAGGCCCCTTTACTTCTTCCGCTAGCCACCAGACAACAGCTAGGGCAGCAGGAACACCAGACTAGGGACTCTCGATCCTGAATCCACACTCTAGGTCAGAGGCCTTTTGACAACAGTGCACTTGTGGTTACCAGTCACATGGGGTGACTCAACAGCAGTATGGGAAAGGCAGGCCAGCCTCCTCGCTCCTCACATCGCCACTTCCCCCTGCTCCGAAGCCACTGAATAGATCAGCATCAGCAGGCTAACTGTCCCAGGCGTGCGCCGGCCCTGGGGACGTCAGGGAACCGAACCCGAACGGCAGAGATTAATTTGGATCCACACAGGGACCTCTGAGCAGGGGGGTTTGATTCCAGGCCACAAAGCGCACGGATACTCGAGCCTTAGGCGATCAGGAGCCAAACGAGCGTTCCACATTATCCCACAGAGCCACGGCGGCCGTGACTTCCCTGTTCACGGTTATCGTGATCGTACGGGATGTATGTTTTTTCCTCACAACAAAACAACCGACCAAGTATTATTTGATCAACGACAACTGGTTAATAACACATCCAAAGCCTTCGGCTTGGTTAATAATTAAATCATTCAGGGGTTTGGTATTCTGTGCTGTGGCCGCAGTTGACACGTTACAAGAGCCACTAGCGGCTCGCAAGCCTCAGTCTGAGTATCACTGATCTGGCAGAACGAGGTGATCTCCCCCCCCCCCCCCCAAGAATGATCCTCTGGCATTGAACCTCACCATGCACAAGAGCCTTCCTCCGACCCATGCAGCCGGCTGACCCAGACCGGCTGAGCATGCCCTAAGATAGCAAAGTCCCTCGCCTTTCCTAGAGGCAGAATACTTTGTACAGAGCATGCCGCGTGACTCATGATCCCTGCCAGCTCTTAGGGAACCCTCCCTCCCGCCTTTGTAGTACCCGCCGTCTGGTTATGTTACTGGGCCTTCTGGGCACGCCCAGGGCTCACCAGTCCCAGAGCACGGCAAAGTGTGACCACTGTCTGTGCAGAACGGGTGCTTTCAAAGCGCCGTGCCAACGGCAGACGCACTGTAAAGACAGAGGGCACTTCTCCACCATGTCCTGCAACCAAGGGATCAAAACAGCCTCCCGCCAAAGCCTCATGCCTCACCCCATTTTCCCAACATCGCTCGAAACCTATCGAAAAAAATCATAATCCCACTACACAGCCACATCTACATACCTTCTTTATTGAAAACTACCGTAGCCCGTCTGCTTCCAATTTGCAGTCACCCCCATTCAAACTAAGACCCCCCAGCGTGGCCGCCTCATTAGCCCTTCACACTGGCAAAACAATTTTCAGAAGGCTGCAGTGGGAACGTAGTTGTTTGAGCCTCTGATTCACACCCACTCCACCGAGCTCTCTGATCACAGCAATTTTGAGTCTAGCCTCCCCAACTCCCCTGGAGTTTCCTGTCTGACACCGACCACTTCCCTCCCAGCCCAGCGCCTGCAAGTCAGCAGAAAAAAAAAACACCCTGCCTAAATATTCAGGAAGGCTGATTTCCATGCCATCGATCAGCTGCAACACACCAACATGCAGACTGGCAACTCAAGGTCTCACAACTGTGTGATGAAACCTCAAGGTCTGATGTAATTAGTCACTGTTTTCATTAACAATCCCCAGCAGCTGCCACCTTGAGTTTGGAGACAGACCTTAATGAGCAGACTCTCAGGGCCTCATGTAAAGATTAGAATTAAACATGCAACAGATTAAGTTTAACTGCAAGTAGGTTTAAGAAACACAAGATCTGCTATTAGCCCATTACGGGTCTGGCCTCTGGCAGTGGCCAGTATCAGATGCTTTCAAAGGAGATAAAATTCATCTCCTATCCACAAAATACTCCGAGCATTAGGGGGTTCCTGGGCGGAGAACTTTTATGACCCCATCAGGCCTCACGCTAGCACTTGAGATGTTATTATGAAGCCCTGGATGAAATCCAGTTTGCCACTAGCTTCCTGGAATTGTGACTGCCACAGGCTGACTATGCTCCATGCCAAACAGCACTTCCTTTTATTTCATCAAAATTTAATCTGCCATTAATTTTACTAATAGACAACTTATTCACTCGAGAGCTTGGATTCGGTTTGCACACTGCTCAGAATGGGGGAAGTTTGTCTGGGAAGTTTCATGCATCCAGGACAAAGCACCCAGTAAGGAAACTGCTCAGATTTCACTGGATTTTTAATGGAGATTTTAAAAACTCCTCTGACTTGCGTCCTTTACTATAACAGGATCACCTTTCGCTGGGTGCTCAGCTCCTATGGTGAGCCATGTGACACAATCACTTAGAAAGGTTCCGATTTATAAACACGGGAAGAACGTTATTCTGCCTGAACAGTAGAAAGTTCTTCTAAACCAGGGTGAGGAACCTTTGGCCCCCGGCTTGTAAGGATCTGGCCTCCGAGGCTCAGGGCTCCCCCCAGCTTTCAGGAGCCTGTGCTGGCTTTTCAGCCACCCTCTGCCCCACTGGGGGGCTGGAGCACACCCTCTGCCCCACTGGAATCCTCTAGGCTCTGGAATGCAAGGGGGGTGTCACTGAGGGTTTTTTTTTTCTTCTCACTTGTATGTGGTCCCCCGACTGATTTTTCTGTGGGTCAGTGGCCCTCCTCGCGAGACTTTAACCAGCGTCACTGCAAGGTGGGGATAGTTGCGAAAGTCACCACAACGTTTTGTTTGCCCATGCCGTTGCTGCCAGGGCCAAAGCATACCTTTGCGTCTTTGCTGTCGAGTAGATCAACAGAAGGCGTGCCGTCCTAGGAGCACGGCATTGGTCTGAAAGCTCAAAGACAGGCAGCAGCCATCTCCTTGCACTGCAAAGTTTAAACCGCACTCAAGTTGGGACAATACTCGTCACAGCACCAAGTGAAAAATCATTAGCAGCAATGGCAAAAGCAGACCTATCCAACACACCTGCAGTGCAGGGATTCTAAGAAGCATGGGCAAGGTGCATCCGCAGAGGTCGGGCACGAGGGAAAGCAGGCTTAGAAAGAAGGGAAGCTACTGGTCCGGTTGGACAGGCAGCCCCCTGAAAGAACTGCCCTCCAGCCTTGAACTTAGCTCAGTGTTTCTCCAAAAGGTCCGTGAAACCACCCTAAGAAACTTGCAAACTGGCCGCTCCAGTGTGTTTATTTACCAGCCTCGCAGCTCCCATTGGCTCTGGTTTGCTGTTGGCAGCTAAGAGGAGGAGAACCACGGGCTCCCCTTAGCTGCCACTGGCGAACTGGAGCCAATGGGAGCCACAAGGCTCCACGGCCACGGAGCCGGTAAATAAACACACCGGAGTGGCCGGCTGGCAGGTTTCTCAGAGAGGTTTTGCAGACCACTTTGAGAAATGCTGCACTCCCATAAAAAGCAAGGGCAGCTACATGCAAGAACAGGAAAGTGGAGAACTACAGGTTCCGAGAGGATGACTACGCAGCACAGTGGAAAACCCGTTAACTAATACGATTTTTAACAAGGCTTGATAGCTAATGGCGACAGGACAAATGAGGGTCAATTACAGCCCACTAAGGCTTTTTAAATGTTTGCCCTCAGTACGAACAAAATTGAATTGATAAGTAAGAAAACCATTTCTTAAAATGAGTCATTCTCCTGGTATAAACATAGTCAAACCTCTGTGGAATGTCTCTGCACCCTCAGAAAACGGAAACAATAGGAGTATTTAGAGTTTTTTTTCAAAAAAAGAGTGCCAAGAAAAAAAACAAACGCAGCCTGCAGCTGCGTGGCTCGCTCATTCCCTTGCAGAGCTGAGGGTCACGATATGTTTTGCAACACAAGCCTGTACAAATAGAATATGCCATTGAACTGGCCACGATTCCATGAATGCCAGCCTTTCACGTTACATGTTGTAGATAAAACAAAAAACAGGACTAAGTAGCACTTTCAAGATTAACTAGATGGTTTATTAGGTGATGAGCTTTCGTGGGCCAGACCCACTTCCTCAGATCAAATAGTGGAAGAAAACTGTCACAACCATATATACCAAAGGATACAATTAAAAAAAAATGAACACACATGAAAAGGACAAATCAAATTTCAGAACAGAAGGGGAATGGGGGGGAGCTAATATCATTATATCATTATTAGCTCCCCCCCCCCCATTCCCCTTCTGTTCTGAAATTTGATTTGTCCTTTTCATGTGTGTTCATTTTTTTTAATTGTATCCTTTGGTATATATGGTTGTGACAATTTTCTTCCACTATTTGATCTGAGGAAGTGGGTCTGGCCCACGAAAGCTCATCACCTAATAAACCATCTTGTTAGTCTTTAAAGTGCTACATAGTCCTGTTTTTTGTTTCAGCTACACCAGACTAGCACAGCTACATTTCAATCATTAGTCCTATGAGTGTGACTATTACTGCACAGTACATAGCTTTATCGGCTGTGGAAGACACCACAAGCTCTAGGGATATTCGTGGCTTATCCTGTCTGGCAAGTGTTGTTAAACGGAGAGAGGAGGGGTTCTACAAGTCAGGAACTGACTTCTGGTGTTTACCAATGATTAGGCGTGACCTTAAGCAAATCGCTTCATCTCTATATGCATTAGTTCCCCTGTCTGTAGACAGGATGTGATACCGCTTGCCAGCAAAGGTCGGGAAGCTTAACTAGTTAATATTTATAATAGCACCCGGAGGTCTTTGGCTGGTAGTGCAAGGCAGCATTAGCAAACGCTGCCTGCTACAGCTTTTAGCTCCACATCTCTCTGCCTCTGCATGCTCCTAATAAATGTTTACTGTCTACAGAGCTCTCCCCTCATCTCCCTGCTCAGTTGGCTCTCCTGTTTATTATCAGGACTGCCAAAAAAAAAATCAGATTATTTTAAGCCACTGAAATGTAACGGCGCCCTTGGCGAATTAGCGCATAAAGCAGCTTTCAAAGGGTTTGATTAAAAACAGAAGATCGTTGACAATCACCAGTTTCTCCCTCCACCCAAACATCAAATTCCATTGTCAATCAAGATTCACAGTGAGAACATTAAACCATAGCATGGCTTCTCTTTTAGACAACGGGTGTCCCCGTTTACTCTCCGTTTTATCTAGTCATCAATAGCTAATGGGGACTATAAGAAAATGTGATTTTACTCATCGGATCTGCCTCTTTCCCCCTGCCTTTTATCTGCTTTGTCTAGCCAGACTGTAAGCCCTTTGCAGCAGGGTCAGTACAGGTTGAACCTCTGTAATCCGGCACTCTAGTCCGGCACAATTTTAACTAGTCAGATGTCTGGTGTGGCCAAGTTTCCCACGGTCCCAGAAAGTTTGTTTACGGCTACCAGTCCTTGTTCTCGGTGTTCTGTGCTCTTGTTTAGCTCTAGTTTGCCCCTAAATGTTTTCCAAGAGCCTAAAGCAGTGGAAGTGTTGGTAATACTACAAGACCACATTGTCCTCCGAAGCAAAATGCAGGACAATGTAGCACTTTAAAGACTAACAAGATGGTTTATTAGATGATGAGCTTTCGTGGGCCAGACCCACTTCCTCAGATCAAATAGTGGAAGAAAATAGTCACAACCATATATACCAAAGGATACAATTAAAAAAAAAAAAAAAAGAACACATATGAAAAGGACAAATCACATTTCAGAACAGGAGGGGGATGCAGGGGGATACATTGTCCTCCCATGGTTCAGCAAATTCTCTGGTTTGGCACCAGTCAAGTCCCAATAGTGCCAGACTAGAGAAGTTCAACCAGTGTATCTATGTGGCAGGGGCAATATCTCCATGTACTATTTACTCTTAACTAAGTTAATATTAATTCTCATTTGTAATCCTGCAGCATCTAGAGCAGTGGTCCCCAACCTTTCGTGGCTGCCGTGCGCCCGAGTGCAGGGCCACTCACAAGCCGGTCGTCCATGGGCAGGGCTGCTCACGTGCCACGCTTCCGGAGATGGGGCCACACATGCATCGCATGCCCGGGGCCGGAGCCGCCCACGTGCCATGCACCCGAGGCCAGCACCGCACACGTGCTGCGTGCCTGGGGCAGGGGCCGCCCATGCACCCTGCACGCGGGGCCGTCACCGCATATGTGCCGTGAGCCCGGGACAGAGGCCGGCCACGTGCTCTGGGCCGTCACCGCACATGTGCCGCACACCAGGTCTGTTTAGTCTGCAGAAGCGAAGAGTGAGGGGGGACTTGATAGCAGCCTTCAACTTCCTGAAGGGAGGTTCCAAAGAGGATGGAGAGAGGCTGTTCTCAGTAGTGACAGATGGCAGAACAAGGAGCAATGGTCTCAAGTTGTGGTGGGAGAGGTCCAGATTGGATATTAGGAAAAACTATTTTACTAGGAGGGTAGTGAAGCATTGGAATGGGTTACCTAGGGAAGTAGTGGAGTCTCCATCCCTAGAGGTGTTTAAGTCTCAGCTTGACAAAGCCCTGGCCGGGTTGATTTAGATGGGATTGGTCCTGCCTAGAGCGGAGGGCTGGACTTGACGACCTTCTGAGGTCTCTTCCAGTTCTGATTCTATGATAAGGGGATGGTTGGATGAAATAACATGATCTTGGTAACTAATTGACCATTCATTTCCAGTTGGAAATAGGTCAATGGAGGGATGATAGGAGTTGCTATAGGGAACTTTCTGGGTGTCTGGCTGGTGAGTCTTGCCCACATGCTCAGGGTTTAGCTGATCGCCATATTTGGGGTCAGGAAGGAATTTTCCTCCAGGGTAGATTGGCAGAGGCCCTGGAGGTTTTTCGCCTTCCTCTGTAGCATTGGGCACAGATCACAGCTGAAGGACTCTCTGCATGTTGGGGCCTTCAAAGTATTGGAAGGCTTCAATATCTGAGACATAGGTGAGAGGATTATTCTAAGAGGGGTGGGCGAGATTCTGTGGCCTGCACTGTGCAGGGGGTCAGACTAGATGATCATAATGGTCCCTTCTGACCTTAAAGTCTATGAGTCTATGAGATGTTTCAGAGGGTGCACATAAATGCCCCTGCGGGTGCCATGGAACACGCGGGCACTGTGTTGGGGACCACTGTTCTAGAGGATGATCATTCTAAGGGATAAGGCACTGGATGTGGACTCAGAAGATCTGGGTTCAAATCCCCGTTTAGCTCCAGACCACCTGTGTAATTCTGGGCAAATCACAAAACATTTCCTGTGGGCATTTCCCTTCCTCACTGTGATGCTGCAAAGATATGTCATGGGATGAGGATCATGTAAATATCTAGAGAGACTGGAGCCTTCTTAGGCTAGACAAACAGAAACAGCTCCTGTCCTAACAGCCTAATAATTTAAACACCACAGCACCCAAAAGCACAATGGGGATCCAACTCCGAACGTGGCCTCATGCTCTAATGCAATACCAAAATAAGAGTAGTACCGGTTGTTTGTTTGTTTTATTTCCTGCTACGACAAAAAGGTAAAAGGGTCAAATCTAGCTCTGATTTTAAGTTCCATACGTTTTTAAAAATTCCAATAGAAACCCAATACGTTCTCCCGAATGGCTGAAGCCAAACTTTAAACACTGGAAAAAATTAGAAGTGGAAATGTCTCAAGACTGACTGGAAAGATTGAACATTTATTCATAGAGCTGTGAGAAATGCTTATAACAAAATTAAAAGAAACATGTGACAAGCACATTGTAAGTGTTCATATTTTTTAAAACTCCAATCATTAGAAGTTTGGGAATTTGTAACACTACCATGAATCAGTAGAATGGTAACATTTGCAATAAACACTGGTGGTATCCACAGAAATTAATGGAGGGGAAAAAAGAATCTGAGCCCACAGCACATTATATAGCTGGTAAGAAGGGACCGGTGTGTGTCAGACCTTTTTCTGGGCCACAAGAACAGAGAGAATGAGCGGGGGAAATGATACAAACCCCCCTTCTCCCTGTAGACCTCAAAGCAATTTAAAAAGGGGAGTTAATCACACACACCCTGGAATACAGAGAAGGGATAGGACTTGCCCAGTTATAGAATCACACAATAACTAAGCCAAGAGTCCAGATCCACAACCCCAGACACCATTACTGTGTCACCTCCAGAGAGGATTTGTGGGAATCGGCGAACTGTTATTTCTGCTCTCCAAACCAGCTGTCTTTTCATGGGACTGACAAGCACCCAGTGCACAATGAGGACAACACAGAATGAGCGCCACTGCGGGCTATGAAAAGGGGTCAGCTGGGCCCCGCGGACAACAGTGCTGAACAGACAGAGCTGACACTTGGGGGCTCCACTCAACCTGCTAACCAGCCCCCACAGACCACAGCCTGCAACCCAGGAAGGGGGGCAGGCGGGAGGCGCAGGGTCAAAGCCTGGGACAGACTCGGGCTCGGGGAAAGCCACCCAGCGGAGTCTGACTATGGGGCCGAACAGACAGACAGACAGACGGGGGGAGCCCTGGGAGGGGCCGGACAGATACCAACTGTGGGTGGGGGGAAGGAATTAAAGGCACAGATGAGGGAACGAGAACAGAGGGGGGGATACCAAGTGGGGGGGGGCAGACACCAGGCCGGGGGGGGGGGGAGAATAAAGGCCGTTGGGACAGACACGGGGGGGGGGGGGGGTTATTGTAGAAGGGCGCTGGGACGGGCACATGGAAGTGGGGGAGGGGGAGATTGCAGGACAGACAGACGGACACGGGGGGGGGGGAGGGAAAGAGCTGAGGGGGACACGCAGACAGGAGGACGGACAGACGGACACGAGGGGGGGGAGAAGGACGGACGGGCAGACGGGGGGGGGGGAGAGACGGGCCCCCGGGGGCCCCGGGCCGAGACGGCCCCGTCGGTACCTGCCTGTGGCCCCGCAGCTCCCCCGGCGCCGGGAACCGCTTCAGGCCGGAAGCAAAACCCGACTCTGGGCGGGCGGCTTCCGGCTCCCGCGCGGCCCATAGGGCGCTTTCACAGGGCGTCAGCGCGACCCCTGACCCCGGAAAGGATCGGGTCCCTGCGTGCCGGTGGGAGAGACCACCCGGCACGGGCCGGCCGGGGGGGGAGTCAGCGGGGACAAACCATCGCGGGGAGGGGGGAGCCGGGCTGCTGGGCATTGGACAGCCAAAGTGGGGAGGAGAGCTCTTCTTTGTGGGGGAGGGGACCCCCCCTTCATGGAGAGGGGAGACCCTCTATGGGGGGAGGACCCCCCTTTATGGGACGGGGAGACCTTCTGGGGGGAGGACCCCCCTTTATGGGGAGGGGACCCCTCTATGGGGGAGGACCCCCCTTTATGGGGAGGGGAGACCCTCTGGGGGGAGGACCCCCCTTTATGGGAAGGGAACCCCTCTATGGGGGAGGACCCCCCCTTTATGGGGAGGGGAGACCCTCTGGGGGGAGGACCCCCTTTATGGGGAGGGGAGACCCTCTGGGGGGAGGACCCCCCTTTATGGGGAGGGGACCCCTCTATGGGGGGAGGACCCCCCTTTATGGGAGAGATGACACCCCCCACTTAGCCTCCCCTGTGCTGGGAAGGGTTCAATGCCGGAAGAGGCTGCCTGTGGGGGTGGGTGCAGCGCAGGCACCTCGCCCGTGCTCGCCCGCAAAGGTGCCAGCATCCTGATTCCTGCTTGGCTGGTGGAAGTAGGAGCCCTAGGACCCCTCCCCTCCCCCAGTAGAATAGGAGCTGGTGCCTCCTCTCTTAGCTTGGCTCCCCGTCTGTCTGCCTGGATGTCCAGCCTTCTCCAGAGTCTGGGACCAGCTGAGATCTGAGCACCGCTTGTCCCTGAAATTCAAGCAGCAGAGGGCCAGAGGACGGGGAGAGGGGCCAACTGCCTGTCTAGAAACTGTCCAAGGCTTTCACCAGCCTGGTATTCTCCCTTCGGAGCCTCAGCATGGCGCCTCCAACTCACTGGTTCCCGTCTTGCTGACGCTGGGGCAAATCGGGAGTAACTGCTGAGATTAGTGGAGTTGCTTTATCGCAAGATGAGTGTAACTGAGAGGAGACTGGGGTCCGGGAGGCTGAGGGTGCCCGGGGAGAGATGGATTGCGAAATCGCCTGCATTTGCTGGTAGCCCTTTCTAGTTAGGCAGCAAAGCCTGGATGGAGAGCTTGTGTCACCGAGTGGTGTGGGGGAGTCACCAGGCCCTGCACCCCCATCTGCAGAGGTGACTCTCAGCCGGCAGGTAGAACAGAAAGGTTATTAGTTCACAGGGACACAGCGTAGCACAGACTTGTCAGCACAGGAACCAGCAGCAGCCAGCACCATCCATCTTGGGAAAAACGGGGCCTAGAGCCAGGGCCCTCGGCCCTTCCCTGTATCCTAAGCCAGTCACACACTCAGCATCTGGTCCCAGCCCTGCCTCCTTTGTCCAGCTTCCCAGGCAAAAGATGTCACCTGTTTACATCCCCCCCCCCCACCGTCCTAGGCTCATGTTACAACGAGCCTGGGCCACTGTGAACACTGGGCAGCCTCCCTTCAGTAAGAATCACACCTAAAATTCCCATCCGGGCACTGGTGCAGTGCCAGGGAAACTGAGGCGCGCACACCCAGAGTTACTACAGAGCGGTACAGGACAGTAGAAATCACCGTGACATAAGAAGCGAACAGAGTGGAGTCATCCCCACTTTGTCACAGGGAGGTCAGTGGAGTCTGGGTGGCTCTAGACTGAGGAACAAGACTGGGAGTCAGGAATTCTGAATGAGGCCGCTGCATTCCTCACTGGATCAGCCCAGAACAAGCCCTTACATGTATGCCACCTTCCGCGGGAAGGGCTCAGGAGACGAGACAGGCCGGTGTTGACTGGAGAATACAGATTGAATTGGTTAAAAACATGAAACCGGCCCTTGTCCTCAGTGGGATGGTTGCCAGGGACTTGCAACTTGGCAGCTTTGTTGATTTCCTTATGGAAAATCAATTGGTGGAAAGAGGGTATTGCTGGCGTCTCTCCTGGCTGTGAGCAGATCTCATGCCAGCCAAAGCAAAAACCAGTTCCTGGACAAACACAAAGGTATGCCTATGAGGAGGCTGCACGAGGCAGCCAAACCCCTGTGTGGGACGGATAGCTCAGTGGTGTGAGCATTGGCCTACTAAACCCTGGGTTACCACCTCAATCCTTGAAGAGGCTATTTAGGGATCTGGGGTAAATCTGTCAGGGATGGTACTTGGTCCTGCTCAGGGCAGGGGACTGGACTCAATACTCTCTCAAGATCCCTTGTAGCTCTAGGAGATAAGTGTATATCTCCATATAAATACAGACCAAGAGGAGCCCAATAAGGCATAGCAAGGTGGGATTAGCTGGGCTAGTCACTTCCCAAGCCTAGAGCCTCCAAGCTATTTTGGCACCAACCTGCTGCTGATTTCAGGGGCACTGATTGTGTTCAGCATATAAGACTTACTGGCCAATTGTCACCAATAGCTAGCACTGCAGACGTCATGTACCCAGCAGCGAGCTGTGGAGACCAGCAGCAGCTCTAGGTTACTGCTCTATTCTGGCCCAGCTGTGGTGGGAAGTTATTACTGTCTGATCCATTGGTTGGTGGCTTCAGCAGAGAGGCCCCTGAATGCCCCACTGGCCCTGGTTTTATTTCCCCCACCTTTCCCATCCTTGGGCAGAGGGCAGTACTGTCAGGCTCAGACAGCAATCTCCGCTTTAACCAACTGGCACTGCAGCCCACATGCCCTCTGTCGCCATCTCTGCAGCTCCCCAAGCCCCCTGGAGCACGAGGAACTCCGAGTTGCGGCCGAGTCTTCTGCTTACCAGCAAAGAGGCACTGATCATGACACCAGGTCAGGTGCCTGCCTCATGCACTTACTGCATAAACCTGCTCCTGGGAGCTCTTGGATTTGTTCCTGGGCACTTGGTGACCTAGGGAGGAAGAGCCAGGCCTACTGTGCCTCCTTCCCCCTCTCCCAATCAAACAAACTGCACGTGGTTATTTACAAAGCTTTATTACAGCCACAAGGAGCTGGTCGGGTGCATGGAAGGGGCATTGCTCAATACAGGATCAAAGGGTACAGAGAGGAAAAGAGAGAGAGAGAGAGACCTAAACTAGGCTAAGAAGCTGCCTCTTGCTCGCAGCCCCCCCCCGTAGGGAGGACCGAACCATGGAAAACAGCATTTGGCAAATAAAAGAACTTCTTGCCTGTTCCATGTTAACGTTCCCTCGAGGGGGCTGGTTCCAATCCAGCTCAGGCCGCTAGCCGTCCGAAGCGTCCGTGGAACAAGGGAGGGGTTCTTGGCTCAGGTCCCGGAAGGTAAGTGGCCACGTGGCAAAAATCACCCTCCCTGGCACAAACCGGCCTCTGGACTCTCTTCTCCCTTGCCAGAGGTGGGGGCTCTAGGGGAGTTAGGCACCAACAACAGCTTTGAGGAACCAGAGCTGGGTCCTTGTGCAGATCCAGCTGGAGGCACGTTCCTGGGGGAAGCTGAGGCGGAGCCTGTCTGCCCTCAGGATATGAACCGGAGGACTTCAGGCTCCGGGGCTGGCAGTCCGCTATGATCTGGTCCCCCCTTCTATGTCACACTTTCCTTTTCAAGTGCTCCTGCCTGCCCTGTCTCCTGTGTTCGGCGTCCCTACACCTGGATTCTGCTGGACTGAAAGTCACGGAGATGCTCTGCTGAGGGAATCCTCTTCAAACTCTCGGGTCAGCACTCCCCGAGTCGCCCTGGGCTTCCCTCTGCAACAGGGAGCTGGAGTTTGCCCCGGCGGCCCCCTCACACGCTGCGGCTCTTCAGAGGAGCTAAGGCCTGGTTTGCTTTCATGAAACGTACACCCCAGTGGCACTAAAGACCTGATCGTCACCAGGAAGGAAGGAAGGGGAAGGAGAAGGGGAAAGGAAGGAAGGAATCCCTCCCATACCCTAGGGCATCTCATGCAAGAACAACTCCAAGACTCGTGAGTCTCAGGTCTGTTCGTGTGGGCAGGGGACCCGCCTCTGATGAATCGCTATTTGACACTCTTTGCTCACCACCCAACGTTTGGCAGGCCCCAGCAAAGAGGGCAACGCTGAGGGCTTAATTCGAAATAAGCTACACAAACCGAGCTACGTCCATTGCGTAGCTTATTTTGAGATCGGGAGCATCTACACAGCACTTATTTCGAAACGGAGCCCTCTTCCTCCGACTGCCCTTATTCCTCGTGCAATGAGGGTTACAGGACACGGAGGTAGAGGCGGGGAGAGAAGATGCAGCCGCTGTAGATTGAGCCCCCTGGGGCAAGGAGAGGGTCACGGGTTCGAGTGCCGGGTCCACCGGGGGTCCGCTCGGCTCGGCTCTGGTCGGGCAGAGCTGGGGCAGGCGGGATACCGGAGGTCTCCCGGAAAAACTCTGCCGCGTCTAAGGAACGCGTCTGCTTTTCCGAAACAAATTCAGAAAAGCAGGCATGTTTTTTTGGCATCCCTGCAAACCTCGTTTTATGAGGAAGAAGGGATGTTCCGAAAGAGGGTTTTTTCGACATTTGGTCCCGTGTAGACAGACGAAATGGTGGAAAAGCCTCTTTTGGAAGAAAAGCAGAAAAAGAGACACAAATTGCATCTCTTTTTCCAACTTTTCTTTGTGTGTAGACACAGCTGGAGTAAGAAGTCCTCCAGCTTGACGGTACGTTGGCACGATTTCGAAATAACTACCTGCTGTGTAGACGCGGACTCAGTTATTTCAGAATAGCGCTGGTTATTTCGAAATAGTGTTGCAGTGCAGACGTTCCCTGAATGGCCCCAAAAGACTGAACTCCCCGGTTGAGGACGCAAGGGAAGTTTGGCCTCTGTACTGCACCGGGACATGGGATTGTCTCCCAAGGGACGGATGGAAGCCCCAGAGTTTGGCACGTTTTGATGGATAGGCTAGAGCGCTAAGTAAATGGAGAAAAGGGAAAATCTTGCAGTAGCTTCCTGGCCTGGGATGGATTCAGCGCCCCGTAGCAAGAGGACTTGCCCACCTCTATCATCTAGATGGACATGCAAAGGCTTTCAAACATCTGTCAAGCTGCCGCCTTTCGCCAGCATTAAATTCACTTCACATAGACAAGCCAGCCACTGGCGGGTGACGGGAAAAACCAGAGAGATGAGAAAGGAAATTGGGGGGGAGGGGGGAATAAAGTAAACGAAGCCGTTAAGGAAAGAGAATCCACGGCGTGGAGCAGGAAGACGAGCGCAGTCCTTCGAGGGGACAGTTTCTTCTGTCTTCCTTCTGCCACCCAAACTAACTGTTCTCGACGTTCACAGAGTGCGGGGGTCTCTCTGCAAAGCCGACGTGTCTCCGCTCCTTGATGTGTTCTGGGGAGGAGAAAAAGGGGGGGGGGAGAAGATGCAGCCGCTGTAGATGGAGCACCCTGGGGCAAGGAGCATTGCTACTATTGGTTTGCATGTGGCCGGGTGCGCAGATCCTGAGTCGAGCGGAGTCCTCCGTGTATGGCTGGGAGGGGCAGGTTCTTGGTTTGTCCAGCGCCCGGGGCCCTGGATCTTGGACCCACCCTCGTCACCACCAAGGGAGATCAACAAAGCGTCCCCTCCCCAGTGGTGGAAGGCCACTGTTGTGGGTTAGAGGAGGCTGCTGTTATGGATGTTCGGGAAGGTCTGAGAGCCCCTTATGGAGCGGGGCCCCCGAGGCGTTGCATTGCCTGGCTCTGTTTACAGACACCGCATCTAGCACTGATTAAGTATGCGGAGGCTCCTCCTACACCACATTTCCCACCGCCACCCAGCCCGCACCCCCAGCCCTCTTCTGGCTCCCGAGGCTGAGGACCTTACCGCTTGGAGAAGGACTATCCTGCCCTGGATCCGGCTCCTGGTTCTTGGTCCCGTCTCCTTCAGTGGCTTCAGGTTTCTCCCACTCAGCGAGTGAGTTCAGCTCATCCCCGAGCTCCGCGATCCCGCCAGCGAAGGAGACTTTCTGGCCACCTAGCAGGAGCACACCCCAGCGGGTCACTCACACGACGGGCGTCCCCGGTCCCCATCCCTGCGGGCAGAGGGCTCCCGGCGGCAGCGAGACGCCTGCCTCACAAGGTCCCCCTGAGTCGGTGAAATCCTGAACAAGCAGCGGTGCCCCAGACCGATCCAGAGCCAACCCTCCTTCCCTCGACATTATCCCCTGCCTGGATACAGACCTGTCCTGGAGCCCCCCTGCTCCAAAACTCCTCCCAGTCAGCCCATCGCTCTCCACACGCAGGCAGGGAAAGCGCAGCTGGGAGGTTAATGAAAGACGATGGGGGCGGGGGGTGGGGGGGAGTCCTGATGGGTTTGCAGCCACGAGCGGCTGCTGCCTGAATTTCTGAGACCCCTGGGGCTCGGCTTGCAGAGGAAGTACATAAGAACATAGGAACGGCCGTACTGGGTCAGACCAAAGATCCATCTAGCCCAGTTTCCTGTCTGCCGACAGTGGTCAGAACCAGGTGCCCCAGAGCGGATGGACCGAAGACAATGAACAAGCCATCCATCTCAAGCCTCTGACAAACAGAGGCCAGGGACACCATTCCTACCCCCTGGCTAATAGCCTTTTATGGACCTAACCTCCAGGAATTTATCTAGCTTTTTTAAAACTCTGTTATAGTCCTAGCCTTCACAGCCTCCTC
The DNA here is from genome assembly GCF_049634645.1 of Pelodiscus sinensis. Taxonomy (NCBI): domain Eukaryota; kingdom Metazoa; phylum Chordata; order Testudines; family Trionychidae; genus Pelodiscus; species Pelodiscus sinensis. The sequence goes on from NC_134739.1 coordinate 11,659,879, forward strand.
TGGCAAGGAGTTCCACAGGTTAACCGTGCGCTGTGTGACGAAGAACTTTCTTTTATTAGTTTTAAACCTACTACCCATTAATTTCATTTGGTGTCCTCTAGTTCTTAGATTATGGGAACAAGTCAATCACTTTTCTTTATTCTTGTTTGGGTTTGGAAGCAACATGGCTAAACTTGGAGAAGGAGAAGTGAAATGGACAAACCCAGGGGAGCTGGTGACCAAGGCTCTGAAAATGCGGCCCAGCCTGCCTTAGGCCTTGACTGCACTACAAATGCCAGCCTGGCACAGTCCCCGGCTATAGACGCTCGGGGATTGTGTAACTGCTGCGAATCTCGGCAATGCAGGACGGCAGCCGGGCTCCTCAGGAGTGGACAGGAGCCTGCATGTAACCGTTAACGGTAACGAATAAACCCAGGCCTATCGGTTAATTGTTTGAACGGTTACACTTGTCAATCCCTAATAGATGCAGCTTGTGCCAGAAGACAGTGTTCCTCTGTTGGCACAGTAAGACGGCCTCCCTGAACATAAGAACATATGAACGGCCACACTGGGTCAGACTAAAGGTCCATCTAGCCCACTGTCCTGTCTGCCAACAGTGGCCAATGCCAGGTGCCCCAGAGGGAGTGAACAGAACAGGGAATCATGAAGTGATCCTTCCCCTGTCACTCACCCCCAGCCCCTGACAAACAGAGGCTAGGGACACCATTCCTACCCATCCTGGCTAATAGCCATTGATGGTCCTAACCTCCATGAATTTATCTAGTTTTTTTTAACCCTGTTAAAGTCCTGGTTTTCACACCATCCTCTGGCGAGGAGTTCCACAGGTTAACAGTGCGCTGCGTGATGAAAAACTTCCTTTTGTTTGTTTTCATCCTGCTACCTATTCATTTCATGTGGTGACCCCTAGCTCTTGCGTTAACGACATTAGCTAGTCCGACAAGACTTTGTAGCGGACACCTGGCGTTAGAGACGGACTTGAAAATGGCGCTAAGTTTAGCCTTGTTGTTTCCAAACCCAAACAAGACACATGCAACACCAGGGCTGATAAAGTCTGGGCCCAGGTTAGGGCTGGGCCAGGTAGGAGCAGCCTCTGGAAACAATGGAGATGTGGCTGGGACGCTTAACCCGCGAGGCATTGCCGGGTCTGCCACCCACAGCACCAAATCGCCAGGGATCCTGTTCTCTACCCCGCCCGCAGATTACCTTTCCTTTTGTGCGACTTGGCGACAGCGGGGTAGATCCGCGGTTCAAAGGCTCTGGTCTCATTTCCTGGGGCTTCTCGGGGGAGCCGCGGTGACCGAGAAGAGAGAACAACACGGAATCTGCAGAGGAAATCACCAACAAAAGGGAGAACCCAACCGGCCAGGGACCCAACTCCTATCCCGGCTCGATGTGCAATATTCGAGCGCGCCAACTGCCCAGGGAGAGCCCCGGCTCAGGGTGGGTGGGCTGAGAGGAGAGCCCAGACGCTTCCTGCGTCAGGGTGATGCTCTGATTTACACGAGGCTTACTCTGAAGTGACTCCTTTTCTGCCAAAGGAGCTGAACTGGTTAGCCCCAGGAGATTAGCGGATCACGTCCCTTAGGCGGGGAGGAACCCAGTGCTGGGGGAATCACGTCTCTCAACAACCGGGTGCGAGAGCCAGGGCCGTCCAATCCCGCCGACCATGGTAACCCGATAAACGAACGGGTTAACCAGCCGGCCGCGCCCCCCGCAGCGTGACAGGCCCGGCTGGGTGACGGTTAATCAGGCACGGCGGTAAGCATGCGGGCAAGGCAGTCGGGGGAACCGATGGACCCGGGACCCCTTTACTGTCAGACAGAGGCGCCCCCGCCCAGAGGAAGTGGGCTGCGGAGCTGCCGTGGAGACCAGCCCAGGCGGGTTCCGCTTTCCCTAAAACTAGAGGGGTTGCCTGCACATTGAATGGGAAGAGTTCAGGGGCCTGTTGTTCCCCCACCCATGGAAACACCCTCCCCCTTAACTCACGTCCCTGCGGCAGGGAGAAGCCAACTCCCCCGGGAGCCAGCTGGTCTGTGAAAGCGGAGAGGCACTAGCCTTCCAAGCAAGGGCATACGCCAGCCCGTCCCCACACACCGCTCTGGGGGGCGGGGGGGCAGGGGAACGGGGGCCCAGAAGGGAACTGCCCCCCGTTGGAGAAGGGCTGAAGGAGGATTTGCCAAGCAGGGTGTCTCATTGGTGCGGAGTTCACCCTGCTTCTGCCAGCCACACGTAATCCTGACCCCTACGTTTGCCTGTTTTCCCTGCAGTTACCCCAGGCTCTTTCCCAAGTTTTAGCTCAAACCTCCCCCCAAAAAGCACCCCCTCTCTGACCTGGGTGTGGAGACCTGCGGCTCTCCTTTAACTCCAGCCACACCCCTGGCGTGCTGATGAGAGTCCCCCAGTGCCTCCCCCCAATTCCTCTTGCAAGGACAGAGCAGTTCGCCTCCTACTGGCTGGGGAAGAATCCGAACACGTCTCGGCGCCAAAAGCCCCGGGTAGCCCCTCCACTGCATTTGCAGGCAAGAGCGGAAACAGCTTGGATTCGCCTCCGGCGCTGTCCCACAATTCCCAGACCCTGCCCAGAAGGGCGGACAAATTCTCGCTCCAGCTGCCTGGCGAAGAATCCTTGGGTACATCTAGACTACAGGCTTCGGTCGACAGATACTGTCAACCAAGCTTCTGTCGAAAGAGAGCGTCCAGACTACAGCCCGTTCTGTCGCCAAAGCAAGCCGCGTTTTCGACAGTCTCGACGCTCTCTTTTGAAACAGCACAGTGTGGATGCAATCGCGCCTTTTGTCGACAGAATTCTATCGACAAAAGGCGTTCTTCCTCGTAGAATGAGTTTACCGCCATCGACAAAACTGCCACGTTCGGTCGACTTACTGTCGACAGAACGCGGGGGTAGTGTAGACGCAGGTATCGTTTGGTCGACAAAAGTCCACTTTCATCGACAAAACCCTGTAGTCTAGACACACCCCTAGAGTGGCCCCGCTCACTGCGCATGGAACCCCCACGGCACGTGGGGTTCGCTGTCCCGTGCCGTGGCTCTGAGACCACGTACGGCGAGGGATAAGAACAAGTTTTAGCTCAAACTTCTTACCCACGTTTTAGCTCAAACAGCCTGAGCTGAGCGCCAGCTGGCTTCGTAGCTCATGCTGTAGAAACGCCTACGCTAAGCTCCAGAGGGCCTAGGTTCAAATCCAGAAATGCAGCCACACACAGGAGTGAAACCCCACAAAGGAGGGGCCCAGTCCTGGGGTGGGCGAGGCTATTAACTCTGCAGAGTAGCTGCCAAATCGCACGGCCGGGTTTTGTCTCTCGCGGCTGCCAAGCAAAACGGCTGTAGCAGAAAGTGAAAGCGACCCACTTCGTTTCCTCGGGCGTGTAACTGGGACTGCTGGAGTCCGGGCGGGCTGCTCCCCCTCTTGTGACAGGGCCGTTAGCCCGCGTCACCCAGAGCCAGCCTTGCTCCAGAAAGTTCAAGTGGCACCCGTCCCAAAAGCGAAACCAAGCCTGGGTTTCAGTTCTAAGCCTCGTCGGGCTTTGTAGTGACCCAGAGACGGACACATGAGGCCAGATGCAGCCCTGGGTGAAACCAGGGTAAATCTGGAGCGGTTCCCTCGCCTCCGGTGGAGTCACTCCAAATGTAACATGGCGGGAAATGAGACCAGACTCTGATCTGGTTGTGATCCACAAGGGCCAGAGTGCGGTGATTGGTGTAAATCCAGAGTGACTCCATTCGTGTCTCTCTGGTTCCACCCCAGAGGAACTCACTGCTGATTCTGGCCCCGGGTTTTTTGCCAAACAGCCGCGCCGGCCCAACCTACTGCGGGAGGAGAGAGGCAGGCGTGGGGTGGGGCCGTGAACGCAGAGAAGGCTCCTTCACTAGGTTGCTGGATGCACACGGACAGCCCCGGTTCGCTCCGACGCCAAATCTTGCGCCACCAGCTGCGTTCCCGAGTGTCAGCCTATCTCCCCTCCGCCTGCCCCCCTCCCTGCACACCAGCCTGGCTGTCCCCTCCAGAAGCAGGGGGGTTGGGTGTGCAGGTGGCACGGACACCGGGGCAGGTGTGAAACCCCAGGCCCGTCGCCCCGAGGTGAGAGACGCCGGCGCGATGACAGGTGCCTCCTGGCCTGAGAAAACGTCTCTCCGCTGTAATCACCTGCTTCCCGGCGCCTCTGGAGCTTAGCGGGGGGGGGGGGAGGGTGCACGCACGCCGGGGAAGGGGTGAGAGCCTGTGAAAAGCGGCGTCAGCTGGTTCCCAGCTTGGGCTGGGGCTGTTTTCTCGCTGTGTGAGAGACTGAGGCTGCAGCCCCCCCTTCGCTGGTATTGCACGCGAGGGAGCCGTCCCCTTACCGGAGTGCTGCTTCGGCAGCATGGGCTTCGGGCGGGCGGCCGTCTCCAGGGCCAGAGGCAGCTCCTTCGTGACCTGGTCTTCTGGAAGGAATAGAGCAGCCAGATAAGCCTTCTGGGCGATACCGCGCCCAACCCCGTCCCTCCCCCCCGGCTGAATTTAAATGCCCCCCCCTTTTCTGTGACTCACCGTCCAATCGCCCTTGGTCCCCTCTGATGGCTGTTTGGTGGGGTGAGTGTGGCAGATCTCAGCAGACGGTGTCCCTACAGGGGTAGGGGAATTTCCCCCTGCCACCGCTGGCTCGGTGCACCCCCTTTGTCTGCAGCTGCGGCAGACTGTCCAAGGGCTGAACGGGGCCTAGGGATCGGCCGCCCCTCTCAGCCCTAGAGATGCTGCTGCCAGGTCAGGTGACAGACCCCCGCCGGGGGCTAATTCTTCAGTCCCACATAGTGGTTGAGTGGCTAGGCCCGGGGGAGAGGACTCAGGAGACCTGCGTTTTACTCTGTGCCTCAGTTTCCCCTCCCATCTTTACTCGCTTTAGACCGGGGTGGGGAACCATTTTTGAGGCAGGGGCCGCTGACCCACAGAAAAAACAGTCAGGAGCCGCACGCCAGGGAGAAGCAAAAAAAAAAACCCCTCACTGACCGAGGAGGAGGAAGACACTCTCCCCACATCCCCCGAATGTGCTCCAGCCCCATGGTGGGGCAGCGGAGGGGCCTGAGCACCAGCGCGGGCTCCCCAGTGCTAGGGGGGCCCCTGAAACTCAGGGGCCGGATCCGGCTCCTGGGCCTGAGGTTCCCCACCCCGATTTAGACAGTAACTGCGAGGCAGGGGCTGCGTCTTGCTCTAGAGACGTAGAATTCCCTGCACACGGGGCCCCTGCTGGCTGCGGAAGCCCCTGGGTGCCCCGGTAATACATCTAATCACGGAGCCCAAGGAGGGCCATCCGCAGCTGCTACCCTCCCTTCCTTCAGATGCCTCCGCTACCGTGCGGCCCGTCGGAAATCCGCCAGTCGGCGACGGCTGGGGGCTCCTTGGGACAGCTGGTGCGCTGGCTATCGCTAATTGCAGAGGCATTGCTGTCGGGAAGGCTGGGTCTGGCTGATTAGCTCCTTCCCGCTGGCCCTGCCCCCTCCCCACTTCATCCCCGACTTGTCTTCGGGGACTGTACGTTTGCCGGGCGTCGGGACAGGCGCCGCGGCTTCCCGAGTGCAGGGCCCTGCCTGGCGGGGCCCCGCTCCCGACCAGGCCAGCGAACGGCTCCTGGGACACAAATCTGAAACAGGACGAGGACGATTCCCCCCACCCCCAGTGCTTCCGGGAGAGGCGCCTTCCAAACGCCGGCGTTGATTTCTCGCTACTGTTGCATCGGCAGGGCTCTGAGGGCGTGGGGAGCCCGGGGGTGGACGGGGAGGGGGCTGCAGGGCAGGAGGGAGGGGCGCGGGCAGAGCAGGGGAGGGGGGCAGCCCGAGGCTGGGATAGCAGGTGGGAATGTGCCGAGGCCGGGGCTGGAGCCCCACCAAACAAAGAACTTGCCACTAACCCCTCCCAGCCTTTCCCAGCTCGCGCTGCCCAGCACAGACGGGTGCGGAGCTGCCAGAGCGCCAAGAGAAATGCCCCCGGCATGCCCAGGCCCATGCGGGCAGCTAGTGGCTCTCCCCCCGTCAATGCCATGGGGAGTCGGGTGGGGAATCGCTCCCCCCCGGCCGGCACAGGGGGAGCAGGTGGGTGGGCTGGGGTGGGTGAGCGTCTCTGCTCGCATGCCAAGGCACCCGGCTCCCCGCTCCTTTGTGCCAAGCAACAGCGATGTGGTTTCCTAGGTGACTGATGGCTCATGGTACCGGGAGGGGGGGGCGTGTGCTTGGTGTGTGTGTGGGGGGGTAGTTACAGGTTTCTCCCTAGCAGCAAAGGCGCTAAATGAAGGGATATTTTAGTATGCGCAGCGGGTCCCTGGCAAGTGGGATCCAGGAACGGGCTGGGCTTGAGGGGGGATTGCGAGGCCTTTATATAGAATTTTGCTATTCCGGCTGCCTCCCACCCGCTTGCAAAGCGCCCGCCCTCCCCGCGCCGATCCAGGGAAAACGGCCTCGGCTCACGCACACGGGCAGGAATTTGCTTGCCAACTGCTCTCCCGCCCTTCAAACCCATCACCTCCCTCGAGGGCCGGAGAGGTTAGAAGCCCCCCCCGCCCCCGGCCCACCCTGCCTTCCCCTCACCACAGATGGCCCAGAAAGCCCCGCGACCCTCTGCCTGCACGCGTGCCACCCCAGAGCCTTTGGCCAGCCCCTGACCCTCCCACACGGACGTCACGGCCTGTCCCAGGCGCACGGCTCGGGGTCCCACCCATCCAGCCCCTGCAGCTGGAAGATCTGAGCCTCTAGGGACCCTAAAGAGCTGAGACGTGGTCTGAGCCCCTCAAACAGGAATCTGGGGGGGCAGGCCAGCAGGATGCCCTTGGACGTGCCAGGAGCCCTCCAGCTGGAGCACGGATGCGAACGCTCCTGGAGGAGCCAGCAAACGCCCTAAGTGGGACCAGGCAGCCTGGAGCCCCCTGCAGGTCAGCGCCCTGGAGACTCGCCCGGCTCTCGGGTTTAGGGACGGCGCTCCTGGCTTGAGGAGGCTCCAGCGAGGAGAGCGGCGACCCACCCCTGTGCTATCGAATGGGACGGCCCTGCCAGCGAGAGAGCCGTGAGCCGTGCTGCGGTCAGGCCCAGGTGGAAGGGAGCATCACTGCCCGCCCCCCCGTGGGGAAACTGAGGCACGACCTGGCTGCCCCAGGTCAGCCATGAAGCATCGCTCCCGAGTCCCAGCCTGGCAGCGAGGGGAGAGCTGCAGCTGCCGCCAGCCACAGGCGATGCCCGCGGGCTGCGTGGTTTGCAAAGTGCCGTTCACCCGGAGCCCTGCGAAACCTGGCGCTCACCTTGCCAGACGGGACGCCCACCCTCCTGGCCCCCGGGGCCATCCTCGCAGCACGTGGTCCCGCTGCATCCCCCAGCCCCAAATCTGAACCTGAGCTCCCCTCCTCGGACTTCCATCCCCTCCTCCCCAGCGACGGCGCTGCTGGGCTACACAGGCGCAAGGAGCCTTCGCGACTCGTGGTGCCACTACTCACAGCAGTCGCCTGGCGGGGGGGCTGGGAGCTGCTGGGACCTCACCACGGCTCCCAGGCCCCACGGAGAGCTCCCCGGGGCCGCCTGGAGCCACGGCGAGCTCCCCGCGGCCGCCTGGAGACACAGCGAGCTCCCCGGGGCCACCCGGAGCCACGGCGAGCTCCCCGGGGCCGCCCGGAGCCACGGCGAGCTCCCCGCGGCCGCCTGGAGACACAGCGAGCTCCCCGGGGCCACCCGGAGCCACGGCGAGCTCCCCGGGGCCACCCGGAGCCACAGCGAGCTCCCCGCGGCCGTCTGGAGCCACAGAGAGTTCCCCGTGGCCGCCCGGAGCCACGGCAAGCTCCCCAGGGCCGCCCGGAGCCACGGCGAGCTCCCCGGGGCCGCCCAGAGCCACGGCGAGCTCCCCGGGGCCGCCCAGAGCCACGGTGAGCTCCCCGTGGCTACAGGGCCCCTGTGATGAGTTCAGAAGCTGCAGGGAGCTCACTGCAAGGGCCACAGCCCCCGTATTCAGAGTTTGTGCCATTCACAGTCAATGTGGGGACGCCTCTGCCAGGAAGGGTGAGGGTTTCCTGTACTGCACGGTGAAGTACCAACTGGCACCACTAGGGGTATCCCAGCTATCCCAAGGGGGCACTTCGGGAGCTGCAGGACGTGCGGGCAGCTCGGTGGGGCCGAGTCGAGGGGCGCCTGCCTGTGCCCCCTGCAGCCCTCCCCCCACTTGCTTTGGGCACCAGCTGCCCCTGCCCCCGCCCCGTGGCTACGGGTGCTGCGTTTCCCTTACCCGGCGCGGGGCTGCTCTCCAGCTCGCATGGGCCGGGGATCTCGGTGTCCGCGTCCTCTGGGTCACACGACTTGCTGTCCTCGGCCTCCTCTTCGGAGCTGTCCCCCTCCTCGGCCGCCTCCTCGTCCTCCAGCCCGCTGCCGGCCTCCAGGTGGGACTGCACAATGCGCTGCATGGCTGGAACGCACAAGGAGCACAGGCTGTCGCACGAGGGGGGTACAAGAGCCAGCGGGCAATGCCAGGTGCCCGAGAGGGAGTGAACAGAACAGGGAACCATCCAGTGATTCCTCCCCTGTCGCCCGTTCCCAACTTCTGGCAAACAGGCTAGTGACACCAGCCCTGCCCATCCTGGCTAATAGCCACTCATGGACCTAACCTCCATGAACTTACTTAGGTTTTTTTAATCCTTTCATAGTCTTGGCGTTCTCAACATCCTCCAGCAGGGAGTTCCACAGGTTAACTGTGCGCTGTGTGAAGAAATCCTTCCTTTTGTTTGTTTTAAACCTGCTGCCTATTCATTTCACTTGGTGACCTCTCCTTCTTGTGTTGTGGGAAGGAGTAAATAACGTTTCTTTATTCACTTTCTCCACACCGGTCGTGACTTTGTAGAGCGCTCTCCTAGCCCCCCTTCCATGTCTCTTTTCCAAGCTGGCAAGTCCCAGATTTATTAATCGCTCTTCATATGGCACCTGTCCCAAACCCCTGGTCATTTCTGTGGCCCTTTTCTAATCTTTTCCCCATGCCTTGAGATCCTTTTAAGTATCCTTATTTAGATGCCCTCAGGTGAGCTGAACTCAGCTGAAAGTCGGTTTTCGGACTTGCTGATCCTTCAGGAGCCCATCCAGTTGGGGAAAACTGACCTGACTGCAGGGGAAGGGGGCAGAACGTGATGCCCCACCCAGGACCCCGCTCAGATGTGGGGTTGGTTTTTTCCGACATAGTGTGTGGATTCAAGGTATATTTCACGGAAGAAAAATAAACAGATCGGGGTAGATGAAATGGGGGGAGGGGGGTTACTGGTAGGAATTGCCCCTGTATAAAACTATGGTACGCCCATATCTTGAATACTGTGTACAGATGTGGTCTCCACACCTCAAAAAAGATATTTTGGCCTTGGAAAGGGTTCAGAAAAGGGCAACTAAAATGATTAGGGGTTTGGAACGGGTCCCATATGAGGAGAGGTTAAAGCGACTGGGACTTTTCAGTTTAGAAAAGAGGAGACTGAGGGGGGATATGATAGAGGTCTATAAAATCATGAGTGGTGTGGAGAGGGCTGATAAAGAAAAGTTATTTATTAGTTCCCATAATAGAAAAACTAGAGGACACCAAATGAAATTAATGGGTAGCAGGTTTAAAACTAATAAAAGGAAGTTCTTCTTCACACAGCGCGTAGTCAACCTGTGGAACTCCTTGCCAGAGGAGACTGTGAAGGCTAGGACTATAACAGAGTTTAAAGAGAAGCTGGATAAATTCATGGAGGTTAGGTCCATAAAAGGCTACTAGCTGGGGGATAAAATGATGTCCTTGGCCTCTGTTTGTCAGAGGCTGGAGAGGGGTGGCAGGAGACAAATCGCTTGATCATTGTCTTCGGTCCACCCCCTCTGGGGCACCTGGTGCTGGCCACTGTCGGCAGACAGGCTCCTGGGCTAGAGGGACCTTTGATCCGACCCAGTACAGCCGCTCGTTATGTTCTTATGAATTGGAGGTGGCTGTAAACACAGCCAGGTAATAAACCACTGTCAACAGTGGATCACTGTCTCCCAAACAAGGCTGAGTGCATTCCTTGCTGAGGACTGCAGCCCTGCCACGGCGAAGAACAAAGGCAACGTTGTCTTTGTATGAGCGAAGTGCAGGGTACAAAGGATTGAAAAGAGGTGGCTGCAGGCTGGCAGGAACAGGGGTCTGAACAAGGCACGTGCTCCCCACAGCCCTGCCCAGAGGGAGAATCAGGGCGTGGGGCTAAAAGGGGTGAAAAAAGGGGGCAGGACTCCTGCGTTCACTCCCTGGCTGTTGTCTGGGGCAGGAGTCGGGTTTCTTGCTTCGTAACTGCGGGCGGGAGTGTGGTATAGTGGTTAGAGCAGGGACCGCCTGGCAGTCAGGACTGTGGAGTTCTGTTCCTGGCGGGGAGAGGGAATCCGGTCTAGTGGTTGGATCCCGGGGGTGACAGGAACTGGATTTTGTTCCGGACTCTGCGGGGGAGTATGGTCCAGTGGTGAGAGCGGGGCGGGGGGGGGGGGGGGGTTCTTGGCTGGTCAGTGTCGGCATCTCAGCCCCTGCCCCTCCTGCCCAGGTAGTGCTGATTTCTTTGGCGACCCGACCCTAGGAGCCAAATCCCAGCAGACCTGGGCAGAATGAGACCGGGTCCCTTTCCCACGCTGGTTGGCTTGTTCCGCCCACAACCAGGACTGATCGCAAGGGCCTCCCTGCTGGATTCGGAGGGAGGGGGGCAGAGAGCCCCATGCTGGGCCACCCCTCAGCCCCTGCCGGCTCCTGGGCAGCTCAGCCAGCAGGCCAGGCAATGCCCCGAGGGGAGGCAGGCGGTGGGCGGGCGGGGCTGCCCTGTGTGGGCTGGGATGCCCCATGGCCACTCAGGGACAGACCGGCACAGCACCTGCTCTCCAAAGGGCCAGGCCGTACCCACAGCTCCTGAGCTCAGGGGCCACGGGCAGAGCACAATGTGCCTCCCCCATCCAGGAGCCTGCTCTGGCCCCGGACAGAGTTAGAGGGGCCCCAAATTGACCCCTCCCCCACTTACAATGGGGCGTCACGGCCACTGTGGATCAGCCAGGGGAGGAGGGGGCTTGGGAACGCCCCGGCCATACCTCCTCCTGCCCCGTGCTGCTCCCGGCACTGGCTGCGGAAAGGGGGCGATTCTTGGAGCAGGGGGCTTCCGAAGCTGAACAACTGGCCCTTGGGCGGGTCGCTTGAAAGGCAGACGGGTGCCAAACTGCCGGGGGAGGGGGAGGACAAGTCAGGAGGGCGCAGTACTGGGGCCAGTGGGTGAAATGTACAAGGGGCCAGGCGAGAGGGTCCAATTGTCCCTTCCGGGTCCACGCTGTGGTGTATCCCACCACGTTCTGGGTCCCTCTGGCCCCGGCTGGCTGCGCCCGCTGACCCGGGCTGGGGGCTCGAACATTCCAGTAGCGGGAGGGTCTCCGCGCTGCTATTTTCAGCACCACAGACCACGCCCTGCGAGCATATGAGAGACGGGGGAGCCGTTGCCTTCCCAAACCCCCAGCCTGGCCCACCCAGACTCCGCTCCCCAAAACGCCTGCTGCAGGCATTCTGGGGGCGGAGTGTTGCTGCCCCCCGCACCTGCCTCGCAGTGCTCCTGGCCAGGGAGCTGGAGCTACACGCTGCCTGCCCTCCTTGTGCTCAGGCCCCTCCGCGCTGCCTTGCCTGCCCGTGGTATGGGGGACGGGGCGGGGCCTTCATGGAAGGGGTGGGGCCAGGAGTGGGGCTGGGGTCACCGACCGCCTGCAAGTCAGCTGACCGGGGCTCAGACCGCATGGGGGCTTGGCAGTCCCAGAGAAAGCCTGGGGGATTTCACCCTGAGGGACCGACCCAAAAGGAGCCCTGGGGATAGATTCCCGCTGGTGTAAACAGGCCCCACGGTGCTGGAGTGACTCTGGTTCACATCCGCTGGGTCTTTCTGGGGTTTTCCCAAGTGAGGCAGCTTTTGCTGACCTAGGCTCATCCCAGCTGGGCCCGACGCTAACCAGCGGGAGGCTCGATATCAATCCAGGGCATGATTTTCCCTGAATGACATACCCGGCAGCGTCGGGGGCCTTCCCTCTCTTGCTGCCATGCCGAGAGCAAAGCGCCTTCGAAGGCAGCGCGGGAACGAGGCGGGGGCTGGGAACGCGGGGGCGGGAGAGCCAGGCCTGACTCCTGGCAGCTTTCACAGCTCCTGAGATGCCAGAGAGACAGGTGAGAACAATACTTGCGTGCAGATCAAGTGGGAGCAGGCGGCGGATGGGAAATTGCCATACACGGCACAGAGCGTGTGCGTGCGTATGTGTGAGTTTGACGCAGTGTGTGCGCATGGGAGACATTGTGATTGTGTAAGAGAGGGGGAAGGAGGGGGAAGTGGCAGAGCAAGAGATGTGCTTCCTAAATCCACTCCTCAGTCTTCCTTCCCACTAGCCACCCCTCAGGGTGCCTGCTATGTGCCTCAGTTTCCCCATCTGTGACATGGCAGCAGCTGCCTTTGCCCACGCTGCGTTGGAGGGGGAGCCTGAGCTCTAGGCTGCCTGCCAAGCACCCAGAGACCACAAGGACGGCCGCCAGAAGGGGTGAGCGAAGCGGAGTGATGACCCTGCCTCTCACTTACCCTCCCGCAGCAGCGGCTCTGGCGTCACGCACCCCGCAACGAAATTCCTGCGTCGCAGGAAACTCTTACATACTTGGCAGCACCCGCAATGCAGACAGATTGTCAAACGCACACGCGGCGGCCAATTAGGGCTTTAAATAGATCATGTCAGTAAACACGCGGGGGCCCGATTCGGCTCCCTCTGACACGGGTGTAACTTCACCGGCTCTGCGCCCGGTGCCGCTGCTTTACACCGGGAGGGAGAGAAAAGAATAGAGCTTGGGAAGGCGGGAGAGAAATTTACCCTCGTGGAGAGGGCCCTTTCCAAACCTCACCTACCATCTAAGTCCCACATAAAGACCTCAAGATAAGGCTTAAGGCGGACACAAAAGGTATGCTGGCCCATTGCTCAAAAACAGAGGGAACTATTTGCCAACCAGGACAGCTGATAGGCAAACCCGGCGAGAAAAGCACAGACCTTAACTTCCCCACTGCCCAAGAGAACCCCAGCCTGGAACCCAGAGGCACTGAGAAAAGGACAGCGTACTCTGCCGCCCAGCCTTTGCTGAGAACCAGCTGCCTTTTAGCTCTTGCTGTAGAGGGACGTGGCTTTATCTCGCAACATCCCATGTTCAACTCCATGCTGATCAGGGTCCATCAGCTTTACGGTTCGATCTTAGAACTGGAAGGGACCTCGAGAGGTCAAGTCTAGTCCCCCACCCGCACGGCAGGACAAGCTCCATCTAGATCGGGGTGGGGAACTTCAGGGCCGGGGGCTGGATGCAGCCCTTGGCTTGTGTGGATCTGGCCCCTGAGGCTCAGGGCTCCCCAGCCAGCACTGGGGACCCCGTGTTGCGCTCCAGCCCCCCTGCCGTCTCCCCGTTGGGCTGGAGCGCACATGGGTCAATGGCCCCTGACCCATAAAAGGTTCCACAGCCCTGATCTAGATCATCCCTGACTCCCCAAGCATCTGTCTCGCCTGCTCTTACACATCTCCAGGGATGGAGGTTCTACAGCCTGCTTAGGCAATTTATCCCAGTCAGGGGCGGTCCGTGAGCCTAGGCAAACTAGGCAGTTGCCTAGGGAGCTGCCGGCCTGGGCACCCAACGATGACGTCACGGGGCGCCGGGGTGCCCCATGATTACGTCACGGCCATTGACAGCCATGCAGGCAGGGGCGTCGATCGCGCCTTCCACCTGGGACGCCAGCTGCCGCATCCGGACTCAGACCGCTCCTGATCCCAGCGCTTAGTCCATATAATTGTCAGAATCTCAGAGGGAGCAAATTCCCCAGGACAAGGAAGCTTGGACTAGTGGCGTGAACAAGGGACTGACAGCCAGGATCGCCCTGTTCTAAGCCCAGCTGAGTGGCCCTAGTGCAAGTCACTGTTCCCACGCTGTGCCTCAGTTTCCCTACCTGTAGCATGGGGATGGCGCAATTTAGCTCCCTCTTCATGTTGCGGCTGGGCTTATTTGATCTCTCTGGAGCATTTAGCCTTTTTCAAGTGCCACCCCTCAGGCCTGAGGCATTTCAAATAAAACACACTGGCTGTTTTTAATGGGGCGTAGAGGAGGGAAAAGCCCGAACAGCATCCCGGCTCCCCCTGCTAGCCTGGCTCTGCGGGAGCCCCAAAGCTATGATCTAGAGGGTCATGCGGTCTTTAAGGAGTTTCACTTTTCCCTTGAAGCTTTTGGAAACCAGACCTCAGTGCAGGGAAATGTGAAACTGAGGAGAAGCAGGAAGTGAAACTGACGAGGTGAGATGGCTTTACCGACAAGGAGGGGAGTGAAGGATGAAACATGCCTCTGTGGAAAGGCAGGGCATCCTTTGGGGGCGGAACAGGACTTGAGAGCGATCTGGACCTCACAGGTGTAGCAGGGTGTACGCGAGGCATAAGCTTTGCACTGTCTCTCGGCCCAGGGCTGGCCCCAAGCTCGCTTTTTACAAGAGATGGAATAAAAGCCAACGTACCTTTAAGGGAGGGTGGGGTGTAGGCACACGGGTTGGTCCTCTTGGTTTTCAGCAGGTGGCCCTCGCCCAGCGTTCTCTGGAAGGGAGGAGAGAGTCAAGAGCACCAGAGCAGAGCAACCCCGAGAGTCGCCAGGTCACACGGGCCTTGGAGGGCCAAGCTCAGGACTGGGACAGCGGGTCCAGCAGCCACCCAAGTGACTCAGCCAAAGAGGCCCCGGTTCAGCTGCCTTCCCTGGATTCACAGCAAGGACCCCCATGTGCTGCCCGCTGCCCCTCCCGAGGCGGATGCTGTTGTGAAGCAAAAAGCAGGGAATGCCAAGCCACCCTCGGACCCGGTGGAGGGCAATTTCCGCGCCCCTGTGCCAGGGCCTCACCCCTCCGCCCCGCGCTCAAACCAAAGCCTTGCGCCGGGGAGGCAGGTGAAAGGCCCTGGCTCCGACGCTGCCCTCCGGTGCTGTGCTAATTTGCCCACTTCTCGCTGGGTGGTTTCTTGGGACACGTGCGAACGCCTTGTGCTGAACAGCCTGCGGCAGCTGGTGTCTAGCTGGGATGCTCCCTCTTCCCCAGGCCTGAAGAAAAGCTGTCTGGGTCCTATCAAAGATATTACCCCATCCCCCACCTCGTCCCGCTCGCGTCCTGGGACCCACACAGCTCCCATGCTGCAAACTAAGGTGTTTAGGCTCTTAGCTATCCCCAATATTACCGCAGCGGGGCCGACAGCCTAGCCGGGCCCCTGGGCAAGGCGGGGGGGCGGGGGCCTGTGCCATACCTCTGGAAGAGGCGGGGCACAGGTGGAAGGGGCGGGGCTAGGGCTAGGCAGTCAGTAGCACAGCAATTTAAAGGATCCCAGGCCCCAGCCATCGGGGATCCAGGCCCTTTGTCCTGCCCCCCCCTTCCGGCGGGCCTGCATCCCTGGGAGTTTGGCTCCTAAACTCCTTTGGGGATTCGAGCGCCTCTATGCGCCACCCAGAGAGAGGGAGCGCAAGGTCACCGTGCACAGGAGAAGGGCTCTGGGGTTCTGCCGCCTCCTGGGGGTGAGTGGCTCCCTAGCCCAGTCGGGTGGCAGAGAAGTAGGAATGGCTTTCTGGGGAGAACAAGGAGCTGGTTGGCCGATGGGGGGGGGGGGGGGGGCAAAAGGGGCAAGCACCAGGGGGCCCAGTGATTCAGCAGCTGCAGCCCCATGTGGGACACTCTGGGTGGCACTGAGGGGTTGGGGGGAGGGGCTGCAGAGCCGCCCCCCTCCCCTCCCGCCTTGCTCAGGGGCCCGGTAAGTCTGCAGCAGCCTGCAAAAGTTTTTGCCCCACTACATTTGCTAGTCTTTAAGTGCCCCAGGACTCCTTAGTTTTTGCTGAGACTTTCCTGGGGAGAGAGGATCTAGGGGGTGGGCTGAGGACTCCTGGGGGAGGAGCCCTTGGTGCTGGCAGGCCTGAGGGAAAGGGGCTTGAACTGAACTTGGCTTCCCTGTCAATCCCCCAAACTCCCAGGAGCAGCGATGGTGGTCGGCGGATGAGAGGAGGCCGGGTGAGTTTGGATTCTAACAGGCGAGTGGACTGAGTCTGAGCCCACGCGAGTGGGCTGCCCCTCCTCAGACAGGGCGGTCCACGCCGCTCGCGAGACTGTCAAACCCCCGTCTGATGGCGACACGTTTCATTCGCCGTCAATGCGGACGGGGGCCGACTTTGAACTGGCCCCACGGAGGCCAAAGTCTCCGCAGGGCTCTGCCCACGACCTCCCGCGAGATGCCGGGGCTGTTCGGTCCCCGCCAGGCGGCGAAAGTTTGCGGCAGCTCTGGGCTAAGTCACAAATCTGCTACAGTCGCGAACGGTGCATTCTGCGCCTGGCGGGGTGGACTTGAAGAGCAGCCAAGCCCTGCACCGGCTCCTAAGGGCTTCATCTTCCATCCCAGCTTAGCCCTGTGCTGCGCAGCAAGGAACTTAATTTCATGCGAGATCAAGGAGAAGTCATGGGAAACGTGGGCAGAGATCGTCTCCCGCTGGGAGCTCCTGGAGCGCGGGGACTGAGCCGGGCTTGGCAGCTGCTGAAGTTGTTTGGGCGCTTCCAAGGTAACTCTGCACGAGGCCGTCTATCGCTGCCGGGCTGGCTTCACAAGGGCAAGGCAAAGGCCCAAGGCCAGGAGCCGGGGCCGGAGGGGGGGGCACCCAGCTGTTGTCAGGGGCATTTTCTCCCGGAAAATGAATCCTGCGGGACGGCAGTGACTTGCAGCGCTCCTGGAAGTGAGCGCCCGAAAGCAGCCGCCGTCGGCAACCTGCGTACACTTCGCATGCCAATGCCCCTTCTCCCCCCCCCCACTATTCCAATCCTCAGTTCTGCTGGTGCCCCTCCGTCCTGACCCACAGCCCATGCCCCACACTCGCCCCCACGCCCACGCTCGCCGGGGGACGAGGGCGCTGCCAGGGTCGCAGCTTCCCCCACCGGAGGGTGAACTGGGACAAGTCTCTCGGGAGACGGGTCAGGCCCTGAGGCTGCGTTTGTGCCTGTTCTGAGCCAGTTACACCCCTCGGGGGAAGGGACCTTTGTAGCGGCCCCATTGCCTCCACCTCCACCCTCCCAAGCAACCCTGGGGAGGGGGCTCCTGAGGCTGCCAGGCTGGGCAGATCCTAGGTTGTTTCACTGCGTCTCCATTTCCCCAGCCCGTCCACCCCCCTCCCTCCTTGCAGGGCCTGCTCCCTCCTGCCTCCACTGACCTGGTAAGGGGAATATTCCTCTTCTGCAGGAGCCAGAGGGCGGGAGAGAGGCGGGAAGAAGGAAAAGACAGTCAGGCCACGAGCCGGGGCAGCAGGACGACAGATCCCCAGCGCTCGGGCTCAGAGCAGCTAAGGAGGGAAGGCAAACGCCGCCTCGGTGCAGGGCCCAAAGGCCAGCCCGGAGCTGCCCCCTTTTCCCCGCTCCTTTTCCCTGCTTCTCCCTGGGAAGGCGTCGCCCGCTGTGTCTCCGCTGTTGGCCACAACCAGGAGAGATCCTGCCGGCCAATGGGTCTGGCATCCCCGCCCTCTCCCCGGCGGTGGCTGAGCCCCTGCCTTCCTGGAAACCTCCCTGTGCCTGGCCTGCCCCCTGCTCTCTGCCGTGCCCCCCGGGCTGGGATAGCAGCCCCAGCCCCCTCGCCGAGCGGACCTCACCTGGGGAGGAGTGCTCCGACATCTGGAAGAGCATGGCGGGCGTGGGCCTCCGGCGGCGGATCTAAACGGGGGCATAAGGGGGAGAAAGGTTTAAGCGTCACTTGATTACCCCACGGGGCAGTGGGGGAAAGAGCAAATACTCCAGACCCCCCTCACCTTCCTTCCTTCCCCCCCCCGGCGTCAGAGCCATTGTGGTCCCCAGGCCTGGCCTCGGGGGCCACCCAAGACGCGGCATCGGGCTGCTCAGCCAGGAAGCTCGCCTGCCCCAGAAACAACACGGTAAGGTTGGGCCAGCAGGACCCTGGTTTCACGGCCGTCCGCGCTGACCCATACGGTCCCACGCACCCCGTCTGACCCCGGCTCTTGTGTTAGGGTTGGATGGCCAGCAACTCGGGGCGTGTTTGGGTTTGTACAGCGCCTGGCGCAACGGGATCCT
The DNA here is from genome assembly GCF_049634645.1 of Pelodiscus sinensis. Classification (NCBI taxonomy): domain Eukaryota; kingdom Metazoa; phylum Chordata; order Testudines; family Trionychidae; genus Pelodiscus; species Pelodiscus sinensis. Next base: position 11,677,981 of record NC_134739.1, read on the forward strand.
CGGCCAGGGCTAGGGCGCCTGTGAGCTACGGTAATACATGTAATAAATAACACAACCCGCCCCCCCGCCGGTAAACCAGCACCATCGCAAGCCCTCGCCAGCCCCTCACAGGCCCGCCAGCCCTGTGGCTACTCACTCGGGCCACTTCTCTCCCACTGCCCGCAGCGGCCAAACTCTGCCGTGGCAGGCAGCACTGTCGCCCTCTACTGGGCAGCACTGGGCGTGCATGTCGAAACCACGCAACATCAGCCCACGGGGATCCCCGCCACGGGAGGGAGCAGGTTTCCAACCCTGCCACGCAGCGCTGGACACTAGCCCGTCCTGCGGGAAGATCCCCAAGCAGCCAGCCTGCCCACCCGCCCAGTTTTCTCCTGCCACGTTGGAATCAAACACCTGGGATTTCGTTTTTGCAAAATGAGGCCGTTTGCCACGCCCGTGGCTGCGGGAAACGTGGCTCAGGGGAAGGCTCAGGCACCAGCAGGCGAAAAAAGCCCCCCCCATGGCAGATTATTTTGTTGTGTTGGCTATTGCCTTCCCTCTCTGTCCGTGGGGTGGCAGGGGTTCTGTGGGGTGTCATCAGGAACCACATTTGTAAGGTGGGCACCGATATTTGGGTGCCCAGCTTGAAATCTAAGGAGGATTGCCTAGTGGTTAGGGTCTCACTGCCTGCTCTGCTGTTCCGTATGATGGGGGTGAGGGGACACAGCAGTACCCAGGAAATGCATCAAAGAGACCTGATTCATTCTTAGCCCCCCCCAACATCTAGGCACCTGGGACCCTTTGAGACACCCCAAATCAGGGATCCAGGATCTGCAGCATCCACAGCGAGTGGTCACTTTAGAAGTGAATGGGGGCCCCGTTTTGCTTTAAGTGCTCCGGGATTTTGTCCGGCCCCGGCATTAGCTCTCAGCTGCTACGGTGGGTCACGGGGGAAAGCCCCCTCGACAGGCAGTTGGGGTGCATGGGACTGTGCTTCTCCAAGGGTGCCTGGACCTTCTGGGCGTGCAGCTCTTTGGATGGGGCGCGTGTGTGTGCGTGCACACTTTTGCCCGAGTGTGCCGTGATTTGACACGAATGCCTGGTGTGCAAGTTTGGGTGTTGGAGTGGTGTGTCCGTGTGTCAGTGAACTTGTGTGTGCGAGTGTGTATCGTGGGAGAATGGCTGTGTGGTGCGCGCCAGTGTGGTGTAGCAAGGGTGTAAGTCGGGGCAGGGGGAACCTTTCTTGGGTCGAGGGCTGCTGACCCACAGAAAAATCAAGCGGGGGCCGCACACAAGTGAGAAGACCCTGACTGAGTGGGAGAAAGACCCTCCCCACATTCCCCTCACCCCCCAGAGCCTAGGGGGGCCCAGGCTCATAGATTTTGTGTGCTCCAGTCCTGCGGGTGGGTGGCAGCGGGTGACCCCTGAACCTCAGGGGCCGCATCTGGCCCCCAGGCCTGAGGTTCCCCACCCTTTGTGTGAGTGGTGCAGTGTGTGTGTGAGAGAGCGGCTGTGTGGGGTGTGTCAGTGTTGTGTATTAGTGTGAGAGGTCTCGGCCCATCCAGTTTCCAGGGAACATAAGAACAGCCAGACGGTCCATCTAACTCAGTGTCCCGTCTTCCAACAGTGGCCAATGCCAGATGCACCAGTGGGAGTGAACAGAACAAGGAATCATCCAGTGATCCCTCTCCTGTCTCCCGTTTCCAGCGTCTGACAAACAGAGGCCAGCGACACCATTCCTACCCATCCTGGCTAATGGGTAGGACCTGGACCTATCCTCCACGAATTTATTTAGCTCTTTTTTTGAACCCTGTTACAGTGTTGGCCTTCAAAACATCCTCTGGCGAGGAGTTCCACAGGTCGACTGTGTGGTGCATGAAGAAATACTTCCTTTTGCTTGTTTTAAACCTGCTGCCGATTCATTTCATTTGGTGACCCCCTAGTTCTTGTGTTACGGGAACAAGTAAATAACTTTTCATAATTCACTTTCTCCACACCAGTCATGATTTGTAGACCTCTAGCCTATCAGCCCCTTAGTCTCCTCTTTTCTAAGATGAGACGTCCCGGTCTTTTAAATCTCTCTTCATACGGGACCCGTTCCAAACCCCTCATCATTTTTGTTGCCCTTTGCTGAACCTTTTCCAGTGCCAATAGAAGAAGAGGTGACCACATCTGTATGCCGTATTCGAGATGTGGGCTACTGTGGATTTATACCGAGGCAGTAAGATATTCTCGGTCTTATTCACTGTCCCTTTTTTAATGATTCCCAACATTGCTTGTTTTTTTGGCGGCTGCTGCACAGTGAGTGGATGTTGCCAGAGAACTCTCCACAATGACTCCAAGATCTCTCTCTCTCTCCAGTGGTTATGGCGAATTTAGTCCCTATCATATTGTACGTATAGTTGGGATTATGGTTTTCCAATGGGCATCACTTTGCTTTTATCCACATTAAAATTCATTTGCCATTTTGTTGCCCAGTCACCTAGTTGTGTGGGATCCTTTGGAAGCTTTTCACAGTCTGCTTCAGTCCTAACTCTCTTGAGCAGTTCGGTATCATCTGCAAATCTGGCCACCTCGCTGTTTACCCCTTTCTCCAGATCATTCATGAATATGTTGAAAAGGGAAGCTCCTAAGCCCAGGGACCCCCTTGTGAGGAGATGGCAGGAGAGGCTGGGCCAGAAAATCCAGCTGCAGCGGGTGCTTGCTCCAACCTACGGGGATGAATTGTGCTGGGCCATGAGACCTGATGCACCTCTCCTTGCCCCAGGGCAGAGTTCCCTGTAGGCTGAGTGCTTAGGCGGCCCCCCAGGAGAGATTCAAATGCCGCCAGCTGATTAGCAGAGCCCCCACACCCGGCAGCAGGAGTTAACAGTGGTGGTGCATGGAACAAAATTTATTCCACACGTGGATGGAAAGAGTGAGGGGGCCACTGCTCTGGGCGACTCCAGACTAAAAAGTCAGATGTGGATTTCACCCCGCAGGAGCAAGGGAGAGATGGAGGGAGAGAGACAGGCGCCTGGAGGAAGCGCCAAAGCCGGGTACAACTTACATGGGGCACTTTGGGTCATTCCAGGGGCACAGGCGGAGTCTCTGGGTGATGGGCCTGATTAATAGCACCCGGGCAAGGTGCCAGCCCCATGCTGCCTCACCCCTGGATTGGGTGGCACCCCCACGCGAAGGGAAGGGAAATCAGTCCCCGTAGCCCCTTGGCCTCCCTACTGAGGGTGCGATCAAGGGGGCCAATTGGTGCAAACGGCGTCATCTGTCGCTTGGCCACGGCTCCACCAGTCAGGCCTGTGGGCTCCGATCGCGGAGGCACCCGCCACGCGTCAGATGGTCACTTGACGGGCCCCTGGGAATGGAATTTCCCTACAACCCTGGGCAGCGTTTGGGGGGGGGGGTTTGTTACCCCTCCCCAAATTGCAAGCCTCAGGCAGGTGAGAGCTTTGCCCTCCCCCGCACAGTCCCATTGGTCTGACTGAAGCGCCGCCCCCCATCCGTTGCACGTGTCAAAACATGCCCATGCCTAGGAGGGGACCCGCATTTCGCTTCTGGCCGGTAACCCCGAGCACCACCGTTCTCTCGGGTGCCCAGCTGCACCGTGCGGCGTGTGCGCCCGGAGGACGTTGGCTCGACTCACCGCTCACGAGGGTGAACCGTGCAAGCGGAGCAGGCTCACTTGTGCAATTGCACCAGGTGTCAGGTGCTGGACCCCAGGGTGCTGCCGCCCCCCCCATCTTGAAGTGGATCTATAGGGGATCACAGCTTGGCTCGCTGGCTCCCCGCACCCCCACGACACACCTTGTCCCGGCCCTCCTGCCTGGCATGCGCGGATTGTGTCCTGTCCCGACCGGCCACACTGCTCACTTTGGAGCTCCACCCCCCACCCCCCCAAGACAGAAGGGGGCTTTGATCCGACCCCCTCCCCACCACCCTTCCGATCTTTGCTGGGGGCTCACGGGAGCGGGAGCCCAGGCACCTCCGGAGGCAGGAAATCCCTTTCCTAGGAGCCTGGCTGGAGGCACCAGGCGGCTCACTCGCACCTGTGCGGCTGGCGAGGGTTTTGCAGCCGGATTTAACCCAGCGCGGCCACTGACACGCACCCAAGTGGCTGCTCTCCCGCCACGGGGCCTGGTCCTGCAAAGAACTCAGGGTTTGCCCTCCTGGCTGCCCAGGGCAGGCGGCTTTTGTGACATTCCCTCCGCGTAACACACAGCAGCCTGAGCCTGCTGACAGCCTGGTCCTGGCTCCGTGCATCTCAGGGGGGATGGAGTTGGAGCAAAGGGGAAGAGGTGCATTCAAGGGGGGGGGTGCTCAGCCCTTGGCTAGCCAGGGATCAGATTGGGGGGGAGTCAGTCTATCTAGGGCCTGGCACTCAATTGGTGCAAATCGTCCCCTTTGGGGTCACTATAGTTGCACGGATTCACACCCACCTCCGGTGGCACGTGAGTGTGAAGATCGAGAGCGTGTGGGACCGTGCGCTGAGCTGCATTGACGCAGGTTGTGTCCCTGGGCGACTTGGGGGCGCCGCAATGTGCACACGCCACAGTGCATGCGAGGGCACGCACGGGCGCGCGTGCGAAACGGGGGTGCACACGAGTGGCGAGCAGTGGGTGTGCAGGAGGGCTGGGGCCGTGCGCAGGTGCGAGGGTACCCGGGCAGCAGAGGGTCCGGGCTGTGTGAATTGCGTGTCTGCGAGCGCGTGGCTATCGGGCAGGGGATGTCCAGGAGCGGGCGCCCGTGCGGAGGGGGAGGCGGAGGTGACCCTAGCAAACAGGCACCAGCCCTACCACCAGCACTTCTCCGCCGTGTCACCCCCACATCCCAAACCACCCCCACCGCGCGCCCGTTACCATTTCCACTGCCCTGGGGTCCAGCTGGCTGGGGGGCGCCGGGACGGAGAACTGGATCTTCTTGCGGTCCTTGGGATCCATCGCTCCCTCGCTCGCTCCCTCTTCTTCCAGTTCAAGTCTCTCTCTCCTGCCCTCCGGCTCCTTCGCCCGCTGAACCCTGCCAAGCGCTGCCCCCTCTACCAGCCCGGGAGGACCCTGCTGAGCCCAGCGGCTCTCCCTCTGCTCCTCTCCTGCGCCCTGTCCGCCAGCAGAGTTAGGCAGCTCCTGCGCCCTGCTCCATCCCCGCTGCACAGTGAGTCCCGGAGTAGGGAGGGGAGAGGCAGGGAGAGGAGGAGGAGGGGAAAAAAGGAGGGGGGAGCTAAACTGCTACTGGCTCTGTGGAGTCACAGCCTGAATTATTAATCTCCCTGGGCAGGGGGCAGAGGGTTCGCTTAATGAGCCCTGGCAGGGAGCGAGCTGGGGGGGTGTCAAACAAAACCAGCTGCATCTGGTCTTAACCCTTTCACCGCCCAGGCGGAGCTGCCCTCCCAAAGCAAATGGATAATGTCCAGGGGAGAAAGCACTAGGCTGGGAAGCAGAAGATCTAGGTTTGGTGCCTGGTTCTGCCACTGAGCGGAAAGCAAGTCATTTAGCCACCCCGTGCCTCAGTTTCCTCCAGCTGGACCGCAATGAGAAATGGCAGTTAGTGAAACAGCGTCGGGCACAACAACTTTCCCAGCCTGAAAACAATGTCAAAGAAACCCCCCTCCCCTCCAACTTTCAGGGTTTTCCCAGAATGAACATAATGGGGCACAGGGGCCCCCCAAACTTTCAGTGTTTCAGAACAGTGACAATATCCCACTGACAAATTCATGATTTTCTGGCACGAATCAACTTTTCATTCCGATCTCTAAGCTCATTTGACTGAAAAGACGTTTCAGGGCGAACGGTTGAAATCTAAACCGAACCCTTCCAAAGGATCAGACCGTTTTCAATTGGGTCCAAAACAAGGAGAAAAATCAAATTGGTTCTTCCGTTGGTGAATTCTTTAAAGATCTCAACTTTGTATCCCGATTTGAGATGGGGGGGCGGGGAGGATGTCATAGAATCATAGAACAGTAGAACTGGAAGGGAGCTCGAGAGGTCAAGTCCAGTCCCCCTGCCCTCATGGCAGGACCATGCTAGATTTAGATCACACCTGATAGGTGTCTGTCTAACCTGCTCTTAAATATCGCCAGAGATGGAGATTCCACAACCTCCCCTGGCAATTTATTCCAGTCTTTAACCACCCTGATAGTTAAGAAGTTTTTCCTAATGTCCAGCCTAAACCTCCCTTACTGCAGTTTAAGCCCATTGCTTCTTGTCCGGTCCTCAGAGGCCGAGAACAATTTCCCCTCTTCTTCCTGTGATACCCTTTTAGAGACCTGAAAACCGTTATCATGTCCCCTCTCACGTCAAACTCTTTAACCACTTCCCCCGAGCCCTAGATAGGATACATGCCTCATTCTTTGCAAAGCACGGAGACTGAAAGATGAAAATCCTACAGATCTAGGAGCCACTATTGTAAGTTTCGACAGGCAGCTACACTGGATGTGTACCTAAGACTGCTCTTGTCGTGTGTGTGCACAAGACCATGTGCTCTGTGCATGCATGTGCATTGGTTCTGGGCATGTGTCCAGTGTTTGTGTGCACCTGCGTGTGCATTTGGCGGAAAACATTGGCACGATGAGTTATGTTTTGTGTACGTGCATCCAAATGTGCCTTGGTTGCAAGCGTGGGTGTGGTGTCCACGTGAGTGTGTGCAAACTCTGTTTGAATGTGCAACGTGGAAGCCTGCCAGTGTGTGTGTGTGTGCGTGTGTGTAGTGCTTGTGGACTGACACACACCTCATTCAAACTAGTCCTCCAGCAAGCACCTGCTAGCCTGGAAGCTGGTGCATTTCAAAGGGCCAGGCTAGTAGATGGTAGTGGATGCAAGCACTAGAGAGGGGCGGAGGAGATCTGGCTTCGCCACAGACTCTTTGTGTGACCTTAGCAAAGTCACTTATATCCCCCCAGCCTCAGTTCCCCATCTGTAAAACAGGGCTCACACCTGCCTCACACAGGTATCAGGGTGGGAAAAAAAGGCCATGAACAAATATAAAGACCAGCTAAATATCTAATAGAGTTGGTTTTCCTCGGAGGAATTTTGACATTGCCATGTGCCCCAAATCAAAGCAAAAGGTCAAAAGACGGGAACTTATTTAGAAACGAAACATTCTAAAACGTTAACTCAGAAATGTCACCGTTTTCCAGCGCAGGGTCCTCATGATGCAGGGCCGCCACTCAGCGGGGAGACCACAGTGCATCCTGGGAGGTGAAGGCCAGGTAGGGAGGACGACTGAGGGGGGGAACAGGCATAAGGGAGCTGGAACTACAACTCCCACGAGACACTGCAGCCACTTGGCCGGGCCACAAAGATTATTAGGCAGCCGCTCCCAAACTAACCATTTTGTGTTGACTTTCCCCATGGAAAATTTTCCCAACATTGATCTTGCCCCACAGAGAAACTAGATTTGTTTAACCCACCCCATTTTCAGGGGTGAGGGGGAGGGGAATGTTTCGCTTGAAATGTTTCCATCAGCCCTAGAGTGCTGATAGCTAGAACTCACTGGTAGCAGGTGGTACTGATGCAGCTCCAGCTTCCCCATTAAAACTTTGATTAAAACTTTCCATCACTACTCATCAAACCCCGCCAGGGAGACTTGGAGTTATTTAAGATCCTTGCATGTGGAGTCTTTAACATCCTGGCGGGAGGCTTTTCTAAAAGATTGGCTCCCGTTCTGCTGTGGAACTTACGTGGCGAGGGAGACTCATTCTCTTCACCGTGAGAATGACTGAGTGGGCGTCTGGCCGGCGTTGTGCAGCAGGTCAGACTCGGTGGTCATGGGGTTCGTTCTGGCCTTTGCGCTCTCTCTCTGAAATGCCCATCTTAAAACCTCAGGATCCCCAGTAGTGCTCCCGGTAAGCTGGCCGCTAGTGAAGCCGCTTGGGAGAGATGTCAATGCAGCCCAGCTGATTAACAGAGCACCCACAGCTGGGTGTGTGTTTATGCAGGTGGTGCACATCCTCACATGCCTCAGTGTGTTTAAAATTTATTCTGCACATGGATGGAAAAGATTAGAGGAAACATCGGTGCCCAGCCGGTGTAAATCAGCGCGACTCTACTGAGGTTGTTGATTGCCACCAGCCAAGGACCTGGCCCGAGAACCATGCCTGAGCCACAATAAATAGGCTGTTCTCGCCACCACAGGGTACGACCAAGAAGGGGGCGTCTACAGCCCCAGGAAATAGGGAAGGGAGGGGCCTTGGACACCAACCCGCTGATTTCAGGAGCTGCCAATGGCAGAGGGGAAGCGGAGAACGAGGGCCTGACTGCCTGGATCAGCAGCACCTAAGGGGGCATGCGCAGGTCATTCTGCAACGCTCTGGCTCTGCCGAGCAAGCGGCTCGGCCCACGTGCTCTGCTAACCCCTGCCTGGCCCGTTTCTCACCATCCTGCTCCTTTAGCCGGATCAAGAGCCCTTGGGGACAGAAGGCAAACCCCAGAGCTGGTCGCATTCAAGGGTACCACCCCACCTGCTTGCAGGGTGCTGCCGGTAACGATCCGCAAAGCTACATCCTCCTCCACACTTCCCCAGAGACTCACTGCGCTGTTCTGAGCTGAGACACGGCCTCCCGCACTGACCAGTCCTGTCTCCTTGTGTAAGGCCAAGAGGCAGAACTGAACCGGGGACCTCTGGGAGCTTAGCGCAGGAGCCTCTCCAGCTGGAAGCGAAGGCTGTAGAGCAAACTCATTCTCCCTCCAAGTGCCACAACACGAGCGAGTGAACCCCACCCACTAGGCGAGTGTATAACACTTGCACTCCCCCATGGGCCTCTTGGCCTCCATCTTGCTTTGGGGCAGAAACGATCTTTCTTGTTCAGTGTTTGTACAGCACCAAGCACCCTCCAATCCTGACCTACCACTGCAGCGCCCAGGGGGCACAGGGATAGAAATAAGCAGCAATGAGAGAACTCATTTGCCTGAAGCATTCCAACACGACTGGCACTACCTGCTGAGTGTTCTATCCACGCCCGGGGGACTTTAGCACCAGCATTGCTTTTTCACAAAAAAAAAGGGTCTTTTTTGGTAAAAACCTCCCAGAAACAGCTGATGAAAATTCTGGCTTTCATTGACTATTTGCAAGTTTTCCTCAGCAAACACCCATCATTTCCCATTTCTCCTGTGTCAAAAACCGTCCCTTTTGGGCTTTGGACTGGGGGGGAGGGGAGGGAGGGAATCTTTTTGTGATTTGTTTCAGGCAAAAGCTGAAAAGTTCTGTGAAAAGTGTCACGATTTTTTTCCCCCGATGGGAAATAAAAATCCCTTTTCCAGTCAGCCCTCGAGCACAAGATTCACCAGCAACGCATCGCTTCTAAAAACGGACACCGTGGTGAGGCCCGGGAGTTCGTGACGCTGGTTTTAATAATATCTGGCTCTCAGAGAATGCTTTTCAGCAGGCATCCTCCTCACAACACGCCTCTGAGCTAGAGCAGGTGGGAAACTGAGGCACGGAGACTATAAGTGACTTGACCAAGATCACCCGGGAAGTGTAAGGCAGAGCAGGGACTCAAACCGGTCTCTGGCGAGCACCCACACCACTGCACAATCCCGTCTCGGCTCACTTCGCCCATTGAGCTCTGAGCCCCGCCTGTTCCGTACGGTTTGTCGTGGCCGGTCTTTGCTAGGACATAAGGTGTGGTTTTGTCACACAGTAGCTAATTAGCAGGTGGCATTGTTCTAGTGTAGATAAGCGAGCCGTGGCGTTAACACCTGTGAGCACGTCACTGCAGGAGCTTTTCGTCTCAGCTAGAGTTTGCCACTCGGTTGTGCCTTTCCTGTGTCAATACTTGGTTGGAGTCCGTTTGGATCACCGCAAAAGCCCGAGTTAGTGGCTTGCAGGGATTTCAAACGGTAGAACTCCCACCAGCTGGAAGGGGAGCCGAATTAGGGCAACATGGAAACCACCCCCTCGTACCTGCCACCCCCAGGCCTGCCTGTGCTCTCACCACTGGACCATGCTACCTCCCCCAGAGCCGCTGAGAACAAGAAGGGCCCGATGCTGGGGAAACCGATCATGCAGCACTTGGCCCTCCGAGCGCCTGAAACTCCTGGGCTGGCAGCATCAAATCCCCTTTGCACGGCTTAAAGGAAGAGCATGGAGCCGCTCCCCTCCCCCCCCACCCCTGTCACTCTGCAGAAGGCTCCTGGCTCCCCCGCAGCCCGCCCCCACTGGGGCTCAGGTGGTAGCTGCAGCTCGGAGGCTCGTGACACACAGAGCTGTGAGTCACCCAGGGCCCGCCAGGCCTGCGTGGCGACTGTTAGCACAGGGGCACTGGAGCGATGAGCCCAGGCCTGCTCCGGCCGGGGGCTGGGAATGCACCAGCGCCGTCGGGGGGAGAGCCCCCCCGCTCTAGGGAGAGCGGGAAGCTGTCGCCAGCCCCTCCGGAGGCAGCTGGACTCTGCTCCTTGGGCATTGGACACCCCCACTGCAGGGATGGGGCCACCGGGGCGACCTGAGGCTGTGCTCTGGAGAGCAAAGGACAGCTGCTTGGGGGGACCCTGATGAGTATGGGGGGGGCTGGCTGGGAACCCCCCCAAAGAGAGGCCCTGCAGAGCAAGGGGCAGGCTCAGAGTTAAAATAAAAGCTAAGTTGGGGCGATTCCTAGCCCCCCCCGGCTTGAAAGGAATCACCCAAAGATCACGAGATATTGACAGAGCTCTCGGGCCTCCCTCGACAGCTGGCGACCCCCGGGGAGGGATGGGGTTTGCCGGCTCGTCACCTGGTAGATGGCACGGGCAGTGCCCGGGGAGCTCCGAGCTACGCTGGAGCCCATGCGGGAAGGAGCCGGGATCCCCTACAGCCTTTCGGGCCCACGCGCGCCTCGGCAAGCCGGCCAGTCATGCTGCATTAAAAGCCCCCCCAACTTCGGGGCTTGTCCGGAGCTGGGATGGCAGAGCTAGGGGGCGACTTGCCCACAAAGGGGGTAGGGTTCGCTTCCCCCGTGAGCACCCTGCTGCTGTCCCCCGGCACCAAGCCGGCAGCGGGGCAGGGTCTGGCAGAGGGCTGGCATGGTGGAGTGGAAGGTTGTTATGGCAACAGGTCCTTTTCGATTGTTGTTAAACAATCTTGGAACTTTTTTTTTTTTTTTAAGCCGCAGGAGGTTTTTCCTTGGTGAATTCTCCGCGGCAAGCGCTCAGCACGACCGGTTTCCTGGCCACCCACCAGAGAGCCGTGGGTTTGCAAGAAGCCTCCCCCCTCCACTGGCACATTCTCCCCCCCCCCTTCCAGTTTCCTCCCGGGGTGGAGGGCACATGCAGCTGCTCGTGCCTTGCGGGAAGCAAACCTGGCAGGTGATTGACCGGCAGCTCAGCGCAGGGACTCTGGGGATGTGGCCAGGGCAGGGGGAACTGCAGGTTGGGGTTGGGAGGAAGGGGTATTAGCAGACCCCTGCGCATCCGGGGGCAGGGCAGGGATAGCAGGGGGGCAGGATGCACCTTGGAAAACATAAACCCAACGATGCCTATAAAAAGCACTGGGTCTACACCAGCTGCTCCCACTCACAGGCCTTGGAGTCACTGTGGGCAGCGCTCCGACCACGTCAACAAAGCAACGAGACGCCAGGGAATCGGGAGGCGAGGCAGAAAGCATCCTCTTGCCGCTTTGCGAGCCCCCGGCACGCCCCCAGCCGGAGCAGACGTGGTCGCCCCGTCTCAAGTGAGGGGCATTGGCCTTGGCCAAGGGGCCGACGGGCGATCGGTCGTTGCCGCGTGCGACCGTCTTCCGTGGGAGCCGGGGACCCTCAGGCAGCCCGTAAGGCCGATCCTCGAGCCACAAGTGCTGTTCCAGTGAGGACAGACGTTCCCAGGGACAGCAGGAGGCTGCTGGCCATGAGGAGGAGCCAGTCTCCCCTCCCCCCCGCGCCTCTTTTCAGCTCGCTGGCGGGGAATTCAAAATGCAGGGAGCCACCGCGTCGGACCTGTCGCCAGGTTGAGCCATCCTGGCCCAGGGTCTCCCAAGTGTCAACGGCATCCCCACAAACGGCCATCACTATCACACCCCTCCACACCCCTCGACACCCCACACACAGCCATCACTATCACACCCCTCTCCATCCCCTAACCACACCCATCGCAAACACCCCTCGACACCCCACACACAGCCATCACTATCACACCCCTCCACACCCCTCTCCATCCCCTAACCACACCCATCGCAAACACCCCTCGACACCCCACACACAGCCATCACTATCACACCCCTCCACACCCCTCTCCATCCCCTAACCACACCCATCGCATACACCCCTCGACACCCCTTACACAGCCATCACAAACATGTCCTTCGACACCCCTCCCCATCTTCTAACACACCCCTAACAGCCATCACAAACACACCGCTCCCCGTCCCCTAACACAGCCATCACAAACACACCCCCAACACACCCCGACACCCCTCTCATCCCCTAACCACACCCCTAACAGCCATCACAAACACACCGCTCCCCGTCCTCTAACACAGCCATCACAAACACACCCCAACACACCCCTCGACACCCCTCTCATCCCCTAACCACACCCATTGCAAACACCCCTCGACACTCCTCCCCATCTCCTAACACACCCCTAACAGCCATCACAAACACACCGCTCCCCGTCCCCTAACACAGCCATCACAAACACACCCCCAACACACCCCGACACCCCTCTCATCCCCTAACCACACCCATTGCAAACACCCCTCGACACTCCTCCCCATCTCCTAACACACCCCTAACAGCCATCACAAACACACCCCTCCCCATCGCCTAACAGCGATCACAAACACACACCCAACACACCCCTTGACACCCCTCTCCATCCCCTAACCACACCCATCGCAAACACCCCTCGACACCTCCCACACAGCCATCACTATCACACCCCTCCACACTCCTCTCCATCCCCTAACCACACCCATCACAAACACCCCTCGACACCCCCCACACAGCCATCACTATCACACCCCTCCACACCCCTCCCCATCTCCTAACACACCCCTCCCCGTCCCCTAACACAGCCATCACAAACACACCCCCAACACACCCCTCGACACCCCTCTCCATCCCCTAACCACACCCATGACAAACACCCCTCCACACCCATCACACTCCCATCTCCTAACACCTCATCACATCCCTTTACCCACCCTCACACACCCCATCCCAACCATGCCCCTCACACCCCCATTCCCTAACAACCCCCCTCACCGCTAACACAGCCATTCCAAACTCAGCCCCTCACACACCTCTGTCAAACACACCCCTCCCACCCCCCATGCCCTAACACTTCTCACACCTATGGGCATGTATTCATGGACACACCCTCACACACCACATACATGCATAACTCACACACATCTCACACACCCCTAATAGCCCTGTTCCCCCCCCCCCATCCCGACACACGCATGGGCACACAGATGCACATACAGGCATGGTCACACCAACGAGCACCCCCCTTATCACTAACCCTCCCCCCACATCACAACCCCTTCCCGGGCACTGGGCCCGGTCCTGCTCCTTTCGTCCGCTGACTCCCGCCGGCCGGCCAGCCGGGGGGCCAGAGAGAGCAGCCCCGGCTTTGGAGCTGGCGCAAACACGGCGCCTTGACTCCACAGCAATTTCTCTTGCAAAGAGCGAGTAAAAATAGCAGAACATTTCAGCTAATTGCCACTTACAGGCTCACTCTCGGCGAGGAATTAAATTACATTTTATTACTTTGATTTGCTTTGATGGAACATCACGGGGCTGCTTTCAGCTGAGAGAAGCCTTCAGCTCCAGGGCGGGAGGAGGCCCGAAAAGGAAGAGGAGGAGGGGGGCTCAGGAGCTGGGGTGGGGGGTTCAGGAAGGTGTTTGGGGGAGGGGCTTGGAAGGCAAGCTCTTTGGGGGAGGGGCTTGAGGAGAAGGGGAAATCTGGGGATGGGGAGAGGAAAGGCTATTGCTAAAGGGAGGGCACGTGGAGATGGAGAGAGGGGAGTTGAAATCCTGGCATGTGCTCCATTGTCCCCCATTTCCCCAGCTCCCCTACAACAGCCCCCCCAAAACCTCCCCGTGCAGCTCCCCCGGAGCAGCACAGATTACCAAGGGGCAGGTGCACTGACAATCCAGGCCTAGTTTCGGGTTAATTTCACCTGCACATGCTCAGTTCTACCCCAGGGCGAGGGGCGCTGCCCCGCCCCATGCGCCTCACAGACCCCTAGAACTGAAAGGGACCTCGAGAGATCAAGTCCAGTCCCCTGCCCTCACGGCAGGACCAAGCACCATCGAGATCTTCTCTGACAGGTGTCTGTCTCACCTGCTCTTCAATATCTCCAGTGATGGAGATTCCACAACCCCCCAAGGCAATTTATTCCAGTGTTTAACCACCCTGACAGGTACGAAGTTCTCCCTAATGTCCAACCTCAACCTCCCTGGCTGCAGTTTAAGCCCATTGCTTCTTGTCCTGTCCTCAGAGGCCAAGGAGAACAATTTTCCTCTCTCCTCCTTGCGACACCCTTTTAGGTACTTGAAAACTGTTGTCACGTCCCTTCTCAGTCTTCCCTTTTCTAAACTGAACAAGCCCAGTTCTTTCAGTCTTTCCTCGTAGCTCATGTTCTCTAGACCAGCAGTTCTCAAACTTTTTGGGCTCCGGAGCCCTTTCCATGCGTAAAAATTTATGCGGAGCCCCAGTGGTCCACTGATTGCATGTGTTGTACCTATCGATGGTTCCGGTTTGTCAACCGCGCGGAGCCCTGGGACTCTGCGGAGCAGTTTGAGAAACACTGCTCTAGACCTTTCATCATTCTTGTTGTGCTTCTCTGGACCTTCTCCAATTTCTCCACCTCTTTCTCGAAATGTGGCGACTGGAACCAGACACACTACTCCAGCTGAGGCCTAATCAGCGCAGCGCAGAGCAGAATGACTTCTCCTGTCTTGCTCACCCCACATAATGCCTCCCAGAGTGATGTTTGCTTGTTCTGCAAGTGTCACACCGTTGACTCATATTTATCTCCTGGTCCCCTAGTGCCCCTAGATCCCTTTTAGTAGGACTCCTTCCTAGACAGTCGCGTCCCATTTTGTACGTGTGAATTGGATTATTCCTTCCTAAGTGGAGCACTTTGCACAAACGCAAGGACAAATGCAGTCTGAGCCCCACATCCCTGGCCTGGCCCATACCGTGGGGCTTTTAGCGCTGTGCTGACATAGCCTCAGTGTCTGGCTTTTCCAGTCTCCCCTGCTGGGTCAGCCCGGCCCCGTGTTAACACACAGGGAAGGGTGAGCACAAGGATACCAGGCCGGGAGGCCAGAGTCTTGCCAGCGCACACACATCCAGTAGGCCTCCGGGCCCCCTCCTGCAGTCTCCAAACACACAACCCCCAACAGATCACACCGTGAACTGTAATCGCCCCCAGAGAAGGGATTAAACCAGCACCTGCTAGCCCGGCCCCGGACATGGCACGGAGATGCAGGAAGGCCAGGCTGGTACCTCACTGTCGGTACCTCCCCGGCAATCATCCCCTCCCCCATGTGGGTGTCAGTGTGGGGGGCCGGGCGATAGTCACGGGGGGTATGTCTACACTACCCCGCTATTTCGAACTAGGAGGGTAATGTAGGCATACCGCAATTGCAAATGAAGCCCGGGATTTGAATTTCCCGGGCTTCATTTGCATAAGCCGGGCGCCGCCATTTTTAAATGCCGGCTGGTTCGAACCCCGTGCCGCGCGGCTACACGCAGCACGAACTAGGTAGTTCGAACTAGGCTTCCTATTCCGAACTACCGTTACTCTGCGCGGCATGGGGTTCGAACCAGCCGGGATTTAAAAATGGCGGCGCCCGGCTTATGCAAATGAAGCTCGGGAAATTCAAATCCCGGGCTTCATTTGCAATTGCGGTATGCCTACATTACCCTCCTAGTTCGAAATAGCGGGGTAGTGTAGACATACCCTGGGTGTTCACGGGCCCAGCGATGGGCAGGGGGAGCTAATGTCAGTCATGCTTTTGGGTCAGTGGGTTTGCTCCCCCGTCTACTCTTGAAGGGGCAAGGAAGGTCTCAGACCCAGAGCACGAGGTGAAACAAGAGTGACACCCCCCCGCTTCCAAGGGACTAAAAAAAAACCCCCCACACACCTCCCCCCCCTCTCCCCCGAAAGGGACCAACAGGAAAAAAAATCAGTCAGGGCTGCACACGAGTGAGAAGCAAAAACAAAACCCTCGCTGAGGAGCAGAAAGACCCTCCCCACAGTCCCCTCGTACACCAGCACCTGGGGGGGGGGCAGGCAACTAGCCCCACCGTGGGGCCGATCAGCGCACCAGCATACGCTCCCCAATGCTGAGGGGGGGAGCCCTGAGCCACGGGGGCCACATCCAGCCCCCAGGCCTTAGGTTCCCCCCTCGGCTGGCCCATGCGCAGTGGGGAGCAAAGGTGCGAACACCCCGCTCCTCCCCAAGGTGTCCTGCGTGGTCTGCCATGGGGCTGCCCCCCCCAGCCAGGGAAGGCTGGTGCTGATTCCACCAAGGCTGGGAGGTGGGGCTGGGTCATGTGGGGGGGCGGGGGGGCAGCCATCAGCCCCTTCCCCTTCCCACAGAAATTCCTGCATCCATGCCTGCCTGGACTAATGCATCCTCCAAGCCAAGCCAATTTTTGGCTGCACCCTGCCCCGCGCCAGCCTCAGGGAAAAGGCTGCCTGCCCCCTGGGGCCATTTAGCCGGGGGAGGGGGACAAAGTGCCCAGCGGGGTTACACAATTCCTCTCCTGAGAGCCCTGGGGAGGCGGAGGCCAGAATTTCTCCTACCCCCCCGCCCATGTACTCCTGCCCCGCTGGGACCCCCCGCAGGGGTGAGAACATGGCTGGGTCCAGGGCTGGCCAGCAGGAGGGAAGGGCGGGGAGGGGGCGGGAAGGGGAATTCATCACAACTGAACTAGGGCCCCAAGCTCAAGGCCCCCCAAACCTCTGTAACTGAGCTGAAATGGGGGGGGGGGAATGAGACCGGAGGGCCCCAAAGTCCTCACCCTGGGCCTCCCCAGGGTCCCCAGCCTTTCTGCTCCCACTGCTGCCCAAGGGGGGGCCTGGCAGCTGCGGCGTAGTGGGGATGCCACCCCCAGTATCCCCCTTGTGAGCCCCCCAGCTCCCTCCCAAGTGCGTTTAAAACACGACTCCCCTTCTGGGGCCTAGTTTACCAGCCAGGTCTCCAGTTTCCAACAGCCTGGAGATTCCCACGGCCCCAGCTGGGCCAGGCCACGCGCCAGGGCAAGGCACCTTCCTCCGCTTCCATCTCCCCTGCGCCGCCCTTCTCCCTCCCCGCGTCCCGCCTGC
Source organism: Pelodiscus sinensis (assembly GCF_049634645.1). Classification (NCBI taxonomy): domain Eukaryota; kingdom Metazoa; phylum Chordata; order Testudines; family Trionychidae; genus Pelodiscus; species Pelodiscus sinensis. The sequence continues at coordinate 11,695,207 of NC_134739.1, forward strand.
CCCAGCCTAACTGGGTCACAGGTGGGGCTGAGGCCCATCTCCCCTTAAAGGGCCAGTCACCCCGTGACAGGCAGCCCGGCTGGGCCAAGTCCATTGGACACCTGACTGCATCCTGCCCGAAGGAGGGGGAGATGTGGAAAGACCCAGCACGGGGGGGGGGGGGGCATCCCCCCCACTTTTTACCAGCCAAAGGGTGACCAAGAGCGGGGAGGGGATGGAGAAAGCAAACGGGGGGGGTGAGGGGAGGCGGGAGAGGGACCAGAGGACTGGGTGATCCGTGGGTGTGGCCTATGGGGGAGGGTGATGCCAGGGGGTGGGGGGGCACAGTTCACATGCCAGTGGGCCCCACACCTTTTAGGAAGCTTCTGCAGTTCCTGCAGCAGCCCTGGGATGCTTGCAGAAATAGCGACACCCGCAGCGCAGATTGCTGGCCGGTGTCGAGTGGCGTGAATGCTGGGTTCTCTGTAACGGGAAGGCCTTCATTCGTGATTTGTGGACTTCAGTAACTCAGGCAGAAGCCAGAGGGCTGTGACGGAGGGGAGGGAGAGCTTCCATGACCTGCAAGGTGCAGGCGGTCAGACACGATCCCTTCTGACCTTAAAGCCTCGATTCCCTGGTGGAAGCCAGCCTGGTGAGAACCAACTGAAAACTTGGGACAACTTTGGGGTGTAACAAGTGGCCTCCCTTTCTCCCCCACACCAACACGCTCTGTGAAAAGCCGGCAGCATTCTCTACATTTCTACATTTCAGTTTTTCACCCAGCCTTTTCATTCACCAAAAAAAGGCATTTTCTTGCTGAAAAATGGCTCTTTGGTAAAGAACAACTTTAGGGTCACCAAATGAAATTAATAGGTAGCAGGCTTAAAACAAACAATAGGAAGTTTTTCTTCATGTTGCGCATGGTCAACCTGTGGAACTCCTTGCCAGAGGATGGTGTGAAGATCAGGACTTTAACAGGGTTCAAAAGAGAACTAGATGCTTTCATGGAGGTTGGGTTCCTCTATACTTATTATCCAGGATGGGTAGGAATGGTGTCCCTACCCTCTGTTTGTCAGAGGCTGGAAATGGGCGACAGGGAAGGGATCACTGGATGATTCCCTGTTCTGTTCACTCCCTCTGGGGCATCTGGCATTGGCCACTGTCAGAAGACGGGAACTGGGCAGGATGGACCTTTGGTCTGACCCGGTATGGCCGTTCTAATGGAAACTGGGGTGGGAGACATCCCCTGACCCAGCAAATGGGTCCACCTTGAGCCTGGCAAAAAGGAAACAAATCTGAAATTTGTCTCAGAATCATTGCCCTAGATTTTTTTGACCAGCTGGAGAACTCTGGTATCGGTGGGACCATCCGGGTCTCTTGTACCACCAGCAAGGACGACAATGAAAGGGACCCAGATTTCCACCAGCCGCTGTGCCAGCATGAGATGCCATGAAGGAACAATCGGTTTCACACATACAGAACGGGAAGCGACTGTCTAGGAAGGAGCATGACAGAAAAGGATCAAGGGGTCCTAGTGGACCACAAGTTAAACATGAGTCAACAGTGCGACCCTGATGCAAAAAAGGCAAACGTGATTCTGGCATGCATTCATGGGCAAGTTGTGAGCAAGACAAAAGAACTCATTCTTCCCCCCTACTCCGCGCTGATTAGGGCTCAATTGGAGCATTACGTCCAGTTCTGGGTACCACATTTCAAGAAAGACGTGGAGAAATTGGAGAAGGTCCAGAGAAGAGCAACAAAAATGATGAAAGGTCTAGGAACCATGAGCAGTGAGGGAAGACTGAAAGAACTGGGTTTGTTTATAAAAGAGAAGACTGAGAGGGGACGTGATAGCGGTTTTCAAGTATCTAAACAGGTGTTATAAGGAGGAGGGAGAAAAATTGTTCTCCTTGCTCTCTGAGGCTAGGACGAGAAGCAACGGGCTTAAATTGCAGCCAGGGAGGTTTAGGTTGGACATTAGGAAAAACTTCCTACCTGCCAGGATGGTTAGATACTGGAATAAATTGCCTAGGGGGGGTTGTGGAATCTCCATCCCTGGAGATATTGAAGAGCAGGTTGGACAGACACCTGTCAGGGATGATCTAGACGGAGCTTGGTCCTGCCTTGAGGGCAAGGGACTGGACTCGATCTCTCGAGGTCCCTTCCAGTTCTAGGGTTCTATGATACAGTACAGCTGGGGGGGTGGGGAGGCAGGACCAGAAGCATCCAGGCAGCAGGAACGGACGACTAACAAGACCGTTACTGGAGACTGTCTCCAGTTCTCGTGGCCATGCTTCAAGGAGCAGGTCAGTCGGTAGGCAAAGGGTGAGAAGCGAGCGCCACAAACACTTTTGAGCTGGAAAGCCTGCTTGAAAGAAAGACACTGGACAAGCTCTATCTAGTGTATCCAGGCCAAGGTGAAAAAGTGGCTTTATCACCCTGCACAAGGTGCCACATAAAGAAGAAATTTCTGGTCGCAGAGGGCTCTGTAATCTAGCAGACAGCGGCAGGAGGAGCCAGTGGCTGGACGGGGATGCTAGACACATTCAGACTAGAAATAATGTGCAATTTTTTTTGCAGGGACTTAACCATTGGAGCCGCTGACCTAGTCGCGGTGGATTCACCATTGCTTGAAGTCTTAAAGACTGGCTGTCTTTTTAAGAGACACACTGACTAGCTCACTGCCAAGGTATGGGCTGGAAGTAGCAGGAGGGTGTCTGGTGCTATGCAGATCAGGTTAGATTGTTAGACTGGGCCCTTGTGACCTTAGTGCTTATGAATCTCTCAACCCAGCCCAGGCCTGGCTGTCCGAATCGGGGAGACACCAACTTCCAGGGGTCAGAGCGAAACGTCACTTCTTACATCCAGCTGTGGCATGGCGGGTTCATCAGGGGTCTGTCTGCAAAGTGCCTTGAAGGTGCAAAGCGCCATGTGTTACCTGCAGCCGGATCTCAGGGGTCTGATGCTTATGCTAAGGGCCTTTTAATCAACTCCCGCAGCATAAAGGGGCCTCAAAGTGGATAGAAATCCCCCCTCCCCCAGATTCCCACCTGCTCCCTGGGCGGCACAGTGCTGGCAAAAGTCTCTGTGCTCCTCTGGCCCCAGGATCAGGGTGGACACTAAGGGTACCACATGGCTTTAGGGCTTGTCTCTGCAACCCAGCTCTAGTTGACACAACCACAAATCCAGCCACACTCCTAATCTAAGAATGAGCAGAAACTCTCCCGCTCTCCAGCCCCCGTGTCTCCGCACTGCTGGGCCAGCGGCGCCGCAGCAGCGGGAACCGGCATCCGTGGAAGGAGCTGCACGTGTCGCAGGGACGTCAGTAGCCACTGCCCGGCTCAGAGGCTCTCCCGTGGATGCTGGGCGGTCCGTTCCAGACGGCTCCCTGTCGCTGGCCTGCTCCGTCCCTTTAAGAAGGGCAGCTGCTAGACTTGGCAGGACTGAGACGCTCCTGGATGAGGAAGTTGGCACCAAAGAGGCTGGGGAGGAAAATCTCAACCCAAACCGCCCTCGCCGTTGCACCTCACGTAGGCCCCGGGCTGGATCCCAGCCGTCGGTTGCTCAAGTGGCAGCAGAGCTGGGTGGGAGGGTCTAGTGGTTAGAACCAGGAGCAGAGGGAGAAGAGCTGGGAGGGCTTCCGGGTTTCATTCCTGGCTCTGCTGCTGACACGACCGGCAACCCGAAGTTTCCCCTCTGCTGGGTTTCCTGGAGACTGAGACCGCCATACACTTGGGGCTGCTTGGAGCCACTGGGTGGCATCAGCTGGAAGTGACTGGAAGGGCGTTAATGAGGACCAGTCTCATGCTTCAGGGCCAGCCTGCCCACTGCCTGCAGGGGTCAGGAAGGGGATTTCATCACAGTTTTCCGAGTGTTTTCCACCTTCCTCTGAAGCACTAGGGCCAGAGGGAAGCACAGGCCAACCCACACCAGGCCTGCCAGGTACACGGGTCTCCACAGCGTGAGCTGAGCTGCCCCTTAGCTCAGTTGCCGGGGTCCCTCTTAGCAAACCTGACGCTCCCCCCGGGCGCGTGCATACGTGACAGGCCCGGCAGGCCGGGAAAGGGGTCTATTCCCAGCGCTGCGGAGGAGGCTGCGTTGCATTGGAACAGGGGTGGGTGGGGAGCGCATTGAAGAAGTGGCGCGTGGGTGCCGGGCGTGGGAGGGTGAGGCGAGGGGGGGGGGGTGAGTTTAACTCGTTCCTGTCCCAGCTGGGAACCTGCACGGGGCCTCGTGTGGCTCTTGCGCCCCCTCTACTGGCCACACTGCGGAGAGACCGGCCTCCCTGCCACACACGCTGCCGTGGGGCTGCCCCAGCCAGGGACCCTGCATGAGCTTTCAATAGGGCCAGAAGGGAGCGTTAGCACCACCAGCCCGAACCCCTGTCAATCTCAGGGCAGACAATCTCCCCTAATCCAAGACCAGCCGCCGCTCTGGGCCCGAAGCCACCCAGTGAGGGAGAATCTGCCCTTTCCCCAGGAGCTAGCACTCAGTTGCCATCCTATCCCCCACTTCGCTCAGGTGGGGAAACTGAGGCACAGGGAGGCGGGGAGGGAATAACTCTGAGAAGGACCTAGAACTGGGAATTCAACCCCAGGAGTCCTGTCCATTAGCACAGTGCATTGGCTGGGAATTAAGAACCCGGGTTCTGTTCCCAGCTGTGCCGGATGGGCATGGACCGGTCATTGCTCTGTGCCTCAGTTTCCCCCCCACACCCACCTGGTCTATCAGGCCTGTAACCTTGCCAGGGGCAGGGACTATGCGCCCAGCCCCTCGGGGTCTTGATTGTGGTGGGGGACTCCAGACTGTGCTGCAAACGAATGCAGACCCCACGGCCTCTCCAGCTGCAGCCCCGCCGCAGACGGGTCGCCAGGCCCTGCTGTTCATGACCCTGCCAGAGCGAAGGTCCGAGTGCGGCAGAGCCCCCCGACGGCCAGCAGGGGTCAGCCCTCAGCCACTGTTTGCAGCAGGCCGGAGGTTTGGCAGGCAGAGCCCTCCAGCCGGTTGGCACGGCTGGTGCCTGACGAGTTAAGAACTGGGCATGAGCTCAATGACCTTGGCGCCGGGGAGCCGGATCAGAGGCAGAGGCTGGATCGGAGCAAATTTGGCAAATTGTCGCTGGCCGGCTCTGCCAAGCCTCCCTGGGCAAGCAAGGTCCGTTCCCAGCCTGTCCTCTAACAGGGCCTGTGTCTCTCTGTCTCTCCCGGCAGCGCCCTGCCTCTGATCCCGGTGAGCCTGGGAGGCCGGATCCACCATGCCTCGCTGCCCCCCGTTTGCCAGGGTACTGTTGGCGCCAGCATCTGAGCCGCAAGCAGGGCGCAAAGTGTGAGGCCTGGCGGGCGGCATTTGCTGAGAAAGGCTTTGCCAGCGAATTCATGGGCCAAGGGGGCCCTCTACCTGCCGCCTGGGGATGTCGGCTCTGCCGGCTGATTCCCTTTGAATATCTGTGGCAAGCACACGTCAGATTTCAGCCCTCACCGGGGGTCGGGGGGAGGGCAGAGGGATTCCCGGCAAACACCCCATCTCTGGACACAAAGAGTGGGATGCCAGGCTGCCCTTGGGGGCAATCCAGCCTTCCGGGGATTTGGCTGGGTGTCCGGAGAGCAGCAGGTTGGACTTGTGGGCGCCGCGCGGGCTTGGAAAAACTCAGCGGCGGGGAATTGAGTTGGGAAGGTCACATGGCCTAGTGGTGAGAGTGGAATAGGATGCAGGACTCCTGGGTTCTCTTCCTGATTCTGGGAGGGGAGTGAAGGGTCTAGTGCTTTGGGGGCAGGAGACGCCAAACTTCTGGGCTCTTTCCCCAGCTCCTCATGCAACCTTGGCTATGTCTGCACTGGCATGATTTTCCGGAAATGCTTTTAATGGAAAAGTGTTTCGTTAAAAGCATTTTCGGAAAAGTGTGTCTAGATTGGCAGGACACTTTTCCGCAACAGCACTTTTTGCAGAAAAGCATCCGTGGCCAATCTAGACACGCTTTTCCGCAAAAAAGCCCCCATCGCCATTTTCGCGATCGGGGCTTTTTGGCGGAAAACAAATCTCTGCTGTCTACACTGGCCCTTTTGCGCAAAAGTTTTTTGGAAAAAGCCTTTTGCCCGAATGGGAGCAGCATAGTATTTCCGCAAAAGCACTGACAATCTTACAGGAGATCGTCAGTGCTTTTGCGGAAATTCAAGCGGCCAGTGTAGACAGCTGGCAAGTTTTTCCGGAAAAGCGGCTGATTTTGCGGAAAAACTTGCCAGTCTAGACACAGCCCTTGTGTTTACCTGCCTAAAAAGTCATAGAATCCTGGAACGGGCCGCGAGAGCCCAGCCCCCTGCCTGCACGGTGATCCCCTCGCCCTGTGTTCCCTCCCGGAGGGCGCAGAAAGGAACAACCCCTGTTGTGCACCTAGCTGCAGATGTTGCTCTGAGATCTCCAGCCGGAAGGTGCTACAGGGGGACAGTTCAGCCCCTTCCCCAGCGCTCGGAGCCTGCCTGGGCCCCCCGCAGCAGAGTGAAGGGCTGAGCAGCCCTCGCTGGGATTTGAACGTCCAGCCGCAGGAGCATCCCTGCTGTGAAAAGCCTGCACTTTGCTGCTCCTCCCCAGGGTGGAGACAGTACTGGGAGGTCCTGGAGGCCTCCGCAGCTGGGCTCAGGTCCCCTCTGCCGCGCCATGTGCCAGGACCACATTACAGCAGCCCCGCTGCAGAGATGGCAGGGGCACAAGGAACTTGCACAGGAGCCAAAATCCTAGGGGAGAGGGTGAGCATCAGCTTTAGCTGCCCTCTCTCATCCCCCAGCATGATCACAGAATCAGAGAACCCTGGAACCGGAAGGGACCTCGAGAGGCCATTGAGTCCTGTCCCCTGCCCTCACGGCAGGACCAAGCACCATCTAGAATCTAGATCATCCCTGACAGGCGTCTGTCCAACCTGCTCTTGAATATCTCCAGCGATGGAGATTCCACAACCTCCCGAGGCAATTTATTTCAGTGTTTCACCATCCTGACAATTAGGAAGTTTTTCCAAATGTCTAACCTAACCCTCCCTGGCTGCAATTTAAGCCCTTTGCTTCTTGTTCTATCAGAGGTTAAGGAGAATGAATTTTTCTCCCTCCTTGTAACACCCTTTTAGGTTCTTGAAAGCCGCCGTCATGTCCCCTCTTGGTCTTCTCTTTTCTAAACTAAACAAGCCCAGTTCTTTCAGTCTTCCCTCATAGGTCCTGTTTTCTAGCCCTTTAATCGTTTGTGTTGCTCTTCTCTGGACCTTCACCAATTTCTCCATCTCTTTCCTGCAACGTGGTGCCCAGAACTGGACACAACGCTCCAACGGAGGCCTAATCAGCACAGAGTAGAGCAGGAGAACGACTTCTCGTGTCTGGCTCACAACGCTCCTGTGAATGCCTCCCAGAGTCAGGTTTGCTTTTTTTGGGCAACTTCCTCACACCCTCCGAGCCAACAGCGCCTCCTTGTGGGCGTCTGATGAGGGCAAGAATGGGAGCAGGGGGGGCGAGCGCAGCTCTGGACAAAGAGGGTCACAGGACCCCTTAGAATCACACCACCGGGGAGAGGGGTGTGATCGGGACAGAGTTCCCAGGTGGTAACCCTGGCACAGCCCCACTCACAGCGCATGGAGAGGCTGGGCTGTGATGGGGAGGTGGCGTTGCCAGGACCGAGTGTGGTGTGAGCAGCTGAGCCTTGAGGAAACTAATCCCTCTGGTATAACGAGGCCAGTTATCTCCTCCCAGGAGATGGGGCAAGACCGGGCTGCGAGTCAGGCTCTCTCTGGGGTCTATTTTTAGCTCTCCAGGGGCATGGGAGCAGGTCTAAGTGATCAGAGTGACCGGGGAAGTCTACGGAGCAGCAATGTGTTCAGCAGTGACAGCCGGGCAGCAGCCGCCAGGGTTCGATTTCAAGCTGTGCTACTAAGCTGCTGCAAGGCGGTGCGGTGCCTCAGTTTCCCCAACTGCAAAATGGGGGTAAGGATCCCGACTGCCCAACAGGGGGCATAAAAATACATGAATTGACATGGGAGGTAAAAGTGCGGAGCAGCCGAGAAATGCGACCCCTGTTCCGGGAGGCGGGGGAGGCAGGAAGGGGGCTAAGCGGCCTGGGCTCAAACTCCACCTGAGGCTTGGCACTGAAGTTACAATGTTCTGTTCTCAGCTCCCAGAGCGGATCAGCCCAAGAGTCATGTAGCCCCATGTCCCGTCTCCGACCCAGCCACCCCAGATGCTTCAGAACAGTGCAAGAATCCCCATCCAAATGGACAATGATGGTGTAACTATCCCTTATTCATCCTGTTTATTATAGCCAGCCAGGGCTGCGCTTTTCCGTGTCAATATCTCATCCTCTTAACAACAGTCCTGCTACATCGCTTGGCCTCGCTGCAGATCTCCGTGCAGGGAGCTCCTCATGCCATCTGAACCTTGGGTTCCCTTTCTCTCAGGGCCTCATTTCAGTTTCACTGACTGTCCCCGTAGTCCTTGTATTAAAAGGGCAGCGCTGGACTGGATCTGGCCTAATCCCACTGATAAATCCCCAGTTACCACCTGGTCCTCAGCACCTAAAAGGCAGATGGCACGCAGGAGAAAATGATGGGACTGCCTGAGATAAATTCACATCCCTGCTGCGATGCTCAAATCCAAGGAAGAATTTGGCCTACTCTTTTATTGCACATATTACGGTAGCAGGGAAGGTCCCTCATTAGCATCGAGGTTCCGTTGTACTAGGTGCTGCCCATTCACGAAGTAGGAGCCAGGCTCTAGCCGGAAGAGTTTATAGGCTAGAGATACTTCCACGACCAGATCATGCAATGGGAGCAGCGGGAGGAGGAGGAGCAATTGCTGGGAAGGTTTGGCAGCGTGAAGGGCACCGGCGGGGTATGGTTAGCCTACAGGAGCCGCGAGAGGCTGGAGCGTGCTCAGTGCAGATGGAATCTTTGGATAGTTTAGCTGCTAAACCCTGACAAGTCTCTACTGAGCGCGTGCATAGAATCATAGAACTGGAAGAGACCTCAGGAGGTCATCAAGTCCAGCCCCCTGCTCTAGGCAGGACCAATCCCAACTAAATCAACCCGGCCAGGGCTTTGTCAAGCCGAGACTTAAACACCTCTAGGGATGGAGACTCCACTACTTCCCTAGGGAACCCAGCCCAGTGCTTCACCACCCTCCTAGTGAAATAGTTTTTCCTAATATCCAACCTGGACCTCTCCCACCACAACTTGAGCCCATTGCTCCTTGTTCTGCCACCTGTCACTACTGAGAACAGCCTCTCTCCATCCTCTTTGGAACCCCCCTTCAGGAAGTTGAAGGCTGCTATCAAATCCCCCCTCGCTCTTCGCTTCTGCAGACTAAACAGACCCAAGTCCCTCAGCCTCTCCTCGTAGGTCATATGCTCCAGCCCCCTAATCATTTTGGTTGCCTTCTGCTGGACCCTCTCCAATGCGTCCACATCCTTTTTGTAGTGGGGGCCCAGAATGGGACACAGTACTCCAGATGTGGCCTCACCAAAGCTGAATAAAGGGGAATAATGACATCTCTGGATCTGCTGGCAACGCTCCTCTTAATGCAACCTAATAAGCCATTAGCCTTCTTGGCTACAAGGGTACACTGTTGACTCACATCCAGCTTCTCATCCACTGTAACCCCCAGGTCCTTTTCTGCAGAACTACTACTTAACTGGTTGGTCCCCAGCTTGTAACTATGCTTGGGATTCTTCCGTCCCAAGTGCAGGACTCTACTCTTGTCCTTGTTGAACCTCATCAGATTTCTTGTGGCCCAATCCTCCAATTTGTCTAAGTCACTCTGGACCCTATCTCTGCCCTTAAGCGTATCTACCTCTCCCCCCAGCTTAGTGTCATCCACAAACTTGCTGAGGGTGCAATCCATCCCCTCATCCAGGTCATTAATAAAGATATTGAACAAAACCGGTCCTAGAACCGAACCTTGGGGCACTCCGCTAGAAACCGACCATCATCCTGACATTGAGCCGTTGATCACTACCCGCTGGTCCCGGCCTTCTAGCCATCTTTCTATCCATCTTACCGTCCATTTAAACTGCAAGCTGAGTTTTTTGGAGGAGGGTTATAATTTGGCCAACTTTGGGCAGATTTTCACAGGGATAATCAAGGCACATCTCTGATCCCTGAGCAATCAACCCTCTGGCTAAAGTTCAAGGCTTTCCATCACAGCCTTGCTAGAGCTTCTTAAGGAAAGGGATGTAAGATTATGTATTGTTCCCTACATTCACTTTTGGAAATAGCTTAAACACCCACCCCCCCTAAAAAAAATTAAATCTCCGGCAGACATCCAGCATGGTAAATTTCAACCCCTATGCTGTCAAGTAACTGAAAACAGGTTCTTATAATGGAAACTATCAGGGAATCTTAACTATATGTACTGCCTATAGTTAGTACACGTTACATTGGTTTGGTGTGGCTAGATATTGAGAATCCTGCTGCAGCCACAGTTAATTTCTGGGGTGTGTGTGTCCATTTTAATGGCCAATTCACATCTGAGCAAATGGCCCAGTTCCTTATTTTGGACTGAACTGAACTTTTGTCCAAATGGCTGCACCAGTTGGAAGCTGCATGAAATGCAGACCTGGGATCCATATAGTGATGGGCCCTGTTAAACTAACAGTAAATTCCAGGTGTGCAGCCCCTGAATTGTGAATTATCTTCAAACCCCATTCCCAGTCTTGGGGTTGAATGGAAGTTTTCAACAGAAGGCAAAACCCACAACAGTATTTATCTGGAGCGGTTTTGCTTTGACTTTCCCCAAAGCAAACGTCTGTGGAAAATCTTCCAATTTCTTCCTAATCAATAATTTCACAATTTCCCCCTTGGAATAGAGAACTGTTTTTGAGGCAAAGTTTAAACATTCCATTTTTTTGGAGAAAAATCATTTTGCATCAAAACACTCTTGTTTAGCATTTTGCCTGTTTGAGGTTAAAGATGCCCATTTGGTTGAAAATGACATTTCTGGGTTACGGAGTGGCCTGAAGGTATGTAACAAAACAAAAAAATCTGTGTTGCTTTCCCACCGTTTTCACTTCCTCTACTATTGAAATGCAGCCATCTCTGGGGTGGAGCGCAACAGCTGCTTAACAGCCATGCAGGAACACTACACAACTCACAGTGGGACAAGACGGAAAGATGAATCCTGTATCCAAGTCAAAAAAAATCCTTGTATCTTGTTCATTAACAACCAAGGACTTGAGTGGCTAGTTTTTCTACCTCTGAATTATTTCCCCAGGCAGTCTCACCCTGATGTCATAGCTTATCCCTGACTTCACAAATAGTTGCCATGGAAATGCCTGCGATGCAAAGCATTGTGGGATGGGCACTATCAGGCTTCAGGGAAGGCAGGCAGCAGGAGCTCTGAGACAATCTGGTTTCGTTACAGACGACCTTCTGTGATGGGGGGGGAAGATGCGGGAACAGCCTCGCTTCGCTTAACGGGGCCATATTTCCACACTCCACACGCACACACACTGTCTCAGCACCCAACACGGAGCCCTCGCTCAAACAAAGCCACCGCGAAGCCAACGCACCATGAGTTCAGGGTGCAGCCCAGTTAACCGCACAGCCAGAGGTGAAAGCAGGAGTCATAGCTAGATCCGGACTTCGCAGACGCTACAAATTCAGGGGATGTTTGCGCTGAGGTTCTGCGCGTCCTGAAGAGATGGAGAAACAGTCTCCCAGATGCTCAGGCAGGGGCTCCATCTTTTGGTTGTTTGTACCGGCCCTAACACCATGAAATCCTGGGCCATGTTACAACAATACAAAATGTAAACGACAACAGTCACAGAGCTAATGAAAGGATGTGTCTAAAGGGAGACGTTGCTTTGAAACAGTTGGGATTATAACTGTTGGAAAGACCTTCCCCCCCCCACCTAGTTTTCCCCCGTGTTTTAAACACAGATGTTCAGCTTTCTGAAAGAGTATCGGGGCCGTTTTCCTGGTTTGGGGTTCCTTATTCCCCTCTTTCATCCCTCTGGTTCTGGAAAAAGGAATGGGGGAGAAGAGAAAGGAACATTTTCCATTGGGCTGAAAAAAGGTGGAAAACGTTATGAAAACCCACCACCAACTCCCATAAGAACGGCTGTACTGGGTCAGACCAAAGGTCCATCTAGCCCACTAGCCTGTCTGCCAACAATGGCCAGCGCCAGGTGCCCCGGAGGGGGTGGACTGAAGACAATGATCAAGCGATTTGTCTCCTGCCATCCGTCTCCTGCTTCTGACAAACAGAGGCCAGGGACACCATTCCTACCCCCTGGCTAATAGCCTTTTATGGACCTAACCTACATTAATTTATCTAGCCTCTCTTTAAACTGTTATAATTCTAGCCTTCACAGTCTCCTCTGGCAAGGAGTTCCACAGGTTAACCGTGCGCTGTGTGAAGAACTTTTGCTTATTAGTTTTAAACCTGCCACCCATTAATTTCATTTGGTGTCCTCTAGTCCTTATGTTATGGGAACTAATGAAGAACTTTTCTTTATTCACTCTCTCCACACCACTCATGATTTTATAGACCTCTAGCATATCCCCCCTCAGTCTCCTCTTTTCCAAACTGAAAAGTCCCAGTTGCTGTAGCCTCTTCTTGTATGGGACCCGTTCCAAACCCCTAATCATTTTAGTTGCCCTTTTCTGAACTCTTTCCAAGGCCAAAATATCTTTTTTGAGGCTCTTCGACATTTTGGATGAAATTTTTCATTTAAAAAAAAAAAAACCTGGCTGTTTCTCAGCACGAAACATTTGAGCCGGCACCTCATGCATCCTTTTGGAGTGGGCTCTGTGAAGAATTCTCTGGCTTGTGTTTTACAGTAGCTCAGACCGGGGGATCTTAGAGGTTCCCTCCGGCCTTCACATTTATGAATCTACTTCCCCAGGGAGCAAACCTGCCTTGGCCAAAAGGGAAGAGGTTAGCTGGGACCCGACTGCCTTTTCCCATTTGTCATTTCCCGGGAAGGAGAAATCTCAAAGCCCTGTGTAAGGAGAGACCTCTCATAAAGGCCTGATCCCATTAGAAAAAGTTTTCCTGGAGTTGTGACTATCCCGAATGAGGCTGCAGGAGGCAATGCGGTTTTCTCCGCACAGGAAAGCACGTTCAGTGATACCAATAGTGTTACATGGTTACAGGGGCACCGAGTAGACAGGGACTTTCAGGGCTGAGTTACCCCACCCTGCCTGTTGTTCTGCATCCAATTCCAACTGGCTCATATACTAAAGCGGCATTTGCTCAAGCATTACATACCACGCTGCTATGCCGGTATAAATGCAGCTCTTTGCAGCCTAGCTCTACCCCTTCCCAAGCCATGGGCACCCTCCTCTGCTGAATTAGCATCCCCACTAGTGTCTGTGACAATGGAGATCCCGGCTCGGTTGAGGAAGAGCCGGTGCAGTGACCGTAGCACTCACCTTGCGGAAGTGGCTTCAACTCCCTGACTGCGTGAGTGGCCCAGTGAAGATGGGAAAGGGTTCATGATATAAGCGAAGGCGGTACGCACCCCTGCGGCAAGTAGAACCAAAACCCAAACACCCAGGCGACCTCAGGCACATCTCCATGGGCGCATCTACACAGGGAAAAGATGGGAGGAGTTACTCTACTACCAGAATGGAGCGTTCCCACAAGGCAGCCCCACTACGTACAGTGTAGACTTGTGCCTACCAGCCTGGACCCCGGCCAACCTGGGTTCCGTTCCCCGCTCCACCCCGGGCCTGCTGTGTGACCATAGTGTAGGGCAGGTCCCGGCTCTGTGCCTCAGTTTCCCCATTTGTAAAAAAACACTGCATTAGGAGCCTGTGGTCCTTTGTAAAGCACTCTGAGATCGACTGGTGAAAAGGAGCTAGGTGTGCCTTTAGCGATGCTGGTCTGTTTCCCGGTCTGGGCTGCTCTCCTTCCGGACGGGGTAATGGTACTGCCGCCCAAAGGCCAGGGGAGGCGAAATGCACGGAAAGTCGGGAGGGGCTTGGATCCTACACTCAGCAGGCCCCACAATGACTAGACTTCTGCCACAGAGGAATCCTTCCATTTCAGCAGCGGAGAAAGGGCTGGTGGCCAGCCTAGGCACGGGAAAAGTTCCTCTCCACAGCACCCGGCCTAAGCTACATTCCCAGATCCGTTTGCTGCCTGCATTCCCAGAAGAAAGAATAAAGTTAAAACAGCTGTTAATTTATAAACCAATTTAACCATGACTGGTTAATAAATAGCTAACAGCTGCCAAATCCACTACCCCTCAGCTCAAGAGAGGGGCACTGTGGGATGGCAGAGACGAACAGATTAATCTGGATGGTTTTTCTAGCTCTCTCTCTCTCTCTCTCTCTCTCTCGCACACACACACTCTCCTCGTCCCTGTGTATTTATTCCTGTGGATTTTGGCCTTCCCCCCAATCCAGTTGCAAAAGGTGAAAGGAGGGGAGGGTTTCTAGATCCATAAGTGGAGGTGGGTGTAAACAACACACAAACAAGCTGCATTCCTCCTCCTTGCTAGTTTCCTGCTGGATTTTAGCCTGTGTCAGGGGCTCGGCCAATGTAGCAGGGATGGGGAACCTTTTTGGGGTCGGGGGCTGCTAACCCACTGAAAAATTACTTGGGGTCCACACAAGTGAGAAGCAAAAAAACAACCAACCCCCGCAAACAAACATGGCCCCCAATTGAGGTGAAAGACACTCCCCACATTCCCCTTGCACACCAGAGCCCAGGCTAGATTGTGTGTGCTCCAGGCTTGCAGGGGGACAGCAGAGGGGCTTGAGCTCCAGCGTGGGCTCCCCAATGCTGGGAGGGGGAGCCCTGAGCCTCAGGAGCCAGATCCAGGCAAGCTGGGGGCTGGATCCGGCCCCCTGGTCTTAGGTTCCCCACCCCTGCATTAAAACATTAAGGCTGCGTCTAGACTGGCATGATTTTCCGCAAATGCTTTTAAAGGGGTTTAGTTCGAACTAGGGTGGCTAATGGAGGCATTCGAAGTTGCAAATCAAGCCCAGGATTTAAATATCCCGTGCTTGATTTCCATCTTCCCGTCCGGTCGCCATTTTTGAAATTTACAAGTCCGGACTAACTGCCTGTATCTACACGTGGCAGGGATCCGGTATTTCGAATGAAAGCCCCTAAATCGAACTACCTGTTATTCCTCCTGCAAGGTCTGGGTGGGGAGCTCAGCTCCAGAAGCCCTGGGCAGATGGCAGCTTCACAGCTGGTTCCTCTTGTGTTCCCGACCCCACACCCAGAGAAGCTAGACATGGAAGGCTGTCGCTGGAAAGCTGCCCCTTCGAATTCAGACTGGTCACACCCAGGAGCCCGGACGCAGAGGGAGACAAAGCAGGCTGCTCCCTAAAGCAAAGCCGCTCAAATTGCCCTCGCCTCTGCCTCTACCCCCTTAATCTAGGCTGGGTCAGGAAACCCATTACACATGAAAGGGGTGGCTGGTCATTTCAGCACACCGCTCCCCCCACTTCTTACGGCCAGTTGGTTCAGCTTGCTCCGTTGATGCTGGCAGCCTCCGTTTTTGCATCTGCTTCTGGAGATCAGAGAGGAACCCAAAACAACAGGCCCTACCACACCCATGTCACTATAGGGAGGATAGCAGGGGGCTGGTGCTAGCCTGGGGTTGATTCTCTGCTCTGCCAGGGTATGTCTACCCTGCACACTTATTTCAGAATCAGCTATTCCGGAAGAAATACTCCGAAATAGCGGATTTCGAAATGGCGCGTCGACTCTGCAGCCTCGAAATGAGTCCTAGGCAGGCTCCCCTAATGTGGCCACGCTACCTTGATTTGGAGGCACTGGGGAGTGATGACTTTGAATGGCCCTGGATAGGAGCTATGTCGAAATAGCAGCAGTGGCGCGTCCACACAACAGCTGTTTCGGAAGAGGCGCTACTCCTTGTGGAATGAGGTTTACAGAAGTGGGAACAAGCCGCCCGTTATTTCAAAATCACGGAATTGCCGTGTCAACGCTCACATCGTTATTTCGGAATCACGGCCGCTGTGTAGTCTTAGGGTTGCTGGATTGTTTCAACAAAAATACCGGACACACTTGACCTTACATCACAATCGACATTCCATCTTATTTAGAAAATACCCGACATTTCTATTTTCTCAATTTGTTTCCCAAACAGAAACCTCAAATACGGGAGTGTCCGGTTCAAAACCAGACACCTGGCAACCCTAGCATAGGCGCACTCCCCATACATGCCTTGGCCTGCCCTGGGGCAAGTCACTTAGCCTCACTGTGCCTCGGTTTCCCCATTTGTAAGTAGGAAAAAAACAACAGATTATTGGGGCCAGTGCTTGTCTTCTGGAGATGGGGGGGGGCCAAAATAGAACATTGTGACTGAAATCAACCTAGGAGAGCCGGGGGTGAAAGCCATCAGGGCCTCAGACCAGGATCCCCAAACGCAGAGGCTGCCATTAATTCTAACCCCCTCCTGCTCGCTGAGGAAACCCAGCTATGGACTCGACTGCTCAGACCCGACTCTCAGCTCTAGGCCTGCTTGACATCTCCTGGGCTGAGAGGAGAGGGCAAGGAGCGGGGGTTGAACTAGACCTAGACAGAACCAGCTGCCTCATGGGCAGCAGGCACAGTCCGGCCCTGGAGTGTTGGGATCCAGCTGGGAATCCAAAGGCGGGGGGAGTGGCGCTGGGGACCCTGTTGCGCCCCCCATGAGGTTGGAGGGAGGGTAGGTCCAGCTGGAAAGCCCAGATCCGGACAATCCCAAAACCCAACTAAGTTTGGAGTCGGGATTTGGGCCTTTCTATAGTTGAGAAGGGTAGCGTTTGGGGAAGAGTTCTGTGGGTTGAAATGAGATATAGGGCAGGGGCCGAGGGTGGGGGCCCATGGATCTCATTATCAGACCCTCAGCTGGCATGAGTCTGTGACACACCATTGAAGTCAATAAAGCTATGCTGGGTTGACACTGGTCAACCCTTTGCTGGCCCCATGCCTCAGTTTCCCCCTTCTGTGACACCTCCCCTTCCCATGTAAAACACTTGGAAACGATCAGATTTCTATACCACTCTGCTAAGCCCTGGCAAGACACCTACCACCCGCTTTGGATCAGGGCTGTCTATCACCAGCACACACAGAGCTCAGCCTCTCAGCGCCTGCTGTTCACGAGAGCTCCAAAAATTGTAAAGCCCTGAAAAAAATAAACCCCCCGAATTGGACGCTGGGGGGAGTCCTGGGCTGCGGAGCCTGGTTTTGATTAGATGGCAAAATCTCGTTCGAAAGGTTCGCTGCCTTGGAAAAAGGGGACAACAAAGGCAGAAAAAGTGGAGGAGCAGGAGGGGGCTAAGAAAGAAAAGTTCAGATAACGAGTTTGACGGAAAACAATCTTGTCCTTTCATGAAGAAATTGCACTTTTAAGTTAGCTCCACACAGAGGAATCTCAGGGAAGGAGACTTTCAAATGCAAATCTCGGTAAAGGGACGGAACATATGGGCAAAGCAGAGCACTTACTTTTCAGAATGAAATTATTCGTAGGGGCTTTTTGTTTGTTTGTTTGTTTGTTGTTTTTCTGCGTGTGTGAAGGCATGGGTGGGGGGGGGGGGGCACGTCGCCTGTTTAATTGGACTCCCAAATGGATAGGGCTCTGTTAAGACATTAGGCCTTTGTTAGGAGCAAAAGATGGGGAGGCTACTTCATTATTGGCCGACGTGGAGAAAATAAAATCAAACTCGCCTCCGAAACCGAAGGGAGCTCCCAGATCGAAACCCGACGGGCCAGATACAAATTGGCCACTGAGACCACTGGAGCTGGGTCCATTTCCACCAGCGAGGACTGGGCCCAATGAGGGGGAGTCTCCACTGCACCGTTATTTCGAGATAACGAGCGTCATTTCGAAATAACAATGCGAGCGTCTGCACAGCCAGGCCGTTATTTCCAAATCATTTCGAAATGACGGGCGGCTTATTCCGAAATCCGCGAACCTCATCCTACGAGGAATAACGCCTCTTCCGAAATAGCCCCTCACCAGGGCCATTCTAAATTATTCCTCCCCGGTGCCTCCTGGGGCTCTAAATCGAGGTAGCCCGTCTACATTAGGGAAGCCTGCCGTGGACTCGTTTTGAGGCTTCCCTGCAGTGTAGACGTGCTATTTCAAAATAAGCTATTTCAGAAGAACGGCAGTGGAGCCATACCCTAAGGCTACGTCTACACGATGAGTTTCCTCGGCAAAAAATATGCTAATGAGGGACTTATTTGCATGAATCACAATCTCATTTGCATATTTTCTGCCGATCCGGTTTTTCGCTAGGGTTTTGTGCATAAACAAGCAGTGAGGACGTTTTCTTTTTGCGCAAAAACCCCTTTTCCCGCAAGATCGGTACACCTCCTTTTTTGGGGCATAAGGCGCTTGCGGGAAAAGGGGTTTTTTGGGCAAAAAGAAAACGTCCACACTGCTTGTTTATGCGCAAAAACCCTAGCGAAAAACTGGATCGGCAGGAAATATGCAAATGAGATCGCGACTCATGCAAATGAGTCCCTCATTAGCATATTTTTTGCCGAGGAAACTCATCGTGTAGACGTAGCCTAAGTGAAGGAGCAGGATTCTTTCAGGATTAGCAGCATCCGAAGAGAGCAGGGAGAAAGGGGGACTTGGGGCATAGATACGTGTGTTTGTCAGGGCAAGGTACCACATGCCAGAAGCTGTCTGTTAAGAAATGTGGGTGTCACTCACAGCCACGTGTTGTAGTACAGTGCTTCTGTCTGAAAGTCTGGGTGCGCATACGAAGAGCCCTGCAAATCCGCATAGACCCACTTGACAGCCGCACCTGCAGGTGCGAATCTCCGTGGATCACTTTGGCATAGGCAAATACCCCGTTTTGTATCTGCACGGCTCTACATAGACATGTATCTGTGTACGGGGTATCAACCATTATTACACACGCAGCACGTCTCTGGTGTGCAAGCACCATGCTGGGTGGCGGGCTGGGTTCTCTTCCTGGCTCTGTCACTGGCTCAGTGCAATGCTGGCCCCGTGCCTCAGTTTCCCCCTTCTAGCTCCCGTGTAAAGCACTTGGAAATGATGAGTGGCACTTCTATGATAGTGTGTGTATGTGCACTCAAATGCACATGAAAATGCACATGTGGGTTGCACGGAGACAGGGTTTGCGCAGGGGTGTGACTAGGAGACTGCGAGGTTGTGTGCTTGTGTACCTGTGATCAGCTGTATGCATGTGTGTGGGTGACAAACAGCACGTGCAGGCAGAGCCTTGAATGTCTTCCAAGCACTCTGGAAGTAATTGATTGCCTCAGCCCCTTCCCATCTGGAGGGGAGGGGGAATGTTTCGCAGCAAGTGGGCCTTGGAAACACCGAGCAGCATGAACCAGCCCAGAGAGACACAGTCCACCAGCCGGGGCACCCCCATGGGGCACACAGGACACACCCGGCAACACTAGCCTGCTGCCTTGGGTTACACCACCAGGCTGGGACCTCGTATTCCATGCCCGGCTCCTTGGGGCAGAGAATGCCTCGCACAAGCCCCAGATCTTGTGTGCAGCTTCCAGTTACTCGTGCAACCTTGGCTTTAGAACATAAGAACGGCCGTACTGGGTCAGACCAAAGGACCATCTAGCCCAGGAGCCTGTCTGCCGACAGTGGCCAGCACCAGGTGCCCCAGAGAGGGTGGACCGAAGACAACGATCAAGCGATTTGTTTCCTGCCATCCCTCTCCAGCCTCTGACAAACAGAAGCCAGGGACACCATTTTATCCCCTGGCTAACAGCCTTTTATGGACCTAACCTCCATGAATTTATCCAGCTTCTCTTTAAACTCTACTATAGTCCTAGCCTTCACAGCCTCCTCTGGCAAGGAGTTCCACAGGTTGACTACACGCTGTGTGAAGGAGAACTTTCTTTTATTAGTTTTAAACCTGCTAGCCATTTGTTGCACTACGGGACGAAGAGGGAACAGGGGCCCTGGAAACAGACCTCATCTATCTACCCCAGACTGGGTGCCACCCCAGCAAAGCAGGCTGCCTCACCACAGCCCTGTCCTCCCGGAGCCGGAGGCTCTCACCCATCTTGGGGGCAGTTCTAGTCTTTGGCCCCGGGGCACTGTCAGTGGGGGCCGGGCAGCACTGGGTGGCTTTGCGCTGGGGCCACCTCAATGGCCGAGTGGGCTGAGACCTGCCAACTCATTGCACAGGGAGAGTCGTTCAGCCTTGCCGGTGCCTTATTAAGATCCAGCACCAGGGGCGTTCATCTACAGCTGGAACTGGCTCCAATTTCTGGATCAGAATCAAGCCCTCCTTTGAGATAATCAGCAGCACTCGCAGAGACGTTATTCCCTGGCGTGATCCAGCTGCCCCTCTGTTATTCCCATGCCTAGACAACGGTGACTAGACTGTGGCTTTATCCAAAGACCACTGAGACCATAGATGAGGATTGTAACCAAAAGAACAGATCCCTGCAAAAATTAAGACCGGGGCTTTATTGTTATGCCTTCCAGCAAGAAACAAGGGGGGTTCTGCAGGGACCAGTTCCGGAACCAGTTCTGTTCATATCTTCATCAACGATTTAGATGATGGCATAGAGAGAACAATTATTAAGCTTGCAGATGCTGCCAAGCCGGGAGGGGTTGCAAGGGCTTTGGAGAACAGGGTCATAATTCAAAACGATCTGGACAAACTAGAGAAATGGTCTGAGGTAAATAGGATGAAGTTCAATAAGGACAAATGCAAAATACTCCACTTAGGAAGGAACAATCAGACTCACACACACATGATGGGCAGTGACAGTCTAGGAAGGAGCCCTGCAGAAAGGGATCTAGGGATCCGGGTGGGACCACACGCTAAATATGAATCAGAGGGACACTGTTGCCTAAAAGGCAAACATGACTCTGGGCTGCATTAACAGGAGTGTTGTGAGCAGGATACGAGCAGTGATTCTTCTGCTCTGCACTGATTAGGCCTCAACTTGAGGATTGTGTCCAGTTCTGGGCACCACATTTCAAGAAAAGTGGATCATGGACAGTTCTCTGACTGCATCTACCCAATGTGCAGCGGCAGTCAAAAAAAAAAAGCAAACAATGTTGGGAATCATTAAAAAAGGGATAGAGAATAAGGCAGAGAATATCTTATTGCCTCTATATAAAACCATAGTACTCCCACATCTTGGATACTGAGTACAGATGTGGTTGCCTCATCTCAGAAAAGGTATCTTGGCATTGGACAAAGTTCAGAGGCAGCCAACAAAAATGATTAGGGGTTTGGAACGGGGCCCATGTGAACAGAGATTAAAAAGACTTAGACTTTAAGCTTAGAAAAGAGAAGAGTAAGAACATAAAAAAGGCCAGACTGGGTCATACCAATGGTCCATCTAGCCCAGTACCCTGTCTACCAACAGTGGCCTAAAGGAGGGATATGATAGAGGTATATAAAATCATGACTGGTGTGGAAAAAGTGAATAAGAAAAAGTTACCTACTTGCTCCCATAATATAAGAACTAGGAGTCACCAAGTGAAATTAATAAGCAGCAGGTTTAAATTAAACAAAAGCAAATTTTTCTGCATGCAGCACATAGTCAACCTGTGGAACTCCTTGCCAGAGGATGTTGTGAAGACTAGGATTTTAACAGGGTTCAAAAAAGAACTAGATGAATTCATGGGTATTAGGTCCATCAATGGCTATTAGCCAGGATGGGTAGAAATGGGGTCCCTAACCTCTGTTTGTCTGGAAATGGATGGCAGGAGAAGGATCATGTGAGGATTCCCTGTTCTGTTCCCTCCCTTTGGGGCATCTGGCATTGGCCACTGTCGGCACACAGGATCCTGAGTTAGATGGATCTTTGGTCTGGCCCAGTATGGCCACTCTTATGTAAAAAAGTGGAGAAATTGGACAGGGTCTAGAGAAGAGCAACAAAAATGATTAAAGGGCTAGAAAACAAACTATGAGGGAAGACAAAGAACTGGGTTTGTTTAGTTTGGAAAAGAGAAGACCGAGAGGAGACAGGAGAGCATCTTTCAAATACCTACAAAGGCCTAACAAGGAGGAGGGAGAAAAATTGTTCTTCTTGGCCTCTGATGAGAGGACAGGAAGCAATGGGCTTAAATTACAGCAAGGGAGCTTTACGGTGGACATCAGGGAAAACTTCCTAATTGCCAGGGTGGATAAGCACTGGAATAAATTGCCAGGGGAGGTTGCGGAATCTCCATCAGTGGAGATATTTAAGAGCGGGTTAGACAGACACCTATCAGGGATGGTCGAGATGGTGCTTGGTCCTGCCTTGAGGGCAGGGGGCTGGACTCAATGACCTCTCAGGGTCTCTTCCAGTCCTAGGATTCTAGGGTCCACATGACCATGGGCCCCACCACCACCACCAGAAGCCTGGAAAAATGCAAAGAAAAAGACATTTTCGGGGGAAAAAAAATCTCATGATTTGGAGAAGGGCTTTGACTTGTGATTTCGGAAGGGTGCAGAACCAGTTTGCCTGGAGCTGCTGTGACGAATGGGGGCTTGGCTGCCAGTTAAGACAAACAACCTCCCCCCCCCCCCCCCCCCATTGCAAGGCAGGGCTTGGAAGCGCCCCGCAGCACAGAGACGAAGGTGCCACTCTCCACCCAGAGACTGGGGTGTGCGATCAAGCCACTGAACCCCACATCTCCTTGCTTTAATGTGCAAGACCCAGCATGGACCCATCCGGACACAGACCAAGGAGCCACGAGAGTGAACCAACCTCCTTCCCCCGACCAGAAGACAGGGTCTGAGTGCAGATTCCGGATGCAGATTCAGGACTGGGGCGGGGGGGAGGTGTTCACATTTAAGACACCAGCTGCCTCACCCAGAATCTCAATGTGGCTTTTGTGCCGGGGGAGGCTTTAGAAAGCCCCAAGCCCTCGTTCAGTCTGCCTAGAAGGGTTAAATTCTTTTGCCTGGTTCACCCCTTCCCAGCAGCTGGGTGCAACACCACATGTCACAATAGTAATGTAATTTGTAAGTTAACAATGGGCAGATTGAGGTTTATATTTAATTACAACGTTTGCACCAACCTGGACTCACCCTTATTCATCAATAATGCATGGGTTTGTGTTTATCGCTGCTTAATTAATCCGCGCTTACGACAATTAAAGGCTTGCAAAATCCCCGAAGGGGGCTGCAGGGGAAACGCCGCAGCGCCTGCTGCTAAAGGCTGCACGGTGGGGCAGGGAAGGACAAGGCTGGCACCAATCTGCCAGCAGGATTGTAGATGGAGACCCCGGCCGTTGAATCTCGGCACCTAGGCGGCGGTAGCAGGAAACTCTAAAAGGTGTTGATCCTCTTTGGACCAAAGACCCAGAACATTGGATCAGCGTTTACCTAGGTGTATCTCTGCTGCTGGCAGTGAGGAGGCTGGACTAAAGCCAACTTGGGTTGGTCTATGTGGAGTGCCCTGATCCCATGTGGACGCACTCTTAAGATGGCCAAATGGCCCCAGAACTGTCCTACCTGAGCACCTCACACTCTTAACATCATTTCCCCCCCGACAATCCCTCTGTGAGGCAGGCTATTCTCCCCATTTTACAGATGGGGAAACAAAGGCACGGACAAAAATAAGTGACTTTCCCAAGGTCACCCCATAAGTTTGTGGCAGAGAATAGAATTCTGCCTGTTTCCCAGGTCCCCACCTAATGCCCTAACCACTGAGCCATCCTTCCTAACCCTTCCTGGTTACATGCTCACAGCTGTTACAAGAGTGCTTCATGTTTACTAGGTAACGTGCCAATGAATGGCGCTCCGGAACTGACAGCCTCGTATCTGGGGTCTGTAGGCCCCCTAAGACCGGCTGCTGTAGCACACTACGAAGGACTTTCCCCATGCTCCTCTTCCCACGGTGACAGAAGACTAGCCAGTGCTTGTGAAACGTCACCAGGCAGACCCAGCAGTGGATTTAGGGCAGGGTGAGTGGTGTGGCTGCCCCGGGCCCCGCGCTTCCCGAGGCCCCGCGCATGCGCCTTGGCACCACGGTGCATGCGCTGTGTCAAAGGGGGGCCCCCGTGAAATTTTGCTGCCCGGGGCCCAGCGGCACTCTCATCCGCCCCTGGGTGGACCTGAACTGGGGACCTCTGGCGCAGTGTTTTTCAACTTTCTTTATAAAATACCCCTTATAATTTTTTTTAAAGAACCCTCGGTACCTACTGTTTTCAGACACACCACATTTTTTTTCTAACACTGCAACACATTTGTTTAAACAACTTAAACATAGGCGGGCGGGCGCTGAAATTTTTGGGTGTAAAAAGTACAAAAATAATGCAGCACTGTAAAACAAACAAAAATTCCGTTTTCTCCAAATTTCAGTGGTGTTGACGTACCCCTCAGACGCCTCTTGAGTACCCCTAAGGGTACCAGTAGTTGAGAAACGCTGCTCTGGCGCATAGTACAGGACCTGCTACAGCTTGAGCTGAAAGACAGCTAGTGCTCAGCTAAGGCTGTAGCAAACTCCTTCTGTGTCTGCTCTAAGCGCCACTGCATGGGACAATGAACTACATCCAGCAGGAGCGTGGGATACACTTGCAGGAAATCCTGGGATAAAAAAAAAAAAATCAACCTGTGGAACATCATGCTGCAAGGAGGGCCTAGCTCAGCGACAGGCAACGGAGGCCAGTGAGTGGGCCACAGAAGTGACCCTCCATCCTTTCCAGGGGCCACAAGTTGTAACCAAGACAGGCCAGTTTCACTCACGGCACTTGCAGGCGGGCGGTGCCGACTGACCCGTCGCCACGCTGGGATTGGCTGCAGAGGGCGCAGCTGGCTCTCACAGCTGGTGTCGGGTGCAATCAGCCCGCCCCTCATTTCACGTGCCCTGGTTTTACAGGCATGTCCCTTTAAGAAAGCCACATGGCTGGAAACTAGCCGAACCCAGCCACCGTGCGTGTGGGCAGCGGTAACGAAATGGCCCACAGGCCACCCAGAGTACTCTGCTGGGCTGCAGGTTGCCCACCACGGGCTCAGATCGATTTCCCCCCCAACCAGGATTAATGGATGAGCAGCAACTCCGGGTGAAACAGAAAATAGAGGACGCAGCTGGAACATAAAGATCCTTTGTGGAGGCGGCCGGACACAGATGGACCCAGGAGCTCCCTTGGGTGCTGTGGTTTCCCGGCTGACACAGCTCTTGCAGCTCAGCCTCAGACCTGGGCTGGTTGGGTGCAGCCCTCTGGAGGGGAGGAAAAGCCACAGAAGCAGCAGGGAGATGGATCCAAGTGGGGCCGGGGAAGCAGGAGAGAGAGAAACCAAGTTTATTTGTAATGCTCTTGTGCCACAAGGAGAGCTGGGCTGCTCATCTGCCAGACACTGAACCCCGTGGCTTAGCCCTATGTGGGACGTAACCGTGTGCTAGCTTCAAACGTGCACTGAAGCAACTTGCTGCGTGAGGGCCTGGTGTGCCGGCAGCCAGAGCCTGCACCATCTCTCCGGCAAAGGGGAAAAGGCAGCTCTCGGGCTTTCCACTGGGTTCTCTCCTTCCGGCCCACACACTATGGGGCCTTCAGCAGTGCCCTCTCCCCCCATCTCCAGCATCATGTGATTGCATCTGATGCCACTTGTTGGTAGACTTAACGGTTGTGAAGAGAAGTTTGACAATGTGCAACAGCTGCCAGAGTCTGCAGAGAGCCTGAAACAATTGCTAGGATGCTGCCCAATTCTTCTCCGTGGGACATTACTACCAAGGTTGCTGCTCTTGGGAAGCCCCTGCCAACACCACTCTCCGCTCTCGAATGCGCTGCCTGTTTCCAGCTCGGGTGCGTGAGTCTAAAGAGCTACTGAACAGCCAGCTCCAGTGGCAGCTCGTCAGCGCCGCTGCTTGAAATCTTGGGTCTCAGAATGGTTGATGAAAGGGAGGGAGGGGCCCCCAATTTTAAACAACTAGAGCCGGCTGCAATTTTGGTATTTCAAACTTCTGAGGAAATTGCAGATCCGAGGAAGCCGTTCACCGCCCTTCCCGCCCCCAACATGCTTTTCCAATTAGCTCGACTCTGTCAAGGGCTAAGTTGGCAAGGGGGTTGTGGAATCTCCATCGCTGGAGATATTGAAGAGCAGGTTGGACAGACGCCTGGCAGGGATGATCTAGAACAGCGGTTCCCAAACTTTTCGGCATCACGCTCCCTTTTTGATTTTTAAGAAACCCTCACGTCCCCCCTACCCATAGCAGCAAAACTTGAGGAAAAAAAGGGGGGCCAAAAAACAAAAGTAGGGGGGCTGGCTCACCGCACCCCCCCCAGTTTCGGAACCCGTGATCTAGAAGGTGCTTGGTACTGCTGTGAGGGCAGGGGACTAGACTTGATGACCTCTTGAGGGCCCTTCCAGTTCTAGTGTTCTATGAGTCTATGAAAGGGATTCAACAATAAAACAGGAATGGACAACCGGGAATGGGGAGACGGGCATCAGTGGCCCTCCACCTCAGTAGGCTGCAGTAGCCCACGGTGCACTGGGGTCCCACCTGCAGCCCCACAAGCCTCCCTTGTGTACCAGGGCACTGATGCCCTGCACTTACCTGCTCCTCCTCCCCCCCCCCCCCAGAGCTGGAACATCACAAATCAGCTGTTCGTGGTGTTCCAACTCGGGGAGGGAGGCGTGGGGACGGAGTGCGAACCAGGCGATTTGCTTTGCAGCTCCTCCGAAAGTGCTGGGAGGGCGGGGGAGGAGCAGGGAAGAGCGGGGCTCTAGTGCCCCAGTGCATGGGGGGGGGGGGAGGAGGAATCCAGGAGCTCCGCGGGCAGCAAGTTGCCCACCACTGGGATGTGCAAGGGGCATGTGAACAGGCCAAGCCATGGGACAAGCTAGTAAAAGGCCCAGAGCACAGGACTGCCAGGACCAGAGCTAAACTCTTCCCTATTGTTTAGGGAAAATAAACAGACAACGTGGGCCTGGCAAGGAAAGGTCACTGAGCTCTTGTGAGTGCAGGGCAGTCCAGCTCCATCCCTCCCCAGACCCGAGAATGCTGTTCTCCAGCCAGACCTTACAGCCAAAGCAGGAAGACACCTGGGCTAAACTTAGATCACGGCTCCCCAGGAGAATGAACTGTTTGCAAACACACTGGAGAAGGAAGCCGCTCATGAGGTTGTGCAAGGGGAGAGGGAAATGGTCTTACTAAAGAACTCAGTGCGGAGACAGGAGACTGCATGCTGCACCGGGAAATACACTAGGGCTGTGTCTACACTGGCAAGTTATTCCAGAAAATCAGCCGCTTTTCCGGAAAAACTTGCCAGCTGTCTACACTGGCCGCTTGAATTTCCACAAAAGCACTGACGATCTAATGTAAAATCATCAGTGCTTTTCCGGAAAAACTATGCTGCTCCCGTTCGGGCAAAAGTCTTTTTCCGGAAAACTGTTCCGGAAAAGGGCCAGTGTAGACAGCAGAGATTTGTTTTCCGCAAAAAAGCCCCGATCGCGAAAATGACGATCGGGGCTTTTTTGCGGAAAAGCGCGTCTAGATTAGCCACGGACGCTTTTCCAGAAAAGAGTCCTGCCAATCTAGACACGCTTTTCTGAAAATGCTTTTAACGGAAAACTTTTCCGTTAAAAGCATTTCTGGAAATCATGCCAGTGTAGACGTAGCCCAGGGAAATTCAATCTAGCGGGGATACTATAAGGTGGGAGCATAACTGGCTGGAGAACTGTTCTCACAGGCTGTGTCTAGACTGGCCAGTTTTTCCCGGAAAATCAGCTGCTTTTCTGGAAAAACTTGCCAGCTGTCTACACTGGCTGCTTGAATTTCCGCAAAAGCACTGACTTCTTACTATAAGAAATCAGTGCTTTTTGTGGAAATACTATGCTGCTCCTGTTCGGGCAAAAGTGTAGACAGCTCAGATTTGTTTTGCGCAAAAAAGCCCCAATCGCGAAAATGGCGATCGGGGCTTTTTTGCGCAAAAGAGAGTCTAGATTGGCATGGACGCTTTTCCGCAAAAGCACTTTTTGCGGAAAAGCATCCGTGCCAATCTAGACGCTCTTTTCCGAAAATGCTTTTAACGGAAAACTTTTCCATTAAAAGCATTTCCGGAAAATCGTGCCAGTCTAGACGTAGCGAGAGAGTAGTGATCAATGGTTCACAGTCATGCTGGAAGAGCAGAACAAGGAGGGGGCAGTTCTGCAGGGATCAGTTCTGGGACTGGTTCTTTCTGTTCAATATCTTCATCAACGATTTAGATGGCAGAATAGAGAGAACGCTTATAAAGTGCGCAGGTGCTACCACGCCGGGAGGGGTTGCAAGGCCTTTGGAAGACTGGGTCATAATTCAAAATGAACTGGAGAAACGGTCTGAGGTAACTAGGATGAAGTTCAATAAGGACAAATGCAAAATACTCCACTTAGGAAGGAACAATCAGTCTCACACACACAGAATGGACAGCGACTGTCTAGGAAGGAGCCCTACAGAAAGGGATCTAGGGGTCCTAGTGGACCACAAGCTAAATATGAGTCACAAGTGTGACACTGTTGCAAAAAAAGCAAACATGATTCTGGGTTGCATTAACAGGAGTGTTGTGAGCAAGACAGGAGACGTCATTCTGCTGCTCTACTCTGCGCTGATCAGTTAGAATATTGTGTCCAGTTCTCGGCACCACATTTCAGGAAAGAGGTGGAGAAATTGGAGGGTCCAGAGAAAAGCAACAAAACCGATGAAAGGTCTAGAGAACATCGCAAGGAGGAGGGAGGAAAATTGTTCTCCTGGCTTCTGAGGACAGGACAAGAAGCAATGGGCTTACATTGCAGCCAGGGAGGTTGAGGTTGGACATTAGGAAAAACTTCCTACCTGTCAGGGTGGTTAAACACTGGAATAAATTGCCCAGGGCGGTTATGGAATCCCAGTGTAGGTTGTTGAGATTTTGGTTGGGGTTTATTTATTTATTTGCTTTTCACTTGTGTGTGGCCCTGATTTCTCTGTGGGTCAGCAGCTCCTGACCCAAGAAAGGTTTCCCACCCCGATGTAACAGATAACATGCAAGCTAAGAGAGCCAGGAGGCCGTGTGAAATAGAAACAGAGCCATCCACAGGGCGGAGAGAACATGAAGAGACAAAGAGGAGATGAAAAGCCTTAGGCCAGGAGCACCCTGCAGTCCTGGCTCCGTGGATCCCACAAACAGGCTGGCGGGATTAAAAGCAGAAGCTTGCATCCCACGCTGGGTGTCCACAGGAGAGGGAGGTCTCTGGGCAGCTTAGGGGGCTGGGAACACGTGATGCAGGGGTCAGGTTGAGGGGGGGCTGACCCAGTTGTGCTACTGACCTACTCCCACTTTTTCTACATGCCACAGCTCCTCCAGGGCGTGGCTACTTTCCCCGCTAGGGGGCAAGGACAGATCTGTGACCATGAGGCAGAGATGGCCTCGGTGTGACAGAAAGCCCCTGAAGAAACACCTGACAGGGAGAGAGCGGCATGCCCACAGCTCTGGGGCATGAGCTCTGCTTAGCTGCAGGACGGGGGCAGAGTTTGTGGCCTTTGGCGATAAGAGCCACGAGGCCAGAAAGAACCAGCCCTGCTGGAAATGCTGGGAAGCAGCAGGGAGCTAGAGAGAACCGAGTCCTTAGTGTGTATTTGTATTTAGCTCATCATCTCCACCTAACAGCATTTGCCCCATTTCACCATAAGTTCACTTACTTCCCAGGCAAGTCCAAAGGCAAACCGTCCCCAGATGGGCCAAGCTCTCACCAAACTGCCTGCCTGCTTGCTTGCCTCCATTCAACTGCCCCTGCAGCTGGGCCTGACTTATATAGACCCCCGCCCCCGGCTCCTCCCACTCCCAGCAGCCTCTGAGAGGACTGAGACTGGAGTCAGCTGTTCAGGAGGGAGGAGTTTGCTGTTCACTTTGTCCCAAGCCACTTGCAAGCCAGAGCTGCTCTGTTCTTAGCTCGGTCAGCCTGGCGCCCTGTTGTGCTGGATGCTGTATACACACATGCTCAAAGGCAGCCCCGCCCTGGAGATCTGGCTATCTGAATAGAGAGGGGAACCAGAGACACTCAGATCTGCCCAAAGTCACGTAGCAAGGAATGGGAACGAAGGAACCCATGGCTCTCTCCAGGACCCTATTCACTGGGCTGCGCTCTTCCTCTGTTTCTCTTCCTCTCTCTGGGGAAGTGCAGTCTATCAGCTACAGCTGGCTGATGGGGCTCCTGCATCCTATTCTTGGCTCTGTGAAGCAGTGGGGTCTAGTGGTCAGAGCAAGCATCTATGACAGCGGTGGGCAACCAGCGGCCCGTTGGGATTCTGTGTGTAGCCTGCAAGACTTTTTGTTAACCATTGCCCATGTGCAGGACAGGAATGGAAAGGGTTAACTTCATACCCAGTGAGCATTTGCCTGCCCAGCATGCTTATGGGATACCCAGTTAACCAGCAGCCTGGGCTGGCCAGAGCTGCCTCAGGTGTGGTTCAGCAGGCCCAGCTGAGCTTGGGAGCCTGGTTAAATATACAGTTTAATGGGTTAACTTGTGAAACGGGATTTTATGTCCCTAGTGCAAGGTTGCCAGGTTCCATTGGTTTCTGTCTGTGGAGGTTTTTCCTCCGACTGATATTACGAAAGGGACATGCATGTCGAGCCAGGGCACAGGACGGGAGGGGCGGGGTGACTGCACCCAGCATGGACTGTGAGAACCGGGTGCCAATTCCACCACGCTCTGCTGCCAATTCCACCACCGCCCTAGCCTGGGAGACTAGCTTGGTTCCGACAATCTTGCGGCCCACTGGGAGGAAGGAGGGCCGCTCCACGAGCCTCCATTGCCCGTCGCTGCTTGATGAGCTGGGAAGCAGGGCTCCTGCCGCAGATTTCCTGTGCAATCCCTGCCTGCCCCGTGCCTCAGTTTCCCCCTCTGCAGAATGGGGGGGGCTGATAGTACCAACACATGCCCCCCCTTCTTGAGGGGTCTGAAAGGCTCCGTTCCTGAACCCGTGGAAATCTCAGCGAGACCTTGGGATGAACTCGCGAGAGGCCGGCTTAAAAATCAGCTGTTAGCACGAGGCGCACGGGTGGTCAGCAGCCAAGTGCGCAGCCTCTCTGGCACCTGGCCCCCTTGGTTAGTGTGAGCCTGCCTGCGCCAGCGACGCCCGGCGTGGTGCCAGCCCAGGATGGCAAAGGGCGGGCGCGACGGAGCCACTGCAGCCTCTGCACGGTGCCAGCCAAGCGGTGCCGTGTGGGGATTGCCCTGGGGAAGCGCCAGGGCGCCGGAGAAGCCCCCCCAGCCAAGGGAGAGCTTCCCATTCCCACCAGCCTGGGCTTCTCACCCAGGTCCTGCGAGCCCTCCCTATTAAAGGGCTAGGCCACCTCTCTGCCTCGCTCCCTCCATCTCTCTCCCTTTGCTGTTTGTTTCGTTTCTTTCCACCTGCTCTCTCTCCACGTCTACCCACCTCCTTGGCTCTTTCTCTCTCCCCCAGACGCCATGGCTGCCTTCCCGCCCCCCTGCCTGGCTCCCCGTGAGACCTGCCCCAATAGGTCTTCCTCTAGACAAAGCTAGGCCCAGACTAGATTGTCTGGGGAGGAGTCCTAGAATTAGACGAGAGGAAGGAGGGATTGTTCCCGGGGACTTCTCAGCTACCCTCCCCCCCCCCCACACCCAGCCCCAAACAAATAAACAAACAAAAAGCCCCCCAATGCCGGCGCCGTCCCTTTAAGATGCTACCCAAGTGCGCGGCTGTCCCGGATCAGCCGGAGCGCCTATTAAAATTTTATGCGAAGAGTAAATGGGCCAGGTCTCCAGCTTCCTCGCTCCCATCGAATGATTTATTACTCGCAAATACCACAGAACTAATTAGTATAGTAATTAATTAATACGAATTTGCATATTTGCATGTGCAATTAGCGCAGTGGAGTGATTACTCTGAAAATGAGAACTTGGGCTTGTCAGATGTTAGTGTGAACTGGACTGGAAAGGCTCGTGCCAATGAACTTTCGCGGCATTACAATCTCGGCTAGGAAGCTAGGCGGGTGGGTGTGCGGGAGGCACAATCGCTGGGGGGGGGCAGGGGGGTTACACCCAGCTTGGGGTGCAAATACAACTTGCTTCGCACTCCTGCAGCATGCACTAGATCAAAGCCGCCTGTGTACCAGCGCCCCCTCCTTTCCCTCACCGCTCCCCCCCCCGAAACATCCCTTTTATTCATCTATTTCTTCCGATGGCACCGGTCCAAGTTTGCTGGAATCAAACCTTATTGTTATGCATTATGTTTCCCTTTTGTAGCTAAGCTATGTGTAATGGGATGGTGCAAGCTGTTTTCTAACCAAGGCCTTGCATTAAGAGCGGTGCCACGTTAAAGGTGCAGCAGCCTTTTTTCTGGTGCAGCAGGGACGGGGCTGAGGGGGGGAACTGAACCCCAACCCCGCCGCCCCCAGCGCTGCGGCCTTTGCGGATGAAAGGCTGCGGGGGCAGGGGGGGTCATTTCGAGCCAACCTCGCCGGGCCGTTTTTAACCTGCCTGTCGTGGTGGGCGATTTGTTACCGGGGCGCCATCATGGCTAGGGGAGCGTGAGGGAGACGTGGGGAATGGCAGGGCCGGAAGGGACCTCGAAGAGCCCCGGGAGGCTGTTTTCTCATGGGTTTCCCTTCACGAGCACCCCTGGCCCCAGCTCCGGTCGCCGCTCCGCCCCACTGGGCAGATTCCCAAAGCCAGGCAGCCATTTTGATTTTGCAAATGCCCCCGTCTCTTTGCCATGGCCCTTGCCAGGCAACCTCAGCTGTGATGACTGTTCTAACCATGGGCCATCTCCATGGCAACTCCCCTCACCATGCACCATCGTCATGGTAACTGGCCTTGCCACACACCCTTGCCATGGCAACTGTCCTCACCCGCACTATCGTCATGGTGACTGTTCTCACCTCCATCGGTGGGGCTGTCGCCTAGGTGTCTCACTGGTGGGCCTGTCAGCCGCAGGGATTACGCCTCCCCCGCCCCTTCTTATAGGGTGGTGGCCCTGAGGTGTCTGGGGTCCCCGCCATGATGCAGCTAGTGCTGCTGGGGGGGGGCAGGGGGTATTTGGGGTGGAGGGCTCCGGGTGCATTTCTTACGCCGGGTGGGGAGGGCGGAAACGGCAGGAGATCGTTCTGCGCAGCACACACGAGGTGGGGGGGATAAACAGAGGCAAAAATGCAGCCAGACCCCCCCCTTATCTTGCTGCTCCTGAAATGGGGGAGCGCCAGGCCCGGTCGGCCTCCACAAATAACTGCCTTTCCCACGCACGCCCCATCCCAGCTCCCCCGGCCTCGGACCTGGGCTCCCCTGAAAGGAGTGGGGGGAGGGGGGGTTGGCAGTGCGGGACCCCCGCCCCTCCAAAAAGTCTGATGCGAAGGCGCGCCGTGACTCAGTACATTTCCACAGGCTCCAAAGCTTGCGGGAGCGTTTCCTGTCTGCTCCAAATGCCATGGCAGCCGGCCAGTTCTGTAATATTCCATGTGCCGCCGCGTGGGTTCGGAGAGACCCCGGCAGCAATTGGCGGGGGGTTGGGGGGAGTTTGTGGATCCAGCAATGAAGCGGCACATGGGGAGGGGGGAGGCAGGGGACTGGGGGGGTCACTTTCCCGTCCCAGCGTGCGGCACCAGCCAGGGTACCGGAAAGCGGGTGAGGGCCGTACTTCTGCCGCCCTGGCAGGGCTGGGCCCCGGCTCGCTCACACGCTGTTCTCTGAAATGGGACTGCACTGGCACCATCTGGGGAGGGAGGCGGGGGGAGGGGAGCGGGCCTTCGCACTTGCTCTGGCTCCCCGCAGACCCGCCGTGGCTGGTGCCAGAAGAGCTCTCGTTAATCCATGACATACTGTGGGTGTGCGGGCGCCAACGGCGCACTTGGGTCTCAACCTGGAGCCTTTCCATCCCGCCCGGCTGCTTGCTGTCTCCGGGAGGAGCCCACCACGGGGGGCAGGGAAATGCCCTGGAAATCAGAGCCCCATGGACGAGGAGTGGGGGCAAAGAAGGGGGGGAGGATGTGTCTCCCCTAGTAGCTTTCCATCGCCGAGCTCTCCGGTAGCCACAAGGGGGCTGGGAACATCAGGGGCACTTCCCTGGCCTTCCCTTTGCGATAGGGCCCAGGTCAGCACTGTCCATGCTGTATCCTACTTCCCAGGTCAGCCTCCTGCCGCCCTCCTCAGCCCCATGCTGCATCTCACGGAGATGCGACCCGCTCCAGCTCAGGCTGGTGCAGCCAATTGGCTGTGACATCATAGCGCGGCATGTGTGACATCACAGCCCCGTACTTCTGGGACCCCAGCCCGCTGCTTGTGATGTCACGGGCTTGCCCCACGGCGCAGATTCCGGGGCTGAGAATTGGAGATAAGGCAGGGCTGCGATGAATAGAAAGGGGGCTATTTTATAAAGGGAGCTGGACTCAGCCAGCCACACCCCATGGGTTTCCTTAGCTCCCGCTCTGCCCTGTTCAACACAGACACTCAGTAAACCCTGAATATGGACTAGAGCTAAGTTGCACCAGGATCCTTCTCTGTGGCCAGCACTGTTCTTTTTCTCCAAGATATCTTTTCTCCTCCTCTCCCCCTGCACTTTTCCCTTCCCTTATTGGGCAGCCCTGGACATGATTACAGCTGCCACCACTAGGTGGTGCTGTTACTCACTGTACTTTTTCTTGGTGTGCAAGCAAGTGTAGACAGTTGGGGAGATAAGCTGGTAGCGCTGGGTTGAGCAAGGTTTTGTGCAGGGGCAGCTTTGGGAACCCTATGTGCAGCAGGAGACTTTACACTGTGACTTTGGTCAGGGCCAGTTCTGAGGCCAGAGTTGTCGTTGTTGAGCTGAGATCCCTGAGGCCGGGGATTGCCAGCACGCTGGGGGGCCAGCTCAGTCCAGGACTGGTGAGCGTGCGAACAAACCAAACCCTGGCTCCATCACACTGATTTAGCCTCCACTGGAAAGCCAACTTGCAAGGCCCAGGTCACCTGCTACTCCTGGGCATAGGGCAAGAATGGTGTCAGCGATGGGATACTAGCGTCAGCAGAAAGGGTGACAGCATTGTTCTTATCACAACAGCGACTGGTATTTCACTTTAAGAGAATCGGGAAGGTTTTTTTGTGCACCATCCATTCATGTGCTTCTTGATTCTTTCATTCATGTTCTCTCACTGGCGCCTGCTCCCCCGCCCCCCAAGCAGTGCATATCTTCTCCTTCCCCCTCCCCACACCCTTTGCAGGCCCTCTCTCAAGCCCAGGGAGCCATCCCCCGCCCAGCACTGCCAGACCCAGAGACCTGCTCTTTCCCAGACTCGTCAATTACACGACTCACCCGGGGACTTGTAAACAATTTTTAAAGACACAGTCAGTATTAATTATGCAGATAATCACTTGGGAATTGTCCAGTTACAAACATAACCGCTGTCGGAATGGCGTGGGCTGGGAAGAAAGCATCTTGCGGCTGGAGAGACACGCATCTCCCAGCTCAACTCACGCGGCGCCAGGTGAGGTGGCTTCTGGTCACAGTCCGGCCAAAGAGTGTGCCGACACAGGACTGGGAGAGCCGGTTTCTATTCCCATCTCAACCACAGACTCTCCAGGGGACCTCAGATTAGTCATGTGGATGCTCTAGGCCCTAATTTTTCTAACGCCCTCAAGATGCTAAGAGGGTACCCAATGGGTTGCATATATGGACTTTAAAAAGATCTCTGAACAATAGGTTGAGTTCAATCTATACCCTCAGGGTATGTCTAGACTACAGGCTTTTGTCGACAGATACTGTCGAAAAAGAGCATCTAGACGTTCTCTTTTGAAAAAGCATAATGTGGATGCAATAGCCCCGTTTTTCGACAGAACGGTCAAAAAAAGGCGTTATTCCTCATAGAATGAGGTTTACCGCCGTCGACAAAGCTGCCGCGTTCTGTCGACTTACTGTCGACAGAACTCGGCGGAAGTGTAGACGCAGGTTTAGTTTTGTCGACAAAACCCTGTAGTCTAGACACACCCTCGGTGTCACGAGACAGCACTCGATTTATAATAAACACTAATAATGAACCACAGCCTTGACTACGGACCGGCCCTCGATTTGCTCCCAACTGAGGCTGTGAACTCTCTCAGGCTAGCTAAAGCAAGTCCAAGTTCTGGGCATGGTTGCTAGGACTTCACAAGGGGAAAAGCAATTAGCAGAACTCATTCATTTCGAAAAAAATAAACTAAAAATCCCTGAATCGCGCCCAGGCCTGGGAAGGGCTACCCAGGTCTCACTAGATGAATTCTGCCAAACAAAGCAGCCCGAGGGGTTTGAGATCTGCTCCAAGTGATCAATACCGGAGAAACAAAAGTGCTTGCGATCAGCAGGGGCATGCTAATGGAAGTCCAGAGGTGGCAACATTCAGGCCAGGTTTCACAGTGTAACAGACAGAGTGATGGCATGGCCAGGTGGCCTATTTCAAACAGATGAGATGCTCCCTCATGTGACGTGCAACCAGCCTGTGAAACTCACTGCCACGTGTTAAGTCCCAGCTACGTCTACACTGGCGGCTTCTTGCGCAAGAACTCTTTTGTGGAAGAGTTCGTGTGCAAAAACTCTTCCACAAGAGCGCGTCTACACTGCCATGTGCTTTTGTGCAAGAGAATCCATGGCAGTGTGGATGCTCTCTTGTGCAAGAAAGCTCTGATGGCCATTTTAAGCATAGGGGCTTCTTGCGCAAGAAATTCATGTTGCCTGTCTACACTGGCCTCTTCTGGAAGAGCTCTTGCACAAGGGCTGTGTCTAGACTGGCCAGTTTTTCCGGAAAATCAGCTGTTTTTCCGGAAAAACTTGCCAGCTGTCTACACTGGCCGCTTGAATTTCCACAAAAGCACTGACTTCCTCCTGTAAGAAATCAGTGCTTCTTGCAGAAATACTATGCTGCGCCCGTTCGGGCAAAAGTCCCTTTTGCGCAAAACTTTTGCGTAAAAGGGCCAGTGTAGACAGCTCAGATTTGTTTTGTGCAAAAAAGCCCCGATCGCGAAAATGGCGATCGGGGCTTTTTTGCGGAAAAGCGCGTCTAGATTGGCCACGGATGCTTTTCTGCAAAAAGTGCTTTTGTGGAAAAGCGTCCGTGCCAATCTAGACACGCTTTTCCGAAAATGCTTTTAACAGAAAACTTTTCCATTAAAAGCATTTCCGGAAAATCATGCCAGTGTAGATGTAGCCAAGAAGGCTTATTCCTCGTGGGGAGAGGAATAACTCTTCCGGAAGAAGCCCTGTTTTACAACGCTGTACTGTACATTTACTTCTGGAAGAACGCTCGTGCAGTGTAGACAGCAGGCAAGTTTTTGCAGAAGAACGGCTGTTCTTGCGCAAGAAGCTGCCAGTGTAGACATAGCTCCAGAGATTAGTGAGAGTGAGGTGGGGCGAGGGGAAATCAGACATTTGTATGGAGTTCTAATAATAAGAGTTAAAAACAACCAGGCAGAGCTCTAATAATAAGAGTTAAAACAACCAAAAGCTTTGGCAGCATTACGAACTCACATGCTTCAGGGCACTGAGCAACCTCTCGCAGACAAGGGTCAGGAGGGAAGATCCCCTGGATCAGTGTTTCTCAACCAGTGGTACAAGTATCTTTAGGGGTACTTGAGAGACGTCTGGGGGGTACGTCAACACAACCGAAATTTGGAGAAAACTGAATTTTTGCTGTAAGTTTTACAGCGCTTTGTTATTTTTGTACTTTTTACACCCAAAAATTTCATCGCCCGCCCAGCTATGATTAAGTTGTTTAAACAAAAGGGTTGCAATGGTAGAAAAAAATGCGTGTGTCTGAAAACTGTAGGTACTGGGGGTACTTATAATTTATTTAAGGGGGGGATATGATATGAGGGGGGATATGATAGAGGTCTATAAAATCATGAGTGGTGTGGAGAGGGCAAATAAAGAAAAGTTATTTATTAGTTCCCATAATAGAAGAACTAGAGGACACCAAATGAAGCTAATGGGTAGCAGGTTTAAAACTAATAAAAGAAAGTTCTTCTTCACACAGCGTGTAGTCAACCTGTGGAACTCCTTGCCAGAGGAGGCTGTGAAGGCTAGGACTAGAACAGAGTTTAAAGAGAAGCTGGATAAATTCATGGAGGCTGATCATTGTCTTCGGTCCATCCCCTCCAGGGCACCTGGTGCTGGCCACTGTCGGCAGACGGGCTACTGGGCTAGATGGACCTTTGGTCTGATCCAGTACAGCCATTCTGATGTTCTTGATTTGATTCACTCCAGCATTTACTAGATTCTTCTGGTCTAGAAGATTGTAGGAAAAGCCCAGGCACCAGGGCGATTTCAATGCCATCTTGCACAGCACGTGATCTCGAGGGAGGGAGCCAGCCCCGGTTAAACTGACCTGGAAGGTGGCCACAAACCAGGATTGGAAGGGAGGCAGAGATGCTGCAGCTGAGATGACAGCAGGCACAACAGGAAACCTGCGGAGGCCTTGGATCCTGTTTTCAGTCTGTTTTGTCCTCCGCTTCCTGTGTGCCGTCGTAGGGTCCCTGTTGCTTAGGGAAAGAAAAGAGGAGAGACGGCATAAGCCAGCCATCGGGACATTAACTGGGCAGCCAGGACTCCCGAGTGCCACCCGTGGCTCTGACACTGACCTACTTGTCTCTCTGTGCCTCAGTTTCTCTACCATCACGACTCCCCAACGCCCTTTCATGCCAGGTGCTGAGTAGAGGAACTGAATTTCTTGCACACTCCCAGAGGGAGCTGGAGGGCTCTGGTAATACACAAGGGCAGGCAGTCTCCATGAGTCCATCCACATACAGTGAACAGGTTCAGGCTGCTTGGGATTTTGCTTGGTAGGCAAGGAATGCAATAAAGAAAGAACAAATATAAAGTCCCCCCTGAGAAAGAATGCAGGGGGAGTGACTGGCTCTTTGAATGGCCTCCCAGCCAGGCCCCCCCTGCAGAGAGGGGGAAAGAGTCCCCCATTTGAAGCTGCAGGAGGCACAAAACAGATTTGCGGCTGCTTCCTGGGATTTCCGTCGCTGCCTCCCATAAGCCGAGGGTGGGGAGGGTGCACAGGAGTATGCACCATGAGGCAGGGCTGAAGGGCACTGTCCCAGCTGTGGGAAGGGGGACCCCAGGGGGCCGCGAATCAGGATTCAGCAGAGTTTGGAGGGTGGGGGAGAAAGAGCCCAGGGCGGAGATAGCAGGGGGCTGCCCGCTGAGACTCACACGGTGCCCAGCTCTGACCGCCCTGCTCCCAAGCTCCCTTCCCTTTCAGCCCCCTGGCAGGCTCTTTCAGCAGCAGGAGCCTGATGACCCCTCAGCCCCTCCCCGCCCAGGCACAGCTGCCACCCCCACCTGAGACACTGAGCAGCAACAGAGGGAGGGGCCCGTCGCCAGCCAGGAGGGCAGACTGGCTGCCAGCCTCCCCCGAGGAGCCGTCTCACGAGTGGGCGCAAGAAGGGAATCTGGCTTATCCCCTCTGATCCCTCCCGTCCTTTGGCCTGGGTGAGGGCCCATTTGGCTGCTGAGTCCGGAGCTGCTCTCAGGCCTTTATGGGACCCAGCCGGGCCTGAAAACAAGGACAAACAGCCCCGGGCGGGCCTGCACACCCCACATGGGGTGGCCCAGGAGAGCGGCCCCGATGGAGGCGCAGGCTTCGCAGGCGTTTCCGCGCGGCACTGACGACCGGGAGCAGCGGGGAGATAGAGATCAGAGTGAGGCGAGACAGCCACCAAATTGATACAGACACCTGGAATTAGCAGCACAGGAGGGGAAGGGGCGGAGCCGAGTGCGAGTCAGCAGAGCAAACGGGCGTGGGGCCATCTGCGCCCCTGTGGGCCTTACCCTTGCGCTAGGCACTGCCCACGTGCCTCACCTTTGCCGTGCCTCAGTTTCCCCGAGCAGGACAGGAGGACAATGGTAGCGACGGGCTTTAAGGAAACATTCTGAGAGCTGTGCATGCAAGGAGCTAAAGAAGAAGCCCTCAGGCCTCTGCATCAGGAGGGCGGTCTCATCGTTCTCGTGTTACAGATGGGGAAACTGAGGCATGCAGGGCAGGAGGCGGGGGCGCGACCTGCTCGAGGCCATCCCAACAGGTCTGTGGCAGAAACGGTAACAGAACCTAGTTCTCACAAGTCCTGATCCAGCGATCTATGCACTAGGCAGCATTGCCTCTTGCAACAGCCTGGGGGCTAGAGAAGGGGTGTAGTTAGCAGTAGGAAGTGCTCCTAGCCACAAACTCAGCACTGCCTGGAACCTGGCTCTTCCTCCCATCCCACTTTCCAGAGCCCAGTATTTAACCCCTGGTCCTCGTATCCCCTTTATCCATCCCCTGCAGTGCCTCATCTGCTTCCTTACATCCGTGCTGCCCCTTCCCCAGATAACTCTCCTCCGCTGCCCTCTCATCCGTCAAATTCTTTCAGCTTTAAAACAAACCAAAGGAAGTTTTTCTTCACTCGGCGCACAGTTAACTGGTGGAACTCCTTGCCAGAGGATGTGGCGAAGGCTAGAACTTTAACAGGGTTCAAAAAAGAGCTAGATAGGTTCATGGAGGTTAGGTCCATCAATGGCTATTAGCCAGGATGGGTAGGAACAGTGTCCCTAGCCTCTGTTTCTCTGGAAATGGGTGATGGGAGAGATCACATGAGGATTCCCTGTTGTGTTTTCTCTCTCTGGGGGATCTGGTATTGGCCGCTGTCGTCAGACAGGATACTGGGCTGGATGGACCGTTGGTCTGACCCAGTCTGGCCGCTCTGATGTTCTGCGATCCCCCTCCTCCGCCGAGCCTTCCAACTAACTCAGAATCAGCCGTCTGGGCCTGCTCAGAGAACTCCCACTCCAACAGGACTTCCGGGTGGGCCCAAGAGGAACCTCTGGGTTTGAGGGGCCTGCCTCAGTTTCCCCAACTCTATAAAATGGGGGTGAGGAGCCTTCCTTTGACCGTCTTGTCGCTTTAAATTCTAGAGACTTTAGGGCCGAGATTGTGTCTCACCGCGGGTGTGTCCAGCGCCGAATACAACGCCCTCCCCCCCGCCTGCGGGTTTGTACAGCGCCGAGCGCCCCGGGTCCCTGCTCTCAGCTGGGGGCCTCAGGTGTGACTCTCACACCGCATCACTGCTGATTTATACAGTTTGGGGTGGGGTGAGGTTTTTCCTCCCCAAGGAAAATTTCAGCCACAAACAAACCCCTCAATTTAGTCAATCATTTCCCCTAGGAAAACGTTGGGGGTTTGGACCTGACATCCCGCACCTCTTTAAACCCCAAGTTTTCAGCAAAACAAAACCCAGCCCAGTCCGGGGCCAGCTCAGAGACGTGCACAATCCCTTCCCCCCAGATATTTTGCTCCAAAATAAACCCTCGCCTGCTTTGTAGACAAGCCAGGCAGGTTGCGGCACCTCTCTGCAAGACTGCTCCCCGGAGCCCACAGCCTCCCAGCCTGGATCTGCCCTGGGAACCAGCCCCTGGCCTGGGAATAACGAGAATTATCATAGGGCTCACCTAGGAGCCCCCTCATGGGCCAGACCCTCGCTGTGCTGGACACTGCATAGACCCCCAGCAAGCGGATGGTCAGTCATTTGACTAGCTAGCCAGACCCAACCTTGCAGCCCTGTGGATGGAGCACTGGCCTGGACTTCAGCAACCCTGGGTCCTCGTCTGGCCCTGCCTCCAGTCTCTTGGCTGGCTGGCCTTGGGCAAGCCCCTTCCCAGCGCCGTGCCTCAGTTTCCCCATCTGTAGAATGACACTCCTCTTCCCTCAGGAGAGCCCCGTGCGATCTACGGATGAAGAAAGCCGGTCGCTGGACCTTCATCTCCATGGCTTTCCAAATGCAGCATGAAGGCAGGTCTGCAGCATTGCCTGCCAGATGGGGAAACTGAGGCCCAGCATGGGTATGAGCCCATCCGGAGATTAGTGGCAGAGGTGGGACCACTGCAGGAGCCCCATGCTTTACCTACCAGGCCACGCTGCCTCACGCGAACCAGCCCCTCCCGTGCCCAGCTTGGCCGATAGCCAGCTCCCCTTCGACTCAGCACCCGGGCGTGCATCTCCCATCTATTTTTACGGCCCCGCAGGATGACAGAGCACAGCCGTCGCTATATTAATAGGACTGAAGCCCATTAGGAACATCTGTGTCAAGGGGAATCGGGGGGAGCCGCATTAAGAATCGGACCCTGCAGGGATTCACCGGAGGAATCCGGAGCTGGGGGGGAGGGGGCTGGATGGGTGTCGGGGGGGGGGTTCCTCTCCCCCCCCCCTGCCATTTTCCCTGGCGGTGGCTCCATTACACGCATTATCACATCGATCTATCTCTAGCCTTCACCTCCCAGAAATATTGCCGTGTGGCGTCAGCTCCATCTGGCACTGCCTCGGCTCCCCTCCCTCCCCCCCACTGCAGCTCGCAGGGAAGGGCGCAGGCAGAGAGAAGCCAGGCAGAGCCGTGGAGCCGGCTGCTCGGCAGCGGGCAGGGCCCGGTGGCAGCCCAAGCCCCTCTGTTCTGCCTCACGCCAAGTGCACGCAGAGCTGGCCGTGACTCCCCCGCCCCCGGCCCCCCGGCCAGCGGGTCTCACCTGGCCAGGCCCAAAGGGTCTCTGGTCTCTGCCGAGGCCACGGGCCCGTCAGTGCCAGCGGGCGCTTTGGCGAGGTGGGAGCCGAGCAGAGCCCCAGCCAGTGGGTGTCCCAGAGACACTGGGGGGGGGGGGGGGTCAGTCTCCCCACACGGCTGAGCTGGGCGGGTTTGTGACCCGAGGGCTGAAATGGTCTGAGGCAGCGAGATGGGCCACAGACCCGCAGAGCCTTCGACAGGCCTCGTGTCACACGGCGAGGGCACGGACGCCACCGCGCAGAGGGGGAATGGCCACGAAGGCACCGAACGAGAGTCCCACGGTGCCCGGCATCCCCGCCCTGGGCCCCTCCCCAGATCTGCCAGCGCCCCTCATCCCAATGAAATCATCCCCCTCCCCCGCCATCCCCGCCCTGGGCCCCTCCCCAGATCTGCCAGCACCCCTCATCCCAATGAAATCATCCCCCTCCCCCGCCATCCCCGCCCTGGGCCCCTCCCCAGATCTGCCAGCGCCCCTCATCCCAGTCCTAACCCATCCCCTCCCCCCCATCCCAACCCTAGGCCCCCTTCCCAGATCTGCCAGCGCCCCTCATCCCAGTCCTAACCCATGCCCCCCCCATCCCAAGCCTGGGCTCCCTCCACCAGCTGTTAGAGCCCCTCAGTCCTGAGCTGCCCTCCGATGCGCCCTCACATCTTTCCCACCCACGTGTGGATTTTTTTTCCATCTGTGCACGGAATAATTTTTTATGTGCACCACTGTGGGTGCACCACCAGGAGAAACCCCCTCCCCCCCAGCTGTGGGCGCTCAGCTAATCAGCTGGGCAGCACTGGAATCTCTCCCGAGCGACCACACAGGCAGGGAACACGGGTGTCACCTCCCCCCCTCGGCTAGCCCAGCCCTTGACTCTGGCCTCCCACCCCCCTGCCATCAAACAGGTAAAATCCTCAGAGCCCCAGGGACAACCACAAACCCAGACGCTCTCCTTCCACCCCAGGGGGGTCACAGCCCCTCGGCTGTTCTGCTGCCCTTCCTTCCCCAGCCATTCTCTTTCTGGCCCCTCCCAGGGTAAGAACCACAGCTGCTAACTCCCCCTGCCCTGAGCTCTTTGGGACCATCCCCATAAGGCTGCCCTGCCCTGCCCTGCTCCGCCCCCAGGCTTCTCAGCTGAGTGGCTGCCCCGCCCTCGCTAGGCCCAAACTAGGTGCACCTGCCTCGTTCTTGGAAGCAGGACTCCTCTCCCATCAAGGGCCTGTGATGAGGGGCGGCCTCGTGCCCCCTGGGGAATGGGGGCTTTGCCCCTTAGGCCGCCTGTGATGAGGGGCTGCCTACGAGGGACTGACCCAGCACAGCCGGGCGCCTAAACCTCTGGTCGCTGTGCGGGGACAGCGCAGGATACCCTGGTCCACACAGGGCAGGTCCCACTGTCCCGGCCCCTCCGATTGTAAATCCTCCCACACAGGCACCAGCACCAGGCTCCAGGCTGGGGCTCCTGCCACACAACGAAAAACGGGCACCCCAGCCCCAGACCAGCAGCACCCGGGAGGTGCACAGCGCCCCTGCCAGGAGGCTGATAGCTCCCTCGGACTCCCTCCTTGTTCCTCGCCCGGGCCCAGATGAGATGGGTCCAGGGGCCCGTCGCTTGCAGCTGGGCCAGCGACCAGCCTGCCCCAAACCTCTCCTTCCTTTGGGCATCTGCCGCCGACTGAGGGCACCGTGTGGCGGGCGTGGGGGAGGGGGTGATCTTCTGAAGGCATGCAGACAGAGCACGGGGTCAAGCGAGGTGACCCCTGCTTCCCTTCACTGCTCCCCCAAAGCCTGACACCTGAGAGGACAGGCAGACAGTCCGGGAGAGCACCC
Organism: Pelodiscus sinensis; assembly: GCF_049634645.1. NCBI lineage: Eukaryota > Metazoa > Chordata > Testudines > Trionychidae > Pelodiscus > Pelodiscus sinensis. Next base: position 11,739,399 of record NC_134739.1, read on the forward strand.
AGCCGGGGTGGTGCGGAATCTCTGTGCACCCACGAGCAGATTGTCCTCGGCTTTGAGGGATGGGGAAAACCAACCCCGTCTGTGGATGTCTCCAGAGCAGCAGGGCTCGGCTGAAGGTTTGGGTGGGAGCAGCAGGGGGAGGATGGAGGAATGAACCTCTGACACTCAGCCCCATGTGTCGGGGTGGGGGGGAAATTATACAAAGGACAGCCCAACGCAAAACCCCATCCGGTGGCACAGCCACCCTGCCTGGGCGGCATCTGCATCGCAGGCCAGCTGCCAGCTGCTACTCCCAGGATGGCTCGGGGAGGGGGCCAGTGAAGGGGGGGCAGCCATCCAGTACAGAAAGTCCACTGCACAATTAAGACGCATTTCGGTTTTCATCTCGCTGCTCCCCTTTCGTCCTCTCCACTTTCTCCTCTCGCCGAGCGGCTGGGCCTGCTGGCCTCTCGCAAACCCCAGGGGTTCCTATTCCAGGTCAGTAGCCTCCACAGGGCTTCCGGGTTCTGTTTCTGGTGGCCTCCCCCTGGAGAGTACGGGTAGGTTGGCAGAAGAGGGCGGGAGGTTTAATGCCATCGACTTAGCGCCTACGCTGCTTCCTGGGGCTGTTAAAGTCGCCTCCTTTCCTGCCAATCTGCCCCCGGGAACGGTGATTCCCTTGGTCATTGGCCTTCTTACGCTATACTCACTTCAAGGCACCCACCGGGACCTTGGCATCACTATGAATCAGGCCTTTTGTCATTTTCAGACCCCCTCTCGGGGTTTTACACAGCGACAGGTCCTGCCCCACAGAGTTTGCAATCTGAACACCCTAGAGCTACAAAGGATAGGAGGGGAAACTGAGGCATGGGAGGGACTCACCCAGGGTCACTCAGTGGTGGAGCTAGAGCCCCCAGGCCGCCTTAGCTCTCATGTAGCATAGGAAGGATGGATGTAATAAGACTGAGGTTGGAGAGGCAGGACTTCTGGGTTCTACTCCGGACTCCACCATTGACACCCTAAGTCAGCGGCTCTTAGACGGCGGGTTGGGCCCCACCACTGGGCGGTGGAATGTCGGGTCCTGGGGCTCGTGGCTGCAGGGGGATCAGGTGAGGGGGGGACCTGTTCCCTGCCTGTCCTGGCACCGCAGACTGCGCTGCCCCCCAGGAGAGGCAGGAAGCTGCCTTACACCCCCTCCCCCCCCCGTACCGCTGACCAGGAGCTGTTTGAAGTCAGCCCCTCCTGCCCCAGCCCTGACTCCTCCCCCCAAAGCCAGAGCTCCCTCCTGCCCCAGCCCTGACTCCTCCCCCCAAAGCCAGAGCCCCCTCCTGCCCCAGCCCTGACTCCTCCCCCCAAAGCCAGAGCCCCCTCCTGCCCCAGCCCTGACTCCTCCCCCGAAAGCCTGAGCCCCCTCCTGCCCCAGCCCTGACTCCTCCCCCCAAAGCCAGAGCCCCCTCCTGCCCCAGCCCTGGCTCCTCCCCCCAAAGCCAGAGCCCCCTCCTGCCCCAGCCCTGGCTCCTCCCCCCAAAGCCAGAGCCCCCTCCTGCCCCAGCCCTGGCTCCTCCCCCCAAAGCCAGAGCCCCCTCCTGCCCCAGCCCTGGCTCCTCCCCCCAAAGCCAGAGCCCCCTCCTGCCCCAGCCCTGGCTCCTCCCCCCAAAGCCAGAGCCCCCCTCCTGCCCCAGCCCTGACTCCTCCCCCCAAAGCCAGAGCCCCCCTCCTGCCCCAGCCCTGACTCCTCCCCCCAAAGCCAGAGCCCCCTCCTGCCCCAGCCCTGACTCCTCCCCCCAAAGCCAGAGCCCCCCTCCTGCCCCAGCCCTGACTCCTCCCCCCAAAGCCAGAGCCCCCCTCCTGCCCCAACCCTGACTCCTCCCCCCATAGCCAGAGCCCCCTCCTGCCCCAGCCCTGACTCCTCCCCCCAAAGCCAGAGCCCCCTCCTCCGTCTAAGTAAATGAAACAAGAAGAGTTTCTTCCTGAGGGCTTTTGATGAAGCAACTCCCGGTCACCAATCTCCTTATGCTCTTTGTTCAACCCCCTTCCAGGCATCTGAGCAGCTGCCCAAAGCCCCCATCCTCAGCCCCAACCCGGAGCCCCCGCGCCAGTCACATTGTGCCAGGTCACGGCATCAACCATTTTCTTCAACCGGGTCATGAGTAAAAAAAGCTTGAAAGCCCCTGCCCTCCATGACTCCCCATCTGCGCCTCAGTTTCCCCAACTGTAAAATGAGGAAGGGCGCAGTAGGCGGCTTGCCAGAGTCAGTCAAGGGATTTGATAGGCCGGCGAGGGAAGGATGCAAGTCGCATGATGTGGCCCAGCCTCTGGCCAGCTAGCACCACGTCGGAGATTCGGGCTGGAGACACCAGGCCTGACCTTGGTTCACGGTCGCTCCTGAGCCCTCCGGGAGGTGGGTGTGGAGAAAAGGCCAAGCGGGGTACACCCCCTCCTCCTCCACTCTGGGTTTCAATGGCAGACCAGGGTCGCCCCGGGGAATTGGGGCTTGACTTTACTCCTGGCTCTTACACCCTTATGCTCTTACAGCAGAATCCTAGAACGAAGGAACGTGGGGAGGTTGACCCCAGGCCTCGTGGCAGGACCAAGCCCCACCTTGGTGGGCGAGGTGACTCCGTCAACGAGCCTCCGCCGGTGCTCCCGTGACAAGGGCGTCGGCGTCCCGCCCCAGAGCTGCGCAGCTGCGTCTGGTGCCCTCGCAAGCTGCCGCCTCCCTCCCCTCTGCCAGCGCGTGCTCTCGGGAGAGGGGTCGAGCGACACACTTTGGATCTTAATACGTCCAGACGAGGAAAATCAATTTCAATCTCCACCACACGGAAGCAGCCGAGCAGAAGGGGACGGAGCATTTTTCCAGTCACTCGGCAACCGGGGAGCTGGGGAGCGAAATAAATAAATAAATCCAACTCCCTGGGCACCGGGCAGATGCTGTGAGTGCCCGGTGGTGTGGTCAAGCCCCTGCAGGGTGTGGGGCGACAGGAAGCTTTCTTTTCCCCCAAAGAAATGGGGGGAGGTGCCGGATCTGTGCAGAAATAAGTCCAGAGAATCACTGGACAGATGCCTGGTAAGGATGGTCAGGGACAGACTTTCTGGCCTCGCGTGGTCCCTCTCAGCCTGTTAGCCTGGTTCTACTGTGGAGCCCCTATGAGCCCGGGGGTTCTCTGCAAAGTGCCAAGGGGCGCTCGGCTCTTTCAACCGTCACGGAGCAGGCCCTACGGGTGCACGTGCATGGGAAAAACGTGTGAGCATGCATAGATGTACGTGTGGCCACGTGCACTGGCGTGCACACTTGGCCACATGCGTGCGCCTGCCTGTGTGTACGCACGAACACGGGCTCACACCTGTCTAGTCAAGACAGCCCCTGCGCCTCTGCCCTGTGTTTGTCATTCACACGTACCTGGGATCCGTGCACCTCACCGGCACTGGGCCCAGCTCTGGTTCACAATCACTTCTGCAGCACGGCCGCTCTCAGGTCCGCTACCGAGGGCGGTGCACCTCTGGGGGACAGACATTGCTTGATTTGGACAATATGAGGCCTATCCAGTGTGGCTCACTCCTAGACCAGAGCAAGAGCTAGGCCTGGACACGCCTACGTTTTGTGAAGGGATGGAATGTGTCTGATCACCTGGGAGCCGCATGCAGACAGCTGGCCATGTGAACCTGGTGTTCTTTGGCCAGATCCCGGGCTCTCCACTCCTGGGAAGCCAGGAGGCTGGATCTCAACCGTGTCCCAACAGGCAGTGGGGGAGGCGAAGTCAGGTGATCTGCTTGTCTCAGCCCCAAATGCTGTTTCGCACGGGCTTTGTTCAGGGAAAGGCCTACCCCGGGCCCCTGCGACAGGCCTGGCTGGCATCACCTTTGCTCTGAGCCTGCTTCTGATGCTGCCAACTCAGGCTCCCCCTGCAGAGTTCAGTCTCGTTCCACAACCCAGAGCTTGAGGGACAGGGAGGTCCCTGCGGTTGGAAGAGCAGGAGAAAAGGGAGCGGACAGGTAGCTGTTTTTTCAGCTAAGAAGGAGCTGGATATGTTGAGACACACGGGGCTGACACCCCACTATGCTATATATGACCCGCCGTTACCCCGTTAGGCTGCGTCGACACTGCAGGGCTACGTCGGGATACCGGAGGTACCCTAAGATAGCTATCCCTTCACAGCAAGCCCGAAATATCCAAATATAACGGGCTTGCTGTTCCGACGTCCCTGTAGACCTCATTCCACAAGGAGGAAGGGACCTTTCGGAACAGCGGGTGATTTTGAAATAAGTGCTGTGTAGACAGCGCCAAGTACAAAATAAGCTATTTCAAAATTGACTCGAAATAAGCTACGCAATGGGTGGAGCTCCAGTGGTGAGCTTATTCCGAGCTCCAGGTGCAGTGTAGACACACCCTTACTGCCCACTGCAAGCTTACAAACATAACGGATAGGTCAGCGGGGAGCAGCCGAGTATCTTGATCATACCCCTCTATTTACAGGTGGAAACAAAACACAGAACTGTGCTCTTCGATTGCTAATTCAGGAAGGGTGGAGTGTGAAACACAAGAAGGAAGTGTGTGCCAGAGAAAGTGTGTGTGTGTGTGTGTGTGTGTGTGTGTGTGTGTGTGTGTGTGTGTGTGTGTGTGTGTGAGAGAGAGAAATAAAGGAAGGGATGCATGAGAGAAAGTGTTTGTGTGTGCATGCACATGCGTGTGTGTGCATGTGTGTGAAATAGAGGAAGGGGTGTGTGAGAGAGAGAAAGTGTGTGTGTGTGTGTGTGTGTGTGTGTGTGTGTGTGTGTGTGTGTGTGTGTGTGTGTGTGCGCGCGTGTGTTGTTACCTACCCGCTCTGTGTTCTTGGGGAGCCAGCCCATCATGCTCATGGAAGAACTTCCCTCTCCTCCCGCCTCTGCTGGCCCCAAAGCCAGTACCCAAAGCAATGAAAAGGCAGGACAGACCCACCCAATGCCCCTGCCGGCCCCCACACACACAGGGTGACAGGGGAAAGGAAACACCGCCAGCCTCATTTGCGTGGAAGATGGGGCAGGAAGTCTCCATGACCATGTAGAATGGAGCCCAGAGAGTCCAAAGCAAGAACCCCACTGCAGGCTGGGACACGGAAAGCAGGAAAGCACGGCCTGATGGGAAATCTCTGCTCTAGATGCTAATGAACCCGGGCCGGCCCACACGGCTCCCAGTCGCAGCGCTACCCCAGCAGGGGCTGGAGCCGTGAGCCCTCCAGAGAGCTGCAGCAGCCCTAGGCAGGTGCAAGTCAACGTGGTAGCAGCAGGGCAGGGAGCCACGAGCCCCTTCGCTCTGTTTTTAATTCAAAGCCTTTGGCCCCAGACAAATCTGGAGGGAGGCTGGTCCCCAGCCCCGCCCCTTCCACCTCAGGCCCCACCCCCTTTTGCCCCAGGCCCCGCCCCTTCTTGGGCAGATCCGGCCCATGACCCCGAATGAAAATTCATTGAGTGGCCCCCCTGTAAACATTATTGCCCACCCCTACTGTGTTGGTATCCAAAATACTGAAAGTGCCTCTCAGCATGATCAGCTCCTGGGAAGGAACATCGCCCGTAGCCAGGAATGATCCAATCAAAGCACTTCAGAATAGTCCCTTGACCCACAAGCAAACCGAGGGTGTGTCTACACAGCACCGTGATTTCGAAATAGCAATGCGAGCGTCTACACAGCAATTCGAAATAATTTCAAAATAACAGACGGCTTCTTTCGAAATCTGGAAACCTCATTCCACGCGGAATAACGCTCATTCCGAAAGAGCTAGGTCAGGATAGCCGGAGTGTGGACGCGCCACTGCTGCTCTTTCGAAATAGCTCCTCCCCAGGGCCTTCCGCATTAGGGAAGCCTGCCTCCGCCTACTTTGGGGGCGTCCCTGCAGTGTAAACGTGCTATTTCGAAATAAGCGTGCGGTGGCGACGTACCCACATTAGAGTCCTTCTTGATTGTTATTTCCGCACGAAGCCAGGGGTGAAGGGTTCTGACACCTGGATCTAAAGGCTGCATCTGTTCCTTTGGGATTTCTCCTCGCTGATCGTGCTGGGGGCTCTGTTCTGCCCGCTCCAACCCTCCGGACCCCCCAGCTACCATCACCATCTGGGAACCTTGCTCAGTTCAAGCGTCTCGGCGTGGGGAGATCTCGCTCTCCCTCTCCCCCCTCTAGGTACAGCCTCCTGACCCTGCCTTCTGAGATCAGTTCTGCTTTGCCAGCCCTAATGCTTGTCATCAGATTTGCCTGAGAGTTCTTGCCACTGTTGTGCTTATTTGGCTTCCCTTCTCTGGTTACTACCTGGAAATAAACAACTTCCATGGGTAACCTGGTTGCTTTTCACCCCGCCCCCCCATTGAGGTGTTGTTTTGGCTTCCCCATTCCCTCTGCAGCCGGCTCCTTGTCCCTAAGCTCAAGGTGCCTGTAGCACCCACAACTCCTGTGGGGTTTGCGCGTCACGCGGGAGACCAGCCGCAGGGCTGTGGGGTGCAAGCGGGGACAGGGAAGTGCTGACTCGGGGGGGGGGGGGGGGGGCGTATGACGGTGGCATCTTAAAGTGCTGTTTAAGCAACCCACTGAGTCCAAGGGCGCATGAGGGTCAGGGCCTGGCATTTGCTGTGCAGCCAGCTGAGCCCAGGGACCCACAAGGGGTGAGGGGTGAGTGCTGAGAAACCGGCCTCTCCCACGTGCTCTGGTGGGAGGGGGTGTCTGGGTCTGGGTTTAGCTTCTAGGGTGGGAAGGACCTAGGCCTGGGGCCCTTGGCTCCTCGTGTGTGTGTGTGTGTGTGTGTGTGTGTGTGTGTGTGTGTGTGTGTGTGTGTGTGTGTGATATTGACAAATGCCCAGACATTTACCTACCCTCTAACCTGCTTAGTGTGGGGAGGGGGGATCTAATCAATATCACAGCCCCTCCCCACGCCCAGTTCCAGCTTCGGTGTGGATTGGATCCAGCAGCAAGGACCGTCCTCTGCTAGAAACCTTCCCTGGCACCTGGCTCGGCCCTCCTGAGAAGGGGGGGCGTCAATTTGGGAGCCTCCCCCTCACCCCCTGCTACCGGGCTCCTTCCCTGGCTCGCTGGTGGCAGCTCTGGGGAGGAAACCGGGCTGGTTAATTTTTGCAGCCTGCTCACCGCCTGAGCTAGATCTGGGTCCCCCCCGTACCCCTTATTCCTCCCCCGGACAGGAGTCTGCCCCCCACATTCCAGCGGGGGGGCTGCCCCGGCTCGCCCCCTCCTCATTGTTCAACCCGAGCCCTGTCTGGGGAGACCGCGGTCCCATTCTGCAGCGTGTGGGCAGATCTGTAGATTTGGATTTTTTTTTTTTTTTTTGAGTACAGAGTGACAGATGGCGATTCCTCCTTCCCCAGAGAGAAAAATCTCCCTGAATGCAGGCGCATGTCAATCACTGGCTCTCATGTGATAGCTCCTGCCGATGACGTGCCAACCATATGGCATTGGCATCAGAACTGGTACCCCCTTTGCTGGGTAGGCATGCCACACTCTGCTCCTTTTGGATAGCGCGCTGAAGGCAGCCGCGGTGCCTTGAGGAGCCTTGCTCTGGTCCCAGAAGATGCCAGGGACAATGAAATAAGCATCTCTCCAGGTAGCGCGGAAGGTAAGTTATGGACGCCGCGGAGGGCGGCGGGGGCTTAGCCACTTGACCGGCTAAAAAAGCCGCCTCCGTGGTTATTTATTTATTTTTTCTCTCCTCCAGAACTGGCTTGATTTTATTTTTTTGGTAAGCCCCGATCTCGACAGGGGAGGGGTCTGATTTCGATCCCCCCCCTCCCCCGATTGAATTTGCTCTAGCGCCGCCAGAATGCCCCCCGAAAATAGAGCAAATCAACTCTGGTCCAGACGCGGTGCCACCAGGGAACGAGGTACCGTAGATCTCTCGGCCCACGCATTTGGGGAGGAACAAAGATGAAGCGAAGAATTTGGGGCTGGTTTTTTTTAATGGAGGAAAGGTGCCTTCGAAGCCAGAAGACTCCGGCTTCCAATGTTGCCGGTTCCCAAAAGCCAAAGCCGCCCTGCCCGCCCAGACAGACACACAGACAAAGAGAAGGCGAAGGAAATTGACCCGCGATCGCTCCGGTCGGTCGCCTGGCTGGAGAGAACCGGGCTAGCCGGCGGGGAACGGTGCTAACTCCGGAGTGGCAGCGAAGACGCTCCGGTGTCTGGAAGTGGGGCTGGGGGCCAGGGAAGATTCGTTTTTTTAATAGTTAATTTGGATTTTTTTAAAGAAAAAATTACCCCCGCCCCCGTTCCGTGCATTTATTTGTTTTTAGCCTCTCGGGGGTTGATCTGAAACCGCAGCTGGAGTGTGATTCGGTCTGGCTGCGTCCAAGGGGGTTGATCAAACCCACCCAGACGTGGCGTGGGGAGGGGGGGGGGCAGTCGCCTGCCACGTCGGACAAGCGGGGCCGGGGGGGGGGGGGGGGTCGGATCGGGCCCCTCTAGAGAGAAGGGGGCTCGAAGTTATTCACAAGAACCCGGCGGCCTGTGTCAAGTCGGGCGAAAGCCGGGGGAACGGGTCTGACCCCACGGAAGGAAAAGTTGAAGCCCCGAGCAAGGAACGGAACAGAAATGGACACGAGGGGGGAGAAGCCGGCACTGGGGGGGGGGAGGCACAGACACGCGTGGGGAGAAATCTGCGTCCGAACATTGAAACCCCCGCTCCTGATCCAAAACGGGGCGACACTAAAGACGGCGGGAAACGCCACCAACGATTTAGGGCTAAAAATCGGGTGCCCGACTGATCCGCCCAAATCCCTCGACCCCGTTAGCCCCTGTGCCCGGATTGAGCAGCCGGCGAGGGGGGGAGGCGGGTCATTGCCCCCCTGCCGAACGGGTCGCTCGCTGGGAGCGAACCGCCTATCCACGGCCGAGCGGGGTGGATCTGGACTGAGCTCCCGGCGTGGAGGTGCCTAAGGCGGTGCCGCTGGAAGCGGGGCTGCGCTCAAGGGCAGAAAGGCCATCACATTAGCAACCCCCTCCAGCTTCATTGCCATTGCCAACTGCCCCCTCTCCTTCCCATTGAGCCGTGGGGGGGGGGGGGTCCTCAATTGCCTCCCCCCAAAGCGAGTGTTCTTAGGAGCCAGCGAATCACACCCCCACACACTGGGCCGGGCCGCTTCCTGCCACCGAACCGCAGACTGGGGAGGGGGGAGGTCCGGCCCAGACGGTGACCAAGGGCATTTTGGCCGGAGCGTCGCTAAAATGTTTCCTTTCTCTCCTCCCCTCCCCCTGCCCGCCCCGCAACCCTCCCCCCCCTCCAGCCATCATGCTGACGAGGCTCTTCAACGAACCCAGCCTGCTCCCCGACGTGCAGAAATTTCCCGGCTGGGCGGAGGAGTGCGACGAAGATGAGGGCAGCGAGCCGGAGGAGAGGAAAGGGAAGAGCTGCCCGCTGCAGGAGGAGGCGAGGGAAGGCTCCCTGGGCGAAAACAAAGAGGAAGGGGACCTAGGCGGGGACGAGGAGGAGGAGGAGGAGGAGGAGGAAGGGCTGGAAGAGGCCGAAGGGGACCGGCCCAAGAAGCGAGGCCCGAAGAAGCGGAAGATGACCAAGGCCCGGCTGGAGCGCTCCAAGCTGCGGCGCCAGAAGGCCAACGCGCGGGAGCGCAACCGCATGCACGACCTGAACGCGGCGCTGGACAACCTGCGCAAGGTGGTGCCCTGCTACTCCAAGACGCAGAAGCTCTCCAAGATCGAGACGCTGCGCCTGGCTAAGAACTACATCTGGGCGCTCTCCGAGATCCTGCGCTCGGGCAAGCGGCCCGACCTGGTGAGCTACGTGCAGACGTTGTGCAAGGGCCTGTCGCAGCCCACCACCAACCTGGTGGCCGGCTGCCTGCAGCTGAACTCGCGGAACTTCCTCACGGAGCAAGGCCAGGAGGGCGGGCGGTACCACGGCCCCAACTCCTCCTTTGCGCTGCACCCCTACCCCTACCCGTGCGCGCGGCTGTCGGGCGCGCAGTGCCAATCCAGCACCATGGCCAGCTCCCACGCCTTGCGGACACATGCCTACTGCGCCACCTACGAGACCCTCTATGGGAACGCGTCCCCCGACTACAACAGCTCGGAGTACGACGCCCCCCTCAGCCCGCCCCTGTGCATTAATGGCAACTTTTCCCTCAAGCAGGACTCGTCCCCGGACCACGAGAAAAACTACCACTATTCTATGCATTACTCCGCCCTGCCCAGCTCCCGGCCGGCCGGCCACAACTTGGTGTTTGGCTCCTCCGCCATGCGCGCTGGGGTGCACTCCGAGAACATCTTGCCTTACGACATGCACCTGCACCACGAGCGAGGCCCCATGTACGAAGAGTTGAATGCCTTCTTCCACAATTAACCCCCCTTGTGACCACCCCGACCGCCCCCCCTCACCGCCACTGCACATAGCAACCCCCCCCCCACTTCCATTCTGTCCTAGGGTTTAAATGTTGCCTCCTTCACCCCAAAACTGTGAACGTACAATTGTTAGGTGTCTCCCTGTAACACACACACACACACACACAAAGCTCAACTTAAAGCTGTCTGTGAACCAGTCTCCCTTTTAATTATCCCCCCAGAGAGCAGACCAGAACAGAGTATACACTGAAAAGAAAATTTACTTTGGTGCAATATATATATATGATGTAAAAAATGTTTATTATTTAAAAAAAAGCTAACCTTCGGGGTTGCAGTCGATTGAAACAATGTCTATTTTGGACAAATGGAAAGAAGGTTTTAGGGAGAAAAAATGGAAAATGATGCTCCTCTCCCCCTCCCCCGATCATTTTTAAAGAGCAAAATGTTGCTAGTAAAAAAATGGGGAGAAAAGTGGAGAAATAAAGCAAATTTTCCTCCCCCCTCCCACATAAAATATATGTTTGGCAACACATCAAAGTACATTTTAAACCAGGCCAGCCCATTTGGGTTTTTAATTAATTCCTTCGTTTAAATTCAAGATGCTTTTAGAAGGGGTTATCTCAGAAAGGGGGAATTCTGTATTCTTTCCGACGATTAAATATAAGATCCCACGGAAGTGTAACTAAGAAAAAAATGTTTGCAACTTCAAATCAGCATTTCAATGCAGTGAGAACTTTTAGAAGCAATAAAGAGGCAAACAGAAGATTAATCTATATATATATATCTATGCAAGTAGGTACTGAACTAGAAAAGTAAAACACAAAAGAATTCATATGGAATATTAGACTATGGACCAAGCAACTTGTTGAGGTTAAAAAGGTGCACTTTTTGATTTGAAGGGAACGGAATGTTTATGTTCCTTTCATTGTTAACAATCAGTGACTTCCGCGTTTTTGAACACCCTTGTACCACAAGTAACATATTTTCCAAATTGTGTGTCATGATGTTTTTTACCTGTTTTAAAAACTTTTAAAAAAGAGGAAAAAAAGATTTCTATGAAATGGCAAAAATGTTTTGTTATGCATGGGTAGGAGCAAAAAAAATGCAAATATGCAAATTATAAAGGTGGTGTGAAGAAAGCACTTATTATGCTATATATTTTAGTTGGCTATTTTTCCTATAATGAGTAATCTTTAAGTTATTTCTTTATGTAATGCATTTTGGGGGGAGGGAGGGGAAATTTGTGTAAGGAATACATCCGTATAAAAATATGATCTCAAGACCCAAACTGATATATCCTGGAATTATTTTTGGTGCATCAGTCTAAGTTGTTTCATTATTAGTTATTCCGATTTTAACGCATCATTTAAATCAGGAAACATTATGAAATATTTTAAACCTGCCTACAACACCTTTAAACATACCAGCATTTTTAAATACAAGAGAGGAAGAGAATTTCTGATAAATGTTTTAAAAAAAGTTTTACAAAAAAAAATTGTAGCAAAGGTGAAAATGTCTATCAGACACCAGAAGTGCTTTTTGTGTTTCTGTTCCGTTTAATTAAGATTAATAAATATTTATGTCAAATGATATGCAAAAGAACAGACAGTTTCTTACAATGATGTAATTTTTAATCAGTATTGGTTTGCTGTAATCATTCACACAAAGTCTCTCGGTTTTCCATACGCCCCAAAGTTATTCTTCATTTTCGATAGCGTCCTAAGGCAGATCTTAAAGGCATCCAAATTTTTATTTTCCCTTACATCTTTCTGACACTATCTTTCAAAAGTGAGATCAAAAAATGTAAGCAAACGAAACAGAGGCTGAGAAACTTACCAGAAACTAGTGTGTGTGTGTGGGGTGGGGGGTGCTTACAAGCTAGAGAGGTTTACAAAGTAAATAAATAAATTGCATGCATCAGTATAAAAAAGAAATATTTTTCCAGACTCTAAACTCGTATTCAATTGGATGTTTTAAGTATTACTCACAGTGGAAAATTCCACTAGAGCTGATCTCTTCTGTGAAATGCACCAGTATACTCATTTGACGTTAAGAGCAGCCGTCAGTTGTGATTTGATTCAAAAGTGTAATTAACAAGCGTCCTAAGACGACAATTAATAAATATTAAATGTTGACTCTGTCATGTTTACTAGTTTACTTGAAATACTCATGCTAAATATATATACACGAGACCCCATTCTTTCAGCCTAAGCATTCTCAGAGTACTTTTTTTTGAGTGAAGGGGCAAAGGAGATTTCAGAGCGACTCCGTTCCCAGATGCTTAACTTGTCTTCAAGGCAGCTGTCGATTGGCAACACGCTTAAAAATATATAGGGACTTTTGGAAGAGTCACGTTAGATTGTATAAAGCCTAATGCAGTTTCCTTGTCTCGTATCCAGCTGGCGTCTCCTTGCAATCTTTTTAACAATGTTTTTTTTCCTTTCCTTTATTCTGCACTGTACTTGCGCGATAAAATTAGAACAACCACCAAAAAAAAAAAAAAAAAAAATCGAAATACTGGTGCAATGCATGTATGATTTGCCAAACAGAAAAAAGAAAACGTTTTGAGATAAGGCGCATAGGGCGTGTAGGTTAATATTCCTGCTTGCAGAATTTTTAAAAAATATATCATTATTATTTTTTAAAAACACCCCTCCCCAGCAGCACTGATATAAAACCTCTGTCTACCAGGAAGGTGATGTGGAGATGGGGGGGCACCGATATCACCCCTACCTAAATGCAGCCGGGCCATCCAGCTGGTTCGGAGGGAGGCAGAGGTCTGAGTCATTCATGATGGCCCCCGAAGTGACACTAAGGGGCTGGCAAAGGCCAAGCTTTTGGTCCCCCCCACGCCCACACGCCCACACGCCCCCACGGTTTGCTATTGTCTGCGAGCCGGGCGGCGTGTGCCCAGGCTGGGAGCTGTCCAGAGCTCCCTGGTGCTGAGCAAACAGCTTCGCAGGCAAGCGACGCTTCCTATTCAAAGGGAAGTTCAGGCCCCGAGCACCAATACAAGCCGCTGGCGACCCTGCATCCACCCTGGTCCTTTCATCCCCACCCCTCTGCTTGGCGCGGGAATCCGGAGTCGGGACTAGGGGGCGCAGGGGTTCCTGTCCACACGGGAACACCAGGCTGCCGCCCCACCACCCGGCCCGCTGGAGGGGAGACGTGGCCAGCCAGGGAGCGATCTGGACAATCGCAGGAAGGGCAGGCAAAGGCCCCCTATAAACCTGTCTCCCCAGGCTGTTGGCTCCCTTTGGGGGAGGCCCGGGCAGAGCCAAAATGCGCCAGTTTCAATCTGCCGCGCCGCGGAGTTTGGCTCCAATTCCTATTCGGTTTGCGGGGTTTGTTTTGACCCCCACTCCTCCTCCAGGAAACGAACAAGCCACCAGGGCAGGTGGAAAGGTGACCGTGAACTTACCTGCCATTAAAAACCGAGAAGGGGGGAGGGGAATAAATCGCACCTTTCTTTGAAGGCTAATTGAAGGTTTTTTTCCCCCTTCCTATAATGAGAGACACTCTCTCACTGGACCTGCACCCTTACACCGCAGAGAAGAGAAAGGGGACCGTGAACCTTCCCACGAAGCACCCACTCGAAAGGGCTGCTCCCTAGAGACACACACGCGTGCGAACCAGGGGTACAGCTGTGTAGATTGGGCGGCTCCGCTTCTAGGGGTACTTCGGCTATGACCCCTCTGTTACGTCTACCAGCATCGAATCCAACGACCTAACTCGGATGTCTACGCTATGGAATTATTTCGAAGTAGTAACTCCCGAAATAGCTATTTGGACATCAGTATTTCGGGAGTTATTGTTTCAAAATAGTGACTGCTGGCGTTATTCTTTCGAAAAAACTATTGTTTCGAAATAAATGCCCGGTGTAGACCGGTGGTTCGACACCCCTCGGGAGGAATCGCTTGCACACAGTCGGGGTACAGATAATGTTTTGGGTGAGACGAAAAGGGATTTTTTCCTGGGGAAAATCATTCGGAGTTCTGACTTGGCCGAAGGAAGGGGGCACACATGAGGAATCGGGTCTGGCTCCAATTCGAGGAGCACAGAAAATGGCACCTTTAAATTCGCGCTAATTCGGTGCAGAGACAACTGGCTGATTCCCCTCCTCCCCCAACCTTCTCGCTGAAGGTGTGCAGAACAGGCGAGGGCCCCCCGTGGGGGAAATACGGGGGGGCTTTTATCCCCAGAAAGCTCTGTCCTCCAGGACGCCAAGAATGTGGTTTTTAATTCGGATTTTCAAAGTTCTCGAAACGGGCTCAGAAGCGGAACTCGCTTTTCAACTCCCCCAGAAGGGAGTAAGGAACCCCCCTCGCCCCATAAAGAGTGGGAGCAGAGAACTTTAGCATTCAGAAGCTCTGATACCAGCCCACACCACAGCGGGAAAGTGAATCCAGCCGCCGCCTCTCTTCACTTTTGAACCCCTACAAAATATCCCTGCTAGAAACAGACAAACCTTCGCCCAACCGCGCCGACAATTCGATTCGCAGCCACCCGGGCTTAACCGGCGTTGGTTTGAAACATAGCAGAGAATCGGGAGGAAAAGCGGCCCCAGCCAGCTCGGAAGTTGGGAAGTTTATTAGAAGAGGGGCTAATTTTAGGGGCGACGGAAGAAGGGGGTAGGATGAAATCCGCGGGGTATAATTTCTCCTCAACGCCCCCCGCCCCTCACACACAAAAGTTTCCCCGTTTTGCGAAGTTCTTTTCTTAACTCCTCTGTCCAGGTCTGCTTTCCTCAGGGAATCTAGAAATGACCCCCACGCCCCAGTAAGCGGTTTAAGAAAAACGTGCCGCAACTACGGAATGCAGGAGCATTGTCCCTAAAAACACACCAGTTAAAAGCTTTCGCCTCTTGGCTTCCAAGCTTGCCGGTTTCCAAAGGGAAAACTCGGGGTTTGCGGTGGCATTTCCTCCCTACGATCCATCCCTTTCCCCGTTTACACATGCCCAGCGAAGCGGAGAGCTCGGCTGTGTCAGAGCAGGAAAAAAAAAAGAGTCCAGCCTAATTCGAATCGAGATCCACGCTAGAGCTATGGGAAGCGGATCAAAGCCACCGGCCGCGGTATGTCAACTCCCCAGTGGAGCTGCAGTCTTTAGGGCGAACAATTATTTCCCGTAACGATTCTTCAAGCTTCCCCTTCTGTTTGATGTGTTTAGGACCTACAGGGGCCGGCGAAAGACACTCCCCCCCCCCCCAAAGACGCAACTGTTAATAGAAATAATACCTGAGACACGGAGCAAAAATCGGCCCCCCCCCTCCCCCCCCAGCAACAGTGTTTGGAAAAGACGGAAAAAAAAAGTTGTGCTCACTTTTCAGTCTTGCTGGGGGAGGGGGCGCCTAAGCAGAGCCTGGATTTTCAGAATCACATTTTCAACCCCTACCCATTTCCCTCTTCCTCACTAGGGCTGGCTCTTGCCCCTGGGGCTGGCTGTTTCCACAGGGCCAACCTGCCCGGCGCCCTGGCAAGCGAGTTTAGCTGGAAACCGTTCCCGTTCGCGGGCAGGCTGGTTCACTGGGGTCGGCGGTGGGAAACCAGTGAGTGGTTCTCTTTTTGGAGCATCATGCCAGGCGCGCCTCCGTGCCAACTGCCAGCCAAGGGGCACTGCAGGGAAGAGGTTAGCCAGCTAGCCGGATTCTAGGACATCTGTTCATTAGATCGCCGTTTTAAAGGGAAAGGCCCCGGTATGGAGGCGCACCTCAGCCTGCGTCCTTTGCCGGAGCAAAATCAAAGCCCCTAGACCTGGAGAATGGGAGGGTAACGCAGACGAAGGGACCAGAGAGGGGGTGTGTTTACATAGCTGGGCTGGGGGGGTGCGTTGGGAAATAGGAGCCTTTTGCAAATGTGTGAAGGCGTCTCTAATTTTTTTAAGTCTCTTCCCTCCCGCCTCAAATTCTTCTTTTTCTTCTGCCAAATTCCCGGAGTTGAAAAATCCAACAGGGTCTCCGTTTGCACCAGAGTTTGGCATTTTTAAATAAAACGCTCGGAGCGTTCCCCGCCTCCCCCCTCTGCGCCCATTCCGCCCTCCTTAAAAGCAGCGACTCTTCGCAACCATCCGGACTCGGTCCACGTGGAAACCGCTGAAAAATGTGAACATAGAAACAATATTTGCTCGCTGGCTGAAAGACAGGGCTTGGTTCAGTGTCACCTTGGTCGTACTGAAAAGGGGACAAAGATTTCCCGGTCATGGTAGGATGAAAATAACTTCCCCGCATAGGGTAGATTAGGCTAATCCCCATCAATATTGAGAGAGAAGGATGGAGGGTTTTACAGAAGACGATAGATAGATAGATAGATAGATAGATAGATAGATAGATAGATAGATAGATAGATAGATAGATAGATAGATAGATAGATAGATAGATAGAATGGGGAGGGAAAGAAAGAAAGAAAGAAAGAAAGAAAGAAAGAAAGAAAGAAAGCCCCGAGGATTTCAAATTAGGAAAAGGGTTTAGACCCACTCTTAAATCCGCCCAAATTGTTCAAAACGGAGATTTTCTCCCGCAACTGACTTCTGAATATTCCTCCCTCCAAATCCGAGGAACACAATTTAAACGCTTTTTAAAACGCTCCTGCTAGTCGGTCGCCAGAGTGACCGACTCGCAGCTAAGTCTATTTCATTTTAAAAGTTTTATTTTCCCCCCCGGCTTCCCTGACTGTCTTTTCAAAGCAGCGGTGGCCAAAGAGAACCGCGTTTCTCTGGTAGGTTTTTCCCCCCTTTCCATGACAAAAAAGAAGCGAATGTAAACACTCCTGTATGCCAACCTACTGCCGCCGTGTGCCCACTGGGCAGTGCCAGCCAAAAGGGGGGGGTGAGAGGAGGAGTCATTGCTTCAGTTTAAATTTCATGGCATCTGTTCATTATTATACAGTGTGGATTTTTATATGGACAGCTAAATTAAAGACAGATTTCTGCCAAAATTGCAGCTACCATAAAAAATGGTGATACAGGACCTGGTAGCTTTGCTTTTTTAAATAAATAAATAAAATAGCCCTAGAACTAGATGGTAAGGGAGGTTTTTTTTGAGGAGGGGGGTTTTACTGTTGCAATGAGTCTTAAATGGGGGGGAGGAGATCAGTGATATTTACCAGAACTATCTAACGTGTGTGTATCTCTGTGTATAGATATAGATAGAGGGGTGTATGGAGATAGAGAGATTATATAAAAATGCTTTCTATCTATCTATCTATCTATCTATCTATCTATCTATCTATCTATCTATCTATCTATGATGTTTATAAGGTCTTTTTCCCCCCCTAAAAATCACGATTCTCGGGCGGAAAGCAGGGTCAGTCCTTTTAAAATCGCGTGGCAAGACAAGCACATTAGATGTCTTCGGATTATGGGAGGCAGCTTCTAAAAAAGCAGAGAATGAAGGAGGTTTTTCGGGTTGTTTCCAGGAAGAATCTGCACATTTCAATTACCAAAAAAAAAAAAAAAAAGTCCACAGGGTTAGATGAATTCCCGGGGATTTCAAAGCCTGGTGCCTAACCCTCGGCTGGATCGGAGGTGGAGGGGTGGCGATTCATGGTGATTTTTTCCTGCCCCTTGGACAGTCTGTCTTTCCATTCCCCAGCCCCCCACCCCCACCCGCCATTCCAATCTGACAGGATTCATATCAAAAGAGTTAAAACAAGGACATCTGTGCCTAGAATTACTGTGAATACCCAAACCTGCCAATGACTGTTGGCATGAACCGAGTAACAAATGCCTGCTACTTCGGAATGCTGAGCAGCTTGGCAGCTCGCGTGTGCAAGGTTTGGGGGGGGGGCGGAGGGGGGAGGAGAGAGATCCCTCCCTACTGGACTCAATTGAAACTTGCTGCTTTCCTCAGCACCCGGCCACGGCTCGGCCTCTGCTCCGCTCCACACTGCAACCCCCCCCCCCCCCCCATGCAGTGCACTGAGAGCAGGGAAGCCAAGGGAACTTGCAACCCCGGACTGGTTCCCCTCCAAGGTGAGTTGCTCGCCTTGGGGGGGGGGGGGGGATCCAAGAGCGAAGGAGCCGCGGTGTAACACGCCCGGTGCCCAAAAGGCTAAGAAAGTGAATGAGGTGGATGCGGAGAGACGGGTAAACCAGGTACAGAACAATCGCATGGATCATACTGTACCACAGCCCCCGATAGTGTGGTCATGGAGAAAGACACACGCATAGACAGACAGACAGACAGGCAGATAGATGGGTGTATGCGGATAGACAGGCAGATAGATAGACAGATAGCTACTTCCATTTCAGTATGTAGGTAACTTTAGTCTTCCTATATACAATAAGTAAATCCACACAGATAACCGAGCTATCACTTTATCTCTTTACAATTATAAACATATATTATAGATATGTAATGAGGGTGATGTGTGTGACGTCAGATTGCTATCTAGTCAAGTGTACGTACCTGAGCGAGATAAATAAATAGAAGCATACGGATATAAATACAGTGAGGGGGTGTAACTTTAGTTCCACTTATTTGGAGACAGTCTGTATGCACTCGGATAGGGGGTGTGTGTGTGAGGGATAGCAATTCCAGCAGACACCCTTTCGCTCTGGATTCTCCTATGATATGCATTCACACCTCTAGAAAGCACAAGGCCCTGCCTTCCTTCCTGCTAAGAGCGGGCTATGCTCTGGGTACCTAGACAGTTTCCAAACAGATCCGTAAATCATTCTAGAGTGTAGTCCTCTGTCCATTTATTACAGAGACTCACAGAAAGGCCGGGCCGGCAGGCGCCCGGGAGGTCAGGGCAGCCTCCTGCACTCAGGTAGGATAAAATAGAGCTAGACTCGGATGTACACACCTCCCTTTTTTTGCTGGTGTGGCACAAACACCGACTTCATCCGGTCCTTACGCGTCTCTCGAATGCATTACCCGGCTACATCCAGTACACGGGTCCTCCAACGCCCCCCCATCGGCCCCTCTGTCTCCACGCTGCTTTGTATCTAACTGCACAGAGAGATGTGCACGTAGGGCATCTACAAAGAAATCCCACGACCGTGTGGACAGGGCTACACCCACACGAGGGAGAGAGCCACTGTGTCTACATAGCGGCCAGCGGCAGCGCAGGTTAGCGGGGTTACACCGTTTACACCAGCGGGCGACCTCTCCCTAGAGGAGACCTAGGCGGAGGGCAATAGACACAGTTTACCACTCGGCCACAACAGAAGCCTCGCCCAGGGTGCCCAGCTGCTCTCGCTGGTTGCGCACCTAGAGAGGGGTGGACAAATGCGCGCAGGAGTGTCACTGCGCTTATTTTGCGCGCCCTTCCCCGCCGCCCTCCGCGGCTCCCCCTTTCCCCCTCTCAATCCACATTCGGATGTGAGACTGGCCGAGCTTGTATTTTCCCAGCCAAAAAAGCAGGCTGCTTTTCCGCCAAGAAAATGAAGCTTTCTCCAGGGGGAGTCGCGCGCCAGTCGGCACCCAGTGCCAGCTGGGGGAGGAGGGGGTGGGGGGCTGCAAGGAGGAGTCTAACTCGCATCTAAAATTCCAAGACATCTGTTCAGTATATAAGTCAGGCCCTGCAACGCCTGCCTGAGCCTTCAGCCCGTGTCAATATCTCCGGGCCAGGCGTGCGCCAGCCCAGAGTGTGTGTGGATGGGGGGGACCCCGTTCCAGACGGACTTGCCCCCCTCCCCTTGTATCCTGTGGGAATGGATTGCTCTGGGGGGTGGGTGCTGAGGGGGAGGACACCGACCCCCCCACTGTGCTAGTTGTGAAGTCGAGCGACCTAGTGAAAGATGCCAGCCCCTTCCCCGCTCTGGCGAGGCTGTTGGCAAGGTTGCCACGCAAGGTTAGGGGAGGAGGCTTTCAACAGCAGCCAGAATCAATTAGTCGGCGGCCCTGTTATTACCCAGTTTAATTTGGATAAAGGTTTAACCACAAACACACACACAAAGGCTCACACACAGAGACACACACACAGACTTTCTCTCACACACAAAGACTCACACACAGACGCACAAACACCCAGACACACACACACACACACAAACACACAGAGACACATACAGACCACAAACACACACACACACAGACTCACACACACACACAAACACACAGACACACACAGACCCACAAACACACACACACACAGACACGCACAAACACAGACTCACACGCAGACTCACAAACACACACACAGACCCACAAACACTCAGACTCACGCACACACGGAGACACACACACACACACACACACACACACACACACTCACTGCTGCATCTAAACAGGATCCGCGCTGGAGGGCGGGGTGGAAGAGGCAAGATTAACATTGTGGATCAGACCTGGATGCGAGCTGGGGGGCAACCCCCCCCCCCCGCAAGGCCTGGGGAGAGAAGCCGCGGTCTAAAGGAAACCGACGGGATCAGCTTACGCCTGGCAGCGACTGGGAAAGCCAGTGAGCCAGAAAGGAACAAAGCAATTAGACCCTCGCTCGGCCGGCGGGTTCCTTTGAAAGGTGACCGAAGGCCAGGAGGCTGGAGCCGGAGCAGGCGAGGACCGGGCAGGGCCACTTCGTGGCGGTCTCTCTCCTGTTGCTTTTCAAAGCTGCCCCCTTCGCCCCGTGTGACTGGCGAGGCCGCCTGGAACTGACCAGGGCTGAGTGTCAGGGCAGCTACCGCCCTTCTGAAACTGACAAGAAGTTGTGTGTGGGGGGGGGGGCGATGTTAGTGTGGGGGGGGGGGGCGATGTTAGCGCTGTCTCTCGACACCGGGATGAGCTCAGCTCCCCTCGCGCCCGCCTTACCTCGCCTCGCGCCACTTGCACTTTTCTGGGAGAAACAGGAGGGGGGTGGGGATTTTTCCCACGACCACGCTGGGAAATTCCGAGGTGACTTTTGTCCCACTTCGCACAGGCCAGCTCGCTCCGGCCGGCCCGGATACCCACTGTCCAGAGCCGCCGGTGCGGAGGCGCGGGCTACGCCCGGGTGCTGAATGAACGATTATTATTTAATTACCGCCGGCCCTGTCAGAACCGCGCCAGCCTCCTTCCCGCGGCCTGGGAAACGGGGCTGAAGTTGGGTTTTAACCCAAAGTGCCACGAACAACGCCCCCCCCCCAATCATAGAGCCGAGACAGGACGAGCTAGGGCGGATCGCCGCGGGGCAGGGCTGACCCCGGGGCGCGGCGCTAAGAGGGGGGCCGAGCGATCCAAATTCGGGGCTAGGGCCTGGGACAGATCCGGCCCCTTCCCCACGCACCGGCCGCTCCGCGGGACAAAGGCCGGGGGCGGAAGAGTTCGCGCAGGCTCCGGTTCTTGGCAAGGGTCTGCCTGGCCGGGGCTGCACCAGGTGCCGGCCGCCTGAGCTGCTGTCCCAAGGCGCCGGGCGAAGCCTGCCCTGCCGCCGGCCTGGGTGGGAGGGATTTTTAAAGCTACAGGAGCAAGAAGATCCCCCCCGCCCGGGTCTCGTCCCCTGGGAGCGGGTGGCTCATGGAGAGAGCAAGGGGGCTCCGCCTGGCTGAGCGGTAGCCCCAAGCTGTCCCTCCAAGCCAGGGACCTGCCCCACGTCCCCTCTGTGCTGGGGGACGTTCAGGCCCCCCAGGGTGCATCCACAGGCCTGGGAAACCCGGGTCTGTGAAAACCAGGCTCCTTGAGTGCCTGGCTCCAGGCCTGCCCCCCTCCAGGCTGGTGAACCTGGGCTCACAAAGGGCCGGCCTGGGTCTCGCAGGCCTCTCCACGAAGGGGCCATCATAAGCAGGCAGTTCCCACATACTGACCACAGGCAAAGATCAGCCAAATCTCCACCCCCACCCCACTCTGCTGAGCCCCACTCTGGGGCGTAGGCCCAGCCCAGGGCTGAGGAGAAGGGAAAAGTGCAGTGAAACCGGTGACCAGAGTGCATGTGAGAGAGGCCTGGATTTGTGTGGGAGAGGCCGGAGGGGGGGGGCAGGTCTTGCAAATTTCATCTGGGAAATGTCCATTTTGTTGCTACTTGCCAGCTGATTTACAGCCCCACGCACCAGTCTTGCTTTGGCCTGTATCCCTCCCCCCACGCGCCCATTTCTCTCCCCAGGTTGGGGATGGCCAGGCTTGGGGGAGGCCTGTATTGGATCAAAGTAGCGTCTCCCCTCCCCCTTCTCGCGCTCTCTCTCTCACACTTACTCTCCCTCCCAAGTGACTTTAAGCAGCCTGTTCTTCATGCTGGTGCTCACAGCTGTAACCCATCTGCTTTGATTGAACATTGACAGTGATGAGACAGGAGCGCGGCTTGGTGCATCCTGCCTGCCTGGTGCTGACTGTGGCAGGGGGAGGGGCTTGTATGATTATTATTTATTATTATTATTATTAATTAATTATTAGTATTTGCACCTGGCTTGCATCTTTGGGGGCGGAGGGCAGGAGGAGACCAGGTTAATAGAATCAGGGTACCCTCAGTGGGGGGGAAATGAAAGGGGTTTTAACTTTTCCCCCAGCCTCTTAGCTTCCCCCTCTCTGGCAGGGACCTAACACGCACACGCATGCCTGTGCGCACACATGTCTAGCGCCTTTTAAAAAAAGACAGGTGGGCTTGACACAGGGGGATGGGTTTGTAGGTGGCGGAGTCTCGATAGCGGAGAGGAACGCAGAAGGCTGAGAGGGCCTGGAACTGGCTGCTTCGCAGACGGACCCTGGCTGCCCACCCCTGTGCGATTCCCTCCCCTGGCTCCGATGAGCAAGCCCGGGGCCAGCCGATGCCAAGGCTCTGAGCCTCGCGTGGGCTGCGGATGGCTGGATCGGGGCCCAGCAGAGGCTGGTGACATTTGGAAAGCGAGGAGGCGAAACCGACGCGCCAACGATTAGGCCGTGCCGTGACTTTTCGCTCTTCCCCCGGCGGCTCGGACCTATCTCGGCTTTGCCATCCTGAACGGGGGAAGGGGACTTCGCTCCCGTCTCCCCTCCTCCCCATGCTGGGGTATTCTGCATCTGGCAGAGGTGACTGCAAACATGTTCACATGGGGAGTGCCAATGGGTCTGCTGGATCAGGGTCCGGTTTCTTGAAAGGGCTGGGAATCTGGTTGGGAGGAGATGCCTCCTGTAAAAAAGGGGACACCTTCCCAGAAAACTGAGTGTGTCCATTCTGGGGGCGTCAGGGAATGAAGGATGGGGGGGATTTAATCTCTGCGATCCCTGACCCAGGCCAGGCAAAGAGAGAAAGAGTAGAGTACCCCCATGTGGGAAGGGTTTGGTTTTGATCCCAAGAGGCGGCCTCTTTATCTCCCGGGACGTTCCAAAGAGGTGAGTTCTGCAAGGCCCTGCAAGGCCCACACTGAGGGTACGGCAACTCTGTGTTCATATTTTTGGGAAGTGGTATGCAAATAGCGCTCACATTTGCATACCTTCTTCCAGTCTTTTCCCGGAAGAGGCTTTTCCGCCATTTGGCCCTGTCTACATGGGGCCAAATGTCGGGAAAAAACCCTCTTCCGAAAGCTCCCTTATTCCTCTTAAAATGAAGTTTACAGAGGCTTTTGGAAGATGGAGCCAAATGGCGGAAAAGCCTCTTAGGAAAAAAAATGGAAGAAGGTATGCAAATATGAGTAGTACCATAATTTATCGAATATACCCCACACCCAAATATACCCCGTGGGGCGGGGGCAGGGTTTGTAAAAACAAATATAACCTGTGGGTTATATTCGCTAAATTATGGTATTTTCATACTTTTTCCAAACTCCTCCCTCCACCCCGCAGTGTAACCGTACCCTGAGAGATACCAATAGAAAAACCCCAGCAGGAAGGCTACAGCATTAGCCCTCAGAATTCAGAGCAAGAATGCACATGCTTGCCAAGCTGGAAAGGGAACATTTACACTACAGAGGAGATCGGAGCTGCTGCTGTCACTCTTCCAGGGCTCGAATGAGCGGGTCTAGGGCAGACCCGCTATTTCAAATGGAGAGGGGTGCTCCGATCGATGCCAGTAGCCCTGCTTTCACAAGGAATAAGACTAGACTGGTGTTTTTTTCTGGGATAATCCTGGAAAAACTCCATCGCGTCCAGGGAACATGTTTGCTCTTCCACTTTTTTTTTGCAGAAGAGCAAACACACTCTTTCAGGGAGCCCTGCAGACCTCGTTCTATGAAGAATAAGGGCCCCACTGAAAGAAGAGGCTTTTCCAGAAAAGCAATTAGGAAAAGCTACGCAAATTGCAGAGCACAATTTGCGTAGCTTTTTCCAGTAAAGGAGTGTAGTCTAGACCTAGCCAGAGGGAAGTCGGATGGAGAACTCTCTCCCTCCAACTTCCTGCAGTGTGGGCAGCACCAAAAGTCGAGTAAAGCTACTTTGACTTCAGCCACTCAACTAACGTCACTGAAGTTGCGAATCTGAATTCGTCCTCGTCCCGTAGTGTAGACGTACCCAGAAACCAAGCAGGCTGCTCCAGGAATCAGAGGCACTTCTTGTGCTAGGCTGGCTGGCAGAAAGCTGCCTGCTTCCTTCCCTCCAACGCCCCCTAACCAGCACTCAGGACCAGGAAGTCCCTAAGGATTTAAAATTAGAGGCACATCCCTTTCCTGAGATCTTGGAGTCATCATGGAGAGTTCTCTGAAGACGCCCACGCAGTGCGCCACAGCCGCCAAAAAAGCAAACAGGATGTTGGGAATCATTAAAAAAGGGATAGAGAATAAGACAGAAAATATCTTATTGCCGGCATATAAATCCATGGTACGCCCACATCTGGAATACTGCGTACAGATGTGGTCACCTCATCTCAAAAAAGATATACTGGCATTAGAAAAGGTTCAGAGAAGGGCAACTAAAATGATGAGGGGGTTGGAACGGGGTCCCATATGAGGAGAGATTAAAGAGACTGGGACTTTTCAGCTTGGAAAAGAGGCGACTAAGGGGGGATAGGATAGAGGTCTATAAAATCATGAGTGATGTGGAGAAAGTGAATAAGGAAAAGTTATTTACTTGTTCCCATCACATAAGAACTAGGGGCAAATGAAATGAATGGGCAGCAGGTTTAAAACAAATAAAAGGAAGTTCTTCCTCACACAGCACACAGTCAACCTGTGGAACTCCTTGCCTGAGGAGGTTGCGAAGGCTAGGACTAGAACAGGGTTTAAAAGAGAACTAGCTAAATTCATGGAGGTTAAGTCCATTAATGGCTATTAGCCAGGCTGGGTAAGGAATGGCGTCCCTAGTGTCTGTTTGTCAGAGGGTGGAGATGGATGGCAGGAGAGAGATCGCTTGACCGTTACCTGTTCGGTTCACTCCCTCTGGGGCACTTGGCACTGGCCAGTGTCGGCAGACGGGGTATTGGGTTGGATGGACCTTTGGTCTGACCCAGTCTGGCTGTTCTTATGTTCCTCATATGGCAATAACACCAGGCAGGCCCAGAGAGCATCAGGCCCCCAGGAAGAGATGGAGCCAGGGACAATTTCCCCATGAAGAGCTTACAATGCAATGTGCTGATCCTGCAACCACGCTCAGACGGGAGTCCCTGGCCCTCCTGCATTGACCCCTGCCCTCGGAAGGAGGGCTACCCCCTCCCCACCCATGGATCTAATCCCAGGCTAGAACCTCTGACTCATGCTCATGACCCTACTCAGTCTGTATTAGCTGGGGGCTGAGAGAGGCTAACTAAGAATGGCAGAGAGGGGAGGGAGGAAGAACATGAAAGGGAGGCTGTGTTGATTAGTGGCTAGAGCATGGTCGTAGGACACCCCTAAGTTTTATTCCTGGTGCTGCCGCTGGCCTGCTCAGCAAGTCACGGCTCTGTTCTGGGCCTCAGTCACCCCATCTGTAAAATGGGCGCTAAAAGGCTGAAATCCTTCATCACTGGTTTTCAGCTCTTTGGATGAGAAGGGCTACAAATGAGATACTGTTTATTATTCTTTTGCCTCCCTGCCCCCCCTTGGGCCCCTGGGAAACCTAGATTCAGCCTTCAGCTGGCAAGTTCTGTGCTGCCATGACACGTGTGGGCCTGTGGGGGCGTTCTGAGTTCAGAGCCATCCCAAGGGAGTAGCTCGGGGACTCGCCGGTGGCTCATCTGTGAAATGAGTTGGGGAGGTCTCAATCCCATTCCCAGTGGGCAGAGCCAAATCCGCCCTCCTGACTGCCACTCACGGCCCCCAGGCTGGCCAGCTACAGTAGAGACTGAGGGCCATGTGGGCCATGAGCATGACCTCTGCCTTTGGCCTCAAGCCTGCAGATGGTGCCTCGGACTTGGGGGGCAGTGGGCAGTGGTGTGCAGAGCCTATTTGGCCAGTGCCCCTGCAGTACCCACGCTGGGAATGGGAAGAGCCCTCCTGCCGAGCAGCACTAGCCCTCCTCCCCTGAAGATTTGCCCTGTCTAAGGGGAGCGAAGGACGTGGGCTGGAGGCCCACAAGTGTCATGAGTCAGCTGGCCTCAGCCTCTGCCATAACAGGCCCGTCTTAAACTATGCCATGCTGCAGCAGGCTTCAAGCAGGGGTCTGGTTATAAATCTGACAATGGAGGGGACAGAAGAGGGGTCTGGCAATGGAGGGGGAAAGAGGAGGGAGGACCTCGCCCCCCCCATTGCCAGACCTCCCCCTTTGCCCCCTTCCACTGCCACACCTCCCTCTCTGTCCCCTCCATTGCCAGACCTCTCTCTCTCTGTCCCCTCCATTGCCAGACCTCCCCCTTTGCCCCCTTCCACTGCCACACCTCCCTCTGTGCCCCCCTCCATTGCCAGACCTCCCCCTTTGCCCCCTTCCACTGCCACACCTCCCTCTCTGCCCCCCTCCATTGCCAGACCTCCCCCTTTGCCCCCTTCCACTGCCACACCTCCCTCTCTGTCCCCTCCATTGCCAGACCTCTCTCTCTCTGTCCCCTCCATTGCCAGACCTCCCCCTTTGCCCCCTTCCACTGCCACACCTCCCTCTCTGCCCCCCTCCATTGCCAGACCTCCCCCTCCACCGCCAGACCTCCCCTCTGCCCCCCTCCACTATCAGATTTCTGCCGATGGGGCCCTGAACCAGCAAAAGTGGGTTTGGAGCCGGCTCCGGAGACAGATGAGACGTGAGCAGGGGTCAGAGGAGACAGATTCCTCCAGCACAGAGCCAGGGGCCAGGTCCAAACACCTGGTGTCTGGCTACCTGCCACAAAGGGCGCGGCCGCAGCCCAGTGCCGAATCGAGAGCAGCGCAGGGCTGTCAGACAGCAGGAGCTCATGGGTCCCTTCCATTGCTGTACCAGCCCCCCAGCCCTGGCACTTGCCTGGGAACCCGGGTGCAGGGAAGGAGAGCGGCCCGGGGGGCTGTTGAGAGAAACGTGAGGGACCGTGAGGGCAGAGAGGAGGGACACAGAAGGAAACTGAGAGGGGCCTTTGTTTTCCAGTCTCTGCCTAGACTGTTAGGGCCTCATCCCGGAGCAAGGCTGGGTTGGGGTTAGCCGAGGGCTCCGGGCGACCCCAAGGGAATGCCCTGTTCTCCTGGACTTCAAAATCCTTCAGCTCTACCCCCAGCCTTTTAGATTATCCTCAACTCTGCCATAGCCCTGAGGGATGCTAGCCAGGGACCAGGACCCCACCGCGCCAGGCGCTGTACGGGCAGAACAAAGAGACGATCCTGCCCTGCGGGTACAAATGAGGACACTGAGGGAATCGGGGGGAGGGTCTATGGAAGGGGAAGCCTGGTTCAAAACCCAAAGGTGCTGGGTTAACACCCAATAAGTGAGCAGGGGCTGGGGTCTCATTCTCTGTTTGTGCTTGCCGAGCGTAACAGGCCCCTGGCCTTGGCTGGGACTGCACCGATCACCATGGGCTTTTCTCTCCCAGACATCTTGACTCAGACAGATCCCAGGGACTGCTCAGGGGTCCCTCGCCGTGGAGTGAAACCGAGCCAGCGCCCCCCCCCCCCCACCTGGGCCCGGGATAACCCTGCCAGCCTCTGGCGTGCACCTAATTGAATTTCACTTGACTATAAATCTTTCTGTTAAATGTAATTGAAAAAAACACACCTTTGGAATCATCCCATTAACCCACCATCCTCTTTATTAGAGTCATTAAGCCCTGCTAAAGTTAGAGCCGGTCGCATAGGCTGGAATGCTGCATAATCCCAGCCAGGCAAACAAACTCGGAGCAAAACTAATTACATTGGGAACAGCTGTGGTAATAATCCTAATTCAACCCACTTGGTGCCTGCATTCCAGAGACTCGGGCCACTGAGGGAGGGGAGATGCGCAGGGCGCACAGCACCAGCCAACCTGGAGAGTCGGCTGGATTTGAATCTCTGTGGCCGTGGGCTCCCCGCAGAGGAGTTGGGGTCACTCACCGCACACCCGTGGGGCAAAGTCTTGCTGGGCTACCCGTGCCTGTTGATCAGCTTTGATGGCAATTTGGTTGGTCGGTCCACATGTCGGCAGAGAAATCAACATGCAGATCTAACCCTTTCCCGCCTCCTGTCATCTGACGAGCATGGCTGAGGTGAGGGGGCACACGCGGCCCTGAGACAGTCACTGCTCCGAAAAACTTCCACCCTAAACAGACACGGGAGGAAACTGAGGCACAGAGAGATGGAACATGCCCAAGGTCACCCAGCCAATCAGTGTCAGAACTGAGACTGGAACCCAGGCAAATCTATGGAGCCCACACACCTACTGGGGTTCACTGTCCCACGCAGTGGCACTTAGACCACGTACAGCAAGTGAGAAGAAGGGAGCTCTACAGCCAAAGTTGAGCGCCAGCTGGTTTTATAGCTCAAGCTGTAGCGACTCCTGCACCGAGGTCCCAGGTTTGAACCAGCCTGGTGGTGGTTACATCAACAACAGGAAATTACTTTGAAATAACGTATTTTGGAAGGTCTTGCTTTGAAATAAAAACTCCTGAAATAACCATTTCGAAATAAGCGTTTTTCCTCGTCACAAGCAGGCGCGGAGATAACAAGCTTGGCAGTGTGGACGCTCGCCTTGTTATTTTGAAATAACTCCCCTGCAGGGGCCACATTGAGCCTGGCAGCGAACGGATGCGGCTCCCATCGGGGCTGGCACCCACTTAGAGCAGCGCTGATTGGGGCAATTGCTCTGCACCACAGCCTGAGAGCAGCCGGCTCTCGAGACGCCAGCACTGCGTGTTCTCACCGCCGGGTCCCCAGAAAGATTCGCTCTCTCCCAAGAAGCCCGAGGAGATGTCCGGTTCCCCTCCCCTTCGTCAGCAGCACTGACAGATGGCTCAGGACACAGTCCCCGGCGTCAGTTTGGGCAGATGGCTCCCACGGGCGCCGCTCCAGGAGTCCAGGGGATGAAATTCCATCAATGGAGGTGGACGTGTCGGTGTGGAAGGTAACCCTGAGCCTGGGGCAGCTCACAGAGGGCCAGCGGGTGGCACTGCCCCTCCCCCCGAACCCGGGGAGCCAGGGGAGAGAGAGTGGTACCCGCTGCGCTCACCTGTTGCAAAGTGGAACAAACGTGTTGGTTGCCGTGGTGACAGTGGGGGGGTTGGCTTCGGGGTCAGACACGCCACAGGTGGGCCAACGCCGGCCCAGAGGGCGTCAATTGCTCCTGGAAGTGGAGGGAGTCTGGTGGTTTAACCCGGAGCATCCTCCCCGCACGCCCCTGGCCCACGTGAGCAGCGATGCTCCAAGGGCTCAGCCACGGGCTGTGGGCACCTGGGAGACTGGCCTTGAATTCTGGAGGCTGCTTCCCCTGCCAGCATACTTTGCTCTTCGCTGCAGGGTGTCTCTCCCCCCAGCTATTCCAACCACAGGCTCCCTGCCACCCAGCTCTGCCAATCCCTGTCCCAACCCTCAGCCCCGCACAGCCAGACCTGCTGGTGCCCCTCAATCCTGCCAGTCCAGACCTTCCGTTCCCCATTATCCCAACCCTGGGCGCACGCCCCCAGACACACACCCTGCTCTGCTCAGCCTACCCCCAGCTCCTTCATGCTCCAGTTGGGGCCCTAGGCCTGCCGGGCAGTTGCTCACTGCGGCACGTTGTGCGGTAGCGTGGCTGAGTCGAGACCGTCCAACTCATCTCACTTATGACTTCAAATCCCTCCCTAGGACCGAGGCCTCCAGAACAATCTAGCACAGCAAACCCCCCATCCCCTCCGCACGTGCCCCCAGCGTGCCAGCCACACCCTTACACAGCTATTGCTGGGGAGTCCCCGTGCGGTAAGACGACATGCGGAGGGGCCGGCAGGCTGGGTGAATTGCCAGATGGGCCCCGGAGGTGCAAAGCGGCCAGTCCTGTGTGAGGTCTAAATGGAACAGCTGAGAATGGCCGTTCCCCGGCTTTGTTTGTGGGGCTGCATCTTAATTTCCACACCAGTTTCAACAAACCAACCCAACCTCCCTTGTCACAGCTACGCAACCTGGCCTCGAGGAGTGGGGTTTATTGCTTCGTGCGTGTGCTTGTGTGTGTGCACACACGTGTGGGTGGGCGCGTGTGCCAGCTCCGGGGCACTTCATTTGCACAAGCGGCATCAAAGATTGTTAAAAAAAAAGTGGGGGGGGGGAGGCGCGCGGCGGTGGGAAATAAAAACGGTTATTTGCATTGTTGGAAAATACCGTGGGGAGCATTTGCTACCAACGTAGAGTGGAGCTTTTTATTAAAGTTGCCAAAAATTTGTGTTAGCTAATGGCTTCTTAATTCTGTCTAAAATGAGAGAAGGAAAATTATGCTATTCATCTTGTATTGGTTCGAAATCACATCTGACAACTAATCGATCATACTGTGGAACATTAACTCTTTGGATCGGGGCCCAACTTGCTCGCTCGCTCTCCATCTCGCTCGCTCTTGGCGTTCATTTAACTGCTTTACTGCTGGTATGTGACAATAGCTCCCAGAATTGTGTGTGTTGGTGGGGGGGGGGGGCGCAGGGTGTGTTGAATTATTTGCCTTTCTCCCATTTGTAGCTGGCTTGGTTCGTTTCGTTGCAATTCTTCCCCACCGCCTGCGACACCCTGGTTTCTAAACCCACGGCCGGGCTTGCCAGCGCTTTGAGGGGTGACCTTCACTTGACCTTGCTCCCGCCCACCCCGCCACAAGATGCTGATAGGGTCTGATCTTCTGCTGTCCTGCCCCTCCGGCCCCGTGCGTGGCTCCCCTGCCATTGGGCCTTCGCTTACCCTCATCCTGCTGCTTGTGGGGTCATTTACACCAGTGCAAAGGGGGCTCTAAATGGGAGCATTTCACGCCAGCTTGGGATGACCAGATGTCCTGCTATTAGGGGCCTTGTCATATATACCCCCCCCAAAAGTCCCATTTTTTCACATGTGCTCTCTGGGCTCTTTTGCCCTGGTTCCAAAGATGCCAGAAGCTGCAGAGCAACTGACACTCCTGCCCCTTAGTGGCAACTTTTTTCTCTCTCAAGAGTTTGCTGGATAAAAACCAAAAGGCTAAATTTTTCAAGGCCAAGCACAGGAGGCCATCACATCGGGCCAGGAGGGGGGGAGGTTTGGGGGTGAAGGTGTCAGATGGGGACTCATGGAACCTGGATTCAGCCCCCTGTAGGACAGACTCTGCGTGTAACCCTGCACATGCGTGTAACCCTGCACGTCATGTCGCCTTCCTCCCCGTCCCTGCGTCCCCATCCAGAACATGGCATGTGCAGTTACCCTGCGCCTGTCCACAGCCAAGGACGCTGGGGCGTGGGGTGCAAAGTAGAGCCCTAAGGAACGGGCCTGAGATGCATCGGCATGGATTGGCTGAATTGGTGCCTTGTTAATTTCCTGCTGCAATTTCTCAGAAGCTGGGGGGCAGGGGAGAGGGGAGAAGCTGGTGGCATTTTGGGGGGGGGGCACTTTCTCTCCAATTTGAAATTGCAGCTGAAATGTCAGTCCCAACGTCGAAAATGAACTGGGGAACAAAACGGGCCCGACTCGATCTGCTTTTCCTGCGGCTAGCAAACGTCCAAACCGCCAAGGGTGGCCAAACGTTTCATCGGGAAAGTGGAAAACGTCTTTTGTGTATGCACTGCAGCTTTCCCCATGCAAGGAGGGCCGGGAGTCCGGTGGGCTCCTTCGGGATGTGGGCTTCTTTTAGAGGAGGAGGGAAGTTTGAGCAGGCTCGGGGCTGCATGGCAGACCTTCAAGAGACATACAGAGAGCCCCAAATCCGCGGGGGGCGTACATCGAGCTGCCTCCCCCTGAGCAAAGACACTTGCCGCGACGTACACCGCCTGGAATCATTTCTCCCCTCCGCGTTGACTGGCCGATGGGGCAGAAGAGGTGACAAGAGGCAAGGGTCCCTTCAAGGCCTACATAGAGCGAAGGGCAAAGCATCTGTGTGGCTACAGAGCTGGGTAACCAGGCCAGGCGCCGGAGTCCGGAGTCCTTGTCCCTTCCTGCAGGAGTCCCCTGCCCCAAGCTTGCCGAGGGGGCAGAGGCGGCAGAACATGCACCCAAGCTCCTTCGCTTCCGCCTCCCCCCCCCCCCCCAGCCTTGCAAAGCTATCGGAAAAATCAGGGGCCTTACGCTGCCTTCAGAGCTGACCACCCGGAAGCCCAGAGGCCAAAGTTAATGCAAGAGCAGTTCGCAAGTGACTGGAGCGCGCAGATGGAACCATATGTTGGATCAACACAAGACATCTAGGGCCCGTCTACACTGCCGAGGAGATCGGCGCGGCCGCTGGTTCGAACGAGCGGGTCTAGGGAAGGCAGCTCATTTGAACAGAGAGGGGCGCTCCGGTCGGTGCTGGCAGTCCTGCTTCCATGAGAAGCTAGGGAAGAGGGAAGAGCGTTCTCCCTTCGACTTCCTGCCGCGTGGACGGCACCAAACGTCGAGTGAAGCTACTTCGACTTCAGCCACCCAATTAACGCAGCTGAAGTTGTGTCTCTGAATTCGGCCTTGTCCCCTCGTGTAGACGTACCCCTAGAGCACACGGCTCGCTCTGGAGCAGATCCTTCCAATCCCTCGGCTCCAGGGGGAACAAGGGCCCTGGGTGGGGGGCCCTACACCACATTCGCTGGCACCCCACCCTCTTATAGCGAGGGGGGGTTGTTGTGAGATATGGCCCCAAACTGCAACCCCTGGACATGGGAGGGAACCACTTCACATCTGGGGGGTGGCCCCCTCCAGCCCCCGTGCCCTTTCCCCGCCCTCTCGACAGCCCTAGCTGTGGGGGATGCTGGAGGGGCATCAGCTGGGCAGGGAGTGGGAGGGGGCGTTGCTTGGCAGGGGGCGCCGCACATGTCCGCACCTCGAATCCCTTCACCTCTGGCTCCCAGGACGCCCCCGAAGAGCCCGGCAGCGCTGGCTCTGGCTACCCCCCTTAGGGACGCAGAGAGCCGAGCCCCAGCTGGGAGCTACTGAGAGCCCCCTTCTCCCCTGAAAAGCTGCCCCCCCCACGCGCTTCACCCCAACTCGGGGGGGGGGGCGTTGCCGGCCGCTGCCTGAGCAGATGCATCGAGCCCACGTCTGTGTTGTGACTTGGCAGCGCCCGTGAACTTCCCAGCTCCCGGCAGGTGAAGAGCAAAGACCCTCCCCGCACCCCCCCCGTGTTTCTGATGGCGGAGCTCGCAGCCCCCAGCCTGCGGCCCCGAGAGCCCCCTCCATTGTTCGGCCGGCCCTGGGGAGCGTGTGCCGGCAGTGGGGCCCACTTGCCACCAGGTGGCTTCGCAGACACAGCCAGACTCCGGGGAGGCGGATGTGGCTGGGGATCCGGGCGACGTGCGGGGGGTGGGGACTGGCTGGGCTAGTCAGCTGAGTGGGGGCCTGGCTCCTGGCCAGCTGCAGATGCTTTGTAAAGCCGTTCTGGTCCAGGCCTCGGCTCCCCCCCACTCCTGACCCGGCTTCCACCTCTGGCCTGACCTTGGGGGGGATGTAAAGGGCGATTGGTTCCTGAGGCTGCCGGACTCCGTCACCAGCTCCCGGCCGTCGGACCGGGTCGCCGGCTCCCCCTGCGCCTGTGCTGCAGGGGCACCAGGCTGTGCCCACGGAGAGGGCCGGGTTCCCCCTTTCTGCTGGGGGCAGGAATTCCGGGCTCCCGCCGCTGCGGCGCATCCGGGGAGTTTGTGCGGAGGATGGGGTAGAGTCCGGCCTTCCCCCCGCACGGCGTCACTCGCGGCTCCAGCCGCCGCCCGGCGGTTCTGTTCCTCTCCCTCCTCAGCTGAGTCTCCACCCTTCCTCCTCCGCCATTTCGCACCCTCCACCCTCCAAAGCCAGCAGGCACGGAGGGGACCGTTCACCCGCTGCTGGTGCGCACCTTGGGCCTGCCCACGCCCCAGCAGCCTCCTGCTCCGGTACCCGCTGCTCCAGCCTCCCAACCTCCCAGCCAGGACACTGTCAGTCCTGCCTCCTTCTGAGGGAAACTGAGGCCAACAGACTCACAGGCTGGCGCCGTCGTGCCGGCGCATCAGCCCAACTTCCGGCTTTGGGGGCGCTCCAGGCCAGTGCAGGGACCCCGGCCGAAGCAGACTTGTCCGTTCAGACCGTCTGCTGCATCCTCGGGCTGCCTCCTGCCTCCACACCGCTTGGCCTCTCGGTCTCCTCCCAGGCTGCCTCTTCTGCAGAGCCCCCAAGGGGACTCACACTAGTTAGAGGGAACCAAAGGCCCCACCCCAGGCCTGCCGGCTCCAAGGAGGGTCAAACGTTGAGGAGTCTCTAGTTGGGCCTTCCTCCTAGGGCCACTGGTGCACTGGGCTCTTCCCCTAGCTCCTGCCCCCAGGCTGGACGCCTGGCCCCGGTGTGACGGGGTGGGGGGACTGGGGCGCTCATTAACCCCGTCCTGCTCAGGGCAAGGGTTCTGAGCCCCATCACTCAAGGCCACAGTTAATGTCACAGCTTGAGCAGCATTTCCGCTGCGACGCCAGCGAGACAAATGGAGGGTCCGGGGGAGGGGAGGTGTCTCACCCGCCTGAGTCATCGTCCCCGGCTGTCTGCGGACTCAGGAAGGCCGCACGGCAGGCGATTTGACCTGGGAAAGTTTCCTTCCCAATCCCAAGAGCTAGAAACTTGACAAGAAGCGGAGAATTGTCCCAGCCCGTTGCGCAGGGCCCAGAACTCTCCCCGCAGCCCAGATCCAACCTGCAGGAGGCACACATAGAATCATAGAATCATAGGACTGGAAGGGACCTCGAGAGGTCATCGAGTCCAGCCCCCCGCCCTCAAGGCAGGACCAAGCTCCGTCTACACCATCCCTGACAGATGTCTATCTAACCTATTAGATTATAACTAAACCCATTTAGTTATAGGCCCCGTAAGGTACGAATATGGCCCCATGAGCCTCACAGCCCCGACAGGCAGGGCAGGGATATTGTACAGAGCGGGCCCAGAGACTGACCCAGACCACACAAGAAGCCTGTAAAGGGCATTGAATCGAATGAAGCTAAGTTATGGCTCTAACCACTAGCCCATCCTTCCTCGGTGGCACCCCATCCTGAGAGGGGCTCAGCGCCCCCAACCTTTTAGTTAACGACCAAACTCCTGACCCTAGCGTGGCGTGGAAACTGCCGCCTCTCTGCGGCTGCCTGCCAAGCCCCTCGTCCTTTGGGCTTCCCGGCTCTGCTTCCTTCGAGCCGGTGTCCCTGGCACGGTCTGGTTGGGTTCCCCGGCTGCAGGGCTGTTCGGCTTCATCTCGCTCTGCCCCCTGGATCACACCCCAGAGATGGGCGCGTTGGGGCAGAAATGAGAGTGAAGTCGCACGCGGCCAAACCGTCCCGTTTTTCTCTCGGCTCTGGCTCTCGTCAGCCTGCTCCAGGCTGGAGGGAGGGCAGGGCCTTGGAGGAAAGGCGATGCTTGCTTGGCCCAAAGGGGCTCTGCTGTGAGCCGGGGGGGGGAGGCGTGCAGCTGTGCAGGCTGGGTTGTTGTGCCCCCCCCGAAAGCGACGCAATCCCACCTCTCCTAGTAGCTCTGCCGTCACACCTGTGCCCAGCCTTTCCCACGCTGCACCGCCCCCCCTTCCCAGCATCCCGACTCTCGTGGGCCCATCTCCATCCCCGCGCCCGCAAGAGAACCCCGACTCCTGGTCCTCCCACCTCCAGCTGCTAGACCTCATCTCCTCCCCAGAGTCGGCTGGAGTCTAACCCCCCACACCTGGTCTCCACAGCTCTAACCACTAGGCAGCTGAGTCACAAGCCCCTGCCCAGCCAGAGAGCCCCCCGCGGAGCTGTAACCTGCCCCCGAGAGCCGGCAGCCCTCTGGCTGTTCGAACAGGGCTTTACAGACTCTGCGAGAAGCTGTAAGCACAACCCTTGAACAGCAGCAGCCCACTCACAGGAGCTGGGGGTCAGCCCGTGTTGGTTCCGGGCTCAGATGGGATGGAGCGGGTGCCTCGGGGTCCAAGCTGGTGCCTCTGTATGGGGCGGTTTCACTGTCAGCTGGGCCCGTTGAGCTGGCCAGGGCGTTGGAGCCGATGTGGTCACTTCCCGGGCCGGGTGGGATCAGAACCGGGCCAGCAGGGCTAGTGCACAATTACAGCGCTGAGCGGACTCGGGCCTCATAGCTCCAGCCCGCCGGACACGGCGTCACCCAGGCCCGCGCCTCCTTCGGAGCCGTCCGGCGTCTCATAAGAAACCCCCCGGGAGGGCCCGCGAGCTCCGGGTCTCTGGAGGAGGACAGCGCCTCTGGGGGCCCTGCCCCGCCCCACTCCCCACCAGGGTCAGCCAGGACAGCAACAGGAACAGACACTCCAGCCTTCGGGCCTGTTGCCCCACCCGGCCTTCCTGTCTTAGATCCAGCCCTGCCATGGGCATGTCAGGCCAGCCGCTTGGCCCCTGACCCCCGTGAGAGAGAGAGGGAGGCCTCAGCTGCTCCAGTGCAGGCCTAGACACCCCTGCGCCCCTCAGCTGGTGCGGCCCCCCCCCCAGGGTCAGTTAGAGCCCTCGGGCAGGACTCCATCTCCCTCCCCCACAGCCGTGTTGGCGCGTTGGCGCTGCAGGGAAAGTGGGAGCAGATCGGAGCCACTGCTTGGTCTCGTCACTGGTGGCACGAGAGCTGGTTCTGAGCTGGCCAGGGAGCAAGGTCTGGGCACCACATGAAGCCATTTGGCCATTGTAGGACCAGCAAGGGGCTCCGCTTCTCTTGGCCAAAGGGAAATTGTGTCAGATCATCCCTCCACTCTTCCCCATACACGCACCTTCCTCCATCCCTCCATCCCTCCCCATGCACACGCCTCCCTCCATCCCTCCCCATGCACACGCCTCCCTCCATCCCTCCCCATGCACACGCCTCCCTCCATCCCTCCATCCCTCCCCATGCACACGCCTCCCTCCATCCCTCCCCATGCACACGCCTCCCTCCATCCCTCCATCCCTCCCCATGCACACGCCTCCCTCCATCCCTCCCCATGCACACGCCTCCCTCCATCCCTCCCCATGCACACTCCTCCCTCCATCCCTCCCCATGCACACTCCTCCCTCCATCCCTCCCCATGCACACTCCTCCCTCCATCCCTCCATCCCTCCCCATGCACACTCCTCCCTCCATCCCTCCATCCCTCCCCATGCACACTCCTCCCTCCACCCCTCCCCATGCACACTCCTCCCTCCATCCCTCCATCCCTCCCCATGCACACTCCTCCCTCCATCCCTCCATCCCTCCCCATGCACACTCCTCCCTCCATCCCTCCATCCCTCCCCATGCACACTCCTCCCTCCATCCCTCCCCATGCACACTCCTCCCTCCATCCCTCCATCCCTCCCCATGCACACTCCTCCCTCCATCCCTCCACCCCTCTCCATGCACACTCCTCCCTCCATCCCTCCCCATGCACACTCCTCCCTCCATCCCTCCATCCCTCCCCATGCACACTCCTCCCTCCATCCCTCCATCCCTCTCCATGCACACTCCTCCCTCCATCCCTCCCCATGCACACTCCTCCCTCCATCCCTCCATCCCTCCCCATGCACACTCCTCCCTCCATCCCTCCATCCCTCCCCATGCACACTCCTCCCTCCATCCCTCCACCCCTCCCCATGCACACTCCTCCCTCCATTCCTCCATCCCTCCCCATGCACACTCCTCCCTCCATCCCTCCATCCCTCCCCATGCACACTCCTCCCTCCATCCCTCCATCCCTCCCCATGCACACTCCTCCCTCCACCCCTCCCCATGCACACTCCTCCCTCCATCCCTCCATCCCTCCCCATGCACACTCCTCCCTCCATCCCTCCCCATGCACACTCCTCCCTCCATCCCTCCATCCCTCCCCATGCACACTCCTCCCTCCATCCCTCCACCCCTCTCCATGCACACTCCTCCCTCCATCCCTCCCCATGCACACTCCTCCCTCCATCCCTCCATCCCTCCCCATGCACACTCCTCCCTCCATCCCTCCATCCCTCCCCATGCACACTCCTCCCTCCATCCCTCCATTCTTCCCCATGCACACTCCTCCCTCCATCCCTCCACCCCTCCCCATGCACACTCCTCCCTCCATCCCTCCATTCTTCCCCATGCACACTCCTCCCTCCATTCTTACCCATGCACACTCCTCCCTCCATCCCTCCCCATGCACACTTCTCCCTCCATCCCTCCATCCCTTCCCATGCACACTCGTCCCTCCATCCCTCCACCCCTCCCCATGCACACTCCTACCTCCATCCCTCCATCCCTCCCCATGCACACTCCTCCCTCCATCCCTCCACCCCTCCCCATGCACACTCCTCCCTCCATCCCTCCACCCCTCCCCATGCACACTCCTCCCTCCATCCCTCCATCCCTCCCCATGCACACTCCTCCCTCCATCCCTCCACCCCTCCCCATGCACACTCCTCCCTCCATCCCTCCATCCCTCCCCATGCACACTCCTCCCTCCATCCCTCCACCCCTCCCCATGCACACTCCTCCCTCCATCCCTCCCCATGCACACTCCTACCTCCATCCCTCCATCCCTCCCCATGCACACTCCTCCCTCCATCCCTCCATCCCTCCCCATGCACACTCCTCCATCCATCCATCCATTCATATATGCATTGCTCTATCCCTCCCTCCCCATCCACTCTTCTCTGTCCATTCATCCACCATGTATGGACTACTCTATCCATCCATTCCTCTATCCATCCATTCATCCAACCATGTATACATTACTCTATCCAGCCAGACATCCACATAGCTACTCTTCCATCCATCCCCATACATATGCCTCCATCCATTAATCCATCCCCATACACACTCATTTATCCACCCACACACTTCCATCCATCCATCCATTCCCATCCATACTCCCTCCCTCCATCTATTCATTCATCCAACCAACCAACCAACCACACATGCACTATTCCATCGATTCATCGATCCATCCTTCCATCCACATATGCACTATTCCATCCATTGATATTTCCATTGATCCATTCATCCACAAACCTACTGCTCCCCACATTCCCATACTTATCTATCCATCCATCCCCATAAGCACTCCTCCATCCATCCATCCCCATAAGCACTCCTCCATCCATCTATCCACATAGGCATTTCTCCATTCATCCATCCATCCCCATAAGCACTCCTCCATCCATCTATCCACATAGGCATTGCTCCATTCATCCATCCATCCTTCCAACCCCATACACACTAATAAACCCAGCCAGCCAGCCCCATACACATGCACTGTTCCGTCCATCCCTCCATTCACAGAAACACTTTTTCATCTATCCACTCATTCCCATACACATCTAGCAATCCAGCCCTCCATCCACATCACCCCTCCCTCCCCACGTACATCATCTCTCTCCCTAACTGTCCACCCCCAGACACAGCGTCTAATTTCATCTCTCTCTTGCACGTCTCACCACGGTATTCCGGTGCCACGTGCACTGACAAAAACCCGTCTGGAGAAGGCCCCACGTTCCCCACTGCCTCCTCGCTGCAGATGCTGTGCAGATGGAGGGCCAGGTCCCTGGGCCAGCCACAGCTGTTCCAGTGCGGTGCTAGGAGATGGCCCATAACCAGCCAAGCCAAAGAGCCATTCTGGCCTGCTGGGTCAGGAAGGCGTCTAGGGACCACCCAGAGCTTATAGGCCGAGTATCAGTGAATCTCATTGCAAGGGCCTTTCCCCCATGCCGCTGCCTCAGGCTCTGCATTCATACCTCCCACTTAAGAAAGCAACGAAACATCTCCATCCCCCTACCACACTCCCTCCTCTCCATCTCCATTGGCGCCTGCCTGCTCTCATGCCTCCCACCCCATCCCCACCCATGCCGAGTGGTCACCCCAGCCCCACCAGGCCACGCTCTGGAGCCTTGTGCCGGGGCAGGGCTGTGCCGCTTTCCCAGATGCCGCTCGCCCCCTGTTTTCCTCTGCAGCCAGGCCCCCACTGTGTGCTAGCAGCGAAAGGAATCAATCACCGTAATGAAGCTGCAACCTGCCATGCGTGGCGGCTCGCCGCAGGGGCACCAAGGAGAGGAAACCGGTGCCAAGTCCTCCAGACGGTTCAGAGATTCCGGGTCCGGTGCTTGCGTGAGCTGGGCTGGGCCGGAGCAGGAGGGTCCTGAGGGCTGGGTTTGTCCCAACGCGACTGCACCCCGGCAGCATTCACTTGGCATCAGAATCGGGGGGCCCAGGTCCAATCTCTCTCCTCCCTGGTTTCCCCTCATCGGCTCAGGAAGCTCCAAGATGGCAGACGGGCCCAGGGATTGGCTGCCAGGCTGGATTCTGGGCCCGTGCAGCGTCAGAGACCTTCCCGTTGCCTGGCCGAAGGGGGGGCCAGGCTGGGACTGACGGGGGCGTGGTGGGTCTGCTGTTGGCAACGTTCCTACCCCTCCCCCAGAACTCACCCCTTAAGTTACAGCCCAGTTCAGCCAGTAGGGACGGCTCCCTTTGCCATTGACCCACAGGGTGCTCCCCCGGTGGGCAGGCTGGGCAGGGTGAGGGGGAGATCCACCCTGCCATGGCTCGGGAACCCCGCCCAGCATCCAACACCCCCACCGCCCTGCCTCAGAGCAACCAACAGCCAGCACAGCCTCATCCCAGTGCCTCCCCCATCCCCTAGTGCCTCCACCAGCACTGGGACACCTCTGCGCATCACCACCACGTCAAGAGCATCAACCCAACACCTCCATCACCCCGTCCACCTGACACCTCCACCATCACCATCCCCCAACACCGCCATTACACTGACACCTTCACTTATGACCATATCAACACCGTCACCCAATACCTCTACCATCCCCCAACACCGCCATTACACTGACACCTTCACTTATGACCATCATATCAACACCGTCACCCAATACCTCTACCATCCCCCAACACCGCCATTACACTGACACCTTCACTTATGACCATCATATCAACACCGTCACCCAATACCTCTACCATCCCCCAACACCACCATTACACTGACACCTTCACTTATGACCATCATATCAACACCGTCACCCAATACCTCTCCCATCCCCCAACACCACCATTACACTGACACTTTCACTTATGACATCACATCAACGCCATCGCCCAATACCTCTACCATCCCCCAACACCACCATTACACTGACACCTTCACTTATGACCATCATATCAACGCCATCGCCCAATACCTCTACCGTCCCCCAACACCGCCATTACACTGACACCTTCACTTATGAACAACATATCAACGCCATCGCCCAATACCTCTCCCATCCCGCAACACTGCCATTACACTGACACCTTCACTTATGACCATCATATCAACACCGTCACCCAATACCTCTACCGTCCCCCAACACCGCCATTACACTGACACCTTCACTTATGACCATCATATTAACACCATCGCCCAATACCTCTACCATCCCCCAACACCACCATTACACTGACACCTTCACTTATGACCATCATATCAACGCCATCGCCCAATACCTCTACCGTCCCCCAACACCGCCATTACACTGACACCTTCACTTATGACCATCATATTAACACCATCGTCCAATACCTCTACCATCCCCTAACACCACCATTACACTGACACCTTCACTTATGACCATCACATCAACACCATCGCCCAATACCTCTACCATCCCCCAACACCACCATTACACTGACACCTTCACTTATGACCATCATATCAGCGCCATCGCCCAATACCTCTACCATCCCCCAACACCACCATTACACTGACACCTTCACTTATGACCATCATATCAACACCGTCACCCAATACCTCTCCCATCCCCCAACACCACCATTACACTACACCTTCATTTATGACATCACATCAACACCATCACCCAACACCCCCCCAATCACTACTCCCCAGTGCTTCCAGCAGCACAGTGATATCTCCACCATCACCTCGACATCTCCACTATCACCATTGTACCAAAACCTTTATCTGCCATCACTGTCATCTTAGCAGCTCCATCATCACCATCCCCCCAATACCATCACACTGACACCTCTGTCCATCACCATAACAACACCCATCACCCCTATTATCACAACACTTCCAACATTGCCATCACACCAACACCTCTACCATCACCATCACCCCAGCATCTCCACCATCATCCCACCTCTACCACCATCACACTGACACCCTCACTCCAAATCCAGCACCACCACCAACAGCTCCACCTTCAATCCGCCACCACCCTCTCCTTCGGGTTCCCCTACGCTGTCACCCGTAGCTTGACGCCCACCACCCCAGTCCCTCCTGCCTTGCCTTTCAGTGCCATACGAGCCGGTGGGGCGGGCCTGGAAAGGGGCCATGGCTCCGCTCTCCACGGTGCCATGTGTGCCAGCTCTACGGCAGGACGAGCCACCAAGCTTCTGGAGCCAGCTTCCCGGCTGCCTGGGCTCCCTGCTCTAGAAGTGACATGCTGCCTGCTCCTTCCGACCGGAATGGGCTCCCCCTGCACCGGCACTGGAGCAAGGTACCGGAGCTGTTCCATCCGGCCTCCACATCCCTAGGCCCAAAAAGCAGCAGCAGAAAGCTTAGCCGGCTGGAACGAGCCCTGGAGTCCAATCTGCTTCCAGCACGTTTCCGATCTAGTTACCTTCTCCCTTGAAACCCTTCCTCCCCCTGGGGTCGGCCTCTCGATGGCCAAGCACGGCAGCGTCTGCCCCCCCGGCTGCTGATCACCCCCATCCTACTGCCACTGAGAGCCACCCTGCTCCACTGGGCGAGAGCCAGCAGCTTCCTTAGGGGAGCCACAAAAGAGCATAGTTCCTGTCCGGGCTGGTAGGAGCCATTCTGAGCTGGTCCCAGCTGGGAGTCACCTCTCTGGCCTGGGCTGGTAGGAGGGAATCTGAGCCAACCCTCTCCAGAGAGCTTAGATTCCTCATTGTTCGTCACATGGACAGATGCCTCAGTTTCCCTGTCTGTGCGAGGGGGATGGGCTATTTCCTTCTCCTCCCCCCTCCCCCCAGGGTATTAAGAAGATTAGGTAACATCCATGGAAAGGGGTTGTATTGCCGGGGGGGGGGGGGGGGGAGAAAGGGGAGTGGAATATTGCCTGGTGTGGGGTGTTGTAGTGGGGCAGTCCCCCTGCTCCAGGATAAAAAGGGTTAAAAACAGCCTTGGGAAAGGGCTGTTCCAGGAGCCAGTTAGAGTGAGGCTAGCGACAGCCAGTCAAGCTCTAAGTCATAGGATCATAGAACACTAGGACTGGAAGGGACCTTGAGAGTCATCGAGTCCAGTCCCCTGCCCTCACGGCAGGACCAAGCTCCGTCTACACCATCCCTGGCAGGTGTCTGTGTAACCTGCTCTTCAATATCTCCACTGATGGAGATTCCACAACCTCCCCAGGCAATTTATTCCAGTGCTCAACCACCCTGACAGGCAGGAAGTTTTTCCTAATGTCCAACCTCAACCTCCCTCACGGCAATTTAAGCCCCTTGCTTCTTGTCCTGTCCTCAGAGGCCAGGAGAACAATTTTTCTCCCTCCTCCTTGTAGCATCCTTTTAGATACTTGAAAACTGCTGTTGTGTCCCCTCTCCACCTTCTCTTTCCTAAACTAAACAAGCCCAATTCCTTCAGTCTTCCCTCATAGCTCACGTTCTCTAGACCTTTCATCATTTTTGTTGTTCTTCTCTGGACCCTCTCCAATTTCTCCACCTCTTTCCTGAAACGTGGTGCCCAGAACTGGACACAACGCTCCAACTGAGGCCTAATCAGCGCAGAGCAGAGTGGGAGAATGACGTCTCCTGTCTTGCTCACAACACGCCTGTGAATGCCTCCCAGAGTCATGTTTGCTTTTTTTGCAACAGTGTCACGCTGTTGACTCATATTTAGCTTGTGGTCCACTAGGACCCCTAGATCCCTTTCTGCCATACTCCTTCCTAGACAGTCACTTCCCATTCTGTGTGTGTGAAATGGATTGTTCTTTCCTAAGTGGAGCACTTTTCATTTGTTCTTATTAAACTTCACCCTGTTTACTAACCTCAGACCATTTTGAATGATGACCCAATCCTCCAAAGCAGTTACAACCCCTCCCAGCTTGGTGTCATCTGCACACTCAATAATTGTTCTCTCTATGCCAATATCTAAATCAGTGATGAAGATACTGAACAGAACCAGCCCCAAGACAGCAGTGTTGTCTTCAAGTCGTCATTGTCAAGTCCAAGTCGAGTCTCGAATCCCTAAAATCACTTTCAAGTCAAGTCCCAAGACGAGTCTCAAGTCTTAATTTTAAAAATGTCAAGTCACTTTTGTACAAGCCGTCAAGATCGGCATTTTTGGACAATTTTTTCACCAAGTCGATTTAACAAAATTAGCAAGTCTCAAGTCGAGTCTCAAGTCACAAACAATGAACCCGAGTCGAGTCTCAAGTCGAGTCACCTAGGTGACTTAAGTCGGACT
The DNA here is from genome assembly GCF_049634645.1 of Pelodiscus sinensis. Classification (NCBI taxonomy): domain Eukaryota; kingdom Metazoa; phylum Chordata; order Testudines; family Trionychidae; genus Pelodiscus; species Pelodiscus sinensis. The sequence goes on from NC_134739.1 coordinate 11,784,300, forward strand.
CGAGTTTAAGTCATGAGACTCGAGTCAACAGTTCTGCAAAATAGACCCCTGAGGAACCCCGCTTGTTATGCCCTTCCAGCAGGACTGTGATCCGTTAATAACTACTCTCTGAGAACAGTTATGCACCCACCTTATAGCAGCCCCATCTAAGTCGTATTTTCCTAGTTTCTTGAGAAGATCATGCAAGACCATATCAAATGCCTTACTAAAGTCTAGGTATCCCAGGTCCACTGCTTCTCCCTACAGCAGAAGGATTTGAACCCACAACTCCAATAACCCGGAAAAGCACCCTAACTGATGGGCCAGCCGCAAGGCTACTTTTCGCCCTGCGCTGGCTTTCGTTCTCCCTGGCTCTGACCACAAATTCCCTTGTGCCCTGAGAACTTTCCCAAGGAAGTTTTCATTGAAACCGAGACGTGTCCAGGAAAAGTTTTTGTTCTGATGCAAATGCGCAGGACGAAAAGCTCCCACCCGCCTGGAGCAGGGGGCGTGTTCCGAGCTCGGCGTGTGCTATTACGGACTTACATGGGCAGCTGGCAGCCCGTTGCACTAGGTGCTGCATAAACACATAAGCACCCATCAGCCTGAACAACTTACGGAGGGGGAGCACAGGCAGGTCCAGAACCCCAGTCTCCAGGCCTGTGCTACACTCGCAAGCCCCCTCATATTGAGATTGCCCTCTGGCTGGGACAGGAGCAAAGCCTCTGGGCGCCAACCTATGGGGGGCGCGCAGCGCGCCCGGCTCCCGGATCGTGGGCTGCAGCAGCCCCCAGCGGCCACCCTGCAGCGACTGCCCGGGCCGGGGGACACGTTAACCCCCACAGCGCCGGCCAGCAGCGCCCTTCCTCCCGCGGCTGCGGGGCCCTGCTCGGCCAGGTTCAGCCTGACCCGGGCGGCCCTGGGTTGTGCACCAGCGGCAGTAGCCGGGCTGAGCCAGCCTGGGCATGTGCATCCTGCCGCCGCCAGCTCTGCGTGCCCTCCCCCACGCACTGGCACGGGGGCGGGGCCATGCATGCCCCCTCCCCCAACCCGGGGCGCAATTAAACTGTCTGCCCGGGGTGCCGGAATGGCTCAGTCCGGCCCCGCCCTGTAGTGCGTCAAGCAGCGTGTCAGCTACTCCGATGCCCGGATGCCGAAGGGCAGCTGCCTGCAAAACGGAGCCCGCAAAGCAGAGGGGTGGTTTGTTAAAGCTCGAGGGCACCTGCAAATCCCAGGCTTACCCTGCCGAGGGCTCCGGGCCTGCCAGGGCTGTGCTGGCTGGCGCTGTGGGGGTTAACAGGGAGTTCCCTGGCTCCCGGGAGGCAAGCGACAGGTTTTAGTGTTTGCGGGATCAGCTGCCTCCGAGATTCTCGGCATGGTCTGTTCCCACGGAGGTCAGCGGGCTGGAGGCTCCTGCTGGACCAGGGCTGGTCTCTATCGGACATATCTACACGGCAATTCAACAACTGCGGCTCCCACCCAGCTGATTCAGGCTGCAGGGCTGTAAAGGTGCTATGCAGACGTTGCGGCTCCAGCTGCCACCCTATGAGGAGGGGGGCCCAGCCCGAGTCCTCATGTCTCCACCACAATCTGCAGCCCTACGAGCCAAGCCTGAGCCGGCTGACCTGGGCTAGCTGCAGCCGTGTCGTGGGTCTCCAGTGTAAGTCTCCCTCGCTCATGCGCCCTGTGGCCGTGCCCCACACCACTGAAGGACTGAGCCTCCTCCCTCTAGTAAACAATGCCCCTCTAGCACCAAAATCCTGAGATGGGGAGGCCAGGCCAGGCCCACAATAGTAAGTGAGTGCCTTCTGCTGCACACCCAGACTATCTCCCCCCAAAATAAGGCAGCTGTTCAAGGGACAGCCAGATTTGAACCAGCAGCTGTTTACATGCCACTAGAACAGTCTCACCCCACCTGTGACACTGCTACATACGACTTCTAGGAGACTTGCTCCACCAAAAGCCATTAAAACTCACCTGCAAGATCTGATCGAAAAGGGTGAAAGTGTTTTCTCTCTCCTATTTCTTTGGTACCTATGAAATTACCATCTAGGCCATGAGTTCCCAAACTGGGGGGCGTGCTGGGGGGACGTGAGGTGACCCAGTCCCCTCCCCCGTCAATCCCCTTCTCCCAAGTTTTGCTGCTATTTTTATGTTTCATCCCTGGTCAGTTCCTTTTTTTTCTCAACAAGTTTTTCTGCTATTTTGGGGGTGTGAGGATTTCTCAAAAATCAAAAAGGGGGCGTGATGCCGAAAAGTTTGGGAGCCGCTGCTCTAGACCCTCATGCTCCAGAGCACAAACCAACCTCTAAGCTAGTGGGTCAGGAAGAAACTTTTTTCACTGAGACGTCGTGTGGCGCTTGTAGACTAAGGGTGTGTCTGCACTGCCACCCTTCTTCAAACTAGGGTGGCTAATGTAGGCATTCGAACTTGCAAATGAAGCCCGGGATTTAAATATCCCGGGCTTTATTTGCATGTTCCCGGGCGCCGCCATTTTTAAATGCCCAGTAGTTCGGACTCCCTGACCGCGGCTACACGTGTCACGGGCTAGGTAGTTCCAATTAAAGCTCCTAATTCGAACTACTGTTACTCCTCCTGCAATGAGGAGTAACGGTAGTTCCAATTAGGAGCTTTAATTGGAACTACCTAGTCTGTGCCGCGTGTAGCTGTGGGCAGGGAGTCCGAACTGTGGGGCATTTAAAAATGGCGGCGCCCGGGAACATGCAATTAAAGCCCGGGATATTTAAATCCCAGGCTTCATTTGCAAGTTTGAATGCCTACATTAGCCACCCTAGTTTGAACGAGGGTGGCAGTGTAAAGATACTCTAACAGATTTATTGGAGCATAAGTTTTCGTGGTCAAAGACTCACTTTGTCAGATGCATGTGATAAAGTGGGTCTTTGCCCACAAATGCTTATGTTCCAATAAATCTGTTAGTCTATAAGGGTATGTCTACACTACCCCGCTAGTTCGAACTAGGAGGGTAATGTAGGCATACCGCACTTGCAAATGAAGCCTGGGATTTGAATTTCCCAGGCTTCATTTGCATAAGCGGGGAGCCGCCATTTTTAAAACCCCGCCGGTTCGAACCCCGTGCAGCGTGGCTACACGGGGCACGAACTAGGTAGTTCGAACTAGGCTTCCTAGTTCGAACTACCGTTACTCCTCATTCCACGAGGAGTAACGGTAGTTCGAACTAGGAAGCCTAGTTCGAACTACCTAGTTCGTGCCCCGTGTAGCCGCGCTGCACGGGGTTCGAACCGGCGGGGTTTTAAAAATGGCGGCTCCCCGCTTATGCAAATGAAGCCCGGGAAATTCAAATCCCAGGCTTCATTTGCAAGTGCGGTATGCCTACATTACCCTCCTAGTTCGAACTAGCGGGGTAGTGTAGACATACCCTCTGGTGCCACAGGGCTTCTTGTTGTTTATGCAGATTCAAACTAACACGGCTTCCCCCCGATACTTCTTTCATTGACTGGTTCTTCAATCACAGTGCATCTACACTGCACCCTTACCTCGAAATAAAGTGCTATTCCGAAATGTCCCTTAACGCTCATGGAGCAAGGGTTACAGGGACGCCGGAACAATGCACCCATTATTTAGAAATTTATTTTGAAATAACGGGTTGCTTTAAAGACACAGAATAGCTACTTCAGGGTACTTCCGGTATCCCGAAATAGCGCCGCCGTGTAGACATCGCCTATCTGTTCACTTCCAAGAGCCAGCTCTCTAGTCAGGGAAGGTTGGCCAAAGAACAGGATGCTCTAGGATCAACTCTCAGTTCCCCTTAACTCTGATCTCATCGACAGCCCCCAGCTTCAAGAACATCTCATGGTGGATGTGGGGGGGGGGGGGATGCACACACACACACACACACACACACACACACACACACACACATGCACACGCGCATACACACACACACACACACACACACACACACTCCTTCCATCTCCATCCATGCCCATGGAATTGCTGAAGAGGGGAGGGTGTGTTTGTGGTGGGGAGGGTTGGGATATTGTTAGCTTTTGACTGGGTCCCTTCTGTGCATTCGCGCTCATTTAAAATTCCGATTTCAACCAAAGCGCCTCTTTAAATTTCCGCATTAGCATGCCGTTTGTATGTTAGGCCAAGATGCTGGGGACGCGTTTGGCAGGAAGCACCCTCCGACAGCTTTTGCCAGCAATAAAACAACACATGAATAAAAGAAAGTCAGTCGCCCTGGCACACGAGCGCAAGGTAGCTTTGTACTCGGGGAGGATCTAAGAGCGGGGCCAGGGGGGTGGTGCGCTGGGGGCTCGGCGCTGGGGGGGTTCAGGTCCCCATTGGCACCGTGCGGTGGAATGCAGGGGTCCTGCTGGGGCCCGAGAGCAGAGCACGGTGCATTTGCAAGGGGCAGTTTGAGGGGTTTGATTATCAAAGGGAAGGTCTCTCGCTCGCACACTCCCCCTTAGCCCAGCCCCCCACTCCCCTCCCCTCTCCCCCTTGGGTGATATCTTCCTTCTTGGAAGGGACAGATGTCTCCTTTGATGAGGACATGAGGATTTGGCTGGGATCCTGTGCAGCCCAACTTCATTAATGGGCTTCCACTGAGCGGGGGAACAGGTGGGGTCAGAGCGTGCTCAATTCTCCACAGAGTGTCTTTGCGCATAAAATACGGCGCGCGGGCTGGTTCTGACAGACCGAAGGACGGGGAGGAAGCTGCCTCACTCCTCCTGGGCGGGGGCGGGGGGCGGTGGTGCTCTCTCGCACGCGCAGAGACGCCGCTCGGTTACTGATCGCCCGTGGTGCAGCTGTGGGCGTGCATCTTGCCCCACAGCTGGGCGCACCCACGGCGCCAGGCCTCCGCGCTGCCCAGCCCTGGAGTGGGTGACAGAGTGGCCAGATAGCCTCCGCTCTCCTGCACGGGTTTGCCCAAGACGGATCCAGTTAGGCCTCTGTTGATTAGAGGCCTGGGGCGATAGGACAGGACAGGGCTTAGTTCTGCTGGGCCAGCCAGGACACACTGCCCCTGTGAGAAGGGGAGGAAGGTGCATCTTGCACTCCTGCGTACCCGCCCCAAGGAGACAGGTTCCTGGGCTGAAATGGCATCAGATGTGCTTGCCCAATCCCCGCCGATACTGAGAAGGATCCTTGTTCATCTGCTCAGTAACATCTCGCCATGATACCCTGTCTGCTACTGCCTGGCCAGTCCAGCTGGCCCTGATTCCTAGCTCCCTTCTCCCACCTCCTGGCAAACATGCACTGGGCTATTTGTCCCCCCCCATTCCAAAAAAAAGATTCCATGCTCCCAGGTTATTAACACCTGCTTGGCTTTCCTCAGCACCCACGAGAAGCTTGGAGCCATGCAGGCCCATTCGTGCACTGAGCCTCCCAAGACTGCTATCTGGCGTTATTCCAGGTGAGGAAACTGAGGCACGGATGTTAAGTGACATGCCCAAGGTTATCAGAAAGAGAGGAAGAGCGGAGAAAAGAACCCAAAAGGCCCATGACCCTCTCCTCTTGATGATGAGCTGCAAGGGGCAGGCTGGTCGGAGGCACCAGCTCTGCTGTCCAGACCTTGGGAGGCTGCCACGTTCGATGCTGTGGTTTCCTTGTGGAAGGCTACTGGGACCATACAAGGGACGTGGCAGGTTTGGAAGCGCCGGTGGAGGGGCTGAGGAAGTGCTGTGATCACATGCACCAGGGCTTTGCGCTAGACCAGGGGTAGCCAACCCATTGAACGAAGAGCCAAAACAGCGGTGGAAAAAATGGGAAGAGCCGCACCAGAATTGTTGAGCAGAAAAAAGGCCAAGGGGGGGATGGGCACAGGGGCAGCCCCTTCCCTCGAGCGCGGGGGAGGGGGAACTTGCCTTTGGATTCACTCGAGCCGCTTCTGACATGCAAGATTTGCACCCTCCCGCTGCCAGACCCGTAACGCTGGGCTCCCCCCTAGCACGCCCCACCCCACCCTGGGCAGATCCTTTCTGCAATAAACTCCCCCATCAGGAGCCTCCCAAGAAACTCCCAAGCCCCTGAGCCCAGGCCTGCCCCAGATTTAGGGCCCCCGTGTGCGGCCCATGGGCACCTCTGATTTGGCCTTGAATGGCCAGGGCAGAGCGGGGCGAGGGAAGCAGGCGGGGTGCGGAACCTGCCCCCTCCATGACAGGGCCACTGCTACCCAGGCCTCAAATTCTCATAGCATGTTTCCCGGAGCCCAAGGGCTTGGGGCTGATGCCTTCCCCGACTCCAGCCAGCTCCAGCAGCATTGAAGCCCTGCTGATCCCCATCAGCCCCAGCTCCCAGGCCAGCCCCACTGCTGTTCTAGCCCTGGGCTCTGCCTCCAGCCACGCCTGAGCCTTCAGTCCTGACCTGCATCCTCCGCTGCTCGTCCAGTCCCTCTCTGCCAAAGTCCCTCTCTGCCCCTGGGTTTCCCTGCCCCTCTCTTGCAGCCCCACTCCTGGCTGTGGGACGCCCCTGGCTTAGATCCCATCACGTTTGCTTCCAGTGTTTACCCTCCCAGCCCCTCTGTGGGTAGGGTTGCCAGATGGCTTAACCAAAAATACCGAACCCCCGCCCCCTGCAAAAAAAAAAAAAAACTGGGGAAAAAATTCTCTCAAGAAAAAAAAAGGGGGAGACCAAAGTTGTTGAGGGAAAAAAAAAGCGCTGTGCCTTTAAATGTCCCCACCAGAAACGTCCGAGGGAAACAGGAAATACCGAACATTTTACATGTCTGGTATTTTCTGGGTTTTTTTACCTGATGGGGGACGCAAATACCAGACTATCCGGGTGAATACCGGACACCCGACAACCCTATCTGTAGGGAAGGGCAGGGCTTTTACTCCCACTGCCCAGAGGCGGTGTTGCGGCCCAGGGAGGTGAAGCGACGCACCTGCGGCCACTGGGGAAGCCAGATGCTTTGACCAAAAATACCGGACACACTTGACAGTCCATCACAATCGACATTCCATCTGATTTAGAAAATACCCGACAGTTCTATTGTCTCAATTTGTTTCCCAGACAGAAAGCTCCAATACTGGAATACCCGGTTCAAAACCGAACACCTGGCAACCCTAGCGGCCACGACAAAAGTCCAGCCCAGCAGGTCCTTCAACCCACCTCTCTAACCACTACACCCTCCTTCCTCCACTACTGCAGCTCGGTGCTTCTCTCGTGCAAAGATGGAGCACGGCCTTAGCCGGAACAGCGGGGACTTGGCCTTTGACCCAAGCCAGAACTGGACACCGTGACTCCCGTGAGGAGAACCCTGAGCTCCCTTTTCTGTCTGAGGCTGCACAGGCTGCACCAGGCCGGGTTTACCTGCCCTCATGCCACCTGCCCTGCCCAATGTGCTCCTGTGGTTTCCAGCTTCATCACCCAGAGTCACGTGACGGTTTCATCCAAAGCAAAGGGAAAAGCCCCCCAAGTACCAGTAACCGGCCCCCAGGCCCACTGCCCCCAATGCCAAGAGCAAGTGAGAAACACGGAGCGGGGGTTGCTAAGCAACAGGTCTCCACGGAGCACTGTCGGAAGAGGCGACGTGATGCCCTCCTGGCGCGAGGTGCTTTTGGACCAGTTGCTCAGGATCACCAGCGCCACTGGTCTGAATCCAAGGCCAAAGGGACGGAGGGTTTGAACCAGCAGTGGGGCTGGGCTGACATTTCTCATGGGTTTCCCCTCCCCCACCCCAACAGGGTCCAACATAATTACAAGAATTTGCTCTTTTCTATCCCCTTCCAGCGGAGTCACCGAGCACTTTGCAAGCACGCCATGACGGGGAAGTTTGACTGTGACCCTACATTTTACCCATGGGGAAACTGAGGCACAGTGAGGCTAAGCCACTGGCTGCAAAGTTCCACTGCCAATCTGAGCCACAAACCCCAGATCCCTGCCTCCCACTCCTCCTTGCTGGCTAACCTGTCTCAGAAAAGATCTAGCCGAAAGAGAGGAGGGTTGGCAACAGGTGATAAAATTGGCTAGCGGTTTGGGGAGATTTTTGCATGAAGAGGGGCTGGAAGCATTGGGGTCATTTCAACGGCAGACTTGTTAAAGGTCTACGAAATAATGATCATCACTGAAAGGTTAAAAATAATCTTTCCATTTTCAAAATGAAAATCCTGCTTTCTCCGTATTTTCATTTCTCTCAACTCCTTCGGTGGCAAAATGAGGGGAGAAAGTGGACGGCGGAAAGAGAAAGAAAAATCCAGGAGAGAAAATGCAGAGAATGTCAAACATTTTTCCTGGGAAAGTTGGAGAAAGTGAATTTTTAAAAGGAACTGCACAACACATGCTCGCTAATCATGGGCCACCCCCTTGAGAAGTAGCCTGCAAACCTCATTGCCCCTAGAGATCATTGGGTTTAGGATGACTCCCAACACTTACGAAGACGCAGATCATCCACAGTCACATTAGAGAGGAGGAAAAGCATTTTTTTAAGGAGATATAAACACTAGTATCAGCAAAAGGAGTTACTGACAAGAGTTGTCGGAAAACTTCTCCTATGGGCAAATTATTCCATAACTGACCACTAGGGCAGTTTCTTGCCCCTTCATCTGAAGCAACTGATGCTGGACATAGCAAGGAATGGAATAAAAAGATGGAGCATAGCTCCTCATCGCAGTGGCTGCACCCTGGCCCTCTCTTGGAGGCAGATACTTGGCCCCCAAGGAACGATAACAATGGGACAAGTTGGCTCTTCCAGATCAAAATCCTGCTTTTCAGATCAGATGGATGATTGGGATGGGCAGATTATAGGTAGTTGTTGCCACTTCTTCTGACACCAGTATCCCACTGCTGACACCAACCTTGCCCCTCTGCCCTGCAGTAGCAGTTGCCTTGCAAGTCAGGTGCCTCTGCTGAGGGCCTTACAAGTCTGCTTTCCCAGAGGAGAAATGAATGTCATGGAGTCGGGTTCCTGGATTCAGTGATGCCACAGAGCATAGACAATCCTTGCTCCTAAGGATCTCGGACCAGTGCCAGCGCTCCATTCCCAAGAAGCAGTTATTTGCTCCAATCTGAGCTCGAGGCAGGGTGCAAACTCTCCTGTTCCTTGTACGGCTCCCAAAGCCGCCTCTGCACCCAGCCCCAAACGTTCAATCCTCCCCAGCACGTCTTCGCAAGAGTCAAAGCTTGCTCGCCTGCCAAGGAACTGCGTGCAGCAGCGCCCTCTGCGGTCAGCCCCAGCAATGTGCAGGTACACAGCCCAGGGCACATCACAGGCTCAGGATGTGCTGGAGTCACTCATGGCTCCACCCCAAATCCTACTGTAGACCCTTTAGTTTCCAGGACCAGTTTTGCTCAGCCCGGTCTCACAGGGGCATTTGGGGAGGGGGATCTGAGCCCTCCCCAGAGCGAGACCAGCAGAGCAGGCCGGCTCCAACGCCTTGCAGACCAGACACATGTAAACACCTACTTCTTGGTAGCAGGAAAGTCCAAACAGAAGGCCAAGCTGGCTGAGAAAACAAGCACTTCCTTTAACTGCAATGGCATGTGCTCCTGGCATTTTGGGGGCCCACTAGTGGCCATTCTAACTACAGGGCTTCTTCATAAAGTGGGGGGAGAACTCAGAACGGCCACATCCAGCTGCCCAAGCAAAAGGAGAATCCCTACTAACAGTGTGCAGTGTGGGGGCTATGACACAATCCATCCGTGCCACTCTTGCCCCATAGGGGGTAGCAGTGCACACTCCAGCCCTTCTGCTTTTTCCCCCAGGAGGCGTCACCACGAGGCCACTTGGGAAGCGGCTCGTGGGAGATTCCCAGGGGTTCAGAGCCTACAACCACTGTCCCTGGAAGCTTGGCAGGTGCCATCCAGGGTGCTCGATTGATTTACAGCAGCGGAGGATTTAGCCCAGGGCCCAAAGAGCCCCCGTGCTCAGGCTCAGCTGAAGCAGCGGGTGAGCAGCTGTTCGGCCAGTGGGCTGGCACCCTGGCATGGCACAGGGCAGCCCTGCTCTGGTCTCAATTCCCTGGTCTCAATTGCCTAGACCCCCCCCCATGCCCTCCCGCTCCTTCCAGCCAGAGCAGTGATGCTGCAGGGGGGAGGGGGCGTTCACTGGAGGGGAAGGAGAGGAGAGCGGCTGTAAAGGGGATTGGTGAACATCTGGCCCGATCTGGAGTGACTCTTGGTTGAGAGCCAGGAGGAGGAACCATCCTCAGATGCTTTGGTGGGGAGCGGGGGGGAGAGGAACCACAGGGCCTGTACGAATACGAACCAGACTGAGGAGAAGAGGCCATGGGGAGATGCCCAGTGGAGTGGGGAAAGGGGGGGGAGGTTAATGGGGGTGGGGAAGAGAGGAAGCTTCCAAGCGAGAGCCAAGTCACCTGGACTTCGGAAGGGACAAAACTTGGGCACTTGGAACCTCCCAGCCCCTGCCGAGGGCTTCAAGCCAGGACTTAGCCAACCCCAGGAGCGCCCGTGGCTGAGCCCGGCCTGGCAGGATCAGCCCATCCCAGTTTAGGGCGGCAGGGAGAGATTAACGGGGCTGGGGGGACGGGGAATGGATAGGAAACTCCCCCTCCCTCCTCCCCAGCTGTCGCATCACCACTGCCAAGCTGGACGGGGGCAGCAGCCGGAGCTGTTTTCCAGGGAGCACTGGTGGGGGGGGCGCCTGGACGCCTGGGTTCCAGTCCAGGCCCTCGAATGGGGAACGACACCGGGGCTAAAGGCTTTCTGCCCCTTCCTGAGCCTGGTGCAGCGCCGCCTTGGGAAGCCTGAGGGGGCACGGAGATGAGGTTCTGTTTTTCAGCGCTTCCCCTGCAGTGTACAACACAGATCGTCTCCCCCTCTCCCCCCGCGGCCCCCAAGTGCCCATCGCCTGGGTATCCAGGCCAGGCCGCCCTCTGCGCGCAGCCAGTCGAGAGGAATAACTCGAGACAGCAGGTTCTAATTTGGCTGCCAACGAGTTTTGCCCCCGTGCGCCGCGCCAGACGCTGCCCAAACCTGGCCAATTAACCGGCCTAAGGGAGAGGAGGTTCAAAGTTCCTCAGAACATGCTCCCCCCCCCCCCGCCTCGACCCCTCCCCCATCCGCCAGCTGCCTCCCCTTCCCGTTTAACCCCTTGCCTTTCCCCACCCACCCACCACCCCGGGCGGGGGGGCCGCCACGGATTCCAACGCCAGGAGGATCCCTCATCTCTGACCTCGGGTACACCTCAAGGCAGGGCCCTTCCAGACAGCAGAACGAGAGCTCTGCTGCACACAGGCCCCAGGCTGGGCCCTCTCTCGCTCCTCAGGGGCCGGGGCTGCAGAAGGAGGGGACGAGTCACCCCTTTCTAGCAGCCCCCTGCTCCCAAGCCCGCAGCCGAACCCCCCTTACCCTGTCCACCTCTAGCTGGGCGAATGAAGATATAGAATATTACCGTATGTCAGGAATAAATGACTGCCACAGAGGTGTCTAATCTGTTTTTCTAATATGACCACAAGCAGAGAGTTAGTGGAATTAGGACGACAGCTGCTGTGGGTTTTTTTTTTCCCCTCCCCTCCCTCTGTCTCTCTCTCTCTCTCTCCTCCTCAGCGCTCCACACGCCGATAGAAATAGTGCCCTCCACTCTATTCCTCTTCATCTTCCTCCATTCGGCGCTTTTTCCGCAGGCTGTTCTGCCAACGCTGGCTGTCGCTGGCGTCACACCTTACTGCTTTTAAAGATTGCTCCGCAGAGAACTGGGGAAATGGCAATTCTGTGTTGATGCCGGCTGGCAGCAGTTGGGAGCAGGGGAAAGTGAAGAAAAGTTGGAACCGGTGCCAAGTTTTCCCTCGGGAGAGATGGGGGGGGGGGGGAGAGAAGAGAGAGACACACACACTGAGAGGACACACACACGCACACACACACAAGACACAGATGATGGCTTCTGTATGTTAGACGCCCATGAATTTATAAGCTCTTTTGAAATCCACCAAGACTCTAAGCATGTGCCAACACAAGACATGGAGATGTATGTTGCAGAGTGTATGCCTGCCTCTGTGTGTATGTGTGTGTGTGTATGTATATGTTCCTTTTTTTTTTTTTTTTGGATAGCAGTAGAATGCAGTATGCAAATGAGATGGTTATTACCGCAATGTTCGTCAAGCTGAGCTGAGAAGACATTAATAGCCTGATGAATATGCATGTGAATTTGTTAATTAAGTTAATTATTCTGCTGAAAATGCATTCGTCTTCCAAGGACATTTTCCCAATGATTTTTACATGCTTCAGTCATTAGTCATGCTATATTTTATCAGGGAAATGAGTTTGCTTAAGTTGTAAAGAAAAAGAAAAGAACGTAAAAAAAAGGAGAGGTGGGGGAATGAAAAGACAAAAAGAAAGAACAAAAGTTGAGAAATGCAGGATTTATTACCAGAAAAAAAGTTTGGAGAAGTCTTTGTGGTTCACAAACAAACCCAGGGCTTTTTGTACGGTGGTGGACTAGGGGATATCCTACTTAGAAAAAAATTACAGTCTTTTTCTTTCTCTCTCTCGCTCTTTCTTTTTTTTCTTTTTTCCTTTTTTTTTTTTTTTGATGACAAACTTTTTTTTTCCGGTGCCAAATTTCCAACACATTAATTAATTGTTGTAGCCAATTAACTGTAGTTGTGCAAATGAGTTTAGCACTAATTACCATGCAGTGCTTGTAATCACATAAAAAACTTGCTGAGAGACAGAGAAGAAAGAAAGAAAGAAAGAAAGAAAGAAAGAAAGAAAGAAAGAAAGAAAGAAAGAAAGAAAGAAAGAAAGAAAGAAAGAAAGAAAGAAAGAAAGAAAGAAAGAAAGAAAGGCAATGCACTTAAAGGACCAGTGCCTCGATTTCACCCCACGCCTCGCCACAAGAGCAGAGCTAAAGGGAAGATTCCTGGATGACTGAGTAGCAGCAGAGAACATGCATGAGCTGCCTTTTGTCTCCTAAATGCTGGTGGGATTTTAAGATGACGACTCAAACTCCAGCCGCGACGATTAAATCAAGTCATCTCCTCTTTACATAATATTTCTGTTGTTCTTTTAATTCTACCGCTCGGCAAGGAATTAAAGCCAGTAGCCCCCAGTAGAAACGGAGATAAGCGGCCTTTTAAAAAGACCTTTTCTGAACAGATCAGAGGCGATTCGGATCCTTCCTTTTACTCCTGCCCCCCAGTCCTGAGAGGCTGGGCGGGGTTGTGTTGCTCGCTGAGAGGCGAATTTCGCACCTGTGCAAGTCGACCGTGCGCCGTGGAAATATGGGATGACCCGGGCAGTTGCTGCGCAGGCTTCCTGCTCTGATGCACACTCAGGGCCTCTGCTCAAATCCAGAGCAACTCCAAGGCCTGTTACGACTCGCCTGCTGGGTTTGTGCTTTACAGTAGCACCTCGAGGTTGCCAGGAAAGATCCTGCCGGCCAGACACAGTAGGGGGCTGTCCCTGGCCCCCGGAGAGCTTCCGGTCTATATAGACAAAGGGACGGTGATGAGAAAACTGAGACTCGACGTGATGGAGTTTTGCTTCAGAGACAAGAATCCTGCCCCCAGAAACCTAGTTACCTGCAAGCCAGGCCAGCACCCTACCTACAAACCCACCTTTCTCCTCACGGATTGCTCCCTTGTGGAATACTCCCAGGGCACCACAAAGGCATGGGCACGGGTGGCAGGTAATGGAGGCAAGGGAAGGCTGGAGCCGTGCCGTGTGGCTCCCCAGAGGCCACCACACAGCAGCCCGGGCCCTCAGTTGGGGTTGGCCGGGGGGGCGGTTGTGAAGGGGCGTGGTCTCAGGGGAATGGGTTTGGCTCTGGGCAGAAGGGGCGGAGCTTCGGCTGCCTTCCCCCGCTGGGCCTTCACCCGCTGCCCACGGGCATGGGACTGTCCCCAGTGGGTTGCTGTTGACCAGGGTTGCATTTCAAACCCATAGCCACGAGGTGAGCGCTGCTGTACCTCACTCCCACTAGCCTAGCCAGCTCGCCTCTCTTTGCTCCATAAACAAGGGCAGCGCTGAAGTTCCGTCTCCTCCCGCCTGGGGCCGAGCAAGACCTATTCCTCGCGCCTTCCCACTCCCGGCAAGGCAGCCCAGTCCAGCTCCCAGCCACTTCCGATGGACTCGGCACGGGCCGCATGGTGGGCAAGATCCAAACACCGGAGTAGCTGTCACAGAGAGCCCGGCGAGTCAGCGAGGGCCTAGGGCTCGGTAAGAGCAGGAAGAGGATGCTGTAGCGGACTTGTGGTTGAAGGACCAAAGCCACAGCAGGGAGCAGGAGGCCAAAGGAGCGGCAAAGCGAAGCACAGAAGAGCGTAGGGAGTGAGAGCCAGTGACTTTGTTACTCCGCTTATAGCAACGCTCCCACCTCAGGCTGGCACCCGACACGATGGAGCATCACTCCTGGGGTGGGCAGGGCCAAGAACAACAGGTTGCGAGACACCAACACGGAGCTCTTCACAGCACCCGCTGACCTGCCAGCGCTTCCGCGTGAGCCAGGCACGCCGACCCCCGCCAGCCATGGGCAGGGCGGGCAGGGTTCCAGCCCCCTCTTCCCCAAAAGATTTTGCCCAGTCAGACCAACTGGGGGCCAGGGCACATGCATAGGGGGGAGCACAGCACGCAAGCCAGAGCAGCCAAGTGGCATCCGCTACAGAGTCCGACTCCCACATGAAACCAGTTAGTTGGTCCGAGTCCTCGTGGCAGAAGAGCCACCAGATGGCTGAGTGGCCTCTAGAGATGTCCGGAACAAGGGGGTGCTACTGCCAGAGGGGCATCAGCGAATCAATACGGGGGGAGCCTGAAGAGCGCTGGCAGAGCCGGCCGGCCCCAGAACTGGACTAGCAGAGGGGCTGCACATGGGGCGTGAGGGGAGAAGTCACTCGCGAGCCCGTCGGGTGGGCGGACGCTGAGGAAGGGGAGTTCCAAGTCATGTCAATTCTGCAGACGGCTGGTGCTCCCTGAACTTGTCTGGGTTTCCCGGGGCTTAACTCCGCCCACAGAGCTGAGAAAAAGAGGCGGAGCTAAGTCGCTGGTAGGGGAAGCTTCCTGCTTTGCCTGCTCCATTGCCTCTCTCAGGACCAGACGGATCCTGGCCAACCGGAAATGGCCCGTGCACATGGGAGGCTCCCCGTGACTGACTGAAGGATGAAACAGGACATTTCCAGCCACTCTTCAGACGACGTTTCTCTGAGTGCAACTTTGCCCTGCCCTGGGAGAAAATGTCCATCCCCACACGCCAGCCTGCTCTGGGATTTCTCAGATTGATATAAACTGCAGTTAGCCAGTTATTACCGCTCTGCTGGTATCTCAGAGAGGGGCAGGCTGAGGCCAGGTCTACAGTAAAAGGAAACATTGACCCGAGATATGCAACTCCAGCTATTACATAATGACGTAGCTGGAATCGATGTGCCTTGTTTTGAGTTTCCCCGACGTCCCCACAGCGGGAGGCCAACCAGAGCAACCATTCCTATTGGCTTCCTTTACTCCTTGCAAAACAAGGAGTACCGGCCACCGGTGGAGGCGCCTTCTGAGTTCAATTTAGCGAGTCTGAACTAGACTCGCTAAATCAAACTCCGGAAGAGCGATTGCGGCAGCATCAACCTTCCATTTACCGAAGACGTGGCCTGAGCCCACTTGTGCCCAGCACCACAGGGACAAGCCCCGCCCAAACAACTGACAATCTGCACAGGCAAGGGAAAGACCTTCATCCATCTTATAGATGAGGACGCAGGGATAGAGAGAATAAGGGAGTTGTTGAGGGTCACACAAAGCCCTTTGGCAGAACCGGGACAAGAACCAGGCTCTCTCAAGTCCCTACCCCATACTTTTAACCACACACCACTCCCTCCTGAGCTTATTTTATTGCAACAAGTCTCCCTTACACCTTTGCCAGCCTCCCCCATGCCCAGGGACTGGCTTGAATCTGACCCAGGGTCTAGTCATGTCAACTGGAAAGCAACATCACAGCCTGTGGGAATGCGTGTGTTGGGACTCAGGCTAATTATTCGTGGCTGGGAGTTGACCTCACAAGAAACCAGGATCCCAAACAGCCCTTCTTGGTTTCAGCAAAGGAGCTAAGGACCAAAGGGGCAAGGAGAGGCCGCTCCCCTTCCATGGCTTGGAATGGGGAAGGCTCAACTTGGCCAAAAGTGAACGCTGGGGGCCAATGCTCCCCCTGCCAGGTGTTGAGCATTCAGCCATCCCAGCACTCTGAGACCCCGCCACATGCCCTAGGTGGCTGGCGCCACCAGGCATCACAGGATGGGGGCACTCGACTGACATTGCCCATGTAGAATCCACAGCAGGCTCCCTCCTATCTTTGAACACTCTGCTTCTAGCCGGAGAAAGCAGGTGAAATCAGTCTCGCGGCCCAAATGCAGGGGCAGCGCCCAGTTCTCCTGTCACCCGTCAGTGCACAGCTGCTGCGAGGCCACTCCGAGTCTAGAGAAGATGCCTGGGATGGGAGCAGTCCAGGTGGGTCTATTTTGCAGCCTTTTTTCAGAGAGGTGCACTTTAAAGGGGAGCTCCCTGTGTGGTTCAGAGAGGTGGGGGAAGAAAGCTTGTTTCTTCCTCCACTTCTTCCTCCCTAGAAAGCCCATGGAGGTCACCTCTGATCTTCCCTGGCTTTGCCGGAGAGCTGCTTGGAGGCCACTGGGATCAGGGCCGGGTGCTTTTTCGACCCTTCGTCGAAGGGGCGTAGAATCCTTCCCAAAGAGCATTTCCTCCCACGCGTGTCCCTGAGAAAGTCTGAATGAACATCACTTCCCTTCTCCCACAGGCTCTCTCCTGGGCTATTCATGGTGCCGTCTCTCGAGCATTTCTCCCGCTGTCCACGGAGTCTCCCAAGGGAGCCAGATCAGAGATGCTGCTCTGAAAACAAACAGAATGAAAGCACTTAAAAATATGTTCTGTGGTACACGTGCGCGCGCGCACACGCACACACACACACACACACCCTTGACTATGTAAGCTTTAATAAGGCCACCCATCACTTGGCCTTTGCTGCATTAGCTATTCAGTATAAAGGAAACTGTTTAGGGGAAAACGCTCTCTCGGCCAATCAGAAGCCATCAGCTTCTCATTCCAAGGGTGCATCATTCATTTGCAAGCTGCTCTTTCTGACCAATCAGATCCAGGGAAAACCACACAGCACCCTGCAGCCACGCCCCCAGATTTTCAAGCCCACTTTGAGCCTACCAGGGACCTCTTTGGCCCCCTGCTCTCTGATTGGCCGATGGCCTGCGTGCGACACGAAGCGCCACGAAGGGCAGACAATCCGGCTTTTGCATGTTGCAGGCAATGGCGTCAAGTGAGACTGAACAAGCATTTTTCAGATTTAAAAGGGGGGGGGGGGGCAGGGAACCATGACATGGAGCCACTTAGAGATAGTTGGTGGCGTCTTGCCAAAAACACAATATTGTCCGGCACATTTCTCAGTAGGATGGTCATAATAAATGGCCACGAGGCTCTGAGCCCTTCGGCCACTTTCTTAAGGTACACACATTGGTTATTCCAGGTAGGTCAGTGTCATCCCCTCCCCGCCCCCGGTACAGGTGGAGAAACTGAGTCCCCGGGCTGGGACTTGTTTGAGGCCACACAGCTAGTCTGTAGGAGAGCCAGGAACCAGCCCCAGCAATCTCAGTTAGAACAGGAAACGGGTGAGACGAGAGGCCTGCCTTCTGTTCCCAGTTCCGGGAGGGAAGTGTCCATCTAGTGCCCAGAGCAAGGTGAGGCTGGGAGCCGGTAAACTGCACTTTCCTACCAGGTGTGGAAACCGTGCAAGGCCTGACCCTTCCTCCCGACGGGAGGGTTATTCTGTGCTACGACTCTGAGTCCCTTGTGCGGGACGAACACAGGGCAGGTCTGGAGGAATCCAGAAGTCCCGTCTCCCCACCACCGACTGACGGATGATGAGCCGGTCGAGTGGGAAATGCAAATACACATTTATCAACCCCCAATGAATGGGCAGGAGATTTTCTGGCCTGTGCGAGGCAGGAGGTCAGACGAGATGTTTGGAATGGCCGAGCTGTACGTCACACACCCACCCACCCCAAGCTGAGCTCCCATCCACTGCTAACAGCACAGCCAGGTTTTTTCTCAGAGAATCAGAGAATCCCAGGGTTGGTGGAGATCTCAGGAGTCATCGAGTCCAGCCCCCTGCCCAAGGCCGGACCAACCCAACTCAATCATCCCAGCCAGGGCTTTGTCAAGCCGAGACTTAAAAATCTCTAGGGATGGAGATTCTACCCACTCTCTAAGGAACGCATCCCAGTGTTTCCCTACCCTCCCAGGGAAAGAGTTTTTCCTAATATCCCCCACTGCAACTTAAGCCTTGTTCTGCCATCCGCCGCCACTGAGAACAGCATCTCTCCATCCTCTCTGGAACCCCCCTTCAGGGAGCTGAAGGCTGCTCTCAAATCCCCCTTCAGTCTTCTGTAGACTAAACAAGCCCAAATCCCTCAGCCTCTCCTTGTAGGTCATGTGCTCCAGCCCCCTAATCATTTTGGTCGCCCTCCGCTGGACTTTCTCCACTGCATCCACATCTTCTTCATAAAGGGAGGCCCAGAAGTGGTCGCAATACTCCAGATGTGGCCTCCCCAGAGCCGAATAAAGGGGAATAATCACTTCTTTGGATCTGCTGGCAATGCTCCTCCTAATGCAGCCCAATTTGCTGCTAGCCTTCTTGGCTACAAGGGTGCCCTGTTGACTCCTATCCAGCTTCTCAGCCACTGGAATCCCCAGGGCCTTTTCTGCAGAACTGCTACTTAGCCAGTCAGTCCTCAGCCTGTAACAATGTTTGGGATTCTCCTGTCCCAAGTGCAGGACTCTACACTTGTCCTTATTGAACCTCATCACATTTCTTCTGGCCCAATCCTCCAATTTGTCTAGGTCACTCTGGATCTTATCCCTGCCCTCCAACGTGTCTACTTCTCCTCCTAGCTTAGTGTCATCCGCAAACTTGCTGAGGCTGCAATCCATCCCCTCGTCCAGGTCATTAATAAAGATGTTGAACAAAACCGGCCCTAGAACCGATCCTTGGGGGACTCCGCTTGACACCGACCGCCAACCAGACATCGAGCTGTTGATCACTACCCATTGGGCCCGACAATCTAGCCAGTTTTCGATCCACCTTACAGTCCATTTATCCAACAAGGAGTCCTGTGGCACCTTAGAAACGAACAGATTTATTAGGGCATGAGCTTTCATGGGCAAACTCCGCATTTCTAAGGTGCCAGAGGGCTCCTCCTTGTTTGTGCAGACACAGACTAACTTGGCTGCCCCCTGAGACTTTTCTCTGGCCAAGGTCTGTTCACACCACCAAGTTGGCACCATGTGGGCTGATTGCCTCAGTTTCCCCTTCTACCAGGATGCCTGGCTTTCCCGCCAGACATCCGGATGGGAGAGGGTTAAAGGGACAGGATGGGTAAGCTATAAATTTTGCATCCAAGAGTGGGGAGCGCGGAGCTGCGGGGGGAAGCTGGGAAAAAGCCAGTGGGCTGTCTCTAGGTAACAATAAACACGGCGAGCAAGGAGCAGCTGTTACGCTGACTCTCTCTGCATCACAATGCTGAAATAACGCTAATAAAGCACCCGCGCACACGCACTGGGTCACGGGGGGGAGAGGGGCGCACTGGACCTGGGGAGCCTGGATGACGGGCCAGGGGATGGCGAGCTGAGGTTGCTGTCCAGGCTGGGTGATAGCGTGGGCTGCGCAGCTGCTCTGGAGGGGGAAATGAGAATGGAGAATAATTCGCCCTGAAAAATACCACAAGGAGAGGTCAGAGGCCCTGATCCAGCAGGCGACAGAGCACAATGTCAGTGACGCTCTGGAGGGGGTCTCTGTTAGGCCCTCCTCGGCACCCCAGAATGGGAGCTGCTCAGTCACGAAAGGATTCAATCCTCGGACAGTTAGAGGAGCTGCACCCCCAGTTTACAGGTAGGAAATCAGAGCTCAGGGTCGACAGACACGTATCCACAGCGTCTGCGACTGAGCTAGGAAATGAACAGGCCTCAGTTGGAGTGTTGTGTCCAGTTCTGGGCTCCCTGTGTCAGGAAAGATGTGGAGACATTGGAGAAGGTCCAGAGAAGAGCAACACATTTGATGAAAGGTCTAGAGAACATGAGCTGTGGGGGAAGACTGAAGGAACTGGGCTTGTTTAGTTTAGAAAAGAGAAGACGGAGAGGGGACAGGATAGAGGTTTTCAGGTATATAAAAGGGTGTCACAAGGAAGAAGGAGAAAAATTGTTCTCCTGGGCCTCAAAGGATAGGACAAGAAGCAACGGGCTTAAATTGCAGCCAGGGACGTTTAGGTTGGACACCAGAGCCGGCCCACAACATTTTGGCACCTGAGGCGGGGAGCTCAAATGACGCCCCCATGCGCCCTCGCTTGGGCCAAAACTTTGAAAGGTCTCAATTCTGCCTTCTTCCTGTTCTTTGTGCCCTCCTTCCTCCGGCACAGCACTCCCCCATCTCTGTGCATCTAGAGCAGAGAGAATACAGATGCACCAGCAGCAGACACAATTTTCTACACTCTGGGTCCTAGTGGCGCCACCCCAGAGTCTGGCACCTGAGTTCGCCTCATGGTAAGGCCAGCTCTGTTGGGCATTAGGAAAAACTTCCTGTCAGGGTGGTTTAACAACTGGACTAAATTGCCTAGGGGGAGCTGTGGAATCTCCATCCCTGGCGATATTGAAGAGCAGGTTGGACACACAGCTGTCAGGGGTGATCGAGACGGTGCTTGGTCCTGCGTGAGGGCAGGGGACTGGACTTGACCTCTCAAGGTCCCTTCCCATTCTCGGACTCTATGAACCAAGGCCTGGGAGTTCCCAGTCTGGTACCTCGCCTACTAGGCCACTCACAAGACCAAGACCTTAAATTTAGACCTATCAGGCCCCGGTTAGGCCCACATTTGGATGTGTAGGCGCCTACAGGCAGCCACTTAGATGAATAGGCCCATCCTTCAATGTTATAGGTGCCTCTCTATCCCTGTACAACCATCAATAGGCACACAGGGAGATTTAACGTTCAGCACGGCGGCTCCTGTGTGTGCGGCGCTGCCCACTCACCTCTTTTTCCCCAAGGTCCCCTTCTGGCCCCAATTCTGCTGCTAAACGGGACAGGCACTAAAGGGAGTCTTTCGCAAACGTGCCTAGCGCTTTGCAGGCCGCTCCCAGAACCAGCGCTCCCTCTAAGCTTTTCCATCTGTGTGCGGATTTTTTCCATCCATGCACAGAATGATTTTTACGGGCAGCAAGGTGTGTGCGAATGGGCACCACCAACAGCCACACAAAACCTAGCAGTGGGCACTCTGCTAATCCGCAGGGCGGCATTGGGATTTCTCTTTGGAGGCCACCGGAGCACACAGCTGACGGGGAACACCGTTAAAAGGGGCTGGTTTCCAGAGGGCGGGCACTCAGCACTTTGTGAAAGCCAGGCCCTTTGAGCGTGTTTCTGGCACTCCCAAATCACCAGCCTCAGATCCCCCAGGTGGTTTTCATGGGGGCACAAAGGGGGGAGTTGATGTTTTAAATGAAAAGAGAACAGCACGGAATGTGGAGAATCTAGAACAGGGGTGGGAAACCTCAGGCCCGGGAGCTGGGGCCGGCCCCTCTAGGCTCAGTATTGGGGAGCCAGAGCTGACGCTCCAGCCCCCCTGCCATCTACCCACAGGGCTGGAGCACCCTAAATCTACTAGCCTGGGCCGCAGTAGGCTCTGGTGTGCAGGGGGAATGTGGGGAGGGTCTTTCTCCTTCTCAGGCCAGGGCTGCTCACCTGCGTGCAGCCCCCGACTGATTTTTCTGTGGGTGGGCAGCCCCCGACCCAAAGCAGGTTCCCGCCCCTGTGCTAAAAGGACAATGTCAGTATCGGAGCTCTCCATGCCGCAGAGCCCAGCCCGGGTTTTCCAGCCCGGGAGCTTAGCTAGCACTGGGTGGATGCTTTGGCAATGCAGATAGGTCACCAGAGCGCCTCAGTCTGGAGTTCTGGGGCACCGATAGAAGGGTTGTTGTGGTAAGAGCTGGTGTAACGCTGACAGACGGAGCTGAACCCGGGACCGCTGGGGCTTAGTGCATGAGCCTCGGCAGCCTTTGCTGAGCGCCAGCTGGCTTTTAGCTCACGGGGTAGAGGCTCACGCGCTAAGCTCCCGCGGTGCCAGGCTCAGTGCCGCCTGCCGGCGTTACGTTGGCATCCACCATTCTGTGATTGCAAAGCATCCAATGGCTTCATCACGGGCTCTTTTCAGTTTGACTCAAGGTTGGGAGCTTGGCCACTCTCTGGAGGCCTCCCCAGGTGGCCGACACCAGGCCCTCCGGGCACAGAACAAAAGCTGCACTCGAACATAGGAACGGCCAGACTGGGTCAGACCAAAGGCCCATCCAGCCCAGTGTCCTGTCTGCCCACAGTGGCCAGCGCCAGGTGCCCCAGAGGGAGAGAACAGAGCAGGGAATCCTTCACCCCTCATCACGCATTCCTAGGGCTGGGGACACCATCCCTACCCATCCTGGCTAACAGCTATTCATGGACACATCCTCCATGAATTTATCTAGTTCTTTTTTTTGAACCCTGTTAAAGTCCTGGCCTTCACAACATCCTCTGGCGAGGAGTTCCACAGGTTGACTGTGTGTTGTGGGAAGAAATCTTTTTTGTGGTTTATTTCAAACCTGCTTCCTATTAATTTCATTGGGTGACCCCTAGTTCCTGTGTTATAAGTAGGACTAAATAACACTTCCTTATTTGCTTAGTCATCTCTTTTCTAACCTGAAAAGTCCCAGTCTGAGCTGTTCAGTCCATAGGATGGTTCAGGGAGGCCCCCAGTGGCTGCCTCAACCATCCTTTGGATGGGTGTTTGATGGGAAACTGGACTAGGCCCGGACATCCCTGCTGGAGGCTAGAGGCCTTTCCACACCCTGCCCAGTGACAGGAGCAGAAGAGAGGTCCTCCAAGCAGAATAGAGTGGCAGCCTCTGCTGCAGCCAATCAGGGCTCAGCAGACCAATATAAAAAGAAGCTGCTGGGCCAGGGCCTGCCAGTTCCTTGCTGGAGCTTGACGCAGGTGGACCTAAGGGCTGACTGGGAGAACAGTGGCACTCTGGACAGCTCCGCGTGGGAGCTGGACTTCAGACCTGGTCAGGACCAGGTCCAACAGTTGAAGACTAGCCAAGAAGCCAGCGGCAACCCTTGCAGAACCCTGGACAGGGAGGACTTGACCACACAGCCCAAGCGTAGGATTGCCAGGTGTCCGGTTTTTGCCTGGACAGCCTAGTAATTGCATCTTCTGTCCAGTAAAAAAACTCAGAAAATACTGGACATGTAAAATGTTTTCTTCAATGGAATTTAAAGGTGCAGGTTTTTTTGTTTTTTTTTTGCTCAACCTGCCATGTTTGGGATTTTTTGTGCAGGTATCTGGGAACCCTACCCAAGCGCAAGGGTTGGACAGAGCCGCTTCCCGGAGAAGTGGCCCAGGGAACGTGACAGCTACCGACCTCTTTGAGGCTCAGCAGGTAACTGCTACTTACAGGGTCCCTGGGCCAGGACCCAGAGGAGTGGGCGGGCCTGGGTCTCCCAACCTCCAGCAGCCACAACGGGGGGTAAGAAGAAGCCTGGTCCCAGGCCACATACCGGACACTTCGTCTCCTGCAGACAGCCAAGCAGAGAGTCTACAAGACTTCCCTCAGCCACCGAAGGGTGCTCACAAGAAGGGCGCAGCCCTTTACAGGGTCCCAGGGGATTACCTGGGGGTTTATGTGGGGCAGCAGCAAGGGTCGTCCACCCTGCACTCATCACAGCCCTGCCCCTATTCATTTCTGCTCCGATGGAAGCTACTCCCTAGCCCTCGTCATTTTTGTTGCCTTTTTCCAATTCCGATGCCTCTTTTTTGAGACGGGGCGACCATTCCACACGCAGCCGTCAAGCCGTGGGCGTGCCAGGGATTTACAGAGAGGCTTTATGATATTTTCTGTCAGAGTCTCTATCCCTTGCCTCACGCTTCCCAACCTTCCGTTGGCTTTTTGCTGCTGCCCAGAGAGGATCTTCTCCGAGCACTAGCCACAGTGACTCCACCATCTCTTTCTTGAGCAGGAACAGCTAATTTAGTCCCCATCGTTTTAGAGGCAGAGGTGGGACGACGTTTTCCAACGTCCATTACTTTGCCTTTATCAACATTGAATTCCACTTGCCAGTGAGTTGCCCAGTTTTAAAGCCTCTGGTAGAGGCCAGGCCAAAGCAACACCTGACCTTGCCGGCCTGAGGCGGTAGCAGGCGGGGGACATTGAAAGAGGCAGAGCCCTTGTGTGGTGACAACACCGAGCGGAGAAAGCGACGGCTCAGTCCCAGAACTTTCCTTTGCTGGCAACCTGTTACCCTGTGGAAGTAGGGTTGCCAGGTGTCTGTTTTTTGCCCGGACTGTCCGTTATTCGGGTCCCTCGTTCAGTTTAAAAAAAAAATACTGGGCATGTGAAATGTTCGGTATTTCCTGTTTCCTTCAGACAGAAGCCCAGCGGAGACAATTTTCCCCTGCCACATCTGGTGGGGGCGGGGGAGTGAGGAGTGCGGGGCCGTTTAAAGGTGCAGTGCTTTTTTTTTTTTTTTTTTTTTTTTCTTTTTCCTCCCGTCAACAGAATTTTTCCCCAGTGGGTTTTTTGTGGGGAAGGTGTGTTCGGTATTTTTTTGTTAAACCAGCTGGCAACCCTAGGTGGAAGGGAAGTGCAAGCTGCTTTGCTTCGCAGGCTGAAGCCAGGCAGGCCCATTCTGGGGTGCAAGAGTGGGGGGAGGGGAACAGGCTCTTCAAGCCCCCCAAATGCAGCAGCTTTCTCTAATGAGCAGCCCCTGAAGTGTCCAGTTCTGGTAGTTTGTGGAGTAGGGATCCAATGAGAAAAATCGTCCCCGAAGGTCTGGGATATAGGGGCGGCGGGGGGAGGGGGTGAATCCAAGCCACCCAGGAATTTCAGAGGCGCTATGCCCCCTATCCATGGGGCACCAGTATTTTTACCACACCAATGCGACTATTCTGGGGCCATGACCCTCTTTAAAAAAACCTGCCCAGCAAGCCGGACGCCTGCGAGGCACATAAACCAGATCTGCACCCCTGGGACCCGTTTCCTCGGCTCCCCAGGACCTGCAAGGCCGACCAGAGACCCCGCATGCACCTTGTGTAACAGCAAATGGAGGGAGGGCGCGGAGAGCCTGAGAGCTTGATCCTGCCTTTGTAGGCTAGGCCAGCCTCGGAAGCTGGCACAGGCCTGCCAGCTGCTGTGTTGGCACTGCCTGCTGGAGAGGGAGGGGGGTAGCTAGAGAGGGCAGTAGGGGCTTGCTGATTCCAGCACGCCCGGGCCGGAAGGGCAGCTAAGGATGCTGCCCCCAGGATCGTAGCCGCAGAGATAGCGGCTCTCTAGGTCTGTTGAGATCAGAAAGCAACTGCTCTGCACTCAGGTCTCTTGCTATGGGTTCCCATCTCTCCTGCCCCCCCGTTCTCTGCCATGCTCCCACAAGACACTGCGGAGGGCCGAGGAGGTGTGACAGAGACGGTATCCGGGTGCTTTGCACAGACACGGACACACCCCAGCTCTGCAGGGAGGTGGGGGATGGTGCACGGGCCCCGTGCACTTGGCGGAGTGCCAGGGTTCACCTCGCCCCCCATCATGCCGCTGACTGGGGGATTCTGGGTAACCGTCGTCCTAGCGAGCCTCTGAGCTGAGCCGCGCCAATGCTAGCAGCAAGGGGCCGTCCTGGGCGGGGGATTCCTGCCGTTCCAGCAAAGAGGGCTGCTTGCTCTCGGGGGAAGACTTTTGTCCGTGGCCTGGCACCGGTTTGGCCCCGCCCTGCCAGCGGAACCGTGCCGAGCGGAGGGTCAACTCATGGCAGCGGGAGGAAAGGCGACGCAGCCAAGGACTCCCGGTTAATCCCAGGAGCCACGCGGGGAAGAGGAGATGAACCACGGAGCGCTCCCTCTTTGGAGAGGAGATGCCAAGCGCCAGCTGGCAGGGAAGACGAGTATGACAAGGGGGTGGGGAGGTAGAGGAATCGCTTCCCTCCCCCTGCCCTGGAGCAATTCGGAGCCAAGGGCCAGCCAGCCCCTCGCCCTGCCTCTGACAGCACCAGGAGCGTCACAGGAAGGTGCAAAGACTGGAGAGTGGACACTGGAATAGCCCACCTGGGCAGGGGGGTCTGTCAAAGCCCCCATGCGTTGCCGCTTGGCTTAGCCGGACACCCGAGCTAGGCAGGGTCGTGTGCGCCCAGCTGGGAAGTGACCAGCAAGGCCTGGCCTGGGCATCTGGAGACCTGGGCTTGAGCAGGGAAAGTCCTTTTGTGCCTCGGTTGCTTCTCCCTCCTGCCTTTGGGAGCCTCTCTGGGGCAGGACGTGTCCCTCCCTCCGAGCCCTCACAGCACCCAGCCCAGGCTCCCGCCAGGCGACCCTGCACGGGGGGGGGTGCTTCACCCCCTCTCCAGGCCTGGCAGCCCGGGCCAACCCACACGGCACTGCAAGGGGCACCCGCCCGGGCAGGAAGCGCGAGACCCTGCCGGAATCGCAGGCGCGCCGGCGGCTGCACTTTGCATTCCAGCGCAGAAGGCAGCCGTGCCGCACACACCGCACACACACACACCGAAACCCCCCCAATGACACTAAATATTAATGGCTGCCCTACATTAGGCAGCCTGCACCTGACTGGAGCGAGACGCGCTCCCTGCCCACCCCTTCCATTCTGCAGGGCAGCTGCCCTCACGCACGGCTCGGGAGACAGCCTTCCCTTCCCGACCGGCAGGACGCCCTCCCCCTCACGGGGACTCGCCAGAAGGCGGGAGGGGGGGGCTAGTTCAGCCGAGCAGGAAGCTTGTGCACCAGCTGTGCTCCCCTTTCCAGAGGTTTCCAGCCCCCCCTTCCCCCCCACCTCCCAGGCATCGGTGTGCACGGGAACCAGGGAGGAGAAGAAATAAACAAAGGAGAGGAGCTGAGTGCTAAAAGGGAGCAGGGAGGCTTCTCTGGGTGGCCAGGGAGGGGTGGGTTTCGCCCCCAAGGGTAGCAGCACCGGCTGGGGGGGTCTCAGCAGAGGGCTGGGGAGCAGGGCTGGGGAGGATCCAGCAGCAGGGGTGGGAGGCTGGGTGCAGGGAGGCAGCAGATGGGATCCAGGCCACAGAAAGAACCCGCCCAATGGAAGAGTCACGGGCCTCCCGGCCCTGAAAGGCCACAGCTCCGGGGACAGGGCCTGGCGGAGGGCTGGAGATGGGAAAAGACCCATTGAGTCCGGCCCAGCCAATCCATGCGACCGATGCACGTGGCGCGCCAGGGCCGGCTCGTGGGCACAAGGCTCCATCCAAGAGCCAGGCTTCCCGGTACTGTTGCAATGCTTAGTGTAGATGGGCCCCTTGTCCATCTGGCACTCAGCATAGGCAGGACCCCGGCTCCTCGTCCCAGAGGCCTCGCTGCGAGGAGGGAGCAGTCATGGGCAATTCCACTTTGTCACCCAGGACTGAAGAGCGTTTCCTTTCCCGTCTCCCCTGGGGCAGCGTCTTCCTGCCCCACAGCGTGATCACCCCTCACCCCCTCGTTCTGGGAACTCTCCCCCCCGCCCGCCTCAGGCCCTGCTGGGGGTTCACCGCAGCAGCACACTTGGGCTGGCCAAGTCCGACCCAGCTCTGCCCTGCGCACAGCCCCGCCTCGCCTTCCAGCGCTGCTCGCAGCTCACCCAGGGCCAAGCAGTGGAGAAAGCCTGGGGGGGTGGCTGCCCCAAGCCGCCATAGCCCAGTGGGTTTCCTGAGCCGTGTGAAACACAACCCAGCCATGCCAGGTTCCTGTCCTGGGACCCGAAGCTGGGTTCTGTCTGCAGACTTGCCCGCAGCCCCCGACAGGCACTGGCCACAGGGAGCCACGACTGCCCTTCTCTCTCAGCCTCTGGGCAAGGCGGGGTCACCGCCCTGTTGCAGTTTGCTTTGGTGCCGAGGTGCTTCTCTCTGCCCCCCAGCCAGGAGAAGCCCCTGGAGAGCCAGAGGGTGGAGAGGCCTGGGCCTGGCCTGGGCTGTTCCATCAGGGACCCAGAACGGGCCGGAGACAGCACCTTGCGCAGGCAGGGATGGGCAGCTGGGTCTCGTCTTGGGTTCGGCGCCTCGAAGCAAACTGCTCCGTCTTGGGCGTCCCCAGTGCAGTGGGCTGGAGCCGCTGGTACCCACTGGCTGGCGTACCTCAACATCCCTCGCTACCCCAGTGCATTCTGGGAGCCCTGGTAAGCCAGGCCTGAGGCCGACCGGAGGGACTTGTGGCTCATGTGAGTGGCTGCACGTGGCGCTGTGGGACAGACAGGCAGACACAGCCACGCAAGCTGCGGGAGGGCCCATAACGAGTCTCCCCCAGTGACCTCCAGATTCGCCGATGCGTCTGCTCCTCTGGCTCCCGGGTAGCCAGATGGTTGAAACAAAAATGCGGGAAAAAATTCCGTTGAAGGGAAAAAAAGGGGGGGAAACCAACATTGTTGAGAAAAAAAAAAAAAGACTCCAAGGACTTAAGCCAAAAAAAAAAATTAAAATAAAACAGCATTAAAACAGCATGTCCCCTTTAAGAGTGAGTGCAGGGCTAGGAACAGGGGAACGGTTGAGCACTAAGACCCAAGGGAAGCATTACTTCCCCTAGCTCTTTTGGCCCGCAGCCATTTTGTGCTGGCAGCCTTGGGGAACCAGGTAAGCATGGGGGCTGGGATTGGGGGGTGGGGGAGGGCTCGGAGGGGTGGGGGGAGGCCGGGCGCTAAATGGTTGTAGGGTTGCCAGGTGCCCGGCATTTTCGCCTTCTGGCCGGAGTAAAATTCAGAAAATACCAGACATTTCCGGTGCTCGGTTTTCTCTGACTTTTTTTACCGGACAGGAGGCGAAAATACCGGACTGTCCGGACACCTGGCAACCCTACTCCGGGGAGATCCCACGGCCCACGCCCAGTGCCAGGAGATCGCTTGGGCCTTCAGGCGGAGTGAGCCGGCCCGAGACCCAGCGGCTCCTGCGTCCCCTTAAGCCAGGACGGCTCCCTCTCTGGACGGATGGATGGATTGGCACCGTCTCTACTCCACCTTCTCCCACCCCCACGTGGAGGCCTGGGGCGGGGGGGGGACCAATGCACAGGCCTTTAGAGGTGTTCGGTGCCCGCTCCAGACCCAGGGTGGGCAACCTGCGGCTCCTGGAGAAGAGAGAGCCCCAGGTTCCATGGAGCCCCGCGGAAAGGCGCCACGTGGTGCCGCCAGCTTGATCCAAGAGAGAGCGAGCTCAGAAGAGGCTCCCAGGGGTTCTCCTTCCCCAGAGTGCGGGGTGGAGCTCCACCGCAGACCCCGCCTTAGCAAACCACCGCGGAGAGAGGACGGGCCTGGGTGGGGGGAAGACACAAAGGGCCTGGTCTGCCAGGGGCTAGACAGGAGGCGCAAGCTCCAACGGCCACCCGGTCCCAGGTGGGGGGCAGCCCGGTGGCCAAGAGGAAGTGGCTCGGGGCCTGGCTGGGGGGTTCCTGCTGGAGTGACACCATGTCAGGGATCTCCCCCCCCCCCCCAGCACAGGTTGCTCATTGACAGGCTGGAACCATCTCCCTCTCTCTCGGGGGAAGGGAGAGGGTCCAGACTGCGTTCGGGCCTCTGCCCCCCTCCCAGGCACCAGCTGCCCCTCTCGGTCCCACACTCAAACCCCAAACAGGTCCACCTACCTGAATGGACCCATGGTGCCCTTATTGCTTCAGCCCCTTGTTTGTACAGCGCCTAGCACATGGGGGCCTGGCCTTGCCCCAGTCCAGAGAGCAAGCCACTGGCCAGAAGGGGGGAATATGGGAAGGCTGCTTGGGGAGGGAGGGATTTAACAGTGGCTGAGAGTGCAGGGGGGAGCAGAAGCAGCAGGGCTGGCCCACAGACAAACCTGCCCCTGCTCTGAAGTCCTCCCCAGGTGGCTTGCAAGCAGGTGCCCCGAGGTGGCTGGGTCCCAGCATTCAGCTACGAAAGGCCTGGGCTAGACCAGGAAGGACCCACCCCTAGGATTTCACCCGCTGTCTCCTCCCCTTGCCCTGGCCTGAAGCGAAGGGCTGACCCCAGCGATGCCCCGGTGAAACCGACCGGGGGGCTGCCCTCAGCGCCACCCCTCCCTGCAGTGTGCCGGTGCAGAGGGGCCCTGTGCCCCCGCGTAGGGAAGCGACAGAACCAGTGGAAAGGTGCCCAGACGGAAGGCGCTAAGCCAGACCGGGACAGCTGCAGCCCCAGCAGGTGTTGCAAGAGTCGAACTAGAGCAGGATAAAAACCACCCCTTCCTGACCTGCTTATTGGGGGACACACTCTCCGTGTGCACCAGGCCAGGCTGCCAGGATTTTACCCAGCAGGGTTCAAACCACATCTTTGTTTACATCCACTTGCCTGCCTGCATAGACCCGGCCTCAGCCACCAGGCTCGGAGCACGAGGTGCATGGGGGTGGTTTACATTTCTCGCCTTGGAGGTGAGACATACAGAGCAACCCTCTGGCTTTCTCAGCCCCAGTGCCAAAGCAGTGGGGCTGACCCCAGCCATCCCAGCCTGTTGTACCAGGCGACAGCCCCAGCTGCTAGGGGGAAGGCACAGAGGAGAAACCACTGAGCTAGCGGAGCAAGCACCAGACAGGTGCGGAGGGGGAGTTGGGTTCTGATCATGGCTAGGGGACCGTGCCTCAGTTTCCCCACCTGGGAAAAAGGGGCTAATGATCGTGCTCCTTTGGAAAGCGACAGATGGAATGAGAGACAACAGGGAGGGGGCCCCTTCTCCCCTGCCACTGAGACTATGCATCCGGCGTGGCTCTACTCTATGCTGAAGGGTTCTCCTCCCTGTAACCCTCTTAGGGTGAACTTGCCCCCTCCCTCACATGGGCTAAGGGCCACGGACAAAATATTCCCTTCCATCTCCCTCCCCCCAGTCCCTCTCTCCATGCTGAGCCCCAGCCAAGAGTCCAGAGCTGAAAGTACCCGGTGATTGATGGCGGTGTTTTTGTGATAAGCGCACCCCGTAGTCCAATCCTCGTACCTTTCCCAATTCCTCCCTTGTCCCTATTCAGAGATCATGTTGTCTCATGTTGGTCCCAGAGGCACCATTAATTAAAAACACATCCAATTAAATGGCAGGTGAAAACGTGCAATTCCAGGCCCATTCCACCCCCGGTCTCCCTTCCGACTTGGCTCAGCTGCGCTTTGATTTGAGCGAGAGGAATAGGGGAGGGGTTCTCTGAACCTCAGCCAGCAGCGCCCGTGCCAGCCTGGCTGGGTGGAGTGCGTGTGCACGCACACACTGATCTCCCAGGCTGGAGGGGCCTCAGCTGCGCCCAGCTGCCCTGCAAGTGGCGCAGGTCCCAGGGCCCGGGCTGGGCAGAGCCGGGGCTGACGGGAGGCAGATCGTCCCTGCCCGAGCACCGCCCCCGACGGAGGGGACGGACAGACAGCGGAGAACAGGCCTGGGGAGCCGCGTGGAGTAATGATGTGACAGCTGCGATACGAATGGCTGAATCCGGCGAGAGGCTCATTACTGATTGTGCCCACGGAGGCGGGGTGGATTCGGTGCCAACTCCCCCCCTGCCCTTACCGCTGGGAGAAATGAATCCTAATGGGCCAGAGGAGCCCGGGTGCCCGGCGGGCATTCCCGCTCAGGGCTGGGGAGGGCAGGGAAGATGGGAGAAGCCAGCAGGCCATGCGGTGGGGGGGAGGGGCGCACGGGCTGATGGCAGAGCCCTGACAAAAAGCTGGAAGACAGGGGATGGAGGGGGCACAGCCCCATAGCAGAGAGGCCAGCGGGGACCCAGGAGATCGGTGGTCTAGAACCCAGCTCTGATGTCCTGCAGGACCTTGAGCCAGTCGTCTCCTGCTTCCGTGCCTCAGTTTCCCTTCCTCTTTAGACCATCAACTCGCAGAGGCTAGGACAGCCTCTTACTCTGTGCCGGGCCTAGCGCTCAGGGGCCCTGGCCCCAGCCACAGTGGCTGGGCTGCCTCTGGCACAGAGAACAGCAGCTGGCTAAACGACCAGGTGCTTCCTGGCTGCCTAGCCACTTGTCGCCATGTGTCCACGTGCACGCCCTGCTGCAGACACACCTGGAGCCAAGGGAATGCGAGGCAGGAGACGTGGAAACAACAGCGATGGGAACCCCCTGGCGGGCTGGCAGCAAGGGCCCTGCGTTAGCCACCAAGCCAGTAGGGGCAGGGCTAAGACAGGACCTGTCCACTGGGCAGCCAGGAGCCAGGTCGAGCGCCTGGCCGCACGCTCAAGGCACAGTAGCTGCGGGAGCAGGCAGGAGGGGCCAGGAGATGGGGGGGTGAGATCTCTGCTCCATTTAGCTTGCAGGCAGGAGCATCACAAGGTAAATACTGTCCGGGCCTGGGGGGAAGGGCCGGGCGACAAAGGATGGACCCAAAAGGGGCTCATGCCCCCAGCCAGGAGATGGTTCAAGGGGGCCAGAGCATTTGGGGCTTGGCTGGACAGCGAATTGGCGGTTCGAATCGTCAGGGACTTGCTGCTGGGGGTGCCAGCCACCAGGCCAGCTGTGCTGCAATCATACCTGCACCGGCTTCGCCATAGGGGGTGGGGCTGGGAGGGTGCAAAGCAGGGTGCTGAGGGTGGGGACTGCTGGGGAAGCCATCGTCCAACCCCGGAGCTCAGAGATCCCAGGCCAGGGTAAAGGCTGGGGATTCAAAGGGTGGCTGGGGAGCTCTCATTCCCGGTTCCCGCGCAAGCTGGATGCCAGTCCCCCAACACAGCCCAAGGACCGAAAGGACCATGAGGCCAGACTGCCTCCTAGCCCCTAGAGGCTGGGGCCCTGCAGCTCCGGGCTGAGTTCCAGAGGCCTGGGGCAGGAGGAGGCGGATGCTGCAAATCTGAGAAATGCAGCTCCCTGGGCAGATTCCTAGTTTTAAGTCCAGCAGGGCCCATCCCAGCCATGGAGTCTGACCTCCCGCCTGACCCGGGCCAGAGACCCTCCTGCAGAGGTCCCTCCCTGCGGCCCCGATCCTTCGGCTCAGCCAAAGAGGTTCTAGAAAGAGACATCCAGATACTGGACAATCCAAGTGGTTCATTCCCCTCCCTTAAAGGGCTGCACCTTGCTTTGCCTTTCTCCGCTAGATTGGAGCCTCGTGCTAGCGGGAATCTTCTCCCTGTCGACTCACCCCGGAATCTCCCTCTGCGCGAAACTGATCCCGCTCCGTAAGGAAATCACCCGCACTGAGGCGAGGGAACAGAACGATCTGGGAGACACGGCAACTCGGCCCGACTGGCACGTGGACTTTCTACAGCACCTGCCGGCAGGGTCTAGTAAAAGAGGCGAGATATAGGCTGAAATTGACAAAGCCACCTATGGGATTTGCCACACGGTTCTCCTCTCAGCCTCCCTAGCGCTACGCCAAGTCCCACCCATTCTGGCTCACGGACATGACGTTTTTCGGCTCGTGGAAAGTTGATGGCCAAACAGGGATCGGCACGGAATGGAGGTTTTCAGGCGGCTGTTTCTCCAGCTACCTTGGTCCTTCAGGAAGGATGGCCCAAGGACTAGGGGCTATTCTGGGATTTAGGAAACCCTGCTCTGACACAAATATACTGTATGTTCTTAGGCAAGTCACTTAGTCTCTCTATGCCTCGGTTTCCCCACCTGTACAGGAGGGATAACAGCACTGTCCGAGGGATGCCGTGAAGACAGATATCTTCAGAGACTGGGTGATGTCCAGCCACTCCAGCGATGGGGGCCAGGTAAGTAGCCCCGAGAGAAAAGAGGTTGTTTCCCTGCATTTCCAGGCAGGATCTAGTGCCACGTCTGAGCTGTTCACATCATTCTTTGCAGTTAACTCTGCCTCTGAGGCAGGCACCCGCTCGCCGAGCTCAGCTCCGTCCTTCTCAAGTGCCTCACGCAGGCGCCTCTTGCACCGACTCGCCTCTGGGAGGCAACTGCAAATTTAGCAGGCGCTCTAGAGAGTTCTGCAGGGCTCTTTCTACCACAGGCCCAGGGGCAGCAGGCTAAGCCCTGCTCGTGGGAATCGGATTTCCGGTTTAACGCCTGGGTTGAACAGACAGAACCGGACCTCGTCAGAAAATAAGGCAGAAAACTGAGTGAACTTTTTTCTTCCTCCCAAAAAAGCTGGCGTCTTTTTGGACATTCCAAATAAGGAGGCTTTTCTAGGCTCCCCTGAGCAACTGCCAAAACAGAAGCTCATTTCATTGACATTCCCCCCACGCCTGTGGAAGGAATGGGGTTCTGTGCACTCTAATCCAGTAGCTCTCAACCTTTCCAGACGGCTGTGCCTCTTTCGAGAGGGGGATTCGGTGCATTCCCTCTAGTTTTACTTGCTTACAGAAATCAAACCTAAAACTACAAAAAGGGTCACGCGGATGGGAAAATCTCTTACTTTCTCTTTCTAATCGGATAATTACAAAATAAACTACAGCCGCCCTGGTTGAGAAACGCTGACACAGAGCAGTACAAACAAGTCCATGTGGGTATGACGTTTTTGTCTGGACCGGCCTTGCTGGTGCTTTTCATGCAGCCTGTGGTAAAGCCAGGCAAAGATCTAGATGAGTTGATGTATCCCCAGATAACCTCTATGTACCCCCAGGGTGAGATCAACTGCTCTACCCCAAACACCCTGACCTGGTCATTAAATGAGCAGGCCTGGTGGCTTTTTGTCTGTCATTCTTAAACGCTTTTAGGACCACTACCCTGCATTGCCTCCCCAATCTTGTTTTGATCCTCACAACTTGCTGGCCTTCCAGGAGTGGGCTGTCTTCTCCATTGTACATGGGGAAACGGAAGCACGGGGAGGCAAAGTGACTTGACCATAGTCATGGAGGGCGGGGCTGTGGCAGAGCAGAGAATTAAACCCAGTTCTCAAGCCCCAGACTAGGGCCCTAACCACTGTACCAGCCATCTCTGAGGATGGCTCTGTTTTCTCCAGAGGTGAAATTAAACGGGCGCACCCCGGTGCGCAGCTCTGGCAAGAGCTGATTGAGCTGCAGTAAAAGCCAGCAGGGAGCTACTGAAAGAGCGAGCAGGGACCTGGGTTGGGATAGGACAGCGCCTGTAAGAAATCTTAAGTTCCTTTCACCCCTGGTGTTCTCAGTAAGCTATTTCAGAGTAAAGTAGGATGAGGTTGCTCTGAATCTACAAGCGTGTTCAACAGCTCAAAGACTGGCCAGGAGCAACACAGTACGAGGGGCGAGTTTTGCATTTGTTCAGTGGGGTTTGCACACACAACAGGTCTGGGAGGGTGAGGCCGGACAGGGCAGGTACAATTCAAGATGTCTGAAGCATTCCGCAGAGACAACTGGATGCGTTTCTGTGCGCTGTTCAAAATTCCCCAACGAAGTTTCCACGCAAACCAGTTCCACGGTTCCTGGTGCGACGAGTCACCCCTGGGCCCCGACTGGAGGGGAATCAAAGAGGTGAGGAAAGTCAGTACTGCAGAGAGATGCTGGGGGTGGGGGGAAGCAGGCCCTTGGAGAAGCTCCTAAAACACGCAAAGCCCAGGAGGAGACAGACAAGTCCAGCTGTATCCAGGAAGTTGCTGGAGCAATGCATTGTTCTGCACATGTTCTGTGTCTCCCTGTAGTGGCTTGTGTCTCACACACACACACACACACACACACACACTGCAGCTCCCACCTAGGTGATTTCAGTTACAGTCGTGCTACAGGTTGCAAGTTCAAACCCTGCCGCTCACCTGCACAAGAGGAGCATGACACGGCTCTGAGTGCGGATGACACGTGCTCCATGCGGAACAGTCCCCCGTTCACACAGCGCACATCGGGGTCAGCGCAAAAAACTCCCAGACTAAGGCCAGTCACTGCCTATCTTTGGGGCTTCTCTGGACCCCAGCACTTCAGTATCCGAAAGCCTCACAATCTAACACATTTATCCTCACTACAGCTTCTGGGAGGCAGGGGATGGCTCTTAGCCCCATTGGACAGAGGGGGCTAAGTGACATGCTCATGGTTACATAGGGAGACTGTGGCAGGGTGTGAAATTAAACTCAGATCTCCAGTGCGCCAATCCAGGGCCTTAAGCATGAGGCCAGGTCTGCATCCTACTGTCTTGTTCCTATACTAAGGCCATAGCGCCTTCCCTAGCACCATTGGCAGCCCAGCTTATCCAGTCTGCAAGGGCTCACCCCATGGAGCCACCACATTAGATCCTGCATGGGAGCCTCTTTGGGCACCCAGCACTTCTCCATGTTCACCAAGCACATTCCCCAAGCCGACACCTCACTACAGCTCCCTAGTCCCACCTGGCCCACAAGAGCCATGGCCAGAATTAATCGCGTGCGAGTCAAGCCGCTGTCGCCCAGAGGCAGAGTATGAAACGCCAGAACAAGCAGGCAGCGGGGAACAGAAACCCAGGTTGCATTGACAAGAGGTCGCTCTCCCCAGCTGGAGGCAATGCACGTGGGGGAGGGATGCGAGCAGGGTTGGGAATAGGGTCTCTGGTTGGGATGCAAAGCAAGATTCCAACTCAACCAGCCCACGCAAAGTGCTCCACTTAGGGAGGAACAATCTGTTTCACACACAGGCTGTGTCTAGACTGCATCCTTTTTCCATAAAAGGGATGCAAATTAGACACATCGCAATTGCAAATGAAGCGGGGATTTAAATCCCCCCCGCTTCATTTGCATAAACATGGCTGCCGCTTTTTTCCGGCTCGGAGCTTTGCCGGAAAAAAGTGCCAGTCTAGACGGGGATCTTTCGGAAAATAAAGCCTCTTCTGAAAGATCCACGTCTAGACTGGCGCTTTTTTCTGGCAAAGCTCCGAGCCGGAAAAAAGCGGCAGCCATGTTTATGCAAATGAAGCAGGGGGGATTTAAATCCCCGCTTCATTTGCAATTGCGATATGTCTAATTTGCATCCCTTTTACGGAAAAGGGATGCAGTCTAGACACAGCCACAGAGAATGGACAGCGACTGTCTAGGAAGGAGCCCTGCTGAAATGGATCTGGGGTCCTAGTGGACCACAAGCTAATTCTGAGTCAACAGCGTGACACTGTTGCAAAGAAAGCAAACATGACTCTGGGAGGCGTGTTGTGAGCAAGACACGAGAAGTCATTCTTCCTCCCTACTTTGTGCTGATTAGGCCTCAGCTGGAGGATTGTGTCCAATTCTGGGCATCCATTTCAAGAAAGATGTGGAGAAATGGGAGAAAGTCCAGAGAAGAACAACAAAAATGATGAAAGGTCTAGAGAATATGAGCTATGAGGGAAGATTGAAAGAACTGGGCTTGTTTAGTGTAGAAAAGAGAAGGCAGAGAGGGGACATGACAGCAGTTTTCAAGTACTTAAAAGGGTGTTATTAGGAGAAGGGAGAAAAAATTTTCTCCTTGGCCTCTGTGGGTAGGACAAGAAGCAATGGGCTTAAACTGCAGCCAGGGAGGTTTAGGATGGAAGTTCGGTAGGAAGCTTTTTCCTGTCAGGGTGGTTAAGCACTGAACTAAATTGCCTAGGGAGATTGTGAAATCTCTATCGTTGGGGATATTGAAGAGCAGGTGAGACAGACACCTGGCGGGGATGTTGTAGATGGTGCTTGGTCCTGCCGTGAGGGCAAGGGACTGGACTTGACCTCTCGAGGTCCCTTCCAGTTCTAAGATTTTTTGATGGGCGGGAGGGGGGCGGAGTTTATTGGTTTGCAGCGCCCTCTTGTGGCCAGACCAGAGACTGGCTCCTCCACAGATAAACAAAGCAGGGCAGACACGGGCACTAGAGCCCAGATCTGTCATTTGGAAGAACAGGAGCTTCCGTTCTGTGAGTACTGGCCCTGCACACTCCTGGGTGGCAGCAGGGATGGTGCAGGTGATGGGTGACCCATAGTGGCTTTCACATTCTCTGGATGTTCACACAGTCCCTGCCGAGGCAGGATCCCTCCACTTGGCACACATGAATCTATTTGTTTGGGCAAATCCTCCTCTCCTTCCCCCCCACCTGCATAGTGAGACAGGGAACGACGGTCACTTGTCCAATGTCCCAAAAGAGAGCATGGCAGAGCTAAGGAACTGCCCTCTGATGTCTAGAACCTCAGTCCAGTGACTTTTTCACAAGATCAGCTCTAGCCCTGTGTCACCCAAACTGTTCTTAAAAAATGACAGGGAAAATGGCCTGCCACGATAGCCGTTCCCACCAACAGGTCTAGAACAAGCAACCAAGCCTCACGGCCCACAGGATGCAGCAGCGGACTGGGAGGTAGAACCCCTGGGTTTTACTTGCAGCTCTGCTGCCGACTTCCTGCATGACCTTGGGCACGGCACCCTGCCTCAGTTTCCCCACCTGTAAGATCATCCGTGTGAGAAGACAATTCTCTCTCAAACACTTAAGGGTTGGAAGGAAACAGGCTACTGCTGAAGAAGCCCACTACACAGATCTACATAACCTCCCGACGGAGAAACATTGCTGTGAAAATTTAAAGTGACAGACAGACTTTGGTTAACTTTAAACGAGCTCCGTATGCAACCCCGACCCCGGCGCTACAGTCACTGTGCTTAGAGCGACATCTGGTGGCTGTTTCACACTTCCACACACTGCAGGGTCCTCCTGGGGTGCTGCTGAGCCCTCGCCTCCTCCACACCCAGGTCTTTGGGGCCTGGGGCACATGGACTCTCGGTGTTGACCATCCCCCCTGCATTATAAAACCTGGGTTTGGAACTGCAGGAGCCAGGCCTCACAGCCAATCTCACACGTCCATCCCACGCTACCCAGACCTTCAGACTCGTTCTGCTGTGTCCACACTGCAGAACGACCGGGCTTGACCGCGAGACACAGCAGGACGTAGGCTCTGGGCCCCACCCCCCGTTCTAGGATCCAGGTCCTGAGTGCTTGCTGACCTAAATCCGACTGACATGTGTGTGGACAGGTTGGCCGCTTGGGCTCAAACCTAAGTCAGAGCCTGGGCTTAGTGTGAGTGTAGACAAACCCTCAGCATCTGGAAACGGATCAATGAATTAGGTGAGGCTGGATCCCCGCCCACCCTTCAAAAAAAAGCAACACCTGCCGTAGGGAGTAGATTATGGAGTAGCTGAAAACAGCCTCCTATGGCCAGACTACCCAGTGGCTCCTGGTCACAGGTGAGCCTTGAGCCAAAACATCCTGATCTGGATCCAGGTTCTGTAGCTAGTCCACGCCGAGTACAAGAGTCTGACCTGCGAGTAGCAGCCCAGCAGCCTGCCGGGTGCAAGAGGGACATGACATGGCGTCAGAAATAAAAGCAGCCCGAGGACAGCGGAAATGGGAGGAAAGCAGGAACAAAGGCTGCAAGCAGGAGTAAGGGGTGGGGGCGAGAGGCAACCAAGACTGAAAGATCACTCCACATGCCACTTCCAGCATCCCAATGGATAAGGACAGACTGTAGAGCTTCTGTCCCAGAGAGGGGTACTAGAGATGTGTCTTCAATTCACCACCAGCCCTTGCTATTAGCCACTCAGGTATGTCAGACATGGCACCTGCTCACAGCTGAATGGTACATTACAATTTAGCTTCCCATGCCATCTCCTGGTTTAAGTTTTACATTCCTACCCTGTGCCAACCTTGCTCGCTCTAAGCTCAGGATGCATCAGTCTGTTAAACGTCTCTGAGTCCTGCTGGTTTGCTAATTACTAGCAGCCCTACAACCTAGATGTACAAGAGGTACATGACAGCGGGATCTGTGACCAGGGCTGCGAGGTGCTGCCACAAAAGGAAAATGAGCTGATAGCAGTAGGAGGTTGTTATCCACAGGGAACCAGCTACCAGAGGGAGAACACTTTATAAGCATGTGAGCAGGCAGGCTGACTTTCTAAGGCAGGGGTCAGCAACCTTTTCAAACCCAAGAGCCAAATGACAGCAAAACTCAGAACAAGCGGTCAACAAAGAGCCGTAGAAGACTGTCCATTTGCAGGACTGAAAACATACAACGTAATAGGATGGATAATGGACGTGTAGATTAATAAAAGCAGCAGTGAAAGATTGGACGCCCAGACGTTATTTAATGGGACGTCTGCTCCTGCATCTTTTCACACATTTCTTTGAAGTTTACACCATCACTGGTCAAATCCAGAGCCATGCGCGCCTGCCGGCTGTCTTCTGTCAATCCTATGGCAGGGGCTGGGGAGGTGGGGGGTGCAGGAGGCAGGGCAGGGCCTGAATTAGAGTATGTGGGGAGGCCCTGGGGCTAGATTACCTGACCTGGCTGGGGCAGGATCACTGCAGCTGGATTGTGCTGCATCAGGAGGGGGGGCCAGCACCAGCCCTTGCTGTGGCCAGGTGGGAGCCTGACCATGTGCTAGGATTGTGGCCTTTTTGGCCTCAGCTCTGGCGCACAGAGCAAGTCGCCCGCCATGCAGCCTGCCCTGGCTGCAGCTCCACCCCTAGAGAAGCTGGTGGTGGCTGCCTGGCTGCTCCCAGGGTGGATGGCCTCCCTCTGGCTCTGGCTCTGGTGTGGCGACTGGGGGAAAAGCCTGAGGTGGGCTGGGGAGGGTGCAGGAGCTGGCTGGGGTGTGTGCGAAAGGCCTGGGGGTCCAGGCATGAGAGGGAGGCACTGTAAGTGGCCTCCAGGCAGTGGGTCCCTGCTCTGCTCGTCCCCCTGAGGGCTTTTCCCCATCAACAGGAAGATGGTGCTGGTGCTCTAGCCTCTGGCGGTGGGACTTGAACCCACAATCCCAGGCTCCAGCAGCTGATCCACTAGTCCAGCTTCCCCCTGTCCATGCTGCAGCCAGTGGGGCTGACTGGGTCCCAGCTGAATGAGGAGTTGTGTAAATCCCAGCTATCGAACTGAACAGTATTACCCTGACAACCCTGCGTGGTATCTGGCCAGCCCGGCACTAGCTCTACACCAGGGCCTAGCAGGCATGTCAGGAAGAAGCCTGTTGAAAAGGCAGCAAGAAACAGCCCTTGAGAGGGAAGGTCAAGAGGTGACAGGAAGGTCTTGCCCCAGGAGAAAAGGGGGACTTGAAATGCAGAGAGAAAGACTCACCTGCCTGACCAGGGACTTGAACCCTGGACCGCCAGATGAAAAGTCTGATGCTGTAAGGTCTGAGCTAGCCAGGCTCACCCAGGGAGGTGCCACACTAGGGGAGAAGAGACCCTGGGGGAGAAAAGGCGATTGCAACACACTACCCCATGCCTGCCGCTTCCTCTCCTGGCCAGACCCCTCACCCCCAGCTCCTACAGCGGATTGGGGCCCGTCTGCCACCACGCTCACCTGCCACACCGGAAAGGGGGGCGGGGGCTGCAGCCACCGGTATTTCTGGTTCAGGCACCTCCACAGGCGCTGCCCCTTCTCACCAGCAACCAAAAAAAGGCAGGTCCAGTTTGACATCAGTGACCGGTCCTCGCACAGCCCGGCCCGTGAGGCAGGGTGGGGAATGAGGAGGGGGTGGGGTTACATGGAGTCAACTAAGCGTGCTTAGGCTGGCCTAGGTCAGTCTGCATCTAGCCCCCCATGAGAGAAGGGGTCTGGCTCTGCGCCCCCCTCGGCCAGGCTGCCAGGGGCTGAGGGGACCTCAGCGGCAGGGCCTTGGGTTGGAGCAACCTGGGTTGAACGTAGGGGGCCTGCCTGACCAGACAGCCCTCCTGGGACCAGTAGGAGCTTGCTGAGATGGACCAGCTCCAAACCCAGCACCCATTGCTCTCTCGCCTCGAAACAGAGGCTCTTCCCCTGCCTGCCTTGTGTAACCCGGGGCCACGCCAGCGCCGCGAGGCTGGGAAAGATGCGTTGTAATAGGCATGAGCTTCAGGATGATGACACCTCAGGGAGGCGATGCCTGCACAGCGTTACACCGAC
The DNA here is from genome assembly GCF_049634645.1 of Pelodiscus sinensis. Taxonomy (NCBI): domain Eukaryota; kingdom Metazoa; phylum Chordata; order Testudines; family Trionychidae; genus Pelodiscus; species Pelodiscus sinensis. The sequence continues at coordinate 11,825,903 of NC_134739.1, forward strand.
CGTTCAGAATTGTGCCTCCTTGGTAGAGGACATTTCCCTAAAGGCCTTTCCCCTTTCTCCTTATTTCCTGTGAAATCACCTCAGCTCTGTGCTCAGGTGCCGTGATGGGATCTGCTTCCCCAGAGGTCTAGGCATTCGCCGAAGACTGACCATGAACAGGCCTTTCTGTGGGTGCTCACCGGTGTGGCCTTGTTTTGGTCCGAACTTACGGCACCACACGCCCCTAAAGCAATGTAAGCACCACACACGCCTGAAGAACAGTCAGGGCGTGTTTTGCCGTCTCTTGCTAATCCCCCTCAGCAGCGGTACATTGCGTAAGATTCTACTCCTTTGGCCTCTGCTAAAAGGTCATTTGTGTGTGGACATCAACATGCTGATTTTGTCTCAGTGCTTTTTACTGTGATGGGAAAACACCAGCCATAGCCTGTCTGTGCATCTCACCCCCTCCCCCCTCCACCCCCAACTCTACTGATTTTCCTATTTTATTCTCGTTCTCTTTCTGCTTGATTTTTCGCTCCTACCTCTTTTTGAAAACAGCGCTTCCATTCAAAGATCTGCTATAGTACATGTGTTCATTACATCAAAACCATGTGTAATGTCGGGGCGGGAAGGGGGCTGCACTCTAGCTCTGCCCCAGGGTCCCACCTCTTCCCATCTCTAACCCACCCCCTCACCTGAGCTGACCAACACCTCCCCGGAGCGTGCCACACCCTCACTCCTCTGATCGCAGCAGGCGAGAGGCCTTTGGGGAAGGTGCTGATCTGGGGGGGGTTGCCTGTGGGTGTTCAGCACCTACCATTTCCCCCCAGGGGTGCTCCAGGGCTCCATTTTTTCCCCATGAGTTAAAACCATAGGAACGGCCAGACTGGGTCAGAACAACGGTCCATGTAGCCCAGTGTCCTGTCTGCTGACAGTGGCCAATGCCAGATGCCCCAGAGGGAGGGAACACAACAGGGAATCCTCACGTGATCCCTTCCCGGTCACCTGCCTCCAGACAAACAGAGGCTGGGGACACCGTTCCTACCCATCCTGGCTAAGAGCCATTGATGGACCTAACCTCCATGAGTCAATCATGAGTCAGCACCTATGCATATTAGGCTCTATTCAGTGCAATTTGGCTTAGTGGCATCTCATCTCATCACTGCCTTACTAGCCAGAGAGGAATGGGGAACTCTGGACCATCCTCACGAGGCTGGAGATTTCCCTTGTCCCCGCCCGCCTCAGCAGACACACAAGTCCCTGTCACAGCTGAAGAGTTTCCCACCAGCCCTTGCAGCCGAGGCTGGTGCAGCTCCTGGACCATCCGTTACTTACGAAGGAAGAAGGCTGCATGTTGCAACGGCGCAGCAGGCCGGCACCCTCCGCAAGGAGCAGTCGCTCTCAGACGGCTGTTGGCTAAGCAGACTCCAGTCAGGCATCAGCTGCCAAGAGACGTGTCAGCACCCGACCTAAAACAAAGAAGACAACTATTCATGAGGGTGTATTGGAGGAAGGGGCAGTAGAATGAACCTGGCCATCCCTGAAGGGAGGTTATTCAAGCCTCTGTTTAAAAAAAAAAAAAAAAAAAAAAAGTTTTGAATCTGTTCCTCACACTGTAGAGTCCTGGTCCAGCAGAGAGGCTCCCAGGTGCTACCACAAGAAAACATAGAAACTAGCAGTAATTTAGCACAGACCACTTTTCTCCAGCATGTTAACTGGTTGTTAGACTTGTTCATACTGAAGGAAAGAGCTTTAGACCAGAGCTACTCAACTTCGGAAACTCTGGGGGCCAGACTGATACTCTCAGCACATACCAAGGACCACACTTTAAGTGTGGCTGCATACACATACAAATATATATGCAAATAGCTTCTTTCACACAATGCCCTGGCGCTCCCAGCACCTCCTCCCTGGGGCCTAGACATGCCGACGCCCTGTACCCATTTGTTCCAGCCAGCCCGTCTGCTTGCGTCTTTCAAGCTCACCTTGCCAGTTGTGGAGCATGTTCCCAGTGGAGGCCATGTTCAAAGGATTCCACCTGCAGGCCGTGTGTAAACCCAAACCGCACCGCGGGCCACAAACAAACGGGCTGCAGACCCCCTACCGCCCATGGGCCGCGTGTTGAGTAGCCCTGCCTTCGACAGTCTGATGGGAAAACGCCTTCCCTTCTGCTCAGAGGCCCTGCCCGAGTTAGTGCACCAGAGCAGGGTATAGAGGAAGTCCCAAGGAACGGTGACCACTGTCTTTACAGTAGCCCAAGTCAAGACAAACCCTAGCAGGGAGCTAACCTGCCCAGCTGCCTTAGGACAAGAACCGGGTTCCCTCCATGTCATGGCAGCAGACGTGGAAGAGGAGCCACAAGCGTCAGCCCGTCTCTAGTGGCTGTCCCAGAGTATCTCAAAGAACGTTACAAAAGGCGGGTCAGTCTCGTTAGCCATTGCACAAGGAGGGAAATGGAGGCACAGGAGCTCAGTCAGCCTCCCTCGGGGAGTCACTGGCTGAGCTGGATAGAGCCCAGGAAACTGAAGGCCTGTTCTCCTGCTCTAGCCAGTAACTCCTTCCCCTTTCCCCTTCAGTATGGAAAGCAGCAACAGCCCGAGTGATTGGACTTGGCGAAAGAGAAACAGGTGCTTAAAAATGTTCTTGCTGGAAACCAAAAGAGCAGAGACAGAACACACTGATTTCCCATCACTGCGTTTAATAACAACCACCCCTTGCTCCTACAGCACCAGTAGATCTCAAAGCAGCCAAAAAAAGGAAGGGATTACCCCCATTTTACAGACAGGCAAAGCATAGGTGGCTAACAGCTAAACCAGGACTAGAACCCAGGTCTCCCAAGTTCCAACCCAGCCCTCCAGCCACTGGACTACACTGCTCCATCCACAGAGGTGTGGAAAAGCCAGCTTATTAAAAACATTCTCTAGCCTCCTATAGTGAATATTCAACCCAGCTAGCCACAGCATAGCTGAGGCCCATCCACAGGCACGCGCTGACTTAACGGGAAAGTCCATGGCGCTGCGCATAGGTGACTTGCAAAATCGGGGCCTGCGGGTCTGAATTACTGCAAAAGGGGCAAAGGATGCACCACCGACTCCGTCACAGCCTCATGGCTGGACAACTGAGACTAGACCCCATTAGCCAGCTCCTCCTCCTTGCTAAATCCACACCACATCTCTCAGCAAGCCAGGGGCCTGGCTCCATCACAGCTAACACTGCTTTAGAGGAAATGAACAGAAAAGGGGTGATCCGTCCCATCCTCAGGTCCCGCCTTCCAGCACTCTCAGGTTTAGGGGCACCCAGAGCATGGGGATGCTTCTATGACCATCTTGCCCTTGATGGCTCTATCCTCCATGAACGTAGCTCATTCTTTTATTAACCCAGTTATCCTGTTGGCCTTCACCGTGTCCCCTGGCAGGGCGTTCCACAGGCTGACGGTGCAGTGGGAGAAGAAATGCTTCCTTGTGCTCGTCGTAACCCTGCTGCCTATTAATTTCATTGAGTAGCCGTGGGCTCTTATGTTACAAGGGGTAAATGGCAGTTCCCTAGTCACTTCCTCCACCCCATTCCTGATTCTATCAACCCCCATTATAGCCTCCCCTCCCCCAGCCATCTCTCTTCTAAGCTGAACTGTCCCAGACTTTGTAGTGCCTCCTTGTATGGGAACTGTGCCATGGCCCGCATCCATCCTGCGGAGGAGGAGAATTAGCCATGTCCACCTGGGCTCCACCCCCCTCCAGCCACCTCATGAAAATGGGCAAGATTTCCAAAAGTGGCTAGTCACTCAGGGGTCCCACTCAAGACCCTTTCTGAGGTCAACAGGATGAAATTCAATAAGGACAAATGCAAAATACTCTGCTTAGGAAGGAACACTCTGTTTCACACATGGGCTGTGTCTAGACTGCATCCCTTTTCCATAAAAGGAAAATTAGACATCGCAATTGCAAATGAAGCGGGGATTTAAATCCCCCCCCCCTGCTTCATTTGCATAAACATGGCTGCCACGTTTTTCCGGCTCGGAGCTTTGCCGAAAAAAGCGCCAGTCTAGACGCAGATCTTTCGGAAAATAAAGCCTTTTCCGAAAGATCCCTTATTCCTTTACGGAAAAGGGATGCAGTCTAGACACAGCCACAGAGAATGGGAAGCGACTGTCTAGGAAGGAGCACTGCACAAAGGGATCTAGGGGCCACAGTGGACCACAAGGTAAATATGAGCCAACAGCGCAACACTGTTGCAAAAAAGCAAACAGACTCTGGGCTGCATTAACAGGAGTGTTGGGAGCAAGACACGAGAAGTCATTCTCCCGCTCTGCTCTGCGTTGATTAGGCCTCAGTTGGAGTGTTGTGTCCAGTTCTGGGCACCACATTTCAAGAAAGAGGTGGAGAAATTGGAGAAAGTCCAGAGAAGAAGAATACAAATTATTAAAAGTCTAGAAAACAGGGGCTATGAGGGAAGATTGAAAGAATTGGGCTTGTTTAGTTTAGAAGAGAGAAGGCAGAGAGGGGACATGACAGCAGTTTCCTAACTGCCAGGTTGGTTTAACAACTGGACTAAATTGCCTAGGAGGGTTGTGGAATCTCCATCCCTGAAGATATTTAAGATTAAGTTAGACATCTATCAGGGCTGGTCAATATGGTGCTTGGTCCTGCTGTGAGGGCAGGGGACTGGACTTGATGACATCTCGAGGTCCCTTCCAGTTTTAGGAGACTATAACTCCCAGAGAATCCTCAAACCCCTCCCTTCCCCCCCCCCAAAAAAAAATTAGGGCCTTTTGAAGAGATCTCCAGTTAGGTCCCCAAAACCTAATAGCTTGGCCATCACAGCTATTTTTACTTGCCTGTGTGAATAGAACCATGTTAGAAACCCGTTTTCTAATCCAGGAATCTACTAGGCTTACAACAAGTGGTTTGCATGTGGCTCACACATTTTCTTTCACCCCAAACCGACATGGGAAAAGAAACATGCCTCAACCACTTGATGGTTCATCCTCTCTCCAAAGCATCACAGCCTGGTACCAAGATACAGGGGAGATGCTGTCCACACTATAGCTTTTAACTCTTTTGGACCTGGAGCAGAATCACAATGCAATGAATCAAATTAAGGGCACTTTAGGGCATTAGCACTTAAGTCTCATTGAAAACATTTTGGAACTGAAACTTCAGTACTTTTGGAAATTTGGCCAAGTACTATACAGGTGACCTGAAGATGAGGTAGGGTGAAAATTAAGCCTTGTAGTCTTTTTTTTTTTTTTTTTTTTTGGCCTCGAGGCTGAGAACTGTGGAAGGGTTATTTATCTTTTTATTTTGAAGGGATTTCTCCCTGTGTTTTTACAGTAGAAATTCATGGCTTGTCTAAAGCAAAAGTCTTTCTCTGGTCTGAAGGCCTAGTGCGGCAAGAAGCTCACGAGAGGCAAGCCAGGGAAAGCAGAGTAGACAGACTGTGGGTGGGTGGGCTGGCTTGTGTTCATCAGGAGCTATTTATTCAAATGGTCTGTTAACATTTTGGAGAAAAGAAGCCTTTGCTAAAGAACACCCATTATTCAATTCAAGTAAAAAACCTCCTCTCAGACCAGTCCGGAGTTCTCCAGCAAAGTAAGAGGAGAGTCCATAATTGCCATTTCTAACAGTTAAGTATCTGAGGGGTAGCCGTGTTAGTCTGGATCTGCAAAAGCGGCGAGGAGTCCTGTGGCACCTTATAGACTAACCAAAGTGTTGGAGCACCTTATAGACCAACACTTTGGTTAGTCTATAAGGTGCCACAGGACTCCTCGCCGCTCTAACAGTTAAGGTTTGTTTGTTTATAGTTTCAAGCTGTTAAGTTCATACCGTTAGGCAACAAAATAAAGAGCACAAACCCAGATAAAACCAAGTCCTTTGCAGATCTCTCATTTGGCTACTAAAATGCCCAGCTAACCGACTGCAATGGCACTTCAAAGTACACTGGATGCAATAACACTGTAGGAGCAAACCCATCAACCATCACCAGCTACATTAGACCTGCCTCTCCTCACCAGCATATTCCAGCAGCTAGATCAGCTGAATTTTGCCTCACCTCATTCATTGCAACTGGGGGGAGGCGGGATAATTTGGGGGGGGGGGGTTTCCTGTCCCTTGGCAGGAAAGGATGGGAAGCATCTCTGCATTTCATCAAAAACATATTCCCCCAAATTGAAATACAGGTTGAATCTCCTTAGCCCGGCACTCTCTGGTCCGGCAGCATCCGTGGTCTGGCATGATGTTAATTAGCTGGATGTCCACTTATCATGAGTGTGGCCAAGTTTCCTGTGGGCCCATAAAGTTTGCTTAGAGCCATCAGTCTTGGCTCTCAGTGTTCTGTGCTGTTATTTAGCTCTAATTGACCCTAAATGTCTTCTAAGAGCCCAGTGAGCAGTGGAAGCGTTGGCCATGCTGCTAGACAATATTGATCTCTTGTGGTTCAGCAAATTCTCTGGTTCGGCACCAAACAGGTCCCAAAGTTGCCGGACTAGAGAGGTTCAACCTATTTTTCAATCTGGATATGCTGCTGTTGGGCCTCGTGGGAGTTATTGTACAGTTGCCTGAAAGTCCCCTTTCTTCTGCATGGGGCAAGTATCCCAAGTGGACGCCTCCCCTAACGCAACACCGCCAGGGGTTTCCATGATGCGTTGCTTTCTCCTCACCATGGGAAATGTAGTTCAGAGGCTTCCTGTCTCCATTCTCCTTGGCAGGCCATGCTGCCTGGTTGGACTACAACTCCCATGAGGCACCATGGAACCAGACCCAAATCAAAATAGTTAGGTTTCCCACTGAACTTTTATTTTTTTGGTTTCAAATTTCTGCTGGACAAAAAACAAAAAACAATTTTCCCCAGAGGGGGGACAAAAGAAAATTCAACCAGCTCTGCTAAAGACCAGGTCACGAGTTGTAAGACTGGGATCACAGAACACGCAAAAGAAATCCGTGACTCAGTGGCAGCTACTCAGAATGGCCTTGGCCATTGAGAATGGCTTTTATTGGCCAACTGGGTGTAAATGGATTGAACGTTCAATTGTTTCCTAACCAAAGAGAGCTTGGCCGGGCGGTCCCCGTGGCATGGCCCAGGTGCTCCATTCCATTACCAGCGTCCCAGCCTGAGCTAATTAAGATGGGTCAGGTTTTTTTGCCATAAAGAACTGGATCATAATCCAGTCTCCACAGAGCAGGACACATGCAGGAGACGCATCCAGAAAGGTACCGTGGGTTACGAATCTGTGGCCTGCATGAGGCTGCAAAGCGGGATGAATGATCATCACAGTCACTTCCAAGCTTCATGTCCAGGAATCTAAAGTTTCGCTGCATTGCGCTGAAGCCGATCAGTAGCAAAGTCCTAACAATGCATAAAAGACGGGCTTGGTGAATGTGATTCATGAAAATATTAGGACAGCAAATGGTGCATCAATGCGCCTCCCCCCCCCCCCCCCCGCACACACACACTCTCCCTCCCCTTCCCTCCCTCCAATTTGGCTGCAATCCACCACCAGTGGCAGAACCACTTGAATTGTGGACCTTCAGCTTATGTAGCAGATCTAATTTAGAGTGGAAGGGACTATTAGCTCCTCCTCTATCCACACCAGCCTGGTCTATGCTACATGGGAAGGTCGAAATAAGATGTGCAACTCCAGCTATGTAAATGACGTAGCTGGGGTCAACGTATCATAAATCACTGTCCACACAGCGGGAGGTCAACAGGAGCAAAAGCTCCTGTCGGCATCCCTTACTCCTCGCGAGGAGTCGGAGTGCCAGTGCCGACGGGGATGCCCTCTGAGTTCGATATTGGGGGGGCTATACTACACCCACTAAATCGAGCCCTGGAAGATTGACTGCAGCAGCGTCAATCTTACATGTAGTGTGGACGTGCCCACAGTGCCGAGAACACAGAGTGCAATCATCAAACCCAACAGAAATTGTATAGCCAGAAACAAGGCAGCTCAGTTACCAAAATGTAGGCAAGAGGCTTTTCTTGGGTCAAACTAAAGCATTTAATGCCATTACCCTCGGCTTTGGATCTTACCGCAGCAGCATTGCACGGTACTCTTCCACACAAGCTTAACTAGTCAAGGAGTTAAAATAGGAATCTTCCAACATGTACAATAACCAGATTCCACCTGGGTTCACACCATTCCAAATCAGACCAAGAGGGAGGTATCTACAGACTCATCCAACCTCATCTAGGGAGCAGTGAGGGCATGGCTAGCCTGTGGAACTCATTGCCCCATGATTTCAAAGCAGCCAAGAGTTTAGCAGAGTTCCAGAAAGGACCAAACATCTTTATGGAGAACAAGAGTAGCCACAGCAAAGATGTAAAAAGTAACCAAGAGTTTTGGAATGTTCCTATACTAGGGCAAATCCAATCTCTAACTGCCTGAGAGTAGGAAGAAATCCCTCCAATAGGCCAATTATTTCCTAATTGTCTCCTGCAAAAATGTTTGCACTTTCTGGCATGGCACTCAAGACACTGGGCTAGAGGGAGTTTTAAGGTGTCTAACTATGTAAAAGAGCTTTGGTCTCTCTGCAGCTGATGGAGTGGGGCTTGGGTAGAATGAGCTGAAGGACTTGGGGATCTCAGATGGGAAGCCAAAGATGCCGAATGCTTGTGGCCCACATGTGAAAGCGAGCGGCAGGCAGAGGTGAAAGGGGAGGGTGGAAGCACAGGCTATGTTGGAGTTCTTACTCTGGCATTAACAGGACAGTCTCCCCGACACTGTAAGCAGCCAGCTTGAAAAGCCACTTGGACAACGCCTTGGGGAGACAGACTGGGCAGCGCGAGGAGGCTGATGGGAACGACACCTGGGGTTGCCCAAGGCCTAGGTCAGTTTAGGAGACAGACGGAACCTTTTGTCTTGCAGCGAATCACAACAGCCTCACCGCGAGAACGGGCTGTGGAAGACTCCCACGGCCCTTGCTCGCATCAGCTGAAGGCCAGAGCAGAGACTTTTTAAAAGGGGAAGAACTGACAAAGACGATGACCATTGTTCATAGGAATCTGCTAATGGGATCCTTCAGGAAAGCAACCCAAAGCCCAGAAGATTTAACCAGCTTCCCCCTCCTTAAGCCCAGTCCAATTAATAAGTCGGAGACACTTTACTGCTTGGAGAACAGGATGAGAATAAATCAGACCCGGGCATTTACAGTGCAGCAGAAGGATTGCAGCTGGATCAGGCCTTAGGAAAATAAAGCAGAAAGAGTAGGAAAAAAAATGGGACTTAAGGGTTTTTTTTGGGGGGGGGGGCTAATAAAATAAGTAGGACTCTAACAAGTGTGCCTGTAAGCTCTATGGGGCAAATAACGTCACTTGCTGTGTCTGTGCAGCACTGGGACCTCCAGGAGCTACTGTGATATCAATACGAGACGTTGTAGGCACCCGGAACAAGAATCCCTCCTTGACTACAAATCAGAGAGGCAATGGGATATTTAAAATAAGTCTTCAGTGATGGGCCTGGCATTTCAAGGGGGTCTGTTTCTTTTTGCAACAAAGGCCCGGGATTTTACCTTCTTATGCTCTTTTAGCACCCTCATGCTGAGTTTTGGCCCAGTAATTAATTCGTCCCAGACACAAACTGCACAAGGAACTCCAGTAACAAACCCATACTCTCAAGATAAAGTCAGCCAAACCAGTCAATTATTTAAAAACAAACAAACCCAAACCCTACTGTTATTTGGAACTCTCCCCTTCCAAGATTCCTGTAACAGAGTTGAGAAAAATTGCCTTTAAGTTTCCAGTTTGGTTACTTTGCAATTTTGATGGTGTTTGGAATCTAGTCCGTTTCCCCAAGTTGCTTGCATGGGTTTCACAGAAGTGGTTTTTAAAAAGGGCCATTTAAACCTGCTTGGAAAATGTGGTTGTAAAGCCAGGGGAGACTTAACACAACTACAGCCCCTGCCACTTCCACCATCCCCTTCTAAATTGACTACCTTGCAAGTTAATTGCATCCCTTGAAGTCCTGGTGAGGCTTGTTTGAACGTAGGGTTATTTGACAAGGGCTCTCTCATCTCCCTGTTTCAGGCTGGGACCTATACTTTGGTTAGGCTAAGTGTTGAGGAAAGAGTCCGAATCCAGAGGGATGCGTGTGAATGAACAGAGTATTGTCCATGCTAGGGAGAGGGGAAAAATAAAAATAAAAATCGAGATTCCTGTTCTCTTTGGTGCAATCAACAGTGGGAAGAGTCAGCAAAGAGGGCAGTCGGGGGTTAGAAGGCCTAGACGAATGAGATGGCAGGAAATCCATCTGACTCCAGAAGTTCTGTCATTGCTATGTCCAGTGGAGAGTTACAGACCTGATTTTTCCCCAAACGAGACAACCCATGGGAAGTGGGACTGCTGTTGTGTAGGGGGAGGCGGCAGGGGGAGGGCAAGAGAGGCAGTAACTAGATAAGCATTTCAAATGTGTTCCGTTAGGCCAGGCCTGGCAGAGACGGTCAGCACAGCGGGCTGATGCATGGCTTGTTAGCAGCTCACTTTTGGTGAACCCTCGCTTCGTTCAAACATGCGGGAGGAAGTCTCTTTGGCAAGGCCCCTCACCCCCGCCAGTCAGGGCTAAGACAACTCACAACACGAGACATCCCCCAAAACCTCCAGCCAAAGGGACGACAAGAGGTGACAGACCTGAGGCAGTGGGTAAGGCACAAGGTTAGGACCAAGCGGATCTGGAGTCTATTTCATGAGCAATAGAAGTGCCAGGTCGCAAGTTTACTTCTGACGGGGGTTAACGAGCCAACACCTGCCGTCTTCCTCACGTCACAAAGCAGCACACAAGCACGCGCGCCCTTCGAAAACCAATCCCTCCCAAGTCACCTTTCAGGGTTCACATCTCCCGTGAGTTCTGAGGTGGGGCTGCCGGCTTGAGGTGAACACAGCTTACACCCACCGAGCGCGCTCTCCTGCGGTACTGAGAAAGCCTTCCCCTCCCCCCCGAGTGCAGAACGGGCCCAGGTACACGAGGACGAAGTCCCAATTTGCTGCTGGTGATGGCACACCCCTGTGGAACGCTACCGTCTCGCCAGCTAGGCATTTACAGCCACGTCTGCCACAAACCAAGCACTTCCTGAGAAGGGGCCTTTCTAGCTCCAGCAAGCTCATGGTTTAAGGAAAGTCCGCACTCCTCAACCGGGAGAAACCAGCAGGTCTGGGGCTTTTTGTGGGCAAAGTAGCCTAGGATTGAAGGAGCACAGGGAACAACTCCCCAAACCTTAGAGTAGAGCCAGGACAGCTGCCTGCTCTGTGACCCAGGAGTTCTCTATCCAGCAGTACAACGCGCACAGTGAAGAAACCTCCTTTTGTTGGCAAATGCAACACACGGGATGGAAGGGGAACAACTCCACAGGGCAAAGTAGCTCGATGCTTGAATTTCACCTATCTTAGAGCTGCCCTTTCGACGGAATAACCTCTCCCTTCCTAAATGCTCCACAGAAACGATGATCTCGCCCCTCCTGAGGGGAGCCATGATCATGGATACTCCACCATGCCCAACAGAGAAGGCTTCTCCATGAATTATCTGAAAGACCTAGACAAAAGCAAACTGCACAGAACTCTATGGCTAGAGGGGGCCTTCTTTGGATTGGACCCTGCAATATCAGGGCACTAACGGGCATTTCAAACCTTACAGTTCCCTACCCCGTTCCCCTAAGCTGCCTTCCTCTGTAGCGACAACCATCAGAGCCGCAAACCAATCTGGCACCGGGGGGGCGGGGGGGTGTCAAAAAAATCAGCCTCGGATTTCTCTACTTCGCCCCATCAGGGCCACCGCTTGGAACGATACAGAGAAGATGAACCTGCACATGGATGACACGCACATGAAGCCATGAAGAGCCCAATTCTCAGCCCTGGATCTTGCCGAATTTCCTCGCACAAGTTTCCTGCTGAAAAGCAGTGGGAATTCTGCATGACTAAGGAGTAAGTCCTGTGCAGGTCGTTGGACTCTTGCTGGGCAAGGCAGAATAGCATGTGGAGAGCTGGCCCACAGGTAGGATTAGAGTTTCAGTTCCCTACAAGAACCTTTACAACTCCCAACAGCAAAGGGATGAACCAAATAGGCCCAACAGCATCTTCCTGATCCCAACCTTTAAAACGGATCAAAACCCCATGAAGCTCTGAGTAGTTAGCCTCTCCCTGCAGGACTCATTCAGCAGGGACATAAATCAAGTCGGAGGCAGTCATATCAGGGGTGATGAATGGCCTTCCCAGGATGTCCCATGGCCAGGTAACAAGCTAAGTGAATGCCTGCTGCTGGGAATCCACCCAGGTTATCCAACAATAAGCAGCTTGCAGATAGAACTTCCCGCGCACAGGTGTATAATTCAGCCGGCTTTTACAGCTACCAAGAGTTTTGCCGGAACAGGGAAGCAAAGGGGCCCTCCATCAGGCAATGAGACACTCCAGTCTCGAAGGCTCTGGTGGGAAGACAGGCTGACCGATCTGCCGACTAACCATTACACCGCATCCCAGTAAGCTAAGGTTTTTAAGGCTCCCTGGTGGAAGCGCTCACGCCCTGATTTTCCCCACTTCCTGACTCCCTCCACTTCCATCTGTGCAGGGGGGGGCCTGGGGAGTAGCTGGAGTTAACTCTTAGCCTGCTGCTTGCTGCACCCACACCGGCAAGGGCACCCAGCCAAAGATAACATGCCAGTTGCAAGAGGGTACTGGGCAAAACCATTCAAGGTGTTCCCATCCGCAGACGGCTGCTTCCATTGGAAGACAGAAAGGAGCTAACTCCAGTTTGGATCCAGTTCATCGCCTTTTCCCTTCCCCTGGGCCACTCCAGAGTCACGGCAGCTGCCGTCACAATGAGATTCACACCACCAGCATGGGGCTGGGAGCTAGCTTCACAATGGGCAGAGACCGACTGACAGCATCCTGCCTGACCCTCTGCCAAGGCAGGAGATGGGCCCACGGGAAGGGAGCCCGGGTAGCCTACAGGTATCCCAGCCAATAGACCAAGCAAGAGAGACTCCAAGCTAAGTTGGTCCTGATGTGCTTAGCTCACCCTGCTGGGCCGAGCTATTCGTGGTTCTCAAACGGGTGTACGGGTGACCCCCTACACATCGCACGCCTCTGGGCGTCTCTGCCCTTATACATTAACACCCCATTTGATATTTAACACCACTGGAAATGGAGGCAAAGCAGGGCTGGGGGTGGAGCCTGACAGTTCGCAACGCCCCCTGTAGTAACCTCGTAACCCCCTACGGTCCCAACCCTGTTTGAGAACTCCTGGCCTACAAACTTTCCAACAGCCTCGCTGGGAAACGCACCACGCCACGCTGAGATACCGAGGTGGCTCTGGGGGAGTTCAAGAAGATTCTTTGGTTTCTAACCCTCCCCCGTCAAATGTCTATATTTAATTGGCTTTCTGAGGACCTGCTCTGAAGCAGCAGACACTAAACTCAGGAGCTCAGGCGGAACTAACCCTTCCGTTCCCTCTGCTCTGGTAGGGCTCGCGCTCACATCCAATGGCGCAGGTGAATCCCGAGGGACGGCTCTCCCCAGGGGCACAGCAGCAGAAGGCCAGCCCTCTTGGCGAGGTGGCCTGGCCTCATTGCACCCCCAAATCCTATGCTGTAAGGAGGAGCCCCCTGTCCATGATGGGCAAAGGGCCCCTTTTTATTTGTAAAGTCTCCCCACTGCCATGCTTTGCATGAGTCAACAGCCAGCATGCTTTGGCTCATTCTGGTATTGGGGGCAGGGCAAAAGCTGCCATGTGGAAAGGGCAAGTCCAGACAGAGGGGATGGATGGATAGCAGTAAGGATGCCTTGCCTGCCTGCCCTCCCTCCCACTAGCAAAATAATGGGGCAAGTCTCCCCATGAGGCAAGGGCCATGCTCACCCCGAAGAGCTTGGCACTGTGCTGCCCTTTTGCGAAAAGCAACCATTCAGGAAACGCTGAGATGGCTACTGAGACCTTTGGAAAACCCGACTCCAGGGTGCACTTTCAATGCAAAACGCACGTCCTGCCCTCCAGTTGCAACAGGGGAGGACCCAAGTCAGCTTGGCGTTCGGGTTAGTGCCTATCCAGCAGCTTCCCTGCCAACCCATGTGAAGAGTTGCTATGCCCCCTCCTTGCTCTTTTAACCCAAGTTAGCCAACCCGAATTCAGAACACGTGCAGTGTAGACATACCCTGAGAGGCAGGCCCTCCCCCAGGCTGCTCAGGTCACCCCCACAAAGGGAAGGAACAGGAGCCAGGTTGCCTCCTGAGCATCAGAGCATCCTTTCCACATGCTCTCTCCTCTTGTTGGCATGAACTCCCATCCCCTTCGTGAGCTGCCGATTCTTTGCCAGGCTCTAGCTTCAGACCCCTGCATCTCCTTCCACTCTCTGCTTCCCGCTCTTCTACTCTCATCTCTATTGCCAGCCAGCTCCCCTTCCTCGCTCTCCCTTCCCAGGCCCTTACTAAACCTTCTTGCTGCTTTCTCAGCGGTCTCCAGACCACGGTCCCCACTCAGAAGTATCTGTTCTCCTGTTCTCCCTCCTGCTGGCTGAGGCCATCTCAATGGCTTAGCTCAGGGGTTCTCAAACTTGTGATACCATAACCGCCCCTCTAAGTTGCTCGCGACCCCCTGGGGGGTCAGGACCCACAGTTTGCGAAACTCTGGCTTAGCCAATGTCTCCCGACCTCCTCAGATACTGCGCTGGCTTCAGCTCCTCTTTGTGTTCAAGTCACTCCACAGGCATCACCTGCCTAGTCCGACCCAGACTGGCATCTGGCTGCTCCCTGCGTTGGCACCTTCACTAGGGATTTTAAATATCGTTTCATTGAATAGTCGAGTAACCTCATGAGTTCTTATTGGTGAGGTGACTATTCTATAGTCCCTGGGGGCGGGGCCGGCAGCCAGTGCGCCTCATTCCCCTGGAGCCACCTGCCACTCCGTGCTGCTGCCGCCGCTGTATCAGAGGCAGCAGCGCGGGGTGCCAGGCAGGAGCTGGTCTGTGAGGGGAGCCAGTTTAAAAACCAGCCCCTCTCGCGGACCAGTTGCCTGTCGCCCTGCGCTATTGTCTCTGGTAAAGAGGCAGCAGTGCGGGGTGGCAGCAGCCCTTGTCGGGGGAAGAGGGGACGGGTCTGAGCTCCCAGACCTGGCACGAGTTGGAACGGAGCTGGGCTGTCTGCCTGCCCGGCTCCTAATACACTTGAAATGCAGAGCCGCAGCAGGAGCAGGTTCCGGACCCGGCGTGAACCAGGACTAAGCTGGGCTGCTAAAAAATGTACTGGCAGAGGGGGGGAGAAATGTGTTGTCATCTATAACATTAACCTATACGCTTTTGCTTATCAGTTAATTGACTCCACTATTACATCCCTAACCTTCACACCACGTTTTTACATTGGAAAAGGTTTTTCCAATCAATGGGCAACAAATCCCCTCCCGGCTCAGATGCTTCTTCTGGAACACATGCCAGGAACAAAGACCTCACACTGATCTGCTCTCCTGCAGCTCTTTCAGAAGGGGCCGTCCTGTTTCTTCACAAGCCCCTTGGCCAGGAAATCTGCCCTGGTTTGGCATATTCGCTAGGTTGGGTGTGCGCCATACACCCCCAGTGCCATTATAACAATCTTCCTTCAACACGCCCAACAGCCTCTCTGACCCGGCTCAGTCCCTATTCTAGCATTGCTTCCCCTCCTTCTGTTCACATGGTCCTCCTGATTTGTACGGCCCTTATTTCCCACCCCCCATCTACATCAACGTAAGATGTAATTAAAGTGTTGCCCAAAGAAGCAAAAAGCCCCAGTGTCCAGGGCCTGCTCCCCCCCCCCCCCCCCCCACTGCCCTAATCAGAGCGAGCATTAGAAAAGCACAAGTAACAAACACTTCAAAGCCACAGTTCTGAGCAACAGACAAGAGTCAGGGAAGGACAGACTGACAGCCCCCTGGAGCTCTGGTCTCGTTTCTACTGTCTGGCACAATGGTATTAAACAGTGAATCTAAGAGGCCGGGACTACATGCTGGTGGATTATGGCAAATCCCATTCACCCACAGCGATCAGCATTAAGATTACACCCACTTACCGTTATCTCTGGCCATTCGGCATCAAGCTATACTTGGGAATGGGAGAAGTAGGAAAAAGAATCCTTTAAAAGCAAAAGTTACCAAACATACTTTGAAGACTACAAGGAGGAGCGTAATAACTCAAAGCAATGGAGCAAAAGATAATACGGTAACAGGAAATATTTAATCTTCCAATCTCCACTTTCCATTTTTATAAACTGAAAAGAAAAAAATTAATATATTACAAAATATCTGTACAGAGACAAAGGTACAACCAAAAGAAGGCGCGCTCAGTCTCAAACGAAACTCGGGAGAGGTACAATAGGGTGAGGGTGTCAGACACTTCTCCGCTGTGGAACGCAGTGGCTACAGCTTTAAGACATTGCTGTTAAACCCAAAGATGATCTAACATTAAGAAAAAAAAAATCATCTAAGAAGTTGCCTGTAACTTGTCCCATCAGCTTATGGTCACATACAATTTTTTTTCCTTTTTAAATCCTTTAGTCTTCTATGTACAGAGCCCCTCAGGATAAATTCAGCTATGGCTAATGAAAGGGAGAAAATAAACAGCTGTCACCAACCTTCCCCATGATTATAAACACAAAGAAGAGGCTTGTGCCTCTTCCCCCTACATGCTCCCTTCATCAGAAACCCAGCTACTGTCTCTTCTGTTCCACACGTGCAATGGAATTAATGTCTTCATGGCGCAATTCAGTAAACACATTTTGGATGGCGCTCAGTGACTTTGTCCCGCCGTCATTCTAATCGTGGAGATTTAATTCTGTCCAACTTTGCTCGGCATGTTTAAAACGTAACAGATGAACAGCAAATACTAGAAGCCCTGGTATTCAAAGGCATGATCCAATAGTGACTGAAATAGATGGGTGCCGGATCAGGTCAAATATCAGGTGCACATGAGGGTGTGGGGAGGTTAAAATTAAAAACTAAAACCAAGACAAAACAGGTTTTTTTTTCAATTCAGAATTGAAAGGGGAACAAACATCCACTTTCACATTACCACTGCCTTTGGGACCCTCAGCATGTTTTTAGGGCATCCCATGTAGTTTTTTATTGACTGATGCAATCAAATCAACCATAATAGCATTTGATGGTTTATAACACAAATACATGTATAAAAACAGTGTGAATGGCTGTTCTCGTTATTCACGCTTATGGTGAAATTGGCAGGACAGGCTACCTATCAATTGGGGTTTAGAGCATTGAATCTTGGAGCCAAGTTTCACTACAAGAGCCAAGAGAGATTGGATCTTGAGAGCTGCTGCGCTCAGACAGAACATGGAGCTCAGCTGGTCTGGTCACACGAAGCAGCTCCCAAGACGGAGGCTCTGGACTAGAACTCCTGGAATTCAGTTCTGCTGGACAGTGAATCGCACAGGTCAGAGGAATTCAAGTATATTTCCCCCTTTAGTTTCTGGAGAAACTCCAGGGGTAAGTGAAAGTTCCAGGGATAAAAACTGGAAACAAAAGAGGAAAGGAAATCCAATCTAAAAGGATGCATCTGCTTCATGCACAGACTCAGGCCTGTACCAATTCTTCCAAATTCAACAGACTTGGGAGGAAGAGTCAGGACATCTAAAAAATGTGCCAAGATGTCTGGCAGCTACATGTTGAAAATAAAAATATAGGCAGAGCTAAATAACTGTCTGGAGAGGTTACTGTTTCATTTAGGGCACACTGCATTTTTACAAGACTATTTTTGCACATTAGGCATGAACTGGCAATTGAAAAAAATCCACAAATTTACACTTGGAATTTTGGCAAATTGTGTTACTAGTTTTTGCTGAATCAACAATATAAAAATGTGTTCATACAAATGGACTTGGATACATTACAGAATAATATATATTTTCTCTCCTTCTACCAGCCTCTTGAAAGCTCTCTCCTACCGTCACTTGTCTGTGTTTATAGGCAGATTTTCTCCCTGTAGGTAGTGATGGTGTGGTTTTAATTTTGAAAAAAAAAAACAAGAAATCCTATCAAATTCCTTTCACAATGATCAGAAGGTCTCACGGCCATACAGATTTCTGATCCATTTCACACATCAACACTGTTATTTGAAAAACTGAAAGAATAGTTGTATGCTTTCCTTCGGAAAAACCCACTTGGAAGAAAAAAACCCCAAATGTGTATTCTTGTTTTATTCATGTTTGTTTAGAAGTCTTACTGAAATGGACAACATTGCAATGTTCTGCAGGAGAAGAAAATCCATTGTAAATACTTTCTTGACCACACCAAAAATATATATATGTATATAGAAATGATACATTAACACCTGTTAACCCTCGAAGTATTCCACTGCTGCCAGCCTGGTTTGAAACAGCAGACACACACCACCAGCCCTGAGCGCATGATCGACATTTACAAAAGACACTCCCAGCTGGCAAAGTTTCCCCCAGAGAAAATTTCTGCTTTAAATCTTAAAATGTTTTAGAATTTAAGAATTACAAAGGTTTTTTTTTTTCTTGCTGCTCTTTTAAAGTTAGGAGTTCTCTTAGGCTCTTGAGCATCTAAAAAGACCATTCCCACTGCAAATGTATGGAGGAAGAATAAAAATGAAATTTAAAAAACAAACAAAAAAAAACAAAGAGCCCTTTCGAAAGCCAATGCACTAAGGCTACCATCAAAACAAACAATGTAGGATTTGGGGAGGAAGAGAGACACACGGACCTCTTAATCTCCCAAGTGTAAAACTCTGCAAGAAGATCTGACCTGAAAAGGTGGGGGAGGGGGTGTCCAGCAGCTTAGTGGAAAGAAGGGATGCTAACTAAAAATTTGTAATACCAACCAGTGCCATCTCCTGGTTCTCCAAATCCAGTATAGGTCATATAGGCACCATTCCATGAATAATTAAAAAAAAAAAAAAACCCTGAAAAACAAATTGTTTTGGGAAACTGACCCTCTCTGAGCCCTACCCTGAACACCAAGGTGGTTCTCTTTCTGAGAAGCCCTAGGGCCAGGCTAGTAAAACGTTTATTTCCTAGTTTTAAATGATCCCCACCATCTGCAGCCTAAAGCTGAAAACTCACTGTTTCTGTCACTAACCAAGTGAGAAGTTTGGCTAGCACAATGCCCAGCCAGGACTCTTACAGTATTTTAGAGGGCACCAGCTAGCGAGCAAGGAATACAACACAGAGCTTTGCAGTAGCCGAAACGCAGACAATACCTTGCTCTGGCAAAAAACAAACAAACAAACAAAAAAAATTCACTAAAGGTTGAGAGGCAAGGGGGAGGGGCGGAGGAGATCATCACAAAACTCAAGTCTCTTAATAAGGAACCCCTCTCCCCCTTCCCCCTCTTGGAGGCACTCTACTAGGCCCACGATAGGCCTTCCCATAAACACCCCAGTTGTGACCCGTTCCTGTCCCACTGGAGCCAGCAGTCCCTGACCCCAGCTCGTTGTAGTTTTGAATTTTGGCCTCTGGATGTACCAGTGTGTTGTTGCTCCCCTCAGCTTTTACAAAGGGTTGCCCAATAACTGAATGTAACACTAAAGGGACTCTGGTGAAACGGAGGTCCTGGTCCCCTGGAAACTGGACAGATCCTGTGCCCTGGTAATTGCTTGCCTCCCCATGGTGGCTCACAGAGCCCAAAAAAGTCCTGCTTTTCCCCAGAGTCTGGGCTGAGGGTTCTGTTAAAGTCTGGCCAGCGTTCGGCTCGTCAGCACCGAATCCCCCCTCCGAACCCTCAGTGTCGTAAGTCCTGGACGACTGCGATCTGACGTCGTCCGCAGATCTCAAGGCTTGGTGATCGTGCGTCGAGTGGCTTAGTGGCTCCGCCTCTTGCTGAGAAAAAAGCTGCAGCAGAGCAGCCGTCACGGCTGGGTTCAACTCCTGTGCTGCACTGGAGAGATCTCCTTCAGACAGAGGAGGTGGTGGTGGTGGTGGTCCAGGGGGCTCGGGGGGTCTCTTCTCTGGTGGGAGAATGCGAGGAGGACATGCTGTGGAAGGGTTACTTCTTTTAAACATCTCAAATCACATGTTAACATATCAACACATTCACAGAAAACAGCCCACCACTGGAGACAGCCTGCTCTCAGGGATGGACTGAGAAAGAGGCGGAGTTTTTAAAAGCTGGCAATCCTTGAAAGGTAAGTGTACATGTTTATTATCATTTTTTATTACTACCCCCGCCCCACGTTATTGGCTCATCAAGAACAGCTTTCCTAACACATGGCTACCCATGGACACAATTCCTATTTTTAGATCAAAGGCTAACCCAGAAAGGGTGAGAAAGACAGCTATGAAGCCACATGACAAGAGTGTGCATCGTGAAAGCAGTACCTCCTGCTGCTGCAAAAGGGCCTCAGTGCTCTATTAATACACGTACTAGAAGCTGTATCCTGGGGCTAACTGTATGCAATGTTACTGATGATGCAAGGACCCACTGTGTAAAAATCAAGAACAAAGTTTTGACCGAGATCCGAGCCCCAGAGTAAACCATAATTTCCCTTCACCACCATATTAGGAAACTTGTGCCAAGAACTGTATTCTTTACTTGGCTTGTTTTCTAGCAGCTTAAGAAATAAATGTGCACAAGGACAGTCTAAGTTTATGTATGTATTTTAAAAATATAAAAGTGGTTTCACATGAGTTACAGATTGCCAGTTACAAAAAGGACAATCAGTTTCTGCTGTGATGTTTTGCCCACATTTGAACTATTAGAATGTTCGCTTCAAAATTCTCTCTCCTTGTGAGAACAAATTACCATTTTTTGCACGTTGGTGGGGTCACAACTGTCACTGGTGCCTACTTACTGCTGCTACTGAGCCAGTGGTAAGAACAAAGCAGTCTGCTTTCGTACATTGCAACAGTGAAGGATTCCATCCTATTCCCAGTTAAAGTGCAGCCAAGTCAGACAAGTGACTATGCATTTAAAAAATGAGAGAGAGAATGCAATTTCCTGTTGGACCTATCTGCTTTCCTGGATGTCCCTGCGTTGATGTGCTGGCTTTACTCACAAAACCTGTTTTGGCTGTTGGGCCAACCGTGTCATTCAACATGAGCTCATTGTCAACAACACAATCAGTTGAATGGTGATTCTTGTTACAGGTGATGCCAAGATAGGCAGCAATAATATCACTTGAGAGTCAGAGCCCAGGTGGGGCTTCCAACAAAGGTCATTATGAAAACCATCTTTTGACTTAAAGCCGATCAGATTTGGTCAGAACATTAAGCACATGCTTCCCTGTCGTATTTTTTAAAAAGTTTATTTTTCTGACTATTAACTGCACTTTAAAACTAGGTTGTGTTAGAATCCAGAGGACAAGACAGACTCTTTTGGACCAGTTCCTAATTTTCAAACAGTTAATAATAATACAAGCTGTTGCACTGCACTTGAACCAGTTCTACCGTAACCTAATTATGTTTCTTTACTGGGGCAAAAGTATGATCATGACCAAATGCTGATGGATGCGTGCATTTGGAAGGAGCGATTTCTATTACCAAAAAACAGTATCTTCTGCTGTACTACAGAGAGGAGCTGTGAATAAGGCTGAAAGAGGCTCTCAGGAGAAATAAATTGTAATTCATATGCAGCAGGAGCTTTTATAGTCTGCTGCTCCTATCATCCTGTGATGCTATGTTGGCAATAATGGAAAATATGGATGCACATTTAAACTCACCTCTGGAAAGGAAATCCAAGATTCTACTGACCCAAGCCAGATCTTTTATAAAAAAAACGCTCATTTATCCTCTTAGGAACGGCCACTCAGCTCAATTTTGGTTGAGTGTGTTGAATTTTAGGACTCATGAGAGAGGCCATTAGAATGGTCTAAAACCAGGTGCAGTGAAGCCAGGTGTGCAAGTTTTTTTCCTTTCAGAACTGCTGCTGCATTCCCTGTCGGTCCCATTCCCAACACCCCCTCCCCCTCCGACTTTTCTATACACATTTCTGCATGCGTGAGGAAGACACTAAGAGGAAATAGTCGCTGTGCAGCTCTGATGTCCCATGCAAAACCTGCCTGCATGTGTGTAAATGCAACATGAGTTTATTAGCATAGTACCACTGGCCAATGTTAATCAGTCCCTAGGCATCATATCACACCAAGAAAGAACTTGTCAGGTTTGTCTTTTACAAGAGGAATCGTTTCAAACTTTACTGTCCATTCACCGCACTGGAAAGGATTTTTAAGTGCTCTGGAGAAATGAGGTAGGCGGACAGATTTCTGAAATCTCTGTGGACTACTCAGCTACTCAGGAAGGTTTAACCATGTGCCCTAGCTGCTCAAGCCTATTTAAGTGGTTCCGCTGCACCCAGTCTCTCACATAAAGGACTTGAGTGAGTGGCCATGCACCTCCCCCAGAGAGCCCTGCAGTCTGACACCCCACCAAAGCTAGTGTAAGCCTGGCCCCAAGCTTCTTTCCAATCCTCTGTCAATAACCTTCCTTACAACGCGCACATGACCTGGCTCCCCACCGTCACAGTAATAAACAAGATGCACTTTTATGGAAGGCTTAAGATTCCTCAGAAGGGTGAATGGCACCCAGGTCCACAAGCAACAGTCACGATTATTTACCTGTGCTTTCCTCCTGCTGCGTGGTAGGGGTTTGCCTTGGCCCACATGGCTCACTGCTCTTTTCCCCATTGCTTTCCTCCAGGTTTACAGCAGGTTCCTGGGTCTTCATCAGCTGACTCAGCAGAACTGCCAGCATGTTCTGCATATCTCCCTGAGTGCTAGCCGCTTCTGGGGTTGCCTGCTCCTCTGGCGGGTGGACCTCTGTGGGTGGCTCTTCTTCTAGGGCTTCCTCCGCAGTCATGTTCTGAGAGTCCTGCTGCTGAGTTGTGGCTTCTGTCAGAGCGCTGATGGACTGGTTGAGAGCTTCCAGCTGCTGCTGCATCTCTGGGTTAGAGTGTACGTTCAACAGCTGGGCCATCTGTGGCACGCTGAGATCAGTCTGGCTCTGCAGCAAGTTCAGTAAAACAGCCAGTTCACTTTGATTCAGCTGCTGCGTGATCTCTCCAAAGCCTGCCGAGAATACAAGAAGTGTCACAGAACAGGGCTTGCCCACACATCCATAACCATTACTTTGGAAAAGAGAGCAGAAAAACCACCCCCCTTTTTTTAAAAAGCAGAGGGAGTTTTAGGAAAGAAATTCCATGTCAGTTTATTAAAACACCTTCTGATGGCCGGATCTGAGCACCCAGTGTTGGCTCTTTGGGCTTATCTTCATTCTCCTTTCTGATGTTAATACAGTACATTCCCCTAGCAGTTTTGAACCAGAAGAATTCCCCAGAGAGCTTTGCAGAGCGGAAGTGCTGGAAAGCAGATCCTTCTGGGGTGGAACACAGCAGCTGTTTAGCAGCATGAGGGACGAATTTTGGCAGAAAGTGCACATGAGGGTGTATCCAATTAAAGTGGCAGGGGAAACTGTGCTGGGCAAAATGTAATTTCTCAGGCTGGAATCTGCTCTGAGAGCAAGTGGAACTCGGTCCCGATCAGCATGTGTCAAAGTCTCATCTGAAATAGGATCCCACCGGGGAGTAGCCTCCTGTCACACTAAGCTAGGGATGTAAAATCCCATGTATTTGGCTACCCAAACTGACTGTGGGGGAGCAAGTGGCCCCCATGCCAACCATTGGTTGGAACACATCCCCCTCCCGCCATCACAGGCAGGGGCTTCTTCAGCCAGGCCATAGCAGTCCTTGCCTGCAGCCTCCTAGCCAAAGCAGCCCCTGGCTGCAAGGCTGAAGTAGCCCCTCCCCTACCCCAGCCACACTGGGTAACCGTAAGCAGTAAGCTTACTGGTTAACCAGTTAACCTTTCACACCCCCATACTAAGCTGGAGCACAGCAGCAGTGCTGACTGCAAGTGAGTGCCATTTGTTGCATCTGATGAAGTGGGTCTTTGCCCACGAAAGTTTATGCTCCAATACATCTGTAAGTCTATCAGGTGCCACAGGACTCCTTGTCGCTTTTGCAGATCCAGACTAACACGGCTACCCCTCTGAGGCTTTGTTGCCAGGACACTCTCAAACCACTGCCAAGGAACCAGCTATTTTACCAGCTATTGTTCTTTTTTTTGTAAAACAGTCCGGAGCCTGAAAAGAAGCTTCTATTACTCGTTAGGCCAACAGCAAGCTGTGACTTCTGATTTGCCACTCCAGGGAACAATAAAACACGCAATCCCACTGCCTTCTCCTTTCATCCCACCTGTCGCGTCCCAGCTCACAATCTTCATGGGCAAGGACTGCCTTCTTTGTTACTGGTCTTTATAGCACCGAACACAGGGGCAGGGAACCTCTGGCCCATGGATCGCATTCGATCCCACTGCTTCACTTGTGGGCCGGAGGGCCGGAGCCTGTGCAGGACTGGAATGTGAGTGCTGGCACCCCGACGCTGCTCCCACCACAGGCAGGGCAGTATTAAGAAAGGGACTTGGGGGGCTGCAGCCCAGGACCCTGGGCTAAGGAGGCCCCTGCACATTATCTGGCCCTGCCTGGCCGGGTGGGCGTGGGAATTCCCGGCCAATGGGAGCTACAGGGGGTAGTGCCTAAAGGAAAGCATAGGGCAGTGCTGCACTGAGCTACCTGCTTCCCCTCACCACCACTGGGGAGCTGCCCTAGGTAAGTGCCCCGCACCCAGAGTCCCACCTAGCCCCTGCACCCCTATCCCAACCTTCTGCCCTGAGTACCCTTCTGCAATTCAAACCCCTTGGCCACAGCCTGGAGCACCTTTCTGCACCCCAAATGCCTCGTCCCTAGCCCCCACCCTGAATCACCCATTGGAGCCCTTATCTCCCCCCCCCCCCACTACACCCACTCTCTGGCCTCAGTCCACACCCCCCTCCCACATGCTGAACCCCTCTTTCTGGCCCCACCCCAGAGCTTGGGGGCCCCACAAAAATCTACAGCCCCAAACTCCCAGAAGAGTTCATCCGGCCCTGACTACGGGTGAGTTGAGTGAGGTTTCTTTTTCCTTTTGACTTGTGTGGGCCCCAACTGATTTTTCTGAGGGCCAATGGCCCCAACTGGAAAAAGTTTCCCCATCTCAGCCAACCAGTGGTCTTTACCCCCGACTGGGGTTCCTTGCTGATGCCATAATATAGACAACAGATTTCTTTAGACACCATTGGATGTGTCTTCTGCCGGGGTCTATAGAACTCCCTTGTGTTTACAGAATATTTAGGAACCAGCATGAATAGGTGCAGCTTCAGGAACGGGTTACGGTCCTGATCCTGCAAATGTTTTCTATCAGGCATAATCTTTACTATAATGATTAATGGGCAAACACCAACAGATAATTTGGATTTCATCTAGTCCCATCTTCTCCCACTCTGAAGGTTAGCCATTATAACGCAACATACAACTAGGTCAAAAACAGTCACAGAATAAAATTCTTAAGCCATCCAGCCCATCCACCTGCCAGTGCACAATTGTTTCCTTCAATACACTCGCAGATACATTGCTGCTCTTAAAAGGACTCAAGTTTCTCTTTAGTGCTTGTCGCCAAACATGCAAAGCAGCAGGCGGGTCAGAATGATATGGACTAAACTCTCATTTCCTCTCAGACACTGTATACGCCAGCTGAATTATAAATTTGTCCAGGGGCTTTAGTGACCAGTTGGAAACATTTTCAATGGACAAAGTTCCCATTGGCACCCACTGTGACTGACCTATAGCATCTCCAGCGCCCGGCTCTATCTTGAGTGGGGCAGGCTGTGGGTGTGCCGGGCTGCTGCTGTTCTTGACAGCGTCTGTGCTCGTTACAGAGGTAGTTTCTTTCCGAGAAACTTTAGACAATGGAGGCTCCTCCACTGTGATCCCGCTCTGCCGCTGCCGTCGGCGTTTCTTGCTCCACAGCTCGTGGCAATCCTGCCAGTGAGGGA
Source organism: Pelodiscus sinensis (assembly GCF_049634645.1). Lineage (NCBI taxonomy): Eukaryota > Metazoa > Chordata > Testudines > Trionychidae > Pelodiscus > Pelodiscus sinensis. The sequence continues at coordinate 11,851,711 of NC_134739.1, forward strand.
GGCTGGAAGAGGACAAGACTTGGTGAGAAGGGAAAAAATTGGGAATGCGACAAAAACACCTTCTGGGAAGTCCTGAGTTAAACACTTGCATGGGCAGAGGAAATTTTCAATAGCACAAAAGCAGCACTGAGACACTGCTCTGATGGCAGCGTAACACAAGGAGGGTATTGTGATCAAGATGACTTTTCTGTGCTCACACTGCTTCATCTGTAGAGGAAGCTTAAGCCAGGACTAGATTATCTTTGGTGCACTTAGCTCCTATTTAGGGCTCAATAAAAGGGTAACTGGGTGTAATTCAGACAGAAGACTCAGATTGCATGAAAAAAAAAAAAAAACAGCCCTCTTAAATCTAGTACACAGGCCCAGGGAAAACCCAGACACCCATTTCACTGCCTTACATATTTCTGGATTCCTCTATCGGCAATTAGAGAGATGAGACACAATAACCACTGCCTCACTGATAGCTCTCTAGCAATTCAAGTGTCTTTTTTATTTGATGTTATTTACTTATTCCCACAATGTAAGAACTAGGGGGCCACCAAATGAAATGAAAAGGCAGCAGGTTTAAAACAAACAAAAGAAAGTTTTTCTTCACTCAAGCGCACAGTCAACCTGTGGAACTCATTGCCACAGGAGGTGGTGAAGGCTAGAACTTTAACAGGGTTAAAAAAAGAGCTAGATGGAATCACGGAGGTTAGGTAGCTATTAGGGGGTTAGGAGGCTCTTAGCCAGGATGGGAAGGAATGATGTCCTTGGCCTCTGTTTGTCTGGAAATGGGCGACAGGCGAGGGATCACGTGAGGATTACCTGTTGTGATCCTTCCCTCTGGGGCATTTGGCATTGGCCACTGTCGGCCGACAGGTCACTGGGTTACATGGACCTTTGGTCTGACCCAGTGTGGCCGCTCTTATGTTCTTGTGTTTACAGTGCTAGGTTTTGCTTGGTAGCAGCCAGCTGCTCCAGCAGTTTTTTTAAACTCAAAGCTATCAGGATCTGGCCATTCACATGACATTGTGCTAAACTGTGAGACAAAGTGACTGTCTCACAACCGGGGCTGCCCTTTGCAGCTCTGAAGAGGTCACAGGTATTTCAAAGCCTGTCATCCCTGCAAGCAGAGAGCGAAAGGATACAGAACAGGGTTGCACAGGTGTAGGCATGTGAATGTTTAACCAGTTAACCGGTAAGGGCTGGAGCAGCTCCCTATTTGCTGCGGGCAGGGGCCTCCATGCCAGTTCCCCCTTTAATTGGTTAACTGGTTAAACAGGTTTCACTGGCTAACCCATTAGTTGGGATTTTACATCCCTAGTGGGGTGGAGATGTGGGATGCTGTTCTAAACAGCAAACCTTCTAGTCAATGAATAAGCCGTACTGAACTCCCAGGCAAAGAGGATGGAGGTTTCCAATGATACTTCACCCTTCTACGTCGTCTTCTAGCCGAGGATCTCCGAGAACTTTACAAGCATTAATAAACTGAGCATCAGGCCCAGAGAGAGAGATGTGGGACCCTCACACAAAGGTAAAGTGACTTGCCCACAGCTGCGCCAGGTCAGAGCAAAGAGCCTAGGAATCAGAGCTCTGGCAACCTGCAGCGGGCAAAGACAACTGATACTTACTCTGGAGGAGCCATCTTGCTGAGGTCAACATCCTTAAGGAAATCGCTCTGCAGGGCCTGTTCTGCTGTGCAACGTTTGTTGGGGTCCAGCGTCAGCATGTGGTCCAGCAGATCAAGAGCAGCTGAAGGAATGCTGGGTACAGATGATAGGGACAAGGCTAGAATTAAGAGGCAGTCTCAAAGGAGAGGGTGGGAGCAAAGTGTGCCCCATGCTCAGAAAAAGGCTTCCCACTCCCCTTGAGACAGGAGAAATATCCACCATCCGGGCCCAAGCAAGGGGCGCACTCCAAAGCATCTGTGGCAGTAAATCATAATATTTTCAGCATCACGTTAGCCAGCAGAGACTTTAAATTCATGTCTGACTCCACAAGGCAGAGTGCATGATTAATTACTTCCGAGACAAGACTTGCAGGCAGCCAGTGCAGAGCTAGTCCCTTGGGCCTGGTTCTCATGAAGGGAGTCTGACAGAGCTGCTGGGCAGGAGATTCTCTAGCCAGTGGACTTAAAGCAAGTGCTGCTGCCAACAGCTGTAAGTGGGGTTAGCAGCCAGCTCATTTTTTAGCAAAAATTAAATTCAAAGCGGTAAATTAAATTCAAAGTTTTCCTGGGACAGGAAAGAGGTCCCCCTCCTCCCGAAGGGGACAGAGAAATGGGAACCCTCTCTCTTCATCCCACTACTACCTGCCCTCCCACTCAAGACAGAAGAAGGTACCCAGCAGATGTTAGAGTAACATCACTATCAGGCAGCGACAGACGATCACAAAGCCACAAACACAGTCACTCATCTGCTCTTGTCAAACTCACAAAGAGAACTCCTCCCTCAGGCGCCTTCGGTATTGCTTCTTCGGTTTCATAGTGTTGAAGTAGGGCAGCTTGATGACATCTGGCCACACAGCGGGGCAGGGGCTCCCGCAGAGTCGGCTACAAGAGAACCAGAGAGCAAGAACACGATCAGCAAGCGCAGCACAGCCAACAGGAGAGCTGCCCAAGTGAAACAATTTCCTCTCTGAATCAGCTTAGCATACCAACACCTAGGTATAGGGGCACACGGAGGAAGATTAGACAGAAAGGAAGAAAGCTCAGGTAAAAACGATATCTGAAATAGAGCCTTACCTTGGTTTTAAAACCATTTGACAAAGTTAACAGTGCTGAATTCTATTTTTGCAGGAGTGATTTTTATACTCAAATACCCACCCCTTCACTTTACTAGTGGGGCAGATGTGAAGAGTCAGGCATCAGCCTGATTTGCAAGCACAAACACCTAGAGGCCTGTCTACTTATATCAGTAGTTACTGTCACTGCTGGTCTCACTTTGTTAACTGGTTAGGGAATGAGAACTGCTGTAATAGCTAAGCTTAAGTGCATGAGCAGTTTCCATAGTACTACTTCTCCCAGGCATGCGTGTGCAATGCTTTACCTGATTAATTCAAGCTGAGCCAGTTCCAGATTGGCTTGGAAAATAGGCTTCTTTGTAAACAGTTCCCCGAGGATACAGCTGGAAGAGAAAAACCGACAGGTCACAACAGCAGACACTGGGGATGATCACTTGACTAGCGTTGCGTTTCTGTCTATAAGCAGCTTTGCCTGGGGGCTCATCTGCATCAGAGTCAAAACTGGGAACTGACCGACTAACCTGTGTGCAGAGTCAGCCACCACATACATTTGGGAAGCAACATTTGCTAGGGGCCCTGTTAAGATGTCAACCCTGTGATGTCTTAACTCTATTCAGGCAAAGAGAAGTGCCAACAGGATCGTGAAGGCTTAGCTGGGCCAGGCTAATGCCTTGAAAAAGTTAAATTGAGTATTATACCTCCAGCTAGGCAAATAAAAGATTTCAGTCTCCATCATCCATTCAGTCCCTGGCCTCCGTGTTGAGCTTTATGAAAAGAGTACCAATTAGCGCCAAATTCAGATGGTATGAGCTGTATTGGGCTAACATGAATTCTTTCTATATTAGACTCTGCACAACAACTCTGCGCCATGGTCACAGATTTCAAAAGGGATCACCACCCTCTAGTCAGGGCCAGAGGGTTCATCTACACTGCAACATTGTTTTGAAATAACCAGCACTATTCCGAAATAACTTAGTCCGCATCTACACAGCAGGTAGTTATTTTGAAATAGTGTCAATACTGTCAAGCTGGAGGACTCCTGTAACCCTCATTGTAAGAGAAGTAAGGGAAGTAAGAGGAAGAGGGCTTTATTTCGATATAAGTGCTATATAGATGCTCCCAATTTTGAAATAAGCTACGCAATTTATGTAGCTCAATTTGCATGGTGTATTTCGAGTTTAGCCCTGCTGTGCAGACGCACACCAAGTGTCCAGAGAGCTCAGATTCCACTAAAAGGCCAACGTAAGTAAGCAGTTTTACAAAACAGAGCCCAGCCTGTTGTCTGCTGAGTTCAGCTGAAAATTTGTCCAAAAGGGTCACAATGAAAACAGCGATGTATACTAATGGTGGTGGTCTTACACATGTTGAAATAGAAAGCCATTATATAACCAGGAATTAAGCCCTTCACAGTGAGAGATACTGTTATTTAATTTTAGCAGGCCATCCTCACCCATTTAGAGGATCCCTTATGTTAAAGTCTAATTAACGATAGCTCTGATAAAGACAGAAAGGTCACATCACCACTATGTTTTTAGGACTTCTCAAATGTCTAACGCAGCAATGAATTCAAGTGCAATCTAGTTGCATGGCTTCTGCTGCGTGTCCAACAGATAACACACATTACAGGAGGCTCTTCAAGCAGAACCTTTAGCACTTTGATTGGACTTTTTCTGACTCAACTCAAATAAAATGCTATCGAATAATACAAGGTGCTTACCCACAGCTCCACACGTCTATAGCTGGCGTGTAACGTTCCTCGCCTAGCAGCAATTCGGGAGGGCGATACCACAACGTAATGACTTTATTTGTGTATGGACGGCTGTAAGGTAAAATAACAGATTTGCATCTGTACAGTTCTGTTCATGTCAGTGGATCGCAAAATGCTTTAAGAACCATGACCTTGGCTTTCCAATGTAGGGACCTAGAGTTGGGCATCTAAACAAAAGCAACTCTGTTTTCAGATGTGCGGGGAACACACAGTTCCTCTGTAAATCAATGAGAATCACAGGTGGGCCGCACGTCTGAAAATCAAACCACTTTGTTAAGTGGCTAGCTTCAGAAATCCTCACCCAAACACCCACATACAGGAATCGCTTCATCAAGCACTGAAGTGCAAGGTAAGGTAGCTGAGGTTTGACAGCAACCCTACTCACCAGTTAAGGCAAAAAGTGAAAAATATTGCTACTAAAATTTAAAGGGCAAACTCATGGTAGTTAAGGAAGTGAAACTTCTGCACAGTCAGCTGGGTTTGTCTTAAGAAAGGTTATTGGACAAGGGCAAAGTATTACATGTTTACTCTGTAAGGGGTTGCCTGATAGCTTCCCAAGCTGGGGCATCAAGATAATCAAAGGTTCGAGTCACATGTTTGCAAATTCCCCCTTTGAGTGACTCACCTCTCTTCAGAGCTGTACAGTCGGGCAAGCCCAAAATCTGCAAGTTTGATCTGCCCACTGAAAAACAAAAGCACAACTACTGGCATGAGCTACAGATTGGATCACTTGTGGAAACAGTAAGGAAGATAATAGAAAGAACCAATGACAACTGGTGTTTGGCAATTGATCATGTTCGATATATCGCTCTGATTTTTAACATAAGAATGGCCAGACGGGGTCAGACCAAAGGTTCATCCAGCCCAATACCTTGTCTGCTGACAGCGGCCAATACCTGGTGCCCCAGAGGGAGTGAATCGAGCAGGTAATGATCAAGCGATCTCTCTCCTGCCATCCATCTCCACCTTCTGACAAACAGACGCTAGGGATACCATTCCTTACCCAGGCTGGCTAATAATCATTTATGGACTTAACCTCCATGAATTTAGCTAGTTCTCTTTTAAACCCTGTTATAGTCCTAGCCTTCACAACCTCCTCAGGCAAGGAGTTCCACAGATTGACTATGTGCTGTGTGAAGAAGACCTTCCTTTTATTTGTTTTAAACCTGCTATCCATTAATTTCATTTGGTGGCCCCTAGTTCTTATATTATGGGAACAAGTAAATAACGTTTCCTTATTCACTTTCTCCACACCACTCATGATTTTATAGACCTCTATCATATCCCCCCTTAGTCGCCTCTTTTCCAAGCTGAAAAGTCCCAGTCTCTTTAATCTCTCCTCATATGGGACCCGTTCCAAACCCCTAATCATTTTAGTTGCCCTTCTCTGAACCTCTTCTAATGTCAGTATATCTTTTTTGAGATGAGGAGACCACATCTGTATGCAGTATTCCAGATCCTTGCTCAATGCTCTATGGAAGGATAAAGACATAAAAGCATACAATTTTATGACATCTAATGGGCTATGGTCCCCCCAGAACCATTATTTCTTATACAAATACCAAGGTATGTGAGTCTATCAGTTTTAATGTTCCTCACTGGAGTTCAGATAAGAGACCTGAAGAATCCAAGCATACTGTCTCCAATTTATAACCTATAGCACAAAGAACTATGCTGCACTCATCGATTTTAGCAGAAGACTACACTGGAAGTCGATCTGAGACTTTTATACCATTCGTAAAATTGGTCACCATGTGATCAAGAGGGAGGGATGTAAGAACCCATCGCCAATACACTGCCACCACCCCATTCTCAGCCTCTAAACAGCAAAGGAATTCAACTCTGACAGTGCAGCGCACGGGTGGTGGCTATGACATGGGAACCCAAATGGTAACTGCATCTGATGGGAAGTGGGGGAGGAAAGAATCAGAAAAACCAAGAGACGTTGAGAGTGATAATGACTCCTTTCTCACGTTCATTCGTGCCAACGAAGGACCCAAGGGAAATGGTGCTGGAATAAAACCATTACATTCTCCCCCAGGAAGATCTGGGACTTGAACCTACCAGCAATAGCTGCAGGAATTCTCCTTTGGGCTCTATCACTGAACAAACACCTTATTTATTAGAACTCAGCCTTTCTAGAACGTCCCTTATGATGGTTTTGCAGAGGGTTTTTAGCAGCAAGGTTTAACCTTGTGATGCATCCGGAACGATCCATTCCAGGACGCCATTTCCTATTCCAATGTTTGCTTTAACATAACCAAACCAGTCCCCTAAACACCTGCATTAAATACACGTTTGGGTGAAACGTTGTAGAGTCAGAAACTGCACCAGGACACTCCCTGCCATTCTTGAGAGATGGAGATAAGGAGCAGAACATTTCCCAGCAAAAGGTCTCTTGTGGACAGGCTGTCCCCAACGGAAACTTAACCAGTAGGTTATTAAGCTCATTCACCTTTGGTTCAAGATCACTCCTACTACAGATGCCGCTCCCAGGGAACCTATTGCTTAATTAGAACAATCTGTCACTTTAGCGGAAACACACATCACTACAGCAGATAATACCCTTGTATTCTTTCCCATCAGTAAGGATGTTAAAATGCGGATTAACAGCTAATCAAGTAGTTGATGGAATTTCCATTGACTACTCGATTAATTGATAAGGGGGGCACTCGCTACCCCTGCTGCAGCTCTATGGATTAAAAGTAGTTAAACTGCAGAGCCACAGCAAGGTTAGCTCCCCAGGGCGGCGTGAGCCAAGACTAAGCAGACCCCACTAACACTGCCCCCGAGAACTATCCCCACTGAGGCTCTGCATTCTAAATGCAGCAAGAGCCATCTTTTAAGGCAGTTCCCTCCCTGCACTGGCTCCTGTTTCCCCCCCTTGTTGCCACTAAGAGAGGCAGCAAGTGGGGGGGGGGGGGGGAACAACTAGTCGAGTAGTGACTCAACTAGTCACTTACATCCCTACCCATCAGTGGGCTCAAACTTAAAATTAGCCAGTTTGATAAAATCATCTTCTGCCCTATCCAGTGACAGGTTACCTGTTGTTTAATAAGATGTTGGAACATTTAATGTCTCGATGAAGGAAGTTCTTTTTGTGACAATAATCCAGACCCTCCATCAACTGTTTCATGAAAGACTTGATATGGTCCTCTGAGAAATGCACCAAGCCGGATTCTAGCAGCCCCATGAGGTCATGGTCCATATATTCAAACACAAGGTAAAAGGCACCTGCCACAGAAACAGAGTTTAAGACAGGGACTGAGAAGTAGATTCAACAATTTCAAAATTTGTGGTTATGAATTGGAATTGCTTGATAAAGGCCGAGATTTAGGGGGGGAAAATGTGACTATGTGCTCAGCTACATACTTGTGAGGCGGGGTTGGTTCTAATCTCCAGAAGGTGGGTGTGTAGCCCTTTTCTTTTCATAGCAAGTCACAAAAGGCCAGAGTGGAAGCATCAGCATAGACTGCCTATGGAAATCGAGGACCTGAATCCACTGGAAGAAAGGACTCTCCAAGTGCAACCTAGAATGGTTGTATTTTTAAAAGCACCTTCAAAATTTAGAAGTGAGAGGATGGAAAACCTTCGACACCATTAACTGGTTCCTGAGACAGCCAACAGCTTTTCATGGTCCCTTCCAGTTCTAGTATTCTATCATTCTATGATTATCCAGCATCATAAAGTTATGCCCCATGCTGGGGAGAAAATTGCCACAGCTACATCAGCAAAGGCTAACTCAGTTTTAAAGACAATCACTCACAGACCTCCAGGGATAGAAACCAATACACTTTACCTTTGGGACGTGCTAAGTGTGCTTCTGCTCTGTTAAGTGACATGTTGGTACAGTGACATTCTCTCAGTCACATTCATATCAAGACTGCTTAGTTTACAAGAACAAATATATTCCTTCTAACAGTCAGTTCTGCAAAGTCAGCCTGGACCTTTTGCCTCACCCCATTAATAAAGGAGCTGCATCTCTGCAGGCCATTTTTACGCTTATGATAGTCTTCAACAAGAACAGGGTTGTTCAAGTGTAACCGATTAAGATTTAAGCCACAATTCTGTTGTCGATGCACAAGAGAGACTCCAGCTAAGTCCCTCAACTGTGTTTGCTCAGGAGGGCTAATAGAAATAAGTAGTAGGAACAAATTTCCTATCCCCAACATTGCAGATGATCTGATACCTGCATTGGCTCCGCAAGGTAAGGGAGAAAAAGCTGGAGTCTGTTCTTTCGTGCATCAGAGACGATACCAGTTTCCAAATACTATAACTATTGATCTCAGCCTGTAGCAGCTGGTGAGATAGTGGCTGCTATATGACTGCTGCAAAGATGGTTACTTGTATGAATGCCCTGAGTCTTGTGAACGCTTCCAAGTGATCAGAAAGGGTGTATCCTTTTGCAGGAAACCCACAAAAAGGATAATATCTGGTACCTATTAACACTGAAGGGAAAAATCAGCAGCAGGCTGCGCAGATTTTATTGCTGTGCTTTGCAGTCATAAAATACAGGCAAACTTCTTTTTAATCCAGAGGCAGATATGCAGCAACAGACAATTCTAGAGTTTTCTCTAGCAAGTAACTCTTTCATACTGTTTCAGATTGCTAGAGCCACCTTCACACCGGAGAAGTTAACAAAGAGCTGTAGAATGTCTGTTAGTTAAATACACCATGCAGCTAGCAATACCTTTGTCCTTCTTGAAGTCCAGTGCATCTTGTTTGTCCGTAACTATTTCCTTCATGTTAACAACGCTGCGATGGATCAACTGCCGAAGGATTTTGATCTCACGGATGGCTGTTATGGGGAAGCCTTCCTTCTCATTGTCCAAGCGCACTTTCTTTAAAGCCACCAGCTCACCTGCCAAAACAAATCAGTGTCAAAGTGTTTGCAGATACTCCAAATAATCCAGTCTCAATACTGTCCTGCCTCTGCTCTGCCCAGGCTTTTGAATTTGGCTTTTCATAATTAGTTTTCATTAAGAAAATGGCTCATTTAGTCTTCAATTATGTTCCTACCACAGACCTTTCTAGAATTCAGTAACTTTGGTAATAAAAGAACACTGCAATTTAAAGTAAGACAGATGGGCAACATGAAGGTAGTAGGCGGCCACAAAAACCACTACAACCCTCTGGGCTCAGGCATGTGTTTGTTGGGTCCTGCCCCACAGAGGATGCGATGTGGGGTGTATTTGCATCAGGTCCTGGACTCCAGAGTGGGAGTTGGAGCACGAGCTCATCCGATAACAACAGTTATTATCTCAGAAAGCTAGGTCCAGCTCCCTGATCTGGCCTGCTGGTTCTCAACACAGTCAGATAATGTGTGTATGTTCTCGCCTATCCCCTTACCCCACATGTTGCTAGATGCCTGCTTAGCGGAGCCATGGTGGGCCAAATGCGATGATCTGATGGGCCAAATGCAGCCCTGAGTCACTGTTGCACTATCCCTGCACTAAGACATTTTCCAAAAGTGTTATATTACTCCATCTGAATTCCATCTTACTGTTTTTACTTACTTTGCAATTCACCAGAAAAAACACTGTAGGACACTGTGTGAAACACTTCGTAATAAGCAACCTCACTCTGTACAATGCTGTCTCATCTACTAAACTCTGCTAAATGGGGCGAGAATACCATCTATATGCAAATTACAAAGTGCAGGATTAGCACACTCTCCCATAGTATACCCACAAAACCAAGGAGGGGGAGAGCCACAGGTCCTACAACACCTAGGCAGAAAAAGGCGAGTTCTGAACAGGATCACATTTTTGTTGAACTTCTCTGCTTTGAAAACAATGAGCAGTCCTGGGGCACCTTAGAGACTAACACATTTATTAGATCATGAGACCTTGGATTCTGTGATTCCCACTCCAACTCATCTGATGAAGGGGGTTTTCCCCACGAAAGCTCATGATGTAATAAATGTGTTCGTCTCTAAGTTCGCCTCTAATGATCAATAGTGTTAAAGTTAGAGACTAACATTGCTATCTCTCGGAGACTTCTTTGCTTCAGTCTCTTTATGTTAAGAGGCTTTGTTGCGCAAATGATCCCATGGCTGGCTTGCTAAACATCAGAAATGAAACAAATTTGTGGGTTTACAAGACAGGGTAACACTGTGGGTGCACACTGGGGAGATTTTCACAGGCACAAAAGGACAATTAAGCACCCAACTCTGACAGAGTCATTGGGGTTTGGGAGCTTGGTTCTCCCACAGGCCTCTAAGTCCATTACTGGTCATAGCTAAACAAACTTAAATAGTAACAAATAGTCTAGCAGCACCTTAGGAACTAACAAAAAACGTAAATGGTATCATGAGCTTTCAGGGGCACAACCCACTTCTTTAGATGAATGGAGTTAAGGGATCCAGGGTTCAAATAAATAGTACAGAAAGAGAGGGGATGGGATGGGGAGGGGAAAATGGAAAAAAGAATATTGTCAGTTAGAATCATAGCTGTATTCCCCATTGAGTAGTGACAATACTTAAACTGGAATGAACTTTTAAGCAGGCTCACTGTGAGAGCACCAAAAATACTAAAAAAGATACCCAAGAATTACATAAGGAAATTATTTCAATATTACCTTACGCAGGCCATGTCTTCATCAGAGGAAAGATTGCTGCTGTGACTGATCTTCCAGAGTTAGATTTAGTAGGTCTTTATTAGACCCGCTAAATCAAACTCAAAGGGAGCCCCCATGAGCGGACAGTACGCCTGCTCCTAACCTTCCCCTTTAGTGTAGGCCTGCCTCAGACTAAGACTATATCTAATCTTTACCTGTATCCTTGTCCTTGGCTTTGTACACTTGCCCATATGTTCCCTCTCCAATAATCCCAATGATATCAAATTTATCCACGCAGCGCTTTCCCCAGTCGCTTTCTGTCTGTCTCCTCTCACCGTAACGAGGACAACAGATTCTGTAAAAGTGAAGAGTAGACAATAAGACTTGATCATAATTGATTTAATGAGTGTTTAAAATTTAAATCCTAAAAATTAATAGACTGGAGAGCAATTTGGTCGTTTAAGCTATCCAGCTAATTACACAGGATTGGTCCGCGGACTATGGTATATCTTAAATCTAGATAGTAATCCTCAACATGCAAAGGAATTCCATCACATTCCTTAGTCTGAGTGCAGAGTTAGAAATGTTATGCAGTGCGCTAGATCAGTATTTTTCAACCTTTCCCATACCAGGGACTGGCTTGCTGTGTCAAGCACATTTCAGGACTGGCACCAGTCTACAGACTGGTCATTGAGAAATACTGCGCTAGATGGAGGTCAATTTTCTTTACTTGGTACAGGGGACATCACCAGATACACATTTATATTTACCCACCCCACCCAACAATATTTATACATCATACTAAGAACAGGAAAAAATCCACAATAAACTTTAACTATTCAAGCAACAAATGCCATCTTCAATTTAAAATGGCAACAGCTGTCATCATTGTTTCAACCTGCCCTAAGAAGAGCCCTAGAACAGGCTAGTTTCCACGGTCATTTTCAAGACTTTCATTCAGTGTTAATTTGTAAATGTTTACTTCAGTAGCCTTTAGTGAACTATATAGTAGATTAGTCAAATGGAACATTTCTCTATGCCTGTCATCACAGTGTTATGCTTTATCAGATTCCTACATTTAAAGCACAGACTTAACAGTTGTTCGAGGCCAAAAAGCATAAACCAAACTCCATTCAATGTTACCCCTTTATTTTCCCATATACAATTATCTAAAACAGGGATGAAGGGTTATGATATACCAAAACACAGTACAAAAAGGTTTTCAGCAACATTCCCTCTAGTTTTTTCCATTCACGGGTGGAATAAATTTTGTTATTTGCACTGAGCCATGTGCAGATGTGCACCACCAGGAGAAACACATGCTGCTGGCAGAGGGTGCTCTGCTAATCAGCTGGGCAGCATTTGAATTTCTCCTGGGTGGTTACCCAAGTACACAGCTTACAGGGAACTCTGGTTCTCAGTATCTCTCACCATTCTCCGGTTAGCCTGTAGCTCAAAAAAAAATGGATCTGTCCAGACTTATCAGCAGAGAATGATGCATGGAATCCTGCCAAAAATCTTAACATGAGTGTGGTTTGGATCAGCTCTCTTTACTGTAACATAACTCTTTAATGATTTTAGATTTGGTAAGTATTTGGAAAACTTCTGCATAGACATAGGATATTTGATGATTATTTAGGGCACAATGTAGCACAATGCCTCGTGAAAGGAAAAAAAAGACAGACGACACTCCTAATTGTACAAATGAGTTTACTCATTTGATGAATGCACACTTCTCATTAGCATTAAAGAAAGTCAAGTATGCCCACGGAGTGGAAAATACCTTTCCCCACAACACTGGTGAAGTATGTGGCCCCTTTCATAAACAACTGTTTCCTAGAAACACAGAAGATTCTACATAAAGCTGTTTGGCATCCAAATGAGAGATCTTTTCTAAACTCAGCCACAATATTTTTTTTCAAGGCAATGAGAGTTGATAGGAATTTTCAAGGTAGACTAGGTTTAAGGCAAACATGAAACACGCCAGTAATTCACCCAATAGGAAGGATCATTTGATAGATTATAGAACAATGGGATCTGTCAGAACCTTGATGAAATAAAGTTTGAATTACAAGCTCTATTTGGTGGGTGATGCAAACATACATTTCACCTGCTCTTTTTCCCATCACTGTAGCCACTTCTAGTTAGTTAATATTCAAAAGGATGGAGAAAGGACTCCATTCTCCTTCCTGGACAAACACCCATATTAAGACTGACAGACAGCCATAACCCTGTAAAACGTGAACCAGAAACCCAAAGGAGTGGATGGAAAGAATAAAAGGAAGTCAGTATAACAGGGGCTTTGTTTCTTTTAAACAATTTTTGAAGTCAAATGGTCTCTAGGAAAACTGATGGGTTGTCCAGGAGAGAGGTTAGTTGTTCTGTAAAATAGAACATGCCTTGAAGAAATATAAAACTGAGATCGTGAATGTGTGTAGTTATTAAAAATCCACTAATACTTTTTGTGGAGCCAATAGCAGTGTCCTGACTAGACTCCAAATGGGAAAATTGCATTGTGCCTATTTACATTTCTTTCTGCGGATTCATCAGATACATTTGGAATTTTTTTTCTCACCCTAAAAGCAACTTGCAAGGTTCCAGCGAACTGCTAATACTATTGCAGATTTAACCTTGACAGGGTGCATTTTTGTAGCAGGGAAAGCAGTTTCCATGTCCGATTTATAGCTACATTCTAAAACACTTTGGGATCCTTTGGATGAGAGGTACCATATAAACAAAAGATCACCACCATAAGACGACACAGTTTACTGTGCACTTACTTTGGTCTCTTTTTGAATGGTTGCTGAGGTGGCGTGGCTGCCTTTGGTTCTGGAGACTCTGGGGGAGATGGATCCCCTCCAGGAAGCTCTGGAGGGAGCGGGAGGTCCATGAGCAAGTGTCGTGGTCTCTGCTCTCTCTCTTTCTTCACAAGTTTTGGAGGAAGAATCTCCTTTGGACTAAATCCCGGAAAATTACAAGTTAATACAATGTGGTCAGACTTCAAATGTCATTTCAAATAAAGAGGATCATAGGTCAAAAGAGTCAGACTTGAGTGCCTGAAATTAGGGGACTAAACATGGATTTAGGAGTCTAGCTCTAGACACTCAAAGTTGAAAAATACTAAATTAAAAGCCACAGTCCAGCCTCAAAAGACCACACAGCTCTTTGCAACTAAAATCTCTCATGATAGTGGAATAAAAATTCTTAATGTCATATATACACACACACTAACAAATTTGGGATATAACCTGTTATCCATTTACTGATCCCTACTTCCTATCTCCTGCCCACTCAATAAAACAGGTTTAAAGGCATGTTCTGACCTATTAATGGCCATTGCAATCCTACTACATACAAGCAAAATTAACCATCTCTCCATACACTGCTTGTAACTCATTAGCAAAGACAGAAGTGGGGCAATAGTAACTTTGCATATTGCAGATAGATTGACAGTTCATTTCTTCTTTTATTATGGCACCAACGGTTGCAGTGTTGTCTTTAACTAGCAGGAGACTGGGGAGACTGACATCCAGAATCAAGGGATGGGCGGGAGGAAGGGGAAGGTTAGGGAGAATTCCTGAAGCTGCATAAACTGGGAATTAAAATCCAAGTTGAATGGCAGTAGGCAAATCACATTATTCATAATACTTACCCTGTACAAGACAGCACCCTTCCCAGGAAAAGGAAAAGCTGTCTACTGAAATACTGACAGTCTTTCTTGGGTCACTCTTAGGGCAACTTATTGGGGGGAGCAGTGTTGATGATTATCAACATCAGCAGGTCTAAAACTCTGCTCCCTCAGGACAAAGAAGCCAACATAACTGAAGTGATGAGAATAGAAAATTAGGAAAGTTACCTTATTCACTAGCCACTTCCCAAACTAGCTGAAACCTATGGTAAAATACAGTGTATTTCACAAATGAATACAGAGGCAAAACATGGAAGGAGGTTTTGAGAGAAGTACTTTCCCCTTTGGAATTACTGAGGTCTGATGCTCTTTAAAGGAGTGGGGAGGAAAATTGTCTTTTCATTGTTACTGAGGTCACCACACAGGTTTGAGGAACTAACCAGAAAAGCCCCAATACTCAAGAGTACCGGAGGAAAACTTTCATTATGTGCATCACTATGGTCCTTATAATCCGTGTAAGTAACAACAGACACCACAGAAAGATCTGTGGGCCTGCTCTTGCCACCCAAAGCACTGCTGTTGACTTAGAAGAGCAGAATGGCCCCTATATTGGTCACTCTTAATGAATGCAAAGAACCTCAGTGTTAAGACTCACAAGAAAAGGCCCCAAAATGGGATTTGAATCTGTCAGTCTAAAAATAGCAAGTGAAACAGGGGTAGCCTGAGTGGCAGCTTGGATTAGCCGAGGGAATACGAACATTTCCGGGGGGGGGGGGGGGGGGGGGTTGAGCAGGTTTGTGCTTGGGCAGCCAACACAAGCTGCTGCCCATGCTACCCTGCTATTTTCAGTGCTCTAGCCCAAGCATGTTCCTAGCTGCAGTGTAGACATTCTCTAAATGTAGGTCAAAGGTCCCTAACTCAAGTACCATGTCTGACAGACTTGGTCGAATTATTTCACCAGCTTCATCATATATTTTAAGCAAGATATTTGAGGAATATTTAAAAGTTATTCATTTGGATTTAGTGCCTAGATTCATCACCCTGCGTATGCCATTTACCACCAGGATAAGAGTATGAACCACTTTTGCTAGCAGTGAATTTGATCCAGATCTGTAACATTATGCAGTGTTTTAACACGCGCCACACACCTTCATCCAAAAAAGCCTGAATTTGATACTCCTCCAAAAGTATTTGACAGACAGGGTTTTGGGGGAAGGATAGAGATGTGTTGCTAGGTAGCGTCTGGAGTAGAGAGGCTTTTCGGGGGGGGGGGGGGGGGTTCTGCTGTTATCTGCTAACTTATGTAAATAGTAACCTTCGTTAGATGACTTAAGGCTGCTGGCTAGCTGGAGTTAATTTGAATGCTGCTGGGTGGCTATTTTAAATTTAGCTATGGTCAGGGCACTCAGACTATATGCATGACATTCTTTTTTTTAAAATTAAATCTAAAACAAATCTGGATTGCCTAAGCATAAGAGCACTGCACACAGATGGACTGGAAAACCTGAAAGGTGAATTGCAAAGCTTCAAGAAAGCAAAACCTCATCAATTCAAAAAACTAAGGAAACAAAATCCCATAACAGCAGAACAGTTGTAGCCACTTTAAACAACAGTAATTGGCACATCTCTTAACTATTTTGGGGACAGTCATTACCGCCAGAGATCCTGAGGAATTCAAGCTATGAGACTTGGTGTGACATCAGCCATCACATGCCTAAAATGATGGAACTATTCCATTCTAAACCTTCATTTTCACTCCCTCCTCAGGCCCTCCCTAAAGGATGAAACACTCCATGGTGCACCTGAACCCAAAGGTGAATCTTTTGGAATGATACATCACAAGTCTTTTAGTGTTACACAAGCATGAAGAGAAATACAAGAATCTGTATTTACTCAATTGAGCTGCAGTTTGTACTTGGCCAATTCAAATTGGATTCTAAACTTCATGCTTGCCATTAGGGATGTCAATGTGTAGTCAACTATACTATTAACCGATAAGCCTAGGCTTACTGGTTAATCTTCTTGACTACATGCATTTCCCCCGGCCTTGCTGCCTCTGTATCAGAGACAACAGGGAGGGAAGGGGCTGAGCAGGAGCCAGTGCTGGCTCTATGTTGTCCCCCCCCCCCTTCTGCTGCTTTTATCAGAGGCAGCAGCAGGGGACAAGGACAGGCAGAGGAGGCTGCTGCAAAGCAGCCTCTGTCTGTTGGGGGCTGAGGTCCCTGCAGACAGAGTCTGTGGGGAGCTCAGACCCCACCATAGACAGGAGCTGCTACCACTCTGCGTTGTTGCCTCTGTATCTGTATCAGAGTCGTGGACCAGCTCCCCATGCCAGCCCCACCCCCAGGGACTACTGAATAGTCGTGTAACTGCAAAAATTTCATGTGGTTACATGAATATTGAATTATCCGATATTTAACATCACTACTTACCATAGTCTTAGAAATCAAGAAGGGCATGTTTTTTCCACATTAGAAACAGAATAAAGAAATGTTTGGTTCACAAGCAACAAATACTTTTAAGTGATTGAAAACAATGTACTGTACATGGGTAATGTGTTATTTGCAACTAACACCTGCTAAACCTAATTAAATGACTTTGCTTGCTTCTCTCCTCATTTCAATGGACTGGCTAAGAACTTGCTTGCCAATATTTGGGTGGAAATATAATCTGCAAGTATGTTATAGATCAAAGGAAGAAACTGACAAAGTTCCAAGTTAAAAGTTGAAAGAGGTCTACTCAGCCACTCATCAGGGAACAGGTACAATATTAGTACTTTCATCGCAACCACACAGAGGTATGAGTCTTTATGGTAAAGTTTGTGATGCTTAATACTGCTGTTTTAACAACAGCAGAGCTGAATCAATTATACCACCTTTGCAACCACAGCATTATGTTTAGTGCGTGCTTTTCCAAAGCGAGAACTTATCTAAGTACCATGTTAAGGCTACTCTTTCTACTCTCACTGCTCCCTAAAAAGCTGAACAGAAACAAACTGAACAACACTAAATCAAGTGCTGTTTGTGAAAGACAACATAAGGATTCACAGGTCATTTTATAATGTATTGTAATGATCTCAATTACAACAATACCTTGCTAATACTAATGTCTGAAAGAGCCAATGAGAACAGTAAGGCTAAGTCTACACTACATGCTTCTTGCACAAGAAGCCTTTTGCGCAAGAGTTTTTGCACAAAAACTTCTTGCATAAGAGCACATCCACACCTCAAAGCACATCGCAAAAGCCATGTGCTTTTGCGCAAGAGAGTGTCCACACTGCATGGACGCTCTTGCACAAGAAAGCTCTGATGTGCTTTATCCCATAGGGGTTTCTTGCACTCCTCTCGAGCGTCCACTCTTGCCTTCTTGAGCAATAGCTGTAGCGCTAATAGCAGTTATGCTTCAGAAAAGGAGGTTTACCTATGGTGGAAAAAGCGCTCTGCTCTGCCGTTTAACTGCCCATTTAATTGCGCAAGAGCTCATTTGAGGTGTGGACGCTCCGCAGGCTTTTGCGCAATGATAAACTTTGCTCACATAAGAAGTGGTAATAATATTTCAGAGCATGCTTGGAAATTGTTGGGTTTTTTTACATTATGCAAGAGTAATTAAATCTTATATTAACACATCTCAGTACCTCTTTACTGAGAAGCAAAGAGAAAGCAAGGGTTTTGGTGAGCAATTTAGTCAAGTAAAAAATAGTGAGGACCTAATATTTCATCAGATGCCAAAACTTCAGTATAGTGCAACAATAAAAAAGTTTTTAATCTTTTTTCAATTGATTCTATTTCCTTTGCCCATTCCTTCTTCGATTATCATAAAAAGTGTGTGTTTCAAATCATCTAGGGGATTAGTTAAATCTAGTTAGATCTAGAAATTATTCATGTAGCAGACAACATTACAACTCACTTGGGAAAGGACTAAGTCTTGATGTTCTGCATAGGGCTCATCTACAAAGGAAGTCTCAGGAGAATCAATTAGAATTAATTTAAGGTGTGAAATTCAAGTGGATTGGTTAAGCTGCATTAAACCTGTGTGTTACACAATCAAAATTGAAGTCACATTTATTCTGAATAAGAGTATCCACACATGGGTTTAATATGGTTTAAGTAATCTACTTCGAAGTTAATTTGGATTAACTTCCTGAGCATCCCTATGTAAACAAAAGCCTTTAATGATAGACAGGTAAAGAGTTACCCTCTTCCACATTAAAACTATGTAACAGCAGCATATGGCACAGATAAAGAACATGTTCCATATTAAACCTCCAGAGTATTACATATAGATGCAACCATCAAAAGTACTGAAATATGCATTATTTGCTTACTCCTAACAACCTTCCTCCCAAATCTGCTACTTAACTTCTGACATTCTTTTCTTTCCTGTCTATAGGACAAAATTGCACCAGGTGCAATTTTAAAGCAGCTTAGTCAGACTGATTTGAACCCTTGTGCCAACAGATTTATTTCAGTTTAAACTGGGTTTATAATAAACTAAAATATTTAGCTCTTAAACTAAATATTTGGCTCTCATGCGCCACTTTTATTTTAGCATAAGCCAATTAACAATTATTTAAAAACCCAATGTAGGTTAAAGCACTGAAATTTTGTTCAGGTAGATAAGGCCTTCATGTCCCAACAACTCGCTGTAAGTGCAACATTGCTTTCTGCTGTCTCTCTCAGATGACTTGCTCTTTAGTGTTACTTTAACACAGCTTTTTGGGGCATTTCATTTTTTTTAGTAACTCAGGATCTACTCTTGCAAGTTGCTGCGTACACCTGGATCTCTTCTCTATGTGAAGCCCCATTAAAATTAACAGAGGTACTTCCATACAGAGCAGATTTCAGACAAGAGGACTAATGGATCCGTAATCAGATTGGCTTGATGAAAGCCTCTAAACTTCTCTTCCTCACTGAGATTGTGTGTCAGTATCAGCACTGAATTATAAGTCCCTCAAAAGAGGTATTCTGGATGGAGAGACTGACAAGTCTATAACCTCACAAATAACAATGTCAGAGGGCATTTGGTCATGAGCGGTGTTTTCAGTAGAATGGCACAGGAATCAAGTACAAAACTAGATATCTTCTAGGAAACATGTGCAGGGTAAGGAAAGAGTCAGCAAGATTAAAAAAATAAAATCTTGTCTCTGTTAGTGTTTGTAAATGTTTTCCAACCCAAGCAGAACCCAAGTTTTCCATGTGATCTTACCTATCCAAGTCATCTTCCCCAAGTAGGACAGGTGGGAGTGGAAGTGGAGGCAGCGTTGAAGTCTTCAGGTGTGGGATAGCAGCAGTCACAGACACTTGTAGTTTTGTAGAGACCTGGACAGAGGGCTGAGAGTTTGCCTGAGTGGACAAAGCAGATGTTCTTGAATGGGAAGAAGATGGCAAAGAAGCTGGGATGGAAGTAGGGACCTGAACAGAAGTCAGTTGGGCAAGTGGTAGAGGTGGAACAGCTGGTGATGGAGGCAAAGGCGGCAATGGAGGAATCTGGGGTGGTGGTGTTGCTGTTGGTAGAGGGGGAGGAGGTGATTTTATAGAGGGCAGTGGGGGTGGGTTCTCCTTCTCTGTTGGCTCTGTCTCTTTTGGAGTTGCAATCTCCTCTTTCACTACTACAGACTTGGATTCTTTTGTTCCCATCGTTTTTGAGTCTTTAACTGGGGCTGCATGCTTCTTCTCAGAATTCTCTTCTGTCTTGGTTTTAATCGGCTCCAGAGATGTTTTAGTCTCTGCATTCATGTGTATTAAATTAACCAGTTCCGTATCAGAGGCTGATTTTTCCGATTTAATGACTTTGGGTACCTTTTTAGACTCTATTCCTGCCTCCTTCACCTCGGACGAGCTGTTCTCTTTTACAGACAGAAAGACAGGCGAGTTCTTTGCCTCCTTCCCATCCATCTTTGCTGCTGCCGCCGCCGCTGCAGCTCTCTCCTTCTTCTTCCTGCTAAGTTCTGCTCCCAGGCTGGAGTTCAATGGTAGCCTAGCAGGTGATATACTGGAATGGCGACTACGTGAACCGGACCTCTGCTTTTTACTGTGAGATGATGAATGTCTTGAATATACAGGACTTCGACTTCGGGACTTCACAGACTTCCTATGGAAAGAGCAGGAAGCAGAAAACTGAGATGTAGACTGACCTATACTTTGTTAGACACTGAAATTAACAAAAGCTATAACTCTCTTTAAAGACAAGAACATTCATAAATTGTCAACTACACTTCAGAACATACCCAAAGATTGTCTGAGGAGACTTAAATTAATAGCATCAGTTTGATGACACTTGAAAATAATCCAACACTTAATGAGCTTCCACGGTCTTGCTGTTTACAAATCATCAATAATTAAAATAACAGAATTGAAGGATGAAGGTTAGACCAAACTTCAAGTTAAAGAGGAGAACAGATGCACAGTGCTTGACTGAGGATTTTAGTTGAGAGGATAAGCTGACAGTTTAGGAATCTTTCAGGACAGCAGAGCAGGAGAGAAGACACAGTGATAAGACATGAGTACTGCTTGTGAGAATGTTTTGCACAACCCTGTGGCATTAATAAGTGGTGTAACAGTAAAGCATTCTCCTAGCGAATGCCACTTTCCTCCACAGAATGTCTTCACTTCAAGTAGAGGTTTTACTCTTACCATAAATGCATTTGCACATTGCAAGTCAGAAAGACAATTTGGGACTTTCATCCTTAGACATGTTCAGTGATGCTCTAAATGGGATGCATCTCACATTCAGCTACAATGTATTACATTAGCAGAGATATTAAATGAATTTGGAAATCTGCACTGTTGCGTGAGCCACAAATAAGAAGAAAAATGTCTTCCTTTAAAAGTACATAAAGTGAACAGAGGATGAGCTTGGATTAGGCAAAAGTCTGCAATGCCTATGAATTCAGAGGTTATTAAGGATGAAGAGTCACTAGAAAGACTGAAAAAAGCCAGAAAACTGATATTTTAAATTCAGACCAGTGAACATTTTCTCTTCTTCAAGGAAGACTGGGATTTTGCAGCTCATGGGACTGTGTTCTCTCAAGAGGAGTAATGTGTGTACGGTGGACTCTAAGGGCAAATCTACATAGCGCGTTATTTCAGAATAACTGACATTATTCCAAAATAGCAAAGAATACACTTACTCTACAAGCCTTTATTTCATAATAATGTTGAGCTGGAGGACTTCTTACTCCCACTCCTGTAACCCTCATTTTACGAAAAGTAAGGGAAGTTGAAGGAAGAGTGTTCTTCCTTCGACTTCCTGCTGTGCAGACAGTGCCTAAAGCCGAGTTAAGCTATTTCGACTTAAGCTACGCAATTGAAGTAGCTGAAGTTGCCTAGCATAATTTGACTTTAGCCCTGCTGTGTAGATGTACCCTAATTGATTTGGAAGCCACATGTTACTAAATAATAAAAACTAAGGTTCTACCAATGCTGTTGTTCAAAGCATGCTCACAAATGATTTTTATTATATGGTCTATTCATAGACTTCCCTGACCACAGTACAAAATATAGCATGAATTTAGATCATACTAAGAGAAATTCCTTTTTCCGCACTGCTCAGGAAACATGCCAGAGCAACTGTGTTTAATGTGGCAGCTGTTAGCAGATTTTTCAACTATAATTGAAATGCAGTATAAGAGATTAAAACGACAATTATCTTATCCTATTCAAATTATATTAAAGAACTATCTGATGACATACCTGCTTTAAAAATAAGCTAAAGTATAAAAATGGCTTATTTCACTGTGACTAAGTGTGTGTGTGTGTAATATATATATATATATATATATATATATATATATATATATATATATAAATATAAATATAAATATAAACAGCAATAAGTATATAAAAAAGTCAGACCTATTTCAGAGTCTGTTTTCAATGTTCATAGAAATTGTGTTTAAACAGAAGTTGACAATATACCTCAAGCTGGCACGTCCTCTTCAGGGGACTCTGGCTAATCAGTTTAACTGTCACACACACAGGCAGAATTTGCCATTTGGATAATAGTTCACTTTCCACATCCCACTGCAAAACTGTCAGGAGCTGAAATAGCTAGCAGCATGCTTACACTGCACGAAGAGGTCACACTTGCAGACTTTGCTGAGGACAACATTCCTAACAGAACTTGTATGACATGGTTAGCTGCAAACAGAGAACACTTAATTTTGACACCTAAACAGCACCAAATCCAGCTACAACTGATTCCTAGCATTGATCTGGAAACCTGCTCTTCACTAGGCAATAACAGTTTTTGTCATTGATGTCTGCCTTGAAATATGTTTTCAAGTTCTGTAAGGCATTTACCCTGTCTAGAGTAATCCTTGAGTAACTTTATCTCTAGCCAAGAGGTTAACGACATTTGCCCTCACATATCACCTTTGAAATCGCACTGCACTGCATATTACCCAGTTTATAGTACTTAAAAAGTACTTAAATGTACCCTTAATAGAGCCAAAGAGGGTCCACAAGGTGTCTGTCACCCAGTCAACTTTTTAGGTACTTCTCAGCTTTATAGACTCTCAAACTTTTCTTTCCAGTTATAGCGGTATGGTTTAAAAATTCCTACATTTCTAATGGAGGAAACAGGACATGTAAAAAGCTAGCTATCAGACTAGTGGATTAAGATAAGGTATCAATGCAAGAGAATGGCTCACTACAGAAAACCCAAATACAATGGCAGGAGATTCATTTCCCTGATACAAACAGAGCTGTACCAAAGAAAGGTATCTTTGGAGGAAAGACTCGGAGAAATCTCTAGCCCTATCTGCATTATGAAACTGGATATTGCTAAGAGTTGTTAGCAACAGTTTCCCCTCAACCAATGATGAATGCTGAAGAAGACATGAGAGCGCCCAGAACTGGACACTTCCAGAAAGCCTGTCATGTGAAGCACTCAGAGGCTTAGTGTTTTTAGGCTTGCTATCTCACAAGTGAGGGTATGTGGCAAATCACAAGTATAACAGTGAAATGAAAGTTAGTGGCAAAGCTGGGACTAGAATAGGGGTGGACAATAATTTTTGTAGGGGGGCCACTTCACAAATGTTCATGGGTCAGGCCCCAAAGGGGTAGAGCCTCTGGTGGAAGGGGCGGGGCCTCAGGCAGGGGCAGTTCCCTTTAGGCCCCACATACCCAGGGAGGAGACTTTACACTCTCCCCCATGGGGCAAGGGACCGCAGGGGGTCTACCTTGGCCCTGCCAGGGGCACATGGTGCCCACAGGAAATGTCAGAGATTTTGAACAGCAAATGGTTCCCTCTGGTGCTGCAAGCCCCTGGCGGGAGGGAGAAGACTTCAGGTGCTCTCCTGTCCCCAGGCCTCAATTGGCCTGGGTGTGGAGCCATAGCAGGGCAGGCCAAACAAACAGTTTGTTGGGCCAGATTCGGCCTGTGGGCCATATCTTGTCCATCCCTGAACTAGAACCTAGCTGCCTTGACTCCTGATTTCTTATTTTAACAACTTAAGAAACTACCTCAAATTAAACCCTCTAAATCCAGTTTCACAGACATTTGGTAACCCCATATTGTGATTCTGTGCTGCACACCAGTGACTATGGTGCACATACAAATCCAGAAACTAATCTCATAGTAGTGTATAAGCCCACATTCAGCAAGTGTGTGTGTGTGTGTGTGTGTGTGCGCGCGCACGCGTGAGCGTGCAGGGGGTGTTAACCCGAATTCTTTCTCCTGGCTATAACTGCAATGGTATAGTTATTACAACTGCTATAAATAGGGTTTGACAAACCCCAGCGAGAGTCACTTGCCAGCCCCGTACTGTGCATGCGCCAGACCGGCACTGCGCATGTGCGAAGCGCCGGTGAATGGGGCACTCGGAACGACTGGCTGAAATCTACTCGCCCGTGGTTTGTTGAGCCCTGGCTATAAAGGCCAACCGTGACTATAGAGAAATAGATGTATTCACCATTTTCCTTTTCAGACTGCTTTTTGAGAAGGGGTGGGAGTTTAAAAGAATCACTAGGAAGTATTTTACCCTCTGCCAATGAAAAAACATCAGTGCCACAGGAAAGACTCATTCATCCCCTTGAGTAATTTACACTGAACTTTCCTCATTGAATGCAGGTTCAGTGACCAACAACATACAGAAGTTCTTATTTTTAAGTTTGCTTAACATTTAGAAATAAAAGAAAGATCTGAAAACTTCCCTTTGCCTGTGGAAGGGTAATATTGTACATTAGGGTGGCCATTTTCTGAAGACATCTTGCAAATACAATTGACCCCTTATTTTTTGTTTTGTGTTGCACAGTGAAACTGAGTTTTGATTAAACAGTGGGTTGTACAAAAAGTGTAGACCAACTTTATGAGAAGGGGGGGGGACTGTGGTGGGTTATCAATTTAATCCTAGATTCAAAGAATTCAAATACATAGTGTAAATGAGTAATGACCTTTGGAATTTTTTGTTGTTGTTTGATTAACTAGCTAAGTGCTGTACCACAAAGGTATCCTTGAAAACGCTCTCACATGGCTATGCAAGTTCATGGAAGCACATTCAAAGCTGCTTCCATAAGACCAGCTTTGGAAAAAGTGATTTTTCACAAGAGCAACTATCATTTTACAGACCAAATCAAATATTGCTTTTTTTGAGATGTGTTGGGGGGGAAGAGGAAGGAAAACACAGCACTTTAGTGTTGCTTCCTCTGTTACCAAGGGATGTAAAATTTCAATTATTTGGCCAATCGAATAGTCGAAGCAAATTGCATCAACTATTCAATAAAGTTGATAAAGGCACTTCTGCCTTTAAATTATAGCAGTCCCCCACTGGCCTCACGCTCCCTGTGGCATTTCAAAGCTGACCCTCAGCTCCATGTGGCGCTGCTGCTTTGAAACACCAAAGAGAGCCCAACATCAGGCTCCACAGTGTTTCAAATCAGCAGTGCTATATGAAGTCCAGGGTCAGCGGGAGAGTTCCCAGCTGACCCCAGGCTCCACACGGCGCGACCACTTGGAACCACCTCCTCCTCTATTCCCCCTCTCCCCCGCTGCCTCTTTCTGATAGAGGCAGCAAGAGGGGAGGGGGGAAGTGACTAGTCGACTAGCCTGTCGACTATCGGATAAGCATTTGCTTATAGGATAGTTGACTAGTCGTTCACATCCCTACTGTCACCCTCCAATTCAACAGCAACCCTTTTGCTGGTTAAAGAAGAGTAGCTATACACCCTTACCAGAGGCTACATAGCACAGCCAGAAAAGATATACAAGGCATCTGCCACTCAGGATTTTTCTAGAGATGTAAAAGCACGTGACCTGTGAAAACAAGGTTTTCATTTCCCAAAAAGATTTGGGTTTTACATGTACACAGCTCCACTAGATCATATTTCAAAATTAATGGACAGGAAGCTTTTACTTCGATATAGTTTATCAAAATAAACTAAAGATGGGGGAGAACAGGGGTGACTCCAATGAGCTAACTTGAGGCAAAATTTACAGATGCCTTATCACTACTAGGATTTTACATTGAGATAGCTATTTGCAGTTCAGACAAAGACAGGATTTTTAGTCTATACTAGTCCTGATTTTCACTGGAAAACCTTATATGTGAAGAGCAATGGATGTTGTTTTAGGGCTCAATTCCAAAGCACTAAATTTAATGGGACTACCCAAATGAGAAGTTCAAATCACACAGGTAAAGATGTGCAGACCCAATCTCGTTCACCAATGGAATCCTGGGAAGCAACACAACTAACATTGTACATATTGTTTTGCTAGTTTATCATAAGAACTTATTTCACGTAGAAGTTCTTTTCTGAATTATGATAAATCTATAGCCAGTTCCACTACACGCATGCCTAGAACTGGAGGCTCACTGAGACAAAAATTCTAGATTGAAAAATAATCCATATTAGGCTATCTACCAATCTGTACTCAAAACACTCTTCATTACTATAAAATTGAAACAAAATGCAACACTATTACTAATTTCAAACAAAATGTGTGTGTGTCTGTGTGCGTGTCAAAGTTACTGGAGCATAAAAAGAAAAAAAATCCGTGTTCCAAACTAAAAAAAAGTTACCTAATTGACCTTCTAGAATGCCAAGGGACTATTTAAAACGAATGGAAGCAAATGATCTATAACTGAGCAGAACACTTAGCTTGAGAAAAGCAAGTTAAACTATAAAGAAGTAACTTAAATATGGACAACTCTAATGATGAGGAAAGGAAAGAAAAAAATTAATCAGTTCAGAGTGAGATATGCGCTGAATTAAACAAGCCTTCTGAAAACTATAATCTCTTTCCTAGAATTTGGATCAAAGTTTCCAGAATGAGAGAACT
This sequence comes from Pelodiscus sinensis, assembly GCF_049634645.1. NCBI lineage: Eukaryota > Metazoa > Chordata > Testudines > Trionychidae > Pelodiscus > Pelodiscus sinensis. Next base: position 11,878,668 of record NC_134739.1, read on the forward strand.
TTTAAAAATACTTAGTGGTAGCAAAAGATGTTGGATTTTCAGCACTAGAAATTTTAAAAGTTTTCCACAGAACACTCTCACCAAGTGCAAACTTCCGCACAACACTTCATGACTGTTCTGCAAGGCCCACAGCTAGAGGCAAGTGTAACTCAATCCTACTGGCTCATTCAGTCTTGGCCTCTGGTGGTTTTAAGAAGTGGACATCTATCCAAAGGGATCGGTAACGAGCCCCATGGAGCAGTGAGGAGCCCTTGGCAATAATAAGTGCACACTAATTACCTAGGTCAGAACTGAACATGTGATCTTGAGCAATGTTTCTCAACCTTTTTTTTTTTTTAATAAAGTACCTCCTTTTTAAAAAAAATTATAATGACCCCCAGGACCTACAGTTTTCAGACACACACAAATTGTTTCTACCATTGCAGCGTATTGGGTTAAACAACTTAATCATAGCTGGGCGTGCAGTGAAATTTTTGGGTGTAAAAAGTACAAATAATAAAGCGCTGTAAAACTTAAGAAAAATTCAGTTTTCTCCAAATTTCAGTTGTGTTGACGTAACCCCCCCAGACTTCTCTCAAATACCCGTAAGGGTACTCATACCACTGGTTGAGAAACACTGATCTAGAGGGTCAATCAATCACCCCTCCAAAGCCATCCAATCTCCCTCCCAACACACAAAAAACAGAGAGATCACACACCTGGCTACTGGACTTCGGCTCACGGACCGCTTGGCAACAAAAGGACTGCTTGAGCGCCTTCGGCTGTACGGGCTGGGTGACCTTCCACTGTACGACCCACTTCCCCTCTCATAACTGGATGAGCGTCTCCTGTTGTACGGGCTGATGGACCTCTGTCTTCGACCATAAGGACTAGGAGATCGAGTGTTGGACTGGTATGCTACGGGTTCCTTGTAGGGTGGGCTGACTGACTGCCTGCGTGATGAGCCACCTGGGCTCTTCTTGTATGAGTCATAGTTGCTGGATGTATGTGACCGTGGAGGGCTAAGATCGTATTCTTGGGTGTAAGATGCTCCCGAAGGGCTGTCATCCTGTTTGGGGCTGTCAGCCCATTTCCTGTGAGGACTCCGGGATTTCCGTTTTGGACTGTCAGTGCTTTTGTAGCTTTTCACAATGTCCCTTTTTCGATGGCTTTTACTGCGGTCTTTGTGCCCAGACTTCAGCTCCCGCTCTTTTCTGGACTTCTCCTTGTGTGCTTTGGCTGACCTGGAGTCCTTGTTGCTGCTTCTTGATGGCTGTGATTTAAAGTGTTCTTCATTCTCCTCATTGAGTCTTTTGGAGGTCCCGGACACTCGGTCCTTGATGGATCCTGACCTGATGGACACCTCCTGAGTCTTTTCCAACTTCTTCTCTTTTTCCACCTGCTTACTCCTGTTCAGCTCCCGAACACGCTTGTGCTGGTGGTGCCGGTGCTTGTGCAACCTGTCACTCCTGTCTGAGCTCCCCTTCCTCTCATCATTCTCCCTCCTTTCCAACTTGAGGGCCACATCATCGGAGAAGGTGTCCGAGTCGGAGCTGATGTCATCATACTCCACCAGTGGCTTGATCATCGCACCCAGCGGCGCCGCCGTCTCTTGAGCCACCAGCGGCGAATCTTTAGAGTGCTTGGACCTGTGCCTCTTGTGTCTGGAGACCAGCCGGTGCCTCTCCTTGCTGTTCGAACTGCCACTGCTGGATGTCTGCTGCTGCAACGACCCCCCTCCTCCTCCATCCTTCTTGCCCCCATGTCTCTCTGGATTTGGCATTCCTTCTCCACTGTGCTTGGAAGAGGGGAGGGGGGAATCCTCCAAAGCCCCCAAACTTTAAACCCCAGGCACCGACACCCCTCCCCCAGCTACAGGCCTCTTTCCGTGGCCTGCCTTTCTCCTCCCACCATTCACAACCACTTCTCCCCCCCCCCTGCGCCTTTCCTCCCTGGTTCTAACTCCCTCCCTCCTTCATGGGGTGCAGCCCTTTGGATCAGGCCCCTGGGGTGGGGGAGGGGGACTTGACCTCACAGGGCCCCTGGGCAGGCAGTTAAAGGGCCTGGAAAGACCCAAGGGGGGGTCTGGGGAAGGGGGGTGGCTGGGGCCTGGAGCGGGCCCCTGGGCCTGGGCAGAGGGTCCCCCGGGCAGGGGCCCCCTGGGTAGATCCCTAGGCCCGGCTCCCTCAGCGGAGAGTCCCCGGCTCCCGCCCCCTCAGCCGCGGCGCGGCGAGTCCCCGGCTCGCGCCCCCTTTGTCCGCCCCGCGCCCGGGGCCGCCTCCCCTCTCACTTCCCAAAGCGAAACGGCCCCGCTTCCAAGGGGGCAGCCGCCAACTCTCGCGACGCTCTCGCGTGACGGCCGAGAGCTTCCCCCTCCCTCTCTCCCCGAGGCAAAGGCCGCGAGACGCTCCGGCCGGGCCCGCGCCAGCCTCGCGAGAGCTCCGCGCGGGGCTGCTCAACAAAACTTTATTGAGCCACCTGGTAACGCGGCCAGAGAAACAAGCAAGCCCAAGGCAACGGCTCTTTTCAACAAAACTTTATTGAGCCGCACTGTGCGGACAGCGCCTCCTTTCCCCCTCCCCCACATACTTTCTTCCCCTGCAAAACTTGATTGAGATGCAGAGTGTGGTCAAATCACCAAGCCCCTGCCCCAGATACTTGTGTGGAGGAGCCTCAGGGCCCCTTCCCAGCTTCAAAGAGAGCCTGAGTGCCATGCAATAGGCCCCACAAAACATGTGAAGCAGCCAGCAGTGCCCTCAAGGCAGTGACATGGGGGTGGGGGTGAGGGTTGGTGCCTCTCTAGGCTCAGTTTCATAGAGAAGCCAGGTGTATAACCCACACTCTCCTGTTCTAAACACTAGACCCTGCTCCTGTTCCATGGCCAAAACAGAACCCAGGAGTCCTAACTCCGTTCATCTGAAGAAATGGGTTGTACCGACAAAAGCTCATGCACTTCAAAGACTAACAAGATGATTTATTAGGTGATGAGCTTTCGTGGGCCAGACCCACTTCCACAGATCAAATCAGATCCACTATTTGATCTGAGGAAGTGGGTCTGGCCCACGAAAGCTCATCACCTAATAAATCATCTTGTTAGTCTTTAAAGTGCTACATAGTCCTGTTTTTTGTTTCATCTACATGTTTTGTTAGTCTTTAAGGTGCTGCAGATAGACTATTCCTTGTTTTTTAAGTTTGTCCCAGTCTTATGATTCTCATCTCCTCTCCTCCCCCCCAACTTTTATTTACTTACCAATTACCATTGCTCAAATTGTCGCTCACTTTATTTACTTACCTCACCTGACTCCACCCAGAAACTGAAGCACCCAAAATCAGCAGCAATGTCTAAAAGTTTGTCCTGCCATTGCTTCAATTGTCACTCACTTTAAAGCAGGTGGTGTAGTTGCAGACCTAGGATATTAGGGAGACAAGGGCTATGTCTTTTGCCCAAAAAAACCTTCTTGCGCAAGAGCCGTCCTTCCTGTTTCTTCAAGTAAGAATGGCTCTTGTACAAGAGGGTTTTTTTGCGCAAAAACGGAGCCTAATTAATTATGCAAATGAGGCGCAGCGATATTCCACGCTTTGCGTCATTTGCATATTTTTTGCACAAAAGGGCTGTGTCTAAAGTGGCCGCTCTTGCGCAAAAACTTGCTGCCTGTCTACACTGGCCTTGTGTTCTTGTGCAAGTAAACTGACGTTCTAATGTATAAAATCAAGTGTTCTTGCGCTAGAACTCTGACACTCCCGCTCAGGAATAAGCCCTCTTGCAAAAGAGCTCTTCCAGAAGAGGCCAGTGTAGACAGGCAACATGAATTTCTTGTGCAAGAAAGCCCTATGGTTAAAATGGCCATCAGAGCTTTCTTGCGCAAGAGACTGTCTACACTGGCATGGATGCTCTTGCGCAAAAGCACATGCCAGTGTAGACGCTCTCTTCTGGAAGAGTTTTTGCAGAAGAACTCTTGCGCAAAAGAGTTTTTGTGCGAGAACGCGCTAGCGTAGACGTAGCCAAGGTGTGTGAGATAATATATGTTATCGGATGAAGTTCTGTCGGGGAGAGAGACAAGCTTTCAAGATAAGAAGAGCTCTTGTTTAAAAGCTTGTCTCTTTTACCTACAGAAGTTGGTGTCCTAAAAGATATGACCTCACAATTACTTTGACTCACTTCAGTGGATATTTTATCTGAGTAAGGACTGAGCAAAAGCTTGGGTGAAGGCATCCAGATTGGACAGATAGTGAATAGTATAGTAAGGGCCTAAAAATGCCTGTTTTAAAATGTTAAATCAAATAGAATAAGCAAGTAAAAACTCCCTCCCCTCCATCTGACAAAAAAAAAAATACTCTCTTGAAGTTTCCATCCCTATCTTATTTGAAAAAGAGACAACAGTAAAAAGGACTGGATTTTGAGATTTGAGAGCCATACATGAAGGATTGCTATGAATGATATAGTAGTGGCCCCAGTAATGCATCATTAAATGTATTGAAAACTGTAAGGTTCAAACAGTCACAGCAGAAGACAGATGTAGGTTTGTATCATGGTCACTTCAGTTCACAGTCTTCAAGGATGGCAAAAGAAATACAAATATTTTGTGGTTTATGGCTGCTTTTGCATCCACCTCCTGCTGCTAAAGGCCACAATTCTGCAATGAGCTCAGTATGGAAAGCAACTTAAGCCCACACAGAGCTCCATTAACTTTACCATTTTAAGGCCAGAAAGGATTATTGTGATCATCTTGTTTGCTTTCCTACTTAACACAGGCCACAGAATTACACTCAGCCAGGAATTACTATATCAAGCCCAATAATTTCTGACTGAAGTAGAGTATATCTTCTAGCGAGACATCCAGTCTTGATGTAAACATTCCAAGAGATGGAGAATCCATTACTCCCCTCAGCAAGCTGTTCCAACTGTTAATACTCCCGACCTTTTCAACCCACACGTTATTAACAAATATGCTTGTAATCTTCCATTTGATTTTGTCTAGCTTACATTTCTAACCTTTGGATCTTTTTGTCTGTTAGATTAAAAACCCTTTATCGTTGGAAATCTTTATTTCAAAACCACAATCAAGTCATCTTCTATCTTCCTTTTTGGGGCTCCTACCACTTGGAGCTCATTGCAGAATCAGGGTCTCAGTAAAAAAGTGGTAAACAGATGACCTTGCACCCTGATTTGATTTCCTATAATGTGTGTTTGTTTCACAGGGAGTTCTGTGATTGATTAAGAAATTGTAATGAGCTGATTGGCACACAGAAGTATTTAACACAGTTTTCCTACTGTAAGGAATCAGAACTGTACATCAGAGGCCCTATACTGCTAACAGCTGAAGGAAACTGTCCTTTAGTGCTTTCTGGAGCGGAAGGATACAAGTTGCATCTCCACACCTCTCATGAATTTCAGAATGATTGTTTTGTTTAAAAAAAATGACAACCATTATAGTTCTAGGTAGCATTTCTCCCCATTTATATTGCAATAGAAGACTTACCCAGCATTGCTCAGCTCCTTAATTTATGTTTTTGTTTAATGAAAATGTGCATGCTTCATCTGAATCATTGTTTTGGGGGTGGGGCTAGGGATGAGGGGTTCAGTTTGCAGGCTGCCCTGGGGAAAGAGGACAACCCCAGCTCTCTCTCACCACAACAGATTGGAGCCACATGAGAAGTACCTCTCCATGTCCACTGCAATTCCAGCGGGCACAGCTGGGGGAGGGGTATAGATGGGACTGGTGCAGGTTCATCTGTCCCCTGTGCTCTCCAGGCATAGTGAGGAAAGCAGCAAACTGTGCACTTCCCTGTCACTCCCTGACATAGGGGAACAGCCAACTGTGTCCTGTACAAATTGGGAGAGGGGAATTTGAGCCCTCCCTAACAAGGCCCTGTGGGGGTGGGCGCCTCAGGGCTGTGGCAGTCTCATATGAGGGGGGCACACCCCTCGCCAGCTGCTTTCATCTGCCTGGTGATTCTGTCTCTTTTCTGTTTGGTTTGGTGAGAAGCAATCCCATTCCAGGCATATCCTATTTTCCTGGCATAACCAAACCTTTATCTTCCTTTAAACTCTCTTGGGCTACGTTTACACTCACGGCTTCTTGCGCCAGAAATATGCAAATGAGGCTAAGCGTGGAATATCGCTGAGCCTCATTTGCATACCTAATGAGCCGCCATTTTTGCAGAAGAGGCTCTTGCGCCGGAAGGAGCTGTCTACACTGTCCTTTCTTGCGCAACACAAACCCTCTTGCACAATGCCGTTATGCCGATTACTTTTCAGGAAGAACGGCATTGCGCAAGAGGGTTTTTCTTAGCCAGATTCTGGCTAAGAAGCTGCGAGTGTAGACATAGCCCAAGAGAGTTTAAAGGAACATAAAGGTTTGGTTGTGCCAGGAAAATAGGATATGCCTGGAATGGAATTGCTTCTCACCAAACCAAACAGAAAAGAGACAGAATCTGGCTAAGAAAAACCCTCTTGCGCAATGCCGTTCTTCCTGAAAAGTAATCGGCGTAACGGCATTGCTCAAGAGGGTTTTTGTTGCGCAAGAAGGAGCAGTGTAGACAGCTCCTTCTGGCACAAGAGCCTCTTCTGCTAAAATAGCGGCTCATTAGGTACGCAAATGAGGCTCTGCAATAGTCCATGCTTAGCCTCATTTGCATATTTCTGGCGCAAGACACCGCGAGTGTAGACAGCCTTGGATATGTAGTAAATCAGCAAATCTACTGCTTTATTGGGACAAATTTCCCTTACTTTTTTGGTTAAATATTCATGTATTTGTATTCACTACCTCACTTGGACATGTGATCAGGCCCAGCCAATGAGTTTGCAGAGCCCAAGGCAGCATGTTGTGGTTAGCTGCACCACATGGCCAGGCAACTCCCAGCAAGGGAAGCAAGCAAGTAGGAGGGTGCCAGGCAGTGCAGGGACTTAACAGCACAGGGCCCAATGCAGCCTCCTTGCTCACTTTGCCCTAAGTCCAGGCGTGTATGTGATGATAAGTCATTGTAGGGTTGCCAAGTGTCCGGTTTTCTACCGGACAGTCCGGTATTTGCGCCCTCTGTCCGGTAGAAAAATTCAGAAAATACTGGAAATGTGTAATGTCCGGTATTTTCTGATTTTTCAGCTGGGCACTGGACGGAAGCCTGGCGGGGGCGGGGGAGCGACTGGGAGGCGGGGCCGCGATTGGCGCTGGGAGCCCTGTGGTTGTGTGCAAAAGCCAGGTGGGGCGGGGCGGGGCAGGGGCAGTGGCCCGGACTCCCAGCCGCTCCCCCTGCTGGCTTCTGTGCACAACTAGAGGCTCCCAGCGCCATTTGCGGTCCAGCCTCCCAGCTGGGAGCTTCTGGTTGCATGCAGAAGCCCGACGGGGGAACAGCTCCCAGCCACTCCCCCTGCCCCCACCCGGCTTCTACTAGAAAATAGAGGGAGTGCCTGCCGGGAGTGCAGACTGTTGGACTGCAGCTGCAGCCAGTGGCTGCACCCCCCTGCCAGCTTTGCTCCTCCCCCTCCTCTGGCCGCCCATCCTCCCATCCAGCCCCCGCAGCCCCCGATCCCCCCCAGTTCTGCTTCCCGTCCCCCCTCCCTCCTTTTCCATCCCCCTGGCCCCCAATCCTCCTCCCAGCTCTGCTTCCCGCCCCCCTTCCTCCCAGCCTGCCCCACCTCCCCTGCCCAAGATCAAGTGTGTCTGGTATTTTGGGGGGGGAGGGGGAATCTACCTGGTAACCCTAGTCATATGTATCTTGTGCAACTGCCACAGGGTAGATTTGAACCTAGGCCCTCTAGTGCTTAGTGTAGGACAGTGATAGAAATGTAGCTGTGTTAGTCTGGTGTAGCTGAAACAAAATACATAGACCTGTATTTTGTTTTAGTGTAGGACAGTGGTTCTTAACCTTACTGCAGCCTGCACCTCTTTGGTTCTCAAAATATGTTCTCATACCCCTTATTAAAAATCATTGAAGTAGGTCAATTCTTTAAACATGATATATCATAAAAATCTGGCATGTCTCGCACCCCCCAAAAAGGTATTTTGCACCCCCAGGGGATGCATGCACCCCAGGTTAAGATCCGCTGGTGTAGGAGCTTCTACAGCCTGAGCTATAAAGGTAGGTGGCTTTTAGTTGGGGCTGTAGAGCTCACTCATTCTTACATCTCTCTGTAAGTGGTCTAAGTGCCACTACTGGGACAGTGAACTACACCCACTAGGTGTGTGAGTTACATCTGCACAATTAGCCATTGAATGGGGATACATGGTTTCCTTGGAGAAAGAAAGAGTCTACTCCATTCATAAAAATTGCCTGAGCTACCACTCAGGAAGAGGGTCTTCAGCTGTGGCTTATTAACTGGCAGTCAGGCCAGAAAAAGGGAAGGTACAAAAGCAGGCTAGGTGTCTTTAGTGTAGAGAGGTTGTGCTTCTGGAGTTGGGGAGGAGGAAAAAATGGTTAGACAGGCTTTCCCAAGAAGAAACTGTTATTTGTGAAACTATAGGAATGAAACAGGCATTAGTCTTGAGTTCTGCAAAAGGGAATCTTTCTGTTTAAGCTACAGGAAGCTGGAGCTGTGCATTTAGGCCTGACTGGGACTGCCTACTAAGAACTAGACCCTTTATCTTCCTCCAGTAGAATGCCCTGTGCTTGAGATTTTTTTCTTGTATTGTTACCCCCATTAGAGTGCTAGTGATGACCTCTTTATTCTTAAATGCCTGTAAAGTGCTTTGAGGCCTTCTGTTAAAAGCAATCTGTTGCAAAGGTCAAGAAATCTTCAACTGCAGAAGATGTAACTCAAAGAAAAGGAGCAAAAATAACTACTGGATAAAAAGAATGTAAAAATACTTAATATATTCTGAAAATATATGTTGTTTTACATGGATTTTTGTTAATTGTAAAGGTGCTTATTAACTACAACTTCTTTGGGGAGAAAAAATTTAAAATCTATAGTAAATTGAAAAGCTCACTTCAGGTATGTTTAGAACTGTAACCATTAATGTATGGCCTAATTTTTTTGTCTAACAATCCCTGTAGCAGAAGTTATGGATCAGATATTACCTCACCTGCAATACATTAAATATTAGATACATCTTCTGTTGGACCAGCTTCTGTTGGTGAAAGAGACAGTTGTTTGAATGTATACAACTCTTCTTTAGGTCTGGGGGACATACTCAAGAGTGTCCTAGTAAAATGCAAGGTGGGACTGATAGGTGTAAGGATTTAATATATACTGCAAGAAACCATTCAAGGTGAGGTTTGGGACCGAGGCTTGTACTTTGAAGGTGTGTGTGTGTATATATATGTATGTCTTCCTTTTGAGGATGAGGACTGAGAGATCAGATAAATCATAATTTTATGAAAAGTATGTAGTTAACTGCTGACTTGGTGTTGTCTAATTGTGAGCTCACTTGGAGAGCATACTGACTTCTCCTTTCACCTAAATAGTTATTAGAGCATTTAGTGCACTGGGTGAAATACATCAAAGGATGTGGTAGGCATGTATAGGACCTATGGATCTCAGTATCAGGGCAATGTATTTATGTTCTCTTACCACCAAGAAGTTGAAGTAAAAGATTGCCTCATCTACCTTGTAGCCAACACCAATAGTGTGAATTAGGTATGTACAGAGTTATGTAATTGGCATATGTAATGAAACCACTAGTCCCTCAAGTCCTTTCTTGTCCCATTTTACAACGTAAAGTGGATTCAGATTGGATTACTGTAAGTTTTTTATGGAGTCTGACTCAGAGGAGAAAGTAAGGGGGTGCACGCAGCTCCAGCAAACACCGGCTGAGCTGTGGCAAAAGCCAACACTGAGCTATTTAAAGAGTTGGAAGGAACCCAGCTTGCAATAGGACAGTACCAGTAATTTTGTTACTTTCATTGCTGGTCTGACTTGAGGGGCTGCTTCTGCAGCTTCCTCTGTAACCCCTGCCCATCACCTAGTAACACACTTGAATCTCTTCACTACCTCCTTTTACACAGGAAATGTTCTGCCTCCTATTGATGTCGGGGATCCTGATTTCATAATAGTAAAGTGACAATTGAAACAGTCAATGAGGAACTTAAGTTAGGACAACATTCTTTCTGGTCGAGAAAAGACTCGGGCATCGTTTAAAGTATTTTGTGCTGCTTAATCGCTTAGATGGTTGGGGGGTTTTGGATTTTTTTTAAATGTCAGCTTGCCTGCACTTCCCTCTGCAGTAATCAAGTTTTTATTTTTTTGCTATTTTGCAAAGGCAGGGGCGGGGGAATGTAACTTTGCCGTTTAAAAGTTTTTGTTTTAAACTATTTGTGTCAATTTCTTGCAATTTTTTTGTTTGTTTGCAACACTCCGGCTACAGCGCGGAAATTTTTTTTTTCCAGCTGCCGACGCACAATCCCCGCCCCTCTTCCCTCCCGGAAGCAGCTGCCGGGGCTGCGCGCTGGCCCTGCTGGGCCCGGCATGGGCGCACACGTGCCTCCTGGGCCGGGGAACGCCGCACGCCGGGCCCGGCTGCCAAGAGGGGCGCCAAGTCTCGCGAGAGGACGAGCCTACGCCCGTCCCGCGCTCGCGAGGCGTCCGGGAGGCCGCGAGAAGGCGGAAGTGTCGCGCGCGTTGGAGCGCGGCGATGGCCGTTGGGCTGGCGGCGGCCGCCGCGGACTGAGGCCCGCGCGGGAGGGGCCAGGCCGCGGGTCGCTGCTCTGCGCCAGCCCGGCGCCTGCGGCCTGCCCCGGGGCCCTTTCTCCTGGGCCCCTCACAGGCCCGCGGGATGAAGGCGGCACAGGGGGGCGCCGAGGGTGAGTCCGGGCTCGGGGGCCCGCCCTGCCCGCTGGGGGGGCGGCGAGCCGGGGGGGGCTCGCCCCTTGGAGGGGGGAGGGGAGCCCCGCACTGGAGGGGGGAGGGGAGCCAGTAGGGGACGCCCTGACTTCTAGGGAAGGGGGGAGATTCACCCCCCGAGATCCTGCGGCCCCCCCGATTCTAGACCCCCCCCGAGATTCTGCAGCCCCTCAGCTCTGCAGGGTGGGGGTTGATCCCTGCTCTTTGCCTAGCCCTGGGCCACTTAGTTCCTCCCTCCCCCTCCCCCCCGATTATTACCATGCTCCCCTGCACGGGAGGGGGCCAAGGAGCCGCCCCCCCTTCATAAAACAGCACTGCAGCCCGCACGCACTGGAGTTCTTCGCCCACTGGTGCCCTACCGGTGTGTTTGGTTGCACGGGGCTTCATGTCCCTCGCACCGGCTGCTGTGTCGTCTTGGGTGCAGCCTGAGGACAGCACAGCTGTTTGGTTCAGTGGTGGGCAGCCTGCAGCTCCTGGGGGTTTTACAGTGATAGAGATGTAGCCGTGTTAGTCTGGTGTAGCGGAAACAAAAAACAGGATGATGCAGCACTTTAAAGACTAACAAGATGGTTTATTAGGTGATGAGCTTTCGTGGGCCAGACCCACTTCCTCAGATCAAATAGTGGAAGAAAATTGTCACCATTTTCTTCCACTATTTGGTCTGAGGAATTGGGCCTGGCCCACGAAAGCTCATCACCTATTAAACCATCTTGGGGGTTTTACGTGTGTTTCCCCCCTTGACCCTCTGAGACACTTTGTTTACCCCTTGCTCACATGCAGGGTGGCCAGATTCCACTGGCTTCCCTCCTGCTGGTATTGCTAAAGTGACACACATGTAAAATAAAGGCATGTGAAGTGCATGCTGATTGCACACCACCTTGACCGAGAGAGCTGTGTGCTCCCTCTGTGTCCCGTCAAAGCACTGCTCTGGTTTAATTGGCCTGCACTGCAAAATCTAGGTATGTGAGCGCTGTGTGCAACACTACCTTAGCCTGGGAGACCGTCTTGGTTATGACAATCTGAGGCCCACTGAGATGGAGCCACTCACTATCCTTAGTTGCCTGTCACTGGTCTAGTATGAGATGGTCTATCTGGGGCTGCATGGACTCCTGGCATACAAAAAGTGTGGGTACCCAAGCTATGTTGCTTCAACTTGATCCTGTATGCCGCATAGAAGGAAACAGGTCCTCCTATGCCAGGCTTTGTTGATTAAAATAGCTTGCTTTTTTTATCAAGATGCAATACTATACATCTTCTTGGGACGAGAGTAGCATAAAATAGACCAGATTGTTGCCATCTTCATCAAACATGCCCTTCAGTTGCTATTATACTGTGAGTGAATGATACAGTTTGTCTAAAGTTCCCAAATTTTTTCTGAGCATGCCTTTGGGCATTCATGTGCTATTCACATGCTCACCTGTGTGGGATGTCTAGTACCCATGGGGTGGATGTTCAATACCCAGGATTGGGGAGGGATGCCTGCTACATATAGGAATCAGAGTAGATGGCTACGTCTAGACTGGCATGATTTTCTGCAAATGCTTTTAACAGAAAAGTTTTCCGTTAAAAGCGTTTGCGGAAAAGAGTGTCTAGATTGGCACAGACGCTTTTCTGCAAAAAGTGCTTTTGCGGAAAAGCGTCCGTGCCAATCTAGATGCACTTTTGCGCAAAAAAGCCCCGATCGCCATTTTCACAATCAGGGCTTTTTTTGTGCAAAACGAATCTGAGCTGTCTACAGTGGCCCTTTTGCACAAAAGCTTTGCGCAAAAGGGACTTTTACCCAAACGGGAGCAGCATAGTATTTCCGTAAGAAGCACTGATTTCAGACAGTAGGAAGTCAGTTTTCTTGCGGAAATTCAAGCGGCCAGTGTAGACAGCTGGCAAGTTTTTCTGCAAAAGCAGTTGCTTTTGCAGAAAAACTTGCCAGTCTAGACACAGCCGATGTACCAAGGAGGAGTTTTCATTTCCTATAGGGTTTGGGGTGGTCTTGGGTGCTGAGAACTGACTCCCTGCCTGTCACACCTACTATGAAGGGAAGCAAATGGAGTCCTGATGAAAGGCTGGGATCAGGAGGGCAGCAGAATGCTGCATCCAATGATTAGTAGTCCCCTCCTGACTTTGGCCCTTTGGTGTGTCCTTGGGGTATTGAGGCTCTGTCTGCTTCCCCTGCTGAGACACTGTCCAGCAGGGGAAACAGACGGGGCTTGGATCTCTGCGGCTGCACTGATGGGTTGGGGCAGGCAGAGGCTGTGTCCTGCAGGATTATCAAAAGTAAGGGAACAGCCTACAGCTTCTTGCTTGCAGAGTGTCTTCTACTTGCCCAGCAAAGCATGGTATGGGCCAATTGGTAACAGTGGCAGAATGAGATGAACAGGGAACCTGATCCCAACAGTTGAGTGTCCAGATTGTCCACAAAGATTCCCGCCTGCGTCCTCTGCTGGACTGGACCCCTCGTGATTGGACCCTTCAGCGTTCCCCACGGTTTGGGAACCTCTGACCCATTCCACCACCAACCTGGCTGTGTCTACACTGGGCCACTTATTCCGGAAAATCAGCCGCTTTTCCGGAATAAGCTGCGAGCTGTCTACACTGGCCCTTGAATTTCCGGAAAAGCAACGATACTCTACTGTACAAAATCAGCCGCTATTCCGGAAAAACTGTTCTGCTCCCGCTCGGGCATAAGTCCTTATTCCGGAACACTGTTCCAGAAAAGGGCCAGTGTAGACAGCCCAGTAGTCTTTTCCGGAAAAAAGCCCCGATCGCGAAAATGGCGATCGGGGCTCTTTTCCGGAAAAGCGCGTCTACATTGGCCACAGACGCTTTTCCGGAAAAAGGGCTTTTCCGGAAAAGCAGCCTGCTAATGTAGACGCTCCTTTTCCGGAAAAACTGAAAACGGAATAGTATTCCGTTTTAAGCATTTCCGGAAATTCATGCCAGTGTAGACACAGCCCCTGAGTTTAGAAAAGTCCCTATATGTTTGTTTACGTGAGCAGTAAATTACATCATCAAAATGTTATAATTGTGTGTTTTCCTTGGATCTGACAGCTTAGATGAGGTTGCCAAAATAAATGGTGGTGATTGCTGTACATTTCAATGAGTCTAACTATAGAGAAACCTGTTCCTTTTCTAATGACAGCAGCTGTTGGCTGTAGGATGGGTTCAGTTGCACACACACAAATAATGAATCCATGGGAGCAAAATCAGGCAAATGTTCATTTCTCCCAGTTTGATGCAAAGGGGAGGCCCTGGTGAGAGCGGAGTTGTTGAGCCCTCTCTGACTCCCATAGAGCAGTAATTTTCAAAATATGGATTGAGACCCAGTACTGAGTCACAAAAAGTTAGGCACTGGGTTGTCTTGCTGTAGGGTGGACAAGGTGACAGGTGGGGTGCTAAGTATGGTAATAGTGTAGTCAATTAACCAATAAGCAAAAGCTTATAGGTTAATGCTATAGACTACATGCATTTCCCCCCTCCCCTAACTTGCCAGTAAATTTTTTAGCAGGCTGGCCAGCCACCCAGCTCCGTCCCGGCTTGCATTGGGTCCTGGACCTACCCCCGCTGCTGCTATGCATTTAAAGTGTATTAGGAGCCAGGTGGGCAGGCAGCCCAGCTCAATTCTGGCTTGTGCCAGATTCGGGAGCACAGACCCTCTCCCCAAGACAGGGGCTTCCTGGGGACTATAGAATAGTCGATTAGCCAATAAGAATTCATGAGGTTAATCAACTATTCAATTAACCAATATTTAACATCCCTAGTGCTGAGGCCAGCTTCCTGCCTCTCCTGGCACTGAGGACTGCGCTGTGCCCTGGAAGCAGTCAGCAGCAAGTCTGGCTCCTGGGTGAAGGTGAGAGCCAACTCTCACAAGATAAAAAAGCAAAACAAGCCTAAAAATGAAGCCAATCCGATTTCAAACCAAGCCCAAAATGAGCTCTGTCCGTTTTTGCTTGGCAAGGCCGGAGACAAACCAGGAACCGGCCCATGGGAATGCGGAGCCAAAGCTTGGGACAGCAGCAGTCTCTGGAGCTCAACCTGTTGCTGGTTGCTTCCTAGGTGCAAAGTGGTCCACTGTGCCAGGACAGGCAAGAAGTCTGCCTTACCCTTCATCCCTGGGGCCCCACACTGGAGCCTGCACTCCAGTAAAATGATGGCTCACAGGCATCAACCATTTTCTTCAGCTAGGTCGTGAGGAAAAAGTTTGAAAATCACTGCAATAGAGGTGTGGTTAGGCCAAACCTGAGTGACACTGCAATCCTATGCACCAGGTGCAGTCTGTCCTCCCCCCACCCTACCCGTTAGGACACCACACCACACCAGGGTGGGGATATGAGTTTAGGGTTGTGATGCTAGAGAAGAGACTGAGACATGACACTCCTTTTAAAAAATTATTAGATGTCAAGTGATGGTGTCCCTTGAAGCCCCATGTACTGTGAAATACTCAGTTATTTCACTTCCTTGCAGTGTGAAGTCCCAGTTCAAGGACACCGCTGCAACCTAATGACACTGCGCCCAGGGGATATCAACCCTTATGTATTGGCTCCATCCCTCAGCAGGCCAGAATACCTTTGAATCATAGAATGTTGAGTGCTCTGAGGCACTGGCAGTTGGACATCCCTGTCCACCCTTGTATCACATTCCAACTGTCGCTGCCTGGGAGCCTTCACTGTAAATGGGCTCCAGCTGGAGTCTTTATAGTGTTATAATGACTTCCATTCAGTGCCATGAAGGTGTTTTTAAAAAAGAAAATAATATATGTGAATGTGAGTACAGTGGCTCGCAGACTGTGGTCTTTGGCTTCCTTCCTGGTGACCCACAGAATGCAAATGATTGAGGAATATGTAATGAGTAATTGTGAGAGGAGGTGATTAGGGATGTTGGCGTATAGTCAAGTAAACGATTAACCGATAAGCCTGGGCTTATGTTACTCCTATCAATTCCATGCACTCCCTGCCCCCGCCATGCCACCTCTGCTTTATTTTCTTTGAGGGTTCAGCAGTTCTTTAAACCATCCTCTTGCAAAGGGTACCCAGTCAATTATTTTATAATACTAAGACTAGACAAGATGGGACCAAATCCCACTTTCAGATCTTACTCACATATGTAGTCCTATTGATTCCCCAAGAGATCTTTGAAGTTTTATAATCTCCTGGGTTTTAATGATCATTGGAACAGTCTTTGGATTATTTGAGAGAGAGAGAGAGAGAGAGAGAGAGAGAGAGAGTGTGAGACAGAGAGAGAGAGTGTGAGAGAGAGAGAGAGAGAGTGTGAGAGAAGGAGTAAAGTGGGAATAAGTAAAATTTCTCTGAATTGTTTTATGTTGCTGTTAAGGGCAAAGGACACTTTTTTTTGGAACTTGTAGGGGTTTTAATAAGTAAATGTTTGAATATCATTCTCAGAACTGAGATTAAACCTGTGGCATGCCCCTGTCTGAGTTTCCATGTCATTTGTCCTGTAGAAACGGAGAAGCTGAATAAGATGAGTTCTCTCTTGGAAAGACTTCATGCAAAGTTTAACCAAAACAGACCTTGGACTGAAACGATGAAGCTTGTCCGTCAAGTCATGGTGAGAATTGGTTGAGTCTGGATGCGATTGTTTCCTGGGAGAATGGTGGCACAGACTCTGTATTAGCATAGTGATAGAAATGTAGCCGTGTTAGTCTTGGGTAGTTGAAGCAAAATGCAGGACAATGTAGCACTTTAAAGACTAACAAGATGGTTTATTAGATGATGAGCTTTCGTGGGCCAGACCCACTTCCTCAGATCAAATAGTGGAAGAAAGTAGTCACAGTCCTTTGGTATATATGGTTGTGACTACTTTCTTCCACTATTTGATCTGAGGAAGTGGGTCTGGCCCACGAAAGCTCATCATCTAATAAACCATCTTGTTAGTCTTTAAAGTGCTACATTGTCCTGCATTTTGCTTCTGTATTAGCAGTAATACTACTATGACCAGCTAGCTCAAGATGTTTTGCAAAATATTAATCCTTACAACCACTCACAGAAAATAGGATTTTACCTGTTTCACCTAGAGAGTGTAGCCACGATCTGGGTCTTCATTGTGCTAAACCAAACAGGAAGAAATAGTTCTTGCCTGAGAGAATCTGTAAATTAAATAGACAAAACAGACAAAGGGGAAACACAGGCACAAAAGAAAGAAGCAGCTTACCCAAGAGCCCATAAAGGAGCTTCAGCATAGTCAGGAATAGAACCCAGGATCCTGCTGCCCTTAACCACTGGACTGCAGTCCCTACTCTCAACTAAAGTACCAATCCCTTTTGGCAACTAGCTGTTGGTGCATTTGTGCAGCATGGTCTCTTTTAGTCTCCTCTACCGATAGAAGATAGAAGTACAGTGTATTTCTGAAGAGCTTCACCAAATTATTGCAGACGTGTCCCTAACACGTTGCTTTCAGTTTCAGCACCACTGCCCAGCTGGTGTGTGTTTTAAAATGGCAGCACTGGGTAAGGGAAGGATAACCCAAAGTTTTCTGCAAATATTGTTCTGTAGTGTGAGAAATCTGCATGCATGGCTATTTACTCCCCCCTCCCATTTTTCTTCATTATTTCTCAGTTTCTTTAGGATTATGCATATACAAAAAGCTAGTAAATTCTTACAATTCAATCAGCTACTTCAGAAAATAAAGAGAAAGAACATGCAGTGGATATCTTTAAGTTATTGTGCTCTTGTTCTCATTTTAGAGCACTAAATGGAAGAGTAATTCTGGGATGGGATTTAATTAACTTTACAATGTCTGAATAAACGACATTTGGGCCTGACTAACAGTTATGATGATTCAGTCTTGATGAACATTGCATACAAATGGTGGTTGTTTTCTCCTTTCACTCAGGAAAAACGAGTTGTGCTGAACTCTGGGGGCCATCAACATCTGGTGAGCTGTTTGGAGACTTTGCAGAAAGCATTAAAAGGTTGGTAATGTAACAACAAAAATGTACTTATGTCTTCCATGGTGTTTAGAATGAAAAATGATTGAAATATTAAAAATGGTAAAAATAAACAGCAATAGCAACTGTTTCATTCTGTGCTTATTTTATGTGCATTTGTGTATGTGTGCACACACATTTACTACTAATGCGATAGCAGAATGTTGAAGTTTAGATTGCTAGTGGTATTTTATTCTAAACCATATGCCTGGCCTCAACCCAAAAGTGATTTTGTATGGGAACATGGAAGAATATCAGTTCATTCCTTTTCAGTTTTGACTGTGCTGGTGGGTAATATATATTTTTCTTCTAAAAATCGCTCCTATTATATTTTGCATGTCTATAATTCATGTGTGTGCAAACCCAGATGTGTAATTGTACAAGTGCATAATTTAAGTAACTTTGGCTTGTGTGTGTGAGGAAGATAGTTGAGACAGCGTTTAGTGCCAAAGGAATACAATCCTGTGGAGAAATTAAGAGTTATTCAATCTTGCGTCTTTCCTGTTTAGTATCATCTCTGCCCGCCATGACAGATCGCTTGGAGTCTATAGCTAGGCAAAATGGGTAAGTCATCCTTTGTGGCAAAGGCATTTTCTGTGTATCTGTACAGACTCATCATAAGCTCACTGCTGGTTTGATTGTTTTTTGTGTGCATCTCATAGCAATTTTTGTTTTGTTTTGTATGTAAGCCTTGGATCTCACCTTAGTGCAAATGGCACTGAATGTTACATCACTTCAGACATGTTCTATGTGGAAGTCCAGTTAGATCCTACAGGGCTGCTGTGTGATGTCAAGGTGGCACACCATGGAGAAAATCCTGTGGTACGTATAACCTAGAAGGAGGAGATGGGTAACGCCAAAGGGAAGGGTTTGCTTCCACTCAGCACAAACACAAGGAATCAGTTGTGTAAGGTATGCCCATCTAGTTCTCACAGAAAACCTCCTTGTGGCTATTCCTTCTCACTCCTAAATTTGGTATTTAGTTCAGTTCTGTTCATGTGAACAAAAACCACTTAGATAATGGTCCATATTTTTCTTTGAATTCAGAGTATTATCAATTGACAAAGCAGAATTACAGTTGTCTGCAGCTTTGTATCTATTTCCTTCTGTATCTTTGATAAAACTTACAGTTCTATAAGTGAAAGGTGGAAACTTGGGTCAAAGTATTCCAACTTGGAGTCCAAAAGTTAGGCATGTTAAAGACGTGACCTGAATTTTCAAAAGCGATAGTATCAGCAATTCCCATTGGTTTAATTGCACCTTTGAAAGCTATGCCACTTCCATTAGATGCCTATCTACAGATTTAGGTGTTCAGCTTAAGGCCCCCAAGTTTGAAAACTAATATAATATATTAATTGAATTTGTGCTGCAAGTGATTGACAAATAGCGCATCAGAACCATGCTGCATAGGCAGTGAGCGTAAAACTTTCTCACCAGAAGATAATGGAAAGAAACCTCATTCTGTGCTTGTATTTTAGTCATAGAAATGTTTGAAAGTCACAGATTAATTTGAAATGAATGTAGTGTGTGCTTTTTCCCTTTCAGAGCTGTCCAGAACTGGTGCAACAGCTGAGGTGAGCAAAACCAGTTCATTGCATTCTGAAAAAGATTCCTTTCTCCGATATTGATCAGGAATACTATTTTATGGCTGGAAGTGTACAGCAGTTGGTTACTTTTCCTTCTTCATAAAGCCTCCACACTTTCACAAGGGGTTTTCTGGCTTCATTTGGTGAGGGATTCCTGACTCTTTGAAGCTTTTGTACAAGACCACACCATTGTCTTATAACCAGCAGGTTTTGCAGAGACATTTAAAAACCAAAAGTAAATCAACTTTGAATATTAAGGACAGTCATTAAAGAAACATTTTTGCAGTTTTCGTGTTGCAAAAGTAAATTCCTGTGTGATTTAAGTTGTAATAATTCTTACAACTAAAACTTGATCTAAATTACTTAACAGTGACAATTTTTTTCACCCCTAGAGAGAAAAACTTTGATGAATTCTCTAAGCATCTAAAGGGGCTTGTAAATCTTTATAAACTTCCTGGAGACAAGTAAGTATATACCATGTAGTGTGTTTTCCCCCACCCTCCAGTACCCCTCCTTATGGTTATATAATCAATCTTAACAGTCCCCAATTGGCAAGTACTAAACCCATGTTAATTTTACACAGGCTTCTGAGGGCCTGTTTGTGTACTTAAAGTTAAGACTGTGTGTGTATAAATGTTTATAATGTTGGGGCCCAAGTTACAAATCAATAACATGTTATGTCATTTGCTTGGAAATCCATTTATCAATTTTCTTACACTAAGAGATTTGAAAACTGTTCTTTATATTAATAACCATCTCTCTTTATACATAAAAAGCACTATATTTAAAGATCACTGAACTGGATTAACAAATCTTCTAACTAATGCTCTGATCCTCTGCATACATATGTACATATATTTAAATCACCATTGCACCTAGGAGTCCCAGTTGTGGACCAGGATCCCATTATGTTAGTCCAAGGGTTTGCAAACTGGGGGTCAGGACCCCTCAGTGGGTTGCAAGATTATTGCATGAGGGTCACAAGCTGTCAGCCTCCTCAAATCCTGCTTTGCATCCAGCATTTATAATGGTGTTAAATATATACAAAAAAGTGTTTTTTATTTATAAGACAAGTCACACTCAGAGGCTTGCTATGTGAAAGGGGACAACAGTACAAAAGTTTGAGAGTCACCATGTTAGATATTGTAAAAGTACAAAACAGAAAGACAGTCTCTTGCCTCAGAGGGCTTACTTTGGTTCATACATGTTTGCGGGATCAAGGCCTAAATTCATACTAAAAGAATTTTTAAAACATCACTTCTATATTTATGCTGCATGTTTACATTTAACTTCATATCAGGTTAGACAATAAACTGGTCAGTTTCATGTTTGTTCTGTTTCTCTGATTTCACTCCTAACACAGTGGTATTATTTCAGGGGCTTAACAACAATACAAGGGAATATTTCAATCCAAAATCCATTTTCACTGACACAGACCTGGCCTGAACTGTTAAATACCCAACAGCTCCCATTTACTTCAGTTAAGTTACGTCTGTGCTACAGAGGAAGATTGAAGTTGTCGCTGTCGATCTTCTAGGGTTTGAATTGGCGTTCTAGTTAAGACAGCTAATTCAAAGTTAGAGAGGAACTCTGGTTGATGCCGGTAACCCTGCTTTCACGAGTAGTAAGGGACGTGGAAGGAAGAATGTTCTTCCTTCGACTTCCTGCAGTGTAGACAGAGCCAAAAGCAGAATTAAGCTACTTTGACTTCACCTATGCAATTAACGTAGCTGAAGCTGTGTATCTTAATTTGACTTTGTCCTGTAGTGTAAACAAATTCTTAGAGTACATATCACTGAGCATCTCCCAGAAGATACTTAGCACTTTGCGGGGTCCAGTTTTTAGCGAATACTGTGCCAATTGCACTCTCACACACTTGATTACATGACCTTAAAACTGTCAGCAACCTAAGGAGCCAGTGTTGAGTTCTAGACAGAGATTAAAATGTAGTTTCACAGTATTTTACCATAACATAAAAATGTTTATTTTCATTTTCTCCTCTATGGTTCTGTGGATTTTTTATTTAAAAAACAGATGTACATGTAAATCCCCATATGTTATCTTTTATTATAATCATGAAGTACACAGATATCATATTAGGAATACATATATACATGATTTGCTCTGTACAAGTTAAGAAAACAAAATATATTATACAATCTAAGATTTGAGACATTATATCATTCACTGTTTATATGGCTTTAATCAGTTTACATTGAAACCATAATAGGAAAAATGACTGTCTCTAGTGATTTAATACCATGATTAGGGTCATATTTTTAATCGGTAATTTAATCTGAAGTTCTGAGTAACTCCAGGTTCCATGCAATTTATTGTATTTTTTTTCCATGCTGCTTTTTTTCCCCAGCAAACTTAAAACTAAAATGTACTTGGCTCTTCAGTCTTTGGAGCTGGATCTCTCAAAGATGGCAGTGATGTACTGGTAAGGACACTTATACACCTTTGTTTTTCTCAGTACCTGGGTTTAAATTGGTGGCATGATGAGCTGGTATTTTGACTTCTTTTTAAAAACTGATGCTGACATTAAAGCAACCCAATGCAACTGGATTTTGATACAAAGTATTATAGAAATTGTTAATCCATTTTTAGGCTTTTCCAAGGTCTGTGTTTAATTGGAGAACGAGCAGTCGAAATAGAAAGAGAGGAAAAAAACAGGCTGAGAGCAGAAAAGAGAATAGAAAGAGAAAAAGAGGAGAGACAGAGTGAACGAGAGACTGACTAAAAATATAGCTATAGCAACTTTTCTAATATATAGTAGGAGGAGACACTGAGATGAGATTGGCAAGTGGCTGATCAGCCCATCACAAGAGTTGTTCCAGGAAAACAGGTTGGGAACCACTGAGGATAGCTTTTATTGTAGTAAATTTAATGGACTAAAACCTACTTAGCTAGTGGGGAAATGGATGACTCGTTTTGCAAATAATTTGAAACATTTTCCAATTACAGCATGGAGCTTACTTCTGTCTGAGTGTCAACTGTATTGTAAGATCTTAAAGGAGCCACCAGTGGTTAGATGTTTGGGATTTGAACTATCCTCCAGCACATTATAAATCTACGATTCTCTCTGTTGTAGGCAAGCCACCAATGCAAGTCCTCTTGACAAGATTCTGCATGGCAGTGTTGGGTATCTCACCCCAAGAAGTGGAGGTATCTGTGTCTTTTGTGTAACCAAAAGAGAAAAAAGGGGTTTGAACAGACACTTCTTAGTTGTCTGATTTATTCAGGTGACTAAAACCTTAATGGATAGTAGCTGAGCTTCATATTATCAGATGCTAATAGTGGGTAAGAATTGCTAGTTTAAGAGTTGTGGTCATCTACATATTTCTAAGTACCTTATGATCTAGTAAGGCAGTTTTATTTTTACAAAATCACTTATCATACTGGATTTACAAAACACCACTTCTCTCCATCAGACAGCTTGGTCTCTGTTAAAAAGAGTGACTGTTTGAAGGCATAGTGATAGCTTTGCACATCATGTGTTGTGCAATCTTGCAGAGTGAATGTGGCATGATTACTTGTGACTTTTATGAAGGATTGGAGTAACTCATCCATCAGCATCCTCATTAACAAGCCTGTTTTTCACAGG
This sequence comes from Pelodiscus sinensis, assembly GCF_049634645.1. Lineage (NCBI taxonomy): Eukaryota > Metazoa > Chordata > Testudines > Trionychidae > Pelodiscus > Pelodiscus sinensis. Next base: position 11,901,557 of record NC_134739.1, read on the forward strand.
TCACCTGATGAATCTCAAGTATTACATTTCACCCTATGATTTATTTGAAGAAGGCACCGGAAACCCCATTGTTTTGCACGAGAACAACGGTATGCCACCTAAAAGGCTGCTTCTGACCACCAATTGTACTTTAGGCACATAGGATTTTCAGTCTGTCTAAAACTTGTTCAAAGTCAGAGGCAACAATATTGTAGAAGAAGACAGCTTCCTTATAGCATGCATGACTGGGAGAGTTTAGATTTTTTAGGAAAGTGTAGAATTCTGAAGATTGATGGCAGGGATTTGCTTCACAAGCAGCCCAAAATGGCCTTCATGTCTGGAACTGGCTGATGGAAAATTCCTATTGCATAGGGGAAGTCCTCACTATCAGAAAGCTGGCAGAGGATCCTCTTCTGCTTTCTACACCAGCCTTATCCCTGACATAACTGAGAGGTTATGCCAGATGTGTTGCAAGAGTTAGTGGAGCATGGTGAAGCAGAGCTCCAGTGCTTTTGATCATCCACTTATGTAAAGTTCATAATCCATTCAGGGCCTAACTCCAGTGACAGAATTTAAACTAGATCCCCTCCTACTCCAGCTTCACCTGGGGATGGGCAGCCATGCTCAGGATGTCAAGACCATTTGACTGTCTGCATCCACCACTCTGAAATATGAGAGAATCAAGGACAGACTGACTGAGGGCTCAGGTTTGATAAGCACATGCAAACCCTTGGTCATTTCTCCCTTTTTCTGAGAACAGTTGCCCTCTGGAGGTGAAATCCACTTCTGTGCAGACCTGCACAAAGCTGGTGCATCACTATAAGTCCCAATTAACCCCTCAAAATATGCTGTCTGTCTGCACAGAGGTGAATTTCATCCAGGATGCTTGACTCTAGGTTGATTTTATAATGATTAATTAAAAAAACCCCGAGAGAGCTCTTTTCCTTGGTTTCACTTGTATGGCTTTTTGTAGGACTGTAATAATAAACTTTCACATCTCTACATACAGGTTTGCTTTTTGTTAGCATTTTATATAGTAACTCAAAATTTCCATACCTAGCAAGAATGATACAACTTGGAAAAAGAAGACTAAACTGCTCCAAAATCATGAATAATTTTGCACATAGAAATGTACTACAAGGTTGTAAATTCACTTGAAATCTGTTGCTGACAGGTACCAGACACGTAGAAATGAGATATACAACTTCAAATAGCATAAATAAAAGGCTGTACATTCAAACTAGATGATATTAAACTTTGAAAGAGATACATAGATAAATAACAAATCTATAAGTGAGCAATATTTTAAACTCATAAAGCAGATTAATGTTTTTTTCCTCAGTTTTTGATATGGTCTTTCTCTTGCCTCCTTTTCCAGTCCCTCGGTCTTTGGGCATGAACGCATCAATAACAATCGAGGGAACCTTGGCTATGTCCAAACTCCCAATTGCACCATTAATTATGGGATCTCATCCTGTTGACAACAAAGGGTAAGGAAAGGGCACTTCTTCTGGGTCTTACTCAGTGGCCTCATTCAGATGCTGTGAGTGTGTCACTGTTTTGAGTCATCTTTCCAAGCTCTGTCAATAGCACAATGTCATATCATCAGTAATGTAATTTGTGCCCGATCTATGAAATAATCTTCACTTGAGACATGAGTAAAGTATATTTTTTAGGTGTTAAATCAAGTGTCATAATTTTTCAGAAGTAACAGATAAGAGACTTATGTTTGGGCATAGGATAAAATGTGTATCTTACACATAAAATATATACATACTTTATTATGATGTATGCACAGAAACAATTTTTACTTTTCTAACGTGTGTGTTTTGTGAGGAAAAATTCATTAATGTTTGTATAGAGCTCGGGCACTACTTTGGGGTGAGAGGGACATAATGTACTAAATATAAATATTTATGCAATAAAAATTAGAATTAATTTCAATGTTTTAGGACTCCATCCTTCTCATCAGTCACCAGTGCCAACAGTGTTGACTTGCCAGCTTGCTTCTTCTTGAAGTTCCCACGACCTATTCCAGTCTCCCGGGCTTTCATTCAGAAACTACAGAGCTGCACAGGTGGGTTGTAACTCTGTCAAACAAGTATTCACTCGTTTTTACTAGCAGATTGTTCTAAGCACACCAAATGAGTTTAATTCAAGCTCTTCTACTCTCTTTTATATGGACTTTTGAGGATTGAATAGATCCATATTATTGTGCAGCTCCTTTTTGCTCCATATGTGGTCATTCTGCTCTGCTATGTTTCCTCAGGAATCCCATTGTTTGACACCCCACCAACGTTTGTCCCTCTGTATGAGCTGATCACACAGTTTGAGTTATCCAAGGAGACCGATTCTGTACCTTTAAACCACAACATGCGCTTCTATGCAGTAAGTATGCCACTAATACTGGAGAACTAAGCAGGTTGAGGACTGTTGAAAAGAGTTAGAAACTCTGGACTGGAACCTTTAATACAACTACAACTTCTCTTGTACCACTTTAACTGTCAATTTGGGGCATGTTTTAAATACAGCCCCTAGAATGGATGCACTTACACTTAAAGAGGTACAAGTTTCATGTGTAGACATGATTGATATTAGCCAAAACAGAATGCTGGAAAAAACACAAATCACAATAGGTTAATTTTCCTATCTTAACTGTTGATTTGTCATCTTCTGAATTGCATCAGTTTGTTTTTGCAACTGGTCAACTCACCATTAGAAAAGGTAACCCAAAACCGCTATGTACTACTTTGTCAGACTGTTGGTAAATAACTGGTGCATGTGCAACCAGTGAGTTGGTCTGCATGGGTTGTCTTGTTTAATATTCATGTTCAATTGAGAATCATATATCAAAACAAAAATCTTGGAAGGAGGGAAGGCAAGATGACCAGAGAAGAACAGCAGTTTTGTCTAATAACATTTGATAGATGGCCTCTTTTAAACATGTGCCTGTGCTAATGAGCTGCTCCACCAAAGGACAGACTGACCATTATGATTGGGTTAATTGGACAGATGAGAACTTTGAGGGTAGCCAAAGTGATGGTATACCAGAGACTGGAGTCATAGGAAGATATTGAAATAATCTATACTATGAAACCATGAACTAGAAAACTAATAGCTGATGTGTGGAGGGAAAAGGAAGGTACTTTCTGGGTTGGCTGTCTTGTTGAAAGATGCAGTTCCCATTGAACATGCCAGTGCTCACGTTAACATGGAATGATCTGGCTTCTATAGTTGTGATCGATTCTTAATGTAAATTGAATGGGCTTTTTGTGGGCTGATCGATATTTTTGCGTTTACATGTCAATTCCCACTCATTGAGCTTTCGTCATGGGAGGTAAAGAGTCACTGTGGTGGTCAGGGCAGAGATTTGGGAGTTAGCATTCTTGGGTTTTGTATGTGGCTCATCCACTGACTGTTGTATGACCTTTAAATAAGTCACTGAAATGGTTTGTGTGAAATCCTATGCACACTGAAGGCAATATAAAACTCAGGTTGAACTTAGGGATGTAAATACCCATTTAAAAAAGTTAACTGGCTAAATGATTAAAATTGTATCATTTAACTGGTTAACCGTGGAGGGCTGGCGCAGAGCAGCTGGGGTCCTGTGGTGGAAGCTGCTCAAGAAAAGGGCCCCTGTGGCTGGGATCCTGTCAGTCAGCTACCACTGGCAGGGGCCTGTTCTAGCTTGGCCAGGTCGGCTGTGCCATGGCCAGAGGGCTGCTTCCACCAGGCCCGGCCCTCCGGTTAATCAATTACCAGGTAAGCATGCGAGTAACGCTAATGCTTACCAGGTAACCTTTTATATCCCTAGTTGAATTCAATGAGTCCAGGATTTCACCTGCTGTGTCTGTTTCCTCAACTATAAAAAAGGAGACTGTGTTTAACCACTTCCCAAAAAGGAGTGTGAAGTTTACGGTGTATAAAAATGTTTTGAGATTCTCTGATGGAGCAGTAGAGAAGTGTAAAGTAGTATTCTCATTCCTGGCAATGGTATTTCTAGACTGGTATTTTGTTGGTTCAGATTGTAAATTGGCTTATAAAAGGATTTGATTCTTAGAAAGTGTATCTCCAATGTTTGCCAATTCCAACCACAGAGGTAATTTAGCATGGCACAGATTTTGGAGCTGCACTTACATTTAAAGGTGTCTTTATTTCATTGTATCAGTACCATTGGAGTAAAGCACAGATTGTTTCCCAGGCTCTTCCAGGACAGCAGCACTGCTATTTCCTGAACAAGGACGCCCCTCTTCCAGATGGAAGAAGCCTGCAAGGAACTCTCATTAGTAAAATTGCCTTCCAGCACCCTGGCCGGGTCCCTCTCATCCTCAACTTGATCAGGCATCAAGTGGCCTACAATACACTGATTGGCAGTTGTGTCAAGCGAACTGTTTTAAAAGAAGGTGGGTGACTCACTGACTGACATAACATTTTCTGACTAGAGAAGATCCTGCATTGTTTTCTGTCGCATTTTAGAATCAGGTGGGTTTGGGGAACAGGAAGTCAGCCCAGGTTGCTTTGCTTCATTTTATTCTTCGTTCTTTTTGATGGCGTATTTGAGCTCGTGTCTGTCTGCATCTCTTGTGCTGTGGAGATGTTGCATTTACTACCTCCTGTGTCTTTCAGATTCTCCTGGGATCCTGCAATTTGAAGTTTGTCCCCTCTCCGATTCCTGTTTCAGTGTATCCTTCCAACATCCTGTGAATGACTCCCTGGTGTGTGGTAAGTAGGGTTCAGTGAAAAGCATGTGTTTATAAATGGATTTCAGGTGAAATTAGGGATATTTTGTCACTACAGTTTAATTTCTCCCAAATACCTTCTCTCTGTCTTTCAGTGGTCATGGACATGCAGGACTCCACACATGTGAACTGTAAACTATATAAAGGGCTCTCTGATGCTCTCATCTGTACAGATGACTTCATTGCCAAAGTTGTTCAGAGGTAAACCAGATCTTCTCAGTGTTGCTATTAGATGTTATCCAGAGCATCTTCTGTAAATCTCCAGAATGTTAGCACCCACCTATTGTTGGGCAGTCCCAAATATCTAGGGGACAGTGATTTTACAATTCATTCTGCAGAAAGATCCCATTGTGGATCCCCTCCATAGTTATGTATAAAGCACTACAGTTTGTTCAGCCAAAGGGAGTGCTTCAAAGCTGAACATTTATAGTCTTCCAATTTTGAACAGAAGGTATCTAATGAAAATCAGTAAATCAGTAACTCTTGCTTAACAGTCACTGATACAAACATCTGACATAGATTTGAGGAGGCTAGAAATCTATGTTTAATAGTAATAACACTACAAGAATACTAAGGAACAATAATGCCTAGATCTTATGTAGCAATTTTCATCCATAAATCTCAAAGCACATGACTTATTAAGTATCGTTATTCCCATAATACAGATGGGGAAACTGAGGCATCATCAGGTGTAAAGTCATATGCTCAAGGTCACAGAGCCTGGAATATAAACCATGTCACCTGAGTCTGTCTAAGGGCACATCTAGACTGTTTTAATTTCGAAAGAGGATATGCAAATTTAACGGGAATTTGCATATCTTCTTCCGATCACATTTTGAAAGAGGAAATTTCGAAAGTGAAAGTAGTCTGGATGCGGAGGGTTTTTCCAAAAAAAAAAATGCATCCAAACTACTTTCACTTTCGAAAAACCTGCTTTCGAAAAAGTGATCCGAAGATATGCAAATTCAGTTCTAATTTGCATATCTCCTTTTGGAAATAAACGTAGTCTGGATGTACCCTTAATGCCCTATCTATTGGTACATACTGCTTCCATTATCTTCTATTTGCTCACTACAAAAGATCATTAAGAATAATTTTTTTTCTGAATTCTGGTGAACACCTCTGTTTGAGTGACATCATTCCAGAACCCTGTTTCTAATGGACTTCAACTTTGGTTGAGAGTTTCTGCGCCACCCTTGGATATAACTTACCAGTTTTGAAGCCATTTACACTTCGCCTGTGGATTTCAGGCAAATGATGGTTAGGAGAAAGCGAGGCAAACCAGCCTTAACTGTGGAGCAGCTGTTGACCTTATTAAATACTTGCTTTTTGGAGGCCTATCTTAGTTGTATGTGTTTTCATGCTTCATGAGGAGCTTGCAGTTGCCTTCAAAGTCTCTGCCTCTCTTTGGATTATCGTGCGACTCACTCATGGTTCCAACATGTGATATCCCTGACGCCTCCAGGGTTTATATTTACACAGGCCCTTTATCAAAATTACTCAGTTCCAGGCAACATTGGGAGCATTCAGAAGGTCTTATTAAGACTCTGCACACACAGAGCCCTACAGACTTTTTTATCAATATTGGTGGATTACCTACTTTAGAGGTCAGTATGATTATTCCTATTTTATAGCTGGGGAAGCTGAGGCACGGATCTTTTGCCCAGGGTCAAACCTGGAGTTTGTGGCAGAGATGGGAACAGAGCCATCCTGCTGAACTCCCAATCTCTTTAGCTACAAGATCATCCTTCTTCCTCTTAAGTACTACTTAGTTACTAATTATTAAAGTTTGATTGTAATTAGAACTGTAGCAGCTAATATTAAGGCAATGTAGAGAAGCTCTGTTGTTCAGTGATTAGAGGAGTATGACAATGTAGCTATGACGCATTAAGATTCTAATTCTGGCAATTCCTGGCTCATTTGCTGTCTTGCCATGTGACCTCAAGCAAGTCTCTTGGGATTTGCATTACTTTACCATCCTGCGAAAGGGGGATAATTCCTAACTCACGGTAATGTTTTAGAACTCTGTAGGTGAGAGTTTCCATAAATGAGCAAATTGCATATTAAATCCTTCATGCTTTCTGTCTTGCAGATGTATGTCCATTCCGGTAACGATGAGAGCCATCCGTAGAAAGGCAGAAACCATTCAGGCAGACACACCAGCCCTGTCCCTTATTGCAGAAACAGTTGAAGACATGGTGAAGAAAAACCTGCCCCCCGCCAGCAGCCCAGGGTACGGCATGACCACAGGCAGCAACCCAATGAGTGGTACCACTACACCAACAAACACTTTTCCTGGGGGGCCCATCACTACCCTGTTTAACATGAGCATGAGCATGAAAGAGAGGCATGACTCGGTGGGCCATGGGGAGGACTTCAGCAAAGTGTCTCAGAACCCTATTCTCACTAGTTTGTTGCAGATCACAGGGAATGTGGGGTCTACCATAGGCTCAAGTCCAACCCCTCCCCATCACACGCCACCACCAGTATCCTCACCAGCAAGCAACACCAAGAACCACCCGATGCTCATGAACCTCCTTAAAGACAATCCTCCTCAGGACTTCTCCACTCTGTATGGGAGCAGCCCTCTTGAAAGGCAGAACTCTTCTTCTGGCTCCCCCAGAATGGAAATAGGCCCTGGAGGGAACAAGCAAAAGAAAAAAAAATCTCGCACACCAGCAGACAAGCCCAAGCATCAAACTGAGGATGACTTTCAGAGAGAGCTGTTCTCAATGGACGTTGACTCCCAGAACCCTATTTTTGATGTCAACATGACCGCTGATACTCTGGATACTCCTCACATTACTCCAGCTCCCAGTCAGTGCAGCACTCCACCTACAACGTACCCCCAATCTATACCTCACTCGCAGCCCAGTATTCAGAGGATGGTTCGACTTTCTAGTTCAGACAGCATTGGAGCTGATGTAACTGACATCCTGTCTGATATAGCAGAAGAGGCGGCAAAGCTTCCCAGCACTAATGAGGACTGCCCAGCCATTGGGACTCCTGTGAGGGACTCTTCTAGTTCAGGACATTCACAAAGTGCCCTATTTGACCCAGATGTCTTTCAGACAACTAGTGAGAACCCATACACTGATCCAGCCGACCTTATAGCAGATGCTACTGTGAGCCCAAGCAGTGACTCTTCCAATCATTTTTTCCCAGATGGAGTAGATTTCAATCCTGACTTACTGAACAGTCAAAGTCAAAGTGGCTTTGGGGAGGAGTACTTCGATGAGAGCAGTCAGAGTAGAGATGCTGATGATTTCAAGGGCTTTCCATCCCAGGCTCTAACTAGTTTGGGAGTGCAAGTCTTGGGGGGTGATGGGGGAGAAAATAAATTTAAAGGAAGCAGTCAGACAGACATGGTTGACTTTAGTATTATTGCAGCTGCGAGCAAAACCCTGGGGCCCTCAGACATTATGGAGCATCACAGTGGAAGCCAGAGCCCTTTACTAAGTACAGGGGATTTGGGAAAGGAAAAGTCTCAGAAACGGGTAAAAGAAGGCGGCAATGGCTCTGGAAGTAGTTTATCAAGTGCTGTGTTAGATGGTAAGCCAGGAAAACGCAGCCGGACCCCGTCCAGCGATGGTAAAAGTAAAGAAAAGCTTCCAAAGCGGAAGAAAGCGGACATAGAAGGGAAATCGCCTTCTCATAGTTCATCTAACAGACCTTTTACCCCACCAGCAAGCACTGGTGGGTCAAAATCTCCCGGAAGTTCAGGCAGATCTCAGACTCCTCCTGGTGTAGCCACTCCTCCTATTCCAAAAATCACAATTCAGATCCCCAAAGGGACAGTGACTGTTGGCAAACCTTCCCACAGCCAGTATACAAGCAGTGGCTCTGTCTCCTCCTCGAGCAGCAAAAGCCATCACAGCCATTCCTCCTCTTCCTCCTCCTCCTCCTCTTCTGCCTCAGGCAAAGTAAAAAGCAGCAAATCAGAAGGGTCTTCTGGCTCAAAGATGAGCAGCAGCCTCTATGTCAGCCAGGGTGGCTCGGGTTCAGGTCAGTCAAAAAGCTCAGCTCAGTCTGTGGGAAAGCCTGGATCCTCCCCTATCACCAAACATGGTCTCAGCAGTAGTTCTGGAGGCACCAAGGTGAAACCACAAGGGAAACCTTCATCACTTATGAACACTTCCATGCCTAAACCAAACATTTCTCCTTCACATTCTAGACCGTCAGGGGGTTCTGACAAACTTGCCTCTCCAATGAAACCTGTTCCAGGTACTCCTCCATCATCTAAAGCAAAATCACCTATCAGTTCAGGTTCTGGAGGCACTCATATGTCTGGGACTGGATCAGGCTCAAATATGAAATCCTCTTCAGGAATGGGATCCTCTGGATCCATGTCCCAGAAGCCACCTCCTTCATCAAACTCTTCTACAGCATCTTCATCTTCCTTTTCATCTAGTGGTTCTTCCATGTCTTCATCTCAAAACCAGCATGGAAGTTCCAAGGGCAAATCTCCAAGCAGAAACAAGAAGCCATCCTTGATTGCAGTCATAGACAAACTTAAACATGGGGTTGTTACTAGTGGGCCTGGAGGTGAAGACTCAATGGATGGACAGATGGGGCCAAGTTCCAATTCCTCAAGCCATTCTTTGTCCTCCAAACACAACATGTCTGGAGGCGAGTTTCAAGGGAAGCGGGAGAAAAGTGACAAAGACAAATCTAAAGTTTCTGTAGGATCCGTTGACTCTTCCAAGAAGACTTCGGATTCAAAAAACATTGGTAGTACTGGCGTGGCAAAGATTATCATCAGCAAACATGACGGTGGCTCCCCTAGCATTAAAGCCAAAGTAACCTTGCAGAAACCTGGGGAAGGAGGTGGAGATGGCTTAAGGCCTCAGATGGCTTCTTCCAAAAGCTATGGATCCCCTCTGATCAGTGGGTCTACTCCAAAGCATGAACGCTGCTCACCCAGCCACAGTAAGTCACCAGCATACACTCCTCAAAACATAGACAGTGAGAGCGAGTCTGGCTCCTCTATAGCAGAAAAATCCTATCAGAACAGTCCCAGCTCTGATGATGGCATTAGGCCACTACCGGAATATAGCTCAGAAAAGCACAAGAAGCACAAAAAAGAGAAGAAGAAAGTGAAAGACAAAGACCGGGACAGAGAGAGAGATCGTGACAAGGACCGAGACAAGAAGAAGTCTCACAGCATTAAACCAGAAAGTTGGTCTAAATCACCTATTTCTTCTGACCAGTCTTTGTCCATGACAAGCAGTGCTATCCTATCTGCTGACAGGCCATCCCGGCCAAGCCCTGATTTTCTGATTGGGGAGGAAGATGATGACCTGATGGATGTTGCTCTGATGGGCAATTAATTTTTTTAAAATAATTTTAAAAGCTCTTTAGAACCCCCACCGTCCTGTGGATTCTAGAGACAGCAAAAAAAAATTGTTAGTTTCAGAATACTACACTTCCCTTGAGGGACATGGTTTAAAAGGAAAACAGTATTCCTGAAGATATCCAAAACCTGGACAGGCTGCCTGCAAGTGCTGATTTTTCTGACTAGGGATGGCAAACCAGTCTTCTGACTGTGACCCCAGTCTGCAGACATTTACACACATGCTGAATTTTACATGTATTAATAGTCCTAAAAGTCAAGGGGCGTAGAGTTAAGCATGTTGGTAAGTGTTTGGAGGAACAGACCCTAAACTGGTGCAGAAACATAGGTTATTGTGGGAGAATCTGCTTTTTCCCCCCTCCCTTTTCCTTTTCATAATAAGTTTTTAGTTTTGAGCTAATTAAGTTAGGGCATATTTTAATGTTTAGGGCTTGTGGTTTTCTCTTTTTTTGAAGGGTGTCTGGAGAAAAGAGAAATGCTTTGCAGGTTTCTTTTGTGGAGTTTCTTCATCATTTAGTGTCTGATTCTTAGAGGTGCTGAGGACCTTCGTCTTCCATTGACATCAGCAGCTCTGCAAAAATCAGGCACTGTGTTTTGATGGACATCAGCGTTTTATTCCAGGTCAAAGTGATGAAGGATATTTATGTGGATGTTTGACCTTGCGTTTTAGCTATTTATTTATGTCTCTGTTTGAATGCCTCATGCTTTTTGTTTGTTGTGCAGTCTTTATATTTAAATTGTGTGATGCAGTGTTTGAAGGAACTCTGGAAGCTTGGTTAGCTGTGGGTTAGGAAAGCTTGGAAAACGTGCAACCACTGTAGCTTCGGTGAAGTTGGTAAAATCGCAGCATGCTTTGCCATGGTCTAAGCTGTATGCGAGGTTTAAAGGAAACAAAATTCCCCTGAATGCTGTATGTATGACCATTCACAACCTTGACAGACATACATATAAGGCCAAATCCTGCAAATGCTTAAGAATATGCTTACTTCATTCATTGCGAAAAGTCCCATTTGAAGTCAGTGCATCTGTTGTGATTCGTGTACGCAAATGTTTTGTGGAATCAGGCCTTATTTTTTTAATCATTCTGTTGCAAAAGTGCCTGGGCCATTTTAAATTTGTGCATGCAGCAGGTTTTTCCGCAGCAGCATGGCTAGTGACACACACATGAATTCCCCAGTCTCCCGCTCCCTCTCACCCCTCTTGAGAAGTTGTTAGCTCACCAATTGGTGTGAATCCTTCCTGTGCTGGTGTTAGTACTTATGTTGCTGAAAAACATGCTGAAATGTCTTGACTCTGTAAAACCTGATTGGCTGCAATAGAAGCAATAATTGCCCCGATTTACACCTTTCTTTCTCTCTCTCACCAAGACTTTAAAGGAAGATACAGGAAGGATCTGCTAGTCTCAGTCCTTGAGGATAGGAGCTGGAAGTCTATTTTATAAATGAAAGCAGTTAGGATTGCTTTGATAGAGGAGGAGACATGGAAGAGACTTCAAACAAGGGGGTAGAGTGTACCGAAAGAGTACTGTGAACCCAACCCCTTTTAGGTATTCTAGGGAAATGTTTTGAGTGAAATCCTGGCTCCACTGAGTCATGCCATTCACTTCAGTGGGGCCAGGATTTCACCTGTGGGCTTGAGAATATCCCTTATTTTGGGTTTGCAGTTTGAAAAGACTTCAAGGTGTAGGTTTCCTTCCCACTATAGCTATTTCCAGTCTTGCAGATAGTCCAGGCCCTTGATAACAGTCAGAGCACACAGCTTCTTTTTTCTGGCTCATCTAGAGCGCCTGGAAAATTAAAATACTTGTGTCTTTTCAGCAGGGTGGTGTCTATGCAGCTAGCTCTGGGCTTTTCCCTTCTGTCTTCAGCTTATTTGAGGCTATATGCTGATATTGCTGTTGTCACATAGAAAGCAGGTTTGCGAATTCCTCTAGCACACACAATAGCTCTCTCTCCTTGTGTTTTCCAACCTTCATTCCTTGCTCCTCGTGGTCTGCATTCCATGGTTTCCTTCTCACCCCATACCTCCAGCTTTATGTGCTGAGGTGATAGAAAATAGTAAATAAAGTCTACACATGCAGCAAATAACATTATCTGATGCAGCATCAGAATCCTATGACTGTATGATGTCTATGAAGAGGATATAAGAAGTATAATACAGATGACTTTATCTTGAGACCCTGCTAAAGTGTCTGGCTCTTGGAAATAGTACTTATTCAGATGGCAACGGGTTGTCATCTGCTTTAGTTCTGTTCCTCTCATTGAAGTTGCTTTATTTAAAATAATCTTTGAAAGTGCTTTGGACTGTGTGAAGGCTTAGTTGAAGCTAGCAGCCCTGTTACAAAAGCAAAGCAAGGTTGGGGTTTTCAAGGAATAATTTCCTCAAGTAATAAAATGGACTGGTGTTTTAATAATATAAGACACAGTGAAAAGCTTTTTAAAAAAATTGTTCAGCTTTGCAAATTAAGATTTAATTTATAAATGTATTTTAATGAAACAGCTGAATGTGTTTCCTTACTACTTACCTCCGACTCAAGTTCATGGTTCTAAATTTCTCCTGCAGAGGGTGGGCATAATTGCTACACCTAAAGAAATACAGGGAACAAAGTTGCATACTCTTTTAGCATCTGTGACTTTGAGTGCTGCAAGAGAGACTGAATTCTGAACTGTGGTCGTATCAGGTAAATAGCTTTTCAATCCTCTTATGATGCACTGTAATCCTTTCCCTTTATTTGTTTTACACTAAGTAAGGGAGAAAGACAGCCATTAAAAGTCAGGCAACAGTTGCATGATGCTTCTATTGCACTGATCAGAGATAAAGTACACTTGTCAATATTACACATACATTTTACATGTAAATGTTTGATCTCTTGCAAATGTTTTATTTTTAAAATATTTTGTTATTCTCTATGATATTTTACATCTTTCAGTATTGGAAAGATAAATGTGTAAACAAACATAAATTTTTTTAAAAGCCAAACCTTTTAATCTCAGGTTAAGAAATGGATGTTGAGATTAAAAGAAAATGGTTCTTTCCTAAATGGTCATTATGTAAATAAATGTCTTCAGATCTGCTTTTTTGTGGGCACCCATGTAAATACTTCCTGCTAATTTTTCATTCTTTTTCAATGTAGAGTGTACTTTCAACTTTTATGGAAATACTGCAAAAAACCCCAACATGTTTATTTACATGCAAATACATTTCTTTGGTAAAAATATTGTCTCGTCTCTATTTAAAAGCATTTTGCTTCCCAAGACCTGTCTTAACTTCCATGTGTGTAAGTCACCACTCTTACCAAAAATCATTTTAGAAATCAGAGATTGCTCTCATCCTGTCAGTGAAACCCCGGTTCTGACAGTACCTCATACACTGTCCACTGCTCTAATGGCATATAGGAGCCAGAACTTATTCAGCAAGATGCTCGGGGAGAATCCCCCTGGCTCAGGTACACCATAGGATTGTCTCCTTTGTATGCCTTGGTGCCAGGGGCATGCTAAGACCATCTCCATAGTGTAGGGGCAGTCAAAATGTGTCTTGTGGGCTGCCTAGCAAGAGTCTCAGCCAGGCTCCCTGTCTGCCCTACCTCCATATTGCTCAGAAAAGCTGGCTGCAGGGCTGTGTGTGTGTGTGAATGCTGTGAGCCAGGGGGAAGGTGGGGGAGGCTTTGCACGCTGCCCCCGCCCCGACAGTCTCGCCTCCCAATGGCTGTTTTCCAGGCAATGGGAGTAAGGATATTCAGAAGCGGGTAACTGACTAATCGTGTACTCGATACAAATTGTATTGCGTACGTGATTAGTTGATAAGCTGCTGTTCTGCAGTTTAAATGTAGTAGGAGCCAGGTGTGTAGGCAGCTCAGTTCCTACTATATTTAAACTGCAGAGCTGCAGTGGGGGTAGGTCCCCTGATCCAGCTCTGCTTTTTAAATGCAGAGCTGCAGCATGGGTGGCTCCCAGAGCCAGCACGAGCCAAGACTGAGCAGTCCCGACTCATACCGGCTCCAGGACCACAGCTCTGCTTCGCCTGCCCCCTCTCCCGTGCACCATGAAGACAGTACCACCCCCAGCCCTTGCTGCCTCTGATACAGAGGCAGTGGGAGGGGAGATTGAGTAGCCAAGTAGTGACTCTACCTGACTACTCCAGGGGTGGGGAACCTCAGGCCTGGGGGCTTTATGCAGCCCCCAGCTTGCCTGGATCTGGCCCCCGAGGCTCAGGGCTTTCCCCCCCCTCCCCAGCATTGGGGAGCCCGCACTGATGTTCCAGCCCCTCTGCTGTCCCACCACGGAACTGGTTCTACTGGGCTGGGCCCTCCTAGGAGCCCCCCATCAAAAATTATTGCCCACCCCTCTGCATGCTCCAATGTAGATTTATCCAGTGGGATGCAGCAGGCTAGAATCCCAAGGATGCAACCCTCTTTGACTCCCCTAGTCTCCAGGCTGTGCTTTCTGTGCTACATATTTTAGGGGTCAGAGCACTGGATTTCAGCCTGTAGTTTTTTAGTGCTTTTCCTTAGAATTACAGCCTTAATTTGATTTAATGGTAAATAGGAAGAAATTAAAATGTATTCGCTAATGATTTGTGCCTTTCATGGTTAACCCTCTTAAGTGAAAACTGATAGCCTAAGCAATACAAGTTTACAAGGACTTTATCATTTAATGTTGTTAGTACCCCCAATGTCCTGGGCACTGTACGTGCATAAAAAGAAGCACAGTCCCTGTTGAGAATTGCTAAAATCACTGAGAGGGACCGGGAATTATTGTAATTAATTTGACGTTAGGGAAAGGAGAATTGTTAGCTAAGAACTTGCTTAGTTCTAGCAGGATGTTTTGTGGAGACATGCTTCCACCGAGAAAGCTAATCTACTGGATTAATCTGTTCTGTACACAAAACTCCAGTGTAGTCCAAGGGTCACCACGTTGCAGTGGTTTGTCAAACAGATGCGTGCCATTTGCTTAGGAGTAAGATGCATCAGATACAGAGCAGTAGTCTAGTCTGGTATTAGCATTTGTTCTTTAAAGTCCTTTAATTACACAGCTTAGGTTAGTTTTTGATCAGCCTCAGCTGTCTCCTGTAAACTACTATGAGGCTTAGGTGGTTCCACACCCCAGTTGTACAGTCTGAAGCCTGAGATTTGTTGCTGCCCATGTTTTCCACCACAGGTTAAAATAGGGGTCGGCAATCATTTTAAAAGGGGGCCACTTTGCAATGTTTTGAAGTCGTGTCATCCTGCTTCCTGCTCCCCCCCCCCCCCGCTCAAGAGGATGGGCCTTGGGCGGAAGGGGTGAAGCTAGGACACCAGCACTCCCCCACCTGCAGACCCTGATTGGCCTGGGAGTGGGGGAGCGCATCTTCTCCTGCTGCCAGGGGCCTGGGTGCCTAAAGGGAGCTGCTAGCTGTTCAGAACAGTTGGGCTATGTCTACACTCGCAGCTTCTTGCGTGAGTAATATGCAAATGAGGCTACGTGTGGAATATCGCCGCGCCTCATTTGCATACCTAATGAGCCACCATTTTTTCAGAAGAGGCTCTTGCGCAAGAAGGAGCATCTACACTGCCCCTTCTTGCACAACGCCGTTACACCTATTACTTTTCAGGCAGAACAGCATTGCGCAAGAGGGTTTTTCTTGCGTGAGAAGGGGCAGTGTAGATGCTCCTTCTTGCGCAAGAGCCTCTTCTGAAAAAAATGGTGGCTCATTAGGTATGCAAATGAGGCGTGGCGATATTCCACGCTTAGCCTCATTTGCGTATTACTTGCGCAAGAAGCCGCGACTGTAGACATAGCCTTGGTGTTTTTCTGGGAGGGAGGGGGAGCAAAGGCATCACGCACTCCCCACCCCCAGGCACAAACTCTCTCGGTCCCTGCCCTCGCCCTGCCAGTGGCATGCAGCACTTAGGCTACGTCTACATTGCAGGCTTCTTGTTGGTTCATTCTAAGCGCCGCATGCCCCTGGGAGGGGAAGAGACTTCATGTGCTACCCAGGCCCTGATTGGCCTGGCGTTGGAGGATCCTATGGGCAGGATCAACCCGCGTGGCAGGCCAGATCTGGTTCGTGGAAGCTCTCTTGCCTACTCCTGGGTTAAAATCTGCACACTTGAACAGGATACATATGGTCTGATCTTGTGTCACTCTAGTGCAGGGGTGGGGAGCCCCAGGCTCAGGGGCCAAATGCAGCCCTTGGCTTGCCTAGCTCCAGCCCCTGAAGCTCAGCGGTGCCCCCCCTACAACATTCCCCCCGTCGGGCAGCTGCACATAAAACCTACTAGCCTGGACCCCCCTAGGCTCTGGTGTGTGAGGGGAATGTGGGAGGGGCCACATCAGTGAGGGGCTTTTTTTTTTTTATTATTTTTCATCTCGTCGTGTACGGCCCCTGACCCAAAAAGAGATTCCCCAGCCCTGCTCTGGTGCTTTTCCGTGTGTTTGGACTCTGGAGCTGTGTCTACACTGGCCACTTATTCCGGAAAATCAGCCGCTTTTTCGGAATAACTTGCCAGCTGTCTACACTGGCCCCTTGAATTTCCGGAAAAGCACTGATGATCTACTGTAAGAAATTAAAAGCACTGACGATCTACTGTAAGAAATTAGCCGCTTTTCCGTAAATACTATGCTGCTCCCGTTCGGGCAAAAGTCCTTTTTCTGGAAAACTGTTCCGGAAAAGGGCCAGTGTAGACAGCACAATAGTGTTTTCTGCAAAAAAGCCCCAATCGCGAAAATGACGATCAGGGCCTTTTTGCGGAAAAGCGCATCTAGATTGGCCCCGGACGCTTTTCCGGAAAAAGTGCTTTTCTGGAAAAGCATCCTGCCAATGTAAATGCGCTTTTTCCGGAAATACTTATAATGGAAAACTGTTCGGCTGTGTCTACATTGGCACCTTTTTCTGGAAAAGGGATGCTAATGAGACACTTCGGAATTGCAAATGCCGCGGGGGATTTAAATATCCTGATTTTAAGAGGAATAAGGGATCTTCCGGAAAAGGCTTTATTTTCCGAAAGATCCCGTCTAGACTGGCGCTTTTCTCCAGCAAAGCCCCGAGCCGGAAAAAAGCGGCAGCCATGTTCATGCAAATGCCGCAGGGGATATTTAAATCCCCCGCGGCATTTGCAATTCCGAAGTGTCTCATTAGCATCCCTTTTCCGGAAAAGGGTGCCAATGTAGACACAGCCTTCCGTTTTAAGCATTTCCGGAAAAGGGTGCCAGTCTAGACATAGCCTGGATGTTAACAGTGTAGTCTAGCGTGCTGTTCCTGTTGCATCTCTTCTCCCCAACGCGGGAGGGGTAGAGGGTGGCCTGTCTTTCTCTAATACAAATCACCCTTCCAGACGGAATTTGGGTCTGAATTCTCCAGCGCGTCTGGGATTCTGGCTGCAGCCAACGCCTGGCTGAGTGCATCCCTCCTCCTTCCCCCCGAGACACCCCCCTCCATTGCTGGGCGCTCCCGGGCCTCCTGCTGTTTAAATCCCTCCCCCAGCCACGCTTGATTTTCCCGCCACCCTTACGTCGCTCGCAAGCCTCACCAAGCGGGGCTGGGATTGGGCGCAGCCAGGGAAGGGCTGTTCTTGCCGGAACGGGAGGGCACCTTCCCTACGCCTGCGCGCTCACCGCGTTGCGTTGCCAAACGTGCCCCCAGCTGTACGAGATGCGCGAGGGCTACACGCGCCCTGCAGTCGCTCGAGATCCCCAGCTCTTGCGGGTGGCGCAGGCTGCGCACGGCGGGGAGCGTTTAAGGGGGCGCACAACCAGCCCCAGCTCGGGGCCCTGGGAGCAGGAGGGGTGTAGGGTTAGGTAATGGGGTAAGGGGGCTCTGGGGAAAGGCGCTTGCAATTTCCCACGGGGCAGGTCTGGAGAGGTGTAATTCCTTAGGTAGATGCAGATCTCTGGGGTGTAGGTGTTTTTTGGGGGTGGGGGTTTAGACGCTGGAGGAATGGATGCCTTTTCCTCTAGGGCACGGGCAGCCCTTGCCGATCCCTAGGGGTACGTAAAGGGGATGTAGAGTCTGTGATCAGTCACCCAGTAGGGATGCGATCTCCATTAGAGGTGTGGATAAAGCCAAGAAATTGTAATATCTGGATTTCAGGGGTGGGGGTGGGGGGGAAAGTGGTGCGAGTCTCTGCCCCGGTGTAGGCCGCTGGAGGGTGGGGGAGCAGAGGGCCTGAGGAATGAATGCAGGGGCCTAGGAAGAGGTGCAGTCTCCTGGGGGGGGGGTGCAGTCAGCCGAGTCTGGGGGAACCCCCTAGCCTAGGTGGGGGGTGCTGGCTGCTAAGGTGGACTGCAGTCTCCCTTGGGGTTTGCAGGGTGCTGGGGAGGAGTGTAGTGCCCCCTAGGCTGGGGGGGGAAGTGCAGTCCCCTCGGAAGGCATGCAGTCTGCTCGAGCTTAGGTGGGAGGGGTGTCAGCCCTGCAAGGGTGCAGTCTCCCTTGGTTATTGCAAGGCCCTGGGGAAGGATGCAGCACCTCTCTAGGCTAGGTGGGGGTGCAGTTTCCCCGGGGGGGGGGGGTGCAGGGCCTGAGACAGGGATGCAGTCTCCCCTGGGCTAGGGGGGAGGGGGTTACAGGTCTCTGGAGAGGGATGCAGTCTCCCCTGGGCTAGGGGGGAGGGGGTTACAGGTCTCTGGAGAGGGTTGCAGTCTCCCCTGGGCTAGTGGGGGGGGGGTACAGGGCTCTGGAGAGGGATGCAGTCTCCCCTGGGCTAGAGGGGACGGGGGTGCAGGGCTCTGGAGAGGGATGCAGTCTCCCCTGGGCTAGTGGGGGGGGTACAGGGCTCTGGAGAGGGGTGCAGTCTCCCCTGGGCTAGTGGGGAGGAGGGTACAGGGCTCTGGAGAGGGGTGCAGTCTCCCCTGGGCTAGTGGGGAGGGGGGTACAGGGCTCTGGAGAGGGGTGCAGTCTCCCCTGGGCTAGTGGGGAGGGGGGTGCAGGGCTCTGGAGAGGGGTGCAGTCTCCCCTGGGCTAGTGGGGAGGGGGGTACAGGGCTCTGGAGAGGGGTGCAGTCTCCCCTGGGCTAGTGGGGAGGGGGGTACAGGGCTCTGGAGAGGGGTGCAGTCTCCCCTGGGCTAGTGGGGAGGGGGGTACAGGGCTCTGGAGAGGGGTGCAGTCTCCCCTGGGCTAGATCGGGGGGTACAGGGCTTTGGAGAGGGGTGCAGTCTCCCCTGGGCTAGTGGGGAGGGGGGTGCAGGGCTCTGGAGAGGGGTGCAGTCTCCCCTGGGCTAGTGGGGAGGGGGGTACAGGGCTCTGGAGAGGGATGCAGTCTCCCCTGGGCTAGATCGGGGGGTGCAGGGCTCTGGAGAGGGGTGCAGTCTCCCCTGGGCTAGATCGGGGGGTACAGGGCTCTGGAGAGGGGTGCAGTCTCCCCTGGGCTAGATCGGGGGGTACAGGGCTCTGGAGAGGGGTGCAGTCTCCCCTGGGCTAGATCGGGGGGTACAGGGCTGTGGAGAGGGGTGCAGTCTCCCCTGGGCTCGATCGGGGGGTGCACCTGGGGGGGTGCAGTCTCCCCTGGGCTCGATCGGGGGGTGCACCTGGGGGGGTGCAGTCTCCCCTGGGCTCGATCGGGGGGTGCACCTGGCGGGGTGCAGTCTCCCCTGGGCTCGATCGGGGGGTGCACCTGGCGGGGTGCAGTCTCCCCTGGGCTCGATCGGGGGGTGCACCGGGGGGGGGTGCAGTCTCCCCTGGGCTCGATCGGGGGGTGCACCGGGCGGGGTGCAGTCTCCCCTGGGAATGGCAGGGCCCTGGCCCACGAGAGCGGTTCCCGGGGGGAGGGATGCCCCCCCCCTCCAGCTCCGGGCGGGGTGGCGACCCTGGGCTCGGTCCGCGCGTGCTCCCCGCCGGCCGGGGCTCCCCCGCCCCCCGTGCCCGGCGCTGGCCAATGAGCGGCGCTGTTGCTGGCAGGTGCGGAGTGTTTTTGTTTTGGGTGGAAGTTGAGGCCGGAGGAGACGCGGCGGCGGGCGGAGGCCGCGGAGCCCGGACACCCCCCGCCCCCCCCCCCCCCGCGAGCGCAGAGCCGGGGGGAGCCCGGCCCCGCCATGAGGCGCGAGATGAACGGGGTCACCAAGAGCAGGTTCGAGGTGAGGCCCGGCCCGGGGGGGCGCTACGGGCCCCCCTGTCGGCGGGGGACGGACCCGGCCGCGTCGGGGGGGGGGGGCGATGGCTGCCAGAGGCGCTGCGGGGGGGGGGGCTGTCCACCCCACCTGGGGGAGCACGAGCGGGGGGGGGGTTCCTGTGACTGAGGGTAGGAAAAAAGGGGGGGGCGTTGTGAAAGGGGAACCCTGCTTGGGGGGGCAGGCAGGAGTGGGGGAGACCCCTGCAGTTGGAAGGGGGGGGCTGTAAGCGCACACAGTGCGGGTGGGCTGGCTGAGCTCGGGTGGGGGGGGAAGAGGGGGGTGTCTTGTGATTGTACTGAGATTATTACAGTGGGGCTTCCTTTTGCCCCCCCGGGTGTGGAATATCGCCTGGCGGGAGGGTGGGTGGCTTGGCTGCTTTTTTTTTTTACATTTGTATGTATTTATTTTTGCTGCTAGCTTAATTATTAGATGTCCACTTCCTTTTAGGGGCTCCGGTGAGTCGCTGGTGCGTGGCTGACTTATTGTGTTTGTGTTTCATGGGGAGTTGGTGACGGAGTGAGAGATGTGAAAACACCTTCTGAAAAACAGCCCAGCTGTGGGTGGCATGAGCGATATTTGGGGGCGGGGGCGAGAGGGGAAGCTTGGAAAGAGGAAGGAGGTGCAACATTTGCATTGCTTTGTGCAGTCAACATGATATACAGGCAGAATTTGATTACGTGGGGTGGGGGATGGAGAGGGCGGAAGGAGCACAAGGAGCAGAGGGTAAACAATAAGATCTATTCAAAGGATACGGCATATAATCAGTCTGATCTGGGATAACACAAAGCGCCCCCATCTAGTCAGGGTTGCTTCCAGTACTTCATTGTTGAAACAGCTGTCCTTTTCTGAAGCGGGGAGGAGGCGATGTTGGTGACAGAAATGAGAGCAACTGCAGGGTTTACTTATTTTATGGAGGTTATGTGCAGAGGGGGAATATCTGCCAATTCAGTTTTTCAACTGTGCAGCTTGTTGATCATCTTGCGCTGGAGAGCAGCTTGAAGGGGGAGGGGGCAGAGGAGCAACCTATAAAGGGACTGAAACAACATTGGATATGGCTCACTCTCTTTGCTGAGAGAGAAAGTAAACACCATCAAGCAAAAATCTTGACAACTTGAGGAGTGTTTGATAATGGCTATGAAGAAGAGCAGTGTGTTGATCCAGAAACTGACCAGTGGATTGAGACAGGTATAGAACTTGAATAGTATTATAAAAAAAATCGAAACTTTTATTTTAATAGTGGCTGATGCTGGTTTGATGTAGAGACCATAGTGAACGCTAAGCATCCCTGTTTAGTGATTTAAGATTATATCCTAGTAAAAGTCAGATTTCCTTAACTGTTGTATGATTTAACTTGTGTCAAGCCTGATGTATGGTTAGTCTGTGTGTGAAACCTTGTCTGTTGATGCGCATTCAGAAAGATAAGCCCAAATACAAATAGTTTCAGGACTGTGGTTATTGCTTTTACCATTCTGGTCCACTCTTGGTTGCATAGTGCATCTTTACCACAGAGAAGCTTGAAAAGTAAGCTCCAGAGGGGTAGCTGAGTTAGTCTGTAATGGGAAAAACTTAAAAACCAACAAATAGTCTTGCAGCACCTTAAAGACTAACAAAAGGTGTAGATGGTATCATGAGATTTCGTGGGCACAAACCACTTCTTCAAATGATTGACGTTATTAAAGGTCCAGTTTCTAAATAAATGGGGGGGGGAAGGGGGAAGAAATAGAGTGTCCATGCTACATGAAGCTGATAGAGATGGTGCAAACTGTTCTCTATCAACTTCATGTAGCATGGACACCTCCCCCCCCTTTTTTTCCCTTCTTTTAACTTCTCTCCTATTCCCATCCCCTGTTTAATTAGAAACTGGACTTTTAATAACCCCATTCATCTTAAGAAGTGGGTTGTGCCCACGAAAGCTCATGATACCATCTACACATTTTGTTAGTCTTCATGGTGCTGCAAGACTATTAGTTGTTTAAGTTTTTGAAAAGTACTGTTAAGTACATGCTAGCAGGAACCTCCTGTGAGGAATATTTATTTGGTGCTGCGGGGAACTTTCATACTTTTCTGTCCCACCTTTGGGTGTTCTTATGGATTAGCTGCTGATAATGGATGCATCAAAACAAGATTAATGATTCAGTGCAAGAGTGATGCTGTTCCTGAAAATGTGTGCATTCACAAAACTGTAGGGGGGGGCAGGAAAGAAATGGAAAAGCTAAAAGTAAGCCAAGTGTTAAAGGACTATTTGAAACTTAAATTCATGTATTTCCAGGTACAGGTGAGAAATCTGCAGAATGTTTAGGAGCAAATAAGGTGATGGGGAAAGAGTAAAAATGCTATCCGAAACTTTAATTAGTTTCAGAGCTGAAAGAAGTGTCTTGAAACATTGTTTCTTTGTGTATTTTCATGGCTTTAAGTTTGTTAGTAATACCAGGGCATGGTTGCAGTGTTGTGGGTTTGTTAGTGGGGATTAGACATTGGCAGTGCTATCATAAAAGTGTTCTTTGTAGCAGTAAAGCCTGGTCAGCATTGGGAGTTTAGGTTGAACCTAGCCGCATTAGGGTTTTTTCCCTAAACAATGAGTCCAAGCCTGTTTTGTCAAATGTAAGGGCTGTTAAAATCGATTCCTGTTCTGCTTTCATGAGGAGTAACTGCTACATGGTCGACTTTACGGTAGTGCAGACACAGCACTGTGAAAGTCAATGTTCTTGGCCTCTGAGAGGTGTCTGGAACTCCTTTCAACTCTACGGCTCTCCAGGTGAACAAGCGAAACTCCAGGAAAACTTGAATTTAATTTCCTGTGTGGCCAGTGTGGCTGGCAGACCTCAGAGCAGGCAGCACACCTGTCCATGGGTTCCCAGGGTTGCAGAGGAGCACGGGCATGGAGCATGCAGGAGATTATGGACGTCATTATTGATTGGGGTGAGGAATCTGTTCTCACGGAACTATGAACCAGCAAAAGAAACACAAGTATCTATGCCAAGATCACAAAGGGCATGGAGGAAAAGGGCTCTGCCCAATGGTGCAAAGGGAAAATAAAGGAACTGAGGCTGTTGAACCAAAAGACAAAGGAGGCAAATGGATGGTCTGGAGCATTGCCACAAACATGCCACTTCTATGAGCGGTTGCATGCAATATGTGTGGGAGGGGAACCCGACCAGCTTCCCTAGCCAGTCCATGGATTCCTCCCAGGACACGCAAGCAACCTCTGGCAGCAGCACGGAGGAACAGCATGGTGGAGGAGCAGAAAGGTGAGCGGGGTGA
Organism: Pelodiscus sinensis; assembly: GCF_049634645.1. Taxonomy (NCBI): domain Eukaryota; kingdom Metazoa; phylum Chordata; order Testudines; family Trionychidae; genus Pelodiscus; species Pelodiscus sinensis. Next base: position 11,924,971 of record NC_134739.1, read on the forward strand.
CCAAGGTCACTGAGAGTCAAGAACTTTTTATAGTCCCCCTTCTCAGCTGAGCACTGATCCCAGGGAGAACACTTCTTATGAGTTCCAATTATTTTATCTTGCTAAAAGTGGGTTACGGCAATAATTGGATGTGATCTGTAGCAACCACTTTGCCTACACGGGGAGAGATCCCTGGAATAGCTAGTTAATGTGTCTGGAGATGGAGTGGGACTACCCCCCTGCACATCCCCATAAAGCCCTCAGAGGAATTCTTCAATCCTTCTCACAAGTTTTCTAGGGAGGCCTGCCTTATTCCGTCCTCCACGGTAGGACACCTTTCCACGCCAAGCCAGTAGTAAGTGGCCTGGAGTCATTGAAGAACAAAGCATTGCAGCGTACAGTCCAGGTTTCTGGCCACATTCAGTCAGTATCTGTTCCCTGCCCCTATGTGTGATTCGGCAGATGTATTGCATGGCAACCTACATGAAGCAGGGAAGGCTATTAGCTGATGCCTCTACAAAACCTCCGTTTGCTCATCCCAGAAGCATGGCTTGAGACCCAGACCTCCTCCCTCCTGCCTGCTTCTGCAGGAAGGGAAAGTTGCACTCTCCTGGTAAACGAGGAGAGGGGATGCTGCACACGTGGGTGCCACGTGACCCCTGCCGTGCCACCATGCCCAGACCCCTTTCTCCTCCTTCCCTGCAGGCTCATGCCTTGGCCTGTCCCTTACCATGCTTGTCACCAAATAGAATCAAGCTGCTCTATGGTGTACCTGCCGTAAGATGCCCACTTAAGCATATCCGTGTCCTTATACAGAACACATCCCTATTGCCTTTAGACAGACCTTCATTTTATTTGAACAGATTTGATTTTACAGTCCACAAGGGATCTCCTGCAAAGTCTGCCCTTCGCTTTTCGTTACAGTGGGAACAGCAGTCAGCATGCTGTGTGCTCCCCCAGCCCCACCAGCTGTCTGCCTGGCACAAATCTGCAGGTGAAAACGGACTAGGGAAGAGATGTTCAAGGAGCAAATGCAATCTGCCAACTTGGACAGGGAGCGTGTAAGCGAGTGGAGGAATGTGCTGCTGGAGGAGACACGCGCAGCGCATCAGAAAAGGAGAGCATGCAGGGAACTGGAAGTGAAGCACCAGGAGAAGGTGTTGTCCATGATGGCTGTGATGGACCACATGGCGGCTTTCCAGGACACCTACCTGAACAGGCACCTCTCCCCCTCCCCTTGCAGACTGACATTCTCTCCTCACCAAGTTCCATCTCCTCCTCTCCCAGGGCCCTTGGGATGCAGGAAGGGGGTGGGGGGCGGAGAAGTCAAGGGCAGCCTCACACTCAACCTCCAGGGATGTGTCCTGAAGCAAAAGGCTGTGCGTGCATGCACGCGTGCACACACACACATACACACCCAAACCTCCCGCCTTGGACTCCTCTTCTGTCCTTGCTGTGTTCCTGAAATAAAAATGCCGGATTTCTGAACAACATCTCTTTATTGCTTGTGTGGAAGGGGTGGGGGAGTACAGGCAGGCACACTGAATGCAGGAGCACCTCGCTGAGAGTAGGGATGTGAAAGGTTAACTGGTTAACCAGAAAGCATCATCCATAATGGGTGGTGTTTACTGGTTCTGAATCACCAGGGGGAGCCGCTCCAGCCCCGGGCCCTGCTTGCTGCACGCAAGGGGCTGTCCAGCCTGTCCCCTTGTAATTGGTTAACCACTTAACCCCACTGTCCCATAGAAAAATCAGCTGGGGGCTGCACACAAGGGAGAAGCAAAGTGAGAAGCCCCTTACTGAGAAAAAGAGAGATTCCCCCCCCCCCCCCCACACACACACATTCCCCTCGCACACCAGAGCCTAGGGGGGCCCAGGCTAGTGGATTTTTGTTTGCTCTAGGCCAGCAGGTGGGTGGCAGAGGGGGTGAAGCTCCAGCAGGGACTCTCCAGTGCTGAGCCTTGAGGTCCAGATCCAGACAAGCTGCAGGCTGCATTTGGCCTCCAGGCCTGAGTATCCCCACCCCCGCCTTAACCAATGACGCAGGATTTTACATCCCTAGTTGAGAGCAACATGCATGACTCTCAAAAATGGCCATTCATAAAACTCTTTCAAAGCTTCTCTGGTTTGCACTGCCTCTGCTTATGCTCCTTCCTTATTGGCCTGATATCTGGCTGTACAAAATCCCTGACTAGGCTGTGCCTCAGTATCCCGCCCTAACAGATACATTTCCTCCTTGATTTCACAAATATTATGGAGCACCCAGCAGGCTGCCACCACAATGGGAATGTTGCATTTGCCGAGCTCTAACCTAGCTAGTAGACCGCAGAGCCTTCCCTTGAACGCCCAAAAGCACGTTCTACCGTCATTCTGCACTTGTTTAGCCTGTAGTTGAACTGCTCCTTGCTGTGGTCTGGGCTGCCTGTGTACGGCTCCATGAGCCACAGGACCAAGAGGGAGGCTGGGTCACCAAGGACCACTATCAGCACTTTAATGTTTCCGACTCTAATTTTCTGGTCTGGGAATAAAGTTCCAGCTTGCTGAAGAGATAGGAGTTCCTAAAGATGCTTGCAGTGTGCACCTTTCCCAACCATCCCGCATGGATGTCGGTGAAATGGCCTTTATGGTCCTCCAGCACCTGCAGCACCATCGAGAAATAACCCTTGTGGTTTATGTACTCCTCTGCAGGGTGGCCCAGTGCCAAGATGGAGATGTGCATTCTATCTTTCTACCCCCGCCACAGTTAGGGAACCCCATCGCAGCAAAGCTCTCCATTACATTGTCCGCTTTTCCCAGAGTCACTATACTCCGTAGCAGAGTAGTATTGATTGCCTTGGCTACTTGGATCACAACTAGTGGTGTGTTAATATACAGGTTTAAATGGTTAACCATGGAGCCTGGGCTCATCGGTTAATCTTCATGATTACACACAGTCCCCCCCATCTCTGCACTTCTGCCTCTGTATCAGAGGCAGCAGTGGGGAGGGGGGGGGAGAGGCAAGTGGGAGCCAGTGCTTGCAGGGAGCTGGCTTTTAAGCCATTTCCCTGCATGTGCTGGCTCCCATGGAGATGTCTGCTCCCCCCCGCACTGCTGCCTCCGATACAGCAGAGGCAGCAGCATGGGGGAAAAGGAGGCGGCTCCATTGGATCCCGCGTGCACCAGCTTCCATGGAGCCGTCCCCCATGTGTAAACATGTAAACACTGAAATTTATATATTTTTTAAAACCCCCGCTTTTTAACATCCCTAATCACAGCAGCCCCCGCTGTAGATTGTCCCACTCCAAATTGATTCCCAGCTGACCAGTAGCAGTCTGGTGTTGCAAGCTTCCGCAGGGCAATACCACTTGTTTCACTGTCAGAGCGGGTCTTTTTCTGGTGTTCTTGCACTTCATGGTGGGGGAAAGCAATTTGCTGTGTTCCATGAAAGGGGCCTTACATGTGCAAAAGTTTTGTAGCCTCTGATAATTGCCCCATACCTGCATAACAGTGCAGTCCCACCAGTCTGTGTTTGTCTGAAGGAAGCAGAACTGGCCTGCCACTGTGTCCAGGGAATCAAGTGCTGGTGGCGTTTGAAATGTGCTCAACGTAGGTGCCTCACAGAAGAGTATGTTCATGGCCTCCTGAGATTCTTCCTCGTTCCGGTGGACCCTGGATGTGCTCTGGACATACTCCAGCATTAGGCGCACCAAGGTTAACATGTTGCTCAATGGGATCCACAGTGGATTCCATGCTTTGCTTACGCTGCTATGGTGTCTGTGAGAATAACTCGTAAGAGAAAAAGGGGAACAAAAAAACTATTTGCCCTTGGTCTTAAGTGGGAGGAGGGAAGAAACAACTGCATTATGGGCAGCTGGCAACATATACCCAGAACCACCTGCTGCACAGTTTTGGCCCCAGCGTGCCCCAGGAGTGTAACCCAGAATGTAAAGGGGTGCAGATGCTGTGGGATAGTTACCCAGATTGCCTTGCTCTCAAAGTCGACAGTAGCCACCCTACTGGGGACCAGCTACTCTGAACGCCGTTGAATTCTTGTGCACAATGGGGATATGGACCTTAATAAATTCAACCGTATCTCTCAGTGTAGACATGGCCTTAACAATTTTGCTGCTTTAAGAGTGTAATTTCTATTTGTTGACAAGAAAATGTTTTAATATTTAATATGTTAATATAATAGATCATATAAGCAGACCTGGAGAAGAGCTCTAAGCTCAAAAGCTTGTCTCATCAACAGAAGTTGAGTCAATAAAAGATATTACCTCACCTACCTTGTCTGTCTAATATCCTGGGATTGCCATGGCTACAACAATGGTGTGTGGGGGTGTGTATGTGTATAAAATGGGCAGTCTTGCAAAACAGTATGTAGGCTGGAAATTGCTGTTTCCTCTTCAATTATGGAATATTGCAAGATGAACAAAGATTGTATCGGTTTGAATGTTTGATTACTGCTACATAGCTCTGAGTACCTCAAAGTTAGGCTATGTCTACACTTACACTTAGGTCAGCAAAACTTGTGTGTGTCAGTCACGTGTAAAAACCACCCCTCAAGTGACGTAAGTGTTACTGGCTTAAGTGATAGTGTGCACTGTACTGTTGCTTGTTGAGGTGAGTTTTTTTTTATGTTGACAGACGAGTTCTCTCCATTGGCAAAGAGTGGCTACGTGACAAAACTGTGCCGCTGTAAGTTCACTAGTGTAAATATGACGACGGAACTTGGAATTCAGTGGGAGTTAATGGGACCCTTAACAGAATGAAGCCCTATCCTGAAAGGCAGTATGTCACAGAGCTGTGAATACTAATGATGAATGTCTTTTAAATAAAAAGTGAATTGTTGAGTTTGCTCAGTTATTCAGACTTAATATACATCTTTTCTTAAACTGTACGAACAAAATCTTGAATTTGCTGTGAGTTTTAAAATACGATCTAGGCTATATTTGGGGATGGTCTCTTACGCTGGTAAAAACATATATTAATAAGATATTGGCTGTATTTCCTAACCGTACATTTCAGATGGATAGTTCATCACAATTAAGTAGCTCGCTATTCATTCCAGTAAGAATGAAAGTCTTTATTTTAAATGAAAGAACAAACCCTTTGGCATGACTAGCTGAATGAGAGCGTATTCTAAATATGCTCCTTATGGGAGGTGCAGCCGCCACAAAGAAAATAACAACTTACAGTAGGAAAGCAAATTGAAAAAGGAAAACATTGCCCAAACTAACTCCTCATTTTTTTGGCTGTGTTTTTGTTATAGACTAGGAGACTTACCCGGCATGGTCCAGGTCTAGCCTGGCGGGGAGGGAGGAAAGCTCCCTGGGACTGGCCTGGAGTAGGGATTTACAATGCCATTTAATTAGTTAACCAGTTTACCAATTAAATGTGGGGACTGCTCTAGCCCGGGGTGGGTGGAGGCTGCACAGGCCGCCCATCACCACTTACCAGCTTCTCCTCGAGGCTAGCCCAGGGCAGTGGGCGCCACATGGGGGCTGGCAGCTGCTCCCTGGGGCAGGCCAGGACAGCAAAGGTAATAGCAGCCAGCAACTGATCACTGCAGTGCTTACTGTCCTTCTGTGGTCATGTGCGAATATAACTCTCCCAGTTGCTACCATGCCCCCTCCCTTTCACTTGATATGAAATAGTCGCATTCCACGTAGGGATGTAAAAGGTTAACCAGTTACCTCCTAACTATTAGTCTTACCTGGATACTTACCTGGTAACCAGTTAACTGGAGGGCCCAATGGGCTCTAGGCACTCTGCTCCCCCTTTACATCTCTCAACTTGCTCCTTCCTTGAAACCTATATTAGCAAAAATACAGCCATTAACCATCACAAAACATTACATGGGAAGGCAGTGATCCGAGGCAGCGGATTCTTACGGCATGTTTTGTGATGTATTTGTTTATGAATGCTCACGGAGGCAGCTCTTTTTCTGCAAGCAATGATAGAAGTATTGTCATAGGGCAGAGCTAGAAGATAGAAGGGGGGGGGTTGAGCTGGATTGGTGCTCAACTCTGGAAAATTCTCAGTACAAACAACAGTTTAAGCTGCTCCCAAGCAGGACTGTGTCTTCTGAGTTTTGTGCAGCTATGAGCCACACTGTTGACACTTAAATAATTATAGGCTGAGAAAATGCTATGGCATTGTACTTAGTCTTCAATAGATCCTCCGAAATAATAGCCAGCCTTTCCAGCTTTCTCAAAGAGAGTCCAGACACTCCAAATAGTGGGAGTTGTTTCTGGCCGTACCAAGAAAGATTCTAAACTTGGATATCTGTGGCAATAAGCGGGTCATCCACAATAACCCTTCATTCTAGAGCAGGAGAAGTACAACTTAATTGTCTTCTTAGCGTCCATCGTCTATTAATATTTCAGATTCAGAATATTATTCTTCCTTCCAACTGTTTTAATGGCCCACACATCTTTTAGGCCTTGTCTGGAGTCAGATCTGCTATGAAATGGTGCAAATGGAAATAAAAACTAGTATTTCAACTGTTTCAAAATACAGTTGCAAACTATTTTATTCTGCAGCTAGAACTTGCTTCCAAGCAGAATCATCTAAATTTACTTTATTACTACTTCATCATCATCTCAAATCTTCTAAGGTCACTCTCTCTTCAGTATTCCTTGCTTAAGATCATCCTTTCATCATCTAGTGGTGTTTCCAAATCTGAGCTCTGGTTGGCCTCCTGAAATCCAGAACAAACACTTTCTCTAGTTTTCTTTGGTCACTATTGCGTGGCTCTCAGCCTTTCTGTCATTTTCAGGCCTGATTTTTTTAAATTGATTAGCTATTGCCTGAAGAGTTTTCTCCCTCCAGGTGAGATGTATCTAGTGAAAAAAAATACGGATTATTTCTATAATCTCAAATAGGTTTTGGACACCTCAGAAATAAATCTTTAGACCTTGAGTAATTCAGTCTACTGAAATGCAGAGAGACAAACTGAAAAAGGAATACCAATAAATGTCTGGATCTCACTGTTTGCCCCCTTCGCTCCTCTACCCAGAAAAATAAATTAATGTATAGCCAATGGTGTATTTACTATTTATTGTCTGTTGTATCGCATAATAGAAAAAGAAGAGAAACAACTGTTGGCATGCTGCTGAAGGAAGCTAAACTGTAGAGCAGAAGTTTGCAGTCATTAGGTGGTGTTCCTGAGTCATATAACAGCATTGGCTTTTGTCAGATCTCTGTTAATAACAAAGTTATTAAACAGTTACAAAAATGGTGAGTAAATGGCAAAAGCATAAACGTAAAAAGTCCTGAGTAAGGCCTCACCATGCTGCTGGCTAAGATTACCAAAATAGACTTTTTGATGTCTGTATGCTCGCTCTCTCCCTCCTTCCCAACAAAAACAAACAAAACTTCAGTGTTTTGAGGACCTTAGGACTCAGTTTGTTGGCTGACGCATGTTAAAATCCTTTTACGTTTTATAGGTAGGTGAAGCGTCTGGTGGAAGCTCAACAGGTTATTTAACCTGTAGAGAGTTTATGCATAACTCAAATGTGGCTCTGATGCTGAGATACAGTGACCACGCTACATCCTCTAACAAAGAGCTAAGTGGAATTTAACCAGATTCAGAAGCAAAAGTGAGTTTAGATGAGCTATGGGAGGTCTAGGAAGTCTTGGCATTTTGTTAGCAAGACTGGGGTAATAGGCAGTAACATGAATTGCCTCCTATTCATCACCCTTGTGCAGTCGTGTCCACTGGATGTCACATAGGCAACTTGCCAAGAGCCTGAGAATCTTGTGTATTTTGCATGTGAACTGGATTTTTAGTAAAGTTTGTGCACGCCCAAAAGATGTTTGAATCTTGCTCGAGGTTTACTGAATTTTCCTCAGGTTTCAGTTTACCATTGGTTTAAAGCCTGCTCTCTATCAGCTTTGTCCTCATGTTGCTGTTAGAGACCACGTGCAATGCTTTATATATCCCTGCTGCAGTATGGCAAACTATTGCTTGTCCTTCCAGATGCAGATTATAAGGGCTTTAAAGGTGATAGGGAGCTGAGAGTTGCACCAAGAAAAAGCATGCACCTTGATTGACCTCAGTCCTCTTGCCCCAGAGTCCATCCTCAGATGTCTCAAGCATCTTTTGCCACCAAAAAAAGTGCTTCTTTCTTGGAAGAAACAGATTATTTGCATCCATTTCAGTCTGGCTTCAGGCCTGGTTTTGGAATGGAAACTGCCTTGGTTGCCCTGGTAGACAACCTATGCCGAGAGAGAGACAGGGGGAGTGCATCCCTATTGATTCTCTTGGATCTCTCAATGGCTTTTGAAGCCATTACCCATGGTATCCTTCTGGGGTGCCTGGTGGAGTTGGGTATCAGAGGCACTGTTTTGCGGTGGTTCCTGTCTTATCTGTTGGAACGCTTCCAGAAGTTGGAGCTAGGGGGCAGCTGCTCAACCCCGTGGCAGTTGTGCAACAGGGTCCCGCAAGGTTCCATCTGTTGTTTAACATCTATATGAAACTGCTGGGAGAGGTTGTGAGGAGACTTGGATGATGGTGCCATCAGTATGCAGATGACACCCAACTCTGTTTCTCTGTGACATCGGATCCAGGTGTGGCGGTGACTAATCCGAAGCTGTGTCTGGAGGCGGTGATGGACTGGATGAGGTTGAATAAGATCAAGCTGAATCCAGATAAGACTGAGGTCCTATGGATCAGGAAGCCATCTGCTTGGGAATGTGGTGTGTTACCTGTTTTAGACAGGGTCAGGCTCCCCCTGAAGGAGCAGGTGTGCAGCTTGGGAGTCCTGCTGGACCCTTTTCTAACATTTGAGAATCAGATTTCCTCAGTGGCCAGAAGTGCTTTTGGGCAGCTTCTGCAGATCCGCCATTTGCATAAGAATGACCTTCCTGAGTAAGAATGACCTGGCCACGCTGATTCATGCTCATGTCACATCCTGATCGGACTACTGCAATGCGCTCTACGTGGGGCTGCCTTTGAAGAGTCTTCAGAAACTTCAACTGGTCCAGAATGCGGCTGCTTGAGTTTAACTAACACGCTATACAGAGCACATCATGCTGGTGCTCCGGCAGCTCCACTTGCTTCCAGTAGGCTTCCAGGCACCATTCAGGGTCCTGGTTATGACCTATAAAGCCCAAAATGGTTTGGGACCGGGGTGCTTGAAGGGCTATCTCCTCCTCTATGAGCCTGCCTGGGGATTAAGGGCAGCTGGGGAGGCTCTGCTCTGTGTTCCTCCACTTATGGAGATAAGGCTGACATCTACGCGGAGCAGGGCCGTCTCAGCTTTTGCTCCCAGGCTATGGAACTCCCTCCCCTGGGACATTCGCCTGGCGCCAACGCTGGCATTGTTTCAACGCCAGGCTAAAGCCGCTCTTTTAACCTGTGCTTATACTGGTGCTTCTGGGTGTGGGTGTGTGCGCGCACGTGCCCTTCTTCTCAGTGTATCTTAGTAGGTTTTATGCCCTCGCTTTGCAGTCTTTTATTTCCATTTTTATATATTGTGGTTTTAAAATTTTGTAAGCCACCTCGAATATTTTAAATAGAGAGGCGGGGTGAAAATATTTTAAATAAAATAAATACTTGCAGACTGCTGACAACTAAAGTGCAGACACTAGCAAATGATGTTTTTGGGGACAAATACGGGCAGCTGAGCAGTAAGCGTGTATATGCAGGGGTTCCCAGAATTGTTCTGACTGCAGCACAGATGTGTTCACTGTTTTAAAAAAATAGTGGATGTTGATATTGATAATATTCCAGAATAGATTTTCTGTTCTGGAAAATTTAGTGTGCTTTTTATTTTAAATTTTGTTTTGGTAGGGGTGTGAGGGGGTGAGAAAGAATGCGGGAAGAGGAACCGTGTGTTTGGAATTAAGGCCTTTACTTGGATAAAGGTAAAGTGAAGCACAGGCATGTACTACAAGTGTCATGTTACATGATTATTCACTGACCATCTTTTTAGATTCAGCAATGACCTCTCCCTGGTGGTTGCATATTACTTCTCCTGTTTAGGGCCTTTGACACATAAGTAAATGGTCATTTTTCTTGCTTATTACTGAAACAGGCTTCCGTTGTATGCTGGGCTCATTTTGTTTTGGATTATGCTTACAGTATTCAATTGAGGCCTAAGACCTATCAGGTAATTTGTTTTCCTTTCCCCTGCTGGATTATCATGCTACTTAATTTGTTCAAACTAATTTAACCCCATTATGTAAGTGATCTTGATATATGTTTTTGCCATATGAAAGTGGTATGGTGCATTTAATTGTAGTAATACACTGTGTCATAAATCTGCATGTGGCTGGGTCACTTGTGTGTTTTTACCTTAACCTGTTGATCTTTCAGTTGGAAGTACACTTTCAAATGCCCACATTTGAGAGACTTGGCTAACTTGCCAGGCCTGTCTCCTCCTGGCACCCCATGTAAACTATGTTAATTATAAGGGGACCATATCACCACACTTCTTTTACTTCCTATCAAATGCACCAGTAATAGCAACATCAGCATATCTTGGGTCATGGGATTAGTGAGAATTTGTGATCCTCTTCTGGTTCTCTGTTAGCAGAGTATAAAGCACTAGGCCTTATGGCAGTAGATTCCATAGGGTTTTGCCCTTCTCAAAAGGGATCATTGTTTGAATTGTATGCATTATGTAGTATACAACTTGGAGACCTACCAAAGTCAAATAACTTTGACAGGTGACATTTTGGCCTGAAAATGCTGGACCTTTTCTCTTAGATATGTTTTAATATCTGATTATACAGAATTTAATGGAGAGCCATTGGAATGTTATTGCAATTGTTTTGAAAAAACAAATGGTAATAGGAATACACATAGTAGGCTCAAACACTATGGAAGTGGATGATCCATAATGTATTGGACAGGGCTTTCCCTGTGACTGTGAAGTCAGGATCAGGAAGTCTGATCAGCTGAGAAGGAAAGAATAAAAAGGAAATCTGTGAATATTATATTTATGGCTTCTTCAGTGTGTGTGTAAAAATGCTGAAAGGAGTGTGTGTTGTGTGAGAAATAAGTGGTTTCATTTAAAATGAAATAGACATTAATAGGTAACTGCCCACATAAGTAGTGACCACTCTTGTGAGTTTTTTAAAATTAATGAAGAGCTAGTTAAGTGTCTCCAAAATGGCCTTAATGAAGGGGTGTAAGAGTTATTTTCTGTACTCGATGTTTCTCCAAAATGTACTGAAAAATATGCTAGTTGGTTTTTGACCTCTGTGGCATTTGGATATGCTAGTTATCTTTGTGCATGGAGAACTTTGAATTAAGTATTTTCATTTAGTACCAGATACAACTTCTGATAAAGACAAAGTTGATAAGCTATAAGCTTCTGCTTCTCTGGTTTCTGACAACAAGCTGCTTTGGACTCCAACCTGTATTCTCCCAGGGCTGTCCTCCGGAAATTGTTCAGATATGCCTTTTCCCCAGCTTTGAATCAACTGCAAACAATCTGGATCACTAAAGACTATCAGAATACTCAACATCAGTGTTTTCTCATAACCTCGGCCTTAAAATGGCTGCATTGAGATTGCCGGTATATCTGATAGAATGTTTTGCTTGTGGAAGGTGGGCTAGGAACCACAGTGTGTGTTGAGGGGGAACATTTAAATTGGCAACACACATATAAAGGGATCAATTGGGTATCTTATCAACTTTTTCTAATAAATAGTGCTGTTTCATCTGGAACTGCCCAGCTATGGTGTTGGCACAATATATTTTATTTAAATTTAATCATAAGGGTCTTTCTAGCACCCTAGACACCCTCTCTTTCCCCATCAAGTGCAAAAAGAATGAGGAGTCCAGCCCACGAAAGCTTGTGCCCCAATAAAATGTGTTAATCTTTAACGTGCCACAGGACTCCTTGTTGTTTTTGCTGAAACAGGCTAACACGTTCCCTCTCTGAAACCAGGCAAGTGCATACCACAATTTGGATTAACAGCTTTCTAAATACAGTGATATGATCTTGAATTCTGGCATGTTAAAAATTTGGCTTCCCCCGCCCCCAGATACATATGCAAGTTCTTTACAATGCATTTATTTCCCCCTTTAGGGAATCAAATGCTTTTGGCATTGTTATCTCTTAGGGCTAGTCTACACTAAAAGTGCTATAGCCATATAGCTACCCCACTGTGCTGCTGTAGCACATCTTATTATGACGAGACACTCTATCAATGGTAGAAAGCTTTTCTGTTAGCATTATAAAATCACCTATTTGGAGGTGGTAGCTGTGTTGGCAGGAGCTCTCCTTCCAACATAGCATTGTCCACACCAGCCCTTAGGTTGAAGTAACATGTCACACGAAGGTATCTTAGGCTTTATCTATACTACTGCTAGGTGAATAACATAGCTGAAGTTGATGTTCTTAGGTCTGCTTACTGCGGTAAGTCGACATCTGATGCTCTCTTTCTGACTCTGCCTACTCTCCTTGTTTTGGTAGTATACCAGAGTCAATGAGAGAGTGCTTAGTGGTCGATTTATCACGTCTATACTAGACACAATAAATCAACTGCCACTGGATCAATTGCTGCCCATTGATCCAGCTGGTAGTGAAGACATGCCCTTATTTGCACTCCTGATTGACATATATTTTACCAACATAATCTGTAGGGTTGACAAGCCCTTACAAATTTGACCAAGAAGCCTCTTTCTAACTTACTTGGTAAATCACTAACTCCAGGCTGGCTATACAGGCATGGATGAAGCATCTTTCTCTGATCCTTTTAATCACCAATGATCTTTGTAGGGAAATCAGTCTTTCCGAATAGACGGTCAAATCACTTTTCCTCATCAACCTGTCACTTGCATGTTGAGTAAATTGCATATTAAGCTATTTTTAGGAATAATAAGGTTATGAGAAGCCTCAAGGGCTAGGGTCTGTTTCATATGACTTCATTGTATGAAATGCCAACTTTGGATTTGGCATTTTATGGCCTGCTTCTAAGCCAGGCTGCTTTCTGAGGGGATGTCCGCTGCAGGTGGGAGGTGCGACTCCCAGTCTGACTAGGCATGTACACTAGTTCTGCTTGAACTAGAGCACTGAAAACAGCAATGGGGTGTTGCAGCAGGGATGGTAGCAAGGGCTAGACACCTGATCCCAAGCCTGGGCGCCTAGCTCTAATTGCTGTCCGTGCCACAGTATCCACACTGTTACATTTTCCATACTAGCTCAAGCAGAGCTACTACAGATTAGTCTGACCCTCCTGTGAATTGAACTGTTCAGCTGCATAGTAGACGTAACCTGCATCTAAAGAGCCTGTGAGCATGGGGAGTGTGGAATGAGGATAGTTCTCTATGTAGCTGACAGTCAGATTCCTATTCCCTGGTCCTAATGACACACACGCTTAGAGAGGATGCCAAAACAGTTAGACTGCTCATGCCAGAGCTCGGCAGAGCAGCTGCTTTATTCAGTAGACCATCATTTTCCACAGAGATTTTATGCAGATTAAACTGGGTGGAAAAAAGAAGTCCCTGGGTAACTGGAAAACATAGATGAAAAGCTCACCCAGTCTGAACTGCTTGTGTTTATTTTATAAATTAGCATTCACAACAATGTCTTGTTCAGAGAGTCCCAAAGAGTCAAATCTGGCTTCCCTTACCAGAATAACTTTCAGCAAACGGGACAGCACAGTTTAGGGATGTTAGCATATAGTCATTTAAATGATTAGCCAGTAAGCCTGGGCTTATTGGTTAAACCAAATGACTACATCTCCCCCTCCCCCCCATGCTGTCTCTGTATCTCCCTGAGCACTGGATCCTGCGGAGCTGACTTCCCCGCCACCTGGTCCCACTGCTGTCTCTGATAGAAAGGCAGCAATGCGGAGGGTGATGGGGGTAGGCAGGAGCTGGTACACTTTCAGCCAGCTCCCCTCGTGTATCAGCTCCTTCAGAGCCGCTTCCCTCCCCACCCCCCGCACTGCTGCCTCTGATAGAGAGGCAGCAGCATGGGGGAGGCGGGATCCCATGGACAGAGGCTGCTGCCGCCCTGCTCTGCTGCCTCTGTATCAGAGGCAACAGTGTGGGATAGCAGGGGGCTCCTCAGGAGTGGGGCTGGGAGCACACTGGCTGCCAACCCCGTCCCTGAGGCCACTGAGTAATTGTGTAACCAATAATATTTGGTGCGGTTACACGGTTATTGAACTAAATGACATCTACTGTCCCTAGCACAGTTATGTGCCCGTTAAATAGAAGCGCCAGTTACCGTGAGTGCTGTGAAGAAAGAACGTTGGAATAAAGATATTAAGGTGGATTTTGTATAGGGATGTAATAGAGTAGTTGATTAACTGCTAAGCAAAAACTTACGGGTTAATGCTATAGACCACATGCATTGCCCCCGCCCCCCCCCCCCGGCCAGTAAATTTTTTAGCAGGCTGGCCAGCAGCCTGACTCAGTCCTGGCTTTCGATGGGTCCAGGACCTACCCCTGCTGTGACTCTGCATTTAAAGTGTATTAGAAGCCAGGCAGTACTTTGAAGTACTTTGAAGTAGGAATAAGAGATCCTCCGGAATAGGGCTTTATTCCGGAGGATCGGGCCAGTCTAGACTCTTTTTTCCGGCTTATCTACAAGCCGGAAAAAAGCGGCGGACATCTTTATTCAAATCCCGCGGGGGATATTTAAATCCCCCGGGGGATATTTAAATCCCCCGCGGATTTCCCTATTCTGAAGTTTAAAATTAGCATGCCCCTTTCGGAAAAGGGGCCAGTGTAGACGTAGCCTACATGTATAACATGTCAGAAGCTAAATCCATAGTGCGCTGTGTTTACACTGCCACTGGGTGGAGGCGTGGGGTCTGGGAGGGAGGGTGTGTGAATGGGGAAGGATTGGGGAATCTGCGCGTGAGGGGGATGGCAATGGGGTACTTACCTGGCACCTCGCTCTCAGTAGCTCCACACCCCCTGCCATTCCTGTTGACCATTATTTGTAGCAAATGGGAGAGGCGGGGGAAAAGCCACCTGACAAGCACTTAGCTGCGTTGCTGTTCCCTCAGCCGGAGGGGAGGGGCAGTGGCAGCATGCAGAACCGCTTCCTCCTCCCCCTGCCAGACAAAGCCTGCGGTCCAGAACTGGCCTGCAGCTTGCTTGGATCCATCCCATGAGGCTCAGGGTCCCTGCATCTGCAGCAGGGAGTGGGTGCTCGCACTCCAGCCATGCAGGGGGCCCGAACCACGATGTTCCTGGATCACAGGCACCTGGATTAAGGAGGTTGACATGTATTACTGTATTCAGCTTTCTAAACTATCCCTCCCCTTTTCATCTTGGTTGTATTCCGTGTGAGCTATAGTTCATTCACTCTCTCGCAACATGTACCAGAATTATTCATTTATTCCACAAGGGCCCTAAAAATTAAAGGTAACTTTCTAGAATTTATGGGTCCCATTTAATGCTAGATTTTGGATGTGAGCCAGCTGTTGTATAGCCAAGGAGCGACTCATAGGATCTCTGTTTTGTGTTTTAGAATTGAAAACTGTACTCATTGACTGTTTACACAGAAATAGCTATAAAATAAAAGCAAAAAAGTATAATATTCCTTTTGTTTTATAGCCTTGGCAAAACATTCACATTTGGCCTACCAGATCTAGTGCTTGTAAACAGACTATTGTTAATCTATATTCTAATTCTGTTGTTTGGCAATAATGTTATGACAGACTAGACAAGGGGCGGGGAACCTTTTTTGGGCCATGCGCCGCTGACAAACAGAATAATCTGTCTGGGGTTGCACACAAGTGTGAAGCAAAAACCAAACAAATCCAAAAACAAAAGAGAAAACAAACCCTCACTGACGTGGCCCCTGACTGAGAAGGAGAAAGACACTCCCTACGTTCGTTCCCCTTGCACACCAGAGTGCAGGCAGCCCGGGCCAGTAGATTTTGTGTGCTCCAGCCCCACGGCGGGGGATGGAGCACCAGCTCAGGCTCCCTGATGCTGAAGCGCGGGAACCCTGAGCCAGAGGGGCCAGATCCAGGCAGCCCTGGGTCTTAGGTTCCCCGCCCCTGGAGTATTTCAGATAGGAATGGGAATTGGCAACAACAATACTAAACTTATCGACTACAAAGGGGTAGCCATGTTAGTCTACTCATGCATCTGACGAAGTGGGTCTTTGCCCACGAAAGCTTATGCTCCAACACTTTGGTTAGTCTATAAGGTGCCACAGGACTCCTCGCCGCTTTTATTGACTGTAGTTTCAATATTTCTGATTTTAGTTCGCATTCTAGGCTAACAACTTGCAAGATTAAAAAAAAATCATATAGAAGTGTCAAAATAATCCACAGAGAAGGTTTTTTTCTCTTTTAGTTGGTCATGTGGCTTGAATAGAATTTTGGTATTCTGTTTACTGCATTTTCAGAAAATGAATTTGAGAGCTACAATATTTTTAAATTGAACTGAGAATTTATATTTCATCTCCCAAATTGCCTAGGGAGGTTGTGGAATCGCCATCACTGCAGATATTTAAGAGTAGGTTAGACAGACACCTGTCAGGGATGGTCTAGACAGTGCTTGGTCCTGCCATGAAGGCAAAGAAATGGTCTGGATGACCTCTCGAGGTCTCTTCCAGTTCTGTTATTCTATTTTAATTTCTATCTTGTTAATAAATCATACTGTCTTACTCTAGCACATGTCTAGACATCTAAAATAGAGATGTAAGCCGCTAATCAACTATCTGATAAGCATATTCTTACTGGGTAGTTGACTAGTGACTTGACTAGTCACTTCCGTTCCCCCTTGCTGCCTCTGTGAAAGAGAGGCAGCAAAGTGGGGGTGACCAGGAGCTGGTGCTGGGGAGAGTTGGCTTAAAAGCCGGTTCCCCCTCAGCACATCTCGGCGTGGGAGGGGAGCGGGGCAGGAGAGGCAGAGGTGTAGCAGGGGACTGGGTGTGAGCCAGGAATCAGCTGATTCCCAGCTCGCTCCCAGTCCCCCTGTTGCGTGTGTGCTTTTAAAATATATTAAGAGCCACCAGAGCAGCTTAAATGGGTTAAGAACGGCTCTTAATATATTTTAAAAGCACAAGCGCAGCTAGGGGACCAGGCATGAGCTAGGACAGCTGATTCCCTGCTTGTGCCCAGTCCCCCCTGCTGCGCTTCAGCCTTTTAAATGGATTAAGAGCCTGGTGGCTCTTAATACATTTAAAAGGCAGAGCCGCAGCGGGGTTAGTTCCCGGGACAGATAAGGGGGGGGATTACGTTCCCCCTTTTATCAACTAATTGACTCATCGATGGAAATTCTTCAAGTTGATTCACTGGTTAAACTCCATTTAACATCCCTAATCTGAAATGTAACTGGGAAACTAGGGATGTGAACACTAGCTGACTATCTGATAGGCAAATGCTTATCGGATAGTTAACATACTAGTCAACTAGCTGCTCCCCCCCCCCCTTCCGCTGCCTCTATCAGAAAGAGGCAGCGGGGGGTGGGAAGCAGAGGGGTGCTTCAAAGCGGCAGTGCCACTTGGAGCCCAAGACTGACCCCAGGCTCCATGCGGCGTTGCCGCTTTGAAACGTCGTGGGGAGCAGGAGGCCAGCAGGGGAATTCGCAGCGCTTTCCCCTGGGGCTGTTGCTACACTTGAAAGACTGAGGCGCCCTTATCGAATACATCGACTATTCGATTAGCCGATTAATCTAAATTTAACATCCCTATGGGAAACTAGTTTCAAAATGAACAATTACACGTTGATGGAAATATCTGAAGTCACCTTATCATGTCAGGCCATCTGTTTAGATGCTGCTCTTACTCTCCCGCTCTCCCTTATTGTTAAACCCTGAGAGCTAAAATTTCCTTTTTCATTTTTGCCAACTGCCTATTTCTCTGTAGATGCCAGCCCACACTTGACTGAACACTTGAGTGTTTGCAGTTGGAATAGCATTGCATTTTAGTCTAGCTTCTGTTGGTCTGTTTTAGTTTCTGTCTCACACACATGCGCACATAGTGGAGTTATTGTCAAAGGACTGGGATTTGGCAGGCATCCACCGTATTGTCTCTCAGTTGGATGAACATTAAGATGAATAACCACAGGTCTCAACGTGACAACATAGGCTAGAGGAGGAACTTGTGTCTGTCAGCTGTTAGCTTGGAAAACTCCAGATAAACTGCATCTCTTTTTTTGCGGGAGTGCTTGAATTCATGCTTTAGAAGAACAGTTTTTGGGTTTAGGGTCCACATCTAGGCTAACGGTTTTTGATTGTTGGGTTTGGCATCGTTTCTCTTAAAGTTCTCTGTGATTTGATTTAAAAAACAAACCAACAAAACCCTCATTGACGCTAAAGCCAGATGCAATCTCTGCTGAGAACCAGCTGACTTTGTCAGCAGCGCAGTAAACATTCCTGACCTTGATAATACACACACCCAACTATCCATACTTCTAACTACAGTACTTGGTGTTTAACCCCATGAACAGCTACCATTGTAACTAGCATTTAATGCCCATTTTATTTGAGAAAAATAAGATTTTTGACCACGAACGTGTAGCCATTAACTGATGTCTGTCAAAAGGCAATTCCGCCCTTTGATGTTGGTACACGATATGGATGCCTCTTCCTTGTATGTGGTGGTATTTGCTATATGTCTCCTTAAACTTCTGGTGAGAGGGAATATAAATTTAACCTTGAAATTGTTTGTATAAAAATTGCAATTTTTGATAAAGTAGAGACAACATAGGGTTTCAGTTTCTCCCTCTGGTAACATCCTGAATTTGACAGCTTAGATGCTAGCTGTCGTTTTCTTGCATGTAGGAGAGAAGAGAATCTGATTGCTGTACTATCCATAGTGCATTAACTACTTGCCTTTTGGAAGCAGCAGAATTTCTTTTAAAAGGAAAGATTTTAGTACGTCACTGTAGTCATGTGTCATAGACTAGAGGGTGAGGCCAATATTCAGAAATTTGCTTTAAGTTTTCAAGGTTGATAAAGTAAGCTATACAACAAATTCCCTATTACTTTAATGTTCCCAAATAGTTTTTGTAAAAAGAATAGGTCTTAAAATGACAACTCATTTTTAAGATATTTTTAATAAAAATAGCAGAATATAAATCTGAGAACTTAACAAGGATGTTTAGTTTTTCTTCTTAGGTTCAGCTGCCTCCTGTTTTCCCCATGCACAGTCCTCTGCTGTGCCAGAGGTGACATTTACAAAAAAAATCTTAAGATTTTACCAGCCCAGGAAGGCTTTTGCAGCACAGAGCCTGGTTAAAATTGGAGTCCTAGGCAGTTAATATTCCTTGTTTCAGACTGTTAGCTGATTCAGGGAGACAACACTGCACTGGTTTATATTCATAAACTATTTCTTTGCAACAGAGAGGACTAGACGTTAACTGTTTTCTTAAATTCTGCATTAACTAAATTCTAAGTGTCCTTCTCATTAAAGTAAATTTTGTACTCCCCAGCGTCACATGGGCAAATCAGCATGTGGATCCCTGAGAGAGATGAATAAAGAGAGAGAGATGTTTTCTCCAGTTGTATATTTTGATTTTAACAGCAAACTTTCCAGTATGTTCAGCAAGCGGAAATCTCACTTAAAGGCAAAATATTATATGCTGAAGTAAGGCTTGGTGGGAGGCACAGCCTGGCACCAAACTAAATATATTCACCCACGCTCTAGTGTGTCAGACTGAAGTTGCAGAACCCGCAGTCTCATTGCACCCACACTTTTTGAGCCTTTGTCTCTGATCGTGTAAGCACTGTCGGAAGAGCCCTGAAATAACTGCTGCAATAGTATGATGAGGTAATACTCTAGTGTGTATTGTAACTTCTTTATGTAGTACACATACTGTACTCTAAAAATTGTTTCATTTGTACAACTTTACATTTATTCTATTCAAATATCCCTTTTTTGCACATGTACATAGTACATACACAACTATTGCATATGCAAAAATATTCATCATTCTAAAAACATACTCAGGGTCACTTACGCACAAGTAGGCCTAGTTCATCTACAGTGTTGACAGTGCATTTTTCCACTTTATGCAGACACCTTTGCCACTTTAGACGCCATTGCCCGGTTGTAATCACTGTGCCCTCTAATGAATGGCTAGAATACCAAATGCACAAGTAGCATCTTCAGTATCATTAAAAGGTGATTACATAGGTATGACTTCTTAAAAGTTACAATAGTGTCAGACAAGATACATTGTCAGTTTGCAAAAACTAATATGAAGAACTAGAAGGGGTGGTTGTAGCATAGTGTTCACTGGAGGACAAAAAGGGACAAAATGAACTAGACAATTTAGAAAACTGACCATTTTTCCTTTCTGCTGAGTGAATCAGTATAAAAGAAGCCCCCTCCGCCCCCGTTTGAGCTAGGCTGTAAGATTTGTACTTATTTGAGTCTTTCAGATACTTTTTCCCATGGACATAGAGTCCATTCAGTTAGATTTCTGCGTGGTTTGGGTCACAGTGGTGGTTTTATATTCTGGAGAGAAGTATTATTGTATTCTTAAATGGGTACATAATGACAGAAATCTCTGTACAGGCATCAGTCTATAACCAATACAAAATTGTTGTGTTTGGGCTTCTTTCTCATTAACTATGTGTACAAAGAAAACTTTGTAAATTAAAGGGGCATCTTGTAACTTATGTCAGGTGATTGAGCCTGCAAGATCTTTTCCTTACAGCTGTCACCTGTGGCATTAATCTAACAGTGTTCTTATGAAAATGCGAACCCTGTATGCATATGAGCACCCTCATCAAAACACTGGAAAAAAGATTATTCTAGCCATGAGTCAAATGGGTTTAGCATTTTTCCTCTTATTTGGAAATAAATGTAGCTTGTAGCCCAATTAATACCTTAATACATTGTTAAAAGTTGATTTTAGGATAAAATCCAGCAGCTGTATGATTTCTTTGGGGTTACAAAGTCATACTACCTAACGCATAGTTCCAATTAAATGAATCCTGTGTGTTCTCCCTTTTCCTTCCTGTCTCTCTAATAAGGGAGGTAATTCCATGTAGAAATACTGCTGAACTGCATGAGCACAATAGCTCGGGAAATCTTTCCAGAGCAGTTCAATGCCTGTGTGTGAAATGTAAAACTTCTAGCTGACATATGCCCTGGAAAATTCCACAGGTTCTGCCAATTTTCCAGCTTTGGCACATGAGCTGAAATATATTTATGGGAAACACAAGCCATTCTAACCTACTAATGACCAACTCCTTTAGGTATTGTGACGTTGGCATGTTGTCCACATCCTGGCCTTGGTAACAAAGGAATCATTTCAAAATATAAGTAGGTGTTGTCCTGAAAGGCTAATAAGAGAATAACATTATTAAAACAGGACAGCCTTACTCTTCTCTCTCTTACCCTTTTCTGCTTATTTTACTCGATGCATATATCTTACCAAAACACCACACGTTTTCCCTCGCCATGAACAGGGATTTCGCTCCATTTCCATGGTGTGTGCAGTGTGTTACCTCGTGTCTTCAGGAGAGATTTCTACTCCTTTGGCTTGTGACATTGAAACACTGATTGCCGTGAAGCTCTACTCTTTGGGTTATAGTCATCCAAATGTGGAAGACCTCTACAGAGCCCGCCCACACTGGATAGCTTACACAGGGCTTCAGTGGTGAACTACGAGAGCTGTGATACTATAGAGTAGGGGCAGGGAATCCATAGCTGGTGGCTGTGGGCCAGATCGAGCCTGCGGCTTGCCTTGCTACAGTTTGGGGCTCCCTTTTCCTCCCCAGTAGTGTGAGCTGGTACTGGCACTCCAGCCACGAAGGGGTGCCATGGCTGGAGCGCCAGTGTTGGCTGCCCACTGAGGGGGCAGGAGGAGACTCCAAGCCTCATGGGCCCGATCAAGACAAGCCAGCATCCAGATCCGGCCCACAGGGCTCTGCCTGGCACGGGGAGGAAGAGACTCTGTGTGCTGCAGGGAAGCATTCTCTGCAGGCTCCTGTCCCTCCCATTGTCCGGGAATCGCAATCAAGAAGAACTACTTCCCTGCAGCACACAGAGCTACCTGTGACACCCTCACTCCCCTGGAAAGCCAGGTAAGCGCTCCATCCCCTGTCCCCTCCCACCCAGACCCCGCACCCTCACCCCCAGCCTGCTCCTGCACCCCACCTCCTACCCAGACCCCCCACTCCAGCCCACTACTGCAAAAATCTACTAGCCCTGTCCCCCCAGAGGAGGTAATCCAGACCTAGGGGCGAGTCCTGACCCTTAGCACCTTCCCCCTTCCCGGGGCTGCAGCTTGTGGGGGGGAGAGTCTGTCTTCTTCCTGCTTCTCAGTTGGGGGCCACAACTATGAGAGTTTTTTTCTTTCTCCTTCTCACTTGGGTCCAGGTCAGTGAGGGTTGGGTTTTGGTTTTTGTTTGTTTTGTTTGGCGGGTGTTGCTGCTTACTTGTGTGTGGCCCCCAACTTCTGTGGGTCAGTGCCTCCCGACCTGAAAATGATTCCCCACCTCTGTTGTAGAGGTTCCTGAGTGCATCAGGAGTGTCTCCGAAAGGGGCTGTTTTGGTGGCGACATGTGTAGTAGAGAGGCAGCTGGACGAGGCAGGAACTTTTAACAGATAAACTGGAATAGTCCTTGGGGAGAGGCTGCATTACTGTGCCATGGTTTGCTTTCATGTAGAGGTGTGTGTGTAAATTCCATACTCCCCTTCTATCCATTCATTCTTGGTCTTTGTCCTGCTCCATTATCCGGGGTTTTACATGGTGGGTGGATTTCCTGCTTTGTGGGGCAGAGGTTTGGGACAAATTTTACATTTGATATGAGCAGCAAAATTAACACACAATAAATGCGTTTGTTTTCTTATAGTTTCTGGCAAGAAAACCCACTCAACAGAAAAACGTCTGGTGTTGGAGGGATGTTAAGAAAAGCAAAACCAAGGTCATTAAAAATTACTTTTGGAAATAAAGTCAAAAGATTTGAAGTCTTGGTTAACTTCTAACATTTCAGACGTTAGGTGTATTCTTGGTGCAGACTTGCTGCCGAGTCCTCACTCCCCAGTAAAACTAGTCTTTTTCAGGGTCTGTGCATGTAAGCACAATCTTTACTTGGAAAGCAGACTGATAAATATGGAAGACTATAGATTTATAGAGCCCTGGAAATCTGCGGATATCTGCCAGTATCTGCATTCACAAATGTGGATGCAGATATCTGCAGCTCATTTTTGTGGATATGGATGTGGATGCAGATACCAATTTTATAGCTGGAAACTGCAAATTTGTGGTTATCCACTTGATCTCCACGTGCATCTGCATCCGTGGGTATCAATGTGGATATCCATGACTCGTTTTTGTGGAAGCAGATACAAATTTTGTATTCCTAAAGGGCTCTACAGATTTACAGTTTATTGTTTCTTTCTTCGCTCTTTTTCTTCCTTTCTGTCTCAGTTGCACATGGAGCAGATAGGCAAGGATCTTTTACTCTGAGGAATTTAAATTCTTCTGTTTGGTTTATCATTGATACACTGCCAAAACATTAAAGGTTATTTCTTGCTGGTCTTGTTCTCCCCTTATGCATACCCATTTGAAAGAGGTGGGACCTGCGCTATATCCTGAGTGTCACCAAACTCAGAGCAGAATGAGGGCCATTCACTGAGACTGTCCTGTCCCCAAACCCTTGCCTTAACTGTACAAGCTGTTACCATAAACCTTTTGCAACTTCCTCAGTATTGCACAAGGTGAAGGACAGTTTCTGTAGTAGTCAGGACCCAAACAATGGAAAGGGCTTTATAATTTGGGTCAGTACCCTGGGATGTATTGAAGCAAGTGGTCAGGTATAATATACTGCCTGTGGAAAACTCAAAGCTGGCAGCTGCATTCTACAGTGACTGGTTTCCAAGTAGCCTGGGAGTCTAACCTTAACTAGTGACTTGAGGTAATTAGTGCAATGCATGGGTAACTCTGGTTGTCAGAATCCAGAAGAACCCGTTGTAACTTAATAGCCATGTTTGGATTGGCTTGAGAAGTGGGGACGAAGGGGAAGTTCTCTTGACCACTTCTAGGTGTCATCTCTATTTCAGGACTTTGTGTGTCCCGGATAATTTCTTTGAGCATGAACCTTTCTAACTGCTGTTCTACTGGTATCTGGCTTCTCTTTCCCCACCCCAACAGAGTGTGGAGATCTTGGTTCAAACATACAATCCTGGCACAGGCCATTATGGGGAGAGAGGTCAGATACACATATGCACCTCTGAGGCTGCCTAAAAAAATCACATCCTCTTCTGCTTTTCCATAAATAGGCCCTGTACCACTGTCCGACTCTGCCAATAGGACTTATCTAGAATCTCATTTCCTTACTGAGCAAATGGGGTTTGTTGTAGGCATCTCAGCTCCCAGAATGTTGACAATGCTACTTCAACAGTCTGGTAATCGTCAGCTTGACAAACCCATGAGCCACACTTGTTACCTGCAAAGGCATCCGGTAATATTACTGGTAGGAAAAACAGAACTTGGGCTTATAAATCAGGAAGAGCTATTGAAAATTTTACCCTTATTTCCAAAGAGCAGTTCTGATGTGTGCTTGGGATAGCAGAACATGTGTTACTTATATATGAAAAGAAACCCATATTCTGAGGGCTTTCATTTAGGGCATGTCTACACTAGGAAATTATTTCAAAATAACTAAATTTGGAATAATAACTCCAGAAATAACTTTCAAAATAAGCTTATTCCCCGAGGAAAGCTCGAGTTCAGATTTTGAAATAACCAGCCATTTATTTCAAAATAATAGTCTCAGTAGTGTGGATGCTCCGTTTGTAGACCAGGGCTTATAGACCCCCACCTTCATTACTTCTATCTGCATGTGGATACTTATATAAGAGCCCACATATATGCAACGTGGTGGTTTATTGTGGTAAAGTATGGTATGTGTAAGGATGGCTTGGAGTTTTTCTGCTCCACTGTAGCACTTTTAACATTCAGAAGTCTTTCCTTTGCCTTTTGTATTTCAGAAAAATAGATGTAGCCAATATTAAAACGTGGGAGATTTTTACTATCCTTTTTTAACTCTTAATCTGATCCTCTGTCAATAGGAGAGTGACCTACCTGGTGGTGTGTTAATGCTGGGTTTATTTGCTTTGCATCTATATAGACAGATTGGTTTAGCGAAGCCCACTTAATCAGCGGATAAGAATCTTTTTAGAGTGTAACTTCACTGCTTATTAATCTTGCTAGGCTTTGCATTTGTGGAATGTAACTTACACATACACAACTGTTCTTGCCTATGGAGAAAGGTTAGAAACCTTCTTAATGAATGTAACTCGTTTTTAGACTTGTTTGTTTGTCGGTGTGAGAGACCTTTTCATTGTCAGTTGGAAATTTGCCACAGCATCACTGTATAATAGGTATGGGAAACTTAAATGCTTGACACAAGAATACAGAATAACAGGGCTGTACACATCAGTGATGTGTGTACTGTATTCATGATACGTATTGCCCCTCCCCCAGGTTCAAGTGCCCTTTTCAATGTAAGGAAGTGCTAAGCCTTTAAATACATGTAGCTCATCCCTGGGAACACATGAGATTCTGCCCTCCTGCCTTCTTTATAAGTCTTGTTGGTAACTAGAACAC
Organism: Pelodiscus sinensis; assembly: GCF_049634645.1. Classification (NCBI taxonomy): domain Eukaryota; kingdom Metazoa; phylum Chordata; order Testudines; family Trionychidae; genus Pelodiscus; species Pelodiscus sinensis. The sequence goes on from NC_134739.1 coordinate 11,950,432, forward strand.
TGAAGCCCAGGTAGTTTGTTTTTCATTCAGCTGGTGAGGTGGTTTTAAACCTTAATCAGCTGATCAGAGAGCCCTTTCTGTAAATTAGTGGACTGCTATGTGATTGAATAATCTTTAGCGCGCGTGTGTGTATGTACGCATGTACAAACCCTTGCTTAAGTGACAGTGGAGAGGAACTTCAAGCCATAGTTGTGGTCACGATTGTGTGGGGGAACAAAGGGGTGATTTTCTTCAAAGCTTGCAAAAATTGTTCCTTTATCCTTTCACTGTAATTGTGCAAGTCCTTTTAGTTAGGCTCCTGGGCAGCAGTTAATACTCCTCCTTTATCTGTTCTCCTTCCTTTTTTCCTCATTTTTTGTCAAGGAAACAAGAGGCAGCACACCCTCTTCCTCAGTTGCCATTGCCTGTACGTTGTGGCTCCCTGAGTGCCCTGTTACTTTTCTTTCTAATTATTCTTGTCCTCTGTCCCCAGAACTAGTGTCCCAAGATTGTTTGGTGTAATGTTCCATTTTTCTCCTTGCATGGAAATGCCTGTGCTTTGATGCATCTTCACAGCACAGTGCCATGGATTCAAGGTCTCTGTTAGCCAGGGGTGCCAACTTTCTAATCACACAAAACCAAATGCCGTTGCCTCGCCCTTCCCCTAAGGTCCTGGCCTGGCCCCACTCCATATCTGAGGCCCCACTGCTGCGCACTCCATCCTCTCTTCACTCACTTGCTCATTTTCACCAGGTTGGGATAGAGGTTGGGGTTTAATAGGGAGGGTCTGGGCTGGGAGAATGGAGCTAAGTTGTTCGGAGTACAGGCGGTGACTCCAGGCTGGGACAGGGATGTGGGAGGGATAGCAGGATGCGAGGTCTGGGAGGGATTTTGGTGTGGGAGGGGGTTCAGGACTGTGGAAAGGTTTGGGATGCAGGCTCTGGGTGGCATTTACCGTCGGGGGGTTCCTTGGAAGTGGTGACATGTCCATCGGCTACTAGTCATGGGGTGTAAAATCTGGGTTAATCTGTTAACTGGTTAAACATTATATTTAGTTGGCTAACTGGCTAAAGGGGGGCGGGCAGGAGGGCCCCTCCAGCCAGGCTAGAGTGCCCCTACCCGCAGCATACTGCTCTGGCCAGGTTGGGCCTGTAACCTGTAAGGATCATCCACTAAGGGTGATGTTTACCAGTTAAACCTGGCTCTAGGAATGTGAATGGTTATTTGAGGTGTGTGCTCACTGCCTCTGCCCACAGGCACTGCCCCTGCAGTTCCCATTGACTGCAATTCTCAGCCAATGGGAGGTGTGGAGACAGCACTTGGGGTTGGGACAGCACGCAAAACCCCTGGTCGTCCCTCCACTTAGGAGCTGACAGACATGTCACTGCTTCTGGGGAATCTGTGCAAAGTGTGAAGTAGGGTGACTGCCAGACCCATGCCAACTAAACTTTTAACAGTCTGGTCAGCAGTGCTTTTTGATTGGACATTCCGGTTGATCCTACTGTTAGCACTGTATGTGATCAGATGCTCCTTCATACAGTAAGTTTCATCCTACAGCACCCAACAACCCTTATTTTCCCAAAACAGTTTATAATTAATCCCTCCTTATCAACCCACAAAGCATTTTTGACCAAATTGAGCAAAAATATATCCAACCTGTAAAATGCCACTCACACACTGGTGCTCAATCTTAGAATTTGAGAACTTAAGCAAAGTTCGAGAGTTTATTGGCTCTGTCGATTCAGTTGTAATTGTCTTGTTAAGCAGCAGTTGTGCTCCCAGAAGTAATGATTTATTTTGAACATACAGGGTGGCCAAGTGGTTTAAGCTGTTTATTTTTGTTTGCAGATGTTCTCAAATAATGACGAAGCAGTAATCAACAAAAAACTTCCAAAAGAACTGCTACTTCGGTAAGCTATCTTCCAATTTGTGAAACTGGAGAATTTCTTTGTGTCTGTTTACAAGCAATAGCTAATTTAGCTGATTCATTCATAAGTTATGAACATGGATTGCTTCAATTATCAAGCCATAAACACACACTAAGCTGATCAAAGGCCTGAATTAGCAATAATTTATGGTAAATATTTTGTTGTTGTTTTTCATGTCTTTGTACAATGTTTGATGAATGTGCTGGTTGCCTGTTTTCATAGATGAAAAACACATAGGTAGAAAGGCCTTCAATGAAAACTAATATCAGTAAAGTCTAAAATAGAACCCTCTGCCTATATTCATTTTGTTAATGTGAAATGTTCCACCTGAAAAAACCTACACAACTTGTTTCTCCCAAAGACTTAAAATGTGAGACACTATTGGAAGATGCCCAGGATTCCACTTGAACACTTTTAGTTGCAGCTGCTGTAAATAGGAGTTGAATGCTCAGCATCTAATGAGATGGGACTCTTGTTATGGTATTGTGGAATCTAGCTTGTGTTTAGTATCTCAATCTATTCCTTACACTGTGAGGATCACCTTCAGGTTTACTACTGGACTGCAAGCTTAGAGCAGCCTAAGTGGCAGGTATTTTTCAAATCTGGAAAAAAATACAATTTTTGTCTCCCCTTTTTCATCTCTTGCTTTGCTCAGGCTAGAGCATAGCTTGTAGAGAATAGCAGCTGGCAGTCTGTGCTGAGGATCTGAATTATTAAAGTGAGCAAACTTCTTCAAATGCGTGTAAGTATTGCTCAGTGATATTCAAGATTTAATGGTAGTTTAAAGTCTTTGGAGGTGAGCCCTGGACTCTGAAAAAAGCACTAGCCTACTTAAAATAAAATGAATAAAGGTTATGTAATATCTGGGATGTTCATTACTTCTCATGATATCCCATTAGCTGAGGGGTAAAGCTTTAAAAAACACCTATGAGATTTTAATGAAAGTCAATGGGACTTGGACTCTTAAGTCACTTAGTCACTCCGGAAAAATGTACTGATATCATCCTCATCACGTAGTGAGTGTGTCATTCACTAGCCACCTCTGAAAGGTGATTTCTGGTTGTTTACTGGCCACAGATTGGGGTGCACCCACCATTCAAAGCACCAACTTTGAGTTTTCATAGGTGTCTTGTATCGGGAATCACTTTCTCCACAACCATCTCCACTGGCATCGCAAACCTGCCTTAATATGGGAGTAAATCTTGAACTGAAATAACTGAATATTCTATCAGATGGGTGGGTCACTGCTGACACTTTCCGTTCTCCTTGCTGTTGTGGATATTTGTTTTTGAATCAGCAGTGTATGCACTTAGCAAATGGCAGTTGCTGTCCCAAAGAACTTACAGTATAAAAGGCAACCACAACGGGTGGATGAGCTAAGCCGGAAAGGAAAATGAGGAGGTTGGGGTAACAAATATAGTATGTCTTAGCACAGACTAGCTGTGTGAATGGTTCTTAGCCAATTACCACGTGTAGCTGTGGCATGGGAGGAGTGAGTGTGGCATCATTGGTATAGCGAGGGCAGGAAGTTACCCTCACAATAAAATAAGTGGCTGTATAGTAAGTTGGGGCCAGTTTGCAAAGGATTTTAATAAGGCAAGAATTTTGTCTGCTTCACTGTAAGAGAAGTTGTTCCAGTGGAGGAAGTTACAAGGGATGACACAGTGATAAGCTAGAAAGATGTTAGGAGCAGCATTTGAATGGCCTTGAGGAGGGGAAAGTTGCAGGCATCAGGGCTAGTAAGGAGTTTGGTTGAGATTTCTGACACAGTGGTCAGACTGGAAAGGTCTCAGAGGGGTCAATAGGCCCTTTCCGAATCTAGGGAAGTGGTTGTGACTGGAAGTTCCTCCTAGATGTTCCTCCTTTTCTCTCTATGATCATGTCTGCTAGGGTATTTCACACTCACAAAAACATTTCCACTTGTGTTAGTAAATAGAATCAATAGTTCAGACAAAGGGCCCAGGGCTGGATGCGTTTTTAGTATGGAAAGGATACTAGTATTTCATCCAATGTCATTTGTCCTTCGTACCTGCCAGTAAATTGTGTTTGTGTTCAGGGTTATGCTAAACTTGGTTTTTAAAATGAAAAAGCATGAGTTTATAATAGGGATGTTAAAAAATGTGTGTGTGGGAGGGGTTGTAAATGTACAACTGCTGAAATTTTCAGTGGTTACACATTTACACGCATGGGAGAGGCGGCTCCATGGGAGCTGGTGCATGCAGGGAGCCAGCTTAAAAGTTGGCTTCCCGCACATACTGGCTTTTGCTGTCCCTCCACACTGCTGCCTCTATCAGGCACTTCATGGGGAGCCTATTTAAAAGCCAGCTCTCCCCAAGCACTAGCTTCCGCCTGCTCTCTCCTTCCCCCACTGCTTCTGCCTCTGATTTAGTGGCAGCAGGGAGGGAGGGGGCTTTTGTGTGACCGTGAATGTTAACCGATAAGCCCAGGCTTATCAGTTAACTGTTTAAACATGTACACTGACACATCCCTGGTTTATGCACGTTAAAAGTTCATAAGTAAGGGTTTGGAGAGCTGGAATCCACTGTTTGCATTCTGTGAAGATTAATTAGTGCAGATTGACACTGCAACCTTTGAAAGAGATTTGGATGCATTTATCTAGGGGGATCTCTTGTAAATGAATGTCAGTGTCTACAAGACAAAGACGGGTGTGTGTAAGAAGCTCTGCTGAGTAATTTCTTGTTCCCAGTTTGGCCGTTCTGGGGATGGTATTGACGTCTCATGTACTGTATGTGGTTCTGAAGTGAAAAACTACACTTGAGCCCTTTCAGTTGTGGGAGGGTGCAAAATGGGCAGACAATGGGCCTTGTCATCCACACAGTGTAGAAATCTGCATGACTTTGTTCTTATTCTCTCATCCTGCCTGGTTGCTGAGGTTTTGGGTGAAGACTTACAGCACTTTACATCTTTCAGATGGTCTTTACCCAAACAGTTTTTTCAATACATAGAAATGAATTCGTTGCCCTTTCTACAGATAAGGAAATGGAGGCAGAGATTAAAAGTTAAATTGAACAGTGAGTAATTAACCATTGGAACAATTTACCAAGGTTAATTTTTAAATCTATATGGGATTTTTTTTCTAAAAAACATTCTGTCACGGCTCAATTCCCCAACCTAGCACTTGGGGCCGGCCAGCAGAATAAACTCTGTAAGATCCTGTCTCTGTAACTCCCAGAGACAAACTTGTCCGGTCTCAGTTTCTCTGAGACCCAAAAGAATGACAGTTGGTTTGCTGCCAGCATCAAGTGTAAATAAAAAACATAAAATAAGACCTTTTCCAGAGAAGAGGTCACTTGAACCTCCCTACCCCAATCTCCATTTTGCTTAGAGTTGGGAAAACAAACAGAGGTAATCCATGGAGAACCATGGGGCTGTGCTTCTCCCGGGTAACTTAGGCACATAGGTTTAAGGATACAAAAATTAACCAATATGGGTTAATCAGAACAAAAAGAAAACACTTTTATTATTAAAACAAGACTACTGTTGCAAGCATAGTAAATGACTGAGTGTTAAAAAGTCATGGAGCGAAATAGACTCGGGAAATCCCTAGGTTGTAATCCTTAGTTACAAAAGAGAAAAACAATTAACCAGCTCAGACATGATTTCCAAACCCCCAGACAAGGAAAACAATAAAATCTGATGGACTATCTAAACTTTTCCTTACTTACACATTTCAAAGAATCCATTCCTGGGAGAACCCGACTCCCTTGTTACCTGAGGGAAAACTGCTCTGATCTCAAAACAAAGGAAGAGAGGGAAAAAAAACCCTCCCTCGTTTTGAAATTCCTGTCTGCGTTTCATTGGCTGAATGCCTGAAGCCCCCTCCCTTAGGTGCATCCCCACAGTTGCTTAACCTTTTTCTCACTCTCCAGGTAAGTCAGATTCTCCTTAGCAGCTTCTATTCATGACACATGCGCTAAGAACTTTTTGGAGGAAGTTCGGGGCCTGTTATACAGGTCAGTCTAGATAATCACAATGGTCTCTTCTGGGTTTAGAATCTGTGATTTCCAGCCCCCTGTTTAATCCAAAAAGCTATGCTTAATTTGAACTTTTATGGGAACAAATCTGTTAAATGCCAATGTCCTTTGAATCCTGAGGGGGAGATGTTAAACCAGTGACTAAGCCCACAATATAGTGACTTGACTCTAGCATTCTGTGAGTATATCCCTCTTAAGAGAAACCAGTTGTACTATGTAATTATCAGTCTATATGAGCTTGCTATTGCGATCTCCCTTCAAATTCTAAGGTTTGTCCCAAATATTTTTGTATTATGGTAGTGCCTATGGACCCATTGTGCCAGGCACTTTGCAAAATATCCTAAGAGATAGAGCTGTCCTGAAGAATTTGCCATATAAATAAACAAGATATAGACACAGGGTTGAGGGGAGAGATGTGACATACAAGCAGGTGAACACTGTGAAGCCATGTTAAGTCCAATTTTTTGAATTTTGCAGGGTGGAGTTTTGTTGGGAGAGGATTATTTTAAAAGACAAGGAAGGTAGAGTCACATTAAAAGGGGGGATAGTAGAAATAGGGGTGTAAAAGTATATATGTATAAATGGTTAACCTTCACAGTTACATGCAGTCCCCCCCAATCCCTGCACTGCTATCTCGGTATCAGCGTGGCAGCAGTGCAGGGAGAAGGCAGGTGGGAGCCGGCTTTTAAGACAGCTCCCAGCACGCACCGGCTCCTGGGGAGCCGCCCTCCCCTCCCAACTTCCTTTACTGCTGCCTCTGATACATGTTTACCTTAATAAATGCATTTTGACATCCCTAGTAGGAAATAAGGGGTACATGGAAGATGGGAAGTAAAGCTGGAGTAAAGAGATTGCAAAGGAAGGGGCAGAAAAAAGTGGAGTGAACAGCCAATCAGCAAAAGGGGAAGAATGTCCACAACAAAAGCTATTTAAAAAATATTAACTCTCCCACCCTAACCCCCATTCTGTTGATAGCAGAGTCTGTATGTCCCTGCATCAATTGCTTGTCTGTTTCTGCTCTAGTCTCTGGCAACTTTTGGCAGTTTTTGCCCCCAAGTTTCTATGGCTGGAGTGGGGTGGGATGAGCCGGGCCCTGCTGCACCAAAAGAGCATAGGGGTTCTGCACAGATCTGAGTCCATGGAGCATTAGGGTTGAGGTACTCAGACTGGGTCTCTGCACCTCCCCTCTCCTCCATATGATATTGCTATACCTGATGCAGCTGCTTCTCTCTGCCATTGCCAGCTGAATTTTTAGAGGCTTGCACCTTTTTTTAACAAAGTACATTTTTAAAAGAGTCAAAGCATCAAAAGATGGAATTCAGTTCATCCTCTTCTCATTCCTGCAGCGTTGCCAACTTGTACTTGGACGGTGCTTAGCTGCTTGGTTTGTGTAGCAAGAATTTAGAAACTCCTTCCCTGAGACAGGCCAACAGCTGGCTTATTGACTCTGAAAGGTGATTTCATGTTTCATTTTGGCACTAGTTGTGGTTGATTTAGACATCTGTTTTGGCAGACTAGCTATGTTCCAGTAGGACTATCTGTACTATCTATCTAACATGATGGTATCGATGGTCCATTGAGAAGGGGGCATTTATACGTTAAGGCAACCTGCCAATTGACTTTTGAATATAGGCCAAATTCCATCTAGAAGTCTGAAGGAGGTTTTTTTTTCCTAGAGAAATAATGGTATGTACTCATTTCCTAAGGAGTTTTTATTTCTCAGATATACCTTTCTTTGGACTGGTCTCCCGGGCCCTAAGGTTTGCTTTTTCAAAATTGGTTCACCAATAAAGTCAGTCATCTTTGAAGTCCTCTCATCTTCTGGTTCTGTGCCACCTCTGTGCCCCGTTATCTCCTGCCTTCCCTCAGCACATTGCACGGCAGTTTTGTATGTGCTTCCATGTTAATTTCTCCTTCTGTAGCTTTAATTCTGCTCCAAAAGAGTGAAGGACTGAAACACAATTGAATGGTTTACCAATGAGAGATGCAGCGAACTATAGTCTGTGCCGACAGGAACCAAATAAATAGGAAGGGAATGGATCACCCAATGATTACATGTTCTGTTTATTCCCTCTGAGGCACCTGGTATCTGCCACTGTCTGAAGACAGGCTACTGGGCTAGATGGACCTTTAGTCTGACCCAGCGTGGCTGTTCTTATTGCTTGAATAGTATTTCGCAGGATTGCAGGCCAAGGCCATAAATCAGATGGTAGTCTTTTGCCGGTGTATATCTTTAAAGAGGCTTCATCCAGCATACTTTGAAGTAAAAGGCAATGATGGTGGTGATGGGAAAGAATAAGGAATCTCTTTAAAAAATCCTGAATGGATTTGAAGAAGTTGGAACTATAGAAATGTGTTGGACATGTCTTCATGGAATATATTGTGGCTATTTGCCTTGCTGTAGACTGTGCTAGGACATCTGGAGCAGGCAGTATCCTGTCTTTTCACAGTTCGTCTGAATCCCTCTTTGTGATGGGGTGTGATTCTTGAGACTGTCAGTCAATGTGCTGATCATACCACTGAGCTACCTACGTACCTTCTGGGGTGCCCCACTACATTGTCCTGCTGGGCCACAAGTTCTGGTCTCCCCTCCGCAAAGGCACAGAGTTGGAGTAACAGCCCTCCAGTAGAGTAACACAGACATTGATAGTAGTTCAGCTCTGGGAGGACTTGATAGCTCCCAAGAGTCTAGCCCCAAAGGGACCAAAACCCCAAATAAATTTATCTTAGGCTGTATACAAGTTTTATACAAAGTTTTATATAAAGTTTGCTCTCTTGATCAATGAAAGAGAGACATGCACAGTTGTGTCCCCCCCCCCCCCCCACTTCCCTCAGGTAACAATTATTTACACTGGGTTTGATAATAAAAGTGATTTTAGTAAGTATAAAAATAGGACTTAAGTGGTTGCAAGTGATGATAGACAGATACTAAACTAAAATAAACAAAACACTCCAGCTAAGCCTAATACACTAAGAGAAATTTTACAAATCATAATTTCACACCCTAGTCCTTATTTCAAGTAGATTTCTTCAGGCCAGAGCTGATCTTTTTTCTGACCTGGGCCTAATGGCTTCTCCCCTTGTTAAAGTTATTTGTTTCCAGGTATCTCCATGTATCCTCTTGTAGTGGGAATAGTTTGTGAGGCCAGCTGAAGAATCTTCTCTTTTTGACTTATTGAATGAGAAAATCAGCTATAATTTTAAACTCTTCAAGACTCTTCATGTTTGACTCCCATGCTTTAAATAGAATTTCCCCAGGACTGGAACTCTTTGTTCATTCTCCCCAATCCCTCCCCTGCAAGAACACAAAATTCAAGATGGAGTCCAGCCCCATGTGGCATGGTCACCTGTCTTTATAAGGTCAACCACAATCCAGGCTTCAGGAAAAAAACATATCCTTGCCTTGAGCGCCATACCATTAAGTTCCATAAGTACCACTACTGACTTTCGCTAAAAGACCTAGATTAATAAACAGGTTTACACTTCATATTTCTAACTTGACATACAAGAAGATACATGCGCACAAATAGAATACACAGGCAATCACAAGCTCTTGAATGATAAATTACTTGCCCTGTTCTGCATAAAGCATATTAGAGTCATGCGTATTAATTTTCAAGAACACATTTCCATAAAAATATGGGGGCACGGTATCACTCACCGTCCTTACTGTTTTTGAAGAATAGTTTTAATTTGTTGTTTCTCAATAGAATTACTTAATCTCTATCATAACCAACAGATTTGATTTAGTTTAATGCTGATAATATCTGAATAAGCATCTGCCTCCCTCTTCCAATGACTGTTTGAGCGGAAGCATGGATTATTTTCTTGCTGCCACTCCTCTGTGAGGAGGGAAAAAGCCAAGTGTGACAACAGAACAGTCAAATGTCAGCAGATGTATTTCATCAAAATAAATATGCTGTGTAGAACTTAAAAACAAAATGAGTATTTTCATGACGGTTTGAAATTATAGCTGATTTTACTCATCCAATAAGGCAAAAACGAGGAGAGTCTTCATGCAGATACACTATTAAATAACCTGCTAACTTTTTGGCAGCTTCTCAGAGTTTGATTCCAACTAATAACTATCTTTATTAGCTTGGTAAATAACAATTTAGAGCTATATAGGGAACTAGAAGGATGCTTTGTGTAACACTTTCATGCTCTGATGCATATCCTCCAAAATAATTTGGATCAACACCAAGAGGTGGCTCTTTTTAATATACGAATATTGCAGTATATCTAGGAAGGGCCTAGATAGGTCTCGTCCAAATTTTTGACTGCACTGATTGTTTTTCTGTTGTACTCTTTTCAAACCAGTCATGCAATATTAACAGAAATGTTTATTACATTTTTGAGGAGTGTTGGATTATCTGCCCGTGGATTTTTTTTGTGCTGCCTGTACTGTGCAGACTGCATAATTCAGACAGGGGTGAAGAGAGAGACCAGTATTTAAATATGACCCATACTGTGTGTATATTGGAGGAAACCTGTTTTGTCATTGCCTAGCCATGCAGGGCAACCTGATTTATTCCCTCTAGCATTCTCTTTGAGGAGAAAAGCCTGTCCTTGGATTTACCGTGGTAAAATAACTTCAGGTCACCCACAGGAAATTGTGGGCTCCAGTGTTCTCTCCATTAATGATGAGGTACTACAGGCTGGAACCAAGTCTTGAAACAGCCAAAGTGCACAGCATAGTAGAGCCTGTTGCTGAAACAGTATTTGTAATAGCTTGATTCTGCTGAGTTATTCTTTGGTATCAGTGAGTAGGGGAAAAGACTAGGGGAAGAGTACTGCAGACAGCCTCGAGAAGTCCTTTTCTTCTTCTTCCTTTTTTTAGAAGTAATCTTATTTGCTATGTAAGAGCATGATTTTAAATTCATTGTTTGTTGCCCATGAAGTCATTGTCAGGCAACCACTCCCAAGCAACCAGTTTAGCTAGGGCCGTCACAAATCTTACAAGAGTGCAGGAAGGCTATTGAGGGAGGTGTGGCAGGAGAGATGAAAAGTAAGATTAAGAGCCCTGTAATCTTAAGTATATTGGATCATATAGACATGGACTTTTAGGAACAGGAGAATTTTTCACGTGCTTTTGTGTGTATTCTGGCCTCAGATGTGTATCCTCAAGGGGAAAGAAGGGCAATTGTCAGCGTCCTTTATTCTGTCTTGGGGAAGGGAAGGAGAGGGACATGGTACGACTTTAACAGATATCTAACAATTCTGTTACAGAATGTGTATTAGTGGCTTGGCCTTTCTTTAGAGGAAGAATTATAGTTTGTGGATCGTGAGCTTGCCTGGTGATTTAGTTGTGTCCCTGTAGATACAGATACTAGTGCTTCATGAACCCAGAGACAAGAAGAGAACTTCCTCTTTTCCATAGTCTTCCCTGAGAGCCGATACATTGACTGATGTCATACTATAAAATAGCACTTCATTTGAGGGAAGATATTTGTATGCTGAGGATTTATTAAAAGTTTTCAAACAAGGTATTCTGGAGCCAGAGCTGTGTGTAATAATGAAAACCACATTAGGACCAGAGCTGCAGGTGTGCGTGTGCCCTGTGCACAGGAGATTGAAATGTTCTGATTAGCAGAGTACATTGCCCTGTGTCACTCCATGGGTGAGAGGATGAAGTAGCCGCAAACCTCCCTCACTTTCCTCTGACTGCCTATGTTAGTAAGAGAGAACTTGGTAAGTGTCTGATTTGTTGTTTCTCTTTTCGAGCTTCAAATTCCTCTTCTAGACCAGTTTTGTAATAAGCAGTCCTTCTTCACCCTCCTTATTCTGGTGCAGATCGCTGTGTTCAGCAGTGTTTCCTTCATGCTGTGTGAAAATGGTACTGGCTTGCAGAAAACAGATGAATTATGGGATGTCAGGAGGGGCATGATGGGAGTTTGTTTGACCCCCCAAGCCACTGAATTCCAGTCAGCATTTCACAGTGCGTGGAGAAAAGTCATCGAAGATGTAGAATCCAGTGGCAGCACATTGCACCATGGGATATACGCCCAGAATGTTGGGTGGTTATTAAAAGAAAAAAAAGCACGCAGAACTGTGGGTGCACTGATTCACAAGGGAAGTAGCTGTAGCCAGCATAAATAAAGCTGTGTGGAAACCCTCCTTTGCTGTAGTGTTAGCAGGGGAAAACACACTGAAAACCCTTTCCCTTGCAGACAAGGCCTTACCCCCTTTGTTTAAAAAACACTCAGTGCTCTGCTGTTGGCTTCTTCTGATTCTGCCACATCCTTGCAACGCTCCCCTTCTCCGTCCTCTGGGAAAGAGCTACTTAACAGCTAGCACAGAGTTGTTGAGCACCAGAGGTCACAAGGTTAATGAAAACAACGGCTTGCAATCCTATTTCCTACAGCAAAGCTAAACAAAATGGCTAATGAGGGTGGCCTTCAGCACGCTGGCAAATGAGACCTCCAGCGAGGCCCAAGTCTGGGAATTACTTTTTGTTTTTATGAGACATGGATGTGATGAATAGCTTATTTCCTTTCGAGGAAGTCAGCAGACATGCTTCCACTGATGATGATGATGATGTCAAAGTTTTGATAATGCTCTTTGCTGTACCATATCATTCTACCTTGCCAGTCTCCACTTCTGAAAAATTGCAGCCCCCTGGCTTTGCTACTTACAGATTACTTTGAATACAAAGTATGCACATTAATGTTCATAAACTGTGTTGACCAGCTGGCGTGTTGGCAGAAGCAGCGGCCTTGATAACTCCTCCTAATCCTTCCATGGTGTAAAGTGGAATTTGTTAGCAGTACACGTTTGTTCATTATTTTAAGTGCCTCCCCCCCCAGCTTTACCGCTGCCTTTGTGGTATTTATTCTCTACAGCTATCCCAGACTGTGGATACATTACACAATTAATATAAAACCGTTTCAGTAACACATTAGCCCAGGGATCTCACCGGGCTTATAAATCATCCAAAGAAAAACAAAGTGCCAGCAATATTTTGTCAACTCCAAATGTCTCCCAAACCGTGCTGTGGCTCTTCTCGTCAGTTAGCTCATCAGTCTTCCCATCTGTTACCCAAGACTCTCTTGGGCAGGGGAGAACTGAGTTTTGCAGGATCTCCGTGAAGGTCACTATATCCAGGGTTCGGGCCCTCTGAGAGCAGTTCTGGACAGAACAGTCCATGGGGGCCCCCATGGAGAGACAAGCTGTGCCTGCGTGGACAAGGTCTGGCTGTGTCTGTGATGCTGGTACCCAGGGCAGTCTTGTACACACTTGCCTGGTAGGGTTGCCAACTGTCTAGTGGTGCAGAGACTCTTGTCCTACCTACTGCGCCATGCTTCCATGAATCCCTTTTCTGAGGCCTCACCCCCTGTCGCTCCTTCCCTCCTCTCGCTCCTATGCCTACCTTCGCTCACTTTCCCTAGGCTGGCTCAAAGCTTTAGGGTGTAGGGTGCTCTCTGGCAGGGAGATTGGGTTGGGAGGGGGGTTGCTTGTGGGAAGAGGTGTGGGCTCTGGGAGGGAGGCTGGGTGCAGGCGCTGGCTGGGGCAGGAAGTTGGGGTGCAGGAGGCAGTCAGGGGATTGGCACTTACTGTGGGCAGCTCCCAGAAGTGACTGGCACATCCTCTAGCAGCAACTCCTAGGCCGGGGTGGGAGGGGTGGGGAACAAGGGGCCTCCACATGCTGCTGTCCACAGACATCACCCTTGCAGCTCTCATTGGCCGCTGTTGGCCAATGGGAGCTGCAGAGCTGGCGATTGGGGTGGAGTAGCTGCGGAAACCCTTGCCCCCTCTTTAGGGCCGCAGGGATGGTACCAGCTGCTTCTAGGAGTGGTGTGGAGCGAGGGCAGGTGAGAAGCCTGCCTTATGTTTGCTGCACTATCGCTGGTGGCAGAGGACCCATAGGCCTTTTAAAATCTCCTGGGCCTTGGACAGTTGTCCCCTTCCTTCCCCCTACCCCTTTCGCTGGGCCTTCCAGACTGTCAAACAATGGACGTAAGGGAAATCTAGAGCAATGGATACCCCCTCAAGAATGTCGTGCTACCAGCCCCCTCCTGTTTATGTTAAAGGACTGCTCATTTGAGAATCTCTGTGGTCCCAACTGTTGCAGTGTCTGTGCCTACCACCAGCAAGCAATAGGCAGAGATTTGTCAGGCATCTACTCTAAATAGGAGCCTGGTGGAGTTGTACTGTATCAGTCTTTGCCTTCTCTTCACTCCTGCTCCTTTTCAGCTTCCTCTTTAGCTGATTGGAGACAGGTCAGAAGTTGGTGAGGTTTGGAGGTGAAAAGGAGGATTCTGAAGTAAACTCAGAGGAGTGAAGGAGGGAAGTAGCTTGCTGGAGGGTTTCCAAATCCTTGTCCGAGTCTGACAATGCCCTCTGCTCCAGTGCCAAGTCCCTCCCGGTGCGAGTCTCTCAACAGTATAGCAATAGCTTCCAGCTGCATTGGGGTACATTCAGTCTTTAGGTTCCCCATCTAGTTGTGCCATACATGTCAGTGGATCCTCTAGACAACCTTAATTTCCTGGGTTAGCTTAATGTGCTGGAATACGTATGTTTATGAAGCTCCGAGTCTTCTTAATGCACTTTGAAACGGTTACATTTTCTAACCATATTCCTGCCTAGTAAAGCCTGCATCATAATCATAGTCATAGAACACTAGAACTGGAATCACAAGATTTAAAATATTCTTTAGATATTTCCACAATAAAACCAATCCCGTTTGGTAACAAGAAAAAATAGATGAATTGTGTGCAAAAATGTCTGCAATTTAATATTTCAGTTGACCTACAGATTCCTGTGCAGTAGAGAAAATCTGAGGGTGAATAGGGTTAAGTTAGTCAAAGATGTGTCTAATCTTGTATTAACTCTTACTCTAATAACAAAGACACCTTGAATGAAAGTAAACTGAACATACCTTGTAAATAGTTACCCGTTCAAGTAATGGAACAAAATAGCTTATCCCTTGAACACTTACAATGCAAGTATTAATAAGTTTCCTTTTTTCTAAAATCTCAAACTTTAAATATTAACACACAAATTTCATATATGCATGAGTATGTATTCTCTCTTTGCTCTTAACTAAATATTATTTTTGCAATAAACGATTGAACTTGTGATCAATTCAATTTCATTGTTGCTATCATAAGTATTTACTATTTTGATTTCCTTCCTAATTTTGCTGTTCATCTGACTTATTCTAGCTCCCAAACAATGTTGATAAACTGCTTATTTCCTCGAGAGTTTAAGTGGATTTGGAACTTTTTTTTGTATACTAGCAGAAATACCTGGCATTGCTCAGGTCCTTAACTGTATTAATGTTTGTTGTTTAAATGATTGAATAGGAAGGAGTTTGGGAGATGAAAGGATTCAGAGCAGGGAGTTGGGTGTGGGGAGGACTCAATGCAGGTGGTGGGGGTGCAGGAGTCAGGGCAAGGGACTGGGAGACTGGAGAGGAGGAGTGGAGTTTGCCAGGGCTGCCCATATCGGTGAGGGTGGCTCTGCTTCTGCAGCAGCTTCTCCCGGAGGGCCAGAGCTATGGGGGCTGACCAGGCTTTCAAATTGTCCAGGGGGGAGGCCAGGGTTTTACGGGCCCACCCTGTCCTCTAGCTGTCCCCTACCCTGCAACTGGTCCAGGGGGCTCTGAGGGCTGCCCCCTCCCTCCCATGCCCCCCTTCTTCTGCCCTGCAGTTGGTCCGGGAGGCAAAGCAGGGTCCCCCTGACAGCCAGCAGCTGGTCCGGGGCCGAGCTGTGGTTCCTGGTGTCTCCTCCAGACCGGGGGCAGGCTGTGATTCCTGGCGTCCAGCCTCTCTGGCGGCGTGGAGCTATGTTGCCCAACTGTGGTCCGGCACTGTGTGAGGCATGGGGACACTTACTCAGTCTTGTGGCCAGCAAAGTGAAACCCTGTCCCCAGCTTGACAATCTCCTGCTGGTGCAGCTGCCCCCAGTGGTCACTCGGCAGTATCGCTGTCTCTCCAATCAGCCCCCTCCCTTTCCACATTATGGAAAACAATCCCATTCCAGGCACTTCCTGTTTTCCTGCCACACACGGGCAAACTCTGACCTTGTTTTAAGTCAAGATAAAAGAAAGCTGTATACAAAATGTAGTGATCCTAGCTCTTCATGGTTAGGAGGAGTTCTTAAACAAATGGACTCACAGACAGAGCACACACACACACTGTAATATATAGATATAGGTATATAGATGCCTAAATGACTGAAGAGTAGAAAAGCTGAGCCCAATGAAAAATAAGAGCACAACAATCTGCTTGTAGGTTTCTGATAAATAGGGCAAGATGGACTGCTGTGCACCAAGCTGGTCTTAATCCTTAGGAGTGCCCTAATGCAAAGGGACAGCATTCCATGTAGCCTGCTCACTCCTTACACAATTTAGTTACACAGGTGCACTAATGAACTCATCGGACTTTATGCAAATTGCACTTGCCTTGCTGTTTCAAAGCAAGATACGCCTTCCATCGCATCCTTGGGCTTGAGCACAACAGGGCTTTTAGTCATTTCTTGTGTTAAGGGTGAAGGGATTTTTCACTAGTATACAAAATTTGTACAACTGTTCTCTTGTGTTGAACTGTAACAGTTTATCCTGCTATTTCCGTGGCTAATTGAACAATTCTGGCTGCTGAGATACAAGGTTAGCAGTAAGCATCTGTTTTGATATATAATTGTTTGTTTCGCTCTGTCAGCAAACACTAAAAGGTACAAGATTAAATATTTCATAGCAGTCCAGTATCTGGGACTCTCTTTCATTTATTAACTGCTTGGTCTGCACTTTTATTTATCGTCAAGCTTTCATCTGGATTGCAAAGTAGTTTTGTATCTTCAAGGGTTTTTTTAAGCTTTCTACATTCATTTTATTTTAGATGCAAACAACCAAAATACCTTTTTATAAAGAAAGTTTGTCTCTCTTTTCTTTACAGAATATTCTCTTTTCTGGATGTGGTCACTCTGTGTCGTTGTGCTCAGGTTTCCAGGGTAAGAATCGATATGTGTCACTTAAAATCTATCAGCACTTTTTCCTCTTATTCTGACTGATATTTCCAGATTGCCCTTTTTATCTCAGATTGGGAAGGACATACCAGAAAACTCTGGTCACAGAATGTCTCAGCTGTGTGTATATAGTCCTCTTTCTCTGTGATTAATCTAGTGATGCCAGGAGTTTCTGGTATTTACTAGGGATATGGTAAAGTACACATTTAAACAGTTGCACACAAAGTCTCCCTGCATTCCTGATACAGAGGCAGCAGCATAGGATGGGGTGAGGAAGTGACAAGCGCCCCCCCCCCATATAAACCAAAAAACCTGAATTTTAATATCCCCAATATTTACCACAGCCATGAAGGTGGTTTAATATCCAATATCCCTTTGGTGGCTGCTAAGGTCCCATTGAAGAAAAGTCAGTTAAAATCAATTAAAAAAAGTTTTCTAAACATTTTGGCTGGGTATAGAAAGGCTGCTCTCAATAGGAGCAAATGTATTCAATTCACGTTAGCTAATAATGTTTTTTAATGAATTGTGCTAACATCTGGGGGGTTTAATGCAGATGTACCATGTTCATTAATTAACTGGAACACCATGAAGAGAGCTCAGTGAACAGTTAATCTGCTCCAATAGCCAATGCAAATAGAGATGGAAGGAGAACTGAGTATTTCATTCAGTGTTTAACTGCTAAAGTAATTTGTAACTTGATGCAATTCTGCAAACATACTTCAGCTGGAGACTCCTGGAGGGAAGATGGGTGTGCAACTCCCACTAACCCAAATGCCAACTCAACCATAGCTACTAGACCTGTTTTATGGGCTCTTGACCAGAATTTCTGCTTTTTATCTTGCTATCATCTAACAAGACACATACCATGTTCACAGAAAAATGACCATAATGAATCACATAAATTAGTCATGTTCTAAATGCTTATATAAAAATTCTTTTGTCCGTGGAGTCGCTAGTACATTGGAATTACCTTATTGGTCAATCCCAGTATCTGCTGACTCTTTAAGACAAAGCTGGATAGTTTTGGGTCCACTTGATGATACACTTTCCATGGATTTGCCGTTATTCTCAGTAGTCCTATATAATACAAAAGCTGTAGCATAAATGTTTTTATTTGCAATTGAACACACCACCCAACTCCCAAGCATGATGGTCATAGTCATGGGCCCTACTAGATTTGTAATGGAGGTTGGGTGCATGAGGGAACTCTTGGTAGCGGATTGGGGTGCAGGAGGCGGCATGAGGCCTAGGAGGGAGTTTAAGTGAAGGACGGAGTTGAGACCTGAAGCTGGGGATTGGAGGTATAGATGGGGGGTGCAGGGTCTGGGAGGGGGTCTGGGTGCAGGAGAGGATTCTGACCTAGAGGAGAGGTGCAAGAGGGGGTGCAGAGGGTTTGGGTTGTGACCTGGGGCAGGAATTGGGGGGTGAGACAGTGGGGTGCCAGTTGCAGGCTCTTACCAGGAAGCGCTTACTGTAGAAGGCGCCTCCCTGCCTACTATCTAGAGGGACCCTTGGAGTAGCTCCCTGCTTGCTGCATCCCCATGCACTGCTCAAAGTGGCTGGCTCCTGGGGCCAGCACGTGTGTTTGCCAGCTCGCCCCTCGGGGTCGGGGTTTTGAGGGTAGGGATCTACCTGCTACAGTAAGCGCCTCCTGGTCAGAGCCTGTACCTGGCACCCCACTTCCTCCCATGCCCCAACTCCCTGCCCCAGGGTCACAACCCAAGTCTCTGCATTCCCTCCTGCACATCTGCCCCAGGTGTCAACCTCCTCCTGCCTATACCAGAATCACAGCTCAGGCAGCTCCCATTGGCCAGTTTCCAGCCAATGGAAGCTGCAAGGATTGTGCTGGGGCAGGGGCAGCACACGGAGCTCCCTTCCCATTGGACGCATGGCACAGAGACGCACACTCTGGCTCCTGCAGCCAGCTGCTTTAAGCAGCGTGTCGGTGCATGGCAGCAGGGAGCCTGCCTGAGGATCCTGTGGAACGTTGGTGACCCAGAGTATCAGGGCAGGCTGGATCTGGCCCACGGGCTGTATTTTGCCTGCCCCTCATCTAACTCATATGTAAATGTATAGTACTCTCACTGGATCACAGAGTACGATGTGCATCATTTGATTGTGTGCCATGAACTAAGACCCCTGGCATATTTATTTCCACTTCCTATTTTCCCAAAGAAGGAAAAAAAGTAATGAAATGAAAAACTGGACGTGAAAGCAGTATCATGATTGAAATGTTAAATGCACAGGAATTAGAGAACTCTGTTGTGGTTCCATCAACTGCTGTAAACTCTGTTCTTTTGTGCATACAACAAGAAGTATTTCATCGTACTGCAATGCTAACTTCAGTGCATGGCTTACGTATTATAAATAGAATGATGGTAGAGTTGCTGATGTTATGAGAATATAGCTTTATATTTCCTGACTCTTGTGTGTTTAAAATGGCAATTATGACATTACTTTAATATACCATTTTGTGTTTAATAAACACAAGCTATAAACCTCCAATTACTTGGTCTCACTCATAGAGTAAGTAATACATATTTTTAAAAGCCTGTCAATTTCTTCTCTTAAAAAACCACTTTTTCAAGTGAGCAAAAATGGCACTACAGAAATATTTTGCCAAGTGCATTTTCTTAAGGAGGAGAAATTTTAACAATGGGTGGTTCTTTGTGGGATTCTGTGTATTCCCTCTGGAGCGATATGGCACCCCTGATACTGAGCGTGGAACTGCTTTGTAAAACCTTTTCCTCTGGGGAAACAGGAGAGCTCTCATGAAAATGATGGACTTGTCCTACTCTCCATAAGGGAGTGCATGCCCCAGCTGCCTCAGTTCCTCTGCAGCCCAGTGTAAACAGAACTCAGCTTTGTTTCCTTGGTTTGGCTTATTTTTCTTGTGGTTACGGTAGCCTAGGATAGTTTAGCTATCACACATCTAATCCTTGTCCTGGTTGGGCCCTCTTGGAACATGAACCCTCATAAGGGCTTCAAGAAATGCACCTCCTGCTTCGCAGTCATACTAGATTCCTGTGGTCAGTGCCTTCTCTGTCTGCGTGAGAATGTCTCAGTATCCCCGTGTGCAGTTTGCTGTGCCATTATTACTCCTGGCACTAGAAGAGAGAAACTTCAGGCTTTGGGCTCGTCTGACTTCTCCAGGCCTACACCGGATACTCTGGGCTCATTGTGGGTACTGGAACTCGTCTCCGTGCCAAAGTCCTCTGCACAGTCCCCACAGTTCATTTTGCTGCTCCAACTTTGGCACCACCTGTCCTATCCGCCTCAAAGGCTGCATCTCCTCAGCCTTGTGCTGGAATCCATTCCTAGCACCCACCAATGCCAGCAAAATCAAAACGGGCAACGAAGACCAAACCTGCAGTACATATTGAGGCCTCCATAGCCATGGTGATGACAGAGGAAGTGCTGGTCTTGGCATATCATGCTTATTCGGTACAGTTATCCTCCTCAGCCCCGATTCCTGACCAATCTCCGAGCAATCATGTGTCTCTCTTTCTCTGCATTGCAAGTCCATGCAGCATCTGTCAGGGTAAAAGCCAGGAGAAGAGGGAATGCACTCCTGTGTCAATCATGACAGGTATGACTGGAGGGAGGTAAGTGTGTGAAGGAGCAGGGGTGAATAGGAAGCTTCAGGGCTTCAGCTGGGGGCATGGTCACCCTTTTCCGCTCCCGTAACCTAAGCATGTGGAGAAATATTGATATCTAATCATGTTTTGGATTGGACTTACTAAGGAGAAATGTCCAAATCTCCCTGAAATCCCTTAATTATTTTTTTTTCCAAGTTAATTTTTAGTGTTGACTAGGGATGGTAGAGTTTAACCAATAAGCTGATGCTTATTGGTTACTATAACGATAAAACTCACCTGCTGGGACCCCACTGGAATCCAAGAGACTCCAGGAGCAGGGCCAGTGGTCAGGATCCTGCTGGTGGCTAGGAGCCCATGGCGGCAGGGCGAGCAGCCAGGAGCCTGCAGTGGTAGGGCTGGCTGTGGCGATTTGATTATTCCATGAGCTCCAGATTGTACCCACTTGGATGCTTAATTGTACTCAAACCCATTCTCTCCCATAGAATCTGCTTAGTCCCAGCCATCCTCACATTTATTAATTTACTAGAAGATATATCTGGTGTTGCTTGGGTCCTTAATTGGGATCTAAGCAACTAGTTGACTATCCGATAAGCAAAAGCTTATCGGATAGTCGTCTGGGCCCTTGACTAGTCGCTCCCCCCCTCACAGCAAGAGGGGGAGCAGGAGCCAGTGCTGGGGGGGAGCAACCTTCCTTGGAAGCAATAGATCGGGAGTCTAACGAAGCAGCAATTTCAGAACTCTCAGTAAACAGAGCTTTGATTCCTCTCCTCTTGGAAGGAACAGCTGCAGCTAAGAGTTGAGTCTTCCATCACCTCAGGTAGAGGAATGTGAGATTTGTTTCCTGACCACAGAGTGAACAAGACTTACCATCTATCTCATAACGTGGACAGTAAGGTTGTGTTGCATGGGAAAAAATGCTAACTCTATGAGATTCCTTATGTTCACCTCGGGGTTCCAGAACAGAACTCCTCCTATTTCAGGGGAGTGCGAGTGCTACACCTCTTTCTGGGTCACAGTCATACACCTGTCCCTTTATACATAGCTTTGACTGGAGTAAAAGAACACCTCTTTCAGTAAAAATGTACATTATGAATTGGCCAAGCTATGGCAGCAAGTGTTCCATTAAACGCCTTGCTGTCGTGACCACTGTCCATGAATGCTTGGGTATCTGTGTATAGACAACAGTCTAAGATGTCTGTGATTTTCCTTTCTTTCAAACCACTAGAATGTCTGTCTCTGGACCTCCTTTACCTGCCTCCCTGAATGTACTGTGTGACTGCATATTCAGAGAACGTGTTATCGTCTGGGGCCACAGCTTATCTACATGTTTCCCAATCCCTTGGAGAAAAGGAACCAACAATAGGAGCCAGTCTGCTTAGGTCCAAAGGTTGCTCATCTGTTGCACTGTGTCACAATTATGACTTCACAGGGCTTTGACTTCCTGGAATTGTCACACCTCATCCTGAACAAAGGGAGTGGCTGTTGAATGCCCTCACTCTGTCTTCGAAGCATCATGCTGCATTACTTCCACTGGAGCTATACGTGTGCTGAGCAAAAATGTCCCTTCCTTTAGGTTTGTTGTGGGAGAGCAAGACTAGTTGCTTCTCTTGCCCTCACATCCAGAGCTGAGATCTCCTTTCCTGGTATATCTACAACTCAGCAGCCCCCTTCTAGGGTCATTCTGCATGCAGAACTCCCGCAGTTGGGATATGTAGAAGCCACTGGAAGAAGAAATGAAGGTTCCTTACTTAGATCTTTCACATCAGACTCTGCATATTCACACTTCCTGCCGACCTTTGAGTCTTAGATTAGGAGTCCTGAATTAGTGGAATGAACAGCCAGGCATGGGTGGGTTGGGCCCTTTCAAACCCGTGGAAACCTTGGGGGGAGGGAGTAGCCCTATTGGACACTGCTTTCCAAAAGGTTCTGGAAGTTTGCAGTGCTGGAGCCTTGATGCCACAAATGTGAATGTGCAGAAGCTCATTTTTAAATACTATGGTTACAAGTAAGTAACTGACCTGACTGAAAATCATGTGTGCTCTGAAAATTGTTTTCATTCCTAAAGTAGGATTTCTGGTATAAAAATAAACCATAACATGAAAAAAATTAGGCTTCTGATTTTAAAATTTACAGAGGTAAGGAAATGCAAAGTTAAGGGCCCTGTCTTGACCTGCCTCTTTGTTATTGGGTTATTGTAGCATGTATGATGTGTAACCTCTGTTCTTGAGCCTATTTACTGCCTATGTGAATTAGGGACTGAATGTCTACCTTCATTCTGAGTATTCTCGGTTTCCACGTTTTAAGTCAGTGCTGTAATAACTCCTTTTAGCTTCTTTTGTAGTTAAATAGAACATATTTGGTGCCAGGCATAAATTCTAAACAGTGTCCATTGTGCACCAGTTGGATTTGCTCATACAGGTGCTCCACGTCACTTCAGAAATCACAACTATACACGTGGTGTGGAAACGTGTGTGAGACTCTTAAAGACTTGAACATGAGCAAACTACTTTTGCTTGTGACTCTTCACCATTCTCTGCTGCTGTTGCTAATGTGTGGACACTGGTGTTTGTTTCCTTTTTCACATAACCTCTTCATCTTCTGCTTGCTGCACCCGTGATGCCATGCTGTGAGTATGGACCTTGATCGGGTTCTCGGAATTCAATTGTCAACAAATCCCACATTGTCAAGTGACCGAAGAATTGAATCAAAGGAAAGGCTGGGGAATCAGGAAACTTGGTGGACTGGCAGTTGAACACAATTGTCACTGAGGAAGCAAAAGTGCCTGAAAAAGATCTAGTGAGTGGTCTGTTGTTAAGAGAAAACCCACTAGGAGTCAGGCGGTCTGGGCTCTGTTCCTGGTGTGATACCTTTTAGAGGTGCTGAGTATCTACAGCTTCCATGCCATCATGGAATCTGTGGATGCTCCACAATTCTGAAATCAACCCTCTAGCCTCTGCCTGTTTTCCCCTTTGTGAAACATAAAACATGGTACTGACCTACCTCGCATTGATAGTAAGATGTTGGTAAAATGCTTTGAGATCCTTGTTACCTCTGTTTACGTTCTTCAGTCGGAAAGCTCCTGTCTAAAGCGCAAAATAAAAAAATCCAGGCTGAGTGGTCCATAAATGGAAATGTCATTTGTGTGCAGATAGTATCGATGAGACGTTGGGACTTGTGTGCATAAGTGTTCCGTGGTATAAGGAGAATTAAGAGCACAGTATGTAGTTGTGGTAGGTCTTGTCTGATCTGATGTTGTTGACCTTAGAGTTTTTCATCAGTTGCAGTAATTATTTTGTTCTTGTTCACTTGACACAATGTTGTTTCTGAAAGGAAAAAATTGTAACTAGATTCCCACCAGCCTTTTTTCATATTAATCATGCACTGACATTTTTTTCCCCAATAAAGGCATGGAATGTCCTGGCCCTGGATGGCAGTAACTGGCAGCGAATTGACCTGTTTGATTTCCAGAGGGATATTGAGGTATAATTAAGTGACATACAAACCCATTTTCTTGTTTAAAATGTAATTACAGTGTGGAATAGATTAATACTCCCAGCATAACCCTTTCCACTTTCCCTGGAGATAGAAATCATTCATTGCAGGCCTTCTTAGCTTCAGGGAACCTTTACAGGCTTGGCAATTCATTCAGCTTTGGAAAACGGACAGAGTAACCGTACCAAGACTGTTGTTTGTGTGTGCACGTGTATGCTTATTTTAAAGAAGCTGGTTTTTGTTTACTGAGAGAGTGGAAATAACCGGAGTAAATATGTTCTTTTAGTGAAAGAGATTGCTGGTAAGTATTGGTCTAGATTTTTCTATCCCACTCAACATAATCCAGTATGTCTTTTGACTAGTATACTTGGATTTAAACCATTAAGACATTGATCTGCTCTCTCGTAGCCAGTAGTGTTGGTTTTCCTTTGTTGGAAATGGAAGCATCAACCAGGAAGATGACAGAGATTTCCAGTTTGAGTTCATTCTAAAAGATGTACGTCTGGCTAAATCTGTTCCAAGGGAGGCATGGAGCCCATGTAGGAAATGAGAACTTTGTAACTCATGTTGTCTTACTGTTCTGAAAACTGAAGTCCCTATAGTCTTCCTGGCTGCATTTAAAAATAACTCTTCCCCCCACAAAACTTTAAACCCCTTATCAGAGTGTTACATCCTCATTTAAAAAAGAAGCAGCGTTTTTGGAGATGGGGTGAAGAGAGCAGCAATGTAGCCCAGCACAGACTGAAAATCGTCAGCCTGAGATGGGCTTGTTTGAGGTCCTGGTGGAAGTTGCAAGTTACACAGCCTTTGTGGAAAGAAGGGTTAAGTGCTCTCTCTGCCAGACATGTCTAAGCATCTCATATAGACACAGAGGAGCTGGCCTCTTCTGGTCTCCTCTGCTCCTATGGTAGTAGTGGCAGCAGCCAGGAGCCCTGGGCCCCAGGAGAAGTTGCCCCTCCCCTATGTCCGTAAGCCTGAGACTGTGTAAAAAGGAGGGTATGTCTACACTAGAAAGTTAGTTCGAACTAACGGACGTTAGTTCGAACTAACTTTCCTATTTGCTACACTAGCGCTTCGCTAGTTCGAATTTGAATCGAACTAGTGGAGCGCTTAGTTCGAACTAGGTAAACCTCATTTTACGAGGACTAACGCCTAGTTCGAACTAGCTAGTTCGAACTAAGGGCTGTGTAGCCCTTTAGTTCGAACTAGTGGGAGGCTAGCCCTCCCCAGGTTTCCCTGGTGGCCACTCTGGCCAACACCAGGGAAACTCTATGCCCCCCTCCCGGCCCCGGACCCCTTAAAGGGGCACGGGCTGGCTACGGTGCCCGTGCCAGGTGCAAGCCTGCCAGCACCCAGCTAGCAGACCCTGCACCTGGCACGGCACAGAGCCACCCACCCGATGCCCCCCAGCCCACCCCCTCTTGCCGGGACCAGGCTGGCGGCTCCCGGGAGCTTGCCCTGGACCGCAAGAGGCGGGCACCTTCCTGGGCTAGTGCGGACATCGTGGACCTCGTCCACGATCTCCGCACTAGGCACAGGAAAGTGGCCGGCTAGGGCAGGAGAGCTGCCAGCCTGGCCACCCAGGACCAGGTGTGCATGAAAATCAAGGGGGTCCACTGAGACCCCCGACACTGAGCCCTGAGCTTACAATGGCCGTCCTGGGTCAGACCAAAGGTCCATCTAGCCCAGTAGCCTGTCTGCCAACAGCGGCCAACCCTAGGGACCCTGGAGGGGATGGACCGAAGACAATGACCAAGCCATTTGTCTCGTGCCATCCCTCTCCAGCCTTCCACAAACTTTGGGCAGGGACACCACTCCTACCCTCTGGCTAATAGGACTCCATGGACCCAACCTCCATCACTTGATCTCACTTCCCTTTCAACTCTGTTCTAGTTGTAGCCTTCACAGCCTCCTGCAGCAAGGAGTTCCACAGGTTAACTATTTGCTTTGTGAAGAACAACAACTTTCTCTTACTAGTTTCAAGCCTGCTACCCAGTCCTTTCCTTTGGTGTCCTCTAGTCCTTCTTTATGGGAACTCAGGAAGAACTTTTCTGAATGCACCCTCTCCACCCAACCCCTGCTTTTAGAGACCTCTATCCTGTCCCCCCTCCGTCTCCTCTTTTCTAAGCTGAACAGTCCCAGTCTCTGTAGCCTCTCTTCATCTGGGACCTGTTCCCAACCCCTGATCATGTTAGTTGCCCTCCCCTCTCCCAGCCTTTCTCTTCCCCTCTCCCACCTCCTTTTCCCAGTCTCCCCCAGTTTTTTTCAATAAAGACAGAGTCAATGTTGGAAGAAACGTTATCTTTATTTTGTACATCAATAAGAAGGGGGGCTAGGGAAGGGCAAGTGGAAGGAGGTGAGGGAGGAATGGGGTACGAGCCCCCGATGGGGAGGACTGGGCTGGCTCTGCGGGCTTCTGGGGGTGGAAGCTCTCCTGCAGCCCCCCAATTACTCCCTCTCCCCAGATGGCAGCCTGCGGCAAGTGCAGCCGGGCTGATGGCCGAGTGGTGTGATGTGCCCAGTGTGGGCACTCAGGGCACTCCAAGCCAGAACTTCTTTGCAAGCGGGGCACCCCTTAGAACTGTGTGTCCGGGGTGGGGGTCGGGACCCTTTAAGCGCAGCCCTCGGCTAGCCTGAGACAGTATCTCCATGCTCTAAGTCCTCCTTTTATGCCCTGCCGGCACTGCTTCCGGCCATCATTAAGCCCTGTTCAGAGTCCACTCAATGTGGACTTACTAGTTCGAACTAGCAAAACGCTAGTTCGAACTAGTTTTTAGTTCTAGATGCGTTAGTTCGAACTAGCTTAGTTCGAATTAACTAATTCGAACTAAGTTAGTTCGAACTAGCGCTGTAGTGTAGACGTACCCTGAGAGAGTAAAGTTGTGAATTTAAACTAGACTTTTCCCTCCTTGAGCAGTTTTGCACGGCTTTACAGGCTCCTCTTCTCTCTCTGATCCCTGTGTGCTAAATATATATTTGTCCATTAGCACTGACTTTTATTTTAATAAGAAATGATGCAAAACGCTGCCATCCCTTAACCTAAAAGGACATTCTCAAGCTGCCTAAGTCCTAAATGCTATATGCTTTGGGGGGAAGAAACTCCTAACAGCTGCAAGGTTTCCTTAAAATGTATTTGAATCCTTGGTAATCCCAAACCTATTCATAGCCATGATGAGGCCCCAGAGGGCCTACACTAACATATGCATGGTTTAAATTCTTTAACCTCCTTCTTCTGAAATGCAGCATGGGATTTATCTTCCTTTGCCCCTGTTAGCCATTGCAACCCTTTGGCAACACATCCTAGCTGCAGTTGGCATTCCAAGAGTGGTTTTATTTCAGAGAGTAGGTTTTAAGGAAGGTAAATGTTAGGGGCCTCATCAGGTTGGTAGCCCTTTTAGATCATACTATACTTTGCAGCTACTCTAATGCTCAAATGTATTTTGGTTTGGGAGGGAGGGATTAAAAATGTCTTAATACAAAACTGTTTGTAGGTAACACTTAAAAGTGATTGATGTTTCCATTCTCCAATGAGTAGAAGAGGAGAATAAAATGTTACTGGACTCTAAAACTAATGTGTGCTGATAGAGTTGTATTATTTTTCTGTCCTCTCCTCGGTCATCATCCAAAAGGGTCCTTGTGGAAAATTCACACTTGTCCTGGGAGGTACTCTTATGTAAAATAGGACAATAAACTGCATTTTCTATGTGTCTTTGAGAGGAAAAATGAAATGCTTTCTCTGTGAGAAGAGAACTCCTCTGTACTATTAATCTCCACTCTATCTCCCAAAACAAAAATCTGTACATCACATGTGACATCCTCGTCGGATGTGTTGTTTCTGTGATCAGTTGTGTTTCTTCAGTAATAATGCTTCAGCCGTTTCTTGAAAAGCCTTTTACACTGCCCAATTGCTCTGACTGTTGAGGATTTTTCTGCTGATTAGTCTCAGCTTTCTTCCTTCAGTTTTGGGTAATTGTTTTTGTCCATCTTTAGAAGTTGAATCAGTCACCTTCAGTTTTATATTGGTGCCTTGATGGTAATTGTGTTTGCTCAGTGCCCTTAATTTACAAAGTTTTACATTTAACTTAAAACAAGAGAATGTGAAAGTGATCAGAGGAAATCTTTTTCTGTCTTTTCACAGGGTCGAGTAGTGGAGAATATTTCTAAAAGATGTGGGGGTTTCTTGCGAAAGCTAAGCCTGCGTGGTTGTCTAGGAGTGGGAGACAATGCATTAAGGTAGTGGTATGGCTTCTGCCCGCTCTTAACTATGAAGCAAAGAATGGTTCTTCCTCATCCACAGAAGGGTAGAATGTTGAATCCACTCATGAACGTGCTCAAGTGAAACCAATAACAATATGCAGCCAGAATATTTGCTTAAGCAAATGATGAATGATATGCATAGCATTTTTGTGTGTCCAAAATGAGCCTTTCTCTCTAGCCCTTCTTAAAAAATAGCAGTATAGAGTCGACCTCATGGTATTGCAATATTGGAGGAATTAGCACTGAAAACTTGAACCTCTCTCCCTTGGGCCTGGGCTGAGAGAACTTCAAAGACAAGATACGCATAACAGCTCACTCACTAGTGCACTGCACTGCCTTTAAGTCCAGCATTCAGTAGTCTATCTGAATGCACCCATGTAAAAAGCTGGCGGGAAGAATCAGCATTTTGCCCAAGATAAGCAGTGCCTGTTATTTTTATTTCTGTAGAATTGAGGCTAACGCATCTGTTTCAAAAACATAGTTGTGTTTTCTCTTTTTTTCAATGAAGGACATTTGCACAGAACTGCAGAAATATTGAAGTACTGAACCTAAATGGTTGCACCAAGATCACAGATACGTAAGTAACGTGTGTTTATTAGGAGGAATGTTGGAATGTCAACCCTGGTCATTATTAATGTACATGAACTCTGTCTCAACTTAATGGAAGATAGTGGTTGCAGATTTCTCTTCTGGGGTATGTCTACACTACAGAGTTTTGTCAGAAAAACGGCTGTTTTTCTGACACAACTTGAGGAATGTCCACACTGCAAATGCGTTC
Source organism: Pelodiscus sinensis (assembly GCF_049634645.1). Taxonomy (NCBI): domain Eukaryota; kingdom Metazoa; phylum Chordata; order Testudines; family Trionychidae; genus Pelodiscus; species Pelodiscus sinensis. Next base: position 11,979,425 of record NC_134739.1, read on the forward strand.
TTTCGCAAGTAAATCAAAAAAACAGAGGGGTTTTTACAGTATTGGTAATCCTCATTCTACAAGAAGGAATGCCTTTTTGTGAAAGAGCTCTGCTTACATGCGAAATAGTGTCCAGGCAGTCTGGACGCTCTCTTTCGGAAAAGTGCATCACTTTTTCTATGCGCTTTTGTAGTGTGGACGCTCTCTTTTGCAAGAAGTTTTTTGGGAAGATCTCTTCCGAAAAAAGCTGTTTGCGCAAGAAGCCGGCAGTCTAGACATAGCCTCATTGTCCCACCTCATTATCTTAGTATCATTTGTTTTCTAAATGTGGTATGAGTAAGTTATCTGCTTCCAGATGGAATGACTTGTTATGGTCTGATAAAAATGTGAAGACATCAGGAAACCTCTTCTGTTAAGCGGCTCACTCGTTATTTCATATCAGGTTGTTGGCAGTAAAGGGAAAAGATAGCGGGGGAAATCATTCTTTTTAGGCATGAATGACTTGTGTTTTCAGATGCAGCAAAGGCTGCTATCATGTCCCCCTCAGAACAGTAAGACTCACTCTGTAATGGAACAAAATAAGAATGTTCTCCTTGTTCTTCCAGGCCAGAATTTGTGGAGACTGCAAATTCTCTGCACATTGAACAGCTCCAGTTGTTGAGTTTATGGTGCTTGTGCTCACAGGCCATCTCTTGTATATTTCAAGCAGTTCTGATTCCCCTTAGAGGGATTCTGTCTGTGACATTCCAATGTCTATAGTTTTTTTCCCCTTTTTCATTCTGGGTGGGGGTATGGCTTCACTCCGAAGCATTGCAATTTTAGTCTCATTTCTGTGATGAAAAAAGGGGGTCTTTGAGGAACCTGAGTATGAAGTGACTACCTGTCTTGGTGGAAGGGAGGTGTCTCTTTTTGAAGCCATTGCTGAGAAGGGATAGCTCCAGGAGTGGGGGGGAGTTCCCCACATATAGTTATCTACAATAGCCCTGACCAGGAAGTTGTTAGGGGGTGTATATCTTTGTACAGGAGCCTTCCTAAAAGAGCTGGCAAGAATCAACCTGCCTGTACATAGACTCTGACTTTCTTTAATAAATGCGATGAGTATGTGTCGTATGATTTGGTGAATCTGTTATTATCCAAGGGCCTCAAATGTCATCAGTAAAATTGTGAGAGAGTTGTGGTGGTGATTCACGTCAAGACATCCTTCTACACTGCCGAGCACAGACTGCTAAGAGTTGGGGGAGTTCTTGTGCTTTTCCATTCATTACACATAGTTTTGAGGTTTTTCCCAGGGACAGCTGGTAGTTATGCTTTAGATTGATACATACCTATTTCAAAACAAGCTAGGTGCAAAGTTTTACGTAGTTTCTCTGTCACTTTACTGTCTTCCTGCTCAAATGCTCTTTGTAACTCCTTATAGTACCATCAGTTACTAAATTGTAAGATCCCTCTGTTTCTTAGAGTAGCTGTGCATGAGGGGCGGAGATAGGGCAGAACCATGTTATGTGTGTGCTCTTGCTACACTGATGACCTATAGATTCTGTATCCAAAAGTGTAGCTCAGTCTCAAAATGAAAGCGTGATCTTGTTGCGGGGTCTGTTCACCCTCACCTTCTGAGAGTGGGGCAGTATTGCAGTAGCCTCTGTGGTTGCATCAGTGAGGTCATGCGCAGCAACCCAATCACCGGAGTCTGAATACGTCAGCCCCTAGTCTCAGGGCAGTACTGTCCACTGGCCAGAGTCAGTAGGTATCAGCCCCTAACCTTGGGGCAGTGTGGCCCAGTGGCTGAGTGGCCTACCACTGGGTCGGCAGGAAATCCCTTCAAAACACACTGACTCAGGTGGGTAGGAGCTACCATTCATACACCCTTTCTGGGTCACTTCCTACCAGGCCTTTTGCTGGTGGGGTGTCTCCAGGGTCTGGGAGCTCGTCTGGTGTCAGCTGGGCTCTCACTTGGTGTCAGCAGGGGTCAAAGTACCTGTCTGGGTATCAGACTCTCCAGCTCCCGTGGTCCAGGCTCCCAGCTGATCCACATCCTTCCTCCTCAGCAGTCAGCCCAGAGCGAGCTGGTCTACCACCTTTTCTATGATGGTAGTTGGCGCATGCCCGGCAGTGTTGGGTGGGTAGAGATTCCACAACTAAGAGCTCTGGATTAACCCCTTCTGCCCCAGTGTGAGGTCTGTTCAGCCTGTCACAGACAGTCGAAAATAGCCTTCCTCAGAATAGTGGTGAAATTCACTAAATTAACTTGCATCCTTGGACAAAAAGGATCTGTCAGCTGAAGGAACCATTAAAAAGAGACTTTATGTATTTTTCTGGTGCAAATAGCAACTATTATTAAAAAATAGCTTCACTTCACAGTGATTAATTTTTGACGTGATTAATTTCTATGCATCAGTGTTACAACAGTTTTTAAAAACAATTCATGGGGTGAGATGATGCAGGCTAGTCACCAGTCACATTGCATGTAGCCTGCCCTGGAGTTAACACATTCTGCAAAGATGCTTAGGAACTCCTTCTGTTTCCAATGCTCACTCATGTCTGTTCCACATTAGGTTTAGATGCACCCGTGCCAGAAGGTTTTCCCTCGGCGGTATCCACTGGGGAGTGTCTCTGGTGCCCTCAAGGATAGCACCTGCACGGCGCAGTGGAAGAAACTTAGCTGGGACTTCCTGATCTCAGTTCCTTCTTGTTCCCAGTCCTGGTGCACCGAACACTCGCTGCTCTTACTAGTGTTGCTTTAGGCTTCCGCCATACGAAGCAGAGTTCTTGTAAAGTTAGTGTAGATATTAGCAAAACAGTGAGCTACCCCTTAGCAGCAGTGAGCTTTGTTAGTTCCATCTGCTACGCATCTGGGGGACAGGTATGCCCCAGGCTTTAAGCCCTGCGATCGCAATAAATGTCCTAGGCCTGTCTGCAATCCCCGTAATAGCTGTCTGAGGTGTCTCAGTGAAGGGCTCATCTGTAAGTCCTTTACGCCTAAGACCGGGAGTGCGCACGAGATCAGACTTGCCGTGCTCCTGATGGCGCTGGCATCCACTCTGGCCCTGGAGCAGAGGTCCGAGTTGGCACCCAGCATCGCGGCATCAATGCCTAGTGCCCTGCATACGCTGTCAACAAGCTAGCACCGGTCCATGGTCCTGGCCCAGAAGGCCGGTAGCGGATGATCTCCTGCTCCCCACCAGGGAAAGGACACGGCTGGGGGCGAGCTAAGATCCACATAGGGCAGCTCATCTCCCCATTTGGCTCACGTCAGGCGGTGCAGCCCATCCCGTTCCTGGCATAGAAGCCTGGACATAGTGGGCCTCCTCAGCGTCCGGTGTCGTCAGTGCCTGAAGCTCTCCAGGCTGTGCAGGAAATGCAGGTTCTGCCGGCCCTGCCCAAACTGACCCTAGCAGTGCCTGGACCTTGGACTAAGCCCACCCCGGGACCTTTTCGTCCTCCCTCAGACCAGTGTCACTATCGTCCATTGCAGGGCACGTCCCATCAGCATTCACTTCCTAGTAGCCAGCACATCTTGGGGCTTGGGAGGCAGTTTCTGCGGAGCTCTCTTCAATCATTGGATGCTTGGCACCGTCAGCAGGATTTGAGGTGGCCCTCACTGGTTACTTGGCACTGAAGCGTGTAGAACATCAGGACCGACCCATCACATTGCCAGGTCACCATTACAGAGCCCGGAAGCATTCGGAAGACAGGAACTGTGCGCCCCCGTCCCCATCAGTTCCGGAGACGGATATCACTGTGTTTGGGGGATTCCCCCAGCGACTGGCCCTCAATACATCTACATCCCTTTCTTCATCCTGGTACCAGTCTTGAAGTAAGAGGCATGGATCACCGGTCTTCTGAGCACAGCTGGTCACCGTGGTCCCACAAAGGCACACGTCCAGCTCAGACCAACCCTCCTACAGACACCCGCACAGAAACCACCAGACGTGGAGCCATAGCTCCAGTAGATCCTTATCACTGGCTACCAACCACTCAGGATATGGCTCCATGATGGAGCAGGACTCCGTATAGGTGGGGCAGCCTCCTTGACCTTTGGTGCTGTCCAGATCACCAGCACTGAAACTTGCCCAGTGGCTGGCTCCGTGGTATCCTGGGACCCCGTGGAGGTTCACCCAGCCCTCCCAACCTGCCTGCTCAGTGTCAGGAGCCATGTCGACTCAGTCCTCTCCGATGTTTGAGGCCTCAGGGAGACAAGACCCACAAGTCCATGTGGACAAAGGGGGTCAACTTGCTGGACCACCAATGGGCACCGTGGAACCCACGGTGCCAGCCTCCTCCTAGTCATTGCTGGGGTTCCTCATCCTGTTCCTCAGGATGATGCTAAGGCGGGTCATGTCCAACATCGGCTGGCAGACAGAGGAGATGGAGGAGTAGGTAGAATCCCTATTCAATGTCCTCTCCTCCCCAGCCTCTGCTAGGGTAGCCTTTCCCTCCATGAAGGAATGCCAAAAATAACCAGTGTCTTGCGGCAAGACCCTTCTCTCTGCCCCGGTATTATTTGATGCCAATGGCAGTCTGTGTCCTATTTTGGACTTAACAATTACTTAAAGAAACTGAAGTTTCTCATAATCTCCCTGGCCTCCATGATCCCCTCACTGGATCCAGGAGATTGGTATGCTGCCTTCGACCTGAAAGAGACACATTTTCATGTAGGTACAGGATGCTTTCTTCATTTCATGGTGGGTTTGGCCCACTGCCAGCTTGGTCCTGCCGTAAGGGCAGGGGACTGGACTTAATGACCTCTTAAGGTCCCTTCCGGTTCTATGATTCACCGCTGCCACTGATCATCCGAATCCATTCGATTAGAGTGCAGGCATCTTTTCTAGTCCTTTCAAGACATCTGTAGAGCCACGAGATGGTCTTCGGTCCATATGTTCACAGTAAGCACTCAGAAAAGAAAATACAGCTACCTGTTCTGTAGCTGGTATTCTTCACCATGCGTTGCTCGTATCTATTTCACAACCTGCCCTCCTTTCCCACTGCCAGAGTTTCCAGCTAAAAGGAACCGAGGGTGGCAGGAGCTGGTGGTACCTCTTACATTGCGCCATCCAGTGCCACTCCAGAGGGTGGTAGAGCAGCTCCCTTATGGATACTGCTGAGGGAAAATCTTCTGGCACTGGTGCATGTGACAAGCACACATGCCTAATGTGGAATGTCAACATGTCCCCAAGAACCTGGGTTTCTCAGCTGGTCTCCAGGTGAGCCTTACTTGTAAGATTTTTTTAAGGGGTTATTGCTGGCTATCACTCACGGTATTTTTCAGGCACTTGTGGGCTTTCTGCGCTGTCATTTGTTTAAGGCTACACCATGTTCTGAACAATCATTTTGTAGGTTTTAGGATTGGTCCTGTCTTGGGCCGGGGGCTGGACTTGATGATCTCTTCCAGCTCTATGATTCTATGACAAAGGAAGCAGCTGGTTTCTCCAGTGCGTGGTGGCCTGCGGTTGGCACTCGCTACACAAAACCTTATTTTGTTGCTATTCCTTCAGAAATGAATCCTTAGGCAAGTGACACTCAGCCTTTAGGGTACAGGGGTTTTGAAGTCACAGCTAAACAGCAAGCCCTTTGGACGTGCTCCATCTACTCTAGACTGCCGCCAGCACACACTACTTATTTCTAGTTTGCAGTATGCGCACTTGGGCATGTGAGGCTTGGTACTTTGTTCATCTATAGGTGTTTCTCAGTACTGTCAGAAAAATCTTGGGAAGCAAGCTGGGAAAATAAGGTAGAGGATGCAGACCAAAGAGTCATTTTGTCCACTTGGATAGCATAGGTTAGAAATATCCTAGGGTACGTCTACACTGCACGGCTATTTCAGGATACCAGCAGTATCCCGAAATAGCTACCCTGCGTCTACACAAGCTGCCCGTTATTTCAAAATATTTTTTGAAATAATGGGCATGCTATTTCACCATCCTGGTAACCCTTGTCCCACAAAGGATAAGGGATGTCTCGAAATAACACGTTATTTGGAAATTCAGTCAGATTTGCGTAGCACAAATTGAGTATCTTATTTCAAGTTTAGGGTGCTGTGTAGATGCACCTGTATAGAATGGTCTTCAGCATTGGATTCTGAGTAAAAGGCTGCATGATTCAAAATGTGAAAAAGAGCTCTTTCATCTTCACACACCTATAGGCTGCTTACTAAGAGCATTTTCTCTGTCCTCTTCACCCCCAACCCACCTCCAATACCTGCCCCATCTTGTATTCTCCATCCTTGTATGTTTTTAAGTGGGGGCTTATGTGAATATACTTGTGCACGTAGTGTGTGATGGGCTAATATCCATGACCGTATCTGTGTCTGTCTTGGATAGCTAACCGTATTGCCTGAAATATTTTTTCTATATATTCTTTTTCAGGACATGCACCAGCCTTAGTAAGTTCTGCTCTAAACTCAGGCACCTTGATTTGGCTTCCTGCACTTCCATAACCAACCTGTCTCTAAAAGCACTGAGGTAGGACCTGGCATCACAGAGACCCTGTGCACCAATTTCATTCTCAATAGCTTTCTCTTTTATGTTCACTGTTCTCTGAACTTCCCAGGCCGAGTTGGAAATGAGTGGGTAGGTTACTATGATTGCAATCCAACCCTAATACAGTAAAAGCTCTGTTGTCTGGCCTGTTGGGGGGAATGTGGGGATATTCTGGGTAACGTGAGCGTTATACTTTACCAATGGAATGCCAGTTATTCAAAGAGTTAGATTGCAATAACAAGAATCAAGTATAAAATAGTGCCCAGGCACCCTCTGATCCAGCAGTAGTGCGGCACTGCAGTGTGGTTGGTTTCTTGAAGCACTTAGGTATATGCAAGTAAGGTTTGCTATACCGTAGGTTATCTTATGTCACTACATATCACTATGGGCAGTGCAAGGCGTACACCCAGATCACTAAAAATACACTTAATACTAAAATAATACTGAGCATACTGTAATCTTTCTTTGATGATTCAGAAGGCACGTTAGGATCTTACAGTGCCTCAAGGCCATGATTATCTGCCTCAATTATCAGTAGATATAGAAGGTATAGGAGATTGGGTTGAATTCTCAGTGACCCTGTGACCCATTCTGGAAGTTACTTTATGACTAAATTCCTGATTTCAGCTTGCTTATCTTCTGCCTCCTCTGCGATAAAGGAGCGTGTAGAATACGCAACTTCCTGATGTGCTGGGCAATATACTAGTCGCTAGATTACTCAGTTGAAGATTTGTATTGGGTGACATCAAAAATGCTGGTGAATTGAGCTTTCTGGTGAATTGAACGCTGGATAACAGCACTTTACTGTGTATGAATACTGAGCTCTTCTGGGTAATGTCTCCTGGTCTGCAAAGAGACAGAAATGGAAGGTGTCTTGTCCACATGATGTTTAGCCGCAGTAAAAATAATTGGATTGCAAACTGATGGTTGATTTTTATTTAAGTGACTGGCAGAGTTTTCAGTTCACATGCCTTGTAAATACCTTTTTGTTAATGTTTGACTTGTGAATGACATAACTCCTACTGCATAGCTAACAAGTGTCCCGCAGTTGCAAAATAAAGGCAAGTACATGATTACTTGTCTTAAACTGATTAGGTGACGTGGTGACTACTTAACCCTACTAAATGTAATTGCCAAGTAATCTGGAAACGGAAGGGAATGACAGGCAATGGTGGCAAGATATCTGGACAGAGGAAATGAGGCAAAAAAGAACACTGACGGTAATGGTAGGGAGTAAAGCCTAAAATATGAAAACAAAACTTGAGTAAAGTGAATTTTAAATCCTAATAAATTGATCTATCTAAAGAAGATAAAAATATAGAAAGGCGAATCTAAAGGAAAACAAAGTAGTGAAGAGGCTAGATTGAGGTATCAGAAAACAGAGAGGCTTGTTTTTGTAGCTAGCTTTCAGCAATTTCAGCCCAATTTTTTTGTGAAGGACTTCAACCTGGCCTCGAATTGTATAGGCTCAATTTTGTGCCTGCAATTATTTGCAATCACAATTGATAGCATTTCCACTTTGGTGGAAATTTTCAAGCACACATTGGTGCCTGACAAATCAGAGGGTGTGTTTTTGAAAATGAAGCCCTTCGACTCTGTTGCTCTGGCTGTATCTAGGCCTCTCCTCCACTAACGCTGTGAGTGCTCCCAGTCTCTGGACAAGAAGGTGGGACTCAGCCCTGGGATGGACTTTGGCCGCAGTAGATCAGCTTTCTTTTCTCAGAGTGCCACAAGACTGAGTTACTGGTTTTGGAACCTGCCACTGGAGAGCTGCTCTCATCTGGAGATTTTTGTGTTTAATAAAGGAATGTTCCGTGTGGGTGTGGGGTGTGAGTGCTGCTTCCTGTGCTCAGTTGGAGTCCAGAAATGGGAATTTCCTGTGATCGGGCATGAAGCAGGATCTTTTAAGTTTCCACCCACTTCTCCTTTTGCCTCCCAAGTGAGGGATGCCCACTGCTGGAACAGCTGAATATCTCCTGGTGCGACCAAGTGACTAAGGATGGCATTCAGGCTCTGGTGAGAGGTTGTGGAGGACTCAAAGCCCTGTTTCTGAAAGGCTGCACACAGGTATGACTGTGGAGAATATGTTCATTAAACTAACCACAACAATGAGTTGCTTATGTATTCAACTTAGGTACAGCAGTGAGTGTGAAGTATTGCAGATCTCGTATTTCCAAGCATTACCATATTCAAATGACTATTCAGGATCTACCAACTAGACGTTAAATGTGATATTACAGCTCTTTACTTGCTTTGAGTCCAGCATGAATCGCTGAATAATAAAAACTATCTAATAGTGGAATCTTCCCCCCTTTTCCCCTTTTTCAAGGATATACTAAGCAAAACCATGCTCATGTTAACATTTGTATTAACGAGGGATAAAACATCCTGGCTATGTCCTTAGACTTATTTTGGCTTTTTTAGAAGGGTCGGACAGTAGTAGAAAGCCCAGTTGAGTTGCATCTGGCCTCACACGATAAAAGTTATCAACTCTCTGGAATCTTCCAGCTGGCTAATGTAAAATTGGAACTGTAATTGTCTTATTTCAAAGCTTTTCCCATAACAAATTAGATACTTAGTAGCATCCTTTCAGAGATGTACCATGGTGTTCTTTGGATGGTGTCCAAACCAAGGAGTAAGAGGTTCTGAAGATACTACATGGATCTTTAACCCCGACACTTTTAGAATATACAGTGTTACATTAAAGTTTGTTGTTTGAGGTTAACTTTCTTTAACTTTCCTATTTTACATGCTCAGCCATTAAAGTACCCATGCTTCAAACTAGATTGAAAGTCACATAGCTCCTTTCTTACTCTCTGTAATGTGAGAGAGGTTCATACCCAGGTTACAGGTCCTCATGCTTGCTAACCAGAAACAAGCTAGAGGGACCCCAGTGTAACATCATCCAAAAGACAGTAGCTTCTGTAGTACTCTTGGTTGTAGCATTAGAGCTGAACCAAGCTCCGGTGTCAGACTGAATGTCTGATTGTCTTGTGCAGACAGACATGCTCCTGTCTAAGTCAGAATGACACTGTTGAACCTGATATAATGTTTGAGCTCCCAATTCTGGGGCGAGAGAATGGTACTTAGGCAGAAAACTAGCACCCTGCTTGCTGAAGAACAATGGTGTCTAAAGAAATTTTGCCTAAGAACATGAGAACAAATCCCCTTGCTCCTTATTTAAAAAAAAAAAAAAATCCGGGAGCTGTCGTATCTTGAATGCACATGCAGACCAGGCAGGAAGGAATGAAAGAGCAACAGGCATGTGGAGCTTAGCTTTTCTGCCTTGGGATGGTGAATTGCTGACTTGTCCCTGCTGTGTTTCCAATCTGTGGTTCCAGGAAATTTACACGATTAAAATCCAAAGATTAAACCATTAAGCCATCTTCTTGGACATACTTGGTTCGCTTTTGCCCAAATCTTGCAATTGTAGCTCATAGAGGGGTTGGTGTTAGTTTGTTTTTTCCCCCCCTCTGAAATGAGGTCAGTATTTAACTACTTGCTGATATGTAAATTTCAATAATGTTTACTTTCCCAAAGATGAGTCCCATAGTACATGGACTTAGAAAGCGATAAACATTTAGTATGTTGAGCAAAGAAATAGTACATGTATCACTACATGCAAAACAAACCCAAATATTGGGACCATTGCCAATAGTTTCCTAAGCTTATGTTACTGTGGTTTTTAATAGCCTAGGAGAGACATACATGACTAGTAAGAGGTTTAACAATCCAAGTCTATTTTCAGAATTTAACTCACTAAAAAACAGCTTGAACTTCTGGTTATTTATGGACTCCTGTGAAATATTGATGGGAGTACATCCTTGTTATCAGTTATTTGCCATCTGCTCTGCTGGATGGAAGACTGACGATGCCTTTTTTTAGAAGCCAAAAGCAACTTGGGTGCTTTTGTGGCTCCTGCACTGGGGGAAAAAAAAAAGTTTTTAAAGAGCACTTCACAAGTGATAAAGAGGAGGGGAAATAGTGACCTAGAGGAACTCTATGAAGCATCAATTTATTAGAAACAAAGTATATCAAAATTAAAACATAGTAATTTCTTCCATTCTGTTAATTGTGTATTTTTGACCTGAGCATAATTGATTGCGATCAATAAACTAACCTTGCAAATCTATCGATTTCTCAGTCTGTGAGACAGTGGAAGATAAGAAGCGAGTGGTTATAGTCTGCCAATACACACATTTTGAGAACTGAGTGGCTCTCTCCCCTTGCCCCAGTGAAAATTCAGAGAGTGATCATTCATATTTTCACATAGAGACCACTTGGCATATAACAGATTGTTTCAGTCTATAAATTATTCTTTCCAGCTGGAGGATGAAGCTCTCAAATACATTGGAGCACACTGTCCTGAACTAGTGACATTAAACCTGCAAACCTGCTTAGTAAGTAATCTTTCCTGTGATTCCCATTTTACATGCAATGTAGCTATAAAGGGCATCTCTAAACAGGATCATGTAAGACCTACTCCACCTTTGGAACGTCATCTTTGCGAACTGGAAAATCGTACTTTGGCAAGTTCTAAAAACAAATTAACTTTTTTTGTGGTGGCATTTGATGGAGTTGTACAAGCCCTCAAAATAGCTGTGTTAGCTTTGGTTTGACAAGACTATTTGTGTCTCTGTGCTCTGCCCATGGGGCTCCTAAGTGCATCTGCAGGACTTGGTGGAAAAATTCTTTCCTTTGGGCGAGAATGCAAGTTTGTTTGCATCCAGACTTTGACAGTAGCCTTTAAAACGGAATCAAGCAGCGCATTTTTTCCTCTACAAAAAGAACCAAGTATCAGCAATGCCAAAAATGTGTTTTTGAACCAAAAGAGGAACTGGGCAGAGTTCTTTGTGTACATCATCCTGACAGGACAGCATTAACAGACTGTCCCTGCCCTTTTCACTAAAGTTGTAAGAGGCTTGGAGATTTGCAGATCTGTGACTCATTCTATACTGCTAACCCACAGAAAAATCACTCGGGGGCCGCAGACTATGGAGAAGCAAACAAACAAGCCTCGCTGATGTGGCCCCCAACAGAGAATGAGAAAGATGCTCCCCCCCCCATTCCCCTCACACACCAGAGCCTAGGGGGCGCAGGCTAGTAGATTTTGTGTGCTCCAGCCCTGTGGTGGGGTAGTGGGAGGCTGGAATGCCTGTGTGGGCTCCCTAGTGCTGGGGGGGCGGGGCAGGCTGAGCTTTGGGGGATGGATCCAGGCAAGCCGGGGGCCGCATCCAGCCCGTGAGCCTAAGGTCCCTCACCGCTGGAATAGTATTTACATGCTGATGGGAGAAGTGTGCATGATTGGCACAAGGATGGTGTCAACAATAACTTTTCAGTATTGACATTGCATACCTGGGATCTGGACCCCCTGTACCATACATTTTTTCCCCATTTGAGCAGTTGGGGCTACTGCCAGTCTCCAGGCTGATGCTTTCCATGTAGGAACTCAAGTCTGGTCAAGTCACAAAATCAATGAGGCCCAGCTTGTTTCTGTGCCTTTCCTTTGACCCGTCTTTTCTCTCCTCCCACTGGATATCTTGCTCTTGTCATCACGCCGGCAGGCGAAACTGAGCTCCAGAGCCCTGTTACTTCTGCCTCTGTCAGCCAGCACATCGCTCTTCTGACAGATTCTGCCTCAGGTGATGCCATCCCAAAATGGTTCCTGGAGTCAGACCAAGAGCCAAATGTGTCCCTGGCCAAAGGGGGTGCAGCTCTATTGAACTCAGGGAAGTTACACGGGTACTGAATTGGATGAGAATTCAGACCTGTGTCTGAGCACTTCTCTCTTGAGCAGATTGAGGTTTTTAGAAGTTGTTTGTAAAGCCAAACTGTGACTAAAATAAAAAGCATTTATATTATGGGAGGTGGTGTTGTGACCTCTATCAGACTTCCGTAATTAATCTTTCAGCCAAGTGTCACTTTGTCAGCCTTGCTGAAAAGCTGAGGCATCATGCTGCGGCGTTAGCCAGCAGATTCTGTAGCACCAGCAGCCCCTAAAATATTTTCATGTCTGTGGGAATCAGCTGCAGACTATTTATAAGCCATTTCAGGGTGCTTTGTGCTGCTTCAGCTATCGCATAAAAATATTGGAACAAATGTCTTGCTGGTTAGTGTAACTTGCCTCCTTGCTTGTCTCAAAGGGTAGAATTGGGCAATGCATTGGATCTCAATCATCACTACTAATAGTCCTGATGTTTTGTTTTTTCTTGTAGCAAATCACAGATGATGGTCTCATAACAATATGCAGAGGATGCCATAAATTGCAATCTTTGTGTGCCTCAGGCTGCTCTAACATTACAGATGCCATCTTGAATGCCCTGGGACAAAACTGCCCACGGCTTAGGTGAGTTTCAGTCTGGAGTCATACAATGGGGATTGAGTAAAGATATAGGTGATGAGGGGACTCCAGGCATTTTTTATGCTAGAGATCAGGATTCCTAGTCTGATTTGGAAGTTCATTTGTTTACTGCTGAAGTTATTTCCACTGTTCAGTGAGAAGATTCCACAAAACATAATCCTGCAGGATATCTTGGTGCAGCAGTGTTGTGTGCTGCTCTGATGGGCTTATGTAGCATTGGTGACAACTGCATTTTTCAGTCAGCGTATTAGCTTATTTCAATTAGTCCACCACTTTTTGTGCTCGGAACTGGAAGTAAGATTTAAACTCTGTTATTCCCTGCCTCGATGCCTAGTTACCAGTGTGTGTTGAGGATAGTTATGGAGCAGGTGAAGCAACAGATAGTGAACATTTACAAAAAAATCTATTTCAGGCAGAGAATGGGCTTCAAGTGCCATCTCACCAAATTGTTTTAATACATATTTTATTAGGAAAAGCATCTCAAATAAAAATGTGAAAGCATAGCTAGGAAAAGAGAAAAGGAAATAAAATGAGTATAATCTGGCATCTGTTACACCTGTGTGCCCTGCTTTTCCATTCTTACTTTAGACAAATGTAATGGAATTTCTGTAATCTCAAAAATAAAGTAAAAGATTATGGATACATTGTCAGTTTTCACATATATGCAGTTTGAACTTTGAAAGAAGATAAATTACTGCGGATCCCATGTTTAGGTTCAGCTCTGCCTGCAAATCAAATGCATAAAATGCCATAAACAAAAGTATCACTTATATTTAAGGAAAGTCCTGATCTTCCATTTTTGGAAATGGAAATAGTGCTCTCTCTTGCAGTATTATAGCATTGAAACATAAAACCTTATAAAACAAATAAGGAAAGTGAAGGAGGCATCAAGAAACTGCAGTAGCAGAAGCAAAGAATTTTCTGGCAGTCATCTCAACTGGGAATGAGCAATTTGCTATCCAGAAAAGTTTAAATCCATATTTGATGGCATTAAGTACTTTATTCTTACAGGACTTGTGCTGCCTTATGAAATGCTATTTCATGTAACACATTACATTGTGGTGAGACTATCAAATGGAATAGAGGGAGAACTCCATTCAGTGTCCTTGGAATGGAATACTCCATGGAAATAAAAGCTTCAGAGGGGTAGCCAAGTTAGTGTGTACCTAGAAAAACGTAAACCACAAATAGTCTTGCAGCACGAAAAGCCCACGAAAGCTCATGATACCATCTACATGTTTTGTTAGTCTTTAAGGTGCTGCTACACTATTCGTTGTTTAAGTTTTTCCATGGAAATAGTCCTCGCAGAAAGTAATGTCTTTAGTGTAGACATTAGTCTCTCCCTACCCCACCCCTTTTAATAAAACAGGCTGTATAAAGCAAAATGATTACACCATCGTTAGCACATTCTTAATTCTTTCTGCACAGAATATTAGAAGTTGCAAGGTGTTCGCAGCTAACAGATGTGGGCTTTACCACTCTGGCCAAGGTAAGTTCTGCATTCCTCTTTGTGGCACATCTCAGTTTCTTGGGAGCACAAAGTAAGAGCAACTCTCTCCCATGAATTCATAGTTTTCAAAATATCTCTTTTTGGCTTGGAAGTGGCGTGGAAATGAGAGGCTGAGTAGATCTCTAAATTGTTCATTACTCCTTAAATTGTAAACGTTGTATTTAGCCACACAACACCCAATTACTGTAATGAGTAATATGCATCTAAAGTTAGTGAAACTGTTAACATTTAGCTGGATGCAAATCCCTGTACAATTTTGTGCCTCAGACGGATCAGCCTGCACTTATATCAGTATCACTGAATTAACACTGTTTATCTTTTCCTTTTATCTACAGAAAGGAAAACAAGTTAGTAGATATTTTATAAATGTGTTTCAGTGGGGAGGCTTGATGGATAGTCAGTATTACACTTATTTTCAGTAGCATTGGCCTCCAGGGAGCAACAAATTATCTGTAAACATGACCAGCTTTGGATGGAAGACTTCCTTTTCAGATGCACTTCATCTGTGTTGAGAAAGGAGGGTACGTGTACTGCCTGTGTTTTTATCTCATTTGCTTGTGCTTTTATTTCCTGTCTGCATTATACAGAACTGTCATGAGCTTGAAAAAATGGACCTGGAAGAATGTGTTCAGGTAAGAGTACAGCTTTGTGATTGTGGGGGTTTCATGCAGGAAGGCACGCAGTGCGGAAACATCGTCTGTGACAAATGTGTCTAGGTTTTAATAGTAACACTGAAAGGCTCAGAGCACAGAATCCCAAATCCATTTTTTTAAATGAAGACAGATTGTTCCAGAACCCTTGATCAAGAAAAGGAGCTGATAAGTTTGGACAGGGTGAATTACTTGCATTTATTTGATCACCTCCATTCCAATTTTCAACAGAGGATTATAGTGAAAGAATATCGAAAAAGTTAAAATAATCTGAGGATTCCATCAAATCAAGACTGTGTGTTTGTCTATAAAGACCAGGCATAGTTCTTCAAATCTATGCACCTTTGAAAAAACCTGGCAGTTGTAAGAAATACAGGCGCCAGGGGTGAGATCTTTGCTGCCAATACATGGAAAGATCTCTGGTACATAAACTGATAGAGATCAGGAAAGGTAATTTCCAGATATTAAATGTTGCTGCAGCTGAAGTGTTTGAACAACTGTGATCTTGTATGCGAAGCTGGAGAGAAGTAACTACAAATAAAGATGAGATGCCTTCCAACCAGATATCTCCGCAAAAGTCAGTGGGCTGTAATTCTACACCAGATTTTGAGTCTGTTCCCTGGCTTTCCTAATAACTTGGTGCCACAGACTTCTTCAGCGGCTTTGTTTTATGCCCTTCATGTATGACTGAACACGATCCTTTAGCACATAGGTTGTAAGAGTGGTAAGATTTAAAGAGAATGTGAGAGACTGCATTAAATGGGTACGAAATAAGGAAGCCTTTGAAGAGACTGAAAACTGTAAGAGCAGAGCAGTTTTTGAATTCAGAATGGATAGGAAGACCATAAAGGTAATAGGGTCTCCCCTCCTGCAATAAGAAAATAGACTGGACTCAGCATGCTGACAATTAGGAAGGCCACAGAAAAGGAAATTACAGTAGTCCAGACAGGAAGTGATTTAAAGCTGTGTCCGGTGTTGCTGCTCTGTACAAACATGATCTGGAAACAAAATGTTAATGCTAATGTTTCTTAGATTAGAAATTCATGTCTTGTTTCACTTTGGCGGGTTTATCTGCATTGCAATAAAAACTGGGGCACTGGGACTCGGTGCCTGGGTCAGTTGACTTGGGTTTACAGGGCTAAAATGTGCAGTGGAAACATTCGGATGTGGGCTGGTCCCCAGGCTCTGAAACCCTGTGATGAGGGGGCAGCGTTCAGAACCCAGAATCCAGCCCAAGCCCAAATTGCTGCACTGCAATTTTGAGCCCTGCAAACCCCAGTCAGCTGACCCAGACCCGGGGTGTCAAACTCGTGGCCCATGGGTCATCTATGGTCTAAGCAGTTCCACAGTCCAGTCCACATGAGGCTGCTGGCACATTAGGTCCTGCAGAGGGGGGTAGAGTGTGTCCATATCCTTTCCCCAAGCCCAGCCCTTGCTCTCCCCTGTCCCTCCCCCATTCCGCCCCTTCCCTCAAGGCCCCTTCCCCGAGGGACGAGGCCATGGCGGGAGGCGGCTGTAGGGGCTCCCCACGCACTCACTACGGCGGCAGGAGCCGCAAGGGAGCAGAGTGACCGGGCTGGCCTGGGAGATGGCAGTGGAGCAGAGCAAACTGCTGTGTCACTTCGATTCCCCGTGGCTCCTGCCGCTGCAGGAGTGCGGAGGTCCTGATTCCTGCTATCAGCCCCAGGCCACCCCAGGGCCCTGTTGGGCCTGCCCAGTCCATAGGATGGTTGGAATGACCCTTCAAAGCATGGGTCTGGGGTGGCTGCCTCAAACCGTCCTATGGACAGGACAGCTCTGCACACACCTCCCCCAGACCACAGGGACCTGCCACCAGCAGCGCAGAGCTAGCAGCTGGAAGCTGCTCTAGCCCCGCTATGCTGTCAGTAGTGGCAATGGGTGTCCCTGGGGTGGCAGGCAGAGCTAGGGGATGTGCAGGCCAGCAGGTGAAGCCGGAAGACACCCCTCCCCCTCTGAGCCCTGACGGGGGTGTCTGCTGGCCTGCTAGGACGATTTGAGGACTGGCACTTGGCCCAAAGGTAAATTGAGTTGGAACCCCCCGTCCTAGTCTCTAATGACTAGAAAAGTAGTGAAGTGAGGATGTTTCAGGAGCTGGAGACCAAAATCTAAGGGATAAATGGACAAATTTTGGAGAAATGAATCTAAGTATTCTGCTCACTCCTGCAAAACCTGGGACGACCAGACATTCCTTATGTTTTAAATGAGAAGAGGGGGGGAAAAGAAGCACCTTTTAGCCCACCCATCATAACGAAACAAAAAACACAGACCAGGCTTCTTAAAAATCCTTTTGTTGGTCACCACCTAAGAATGAATAGGAACCTTTGGCTAAAGTGTGGTCTCAGACCTGTTCTGGCAATGTTCAAGAGAGCAATTGCCGTTTCGGAGGGGGAAGAAACATATTGAATGCTTAAGATACTAAATTGCGATCATGCTTTGGCTAGGATGCCATTGCAGTAAAAAGATTTCAATTCTAAATGGCTTTGCATCTCTTCCAGATTACAGACAGTACATTAATCCAGCTTTCCATACACTGTCCACGGCTTCAGGTGTTGGTAAGTGTTGTTTGGGCAACAGTTTTCCATGTTCTTACTTTTTGAAATGAGAGCCTCCAGGTTTTGCCCAAATAAAGATTGCCTCTGCCGTTTGACAGCCATGTGATTGTTGCATCTAGTTTGCAGAACATGGAGCAGTGCGCAGCCCCATGTCGCTATGACCGGTGGAGACAAGAATGCAGTTCCAGAATTCAACAGGCTGTCCTGAGTCCAGTTGCTGGGGGGAGAGGCACGTAGGCAGTCTCTGAATGCAACTGTTGGACCACAGCGTAGTCGGTTCTATGGATATCCCAGTGCACTGTTGTAATTCGCTTTCATACTTGGCTTCCCTGCCACAACCCTTCACACACCTTTCCTTTTCCCGTGGCATTTTAGCCTCTCTTCCATTCAGTGAGCTTGCTGCTCGTTTCTGATTCCACAGCTCTGATCGCACTTTAGATCATCCAGAAAGAAATTCTTCCACATCTCCTTACTGCATTGCAGTTGTCTGCTCTTTTGAAGGCTGTTTAGGTGATCCCACACTTTGGGGCCTGAAAGCAAGAGGTCTTGATCCAGGATTAAGTTTAGCGGTTTTGCCAGTTATCCCTACAAAAATACTAATAAAAAATAGTAATATATATGCTGTTTGGATTTTTATTTGTGTTTTTAAAGCAAGACGTTTGATCTATGATGGCGTTAATCTGTTCAGACTTTATATAACTTGGAAAGTAATTATCCTGGTGCATGGTTTAATTGTGTTCAGTACAACCCTAGATCATAGACATCTATATATTTCATAAAGGGGTTGGGCTATCAGTCCATCCTGGGAGGAAGAACAGAGATGGGTCTGAGGTTTGGGAGAGCCCCATTTGAGTCCCTGTTTCACCACTGATTTTCGGTGTGACTTTGAGCAAATCTCTTATCCTCTGTGCCTCCATTCTCCATCTGTGCAATGGGGGTTCCAGCATTGCCCTGCCTCACACAGATGCTGTGAAGAGACAGGTTGAATATAGAAATGTAATAGGATAACTACGTAAACGGTTAACCAATAAGCCTGGGCTTATCGATTTCCGTGAACAGTTACATGCAGGCTCTCACCCAGTGCCAAGGGAGCCAGCTGCCACCCCACGCTGCTGTCTCTGTATCAGAGGCTGCAAGTGGGAACCAGCGTGCTTGGCAGCCAGCTTTTAAGCTAGCTCCTGGCACACTCTGGTTCCTGGGGAGCCAGATGCAGCAGTATAAAGCTTATTCTGCAGGGAGGGACCAGCCGGCTCTGCTCCCGGGGAGCCAGCTACGCTGCAGGTTCTGCAGTATAAGCTTTATACCACAGAGCCCGCAGCGTGTAGCTATGTAACCGCTAAGATTTTATTTGGCTACACAGTTACCCAATTACCCGCTTTTTAATATCCCTAGTCAGATACTGCAGTGCTGTGGGCCAGATAAATCCTCACCGAGGGGGACTGCAGTTGCCCTTGCTTCCTTTCTTCACACACTGCACCCCTGAAGCTGTCTGTGTTGATGGATAGTTCAACCGCACTTCCCCCTGAACCTGACATACGCCGGGTGTGAAATGTGCCTTGCCACTCTCATATGGGAAGTTTGTCCTGTGGGTTTGCGTTTAACAGCCTTGGCGGCCATCCTGCAAGGTCGTATGTGTAGAATAACGGGCACAAACGAGAGCGTTTACATGGCTTCTCTTCCCTTGTCTGGAGCATGGATGCTTCTGGCCTGCAACCTGTTGAATCCAAGCATGACAAGCCGAGAGGCCCGGGAGCAGTCCCCACTGAATTGGGTTTCACATTGAGTGGGAGTCTCACTTCAAATCACATTTTCTCACTTCTGAACAGAATGTTTCCGTCTGCGAGGGGAGAGACGGCAAAGGCCACTGCAGAAGGGAGCGCTCACTGAGGCAGTTTGCGCTGACCCTGCCTGGTTCCTAAAATGGCAGTTCCCTCACTGCTGGCACTCTGGGTTTGAAGTGTTCGGGCCTGCCTGCTGTGCTCCCTCACATCCTTTGGGCAGGAAAATCCCACAGCTTAGGGTGTTGCTTTGCACAGGGCTTCATTGTCTTAGCTGCAACGTTTCTGTCTCTTGCATGCTCGCCCGTTCCGCTCTCTTCCACAGCGGTCTGTACACCAGCTCTTGTTCCTAGCTCCTCTGCCAGCTAAATGATACATGAGCTATGCCAGTGCCCGGGGACTGGACTGACATACTCACGCTGGTGCAATGGTGAGGTCTCCCAGGTCGCGGCACAGCTCAGTTCCACATTTTTAAAATTAGGAAATAGCTAAATAGAAGGGCAGCCGGCAAATGGTGTGAAAGTCTGTCTGCCTAACAGTTCCAGTAGCTCACAGTAGTATAGCCACTGGGACTGGGGTACTGTAGAATTCTGCAGTACTTGAGAGCAGGTAAATGGTACCATTGTTGTCTTTTCTTTTGACATTACGTGGCTACGTTTCTATCTCCCATGATTTCATTGTGCGGAATATTGTATGTGAGACAAGGCAGGGGTTTTTTTTCCACCCTGCCTCTGCCCTGGTGAGGTCTGAGTTGTGTGTCTAGTTTTAAGCACCAAACTTTGAGAAAGAGGTGGGCAGATGGGAACTCCAGGGAAGAACAGCAGAATGATCAGAAATTTAGAAAAAATGGCTGGCCTGCAAGGAAAGGCTAATAGCAAACTGGGCATCTTTAGTCTTGAGAAGAGACGACATGCAGGGGGTTCCTGAGAACAGTTTTCAGATGTGTTAAGGATCGTTGTAAAGAGGACGGTGATCAGTTGTTTTCCATGGCAACTGAAGGGTAGGACGAGAAGTAATGGGCTTCATTTGCAGCAACGGTGATTTCAGTTAGATACTAGGAATAACAGTCTAACTGTATGGATAGTTGAGCCCTGGAATAAGTTACCATGGGAGGTTGTGGAATTCCTGGCATGGGAAACTTTTTAAGATTAGGCTAGACAAACACCTGGGAATGATCAATGTTTTCTTGCTCTTACCTCAATACAGGGGGCCGGGTTTGATCACATCTTGAGGTCCCCTCCATCCCTGCATTTCTGTGATTCTGTAATTTGACTGGCTTCCATCCCCATGACATCTACATTTTATGAACTTCCCCTGTGGCCGATGGAAGTATTGGCTACTTAGAGAGAGGCACACGGGCTCCCATCATGGCTCTCAACTCTCTCCACAGTCATGTGACAACAGCACACTTGCCCGGAACTGGGATGTAGCAAGTTTGCTCCAGTGTGGTTTGTTCTTCTAGGGCTTTGTCCCAGTTCATCCCGTCACCTCTCCAGAAAGCTTCCTAGCTGGCTGTGCTCGATGGCTGGACCGTTGTGTTTCCAGGCACCACTAACCACCTCTGTTTGGCTGCAGAGTTTGTCCCACTGCGAGTTGATCACCGATGATGGGATCCGTCACTTGGGGAACGGCGCGTGTGCGCATGACCGTCTGGAAGTGATCGAGCTGGACAACTGCCCTTTGATCACAGATGCCTCCTTGGAACACCTGAAGAGCTGCCATAGCCTGGAGAGGATAGAACTGTATGACTGTCAACAGATCACGCGGGCAGGGATCAAGAGACTCAGGGTAAAAACAACAAGCCCTAAGGCTTTTACTTACCCGTTACTAAACGGCTGGATGGGGAGCGGGTGGTAGTGAGGATCCAGACTCACTATAATCTAGGCCAAGTCCTTAAGGTGCCTGAGAGAGAGCGCTACTATGACAGCATCTGTGAAAGGGATAGCTGGGAAGGAACGCTCCCTTCCCTCCATGTAAGATCTGTTCAGCGGGAACAGTAATTGCACCTGAAAAGGAGGCCAGGAGACACCCACTCACTAATGCTCACTTCACAGATCCACAAGCTTGAGGATGCCCCCTCGAAACCTGGGAGTCTTGCCTCACTTCTCAGCAAAGAAATAACTTGAGCCTGTGTTAGATCGACCGCTCAGATCGAATAATCTGCGGAAATAGATGACAGAGCACTTCATAGCGATCCTTCCTCATGTGCTAGTAAATGCAGTCTAATCTCTTGCACTTGGGGAATACATGAAAAGAAGAGCATCTCTTGATACCTTACTCTTTACAGTTTGCTTTTGTAAGCTATTGGCTCGTTCAGAGAATTTGGTAATCTGCAGTTTGTCCCCAAATCACAGTACAAATGTGCAGTTTGCCTGTTATTTCATGACACAGTTTTACATCAGTAGCTTGGCATAAGTAAACTATAGCATCTTGGACCAAAGAAGGGCTTAAACTATTATTTAGTACAGCGGTTCTCAAACTTTTTGGGCCCCGGAGCCCTTTACATGTATAAAAATTTATACAGAGCCCTAGCGGTCCTCTGATTGTATGTGTTGTACCTATCGATGTTTCCAGTTTGTCAACCTCGCGGAGCCCTGGAGCTCTGCGGAGCACAGTTTGAGAAACCCTGATTTAGTACAATAGCTGCTGCACCATAGCTCATCCAATAAGGGTTTTGTTGGGTGAGGAAATGTGGTTTCGGTGAATTCGGCTGGAGTAGGAGAGGTTTCCAGGCCACCCTTGTTAGGCAGAAAAAAGAAATTGTACTTGAGAGAAAGAACTCAGTAACAATCCAGGAAAATAAAATTCCAACCTTCCACTCCAATCGTTTAAAGGCTTGATATTTTGTGAAAGAGGAAGCCTGCTTTTATTTAGGTGGCCAAGTTCAGAAAAAATAGCAGGCCTTTCAGTGTCCGCACGCTTTTCACTTGCTTGCCTGTGTGTGCCTGCGACTTGCACTGTCACAGCAGTTCGTTCTTTAAATACTGTGTTTATCTTTTCAGACCCATTTACCCAATATTAAAGTCCATGCCTACTTCGCTCCTGTGACTCCACCTCCATCAGTAGGGGGCAGCAGACAGCGCTTCTGCAGATGTTGCATCATCCTATGACATTGGAATTGGTCATCCTTGCAAACTGAGTATTTAATTACACTTCTAGAATTACAGCGGACACCTGTATCTTCAACGAATGCGATCCCAGTGTCATTTGCAAGGGCCAGTGAAAAGGGCTGTGGCACCGGGCCCCTGTAGCCACCCGTACACACGCACATACACACGCACCACCTGTTCCAGCCAGCTGATGAACTCTGTGACGTGGGAGCTGGATGTGTGTTGTCTTTTGCTGTAGGTGGATTGGTATATTTCTGAACCATTCCTACTGGGCATGCTCAGAAGAAACTACAGGGGAGGGGGTTGTGCAAACCCAAAGCGACTGCTGCTGGTTTTTTGGTTTTTTTTGTTTTGTTTTGTTTTTTAATGTTGGAACAGCACCAAAATCCTTCAGAGTTAGGGGAGGGAGAGAAACGAACATGCTTTATCCTTGCATCCACTGTCCAAAAAAACAAAGAGGTTTTGTTTTCTGTTCTTCAGTAAGAGAATGAAAACAGCAGCCATTGTGAGACTTGATTTCCTGTGCTTCGGTACTTCCTTGTTTCCATGCTAACACACTGAGCATGCTCACTTGAAGGTTCATCAGTTTCTTCTGTGTTTTGTAGCATTCGGCTCAGAGGCTTCCTAGATTGTTGTGATGATATAGCTTGAAATCTGTAACGTGAGGCTCAATTTTTTACCCCACCCACCCCTCTTTTTTTTTTTTTTTTACAGATTTCTAATTTAGTATTTTTTTGAGATTATTGAACATAAGTTATTTATCAATAAAAATAAGACACTTTTTACCATTAGAAGGCTGCGCCTGAAACTGCCTGGCTGATGGAAAGATCTTAAATAGATTGAGGCGTAAGCTAGAGTTTATTTGCCCATTTTTACCAATGGTTGGGTCTCAACTCTTTTTTGCATTTCAAGTTTTACCCTAGTAAAGAGAACATAGCTCACAATACAGGGGACACAGCTGCAGTCTAATTAATATTGATTCCTTGGCGCCCGCCCCCCCATCCAAAACAAAAAAAAAAGGGAAATCGGAATTGCATTACTGCTTGTTGCTCTGGTCCAGGAATGACTCCTCTGAAGTAGAAGGGTCAGCAGACCTGAAAATCTGTCCCTGAGTGTCGCCACGTTGTTGTCTATTGAGTTTGTGAATTCTCAGCAACTTCGCTGACGTTTGCATTTGCCACAGGTAAGTCTTGTGCTCGAGAAGCATCCATTTGAGTGAAATGGGAGCGTCTTCTACATCACAAGGATATGTCTTGCTTCCAGTTCCTCCCAGCTCCCCAAAAGGGTGTATTCTGGCACATTGACGTGGTCCAGCTATGTAGCAGCTGTGTTGTGAGTGATTCAGGCAAGCTTAATCCTGCTGTTTCTTGGGAATGTAAAGAGCCTGAGCCAGCCTCCAGGTAATCATTGATCCTTTGATACCAGGAGTCCAGATTGCCCAGCAGGAGAGATGCTAACAGATGGGCTGGCTCTGTGGACTTTCTGGGGCTGCCGTCAGACTGTAACAGGTTCACGGCAGGAGAGCCCAGGTGTAAGTAAATGCTCTTTCCCTGCTGTCAGCATTCTGGGATGGAAGAGAAAGCACACGTTCTGCGAATTGTTCCCAGCTGACTGAGACACAGAGGAATGAGCGTGCTTAATCATCATAATTGTCAGAGACCCAGAAGGTAGAAGCGGCATTCTACCTTTATGGAGAAGAATTACAGGAGACGGGGAAGAAGAGAGGGTTTTATAAAGCACTAGCAATAGATGTCAGAGCTCTGAGAGTTTGGGGGCTTTTTTGCCTGCACATTTATGTGGAAGGCAGTTTTACCTTCCCCAGACTGTCATCACAACCTGAATAATTCAGGCAATTAAAGGGGTCATTTTTAGCACTGTATAAGCCATGTTGATTCATCTGCTATTCATTTCATCAACCTATCCATATATGTTTGTGAATCTGCTGGAAAGGCATGTAGAAGAAACCAAGTGTGCATTGTTTAAAAGGATACTGACAACTGGTTCCCCATAGATTTTAATTTTTTTATGTCATATTAATTAAACCCTTTTTAGAAGCTGAAATAGTTTTCTCCTTCAACAGCAGTGCTCAAATTCCATTTGCAAAACTTTCTATTTTCCCTTGATTTCAGTGTGGCAGAATGTGTCTGGCTACTGGTTTATATTGTTGCAGCTTTTTGACTTCCTGGACAAATCAGATGTAAGTCAGTTTGGGCACAAGAAATGGTCAGTATTAGCACAGCTCTGGGGATAATCTTTTAGTTAATTTCTGCTAGGGCAAGAGGAGAAAAAACGGGTTTTGGGGGGCGGGGTTAAGTCCAGCTACAGAGTGGCTGTTTAATTTCTTGGCAATGTGTTGTTTGGTTTTGGAGGACAAATTTAAGAATTTAGAATCCAATGCATTTTCTTCAACAGGGTAACAGTTTGTGGTATCCCAAACTACTTGACAGAGTCCGTTTGTCAAGAATCCCTTTACATGGTTTCTTTTGTATGTTTTGTATTTTTATAAATACCCACAAATAACCACTTCCCAAGCTTTGTCTTGTCAGAAGAATTCCTTTGGTGGGCAAGACCTTCAGCAGTTTGGTGTATCGGGCAGGCCCTGGGTTTGGAATTTGAGACTAGGTTCCAGGTGCATTCCCACTTTGTCTTGGTTAGCCATCGGTCAGAGAAATGGGGTCCCTAGGCATGGGGGCAGGGTTATGTCTCAGCCTAAGTGCTGCTGATGCAGACATGGTAATAGACTTCAGCACCATGGATTGACCTGATGCCCACAGGAAGTATCATGGATTGAGATGGAAGGGATCATCCTTTAGAAGTGTGGAGGTTTTTGAGGGGGGAGTAACGGGACTTCTTAGAGGTTCAGCGAGGAGCAAGGCCTGCGCTGAATGTCCAGTCTGATTGGAGGACTTCTACTTGTGCCAAATACGTCAGCTAAATTAAGAACACCAGATTTCTTTCAGTTAGCGTTGTTTTCAGCAACTGGAAGAGCAGGTCTTAGTGATGTATAAGACCATTGACTGTTGAATTTACTTATTGGCTCCTTCCTTACCCACGCACTCAAAGTCCACCTACACAGCCTGAATTGCTGGTTTGATTCCATGGAAATCCTGGTGATTCACAATGGTAGTGGTGTAGGTTGAGCCATGTTTCAATTCCTTGAGAGGAAATGCTCTGCGTAATCTGTGTCTGTCTTGTCAACACGCGGTCTGTGCAGCTGGGCATTGTCCAGAGATTGGGCAGTGGCTCTTAAAACTGCACCAGTCTGTGCACTTTTGGGGAGGCAGAGTGGGGCAACCTTCAGAACCGACCAGACGGTAAAGAAACTGCGTCTCGTACAATGTGGTTCAGAGACTAGGCAGAGAGAGAACCTTTGGACTAATGGAATTTGAGATCGTCCAGGAGGAGTGCCGCGAGGAGGTCTCACACAACCAAAAATAAGAGTGAAGTCGGCAGTACTTTCAATCATGATTCTCGAGCTGTTCCTGACGGGGTGGAGACAAAAAGGTGCAGCAAGCTGTCATGATATTTAAAAAAAAAAAACCCCTAAAGAAAATCCCTGTTTTCTAAACATCATTGTATTCTTCCTTTCTTCCTTTTTTTAATTTTAATCGGGATGTGTTGTTCATGGCTGGCCCATGGTGTTCTGTTTTGGTTTTTTGGGAGGGGGGTGCAGCGGAGACCAGTATGACAAGGTTCTTCACTACAGTGTCCTATTAGTGGGGGGGCGGGGGGGGGCAGAGAAGAGGTTGAACTGACTGTGTGTGATCCGTTGTCCACAAAGCGTGTGGCTTAGTGTACATTTATGTTTGTTTTATATGGAGCATCCACACAACTTGACCAAACTGCACAACTCCCTCTCGGTTCTGCTTTGCCAGCAATGCTGCAAGGTTAACCAGACAACTCACTGTCCTGTTCTGTAACTCTGGGCTCCCCACTGCCATGTCTGCCCTCGGAAGGGCTTCCCAGGCACACCCCAAAACTGTGCTTATCTCTCAAAGCTGCAGGCCAAAATGTTCACAGTCCACATTCAAAAATCTGGTCTCTTGCCTTCCCAGCCCATCATTTCCCACTCTGCTCCTGCCGTCGGGGAGAGCCTGTCCCTGGATTCCACGCCAAAACCCTCATGCTTGCACAATGGGGGTCACTTGCAGTAGCCCAGGTATAGAGCGGATTCCTCAGCACAATCCCATGTCTCCCATGAAGTCTGCTGGGTTTTTTAAACGCTTCTCCTCTTGTTTACACTCCGCCTGCCGTAACTTCGGTTCCCTTGCCGTTTACCGCTGCAGGGAACAGCGTCTGGATTCCCCAATGGGGGCGCCTGTCTCTGCGACAGGGCATAACTCTCCCCTGGTTCCTTCCCACCCACCCCAGCAGGCAGGGAGGTGGGAGGGAGAAGGGTAGCACATATTGCCATGTCATTGCGGCCATCCAATGGGTCTAGCTTTCCACACCACGAGCTGGCTTTTCTTCCTTTTCACTTGGACCGTGATTTTGAAAGAACCAGCCAAGGTATGTGAAATTGCTGGCATCCGCCAGCACCCCTCTGTTTACTGTCCCCACAGACAATCTGCCTCGTGGCCCCTTGGACGTGCATCCCCTTCCCCAGCCACATGGACGCTGTTCTTCCCCTCATCCTGCACCGTTCCTTAGCTTGTGTGTAGCAGCTGATACTTGGGCCTGGCCTCAACCATTCTGTCCAACCATCATCGGCTTGTGCGCTGAGGCAAGGTGCTTACGTTGGCTGTAGATAGACAGGCTCTTGGAGACATGACGATCCCTGCTGCACCATCACCCCCAGCAGCGAGGCCCTTCCCGCCACACTCAATTCTTTAACCTCTGTGGATTCCTGCAGCGGAGCAAATTCCTGATCGAAGGCCCTGTCTACACTCCACGCCTATGCCAGAGTAGCCCATTCGTGATTCGGAGTCTAGACGCAGCATATGCAGACAGAAGGAGGAGTTCCGTCGCCGCTTTGACACGTGGCTCTGTCGGCATCGTTGCATTTACACTGGGTACTTTGCAAGCACAGCTATGTTGGCTAAGGGGTGTGATTTCCCCCCCCCCACACACACACACACACACTCCTCACCAGCATAGTGACGCTGGCATAACTTTGTAGTGTAAACCTGACGTGACTTTCCAGAGAGCGAGGCTCGTCATTTTGAACGCGGCGTTTTTGTTGTGATGAGAAGACTGTTTTGTTCGTTTTTTGCTTTTTAGCATTCGGGGTTGGGCTAATGTCCTTGACTTACCGTTCCTTTCCTTCCCTCCTCCCCCAACCACCTCTTACCTTGATCCAGTCCAAATAGCTGCAGTTTTGGATTTGTTGAGTGTACTAGTATGTATTGGAAAGGTTTCTTTTAGTATTTTTTAATTGGTTTTTAACTTTGATGGATGTATCATGTCCATTAGACTAAATTACTGGACACACAAGTTAGAACCTTGTCATACACTCCCTTAATTATATATATTATATAGAGAGATCTGTAAAATATTATTTTAATGATATTGTAATCTGTGCTTTCCCTCTCCTGGACACTAAGTGTGGATATAATAATGCCAATTAATGAAAAGTAAAAATATATATATGTAGCTAAATTGTACTTTTTTTTTGTCTGTGTGATATACCATAATACTAACACTGAGGTTGCACTGTTGTGATGCTAGTGTGAAGGAATGCCTACAAATATTGAATTTTGAGGGTACACAAAATACCTAGGGATCGTCTGCCAAAGGCTCTGTTTCTTAAACACATAGGCTAGGGCCGTGATTCCCAACCTTGTTCCCATGGAGGAACCCCTAAAATAATTTTTCATATCCCAAGGACCTAAGAAAACGGTCCATAATTTCACCTGCGTTTTCAAATCGTACGAATGCCAACAGCTGGGTTTTACTTATGTCTGTTGACTCGTCGACTTGGAGAGCAAAGTTAGTATTTTTTAGTATTTCAGACAAGACATCTTCAATGTTTTATTCCACGATTTCTCACGGAACCCCCGACGATAGTCTGCGGAACCCCAGGGTTCCACGGAACCCTGGTTGGGAAACACTGGGATACGGCTTTCAAGGTGGGGGGTTTTCAAGGTTGCCTTCTTCA
The DNA here is from genome assembly GCF_049634645.1 of Pelodiscus sinensis. Lineage (NCBI taxonomy): Eukaryota > Metazoa > Chordata > Testudines > Trionychidae > Pelodiscus > Pelodiscus sinensis. The sequence continues at coordinate 12,007,959 of NC_134739.1, forward strand.
GGAGCAGAGGGAGGCCAGCTCTGAATGCTTTTGAAATCCCATTAATGAAACTTAGAGGTTCTTACTTGTTTGCGGGGAGGATTACATGTCCTGGCTGGTCCTCAGTCCTTGTTATTGCTGCTTGGTTAATGCATTTGTTGAATCTCATTATTTTTCAAGGCAATGGCTCACTTTCTTTTTTCCAGAGTGCAGACTCAGAATCTGGGGGATTTATGTTCTAGCCCTGGCTTGGTCACTGATGCACGGTGTGACTTTGAGCAAGTCACTGCTCTGTGCCTGTTTTTCCCATCTGTAAAATGGGGTTGATACTGATCTAATCTTCTGGGATGTTGAGGCTTAAGTTGTAAAATGCTTTGAGCTGCTTGTGTGGAAGACACTTTACTAAAGGGCCAAGAGTTAATGTATTTAGTAACAGCTGGATGTCACTAACAAAAGGCCCAAAAGGTCTTCCCCCTTTCATACTCCCATGGCTTGTGGTGGGGAGTCCCCATACGGCTCTTGTTAAGTATGCAGTGCCTACTCAAATCATCCTAACATTGTAATCTGCAGGACTTTGGAGCCCCTCTAGTGAAAGCCTGTGAAGGAGAAAACATGCATCCCCCGGGTGAGACGTCCTCACAAGGAATGGAGTGAAAGCGACAGACAAGACCCAGCGTCGTCACAAAAATAGCTTCATTTGTATTTCATTCACCACCAGCTTTCCTCCCCAATCCATAGTCGGGTTTGGGTTTGTCTGTGACTAAAAAAGAGACGGATGCTCAGAAAAGAGAACCAGCCTGTTAAGATGAGATTGTAGCTAAGCTAGTAGGGTGACCAGATAGCAAGTGAGAAAAATGGGGATGGGGGGAGGGTGATCAGTGCCTATGGAAGAGAAAGCCTCAAGTAATGAGTGAGTGACCCTACAAAATCAGGACTTCTGGTCATCTTTAGTGGGAAACGTGTCCCACGTTGTGTCGATTCTTCTGAAAGTTTCACCCATAATTATGGCAAGTGAAATATCTCTGGTCCATTAATGCCGCTTCTCACCTGCCTGTGGAAGGGGTGGATAACGGGCACCTCGTTAAAGAAACCTGGGTTCCCGCTTAGGTTTTCATTCCTCAGCTGGGTGAGAGGAGCCCTTGAAAGTGAGAGATCATTGTTAGAGCCTCGATACAGCGAGAACTCGGTGTCCTATGCAAGATGTTTTGTGCTGCAGATAACATGGTGTCACCTTGGGTCTGTTTTCATCGGTATTATAAGGGATCAAGGTTCCCTGTAAGCTGAGCTCTTGTGTCAACACCCAGGAGAGATTCAAATGCCGCCCAGCTGATCAGCAGAGTGCCCACAGTTTCTACTAGTGGTGCACATCCGCCCATGCTGATGTTGTGCACAGAACAAAATATATTCCGTACATGAATGGAAAGGGAACTGCAGAAGGATCTCACAAAACTAAGTGACCGGGCAACAAAATGACGGATGAATTTTAATGTTGGAAAAGATAATCCCAACTATACGTACAAAATGACGGGGACGAAATTAGCTGTTACCACTCAAGAGCTTTTGGAGTCATTGTGGATAATTCTCTGAAAACAGCCTTTCAATGTGCAGCAGCTGTCAAAAAAGCAAACAGTGTTGGGAATCATTAAAAAGGCTATCTTATTGCCTCTCTATAAATCCAGGGTATGCTCACATCTGGAATACTGCATTCAGATGTGGTCACCTCTCGGCACTGGAAAAGGTTCAGCAAAGAGCAACTAAAATGACGAGGGGTTTGGAACAGCTGCCTTATGAAGAGAGAGAAGACTGGAACTTTTCAGCTTAGAAAAGAGAAGCCTAAAGTGGGAATATGAGGGAAGTCTATAAAATCCTGGCTGGTGTAGAGAAAGTGAATAAGGGAAAGTTATTGACTTATTTCCATTACATGGGAACTAGAGGTCATCAAATTAAATTAATAGGCAGCAGGTTTAAAACAAAAAGTATTTCTTCAAGAGTGCACAGACAACCTGTGGAACTCCTTGCCAAAGGATGTTGTGAAAGCCAGGTCTTTAACAGGGTTCAGAAAAGAATAAGAGAGATTCATGGAGGTGAGGTCCATCAGTGGCTATTGGCCGGGATGGATAGGCGTGGTGTCCCTAGCCTCTGCCAGAAGGTGGGAATGGGTGACGGGGTGAATCACTTAATGATTCCCTGTTCATTCTCTCTGGGGCAACTGGCATTGGCCACTGTTGGAAGACAGGACACTGGGCTAGTTGGAGCGTTAGTCTGACTGTTCTTACGTAACACTGTAAGGGGCAGATTTTTTTTTTTAATAAATGAAAGCTACACCAAGGAGGTGACTACGTGTGTGGGGAGGGGGAGCTATGCAACACACACATACACTCACTCTCTCTCTGGGAACTGAGATGTGCCTGTGTAAAAATGGGAGGGGGGTGGCACGGGTTGGGCTGCAGGGCTGTCCCTGAACATGACTGCACATTCATTCTGAGAATCGTTTTTTCCTATGCAGAAAGCAAAGGCACCCAAGCTCCTCAGCTGCTTTTCCTCTGTCCCGATTCAGGTGCATGAAACAGAGTCTGGGGCAGGGGTGGGCAACAGCTTTTCAGCAGGCTGGATGCGGCCCGCGAGGCAGTCCCAGACCCCACCCCTAGCATGTTGCCGTGGAGCAGGAGAGGGGCACAGACTCATGTCGTCCCCGCCCCTGCCTAGCAGCCGCAGGGAACATGAGAGCCCTTTAAATAGAAACAGCTGGAAGGGCTTGCACTGTCTCCAGCAATGGCTAGAGGCGCCGAGAGCTGCAAGCCCTTCCAGCTGTTTCTATAAAAGGGCTCTTGTGTGCCCTGCGGCTGCTAGGCAACGCTGCCTGACAGGCACGAGGAAGGCGCCAGCCCTTTAAATAGAAGCACTTAAAAGGGCTCACAGCTCCCGGTGCCTCTAGCGTGTTGCTAGGGAGCCAGAGACGTGGCCCTTGCAACTGCTTCTATTCAAAGGGCTCGCCTGCTGGGGTGGCTGTGTTGCCTGGCAGGCACCAGCCCTTAACTAAGGATGTTAAATATCGAGTAATTGACTGATCAAATAGTCGATGCATTTTGCATCAATTAGTCGATAGGGCGCCCCCGCCTTTGAAGTGGCGCACCAGTCCCGGGGCTGTTGCTGTATTTCAAAGGTGAAAGCACCGCATGGAGCCCGGGAGCAGCTGGGGACTCCTCCGCTGACCCCGGGCTCCATGCAGCGTTGCCGCTTTGAAACGCCACAGGGAGCCCGGTGTCAGGCTTCGCGTGGTGTTTCAAAGCAGCAGCACCATACGGAGCCTGGGTCAGCGGGGGAGTCCCCAGCTGCTCCCAGGCTCCATGCGGCCCTGCCGCTTTTAAATGCCGCATGCAGCTTGGGGACACCCCCGCTGGCCCCAGGCTCCACACGGTGCTGCCACTTGGAGGTACGCCCTGTCCTCCCCTTCTCCCACTGGCCCGTTGCCTGGGAGCTGCCCAGGAGGTGCAAGCCCTTGCAGCTGCTTCTATTCAAAGGGCTTGTGCCTGCCGGGCAGCTGCCAGACAACAGGGTAGTAGCAGCCAGCCCTGTTATATGAAATCTAAGCTTCCATCCCAGACAACGCGGGGAAGAGGCTGGCCCTCAGAACCATCCCCTCTGCTCCAGGCTAAGCAAAGCTCCCAGTAGAGTAGCTATCGAACCTTCCTCCCATGGCCCCTTCCGAAATTTGTGAAATATTCCCCCCCCCCCCCGGTCTGGACATTGCAATGGGGGCGCTTTGCTTTGAGCCTAATGTGGCCGTTTAACCCGAGGGGGGCTTAGGCATTTCAATCCTAGCCCTGTCTCGGCAGCAGAGCCTCACATGCGCATCTGACGCTCCCTTTCTGGATGCAAGTAGCAGAACCAAGGGTTTGGGGGAGGCGTTTGAAGCTGCCGGGCCTTGGCTCCCAGGGCCGTGGCTACCAATACGTGACGTGCTCATCCCTCAGCCGGCTCCCCTGCGGGCTCTGCCCAGCCGGGCCATCCCTGGGGAGATGCTGACCCCTTCCTGCTCCTCCCTTTCCCCCGAGTGGCGTGAGGAATTGGTGTGGGGGGCTGGTGCCAGCAGCTGGAGTCAGCCCCCCGCACACACAGGCGGTGGGAAGTGGAGTGACTCAGCCCCAGCCTGCTCCACTGGCTCTCAGTGAGTTGGGGGGACGCGCCCCCTCTCTGGAGCAACGTGGGGTGGGTTGGGGCTGCCTCCCTGCTCCTGCCCCCCGCAGAGGTGCTGCTGCATAGGGCACCGAAACATCGAGGGACGGCCCTGTCTGAGCCCCCGAGGCTGGCTGGGGGGGCATGTCTGCAGTTGTACCACTGACAAGTGCGCTTGTGCAAGGCTCGGCCAGTGTGGATCCAAATGCAGGGCCAGAGCGTGGCGCTGCAGCGTCGCTTTGCTTGCCCACTCGGCTGGCTCTGCCCTGGGCGGGCCGTGTGCACTATGGCCCAGGACTGCATCTGCGCCAGCCAGGGGCCTGGTCCATCCGCGCACACGCCCGTCAAACCGGCTGCCAGGGGTTTGTTTACGCACCAAACGGTGCAGGGGCCAGAGCGGGATTTGAAATCCCATTAACACCCCCCACCTAGCAGATGGCAGCAATAGACTGAACCTTCCACTCTGCTGGTTTTAATAGAAAAGGGATTGGACAATACAACACCCACATGGAACTAGAGATCGAAACATGGCAGCTGGGTCCCGTGTTCACACTCAGGCAGGTGAGATGATGATGAAAGGCATCTGCAGGCCTCTGCCTGAGGTTTGCTTTCACTTCCACCGCAGGTCTGCGACGGGGCAGCTGGGCAGGCAGGGATTTGCAACGCCTCCCAAGGGGTTTGGGTGCCCAGCTTACTGGGAGTTGGGTGCTTTGGAAATTCTGCCCAGAAGTCCTCTGTGCACATATTTACCCCCACACACCCCCACCAGCCTCATGACATAGAGGCCTCCGGGTGGCAGGGCCTCCTTCCTGACTTAGGCTGGATTTGAACCCACGCCCCTGTGGGCCGGAGCCCGCTGGCTGGGGCATGTCAGTGCCACCGTGGAGCAGCGGTGTAAACGTAACGCGTGCAGTCTAAGCGGACCGTGTGTTCAGAAAGTGGCGCGTGGGCATGTCTCACGCCAGGGCTGTCTTGGCCTACGTCCACTCCAGCCCTGCGGCGGGTCTGCCTCTCTGGGAAAGCTTCCTCTTCACCCGCTGCTTTGTGGGGAAACACCTCCCCTGGCTCCGGACAGCGATTTGGCATCACTTTTCGCATTGCACAGCTCGGCGCCGTCCTGTCCTATCTCAAAATTAGGTGGTAGCCTTCTGGAGTCTGGCCTGAGAGAGAGAGAGAGAGAGACGCACCCGTCACTTCCCCGGTCAGGCAGGAGGTCCCAACGCTTCTCCGATTCGGCCTGAGAGGGGCGTCTCAGTGCATCCAAAAAGGCTTAGGACCATGCTTTGTTACGGCACAATACAGGAACATGGCGGCAGCAACGTGTGAGAATAAAGCTTCCCCCGCACACCTGCCCGACTACACCGTCACAGGCGGCTGTGCGGCTACACTGGTAGCAACGAACCAGCTGAACGGTTAGGATCAGTCGTCCAAATTACCCTCCCCCTCCAGTGACTGTGTTGGGTGCACCTCAGCGGCCTCTCCCCTCCCCCAAGGAAGTTGCCTTACAGAGGAGGTAGTTTGTAAGTTACAACGCTTGGGGATCAGAGTGAGTAGGATCGAAAAGCCCCTCTTCCCACCTCCTGCATCGCTTATTTTTTCTCCCTATTCTTTTATGGCTGATGTTCATATGAGTCATTTCCCCCATTCTGGAAGGAGCCAAGGCCATCACAGCTGCTGCCTGGAGGTTCCCGTCATAGGTGGTTTTTTTTTTTGGCTGCTTCTCATTTTCCCAACCCTTTCCTTTTCCCAGGGAAGCCGTGTACCTTTGGTAACAGCTGCTATGAAACAGGATTCATCTGGCAGGTTCCTGACCATCTGCAATGCCCCAGAGAGGAAAGAGACAAGGTTAGCGCGGGGGTAGGTTGCAGCGTGAGTCAGCTGCTCATTCTTCAGCGCGGCTGCGGCAGGCTGGGACGAGGCGAGGTGAGAATTGCTGGGGTAGTGCTCAGTCGCCATGCAGGAGCGATTGTAGAATATCCAGCTCTTAGATATCTACCACTGACAAGTGCTCTCAAAGCACAATCCCCCTCATTGGCCCCATATGACAGCTGGGGGAAATGGGGCAGGCAGAGGGAAAGTGACATGCCCAAGGTCACCCAGCTGAGCAGTGGCAGAGCTGGGGTTAGAACACAGTTCTCCAAAGTCCCAGGCCAGTGCACTCCCCACCAGGTCTCACAAGGTGGGATGGGCACATAATGGTGAGTCATTCGGTGCAACGTTCACCCCCAGCTAAAAGGAGCAGAAGACTCAGGTTTGGGGATGGGTGACCCCAGTTGATTCCCCCCTAGCTCGTTCCTGGCCTGCCAGCCCATCTCCTGTCCTCCCCCTTCACCAACCCCAGGGATCTTTTATGAGCGAGTCTGGCACCCAGCGGGGTCTGCCGGGCTAGGGGAGGCGATGGTGTGGCTGGCGGAGGGGCAGCTTCTCCCGCACGGAAGCCACTTACCAGGTCACTGATGATAATCTGAATCCCGGTCGGTCCCTGCTTGGAAAGCTGCTGGATCTGGTTGGCCGGGAGGCTGAGCAGTTCGGCCAGTTTATTGGTCAGTTCCGCAGCCGTGAGCTCTTCCAGGTAGACCTCCTGGTACGTGGCTTCCCAAGAAACCCCCCAGAAAAGGCCGATGAGTCAGCGCCGGGATGTCCCTCCCTCCCCACTCTGTGGGGCGACGAAACAACCTCCAGGGCCCCTGGCACTGCAGTGGAGACCAACACCCTCCCCCCCAACCCAGCTCCAGCCCCTCCTGAGCCAGGTGGCTGGCCTGGGGCAGCTTTGCACGGCTGGGTGCACAGAAATGCAGAGCTGGAGCCTGGGGCAGGCTCTTGTGCCTCCAGGACACGCTGTGCCCAGAGTCCTGGCCACAGGAGACCTGGCCTGGATCCCTGGACCTGGCTGCCCATTGCCGTGGAAGCGTTCCTAGCGAAGAGGAGCCGCTGGTTTTACCTGGGTGAGAGTCCTCGGGGCTCTCTCTGCCGGTGGCTTGGGGCTCCCTGGATACATAGAGGGTGAGCCGAGGGCGGACGCACCTGCCGGGGAGGAGAGCGTGTGAACTGGAGTATCGGCGTGGGGCTCCGAGTGTTGATAAGCAGCAGGGCTGCAAGAGATGTGCTCCCCCAACGTGTACTGCACTAAGCCCAAGGGGCCACAGAAGCGACCGAATGAGGCCTGCATGGGCACATATACGCACCTTTTACAAGTGGGGAAACCGAGGCACAAGGCGTGTGATGCAGTGGCAGCTGCCTACGGAGTGTAGTGGACCTGTGGCCTAACGTGCATCAAACAGCGCCCCTCTCTTCTCCTCCTGTAGGAATTCAGGGACAGCCCTGTCCAGGCCACCCCTGCGGCTCGGAGTGAGCCGTCCAGATTTGTGTTGCTGGGCCCAGGGGCGGGAGGGGGGCCTGCCAACGGGAGAGTGACGTCTTCGCCTCCTGCTAGGCATTGTGGGTGCACCGGTGGGACGTGGCGCTGCATGAACCGAACTAACAGGGTCCATGCTGGGCTGTTGGGGGCTGGGTGGGGTAGTGGGAACGTTGCCTAGGTCAGTGTTTTCAAACTTTCTGGCAACCCAGTTGAAGAAAATAGTTGATGGCCACGACCCAGTGGAGCTGGGGTGAGGAGTTTGGGGGTGGGAGCTGGGAGGAGGAAGAAGGTTGGGACTGCGGGGCTGAGGGGCACAGGGTATGGAAAGGGCTACAGCACAAGATTGAGGGGCGGGGGGTCAGGGCTCCAGGCTGGGGGTTCAGGCTCTTGAGCCTGGACCGCAGGAGGGGAGCTCTGGGCTTTGGGGGGCTCAGGGCAGGGGATTGGGGTGCGGAGTTACCTCCGGCAGCTCCCGGGCAGTGGTGCAGCAGGGGGGTCTAAGGCAGCTTCCTGCCTCTCCCAATGCCGCAGACCAGGCTGCGCCCCAAAAGCAGCCGGCAGCAGGTCTGACGCCAAGGTGCTGGTGCCCAAGCAGCTCCATGCGGCTCTCACCCACAGGCATGCTCCCCAGCTCCCATTGGCCAGTTCCTGTCCAATGGATGTGTGGAGCTGGTGATTGGGGCGGAGCCAGTGTGTAGAGCCCCCCGGCTCCGCCATCTAGGAGCTGGACCGGCTGTTGGGCTTCCCGCGGTGTCAGAGCCACCGGGGACTCGCCCAGCGGTTTTCAAAGAGCAGGCCAGGCCCCGCAGGTTGAAGAGGGCTGGCCTAGCAGAGGGAGGGGGGTGGGCCGGGATCACGCCCCTCGGAGCAGCCAGGGCCCGGGGATGAACCGAGGGGTTGCGGCGCCGGCTGAGCCCGTCCCAAGAGCAGGCGGAAGGATGGTAACTGGGGAGCTTAGCGCCGCTCCGATTAGCTCGCCCAGACCAGGCTCCGTGGGCCCGAAGGAAGGCTCCTGCCCGGGTTGGGAGGGGGGCTGGGTGTGACTCTTCGTGGCGCTCCCACGCCCCGTGTCCTGAGCTCAGCGGCACCCAACCAGGTCACCACCGGGTCCCTGTGCAGGGATCCCATCGCTCCCTGGCTGCCAACACTTGGCCCCCATCTCGCTCGTCTCCCCTGCAAGCCAGGCTGTCGAGACCCCGGCATCCTGCCCCCCAGGAGGGCAGAGGATCTTGCCCCAGGCGCCAGCGACGGACAGAGGAGACAGGGACCCTCCCTCTAAGCTGTTGCTGGAGGAGGCAGAGCTGTGACTTGGTGCAGCAAAGGGAGCATTTGCATTGTAAAGCTGGTGGGGCTTTTCCTTCTGTTTGTACAGCACCTAGCGCAGTGGAACCCGGGGCTGCCAGGAGCTACTGCAATCAGTGGGCTCCGTGTCGGCCTGAAAACTGCAGGAGAGGACCCCATGTTCTCCCCCCACTTGCCCGCCCTGGCTGCAGGGCTCCCATTCCCACCTGGCTTTCAGCGCATTGGAGAGCCGGATTCCATCTGCGGCGCCACAGATCTGGATGAGGTCGCTGCGGGACAGCCTCAGCAGGTCGGCTCCTGGAGAGAGAGGTGGCTGGTGTGACCATCCCAGGATGCAGCCGCTCCCTGTGGGGCCCTGCTCCGGGAAGGGAAGCATCCCCGGTGTGGGACTGAGCCAGGCCCGGCTCCTGTCTGTCTCTCACCAGCCCGGCTCCCCGCGGAGGAGCGTTAGGGTCAGCAGGGGATGGAGGCAGCCGCCTCCGCGCCAGACCAGCACATCCAGCAGCATGGACCGGCGGAGAGCCGGCGGCTCCACCCCCTGGATCAGCGGGGGTCGTCGGACGAGTCCGGAGCTCAGCTGGTAGAGCCGGTACCAGTCACCTGGGCTATGTCCCTTTGTAAGTCAAAACTCCTGTTCTGCCCCGACTGGGGCAGGGCTCATGCTTGCAGGTCCCCTCCCCGCCCCCCCACCAGCCTCTCCATCGCCCAAGCCACTAGCCAGACATCTCAGCCCGGCTCCAGCGCCTAGGAGGGGAATTGCTTTGTGAGCGCGGCCAGAGACAGGCCAGCGCTGGCGAGCCTGGCCCACAGCCCAGCACCCCCGCTACCGCTCCCCAGCCCTGCGCCCCGGAGTCCTTGGCCCGGGTGGTGAAGCAGCCTCACCTGTGAAATTAGCCAGCATCCTGCTGTAGCTGGAGAAACGGTTCCTGTGCAGCCACTGCTGGGTCTCCAGGATGGAGGCACAAGGACTGAGCACCTGGGGCAGAGGGAGGGGCGGAGAGGGAAGTCAGGGGCTGGCAGGACAGATGGGCTGGAGACACCAGTCATGAGTTTGCAAGGACTCAGCAGGCCTCAGTCCAGGGCTCCTCCGGGGACCGTCAGGCTGCCTGCTCGGAGCCCACCACCAGCACAGCTACTGCGTGGGCAGCCAAGGGACGCTGGTACCCACCAGGAACCCGAATGCCTGCAGGCTCTGCTCCTCCTGGGCCCAGATCCCCAGGCCTGGCCCGGCACTAAATGCAGCCGTGTCCCAGCCTGGCGTGGGATCTAACCGCTGCAGCTCGCCCGTCCTGCTGCAGAGCTGGGCCGGGCAATCTCTGGCCAGCCCCTGGCCCAGCCAGGAACAAGGCAGGGTCAACCCTGGGTTCCTGACCCTGGTGCCCCCCGGCTGGCCGGAGCATGGGTACCTCCCCGGCCTCTTCCTGCTGCAGGGTTTGCCGTGTGACGGGTCCGACCACACTCCCCGCAGCCTCCTCCGCGCCAGCCCAGCAAATCCAGCAGGGCAGTTAGAGCAGGAGCCGGGGAGTTGGACTCCTGGCTTCGGGGCCAAGCTCTACCCTGGCCTTGCTGCGGGGCGTCTGCTCCCGGCACTCAATCTCTCTGCCCCCTTAGTGCAAGAACACCCACCCCGCAGCACCCGGAGATGCACCCCCGGGCCGTGCCACGGTCCCCTCCTGCCACCCGAGGGCAGCCGGGCATGGCACCGGGTGGGGGTGGCACAGGGAGGTGCTGGGCAGGCTCCTACCTCCGCCGTGCTCTCGGCCAGGCTGTCGGAGGCGCAGCTGGGCGAGGCACAAGCCCTGCCGTGGAGAAGGGACAAGATTAGCCTGAGGCAGGGCGGGCAGGGGGGCTACAGGGGTTGATCAGAGCAGGGGGTCTCTCCAGCTCACCTTTCGGGGGTCAGCAGTTTGAAGGCGTGAGGAGAGGGGAGCCCGGGGGTGGCTGGGGGGCTGTGGGGGTTGCTGGAGGCTTCTGGCCAGGGGGCACACTGGAAACGGGGCAGAGGGTTAGGCGGAGGCTAGTTTCCACTTCTCTAGTTGTTTCCCCCCCCCCCACCACCACCACCTTAATGCAGCCACCTCTGGGGAGGAGGGTGGGACCCAGCCACTGCCCCTCCCACTCCCACCCCACACACGGGGTTGGATGTTCATGCCCATCCCAGCCAGGGACAAAGTCCCTGGTTCTCATGCCAGCTGTGCTCCCCTGGGAGTGCCACGCCCCACAGCTGGGCTGCTGGGGCATCCAAGGTGCAGCTCGAACACCGGCAGCCTGGCGGTGTGGGGTGGCCCCACCCCGGGCCCACCTCTGTCAGCACCGTGCTGTCGTAGGACGGCTGGTACTTCTCTCGCTCCTGGGGCGACTGCTTCTCGATTTTCTCACGGTCAGTTTTTTGCTTCCTGTCTGCTCCTTTAGGCTGAAAGAAGAAAAAAATCACCCCCCACTGAGTCCAGCCGGCCCCCCAGAGAGGGATCCTCCCCCAGGCCGTGCGGACAGGAGGCTGCCTGACAAAGTCCCAGCAACAGATCCGTCAGGATGGAGCGCAGTCCCATTTTCCCCATTTTCCCGGTGGGGAAACTGAGGCACAGGAGTGGCAGGTCAGAACAGGGCCTAGAACCTCTACACCAGTGTCTTAACCACTAGACCACACTGCCTCCCGTACAGTAGTGCTGAGAAAATATAAATAACTGAACGCGGGCCCCTGGCTCCCCTTCGGCCTCTGTTCGCCTGTGGGAGCCCCCTCCCCCACCGGACACTCTGTGCTGCCTGCCAAGCTGAGGGTGGGAGGCAGAGGGACCCTGAAGCCAAGACCCGGGGTAGCACAGGAGAGCTGAGCTTCCGCCCCCGGGCTGCTCCCCGCCCGCAGGGCAAGAGCTGGAGCAGCAGCCCGAGGGCCGGTGATGGAGAGGAGGGAGCGGTGCCTAGTGGCTAGAGCAGGGGACCGTGGCGCAGGACTCTTGGGTTCCCTGCCTGACAGCGAGGCTGGGGAGGGCGCCTCCGGCTCCTGGCGTCCGCGCCCCCGACGGGATCCGGGGGGCCAGGCCCTGGCATTGGAGGAGCGTTACCGCGCCTGCCTGCTTCGATGCTGCGTCTCCCCTGCCTCCCCCCAGCCCAGGCAGGAAGGCAAAGCGGGGGCAAGGGGAGGGCGCCGGCACCTTGAAGACTTTGACGAGGCAGCTGGCCGAGTGCAGGTGCTCCGCGGGCTCGCCGGCCTTGTAGGTGTCGATCTGGATGCGGAAGGGGACGCCTTTCTCCCCCCCGTTCTTGCGCAGCGTGAACTCGGTGCTGATGCAGTGAACCTGCCGGGAGTGGGAGAGAGGGTGAGGGGGGGCTCCCCAGCTCCGCCTCTCCACCCACCCTGCCCCCTGGCCCAGGGCCCCGCCCCCCGCACAGACCTGCACGAAGATGGACGTCCTCTTGCTGGGGTCCCAGAGGAACTCCACTGTGTTCAGCAGGGTGGGGTGGATGCGCGGCTCCAGCACCCCGACGGACAGGGGCACGTCTGCAGGCGGGGCACAGAGGCATCAGGTAGGGGCCAGGGCCATGCATCCGGGGGGGGGGGCAGCAGGTGCCCAGACACCAGGGGGATGGGCCCAGCAGAGGAGAAGGAGCTGAGTGGTCCAGGGGCAGGAGTCTCTGCCCAGCCCCACAGGCATCCTGCTGGCTGCCTCGCCCGTGCACCCAGGTCACAGAGCCCTCGGCCCCCCCAGTGAATTCAGCTTCCCAGCTCCAGTGGGAACATGAGGCCTCCCACGGCCCTGCAGCGAGAGGGTGGCAGAGCTGTGCTGTGCCCCCCGCCTGCTCTGACCACTGGACCGTGCTTCCTCCCAAGGGTGAGAATAGGACCCACATCCAGGCTCCCAGCCCTGTGCGCATCCTCGGCTTCTTCCCTCTCCACGGCCTTGGGGGGGCAGCCGGAGCTGGCCCAGGCCCAGCACGGGGGAGCCTGGGGTTCCCCTAAAACTCTCCGCTCATTGCCAGGCCTGGGATCCCATTTGTGGGGTGCCACGTGCCCCGCGGTGGAGGTAGGAGGGCACAGCCTGGCTTAGCACCGAGGTCCAGCTCGGGTTCCTTTTGCCCCGCGAGTCCCTTCTGGGCAGGGCCTCGCGTCCGGTTCCGATTCCTCTCTGCTCCAGGCCCCGGGGGGCTGTGACCCCGGGAGCACCGGCCCCACCCCCCACTTGGCCGTGCTACTCTTGGGTTCCTTGCCCACGGGGCTGGGACTCTCCCTGCGGCCGGGCTGGGAGGGGCGCTGCGCCCCGAGTGTGTGATGGATCTTAGGGGTGTGGCCCTGGTACCCACCCCGCCCTCCTCACGCCCTGTCTCTTGGGTGCAGCGGGCCACCCCCGGGCTCACCAATGTCCAGGATGCGGTCGCCTGGGCGGTTCCACCTCCATCCCTCCAGCTGCTGGTGCTCCGTGTACTGCAGCCGCCGGTCATGGAACACCACCCTGGCCACGCTCTGCAGGAGAGAAGGGCACCGGGCGCGGTCTCAGGCCAGGGCTGCCCACACAGCCCCTGAGCTGGGGCTCCCCCGTTCTCCGCCCTCCCCTCACCTTCAGCAGCTTCCGGCCCTCGGCCACGTCGCCCAGCTTGGGACTGCACAGCATCCGGATCTCATAGGACTGGCCTGGAAGAGAGCGGGCGTGACCGCGGGGGCTGGCGCGGCCGGGCCGTGGGCAGAGTTCTCGGTGCCCTGCCGTGGGCAGCCCCTCGCCGGCTGGATCTGGGAGATCGCAACGTGGGCAGGGACCCGGGCGCTGCACGGAGCCCTCCTCTCCCCCCCCTCCCCCCCCCGCTCACCTTGGTTCAGGTAGGTGAGCGTCTCCTCGTGCTGCTTGGTGGCGGGCGAGGTGGGGGTGCAGAGCACGGCCTGGAAGGCTGGGCCGGGCAGCTCGCCCGACGTCGAGATGTTCTGCTCCTCCTGCTTCAGGAAGGGCGGCCCCAGGGACTCCCTGCCGCAGAGCAGAGCAGAGCACGGGACGGTGGGGGCAGCTTGCCCTGCGGGAAGGGGGTGACCCCTTCCCATCGCCCAACCCTGCACCGACGGGAGTGGAGTTTTCCTGCCCCCCTTCCCGCGCTGAGCACAGGCTGGGAGCCAGGATGCTCCTCCCAGCTCCGCCCACCTGGGTACAGAACGCCTGGGCCTCAGTTTCCCCTCAGCAGCATGATCCTGGGCCCACGTGCTAATGCTTCGCCCTGGAGGGAGCGGGGCGCTGGGGATTCTTTGGGGTTAGGAGGCCGGGGCAGGACTAGTTGGGCCCAACGGCAGGGAAGCAGCCCCGCCCCCGGAATGGTCTCTTGGGATGTCCAGCTGGGACAGCCAAGGAGGAATCCTGCCTGGGCGCAGAGGCGGGGGCTGGGGGCCAGTGCTTGGAAACGCTGGGCAGGTGCCAGCATTAAGCCCGGGGGCAGTTTCCTCCCAGCCAGGGGCTAAACAGAGGGTGGAGGTTGATTGGGGGTGGGGGCGGCCAGCCTGGCCTTTTAGCCCTGGGTTCGATCCCCGCTGGAAGCCTGCTGTTGGAATCTGAGGCCTCCCCACCCCAGGGCCCGGGGAACCCGAGGCCTCCCCACCCCAGGGCCTGCCGGACGCGGGGTCCCAGCCAGTCAGGCCGGTTGTCTCCCCTCAGGGCGCGTGTGGACCGTGTGAGGCAGCCCAGCACCGCCGGACCCGGCCAGCAAGCAACTCTAAGGTTTGATGGGAGGAGCGGAGACACCCCACCCGAGTGGCCTTCCCCCGGCCCGGGCGTGGAGCCTGCCCACTGCTTCGCCTGGGTCTCTTCCAAGCACCTCGCACCTGCAGAGAGCACGGACACGGGACTGCTCCCCGCCCTCGCTCACTTGCATTTCCGCAGCCCCCAGGCCAGCCCCCACCTCTCCTGTGCGCCCGTTTCGCACCCCCCCCCCCGCCCCATCAGCCTGCACAGCCGCTGCCGTCACAGGCCAGGAGCGCCAGCAAAACTCAAGCTCCCCCTTTGGCGGGGGGAAACTGAGGCACGGAGGCAGTGCGGGGGGAGGGGAGCGAAGAGGCCGCTTACCTGAGCAGGCTGCCGCCGGAGCAGGGGTACATCTCCCCGGGCCCGGGCCAGTAGTGCTCAGGCTGGCTGTGCCAAAACAGCATGGTGCGGGCGCGCGGCTGGATGGAGAGGGGCCCAGGTCTGAGCGCGGGGCGCTCCGGGGCAGCTGCTGTCCAGAGAGACGGCGCCTGCTCCTGGCACCTGCCTTTATGCCCTGGGCTCGCCGGGAGGGGAGGTGCGGGGGGGACGCGCTGAAGGGTTGGCCGGGGTCCAGCTGGCTCTGTGCAGGTGGACACACCCCGGAGGGGCGGGAGCAGGGGAGCAGCGTTAGGAGGCAGCAAGGCCCGGGTGGGGCGTGGCAAGAACCCACGTAGGAAAGCGCAGCCGTGTCCAGCCATCCCTGGGGTTCTCCTTGCAGCCGCTTTGTGCCCTCCCCCCCATGCCTGCTTTGGAGGTGCAGGGAACAGGCGATCCCACGGCCAAGCCGCTAGCAGGGACAGGTGTCTCTAGCGGGGGGATTTGCCCCCCACAGGCTGTGCGGGGGCACTAGAGCCTCGGACACGCCATCGGCCCCCGGGCCTTGTGCCTGCCGGATGCTGCGGTTTGTAGCCCGTTCCCCCCTGGCCCTGGGTCATCAGGCAGCACATGCCTGGCAAAGCTGGGACGCAGACTGGCTCGCATGGGAACGGCCGGGTTCCCACCTGCTCCCTGCCTAAACGGCTTTTCCTTGGGCTGTCTCCTCTCCGAGGCGCAGAGTCAGGACCGAACTTGACCTGGACCGGCCTGCGTCTGAAACCGACCGGGTGGAGTGGGGACGCCAGGCAGCGGCCCATGGGTCGGGGCAGGAGCAGCGACACCGACCCGAAACCTACGCGCGTTGCTGCCCGGGGCGGGTGTCTAGGCAGGCTGGGGCGGTCCAGCCTGGGGAGCGCTGGTGCCGACTGAGATCGGGGGGCAGAGGCGAAAGGGAGCGGGGGCTCCTTGGTGCGCAGCCAAAGCCGGCAGGGAGCTCTTGAAAGAGCCGGGCAGGGCGCCGCTGTGCTAGGACCGGACCCGTAAGCGATGTTCGGCGCCTTTCCCCAGTGTCGGGGCGCGGGGGGTCCCGGAGCGCTGCTGCTCCTACCATCCCGGGGGGCGGACGCAGGAATCGGAGGTTATTTGACTCGGTCCTTGGCACTGGGGTGAGCTGCTGGGAGCCTCGGGCCAGACCTGGGAATCGCGGGGGGAAGGTTCTCGGCCCGGGCTCTCCAGGGGGACCCGAGGGGATCCTTGTGGGCACCGTCTAGCGGGGCCGCGTTCTGGGCTGCCGCGGGGCTTTTACCACCGCCCCCCCCCCCAAAGCCGCCGGCTTTCAGCTCCGTGTGCGCTCCGGGGGCCCAGTTCCCAGCGCCACCAGCCCCCGGGGCCTCGTCTCTTCCCACCCTGGGCAGGTGTCGCTGCGCCCGCAGCCGTGGGCCTGGCCTGGCTGGAGCTGTCGGGGGTTACATGGCAAAGTGGGGGGGAGGGGTTGAATGAGAGCCCAGGGTTGCCCCAGGGAGGGGGCTGGGAAGAGCCACTGCCCCCCCCGCCCCCCCGCAGCTGGGGGTGGGGCAGGGCCGGTTTACAGCAAACACTTTGCAGGGGTTTGTTGTGAAAACAGGCGGAGCCCGGGCTACCCCCCCCCCTCCCCGCCCCGTTACGTGGCTGAGCTGGGGCAATGCCTGTCTCCCCCGGGGGCTGGGAGATGTGGCTGGCCCAGGGGCTGGGGCCGGGGAGGGGGGAGGGGGAGCAGGGGCAGGAGTGTGGGGGGAGCACCAGGCTAACGCCAAGCGGCGGTGGCTGCCTGCGGGAGCCTGGCGAGGGGAACGGGCGGGGCTGAGTTCCCCCTTGCGTCCGGCCCTGCACCCCCAGCCCCGGGACAGTCTGCGGCCCTTTCGGCCCCTGCTGATGGTGAGAGCGGCCCTGTCCGCCTGCCCCCCGCCACCCTGCCCCACAAGTCTCCGATATGGGGGGATCCCAGAGCCAGGGAAACCAAATCTGGGGGCCCCTGTGCCAAGGTTTTCGGGGCCCCCCTTGGCACCGGCCAATGAGCCAGAGACCACTGATGAGCCCCCGGCCCCCTCCATCGGATGCTTCGTCTTCGTCCTTTTCGTCCCAGGGATCCGTTCCAGCCAGCTGGGCGTGAGCTGGCTCCGGCGAGGCCCCGGCCCTGTTAACCCCCCCCCCCTCCCCCGGCCCGCGCGGTGTTCATGCACAAACCCGGGGGCGTGTTGCCGGTTGGCTGGGGGCAAGCCGCCTGCTCCCCGCCTCTCCCCGCGCCCGTGTTTACACGACACAGCCCCCGCGGTAACACGCTGTCCCAGAAACCCGCAGAGACGCGCCTGTTTGGTGTCAAAATAGACGGCGCTCGCTGAAGGGGGGGGGGGACAAAATCAGGAGGGTGCAGCTGGGGTGCGCTCTCTGGGGGGGCCAGAGGGACTTCGGGGGGCTGGAATCCATTGGGCTGATCCGGTAGAGCAGAGGGCTGGGGGGGGGTACCTGGCTAATTGGCCCCATGCTGGTCCACTGCAGAGCGGCGGGGTGGGGGGCTGGAGGGGGCAGCGCCTCCCATTGCAGTGACCCACCGGCCCTACCTGCTACTGTGGGGAGTCCTGTCTCCCCGGGAACCAGCTCCCCCGATGCCCAGGGCACTGAGGGGAGACGAAGCCCTGCACCGGGGCAGCTCGTGATCCAAGTTGGTGCAGGACAGCCCGGGCTGCGGCTCTCCTCTCTGAGACACGGCAGTGCAGGGCCCCTGACACAGCCACACATGGAGCAGAGGGGGGCTCAGTACAACTCCGTCCGCCCCCCACGTTTCCAGGGGGCGGGGCTCAAGTAGCCCGGGCCCCGGACAGGGCCGACTCGGGGGAGAGGGCCTGCGCTCGGCTGTGCGCCAGCTGGAGGGCTCAGACCAGCCAGCGGCCCCCCAAGCAGAGAGGAGACCCCTCAGCCAGCTCCCCGGAGGGCAGGGCGCGGAGCCGTAACAAGGGTGGGGCAAGTGGGGCCCTCGGCCCCGGGGCAGCACTTTTAGGGGCGCAAAATTAGAAGTTAGAAAGTTGAACTATTCGGTCATTTCTATCCGAACCGTCTAGTCGCCATCTCGGCACAAGCGCCGCGAACACAATTAAGACCAACAATTACGAATGTATCATTGGGGGGGCGGGGGGGGCCCAGTTCAGTGGCTTGCCCCGGGTGCAGAACCCTTCGTTTCAGCTCCGGCAGGGCTGGCGGGTCGCAGGCTGTGAGCAGGGCCTGGGCAGGGGGGTCCCACTGGAGGTGGCCTGGAGGGCAGGGCGGTTGCAGGGGGGCAGTGGGTGGTGGATTTCCGCCGCCCACGCTGTGTGTCCCTCGATCACGGGGTGGCGCGGGGCTCGGTGGCTCTGAGACCCCCCCCCGGGTCCCAGGTCTCAGCCCATGGGGGGACGGGGGGTTCTCCACCCTGCTAAGGATCCCCCTGCGGGGGGTGGGGCTTGTCTTGGTGCCCCGGCTCCTTTTCACAATCGGGGCTGACGACAGGCTTGCCAGGGATTGGAGCCCAGAATCCTGGGGGTGGGAGCCCAGAATCCTGGGGGTCAGGCCCCCTCGCTGCCCCCCCCCCGTGGCAGCAACCAGGAGGGAGTTGCCAGTGCTCCCCATAGCCCACCCCACCCCTGCCCAGACCATTGGCTCCTTCTCCTCCAGCATGGGGGGGGGGTGTCTTCAGCTCTCTCCCCCACAGCTCTAGCCCTCCTGCCCTGCTCCCTTCCCCCCACTTCTCCTTTGCCAACCACAGGCCAGGTCCCCCCTCTCCCGTCCCCTGCAGAGTTGGTTCTGCCCACTTCAAACATGGGTGGGGGCATCTCCCTTCCCCCACAGCCCCACCTCTAAGCCTCCCTGCCCCTAGCTAGGGGTTGGGCCCAGAAGGGCAGCAGATCTCACTCCTCCCCCCCCCCCCCCCCGCAATGTTTGCTGTACACAAGCCCTGTTTCCAGTAAACACGAGCCCTAGCCATGATCTGGGGGGAGGGTTCTGGGTTCCCTGCATCCTTCAGGGGAGGCCTGCACAGCTGGAAGCCCCCCCCCCCCCAGGAAGGGAGAGAATGCAGCTGAGGCCGGCGCACTTGTCTCCCCCAAAGCAGCCAGACTGACAGTCCCCTGCCCCACAAGCAGGGAGTAGCCATAGAGGTGAGCCAGGCAGGGGCCGGGTGTGCATGGGGGGCAGCCTGGAGCCAGGCAGGGGCTGGGTGTGCGTGGGGGGCAGCCTGGAGCCAGTCAGGGGCTGGGTGTGCGTGGGGGGCAGCCTGGAGCCAGGCAGGGTGTGTGTGTGCGTGGGGGGCAGCCTGGAGCCAGGCAGGGTGTGTGTGTGCGTGGGGGGCAGCCTGGAGCCAGGCAGGGGCTGGGTGTGCGTGGGGGGCAGCCTGGAGCCAGGCAGGGTGTGTGTGTGCGTGGGGGGCAGCCTGGAGCCAGGCAGGGGCTGGGTGTGCGTGGGGGGCAGCCTGGAGCCAGGCAGGGTGTGTGTGTGCGTGGGGGGCAGTCTGGAGCCAGGCAGGGGCTGGGTGTGCGTGGGGGGCAGCCTGGAGCCAGGCAGGGGCTGGGTGTGCGTGGGGGGCAGCCTGGAGCCAGGCAGGGTGTGTGTGTGCGTGGGGGGCAGCCTGGAGCCAGGCAGGGTGTGTGTGCGTGGGGGGCAGCCTGGAGCCAGGCAGGGGCTGGGTGTGCGTGGGGGGCAGCCTGGAGCCAGGCAGGGGCTGGGTGTGCGTGGGGGGCAGCCTGGAGCCAGTCAGGGTGTGTGTGTGCGTGGGGGGCAGCCTGGAGCCAGGCAGGGTGTGTGTGCGCGTGGGGGGCAGCCTGGAGCCAGGCAGGGTGTGTGTGTGCGTGGGGGGCAGCCTGGAGCCAGGCAGGGTGTGTGTGTGCGTGGGGGGCAGCCTGGAGCCAGGCAGGGTGTGTGTGTGCGTGGGGGGCAGCCTGGAGCCAGGCAGGGTGTGTGTGCGTGGGGGGCAGCCCCGAGCCAAGCTGGAGACTCCATAAGAGCCTGGAGCCCCAAGGCTGATTTCGGGGTGTTCCCTGCAGGAGAGGACGCTGGGGCTGCTCTGGATGCACAAGGGGCTTCAGCTGCAAACAGGCCCAGCGGTTCCCTCTGGCTCCCAGGCTGTGCTGGATTATGTGGCTCCATGGAGGCTCCCCACGCTCCCCAGCTGTGTCAGCCCAGCGGGACTGGACTCTGGGCTCAGCTGGGTCTCTGGGCCCCCTGGACTGCCCCACCGAGGGGCTACTCTTGTGGCTGTGACCCCTGGGGCTGCAGAGTGCCCACCCCGCTCTCTCTGGCCTGCTGGGAGGGGGCATCAAGCCAGCACCTCTCTGGCTTCAGATGGCTAAGCTGTGCCCGCCAGGCCCCGGCCAGCCCCACACCGGCAGCGCCTGGGAGCCCCGTTCGCCCTCCCAAGGAAGGGAGGGGATTCTACATGAGGAATGCTGGGCCTGCTGCCCCTGGAGGGCTCTGTGGGTGACTGGAGAGCTGGCAGGGGTACCGTAACTAGCAGCATGGCCGGGGAGACAGAGACCAGGGCTCTGTTCCCAGCCTGGCCTCTGACCCAGGGAGGCAAGTCTGTCCCCTGCTCTCCTGCCTATTTAGATCTCAGCCCCTGGAGCAGGGAATTGCCTTGTGGCCCCTGGAATAATGGGCCCCTGCTCTCAACCAGAGGATGGGGGGGGAGGAGGAAGAGCAAGAGGAGGAGGAGGGAGGGGATGGGGTTTTCCTGAGCCTGGTGTAGATATTCTGGGTTTGGCTGCCACCTCATTTTACACCCACACACACAGGGTCCTGATTTCCGCCAGCAGGGGGCAGCGCTGTGCGCTCCTCCCCCCCCATGCACAGGGCCCTGATTCCCGCCAGCAGGGGGCAATGCTGCTCCCCCCCCCATGCACAGGGCCCTGATTCCTGCCACCAAGGGGCAGCGCTGTCATTCTCCCCCCCCCCCATGCACAGGGCCCTGATTCCTGCCACCAGGGGGCAGCGCTGTCATTCTCCCCCCCCCCCCATGCACAGGGCCCTGATTCCTGCCACCAGGGGGCAGCACTGTTTGCTGCCAGCCGGGGCTGAGTTCAAACCGCTGGCCTGGCGGGGCTCCTCCCCGCTCCCAACTCGTCCTCCGTCTCCACAGAGCAGCTCCCCTTTTCCAAAAGCTTCCAGTGCAGACAGTCCACCAGTGCTGGATGGGCTGTGGTTTGTTATTGTAGGGTCGCTCGGGGGTGCTGCAGACGAGGGGTCCGGTTTGTTATGGTAGGGTCGCTCGCGGGTGCTGCAGACGGGGGGTCCGGTTTGTTATGGTAGGGTCGCTCGCGGGTGCTGCAGACGGGGGGTCCGGTTTGTTATGGTAGGGTCGCTCGCGAGTGCTGCAGACGGGGGTCCGATTTGTTATGGTAGGGTCGCTCGCGGGTGCTGCAGACGGGGGGTCCGGTTTGTTATGGTAGGGTCGCTCGCGGGTGCTGCAGACGGGGGGGTCCGGTTTGTTATGGTAGGGTCGCTCAGGGGTGCTGGGGTTGGGCAGCCCAGCTGTTATCCTGCAGGAGATGCTGCGAGCGGGACTCCGCCCCTTTGTCTCTGCGTGGGGGGCCGTGGCTGGAAGGAGCTGGACGTGCCCGTGTTATGACCGATGCCCATTGCACCCGGGGGGGGGGGGGTTGGGCTGCACCGCCCCCGCCCCCGGATCCCCCCCGGCCCTGCTCGGCCGCTGTCTGCGGGAGGCTGCACTGCAGTTGCCAAGCCGCGGGTATAACTCGGGCAGCGGCTCCGTGTAGCCAGGCGGGGGCCGCTTCCGCTGACACCTGCCGGGCCTGTGACGCCAGCCGGGTGCTGATGCAGCAAACGCGGCGCTGGTGACCCGCTTGCAGCCCGGCTGGGGGAGAACCCCCCCCCCCCCGGGGAGTCTGGCTCAGACGCCCCTGCTGGAGCTGGGCGCGGGGATGTCTCCTCCCCCAGGAGTTTATGGCTGGGACCGGCCCGCTGGCCT
Source organism: Pelodiscus sinensis (assembly GCF_049634645.1). Taxonomy (NCBI): domain Eukaryota; kingdom Metazoa; phylum Chordata; order Testudines; family Trionychidae; genus Pelodiscus; species Pelodiscus sinensis. Next base: position 12,029,791 of record NC_134739.1, read on the forward strand.
CCTGCGGCGGAAGGGCGCCCTCCATTGGGAGCGGGGCGGGATGCATCTGGGCCCGAGCTGGGGCAGTACACCCCCCTTGCACTGCCCCTGTCTGCAACCCACAGGCCCTGCCCCGTAGCCCCACACCCGCCGCTGGCTCACAGCAGAGCCACCAAGGAAGGGGCTGGCGGGGAGGGGCCTGCCTGCCTCCAAGCTGATGCTCCCCAGGCCAGGAGGAGCTGGGGGAGCCAGCAGGGGTGTGGCTGACAGAGCCTGGGCCTTTTAAGGGCCTGGGAAGCCGACCTGATTGCCCAGCACAGCTGCCTAAAAAAGGGTCAGTCCTGGGAAAATCTGGTTGGGTGGCAACTCTACAGCCAGCCTGTATCAGCCCCCAGCACCAGAGGAAGGGGCAAGACCCGCCTCCCCCCAGTGGACAATCATAGAACAACCTGCCCATGGGGGCATCTCTATAGGATTTACCCGGCTCGGATGGAGACCCTCGGCCTCCCCCGTCGCCAGGAAAGAAAACGCCCCTCGGCTCCAAAGCCAGATGCAGCTGCTGCCTGTGCCCATCTCTCTGCGAGGGGCCTGGGAACGGGGTCTGCCGGCCAGGCCGTGGGATGCCGGGGAGCGGCGGGAAGAGACGGACGAGCTGCGAGCGAAGCCTGAGCTCTGGTGGCTCCTCGGCTGACGCTCGCCGGCAGGGAGAGCGAGCAGAGAGCGCGCGAGAGACGAGGGACCAAATGGGTCGAACTCCGGGGGCTGTTAACCCGCTGTGACGTAGTGGGGGTACCTGGCTGGTTTCTATGCTGCTGGCTCTGGGGTAACCCCCCCTGGCTGCCGTGGGTACCACGACCCAGCAAAACAGGATGAGTCACTATGCAAAGGGACCTCTCAACCGGTATGGCCAGACACCCCCCATGGAGAGGAACAAAGGAAGGTGGATGCTGCCCTGGCTGGGGGGCAGGGCTGAAAGGGTGTTGGTTAGTTGCTGTCTGGGAGCATGGAGGAGACAGCCTAGGGAAAGGGGCTGGAGTTTAGGGGCCCAGTCTCCCCCATCTCAAGGGGGCCTGAGGCATCCTAGCCCAGCTCTGTGACCAGACTACATCTGTGCTGTGCTGTATCCTGGAGAGGCAATAAACTTCCTCTATTCCACCGGCTGGTGCAGTCTGTTTGTGCCATTTCGGGGTGCAGGAGACGGGGGACCCCCAACACGCCGTCACACCCGCTGCCTGAGCTTTTCCCTCCAAGGGAGGCTGCTGCATTTGGAGCCCAGGAGCAGAGCACGATGGAGGAGCAATGGAGCCCGACTCCAGCCAAAGCTGCCTTGCCTGGGACATGGTGGGGTCTCTCTCTTGGGCCCTGGCTTGGCCGGTTGCCCAGCTGGCGCCAGCAGCAGTTAAAGACCGTGTGACATGTTCAGGGTGGGAACATAGCCCCTCCCTCCCCCCAATATTTCCACTGCAGGAGGCCTTGCTCCGCTCTGACCCTGAATCCAGCTGCGCCTTGTCCAGTGTGTGACCAATGCAGGCAGTGGAGACATGGCAAATTCCTGGCAGCCGGGGGCGCTCGCCTCCAAGGACATGGCGGAGTCGCTTGCTCCAGGCCACATGGCTCTCCCGGAACGTTGGGCTGGAGCTCAAGCCAGAAGAATTTTCTCCCCAGTTTATCCTGGGGCTAAGGAGATTTAGAGCCCTGAAATCTACACATGGGAGGGGGGAGCTCCATTCAGTCCATTCTCCTGGGCCGGCTGCTGGAGTAGGGTGCTACTCCACATAGGGAGAGGGGAGCAGATTGGGGCCCAAGGGGTCAGATTCCCAGCACGCTGCGTGTCCCAGAGTGTCCGAATCCTGCAGCGCTCGCTGCGACCCCCCAGGACTGGCCTGTCCAAGGCTTCCAGGGCCCAGGCTGTAGAATCCCCCGCGCCCCTGAGACCAGCAGGAGCAGCTGGAGGCTGAGAATCTAACCAACGCCTGCCAGGGACGTCTCGTAAAAAGCCTCCTGTCTCGGCGATGACTGAAGCAAGACAAGGGGCTCTGGTGCATTTTAATTCCCTTGGCTTTGACGGATGGGACTAAATGGCTCGTCAGCGCCGTAAATCAGCCCTTTGCTTGGCACTGGGGGCAGTGACGCTTGTAAGACACGTCCTCCGCCCGGGGCTGCGTCAAACCAGAGAATCCGCCTCTCGTTTGGAGTGGCGGGGGGCGTGGTCCTGCCTCTTAGTCGTTCACCCCCTGAATTTCCCCCCACCTGGCAATTAGGACGTGGCCTCCATGCTCCCCTGCGCCCGTGGCCTCCCAATGGCTTCTGGAGGCAGTGGTGGGATGTATCAGCATGCCACTGGGCGATTTCGCTTGGGGAAGAACCCAGATGTGGCTTTCTCCACAAAAAAGCACCGAATTCTGCTGGGGTGTCTTCAAATAGATACCAGGCCTTGGACAGGCTGCGGATAGGGGGCGACTCCACTTTTTGATAGGGTTTCAGAGGCCTGGCTGCACTTCCAGCTGAGATCAATATAGCTCTGTCATGTGGGTGTGTGAAAAATCCGCCCCCCCTAAGCCCCGCAGCCCTGCCAGTTTAACTACCAGGGCAGCCACCGCTCAGAACAGCCCAGGGTGAGGTGGAGGTGATCGGAACTCAGGCATCAGTGAATTAGGTGCCTACTCGCCCTTGGGAGCTGGGTCTACTGCCCCTCTCTCCTGTCCCCAGTGTGGGGTGCTCGGAGCAGAGCCTTGCGGGAGAGAGAAAAGAGCTGGTATGTTCCACACACGTTACCCTTGCGTTTGTGTGGAGAACACCCCAGCCCCGTGTGGGCTGAGTAGATCCCAGCTACAGACACACACACAGACACACAATTCTCCGCCCTTCTTGTCACTGATCACAAAATGGCCCAGGTCTCTCGTCTTCAAAACCCAGGGACTGTATTTCTGCCGGGCGGGGAGGGGAGGGGGGCTCACACGATCTAACCACTCGGAGGGCCACAGGGGCTGGACACCAGCAGGCAGGGAGGGTTGCTTGTCCTGGCTCTACCACTGACTCACAACTTGCTGGAGGAGAAGGGGCAGCTCTTGTCACTGTCCTTTGGACAGAACCTTCCCCCTCGCTGCCCCTCTGCTGACCTCGGAGGGCCCAGGTGATGCCTGAAAGGGGAAGGCCAAGACAGGGCAGGAAGTTGTCCTGCAGGAGGGCAAACCTGCCAGGCACGCAGGGCTGATGCCAGGTTACTATGCCTGGTCGGGTTACTATGCTGAGACATGCTCAGAGGCTGGCGGATGAGTAGAGATGGTGGGCAGCAGAGTAGGCACAAGAATAGGCCTGGTGAAGTCATCAGGCGGATGCCACCGGCTTGAGCAAGAGAAGCCTGCGGCCGGGGAGGGTGGGGGCGGGTGGAGAGCAAAGGAGCCAGGAAAAGCCACTCTCCGGTGCTCAGCACCGCACAGGGCCCTGTGTCCTCCCTGTGCCCCCATCAGTCTCAGCCGGCAGCCCCACACGGCAGCTGAGAACCTGCCAGTGATCTCATTGTTCGCAAGGAGCCAGGCGGCATCCGTGAGCAGATGTCTGGGAGCTGGGCCTAGCCGGAGGCAGGCTGGGGGAGGGGGAGAAGAGGCCTGACTTGTGGCACATGGCACAGACAACCAGAAAGTGGGGCGCAAGGGGGGTGAAGGTTAAGGCAGCAGGGGACGGGTCTTGTTCTCGGGGACGGAAAAGAGAACCGCCTGCCCCACTGGGGGATTTTAGATCTTGCTGAAAGCAGGCAGCGAGGAAAAAAATTCCACCTTAAAAAAGGGGAGATGCTTCCACAGAACCCCTTGCCCCTCCAAATTCACTGGATATGAGGGACCCCGCTGGCCCAGGCCGGGGTGTGTGTGTGTGTGTGTGTTCCAACAATGCACAGTAGCAGCTGGCAGCAAGAGTATCTGTGGAGTGGAAGGGAGAATAGGGGGGTGAGGATAGATCTGGGGGTACCGCCCCAAAAAACACCTGATCCCACGGAAGAGACTGACACACAGCCTGGCAGAGGGGCTGGAACAATATGGGGTGGGGGGGCTGAGAGCCACGACCCAAATGGTGAACCCTGGCTATGATGGACAGACACCCCATCCATCCAGGGGGTGCGGCAGCCCCCCCCATCCAGCCAGGGGGTGCGGCAGCCCCCCCCAATCCAGCCAGGGGATGCGGCAGCCCCCCCCCCCATCCATCCAGGGGATGCGGCAGCCCCCCCCCAATCCAGCCAGGGGATGCGGCAGCCCCCCCATCCAGCCAGGACAGCCCTCCCCCTTCCTAGGTCTGCTCTGAAACTGACCAGCTGCCGACGGGGGGGCCCCCTGCAGAGCCGAGAGCCCCGGCTCCCACGGTGCGGGAAGGGGGGGGGCAGCTCCACCCCCTCGCAGGGAGCCAATGGGCGGGCGGCGGCTGCCTCTGGATTAGCATAGCCAATGAGCGAGCGAGGTTAATGAACTTCTCGTAAAGCCGAGGGGGCGGAGCCAGGCAGCCTCCTAAATCAAACTTGGGCGCAGCGTGCGGCGGCGGCTCAGAGCGCGGGGATCGGGCGCCCAGCGCGGAGCGGCCGGGCCGGGCCAGGGGCAGAGCCGGGGGCGGCTGCAGAGGACAAGCCCGGCGCGGGGGCGGGGTTTTCTGCGCTCGGCTCGGGGGGGTTGTTGCATTAAAGCGGCGACCGAGAAGTTTTCTCTCCAAGTGGGAGCAGGGGGGGAGCCGGGGCCGCGCCCCCCCTTCGGGCGGGGGGGGGTTTATTCTCCCAAGCCAGCAAGGGGGGGGGGGTCTGTCTCCCTCCCCCTCGTGCCCCAGTGGCGCCCGCACCATGACGGAGCTGACGGAGAAGGAGAACGACCCCCAGGGCGCAGATGCCCAGCGGTGCCCGGGCACCTTCGCCAGCCCGCAGGAGACCAAGGTAACGCGGAGCCCGGACGCCTGCCTCTGCCCCCCACCCGCCTGGAGAGACGTTGACTTGCAGCCCCCCCTTTACTCCTCTGCCCCCCTTCCTCTTCCCCCCCCCCCCCCGACGCGCGTCCTGCGCGGTGCCAATGGGCCCTTTTCCAGCCGGGGGGCGCACGCCTGCCCCGCTCGGAGCGCCGCCTGCCCCGGGGCACTTTGGCTTGTCAGCGGCCGCGGGGAGGGACGAGCGGCCCCTTTGGGGGGCTGGCGGGGGCTCTCGCTGAGCGCCCCCTTGGCACTAGCTTGATCCTCCTGCGGGGCGACCCAGGAGGCTGCCCTGACAGAGACCTGCCCCCTCTTGCTGCACCAGATGATGCTTAAACTCCTCAATGGGTGGGGATGGGGAGAGGGATTGTTTTGCTTGTATTCTTCTCCCCCCCCCCCCAAAAAAAAAACAAAAAACCTGCCAGCGCCTGGAGCTTGGCATCTGGCTTCGCTCCTGGCCTCAGCCAAATGGGGTTTCCAAGAGAACAGCTGGGACGCCTCTGCTTCCCCCTGCATAACCGGGGATGGGGCACTCCAGGGGTGGGGTGTCTTGTGGCCGGGCAGGGTGGGGAGGGTGCCGGGGTCTGGCAAGAGGCAGGGTAGCGCTGCGGCAAGGGGATCTCTTCTCCCCCAAGCTTCATGGGAGGCCTCTTTGGCATCACCTTGGCGTTGCAGCAGCCGGAGCGGAGAGGGGAGAGCCCCTGGGGATGTTGGGGGGCAGAGGACGAGGAGTTCAGTGGGAGATTTACACGTGGGGATTTGGAAGGGGAGGGGTCACTGCTTCAGGCTTCATTCAAAACACTTCGAGCAAACCCAGCAGACAGGGACCGACCTGGTGCAGAAACCAGGCCTCTTACCCCCCCCCCATCCTGTCTGGACTCCCCCAGTTTGACGTACTAGAACTGCGGGGAGCCCATGCAGTTCCGGGGCGTAAGGCAGGAGCGGAGTCCTGGTAGGTTGCTGGGCTGGAAGGAAAAGGGGGAGCAGATTTTACAGGGGCTCGTGGCGGGGGGGCTCAGTGCCGCCGTGACACAAGCAGAGGGTCGGAAAGGAGGGACGTTCGGGGTGCGATTTGCTGCCTTTGCTCTCGCCCTGGCGTAGGACGGCTTGGTGGGTGCCTGTGGAGTGATGCTGGTTGGATGCCAGTGTAAACGCAAGTGGATTCAGGCCTGGCTTCCTTTTCGCGAGAGGTGCTGTCCGTGGCTCGGGTGTGTCTGGCTGGTGCCCGTCGCTACCCCGCTCTGGCATGTGGCTGGAGTAAAATGGATCCTGTGTGTTTGTGACTCGTTTAGGGGCTGGGCATACAGCCTGCAGGCCATGTGTTTTTTGTGGGGCTGGGCCCACAACCTGGAGGCTGAGGGTTTGGGGGGGCTGGGCCCATACCCTGGAAGTGTGGGCTGGGGGTGGGCCCACAGCTTGGAGGCCGAGGGTGCGGGGGGCTGGGCGTACATTCCAGAGGCATTGGTTTTGGGGGGGACTGAAGCCTCACTTCCAACTCACCCCAGAACCATACAGGATCCCCAGAGATGGCACATGGCTTGGATGGGGCAGGTAGCATCTGGGGTCTCCCTGCGGCGTGTTCGAACCACGGTTGGAAGCCAGACTTGAGTGATGAGCTGTCTCCGGCAGTGCCTTTGGGACCCTTGGGGTAGGGGCTGCCCCCCCACTCTGTATCGGGGGGGTGGTCCTGGGGGCAGCAGGCCCTGCTGTGAGCCCTCGGCCGCAGGAGCGTTCCTCACGCGATGTGGGCCCCGGTCTGCGAACCGGGTCGGCCACGGTGGCTGCAGCAGGCTCTGAGCCTGTCGTCCGTCCGAGTGGCAGGGACTGAACTGGGGCACTTTGGGGGCTGGTTGAAGTAAAATCCCGCTGGTGCCCCCCAGTGTTCCCTCTAATTGCTTGCATCCATGTGCGGAATAAATGTTCTGCGCAGTGTGGCCTGTGCGGACGTGCACCACCCGTAGAAACACCCGCTGCTGGCTGGGGGCGCTCTGCTCAGCAGCTGAGCAGCGTGTGACTCTCCTGGGTGGCCGCCCAAGCACTCAGCATACAGGGCACCCTGCTGCTGCCGGCGTGTAATGAGCAGAGGGGCCGGAGGCTTTTTGCAGCGGGACCCAGTGACTCCCCTGCCGGCGCAGCGATCTGGGCACCCGCGAAAGGCTCTGGAGGGGCGACCACCCGGGCGCTGCCTCTGCTCTGTCTTGGCCCAGGTTGCCATCTGCTCTGCCTGCCCCCCATACCCTCCAAGTGGGGGGGCAACTCCATTTAGAGACCCGGGAAGGGCCGAGGCCTAAGTGTTTCCACCAGGCCTGTCGCTGCTGTGGGTGCCTCGCGGTGACCGCATAGACCATCCCTACGCCTCGGGCCCAGGAGACAGGTGTGTGGGGGGGGGGGATTTCTCCTGGCCCAGGGCAGGCCCTGACCGTTCCCGCGCCGGGGAGGGTGGATGCAATGTGCCCAGAGAGCGGCTTTCCGGGCCCCTGGCTGCCCATCAGCAGGGACCCACCTGCTCTTTCCGCATGCTGCCTGGTTGTCCCCTCCTCGCCATCCTGCCGGCTGCCCACCCTCTGCCCACCCAGGCAGGTTGGCATCCTCCACCCCCTTGTCCCTCCAATCAGTGTGCCAGCTGCCCTCTCAATGAGAGCCTTTCCGGCCCTGTCCAGGGAAGGGGGCATGTGGGGCCAGGTTGCCTCTGGGGATTCCCTGCGTGGGGGGCAGCGGGAAAGAGGCTTGGGCGCAGAATCCGCCCTGATCTGCTTCCTGAAGCAGGACTCTGCCAGGTGGGGGGTGCAGTCGCTGCCCCTGCCCAGCAGGGGACCCCAAGAAAATGCTGGATCAGTGGTGTAAAAACTCCCCCCAACTTCAGCCTGGTCTCAAACAGGGAGCTGCATGGGGGGGGATTGGTTTTGGGGTGGCTGCTGAGAGAGAGGCTGCAGTCATTGTGCCCCATGCTACATGGCAGGGAGTGGGGGGTACATGGGGGGGGTGGCATGAGGCTAAGTCAGATCTGGGGCAGCCTGGCTCAGTGCAGCAGTGGGGACCCCAGGGAGCCGACCCCACAGTCCATGCTGTGGCCGAGCTCCTTGACCTGCCCTGAGGGGATGGGGGAGCGGAGAAGGGGCCAGAGTCTGTGGGGATGGGCTGGCTGGAAGCAGCCCCCACGTAAACCCAGAGTCTCCCTCCCCCCATTGGACCCCGATGGCCCTTGGAGCAGCGTTTCGCCTCAGCAGGGCGACTGGGAAGAGGATCTGGAGGCTGGTTACAGGATGGGCCTGGTGCGAGCCCCCAAACTATGGGATCCACACCCGACGCTTTCCTCTGGGGCCTTGGGGCTGCCGTTCCCCTGCCCGGCCGGCTGCCTTGCGGAGGTAACGGGTGTCTGCCGACCTGGGCTGGCTGGGCCTTGACGTTCCCGCCCCTGGATCTCCCCAGCTGCGCCCCTGCCTGGCCCAGAGATGAGACCTTGGGGGTGACATGCGCAAGCCCAGCTCAGCATCGGCACTGCCCCCTGCACCCTCGCGTCTCCCCGGGCTCCCCAGGGATCCCCTGCCTTCTCCAGCCTGCTTACTCCCCCCTCCCCGCCAGGGGCTGATCAGTCCTGGGATCTCTGCCCTGACTGTCTCCCTTTTAAGGCCTTTATTTCCCCAGGCAGCAGGCCAGAGGGGTGGGAATCCCAGTTCCCTTTGGGGGAGGCCTCTGCAGCTGCTGGAGGAGGGGCTGATGGGAGCAGGATGTGGCGAGGAGGGAGAATGGGGGAGGGGGGACCTGCTGGGGGGGGGGCAGGGGAGATTCTTGTAGCTCATCGCTCCGTGGGGAAAGGGGGGTGGGTGTGTCTAATACGCCTCCCTGCGAGGCACATCCATTCGCCAGTTAAAACCCTTATAAAGAGCCGAGCAGCTGCCTCCCCTTTCCCTGATGTGTGGGACACGGCCCCCGGCCTGGCAGTGTGTTTGGGGAATCCACGGCCGGATCCCTGCCACCCTGCACCTCCTACCCCCTCCCCTTGGATGTTCAGTTGCCAGGGCCAGGCCAGCACTTGGTACGGCTGGAGGAGGGAGCCTGGCACGGATCCACTCTCTGGGCAGGCCCATGCGCAGCCGGCCATGGCTCCTCTGCCTTTGCCGCTGGGCACCCCTCGGCCGAATCCCGGCCATGCCCCCTCCTGCATCTGCAGCGCCATGAGACCCTCTCCCCTCTGATCCGGGGGGGCAAATGTCACTGCCCCGGTTCTCAGAGCTGGCCCATGGGGAGGCACAGAGGGGCGTCTGCCCCCTCCCCTGAGCTGAGGTGGCGCTGGGGGGGGGCTGCCCTGGGTCATCCCGGGGCGGGGCAACGTTTGTCCGGAGGAATGGGGGCTGCGTGGTGGGGGGACCCACTCGGCAAAGCTGGGACCAGGTGCCGGGTTTGGAACATCTCCTGACGTTTGGCTCCTGGGTTGGAGCCATTGTGGGGCGCTCTGTCTCCCTCTGCTGGCTGCCCCGCTCTGCATCCTCCCAGCTCAGGGCAAGGGGCCGCTGGTTCTAGTCCCGCTGGCGCCCATGGGGTGGAGTGGAGGATGCCAGGTCTCTCGGGGGGAGGGGTGTTCCCTATATGCCCTCCACAGCCCCTGGGGCCCCCCTACCCCACCCCAGGGCACTTTCCTGGTGGAGGAGTCATGTCAGGCTCACTGGCCCCCTCTAGGGGCAGGGGCTTGTGTCTGTGCCTCCCTCCGGCTGGTCACACCTTCGCTCCCGGGGATGCTGGCTGGAGGGGCACATGCTGGCCGGAGGGGGGCAGGCTCATGGCCGGGGGGGGGCAGCGCTGCGGGCTCATCCCGTCTCTGCTCTGCCGCGCCTGCCTTTTCCGCCGCTCTGTGCAGCAGCATCTAGGGCAGGTTAAAAATAGATCCGGGGTGGGGCTGGGTGTCAAAGAATCTCGGGCTTCCTAGCAGCCGTGGCGCGGGCAGGCTCGGGGGAGCGGCGGAGGGATAAAAGCGAGCACTGTGGATGGCGTCTTGTCCCCCCCCCCCCCACCTGCCCGGGCCTCGTGAGCGTCTCTCGCATCCTCGCAGGCCGGCTTGGATTCGGGCTCCTCTTGTGAGCAGCCAGTCAAAGGGCCCGGGGAGAGCCAGGAAGCATCGGGGGGGGGGGGGGGGGAATCTGTGTCCTCGCTGTCATTTACCATCCTCCTGAGACACCCTCTCCACCCCCCACCCCTCCCTATGAGAGTAGCCTGATGGGAGACACGGCCCAGCCCTCCCCAGCAACCCTACAATAAACGGGGCAGGGAGCTGCGCCCCGCAACCCTACAATAACAAACCACCGTGCCGCTTGGACCTACAGGACAAAGCAGAACAGCGCCTACAGCCCTTGGGCTCGCCTGAGACTTAACCCCTCTCCCCCCCCCAGGCTTGGGGCTTGCCTGAGACTTAACCCCTCCCCCCCGCAGCCTTGGGGCTCGTCGGCGCCAGCAGGGGGGTGGGATTGGAAGGGACACGGGGGGGATGAAACCAGCCGAAGGCGTCGCTCTGGGGAGAACCTGATGGGACCCGCGGACGGTTCCAGCCTCCCAAGCAGCCAGCTGGCGACGCCCAGCCCCACACAGATGTTGGGCGATTAAAGAAAGACTCTGGGGATTATGGGTTTAAGGCCGGGGGGGGGGGGGGGAGTCCATTTAGTGCTAGTGAGAGAGTGAAATTGCCCAGACACTTGAGCATCAAGAAGGGGGGCGATTGACTGACACCCCCCCCCCCCACACACACACCTGTTCTCCCTGCCCTGCCAGTGCCCCTCACTCCCCGCCCAGCCCCCATGGCCCCACTCCTAGCCTGCAGGAGAAGGGTTGTTCGGGGGGGGGCTGCGGAAAGTGGGGGGGCAGATGTTGGCTGCCAACTGCCTGTTCCCCTTCCATGGCTGGGAACCGGCCTTTTGCCCTTAGAGGCGTCACCCTGGGGCAGCTCTGAGAGGGGCCTGGGCTGGGGGAGGGGCTGGGATTGGGGCGGGGGGGGGGGGCTGTGAGCGGTGCCTTCTGCTGGAGGGGGGGGGGCAGTGGCTGCTGGGCGGGTGTGAATGAGCCAGGCTTGGCTGAAGAGCCAAGAAGGGGCAGCCCCAAAGGGGAGCAGGAAGGCTCCCTGAATCCAGGGGTGGTTAAGTGGGGGGGGGGGGGGGGGGGTTGGTAGCCTCACCATCTCTGTGGATGGATCCAGGTCCCATTTGAGTCCAATACCCCCCCCATGTTCCATTTGTGTCCCAGCATCTGGGGAGGGGCAGCAGCAGGATGGGGGGGGGTGGCAGGTCAGAAGTGGGGGGGGCACGATGGGTGGGGGGCAGCAGGGCGGGAGTGAGGACGAGCGGGGGGCAGTAGGTCAGGAGTGAGGGGGGGAACGGCACAATGGGTGGGGGATGGCAGGGCGGGCGTGAGAGGGGGTGGCAGGACGGGCGTGAGGGGGCGCTGGACTCTGAGGGGAGCCTGAGGCTCGGTTAGCAAGGGGCAGGGTGGTGGGATGGGGGGGTATCACCAGATCCGGGGGTGGGCAGGAGGCTAGGGACCGCACTGTTCCCCACCCTCCCCCAGCTGGCATCTTCCCCCCCCCCTCCATCTAATTAAGATCTCTTGACGAGTCCCTGTGCTCGCGGTTAATCACCTTCGGCTCTCCGAGGAGGGACTGGGAAGCCAGCCAAGCGGTGTGACATTACCCGCCCCGGCGCCCTGCCCGCTGCTGCCATGCCCCGAGCTGGGCCCGGGCTGCCTGGAGACAATGAGGGAGCAGACCCCTGAGGCCTGGCGGTGCCCCCTCAGCCCCCTGGCACACGGGCCGCTTGCCGGGGGGGGGCAGCCAGAGGGATGGGCGGACTGAGAAATGCCAGGCCGAGTGTGTGTTCCCATCTGCGTGCGGGGTTCGGTGCCCCTCCCCGGGGGGGCTGTGCCAGGGTAGGGGTACGAGGTAAGGGGCACGGTGGCTGTTCCTCTCGTCCGCTCTTGAGGGTGCTGCGCGAAGTGCTTCACTCGCCTCTCCTGGGTGGGGAAACTGAGGCATGGGGTGGGGGAAGGGCCTTGCTCCAGATTGCTCTGCACCCCCCCCCCCCACACACACACACACTCACACAAATCGGCTGCAGAGCTGGCTAAGGGAGCCCAGGCGTCTTGCTGTCTTGTTTTGACCGGGGGATGCAGCTCCCTTTGGTGAGAAGGGTCCCTCCCTTGGATGCTCCCTGGCACAGCTGAGATGGCGTGAGCCGGGCAGGGGACTCTGGAGTAGCCCAGCGAACGTGGCTGTGCCAGGCCTCTGCCAGCCCCACGGCTCCCTCTCCCCACACCTGGCCCTGCAGCTCCTTCACCCCGGCTTTGCCTGCTGCTAGGCCTCTCCCTTCTTCCCAGCGCAATCCCCCCCAGGCTGGGCCCTGCAGCCCCGCGCTGGCCGTGGGGGGCAGAGAAGAGCCCCGCTGGCACGGGCCTGCCCTGCCGGTGGGCGTGACGGGTGCCAGGACCCTGGATTAAACCTTGGAAGGCCGAGCACTGTGGTCGGGGGGCTGGGGGACCAGAGGTGGGAGCGGGCATGGCCCAGGCAGACAGAATCTGGCTGTTCCACAGCTCCCGGGGCTGCCACGCCCGTGCCGGGCACCGTGCCATGAGGGACAAGCTACCGCTCTGCAGAAGAGGGAGGGATCTGGCTGCGGTACAAGCCAGGCCTGGGTGCCAGGCTCCTTCACAGCTGGGCTGAAACGTTGGCCCCAGCGAGCGACTATTTTAGCCGCAGTGGCTCTGTCGGGCGCGTTGCCCTGCGGCAGCAGGATGGGAAAGGCCTCGTGGATCGTGGCAGCTGTGGCCGTGCCCCTAGGAAACCCACCCGAGAGGCTCAGTGCTGCTCCACTGTGTGTCATGAGCCCTGTACTGGCAACAGCTCCCGGGGATTCCACCTTTGTGCAAATGAGAACGGGCTCGGCTCATCTCGCCCCACGCCGCATGCAGCAAGGCAATAGGGGGACCCAGACCTGTGCCGACGGTGCCTGATGCCCCACATGGCACCTGCCTGGGGGTTCAAAGGCCCAGATGCAGGCCTGCGTCTCAACCCTTTCCGGCTGCTTGTGCTTTGTGTGTGTGGCTGTGGCTTGAACAGCGGGGCGCCCGTGGGGCGGTGCCGAGCTCGGGGAACATCTCGGGCCCTGGCCCTGGCTAATTGCCTGGCTGGAGTCTCTCCTGGTTGATTATCCCAGCTGGCGGGGAGGGGTGGGCTGGAAGCCCCAGGTTCTAGCTCCTGACACCAGGAGCAGACGTAGCGGGGGGGCCCTGGGTCACTGCAGGAAGCAGGGGAGATCCTGCACCATGGGGGGGGGGGGCGAGGGGGGTGAGGCTGGCATAGTGGGGTTGGGGAAAGGGAGGAGGCAATGAATGTGGGTGTGGCCAAGGGAAGTGGGTGTGGCTAAGGGCAGGGGTGGAGCTATCCATGATAGTGGCCTAGGCTTGTCCCAAAGAGTTTTAACCCTGTTTAGAATGGGAAGGGGGAGGAGCTAGTGAAAGGATTAGGGGCGTGGCTAAGGGATGGAGTGGTGCTTTTAGGGGAGGAGCCCGATGGGGGCGTGGCTATGGGATGGGGGGCGGGGCTATTTGGCTTTGGGATTGACAGATTACGCGAAAGCGCCTGCAAGCCCGGATTCTGGTTCTGGCAGGCGGAGGTGGGGTGCCCCCCGCCGTGGTTACTGAAGGAGGAGGGGGTGGGGTGATGCTCCATGGCCCCCCTGACGCCCCCGGGTCTCTGCTCTGCCCCCCCAGATGCAGAGGATCAAGCGCTCGCTGTCGCTCAAGACCATCCTGCGCAGCAAGAGCATGGAGAACTTCTTCCTGCGCTCCAGCAGCGAGCTGCGACTGCCCTGCGAGGTGCTGCTCAGCCCCCCCACGCCCCTGCCGCCCCCGTCCCCCCCGCCGGCGCCCGCCGAGGCCGTCCTGCTGCGGGCCGAGCTCTCGCCCGGCGCCTGCCACCGGGCCCTGGCGCCCCTCAAACCCCTGCGCACCCACAGCTTCCAGGAGTACGTCTTCAAGAAGCACAGCCCCTGCGAGCTGTGCCGCCAGCTCATCGTAGGTGGGTGCCGGGGCCTCGGCCCCACGGAGGGGAACGAACCCAGCCCTGCCGCTGCCCCGCCCCACGGCCCCTGCCAGCCCCACCCTGCCTGTGCCCTTCGCTCCCGCCCCACGGCCCCCTCTGCCCAGCCCTGCCGCTGCCCCGCCCCACGGCCCCCACTGCCCAGCCCTGCCGTTGCCCCGCCCCACGGCCCCTGCCAGCCCCACCCTGCCTGTGCCCTTTGCTCCCGCCCCACGGCCCCCTCTGCCCAGCCCTGCCGCTGCCCCGCCCCACGGCCCCTGCCAGCCCCACCCTGCCTGTGCCCTTCGCTCCTGCCCCACGGCCTCCTCTGCCCAGCCCTGCCAGTGCCCCGCCCCACGGCCCCCTCTGCCCCACCCTGCCTGTGCCCTTCGCTCCTGCCCCATGGCCTCCTCTGCCCAGCCCTGCCAGTGCCCTTCGCTCCTGCCCCACGGCCTCCTCTGCCCAGCCCTGCCAGTGCCCCGCCCCACGGCCCCCTCTGCCCCACCCTGCCTGTGCCCTTCGCTCCTGCCCCACGGCCCCCTCTGCCCAGCCCTGCTGGTGCCCCGCCCCATGGCCCCTGCCAGCTCCACCCTGCCTGTGCCCTTCGCTCCTGCCCCACGGCCCCCTCTGCCCAGCCCTGCCGCTGCCCCGCCCCACGGCCCCTGCCAGCCCCACCCTGCCTGTGCCCTTTGCTCCCGCCCCACGGCCCCCTCTGCCCAGCCCTGCTGGTGCCCCCCGCTCCCGCCCCACCGTCCCTGCCAGCTCAGCCCTGCCGGTGCCCCCCGCTCCTGCCACACAGCCCCCACTGCCCAGCCCTGCCCCCCAGCCCTGCTGGTGCCCCTCACTGCTGACTTACAGCCCCCTTGCTATTCCTGCTCTGAGCTTCATTCCTCTTCCCTCCTTGATATTGCGGAGAAAGTGCCAACTGGGTGAGACTTTCTGCCTCCTCCCTTCTCCCCTTCCCTCCATGCATGCAGGGAAACCGGACGGGTCTCACCCCAAGGGCTGGCTCTGCCCCACATCCTGGTTGCTTTTGTCCCCCCTCCCACGAGACCCTTCAGCCTTCCCCTGCCCCCGCCCCCACCGGGCTGGGGCCTCTCACCCCCGGGTGTGCTTGTGTCCTGCAGGCAATTCGAAGCAAGGCCTGCGGTGTAAAACGTGCAAGGTGAGCGTGCACCTGTGGTGCTCGGAGGAGGTCTCGCACCAGCAGTGTCCGGGCAAGACGGTGAGTATCCACGGGGCTGGTTCGGGGGGGGGGAGCAACATCATCCTTTGCTGTACCCCATTTCCTGGCAGGTGGGTGGGTGCACGCTGCTGCCCTCTGCTGGCTAGGACACCCCCCATCTTCCGCCGACCCGGCGCGCTACCGCCCCCTGCTGGCAGCCCTGTGGGTGCTGCAGCCGCTCAGCTGGGCCAGGCTAGGGGAGTCCTGTGGGTGTATCTGTGTGTCCCCTTGGGGGGCTGTGAAGTCCCAGAGCGGCCGGTGTGAAGGGGCCTCTGACTCTGGGGTGGGTGGTGGCCCCCGCCTGCGGGCCCGAGGGGCTCCCCCCATTCCCCCCCATCACTGTTGCTTTTCTCGCCCTCCGCCAGGCGACCTCCTTCCGGCGCAACTTCAGCTCCCCCCTCCTGCTGCCGGAGCATCAGCAGGGCAGCCCCAAGGAGACGCCCCCTGCAGGTGAGTCTCCCCATCCCTCTGGGGCCATGGGGAGGGGTGGGCCATCGGGGCCCTTAACAGGACGTACCAAATGCCAGCTGCAGCGGGGGGGGGGTGACTGGCACTGGGGTGGTGCTGGAGCAGTAGGGGGGACTGCAGGGATGTTCTTGGGGTGCTGCTCCCTTCGGGGGGGCGGGAGGGGGATTACAGCCCTTGCAAGGAGAGAGGGCTAAGGACCATCCCTGGTAAGCCCCGCCCCGTATCTGGTAGGCCCCTCCCCTCATCTGGTAAGCCCCGCCCCTTGTGATAAGCCCCGCCCCCCAGAGCATGGTCCCCCAGCACACGGTTGGGTTACAGGCTGGCTTGGGATCCCTGACACCCGGGCCCCCGTCTCCGCAGGCCCCAGCGGGAAGGTGGACCCCGTCTACGAGACGCTGCGCTACGGCACCTCGCTGGCCTACCTGAACCGCTCCAGCTTCAGCAGCACCTCGGAGTCGCCCACCAGGAGCCTGGTACGTGCCCAAGCCGGGGGGGGGGGGGCACGGAGCCCACTGCTGGGGCCCCCGGGCAGCAGCCCCTGGCACACGGACTCTGTGTGGGGGGGATCCGCCCGTCCCGACCCTCTTCCGGTGGCTCCTCCCTGTCCCGATCTCCGGCCATTGACAGCAGCGGGTGAGGGCGGCTTATCCATTGGCCCCACCCTCTGGAAGAGGGAAGGGGCGGCGCTCAGGGTGGGGAAGGGAGACTCCGGGGGGAAGAGGGGTGCAGCTGGTGCTGGGGAGGAGCCGGGGGGCGCACTGGAACAGCCCAGCCAGTCTCCGCCCTACCCCCGGTGTCTCCGTCGCCCCCAGAGCGAGAAGGACGAGGCCGGGGAGGATGGCGACGGCAGCGCGCCGAGCGCAGAGGAGAGCTGCGGTGACAGCGGTAAGCATGGGGAGCGGTGGGGTGGCGCTGTCCCTTTAATACCCCCTTGCTGGGGGAGGGGGTGCCAGACATGAGCTCAGGGAGCCTTTCTCCCAGGGGCTGAAGGGTCCCTCGCGCCATCCCGTGCCCCCCTGCCCCCGCACTGGCCAGGGAGTGGGGGTGGGGCTGTGGGGGAGCCCGTGGGGCTGACTCTCCCCCTCTCTCTCAGTGTTCACGCCCCCCCTCGAGGGCGAAGGCGCCAGCTCGGAGGAGAAGAGCCCTGAGCAGCAGGTGAGCTGCCCCCTAAGCCCACGCCTGTCCCCCCACATCTAGCCGGCCTCTGTCTCCCACAGGCACGCCCCAGGCTGGCTCCTGTGTCGCCAGAGACTCCTTTCTGCCCCCCAGCCTCTCCTGGGCCCATGGCCCGCTCCTCTCCCCGATTCTGGGTGGTGCTGGGCTGGGGGGGGGTCATGGGAAACAGGGCTGAGATGCAGGTGATGGGATATGGGCCGTGGGGATGGGTGGGGCTGTGGGTTGGGGGGGGGTTGTGGGCGCAGGCAATGGGGTGCAGGCGATGGGTGCGATGGGACGTGGGCTGTGGGGGGCTATGGGCGCAGGCAAGGGGGGCCGTGGGGCGGGGGCCCTGGGGAACGTGAGTCCCGGCAGTGAGTGGGCCGGGCCCTGGCTCTCGTCGCTGCAGGCTGCCGGGGGCTCTGCGCGGAAGGATGTCTCCCCCATGTACTCCTACGTGGCTCTCTACAAGTTCCTGCCCCAGGAGCACAACGACCTGCCCCTGCAGTAAGTGCCCGTCCCTGGGGCGGAGGCTGAGCAGCCCTGGGTCCCCGGGGGGGGAGGGGGGCTGTGAGCAGGGGCTGGCCCCGCATAGACCGTGAATGGGGGCTGGGGGGGACGGGCAGATGCCCCAGGGTCTTGGCTTCAGGCCTCGCACAGCGACCCACCCGAGCAGCCCTGGGGTGGCTGGGCTCCCGGACCCGGGAGAGAGTGGGGCAACCACGTCCCTGTCAGCTACCCCGTGGCGGGCAGGTGTGCGGGGGGATGGGAAGTGTCATGGGGCCGACGGATCCCAGCCCCAACCCCCCCGAGCTAACCCCACCCTGTCCCCCCGTCTCTGTCCCCAGACCCGGAGACAGGATCATGCTGGTGGACGACTCCAATGAAGACTGGTGGAAGGTGGGTGAGGGTGCTGGGGGGGCAGATGGAGCTGTGGCGGGGGGAGGGAGGGTGTCTGGTAGGGAGGGTGGAGGGGCAGGCTGGGGCCAGGCCGGGCCAAGTGGTAGATGGGTTAACATGGGACTGGATCTACCCCCCCGGGGGGGAACCTCCTGCGAGTGCCCCACCCCCTCGTGCCACGTCCGGATGCCGCCCTAGAGCAGGAGCGCAGGCAGCAGGCTCCACGCACGAGCACACGCACAAGCACACGCACGAGCACACGCACGAGCGCTCCTGTGCACGCCCGCAGCCCCCGGCCGCAGGCCATGTGGACGCACATCTGGCTTCCTCTCCCAGTTGCCATGGAGACAGCCCCCTCCTCGCTGACGTGGCAGCTTTGGGAGCGTGGGTGCGATGCTGCCGGGCTGTCGCTGGCCTCCTGCCAGGAGGGGTAGCGGGGGGCGGGGGGAAACCCTGCACTGTGCCCCCCGCCCTGGGACCCCATGGCCTCCGCCACGCCAGGCAATGCTGCCCCTGCACCGCCCCGTGCCCTGTGCAAGTGTTACCGGGGGCAGGGTGCTGAGAGAGTTGGGCAGGGCTGTGTGTTGGGCAGGGCTGTGTGTGTGGGTGTTGGGCTAGGAGGGCAGAGCTGGGTGGGTGTCGGGTGGTGTGGGGGTGGGGGTGTCGGCTGGGGGTGTCAGCAGCGCTGGTGTAGCAGGGTGCATGTGAGAGGCAGCTGGACTCTCCCAGGAGAGGGAGCTGCATCCTAACACCCCCCACCCCCACCCCCACCGGGGGCTGCACTCACACGGTTGCTCCCTCCCCAGGTGAAATTGGCTGCCTCCCCCTGGGGCCCATGCTGCCAGGTGGGACCCTCTTGGTGATGGGGATGGGGAGGGTACCCTGGGGGGCAGGGATTGGGGCCTGGCTGAGAACTGGCCCCCCCAGCCTTCCCTCAAGGCCGGGCCGGCTGCAGGCACCAGGCTGGGCTGGAGCTGTGTGGCTGGGGGGGGCGGTGGCCAGCGTGTGTCGCGAGCTGGGGGGGCAGCCGAGCTCACGGCCTGGCCGTGTCGCCGCAGGGCAAGCTGGGCGACAGGGTGGGCTTCTTCCCGGCCAACTTCGTGCAGCGGGTGCGTCCGGGCGAGAGCGTCTGGAAATGCTGCCGGCCCTTCTCCGGCAACAAGGAGCAGGGACAGATGAGCCTCAAGGAGAGCCAGGTATGGGGAGGGGGGGGGGTCTGCTGGGGGGCCGAGCGGGGGAAGGGAGGTCTGGCCGGGGAGCGGTTTCGGGGGGGGCTGTTTGTGCTGGCAGAGGGGCTCTGGGCTCGGCTGCAGGCGCATGGCTGAGCCTGACCCTGGGAGGACGGAGGGGGAGGGGGAGGGGGAAGCTTGTACTGCATCTTCCGCTGCCCCCTCCAGTTTGGGGTTGGGCCCCCGCACGCACTAACCTGCCGGTGGACATGGAGGTGGGTCGGAGGCTCCAGCCGGGAGTGATGGGGGAGCAGAGGGGGACTCAATTGGCCCACTCCCCCCCAGTGTGGTGCCCCGGGGCAACTGCCCCTCCCCCCTGCCCGCCCACCCCTCTCTGCGCCACTGCCGCAGGCATGACCCCGGACTCTCTCCTGCCCTAGATCTGCGTGGGCGTGGGGAAGAGCAAGGAGAACGAGGGCTTCATCAAGGTGACCAGTGGCAAGAAACGCGGCCTGGTGCCCGCCGAGGCGCTGACAGAGATCTGAGGGAGCCATCGCGCCGTCCGACTCGTTCTCCCGGCTGCGGGCCGGGGCCTCGCGCGCCTGCCGCAGCCCAGCACTCACTAGCCTGCCTCTCACCGCTTCCCCGTGCTCGGAGCACCTCCGCTAGAATTGTTCCCACACTGGACTCAGCGGGGTTTCCTTAGAGGGAGACTACACCCAGGCTGGCACCAAGGCCGTGCTGGCGGCACTCGCTTTGCCAGCAGAGGGCAGAATGGAGGGGTTAATTCCCACCCTCCCGATCCTACTCCCTCTGGCTTTGTTTTTGTAACCGGAGTGCCCGATTTCCCCAGCCACACGTGTGTCAATAGCCCCGCAGTGCAGCAAGTAGCAGGAGATTCCCCGGCGGTGTTTAAACCTTCGCCTCATTCCCATCTCTGTCTGATCCCGAGTGGGCAGCAGACTGAGCTGGTTCCAGGAGGATAACTCTGGATGCGCCTGGCCAAGGTGTTGCAGAGAGAGGGTCGCAATAGTTCATATGTCCAACGTTCCCCCCTTTCCCCCGGCTCCCAGTAGGATACTGCTGCCCCCAGCCCGTTGCATGCATATCATGTATGGAAATCCCAGGACTCCTGGCTGGCCTCGTGGCTCGGCGGATCATGGGGCCTGCCCAGCGTGTGCGTGGGCACGGCCGGGTGTTCGTTTAATCGTGGAAACGAGGCGTGTTTGTCCTTTAACCACTCAGGGCTGGGCTCCAATGGGGCAAAGCCAGGGGGCAGGCCTGCTTCTTTCACACCTGGGCCACCAGGCTGGTGTGTGTGGGGGGGGCCTTGCCTCCCCCCAGGCTTCTTTGGCAGCCGTGGCTCCTGCGTGGACTCGCTGAGCCGACCTCAGGAATCTTCGCCCAGCTCTGCGGCAGCGTGAAAACACGAGGCTGTGCCCAGGCCCCTGTCGTCCTGGGGAGTGGGGTGCTGGGGGCCGTGTCGCTGCCCAGGTGGGGCCATTGCTCGTCCCCCCTCCCCCGTGGGGTACCCGTCCCTTTGCTGAGTAGGCTGTGACCCCCCCCCCAGTCATTTCCCTGGCTGAGCCACTGCTGGTGCTTAAGCGGGCATGGGGGTACCGAGATGGGGTGGCCCTAGATTCCATGCTCCTTAGGACTCCAGCCCTGATCTCATTTCTGCCTTGCGCCCCCCCCCCCGTTTCTCATGCAGCTTCTCTCGTGCCCCCCCCCCCCCCCCACTCCATGGACTGTCTGGGTTTGCTAGGGCACCTGCTCGACCTCCCTCCCACTGACGCTGTCTAGCTGCCATTGGAGCAGTAGGGGCTGCTGCAGTGCTGTGAGGGGGTGACTCCCTCCCCGCCGTGGGGGGGGAAGGGCTTCCAGACAGATGCCCACTGCAGGCAGATCTGTGGGCTCGCCGTGGCCCGCCCACCCGCTTGTGTGCACATGATCACTGCAGCCCGCGGGGGCCACGTACCTGGCTCCACTCACCGAAGCAATAAGGGCTGGTGCCGACCCCCCCCCCCCCCCCCCCCCACACACACACGGAGCCGCCTCACCTGTACAGAGAATGCATGAGAGCCGGGTCCCCGGCCAGGCCGGCCTCCCCCCATTAAATGTTCCCATGTCACGTCCAGAGCTGAGTTGGGTGGTTTGTCGCTGTGCCAGTAAGGGGAGGCGGGCCTGCAGCTTCGGCCTTTCCTGAGCCCAAGCTCATCCGTGGCCCTCCCGTCACCAGGGCGCACCTGCTTTTCCAGCCTCCTTTGGGTGGGGAAACTGAGGCCTGGAGCAGCGGGAGGGCTGGAGGTGGCAGATAGAGCTATGCCGGCTGGCTTGCCTCGCCTGAGCGCCTCAGCCGGTGGACGAAAGGCGGATTTTCCTGCGTTTATCAGTGTCCGAGGCTTTTTCCTCAGCTTGGATTAGACCTCAGGACTCCCGGTGCCCAAACCCCTTCCCCCTCCCCTGCTACAGCCACTAGGTAACGCTCCCCTCTCTTGCTCCCCTGCTCTAGAGAAAGGCTCCCGGAGGTAGGTGAGCTGGAGGGGGTGCAAAGACCCGGGATTCAGGGTGGCCAGAGGCCTGGGGTGCCGGTCAGCTAGGGAAGCAACAAACTGTTCCTTCCCGAAGCCACGCTGGGGCCGGGAGGCCGGCACAGGCAGCGGGGCGAAGACTTAATGAGGCCAGGTAATTGGCTCTGCTCCTCCTGTGACCCCAGTCGCGGGCTCCCCCCACCATAGAGCCCACCCGCCCCACAGCCCGCCTGCCCCCCCAGCCCTGCCCCCTGGATCCCACACTTTGGGGGCAGGCGTAATGGCCACAAGAGGCCAAAGTGGGCCTGGCCGTGCCCAGTGGCCAGCTCTGGTCCTGCCAGGGATGGCGTGGTCCCATGGGCCGAGGCGCGTCAGCGCTGGGTTATGGCCACGTGCCAGGAGGCAGCCCGGGCCCGTCAGGCTGCGTTAGCATCACCGGGCCTGGGTTAGGAATTTTCCACCCACCCACCCGTCACGTCACGTCAATGTTTTCTTCCACACAGCGGCCGGGGAGCAAAGCCACAGGGTGGCTCAGGCTGCGATGCAGCGGCAGGGAGGGCGGCTGCGGGAGGGGCTGGCGTGACGGGGATCTGTGCACCTCAGGGCCACGCCCCGCAGCTGGGCTGGGACCTGGCGCATCCCCTGATGGAGCCAGGTGATTTTAGTAATTGGGGGGGGGGAGGTTGGGCCAGGGTCACAAGGCACTGCGCTAAGAGCCATCAATGCCCTCCAGCGGCACCGGGCACTGCACACACTGCACCAGGAGCCATCCAAGCCCCCCCCAGACACAGGGTGCCCTTCCCCCACCAGCAGCTCCCCACTGCATAGCGTGGCCCGAGGCCAGAGGGACAGTGGGCACAGCCGGGGCACCTCACGGCACACGGCTTCTGCCGCATAAATAACCCGGCAGAGCTGCAGCCCCTCCTCCCCTAGCCCCCCACTGCTCCCAGCCAGGCAATGCTCTGAAAGGAATCCATGTGGCGCGCTCTGTCTCTTCCCAATTGTCCTGCAAATCAGTCCAGTTGGCACCAGCCAAGCCCTGCCAGAGCCTAGGAGCAAGTGGAGCAGAGGACTCTTGCAGGCGCCTGGCAGAGGCCAGTGGGGACAGCACCCGGCCCGCGAGGAGGGCAAGGGAGCAATCCCAGCACGGCAGCCCGAAGCAGAACCAAGTGCAACCCCCCCCCCCCCAGTTAATGGTGCAGCTCACGAAGGATCCAGGGCGCTCGGTTTCCAGCCACAGCGCCAGGAGCAGGAGCCGGGCTTGCAGGCCTGTACTCTGAGCACCGAGGAAAAGCAGCAGAGCACAGTTCTGTGCCCGCCGCAGCAGGGAGAGGTCACAGACCCAGCCCGGCTATTAATAACCTCGGTGGCTAGCCAAGGCGGGGCCAGCTCAGGGTCAAGCAGATCTCAGGCTTCAGGCCACGAGGGGTCAGGCAGGAACGGCGGCTTCAGCCACGTGCCTCGCTGGCTGAGGGCGGCTTTGGTGCCGGAGAGAAGAGCTGACTTCTGCATCTGCAGCAAGGACCCACTGCTAGAGCTGGGAGCAAGGGGAGAGGGGCCCAATGGTCAGAGCCAGGGCAGCAGGGACAGGGGGCAGCAGGGTAGACAGGCCCCTTGATTAGCTCTAGGGCAGCAGGGGTGGGATACTGGCACGGGTGGGATACTACCCCCTCCCCCGTTTGTTTGCCTGCGTAGGGGCAGCAGCAGCGTGTGCACGTTAGGTAGGGCAGCCTGGTGATGTGCCTGGTTTGCAGCACCCCTGACACCCCAACTCACCAGCCCCCTGCAGCTCGCCCCCCCCCCCCTACGCTGACAGATTGGGAGCAGCGGGCTGGAGCTGTGCTGAGGCTCTGCTCCTACCTGGGGGCAGCTGGGAAGCTTCCCGGCCTGTCAGGACGTATCACGCTCAGGGCTCCGGCCAGGCGGGGATGCGCACGTCTCTGCTGGGCTACAGCCAGGAGCTGGGAACCGAGACCCCAGTCACATCCCGGGCTCTGCGTGGGGAGCCCTGAGAGCAGACAGCCCCCACCCTCGTGGGGGGCTATGCCCCCTCCAGCCTGCATGCAGAGGTGGCCCCCAGCTTGCCTGCCCCTCGGCACCACGGGCCAGCCCTGCCCGGGAGGGAGTGGGGCCCTAACCCGCTCCCTGCAGTGCAGCTCCCTGGAGCAAGAGCACTGAGAAGAGAGCGTCCCCTACTGACTCTCCCTTTCCTCTGCACTAGGGCCTTAGAGCCCACACTGTCTGCCTGGGGAGAGCACCCCCTATCCCACTTGCTGTGGCTCGGTGCCCCCTTCCATGCGCAGTCTGCCAGGAGAGAGCGCCCCCTACAGCGCTCGTGGTTTTCCGTGGCACCCTTCCCCATTCCAGGACTCTCCGTGGCCCATGGCTTTCACGAGCTCAGCCCTGATCCCAGCCTGTGGCAGCAAAGACCTTAAAAACCATAACCACCCCCTCAAAGCCTCCAATTCCCAGCGGGAGCCGCCTTTAAAAGGAAAAAGAATCCAAGCGTGAAAGCAAACAGAGGCCGGAATAATTGCAGGGCCTTGGCGGGACCATTTCCCCTGCGCAGGGCGGCACATGGGGGCCTTTCTGGGTCACTTGCTTTTTGCATCATGGGCACAAATTCTCTTCTTCCCAGAGCCACGCTGGCTGCAGCCCCAGGGCAGGGGAGGGAGAAGGGGCCTAGGAGCCCTCCCTCAGCCATTAAATGCAGGGCCTGCTACCAGGGAAGTCCATAATATGGGCAAGCTGGGAGAGGGTAGGGATATGAGAGGAAGAGCAGTGGAAATAAATAAACTCTCCCCATCTAGGGCCAATCCTGGTATTATTGTAGGGCCTACACATCTGGCATCCCTGCGGGCTCGGCCCTGTACGCGACCCCACGAAGGGGGGTTTGGAGTTACATGCTTGCCCTGCAGGGTTGGAGCTGGCTCGTAGGGTCTGTCTACACCCCCAGGGCTAGGGGAGGTTTGTGCTCCGACACGCCTGACTGGGAGGCTCCCAGCTGCCACGGGGACATGGCCCTGGAGTCACACGCAGAGCGAATCCCGGGGCCGTAGCCTCGTTTTCTCACAGCTGCCCCATGGTGCTGCACAACCAGCCCTCCCGGCACAGCTTGGATACACCAGAGAGGGCTGCATTTCAGCATGGGGGGCGCGCGCACCACCCAGCGGAGAGAACCACTCCTGGGTGCTCAGCCCCAGAAGGTTGTGGCCCTCAGGCCAGGCAACACTGTGGACAAGGCATCTCTGGCACCACTAACTCCCATGTGGGTCAGGCTGGTGCAGCCGCCACTCTGCATTTCTGCCTCTGCACTAGGGGATGCGGGGAAACCACCTGCTTACAGGTAGCCAGCCAGCCCGGCAGCTGCAGCCATGTCTTGCACAGGCACTTAGCCACCTCCAGAGCCTCCAGCTCCTTCACACCTGTCCCCCTACGCCAGGCAGCCGACAGGCCGTGGCTCCTCGCAGCTGCAGCACGTGGGCCTCTGCGTGGCTGGCTCATTGCCACAGCTGAGGGGGGGACAAGGGTGCTCTGCCATGTTCCTTCCCCTGTGCAGAATAGATGTGCGCAGAGGGATGTGCACCACCCCAGCAACACAGGGTGCGACCACTGGCACGCTGGGCGCTCAGAGCAGGACTCTGCTGCAGCACGGAGTACAGCATGAATGTCACCCCCTCCCTGCAAGAGCAGGTGAGTTACAGGCAGCACCCCCCCCCCCCCCCCAGCTCTGAGTCATCTGCCTTGGAGCACTGCAGAGAGCAGGCAGGGGCTGGGCTGGACTGGACGGCCCCAGTGCCTCTCCCCCCTGCTCGAGGGAGCAGGCCAGATGATCCAGGTCTTGCCCCCAGGGGTAGCAGCAAGACCTGGATCCCAGACCCTTGCCATGGGGGAGGGGGAAGAACACCAGCCCCCACCCCTTCAAGGGGCTGAGCCCCTCCCCTGGCCACGCTGGGGGGGGCTACTTAGGCCCCAACTCCCAGCCCCAACTCCCCCCCCCCCCCGGGATAGCAGGCAGGGCTCCAGGGGCCCCTCTGGGTGCCAGCCCCTTGCCTTGCCCGGAGGGGCAGTGCCAGGCTCAGCCCAGCCCCACGGGGGGATCACAACAGCAAGAGGCGAGTTAAAGGGGGCACAGGGAAGGCTCTGTCCCAGCCAGAGGGCAGGGGGCCAGTCAGCCCCAGGCTGCTAAACACTCAGCCCTCCCCTGCCAGGAGACAGGCTGGGCACCCCACCCCCCACAGCACAGCTCCCCTATTGCCTGCTGGGGCCTCACACCCCCAGCCCAGGGAGGGGCCCAGAGGTGAACAGAGACTGCAGCCAGGAGCTCTGCCTCACCCTGCCCATCCCCACGCAGGGTCATGCCCAGCTCAGACCCCCCCCCCCCCCAGAACAGTGCAGACACACCCACAGGGACCCAGGCTGCCAGCCCCTCCCCACCCCAGCCCCTCAGCCAGGGGAGCTCCCCCTGCCTCCAGGTTGCCACTTCCCCACATGGCTTACCGGGGGGGGGGGGGGGGGGTCCGGTCCTACCTGCCCAGCATCCCCCACCAGTGTTCCCTCAAAGCCACCTGGCAACCCAGCTTCCCAGGTGATCCATCAGCTCCAGCTGGGAGCCCTGAGCCTGACTAAGCAGGGCGGATCAGTCCCCTGTGGATCTGGGCTGGGAACAGTGCCCAGGGGGGTCCTCCAGCCCCGACCTGTTTCCCACCCGGGGGTGGGGGGTTGGTGCCTCATGACACCCCCCCCAGCCCCTCCCAAGAGCAGGACAGACCAGAGGAGACGAGCTCAACTTTCTACATGGTGTTTATTGCAGACAGCTGGGCCCAGTCCCCACAGAGGTGGGGCAGCTCCCCACGCCAGCCCTTGCAAACCCGCTCAGGGCTGCCTGGCTGGGCTTAAACTCAATAGACCCCTTTGCCCCGGGGAGAAAACAAATGAAGAGGCTCCGTTGCCTGGGACCGGGCCCGTCTCTTCCCCCTCCAGGGGAAAGTCAAAAAGCAAATCTTAGTCGCTGGCCTGCGAGCTCCGGGCCCCTCTGGGTGGGGCCTGCGCCCCGGCAGCTGGGGGCAGCTGGAAGAGGGTGCTCAGGTTGACCTCTGGCTCCACGGCCTGGCGGTAGCGGCGCTCGTTGAACAGCCTGGACAGGTCGCTCTCCAGCTTGGCCTTGACCCGCAGGAGCAGCCGGCCAGCGGCCTGGCCCGCCGGGAAGCCCGACCGGCTGCGCTTGAGCCTCACATAGAGCTTCTGGCTGAAGAGCCGGCTCAGGTTCTCCTCCACCCGCACCTGCCGCCGGGCGCGCTGGCTCTTCCTGCGGGGCCGGCTGCGCTGCGGCTGGGAGGGGGAGCAGGGCTCAGGGCATTGGCTGGGGGGGTTGTCCCTCCCCTCCCCCCCACTCCTCAGGGGCTCCCTCACTCCCCAGGCTCCCCGCTATAAGCACCCCATCTCTCCCCACAGGCTCCCCGCGCCAGCACAGCTGCACCTCCAAAATAGATGGGCCCAGTGGCAGCTCCTGGCTAACCCTGTGTTTGAGCCATGGCCAGCGAGGTCTATGCACCAGGTTACTCCCCCAGCCCTGCCTGCTGCCCCCCACTCCTACAGCTTGCACCCCAACTCCCTCCTGTACCCTCCAACCCCCCCTCCCAGCACTTGCACCACTCCCCCCCCCCCTCCAGAGGCAGGAAGGGGGAGGGTTGTAGACATTGGGCGCAACCAAAATTTCTGCAAGCCTGCCGACCCGGATATGGGGGGGTCACTTCCCACTGGATAGAAGGGGGAGGCCCCCCCATTCTGGGACCAGGCCCTAACTTCAGGAGGGGACTGGGGCCCCTGCTGGGGTGTGGGCTAGTTACCTTCAGTTTCTTCTTTGTGGGGTCATGGATGGTCAGGTGCCGGATTAGACTCTCCTGCCAAGGAAAGAGAAGTCGTCTAGTGCGGACACCGGCTCACCCCCAACAAGAGACACCCCCGCCCCCCAAAAGCCCTTCATATTTCAGGGGTGACTAGGTAGTCTGGCGCAGTGCCTCATGGGAGCTGTAGTTCCATTTCTCCTGGTCCCAGTTGCTACTATGGAATGCTGGACTACATCACCCATGATGCAACTGCTTCCCCATTCATCCGGAGAGACTATGGTGCATCATGGGAAGTGTAGTCCACCCAGAAAGCCTGGCCTAGCCAGGCCAGTAGCAGCATGAAGAAACTGAACTACAACTCCCATGGGGAGCTAGAACAGCATTTCCCCAAGTTAATATTTATGGTTTGATTCTTTGGGTGGGTCCAAAAAAAAGGGAGGCTTCCCAGAACTTTCCCATGGTGGGGGGGGGGGGGGGGGAGCCTGTTTCCAAAACAGCTCCATAGACCAGCTCCTGCTATTACTAGCAGAAATCCCCAGAGCCCCACCCTCCCCTGCCCCAGCCCAGAGCCCCCGCTGCCTCCTCACCCGCATGGCGAAGGCCTTCTCGCAGCCCACGAAGTAGCAGTGGTATTTCAGCAGCTGCAGATGCACCTTGCGGATGTGGCTCTCCAGGTTGAAGATGGTGGTGAAGGAGGCCTGGCAGTCGGCTTTGCGGCACGGCCACGTGGGCTTCTGCCGCGCCAGCGTCCGCCGGCGGTGGAAGGATTTGTGCTTCCGCAGGCCCCCCGGCTTCCTGAAGGTCTTGGGGCACAGCTGGCACTGGTACGCCACTGGGCGGGAGAGCGGAGGCTGAGCTCCACGACAGAACCCACCCCCCCCGAATGCCTCCCCGGAGCGCCGCCCGCCCCCTTGCCCCCCGTGGGAGGTGGAGACATGGGGGGGCTGTTCCATCCACTCACAGAACTTACTTGGGAGAGGAAGCTTTTTTGGGAGCCTGACAGGACTGGTTCTACGGGCTGGATTGACACGGGACAAGCCCCAGGGCAGTGTAACCCGGCAAGGCGGAGGCAGCTACCGAGGGACTGGCCTGGGGGAGGCGAGGCCCATCAATAAGGCCACAGGGGAGGAGACTGACTAGCCCAGCCAGGCTACAGAAGCAGCTTCGGGGGCAGCCTTAGGACCGGAGGTGGCGGCGAGACGGGGTCCAAGGATGCCGGGTGCTGATGGAAAGTCAGCAGGATGCTGGGGTGTGACCAGGCCTCCGCTACGACTCACCCCCACAATCCACATGGGGCCCCACCCGCTACTGGCAGGACACCCCCAGAGCTTCATCCCTCTTCCTCCATGCAACGGCTCAGGAGACCTCCCCTGCACTGCCCCGCACCCCCCCTTATGGGTCTGGTCGGGGACCTCCCTGCCCTCCCCTGCTCTGGATGCCACCCTTCCAGCACCAGCAGACAGGTGCCTACACCTGCCCTGCAATCAGGTGCCATAGGGGAGCCCCTCGCCCCTCCTCACCAGGGTGCTGCTGCTGCAGGTGTTTCTGACGTGCCGTCCAGGTGGGCAGGATGGTGGCGCAGTCTGGCCTGGGGCACAGGTACCCTGGAAGAGGGACACTGGAGGCTCAGCCGCTGCAGAGGCCTCGCCCTGGGGTGGCTCCTTCCATCCGAGGGGCAACAGGAGTTTCCAGGTGGCTCCCCCCACGGAGCTCAGCCCGGCCAGGCTCTCCTCAAGGCCCCCCAACATGCTGCACACAGAAGATGGGGGAAGCTGCCCCAGTGCCAGGCAGGAGCCAAGAAGAACGTCCCCATCACAGCCTGGCCAGGGTCTGCTTCCAGCTGGGAGCCCTCCCCCCGCCCCTCCCAGCTAGTCTCCCTTCCACACGGCCCCCCCCACAGCCCAGCCTCCTCCAGCCAGCCCCACTCACCAGCGTGTCTCCTCTGGTGAGCTCTCCTCTTGGCCGCACTGGCGAACTTCCTGGTGCAGCCGGGCTCCTGGCACCTGAAGGAGACACACCCCTCTCGTGAGCGAGGGCAGGGCCTGGGGGGCGGAAGGGACACCCCCAGGCTCTGCCACACTGGGCAAAGCCCTGGCCAGCCAGCGGCAGGACACAGCCTGGGACATGCCCAGTACCAGACAGGGCCAAATCCGACCCCGTCACACCAGGGGGCTCCCATCTAGCAGCATCTCCCCCCGCCCCCCAACTTGCAGGGCCCAAGACTCACGCGAACGGCAGCACCTTGCTGTGCTCGGGCCAGTGGGCCCGCAGGGCCGCCTTCTTCCTGAAGACTCGCTCGCAGCCTTGGTAGCCGCACTGCAGGGCAGGAGGAGAGTCAGTCGACCAGCCCAGGGTGCCCCAGGGCTCCCCGTATCCCTTAGCCCAGGCTCCCTCCTCCTGCCGTATGCCCTGGCACCTCCCTCCGCGTGCACGGGAACTAGCGGGTCCAGGTGGCTCTGGAAGGGCACGGGCAGCACAGACACCCTAGGGAGAAGGGGGGGAATTCTGGGAACTCCCAGGAGTTTAATGGCGCCTGCGGCAGGGAATCAAACCTCAGCCAGGGCTGTTGGGAGCAGCCAGCAGGGAGGGGAGAGGACTGTTGGCCATTTCCAGCTGGTTGGAGCCAGCCAGGGGCCGGTCAAACACAGACCAGCTGCGAGGTGGAGAAGGGACCTGCCTAGCCCAGCACCGGCTGACGCAGGAGAGGTAGGAGCCCGGCTCCCTGTCCCTGCAGCCCCTCGGCCCTTGCTTCTCCGGGTCCCTTGCACGGCCTCATGTCGCACCAGGGCCGGGCCTAGCCCGGAGCAGGGGTGCTGTGCTAGCCCCTTGGGCCATGCCCTGCTCCCTCCCTATCCTACAGCACGGCCGGGGACCTCTAGTGCCCTCATGTGTCCGCTGAACAGGACGCTCCCCGGTTCTGGAGCCTAGCGCTGTTCCCCCCCCCCCCCCCACAGCTCACAGCCTGGATCCCCCCTTGCCAAAGCCATGCATCAGGAGAGCCACATGAGAAAATCCCCACCCCCTTTGCCCCCCAACTGTTGTGCCTGCCGCCAAGCCTCCCCCCCATATCAGGGTCACCGAGCGGGCGCAGGGGCTGCGCCAAGTCATTAAGAGAAGTGGAGAATTGGCCCGGAGAAGGGACTCCAGGCATCATGCCCAGTGCCTAGGGGCTGTGCAGGCTCCCAGAGCCAGGGCCCCAGATGGGAAGGGGAGGCAGAGGCATCAGCTTTGCACAAATCAGACCTGAGAAGGAATCCGGGTCCTAGACCCCCTCCCCGCCCCCCACTCACCAGCTGTTCTCCCCCTTGTCCCCTCCCCCGTGCACCCTACCTGGAAGGACTTCTTCGCACGGGGCTTGTCCACGCAGCCCTCGGGCACAGATTTGCTGTTGGCATCCAAGCAGCTGGAGAAAAGAGACACGCACAATGGGAAGGGGTTGGCCCAGCAGCTGCAAGCCAGGCTCAGCCGTTGGCTAAGGGCACAAAGCAGGGGTTGGTGCTCAGAGGGTCAGGGAAACGTGGCTACTAGACTCACCCACAACCTGTCCTGGTCAGTGGCTGGCCGCATGGTCTAGTGGGCAGGGCAGTGGTCTGAGAGTCAGCATTCTACGCCCAGCTCTGCTACTGAGCTGCCGGGTGACCTTGGGCAACTCCCTTCTACCCTGCATGCCTCGGTTTCCCTCCCCCTCTGTGCCTGTCTCCTCCAGAGCAGGGATTATTTCAGGAGATGTTTGCGCAGCACCTGGCTGTACAAGCCAGCTGGGCACTAGGGCAATGCCACCTCCAGCCTCCCCCCTTCCTAGAGGGCCCAATGCCAGGCCTGTAGATCCCAGTGGAAGTGGGAGGGGGCTGAGCAGCAGAGAGAACACACAAGGACAAGCTACCTCCCCCCAGCCCTACCTGGCATCATCCTGCTGCTGCGTGGGCATCTGCCAGGAGCTCCTGCCGCAGCCTCTCTTGCCATCGCCTGTCTGGCCACCGAGCTGAGCAGCCTGCAGCGACAGGCCTTGGTGAGAGACCTCCCTGTGCCCCCCTGACCCAGGGGCCGTGTCCCGTGGTAGGGGCGGGAGGCTCACACAAGACACCAGACGGGGAGGGCCAGGACACCTGGCACTCAGCAGTCTAGGGATGCCAGTCAGCCCTGGCTCTGCTACCCAGGAGCAACACAGCCCAGGCTATAAAAAGTTAATCAGCACAGGAACCCCCCACCCCATCTGACCCACGTGGGGCAGCGCTGCCCCCTGCAGGCTCCCACCAGAGGTGAAGGGGGGGAGGGACTCCCAGGCTCAGAGAAGCAGCCAAGTCCCTGCTCATACAGGCCAGCCACACGCAGACACCAGCAGCACCAATACACCTGGCACAGAGGGGCCTGGCCTTCCGAGCCACAGAGCAGGGCCCCCCCAGCCCCCTCTTACCTCCCCCATTGGCAGCCTCCTCTCCTTGGGGATCACAGCCTCACACTCCTCAGGGGGGCAGACTAAAGCTCCCCCAAGTCCCATCCTGCCTTCCCCAGCATCAGCCATTGGTCAGCGTTACAGCTTCCCCCCCTCTCCTAGCCTCTCTGCCTGGACTAGGCTGCAGCCCTGCCGGTTGCTGCTGGTTTTATGCTCCATGGGGCTGCAGCTGATGCCGATCCCGTCAACCGGCTGGGCGGGGCAAATGGATTGGCCCCCATCAGTGGAGAGTTGGCAGGGCTGGAGCCAGGCTCAGCCCCCCCCAGGGCTTGCTCCCTGCACAGGAGCTGGGGGAGCTGGTTCTAGGCTGTAGGGTCCAGGGGGGCTGAGCATCTCCTATAAGGCCGGCACCCAGTGACTCAGGGGTGTACACCTGGGCCAGCAATTCCCCCTCCCCCTCCTGTGCAACCTGCCTCACTCCCTTGCTAAGGGGCAGCTTTTGTGAGCTGTTTCAGGCCCAAGGGGGCTCCCCAAAGGGCCTAGACCAGCTAGATGCTGAGGTGGCTCCCTCCCATGAGCTCCCAGGGGAGTTGGGTGCTTCTGCTACTGTTGACCCCCCCCCCCACCTCATTGCATGTTTAGAAGGCCCTAGGTCCTGGGGGCAGGGCCCAAAGCAGCCCCCCCATCCCTCAATTGGGCTCTGAGCAGCCCAGTGCTGCAGGTGCATGGAATCCAAACTCAGCCCGGGCTCTCAATGGACCAAACCAACCCCCAGGTCTCCGGTTAGCGTCGGACTCTGTGTTAGGAAGTCTCAGCGTGGGCCTGGGTGCGGGTTACAGGTGGCTCTGCCCCTGGCCTGCTGGGGGACCGTGAGCATGTTCCTCCCCTGCTCTGTGCCTCAGTTTCTCTCCCCCATAAGACAACACTGACTTCCTTTGCAAAGAGCTCCCCAGCTGTGGGCATGAGAAGCCAGGCAGGTGTTGGGGCAGTGTGACGTAGTGGGGGTACCTGGCTGGTTTCTATGCTGCTGGCTCTGGGGGAACCCCCACTGGCTGCCGTGGGTACCACGACCCAGCAAAACAGGATGAGTCACTATGCAAACCAGTGGCCAGACACCCCCCATGGAGAGGAACAAAGGAAGGTGGATGCTGCCTTGGCTGGGGGGCAGGGCTGGAAGTTAGGGAGTTGGTTGGTGGCTGTCTGTGAGGATGGATGAGACAGCCTAGGGAGAGGAGCTGGAGTTTAGGGGCCCAGTCTCCCCCATCTCAAGGGGGCCTGAGGCATCCTAGCCCAGTTCCTGTGACCAGATTACATCTGTGCTGCGCTGTGCTGGAGGAGCAATAAACCACCCTCAATTCCACTGGCTGGTACAGTCTGTTTGTGCCATTTCGGGGTGCAGGAGACGGGGAACCCCCAACGCGCCGTCACACTGGTGTCAGAAGTGGGATGCACTGCACCCCGTGGATGAAGCTTCCAGCGGCGAGCGACAAGGCGCAGTAGAAGCAAGAGCCCTGGAGCCAGGCGTGCTGGAGACAGAGCGAAGCGGTTCCTGGGAATCGTGGGGCGCTGCAGCACTAGACTGGTGAGTCTGCACCGAGGGACCCAGCGGGCAGATGGCCTACGCCCGACTCTTGAAGGCAGAGCTGGTGGAGCTGTGCAGAGAGAGGGGCTTGCCTGTGCGGAAAGCAACCAAGGCCCAGCTGATTGCTCAGTTAGAAGAGAATGACCAGCCACAGGGCCAGGATCTTGTCCCCAGGGGAAGCAGCCAGACCCCCCCTGAGAGTGTGTCAGGCTCAGAGAGGGGGAGGAGCGCTGGAACCCACCGGAGAGATGAGACAGCGTCTCCCGGGAGGCCTGCAAGCCGTAGCCCATCTAGGGCAGGGGCCAGCCCAGCGGAGCTGCGGCGGCTGGAGATCCAGCTGCGGATCAGGGAATTGGAAGTAGAGGACCGAGAGAAGGAGCGCCAGGACCGAGAGAGGCAGCGGCAGCATGAGCTGGCCATGGCAGAGCGGAGAACCGGCGGGGCACCGGCTGCGCCAAGTGCGGATGGGCCCCAGGGTCCCAGGACTGCCAGGCGCTTGGAGAGGCTCGTGGTGGCCCAATTGAAGGACATGGGCGACATAGACGGGTTCCTCAGCTCCTTTGAGAGGGCCTGTGGACTGCAACGGGTTCCCCCAGCTGACTGGCTGCAGGAGCTCATCCCCGCACTGAGCCAGGAGGCGGCCGGAGTGCTCAGTCAGCTGGAGGACCTACAGCCAGGGGATTACAACCGAGTCAAGGAGGCCCTGCTGCACAAGTTCGGGCTGACCCCCGAGATGTACAGGAAGAAGTTCCGGGGGGTACAGAAAGGGCCACGGGAGACCTGTGTGGACCTGGCCTCCCGCCTGGCGCAATACTGCCGCAAGTGGGTGTCTGGAGTCGGAGCCCAGACCGCAGAGGAGCTGCTCAAGCTGGTCATGATGGAGCAGTTCTATGAAGCGTGCCCACCCAAACTGAGGCTGTGGCTCAAGGACCGGAGACCAGAGAACCCCCAGGAGGCCGGGAGACTGGCGGATGAGTTCACGGAGAGCCGGTCCGGGTGTGAACGGGAGTCCCGGAGAGAAAGGGAACCGCGCAGAGACCGGATCTCGGCTGAGCGATGGAGGGAGTCAACTACGGGGCGAGACCAAGGAACAGGTCGTCTGGGCCCCAGAGAACCAGCCAGGGCCTGGACAGAGACAGCCCAAAGCCTAACTTGCCAGCGCTGTGGGCAAAGAGGCCACAAGAGGGCTCAGTGCACCAGGTCCCAGGACCGGGGACTTTCCAGGGTTAACTGGCTGGGGCGGGAGGAAGGGCAGGCTGCCCCAGAGGCAGGGGCTGGCAGGCAAACCTCAGCTCAGAGAGAGGGGAAGGATGCTCAGTGCACCTCCCCTGGGAGGTCTGATTCTCAGGAGGCGGATTCCTCCGTGTACCGGGTGGGGGCAGGACGGCCCCTGCGGAGCGAGTGCCTCATACCCCTGGAGGTGGATGGTAGGAAGGTGACGGGCTTCTGGGACACGGGGGCGGAGGTGACTCTGGCCCGATCCGACATAGGGGCCCAGGAGCGGATACTACCCCACGCGCAGCTGACCCTGAAGGGCATAGACGGGTCCCCGTTTAAGGTGCCTGTAGCCAGGGTGCATCTGAAATGGGGGGCCAAGGAGGGCCTCAAGGAAGTGGGGGTGCACCCGCACTTGCCCACCGAGGTGCTGATGGGGAATGACCTAGAGGAGTGGCCCCATGAATCCCAGCGGGCTCTAGTCACTACCCGGAGCCAGAGCCAGCGGGGGGCTGACAACGTGAGTCCAGGGAAGGACTCCTGGCAGCGTCCTCAGGGTCCCATCCCAGTGGAAACGGGGTCCAGCCAGGCTGGGACTCCGGACCTAGGCAAAGGTGGGGAACAGGTCCCGATCCCTGCCTCAGCAGCTGAATTCCAGGCTGAGGTACAGGCAGACCCCTCCTTGCAGAGGCTGAGGGACCAGGCTGGCCTCCGTGCAGCTCAGCCCCGGGGGAGAGGTGGCCAGGAGAGATTCCTGCGGGAGCGTGGGCTCCTGTTCCGTGAGTGGCTCCCCCCCAGGAAGGCGAGGGCATGGGGTGTCCAGCGGCAGCTGGTCGTCCCCCGAAAGTATCGCCTCAAGCTGCTGTATTCGGCCCACGATGTCCCCGTTGGGGGCCACCGGGGGATCCGGAGCACCCGGCTGAAGCTGCTCCAGCACTTCTATTGGCCGGGAATCTTTACAGCCGTGCAGCGGTACTGCCGGTCCTGTGACTCCTGCCAGAGGGGCGGGAAGGCCCAAGACAGGAGGAAAGCGGCTTGGGGGTCTCTACCCCAGATAGAGGACCCTCTGGGCTTGCTGAGAGAGTTATGGGAGGGGAAGACCTCCCTGGATGGAGCATCGGGGGTGGAAGCCGCCCTGGCTGTCCAGAGAAGGCTCGCTGGGCTCATGGCCCCAGCCCGAGAGACCCTGGCCAGAGATCAAGGCCAGCGGAAGGGTGGGTGTGACCCCCGAGGACAGGCCTGTGCCACTCGCCCTGGAGCGGGGCGGCGAGTGGACAGAGGGAAGCCAATTCATGTGGGGCCTCGCCACGGCCGGCCCGAGTCAAGGGGAGCACCCATGTCCCCAGGGCGGGTTCCCACGCAGAGGACCCGAACTTCCTTAGGTCACGAGCGGAGTGACCCTGCTCAGTTCGCTCTCGGAGGGGGGAGAACTGTGACGTAGTGGGGGTACCTGGCTGGTTTCTATGCTGCTGGCTCTGGGGGAACCCCCACTGGCTGCCGTGGGTACCACGACCCAGCAAAACAGGATGAGTCACTATGCAAACCAGTGGCCAGACACCCCCCATGGAGAGGAACAAAGGAAGGTGGATGCTGCCTTGGCTGGGGGGCAGGGCTGGAAGTTAGGGAGTTGGTTGGTGGCTGTCTGTGAGGATGGATGAGACAGCCTAGGGAGAGGAGCTGGAGTTTAGGGGCCCAGTCTCCCCCATCTCAAGGGGGCCTGAGGCATCCTAGCCCAGTTCCTGTGACCAGATTACATCTGTGCTGCGCTGTGCTGGAGGAGCAATAAACCACCCTCAATTCCACTGGCTGGTACAGTCTGTTTGTGCCATTTCGGGGTGCAGGAGACGGGGAACCCCCAACGCGCCGTCACAGGCAGGTCCCTCTCCCGCTGTCTCCCTCCCTTCTCCATTATCCACCGGGCTTGTCAGGCCCTGATCCTCAGAGGGATTTGGGTGCTTAAATCCTGTGGGTTTTAATGGGAGTTTGGCACCTAAACTACTTCAAGGATCTCCGTGTAATCTCTTGGGAACAGAGCCGGGCTCTCCCTGCTGCTTCCAGCCGCTGGCTTTTGGATATTCACTGGGCTGCTTCCAAGCCCCGTCTCATTTGTGTTCCCAGGTGCGGCCAGGCCCCTTTCTCCCTCTTGTTTAGCACCCAGCAATAGCTCAGACCGTGCCAATGGCCAAGGTCACCCAGGTGTCTGGGCTTTGCTCTTTTGCTGGGTCTCAGCCACATCCCCCACCCTGCTTCTGACACCTGGGCCTTTAGTTGAGTTGATTGGCCTTGGCCTTTCCCTGCATTCGTCAGCCCTGAATTTCATCAGCCATCACGCTGCCTATTTGTCCAGCAGAGCTGAGTCCTGGAGTCCCCCTCTGCCTCCCCTAGCCCAGAGGGGCTGGAAGGCCTAATGCCACCTCAGGAAGCAGAGCCAAAGTCCTTTGTCTTTGAGCTACCGATTCACTAGTGACTGGGCCTGTCACCCAGATGTCCCAGTCCCCTGTCCTGTGCTACACACCCGGCCCCGCTGCTTCTCTCAGCCCCTCGTCCCCTGAGCTGCAGCCGGGGTCTGGTTTGCTCCTCCCCAGCAGGTGGCTGAAGATATCGAGGACCTGGAGCTGGAAGAAGAGGCAGGATGCAGGGAAGTGGCCTCAACTCACAGCCCCGATAGCAGCACCAGGGGGCTGGTGTGGGGAGGAGTGGGAGGCCTCACCTGGAGCAAGCCAGCCCCCGGGTGTGTCCCTGGTGCCCATGGGTCCAGCAGCCCAGAGGCCAGCACGACAGCCTGGAGCTTTTTTGCATCTAGGGTTACCAGATGGCTTCAAAAAAAATATCGGACACACTTGATCTCAGATGTGTGGGGGGGACGGGGACGGGGGGACGGGACGGGCCAGCGGGAAGCAGGGCTGGTCGGGAGGAGATCGGGGGGAGCGGGGCTGGCTAAGGGAGATGAGGAGAACCAGCTGGGGGGAAGTGGGGCTGGTGGGGGGGAAAGGAGGGGGAGAGAATCGGCCAGCAGGGAGTGGGGCTGGCCTGGGCACACACAGATCCTGAGGTGCTGCCTGCCCCACACACGGTCCTGGTGGAGCACCTGCAAGTCCGGCCCTAAGATTCCCTCCC
Organism: Pelodiscus sinensis; assembly: GCF_049634645.1. Lineage (NCBI taxonomy): Eukaryota > Metazoa > Chordata > Testudines > Trionychidae > Pelodiscus > Pelodiscus sinensis. The sequence goes on from NC_134739.1 coordinate 12,067,364, forward strand.
ACCCCACCCCCCTCCTTTCTACTGTGTAGTTGTGTACTGCCTGGCTGGTAGACACACTCACGCCATGTGACTCACGCCGTGTCTACCAGCCAGGCAGTACGCAACTACGTACTGATACTCATAACACAACAACTTAATTAGAAAATACCGGACATTTCTATGTCTGGGATTTTCTCAATTTATTTCCTGGACAGAAACCTCAAATACTGGACTGTCCGGTGCAGCGAAGAACACCGGGAGCCAGGACCGGTGGCTGCAAACAAACTTTATGGGATCATGGGAAACTTGGCCACACCTACGGTACGTGGACATCCAGCTCACTAACATCATGCTGGACGAGGGAGGTTGCCAGATCAGAGTGCGCCGGACTAAAGAGGTTCAACCTGTACAATGTCAGCAGCTGCTGTTTAAAACCTAATGCTGGGGTGCCAAACCCCCACAGCGTAGGAGTTACAGGTTCTGAGCATTGTCTGCACAACAGGCCCAGATGTTTATGGGCTGGAAAAAAACATCACCTCCTCCGCCAGTCAGGTTTCACTTGTTTCTGGAATACAGCAATCCCCTGCTCAGTCTACCCCTCTGTGACCCGAATAGATTTTAATCACCTCCCCACCATGCTTTCCCTCTAGCAGGTCACCCCATCGCGAGTAAGTTCATAGCAACACCCTGATCCTTGCCAGAACTAAACTGAAAGTCTCTGACCCTGACATGCACACTGGATACTTCATAGATCCAGACCCGACTCACTGCATAGGGATCTTCTTCTAGGAGACAGGGAGGCACATGCCACCCTGCCTGTCTTGCTCAGGCTTTTAGAGATGTCTGTGAAAAAAAAAAATAGAGCAGCTGTTTTGGACTTTTCTGCTCTCACCCTTGTATGTGGCCAAGGGGGTGGCAAACACACAGGGAGAAGGGAAGGGTCACCCTTCTATCCCCCCCAAGCCCTGAATTATCTTGGATTGTCTTGGGCCTGGCCCTCCTTCCCAGGATGCTGCTGTAGAAAGATGAAGACCTGAAACAAAAGCCCATGTAGCCAGGCCTCTGCTAACAGACAAAACATGGCTAATATAAAGCAGAGCTACGCTGTGAGCAAGAGGCAGGCCCCTGCTCTCAGAACTTGGCATGAACAGGGCTGAGAGCACAGAACACTAATTGGGAATAGGCCCAGGTGTAGAACAGTCGTTGGTACTGATCATAAGTTGAAAGCACATGGTACCACCAGCTCATTAAGAAAGACCTTGGTAGTCACTCCCCACAGAGACCAACTCAGGTTCAGGAAAGGGTCTAAAATGACAGCTTGATGGATATGATCTAATCAAACCTAGAGCCCTTTTAAAATATTGGTGTATTTGGGCCTAAGCTTTCATGGGTAAAATCACTTTGTAAGAGGTCTTCATGCATTGGACAAAGCGGTGTTTACCCACAAAAGCTTAGACCCAAATACATCAATATTTAAAAAGGGCTCTGGAGGTGATTCTGGCAATTACAGACCGGTAAGTCTAATGTCAGTACCGGGCAAATTAGTTGAAACTATAGTAAAGAGTAAAATTGTCAGACAGAGATGAACATAATTTGTTAGGGAAATGTCAACATGGTTTCTGTAAAGGGAAATCCTGCCTTGCTAGAGTTCTTTGAGGGGATCAATAAACATGTGGACAAGGGGGAATCCAGTGGACGCAGTGTACGTAGATTTTCAGAAAGCCTTTGACAAGGTCGCTCACCAAAGGCTCTAAAGTTAGTTGTCATGGGGTAAGAGGGAAGGTACTTTCATGGACTGATAACTGGTTAAAAGACAGGAAACAAAGGGTAGGAATAAGTGGTCAGTTTTCAGAGTGGAGAGAAGTAACTAATGGTGTCCCCCAAAAGGTCTGTACTGAGACCAATCCTATGCAACCAATTTATAAATGATCTGGAGAGAGGAGTAAACAGTGAGGTGGAAAAATGTGCAGATGATACTAAACTGCTCAAGATAGTTACAACCAAAGCAGACTGAAGAGCTTCAGAAAGATCTCACCAAACTAAATGGGTAAGAAAATGGCAAATGAAATTATAGTGAACACTGGAAAAAATAATCTCAACTATATGTACAAAATGACGGGGACTAATGTAACTGTTACCACTCATGAGAGTGCTCTTTGAGTCATTATAGGTAGTTCTATGAAAATGTCCACTCAGTGTGCAGCACAGGCAAAAAAGCAAACAATGTTAGGAATCATTAAAAAAGGGATAGCGAATAAGACAGAGAATATCTTATTGCCTCTACATAAAACCATATGCCCACATCTTGAATACTGCGTACAGATGTGGTCACCATCTCAAAAGAGATATCAGCATCGGAAAAGGTTCAGAAAAGGGCAACAAAAATGGTTAGGGATTTGGAACATGTCTCCTATGAAGAAATATTAAAAAAACCTGAGACTTCTCAGCTTAGAAAAGAGACTAATGGGGGATAGGCTAGAGGTCTATAAAATCAGGACTGGTATGGAAAAAGTGAATAAGGAAAAGTTATGTATTTGTTCTGTGAAAGTAGAAAGAATTATACTGTAAGAAAAAGATGAATTGTGCTGTAATAATGGAATAAGTTGAAGGAATTCTGTTTGTCTTTTTAAGAGGAAGAAGAAAAGTATGTTAATGTTGATTGTAGGTATGCAGATCAAGGTGCTAGCCAATTTGGGCCTGAGTTTAACAGGAAAAGAAACATTAAGTGTTAGGAAACAATTCCAGATAATCAGGGAGATATAGCCAGGAGATTGCTGTGTGCTTAATATTGAAATGAAGAGTACTTGAGTAGCCTCACACTAATTATGTGAAGTTTTGCCCCCCTTTTAATCCTGTTAATTTTGGCTTCCTTTTGACTATATAAAATCAAGGGGTTTGAACCTTGTAGGGTACTCACATTTTCTCCATGCATTTTAGCAAAGCTTTGCTGAAATAAACAGAGCAGTCTGCCAAATCTGTGAGTCCTGTCTGACTTTGACAATTTGGAGGTCCCACTGAGATGGCAACCGTCTTCGCTGAAGCTGTGTGATCCCTGACTGTCTTGCAGGACTACCGTGGCAGCCGGCACCTGGGCATTTAGCCCGAGCGGTCCTCCGCCAGAATGGAAAGGTGCACAGCCACAGCGAAGTCTACGCCATCGAACCTGTTGGTTCCTGCTCTGTTCTGGTAGGGATCCCGGGATCTAACATCAGGACTCTGGTCAGGTAATTATTTTGTCCGGACTGAGGACTGTCTTGTCTCTGTGTCTATCCGTCTTCCCTGTGGTGTGAGTGAGTCTGGGAGCCATCCCTGTCCAGGGACTGGCCGACCAAGAGGCTCCTGTCCCCGCGGTCTGTGTGACTGGAATCTGCACAATCGCAGCCGCACCGCACCTTGGATAAAATCCTTGGAGTGAACGCAAGGGCGATTGAGGCAGTAGCCTGTGGGCTTCTTTTGTGTGTTGCACTGGGCACCGCTCTGACGAACCCGAATTTCCTCCTTGTGTAATTGGTGTATGAAGTCCTCCTGTATGGGTAACTAGACGTCTAAGCAGGGATAGTTCCCTAAAGGGACCCTGGCTCAGTTTATATATTTTAGAAAGGGTCCGGACTCCTGTAAATTTCTGGAAAAATGATCTAGATTGACTCTGGGGGGATCCCAAAACTCAGTGGCCACTGTTAGGATCTTGGAACAAAGACCAAGTGGACGTCTTAAAAGACAAACTTGGCCTTCCCAAAAACTAAATTGGCTAGAGGAGAGGTAGATTGCTTCATGCAGTGGTGGGACGAGGCAAATCTTAAATGAACTGAATCGAAGCTCGCCTCCCTTAAAAATTCTAATTATAAGAAAAAGCTTTATTGGAAACCTCCTCTCCCACCACCAGATCGAGCGCTTCCCTTTACCCCGTCCTTCAAGAAGACTCAGACCGGTCCCACTTGAAGTTATAAACCCTGGACCCACACGGAGCTCCACTCGATTTTAAAAGGTTTTCCAAAGCCCCAGGAAAACCCTACCAAATTTGCAGAGGAATTTTGCTAGTGTGCAATGCCTATGAACCCTCTGAAGCAGACCTGCTGCAACTGTGTAAGCTACTTATAACCCCGTAAACAGCAACAAAGAAAAAAAAAAAACCCGGGCAACTATCACACAGACTGACTGATAGTTTTTGTTTGTTTGGTTGGTTTTTGGGGTTTTTTTGGGGGTACAGCAACCAGGTAAAAATGGACAGGGCGCCCTGGCGCATGCGTTTGTTAATAGCCTCTTATCTGCTATTAGCAGTATGTTAAAGCAAATAAGTGTTGGATGGGAGGCCAAGACCATGGACAAATTGCAAGCAGTGGCAGAGCATTGCCACTGCACTCTAAAAGGAAAGAGAAGCAGTCCTCACAAAGGTTGATAGCTCTGCAAATACAGCATTATTCAGGGCAGGGCAGACAGTACTGGGAATGGGGAGGGTACCAAGAATGGGGATAAGGTCAGAGAAGGGGTCGTGGCACCGGGTTTTTGGGATTTAGAGGTTTCAGCTCCGGTCATATCCACCCTGTGGGAACAAGGCATTATTGTCCCCTGTTCCAGCCCCTGTAACACCCCTATCCTCCTCCCAGTTCGAAAGGCTGATGGGAAATCATGGCGGTTTGTTCAGGATCTTCAAGCTATTAACTGCATTGTTGTACCCACCTTTCCTGTAATCCCTAACCCAGCAACTAATCTGGCTTCTATCCTGCCAGATGCAACTCATTTTACTGATGTTGATCTGTGTTCTGCTTTCTTTTCTGTCCCGGTTCACCCTAAGTTCCAGTATCTTTTTGCCTTTTCTTACAAGGAGCAGCAGTATGCTTCCCAAGGGGCACACAGAAAGCCCGTCTTACTTTTCCCAAGCATTAGCCAAAGACCTTGTTAACCTGGTCTTCCCCTCTGGGTCCACATTGGTCCAATGTGTAAATGATCTACTCCTCTGCTCCCCTTCATTATCTGTCTCAGAAACTGACTCTTTAGTGCTTCTCACTGCCCCCCCCCCCACCTTAGGGTTACCTGTCTACTGTAAGCCCTTTACCCTTTTCTGCCACGAGCAATCTGGTTGTGCACTTGGGGTTTTTACTCAGGAACATGGTGGCAAAAAAAAAAAATCGTCCAGTAGCTTATTTCTTTGCCACCTTGGATCCTGTTGCCCAAGGTCTACCCCCGTCTGCGGGCTGTGGCTGCCGCGGCACGCCTAATTAAAATGTCTGAGTCCCTTGTCCTCCGCTCTCCTGTTTCTCTCATGGTCCCTCACTCTATAGATACTCTCCTGCTACAATGTAATACAGCTCACCTTTCCTCCGCCCGCCTCACTTTTACTGCTTTCGGCTTCGCATATCACCATAAAGTGCTGTTCTCAGTTGAACCCTGCCACTCTCCTTCCTCTGTCTAATGACGGTGAACCCCACGACTGCCTTGCAAGTGTCTCTGCTGTCACCGTCCCATGCCCCGACCTTTCTGATGTCCTTCTCTCTAACTCCGACCTTGTGTTATTCACTGATGGTTCCTGCTTTAGAGATAGCCAAGGTCGTCTCCTCGCAGGATATGCTGAGGTATCACTCTCTGAAACCCTAGAAGCTGCGCCGTTACCTTCTGTGACTTCAGCACAAGTCGCTGAACTAGTTGCCCTAACCCGCGCTTGCTTTCTGGCTGAGGGACGCTCCGCCACCATTTATACTGATTCTCGTTACGCTTTTGGGGTTGTACATGACTTTGGCACCCTCTGGCAAGCTCGGGGTTTCCTTACCTCTGCTGGTACCCCTATCAAGAATGGCCCCTACATTTCTGCTCTCCTGTATGCAGTTTTACTCCCATCTGCATTAGCTATTGTTAAGTGCCCTGGTCACTCCACAGCAGATACTAATGTTGCTAAGGGTAATGCTGCCATAAAATCTTCCCCAGGTGCGTTTCTCGGTTCCCTTTCTGTTTCCGTACCACCGCAGTCCCTTTCTAAAGTCACCCTGCTCCAAGACTCTGCCTCAGAAACAGAAAAAGACTCCTGGGTCGCCCAGGGTTGCTCTCTACACCCTGATTCCCTTTGGCGCCCCTTATTGGTGCCTTTGTGGCCCTCTTTTCGCTCTACCCAGCTCTAGCCGCCCTGCTACACGGCATTTCGCATGTCGGAAAGGAGGGTATGATCTCTGCTGTAACTAAGGCAGGATGGTGGGCCCCACATTTCAGCTCTTTTGCAGCTCACCTCTATGCCGCCTGTACCACTTGCCAAAGCTACAATGTTGGCAAACCTGTAAAGGTATCTCACGGGTTCTGGGGCCTGCCCCAAGCACTGTTCTTGCATTGGCAGCTTGATTTTGTACAAATGCCTGTGTGTCAACTATATGAATTCATTTTGGTTATGGTATGCTTATTTTCGGGTTGGATTGAAGCCTTTCCTTGTCGCAAAGCTGATTCGCTGTCTGTTGCCAAATGTTTGTTAAATCATATTATGCCTGCAAAAGAAACTCCTGCCACTCTGTCCAGTGACCGGGGTACACATTTTACTGGACAACTTGTTCAGCACCTGGATCGTGTATTACATGTCACACACTTGCTGCACTGTCCCTACCACCCACAGAGCGCAGGTGCAGTTGAAAGACGAAATGGCATGCTAAAAAAAATAATAAGCTTGCAAAAATTTGTGACTCTACAGGGTTAAGCTGGCCAGCAGCCTTACCATTGGCCCTTATGGAAATTCGATCCACCCCATCCCAAAGACATAAATTAAGTCCTTTTGAAATTGTTATGGGGCGCCCTATGCGAACAATGGCTACCATTACTCCAGTCTCAGACTTGAACTTGACTCGCAGTATACTCCTTCAGTACTGCAAGGGACTAATGCAAGCTGTAAGTCACTTCCATTCACAGGTTTGAGCCGCCTGGCCAACCGAACCCACCTCTGACGCCTGCCACACCCTCGAGACAGGTGATTGGGTCTACATACGACACCACCAACGAAAACACGCCATGGAACCCCGGTGGAAGGGTCCACATCAGGTGCTGCTCACTGCCCAGACGGCTGTTAAGCTATCCGGCATCGCAGCATGGATACAGGCTTCTCAGTGTAAGAAGGCACCACCCCCAGCAGACCAGTCATCGCCTCAGGACCACGCAGAGTCAATTTTGACTCCAGAAGAAGACGTAGAGGAATAGCCTGCAATACCTTACAACCTACGTTCACGTAAGGGTTGCCTGAAGCAGACGACAACCAAAAGCAAGGCCCAAGAAGAAGCAGCAGTGAGCCTAGCGCCTGCTGCCTGGTGGACATAAAACCGTGACTGCGGTTCCCTCAGCTGAGGTTGTCAGAACCAAAAAGGGTCTTGCCTCCAGCATGTGCCTCTGGTGGGGCCTGTTCCTCGGCTACTGGTGTCTTAAGGTCTGGGGAATCCACAATGACAATGACAATTCTTTTATCCACCAGCAAGTATGGATCGCTCAGACCCTTAATATCTCTAATTGCTGGGTCTGCAGCCACATCCCAGCCCACTCACAAGCTGGTTCCTGTCTTGGCAATCCCACTTAATTCCCCAGGCCTCACCGGAGGACCTCATCCATTTAACAAGACATGGAACAGTAATGACACTTGGGAAGCAGTAGGAATAAATGTATCTAAATGGATAAGCGTGGTGGAGGGAAAAGGTCACTGGTGTTTGGTGTGTAATGGAACGGGGCTAAATCTGGGGAGAAGCAGTTGTCTCCAGCATATTGTAACATCAGTACAATCTTTAATGCCATGCAAATAACACTACTCCCCGTAAGGAGAATCACCTTGTGCCCTTTGGGGGATATTACTCCTCCTTTATAGACATCTATATGGCAAAGGGGTGCAACCGACCCTTCCCGGCTTTGATAGGGCATCATTGGGTCTGTGGAACAAAGGCCTATACCACATTACCAGTTAACTGGTCAGGTATCTGTTATCCCGCCCAACTCTTCCCACAATTCCGAGTGTTAGAGTCCTTCCCACGAGAACGCCTCCGTAATTTTAGGCAAAAAAGAAGGGACTTGTCGGATGCCAAATGGTATGTGAATCACATAAGCCCTTTAACTTGGGAAGAGGCTATTGGTGGTTCCTTTATCCCACTTGGGGGAGTAATACATCATGCAAAAAGGCTTCTGAGGTTACAAGCAGTAGTTGAAATCATGGCAAATGAAACTGGAGAAAGTTTAAGGGCCCTGGCCAAAGAAACAGAAGCGATCAGACAAGTGGTCCTCCAAAACCGTCAGGCATTGAATATAGTGCTGGCAGCAAAAGGAGGGACCTGTGCTCTCATTGGCAAAGAATGTTGTGTATATATACCAGACAACACCAATTATGTAATAGATCGCGCTAGCTACTTAGAAAAGATTGCATATCTTCCTCACGAAGAGCCAAGTTCCCTGTGGAAATGGCTGAGTAACTTGTTCAATTTCACTGGCATAGGAAACTGGTTGTTTCAGGGAGCCCTGACTATCCTATTTGGGATCTTAATGATTTTTGTATGTTTTCAGTTAATCTCCTGTTGTATCCAAAACTGTGCAAAACATATCACACAGCTAGCTACCCCTCACCAGAGTGCTAATCTGATGATTTTAAATATCACTGATGAACAGAGAGACAAAGAACGGTTAATGCAAGGAACCCAGTAATTGTTGGTCATAGGCGAAGCTTGACCAAAAGGAGGGATTGTGAAAGTAGAAAGAATTATACTGTAAGAAAAAGATGAATTGTGCTGTAATAATGGAATAAGTTGAAGGAATTCTGTTTGTCTTTTTAAGAGGAAGAAGAAAAGTATGTTAATGTTGATTGTAGGTATGCAGATCAAGGTGCTAGCCAATTTGGGCCTGAGTTTAACAGGAAAAGAAACATTAAGTGTTAGGAAACAATTCCAGATAATCAGGGAGATATAGCCAGGAGATTGCTGTGTGCTTAATATTGAAATGAAGAGTACTTGAGTAGCCTCACACTAATTATGTGAAGTTTTGCCCCCCTTTTAATCCTGTTAATTTTGGCTTTCTTTTGACTATATAAAATCAAGGGGTTTGAACCTTGTAGGGTACTCACATTTTCTCCATGCATTTTAGCAAAGCTTTGCTGAAATAAACAGAGCAGTCTGCCAAATCTGTGAGTCCTGTCTGACTTTGACAGTTCCCATAACATAAGAACAGGGCGGGGGTGTGTATCACCAAATTAAATTAATAGGCAGCAGGTTTAAAAACAAATAAAAGGAAGTTTCTCTTCACCACAGCGCAGTCAGCCTGTGGGTCTCCTTACCAGAGGCGGTTGTGAAGACCAGGACTTTAACAGGGTTCAAGAAAACTAGATAAATTCATGGAGGACAGGATCATCAATGGCTATTAGCCAGGATGGGCAGGATTGGTGTCTCGAGGCTGGGAATGGGTGACGGGAGAGGGATTGTTTCTGTTCTGTTACCTCCCTCTGGGGCACCTGGCGCTGGCCACTGTGGGCAGACAGGACACGGGGCAAGATGGACCTTTGGTCTGACCCAGTCTGGCCGTTCTTATGCCCGAATACTTGTTAGTCTTTGAAGTGCCACAGGACTCCTCGTGGGTTTGTAGATATAGATTATCGCGGCTAGCCCTGAGAGCGTGGGTACAGATACTTAACGTTCCTTTTCTTTTGCTTATGAAGGTGCCACTTGGCTAACTTTTCTACCCAGTACGAGAAACAATACTGCAGGGATTGAGGGACTGCTCCTACTGCATCTTGTCCCCAGGCTCAGCTACCAAGGCTTCTCCTTTCTACGCATCCATCCCAGCTCAGTGACTGTTCTTTGGCCGAGAGTCCCTTCGCCCTCTTTCTACAGCAGGAAGAAAGTTGCTGTACTGACTAGATGCACACCCGAGCCTTGAGAGGTTAGGTGTGCTGCCCCGCAAAAGCACTGCGCGATAGAAAGGTGGATTGCTGAGAAGTTTCACTGTATTGCAAGAGCCACATGTCCCCAGATGGCAAAGGCAGCTCAGCACCCCCGAACCCAAGCAGGAAAGGAAGCCGACACAGGCCAGAGCCGGTTTGGATGTGGAACGTTTATTAATACCCTTTTGATGACAGCACTATGTACACAGAACAGCCACAGAAGTTTACTTCTTGGTTTCCTCCTCCTTGGAGAGAGTCTTGATGATCTCTTCCTTCTTGGCTTGCAGACGTTCTTCACGGCGCTTGCGGGCTTCCTTAGTCTTGGACCGGCGAGCTTCCGCCTGGTCACTGGAAATGAAGAGGTTTCATGAACACAAGGGATGTCAAAAACAACTGCCATAAACCTACCCAGCTTTCACCTGGGCCTCCCTCCCTACCTCCCACTATTTTGCTCCAGCCGTAGGTAGCTGTCGGGGAGAGATGAGCTACGAACACATTTCACAAACCCCTCATGCACCATCGAGGCATTACAGCTCCCCGGTACGGCTCTGCAATGCAACAGACTAAAGTGCAATGCAGTATCTTGTTCAGTGACCCCAATGATCCACAGTCAATAGGAGCTACTCTTGGCCAGGATTGGGAATGAGCTAGGTCAGCACAAGGGCACCATGCTGCCTTCACTCCAAGGCCACCACGTTGACTTGTCTGTTAGAGACTCCCTTGAGATCCTAACAAAGCTAATCTGTCCACTGACTGAATTTAGAAAGGGAAAGTAACGCATGATCTGCCGGAACATATTTGTCCTTCAACTGTCTTAACTCTCCCTCTTCTTCAGACCGGATCCTCCAATGGGAGGGGAGTTTGTCTCCATAATCTTCAGCTAAACAATGTGCCCATTCCCAGAAGGTTTGCGATTTCCTGGGCGTTTGTGGCACAGAAGGGCAAAGCTTGTTGAAAGGGGACACTTGCGTCACCCTGGGATATATTTACACCATTAGAACCAAGGCTGATTTGTCAACACTGATGCGGTACAACCCTGCATTCAGCTCAGCCTTACGCCTCGTCTACACTAGAAAGTTCTGCTGCTCTAGCCATACTGGCAGAGTAGAAGTCTCCTAATGCGAATGGTGCGATACCGATACAAGGGTGCTTACGAGGACAGTGCTGAAAGCACTTGGAATCACCTGAACCGATATTGAGAGCTATAAAAAGCAAACTTGTGCAAGACTTTTAACCCTGGGCCTGTACGGAGCGCTCTGCATGGCTTTAAGAATCAAACACTTACGCCAGGAGCTTCTTGCGAGCCTTGTCTGCCTTGAGTTTGTGGATGTGCTCCATCAGAATCCGCTTGTTCTTGAACACGTTCCCCTTGACCTTCAGATACAGACTGTGGTACCTGGAAAAGGAAAGGGATGGAGTGAGGGGGGGCAGCCACTGTGGGGCAGGAAGCAGCACTCATTTGCTTGAGGCTGCCAAAGAGGAAACACAAACAACTGTGCAGCTTCCAAGGCATCTTGAGGGATTCAAGACGAACCCAGTTCTGCCTTGTCTGCAGTGAACGCCGTGTGCCACGTGGTGACTTGCGTGTCCCAGAGTTTGAAAAGGAATTTCACCATTGTGCAACATCTTAATCTCCCTTGAGCTGCCCAATTTCAACAAAGGCATCAGATCTGAGAAGCACTGTAACACCAAGATCGTTCCGCAGCGAGAGACTGATCATTTACATAGAAGATGTTTTTAATCTCTTAGGGTATATGTCTACACTGCCACCCTAGTTCGAACTGCAATGAAGAGTAACGATAGTCCGAATTAGGGGCTTTAATTTGAACTACTTAGCCCGTGCCGCATGTAGCCGCGGGCAGGGAGTCCGAACTACCAGGCATTTAAAAATGACGGTGCCTGGAAACGTGCAAATAAAGCTCAGGATATTTTAATCCTGGGCTTCATTTGCAAGTTTGAATGACTACATTAGCCACCCTAGTTTGAACTAGGGTGGCTAGCATAGACATACCCTTAGCTTTCTGCTCTGGTCTCTGTGGGCTCGGGTCCAAGTCCATAGAGCCTGCTGCAAAAGCCCTGGTGTATCCAGACAGATGGGGAACCTGTTCCACCCAAACACACTCACCAACTAAGGAGAGGGGCAGGATTCAACTGGCTCTAACACTTACATATGGCGGTCGATCTTCTTGGACTCCCTGTATCTGCGAAGGAGACGTCTCAGAATTCTCATTCTCCTCATCCAGGTCACCTTCTCGGGCATACGAGCATTAGCTGTACCCTTCCTCTTACCTGGAAAGGGACAAGTTACAGAGCGAGAACACAGTTAACTGCCGGTGAGCAGCCTTCCCAGCACGCTTAACACCTCTGCCTGCCTCAGAATTAGGGATATCAACCTGTAGCTGACTATGCAATTAACCGATAAGCCTGGGCTTATCAGTTAATCCTATCAAATACATGCACCCCCCCTCCGCTGCCTCTCTATCAGAAGTAGCATGGGGGGGGGGAGAAGAGCGGGAGCCAGTGCCTATAGAGCCACTCCCCTACCCCGTGCTGCTGCCTCTGATAAGCAGGTGAGAGCAGATACACACGGGGATCTCCACACATGCTGGTTCTGCAAAGCCACCTCTCCTCCTCCGCCACTGCTGCCACGAACCAGCCTCTGCCCACGGCAAGCCCCATAGGATGCTGGCACAGTCTATGGGGAGCTCAGAGTCCCCCGCAGACAGAGGCTGCCGCCAACCCACACTGCTGCCTCTGATACAGAGGCAGCAATGCAGAGTGGCAGGGGGCTCCCCAGGAGTGGGGCCAGAAGTGCACTGGCTGCCGGCCCTGCCTCCAGGGACTATTGAATAATTGTGTAACCACTAAGATTTAATGCAGTTACATGATTATTAATCGATATATAACATCCCTACCCAAAATCCAACGAGTATGATTAACAGAACCCCTCCTCAGTACATAAAGCCGTTTATAAATCCACCCTCAGGAAAGGTCTCTAGAATTGGACAGATGTTTACAGCCAGTTATCCTAAGTGAAGCCAGCCAGCACTTACCTATGCCCATATGCCTGCCCTTTCGGCGGGCCAAGGTGTTCTTCCTGCATCGGGCACGGGAGTGAACAGTCACAGGTTTGCGGATTATTAAACCATCCTTGATCAGTTTCCTGATTTGCTGACCTGGAAATCATAAGGCATTCCATGTTCAAGACAGAACAGGTAACAGATGGCACGAGCAAGGCGAGAGTCCAACATCAACATTTCCTGTTCAGAACGTTTTCGGGATGGATTAGAGAGTCTACAGCAGCAGTTCCCAACCTTTTCCACATGGGGACCCATTTTGACAATTCACGAAGACTTGGTGACCCAAGGCAATTCAAAAACGGGAGGGAAAAGAGGAGGCAGAGCCACCTGGGGAGACACGTGGTGACCCTTTTGAAATATAATGGTGACCCATATTTGGGTCCCGACCCATAGGTTGGGAAACCCTGGTCTACAGTATCAGAGGGGTAGCTGTGTTAGTCTGGATCTTCAAGTGGGTCTTTGCCCACAAAAACTTATGCTCCAATACATCTGTTAGTCTATAAGGCGCCACAGGATTCCTTGTTGCTTTTGCTGATCTACAGGAATTTAAGAAGATTACTAAAGCCCCTTAATTGTTTTCCTCAGGCCGTTGTGCGATGGACTACCACAGGCCTACACGGGAAACATTCTTCCATCACTGCAGTGTGAAGCTAAATAGAATGAACAGCCCTTCCAAAGAAGTCCTTTGGATCCAGCTTCTGTCTCCATTCTATTTGCTGGATCTGCCAGCTCAGTGAACACCAAAGGATGCCTATTCTGTGAGAAGGAACAAACTATTTTTCAGAGCTTATAGTGAACTGTATCGCATGCATTTGTGCTCTTCTTATTTTTCAGTCACACATCTCATCTGTTAACCACTGGATATCACTATGGTTGGTGTTTGCCTAGAGCAGTGTGTCTCAGTTTTTTTATATAAAGTTCCCCTTTAAAAAAAAAAGTTATAAGTACCCCCAGTACCTACAGTTTTCAGACATACAATTTTTTTTCTACCATTGCAACACATTTGATTAAACAACTTAATTGTAACCTGGTGGGCAATGAAATGTTTGGGTGTAAAAAAGTACAAAAATAATAAAGCGTTGTAAAAATTAACACAAAAATTCAGTTTTCTCCAAATTTCAGTTGTGTTAATGTCCCCCCCCCCCAGACTTCTCTCAAGTACCCCGGAGGGTACTCGTACCACTGGTTGAGAAACACTGGTCTAGAGAGTGTTAACTCCTGTCCCGAAGAACATCCAAACTTGTCACATTTTTGCACGAGTTCTTTCGGTGTGGATTTAGCAGACTCCTAGAGTTGTGTCACTAGCTGCTTCCAATTATCAGAGGAAGGCAACTGCTACATGCTTGTAAGTCAGCAAAACCTTTAAATAAAGTCCAATATTAAAAAACCTGTGGCAAAAGCAATTGTTAGCTACTATTAAATTAACCTGCTAGAGAGCGTGTAACCAGGGCAAGTTGAGATCACTGCACCTTCTGCAATAGTCAATCATTATCTATGCCCACAAATCATACCAGGAGACAGCACTAGCAAGTCAGGGACTCGCCCAGAGCTCCTGTGGATGAGAAATAGTTACTTACGAGAATTAGCATTGGCAATCTCGTTGGTCTCGTTCGGATCCAACCAAACTTTCTTCTTGCCACAGCGCAGGACGCTGGAGGCCAGCCTCTTCTGCAGCCTGAGCATACTGAACAAACCAACACACAGCTTAGAACAGGCAGCCCCCCAGTGAGAGCAATGGCAGAGCTCAACATGTGTCTGATCCAGGAATGCTCAAAATGCAGCCTCCCCTTACGCCCGGCTTTTCAACCCACAGATTACAAACCCCACTGTAAGTTAATTTCATAGGGCACTTCTGAAATGCCTCCATCTGTGAAAAGGGCAATCAAGTCTGGCATGTGGCAAAAATAGCGAGTGGAGAAATCGCAGCCAGTGGGATTGACCAGAACTCTTACTAAAAAGAGAGAGGAGGTTTCCACTTGTGGAAAAAATATCACATACTAAGATGGGGGGGTGACGTTCAACTGAACAGGCGGGACAAAGCTGGAACGGCAACCAGTGATTCCGGGTGCCTCGCTTGAGCTGAGCACCACCCTTGACGCTGGCCCCGGACACCCCAACGTCACCCGTCCCTGTGCAAGTCAGAGCCTAGTGCTCCAGGGCCCAGCAGAGGGGCAGACTTGGGCTCCCTCCTCAGGCAAGCCTGCTGTCCAGACAGCCAGGGCCCAGGGGAACATGGGGGAGACCCAGCAAAGCGGGGCCTTCCCTGGGGCACCAGACACCAGGTTACATCAGCCTGTCACCAGTGACCCCCCCCACTCCACCCCCCCCCGTTCCAGGCCTCTCCTCCTCCCCCCCCTCCAGCCCCCCCCGTTCCAGGCCTCTCCTCCCCCCCCACTCCAGCCCCCCCCCCGTTCCAGGCCTCTCCTCTCCCCCCCACTCCAGCCCCCCCCGTTCCAGGCCTCTCCTCCCCCCCCCCACTCCAGCCCCCCCCCGTTCCAGGCCTCTCCTCTCCCCCCCACTCCAGCCCCCCCCCGTTCCAGGCCTCTCCTCCCCCCCCCACTCCAGCCCCCCCCCGTTCCAGGCCTCTCCTCCCCCCCCCACTCCAGCCCCGCCCCCGTTCCAGGCCTCTCCTCCTCCCCCCCACTCCAGCCCTCTCCTCCCCCCCCACTCCAGCCCCCCCCCCGTTCCAGGCCTCTCCTCCTCCCCCCCACTCCAGCCCCCCCCCCGTTCCAGGCCTCTCCTCCGCCCCCCCACTCCAGCCCCCCCCCCCGTTCCAGGCCTCTCCTCTCCCCCCCACTCCAGCCCCCCCCGTTCCAGGCCTCTCCTCTCCCCCCCACTCCTCCCCCCCCCGTTCCAGGCCTCTCCTCTCCCCCCCCCACTCCAGCCCCCCCCCCGTTCCAGGCCTCTCCTCCCCCCCCACTCCAGCCCCCCCCGTTCCAGGCCTCTCCTCCCCCCCCCACTCCAGCCCCCCCCGTTCCAGCCCTCTCCTCCCCCCCCCACTCCAGCCCCCCCCGTTCCAGCCCTCTCCTCCCCCCCCCCACTCCAGCCCCCCCCCCGTTCCAGCCCTCTCCTCCCCCCCACTCCAGCCCCCCCCCCGTTCCAGCCCTCTCCTCCCCCCCACTCCAGCCCCCCCCCCGTTCCAGCCCTCTCCTCCCCCCCACTCCAGCCCCCCCCCGTTCCAGGCCTCTCCTCCTCCCCACTCCAGCCCCCCCCCCGTTCCAGGCCTCTCCTCCCCCCCACTCCAGCCCCCCCCCCCCGTTCCAGGCCTCTCCCCCCCCCACTCCAGCCCCCCCCCGTTCCAGGCCTCTCCTCCCCCCCCCCGTTCCAGGCCTCTCCCCCCCCCCCACTCCAGCCCCCCCCCCAGTTCCAGGCCTCTCCCCCCCCCACTCCAGCCCCCCCCACTCCAGGCCCCGAGGGAGGGGCCGCGCCGGGGCTGACGGGGCAGGCGGCTCCCCCCGCCGGGCCCGGGCCTCGCTCACCTCATGGCGGCGGCGGCCCGAGCTCGGAAAGGAAGGGACCTCAGCGCCGGCCACTCCCACTATCAGCGCGGGGGGGGGGGTTGCGTGGGACGTACCATTCCACCTCCTCCACTCACAGCGCCCCCTCCCGTCCCAGATGGCTCCACTGCGTTATGGGAGAGCCCAGAAGAAAGGGAAAGAAACCGGTTCCGAGGGAAAAAGTTCGGACGGAACCGAGAGTCTGCAACATATCTTCCCCCCCTCTCCCCCCGTGTCTGGGAATGGTATAGTCCGGGGCCCGGCGGCGCCTGCGCAATGGTCACGTGGGAGAATTGCCCGGACTAGCCCGGCAGAGGCTGCGCCTGCGCAGTGCAGGGAAGCTGCTCAGTGTACCACGTGGAAGGGGATGGGGTGGTGCAGGGTTGGACAGGCTGGGGAGGGCTGAGCCATGGGGGAGAGGCAGGGCAGGCGTGGGGTAGCTGTGGCTGGACCAATGGGGCGGGTCAGGGCTGGGTGGGCACTCATGGGGTAGGAGCTGGGTTCATGGGGTCACTGTGGGAGCAGATCAGGGTTGGGGGCAGTCATGGGGGAGGGATTTAATAGTGTAGTCAATTAATGGATGAGCAAACGCACTTCTCGGTAATGCTAGGTAATGCTAGAGACTACAGCGCTTCCCTCCCTGCTGCCATCTGAAAAAGTGGGTCTGGCCCACGAAAGCTCATCACCTAATAAACCATCTTGTTAGTCTTTAAAGTGCTACATTGTCCTGCATTTTGCTTCAGCTACACCAGACTAACACGGCTGCATTCCTATTACTATTCTACCAGACCATTTGTTAGTACATTTTTAAGCATGCTGGCCAGCAGCCCGGCTCAGTCCTGGCTTGCACCAAGTCCAGGCCCTATCCTTACTGGGGCTCTGCATTTGCAGTGTATTAGGAGCCAGGTGGGCAGGCAGCCCGGCTCAGTTTTGGCTAGTGCCTGGCACCCTATGCTGCTGCCTCAGCGGAATGGCTGCCAGCCCCACCCCCAGGGACTATAGACTAGTGGAGTATCCAGTAAGAATTCATGAGGTTAATTAACTTCAATTAACTGATATTTAACATCCCTATCATGGGGTAGGAGGTGGGTTCATGGGATGAGTGTGGGAGCCCTTGGGGCAGGTCAGAGCTGGGGAACAATTGAAGCTGGGTTCATGGGTTAAGTGTGGGAGCCCTGGGTCAGATAGGCCAATGGTACAAGTACCCTTAGGGGTACTTGAGAGAAGTCTGGGGCTGGGGATTGCCCCGCTGGCCACATGCTCCCTGCAGTGCTTTCGCCTTGGAAGTGTGGCAACAGCCTTAGGGCTGTTCCTACACTTCAAAGGCAGAGGTGCCCTATTGACTGATTGAATAGTTGATGCAAATTGAATCGACTATTCGATTAATCAGTTACTCAAAATTTAACATCCTGGCTACGTCTAGACTGGCATGATTTTCCGCAAATGCTTTTAACGGAAAAGTTTTCCGTTAAAAGCATTTGCAGAAAAGAGAGTCTAGATTGGCACGGATGCTTTTCCGCAAAAGCACTTTTTGTGGAAAAGCGTCCGTGCCAATCTAGACGCGCTTTTGCACAAAAAAGCCCCAATCGCCATTTTCTCAATCGGGGCTTTTTTGTGCAAAACAAATCTGAGCTGCCTACACTGGCCCTTTTGCGAAAAAGGACTTTTGCCCGAACAGGAGCAGCATAGTATTTCCGCAAGAAGCACTGATTTCTTACATGAGATCGTCAGTGTTCTTGCGGAAATTCAGTGTCTAGACACAGCCCCCTAATTCAGGGATAGATGTAGTTGTGAGTTGTGCCAGCTTGAAGGCCAGCTGTGAAACAGGAACCAAAGCTATGGGGCAGTCCATGGTGACAGCTTTGCAGGTATACACGGGGCCTGGCAGGGGAGGGTAGGATGACCAGCTCTCCTGGGGCACGTCTACACAGCACAGCTTAACTCGAAATAAGCAATGCAAATTGAGGTACATCAGTTGCGTAGCTTCTTTCGAAATAGCTTATTTTGAGTTTTGGTGCGGTCTACACAGCACTCAAAATAAGAGTGCTTATTTTGAAATAGAGCACTCTTCCTCCGACTTCTCTTCCTCCTCGTACAATTAGGCTACGTCTACACTGGCATGATTTTCCGAAAATGCTTAGGGTTTTTCAGAAAAGCACGTCTAGATTGGCAGGATGCTTTTCCGCAAAAGCACCTTTTGCGGAAAAGCGTCCGTGCCATTTTCGCGATCGGGGCTTTTTTGCGGAAAACACTACTGTGCTGTCTACACTGGCCCTTTTGCGCAAAAATCTTGGAAAAAGACTTTTGCCCGAACGGGAGCAGCGTAGTATTTCCGGGAAAGCACTGATGATCTTACATGAGATCGTCAGTGCTTTTCCGGAAATTCAAGCGGCCAGTGTAAACAGCTGGCAAGTTTTTCTGCAAAATCAGCTGATTTTGCGGAAAAACTTGCCAGTCTAGACACAGCCCTGGGGTTACAGGAGATGGAGTAAGAAGTCCTCCAGCTTGACAGTATTTCAACATTACTGTGTAGATACGGACTATGTTATTTGGAAATAATGTTGCTGTATAGACATAGTCTTGGGGGTTCAGGGATGAGAACCCACTATGATCATCAGAAGTAGAGTTTCCAGCAGTACTCATGAAAAGGATCCGGTACTGTCATACAAACAGATGGCTGTGAGAGTACCACATTGGACTAGCATCCTTGAATTGTAGATGCACCTCTAACCCAAGCTCATACATGTTTCAGAGAGGGAGCTCTCTTAGCCTGTTTCAGCAAAAACGAGGCGTCCGGTGGCATCTTAGAGCCTAACAATTTTATTATGGCATGAGCTTTCATGAGTTGCAGCTGGCTTCATCAGATGCATGAATCTGATGAAGCGAGTTGCGACTCTCACAAGCTTATGCCACAATAAAATTGTTAGTTTTTAAGATGCCTCCTTGTTTTTGCTAAACTCCTACAGTGAATCAACGTTACACCTAGGACTAGCCTGAGTCCCAATCTCCTACTTCTTGGGCCATCCTTTCTTGGAAGATACTGTAGGTTAGGAAGAATTTTTCCTGCCATTTAACCTCAAATTACCTTTTCTGAGTTTCACCACATTGCTACATGGAGATGCAACAGTCTGATTTTCATGCTTCAGTGTTCATTTGCAGCGGCTTATTACCTGGCCTGTCCTCATCTCCGATATCATTGTGATCCTGGAAAACCACATGCCAATTTAGGTCAGAAATTTCCCTGGTCCATTCATATGTGTGGTTGTATAGGGTTAAAGTGTTAAAGATATAAGTGTGTATTTGGATGTTTAAACTTAATGCAAATTAATAGAATGCTACTTGTATTGTTTTCACTTACCAGTTTCTGTTATAATAGCAAACGCTTACATTGTGTATTCCCTATAGCTAAATAACCCATCAAAGACATTTTGAGAAATGCTAATGAAGGACTTAAAGATTTTACCTGGAAAAGTCAGTTTCAAAGCATTTGGTGATGATCAGAGGTCAAAAGGCTAAGTGCATTTCTCCTCACCTGCCTCAAAGGAAAAGCTTATGTGGGCAGAGATGGTCAGCTTGCTTTCCGTGTGAAGAGAGCTATAAATAAGGATTTAAAGAAAGATAGTCTATCTCTGGACTGTTTGGATTCTGAGGCTAGGTCTACACTGCTGCTTTTTTTTAGCAAAAGGTATGCTAATTGTGCTCCGCAATTTGCACATCTTTTTCTGATAGCTTTGTCGGAAGAGGCTTTTCCGAAATTTGGCCCGTCTACACTGGGCCAAATTTTGGAAAAACCTCGTCTTTCAGAAGAGCCCTTCTTCCTCATGGAAGGAGGAAGGCAGAGCTTCTGAAAGAGTGTGTCTGCTCTTCCACCAAAAAAAGCAGAAGAGCAACTGCGTTCCCTAGAAGCGACAGAGTTTTTCTGGGATACCTCTGGATGGTATCCCAGAAAAACTCCGTAGTCTAGACAGGAGCAGAAAAACTGAATGAGAAGATCTCCAGAATTATTCTGGGTAGCCAGAATTTTCTGTTGGGAAACTGGCAGATTGCTACATCTCTGCTATCATTTGGTCTAACAAACTTCGACTCACCTGTTCTTATATTTTACCTCTTATAGCCTCTTGCAAACTCATTTCTCTCTCTCAGCAAATAAACCGTTAGATCATTTACTAGAGAATTGTCTGCCTGCCTCTTCTTTGGTGTAAGAGCTGACATGCCAGTTGGTCTGGGGGTAAGTGACTGGTCTCTTGGGGCAGAGAGAAACCTGGTGTGGTGCAATGTTTGGTTTAAGTGACCGTCGTCACGACATTCCGTTTATCTGGGTGGCAAGATAGGTTGGAGAATCCGAGTGGATTGTCTGTAATGTCGTGGTAAGACTCCTCTAGTGATACAGGAATTCACATTTGTTACTGGCTTGATGAAACAGCGATAGAATGTGCTACCGGGTTGGAGTGTCTGCCCTTGTGTTGTGACAGCCTGTCCTGAGATAGGCACTCGCAGTTGCGAGCCGCTCCAGACAACATGACAGTCACCTTAGAGCAGGGGTGGGCAATAAACGCCTTGTGTGCTGGATTCGCTTCACCAGGGTTAGTCCCTAACGTGCTGCTGGCACTGTATTTCCCTGCAGGTACGTCCACTTGCAGCTCCCATTGGCTGCAGACTGGGACACCGCTTCCCGCAGCTCCCATTGGCCAGGAACAGCGCTCTGCAGCTAATGGGAGCAGCAAGCAGCCGTACCTGTGGACGCGCAAGTAAATATGATGCCAGCAGCCCGCGAGGGGCTAACTCTGGTGAAGTGTGTCTGGTCTGCAGCCTATTTATTGCCTACCCCTGCATCGGAGGGAGAAAGTGCAGTCTAGTGGCTACAGCACTGGGTGGGAGGTAGGACTCCTGAGCTGTGTTTCTAACTCTGCATTTTAATTAAATCCCATGTATCTTCTGACTGGTTCTCAGTACAAAGCGATGATGTAACAGGGTTTCTGTTTTTCATGCAAAATGCCTGCCAGCGACAGTGGTAATAATCATAATGTTTTAATGAGGCTTGGCCTTTGTGGAGAGCTTTTTACCTTCAGAGCACTTTGTAAACGTTAATTAATCCTCACCGGCGCCATGTGAGGTTGGTAAGTATCAATGTCACTGTTGTACACAGGTAGGGAAACTGAGGCACCAGGGTGGCACAACTCCCTTCTCATGCCAGGTGAACCAGAAGCATTTGCATGAAAAGGGGGTAGTGTAATACCAGAGTCAATTAGGTTAGATTCATGCCCAGAAAGTGCCACCCCCCAGTCCAAGAATGATCTAGAAAAGGGCTGAAGTCTGAGTGAATTTGGAGGGCTCAGAACCCGTGTTCCCTCTAAGCTGAGTGCTTGGGCAGCCACTTAGGAGACATTCAAATGTCGCCCAGCTGATTAGCAGAGCACCCACAGCCAGCAGCATGTTTTACTGGTGGTGCACATCTGCAGATGACTTGGTGCACAGAACACAATTTATTCTGCACATGGAAGGAAAAAATTAGAAGGAACATTGCTCAGATCTTCTCCAGGATCTGAAAGCCTAAGAGTTCTTGGAACAAGAGGAGAAACTAGCAAAAATGTAAATGTATAAATGGTCACGTTTCTTTAAAAAGTAATTCTCTAAATCGCCTTGTTTGCAAAATATAACGAAAATTCCATTTTTAAACTGGTACGAACGCCACTCAAGCAAAATCTGTCACTTTGTATTTTTAATAAACTAAAAGTTAAAAAGCACCCAAATCCACACTTTTTGTAGGCCTCATTCCTCCTTTGGAGGTGGCGTCTGAAAATTGCAATTGATGAGAAAATCAGACCAAAACTAAGGCCGCTTGTTAAATTCTCAGACTGGATTCCATCTCATGGTTCATTTGAAATCTGGCTGGTGTAAAATGATCAACATATGGCAGGAGAAGGAGACCTGACAGGAACAGATTCTTGGTTCATTAAGAGAGACAAACACAGATAAACACAGATTTAGGCTGTTTAAAAATTGAGTTGATTGTTTTCATAAAACAAACTCCC
This sequence comes from Pelodiscus sinensis, assembly GCF_049634645.1. Lineage (NCBI taxonomy): Eukaryota > Metazoa > Chordata > Testudines > Trionychidae > Pelodiscus > Pelodiscus sinensis. The sequence goes on from NC_134739.1 coordinate 12,089,820, forward strand.
AGACTTGGACATACCTGCTACAGGAATGTGTGCTGGAAATTTGGTTCAGACCCTGTGGCTCACCAGTTTCAGGACCTACCTTTAGTGTTTGCTACGCAGCCTGATGGCAAAGAGAAAGGCAGATAACAACGCATGTCAGGATCACATTTGGTCAGACCAGTGGGTCTGTACCGAGGAGGGAAGATAGTTACTTCTCAGCTCTGTGGCAGAATCATGTTCTGTTCTCCAGAGGTATGCCCCAAAACTGGAGGAATTCCCTGGAGGGGAAATCTGGCTGTTTTCTCCCATATTGCAAAAGCACCAGAATGCAGCCTTGAAATGGGGTTTCAGCCGGTGTTCCCTGTCAACTGTGCACTTGTGCGGCCGCTCAGGAGAGTTTCCAATGCTGCCCTGCAGATTAGCAGAGCTAGATTTTTCATTTCTACTGCAGGTGGTGCACATGCCTTGGTGCCCATACACATTTATTCCGCACATGGATGGAAAAGATTAGTGGGAACACTGGTTGCAGCATTTAGAGAATGCTGCAGGGGTGGGGTGGGGTTGTTTATGCCAGGCCTGCACAATTCGAAAAGCGGCGAGGGCCATATTACTCCAAAGAAAACAGCTATGGGACGCAAGTAGGGATGCGCTCCCAAAAAATACCAAACACACGGGCTAAAAATTTTTGTTGAGCAAAAAAAAAAACCGTGCGTGTCTCCACTTGGCCCCCTGGCATTTGTCTCTCCTGCACTCTGCCCCTTGGGGCCTTCCCCTTTCTCCTGACCTGCCCCCCTCCCCTCAGCACAAGCCCCTTCCCCTCCCCTACCTGGCTTCTGCCTTCCAGTTTGCGGGGCTGCCAAAGCCTTTTTGAATCCGGCGGTCGCCAGCCGTGACGTCACAATGCCACGTCACACCAGCGTCCTGGCATTTGCCAGCGTCCCGCCCTCTGGCTCGCACCCTGCCTCCTCGCGCCGGAGCTGCACGCAGGCAGCCCGGCGGTGAGACTCGCCGCACTTCCCTCTTCCTGGTAGCGCTCCGCTCCTCTGCCTGGCCAGCAGATCAGATAGGGCCACGCCGTCTGTAGTTGGCACTGGCCGCACAGTGAGCCCCTGCAGGCCGCATGCAGCCCTCGGGCCCTATGTTGCGAAGGCCTGGTTTATGCTCTTATGCCTCCTAGGAAGCAATGAAATTGACCAGAGGGCCTGGTCTACATCTTCCTTAGCATCTTGTGCTGGGTTTTGTATCCCCATGGCTCATTGCTCACAAAAAGCACTCTGCTCCGCCCCAGAGGTGGCTGCCTTTATCTGTAACTAGCGCTAAGCGGGGGAAGGGCCATCGTGCCAAGATTGCGCCTTGTGTTGCTGGCGTTTAGGATGGGCCTGAGGCCAGCCCCTGCCGCCCCACATCAGCAATTTGCCAATGGGACACCAGCAGTCTCCCGAAGTCAGCGTCAACAGTGTTTGCTACTGAAACGTGGAGGCGGCGAGCGCGCCTGGCCCGTGGAGAGGCTCTGGCCCTGTAAGGAGAGATCAGTAATTGCATTATACTCCCATGCAGCTGCCTGCGGGCTGTGTGTTCACCCTCCCTCCCCAGCTCTTTCCTTCTGTCCTCCAATCTGTACCTTCCTCAGTCATTGCTCTCCTCTCCCTCCTACTCTTCCTGCCCAGCTTCTGTTCACTGCCAGGGTCCCTTGGGGGGACTATGGTTATGAGGGGGGAGCAGGAAAGGGAGACAAGCCGGAAAAACAACATCCTGGAAACAGCCGCAGCTGCCCAGGATGCTCAGTGAGTTGCTCCCCTCGGGCCGGGTAACTGGATGGTCTCTGCACAAACAGGCCAAAATGGGAGTGGCCCTGAACCCTCAGAAAAGGCCATCTCCCTTGGCCTAGCTGGGAAGAGGGGATACACAGGGGTTTCTCTAAACAGCATCCTTCTCCCCAAATCTCCCAGCCCCTGCTGGTCTGGAGTAGGGATGGAAAATCCCCACTAATCAGTTAACCGGTTAAACGTTCGGTTAACCCAATGTTTAACTGGTTAACCTAACTACGCGGGATCTTGGTCCTGGTCCCAGAGTGGTTGCCGCTGGCAACAGGGGTGCTGCTGCTGCTGATGGCAGACTGTAGGTGGGGGGCTGTGGCCGAGTACCAATTGCCCATTTCCATCCCTAGTCTGAAGAGGTCATTTCAAATCGGGCCTGGCATCCCCCTGTCAGGAGCGGGAGACGGGCGGGAGTCACATCTGGATCAGGGAACCGCCCCAAAGTTGGGATCCTCTGCAGGGAGGAAACCTACTTCACTCCTGACTGGAACCGGGAACCGGCTTGTATTGACTCAGAGCTGGGTTTGAGTTTGGGATGAAGAGGCAGGGGCAGTTTGAATGTCGCTGGGACGCTCTGGGGGTAGAAGTAATTTTATTTACTATGGAAAAAACTGCAGATTCAAAGGTGAACAGGTAAGAGAAAGCAAACGCGGACCCGTCACACGGAATTGAAATGGAAAGACGCAACCTCTGGCTTTACGCTTGTTTATTAGACAAATCCCCTTTTCTATTCCCTCCGAACAGTTTCCCAGCACACCTGTCCTAGGGAGAATCCAGGGTTTCACGGACAGGCTGCCCTCAGTTTCTGGGAAAAAACCTTCATGCAAAGGCTGCGTCTACCTTGGCACTTCACAGTGCTGCATCTTTCTGGCTCAGGAGTGTGAAAAAACAACCCCCCGCCAAGTGCAGAAGTTACAGCGCTGTAAAGTGCCAATGGGAACCAGGCTACAGTGCTGTTTGCTACTCTCCTCATGGATGTGGTTTACATAGAGCGCTGGCCTGGGAGAGCTCTGTATCAGAGGCAGCAGCGCAAGGTGCCAGGAGGGAGCCGGTCCGTGAGGGGAGCCAGTTTAAAAACCAACTCCCCAAGCAGACCAGCTGCCTGCCTGCCACCCCATGCTGCTGCCTCTGATACAGAGGCAGCAGTGCAGGGTGGCAGTAGCCCCGTCCGTGGGGGGGTCTGAGCTGTCCGAGGATAGAGGCTGTTCCGTGCGATGCCTCCCCTGCTCCTGTGCAGCCTCTCCTGCCCCCCCATGCTGGGGGGCTGGCGGCATGGCAGAACCGGTGCTGGGAGGAATCTACCTTTTAAGGTGGCTCCCTGCAGCACCGGCTCCTGCCCCATCCCACTTGCTGCCTCTGATACAGAGGCAGCAAGGCTGGGCGGGATGCAAGTAGTTGAGAAGATTAACCGATAAGCCTAGTCTTACCGGTTAATCGTATACTCGACTACTTGTTTACATCCATAGCTTAAAGCTGCTGCGCTTGAAACTTTTAGGTGTAGAGAAAGCCTCTGATGCAACATAAGCCTGCTAGTAAAAGGCTTCCCCCCTTCCCCTTCTTTCTGGCCTGGTGACTCATTGGTGTGTGTGTGGGAATTCCCAGCTGTCTCCTTGTCTTTCCATTAACTCTAGTGGTCCCAGCATTGTCTTTTCCCAGCTGAAGGATGGACGAGTCGCTGAAGTTGGTTCCGTGGAAACAGCTGGCCTGGTGCACCTCCCTGCCTTATATGCCAGGTGATGTTGTAGTTTACAATTACAACTTTCACATGCGTGTATGCCCTGCGTGCAGATCTCCTAATGCCCAGCAAGTTCAGAACATCACCAACTTTCCTTAGAGGCCTTACTTGACATACTCTTCTGCACTCACATTGTGTACAATTGGTTGATTCAATTGCTTAGTCTTTTGGGGTTCAAAAGACCCCCTCTTTGCTTCTTTGGGGTCCGGACTTGTATAGTCCCAGTCATCTGAGCTGTATCCCCACCCTCTGAAATGGGGGCGGAGAGGGGGGGATGCTAGAGCCTAACAGGGGGGCTGGAGTCTACACCTGGTTCTGCCACCGATTAGCTGCGTGACCTTGGGCAAGTCATTCTCTCCATGCCTGGTTTCTCCGGTGGAGGTGAAATGGGATTCAGTGCTGGTTTCTGCAGTCACGCCTCAGCCCGCCCGTGATGGATGGGTTCTAATAATGGAAAAGCTCTCCTGCTTCGCCTGCCCTGGTGCTTGGATAGTTTGTCTCCCAGCTGCGCAGGCCGGGGCTGGAGCCAGCTCTCCGGAGTGAATCCACCGCACCCCGCTGCACCCCCTTGGGACTGGCCCCCAGTCTCTGCGAGGTGAAGGGGTGGTCATGGGGCTGCTGTCATGCTCCAGTGGGGTGAGGGCACTTCCCTACGCTCAGGATCCCTGCCAAAGCGAGCTGTGGCCTAGCGGGTGGCGAGACAAGGGAGGGAGGTGGGGAAACACAGAGCCAAGCCCCCCCAATTCTTTCCTACTTAGCCACAGACCCCCACCAGCCACGTGAATTCTCTCCCCCTGTCGCCTGTCATGGGGCTTCCTCTGTACTGGGGTGTAGAGCGTACAGCAGGGCTGGGGAACTTTTTTTAGGTCGGGGGCTGCACACAAGTGGGAAGCAAAACCAAACCAAAACAAGAAACCCCTCACTGACATAGCCCCCAGTGGAGGAGACAGACCCACCCCCCATTCCCCTCACACACCAGAGCCTAGGGCGGCCCGGCCTAGTAGATTTTGTGGTTCCAGCCCCATGGTGGGGCAGCAGTGGGGCTGGAGTGCCAGCGCAGGCTACCCAGTACTGGGAGAGGCCCCTGAGCCTCGGCCCCCGGGTCTGAGGTTCCCCACCCCTGGAGTACAGCATATGGGCTGGCCACAGCCCACTCACTTATCAACCCCTCCCCCCCATCCCAGCTCTGGTCCTGCCCCATCGCTGGCCCTGCTCAGCCCGTCCAGCATCCTGCCAGGGTTGGGGTGCGGTGGCTTGCCCCTCTCCTGGGGGTGGGGTGCAGGGCTTGTCCTGCTCCACCCGCCCAGTGGTCTCCTTGGGGAGCAGAATTGGGTCATGAGGGCTTGCAAGGCCCCGACCCCCACGCCTCAGCTGGAGCCCCGAAGTGGGCGGAGAAGGACCAGCGTCCCTGCCCTGTCCCCCATGCCCTGGCAGGAGTACCGGGCAGATGGAGGGGGTAAGTCCCTGACTCCATTCCTCAGCTGGGTTGCTGGGTGGGAGGGGCAGCACGGGGGGGGGGGAGGGGAGTGCACTTTTCTTCAGCCCCCTCATTTACTCCAGGGTCTTGGCCACAGCATCAGTTGCTTCCCAGGTGGCTGGTGGGGGAAGAAGTGGCCCCAATGACTCCTTTCCCCTCCCTCCTTCTCACCCTAAATTGGAGCTCATCCAAGTGCCCTAGTCTACCTGACGTGGGGGGCATGTGGGGGGCTTTGAGGATCATCAGGGCCTGTTGGGAGCCCCCAGGGGGTGTTGGGGCAGGTGGGTTCTGCTAGGAAGTCTCTGGTAGGGGACAGGTTCCTGGCAAAGGGTGGTGGGGGCGAATGAAAGGAGGTGGCAGGGCACAGGGGGAGAGAGGTGGGTGGGTTACCAGCTACCGACCTGCAGCAGAGCTCTGGGACCCAGGCCAGCTGTCACTGCACAATAAGGCCAGCTAAGCAATACAGCCGCTCACCGGCCAGCATGCTCTCATGGCAGGGGCTCTGGGAGGCTGAGATCTGTTCCCAACCAAGCTCCCCCCTCTCCCATCCCAGCAGTATTGCCCCCCCACACGGCCGCATTGAGCCTGTGCCTGGCAGGAAGGGAGGGGAACCGGTCCAGCTGGGGGTCCCCATCCTGGGACTCAGAAATCTCTCTCAAGGTTACCACCTGCTGGGCGGAGGTCGGGACTGAGGGGTGCTGGCAGACGGGGGGAGGGAAAGAAGGGGGGACAGTGTGTGTGGAGGGAGCCCAGGGATGGGATGGGGGGAGCTGTGCGTGGAATCCAACTTACCAGGCGGGTAGCAGGTTACCGGGCGGGTAGCAGGTTAGCGCTGAGAGCCAACCCAGCGCCACGCCAACCCGGGACCCCCCAATAAAACAGGTCTGGGGGCTGAGTATCCCCGCAACCCCCCACAGCCAGTTGCAGGGAGGCGGGATCCAGCTTTTGGTGGGCTGGAGCAGTGGCCTGGGGGGCGGGCTTGAAAAGAGTGGCAGTAAAATACCCAGGGCCAGCTCTCTGCAGGATCTGAGGGGGGGCAGCAGTGCCCCCCATGGTCCCTGGGCAGGGGGGAGCGGACCCATCACTGGAGCCCTGCGCCCAGCCATGGCCGTGGGTTTGGGGGGGGGCTCTGTGGGGAGTAGGGAGGCATGAGCCCCCCCCTTCGGGAATCCCCATGACGGGGGACATCTCCTGACATCTGCCCCCCCCACTTAGCGCTGCTGGCAGCCAGGCCCCTCGGTAGGGGGGGAGGATCGGGGGGGGGGGGAGTTCCAAAGCCGGAGGGGGGGGTCTTTGCCTGCTTGCAGACCCCCCCACATCGCTCTGTGGGGGGGGGGGGGCGCTCGGACCACACCCCGCCCCCTCCGGGCCGGCGAGCCCCGGGGCTCGCCCCCGCCTCTCGCCACCCCCCTCCCTCCCTCCCCCGCCTGCCTGCGCATTGTGTGGCCGCCGGGAGGGGCCGGGCGGCTGCCGCCCCCACACGCCCCCGCCCCCGCCCCGGGCTCCTCCTCTGCCGGGGCTGGCTTGGGACACGAGTCCGGGGCGAGCCAGGCCGAGCCGCCGCGAGCTCCATGGTGCGGGAGGGCGGCATGGCCCGGACACCCCGCAGCTCCACCCAGGAGATCCAGATGGACGTGTTCGAGCACCCCGGCCTGCAGGTGGGTCCCCCCCCCCCCGGAGGGGGGCTGCAGCCAGAAATACCGGGGGGATGGACCGGACCGGATCGGAACCGGCCCATGACCCGCTGCCCTTTGCTTTTCCGAGGGGGTTGCTGGAAAGTGCAGGGGGGCTGAGACGGGCTCGAACCGATGCGGGGGGATCGGAGGCAGGTTCGCAGCCTGGCAGCTTTCTGCCCCCGCCCTTCTCGCTGCTCTCGCCGGGTTCCAGCTCAGCTGAAACCCCCCCCCCCCTTGGCACCCACCAGGCAAAGCGGGGGCCCCACGTGCCCCCCATCCTGTGCCCAGAGGTCACCAGGGAGGTGAGCAAGGGGGTGGGTGGGTCCTAGGGGTGGAAGCGGGTGGTCTTGCGGGGGACCTAGCTGCCCTTGTTTGCTGTGTCACCGTGGTCTCCCCGTCTGGAAAATGTGGGTCACAATGCTGAAGGGTCTGTGAGACTGGGCCAGTCCTGGCCCGGAGGGGCCCCCGGGGTGCCACTATGCCTCCTCTGGGGCTCGCGCCGGGAAACTTTGGAGCAGACGGGGTAATTTGGTAGATCCAATCCAGAGGCACCACGCCTCTTTATTTCCCCTTCTGCTTGCTAGTGGATACTAAAGGGGTACTTCACCCCTGCTGGAAACCCGCTGTGGGGTTTGGTGTAGCACTGCCCGATGGAGGAGGAGGTGGGGATACCAGCACAGATACATTGTTGTGATGTCGCCTGCTGGGGATACCAGTATCTGGTTGGGATACCAGTGCCTGCTGGGGATACCAGTATCTGGTTGGGATACCAGTGCCTGCTGGGGGTACCAGTATCTGGTTGGGATACCAGTGCCTGCTGGGGGTACCAGTATCTGGTTGGGATACCAGTGCCTGCTGGGGGTACCAGTATCTGGTTGGGATACCAGTGCCTGCTGGGGGTACCAGTATCTGGTTGGGATACCAGTGCCTGCTGGGGGTACCAGTATCTGGTTGGGATACCAGTGCCTGCTGGGGATACCAGTATCTGGTTGGGATACCAGTGCCTGCTGGGGTACCAGTATCTGGTTGGGATACCAGTGCCTGCTGGGGATACCAGTATCTGGTTGGGATACCAGTATCTGGTTGGGATACCAGTGCCTGCTGGGGGTACCAGTATCTGGTTGGGATACCAGTGCCTGCCGGGGATACCAGTATCTGGTTGGGATACCAGTGCCTGCCGGGGGTACCAGTATCTGGTTGGGATACCAGTGCCTGCTGGGGATACCAGTATCTGGTTGGGATACCAGTGCCTGCTGGGGATACCAGTATCTGGTTGGGATACCAGTGCCTGCTGGGGGTACCAGTATCTGGTTGGGATACCAGTGCCTGCTGGGGGTACCAGTATCTGGTTGGGATACCAGTGCCTGCTGGGGGTACCAGTATCTGGTTGGGATACCAGTGCCTGCCGGGGATACCAGTATCTGGTTGGGATACCAGTGCCTGCCGGGGGTACCAGTATCTGGTTGGGATACCAGTGCCTGCTGGGGATACCAGTATCTGGTTGGGATACCAGTGCCTGCTGGGGATACCAGTATCTGGTTGGGATACCAGTGCCTGCTGGGGATACCAGTATCTGGTTGGGATACCAGTGCCTGCTGGGGTACCAGTATCTGGTTGGGATACCAGTGCCTGCTGGGGGTACCAGTATCTGGTTGGGATACCAGTGCCTGCCGGGGGTACCAGTATCTGGTTGGGATACCAGTGCCTGCCGGGGGTACCAGTATCTGGTTGGGATACCAGTGCCTGCTGGGGGTACCAGTATCTGGTTGGGATACCAGTGCCTGCTGGGGGTACCAGTATCTGGTTGGGATACCAGTGCCTGCCGGGGGTACCAGTATCTGGTTGGGATACCAGTGCCTGCTGGGGGTACCAGTATCTGGTTGGGATACCAGTATCTGGTTGGGATACCAGTGCCTGCCGGGGGTACCAGTCGCTGGTTGGATCTGTTGCTCAGGGCTACTTAGCAGGGTGGAGAAGGGGAAGGGTTACCCATGTCTGGATGGACCACAGGGCTGGGAAACACAAACCCAGCCTCCACCAGCTTAGGACATGGCTCCGGTTAACCCTTCCCCACCTGGAGGGCCACCAGTCAAGAGCTTAACTTGTGCCAGGGCTGAGCCTCGGCCTCTCTAGGCTTGGCGGTTCGTAGCTCCAAGGCCTCTGGGCTTGCAGGGTTCATTGTGAATGTAAAAAACAGGCTTGCAGCTATTTCGTTACAGACGAAACCCTGCACCAGCCCCCTGGATGGGGAATCCCAGCCACCCACCGCGGGTGCAGGGAATGTGACTGATGGATGGACCCTGATTGGAGCGATGGGGGTGGGGAGGAATCCTAAAAATACCAACTCCTGCCCTGCGCAGGGACCACGTGTCTGTGGGCTGGGCAGCAACTGGGCCCAGCTGTCCCTCTGAGATGGCTCATTCCGAGACCTGCCCCAACACGTCCCGGCTGCTTGTCCTGTGCAGAAAGGCCTCGCGCTCACTGGGAGTTTCAGGAGGAACCAGCTGGGAAGGGACTGACGTCCCAGGGCGAGGACGGGGAGGGGGAGCAGGATTGGGCCCTCTGAGACAGCTGCGGAGGGGTCCAGCCACAATTCTGCAGGGAGGGCTGGCTGCGGGTGGGGTGGAAATCTTGCCAGCCCCAGCCTCCCCCAGCAGGAGGCGCTGTAGAGGATGGGGCAAGCGCGCTGGCTGTGGGACAGCTCTCAGCTGCTGGCTCCTTCTAAGTCTGTGCCACCAGCTGGGTATTTGGAGCATTTGCCAGGCGCTGTTGGTCAGGGGATGACTCAGTGGCAGCAGGTGTGTTCGCTGGCTCCCTACGCGTGTGCATTTGCCTGGCTGCTGGGGCCTGCGTGGGTGTGAGGAAGGAGAGCATCCGAGCCTGCGCACTGAGGGGAAGGCGTGGAGGGGAGCGCATGTGCCACTAGGGAGGTGGTAGGAGCGTGTGTAGTAAATCGGGTCGGTAGTAAGCTCTAATTACATGGGGATGAGCGTGTGTGTAGTAGTTGGGTGTGTACAGCTCGGCGTGTGTGTATGCAGCTCATTGCATGGAAGCAGGGCTGTTTTGTGTGTTTATAGGCGGCTGTGACATGGACGCAGGGGCATGAATGTGTACGGCTTTCTTGCACGGAGAGGAGTGTGCGCACACGGCTTGTTGCACAGAGGTAGAGCTGTGGGGAGGGGGGTATACACAACTCTTGTTGTACGGGGTGGGGTGGAATCACAGCCTCCTGCCCCATCCACCTCTTTGGTAGCATGGGGCCTCCTCTGGAGGTCCATGAGGCTGGGACCGGAACCCTTTCCGTCGTCTCAGTCTCTGCCTTTGTGGATCCCACCTTGCCCCTGGCGCAGATGGGCCGGCTCTTGGGTGATCTCTGGGGCCCTGGTTGTGGGGCAGGGAGGGAGGGCAAATCCAACCAGCCCCACATTCTCTCTCTCCTGCTCCGTGATGACCAACGGGGCTAATTTAATTCCAGGCACTGCTGCCTCCCTCGCCAGTCACCTTAGGCTCAGAGGATGCGACAGGATCACAGCCCACGTACACAGAGCGAGCCCCACCCTTCCCTGGGCACAGGAAGGAGTAGTGGGAGGGCAGCTCACAGGAGAGCACAGTTCAGCCCCCCCCCGACATCTGTCCGGAGCTGGGCCCCGGCCCTGCACCCATGGGGACGTGTGGGCAGGGGCCTCGCCCTGCCTGTCGACACGGGGCGGCAAAGCCGCTCTCCGGGTGTGGTCCCCCACTAGTGCCTGTGATACGCCAGCCTCTTCTGTACCTTGGTTTCCCCTTCTGCTAGCTGAGGATGGAGCTGTCGACCCCACCCTTCGGATGTGCCATGTGATCTGTGGTTGTCCAGACCCGGTGCGCTGGGGATGGGGAGGTGGAGCCGACAGCAGCTGGAATAAAGCCCCCGACCCAGGGCCGCTGTCCCTCGCCCGGCGCACGCCCCCAGTGTCCAGCGGGGTGGGCTGACGTGGCTGGCGCTGCCGCTAGCTCCCTGGGGACTCGAGGCTGGCTGTGGCGCGGGGCCAGATTGGTTGGGAACCCAGCACGGCGATGAGAGCTCGGGAGCGGCGTATTGATTGGCACCCGCATCAGGTGACCATGCAGCATTCGGAGCCAGCTGCTTCCCCCAGCAGAGGAGAGTCGTAGCGTGACCCCTCCCTCCAGCGCTGCTTCTGCACCCCCCAGGGCTCTGGGCAAGGGCCAGGGAAAGGGCCAGGGACATTGGGGGGTCTCTGGCCCTGTTGTGGGAGACTCAGCAGTCCCCAGGGAGTATCGAGAGGGGGATGTGGACCTAACGTGTCTGCAGTCCATGCTGGCTTGTAGGGATTATCACAGAAGAATAGCCCCTCTGAGCCCACTGGAAAGTTTAATCCAGGATCTGGGTGCCTGTCCCCCTCCCCTCCGCCGCCATCAGTCACAGGGAAAGAGCCTCCTTATGGTGTCATTTGCTACCGGGAATGGAGAGATTCCTTCCTGGCCTCAGGAACTGACCAGCCAACGCCCTGAAGCGTGAGGCTTGCTGCCCATATTCTAGCAGCTCATCCTCTTCTCAGCCATGCGGATGTCTAGTGTGGTCCTAGAAACAGTTTGTAGGCTCAGTTAGGCAGGGCTCCTGAGCTCTGCTTTCCGCTGTCCCACTGACTTACTGTGTGGCCATGAGTAAAGCATTTCTCCTTTTGGTGCTTCGATTTCCTGCCAGCTGTCCATCAGGGATAATGCTACTCGCTCACCTCCCCAGGGCAGGAGAGGGATGACTTGATTCATTTGTGCCTGTCAAATATTTGGAGATTCTCAGATGGAAGGTGGGGCAAAGCAGATGTCAGGGTAACTCCTCCAGGAGCCTTGGCAGCGTCCTGCAGCGGGGAGTTCTACAGATTTCTGGTATGCCTGCACGGGTCCGCTCCCACTTCTCTGTAAGCTCCTGCACGCTCATTAACCAGTTTCTCCCTCTCCCAGGGCAAGTACAGCAAGCGGAAGAGCAGGTTCAAACGCTCCGATGGCAGCACTTCTTCGGACACAACGTCCAACAGCTTCGTCAGACAGGTAAGGACAGCAGGGGTGGGGGCCTTCCCGTGGCCTCAGCATCCCATGTTTGGGAGGGGGAACGGAGCCCCGGGGTTCCCTCTCCATGAGGTTTGCTTTGCACCGTTGATTCTGCAGCGGGGAGTGTTGGAACTAGAGGTAATCATAGAGCTGGAAGAGACCTCAGGAGGTCACCAAGTCCAGCCCCCTGCCCAAGGGGGGCAGAGCAGGGCAGGTGGCACGCACAAGTGAGGCACACACCTCCCTTTGCGTGTCCTGGGTTTACGTGCATGTCACTGTAGTAATAGCGGGAGGAAAAAAACAGCACGGAAACCGGCGTCATCTGGCCACCCTGTGGGTGGGCAGCGGTCCACAAAATGTCTAGAACCCCCATGGGCCACGGGTTGCCCACCATTGGTCTAAAGCAGGAGGAACGCAACAAGAAAGAACCAACGTCAAGTTCCCGTGGGAGAGAGGGAGGTGGGCTCATCAGCCTTGGAAGCGCGGAGTGTGCCTCTCGAGGCTGTCAGGGCGCAGAGAAGTTTAAAGCTTCAAGGCAGAGAATTTGCCTCCCCCCCCCCCCCCACGCAAACCACAGTTTGGTTTAATCTGTGGGGTCTTTTTAAGGGCAGACCTGGCGTCTTAGCACCTGGTTGTGCACTGAGTCACCCTGGGGTGGGGGGGATGGGCCCAGTGTGGGGCGAGTTCCCCTCTGTGTTGTGATCGAGCCTTGGCAGGGGGAGGTGACTCCCTGGCGGAATCGGGGGCTGATTAGTGCTGGAAAGAGGGGCGGGTTGGTGGGTGTTGGAGCTGGGGTCACACGAACGGCACCGCCCCATTGGTGCTCTGTCCCCAGGTCTCTAGCCGAAGGGGTTGGGCACCCAGGGGGAGCCCCAGATCAGAGCTGCCCGCCCATGGCAAAGTGTGGCCATAACTTTGGCCACGGAATGCTCCTTTAAAGCAGCGCGGGGTCCCCGCAGCGCCCCCAGCAGGCAGAGGCTGGGACTGGACCAGCGCTGGTTTTCGCCCCACCCCCTGTCCCAGACGCAGCTCCCCAGGGAAGCTCTTAGCTGCCTTGCTGCCCCTCCAGGGCAAGGAGGGGGGCTGGCTGTCCTGCCAGCGGGGTGGAGCTGACTGCTGGGTAGCTCCTGCAATCTTGCTCCCTCCCCCCCGCTTTCCTGTTACCTCCCTCTCAGCCACTATCACTCTGCGTCCCCCCCCTCCATCCAGTAGCCCAGAAACATCTCTGAGACGGGAAGCAACATGGTCTCCATGGCAACCCCCCAGGGGAGGGGGCCTGGAACAGACATTAAATAATGAAACAGCTGAGTCCCTGCGAGATGGATGGTTGGAGGGGCAGGATCAGCAGGCCGGGGCCAGATTCTTAGTAGCGGGGGGGGTCCCTGTCTGGAACCCACTAGCTGCCTCTGGGCAGGCCCCTGGGTATCACCAGCATCCATGGAGCTAGGGGGTGGTAATGCTGGCAGTGGGGCTGACTCTGAGACGACGCACTAGCCGCCGGATCTGCGGCTGGGGCGAGGGCGTCACCCCCAGGGCAGGGCAGGGGGGTTGACAAGGCCTCAGGGCCTGGGGATGTTAGCTCTTGCCTGGACTGATACCTACACTGTTTGGGGGGGCCCTAAAAGTCTGCTCTGCTGGGTGTGGCGTACGCCTCTCCAGCTGCCCTCCCCCATGAGTGAAGGGCAAGGGCATAAACAGCTGGAAGGAGGGGCCCTGGGGCCTGCCCCCCAGGAGGGGTGCCTGTGTGAGAGTGGTTCCCATGGTGACGGCATGGGAAGATGCTGGAGGTCGCAGTTCCTGCGGAGAAGGTTCTTGGAGTGGGGCCCTGTGGAGAGAGCGGATTTAAAGGGCCAGCTTGCCCGTGTATTTCCACCCTCCAGAGCGCGAGGGAGAAGGGTGCTGGAGAAGTGACCAGCGTTCCCTGTAAGCTGGGTGCTGGTGCGGCCACTCAGGAGAAATTCAGATGCTGCCCAGCTGATCAGCAGAGCACCCGCTGCTAGGTGTTTGGTTTCTGCTAGTAGTGCACATTCGTACAGACCTTAGTGCACATACAAATTATTCTGCACATGGATGGAAAAGTTTAGATGGAATATAGGAGGTAACGTAGGCCTTGCCGTTTCCCAGCTGGCTCTGTCGGTACCCGAGCCGGGACTGCCCCCCAGGGCGATGAGGCTCTTGGGGACACACACCTGGGCTCCCCTTGCCATGGGCTCATTCCCAGGTTCCCTCAACCCTCCGGATACCCCAAGGGAGGGTTTTCCACTGGGAGATGGGCCAAAAGTGGGAGCTTCCACCCAATCAGATTGCCCTGGAATTCAGGGGATCAAATGGATCCTGGATCAGAACCAGCTGAAACCCGATGGAGGCACTGCCCATGCTGCGGGCCGTTCACTGTGGGGCTGCCCAGGCTGCTCTCTCCACTGGGCAAGGCTGGGGGGCTCATTCCTGGGCTAGTGGAGGGGAGGCGGAGTGGCTGCAGGGGGCCGCTGAGCTTTCGTGTGTGTGTATGGGGGGGAGATGTGGAGGAGCGGTGGGATCTCTGGTTTAGGGGTGGGTCTGCTCCGGAGAAACAGCCTCCAGTGGTGCGTTATCGTCCCGGCCAGGGGAAAATCCCTAACCAAGTGGTCTCCAATGTTTTTAAGCACAAGATCACTTTTTGAATTTAAGTCAGTTCAGGCTCTACCTCAAACTCAAATACCTCTGCCCCGCCCCTTTGCCAAAGCCCCGCCCTCCTCATTCTGAGAAGACGGGGTACAGGGGAGGGGGACAGAGTGACATCAGCATCCCCAGCCTCGGTCTCCCCCACCCTGCACAACAAGCAGGAGGCTCCTAGGGAGCAGCAGGGCGGATCGACTGGTTGGTGACCACTGCTCTCACCCTTTGGTAGCTGCTCCATCTGATTCCTGCCTCTTGGGGGGTCCCTCAGGAGATGCCTCCCCAGCCTTGCCCAGCAGAGGGCAGTGTGGGCCTACGCATGGCAGCATTGGGGGGGCGCACCCCACTAAAGCTCCAACTGCCTGCCCCAGGAGCACAGCACAGGTACCCCCATCCAGCAACGAGCCCAACCCAGTGAGGAGGGGAGACCTAATTCGAACTGGTGCATCTAGACCTAAAAACTAGTTCGAATGAGCATTTTGCTAATTCAAACTAGCATGTCCACATTGAGTGGACCCTGAACCGGGGTTAAGGCTGGCCGGAAGCAGTGCCGGCAGGGCATCAGATTAGGACTTAGAGCGTGGAGCTGCTGTCTCAGGCTAGCCGAGGGCTGTGCTTAAAGGGACCCGACCCCCACCCCGGACAGACAGTTCTCAGGGTTCCCCGCTTGCAAAGCAGTCCTGGCTTGGAGTGCCCTGAGTGCCCACACTGGGCACATCACAGCACTCGGCCATCAGATCGGCTGCAATTGCCGCAGGCTGCCATCCGGGGGGGGTCAATCGGGGGGCTGCAGGAGAGCTTCCACCCCGAGGAGCCTGCAGAGCCACCCCAGTCCTCCCCATTGGGGGCTTGTACCCCATTCCTCCCTCACCTCCTTCCACTTACCCCTCCCTAACCTCCTTCCTGATGTACAAAATAAAGGACATGTGTGTTCAAAAATAGAAACTCTCTTTATTGAACAAAACTCGGGGAGACTGGGAAAAGGAGGTGGGAGAAGGGAAGAGAGAGGGTGGGAGAGGGGAGGGCAACTAAAATGATCAGGGGTTTGGAACAGGTCCCATATGAAGAGAGGCTAAAGAGACTGGGACTTTTCAGCTTAGAAAAGAGGAGACGGAGGGGGGATATGATAGAGGTCTATAAAAGCATGAGTGGTGTGGAGAGGGTGCATAAAGAAAAGTTCTTCATTAGTTTCCATAATAGAAGGACTAGAGGACACTAAATGAAATGAATGGGTAGCAGGCTTCAAACTAACAACAGAAAGTTCTTCTTCACAAAGCAAATAGTCAACCTGTGGAACTCCTTGCTGCAGGAGGCTGTGAAGGCTAGAACTATAACAGAGTTTAAAGAGAAGTTAGATAAATTCATGGAGGTTGGGTCCATGGAGTGCTATTAGCCAGGGGATAGAAATGGTGTCCCTGGCTTCTGTTTCTGGAAGGGTGGAGATGAATGGCACGAGACAAATGGCTTGGTCACTGTCTTCGGTCCATCCCCTCCAGGGTACCTAGTGTTGGCTGCTGTCGACAGACAGGCTACTGGGCTAGATGGACCTTTGGTCTGACCCAGTACGGCCATTCTAAGCTCAGGGCTCAGGTCGGGGGTCTCAGTGGATCCCCTTGATTTTCATGCACACCTGCTCCTGGGTGACCAGGCTGGCAGCTCTCCTGCCCTAGATGGCCACTTTCCTGTGCCTAGTGCGGAGGTCGTGGATGAGGTCCACGATGTCTGCACCAGCCCAGGCGGGCGCCCGCCTCTTGCGGACCCGGGCTCCCGGGAGCCGCCAGCCTGGTCCTGGGAAGAGGGGGAGGGCTGGGTGGCAGCGGGTGGCTGGCTCAAGCCGTGCCAGGTGCAGGGTCTGCTGGCTGGGTGCTGGCAGGCTTGCACCTGGCACGGGCACCGTAGCCAGCCCATGCCCCTTTAAGGGCTCCGGGGCCGGGAGGGGGGCAGAAGAGTTTCCCTGGTGTTGGCCAGAGTGGCCACCAGGGAAACCTGGGGAGGGCTAGCCTCCCACTACACAGTGGCTACACAGCCCTTAATTCGAACTGCTTAATTCGAACTAGGCTTAGTCCTCGTAGAATGAGGTTTACCTAGTTCGAATTAAGCGCTCCGCTAGTTCGAATTAAGTTCGAACTAGCGGTTTGTATGTGTAGCGCCTATCAAAGTTAATTCGAACTAACGTCTGTTAGTTCGAATTAACTTTGTAGTGTAGACATACCCCTGGGGAGTCAGGATGCCCAGGTCGTGACTGGGGGAATCGAGACAGGATCCTGGGAATCGGAGGCCCCAGCGGGAGCTGCGAGGCCTAGATGGCACAGCAGGGAGGTAGCATAGAGCTCAGCGAATGGGCTGGGGGCTGCCACAGCTGGACTTTCAGGGGGTGGGGGCTGGGTGGGTAGGAAGGGGGTGGCTGATTTTTGTGGGGGGTTGGGGAGGGTGGCCCAGAATGTGGAGGCTCCAGACCCCAATTAGCTTTAACCCATCCCAGAATCTGACCCAGTCAGAAAGCAGCCTCTGGGCTTTGCTCAGGGCTTCGGCCCTGGACACGGGCCGGCAGGGATTAATGTGGGGGGGTCTTTGGCGCTCTGACAGCTCCCCCCCCATCACAGGCATGCCCCGCGGTGTGCCCCTGAGCCTCAGCAGGCGTCTGCTGTCAGGCGTGGGGAATGGGGAGCTGTGGGTAGGGATTGAGGGGCTGGGGGTAGCAGAGCCTGGCTGTTTTCGGTTCCCTCTGGTCTATGGTGAGCGGAGAGCGTGTCCAAGGGCGGCTAAACCCTGGGCCGAACCCACCCCCCAGGCTGACCCTTGGCTCAGGCCAGCCCCCTCGCCCGCCCGCCCGCCCCCTGCATGGGCTAAATATACCCTGGCAGGTTGCAAATGTTGCACTGTTGGTGAAACCTGAGCCCAGCCGCCCAGCAGAGCCGTCCCCGCTGCCCACTTGCGCCCGGGCCCAGCCAGCACCGGCAGCATGGAGTCGCCCAGCAAAGGGCACCAGCCCGTCTTGGTGAGCGTCCCCCCCTACCCTCCGACATCTCTCTGGAGGGCTGGGGGTCCCCTGGCTGCTCCCCCACTCTTGCTGCCCTTCATCCCTTCCCTTGTGCCTCCCCTCCCCAGCCACTTGGGACCCCCTGGGTATGGGGCCACCCAGGCAGCAACCGGCCGGCCCCAACCATAGGGGGGTCCCAGCCCAGCCGGGCTGGTGGGGGGTCCCCCAGCTGGCAGAACATTGTGCAGCTCTTTGCATCCCCCTACAGCCCTTCCCTCCCGCACCCTCCTGCTTCTGCTACGCTCCCCACAACCTCTTTTCACCTGCTTCCTCCTCGCTCCAATCACTGCCCCCCCAGACCCTCCACCTCAGCCCCTGCCCCCCAGCCTGCTTCTTTCTCACCCCCAAACCTCCTCTGCAACTCCCAATATCCCCTCCTCCCCACTTTCCCCCCAGACTCCCTCTGCCTTCCCCTCCACATTCCTGGCCATCCTTGATCTCAGTACAAAGCCCCCCCGGGAGTATAGGATCTGGGGGATGTTTTTTTCCTCCCTCCCCAATACTTCTGGGAGGTTGAGGGCTGAGTCTCTGGGTGGGGGGAGGAGCAGGAGGCACTGGGGGGGTCAGCTTGCAGGGAGCAGGCTGAAGTTGTCCCACTCCACAATGGATTGAGCCCATTGAGATCTGGTTCACTAAGGCATTAGGGACTGAGAGGCATGGGGACTTGGGGGAGCGGGGGCTCCCTTCTGGGTCAGTGCTAACGCCAGTGTCCCAGTCTGGCACTAGGGGGCGCCATGCTCCTGGAGAGGGGTGAGGAGGCCTCCCTGCCCTAGAATCAATGCCAATCCCTCAGTACTCCAGGATGGTGCTAGGGGGCGCTCTGCAGTCCGTGGTGCTGTCTCTAGTCCTGGCCCTGCATGGGGGTTCAAGCGCCCCCCCCCGCCGCCTGTGTGTTGCGGGGCGCTGTTAAACAGCTGCCTCGTTCTACGCCGAGGTGGCTGCATGCTGGGGGGTGCCACAGCTCAGTGTATGTCGACACTGCAGAGTTTTTTCAGAAAAACAGCCGTTTTCCCGAAAAATCTTCACTTATGTCCACCCTGCAATCGTGTTCTTTCGGGGGAAAAAAATCGAAAGAACAGAGGAGGTTTTCCGACATCGGTAAACCTCTTTCTACGAGGAAGAAGCCCTTTTGCCAAAGAGCTCTTTCGGAAAAAGGCGTGTGTGGACGGGGAAGAGGGAGTTCTTTCGAAAGAAGAGGAAAGAGGAAAAAGCGCAGGTGCCCTGGTGGCCACGCCATCCATAGCAATCACAGCTTACATGCGAGAGAGCGTCCATTCGGTGTGGGCGCTCTCTTTCGAAAAAGCAGATCGTTTTTTCGATGCGCTTTTGCTGTGTAGATGCTGTCTTTCAGAAGAAGATTTTTTGGAAGAGCTCTCCTGGAAAAGCTTTTTCCGAAAGAAGCCTGCAGTCTAGATATAGCCTCAGAGAGCTTGTGAAACACCTTGGAACTCTTGTGCTGGGTCAGCGTATCTGTGACCCCTCCCACCCCTAAATTGTGCTGATCCAGCTTCTTCTCAGTGGTACCCAGGGGTGTTCCCTGTAGTGGGGGGCGTTGATTTCAGGTGGGTGGGTGGGGAGAACACAAGAGCAAGAGGAACCTTTACCAGGCCCTGGAGGCAAAATCCAGGAAACTGATGCCTCCGTGGGGAGAGGAAAACATTCTTGGGACAGCTGGGAACTGGGTTGGGGTTGTGAAACACTGGGGTAGGCCTCAGGCAAACGGCAGTCGAATCTTGACGGGACCTAGAGCCTGAATGTTCAGGTTGTAGCACCCACAATGGGTGGGATTTGCCATAGGGCCATGCGCTTGGAAATTAGGGAGGTAAAACCCCATTTAATTGGTTAACCCCATTTAATTGGGGCCTGGGTGGGGAGGGCTGCTCCAGCCCATGTGGCCAGGCTGGAGTAAACCCCCTCCCCCCGCTACAGACTGGGGCGGCTCCGGTCGGGCTGGAGCGCCCTCTGCCTGCAGCGGGCCCCGGGGGGGCTGAAGCAGCCCCCTGATTGCGGCAGGTAGGGGAGCTGCTTCAGCTTCCACCAATCAATCGGCTAACCAGTCACATCCCTGTTGGAAATCTGGCCGAGTGGCGCCGTCCTGTGCCTCAGTTTCCCCCACTGGGTGCTAAGCCTGACCCACTTCTTGCCGTGCATGCAGCCGGGGCTTGAATGCTCTGGGAGAAGGGGCTGGAGCAGGAGATACGGATCCAGGCACTTCCCTATTCCCCGTCCCCGTTCCCATTCGTCTTGGCTCCGGGTGCTCCCCACGGCTTCTGCGCTAGCAAGCCCAGCTGCATCGGCACAGCCAGGGCTAAGTGCCCCAATCCAGGGCCGCACATCCCAGCACGGTAGCGGCCTCCTGCTCGCTACTCCTCCATGCTGGGCTTCAAACCAGCAGCCTTGTTCTTAAAGGGCCGGTGACCCCCCCACCCAGCTGGGCCACATGCCGGCTCCATTCAGACATGACAGTCGCTCAGTGTCTGAGCCAATCGCATCCTGGCCCCACGTCATCAGCTCCTGGCTCTTTCCAACTCCTGCCTGCCTGTGTCTCTGGGCCGGTCCAGGGGAGGCAGGGAAGCCAGGTGGCTCCTGCAGGGTGGATGGTCTCTCCGGGAGATCAGCCTCAGGGCCGCCCACCCACGCCACCCGGGGGAGCCGATTCCCACCTCCAGAGCCCTGGATGTTTAGTGCAGCTGGGTCGTGGCTTCCCCTCCTCGCCTGCTAGTCTTATCTGCCAGAGCTCTCTGCTGGGGTCCCCCTGCCAGCCCAGCTGCCCCCCTCCTGCGCGCCCCCTCTCGCGGCCAGGATGTATCTGTATTGGCTGGACGACTCGGCGGAGGAGGTGAGTACGGCTGCCTTGGCTCTGTCTGCTGCAGGGCTGCCCGGCGGGGGTTGGGTGGGGGGGGCGGAGATCAGCGGAGGGAGGGTTCGCATGTTTCTGCGGGGAGATGGGGGGTGCTCCCCTTCCAGCCACATCCAGCTAAATCATCTCCACTCCCAGCTATTAGCCTTGGCCTGTAAAGGTCCATCCATCCCCACACAGCACAGGACAGCTCCTCCCCCCCCGTATCGTCCCCTGGGGGGGGCTCCTTGGAGGGACGCCTCTGTGTCTGATTGAGTGAAACCCGCGGTGGAACTGCCCTGAGAGGAGGCTGGCCTGGTTTGGGGGGACGGGGGTTGTCCCTTGGGCTCTGCAGCGCCCCCTCTGGCTGGCCTGAGAATGGCTCCCTGCCCCCTGCGGCTGCCCCGGGAGGTTGTTCCATTATTGGGGTTCTGGAGACAGCAGCAGGTTTGGTTTCGGTCTGGAGCAGCTGAGTGCGGAGCCTGCGGCTCACGGGGATGCGCTGCCCGGCCAGTCATGGGGGGCTGCCCCCCATTCCCGAGGGGGCTGAACTTGCCGTGTGGGGTGAGAGCCGACTCATTAGCCCTGACATTTCGGGGGCCTGGGCAGAGGCAGCTCCGTGGCGGAGGGCTGCTATCTTTGCCCCCAGGGACGGGGCTGGCTGGGCACCGCGCCGCTGGACTGGAAGGGGGGAGCATACAGAGTCCTGGTCGCCCTCTGCCCCTGGGCTAGTCTAGGAAACGAGATTGCTGGTCCCCCCCTTTCCCTGGGACCCCGATACCGACCCACTAGGGTTATTAGCAGCCTCTGTGCCGCAGGGAGCTGGGCTGAAGGCTGGTGGAGCTGGGGGGCAGGAATTGGCAGAGTGGGGCGGCTGTGGGGGCTTGAGGGGTGTTAGGAGAACAGTGCGGGGAGGGGGGTCCTGTAAACGTTCCCTCATGGTTAACCCCCTTCCCTTGGCTGCCTTCTCCCGCCGGCCTCGCTTGCCTGAACAAACCCAGCCCCCGGGCTCCGTGCCCACGTGTACGGGTGGGTATGAGGCCAGGCTGGGGCAGCGTCACTGCAGCTCCTGAGACGTCCTGTGCTGACGCCACCCCTCGCCCTCACCCCCTGGGTTCCCCCGCCCCCTCCTGCCTCTGCGCTCCCAGCCCGGCCGGGGCCCACTGGTGACTAGGAAGCCTGTTCCTCAGGGGCAGGGCCCGCTAGCAGTGTGGCACCCCGGAGCCATGGGCCGGCCAGGGATCTCATTGGCCTCATGCCAGCTCATTCCTCTCCGTTCCTCGCCCCCTCCCCTCCTGCCCCACGTGTAGGGGGCAGCCCAGAGGTGGGAAGAGAAAGGTCCTAGTTCGGCTTTTTGTGGCCCTCGGGTCTCCCTCTCCCTCTCCCTCCTTGCTGGTTCTCCTGCCCCTGCTTTCTTTCCTCCTGCTGACAGGCTGCTCCTCCTAAAGATGAGAGTTTCCAGGCCCCTCACCCTAGGGGGACTGTCTGTTTCTAGGCTCCCCCTGCCTGTTGCTCTCCCCAGTACTGGTGCTTTCATGGGGTCTGATGCCGTCCGCTCAGCCTGGTGCTGTCCTGTCCCAACCCCGCTATCACGTTCCATCCCAGAGCAGCGAGAACAGCTGCACCTCAGTTCCCTGCCACTCAGCTTAACCCTCGCTGTGCCGGGGGGAGGGAGGAGGGGCGGGACCAAGGCACAGAGAGTCCGGGGCAGGGCTGTTGGTTTGTTTCTAAAGCGCCCCGGCGATGGGTGCATAAGGAATGAAATTGTTCCTTGAGACAGGCCCCAGATGCATCCGCCTCCAGCGTGGGGGGCAGCCGGGCCTGGCTCCAGGCTGCCCGACCAGCCCCTGCCCCTGTGGTTGATGAGCCATGCCAGGGCGCTGCAGCCTGGGGACGTGGGAGAATCCCTCTGGGTATCTCCTGCCGCTCGAAATGGGCTCGCTCAGCTACATGGCCATGGCACCCATAAGAGCGGCCAGACTGGGTGAGACTAAAGGTCCATGTAGCCCAGTGTCCTGTCTGCCGACAGTGGCCAACGCCAGATGCCCCAGAGGGAGGGATCACAATAGGTAATCCTCATGATCCGTCCCCTGTCACCCATATCCAGACAAACAGGGGCCAGGGTCACCGTTCCTACCCATCCTAGCTAATAGCCATTGATGGACCTAACCTCCATGAATCCATCTAGCTCTTTTTTGAACCCTGTTAAAGTCCTAGCCTGCACTGCATCCTCTGGCGAGGAGTTCCACAGGTTGACCAGGCTCTGAGTCAAGAAAAACTTCCTTTGGTTTGTTTTAAACCTGTTGCTTATTCATTTCATTGGGTGACTCCTCGTTCTTATATTGTGGGAACAAGTAAATAACTTTTCCTTATTCGCTTTTTCCACACCAGTTGTGATTTGATAGACCTCTAGCCTATCCCCCCTTAGTCACCCGGTTCTTGGCAGGGGGGGCTGTGAATCCCTCTGATGCTGGTGCTTTCGGTGCTCCCCTCAGGGCTCTGCGGACTCCTACACCAGCCGCCCCTCAGACTCCGACGTGTCTCTGGAGGAGGATCGCGAGGCGCTGCAGAAGGAGGCCGAGCGGCAGGCCTTGGCGCAGCTGGAGAAGGCCAAGGTAGGGCGTGGGCAGGCGGGGGGCGTTACGTCAGCCCCATGGCTCTCTGCTCTGCCTTTCCTTCCTGCGGCTGAGCCCGTCGGAACTGCTGGTGCCAGGCCCCTCAGCCTGACTCACCGCTCTGCCCCCGAGAGGGCCGCTCTGCAGGGGCAGCTGGGTGCCAGGGAGGCCTGGCTCCGTCCCCTCGCCCTGCCCAATGGACTCGCTTCTCCTGCGGCAGCTGGCCCCGGGCCCAATGCCACCCATAAATCCCGCAGCCCAGGGACCCCCATCAGCTAATTCATTTGGCTCCTCTTGATGAAATGTCTCATCGATCGGGCTGGGCTCGGGAGAGTGCCGGTGCCAGGAGACTGCGGCCTGGCGCTGCCCCACCTGGCCGCCTCCCAGCCCTTCCATTACGTGGCCTGGGGTGGCTGCCAGCTAGCACTTGCTGCCAAGTGGTTGAGGGGCCCCCCAACTTGTCTGGAGGTGCTGCCATCCTGCCACAGGTGGGGGACACACCCCGGCAGCCCTATCCCTTGGCGGGAGGAGGAGAAATACACTCACGGTCCAGTCTCCCTGCCGCTGGGAGGAGGCCCTGGGGGAAGCAACCCCTTCCCCAGCCTGCCCCCGCAATCCCAGGAGTCGCCCCACTGTCGGAGCTAGCAGGAAGACACCAGGCCCCGAAATCACTGCCTGAGGCTGGGCAATTTACCACTCAGGGAGGGGAGTGTGGACTAGTGGTTGGAGCCGCTTGCATTTGGCCCTCCTCCTGGGTTCTGTTTGCGTCCCTGACCTTGGACACGTCTCACTTCCCCGCGCCTCAGTTTCCCCTCTGTGCAATGAACAGGTGTCTTTCCACAGGCCAGCTGGGACACTTCACCCTTGGCCAAGTCTGGGTGGCCTATGGGTGCTCACTTCTGCCCCCTGCGTTCTTGCCCCCTGCGGCGGCCTGGCCTATGCACCTGCCTCTCCCCTGCCCCTTGCCAGACTCCCTGGGAAGAGGGGAGCTGGCGGCCCTGAGCCAAGCTGCTGGGCGACGGTGAGAAGCGCCCCCTGGCTGCGCAGTCCTGCTGCCATTAGCTAACGAGGCCCCTGTGTCTCCCTGCGGTGCAGTGGGGGAGGGGAGGTGTAATAGCAGGCGACAAGGCCCTGCTAAGGCTCTCGGCACGGAGCGAACGCCTCGGTTTACCGCCCAGCCAGGCCCCTCCGCCGGCAGGTCTACGTGGGGCCCACGTCCTCTTCTGGGGCAGCCGTTGCGACTATGAACCACCAGCTCCATAGGCGCAAGCCCCCATTCCCATGGCAACGCCCCTCTCCTCACTGCCGACTTGGGGTGTACATGGGCCAATGGTTAAACGGTTACCCAGAAAGCATCACCCTTAATGGATGATGCTTACCGGGTAACAGTTAACTGGTACCCCAGGAGCAGTCCGTCTCCCCGTGCAGCCGGAGGGCTGCTCCTCAGTGGGCAAGCTGGCAGTCCCCACGCAGGGGGCAGCGCCCGCAGCAGGGCCTGGGAGCTGTAGCGTGGGGGCAGCCGCTGCCTGGGGAGGAGGGGCTGCTCCAGCCCCACTGGAGTGCTCCCATTGCCCTCCCCCTTGAATCGGTTCAGCGTGGTGTTAGCGCTACATGTAGCCGATTAAAAGGGGTCGTCCTGGCCTGGCTCTCAACCTGCAGGCTCAAGCTCCGGAGCCCGACCCCGGAGCCAACCAGTCCCTGGAGCCGTTTGGCTCCAGCTCACGCTCGGCTTCTTTCGTGGCCCCCTCTGAGCTGGATTCGGGGGATGGGGGCCTGGCTCGCTGCCCCATAGGGCGTGCATTCTCGGGGTGGGGACTGGGGTCTAGACACCCTCCCACACCTCTCCTAATCCGCTCCTGGCGGTGCAGCTGAGCTCTCCTACCCAGCCCTGTGGTGGCCGGAGCTTCAATAGGCCCCAGAATCCGACGTGGTTGGCTGTGGCTGTGGCACAGAGGGGACGCGACAATCCTGTGTCCCCTCCCTCAGAAGGCCGAAGCCACCCAGAGCCGCAGCCCTCGGCACCGCTCTTGGGGCGGGAGGGGTCCACGCTCCATTTCTTGGCGGAGGGCCCCCGTCTCCTTGATTCCTACGGTGGGGTGGGGAGGGGAAGGAGATGGCCGGGGCTGTTCCATGTGCCCAATTGAGGGGGCCAGAATGTGTCCCCGGATCGCCTCGCCCCTTCCTGGCGGGTCTGTGCAGCCGCCTGGCCACAGCGCCCTCTGAAATGCCAGGGCAGCGTTCTGTCTGGGGGCCCCTCCCTCCAGCATCACTTCTCCCCCCCTCTGAACAGACCAAGCCAGTGGCCTTCGCCGTGAGGACGAACGTGGGCTACAACCCCTCCCCCAATGATGACATGCCGGTCCAGGGCATGGCCATCTCCTTCGAACCCAAGGACTTCCTGCATATCAAAGAGGTGGGTGCCGGGGCGGAGGCTGGGGAGGCTGGAGGACTGGGGCTCGGTATTGTGTCGATGGACGTGGGTTTGGCACCGAGGCGACACGGGCTCCGTTGGTGGGGGGTCAGGCTCGGCGCCAAGGGGAGGGGCTCGGCGCCATGTCTCAGGCCCCTTTTCTCTGTGCGCCCCAGAAATACAGCAACGACTGGTGGATCGGGCGCCTGGTGAAGGAGGGCTGCGAGGTGGGGTTCATCCCCAGCCCTGTCAAGCTGGAGAACATGAGGATGCTTCAGGAGCAGAAGATGAGGCAAAACCGCCTAAGCTCCAGGTGGAGAGGAGGGAGGGGGAATCGCAGCTCTTGGCCACATCCTCATGCAGCCCTGGGGCACCAGAGGGATCCCCACCCCACCTGAGGGATCGAGAGCAATGGGCTATGGGAAACTGAGGCAGGCCCAGACGCCAATCCACTTCACGGAGAGCTTGGGCGTGGGAGGAGGATCAACCTTCCCTTCCAGTGGGCTCAACACATGGATTGTCATTCCCTGTGCTCAGTGGTAAACTCCTGCACTAGGGACCAGGCAGCGGAGACCCAGCCGAGGATGCAAAGGACTTTCCATCTCCATGCTCCAGGGCTGAGCCTGCATGCTGGCTGGGGAGAGGTCAGGAAGGGTGTGCAGGAACAGGTGGACTCATCGGTCTGTACTGTCACAGTGGGGAAAATTGCTGGCTAGATGGGCCCTTGATCTGATCTGGTACAGCCCTAGGTGAGTGGGAGAGTGCTAGCCTCTGGCCCCAGTGGTCTGATCCAGGCTGGGGCAGGGGAGCAGAAGATGCCAAGGCAGATGGGCACATAGCATCGTCCTGGGGCGGTTCCAGTGTTAAGCCTCTCACAGAGAGACCTTTTCCCTACTTGCTCAGCATTTGCCACAGTGGGTCCCTCTGTTGCTTCCCAATCTGGTCCCCGCCCCCAGACTTTTCCCCCTCGCCCCCCCAGGAAATTCCAAGCACTTACCCCTCCCCCCCTTCTGCCCCACGCAGCAAATCGGGGGACAACTCCAGCTCCAGCCTGGGCGATGTGGTGACGGGGACCCGCAGGCCTACCCCGCCTGCTAGCGGTAAGACCTCCCTCTCCCTTTGCTGTTTGACAGCGGACAGCCCCCAGCTGGCAAAGTTCATTGCACCCCTAGGAGAGACTGGAGGAGAGCGGCTGATTCTAGTTGTGGCTTTGGCTGCCAGGTCCCCTTCTAGCTGTGAGCCCTTCAGCCCCTGAGACCAGCTAGCCCCACGGGGGCAGAAAGACAGGGGTGCCAGCCTGGAGCTGCCCAGCTATCTGCTCAGGAACTGCAGTAGGATTTCTGGGATCTCCATGTGCCCTGCAAACGCAGCCCAGGGCTGCGCATACAACACACACGCGGGCAGCCAGGTGGATGAGCCTTCGTATTGGGCCAGACGTGGGGGCCTGCCACCCATGCTGGCACACCCACGGAGAGTCCCACATGTGAGCGGATGAACACGTGGGCAGAGGCAGAGGGGCGTATACGCAGGCGTGTTCCAAGTATGCCCGCCGGGGCACATGCATCCTCCAGACATGCCCACTCATGCCCACCTCCGTGGCACGCAGAGGAAACCTGTGACCAGATGCCCTGTTGCCCTCACAAGCATGGTGCCTGCCACCCCTGCCCTGCCATCCTGTCTACCCCATATGCAGGGAAGTCTCTGGTTTTTCTCCCTTCCTTTCCTTTTTCTCTTTCGTTCTCCAAATCATTTTTCCCTCCTCCCTTTGGTACATTTTCTCGTTCTTTTGTTTTTTTCAGTTATTTCTTCTTTCCCCGTTTTACTTTGTCTTCCTTCCCTCCCTCTCTTCTTTCTTTTTGTTTTCTTCCCCCTCCCCCTATTCTCCCCCAGGTACTCTGGACATGACTAATTTAGCTTATGACCTAGACGCCCTTGACTTAGAGGCAGAGGAGGCTGAGGGCCCGGAGCATTCCCGATCCCCTAAGCCTAGCGTCAGCAGTGTTACCACGTCCCCCTCCAACGTCAAGCGCATCCCCTTCTTTAAGAAGGTAAAGGGGCCCAGAGTGGGGTTCTGCACCCGTCTGCCGCACCCTCGCTCACGCCTGCTGCTAATACCCGTGATTCACCCTGTGTGTGGGGCTCGCTGGCCTGGTTGGGGGCCTTGGGGCTGGGGGGAGGGGCATGGCTCGGATGTGGTCCTGTTGTCGTTCAGCTGCTGCTCTTGGTCAGCGCCATGGGGCACGCTATGGGGTAAGAGCACTATCACGAGCACCAAGGCACCTATAGCAGGGGCTGGATGTCCCCTGTGCAGACACTTTTGGGTGTGTGGCACATCACACCAGGAAACCCTGCCTCTAGCATGACATGGAAGGGGGCAGCCATGTGGCGTGTCCCCCATCTGGCTCCCCTACACACGCACATGCAAATGAAGCTTGAGAATGGTATGTTCCAGTGATCACACATGCCCCCTGTGAGTTAAGAGCATTTCTGCCTGTCGACACCTTTGCTACGTGAAGCATGGGAATGGAGCAGTCCAGCGCAGCCGTGCCCCTATGAGACCTAGGAGTGGAACATTCTGGTGGGTTCAAACCCTCCCCCCCCCAGGATAAAGCATGGGAGTGGAATGTTCTCGCACTGCTCCTCCCCCATGAAACATGGAGTGGAACATTCCAGCAGTTCCTCATGTGAAGTCTGAAGCACTGCCCCCCATCCCTCATGTGAAGGTTGGGAATGGAATGTTCCAGAGTTGTCCTCCCCCCATGAAACTTGGAAGTGGAACATTCTAGCGGTGCTCCAAACATGGGACTAGAATGCTCTCTCCCCCATGAAACTTGGGAATGGAATGTTCTAGCGGTTCTTCATGACGGGGAATGGAATGTTCCAATGCTTCCCTCCTCCCCTGATGAAACTTGGGAATGGAATGTTCTAGCGGTTCTTCATGATGGGAATAGAATGTTCCAATGCTCTTCCCTCCCCCCCCCATGAAACTTGGGAATGGAATGTTCTAGCGGTTCTCCAAGATGGGAATGGAATGTTCCAATGCTCTTCCCCCCCCCCATGAAACTTGAGAATGGAATGTTCTAGCGGTTCTCCAAGATGGGAATGGAATATTCCAATACTAGGCCCCCCCCCATGTAAAGCATGGAAGTGGAACCTTCCAGTGCACACCCCTTCTTCCCCCATCCCTCCCTCCCCCCAGTAGATGTGGGGGGAGGTGGCTCCCGTTGGGTACCCATCCCGCTCCCCCAGGGGCAGCATCCCTGTATCGGAGACTGCTGGGATCTTGCTTAATGAGCAGTCCGGGGGGCGCACTAGGGCACAGGGGCAGAGGCTGCAGCTGGGTGTCCTATGCGTTCCTCACCCCGGGGTCCCCAGGGGGCTCCAGAGCTGGTGATCAGTTGGGGGGGGATTCAGTGCAGCACAAGGGGGCAGCCTGGGAGCCACGGGGGCAGGAGAGGGGGACATTGCTGCTGCCGGGCGGGGGGTGTGTGGATTGAAGTGGGGAGCAGAGCCGAGTAGCACCGGGGAGACACCGGTGCGAGCTGCACCGTCCCCCCCGTACACCCTCCCTTTGATTCCCCCCCCCAATTCCTTCTGCACACAGCGCCAAGTTCCAGAGCCCCCCTCCCCTACCTGTCCTCATTTCCCACCCACCGCCCCGGCTGCAGACCCTTTCCTGCTGCCGCTGCGTGTCGTGACCTGTCAATAACACGCATGCCTTGTTTATCTTCTCTCGCCTGCCCCCTCCCCGCCCCATTCATGGTGATCACTGGACATAGCCAAGCAGAAGCAGAAATCGGTGAGTAAAAGGGCTTTACTTGACCTGCCTGTTACATGGGGGGTGGGTTTGGACCCCTGTAAGGAGCCTTCCCCACCTGGTTTCTCCTCCCCAGCGGTGATGGGCTGGGTCAGTGCTCCACGGGGAGCCACCAGCATGGGTGTCTCCAGGCCACCAGCTTCCCTCCCCGGGCTGGGCCATTACCGCACCAGGGCAGAACCTTCCAGCAGGGCCACCTGGCTACCAGCCAAGGGGGCAGCAGCGGGAGCTGGGTAGCTTGAGCCAGCGGTACCCCACCCTGCAAGGCGCTTCCATTCTGGACACGAGCGAGACCCCCTGGTGCCAGTGACTCCCCCCCCCCCCCCCCCCGGGCACACATCACACCTTGTCTTTTGCCCCTTCTGACAGGCGGAGCACGTGCCGCCCTACGACGTGGTGCCCTCCATGCGGCCGATCATCCTCGTGGGACCCTCCTTGAAGGGGTACGAGGTGAGGAGCCTGGGGCGGCACAGGGGCGGGGCACATGCTGCGGGCGACAGGCGACCCTTGATTTCATTCACCCTGCTCCCTCCCCGCCATCCATCTGCTTGGCCATTCCCCCTTCCCCTCCCCTTCCATCTCACCGACTCCCCCGCCCCTGCCCCAGGCCATCTCCGTCCTCCTCTCTCCAACTATTGATAAACTAGGCAAATATAACTTAGATAGGGCCACGATAAGGTGGGTGCATAATTGGCTGGATAACCGTAGTCAGAGAGTTGTTGTTAACGGTGCTAAATCGTGCTGGAAAGGGATAACAAGTGGAGTTCCTCAAGGGTCTGTTTTGGGACCCGTACTGTTCAATATCTTCATCAATGATGTAGATATTGGGATAGAGAGTACGCTTATTAAGTTTGCAGATTATACCAAACTGGGTGGGGTTGCGACTTCTTTGGAGGTTTGGGACATAATTCAAAATGACCTTAGCAAGTTAGAGAAATGGTCAGAGGTAAACAGGATGAAGTTTAATAAAGAGAAATACAAAGTGCTCCACTTAGGAAGGAACAATCAGTTCCATACATACAAGATGGGAAGTGACTGTCTAGGAAGGAGCATGGCGGAAAGGGATCTAGGGGTCATAGTGGACCACAAGTTGAATATGAGTCAACAGTGTGATGCTGTTGCAAAAAAAGCAAATATGATTCTAGGTTGTATCAACAGGTGTGTTGTAAGCAAAACTCGTGAAGTCATTCTGCCGCTCTACTCTGCACTAGTTAGGCCTCAGCTGGAGTACTGTGTCCAGTTCTGGGCGCCACATTTCAAGAAAGATGTGGAGAAATTGGAAAGGGTACAGAGAAGAGCGACAAGAATGATTAAAGGTTTAGAGAACATGACCTATGAAGCCAGGCTTCATGAACTGGGCTTGTTTAGTTTGGAAAAAAGAAGATTAAGGGGGGACATGATAGCGGTTTTCAAATATCTAAAAGGGTGTCACAAGGAGGAAGGAGAAAATTTGTTCCTCTTGGTTTCTGAGGACAGGACAAGGAGTAATGGGCTTAAAGTGCAGCAGGGGAGGTTTAGATTGGACATTAGGAAAAAATTCCTGTCAGGGTGGTCAAATATTGGAATAAATTGCCAAGGGAGGTGGTGGAATCTCCCTCTCTGGAGATATTTAAGAACAGGTTAGATAGACATCTGTCAGGGATGGTGTAGACGGAGCTTGGTCCTGCCTTGAGGGCCGGGGACTGGACTCGATGACCTCTCGAGGTCCCTTCCAGTCCTATTATTCTATGATTCTATGATTCTATAACTCCTGCTGGACCCCTCTGCTGTGTCACGCTCCCTGCATGGATAATATCAACGCGGGCTCTCTCCAGTGACAGTGATGAAGGGACTGTGCCGGGGGGAGCCAGTGGCTTCTGGCATTACATGCACCCCCCTCCGCACTCTGTCTGTCTGTCCCTCGCCCCCCTCCCATGCAGCACACACTGATGCAGGGAATCCCGGCTCACCCCTGACTCCATCCTCCCCTCTCTTCCCAGGTGACGGACATGATGCAGAAAGCCCTCTTCGATTTCCTGAAGCATCACTTCGACGGCAGGTGTGGGCCCCCCCGGAGAGATGCTGCCACCCTGAGGGGCCCTGGCTGGGTTTGTGGCTCTCGTAGGGGGTGGAAGGGTCTCACCTTCCCCGGCCAGGGGCAGGGCCGGAGAGCCCTGCCTACCCATCCTGCCTCCCTCTGAGCCAAAGCAGGAGAAGGGAGGTGGGGGAGGGGGTGTCGGGATTCACAGCACCAGTGTATGTGGATGCGGGGTGGGAGGTTGCTCCCCATGTGGTGCTGGCCGATGGGCTCAGAAAGCCATGGGCCTGGTCGGACCCAGTCCTGCCCCCCTCCCCCACCCCGGCCATGGCCCTTTTTGGGCTCCAGGGGAATGGCGTTTTATTCAAAAGCTGTGTTCCTGGAGTCGCCCCACGTGACGGGACACCCCGGTGACAGGCTCCTTAGGGGACAAGGGAGATGCCAGCACGTGGGTCGCCTGCTGTCACTCCGGCCTCATGCAGAGCGCTCCCTCTGAGCTAGTCTAACCCCTGCCCATCCTCTGCCCCCTCTGTCGGAGGATCTCCAAGCACTCCGGGAGCACGAGGAATTCTCCCCTCCCCGAAACAGGCTGTTTCTTTCGCCCCATTTTTGCAGCTCAGGCTCGCGAGAGAACCGACGACTTGCCCGCGGTGAAGTCAGTGGCCAGAGTCAGGCGTTGGGCGCTCTTGCCATGTGTCCCCTTGCTGGGCAGGGGGCCATGTGCAGCCCGGGGCTGGAGTTCGCACCCTGACTTCGGTCCCCAGGGCTACTTTGGGGGCCTGTAGGCCGGCCCCGGTGGGATAGGCTCCCTGCTGGAGCCAGGGCAAAAGCCAGAGGCCTCCCTTCCCCCTTCATGCTCTTCTTCTCTCCGTCCCGCTCAGAATCTCCATCACGCGGGTGACGGCCGACATCTCCCTGGCCAAGCGCTCCGTGCTGAACAACCCCAGCAAGCACACCATCATCGAGCGCTCCAGCACCCGCTCCAGCCTGGGTGAGGCCGGTGGGGGGCGGGGGGAGCTGGGGAGCGAACCCTTTCCCACACCCCAGCCCCACTTGGCTGTTCCGGGCCTGCTTTGGTTTTGGGCCCTCTCTCGCTGGGACCGACCGCCTGGCTTTGGAGGGGGAGCCCTCCTGCCTGGCTTGGATCTGAATTCACTGGGTCCTTCATCCCTGCGTCCTCCCTTCCTTCGCTCCCCGGTGGCCCTGGAGTGCCCTGCCTGCCCCGAGGCGTCCTGTCCTGTCTGCAAGGGCGCCCCTGCTCCATGCTGCTCGCCCGCTCCCAGGCAGGGCCGGCTGGCGTCTCTCTCGCCCGCCTGTGCTACGTGGAAAGGGGGTTGGCGCTCTTCTCCTCAAGCGTGCTGCGATGCTTGGCCACCCCAAGCAGGACCCCCACCCCTGTGACATACCTCCCATTCAGCGGGGCCGGGGCGTGTTCGGGGTCTCCTGGGCGCTGGCAGCGGGGCAGGATTGAAGGGCGTCCGCAGAGCCGGGGGCCCCATCGACTTAAAGGGACCGAGCTGCTCTGCTGTCCGTGCCGGGTGACTAACATGGCTCGTGGGAGCTGGGCCTGCTGCCCCCTCTGGGCCGGGCTCGGGGGCAGGAGGCCTGACACTGAACTCCTGGGACAATCGGTACAATTCACGTCCTCTTTTTTCCCCTCCCCCCTTTTCTTTCTTTTCCCTCCCCCTTCCTCTCCTTCCGCGCTGCTTCCTTCCTCCCTTGCTCCTGGTGCAGATGTCTTGGGTATGTAACTTCAACCTCTCGGGGACCCGCCCAGACCGCTCCCTGCCACGCTGCCTAGCCCCGTGGGATCCACAGCTGGCCACGGCGAGCGGGGGGGCCAGCGGGTAGCCCCCTGCTCCTCCCGCCAGAGGGACCCGTGTCATTCCCGCAGGGCCACCAGGGGGCAGCAGAGCAAGGTGGGGCCAGAGTCTCCCACCCCAGGGCTGATACAGGTCCAGGCATGTGGGGCCCTGGGGTTTAGTTTGTCCCCAGCTCGGCGCAGAGGAAGGGGGGGGTGAGCGTGCCCCCAGCTGCAGGCCCTGCCCCGCCCCGTGCTGGATGATCTCGGGCAGCGTCGCACGTTGGGTGCGTGCCCGGCGACCCCAGTGTGCAGCACGGCCTGGCCGTTCCCCACGCCAGGACCCGGAGACACGTCCCTCCCGCCTGGGGAAGGAGGCGGAGCCGCAGCGAAACCCACGTGTCTGGGAGGGGCTCCCGCTGCCTGTGGGACACACAGACCCCAGAGGATGGCTGCTTGCTGCAGCGCTCCCCACTGCTGCCCCCAGGGCCGGCCCACAACATTTTGGCACCTGAGGCGGGGAGCTCAAATGACGCCCCCATGCTCCCTCGCTGGAGCCAAAACTTTGAAAGGTCTCAATTCTCTGGGTCCTAGGGGCGCCCCGCCCACAGTCTGGCACCTGAGGCAGTTGCCTCAGTTCCCCTCATGGTAAGGCCAGCCCTGGCTGCCCCACAACCCTTCTACCTCTCCCCTTTCTTCCACACAAGGTCTGCCCCTACTACATCACTTCCCCTGTTGCTGTGCCCCGCAGCCTCCGCAACATACTGCCCTGGTCCTCCCCACCTGACCCCTTCCCTCAATCCTCTCCCCCTCCTCTGCCTCCCCATGTCTCTCACAGTCTCTCTGCCCCTGGCCCTCACCTAGAGCTTGCCCCCCCATTTCTCACGGTCTCTCTGCTCCCGGCTCCACCCCCCCAGAGTCTCTCACTGTCTCTCTGGTCCAACAGCTGAGGTGCAGAGCGAAATCGAGCGGATTTTCGAGCTGGCCCGGACACTGCAGCTCGTTGCTCTGGACGCCGACACCATCAACCACCCGGCCCAGCTGGCCAAGACCTCGCTGGCCCCCATCATCGTCTACATCAAGATCACCTCCCCCAAGGTTAGTGTTCCCTTGGATTTGTTTTCCGTCCGTGTGTGGTATAAATTTTGTTCTGTGCACCGAGGCGTGTGCGGATGTGGACCACCACTAGACACACAAGCTGTGGGCATTGCGGGCGCTCTGCTAATCAACTGGATGGCATTTGAATCCCTCCTGGGCAGCCACCCTAGCACTCAGCTTCCGGGGACGCTGCCCAAGGTGGGTGCATTGGACCCTGCAGAGGGGTGGCTCAGATCTTGGGTTACTGGTTACTTGCTGCCCAGAACCTCCCCTGCCGGGGGGCCCAACAAGTACCAGAGAGAAGAGGTGCCCTGGGACCGTTCCCCTGGCACGCAGGTGCAGGTATGTGCTCTGCGGGGGCCGTGGGGTGGGAGTGGAGCCCCTCAGCTCTCCGCCATGCGTCCTAACCCCCCGCGAGATCTGCAGCTGGGCAGGGACATGAAATCCCCTTCTACTGCCCCGTGGAGGCAGGGCCACTCCAGCAGGGGCCACCGGATGCAGCAGGGCAAGTGCCCCCCGGGCTCAGAGCCGCTGGTGCTGCACTCCCTGTGCAGGGCTCACATGTCGGGGGAGGCCCTGCTCTGTGGGGTGGGAAGGGGGTGAAGTCAGCCCAGGCAGCTGTCCCCTCCCTGCGGGTCTCTCCCACCCCTGGGCCCCTGGCGCTGGGCATGTGGGATCTGGGTTTTGGCTGGTCCCCTGGTCAGAGCAGAAGGGAGGGGAGAGGGTTACGAGCTGTAGGGTCGCAGCCTTCTCCTCGAAGGGACGTGTCTCCCCAGGCTGGGATGGCAGGGGCTGCGGCTCAGGACTGAAGGGCAGCTGCAGAGCCGGGGATCGGCGACCCCGTTTTAGAGGAACAGAGCGGCTCTGCTGTCGGAGCGCTGGGCTCAGCAGCTATGTCACCTCTCTCGCCCTGCGTCAGCCCCACCGCGCCCAGCCTCTCCCCTGGGGCCTGGGCAGACGCTGCCCCTTCCCGCCCCCGGCGCTCACTCCTCGCCCCTGGCCGCCTGCAGGTGCTTCAAAGGCTGGTCAAGTCCCGGGGCAAGTCCCAGGCCAAGCACCTGAATGTGCAGATGGTGGCTTCGGATAAGCTGGCGCAGTGCCCTCCGGTGAGTGCGCCCCACGGCTTGTCTCCTGCCCACACAACGGCCCCATGCCCCAGCTCCGCCAGTGAGTACCCGCCCCACGGCCGGTCCCCGCGGCCTTCACCTTACCCCCAGCTCAGCAGAGTGCCTGCCCTGATCCCCGCCTCGTCCTCGCAGCCTGGCCAAGTCCCTGCCCCCCACAGCCGGGGAATGTCTGCCCCACGGCATGCCCTGATTGGCCGATACCTCCCACTACCACCTTAACTGCCTCTCACTGCTAGTTTGACCCAGAACCCTTCTCTGCTCTGCCCCTCCCCACTCCCCCAGCTTGGCTGAGGCCCCGTCCCTCCCCATGCCCCCAGTTTGGCTTAGGCCCTGCCCACTGCCCCTCCCCACTCCCCCAGCTTGGATGAGGCCCCGTCCCTCCCCATGCCCCCAGTTTGGCTTAGGCCCTGCCCACTGCTCCTCCCCACTCCCCCAGCTTGGATGAGGCCCCGCCTCCTGCCCCTCCCCACTCCCCCAGCTTAGGTGAGGCCCTGTCCCTGCCCCACCCCTGCCCCTCCCTACTCCCTCAGCTTGGCTGAGGCCCTGCCACTCCCCAAGTTTGGCTGAGGCCCCGCCTCCTGCCTCTTCCCACTCCCCCAGTTTGGATGAGGCCCCGCCCCCTGCCCCTCCCCACTCCCCCAGTTTGGATGAGACCCCTCTCCTACCCCTCCCCACTTCCCCAGCTTGGCTGAGGCCCTGCCTCCTGCCCCTCCCCACTCCCTCAGTTTGGATGAGGCCCCTCCCCTGCCCCTCCCCACACCCCCAGCTTGGCTGAGGCCCCGCCTCCTGCCCCTCCCCACTCCCCCAGTTTGGATGAAGCCCCGCCTCCTGCCCCTCCCCACTCCCCCAGCTTGGATGAGGCCCCGCCTCCTGCCCCTCCCCACTCCCCCAGTTTGGATGAGGCCCCGCCCCCTGCCCCTCCCCACTCCCCCTGCTGGACCACCTCACGCCCCTCTCTCCTTGCAGGAAATGTTTGACATCATTCTGGATGAGAACCAATTGGAGGACGCCTGTGAGCACCTGGCCGAGTACCTGGAAGCCTATTGGAAGGCCACGCACCCGCCCAGCAGCAACCCGCCCAATCCCCTTCTGAACCGCACCATGGCGACCGCCGCCCTGGCCTCCAGCCCCGCCCCCGTCTCCAACCTCCAGGTACAGGTGCTCACCTCCCTCCAGCGCAACCTGGGCTTCTGGGGCGGGAAGGGCAGCCCGGAGCAGGGGCAGAGCCCCCGGCCCCGGGTGGAGGAGCACGCGCTGTAGCTGTAAGAGGAGGAAGGCGGCGCCTTCTCTGAACACGGAGGAAGAAATGATCCTGGGAATCTCCGGCTGATCCCCCCGCACCCCACTTCTGCTGCTGCCCCCCGCCACCCCCCCGGGTCGTGCGGGAGGGGCTCCGTCTGCCTGCCCAGCATCGTTCTGAGGCTCAGGAACAGGGGGCATCGCGCCCGGGGGAGACCACGAAGGGATGTGCCCCCTACCCCCGCCGGCGCCGCCCGAGCATCGCAGAGAGCCGGTTTTACGCTGCTAGCACCCTCCTGTGTCCCCGCCTCCCTGGACTTCTGCACAGAGGCTGCCCCCTCCGGGGAGCCCGGGCGCCCCCCTCAGGTTGCCCAGGGCGTGACCGCGCCTTCCCGTTTCAAATCTAGCCAGGATTCTTGGCGTGGCTGGGCGCTGCCTTCGGAGCAGGGCCTGCCCCGAGCACCATTCCCAGAGCGGGCGGAAAGGCTGTGGCGGGATTTCCAAACATGGGGCTCTGCAGGGCGGGCTGGGGGAGGGGTTGATCCCTCATCCACCTTCGGGGGCAGCACCAGCGCAGCCAGACCTGAGCTGCAAACCCCAGCCCGGCTGCCAGACGTCTCTGGCCGACGCCTTCCCCGCGTGTGTAGATGGGGGCCATTAACAAGGCAGCGTCAGGCAATTTCCTCACCTCGGCTAGGAAGCTGGGCTCCTAGCTCCTGCCCTGGCGCTGTACCCCCGCCCCATGGCAAGAAGGTACCGTAACGGCTGCACCGGTTTACCTCACCCCTGGCGGGCAGAGCTGACGGCTGGCCTGGCTGGTAGCAGAGATGCCCAGTTGGTGGGTACCACCAAGCCCCTGTGAAGCGACAACCAGCTGCACCCCCCAGGCATCGCAGCTCCTGCCCACCAGCTGCCAGGGCACTGAGCTCACATAACGGCACCTTGGCACATCTGGCCTGTGCCCGCCCCTCCGGGTCCGGCCTGCTCCCGCCCGTTGCCTCCGGGTGTGTCCGGTTCCCCCGTAAGTGCAAGTGGAGTTTCCCCGGCTGCCTGGGGCCCCGTGGGGAGCCTGCTGTGTGGTGCCCTGTGTGGGGAGGGGGGCGCTGCGGGAGGAGGTCCGGGCATGTTTGTGGCGCGGTGCGTGGCGTTTCTAACGCTCGCTCGTTGGGAAGCGGAAGAGACGCTGCTCGCGGCCTCCCCGTTCGGGCAGCCGGGAGCCAGGCAGGCGTCTCTCATTCTGGCTCCACTGGGGCCCCTCAATCCCACCCACGGCCCCCCGCTGTGCCAGTCCAGGGCGGCCTGTACCCGGCCCCACTAGCACCCCTTAACCCTGCCCCACAACCCTGCTCCTGCTTCTCCAGTCAGGGCTGTCTGTACTCGGCCCTGCCGGCACTTCTTCATCCTGCCCCACAGCCCCTTCCCTGCTGTGCCAGTCCAGGGCAGCCTGTACCCGGCCCCGCCAGCACCCCTTAACCCTGCCCCACAGCCCCTCCCCTGCTGTGCCAGTCCAGAGCGCCCCATACCCGGCCCCGCCAGCACCCCTTAACCCTGCCCCATAGCCCCTCCCCTGCTGTGCCAGTCCAGAGCGCCCCATACCTGGCCCTGCCAGCACCCCTTAACCCTGCCCCACAGCCCCTCCCCTGCTGTGCCAGTCCAGAGCGCCCCATACCCGGCCCCGCCAGCACCCCTTAACCCTGCCCCACAGCCCCTCCCCTGCTGTGCCAGTCCAGAGCGCCCCATACCCGGCCCCGCCAGCACCCCTTAACCCTGCCCCATAGCCCCTCCCCTGCTGTGCCAGTCCAGGGCGCCCCACACCTGGCCCCGCCAGCACCCCTTAACCCTGCCCCACGGCCCCTCCCCTGCTGTGCCAGTCCAGAGCGCCCCACACCTGGCCCCGCCAGCACCCCTTAACCCTGCCCCATGGCCCCTCCCCTGCTGTGCCAGTCCAGAGCGCCCCATACCCGGCCCCGCCAGCACCCCTTAACCCTGCCCCATGGCCCCTCCCCTGCTGTGCCAGTCCAGAGCGCCCCATACCCGGCCCCGCCAGCACCCCTTAACCCTGCCCCACAGCCCCTCCCCTGCTGTGCCAGTCCAGAGCGCCCCATACCCGGCCCCGCCAGCACCCCTTAACCCTGCCCCATAGCCCCTCCCCTGCTGTGCCAGTCCAGAGCGCCCCATACCCGGCCCCGCCAGCACCCCTTAACCCTGCCCCACAGCCCCTCCCCTGCTGTGCCAGTCCAGAGCGCCCCATACCCGGCCCCGCCAGCACCCCTTAACCCTGCCCCACAGCCCCTCCCCTGCTGTGCCAGTCCAGAGCGCCCCATATCTGGCCCTGCCAGCACCCCTTAACCCTGCCCCACAGCCCCTCCCCTGCTGTGCCAGTCCAGAGCGCCCCATACCTGGCCCCGCCAGCACCCCTTAACCCTGCCCCACAGCCCCTCCCCTGCTGTGCCAGTCCAGGGCGCCCCACACCTGGCCCCGCCAGCACCTCTTAACCCTGCCCCACAGCCCCTCCCCTGCTGTGCCAGTCCAGAGCGCCCCACACCTGGCCCCGCCAGCACCCCTTAACCCTGCCCCACAGCCCCTCCCCTGCTGTGCCAGTCCAGAGCGCCCCACACCTGGCCCCGCCAGCACCCCTTAACCCTGCCCCACGGCCCCTCCCCTGCTGTGCCAGTCCAGGACGACCCAGACCTGGCCCTGCCAGCACCCCTTAACCCTGCCCCACAGCCCCTCCCCTGCTGTGCCAGTCCAGAGCGCCCCACACCTGGCCCCGCCAGCACCCCTTAACCCTGCCCCACAGCCCCTCCCCTGCTGTGCCAGTCCAGGGCGCCCCATACCTGGCCCCGCCAACACCCCTTAACCCTGCCCCACAGCCCCTCCCCTGCTGTGCCAGTCCTGGCTGAGGATGTGAGCTAGTAGTTGACTAGTCGATTAGCAGATGTGCCTCAACTACTCACATCTCGCATTTCCCCTCCCCCTTGCTGCCTCTATTCAGAGACAACAAGGTGGGGGGGAGCAGGAGCAGCATCATGGGGTGGGGGGGCGGCAGGGGAACCTTCTGCGGCAGCGGCCCCTGTCCATGGGTGTCCCACTCCCCACTGGGACCCTCCATGGACAGAGGCTGCTGCCAGCCCGGCAGGGGGCCTGGCTCAGTCCGGACTCGAGCCAGGACGAACCCCGCTGCGGCTCTGCAGTTGAAATTGCCATCTGCCCCCCCCGGCTCCTGCTGCGCTTTAAATCGCAGGTTCGGTCCCGGCGCGAGCCGGCTGCTTTCCCCCGTCGACTCATCGCGTAGTCGGTAAAAATGCTGTCGACGGCTCGAGTAGCCTAATAACCACGTGTTAACATCCCTCGTCCAGGGCTCCACCGGTCCTGCCCCACAGCCCCTCCCCCGCTGTGCCTGCCCGGGGCTCCCCATACACTGTTCTGCCCCCGTCCATCCCACCCACAGCCCAGCCCTGAGCCACCCCCGACTCCGTCACCGGTGCGTTTGTTTCCAGGCGGACTCACCCTCCTAGCCCCGGGACTGGGACCCCAGAATTCCCGCTCCCTGGTTGCCCGAAGTGGGTGTGGGGGCCGCTGTGTGTGTGTGTGCGTGCGGTGTGCTAACCAGTACTAAGCTGCCCCCAGTGGCCCCATTAACTCGGCCTTGTCTTCTCCCGTTCGCATGGTTTGTCGCTGCGTCTAACCAGGGACCCTACCTAGTGCATGGGGAGCAGCTGCGTGAGGGGGAGCGCGCCAGCCTGCACGACTACCCCGGGGAGCCGGCCAGCCGCGGCCAGGGGCGGCCCGGCCAGCCGCACGGCCGCCTGGCCAGCCGCGGCCTGTCCCGGCAGGACACCTTCGACTCGGAGACCCAGGGCAGCCGCGACTCTGCCTACACGGAGCCGGGCGAGTCCTGCATGGACATGGAGACGGACCCCTACGAGGATCTGGAGGGTGAGCCCCGCGGCGTCTACCCCCGGGGCCTGGGCCGCTCCCACCAGCGCCAGGGCTCGTGGGACGAGGCGGAGCCCGACCAGCAGAACCACAACCGGCAGCTGCGGGGCCGGAGCAAGGGGCGCGACCGCTATTGCCCCAGCGAGGAGGAGGCCATGAGCCGGAACAAGAACGACCTGGAGGGCTGGGGGCGGGACGTGTACATCCGCTAGGGGGGGGCAGCTGGCTGCTAGGGGCCCCCGCCATGGGGCGTTATCTATAGGAGGTCAGTAGAGCTGGGGGGGGTCTCTCCCCTTTGAGGCTGGTTTGGTTGTGCCCCATAGCAGGG
Source organism: Pelodiscus sinensis (assembly GCF_049634645.1). Taxonomy (NCBI): domain Eukaryota; kingdom Metazoa; phylum Chordata; order Testudines; family Trionychidae; genus Pelodiscus; species Pelodiscus sinensis. Next base: position 12,130,475 of record NC_134739.1, read on the forward strand.
TTGGCTTGAGACTGTACCACTCCCCCCCCATATGGGGCTCCCCTGCCAGCAGCGCTGGGGGGGCCTCTCTGCCAGTGGTGTCCCCACCCTGCCTCCTCACCTCCCATAAGATAGTGAAGATGTACTCCCCCCCTCCCCCCCCGGGGCCTCAGGCCTGCCCTGCCCCCAAAGCTGACCAAAGTGGGGCCCAGCTTGCTCCCCTGCCCTCCCTGTGGGGCACCATGCCCGAAGGCGGGCACCTCCTCACGGGAGGAAAGCACGCTCCACCCTCGTACCCATCATTCCCCCGGCTCCTCCCCCGTCCCGTTCTCAGCCCCTCATGTGTATCCACGGTGCTCTCCAGGACCCAGAGGCCTGGGATGGCCGGCCCCTGCCCGGCGCCGAGGAATCTCCTCTGTGCTCCAGTGCCTACGACAGAACCCGGCCCCCGCCCGGCTCCTCTGTGCTCCAGTGCCTCGGCTGGCAGCTCCCCCGGGGCTGAGCGGGTGGGGGAGGGGAAAGTGCATGCGTGTGCCCCGTAGGGCCCGGGGGGTGCACGGACGGCGTGCTCCCTGCCTGCTGAGCGGCACGGCCTCCCCGCATGCGAGTGCAGTGCGCCGGGCAGAGAGCAGTTGCCCTCTTCGGGCATCCGGATACAAGCGGTGCCTGGGCTAAGGGGGGGGGGGGGTGTTGTGGTGCCCTCCCCCCCCATGTTTTCACACCCTGGGGCCCCACAGGCCCGTGATGCTGCCTCTCTGCCCTTTTACAAGGCAGCTCCTGGAAGCCCCAGGTGGGTGTTTTGCATTTGGGGGAGCTGAACGACGGAGGGGAGCCCAGTTCCTTTGCCGTGCAGCCCAGGAACACCCCCCCCTTCTGCCAGTGCGCCCACTTCTGGGGTGGGAACCAGGGTTCGGGGCCCTTTGTTTCTGGGGTATTTTTATCCCAGCTGGAGGCTTCTACGCAAAGGCCCAGACACGTCCCACCCTCCCCAGCTACCTGGGAGGAGGGTGGGGGGAAGGGATCTGTTTAGATCTGGCCCAGACCTCTGACCTGGGCAGAGCTGCTCTCACCCCCCCCCCCCACACACACCTGGTGCCAAAAGCTGGCCTGGCCCGGCGTGAAGTGGCCACGGGTGCCCAGCGCCTCTCCCCTGGCCCGGGGGCGCCATGCCTCGCAGCGGCTGTCTAATGTGCGTTCAGCCCTTGTCCGGCCATGGTGTGTGTGCGTGCGCCGCGAGAGCCCGTCCCCGTCCCCCCACGCACCAGCTGGGACACGGCAGGGCCCGGCTCCTTGCCGCGCCTCTTGGATGTGAGTTCCCTGGCGCCCTGCCCACATCACACACGTGCCTGGAGGGGCCTGCGTCAGCCGTGCCCACCAGCCCAGCCCCCCACGCCTCTCAAAGGGAATGTTAAACTTTGCTCTTAGATTGGGGGGGGCTGCCTCCCCCTACTGCCTGCTTGGGGTATCACTGGATCTTTCACCAGGGGAGCCCCAGCACTGCCTTAGACCAGACCCATGGGTCTCCCACTCCTACAGCTGGCATGAGCGGTAAAGCCTGCCCCGCAGAACCACAACCAACACCAGGGATGTGTTCTCTGTGGCCTCTTAAAGTTGATTGGCAGCTGCCTGTGATTCCCACGGTGCTGCCTAGTGGCTAGAACAGGGACCTGGGGTGCCTCAGGTCTGCACCCAGCTCTGCCATTTTGTCAGGCCACACTTCTTTTCTGTGCCTCAGTTTCCCCTTTCTGTAAAGGTGGGGGATAATAAGCGACCCTCCACCATGCGCTTTGAAATCCGCAAGCTCTAGCCACATCACTGTATCGTAGATACTACACGTCATGGCTCGCTCAGTGCTGCTGCTCATAGCTTCATGGTGGTAGCGGGCCTAGGATTGCAATCCAGTGCACAGGCCCCTACCAACTGAACTGCAGGAGAATCTCCTTTAGCAGTGTGGGGCCCATGACACACTCTTGAACCCAGCAGAGGGTGGCGGGGAGGAGGAGTCTGCAAAGTGGACCCAACCTGAACGTGAGCAAAGCCACTTGAAAGCAACGAACCGTCCTGTATTTATGTCATTTAACAAACTATTTTAAAAGTGTATTTTATTTATTTATTATTGTTCATGTGAGGCGGGAGGGGGGAGAGAACCGGTATCCCATTCGCTTGATTCTTTGTAATAAATATTTCATGGAGACCTCACAGGGCGCGGCTGTGATGGGGTGGGCGGGAAGAGTGCTAGCGCCGTGTGCTGATGCGTTTTCAATGCTCCCTTCCCTCCCTTATCAGTTGTCTACCTCTGCAGTCCAGTCGCAATTGTTTCATTAAAGTGACAGATGAGCCATGCCCTGTGTCTCCTGCCTCCCCTGCCCTAAGCTTTGAGTCTCCTGCTAGGAAGGCTTCAAAGTCCCAGCCCCATTAAAGTCAGTCTATGCGCATGCTCTGTGCCCCTCACTAGTCCTTCTTGGTCCGAGCGGGAGTCGAGACACTTAAAGAGACTGTTTCACAGTGGATGCCAAATGTGACTTTCCCTTTAACAACTTTCTGTTTAACAACAACCCCCCATCTTTCCCCTCCACTTCTTTCTGTTAAGGAAATGGGTTTGTCCGGCCAGGATGCTACAGTGAGTGTGTGTATGCAGGAAGGAGCAGAGTTAAGTTTGTTTTTGAGCGCCTGGGAACACTGTCCAGTGTGGGGTCTTCTTTCCGTTCAAATTGGGAGGCTCCCCCTTTCTTCTCCACTCTCATCGGAGGACGTGGGTTTGGCCCACGGAAGCTCAGGATTCTATTTTGGTGAGTCTCTGAGGTTTTAAAATTACAGACTTAACTGGGCAGCTCCTCTGAGACTCTCTGGGGCAGAGAGGGTTAACTCAGCCCTGTGCTGTGCCATTGCCACCTGCTGGCTGTCGTGGGTCACCACATTTCAAATCAGGCATCCTGCAGATTATGTTGCCCTGGGCACTTCTGGTTGCCACTGGCGTCTACACCCTTGGCTACTGAAATGCGCCTGCCTCTGGGGTGTGCTGTGCTGCTCATGGATGGGGACAGAGAACGCCAGGGGAGCTTGAAATCATTGCCTGTGGTCACGGTGCCAGGGCCACGCCCAGTGTTCCCTGTAAGCCGAGCGCTCGGGTGGCCAACCAGGAGACATTCAGCTGCCAACCAGCTGATTGGCAGAACACCCCGAGCTGACCACAGCCAGCAGTGTGCATTTCTGTGGGTGGTGCACACCTGCATGTGCCTGGGTGCACGTCACAAAATGTATTCCACTCACAGATGGAAAAACCTAGAGGGAACATGGGTCACGTCCCATCGGAAAGGTGGCGCAGTGCTGCCCAGAGGTGATGGGGGCTGTTTTTCAGGGTACAGCTCCTGCAGCCTTCCATTAAACTTGGCAGCTCTTTGCCAATTGAACAGGGTCTTGGACTGGGTGCAGGAGACCCGGGTGCTGTCCTCAGCTCTGCCATTGGCCTGTGGAGCAATCGGAGCAAGTCGCTTCGCTTCTCTGTGCTGGAGGAGAAGCCCAGGATCCGGGTGCTTATGGGGAGGGGCATCCACGGAGTCTCCTAGAGGGGAGAGCCCATCTTTCCTGTGTCGCTGCTCCGGGGGAGCAGAACGCTGGCGGCTGGGGAAGTGCCTTCAATTAGATGGAAAGAGATGAGAAATAATCTACCCCGACTCCCGGCGGGACAGAGGCCAGAGCGTTCCACCCACTGCTGCGTCCCAACCGCTAGTTTATAGTGTGGTCAGCCGCAGGGCCGCCTAACTCGCACCGTGCACGTGCTCCGGGGATCACCCGAGGAGGAACAGAGGGCCACGCCATCCCGTCTAGCCTCCAGCCTGGTGGCCGAGGAAGAGAGCCTGAACCAGATGTCTCCCGCAGCCTGAAGGCAACCTGGGCCCAGCCCCCACTGCTATGGCCGGAACAGCCCAGCCCTGGGCCCCCACCTACCATGGCCTGGCCTCGGAGCTCCCCTGCCATAGCAGGGTGGCCAGACACATGCCCTCCCCCCTCATGGTGGCCCATCCCAGAACCACTCCCTGCCCCCGCCCACAAGCTGCTCCAGGGATGGATTTGGCTCCCACATCAAGGCCAGCTATGGGACCTGCTGGGGGTAGGGAGGTGGGGTGGGTTCTGCAGAGGCTTAGGGGATAGGGGCCCCCCTGGGGAGCAGGCTGCCCCAGGGATGGGCCTGGCCCCCGCATTAGGAAGGCAGGATAAGGGAAAGGCTCAAAGCCCCATCCCCTAAGCCCAGAACCCAACCCGCCTCCCTACCTTCAGCGGGTCGCTTATCCGTGCCCCTCCCCCCCTGCTGTGCTTGGCCTTGGTGGCAGCCTGGACCCCACCACTAGCACAGCCCAAAAGGCCCAGACGGCCCTTTGCAAGCCCCCCCCTCGAGCCCCCTTCCTCAGCTTGGCCCCGAGCCCCCCTTCAGACCTGTGCTCCCCACCCTCTGCCCCAGCCCCACCCTGGAGCCTGTACCCCCAGCCTGTGTCCTTCCACCTCACCACTCTGTTCCAGCCCCCCCTCCAGCCCGCACCCCCAGACAGAGCCCGAACACTCCTGCACCCCAACCCTCTGCCCCAGCCCTGAGCCCCCTCCCAGTCAGAACCCCTTGGCCCCGCCCCCGCCACATGGATTTTGTTCCGCGTACCACAACCCCTCCAGCCTGGTGTCCATCACGTTCATTCCGCTCAGGGGCGGGCAAAATTAGAGGGGACCCTGCCGCTCGAGCAAGCCACCTCCTCTTGTCTGAAAGATTCCCCGGGAGAGACGATCGACCTGGCTGCTTCCCACCGTGTGTCCAGCTGGAATTTGGCTTGGGTGCTAGAGCTGTGCCTTCCTTCAGCAGCCAGACAATGGCTCTGGCACCTTGGCCTGCTAGATCAAAGGGTCCCTAGCATCAGAAATCGCCCTGGAGAGGTGCTTCTGGTAGGGTTGCAACCAAAGTACCGGACACACTTGACATGACATCACAATCGACATTCCATCTGATTTAGAAAATACCCGACTTTTCTAGTCTCTCGTTTCTATTGTCTCGATTTGTTTCCCGGACAGAAAGCTCCAATACTGGACTGTCCGGTTCAAATCCGGACACCCGGCATCCCTAGTTTCTGGCTGGTGGACAAGCCAGCTCGTAGGCATTAAAGAGAAGGCGCCAACGCTGCCACTTGCTTCAAAAGCCTCGCTGTGCAAGAGGCCCAGCTGTAGCTCCGCAGGGGTATTTAGGTGCCTAACTCCCATAGGCAACCTTGGGCCCGCGGCACGGAAATAGCTCCAAGCAGCTTCCATTAGAGGCACAAAGGGTGTTTCCACTGCAGTGCGGCCCACAACCGCGCAGAGGAAACCCTCAGCCATTGCGACACGGGGTAGGTGAAAGAGCCGTCAGATTGTTGTATTACAACACCGCGCAAACCGCGCAAACCCCTTCCTCCCGGGGGAACAGAGCAAAGCCAGGTTCTGCCCAGCCAGCACTTTCTACACGGTCACCAGCCCTTGGGGGGCGGGGGGAGGAGAGGCATTTTTCTCAGTGCAAGGCAGGCAGGTGAAATGAGTCATGGGAGTTGTAGTTTTAGTTGGATCTTTTTGCTTGTTCTAGAGCTCCGTAGCTGGGCATGGCTCATTAGAGCTATTTAATAAACTAGGCCCAAATCAATAAAAAGTGAAATCCTAAATATCTTTGTGGATCTGGCCCATAGATACGATACTGATTGTAATGTTAAGAATACCTACGTTTTAAGGTATTGAATCCTGATAGGGAAAACCCTATAGAATATCGTAGAATGCTAAGGATGGTCTAGAGATCTTTTTAAAACCGTCCTAGAGAATTTAACAATTCTCTCCCTGTCGTGAAATTCAAGAGGATGGTTCCAAAGACCATTATCTAGTCTATTATGTGAGTCTGGAGAGCGTTTTTTTGGACCCCAATAGGGCTGCCAGATAGTTTCACAAAAAATACCGAACATGGCAGGAAAAAAACTGGTTGAGCAAAAAAAAAGAAAGAAAAATGACCAAAGTTGTTGGGCCAATACCAGACACTTGGCAACCCTAGGGTGACCCTAACTACATTTCTGTAGCAGCCTCGGAGAGTTATTCCATGAGGAACTTTTGGACAAAAATCTAGACAGGTTCTGATGTCTTCCTGGCAGCTTTACAGCCACAAAGAGCCGCATGGATTATCCTTCACAGCAGAGGAAAAAGATGACAAGTAAAATTCTGGCCCTGTTTATATGGTAGTAAACGGCAAAACTCCCCATGACTTCTATGTGGGTGGGGCATAATCTGTCTCCTTATCTTCAGGTTAAAATGAAATACAGAAAGGAAGATCTGGTTTCAAGGATACGGATAATTGGGCTACATCTCTGTGTTCGCTTTTTCTTTTTTTAATACAAAGACAGGTGTTTTCATGACCTTAAATAAAGTGAAACCAGGACTTTTGGGGAAGAGAATTTAATCATTCCCCTGGAATCTCAAAAACAGAAAATTAGAAACTTCTCTCTTTTTCTCTCTCTCTTGCTGATCATTTTCCTTTTACAAATTGATTAGAATTGTTGCATCATTTTATTTTTCTCAGGCAGCTGTGCGTGTGGAGGGAGTGGGAAGAAGATGATGACTGGAAACTGACTAAGCTTTTAGTCAGTGGTTTCTCTCTTACCAAGAGTGTGTTACTGGAGTAATCAATCTGATCTAGTTAACCAGGAGATCCCCTGACACACAAGTAGACTTTGGCTCTCTTTTGTCATGAGCAGTGTGATGGTGTGTTAATTGTTCCCAGCGTATTTAACGTTTGGCTCTGATTCAGCATGTTCTTTGCAGGATATTAAGGGTCTTTGGTGAAATTTCTGAAATGAGGGGAGGGAAAGGGTGGAGAGATTGAGAACTCAGTCCACAAAGTCATTTTTAAAGAAGGTTTAGGAAGGACTTCAGTAGGGATGAGGGAACTAGTTCAAATAGGATCACAACCCTGCCCTCCCCCCACACCACCTCCCTTTATTATACAAAGCTGGTTGAAACATGGAATCAGGGCCGGACCGAGGCATGAGCGAGCCGGGTAGCTGCCCAGGGCGCCAACTGATGGGGAGTGCCTGATGGCAGCTGTAAGGGGCGCGTGGTGTTCCTTACAGCTGCCATCAGGTACCGCGCGCCTGGCTCCCGCAGAGCCAGCCCGCCCGCATCCCCGCGGCACCAGCCAGCAACGCCCTTCCCCCCAAGGCCGCGGGGCCCCACATGGCCCGGAGCACGCACCAGCAGCGACAGCCGGGTCCAACTGGGTTGCGCTTGTGCCATACGCCCTAGGGGTGGGCCCCAGGCTGCGCGCCAGCGGCCATAGCCAGGCCACGCATACGCCGTGTGCCCCAGGGGCAGGCCTGTGCACCCTAGGGGGATGGACCTGCTCCCCCGGGCGAGCCCACGCATGCACCGTGCACCCGTGCCCGGGGCACCAGAATACCTCAGGCCGGCCCTGCATGGAATAAGTGCCAACGTTATTTATGTGGCACGGGCTTTGACATGGATCCACTTCTGTGATATTTTAAATTGAAGTTTTATGTTGAAACTGCAACTGGAATCATTTTTAATCAATGTGACTTTTTAAAAATGTATTTACCAAAGACTGGTCAGTAGTGGTCACAAAAGTTGCTGTGACAACCGTGTTGATAGAACCGGCCATTCAAATACCACAATCAATGGAAACTTTTGATAACAGCTAATTTTTTGTTGGCAAAACATTTCTTTGTTAAGGGCCCTTTTTTAATTAAGAACCATTTTGGGGGGGGAGGGGACATTTTAGCAGCTCTTCGGCTAAACTTCTCCCCCCCCAAATGAAGCAAAGCTCTTTCTGAGTATTAAATGTGGTTAAAGGGGCACAGTAACAGTGGGAGAGCAATAACAGAGTGTAGAAGAGGCCAGTTTATCATTCTATTCCTCATTTTTCTGACTCACTCCATGACCTTAAACAAGTACCCCAGTTTTCCCATCTCTAAAATGGGTATCCACCTATTTTCAATGCTTTCCATGCCACATATCAAAATAATTCTATCCTAATTTATTTAATCATTTTAGTATTTAATCATATTAATAAAATACATTCTTAGCTTCATAATTTTGAACACTCTGGCATATTAAAAACAAAGCCGGTTGAAATCTAACTTACCCTCCATACCGTAAGCTGCTTTTATTATTTATTGTGCTTACGCCGATGGTATTTAATTCCTGGTTAGTTTTGCTTTTGGTTGTAGTCAGAGTCACTTTCCGGTTCGTTATTCATTGGCAGTAACCGCTGGGTTAAAAACATCAGAGAAATATTTAAATCCAAACCAGACGCTCTTTGCTTTGGAGTTTAACAACAATAGAAATACTTCTGTTCTGCACAGAACTGCTTTTTTAAAACCTTGGACTTTCTAAACCTAAGTGTAGGGTGGTGCTGGTGAAACACCATCCACGGAGAGATAGAAAACACTATAGAAAACACTTGCAGCAGGTGCTTAATCTCTCTTTGGGTCAGATCCAGCTTTCCCTGTAAGCTGAGCACTTGGGTGGCCACCCAGGAGAAATTCTGACGCCACCAAGCTGATTAGCAAAGCGCCCACAGCCGGCACCATGTGTTTCTACTGGTGGTGCACAGTTACACATGCCTTGGTGCACATAACAAAATTTATTCTGCACACAGATGGATAAAATTAGAGGGAACAATGGTTTGATCCCTGTTTGTAACATGGGGATGATCATTTGTTTCTGTCTCCTTAGTCTGGAGCTCTTTGGGGCAGGGACTGTCTCTGTTCAGCGCCCAGAGCAATGGGGGAACTAATCTCTGTTTGGACAGTTAATAAACACGCCCGCTCTGTCTAATCTCCTTGGCTACGCCCATGAATGGTGAAGAACCAAGCTGTGGATGCTAGAAGTGCCAGCCCTTCATTCCAAAGGAGGACGTGGGCCCATTCTGGCCCAGACGTTTAGATTTAAAGTTCTCTGCCAGGCCTGCTGCTCTGCCAGTGCAAAAAAAGGGGAGGGGTGAACGTTTTACAGCTCTGTCAGTCAGCTCAGAGCCTGGAGTTTGGGAAAGAGCATTGCAGGGAAGTTTGGCTCCGTTTCCAGACCTTCTCATGCTATTACATATTTGCTCAGGGAGCAGCTCTGGGTAAATCCCCTCTTGGTGTTTTGTTTGCCGCCAAGGTTTTGGTTTCAGGAGCTTATTTTGGGTGCATCAGCTCCAGTAAAGTAAGAACTAGCCTGGACCTTCAGCTCCAAATCAGCCCCCTGCTCCTGGCCAGGCACTGAAAGGAATTTCACTTTAGTTTCACGCTGCTTCTGAGGTTCCAGGTCGTGGGATGAAAATCCTGAAACAAAACCAGCAAAACTTTGCCCACCCGTCCCAAAGCAGCACCCAGCAGCATCTTCCTGGGAGAGGCTGGGCCCAAGAGCTCTGCAGTCCAGATCTCTGGCGGTCCGAAGTCTGGACCAGCTGGATCCGAGAAATCTGAGAGGTGGGGTGTCTTTCTTGGGGCAGCACCTTCCCCTCTCATTGTGGCTTGAATCATGTTGCCCTGCATGAGGGTAGGTTTTTGCAGCAGGTTTTATTCTTTCTTTCGTGGCAGTGCCCATGAGCCTCAGTCATAGACCTCGTGGTGCAAGGTGCTGTACATAGCACCGGAAACCTGTCCCCACGCCAAAGATCTAGGTATCAGACAAGCAACAGGGGGAGCATATCGACTGGAGGGGGGGGGGGGGACACAAGGAAATAATGCTAGTCAGTTTGGAAACGTGAGACTCCTGTGTCACCAGAGATTGGCGGCAAACTCCAAACGAGATGCCCCTCCAGGCACAGGGGTAGTCAAAATCCAGGGTGGAAGCTTGAATTTTGGGTTGGGATCCAATCTAGAGGTCTCCCCTTTGCAGCAGGGGCTGGTCGTGCACAGGCTGGGGGTGGGAAGGAGAGGGAGTGGGGCTGCTGGGGGGCTCCCCTTTGCGGCAGGGGCCGGCTGTGCACGGGCCCCCCAGGCTAGGGCTGGGAAGGGGAGGGGCTAGCGGGGATTTCCTCTCTGTAGCCGTACGCAGCGCCCCACTCCGGCCACAGGACGCGCGTGAGGGCGTCCCCGTGGGAAACCCCCACAGGAGGCGGGGCCTGGGGGCGGGGCCAAGCCCGCTCGCTGACGTCACGAGGCTATAAAGCGGGGGGGGCGGGCGCCCGGCCCCGGCTCAGTCCCTCGCTGCGGGCGGCGGGTTCGCGGCGCCATGGGGCAGCTGTTCGCCAAGCTGATGAGCATCTTCGGCAGCCAGGGTAAGGGCCGCCCGTGGGGATCCTAGGCCCCGCTCGGTCGTGGCGGGTTTCTGGAGGGTGGGGAGGGCTGGGGGTGCGTGGGGAGGAAGGGAGTTGGGGGGCTGCTGGCGTGGTTGGGGGTGTAAGTCGCGGGCTGTTGGGGGAAGGGCTGGGGGGCTGGAGCGGGTGGGAGCGCAGTGGGGGGCCGGGGGGGGCAGAGCTGAACAGCAGAGGGAAGCAGAAAGTTTCTTGCCATAATGAGCCCAGAGGAAACAAAGGAGGGGGAGGGGGGAGCCTGTTTTATTGGGGGGGGGGAGCTCGGACCCTCAGCCGGTGGCTCCCCCCCCGGGAAAGCGCCCCCCCCCCCGAGCTCTGATTTCCACCCCGGGGCAGAACGGAGGCGCTGGGGCCGAAAGCTGCCCCCTGGGCGGTGGTAAACCCGGGTATCTTCATCTCGGGGCTTGCCTCTGAAATCCGCAGCGGAGAGCCCTTCGGGGGGGCCAGGCCTTGGGTTTGGGGCTTGGCCCGGAACAGCCCGTAAAGGCTCCTCTGCCCTCCCTGCAGGGGTTTAACCCCCCCCCCCCCCCCCGCTTTGTGCTGCTCCGGCCCCTCTCCCTTTCCTGCCCTGCCCCTTTCCAGCCGCCCAGGCCCGCTCCAGACTCCGGCCTGGGAGCCCAGACAATGCAGCAGTGCAGCCCATTGTGTGGGCGTCTGGGCTGGAGAGAAAACAGCCTCTTGCTGTTGGGAGCCGGGAGCCGACTGCTCCCTCACTTGCCTTCCTCTCCCTGGCTCCCCCCCCCTTGGGTGCACTTGCCTGCGTCTTTCCTGATGGAAGCGCTTCCAGTGCCGAGCCACTGGGCTTTGCGGAGGCTGTTGCTCTTCGGGGGGGGGGGGCATTAACCTCGCAGCGGGGCAGAACCCCAAAGCCCCATCGCTCTGCCCCCCGGGGTGAGGCCTGCGCAGCTTAGCTTAGTGGGGCTCCCCCCCAACGCCGGCCTGGGGTTCCTGAGCACGTTTTGGGGGAGCAGGGTTGAGAGCCTGCTGCTCTGGATCCTTGGCCTCTCCTGCATCCAGGGGATGGGACCCTCCTCAGTTACAGCTGTTCCCAAACTCCTCACTGGGACCCCCCCCCCCCGGGGCTATTTTGTGCCCAAGGATGCGGATCCTGAACCTCACTCAGCCCCCTCCTCTCCCCACCAGCTCCACAGCTGCCACTCTCAATTCGCAGGCTTGGTTGTGTACTTCCATGGGAGGATTTTTTTGGGGGGAGGGTCCATTGGCTGGGGGTCGATTCTCGAGAGCCCCGAGATCCAGAGGCAGGAGGAGGGGGCAACGGGTTGTGTGGCAGGGACGTTCCGATTGCACCAAAGCTCGGAATTGCCTTAGCTCCCTTGCAACAGGTCTGGTCTGTGCCCATCAAGTCCGGCTCTGTGGCCTCTTGGCTGGGTTTCTCTTCTGCCCACTCTGAAGATCAAAATCACGAGCGTGTTTGGAAGTGTCTGTCTCCGGTGTGGCTGCCTGTGGTGCTTCCTTGGCTCCCGTCACCACAGTAGCTGAGCAGTTTGTAATATTTATCCCCCCCAGTCTGCTGGAGGGAGGGATGTGCTTTTCACTTGGGGGGACCTGTACCCCTAGCGGTATGCAGCGGTCTTCCAAGGGTACCCCAGCTCTTCTGGTTTAGAGCAGACCTACACAAAATGTGCCAGCGAAGTCTGTACAAACTCAAATTTCAGACCTACCATGGTTCATTTGTATTAGTCTACAGGCTATAATGCTGAACTAGAAGGACAGTTTTTATCATCCTGTTGGCTTATTTTATAATTAGATGGGAAACAGGAGAAATGCAGCCACTTTGCAATACCAGCAAGCTGGGACACTTGATTATTTTTGTCTAGTCGTTTTTAAGTGGGGTGAAATGTGGGCATGTGCAACACAGATCAGACCCCAGCAAGGGGAACCGGTGTTTGGAAAGGCCAAGAGCCATTGCTTAAGGAGACCAGGGGCATGGAGACTAGGGGCCTTCATGCAGAGGTTGGGGGAGGGTTTAACAGAGCATGGAATTGAACCTAGCTCCCCAAGTCCTAGGCTGGGCTCTAACCGCTAGGCTCACCATCCTCCACCCCCACCAAACTACTTACTTGTTAACATTTGTCTTGCAACAGTAGCTAGGTGCCCCCCTTGGCTAGGTGCTGCACTGACACAGTGCGAGAGAGTCCTTGCCCTAAAGAGCTTACCGTGTCAACAGACAAGACCGCGTGGGAGGGAAACTGAGGCACAGAGCTGCTCCATGACTGGCTCATGGTTACATCCAGGTCTCTGTCCGCTAGAGCCAACTGATCCTTGGAAACAACTAATCCCCCTCTAGCCTGACGGCTCTTTCTCGGCTTCTCCTTGGGGTGATCCCAACGCAGCAAGACCTTGGAATCTTGTGTCCCTCGGCTTATGGCTTTTAAGGCCCCTCGTGTTTAAAAAGCTTCTGCTTTGCACCCCCCTCTCCGCTTGTCCCCGCTCAGAGCCAGCCTGCTTGTGGAAAGCCGTCCGGTTTTTCCCAGTGCTGGACTGGGGTGGGAGGGGAGATGGGGTGAGGTGAGGGAGCTGCCCATGGAGCTGGGTTACACCAGGTTCTTCTGCCTGCCTGCGCTGTCCTGACCCTGCGTCTGTCTGTCCTGCAGAACACAAGGTGATCATTGTGGGCCTGGACAATGCAGGGAAGACGACCATCCTCTACCAGTTGTGAGTATCCCCGGCCTGCCGTCTCCCATTCCGAGCCAAACCGCCAGCCAGATGGCTGAGGGGGAGCTGAGATAGCCCTGCCCAAACCCCTACGGGGGGGGCGGGGGGAGCTTCCCCCAGCAGGCAGCAAATGGTCGCAGCACAACAAAGAGGCCTGCAGCGCATCCTCGCATTCCAGAAGGCAGCGGGGGAGAATGAAATTGGCAAGGGGAGGGGGAACAGCGACAGGTGGCAGGTGAAATCGGGGCCCCGTTGGGCTGGGCGCTGGACAAACCCATAGTAGGGGATGGAGTCAAGTCCCATAGAACTCAGAATTACGAATGCTAGTGACGAGCTGGCCGGTCGCCCACACACCAGAAATGCGCAGTCTGGCTAAAAGAAAGCCAGTGCACTCCGGTACTGCGTGAAACATGCATTGCTTAAAAAAAAAAGGAAAGAAAAGGAGCGAGGGGGAGTAAAAAAAAAAAAAGTTGCCAAGGGAAAGAACTTTTCTGTGCTTTTGTAACAGCCACGGGCGGATTTGAACCCAGGATCTCTGGAGCTTAGCATAGGAACTTCTACTAATTGAGCAAGAAGCCAGCTGGCTGTTAGTCTTGCTTGTAGAGCGCCCTTATCTCTCTCTGTACCTGGTCTAAATATCACGACATGGGACAGTGGACCACACTAGGTGTGTGGGTTACACTTGATTCATTTCAATGAAGGGGGGCTAGAAACAGCATGTTTTTCTAGTAAAGTTTCAAAGCTGGGTCAAGTCGTCATTTGGACGCCAGCTTTTGAAAGAACCGTCACGCGTGGCTCCGAATGGTGCTCGTTTCAGGGTTCCACACAGCCTCCCCTTCCCAGGGATCGTACCGCTGAGGCTCTCCTGGGGGCAAGGCAAAGGATGGCTGGGGGGGAAACTGAGGCAGGGAGCAGCTCAGTGACTTGGGAGTCGGTGCCTGAGCAGGGAACTAAACCCAGGTCTTCAGGACGCCACAGCTGTGCTTTACCTACCAGGTGGTGCTGCCTTCTTCCTCCTGGCCTCTTGCTGAGCATCTGGGGGGGCCTCCAGGGTGAGGGGTGTCCCAGTGTTGGGTTGGGCTCTGACGCTGGCCCGTGCTTCCCCCCAGCCTGATGAACGAGGTGGTGCACACGTCGCCCACCATCGGCAGCAACGTGGAGGAGATCATCCTGCGGAAGACCCACTTCCTGATGTGGGATATCGGGGGGCAGGAGACGCTGCGGTCCACGTGGAACACCTACTACTCCAACACAGAGGTAAGGGACCGGTGGGAGGAGCAGCGTGTCCCCGGGCGGGCTGGGCTTGCCCTGTGATGCTCCCCCAGGGCGACATGCTTGGCCGCTGGCAGATGTGCTTTCGTTACGGGGAGGAGCTGATTGGCCACGTGGGCTGCCAGCTGTGTGCGCCTCTACAGATGCCCCTCACCCTCCGCCCACCCGCCCTCCTGTCCCGCTGCTGGGCCCCACCCACCCACCTCTGACGATGCCCCTTATCCTCCCCTGCAGCTCCTATTCTACCTCCTGCAGGTCAGCCAACGCAGGGCACCCCCACCCACACCCCCCTTCCTGTGCTATTCTGGGGGACCCACCGGGGCGCCTCGATCCTTGCGGCTCTAGTCCTCGATCCCAAGTACTGTACGGATGTCCTAGTGGAGTCGATTAACCGATAAGCAAAAGCTTATCGGTTAATGCTGTGGACTACATGCGTTCTCTCTCCCCTTGCCCCCCAAGTAAATTGTTTAGCAGGCTGGCCAGCAGTCCTGGCTCGTGGGGGGTCCGGGACCTACCCCCGCTGCAGCTCTGCATTTAAAGAGTAGTAGGAGGGAGGCAGGCAGGCAGGCAGCCTGGCTCAGTTCTGGCTCACTCCAGGTCCGGGAGCTGAGCCCCTCCTCTGGACAGCAGCACGGGGCAGCCAGTCTGCATGGGGAGCTGGTTTTTAAACTCTTCTGCCTAGTACCCCGAGCTGCTGCCTCTGATACAGAGGCGGCAGTGCAGAGTGGAAGGGGGCTCCTTGGGAGTGGGGCTGGAGTGCACTGGCTGCCGGCCCCGGCCCTGGGGACTGTAGAATAGTCAAGTAACTGATAAGAATTCATGAGGTTAATCGATATTTAACATCCCTACTCCAAATGCAGTTCTACTGGTGCACCAAGGAAGTATTTCTTCACTCTGTCAACCTGTGGAACTCTCTGCCACAGGATGGAGTAAAGACCAAAGCTATAAATGGGTCAAAAAAGAGCTAGATAAATTCGTGGAGGAGAGGTCCATCACTGGGGATTAGCCAGGATGGGTAGGAATAGTGTCCCTAGCCTCTGTCAGAAGCTGGGAATGGGTGACGGGAGGGGTCGCTGGATGATCCCCTGTTCTGTTCCCTCCCTCTGGGGCACCTGGCATTGGCCACTGTCGGCAGGCAGGACACTGGGCTAGATGGACCTTTGGTCTGACCCAGTGTGGCCGTTTTATGTGGTGGTGGGCCCCCGGCAGCAGCAGTCTCTGTTCCCCACGGTGGCATGCAGGTAGCTGCGGGATGAGTGGCCTTGCTCAGACTTCTCTGCAGGGGATCCTCTGGGGTACCTGAATCCTCTGGGGTTTGAGTTCCTAATTCCCTCTGGCTCCTCCGGCACCCACACCTTCCATGGGTGCTTCCTTGGGAGCAGAGGTGGCAGGATCCAACCCTTCCTCAGTAGCTCAGCTGTGGGATGTTGCACTGTTCCTTTAAGGAGACTGGTGCTTTGGAGACAGCGGAGATGGTTTGCTAGGGTGGGGCAGGAAGCAAGTAGAAGTTTGGGGGGCTGGATCCAGGGGAGGAGCCGCTTCTCTACGTGGTTCTCCCCCCCCTTTTGTCCCAGCTGGTGTGAATGGAATTAAAATACTTTCCTGCAGCGCCCTGGGAAAGATCCCCCGCTGGTTTGGCACGGAGGCAGGGATCCGCGTTCAGACGCGTCCTTCCTGCCTGGCCAGCATTCCTGGCATAACTCGAGCTGGGATTTCTCTCCCACTGCCCTGCGGGTTCTCCTTCACGGCTCAGAACAGGCCTGGCCTGAGTAGGAGGCCTGCAAGGTTGCCGTTAACTTTCCGCAGGCCCAGAGCAAACGCTGGCTTATTTGTATTCCAGCAGGGGCCAGAGAGAGTGCTATGCTAGGTGCTGTACATGTACATGGTGAGACAGCCTTTGCCCCGCTGAGCTGTACAATATGGACAGGTCAGTCTGGGGAGAATTCTGCACAGATGGGGAAAATTAAGACCTGGAGGGACTGTGACTTGACCAAGGTCACTCAGAGCATCGGTGGCAGAAGCGATCGGTATCGTGCCGTGCTGAGGGGCCGGAGCTGGCTCCTGCCCCACCAGCAGCTCTCAGAGGTTTGTGCTGCTCCAGCATGTTTGATCGACCGCTTTCCATCCCTTCAGTTTGTCATCCTGGTGATTGACAGCACGGACCGCGAGCGGCTGACGGTGACGAAGGAGGAGCTGTACAAGATGCTGGCGCATGAGGTGAGCGAGCACCGGCATCGCCCTTTGCGGCCACTGCCCGATGGCCATGCCCAAGCTGCTTCAGCCCGGTCACTGTGAGGCGGATCCCTGAGCGATGTTGCTGATGTCTGTGCTCAGTTGTTAAAGGGCTGGATAGGTAGCGGCAGGATATCCAGCTATTTCAGACCCAGAGCCCCGGCCGTCCCTTGCACCCTGGAGGAGCCGTGTCCTGCATAACACCCCATGCTCTGCAGAAACCCCTGGGTTCGTGCTGCAGTTAGCCGCTCTGCATCTCCATATTGCCCGCGGAGGGACTGCTGGGCCGTAACACGGCCCCTCGCCTTCCTTCGGTTGACAAGGCGGCTGCTTGGCATCATGCAAAACAAACCGGTCGTGCCTCATTCCAGTCCCGACTAGGGCCCGCTGTTCGGAATGGGGCGTAAGGAGCGTTCTGGCTTCTCACCGCCGCACCGAGAGGCCCCCACTGAGAACAGGGTCCCATCGAGACAGGTCCCCATGCTGGATTCACAATCTAAACAGCCAAAGGGGAAACAGAGAAAGTGGCTCGCCCATGTCACATAGCAGAACTGGGAACAGAACCTAGATCACCTGGTTCCCAGCCCAGTGCGCAACCCACTGGGTCCCTGGCCATGCTGCGGGTGTGCATGCTGCTTCCTGTCCCTTAGCAGCACCATGGGGGTGGGAGGATGTTCATGGGGGGTGGGGAGCAGAATGGAGGGGGTGAAGGTTAATGGCAGCATCTCTCCCCCCAGGACCTGCAGAATGCGGCGGTCTTGATATTTGCCAACAAGCAGGATGTGAAGAACTCCATGACTACCTCAGAGATCTCCAAGTTCCTAACCCTCAGCTCCATCAAGGACCATCCGTGGCACATCCAGGGCTGCTGTGCCCTCACGGGAGAGGGGTGAGTGCACCACCGCGTAAACTGGGCTGTCCCTTTTGCTGCTCGCGTGTCCTGCGGAACTCTCCCCCACAAGATAGGCGGGCTGCAGCGCTCCGCTTCATTCAGCAGAGGGGTGGGGTCTGGCTGGCTGAATGCTTTTGGAGGAAGGATACTTTTTGTGGAAAGTGCCGGCTTTATGCCTGATGGCCAAAACATTTCGACTTGGAAATGCTGCCCCGGTGTCTCATGGGAGTTGTTGTTCAGTTGCCCCCTGACCTGTGTCTCCTCTATGGGGAAGGTTCCCAGCCAGACTACATCTTCCATGATGCACCATGGCCACGGTCTCTTCATGATGCGAAAGGGGGGAACCTGTGTTGCATCATGGGAGGGGTAGTCTGACCTGCAACCTGGCCTAAAGCAATGAATGGGTGCATGAGGCTTCTGAACTACAATTCCCAAGAGGCACCTGGACAGCATTTCCAAGCGGAAGTATTTTGCTATTGGCATTGCTGCTGAAAATGAACATTTTCCGGGGGGAAAAACCCCCTGCACCAGTTCTAGGCGGAGCCACGCAGATAATCAACATGTCGGCTGCCATGTTATGCGGGATTGACCTATCTAAGGGCTAGAAACACCCCTCTCCCCATGCCAGGCCGCGGGCTACTGGCCAGGCTAGAAGGAAAATTACCTGCTAAGTGTTTCCCTAATTGTTCACTAGGGGATTTCTTGTAGCTCCAAGTTCTGACTGCAGTGAGGAGATGGGAGGCTGAACTAGGTGGATGCTGGTTTGCCCCAGCACGGCAGTTCCTGGGGGCTCCCTTCTAACCTTGCTTGGCATGGGTGTTCGGGGCTCCTGGCAGCTGATTAACAGGCATTAGGGATGTAAAATCCTGGCTAACTGATTAACGTGGGGGGAGGGGGAAGAAATCTGCTCTAGCCCAGCTAGAATGGCCCCTTGCCTGCCTGCCACTGGGCTGGAGTAGCTCCCACTGGTTCACCTTAACTGGCCCGCCTCACCTGTTAAGGTTAAGCCTTCCCATCCTGAGTTGGGATCGGGTCAGGTTCGACTCTGACTCGACTCTTGGGAGCCGGTCGGGGTGCTTGGGTCTGGTTCCGTTCTGGGTCGGGCTTCGCAGCGAGGTCCAAGCGGAAACTCAGCATCCTGGCCTCCCAGCCCTGGCTCTGCGGCGCCCGAGCACGGAGTTTCGGGAAGAAGCCAATAGGAAGTCAGGGGATTCCTGCGACTGACGGGCGCGGATCCAGGCAGGTTCCCTCCGTGCCTGGCCCAGACAGATGCACATTCCAAGCTGGCCTGCAACAACTTGCCTCTAAATGTTCCAGGCACCTTTAAGGTGCTGGGTGCAGTGGTTAGAGCAGGGGGCTGAGCTGGGACTCCAGGGATCTGTTGTTGCGAGGGGAGTAGGGTCTAGTGGTTAGCGTAGAGGAGCGGAAGTCAGGACTCCTGGGTTCCCTTTCCCTATCTGGGAGAGAAAGGGCTGTTGACCTTGGCGCGGAGGGAATCCTGGGCACGCGCTCCATTCTGTGAGGCCCTTTGCGCCTGACTCAGTTTCCCCATCGGTGCAGCGAGAACCTCTCTTCGGAGCCCGTCACTTCCTTTTTTTTTTTTTCCCCAAACACCTCGATGAAAAGGCCCAAAGCGTCTTCTCAGGTGACTCATGCTGCCAGCACCTGCTGGCTGGCTTCATGTGACCCGCCTGGGAAGAGATGCCAGATGGTTGAGCTCACGGGGGGGAGGGATGCCTGCCTGACCCACGCACCAGGTTGGCGGGTTGCTACCTGGCGGCCAGACGCCGGTGATGACTCACTGCTCAGATGAAACTTGATCCACCTAGTCTCTGGCCCCTGGTCTCGGCCTGGGAAGGGGCCCTGCCTTTCTCCTGCTCCCCAAGGCCTTTCGGCAGCGGGAGGCTGACTCAGCGGTGACTCTGGCATAATCCGGGACTTCCCAGCGCCTGGGAACCGGGGCTCCCCCAAGGGGAGCTGTCTCATTGGCACAGCCTGGCACGGTTTGGTTTGTGGAGGGCTTTGCCAATGCAAAGGACAGTCTTTGGGGGACTGCTGTGTGTTGTGCCGCGCCGGGGGGTTAGAACTATTGACGGGCAGTGCGATCTAGTGGTTAGAGCAAGGGGGACTGAGTTGGGGTCTGTGGGTTCTAGTGGCAGGGCTGGGAAAGCAGAGCAGTGCAGCAGTTAGAGCTGGGAGGGGGGTTTTGCTTCTGGCTTTGAGAGGGGAGTAGTATCCATTGGTTAGAGCAGGCTAAAGGGGGGGGGGGTCGTCAGGATTCTTGGCTTCTCTTCCTGCCTCTGGATGGGAGAGGTTAGAGCAGGGGTCCTGGGAAACAGGCTTCCTGGGTTCTCTTCCCAGCTTTGCCCCCGATTTGCTGAGCAGCGCAGGCCAATCCCATCCTTGCCTCAGTTTCTCCATTGCGTGGCGTGGAGCTGTGCTCTTTTGGAAACCCTCTGGCAGGTGTATCCGTGCAGTGTGGGGTTATTAATGTGCGTTCTCGCCTCGTCTCTGCAGCCTGCCAGCTGGCTTGGAGTGGATGAAGTCTCGCGTGGCGGCCAACTGACACATCTGGCCAGCGGTATGACGGCACCGTGCAGCGCTCGCAAGCATCGTACTTATTTCTTTAGACGCGCGCGTCTCAGCCTGGACTTCCCTGCTGAAGCTGGGATTGTCTCCGGACCGTGTATTTTCGAGCCCGGATCAGCGTGGGAGCGGATCCCTTCTGGATAGCAAGTCTGGAGGGAATCTGGGCGGATCGCCTCTGCCCGGGGGTCTCCGTTCTAGATCACGTCTCTGCCGGGAATCGGTTCTGCGCCGTCTTTCTTCCTGATCACGTCTGCAGAGGGGGACTGGAGCGGGGGAATCGCTCTGCTCCTGGCTCACACGTAAGCAAAGGCCGGAAGACTGGAGCCGGGCCTGAGGACTTTACGCACAAGCCGCCCCAGCGTCGCTTCCCGCCGATTTGCCAATAAGCTACGCCAGGAGGAGTCTCGCTCAGCACTCGAGGCCTTCGGTCTCCCGATGGGGGCTGGAGATAAACGTGGCGAGAGGACCGGGGTGACCTGCACCCCTTGGCGCTGCCTGGGCCCGTCTCCAAATTCAAGTGGTGCTTGGGGCGGGGAGCCAAAAGCTTCAGGGCACCGATGGTCCCCTGAGTTCGCTCTCCGTGCGTCCCCGGGTCACCGTGCAGCGTGTCTGACGGCGCCCGCTGGCTGGCTCCTCCCGTTTGGTGCTTCCCTTTGGTCTGTCTGACCGGGACCTTGGACATCTTGTATTTTAGGATTTTAACACAAACAGGAAAGGGCCGTCTCCCCTGCTCGGGTTTGGAGCATTTCTCTCCTCTGCCATGGCCCTGGTGCAATATCACAGTTCTGGGTTCAGGCCCCTCCTCCAGCACCGGGATTCGGAGGGGTGGGGGGAATGCGCAAGGATGGGGAAAAGCTGCCCCGGTCACACCCAGGGGAGCAAACTCCCCCCTTCACCAGGTTTCCGTCTGGTTTCTTCCACCAGGGCCTGGTGGGACCTGGCATCAGGATCAAATCTAGACTCTGGATCCGGACTCGGGTGTTTGGTTCCATTTCTGCTGACACTCTGGAGCTGATGGTCGGGGAGATGTCTTGTCCCCCCTCCTCCCCGGATTCTGCTCTTGCACACTTATGGGGAATGACTTAACTCTTCCGTGCCTCAGTTTCCCCCATTGGCAAGTGCCTGCCTTTGTCATGTGGCCTGGAATCCCTGGATATGAAGGATGCCGGATAAGCACAAAGGATGGGGGGGAGTCGGGGGCTCTGCTATTCTCCAGTGCAGTGCTCTATCCTGGGGTGACACTCAAACTGACCCCCACACCCCCAGGAAAGGTGCCCGAGGAATCCGATGGACTCTGGATCAGCCCCTTAACAAGTTGTCGTCCGTCCGTTAAGTGCTTTAAACTCATTAAGCTTGTCCCATGGATTTGCATTTGCACAGACCCCCTGCTGGGCCCAGAGGAGCAGGACTGCGTGTCTTAGCTTCCTGCCTTGAGCTCAGATGGGGGTATTTTTTTACGATTTCCGGGATGATCCATTTGACTCTCCGGTTCTGTATTTTTAATAAAACTTGTGTCTTGTATTTTATACCTGATTAAAGGCTCCACTATTTAATTTTTTGCACAGTTGGGATCTTGTCTTTTATTGGTCGCTTTGCCAGCCTAAGTGGATACGGTACGGGGCTGGGATCCAGGAGATCTGGGTTTAATTCCTGGCTCTGCCACCAGCTGCTTAGGGGAATCTTGGGCAAATCAGTTAGGCTCAGGTCCTCCAAGGCATTGGGGCGTCCAACTCCCTTGGATTTCATTTGGAGCTAGGGCCTGCAATGTCTTTCAGGACCTGAACCTCAGTTTTCCCATCTGTGAAATGGGCATAAGCAACTTTCCGTCCTTCCGCCAATGTGATCCCTTGGTGTCCATTTGTTCTCTTTGCTGTGCTCATCGCGAGAGCGGGGGGTGGGGCCCTTCCAGTAGTGCATGACGCAATACAACGAACGAACGTCCGTCCCCCAGGGAGAAGTGAATACGACGGAGTGTTTGGTTTTGGGAATGTGCTAATACCAGACCTGGGCATGTGGCTCTGTCTTTGTCATAGACGGACCGGTCACAGCTGTGCACCTTGCTCTTGAAGGAAAGAAATTTCCTTGGGGAACGGGGGTTATTTCAGTCTAGGGCCAGCCCCCGGGAAACTGTCTCCTACCTTAGTGAGCTCTAGGGCAGGAGCTTGTCTTACTGGACATCTGGGCCACACTCAGGGCGGGGACATCCCGACCTCGACCTGGGTCTGTAGCCCCCTGGAAGCACATGGCCAATAGTCCCTGCTTCCAGCCCAGAGCGTGAGCCCCAGCGGGTTCTGATCACATTCAATCCTAGCGGCTTTTGGAAAGGAAGGAAACCCATGAGGTTTGCATGGTGTTCCTGCAGCACGCCTGCTCTGATGGGGGGAAGGTAGCTGACAGGCGTATTGTTTAAAGGACTCCAGTTGGGAGGGCACCAAAATTCACTCCTGGCTTGGATTCCCAGAATATTTAAGGTGCCTCATGGGGGTGCAGGGGACGGTTAGTGCTTCAAATTTGGGGTCAGTGGAACAAGGGGTTCCCACGGTGCAGCCCCCCAAACATCTCTCTGAAACCTGCCACGTTGCACAATGTGTCCGAGCTGAACGTGTCTCTGGGGAGTGCCTGGAAATCCAGCCTGTTGCATGTGGGCTCTGCCGGGCACATTCCTGGCCCCTTCCTGGTTCTTCCTTCCAGTCCCCCCATCTTCCTCTGCCCGGCTTGGAGGGATGGGGCAGAACCTGCCGCCTTAGGGGGCTGGTTTAGCTGGGCCTTCCGCGAAAGGTTCCAGGGGAGGATGCTGGGTAACGTCGCCACTTGCCCCGTGGCCTCTTCCAGGCAGGCGATTGGACGGTCGATGGCTTGATTGGTACCATGGGGAAACCTCGAGGTTTTGACCGAGAGCACAGCCCTGTGTGGGGGGGCTGCATGGCCAGCCAGGTGGGCCGCAGAGTTTCTGAGCTCCGCGGGCAGGATGGAGGACGCGTTAGCCCCATTTCTCAGAGTGAGAGACTGAGGCTCCGAGTCCTAGGGGAGGGTTTCCCAGGGGTTGAATCCCTGCCCAATCTTCCATAGCAGCCTTTCCTGTCTAGTGCATTTATCCGGTCCGCCTTCTGCAGAGCATCCGAGGGCCGGACAGTCTCCTGGTGGGGAGATGGGAAAACAAGCATCTTGCCACAAAGGGTCAGACTGGCCCCTTCTGCGTTGCAGGGTTCCACCACCTCCCAGCAGCCAAACTCTTGCAGCTCAGAAGCAGAGAAGGTTACACGAGAGATCTGGCAGGCCACGGGGACCCCACTCTTCCGAGATCTGGCTGCCCTCCCTACTGGCCTGTGCTCCCTCCTTTCTAGCGGCCTGCCCTCTGCGAACAGAACGGCTGGGCAGTGCTCGGGGGGCAGAGGGACTTGCTTGTCCCTCCACGTGGCCACGCTCCCCTCCTACGTCGGCGGGGGAAGGGCAGGAGGCCACGGGGTTCTTGATTTTCGCTTCACCTGGCAGTGGATTGAAAACACCACGGGCGAGCGGTGGCGAAGGGGCCCACGGGCGAGGAAGGAAGCAGCAGCTCAGCTTAAAGGAAGCAAAGTTTCATGTTTGGTTTTTAGCCCCGGCTCATCATGCTGAGTGCAGCAAAAGGGGCTGTCTCTGCGCTTACAGCCAGCCGGCTCCTGCAAACTGGCCACTGGATCTTGGGGCAGGGGTGGGGAATGGCCGGATCCTGTTGGACTTGTGGCCTGTTGAACCCCCTCTTTTGTTAGGCTTCAATTCCCAGCTCTGTCCCAGGCTCCCCCGTACTTTCAGCAAATCGCTTCATCCCTGCCTCAGTTTCCCTGCCTCTAACGTGGGTATGGTGCTGCTTCCCTTCCGGCCTCTCTGGCTGTTGGGACGAGAAGACCCAGATTCTGCGCAGTGTTCAAGGCTCTGAACTTCTGGGGGAGGCAGGGTCGGTCTCGCTGTGTGTACAGGGCCTAGCACCCTGCAACCCAGAGAGGCCGACCGCGGGTGCAAGGAGCATCCGTGGGATCTAACCGGACTGGGGCCAGCAGCGGTTGAGCTCCTGCCCCAAAGGTGTGAAATCTGAAACCAGGAGGGGGAGGTGCTGAGGGTAGGTGGGTTCGGGACGCAGGACAGCTGGGGAGTGCTGCGCTGGGCAGGGGCGAGCAGGCTGGGTTAGAGCCGGGCGCCTACGGGCGTTACACGGCGTTGGCAGGGAGCGTTCTCCCGCCAGGCTTGCAAACTCGGCACGGAGGCGGCGTGCTCGGCAGAGCCGACCGCCGGCCTAGCAGCAGAGCTGAGTCAGAAGGGCCGTGGGCAGCGCTCGCTTGCGGGGTAATTTTCCCTCCCACGTGAGCGAGGAGCCGTTGCGTCTGAGTGTACGGAAATCCTGTGAGCTCACTGCGGTCCGCAGCTGGCCTGGCGTCACTGCAGCGAGCGGCACAAACAGGAAGCAAATCTCCGCGGCAGCAGCTGATCCCGAGCGGCCTCGGGGCCGGCACCACACCAGCGGCAGCGCCGCCCGCCGGGCAGACTTCAAAGCGCTCGCTGCGTTGTCGGGCCCAGCCTCCCGCATCTGGGACTGAGGAGGGGCGAACGTCCCCACCTCGCAGAGAGAAGTTTGTGGCGAAAGGAAGGCAGGAGCCTACTCGATTCCAGGTCTTCCTTTAAAAACAATGTTGCCTGATTGTCCCCCACCACTCTCCTGGTTCCCTGGCTTGGGCGAAAGGTAGGCCAGGGCTCGGCGAGTGAGGGCCATGGCTAAGTGACTTTACCAAGGCCGTACAACGTCACTGGGAGGCCTGAGAGCAGAACCCAGGAGGCCTGGCTCCTCGTTTCCTACAATTAAGTAGTGATGCTGTGTGACCTGGAATTCAACTCAGCCTCCCGCAGGAAGGCCTGGAATGTGTGCTGCTCTCCAGGCTGGGGAAATGGTGCTGACTCAAGCAATTAGTCAATTAACACAACTCAGCCACTAATGGGGGGGACACGTAAACAAACAATGGTGCCATGGGAGAGGTGTTGTGCCTGGGGCTGGTGGGAGCTGTTGCGCGCACACACAGGGCTCTGTATAGGCACTTGCTCTGGAATCTTCTCTTGCCACAGATCTGTGGTCTAAGAATCCCAGACTTCATTTTTTTTTACATAACATGTTCCTGGCTGTGAAGAGAAACACCCTGGCTGTGTCTAGACTGGCCAGTTTTTCCAGAAAATCAGCCGCTTTTCCGGAAAAACGTGCCGCCTGTCTACACTGGCCGCTTGAATTTCCGCAAAACCACTTCCTTCCTACTGTAAGAAATCCATGCTTCTTGCGGAAATACTATTCTGCTTCCGTTCAGGCAAAAGTCCCTTTTGCGCAAAGCTTTTGCGCAAAAGGGCCAGTGTAGACAGCTCAGATTTGTTTTCCGCAAAAAAGTCCCGATCGCAAAGATGGCGATCGGGGCTTTTTTGCAGAAAAGCGTGTCTAGATTGGCACGGACGCTTTTCCGCAAAAAGTGCTTTTGCGGAAAAGCGTCCATGCCAATCTAGACGCTCTGTTCCGAAAATGCTTTTAACGGAAAACTTTTCCGTTAAAAGTATTTCCGGAAAATCATGCCAATCTGGACGCAGCCCCTGAATTTAACTGCTGGGGCATTTTTCGCCTTGAGTCAGCATGAGGCCTGCGACAACAATTCAGAGAAGTGCAAATGGCTGCATTAATTGCAACATCATGTTAACTCTGGACCCTACTGATGGCTATTTAAAGCACAACACATTTTACTGCTGATTGTTTTAGCACAAACCTCCAGCTGCACAGAGTGGGAAGTTAAGATGGTCTGTAGGGCTTGCAATGAGCAAGTGGACAGAAGAGCGGAACTAGATTCTTTAAGTGACCTCTCAAAAATGCAACGGTGCCTATTTTAGCTTCATTGCTGCACAGAACTTTCCTGTGCCTGAGGGCCTTTTAGTGTTCTCACGCATGCGCTGCGTCAACTTCCCGGGTCTAGGCAATACATGTTATAGACAGGCCACTTACTGCTTCTGCTGCCCCACCTCCCCAGAATTGTGTGTTTCCTAATTGCTGAGGCTATGTCTAGACTGTCGGCTTCTTTCAGAAGAAGCTTTTTTCGGAAGAGATCTTCTTTGAAAAAACTTCTTCTGAAAGGGAGCGTCCACACTGCTAAAGCGCATCGAAAAAGCCATCTGCTTTTTCAAGAGAGTGTGTCCCCACCAAATGGACGCTCTCTCGCATGTCAGCTGTGATTGCTATGGACGGCGTGGCCACCAGGGCACCTGCGCTTTTTCCTCTTTCCTCTTCTTTTGAAAGAACTTCCTCTTCCCTGTCACACACGCCTTTTTCTGAAAGAGCTCTGGCAAAAAGGCTTCTTCCTCGTAGAATGAGGATTCCCGATGCCAGAAAAACCCCTCTGTTCTTTCGATTTTCTTGCGGAAGAACGCAATTGCAGTGTGAACATTCCTCAAGTTTTGTCGGAAAAACGCTGAAGTGTAGACATACCCGCAAAGAAACCCCCCCCCCCCAATCCAACAGGTAAATTGAGCCTATGCCTCATGAGTTTTGTCTTTTTAAAAAACAATCTCTTGATTGATGCATTATTTTGAGCACTGAGGCTGGTAACGTTATTAATCTGGCAGAGAAAGGGAGACAGGGCAAAAGCCTCCGAGCTGAAGTTAAGAAAAAATAAATCAACCCAAAAGGCAGATGTGTCTTCCAGTGAAGGCAACAAATTGCTGGGCATCAAGGGATGTGATGTGGTTTGTATTGTGGTAACACCACAGAGGCCCAGCACGCCATTGCACTCTGGCGTAGGCTGTAATTTCCAAGGGTCAGGGGAGAAAAGGTAGCCCCCATTTAGGGGGTCCCTGGATGTGAACCTGCAACCTCTTACACTACAGTCAGATGCACTACCACAGAACTATACTCGCTTGCTAAAAGGGGGGTACCTGGGATGTCCTTCAAAGGTAGCTAACTTGCCATGCTGCCTTCATAATTCAGGTCTGGGATTTAAAGAGGCGCCTCGGCTCAGCATCTGCTGCGCCAAATACCTTTCAGAGCCGTCTTAGTCTGTACCCGTAACACCAACAAGGTGTCCCACAGAAGCTGATGCCCCAGAACATGTCAGTCTTGAAGGTGCCACAAGACCTCTTGTTCTGGCAGATCCTTTTGAGGTCCCAGGCCTTTGGCTGTGTCTACATTGGCAAGATTTTGCGCGCGCAAAAACGTGCCGCCTGTCTATACTGGCCGCGAGTTCTTGCGCAAGAACACCGATGTTCTAATGTAAGAAATCAGGGCTTCTTGCGCAAGATCTCTGATGCTCCTGCTCAGGATTAAGCCCTCTTGTGCAACTCTTCTTGCGCAAGAGGCCAGTGTAGACAGGCAACATGAATTTCTTGCGCAACATAGCCCGATGGCTAAAATGGCCATCTGAGCTTTCTTGCGCAAGAGAGCGTCTACACCGGCACGGATGCTCTTGCGCAAAAGCCCATGCCAGTGTAGGTGCTCTCTTGCGCAAATACGTTAACGCAAAAACTCTTGCGTTAAAAGTATTTGTGCAAAATCTTGCCAATGTAGATGTAGCCTTTGTGTTTCGATGACACAATGGTGTGTCTAGGGGAAGAGTGTCTAAGGCCCGAAAGTCCCCTGGTTTTGCTCTAGGGCAGCAAGCGCCAGGCAGGGGCAGGCTCCAAACGGCGGCACCTCGTGAGGCAGAAGCAGACTCAGACCTCTGAGGGCAGGACAAGAAGCAAGGGGCTTACACTGCAGCCGGGGAGGTTTAGGTTGGACATTAGGAAAAACATCCTGTCAGGGGGTTAAACACTGGAATAAGTCGCCTAGGGCAGTTGTGGAGTCTCCATCACTGGAGACATTTAAGAGCAGGTGAGACAGACACCTGGCAGGGATGGTCTCTGGTTCTGGGTCCTGCCGTGAGGGCAGGGGACTGGCGCAATGGCCTTGCGAGGTCCCTTCCCTGCCTAGGGCTCTGTAGTTCTAACGCTGAGCCCCTTTCCGGCCACCCTGCCCCCGATTAACGGCGCTACCAGGCCTCCGCCGTTTATTGGGAGCCTTTCCCATTCAGCATCTCTGCTCACAAGGCGCTGGTCACTAGGCAACAAGGAGAGAGGCTTTCTGGCAAGCTGGCCATAGGAGCAGGTCATGGAAGCTGGAGGCCAAACACCCAGCGAACAGGGGGACGTGACTGTGTATTTGCCTGCGGCTCAAGAGAGCTGGGTCACCCGACTTTTCCTCGCCGCCCTGCCCCTCGGAGCCGCGAGCAGCCCTTCGTGTTGAGTGCCGTTGAATTCTGCAGGCTGGTGATTGCCTATGGGCGAGTTAGTATCTCACCCATATACACAGGCAGGCCTGCAGAGCCGCATGTGTGCACACACAATCACACACAATCACACACACACACACACACATACAGAGCAATGCACAGCCCCATGCATGCACACACAATCACACACAGAGCAATGCACTATACGTGCACATATAATCACACAATCACGCACACAGAGCAATGCACAGCCCCATGCATGCACACACAATCACACACACACACAGAGCAATGCACAGCCCCATGCATGCACACACAATCACACACAGAGCAATGCACTATGCGTGCACATATAATCACACAATCACGCACACAGAGCAATGCACAGCCCCATGCATGCACATACACGCACACACACAGAGCAATGCACAGCCCCATGCACGCGCACACGCGCACACACACACACACACACACAGAGCAATGCACAGCCCCATGTGCGCGCGCACACACACACACACGCACAGAGCAATGTGCAAATACCAAAGGCATCACCGCAGGGGCCAGCCAGTGCTCCGAAGCGTCGGGTCGTGGTGAGAGGGCAGCGGTTTAACCTTGTGACTCAGAGCCAGGAATAAACCACCAGTCCCCTGAGTGGGGAAGAACCAGACATGTTTATCAGAGCACAGGTCTATGTACATGCTATTTACAGGGAATCAATATGGCGCTCGTGTCCTCGGGGAAGGGCGCCCCGGCACCTCCGCTCTACAGCAAGGGCTTCATGCAGCGCCAGTCACTTTTACCCTGCCAATAGTCGACCGTTTTCCTGGAGGGGACAAGAAGGGAGGGATCCAGGAGTCAGCAGGTGGCATTTCTGGCTTGCTCGCCCCCTCCCCACACTGGAATTGCACAGCATGTCCTGGGAGGGGGGTTAGCTCCATTTTAAAGTTGGGGAAACTGAGGCACAAAGGGAGGTAAGGGCTCGCCCAAGGAGTCCATGGAATAGCATCCAGAAAACATGCAAAATGCCTTTATTCTAACCACTAGACCTCTCTCTCTCTGCCCCCCCTTCACTAACCAGTAGGCCACACTCTCCTCCCAGAGTCTGGGATAGGCCCCGGGCGTTGTGGGTCCCTCCCACTACTCTGCTCATTATAACCCACTGTCCCCTTCCAGCGAAGGGCAGGGGCAATGAATCTAGGCATGAACCAACAGCCCTGCCCCCCTGCTCTATTCTGCCCCTCCTCATCGCCCCACTTGTCCCAGAGCCCTGCCCCAGACCTGGCAGGGAGCTCACAGTGCGGCCCAGTGAGCCGCGCACTCACGCGCCGCCAGCAGCCCCGGTCCGGCACACCAGCCCCTCCTGGCAGGGGCAGACCTGGTTGAGGCTGAAGGCCAAGCCTCCCGGGGGCACGTAGCAGCTCTGGTCCAGAGCCAGCCTTCTCCTGCAGAGCATCTCGCCATGGTGGCGGGCGCAGCAGCTGGCCCCGTCACAGTCCTTGTCCTGCCGACAGCGGGCACCTGGGGGCAGACGGGGAAGGCGCTGAGGGATGGGCAGGCCGGGAGGGGCCATCGATCCCTCCGTCCCCGGTCCAGGACCCTGCAGCCTGCTGGCGCAGCAACCAGTCCCATCCGTCTTGGGACCACGTGCCACCTGGACCAGCCTCCCACAGAAACGCCACTCCCCTGCAGCAGCCCCTGGGGCCGTGCCTGGCCCCGCCCTATGGGGAGGGATGTGGGCGTGGCCGGAGCTCCCTGCCCTATCACTGCTCTCTGTCTCTGCTTGCCAGGTATAAATTAGAACAGCCAGGAGGCTGGGCTGCCTGACGCCGGGGGTGTGTGCACACAGGCCCAGGGCTCAGCCTCAGCATGGCCCCCAGCCCCGTCGGCCCCGCTCCCTGCCTTACCTTCCTGCCCGTCCGGCATGGTTCTGTGGCACTGGCCAAACATACAGCTCAGGCCTCGGGCGCAGTGGGCGTCGCGGCGGCAGTACTGCCCTTCCTGGCGCCGGGGCAGGCACAGCCGGAAATGCTTGTCGCAGAAGAGCCCCGGGGCGCAGGGCCGGTCCTGGCTGCATCTCGCGGCCGCCTAGGGGAAAGAGGACGCAAGGTCAGACCAGAAGGGGGAATGGGCCGACCGTCCCCACTGCGTCCCCCCTCCCGGGGAGGTAAGTGCCAGGGGACGGGCTCGGAGGGGACCCTGGGGGAGCGTTGGTGTGGGGTGTGGGATCAGGATCAGCATGGCCCCTGTGCTGCCACTCAGCCAGGGGTCATCCTGCAAACCCTCGGGTGGGTGGGGGGAGACTTGGCTGGCTCACATGTTCCAAAGCAACCAATCATTCTGGGGGGGGGGATCGCCGGATAAAGGGGGGGGCTCAGTTTTTCTCTCCCCTGGAGAAACGCAGTAAGCGCCCAGCCTCTGCAAAGCAGGCCGCAAGTCAGTTTGGGACACTTGTAGCTGGAGACGTCTGGTGACCAGGGAGGTCAAAGGGCGCTTAAAAATGGAACCGTGTTGCCGGCAAAGATCCCAGCGGTGACACGCCCGGCACTGGCGCGCTTTAATAAGCTGTACACTGCAGGGGTTCCTGTGTTCTCTTCCCAGCCTCGCTGCATGACTTGGCCAAGAAGCCTGGCCTTAGTTTCCCTCCCTCGAAGTTGGGGTGAATAATTCTTCCCCTTCCAGCGGATTCTGAGGGTGAATGCAGGTACTTGGTTTGTGAGTTCTTTGGGGGAGCGAGCAGGCAGTGGTGTGTTTGCCAAGCACGTAGCATCATCCAGACCGGGTCCGGTACTGGTGCGCTCAGCATAATCAGAACACTCACTTGTCACAATACTAGTGAAGCCCTTGAGTCCTGCACTAAGCCTATGGGTTACAGCTGCTCAAAGCCAGCAGGCCACTCCCAACAGAGATGGTTTGTCTAAATCACTCCCAAGAGGACGCTTTGTGTTAAGCAGTTCTGCGTGGGAGGCTCTTCCTAACCCAGGCGCTGCTAGGCAGTGCTAGACGCCAAGGGAGGTGGAGTCGAAAAAATGGTTTCACACCCATCGCAGCGCTTGCGTGGTTTATTTTTACAAGAATCCGTTGAAACAGGGCGAGGTTTTGTTCAGTTTGGATGGATTCATTGCGCCGAGCTAGTGCCCGAGAACCAGGCAGTGAAACTTAAAAACCAGAACCATCAATAGTGCCTGGCCAGCAAGAGCAGTAAACAAACCTGTGAGCTGCCATCTGCGGAAAATGGTCTGTCTACGTTTTGGACGGATTATATTTCCCCTTCAAATTTGGCAGAGGAAGAGTTTCTTGGGGGGAAGGGGGCAAACCAAACACCTCCCTGCCGGCCAACATTTTTTTTCCCATGAAAAACTGAATGTTTTTGAAGAAAAAAATTCAGTTGAGCACAGACACAGACATTTCAGGGTTTTTTTGCAATCATTAATTGAATGAAGCCTCACCCACACCCATTTTGGGGTTTGAGGGACCTTGCTCAGCCTCTATATGGGGTCCATTTATCTGCCCTGGGAAAGGAGCACCTGCAAATTCCACACCCCTAAAATACCTGCTCCAGGTGAGGCTTGAACTCACAACCTCAGCATTGCTCAGCCAAGTACTGCTGTATAAGTACTGTGCGCTAGCCCATTGCGCCACTGGAGCACATGGGGGCCTAGCTGTCACCCCTGACAGTCACTGTTGGGGTGACAATCACAGATGCTTATTCACCCCCCAGTCCCCTGCTCTACCCATTGGAACGGTGGTTTTCAACTGGCAGTTTTCCGATGCGGGGTCCCCAGCACTGGGCGGGGGAATGTCGGGCCCTGGGGCTCCTGGCTGCAGGGGGATCCTGTGAGCAACGGGGGCCTGAGGCAGCTTCCTGCCTAGCCTGGCACTGCAGACTGTCCTGCCCCCCAGAAGCGGCCGGCAGCAGGCCCGGCTCCTAGGTGGGAGGTAGGGAACACACAGGGCTCCATGCACTGCCCCTGCCCTGAGCACTAGCTCCACACTCCCGTTGTCTGGGAACCTGCTGCGGCTGCTTCTGGGGTGCAGCATGATCTGCGGGGCCAGGAGAGGCAGGAAGCTGCCTTAGCCCCCCCGCTACACCGATGCCCGGGAGCCACTTGAGGTCAGCCCCTCCTGTCCCAGCCCTGACCCTCCCAAGCCGGAGCCCCCTCCTGCCCCAGCCCTGACCCCCCCAAGCCAGAGCCCCCTCCTGCTCCAGCCCTGACCCCCCCGCAAGCCGGAGCCCCCTCCTGCCCCAGCCCTGACCCCCCACAAGCCAGAGCCCCCTCCTGCCCCAGCCCTGACCCCCCCAAGTCGGAGCCCCCTCCTGCACCCCACAGCTCTCATCCTGGGCCCTAACCCAGACCCCCCACTCCAGTCCAATGATGCTGGATCAACGATCGCTTCCGCCGGGTCATGAGAAGAAGAGGTTGAGAACCGCCGCCCTAAGGTGCTGTCTCCTACAGTCAAACCAGGCAGGCTGAAGGAGAAGCGCCCACCCCCTCTTACCACGCTGGCTGTGCTGTCAGCCGGGGGACTGGCGCTTCTCGGGAGGGCAGCCTGGTCCGGGGCGTGGTAGGGCAGCGAATACATCCAGGCCCAAATGTAGCCGTGTGCCGCCGGCAGGGGCTGCAGGAGCAAGGAGAGGAGCCACAGCCAGGCAGGAGAGGCCCGCATGGCGAAGAGCTGGCAGCAGGGAGATCTGCCCTTGGGAGCGACAGGCAACCCGGCGCTTTATATACCCCAGGGCCTATCTCAGCCCCTGCTGCTAAAGCTGTTTGACCCTCTAATGGGGAGGAAGAGGCAATCAGGGGTTAAGGGATTAGCCTAATCACCAGCCTTCCCCAAACAGCCCCCAGAATAAACGAGCCCCCAGGAGGGCAGGCTGGCTCCGGAATCCCTGAGCCCGCTAGGACAGCCCCGGGATGCGGCCGGCTCCAGCACCTCGCCAGTTAGCCAGAGTCCAGCCTCTTACTGCCTTCTGAGGCGGGTGCGAACGGCGGGTCTCGATGCGAAACCAGCGTGCAACATAGAATGCTGGGACCATACAGAGCCCGTCGCTCAGGGGGGCCGGGCACTTGGAACTTATGGCCAAGCAGGCGTCTTCTGATCATTTATTCTCACCCCCCAGCGTGACCCAGTCAGGGAACCTCATGCAGAGATTCAGTTCAGTCTGGGCTAGAACATATTTGTACGGCTCTTGTTTGTGCTGGCTTCGCCTCCCGCCCTTTGTTTGGCTTGTCTGCTTGACTTTAAGCTGGTTGGGGCAGGGTCTAGCATGAGGGGGCTAGGAGAGACTTATCATAATACAGCTATTAAATAATAATGGCCATTAACGAGCCCCTTGTGTAAGAGTCAGGGCATCGAACCCGGGCTTCCTGGCCAAGTTCCATTACTTGGGATCATGCAAGGGGCACAGACGGTCACGAAGCAAACACGGGAATGTGGGTTTGTGAGCGAGACAGCAGACGAGAGAAGTAGTTTTGCTTTGACTAGAAATCTGTTTGGATCTGGCAACTCCCTGGCCGCACGACCGCTGAAATGTGCTAGCCACAGCATTGTTATTATTAGCTGCCTTGGAAGGCCTCGGTTTTTGCTGAGAAACGACACACCAGCCCAGGCAAAAGTACTTCCAGTTGGTGAGCTTCGGAACGGAGAGATAAGCCAAGTTAGACAAGTGCTGGTCGGGAACGGATTTGAGGTTGATTTACAGATGTTGCCTTTCCTGCGTTGGCTGCGTGACACTGACTGTTTGTGCCTTCACGGGGATAAAGCTTGAACGTTTTGAATCTCATCGTGTCCAGTAATTTTCGGCTCTTCCTCTGCTCAGAATTTCCTGCAACTGTGAACACTGAAAAGGAAAAAAAAACAAAAACCAAAACGATGCTTCAAACTAAACATCAGTATTTATCTGTCAAAATTATACAAAAATAAAAATCGAATTCGGCCAGGCCTGAGGATATCCTGGCTCTGTAGAGACAGCAACATCCCTAATGGACTTACGAGCTGAAGAGACAAGGCAGACAGGCTGGCTGTCCCCATTTCACAGATGGGAGAACTGAGGCATAGCTCCTCAGAGGTACTGAGGTCCCTAATTCCTAATGACGTCAGTGGGAGCAAGGCGCCTGAGGTGACACAGGCTTAGCTGTGGCAGGCAGAAGGATTGAACACCGATTTTCTGAGGCTTTGTTGTGACTGGAAGTGGCCGGGTGGAACAGTGGGAGGGCCGGGGTCTCATTCAGTGAAGGGGTCACTACGAAGGATGTGTCCTTTCCTGTGTTGGGGTCTGCACAGGCTGGTGTGGTTTTCAGGTACATTACCAGGCACCGTTCATGCCAGTCTGCACCTGCCAGGGCTTTGTGACACCCTTTTAGATACTTGAAAACTGCTCTCATGTCCCTTCTCAGTCTTCTCTTTTCTAAACTAAACAAGCCCAAATCTTTCAGTCTTTCCTCATAGCTCATGTTCTCTAGACCTTCTCCAATTTCTCCACATCTTTCCTGAAACGTGGTGCCCAGAACTGGACACAAAACTCCAACTGAGGCCTAATCAGCGCAGAGTAGAGCGGAAGAATGACGTCTCCTGTCTTGCTCACAACACTCCTGTTAATGCCTCCCAGAATCATATTTGCTCTTTTTGCAACAGTGTCACACTAGTGACTCATATTTAGCTTTTGGTCCACTATGACCCCTAGAACTCCTTCCTAGACAGTCGCTTTCCATTCTGTATGTGTGAAACTGATTGTTCCTGCAAAAATGATGAGGGGTTTGGAACAGGTTCCATATGAAGAGAGATTAAAAAGATTTGGACTTTTCATCTTAGAAAAGAGGAGACTAAGGGGGGATAGGTCTATATCATGACTGGAGTGGAAAAAGCGAACAAGGAAAAGTTATTTACTTATTTCCACAATATATGAACTAGGGGTCACCAAATGAAATGAATAGGCAGCAGGTTTATAACAAACAAAAGGACGTTTTTCTTCACTCAGTGCACAGTCAACCTGTGGAACTCCTTGCCAGAGGACTTTATCAGGGTTAAAAAAAGAGCTAGATAGATAGAGGTTAGGTCTATCAATGGCTAATAGTCAGGATGGGTAGGAATGGTGTTCCTAGCCTCTGTGTGTCTGGAAATGGATGACAGGAGAGGGATCATGTGATGATTATTGTGTTCCCTCCCTCTGGGGCATCTGGCATTGGCCAGTGTCGGCAGACAGGATACTGGGCTAGATGGATCTTTGGTCTGACCCAGTACGGCCACTCTTATGTTCTCCCTAAGTGCAGCACTTTGCATTTGTCCTTATTAAACTTTATCCTATTTACCTCAGACCATTTCTCCAGTTTGTCCAGAACATTTTGAATTCTGACCCTACCCTCCAAAGCCCTGGCAACCCCTCCCAGCTTGGCAGCATCTGCAAACGTAAGAAGCGTTCTCTCGGTGCCGTTATCTAAATCGTTGATCGGGCCCAAAACAGACCCCTGCGGAACCCCACCTGTGATGCCCTTCCAGCATGACTGTGAACCATTAAGGTGCTGTCGTGATCTAGTGGGCAGGTGATCTAGTGATGGCAACTGACAACCAGGACTCCTGGGTTCTACGTTCACGGAATGATTCTTGGTGGAGTCATGCCTTCGCCCCCTGCCTCGGTTTCCCCATTTGCAAGGAAGGGGCCTAATGATGCTATAAAGCGCTTGCAGAGCCTCTTGGCCCAGCTGGGGCGTATTATTAGCCTCAGCTGTCTAGAGGCGTCCCTGGGGGTAGTTTATGGACCTGTCGCCTCATCCCCCTGCCTGAGCCTCTCCTAATGGGTTTGCAAATGGCTGTGTTTGCCCGGTGCTGCGGGCCTTATCTGGGACAAATTGGCCCAGCTGGGGGGCTGAGTGGACTGACCCACTGTGGGCAAACAAGCAAATGCAGTCCGCTGTGCTGATTCTCCCTAGACAATGCTGCTTCCCAGTGACTGATTCCTCCCCTTTACCTCCCCCTCCAGTTCCTGCCTCTTTAATACATTTTACAGTAAGTCAAATACACCCCTTAGCCCCAGAGACGGCCTGCGTAGGGGGCGGCCAGGCCTTGTGCTAGGCCTTGAATGTCACCCACCGCAGCTAACCAAGATCACAGTAACGTTGGACTCTCCTGCCCGTTATTTCTGCTCCCGTGTGGCAGGGTATTTACACAGTTTGATGAGCTGAGCTCTCTTCTGCTGTCGCCCCAGCTAATTAGATTGTGTGGTAAAGTCTAGGCCTAAAAATGAGATTAACCCAGCGACTTTGCTAAGGGCTGTGGAAATAGTGGCAGCGACAGACATAATTAAGCACTGGAGAATTCTTCCGTCAGCCTCCTTACTACCTCTCGGACAGGTGGATTAAGGACATTGACTGAAAACGCCTGTCTGTCAAGGAAGGAACGATTTATACTACAGCAAGGCAGTGTAACGGTGTCACTGGAGTGTGGGCACAGCCTGTGCTTTCAAAGTCTGTGTCTGGTGGCGGAAGAAAGTGGGAACCATCACGCGGACAGTTCCCAGAAACCATCGGACCCATAAGCAGAACCTGCAGCTGTGTTCCTGTTTGAAACCTCGTGGTTTGTAAATTGGCCGCCTGGCTCGGGGTTTGGGAGGGGTTGGAACGGACAATGCTGTGTGTGTGTTTTCTGGTGGTGCACATCCACACATGCCTTGGTGCACATCACAAAATGTATTCCACCCATGGATGGGACAAATTAGAGGGAACACGGCTTGTTGACCCAGCTTAACAAGATACTCTGCTACCGGGGTGGTGTAGTGCTATGGACCCCACAGGACTGGGTGTTGAGTAAGCTCACTATTCCTCACTCTGTCGCAGGCCTCAGTTTCCCCATTTGTAAACCAGGGTGACTCTCCTGCCCTCCTCTTTGAAGTGTTTTGTGATCTGATGAGGAGTGGCTCTATGCAGGAGCCAGGGAGCATGGGAGGGCTGCATGGGGTTTGGGGTCTGATTCTCCCCTGTAGTAGTCTAGTCTCCCGGGTCTTTCTGGAATTTGTCTCCAGTCCTCTCCTTTCTCCTCGGCACTCGGGTTGCCAGCCCCCTGGATTGTGCTGGACAAGTCTCTAGGCTCTAAAGATTCGTCTTGAGTTAAGTATTCTATCATGCGGTGAAACCTCTGGGGACAGACCCAGCCAAGCTGGCAGTCCTCCTAGCCACAGCACATCTAAGCCAGCCCGGTGACCCCATTAAAATGGGATTGCGACCCACTGTGGAGTCCTGACCAGTGTTCCCCATAAGCAGAGCACTTGGACGGCCACCCAGAAGAGATTCCAGTGCCGCCCAGCTGATTAGCAGAGTGCCCACAGCTAGGTTTTGTGTTTCCACTGGTGGTGCACATCCACACATGTATCGGTGCATGTGGAAAAATTTATTCCGCACATGGGTGTAAAATATTAGTTGGAACATTGGTCCTGGCCCACTGTTTAAGAACGGCTGGATTAGTAGAAAAATGCAATTCTAGCAAGCAACTAGGGTTGCCAAGAGTCCGGTTTTCACCTGGACTGTCCATTATTTGGGTCCCCCGTCTGGTAAAAAAACCCAGAAAATATCAGACATGTGAAATGTCTGGTATTTTCTGTTTTTCTCGGACGGAAGGCTGGTGAGGACAATTTTCCCCTGCTGCATCTGGCGGGGGCAGGGGAATGAGGAGTGCGGGGCCATTTAAAGGCGTAGTGCCTTTTTTTTTTCTCAACAATTTTGGTCTCCCCCTTTTTTTTTTCTCAACAGAATTTTTTCCCAGTAGTTTTTTTTTTGGGGGGGGGGGCGGTATTTGGTATTTTTTTGTTCAATCATCTGGCAACCCTACAGGCCACATATACGTCTACTGAAGTCAGTGAGTGTAAATCAAGTGGGAACTAAACCTAGTTTTCAGCCTCAGCTTGCAAACATGCCCCTTCCTCCGGCCCCTTCAGGGTCCCCCTGTTGCTGGCCCCGTTTCCACCCCAGGGACTGCTCACCATCCGGGGGGGGGGGGGGGGGGGAGGCGGGAAGAGAGGGAGTCCTAAGAAATCTTTTGAAAACCGGCTGTCGCAGCAGCATCCTGTCCTGGATGACACGCTTAGGCTCCAATCTAGGCGCTAGGAAGCAGCTGATCTATCCTTGAAACAGAGGCTGGGAGCCAGGATTCCTGGTTTCTCTCTGCTCTCCCCCCGATCGCTGTGTGTTTATAGAGTGTCTTACACGGCAAATATGTATTTAGCGCCGTAGAGCGTAGGGTTGCCAGGTGTCCGGTTGTGAACCAGACAGTCTAGTATCTGAGCTTTCTGTTCGGGAAACAAATTGAGAAAATAGAAATGAGAATATAGAAATGTTGGGTATTTTCTAAATCAGGTGGAATGTCGATTGTGATGTCATGTCAAGTGTGTCCGGTATTTTTGTTGAAACCATCTGGCAACCCTACGGTAGAGCCGCTTCCCTTTATCAGCCTCTCGCTGGGCATTTGTGCTTGTCACATTTGGTCTAGGGCGACTGAATCTAACCTGTGGGCTCTTTGATTATGAAGACTGTTCAAAGCAGGCCCAGGCACTGAAAGGTGCGCGGGAAAGGCATGGTGTGATCCGAGCAGCACTGAGGACTGGCTGTCCTTAGCCCCGCCCCTTCCACCTGAGGCCTCCCCTTTCCGGGCAACTTCTGTTGCCAGGCCATATTCCCGTATGTGGACCCGTTTTCTGCCGACCTCCTAGAAAGTTCTGGACCTTCATAGAATCTTGTGGACCCTTCTGGACTTTCTGAGAGTAACATTTTCCTGAATGCGCCTAGACTGTGGCCAGCCGCGCCCTAACGGGGATAAAAGGGGCGTCGCCCGTCGATCGGTGAGATATAGGAACAAAGTGAAGTCAAGCGGGAACCCGGCTGGGATACAGTGAACCTTGTCTTTGTGTGTCATTGTGCACGTGTACGCGTGTTTTTGAGACTTGAAGCGTGCAAGTAGTGCCCAGTAAAGGACACATTTCACGGGACGCCAAAGATATCAATCAAGCTTCTCTCAATGCAACAATATAGAATGGGTCAGGAAAAAAACTCCTGCCCTGAGGCAGCGTTTGGACTGGGGATGGCCCTGTCTACCCTTTTACCTGGGTGTGGTCTTTGAAAAACAGGATTATCTGGACTTTTTCAAGCCAACGCTCGGGGCAGGGAGGATGAGTGGTGAGTGACAAAGATAAAGGCTGTAAGCAGTGAGCAAGGGCAAGAGAACATAACTCTTCATGGCTTGGCTTTCATGTTTACACGGCCTGTCCCCCTCCCGCCCCCTCCCCGGCAGGCTGTATTTCCTGGCTTTCAGAGGTTTCCTCTTTGGGGAATGAGGCAGCCCCAGGGAACCCGAGCTCTGTGCTAATGAATATTTTTGGCAGCCAACGAGAGGCAAAATGGAGTCTCCCGGGAAACTTCCTTACTCAGAGGACAACTAGATTCAAAGCCAGCCAAGCCAGGAGCAGAAGAATTTGGAGAGATTTCAAGGGC
This sequence comes from Pelodiscus sinensis, assembly GCF_049634645.1. Taxonomy (NCBI): domain Eukaryota; kingdom Metazoa; phylum Chordata; order Testudines; family Trionychidae; genus Pelodiscus; species Pelodiscus sinensis. The sequence goes on from NC_134739.1 coordinate 12,170,153, forward strand.
TGCGTAAGCCAGAGCGACCCCTATTCGAGAAGCAACACATTCAGCTCCCGTGGTCGACACAACTTCTCTGACACAGTCGCTTACCTACCAGTGAGGAAAATGCCGGGGTGGAAAGAGTTAACGGTGCTGGGTTATTTCCCTCCCTTCGTAAAGGCCGTCTCTTATCTAGCGCTTTGCCTCTCTAGATGCTCAAAGCACTTTACACAGGAGAGACTCATAGACTTTAAGGTCAGAAGGGACCATTATGATCATCTAGTCTGACCCCCTGCACAGTGCAAGCCACAGAATCTCACCCACCCCTCCTAGAATAATCCTCTCACCTATATCTCCGATATTGAAGCCTTCAAATACTTTGAAGGTCCCAAGATGCAGAGAGTCCTCCAGCTGTGATCTGCGCCCCATGCTACAGAGGAAGGCGAAAAACCTCCAGGGTCTCTGCCAATCTACCCTGGAGGAAAATTCCTTCCCGACCCCAAATATTTCGATCAGCTAAACCCTGAGCATGTGGGCAAGACCCACCAGCCAGACACCCAGAAATTCTCTATAGTAACTCCTATCATCCCTCCCTTGACATATTTCCCACTGAAAATGAATGGTCAATTAGTTACCAAGATCATATTCTCTCATCAACCCATCCCCTGTGGGATTAACCCCATTTTACAGATGGAGAAACTGAGGTGGCTCAGGAAACTTGTTCTTGAGCCCTGCCCATGTCAAGGGCCTGGCAGGGCCTCTCTTCTCTGGAGCAGGTGTCTCAGACCAAACGGTACTGCTCTCCCCTTTCGGAAAGCTACGAGCCAGGCAGTGTTCTGGGCTGGGAATATTTCAGCAGCAGGTGTTGGTGGCTGTTATTTGTGCACTATGTCTCTGAGATCTGTCAGTCCTCCCAAGGTTTAATTCTCCAGCTTGTACCACGATGATCAGAAATGGAGGAACAAACCAGCATTCGTGAAAAGCTTTAATTCTCCGTCAGGCTGCGGCTCAGAGTCACTCCCTAGACAAACATTCCTTACAGCTCAGCCTCTCCCATTGGTGTAATGCAGTGTGAAGGCCCAGTGTGTTAATAACAGTCCTTGTGAAATCTACTCTGCAATAACAGACTTTCCTCCAGTAGAGGGGGTATAGCTCAGTGGTAGAGCATTTGACTGCAGATCAAGAGGTCCCCGGTTCAAATCCGGGTGCCCCCTCATTTTTTTTTCCTGAATGCCACAGATTTTGAGCTTGTGATCCCTGCTCTGCAGGGAAAATGCTGTAATGGGCAGTTGTTTTTGTAGCTCCTGCAGCATTAATACTGGGCTTAGCCTTGCCCATCCTGTCTCCAGTTAGTTTAGTTTTAAGGGAGTTGTTCCCTCCCACGTAAAGACTTTTGGGGAACGGACGGGGATGGAGGAGAGGGGTGCAATGCGTGGAAATGTTTAATTAGTGTCATTTTCTGACTCTGTCCAGGTCCAGCCCCATAGCAAGGAAGGCAGGAGTTGCTACTGAAAATGTGCCAAGGGACTTGGGAGCCTGCAGATCTCACTGGGGGGGGGGGGGAGGGGGTGTCAGTCATTGTCTAGCTGCCGCTCTCAGGCACTAATCTAGTTTTGATTTTTATTTCAGTGCCCCCAAAGCCCTGGGCGCTGTATCAGGCCTAGGACATAAAGACGGCCTGGAATAAGGAGTAAGGACTTGGAGCCAGCCCAGCCTATTGATGTCATGGCCCCGCTATGGAGCGGCTGTGTTGGGGAGCTGCCGCCTGAGCATGGTAAAACCCAGCTGTGAGGTGATCCAGAGGAGGGCAGGGCAGAATTTTTTCTAATGTGGTCAATGCACGTGAGGAATAAATTTTATTTTGTGCGCCAATGTATATGCAGATGTGCACCACCAATAGAAATACACTGGCTGTGGGTGCTCTGCTGATCAGCTGGGAAGCATTTTAATCTCTCCTGAGCGGCCGCCCAAGTGCCCAGCTTACAGGGAACCCTGCTCAGGGTCTGTGGCGGGACAGAGAGCTGCCTGGCTCAGAGGTGATAAGTGGGGGTACCTGGGAACTTCTGGGTTGAATGTGAGGTTGGAAACCCAAAGAGGGAAGGGCTGAGCACGCTACATGCTTGATCACAGACCCGCAGGGCTGGGAAGGTCTCTAGGAATTTCTTAAGCCTTCAGCCACCCATGCTGAGGCAGGGCCAAGCAAACCCAGAAAATCCCTGTTCCAAAAACCCTCCATGATGGGGATTCCTCTCAACCTGTTCCGGTGCTTCACTATCTCAGAGGGGAGAGCGTCTCCTTAGTCTAAGGACCCTGGCCGGTTACTGGGAGCGCTGGGCTGCCCCCCAAGCAGCATTACTGTGCCTCGGCCTGCTCTGTTGGAGTCAGTGGGGGAGTCAGACACCCGGAGACCCCCGAACGGGAGATGCGCTGGGAGACGCCGAGGCAGCGCCTTGTTGCGGGGCTGGGAGTGACGGGGGAGCTGTTGCAATGGGGTGAAATACAAGGGGACAGGACCAAGGGCGGAGTTTCGGGAGGGTGGGTAGCACCGGGATGCGGCTTCCTTTTCTTCCCGTTCCCCCCACTCTCAGGGAGCGAGGGGCAAGTACTTGCATGGCCTGATTTACTCCTCTGCCCCCTCCCTTCGCCAGCAAGGGTCAGAGGCCTGCAGCAATGCAAGTATTTTCCCCTCGCTCCCTGACTGTCTGGGGAACAGGAGGAAAAGCAAGCCGCGGCCAGGTGTGCATGGCTGTAACCCTACAATAACAAACCAGGGGATCAAAAGCTGGGCAAGGCGGAGCAGGGCATCTAGTCCCTAGCCTGGACCGTGCCGAGTTTTCTCATAAGAACATAAGAACGGCCGTACTGGGTCAGACCAAAGGTCCATCTAGCCCAGGAGCCTGTCTGCCGACAGTGGCCAGCACCAGGTGCCCCAGAGAGGGTGGACCGAAGACAATGATCAAGCGATTTGTCTCCTGCCATCCCTCTTCAGCCTCTGACAAACAGAGGCCAGGGACACCATTTTATCCCCTGGCTAATAGCCTTTTATGGACCTAACCTCCATGAAATTATCTAGCTTCTTTTTAAACTCTGTTATAGTCCCAGCCTTCCCAGCCTCCTCTGGCAAGGAGTTCCACAGGTTGGCTACACGCATTCTCCATTTGCCAGCGGTTTGTTTGGGCTGATCCTAAGTGCCCGATGGGATGGGGTCCCCCCCTTGCCCCAAATCCACCCATCTCTGCCAAGAAGCTTGCCTTATATTTGCTCTCTGTTGTCCCCCTTTCTAAATGCCGCCCTCTTATTCCTAGTCCCTCCCCTCCTTGGTCTGGGTATTTACGAGGTGCCGAGGCAGGGCTGAAGGGACAGTGCTAAGCAGGTGGCTTTTCAGCCAGGTGGCCACGGCGCAGCTCCGGACAGCACCATGCGCTGGGCAGCGGCTCCCTTCCGTCGGCAGATTGATTGGGGTTTAGGGGCTTCCAAACAAGCACCCGGGTCTTAGGGCTCTTGTTCTCCTTTTCCAGGCCCCGGGTCCTGTTTTTGCTGGGAGAAGGAACCGATGGCTGCTTGGATTTCGCAGAGCGGCACCTCCAGGCCAGCCGGAATCAGGGCTCCCCGGTCAAAGGCCCCCCAGAAGAGCTCACCGTAGAAGCCGTGCTAAGGGAGGGGGGTTCGGTTTCAATGTCCTGCCGAACCGGACTGGGGAAGGGGAAAGGGCCTCGGGAAGGGGGGTGAGGAATAGACGGCATGAAACCAGGGGACAAACCGCAGAATGAGACTTTATTTCCCTCTGTGCCAGGAGGGGGCAGCAGGACTCCGTGGCTGCCGGGATGCCAGGCCTACGGGAGGCCCTGGGCTGCACCTCTCCCGGGCCACAGACCTAGCCCGGCGGATTTCCAACTTTTTTTCTCGTGACCTAGTTGAAGAAAACGGTCGATGCCACGACCCGACCGAATGGGACTGGAGTGGGGGCTCCGGGGTGGGGCTGGGGATGGGAGCTTTGGGGGCTCCGGCTTTGGGGAGGTGGGGGTCACGCTGGGGCAGGAGGGGCTGACCTCAAGTGGGTCGCGGGCAGCGGTGCAGCAGGGGGGCTAAGGCAGCTCCCTGCTTCTCCTGGCCCCACAGACCAGGCTGCGCCCCAGAAGCAGCCGCGGCAGGTCCCCAGCCAACGGGCGCAGGGAGCTAGTGCTCGGGGCAGGGGCAGTGCACCGAGTCCTGTGAGCCCGCCCCCTCTCACACCTGGGAGCCAGGCCTGTTGCCCCCACTGCTCATCTGATCCCCTGCAACCATGAGTCCCGGGGCCCGACATCCCACCCCCCAGGGCTTGTCGGAAAACCTCTGGCCTGGGCGAATTGCAAAGCGGGAGGACGCAGGCTGCTCCCAAGAGCAGAAGGGAGAAAAGGGGCCCGGCCGCAGGAGCAAAGCAAACGCTTCCCTGCGCCCTGGTGTCCCTGCTCCCAAGCCTGCGCCGGGTGGGTGTCTGCCTGGAGACGAATGGGGAGGCTCCAGCTTCATGCAACCTGCCCCCCTCCACCGAGCTGTGTGTCCTGTGCAGATCCCTGCCCCCCAGGCTGTCGTTAGCGGCCTGGGAGCCGGGTCTCCGCCCCCCCTCCCAGCTCTGGGTCCCTGCAGCCCCTCCTGCGGGGCCGGGTTTCCTCTCCGTTCCCGGGTGCACTGGCACCCCCCTCCGTGGGCTGGGGCACACATGGCCTCTTTGGCCCGACATAACCAGCAGGGCCCTGCGGCTCTGGGCTGATGGACTCTGAGCACCTCTGTCCGGGCCAGGCGCTGCCTGGAGACTCAGGGAGGCAGCGGTTTGGGGTTGGCCCCGGAGGGCGGGTCTCCATGGACTTTCTTAGCCTGGGGCTGGCGGTGCGGACGGGGTGCCCCAGGCCAGAGCCAAGCAGGGCCCAGACGGAGGCGCTGCCAGACAGCCGGGGTGGGAGCTGATTCTTGGGCTCACTAACTACTCAAGAACTCAGTGAAATGCTGGCGGGGGCCGGGAGAGGGAAACAAGGGGGACACCTTTCCCCCAGCATCTCTAGGAGCATCGGGGGGGCTGTTGGCCCCCCGAAACTAGCAAGAATCGGGACCCAGTCCTGAAGGCCAGGGAGGGTGGGTGTGATCTGGATTTCTGCCTCACGGCAATACCCAGCTGACCCGAACCCGGCCCGGCCTCCCTCCCTCCCCGGTGCAGCCACTAGCCAGGCCAGAGACGCGCAGGTGGGAGGCTTGTGCCGTTCCACGAGGAAACAGAGGAAGAGGGGGCGTCTGATGGTGCAATTGGCATCTGGGTGCCCTTGCGCTGTCGGCAGAGCAGACAGGAATGGGGGTGGGGAGCTAATGTACAGGAGCCAGGTGCTGGATATACACCCCCGGGATTTCCATGCCCCCCCCCCGCTGGGGGGGGTGCATTCCCCCCAAATTCCCTCCCAGTGGCCAATGCTGTGTTGCTACATTAGGCATTTTCCAACCTCCCTGTAAATTCCAGGGGGCTCTAGTTTCAGTTCCTGGGAGAATCCCTGCCTGAGACAGCAAATTCCAGGGGATCCCGTTTTGTCGTCAGAGCCCCGGGCCTGGAAAAGCAGCTACGGGTGGGCGGGCAGGAGGATGGGCTGGTAGTGGGAACATTCCAATCGTGGACACCCAGGTTTGCTTCCTGTGAATGTGCCCGAGATCTGGGGAGCCCCAATTCCGCTTTCGGTGGGAGCGGTTGAACCAGGAATAGCAAACACCTAAGGTCACTCCATAAACAGCCAGATGCGGAGCACGTAACTTTGCCTCCATGCCTCAGTTTCCCCAAGCAGGGCTGTGGGCTGGGATTGAGCTGTATTAGGAGAGAGGTGGCAGGCAGGGGGAGCCCAAGGCTGAGAAGTGGGGAGCAGGTGGCGTGGCTGACTTGCTTGGACCCTACCCATGCAGGCCCTTAGTCCTTGGTGCCTCACAAGCAAAGATAACCTCGCCCCCCCCCCCCAAACCAGGAGCTTCAACCCTGCTGCTGGTTTGGCCGACAGAGGGTTAATCCTCTCCTGGGGGTAGGAGGCAGGCTCTGGAGGGAGTGAGGGGCCCTGTTCCCTATAAGCTGTGTGCTTGTGTGGCCACTTAGAGATGTAAATGCTGCCCAGCTGGTTAACAGAGCACCCATAGGTACATTTTGTTTATACAGGTGGTGCACATCTACACATGCCTTTGTGCACAGAACAAAATTTATTCTGCACATGAATGGAAACAATCTGCACATGGACAGAAAAGATTAGAGGGAACACTGGTGAGGGGGGTCACTTGGACTGGATCATTCTTTTCCATTGTTGGTTTTCTTTATATGCCCAGGAAGGATGACCAGTGGAATACAGAATTACATTTTCTGCTCGCTAGATTCCCATCGGTAGCACTGGGGAGATATCAGTAGTTCAGCTAGGGCAGTGGTGGGGAACCTCAGACCCAAGGGCCGGATGTGGACCCCAGTTTACCTGAATCTGGCCCCCGAGATTCAGGGGTTCATTGGGGAGCCCACGCTGGCATTCCAGCCCCTCCCCTCTCCCGGCTGCCCCACCACGGAGCTGGAGCAAACAAAATCTACTAGCCTGCCCCGCCCCCCAGGTTCTGGTGTGTGAGGGGAATGCAGGAAGTGTTCAGTCAAGGGCCCGTAAGCGCTGGGAGTCCGGGCTTGGCCTGATCCGGCTGAGCCGGGGCCGGGTTATTAATCATCCTCATTAATTGCAGCATCGCTCCTGGGGCTGCTCATCTGCCGTGCGGCTCTGCCCATTCATCTTCTTCCTTTAGCCTGCCAGAGCCTCTCTCTCCCCAAGCCAGTGTCCGCCCGGCCTACAGAGCTGGGGCGTGGGGCTGGCTCAGAGCCACACTTGGGGGTTCAGTCTATGGGGCTGCTGTGCTCTGGGGAATCTAGTTGGGTACCCCAGGGCAGATTCTGCCTGCCACGGATGGGTCAGGCCCCTCGTCCATCCCCTTCCCGGCTCTGGAAGAAATTCCCAGGGACTTTTCTGAGAGGGTTGAGGTCTAGGAGCTGGGTAGGGCCAGCGAGCCCTTGCAAAGGAAATTTCCGCCTGGGGATCTCCACCAGGACTCTGCTCCATGCTGCGGAGGGGGAGGGAGGGTGCTGGCCCTGCGGAGCAGAGGCAAGATCCTCTTCCAGCCTGCCCAGGGAGGCCCCTGCAGCGAGCAGTTTCCACCTGGAGAGGTGGTCTCAGGGAAGGTGGCTGTGTGTGTGTGAACCGTTCAAACTGGGCAGGGTGGGTGGAGGGTTAAATTAGTCAATGAGGGAGGGACACTTCTGCCCCCAGGTCCCACCTCTTCCTGAATTCAGGTGCATCCAGGCTGCTGTCCCTGCCCAGATTATGTTCTTATGTTCCCTCACTGCCTCGCCCCTAGGACCTGGGGCTGGGTCTGAGACTGACATGGAACAAGGTCACAGATGCTGCCTGGTTGCTGGGGGGAGTGTGTGTGTGTGTGGGGGGGGGGGGTTTCACAGGCGACTGGTGCCTGTGGGGAGGAAGTGCAGGGTGGGGGCCTGCTTCTTCATGTCTTCATGCAGCACACAGTCAACCTGCGGAACTCCTCGCCAGAGGATGGTGTGAAGACCAGGACTGTAACAGGGTTCAAAAGAGAGCTAGATACAATCATGGAGAACAAGTCCATTACTGGCGATTAGCTAGGATGGGCAGGGTTGGTGTTCCTAGCCTCAGTCAGAGGCTGGGAATGGGCAACAGGGGAGGGATCACTGGATGATTCCCTGTTCTGTTCCCCTCCCTCTGGGCCCCCTGGTGTTGGCCACTGTGGGCAGACAGGACACTGGGCGAGATGGACCTTGGGTCTGACCCAGTCCAGCCGTTCTCATGTTCTTGGCCACCCAGAGGAACGGGAAGGAGCACCCCATTTAGCAATCCGAACTGTGGCCGGGGCACAAGGGGGGTGCTCCCACGTGTTGCCTCTTCCCCGGGCGGACGTGACCGCTGGTCCACGTCACCAGCCGGTGCTTTGTTCCTGGTGCTTCTCTAATACCCTCTGCCACCTGGGTCAGCTCCCCCCCCCCCCCAAGGATCTGGCTGGCTGGCACCAGTGCTTCCAGTGGCGCCTCCCCCCCCCCCCCCCCCACCATGGGAAGCAGGGTTATTAGCTATCACTTGTTATACAACCGGGGAAACTGAGGCAAGGAGCGGGGGAGGGATGCACCTGACATCAGACAGGGATTGAGTGGGATTAGACCCCCCATAGCCCTGACTCACATTCCCCCCCTTTACCCCCACTAGCCGGCAGGGAACCCAAGGGTCCTGGTTCCTATGTCCTCCCCATGCCTGCCAGAGCTGGGAGGAGAACCCAGGAAAAGCGAGGGGCATTGCCGGGCGCGGGCTGCAGGGAGTGGGGGGCACAGCCGGGCTGCGGCTGCAGGATGCCTCGGGTCCGACCCCGGCTCTGGCTCCCCCCCACCCCCAGCCGTGGCCCCCACGCGCCAGCAGGGGGCAGGAGCGCTCGCTCTGCCCGCCTCAGTCTCTCCCGCACGGGCTGCAGCGCCGGGCTCGCGTCCCCGAACCGGGCGAGCCCAGCCAACGTCCCGCCCCGGCTCGGTCCGCGGGGGGCGCTGCGCTGCGGAGCCGCGGGACCGGGCGCTGCCGAGCCTGGACGGCCGATGCAGGGGCCGCAGCGGAGCCAGGGGCGGGGGGCAGAAGCGCCCCGGAGCCTGCCCCCCAAAATGCGATGGGGGGTCCTGCTACTGCTCGCCCTGCTGAGCGAGGCCGCGGGGGAGGCAGGTACGTCGGGGGAGCGGGGGGTGCGGGGAGGGGAGCGCGCCACGGGCGCCCCTGAGCGTGGGTGGGCACGTGTGGTCCTGGGCGGGGAGCCCCCCCCCGAGTGGGACTTGGCAGGTGCGTGTGCGCGCGCACAAGGGTCCCGGTGCACGGGGCAGAGGGGGACAGGCACCCCCGTGGGGGGCGGGGAGGGGGGACAGGCACCCCCCTTGCGTGGCGGGACGGAGGTACAGGCACCCCCGTGGGTGGCGGGGCGGGGAGGGGGGACAGGCACCCCCGTGGGTGGCGGGGCGGGGAGGGGGGACAGGCACCCCCTTGGGGGGCGGGGAGGGGGGACAGGCACCCCCGTGGGTGGCGGGGAGGGGGGTACAGGCACCCCCGTGGGTGGCGGGGCGGGGAGGGGGGTACAGGCGCCCCCCTTGCGTGGCGGGACGGAGGTACAGGTGCCCCCGTGGGTGGCGGGGCGGGGAGGGGGGACAGGCACCCCCTTGGGGGGCGGGGAGGGGGGACAGGCACCCCCGTGCATGGCGGGGCGGGGAGGGGCGGGGGTACAGGCGCTCCGTGGGTGGCGGGGCGGGGAGGGGGTACAGGCACCCCCTTGGGGGGCGGGGAGGGGGTACAGGCACCCCCTTGGGGGGCGGGGAGGGGGGACAGGCGCCCCTGTGGGTGGCGGGGAGGGGCGGGGGTACAGGCGCCCCGTGGGTGGCGGGGCGGGGAGGGGGTACAGGCATCCCCTTGGGGGGCGGGGAGGGGGTACAGGCGCCCCGTGGGTGGCGGGGCGGGGAGGGGGTACAGGCATCCCCTTGGGGGGCGGGGAGGGGGTACAGGCGCCCCGTGGGTGGCGGGGCGGGGAGGGGGTACAGGCACCCCCTTGGGGGGCGGGGAGGGGGGACAGGCGCCCCCGTGGGTGGCGGGGCGGGGAGGGGAGGGGCGGGGGTACAGGCGCCCCGTGGGTGCATGGACTGTCATAGGCAGTTGGGCGCATTTCCCATGTGGCATCTCGGGGCTCCCTCAGGCCCCGCGTAGTTCCCGGGGGGAGCAGCGCCCTGGCCGGGGGCCGGTAGCACCCGCCGCTCGGGGCCGTGCAGCTCTCCGGGGCGGGGGTGGGGGTGGTTCAGAGGCTGCGGGCGGCTCCTGCCGGAGGGGAGGGCGCTGGCTGCCTTGGGGGATCCCACGCAGCCCACTGGAAACTGGGGAGAAGCCAAAGGTCCCCAGCACTGGGCTGGGCCGGCTCAGCTTGTTGGGCTGTGACCACTAGGCCACCTGGTCACCCCCAGCTCCCCCAATGTGTGCTCTGGACGGTCCTTTCCCTGCCACCCTTTAGCTCCCACCCGCGGGCTGCCTGATGTGGGGGGCAGGGAAGGAAGGGGAGGGGAGTCACCCGGTGATTGCAGTTTACCTGGGGAGCCCCATGGCATGTGTAAGCCGAGGGAGCTGGATTCTCCCCCTAGGCAGATCCTGCTCCTGCCTCTTGACTTTGCTGGGGGACCGCCCCCCCGACTGCACCCCCGGGTGTGTCTGACCCTCATTAGGGCTGGCTGAGTGGGCCCAGCTTCTGGTGGAGAACCACCAAGCTGCCTGCTGCCACAAGCTTCGCTCAGAGCTTGCCCACTGTTCTGCTGCGCATTGCTTGGACTCCACCCCAGAGGTGGCTGCATTTCCCTGTGGGCCTGGCCTGTCTAACCTGACCATGGTAGAAAGCGCTGCCATTGTTAGTACAGCAGGCTGGCAAGGGATGCTGGTTTCCAAGGGACCAAGCAGCTAGGAGGGTGCAAATCATCAGTCAGAAGGTGCCTAATCTGTTAATGTTCCTGTTTTGAACTTTGGGGCCAGGTCTTCTCCCGCCTCCCACTCCTGGGGCACTCGGGGACCCTTCCTGCTGGCCAGCTCAGCCCCGGGACCTCTGCTTGAACACCAGACTCTTCCCCCTTCCTTTCCTTCAGCAGTGGTGCGAGGCAGGTGTGGGAAGGGGCGCTCCGCAACTGGCTGGGCCTTGGGTTGCCCTGAGCTGTCCTGAGGGGTGGGGTCTTTTGGGCATCCAACCCTTCCAGCCCGAAGTTACTATGGACAATTGCAGGGGGAGTTGCCAATGGGGAGGGAGAACATTTCCCTCTGGTCTGGAAGCGCGAAGCCAGCCCAACAACCTAAAAGAATTGCCCCTTGGAGGAGGCAGGGGATGAGTTTGGCAGGTCTCAGGCCAGTTCTGAGCAGGCAGGTTGATCCCTCCACAGCAGCTGCAGGGACCTGGTGGGACCAAGGCAGGGGTGTGGTGGGTGGGGGTCTCTCCAGGGCTGGGTGAATGGGGGAAGCTTGCCCTGCTATTACCTGGAATAGGCTGTGGTTATTTAGTCTAGAGAAGACAGGAGGCTAGAAGTTTTTAAGGACACCTTTGACGAGCACATTAGGGGTGGGTGACTTCTTGCGGTCCCTTCCAGCCCTACCTTACTATGATCAACCCCCCAATCCCCCCGTAACCAGCCTATGCCTGGCATGAGACTGTAGGTTCTCAGCCTGCCCCCTCCCATCTGTTTCCTCTCACCCTTGTTTGTGGTTTGTAACCTGGCCTTTCAATCAGCTTCTGTACCAAATGACTGGAGGAAGCTAATGTGATACCAATACTTAAAAGGGCTCTAGAGGTGATCCTGGCAATTACAGACCAGTAAGTCTAACGTTAGTACCAGGCAAATTAGTTGGAACTATAGTTAAGAATAGAATTGTCAGAGGAATAGATGAACATAATTTGTTGGGGAAAAGTCGACATAGTTTTTGTCCAGGGAAATCGTGCCTTACTAATCTGGTAGAGGGGGTCAACAAGTATGTGGACAAGGGGAATCCAGTGGGCAGAGTGTACTTAGATTTCCAGAAAACCTTTAACAAGGTTCCTTGCCAAAGGCTCTTAAGTAAAGTTAGTTATCATGGGATAAGAGGGAAGGTCCTTTCATGGACTGATAACTGGTTAAAAGACAGGCAACAAAGGATAGGAATAAATGGTCAGTTTTCAGAGTGGAGAGAGGTAACTAATGGGGTCCCCCAAAGGTCCATACTTGGACCAATCTTATTCAACTTATTTATAAATGATCTGGAGAAAGGGGTAAACAGTGAGGCAGCAACATTTGCAGATGATACCAAACTGCTCAAGATAGTTAAGACCAAAGCAGACTCTGAAGAGCTTCAAAAGGATCCCACAAAACTAGGTGATTGGGCAAGAAGATGGCAAATGAATTTTAATATTGATAAATGCAAAGTAATGCAGATTGGAAAAAATAATACCAACACTACATACAAAAAGATGGGGACTAATTTAGCCATAACCACTGGAGAGAGATCTTGGAGTCACTGTGGCTAGCTCTCTGAACACATCCACTTAGTGTGCAGCGGCAGTCAAAAAAGCAAACAATGTTAGGAATCATTTACAAAGGGATAGAGAATAAGACAGTGGATATCTTATTGCCTCTGTATAAATCCATGGTACGCCCACATCTTGAATACTGCGTACAGATGTGGTTGCCGCATGTCAAAAAAGATCTCTTGGCATTGGAAAAGATTCAGAAAAGGGCAACAAAAATGATGAGGGGTTTTCGAACAGCTGCCATATGAAGAGAGATTAAAAAGACTGCGACTTTTTATCTTAGAAAAGAGGAGACTAAGAAGGATATGATAGAGGTCTATAAAATCATGACTGGTGTGGAAAAAGTGAATAAGGAAAAGTTATTTACTTGTTCCCATCACATAAGACCTAGGGGTCACCCAATGAAATGAATAGCTAGCAGTCTTAAAACAAACCAAAGGATGTTTTTCTTCATGCGGCGCACTGTCAACCTGTGGAACTCCTTGCCAGAGGATGTTGTGAAGACCAAGCCTTAGTTCAAAAAACAACTAGACAAATTCATGGAGGATACTTATTAGCCAGAACTGGATGACAGGGGCGGGATCACGTGATAATTCCCTGTTCTGTTCACTCTCTCTGGCGCATCTGGCTTTGGCCACTGTTGGCAGACAGGACACTGGGTGAGATGGACCTTTGGTCTGATCCAGTCTGGCCGTTCCCATGCTCTTATGTCCTTATCCTTGTTGGGCTGGCCCTGGTCTCAGCATGCCGGCCAGTGGGGAGGGATTCCCACCAGCCATGGAGGTTTGGCTCACACAGCTCTGTGGCTTGGCCTGGCCTCTCACCACTTCCTGGCATTGAAGTTCTGAGCAAAGGCTGGTTATGAAAGGAGCAGCCCTGACAGAATCTGCGCTGTGGTCTAGGCAGTGCTGCCTTTTCCTGTTTCAGCTGAGGGAGCCATTCTCAGGCTGGGAGAGACCTGGGATTGGGGGGGGGGGTGTGTGTGTGTGTGTGTGTGTGTGTGTGTGTGTGTGTGTGTGTGTGTGTGTGTGTGTGTGTGTGTGTGTGTGTGTGTGTGTGTGTGTGTGTGTGTGTGTGTGTGTGTGTGTGTGTGTGTGTGTGACCAGCTGCAGATGATCTAGGCCTGAGTCCAAGCACGGGGAACAGGTGGCAGTGGGTTCTAGAGCCGACAATGATCCATCAGGTTCTGGATTCTGCTCCGTGGTGGAGAAAGGTGCGTAGGCGCCAACGGGTGACAGGAATTGTGGGAATGGGTGTGGGGCATCCGGCCCTGGAGTGTGGATCCTGTGAGACATGGTGCAGGTTCTAGATCAGGGCTGGGCAAAATATGGCCTGTGGGCGGAGTGCAGCCCGCCAAGCTGCCAGATCCGGCCTGCAGACACACCCCACTCAGAAAAGTGGCTGCAGGACCCTGTTTGTCTTTGGACAGCTGTGAGCCCGGGGCGGGGGTGGGGGGAAGAGGCTTCGCACGCTGCCCCCCCCCCCCCCCCCCCCCCGCACAATCCTATTGGCCGGTTTCTGGCCAATGGGAGCTGCCTGAAGAGCAGGTAGTCAGTCATAACATACATACCTATCCCCCCCACTCAGGTTTGTGACTCACATGGCCCCTGCAGCTGGGTGCAGGGATGGGGCAGGCAGGCAGGCTGCCTTAGAAACCTGCTGGGCTGCTGGCTGGGAGTCACCCAGGTAAGTCTCCCAGCCAGAGCCTGCCTCTGGCCCCCCCAGCCTCTCCCTCTCCCCTCTCCCTCCCTGCATCCGTACCCCACATAATTCAAATCCTCTGCCTCCCTCCCAGACCTTGCACCCCAACCTCTGCTCTCGGTCACAACCCCCTCCTTCAACCAACCTCCCTCCCAGACCTTGCACCCCAACCCCTGCCCTCGGTCACAACCCCCCTCCTTCAACCAACCTCCCTCCCAGACCCCTCCTGCACCCCAGTCCCTTACTGCAAGCTCCCTTCTGCCCCAAAGCTCCATGCCAGACCCCGCACCTCCTCCATGAATATCAAGTGGCCCTTGACCACTTTCAAAATTCTTGCAGTGCCCCCCCCCCACCGAAAACAATTGCCCACCCCGTCCAGATCGTGGGCTCTAGGGCGCACAGGTGAAGAGGAACATGCTGGAAGGGGGGCAGCAGGGAGACCGGGCCGGATGGCTGAAGGGAGGTCAGAGAGGGTGGAATTGTGGGTCGCAGAGAGGGGCAGGGCGAGAGAAGAAGCCAGGCGAGCGCAGGAACAGGCAGCGTGGCTGGGTGCCACGGTGAGGGGCACGCGGGATGTGCCGAGAGAGTCTGGATCTCTGCAGTGTTTCTCATCCCAGGGCTAAGTCTATGGCAGATCCTAAGTCCCCAGAGCTGCATCCGGTTAGCTCTGAGCTGGCTTTGCCTCCAGGGGAGTGGCCGGGGCAGTTGACGTGGGAGATCCGGGGTCCGTGGCTGGCTGGCAGGGCTGGGGAAGCCACCCATGTGTGAATGACCCTTGAGCTCAGCTTCTCCTGCCCTGGTTGGGAGCAGCCAAGAGCGGGGAACTGCAGCATCCCTCAGGCTGGGACCCTTGAATGCCTGACCCAGCACTTCGGCAGCGTCCCCCTCGACAGACACCTGCCCTGTCCCCCACAGACCCTCAGCCCCGCTAGGGGCAGTCAATAAGATGGGTCCTCACAGGCCAACCGGGAGGGCCTGGCGGTGCTGGGGCTATGAAGTGCCAAGCACTGGGCCAAATTAAGCACTGAGTCTGAGTGGTAAATCTTGGGGGGATCTGGCTGTGGGTTGGCTCATTGGGTGGCGGCCTGGCATGGCTCCAGGCTAGGCTCAGAGGTAGGGTTGCCAGGTGTCTGGTTTTCTATGGACAGTCCGGCTTTGGGGCCCTCTGTCCGGTAAAAAAAAATCCAGAAAATATCGGACACGTGCAGTGTCTGGTATTTCCTGGATTGCTGGCTGGGCGCCGGAGGGAAGCCTGGCGGGGGCGGGTGGAGGGGCTGGGAGGGGGCGCGATTGGCGCTGGGAGCCCTGGCCGCGTTGACGCCTTGGGGAGGAGGAGAAGCCCTGTCCCTGCTCCTGAGCGTGTGGTGGAGCCGCAGCCGGACTCACTCGCGCTTCTCCAGACCGTGCGCGGGACTGACAGCGCCCTGGGATTTGCACGTGCCTGGGTCAGTCCCGCCCCCCCACCCATGCTTCTCCCAACCAGCTCCACTGACCCCGACCCCCCCGGCCACTCCTGCTTCCTGCCAGCTCCTCTGCCCGACCCCCCGCCTGCCAGCCCTGCCTCCGGCCCCCCCCTTCTACTCTGGCCGGCCACGCTACCCCCGACCCCCCGCCTGCCAGCCCTGCCTCCGACCCCCCCTTCTCCCCTGGCTGGCCGCGCTGCCCCCGACCCCCCGCCTGCCAGCCCCGCCTCCGACCCCCCCTTCTTCCCTGGCCGGCCACGCTGCCCCTGACCCCCCTCCCGTATCTTCTCCGGCCAGCTGTGCTGCCCCCGACACCTCCCCCATCTCCCCAGGCCAGCCGCGCTGCCCTGACCCCCCGGCCCCCCATCTCACCCAGCCAACCACGCTGCCCCAGCCCCCCACCTGCCAGCCCTGCCTCCAACCCCCCCTTCTCCCCTGGCCGGCCACGCTGCCCCTGACCCCCGTCCCGTATCTCCTCCGGCCAGCTGCGCTGCCCCCAACACCTCCCCCGTCTCCCCAGGCCAGCCGCACTGCCCTGACCCCCCGCCCCCTTATCTCGCCCGGCCAGCCACGCTGCCCCGACCCCCCACCTGCCAGCCCCCCCTCCGACTCCCCCTTCTCCCCTGGACAGCCACGCTGCCCCCAACCCCTCCCCCATCTTCCCAGACCAACCGTGCTGCCCCGACCCCCCCCCCCCCCCGCCGCCTGCCAGCTCTGTCTCCCAGCGCCCCCATCTCCCCCGGCCAGCCACGCTGCCCTGACCCCCCGCCCGCCAGCCCTGCCCCACTCCCAGCCGGTCTCCCCCCGCATCAAGTGTGACCAGTATTTTTTCTAAACCTACCTGGTAACCCTACTGAGAGGTGAATGGCACACGTCTGTGTGTGTGGGGGGGGCAGATCAGACCCACACCCCATTGAATGACTGGAAAGGTCACAGAACATCCCCGCCCTTCCCTGCTCCTCAGAGCTTGGGCCAGCTCGCCTGCTGGTGCGGACAGGCCCTGCCTCGTGGGACATGGCCGGCGTGTGACTGAGGCCGGGGGCTCCCTTGTCTCACCCCGAGACTCCTCCGGCCAGGGTGGGGGAAGCAGGTGGGAGCAGAGGGGCAGCGGCGGGGGGTGTCTGGGCTGGAGCGGCAGCAGGGGTGCAAGGCCAGGCCTGGGGGCAGGAGCGAGCGGGCAGGCCCCTGCAGGCGTGTGGCGGGTGTCAGCGTGATGGAGGAGGGAGCTGGATGTCGAGGAGGACAGCCCCCCCCCTCGCTGGGACCCTGAGCCCTGCTCCCAGCAGCCCACGCCCCCCCGGGGCAGACTGTGTGCAGGGCAGGGGCTGCTCCCTGCCAGGCTGGTGCTATTCCCTGCCTGGGGCAGAGGGAAGCTGCTGCCAGTGCCCAGGCCCTGCAGGGAGTGGGGTGCTGGGGGTGGGGCGGTGACATGGGGGGAGTGGGGAAGGGGGATCTGAGAGCCAGAGAGCAGTGCAGGGGGGAGGGATGCAGGGGGCCCCCAGGAGCAGCCCGGCTCTAGCCCTGGCAGCTGCCCCCCCCCCATACAGCCCTGGCCCCCCCACTCTCCCACCAAGCCCACTGCTGGCAGCAGGAGATGAGTGGCGCTGCGGAGGAGGTGGGCGGAGTTAGAACTCTGAGCACGCCCGCTCAGCCACGCCCCCTCGTGGGAACTTCCATGGGGGGGGAGGTTTGCTGGGGGGCGGGGGGGAGGGACAGACTGTGCACCAGCCTGATCCCAGAGGGGGTGCCAGCTGCAGGGCCATGATGGGGGCGGGGACCATGCGCAGCGTCCTGGTTACAGGATCGGGGTCACCTGCCGTGACCCCATTTCCCAGTCCTGTTGGGAGGGGCACACGGGAGGGCTAATCTCAGTAACACTCGTTTATCTCCTCTGCCTCCCACAGGGGACCACAGGGGTGAAGCTTTGGAGCCCGGCACTGCAGGGTTGGGAGCGGGTGGTGGCTTGCAATCCCCACACTCAAAGCCGGAGGCATTTCCCGGGAGCAGTGGGCACCAGCTTCCCAATGCGTGAGCCTGGAGATTCCCAACCCTCCACGGTGGGGTCCTCACCCTTCGTGTCCCACCGGGCCCTGTTGCTGTTAGCAGCTAGTGCGTCCTACCCCAGAGCTGGCCGCATTTCCATGGTGAGCGAAGTGATCCTTTCCTGTAGCTTTGGAAAGAGGCGCCGTGTGTGGGCGAACTATCTCGGCGCATGTTGCCTAGCTGTAAGAAGGGGTGTGAGCTGGGGTAGGAGTTCCCAGGCTGAGCTTGGAGCACTGGATTCTGGCGGCTACCTTGGGCCTGCTACCTGCGATTGTGGGGTATTTTCAGGCTAGTCTTGGCTCCTGTGTTCCCTGGAAGCTGAACACTTGGGTGGCTGCCCAGGAGAGATTCAAATACCATCCAGCTGATGAGCAGCGTGTCCCCCTCCGGCACCCTGTGTTCCTGCTGGTGGTGCACCTCCACACATGCCTCGGTGCGCAGAGTAACATTTATTCCACACATGGATGGAACTAATTAGCAGGAACATTGCTTGGCTCATTCTGGAGCTGGGTGGAGGCCGAGCGTCTCTCTTGACATGGAGTTGTGTTGGGCTAGCTGCATCTCAAGCTGCCGCTGACATTTACAGCTCTCGGTGCGGCAGGAGCAGTTTGTGCCGCAGTTGGAGGTTTGGGGAGGAAATTGGAGCTTCCCTGGGCTGCTTGCTCGGATGTGACGGTTAATCAAGGCTTGTTAGAGCCGCTCCTGATTCAAAGCAGAGCTCCGGGGATGCTCCGCTTTCCGCCAGCACGTCAGGCCTCTGCCTGCTGTAAGGGAGTCAGGGATTTGAACCTGGGTGGGCAGAGCAAGACGGAGAAGCGGGGTTTGAAGCTGAGTCTCCATAGAGGGGGATTCAAGCCCTGCCCACCCCGTGCCATTTCAGAGCACAGATGCCACTAGCCCAACACCGGCGGTGTGGCCTCCACTTCCCCCCTCCGTGCCTCAGTTTCCCCATTTATAATGTGCGCAGAGCTCTGAGCATTGTTCTACGTTTGGAGACAAGACAGGCTAGGTCAGAGAGGAGGGGTTCTGCTGGACACGCAGCCTCCTCAGGGGGCTTAAATAAGTCCCCGAGGCTTTATGTAGCAGCAGAGTCAGAATTCGTGGCTGCTAGTAGGGAAGGAGGAGCGTGTGTCTAGGTCTCAGTGTGGGAGGGTGAGGTTCTCTGCCCCGTGTCACCTCGGAGGCAAGACTAGTTGATCAGAAGCCTCCGCCACCGATTCTTTCTGTGACCTTGGTCAACACATCTGAGTTAAACCCCCTCGACCCAATGGTCCCTCTTGGTGTCGGGGGGCAGGTTGGCTCCGGCCCAGAACTTCCTGACTCTGGCCAATCTCCCTATGATGGATCTGAGCCTGAACTGACCCAAAGGCTCCCCCTCGGAGGAGTCCTGCTCCAGCCACTGGGAGCTGCGAAAGGCTGGCAGCTGTGTGTGAGTTGGAGCAACGTCCTCGGCAGAGCACACGGAGCTGCTGGGTGGGCGTGAGGCAACCAGGGTGCGGGGGTGGGGAGAGGCAGCCACGTGCAAGACGCTTCTGCAGCCGGGCCCCCATCCCGGGGTGGCTGATCGTAACCCGCCGGACCCACTGTGTTTCGGAGCCATGCAGCAAATTACACCCCGTCCCTGGGCACACATACATGTGGCCTCCCAGCCCCGAGATCTCGGCTCTGACCTGCCTTAGGTCACATGACACAAGTTTGTTGGACGCCGATGCCCCTTGTGCCGGGCAGTGCAGGTAGCAAGTGCTGATGAGGTCAGGCTTTCAAAGAGCGCTGGCAGGGTGGGGGTAACGTTCCCTCAAATTTTTTCCACCCATGTGCGGAATACATTTTGTTCTGCGCACCAAGGCAAGTGCAGATGTGCACCACCCACAGAAACACATGCTGCCGGCTGTAGGCGCTCTGCTAAACAGCTGGACGGCACCTGAATCTCTCCTGGGTGGTCGCCTGAGTGCTCAGCTTACAGGGAACACTGGGTGAGGGGGAGGGCTGCAGGTTGGCACTAGCAGAGCAGGACGAGGGATGCAGGCAGAGAGATTTAGGGGCCCGGCAGTTGCTGCCGTCTGCACTGATGGAGCCGGGTGGAAAGAATTTACCAAGGCACCCGCCCAAGTGAATCCTAAATCCAGCCAGGGCAATCAGGAGTGGAGAAGGCAGAGGGTGGGGGGACGGTAGCAGGAGAGGGGAGCTGGGCGGGGTTGGGGGACTTGTGTGGCTGTGGATCTGGCGCCTCCTGCTGGCTGTAGGAGCTGCCTGCGTTGGAGAGGAAAGGGAGGAGTTGTGCTCTGGCCTAAGCCCTCCCAGCCAGCTGGTTTTTTGGGAGTGGGTCCCCATTTAGCAGTGGGGAAGAGCAGCCCCAAGCCACCCTGGGTTTGGCTGAGCAGGGGTGCTGTGCACCAGTTGGATGGCCCCCCCTAGAGACCCTTCCAGGCCCTCCCTCCATCTGTGGGCGGCTAAGTGCAGGGTTCATGGTGAAGCCAGGCTGAGCTGGGAGGGGCACGTCCCAGAATAACCAGCTGCGGCTGGATGCTCGTTGGCGAGTCCCTTCGCAGGCTGACCTCCCTCTCACCGCCCTGCCGCGTCCCGGGCCCCGGAGCAGGCCTGCTGGGCCTGGAACAGCTCGGAGAGGGGCCCTGGTTAGCTGGCATGGTCCAGAGAGGTGTCCGACCCTGCGCCCGGTGAAACCAGGGGGGAATTGCCCACACCCCAGGCTAGGGCCGTCTGCCGCTCGCAGGGCGCGCGTGTGCAAGTCATGTCACCCCAAGACACACGCTGTGAGAGCAGGAATGGGGTGAATGTCCAGGGGGGGATTCAGTGTGGGTGTTGGGGGGATGGCTAGCGTGGGTTCCTGGGAGGGGGTTTGCATGTGTATGTCTTGTCCTGTGTGCTGCTGGTGGGGGGGGGGGGTGTATTTTGTGTGTGAGGTTTTTTTAAGCAGAGTTAAAGATACACACGTGTCAGGCTGTTTGGCTTGTGTTCGTGTTTGCTGGGGCTTTGCAGGCCTGGGGACCAGAGGCCCGTGTGGGTAGGTTTGGACGTGCATCTCTTGGCGGTGTTTTGGGCAGCGCACTTGCCAGAGGGCTGGGTTGGCTGTGTCAGTTAGGTGATTGTGAGTTGTGCACGGGATGTAGAAGTGTGTGAGTGTGCAGGAGGCTGTTGTGGGTCTGGTTGTGGCAAACAGGAGTGAGCATGCAGAGGGTGGTTGTGGCACACGGGTAAGCATTAAGGGGGCTGTTGTGGTACATGGTTGTGAGTGTGCAGAGAGCTGCTGTGTGTCTGGTTGTGGCACATGGGTGAGCATTTAGGGGACTGTTGTGGGACTGGTGGTATGTGAGTGTGCAGGGGGCTGTTGTCTGTCTGTGGCACACAGAGAGCTGATGTGGGTCTGGTTGTGTGACACACGTTGGGCGTGAGCGTGCGGGGGGCTTTTGTGGGTCTGCACACGTTGGGCATGAGCGTGCGGGGGGCTTTTGTGGGTCTGCACACGCTGGGCGTGAGCGTGCGGGGGGCTTTTGTGGGTCTGCACACGTTGGGCGTGAGCGTGCGGGGGGCTTTTGTGGGTCTGCACACGCTGGGCGTGAGCGTGCGGGGGGCTTTTGTGGGTCTGCACATGTTGGGCATGAGCGTGCGGGGGGCTTTTGTGGGTCTGCACACGCTGGGCGTGAGCGTGCGGGGGGCTTTTGTGGGTCTGCACACGTTGGGCGTGAGTGTGCGGGGGGCTTTTGTGAGTCTGCACACGCTGGGCGTGAGCGTGCAGGGGGCTTTTGTGGGTCCGCACACGTTGGGCGTGAGCGTGCGGGGGGCTGTTGTGTCGCGTGCCAGGAGGTGCCCAGGCTGGGTGTCCGGGCTGCAGTGGGTGGCACAGACTCTTCTGAGGGCGGGGCCAGCTGAGGGGCGGTCCCTGGGGTGAGGTCAGGCGGCCGATAGGGGTTCAAATGGCTTTTAGCCCATGGTGGTTTAGGTCATTGTTGCCCAGTGACTTGGGAGTGGGTGCCAGGACTCCTAAATTCTCTTCCCTGCTCTGCCAATGAACTGGCACGTGTCCTTTCCCAGCTTTGTGCCTCAGTTTCTCTTGCCCACGCTTTGTCTGTTTCGACAGCGAGGTCTTTGGGGTGGGGCCTGTCTCTCATTCCAGGTAGCTTCTGGCACCGGGGCTGCTGGCCTCAGCCGTGTGGCAACGCTGCTGTGAATTGCCGGTGCCCTGCCCTTGGGGGGCTGTAGGTTTCCCGGGGAAGGGGGGGATGTTCGCTGACGTTCCATGTCCTGGGAGGGGTGGGGAGCCAGGCGAGCTGGTGAACAGGGCTGGGGTGATGGCCGCCGAGGCTGAAACCCTGCTTTCTTCCCAGGACAGAGCGAACCTCCCTCTTCGCTCCTCCTCCCCCAAAGCCCTGTCAACCGGTCCCATCTCGCAGCGCCCCACCTCCTCACTGGCATCCACACCCTTAAATTTACGCCCCCAGCCCGTTTAGTCCCTACTGGGGCGCAGGAATCCTTTGGTGACGTCCCCTAAGATCTGGCCTGCGACACTGGACCCATCTCTCCTGGTCACACGGCAGCCCCTTGGGGAAACAGGAGGCGTTTGATCTCCTCCGGATTTAAGGCTCCCTATCTCGCTGGCTCCTCCCTCCATGGGCCTCCTGATCCCCCACTCCCTGTGTGCGCCTCAGGACGCCTCCACGGAGAAGGGACGAAGCTGCCAGACTGGAGAAGGAAGACGCGGGAGAGTTTGCCGGAGACTGACGGGACTCGCATAAGCCAGGACCTGGGAGGAGGCAGTTTGGCTATGGACATCCTCCCTGACAATAAGACGCAGATTGTGGTGAGTCGGGGTAAGGTGGGGGGTTGCACGAGGCTGCCCTGAGGGCATGGAGGCGGTTGTAGGTTTGAGGGACCTTCACCCAGATTCTGTGTGTTCTGAAAGGCCACGAGAGCGGCCGGTGAAGCAGAAACGAGCCACCTGTTGGGGGGAGGGGAGTGCCGGGAGCCCCGCAAACGCCACACGCGTGGCTCCGCCCAAAGGTCACGCGTGTCCTCGAGACACTCAAAGGCTGCCAGGAGAGCCACGGGGCTTGGCCACGGTTACCAGAGCCACGCAACGTCCACGTGGCCCCCACACATGCTGGGGAGGTTGTAACAGGGTGGCTTGTCCTGAAAGGGCCAGGGCTGCGTGGTTGTAGAATGAGCCACGCCCAGGCAAGACCAGTTTGATTGTAGCCTCCTGCTGGTTGTTATAGAGAAAGTGGGAAGGAGTACAGGAAAGCGACGAGAGGCTGTGGGGTGTGCTGGGTTAAATCACAAAAGTCCTGTTGGGGTTATCGCCTGGTGAGCTGATCTTGCCACTGACAGCTGCCCTCCTGCCTTCTGAGGCTCCCTACCACCCTTTCCTGCTGAGCCAGAAGCTCTGGTCCCCCCCAACCAATGCACAGAGTTGCGGTTACTGTCCCCCCACAGAGCCCAGGAGGGCTCAGCTCTAAGTACTCAGCACCCAGAAACCAACGCCCTCCAAAGGGACCAATGCCCCAATCTCATCTACTTTACTCTGTGTAAAAGTTTTGCACAGAAAAGGCTCATAAGGTCGCCCTCTTCATGGATGAAAGAGAGAGATGCACAGTGGTTGCCTTCTCCGTCCCTCCCCCGTAACAATTATTGACACTGGGCTTGATAATAAACAGAAGTGTTTTCATTAAATATAAAAGTGGGGTGTAAGGGATTGCAAGTGAAAAGGGTCAGATCAAAGAAAATGCCTCAATTAAAATGAACAAAAACACTTGGGGCTAGTCCACTAAGAAACTTGTTACATGCAAATTCTTGCCCTAAACAGCTGTTCATCTCTCAGGTAAAGAGCTTCAGCTTCAAGTCAGAGCTGATCGTTACTCTGGCCTGGGTCTACAACTTT
Source organism: Pelodiscus sinensis (assembly GCF_049634645.1). Taxonomy (NCBI): domain Eukaryota; kingdom Metazoa; phylum Chordata; order Testudines; family Trionychidae; genus Pelodiscus; species Pelodiscus sinensis. The sequence goes on from NC_134739.1 coordinate 12,193,331, forward strand.
TCAGAGTTCTTCCTTGTTAAGTGTTCACTTAGTGTTGTCGGTTTTGACCGGACAGTCCAGTATTTGAGCTTTCTCTGTGGGAAACAAATCGAGACAACATCAATGGGGAAAATCTAAATGTCGGGTATTTTCTAAATCAGATGGAATGTCGATTGTGCTGTAACGTCAAGTGTGTCTGGTATTGTTGTTGAAACCATCTGGCAACCCTGTGTCCACTTAGGTGGGCCAGGCAGTTTTAAAGGTCATCTGAAGACAAAATCTTGGTGGCTTCCCATTGCTTAAATAAACTTCCCCCCGGGGCCAGAATCCTTTGTTCACGATCCTCTGTCTCATGGAAAAACACCAGATTCAAGATGGATTCCGGTCACATGTCTTTCTAGGAGCAGCCACTGTCTGGGCTCATAGGACACACAAGCCTAATCAGCGGTCGTTGGTTTGATCACTGAATCGTTCAGTTTCCGGGACATCGGTAATGGCCCTGGTGAGCCCCGACAGAATTACAAACAGCTCCACACCTCTCATTTCGAACTGCGCCGACAAGAACGAGACAGGCACAGAAATAGGACAGGCAGGTGCAGCGCATTGCACCTGCAACACTGGCACGTTACATGAATGGCTTTGCATAAAGCATCTTCGAGTTATGCATGTTCATAGCCATAAGCCAATGTTCCTAAAGCAGGGCGGGGGGGGGGGGACAGGGTCTATGAAGGGCTCCTATGGGGAAGGCCCGGAGCCTAAGGATGTTGCCTGGAAACCCACCTGGAGTTGGCGCCTGGGAGTTGGGGGGCGTAGAGGCCGGGCTAGAGGGTGAAGCTCCAGCATGGAAGAGCTGGGGAAGGGGCTGTGGGAACAGACTGGCCCAGAGGAGTGGGGGCGGTGAGGAGACCCCAAAGGGGCGCTTGAGAGGGCAGGCGGGAGGGGCAAAGGTCTGCTGATGCTGCAAAGCAGCCGTGTCCCTGGGCCCTGACAGGCCTGGGCCCTGAGCCCGCGGATGTATCTGGGAAATGCTCGAGTTCTGTGACCGTCCCACTCTCCTTCCCAGCTGGCTGCAGGAGCCTGGTCCAAGTTCTGTGGGTGCCCCTGGCGGTTTGGCCTCCCTGGGTTATTTTAGTCTTGGGCCGGAAGCTGGAGCGGCCGCTGGCAGGCGTGTGGGGAGAGCCCAGAGGCAACCACGCCCGGAGGTCCGGCTGCCGGTTGGGCAGGGCAGTGTCCGGCTGTCGCAGGAACAGTTTCTCCTGGTGGCTTGAAGGGGCGACATCTGAGAGGCCGGGCTCCCTCCAGATTTACCCAGCATCTCGTCCGTAGCATCCCAGACACGGGAGGTCTTTCCCCTCGCTCTGCCCAGGGCTCCGCACCCGGCTCGGCCGACCCTGCGCCTGGCCTGCCGCAGCCCCCTGCTTTCCAGTTCAGCTCCCTGCCCCGCCCCCCGGCTCAGAGCTGCCCTGGCTAGAAAGGATGGGGCACAGGGAGGGGGCAGGGGGCAGCTCTCTGCTGTGATGGTTCTGTCCCCCCCCCAGCCATTGCCACGGAAATTTGGGTTTTAATAAGCAGCAGCTGACGGGGTTGCCGTGCGGCGGATGGGAGTCAGGGAGGCAGCGTTACACCCCATGTTCCTGTCCGCCCCGCCACTCGGAATAACCCGCCTCCTCTTCCTCCGTCCCAGCCAGAGGAGCACGGGGGGGGGCATTTGGGGGTCTCATTTCCCCCCTCCCACTGCAACCTCATCTCCTCTTGCCCCTGCCCTCCCATCCAGATAGGCAGGGCTCGGGGGCAAGATGGGCGAATGGAATCCCTCTGCCAGCTGTCATTGCTCACTGGTATCTATACCCTGATTCTGGGAGCGCCGCAGGGGGGGCCTGTCCCCAAAGGGTTTCCCAGGCCTGGCCTTTGTGGCAAGGACTCAGGGCGGCAGCAGCACCCCTGGGTCCCCCTCTCAGCCTGCTCCCCCCAGGCAGGGGTGGCCCAGACAGGTCGCTGCCCCACAGAGCTGGAAATCTCCGCGGAAAGTGGGCAGCTCTGGAAAGGGGGATCGCTCATTCCGTGCCAGCAATGCGACCGTCTCTGGGGTGCGACGGGGCAGCTGTCCTTGCGAGGCTTGCTCCCTCGGTACTGAGGTGCAGCCGCCTTCTGGGGTGACAGACAGCCGTGGGTTATATCCAGAGATTCCCCCAGATGCAAATGCCTCTGAAGTGGATGGGAGGAGCATGGCAGCTACTTTTATCCAGGGGTCACTCCCAGCACTGAAATGCGGGCCCTGTTCCCTCAGCCCTTGCAGAGACTGCAGCTGCCAGAGTTAGGAGCCTGAGCAAGGCCCTGTCTTTTCTGGGCCCCCCCAAACTTTCCTATAGAGGGGGGCAGGTGACCCGAATAACCAACCATCATGGATTTGAGACTCTGACAAAGCTCAGGGCGGCTTGCGTGCCTCTTGCGTCTTCCCCAGGGACTGAGGAGGGCAAAGCGAGGCGCCCTAGGTCAGTGGCACTGGTGGGGTTAGCCCTGAGGGCGCCTCGCTTCTGGTCCAGCTCCTTGTCCGCACGGCGTTGTGTTGCCTCCACGGAGGTTGGACTCCAGTGTGGTGAACTTCCTCCCAGCAGTGCCGGCTCTGGCAGAGGCTGGCCGTACCGGTTGCGTATGGCCTGATGCCGACGGGGGATGGGCACGTGGCCCTGCCACAGCCCCGTGGGAGAAGGGGTCTCTGGGAAGGGAAGGGGGAGCCGGAGCTGAGGGGAGTAAGCAGGTTAGACCCTGTTGCGGAGGGAGGGGCAGCTCCTGTCACACTTCCCAGCCCCGGCCACGTCCTTTCTTCTCTGTCTCCCCCTTTTCCTCAGCGCCCTCCCTCATGGAGGGGGCCGAGCCGGGGGCTAATAACTTGTTAGTCTCCGTCTCAGCCCCCCCCGCCGGTGCCTCTCTCCGCAAATCGCCCTCGGTGGCCATTTTGTGTCGCCAACCCCGCGGCAGCCTCCTTGCCGGCTGGTGGAGGCCGCGGTGACTCAGCCTTTCCAGGCCGGGATGGGTGTGAGGGTGTGTGGGGGTGCGTGTGTGGGGGTGTGTGTGTGTGTGCGTGGGGGGGTGTGTGGGGGTGTGTGTGAGGGTGCGTGTGTGTGTGGGGGAGTGTGTGTGGGGGGGTGCGTGGGGGTGTGTGTGAGGGTGCGTGTGTGTGGGGGGGTGTGTGTGAGGGTGCGTGTGTGTGTGTGTGTGTGTGTGTGTTTTGCTTTGTGTTTAAAGAGCAATCAAAATCCACCAGCTCCTGTGAGATCCAAGGGCCCGTCCCGGGTGGGGAAGGCCCCTCTCCCCAGCAGAACAGGGGCTGGGCATTCAAGGCCCCGATCCCCCCCCTGCAGAAAGGCTCTGGTCTGCCCTGTGTGCTCAGCCCTGGCAGCTCTCTCAGTCCCTCTCCAGGGACCAGACCCTGAGGTGTCAAACCAGGGCATCTGGTGGCACGTGGGGCGGGCTCAAGGGGGAACGCCGTTTGCAGAAATGTCGGTGGCTCCCAGAATGCCCAGAGCCGGCTCCCCTCCCCAACTCAAATTCTCCCCCCCCACCTGCCCAAGGCTCTGGGAGGGAGTTTGGGTGGGGGAGGGGTGCAGATTCTGGGAGGGAGTGTGGGTGGGGGAGGGGGTGGGCTCTGGGAGGGAGTTTGGGGGCCGGAAGGGAGTGTGGGAAGAGGGGGCAGGCTCTGGCGGGAGTGAGGTGCACAAGGGGCTGGGAGGGCGTTAGTAGATGATGTGCCAAGTTTACCTGGGGGCACTCCCTCTGGCAGTGGTTCCTGGGGGCACTGGGGGGGGGGGTGTCTCTGTGCACTCCCCTTGCCTGTCCCCCATCCCCACCTGCCACCCCCGGGTGATTTCAAACTCCCGAGGAGGCCCCGCTGCCACCAGGTTTAGTGAGCTTCTGGCTGTTTGCTGCCCGCAGCTGCTGGCATGAGCCCCTATGTCCCGGGGAAGGGGGGTGTCTCCAGGCGCTGCTCCCAGGAGAAAGAGGGGGGACTGGGAGATGCGGGGGGCAGAGAGCGCAGGCGGGTGGTGAGTTTTGGTGGAGCCCAGCCTCAGGCCCATATAACTCACCGCGTGCGAGGCAGGCGACACGAGACGTGCACGTTGCATGTGCACTACTGTGCACTCACTGGAGCGGGACTTTCAGAACGTGCTTGTCACCTCCCCCCGCGGGCTCTGCCCTCGCTGCAGCCTCCCCGGCGGGCGTGGGGTTTGCCCAGCATCCCCACGTGTCCCGCTCTGCCCGCCGGCAGCTCTAGCCTGGGCCAGGTGGAGGGCTAAGGGCCTGTATTTATGAGCTGTCACAAGCCTGCTTAATGGGGTGTCCGCGGGGCAGGCCGTTTGTATTAGGCATTTATGTGTCTTCACGTTTTCCACTGGCTTGTTGTTTGCAACAGGCCAGGGGGACTTTACCAGGTCACTGCTGCCAACTGGCACCTCGTGGTGGATGGGGCGGGCGGGAGGGGGGGGGGCACACAGGGGGTGCAGTTGTGCCCCATACATGGCTCCTGAAGGCAAAAACCCGACAAGGTAAGAGTGGGGCTTTTCAAACAGCCGCAGCTGCTGAGCCAAGCGGGGGCTGGATCAGAAAATCCGGGCTCATGGTTCGACGCCCTGAAAGGCTGGGCCGACTGACCCTGGGGCTTAGGGGTGGGCTGTTCTCTAGCACGGGGATAAGCAAGCGGAGGAACGTGGCAGAGCCATTCCAGGGGGTCTTTCTTGCACTGTTGCTGTGACATACATAGCTGGCTCCCCTCACCGAGTCTGCCCATCTCTAGTGCATTTCCTCCTGGGGGTAGGATGGGGCCATCTGCCCCACGGGATAGATGGGGGGCTGAGGCACAGAGAGGCAAAGTGATCTGCCTGGGGTCACGTTAGGAGTCGGTGACGGAGCTGGGACTGGATCCTGCAGGGCAGCCCTTCCTCAGGCCGGCATCGGGCCCTGCATCCAAACCCCAGACCCAGATTTTGCCCCCTGGTTTTCTGCTGGGCCGACCCCAAAGCTGAAATCTGGCTTTGGGATGCAATGGTAGCAGAACTCTTCCCCACCCCAGGCCCAGTGCCTTGGTTCCAGGGGCTCCCCATCTCCTCTGGGTGAACGGGGGCAGGATCTCAGGACTAGGGCACCTATCGAGAGCCAGCTCCTCCAGGCAGCCGCTGACAAGAGCAGATGTGTGGGTAGCAGTGGAGCCGGGGGTGAGCCGTACATCATGGAGCCTCCGTTCCTCTCAGGCCATGTGGGGCGGGTCATGCACGGGACAGAGGGAGCATGGCAGGGAGTGATTTACAAGGGGGTGCATTAGGGCAGGGGTGGGGGGGACCGTTTTGGGTTGGGGGCTGCGGACCCACAGAAAAATCAGCCGGGGGCCGCACACAAGTAAGAAGCAAAGAAAAAAGTCACTGAGGTGGCCCCCGACTGAGAAGCAGAAAGACCCCCCCACGTTCCCCTCGCTCAGCAGAGCGAATAGATTTTGTGGACCCCGCAGGCTCTGGGATGGAGTAAAAAATGCAGGGTTCAGTGGGTGGGAGGGGGCTGCCAGGAATGGGGTCTGGACAGCAGGGAGGGTGCAGGAGCCTCAGGGGCCAGATCCAGCCCCCAGGCCGTATGGTCCCCATCCCTGCATTTAGGTATGTGGATGGAGGTAATGTTGCTTTGGGAGCAGGTGGAATGGCTGTGGAGGTTTGGGTCCTGACCTTGTCTGCCAGGACCCTGACACGGCTCTGCAGGCTGTGTTGTGTGTTTCTCCCCAGGAGCACAGGTGGAGAGATGGCTAACAGGCAATCCGATGGACTCTCGTCAGTGTTCCCTGTAAGCTGAGCACTGGGGTAGCCACCCTCAAGAGATTCAGATGCCACCCCGCTGATTAACAAAATGCTCACAGCTGGCAGCGTATGTTTATATTGGTGGTGCACTTCCGCACATGCCTTGGTGCACAGAACAAAATTAATTCCACCCATGGTTGTAAAAAAATTAGAGGGAACACTGGCTCTCATGATTGCTGCTGTCATTCTGAGTTCGTGTTATTGTGACGCTTTACAGGCTGCTGACTATGTATTTGTTGGAATTAATTGTTTTGTTCGGTTCTGCGTGTTAGGGCGGCGGTCGAAGCACTCAGAACAAGGAGTAGGCGCTTAGGAGGAACAGAAAGCAACGCAATTAAATAAACGTACAAACAGGATTTGGTTTTATAATGTGATTACTGAATTAAATCCAGACAGAGGGAGAGGACAGCTGATAGAGAGGAAGGGGTAGCAAACGGAGGGGCAATGTTTGAGAGAGGATTTGAAATGACAGGGAGAATTGATGAGAGAGAGAGAGAGGTGCAGGGGGGCTATTCCAGTCATCAGGATCTCAATATATTGAATGACAAATATTCCCAAACAGAAGATGGTTACTAAAGAAAGCAGCTACAACTACTGACTGAAACAGACACAGCTTGAGTTCCAACCTTGTCTGATTTACCAGGGACCACATCCTGCTACTGTGTTCATACAACACAGCGACACCTAGTGTTTGAACAAAGTACTGCAAGCATACTATGAGGGGCAAGAGCTGTGGGGGGAGAAGGCTCTTGCATCAGAAGAGGGTGATGGATGATGGGGAAGGGGGGATTGACTGGGGAAGGAAGCCGGAAGGTCTGGGGTATGGTTCTTAGGGTCAACATGGAAGGGTGCAACAAAGAGAGGGTAACTTCTGAGCTCCAGTTGGAAATGAACAGAGAGCTATTGGGGAACATGGCAGCCGTTTGGGGGGTGACCATCAGAAGAAGGGCAGTTCTGTGGTTAAAGTACTGGTCTGGCTATAGTAGATCTGGGTTCAATTCCCCATTCTGGACTGAGACCCAAGACTCCTGGGCAGAGTTCCCTGTAAGCTGAGCACTTGGGTGGCCATCCAGGAGAAATTCAAATGCTGCTAGCTAATTAGCAGAGCATCCAAGGTCAGCAGCATGTGTTTCTACTGGTGGTGCACATCTGCCCATGCCTCAGTGCACAGAACAAAATATATTCAACTCATGGATGGAAAAACTTAGAGGCAACATTGCTCCTGGGGTTTGTACCCATCTCTATCACAAGCTCCCTCTGTGAGTCACTTAATTGCTCCGAGCCTCAGTTTCCCCACCTGTAGCAGGAGAATAATCATGTTCCCTTTGCGCTGCCTTTTGTTTCTTCAGGCCACGAGCTCTTTGAGGCAAGGACAGTTTCTCACTGTGTACGTGCAGCACCTAGCGCAGCAGGGACCCAGTCTCAGCTGGGGTCCATAGGCACAAGCGTGGTGCCCATCGTAACAGACAAGCTGGAGGCCCAGGGGAGAGTTTCAGCAGGGGGATCGGGGCTGCGGGATGGGGTCTGTAGGCAGGTGGGGCTGCAGAACGGGTAGACTGATGACCACGGGCTGGGGAGCTCCACAGCTTCTCCTTGTGGCGCGTAGCAGAGCCAAAGGCACTGAGCGGGTCGAGTGGGCAGGGTCTGGCAGCCTTTCCCTGCCGGACGCTGCCAGCTGGAAAATGCAGCCTTCTAAACATGGTGGTGGCTGGGCGAGGCAGAGGCCTGGTATGTGCCAGTCCTGAGGGTGCATGGGAGGCCTTGCTGCGAGGTGGGGTGCAGGCAGGCTGGTGGCTGTGTCCTTGGCAGTCTGGATCACTAATTGCAGCTCCCTTCAGAGAAAAAACAAGGCCCCTTCCCCTCCCTTACTGTCTCTCTCTTCCTAAGTATTTTTCTCCTCTTCCTGGGAACTCTCACGTTTTCCGATGTTGGTGTTTTCCCCTTTCTCCAGCTCTCCGGCTGGATGGCGATTGCTTTGGGGTGTCTGTCTTGCCCTGAGCCTGTGGTTGGCCTCCCCCACCCCCTTCCATCCCCTCTGTGGCTGAGTGGGAAGAACCCGGGGCTCTTGATTGCCTTGTGACTGCAGTGAGGAGCTGCAGGGAGCAAGTCAGCCCTGTGCTGGCCATGTGCGGAATACATTTTATTAGGTGCACTGCGGCATGTGCAGATGTGCACCACTAGTAGAAACACATGACTGTGGGCACCCTGCTAATCAGCTGGGCTGCACCTGAAATTAGCCCAAGGGCTCAGCTTATAGGAAACACTGCTCTCCGCCCCTCACGCCGTGGGGCTTCTCTTTCAAGTGCTTAGTCAGGGGTGGGGAGCCTCAGGCCCAGGGCCCAGATGTGGTCCTGGGCTTGCCTGGATCCGGCCCCTGAGGCTCAGTGCTCCCCCCAACATTGGGGAGTCCTCGCTAGGAGTGCCCCACATCGTTGAAGCACACACAATCTACTAGGCTGGGCCCCACTAGACTCTGGTTGCGAGGGGAATATGGGGAGGGTCTTTCGCCTTCTCAGTCAGGGATCATGTCAATGAGGGCTGGGGGGGGGAGGGTTGGTTTTTTTGCTTCTCACTCGTGTGCAGCCCTCGGCTGATTTTTCTGTGGGTCAGCGGCCCCCGACCCAAAAACGATTCCCCGCCCCTGCGCTCAGTGAAAAACGGCACCTGCAACAATATTGATCATAACAGCCGTCGGCAGTGACCTCCGTGAGCGTGGTCAAGCTGGCAAATGGATTCTTTGAACCTGCAACTGATGTCATTGTGCGTGTGCCTTTTTTTTTTGCACACACGAGTGCACCAAAAATTGTGTGTGTGTGTGTGTGTGTGTGATGTGCTATTCTGAATGACCCGTCTCGCTCTCTGTCAGACCCCCTCTCTCCTTCCCTCTCCATGGGCAGGCTATTCCCGGTCCAGCATTCATTGGGATAGAATGCCAGCTGGCTAGGAGCACAGAATTTCTCTCTGCGGGGCTCTGAGTTTCGCTTCAGCATCGGCCACCCTGCTGAAGTGACAAGATTCTGAGCCCATGGGGGGTGAGAGGTCTGCAAGTTGCCTTCTCCCAGACAGAACTGGCAGCAGTGGGGGAAAATATTCCGACGAGAGGGCCTGCAGAAAGCTGCGGCAGACAGGGAGTTTGTTGGGTGGAGGGAGGTTGTCTAAACTACAGACAAATTAGAAGTGAAAAGATAGAGAGAGACACTCTACCGAGCTCCACCTGCAAAACCAAGCTCTGTCCACCTTGCCTGCTCAGTTTGTGTCCTCGCTTCCCTCTGTTGGATAGTCAGAACAATCCAGCTGTGTCATATGTCCTGTACTGCGAACAGAGAGTCTCCTTTAGCTCAGTCTAGGCTTTTGGAACCTCACAATCTGAATTCTAGCTTTGCAAAATTCCAAGTGGCTCTGGTCCAAGTAGTGGCAACAAAATCTGGGAAGTCTTGGAAAAGTTGCAGTTTTTCCTTTCTTTTCAAATGTAACACCTTCCATCCATGGCCCTTACATCCCAAATATGAATTAACTTTGCAGCATAGTCGGGGGCTGGGTTCTCTCTCATTGCAAACAAGGGAGAAACTGAGGCACATAGAACGGGGAAGTGACTTGCTCAAGGCCACAGAGAGAGTTGGTGGCAGAGCTGGAAAAAGTATCCAGGAGTCCTGACCAATCCCGAGCTTGGACCGTCCGAACAATCCTTTCTTCTCTTTGATTAGACAGAAAGAAGCAGCAAGGGGGAAATGGCTCGGATCTTTGATAATCCCCCTCCCAACAAAAAACAAGGGAGAAATTTATGTGTGGCAGTTTGTTTCTTTAAAGGGCCTCGCTTTATGCTTCTGTTTAACATCCCTTCCCCCTGCATCTTCCTCCCCCCTTCCCCCCATTTGTGAGTGTGTCCAAAAGTTCTCCTCTTTAATTCCCGCTGTAACCAAAGCAAGGTGACGGGTTGGGACATAATAATGATTCAGAGATGAGGTCATGAGCATGGCTGAGAACTCAGCGCCGCGGCAGCCAGTTCCCGTCCCCACGCTGCCTGTTTACATCCAGGCTCCCAGTTTTATTGGGAACACATTGGACAGGGCGGGGGCCGCCATGCGGGGGTGATAAGGACTCGTTTGGCCCCTTTTCCCGCCTCCTGCTGACGCAGTCCAGCAGCCCTGGGGGAAACGACGCCCTTTCGGAGCAGGGTCACCTCTGGATTCCTCCGCCCCCTTTTGGAACACGCTGTTCCCCGGGTGCTGGAGGGGGGCGAAAGACCAAAGCCCAGTGATCCTGGCCAAGGAGCTGCACAGAGCTCACCCCAGCCCCTCTCAAAGCAAGAGGGAAGCTGTTCCTGCCCCCTCCCTTGTTGACAACGCCGCTGCTTACAGGGATGGTCAGTCTGGCGGGGATCCCATCCATCTGCATCTCAGGCTAGCGGGGGTGACTCCGGATTTACCCCTCAAAAGGCGCAGCGGCCTGCCAGCCCTCTGGACGCTGGCTCCCAGGGTGACCATCCTGCTCACCGGCCTGCATGCGGAAGGTTATTTTATTACCCCAGCAGAGCAGACGAATGGTCCGTCAGTCCCAGTCTCTGAAAAAGGCGACTGCTGGATGCTTCGGAGGAAGCCAGAACTTCCCCCCACAACTGTACGGCGCTCGCTGGTGGGCGGAAATACCAGGGCGATGATTAAAACATCATGGCGGGGGCACCGGGTTAGTCAGTATCTTTAGAAACAACGTGTGGTCCTGTGGCTTCTTAGAGGTTCACCAACATAAACAGGCTCGTGAGCTTTTGTGGGCCAAACCCACTTCCTCAGATGAATTGGAGTGGACATCACAGAAACCCAGAGATCTACATAACAGCAGAAAATGTACCTGTCAATTGTAGGCCCTGTGTTAAGGAGGCACATTAAGTGGGCTGAATGTGTCCCAGTCATAGATTTCAATGTGGAAATGCGGATGTTAAAGGCAGGAGAAATTGGCTTTGTAATGCGCCAACCAGTTAAAGTATTTGTTCAAGCCCAGGGTAACAGTGTCAGATCTGTAGATAAATTCCAGTTCTGCCAATTCTCCCTCTGTCTTCAGAGCTCACCATCTCCCATGCTGGGAGAATTCTTTCCTCCTCTGCCCATTAGCCCTTGTCTCCCCTGTTGCTGGGCTTCTCACTAGTGTTGCTCCAAGATGATTCTCATTCACAATAATGTCTGCTCCTCCTGCTCAACTATTTTCTCACCACTGTCCTGCAGCAGAGAGTTCCACAGGTTACCTGCCAGTTGCATTCTGATCTTTAATTGATGTTGCTTTTCGTTCTCCGTTGTGTGACAGTGCTGGGGTAAGACAGGAGCAACTGGGCATTTCTCTTCTTCTGGGCTAGGTTGTGAGACAACCAGCAGGGTGGCCAAGAGCCAGGACACCTGGATTCTGTTCCCAATTCTGTCAGCGCCTCTCTCCTAGGGTGCTGGGGCAGGTCACGCCACTGCTCTGTGCCTCAGTTTCCCCCACCACTCTTCAGGGCAGGGGCTGCCTTTCACTATGCGGAGCAGCCTCTAGGGGTTACTGTAATGAAACCAGTAAGAGCACTATGTGTCTAATTAACCCCTGTGTTTCCATTGACTTCAGCCGGGTCCAGAGCAAAGGTGGGTGGGTTACCAGAACAGAGAGAGACTGAGTTGTATGATGGCTAGACTACACCCCTCGGCTGTGTCACTGGCCTACTGTGGGCAATTCATTTCCCTGCTCCGTGCCTCGGTTTCCCCACCGGTGAGATGGGGCTGGGGTGCTGCCAGGCACTGCCCACGCCCACAAATCACTTGGCTCTGCTGGGTGACGGGCACTGGAGACGCGCCAAGGGCTCATCCAGTTCGTTTTGTCCGGCCGGGGAGCGTTTCACTTAATGACGTGGGCGGCTTTGTTCGGTGTTGGGTGGTTCAAGGAAGTGAGACGGTTTCGCTGGAGTTTTGCTGAAGCCAGAGAAAAATGGGCGTGGCATGATTCTCATCGCGTTTCTGCTGCGCCCCTCTCTGCGACTTGCCGGGCTGGAGAAAGAGACCTGCTGCGCCGACTCAGGAGCGGTTTTCTCCTGCCGTTTACAGGCCGAGATGCTGTGAAATGGTTTGAGTGACAGGTTTTATTCTCTCTGTCTCTCTGCCGCTTGTAAATTCTGCAGCCGAGGGACGGGGTAAAGCAGTGGGCACTGGTCACCAGCCAGACGCTCAGGATCGACTGGTCGATCTTGGAGTCTCTGACGGGACCCTCACTGGTTTGGCCAAGAGGCTACCAAGTGCCGGCGCTTCAGCTGCCCCTCCCCCTTCTGCTGCTCATCTCCTGCCCTTTGCCTTGGAGCTGCGCCCCCCAGAGCTGTCTGCTTGCTGTGCAGAGCAGGGGAGGGAGAGGAGGGGCGCTGAGGTCAGGGTCCCCCCTTCCCACCCTGCGTTCGATCTCCACAGAATGGATGGGGACACAACAGGGCTTGGGATGGAAGGAGTTTGTTGGCTGCTTTGGAGAGTGGTGCAGGGCGAAGCCGGGGTGAACCTGCCTTAGCCCCACGGCCCCAGCACCCAGGAGCCACCAGAAGTAAGCAGTGTCCAGCTGGAGCCAGAATCCCGAACTCCGGCCCCAGTCGTGAACCCCCTCCTCCACTCCAAGCCTCTGTCCTAGCCCTGAGCCCCTTGAACCCAAACTCCCTTACAGGGCCTGTATCCTGAACCCCCTCCTGCACCCCAACCCCCTGCCCCAGGCTCAGCTCAGGGCCCCTCTCACACTCCAAAGCTTTTAGCCCAAGACCAGAGCCTGTGTCCCAATCCACTGCCCCAGCCTGGTGAAAGGGAGGGAGGAAGGAAAAGGGAGTGAGCAGGGGGAGGGCATCAGAAAAGGGGCGCGAAGGAGGCGGGGCCGGGATATTTGGGTCTGAGGTAGATCCTGGATTGCACATAAATTCAAAAAGCGATCTTGTGCTTAAAAAGCTCGGAGTGAAGGCGGCGAGCTCAGCTGGGCTAGGAGGGACAGGCCTGCAGGGGAGGTCAGGGTGAGGGGACATCACAGTTCCGTCTGGGGGAATACCCGTGAGGCGGGTGCTGCGGGAATCCCAGGGCAGGGAGAACCGGGGTGCGGGGCACAGCTGTTGGCATAGCAGTGGGGGGCTGCACTGTGGGGGTGGGGGGCTCGGGTGCAGCTCCCCAGGCCCGTACATAGCTACATGGGTGCTGTAGCGAGCTCAGGACTGGGATAACCCCACGGGGCAGGAGGAAGGGCAGAGAGAGCTGCAGGCTGCACCCTGAAGTCACTTAGCTTGTCCTAAACTTTAGCTAATACCAGTTGAAGGGGCTGCACTGGGTCCCAGCTGGGGGGTGATGGGGTGGGGGGCAGGACACACACAGGCCTTTGTGTCTGTGCTTTCCTGGCCCTGTGGCCGCTAGTGGCTGCTGTATTGCCCTAGAGGAGACCAGGGTCATAGCTGCATTATTCCCAGGCACACGGTGCGGAGATCACGGGCACCACGATCAGCATCTTCCCCGTTGAAATCAAGACACCTCCACGTTCACAAAGCACGAAGCAGCTTCCAGCTGTCCCCTTCCCCCCCGCAGGTACAACAGACTCGGAAACGCTGCCTCTCCCTTGACAGCGCCGGGCCGGCCGAGAGGCTGATTCCTCGCACCACTTGTGGGGCTGGATTATTCCTGCTGTTCGGCAGCAAAACTCCCCTGGCGGATTGCACGGCAATGCGGGTGGCTCCACGCTCCAGGAAACCCTGCCTTTGGGGGCCCTGGGTTTTGGGGAGTGGGTGACTGTTCGGCTGCAGCCAGTCGCTGGGAAACCTACAGCAAATGGTGAGGCAGTGGGCGCAGAACGACAAGCGCCCAGCCCGGCTGGGGTGCGCTTCGTTGGGTAGATCCACCATCAGTGGTTGTAGATGGTTTTCTTGAGAGAGCTTCTGCGGGCCCCGTGCCTCTTGGGCGTCTCCGCTGTCTAGAGATTCCTTGGAGAGGAAGTGTGGTCTAGTGATTAGAGCAGGGCGTGCTGCTCCCAGCTCTTGGAGGGATCGTGGAGCAGAAGGAATGGGTGCCGGCCCTTCCCAGATCTGCCACAGAGACGCTGTGTGACCTGGAGGTACAGAACCCATTGGGACTCGATTTCCCCACCGAAATCGGTTGGTTGTCGGAGAACCTGGGATAACAACCTGGTGCTAATATCAATACTAACACTGTCCTGGGCAGGAGACTGGGAGCCAGGAACTCCTTAGGCCTCATTCCACTTCCCACACCAGTTCCCTATTTGCAGCTGCTGTGCCTCAGTTTCCCCCATCTGCACCGAGGGACTATTACTACCTCCCCCTCGGATATGGGGAGCTGAGCTTTGGGGAGAAGGGACGTGATGGGGGGCGGTCACAGAAGACCCCTTGGGGCTGCTTTCTGGTGTGTTGATGGAGCCACTGACCCTCACCTCCATGCTCTGGGGCTTCTCACCGCTCTGTCCTGCTGGGCCAGATCTCCTGGTCTCCCCCCAGCCACGGCACGGGGCTGAGAACACCTTCCCCCGGAGAGCAATGAAGACACTGAATCGCCTCCGGTCTGAGGAAAATGCCACTTCAGGCCCAGCTTGTGGGAAACCAACCCTGCAAATGGGATCAGGACCCCAAATAAGCCATTCAGGCCCAGCCCTTTTGACAGTGACAGAGGATGTAGACACTGATGACTCCGCCAGTAACAATCATTTGCCCGCGGCTTGATAGTAAAGAAAAGTGGTTTTATTAAGCACAAACCGTAGGATTTAAGTGGTTGCAAGTGAGAACAGACAAAGTAAATTACAAATTGAAACGAAAAGAGAAGGCAGAGCCAGTTCTCACACACTAACACTTACTGCAAATTTACCCTCAAACTGTTATTTCTGCTAAAACTCCAAGCCAGGGAAGATCTTCCCCCCCCTCCCCCCGAGGTCTCTGATTATTCTCCTGAGTATATCATCCCAGCCAAAGACAAAGAGACTGCTGCTTTCCAGTTGAAATAGACTTCCTTGTGGGTGGGAATCCTTCGTTTCTACATTACCCCCTTCTGTGGAAAATTACCCGATTACAGTAGTACGCCAGTGTAAGCTGGTTTGGTCACGTGTCTGTCCAAGACCAACCACTGCTCGAACTTAAAGGGCACGTCTATACAGCAGGGCAAAAGTCGAATTAAGCTACGGAACATCAGCTATGTCAATTGCGTAGCTGAAGTTGAAATGGCTTATTTCGGCTTTTGGTGCTGTCTAATCTATTCCTCCGACTTCCCGTACTCCTCCTAAAATGAGGGTTATAGGAGTTGGAATAAGAAGTTCTCCAGTTCACCATTATTTGGACATAAATGTAGACGCACCTTTTCTTATTTTGAAATAACGTCAGTTATTCCGAAATAACACTGCCGTGTAGACGTACCCGAAGAGACACAACCAGGCTGTTTACAGGTCATTAAGTGGATCACCCAGACATTGAGGTGTCTCAGCACTGGAAACTCCCTTGATGGCCTTCCCTTTGCACATTTAAAACCATAACCATTCCCTGCCCCATATTCTAACTTTACATGCAAGCGTGATACATACCCCAAAATAAGCTACACAGCTCCAGCAGATGGAGACATTAAAATTGACAAGTTACAGGAGGTATTTTGTCCAAAGCATCTTCGAGTTACGCATATTTGGGTCCTTAAGTCAATTTCATAAAGCATGTGGCTGGTCCCATCACAGGGAGTGAGGTTCAGAGATTTTAAGGCCTGAAGGAACCATTCGGCCATTTTTTCTGATCTCCTGTGTCAGATGGGGTCAGACTCAGATTTTCACCCACTTCCCCCTCTACTGAGCCCCACAACTTGGCTGTGTCTAGCCTGGCAAGTTTTTCTGCAAAAGCAGCTGCTTTTGTGGAAAAACTTGCCAGCTGTCTACACTGGCCGCTTGAATTTCCTCAAGAACACTGACGATCTCATGTAAGAAATCAGTGCTTCTTGTGGAAATGCTATGCTGCTCCCGTTCGGGCAAAAGTCCTTTTGCGCAAAAGCTTTTGCCCAAAAGGGCCAGTGTAGACAGCTCAAATTTGTTTAGCGCAAAAAAGCCCCGATCGCGAAAATGGCGATCGGGGCTTTTTTGCGCAAAAGCGCATCTAGATTGTCCATGGATGCTTGTGCACAAAAGTGCTTTTGCGGAAAAGCGTCCATGCCAATCTAGACGCTCTTTTCCGCAAATGCTTTTAATGGAAAACTTTTCCATTAAAAGCATTTGCGGAAAATCATGCCAGTGTAGACATAGCCCTTGTGTTTGACTAAAACACCTTCCGGAAAGGCTTCCAGGCTAGTTCTGAAGGCCTCAAGAGAGGAGACTCCAGCACGTCCCTGGGGAAGGTGTTCTGAGGTCTCGGGACGCGTTGAGAAATGTGCCTTCTGGGTGTGAATGTGTCTGGCGTTAGTGTCCCGCCATTGGTTCTTGCTCGGCCCTGCTGCCCTAGAACAAGGAGCTTTTTCATAGCTGGCCCTTGTCCCCTGGGACGGTACCTACCTGCCGTGAGCAAGTCCCCTCCCTCACTCTTCACACCTCTCCACAGGCGGCCTCTCTGGGTCTGGACTCGCTTTGGTGGCTCTTTTCCACGCCCCTTCCAGACTTTTTAAAACGTGGCCTGTGGGATTCCGGTACCAGTCTCACTAGAACAGTATCCAGAGGTAAAATCCCCTCCTTGCTACGACTCACCGCTCCTCCATTTACACACCCAGGGATCGTTTTCGCCCGATTTGCCACAGCCTCCCCCTGGGAGCTCCTGTTGCATTGAGATCTCAGGGCCGATTTTCTGCCTTGGGCCCTGTCTCCACTGTCTGTCACCCTCCCCTGCTAACACCACCCCTCCCTGCTCTGTGGCTGCAGGAAGACAACCATCAGTACTACGTGTCACGGTTCTACGGGCTGGGGGAGACACGCACCAAGGAGCTCTGGGTTGACGTGGCGGAAGCCAACAGGAGCCAAGTGAAAATCCATGGGATCCTCTCCAACACCCACAGGCAGGCCTCAGTGAGTCCCCCCTTCCCTCCCCTTAACTGCTGCCATCCCTGCGTCGGGCGTCTGCCACAGCATCGTGCCCGTGACCAAGGTTTCCTCGATTCTTTTCCACCCAGGTGTGGAATAATTTTATGTGCACCAAGGCACGTGGGAATGTGCACCACCCGTAGAAACAAAACCTAGCTGTGGGTGCTCTGCTAATTATCTGGATGGCATTGGGCTCCCTCCTGCACGGCTGCCCAAGCACTGGGCTTACAGTGACCCAGAAGCTGCTCTCTTCTCAGGGGTTTCCTGACCTGGGGCACTAGCGTCTTGGCTGGAGGCCTGGTGTTCTCCCCACAGCTCCTGTGCCCGCCGGGCAGAGCCTCAGGCTCGAGATGTGCTTTGCCATCCACAAATGCCTGCTGAGTTTTCAAGCTTTGCTCATCACAGGACAGGCGAGTGGGCCTCGCCTTTTGCTCCATCTGGACCCCAGCCTGGCCACCCCCCCATCCCAACCAGGCCGATGAATCCATTTCTGGCTTTTCTCCTCCCAGCAGGGCTGTGCCCAGAGGCTAGGCCAGATGGGCACAGCGAACCTTGGAAAGAAAGCCTGCTGCCCGCGAGTGCCCCTGTGTCCCCCTCTGCTTTCACCCACCTCCCCTGGCAGCAACACCCCTGCCCCCCGGGCAGCCTCAGCCTTCAGCGTGGGGAACGCGGCTCCCCCCGGGGTGGCTCCCGCACTGACGCTGCCCGTCCCTGTCTGTCTCCCACAGAGAGTCATCCTGTCCTTTGACTTCCCCTTCTATGGCCACCACCTGAGGCAGATTACCATAGCAACAGGAGGTGAGCGCGGCACTGGGAGGCCGGGTGCGGACAGGCCGCAGCTGCTGGAGAGGCAACGTGGGCTAGTGGGCTGAGGAGGGGGTTTCTGCAGCCTACTACTCCCAGCGTGACCAGGCAGGGGCCTGGTCAAGTCACGGCCGCTTTCTGTGCCTCAGTTTACCTCCACTGTAAAATGGAGCTCACTCCCACATCACAGGAGCTTAGGACGGCCTGTGAATTTTCTCTAATTAGTGCTGCAGGGGGAGGAGTCATGAGCCCGAACCTGGGATCCAAATGGCCCAGCTGCAGGGTACTTCCATTCAGGCGCAACTCGAGTCAGGGCAGGGGCGGGGGTGGAGGGCGTTGGGGGCCAGAGAATGGGGAGAAGCTGGTAGCGGGCGTCCCGGGACAGTGGGGTGTGTGTGTAGAAGCTGTTAGCGGGTTTCTGGGGACAGTGGGGTGTGTGGAAGCTGGTAGCGAGTTTCCGGGGCAGTGGGGTGGGGGTGTAGAAGCTGGTAGCAGGTTTCTGGGGAAAGTGGGGGGTGTACAAGCTGGTAGCGGGTTTCTGGGGGGGCTGTGGCGGGGGAAGCTGGTAAGGGGTCTTCTGTGGAAGTGGGGTGGGGTGAGGAGATGCCCCTGTAAATTGCCATTGCTTGCTCTCACTCCAGGTTTCATCTTCACGGGGGACGTCATTCACCACATGCTCACGGCCACCCAGTACATCGCGCCTCTGATGGCCAACTTCAACCCCAGCTACTCCCGCAACTCCACCGTCAAGTACTTCGACAACGGTGAGTCCCACCTGGCCCAATGCACCGCCCTGCAGCCCCACACAGTGCACAGAGCCTCTGGGGACACTGGCTGCTGCTCCCCTCCTGAGCCAGGAACTGCAAGATCGTTGGGCAGCACTTGTCCCTGCAAAGCAGGGGAGAGGACCCACGACTGCGCAGCAGCCAGGAATGTGCAAGGGCCCAAGTGCTGAGAGCACAGTTAGGGGTCTGGTATTTCTCTGGCCTGCATCTCAAGTAGGCTCAGTCCTGGTACACAAACAGTGCTGCATGGAGAACCACAGACGCGGGCCTGAGAGGAGAATTCGCCGTCGACTTTGTGTGTGTGTGTGTGTGTCTGTGTGCGCGTGATATGTCTCTGTGTGCATGTGTCTCGGTGCATCTATGTGACGTGCCTCTCTGAGTGACATGTCTGTCCATGTGACTTGTCTGTGCATCCCTCTGTGTGTGAGAAGTGTGACATGTATCCTTGCAAAACCAACAAGGAGTCCTGTGGCACCTTAAAGACTAACAGCTTTGTTTAGAGTTGCCAGGGGTCCGGTATTGAACCAGATAGTTCAGTATTTTTGCCTCCTGTCTGGAAAAAAAAAATCAGAAAATTCTGGACACCTAAAATGTCCGGTGCTTTCTGATTTTTTCCTGGCCAGGAGGCGAAAATCCCAGACTGTCTGGCTCAATATGGAGGCAGCTTGGCAACCCTAGTGCGTTAACGGGTTCTGCAGGGGACCTGTCCAGCCCCGTGCAGGGAGGCAAGATGGCGGGTGGCCACCGGCTGCCTGTTAGGGCCAAAAAGCCTCACCACACGGTTTTTAAAGGGGCACGGTGTTTTTGTTGTTGTTGTTGTTTTGTTTTTTGCTTAACAACTCTCTGGTCCTTTTTTTTTTGCTCAACAAACTTTGTCCTGGCTTGTTGTGTTTTTTTTTTTCTTTTGGTATTTTTTCTGAAACCATCTGGCAACCCTAGCTTTATTTGGGGCTCAGCTTTCGTGGGTACATCCCCACTTCATCAGATGCAGGAAGTGGAAATCCCAGAGTTGGGAGACAGAGCTGTACTGGTGTCAGCCAATAGTCAGGGCAGTGTGTGTGTGTGTTTTCAGCTGCTGGGACACGAGGCCCCGTCGCAGTGGGCAGCCTAGGAGAGACTGACGTGTCTTTTACTGCTAGGACCAGGGTCCTGTCGTAGCAGGCAGCCAACAGCTGACAGACGCCCCAAAGTTTATAGGAAGAGCTTATTACATCTCAGATTTTAACTGCTAGGATACAGGATCCCTTCGCAGCGGGCAGCCTAGTTAAGGCTGAGAGATGCCCCTACGGATCTGTCCCCTAGAAGCAACACCATCCAAACGCCCAAGCTCTTCCTATATCTGTCCCTTATGACCGGCTGAAGTTCTTTTAAATTGTGCTTGGTTCTGTTACAGCAACTGAAGGAGTCAGGTTAAAACTTAAACAGTTACAGGTTTATTAAAGAAGCTTATAAATCATATGGTTACAATGGCTGTTGCTCTATTTCTTAACTGCTAGCAAATATAGATCTTAAAAATGGTTACAAAGAAAATAAAGATAGACAATAGAAATAATGGTACCAAGTGACAGCTTAATCTTTAAAGAGCTCTAAGTCTATGTGTACACTTAAGACAAAGGACTACATCCAGGTACAGTTTTTACCCCCTTCTGATGAGTGATGGCACCCGGGAGTGTTCCCTGTAAGCTGAGCGAGTCAGCTGCCGCCCAGCGGATTAGCAGACTAATAAGCAGCCAGCTGCATGGGTTTCTATGGGTGGTGCACATCAACACCTGCCCCAGTGCACTGAACAAAATTTATTCCACACATTAAATGGAAAAAAAAAAAGAGAGAACACTGGTGCACAGGGATGAAAATGACCTGTACAATCTCCCCTGCTGCTCTCTGCCCCATTGTGATCTCTCCTCTTTCTCCCAGGGACGGTGTTTGTGGTGCAGTGGGACAAGGTCTATCTGCAGGGGAAGGAGGACATTGGCAGCTTTACGTTCCAGGCTGCTCTGCACAGTGACGGGAGAATCGTCTTTGGGTACAAGGAGGTGCGTGGGGCCAGGTGCTGGGGGCGTGGTTATTGCAGGTGCTGCAACACACGCGGGTGGCGTGGGAGTTGCCTTAGCTGGCTGCCTGTCGAGGACGCTGCATCCTCAGGGCCGGGCAGCAAGATCAGGGAAGGTCACGCTTGCCAAATACTCCAAGCCAAGGTGAGATGGCGCACATAGGATGGGACGGGGGGGTCTGGTGGGGCGGTGAATGGGATAGGCCTACGGGGGTGGGGGCTTGGGTGGTGGGCACGGGGAGGGCTGGATGTGGGAGGCCCAGCTAGGATGGGGAAGGCTTAGCAAAGAGAATGGCTGCCTTCCTTCTCCACAGCAGGGCTGGGTTAGTGCAAACCCCTGCGAGAAAGGGAGCCTGCCCATCTAAGCCTCTGGGCAGAGGCTACAGGCCTGCTATGGCCCCACCTTTAGAGCCTGGCTCGTTAGCTGACGCTACAGACTGGCGCCTGACTTGGGAGTCGTAGGCAGGATTTCCCGGCGTGGTGTCCCGTTCTGCCAGTGACGATAGCCAGTGGGCTGCGGGCGTGTGGGCCGTGCCAACTTGCACAAGGAGATGACCCCAAGAGAGCCCCCAAAAGACACACAATCAGATAAGGATCGGAGGCGCCCGGCCAGGTTTATTGTTACACAAAGTGCAGCCATAGCTGTCAGTAGGCTCTCCCGAACCGCTACACGTATGTACCCCCACAACGGACCGACTTGGTCAGTGGGAGGCCCCACGGCCCCCGAGGCCGGACAAAGACACCGCTTTCTACGCAGGTACCAACGAGCCGCACATCACTCCTGATGTGTCCGGTTGCCACCCTCTGGCGTTACTTAGATACCACTCCTCCCCCTGCACCTCGTGGTTCGATCGGAGCAGGGCTGGGGAACCTTTCTTGGGGTGGGGGTCACTGACCCATATTAAAATCAGTCGGGGGCTGCACGCAAGTGAGAAGCAAAAAAAAAAAAACCAAAACAAACTCACTGACGTGGCCCCCGAGTGAGAAAGACCCTCCCCACATTCCCCTCATGCAGCAGAGCCGTGGGGGGCCCAGGCTAGTAGACTTTGTGTGCTCCAGCCCCACAGGAACATCCTCACAGTCTCCCCAATACTGGGAGGGGAGCCCTGAGCCTCGGGGGCCGGATCCAGGCAAGTCCAGGAGCCCCTGGGCCTGATGTTCCTCGCCCCCGGATTAGAACACCTCTGTCATTAGACCCTTTCCTGAGCCTGAGTCGGTATCTGTGGGGAGTGTGGGGACCCTGGTCTGTTTTAGCGAGCTGGTGGTACCATCCTTTCAACTTACGACCAGTCCCAAGGACTGTTGTACAGTCGGCACCTGGGACCAATGACTGTCCTACACCGGGGCCTATTCCCAGTTAGTGTTCTGCGCTCTCAGCCCTGTTTGCGCCAAGCTCTGAGAGCTTTGCTTTGTATTAGCCAAGCTTTGTCCATTGATAGCCAGGCCTGTGCTCCATGGGCTTTTGTTTCGGGCCTTCCTCTTACTATACTGGGATTTTGCCAGTCCAGTCCCTGCTGTTAATCATAGAATCATTAACCCAGAGGTCGGCCCATCCCAGCTGCTCAGCTGGCGTCCCATATGCAGCGCCTGGCCAGCTGTGCTGGTTATTCCCTGGTGTTTGGGCCTAGGGCACCTCCAAAGAGACACGCATGAACCCAGGAGAGGCCCAGGCTGGTCTAAAGCAGCCTCGAATGGGCTTCTGGGAGCAGACTCAATGGTGCCTCAGCTAAGTCACCATTTTCTCGCACTTCGCTCTGCCACGGCCCCTTAAGACACGGGAGCCCCAAGGTTTCATGGCCACTTCTCTCCCCCTCTTCCAGATCCCCATGTCGGTGCAGGAGATCAGCGCCACGCAGCACCCCGTCAAAGCCGGCCTGTCCGACGCCTTCATGCTCCTCAACTCTTCCCCTGTCGTTCCAGGTGGGTCTCAGCTGCTGGGGCTTCCTTTGCTGGCCAGCAATGGGGGAGGACGGACAATGTGGAGGGGGGCGCATCAGAGTCCCACTGGCCCACGGCTCATGGCCTGCTAAGAGCCTCGCTGCTGGACGAGGAGACCTTTCCTCCTTCACGCGATCCGGGCGGAGACTCGACTGGCTTTGCACAGCTGCTGGTGCCATGTTGCATGTCGGCGGACTGCACAGTCTGCGTGTGCTGCACGTACATATCATGCGAGCGGCAGGTGGTTGCAGGATGCATGTTGCCTGCGTGCCGTGTTACATGGGCAGTGTGTGTGTTGCGCGTACTTGTCATGCAGTGTGTGTGTGTGTGTGTTTAGAAAAGGCTGCTTCAGCCTCTCATCTTTTTTGTAATGAGAAACTTGACCATGGTCTCCCTGTGCTGCACCTGCTGCGGTTGCTGTAGCTTATTTATGGAACTTGCCATCTGGCCTGTGATGGGGGGCGGTCACAGAAGACCCCTTGGGGGTGTTTCCCTGAGGGCTGACAAAGCCACTGACCCTCGCCTCTTTGCTCTCTGGGGCTTCTCACCACCCTGTCCTGCTGGGCCAGGACCCCTGGTCTTCCCCTGCCATGGCACAGGGCTGAGATCACCGCCCCCCTCTCCCTCCGAGGTGCAATATAGACACTGAAACTCTTCAGTTTGGGGCCCAGCTTCCAGGGAACTTGGACTTGGCTGAGGTCACACAACCAGTCAGCGACAGAGCCAGAGAGAGAGCACCCAGGGCCCTGGGTTCTGGACCCACCTGCTCTGGCTGCTAGACTGAGGTAAGGAGAGAGGAAAAGGCAGGGTGAAGCGAGCAGGGGACGAGCAGCATGAGAAGCCTGTTAGGATAAGAGCCAGGAGGCTGGGGAGCCCGGAGGAGGTGCCTTCCGCCAAGGGGAGGCTTGGAGTTGTGCGTTGCCACGGCCCAGGTTTGCTGAGAACCTGGCCCGTGTTGCTTTCAGGCGTATGCGGGGCTGCAGGCAAGACAAACAGTTCCAAACTCTTCCCCGTGTGAAGCAGGGAGAACAGAGCGGAGGAAAACATCCCTCCATCTGCTCTCCTACTCTGCCCTCCCTTCCCCAGCCCCCCAGCACTGATGTCCCTTGCAGGGATGATGGCCTGTGGGCTCAGCTAGGAATTAGCATTTCAGCTAGGAATTTGCATACAAGACCACTCCCTACTCCAGGGATTCAGGGACCCTTCCCTGTCCTGACTCAGTTCCCACAATGAGCCCAGCTCCGCAGCTCATCCCAGGTGGGTTGGGAGCAGGCAGGGTACCCAGGGCTTTCGCCTCCGTCTCACGCAGCCCCTCGCTGTTGCAGAGTCTCGCCGCAGGACGATCTACGAGTACCACCGCGTGGAGCTGGACACCAGCAAGGTCGCCAGCGTGTCAGCCGTGGAATTCACCCCCCTGCCCAGTGAGTCGGACGCTGCCTGCTCCCTGCCTCCCGGCCCTCTCTTTGGGCTCCAGCCCTGTGTTTTGGGGCCGAAGGTCCCTGGTCCGACGCCTGCCGAGCGTTCTGTTCGGGGGGTTGAAGCTCGTTACGCTCACTGGGATTCGGACCCAGCCCATAGCAATGCCAGAGGCCGATCGCTGCTGTGGCACGATGATCCCAGCAGTACCCCACCCCCACTCCATCTCGGTTTGCAGCCCCCCTGCTGTTCTCCTTCCAGCTGGGCCTGTCCCTCTCGTTTGTGTTGGCAGCCTGACACGGACAAGCGCTCAAAAGAGCTGAGCGCCAGCCGCCCAGGGCCATGTCTGCGCCTGGAAGGCTTTGCCGGGATGGCCTCGTGGGTATAGCAATGGGATAGCTTATTCCAGCTCCCTCCCCAGCAAGCTCAGCTGGGCCAAGCTCCGTTTTGCCTGAGCCCACCTCTTCACGCCCCTGCCCGACACAACTGTGCTGGCCGACGTCCGTAGTGCAGACAGGGATGCAGTGTGCCTGGGATGTGTGTCTATATCTGAAAAGCTAGGGCATGATGCTACTCCTCTTCCATGCCATCCGGTTCCCCCACCCCTGTGGATAATGATTCTAAGCGTTGCAGCCTGGTTCCCGAGACCCTTTCAGAGCAAGGTGGAGAGAGCAACTTGAACAAATAACCTGCCTTTTCCCCCCGCCCCCCAGATTCCCGAAGGAGCCTGGTAAATAGATACCAAGGACGCGCGCACACAGGGAAAGTTGTCTTGCAGTACATAAATACCAGGCAGAGAATAAACCTGTCCTGAGTATGCCAAGGTTATGCATTTCAACGGCATCCCCTGGGTATTTTATAACCATCTTAACAGCAGGCAGGGTGACTGCAAAGCAGATCATAAATAAGGATTCTGCGATTTAACAAAAACCTCCTAAGACTCGCTGCTTTGTTTTCCCCTGACAGCTGGGGGGAGTTGAGAGCGGATGGGAAAGTATTAGATTCTCTCCTGGAGATGTGCATTTCGGTGCAATTTAGGTCACGAGTGGAATGAGCGTGGCAGGGCTGGACTTGTGCCCAAGAGGACGCTTGTCCTCACCAGAGTGTGAGTTCACGACCCAGCGTAACTAGCAATCTCTGTGAAGAAGGGGACTAGGACTGGAATAGCTGAGTGCAGGAGTGGGTCTGGAGGCCAGAGTGAGGAGTGTCAGAGGGGCGTAGGGTAAAGATGTAAAGGACTAGTCGACTCTCCGATAAGCTAATTCTTATCAGATAGTCAAGTCGACTAGTTTCCCCCTCCCTCCCCCCGCTGTCTCTGTTAGATAGAGGCCGCAAAGGGGAAGGAAGAGGGGGACGGAGGTGCGTAGGTAGCAGTTTGTGGGTCGCAGCAGTGGATGAAAGCCGAGCTCTGGGCTCTGCTGCAATGTGCTGGATGGATGGACCTGCCAGGGTTAAACGCTGTTAAATCTCTGCCGCCAAAGAGACAGCTGGGGGGGTTTTACCAGCGGCTGGTAGAAGAGGGATCCCGCTCACCCAGCCTTCCCAGAGCGGGTGACAAGTGAATGTCTCTCTCCCCACCTACCCTGCCGCAAAGTCTTGGGCTGGTCTCTCTACTCCTGCTGTATCTTCAGGAGCAAAGTAGGAATGTTCTCAACAGCTGAGGTTTAATTGGTGTGTGTTCCCTCCCTTCTTCGCCCTGTGTCTAATGGGGAGACAACACGTCTACGTCTACACTGGCACCCTTTTCTGGAAATGCTTAAAACGGAACAGTTTTCCGTTATAAGTATTTCCGGAAAAAGCACGTCTACGTTGGCAGGATGCTTTTCCGGAAAAGCACTTTTTCCGGAAAAGCGTCCGTGCCAATATAGACACGCTTTTCTGCAAAAAAGCCCCAATCGTCATTTTCGCGATCGGGGCTTTTTTGCGGAAAAGAAATCTGTGCTGTCTACACTGGCCCTTTTCCAGAACAGTTTTCCGGAAAAGGACTTTTGCCCAAACGGGAGCAGCATAGTTTTTCCGGAAAAGCACTGATGATTTTACAGTAGATCGTCAGTGCTTTTCCGGAAATTCAAGGGGCCAGTGTAGACAGCTGGCAAGTTATTCCGGAAAAGCGGCTGATTTTCCGGATTAAGTGGCCAGTGTAGACACAACCCACAGGTCTGGGGGGGGGGGAGGTTATCTAGGTTAGGGGGGAGTTTCTTGCCGAAATATTATCATCCCATCCCTTCTAGGAAGATGCCGACTTTACTTCCAAGCTCATGGCAGCCCGAAGTTGGTGCACTGACTCCTCTGTCTATGAGTGGTCTCCTTTGGCCACGCCCCCTCCCTTTTGGCCACGCCCCCTCCCGCCTTGGCTCTTGGTTTAGTAATGTACAGTAACCGATTGTCCTGATTCCAGTGTGGTGTCTTTTTCTTGCAGCCTGTCTCCAGCATCAGAGCTGTGACGCATGCATGACCTCGGAGCGGACTTTCAACTGCAGCTGGTGCCATGTCTTGCAGAGGTAGCACCGATGGATTTCCTCTCTGGGTCCTAGTGGTGACAACCCTTCGGTAGCTGGGAGAGCAAGTTGCTACCTTGGGCCTCATCTAAACTGAGACCTGTAACCGTATCGGTATCTTTTTAAAGTCGGTGCATGGATCTTGTTGGGAAGGTGTTAATGTGGTCCAGATCTTACGGGTAAGACTCGTTCACAGCCTACAAGTAGGTGGTATTTCTGAGAGTTGAAGGCTCTTGCACCTCGCAGCCAAAGGCAGCAGGAGATCCAGACGCCAGAAGCTAAAACGAGACAAGAAGTCAGATGTGTGTTTTTGAGAAAGGGTGTAATTAGCCATTGAGACGATTTACCAAGGACTCTAGGAGATGCCCCAGCACTGGAAATCTTTCAGTCAGAACGGGCTGGGGGGTGTCTTTCTGAACTGTGCTCCAGCTCGGCCGGAAATGATGAGCTAGATGCAGGAATCAGAGGGGAGGCTCTCTGGCACGTTGTGTACTGAAGGGCAGACAAGGGGATCAGAATCCCTGGTAACATTGGGCTGTGTCCATGTGTCCAGGGCTGATTATGAAAGAGGCGTTAGGGGCTCTGCCTGGTGCGTGGGGGGAGTAGCTCTGCCTGCTGCCATTTCCCCTCCCCCTCCGCAGCTGGATCTGCATGCATCACCACTAGCGGTGCTCACCTGCAGGCTACACCCCCACTGCACCAGGAATTGCAGCCAATGGGAGCAGTGGGGGTTGGTGTCCGCAAGCGCAGGGCCACATGGAACCTGTTCTGGGAGCTGCACCAGGTAAGCGCCCCCAATCCACTGCTGCCTCCTACACTCAGACCCTGCACCTCCCGCCCATCCTGCACCCAATCTCCCACCCAGATCCTGCACCCTACATCCCACCCAGACCCCCCATGCCCAGTCCACTCCTGCACCCTACTTCCCACCCAGACCCGGCACCCCTACCCCACTCCTGCACCTTACCTCCTGCCCAGACCCCATCCCCCAACCCCAGCCTTTCTCTTACCAACCCTCCCTTCCCGACCTTGCACCCCCAGCTCCCTCCTGCACCCTCCCTCCCAATCAAACCTGCTCTTTGGAAGCCCCTTCTCCACACTGCACCCCTCATTTTTGGCCCCATTGCAGAGCCAGGGGGGGCTCCACGAAACCTAATAGCCGCTGACCCCAAAAGAGTGAATCCGGCCCTGGCGGTGTCAGTGCTAGAAACGCCGTCCTGTTTGAAGCGAGATGTCAATTAGGGCAGTTCCTCCTTCTTTCTGTCCCCCTTCCACGAGCTAGTTCTGCCAACAGTCGTCCTGCTAGTGTGGGTGGGAGCGGCCACATCGAGCGCAACGCACAGCGGTGCTGAGAGCCTGCAACTCCCGTGGGCTTCCGTGGGGCTTGGGGTGCGGGACACGTCTGGGAATCTGTGCTCAGTTTGGGAACAATGCCCTTTCCCACCTGGGGAGGGGGCCAGTGGAAGGATCCTGGAGGGCTTGGCAAGAGGGGCAGCCCCTACTTTTTCCCTGTCTGCTCTTCATTAGCAGGACACCCGCCTGGAGTCAGATCTTGTCTCTTTCTGTTGTCTGCCTGGGGCGGCCTCCCTCAGCGCTGCACTCCTGCCCTCCCACCCTGCCATGGGCCTAAGCAACCCCCTGGATCGGACACCCTGAAGCGACGGGAATGGGCTTGGATTCCTAATCTGGCTCCAGAGCCAAACTGGATCCAGCCCCATCCTGCTCTCCACCAGGGCTTTGTGGCTCTGGCCCCTCTCTTGTTGTGATGAGCTGAGAGCACCGTGTGAGAGAGGGAAGCAGCCTGGGCCGGGGGGGGGGGGGGGGGGGAGGGCAGAGACAAGAGCACCTCGCTGCCATAACTGGCACCCACCGGCCTGTCCATAGGATGGTTGGGGCGGCCGCTCCAGGTCCTAGGCTTTGGGGGTCGCTGCAGCGGCCACTTCAGCTGTCCTATGGATGGGACCATGCCTGTGGGGCAGCAGCAGAGGTCGGTCCCCCCTTCCACACTCACCACGGTGGTGGGAGCTGGAGTGACCCAGCAGCCTGCTCCGCTGCCCTCTCCCAGCCCCCTGCGCTCCCCTTCTCCACAGTGTGTGTGGCGGGGGGGCGAAGGGGAGCGCCGTGGGGCCAGGGCATTTTGCTTCCTGCTCTTATGGTGAAGCAGAGCCCAGTGGGCTAGGAGAGGGCGGCAGAGCCGAGCAGGCTGTTGGGTCACTCCAGCGCCGGCTGCTGCAGTGAGTGTGTGGGGGGAGATCCCCGCACCAGGTCCCCTGGTAATCCCCCGGCTCGCGTTGCTCGGGGGAGGGAGCTTCAGGCAAGGGGATGGGGTGTGGGCAAAGTTTGGGGGAAGGGCTAGAGTAGGGTGGAAGCAGAGGCAAGACGGGCATGGGGCTTGCAGCGGGTGGGAGGAAGTTGCCCTGGGCCCCACACCTGGGGCATTGGGGAGGGGGGTTGCCCCAGGCCTAGCACCCCTCCCCCCAGCGACAGCCCTACTGACAGGGCCCTCAGCTGGCATGGCAAGGTGTG
Organism: Pelodiscus sinensis; assembly: GCF_049634645.1. Taxonomy (NCBI): domain Eukaryota; kingdom Metazoa; phylum Chordata; order Testudines; family Trionychidae; genus Pelodiscus; species Pelodiscus sinensis. The sequence continues at coordinate 12,222,171 of NC_134739.1, forward strand.
AAAGCAGAGCTCAGTTCAGACATGACATTCATGTTAAAATTCATGCATCTGACGAAGTGGGTCTTTGCTCACGAAAGCTTATGCTCCTACACTTCAGTTAGTCTATAAGGTGCCACAGGACTCCTCGTCGATGTTAAAATTCGACACTCTCCAAAAAGGAATGAACAAACACTCAAACTATCTTACCCATTACCAAGACAGCTTCCCCAATTATCACCTCTAATACCATTAACTCACAAACATCCCACTCTCCCCACCTCTAATATCATCAATTCACAGACACTTACCTTCCTCCCCCCCCCCCCCCCGCATTCCCCTCCTGTTCTGTAATGTGATTTGTCCTTTTCATATGTGTTCATTTTTTTAAATTGTATCCTTTGGTATATATGGCTGTGACAATTTTCTTCCACTATTTGATCTGAGGAAGTGGGTCTGGCCCACGAAAGCTCATCATCTAATAAACCATCTTGTTAGTCTTTAAAGTGCTACATTGTCCTGCATTTTGCTTCTGCTACCCCAGACTAACATGGCTACATTTCTAGACTTTAAATAGGCTGCCTCCTTTCGCCGGCATGGTGATCAGGAGCATGCGGCCGTTGAATAAGGTTCCAGTGAGACAGGATGTATTTTGAGCTGGTGACAGGGGAGGGGACCCAGTAACACAGATCCAGCACTTCTGTGCCGAGCTTTTCATGCCAAGGAGACGCCAGGATGCTTAGGGACAGCATGTCCTTTAATGCCCTCTTCTTCATTCCCGACAGCGCTCTAGAGGGTAACCAAAATGCTAAAGGGGTTGGAGCACATGACCTATGAGGAGAGGCTGAGGGAGTTGGGTTTGTTTAGTCTGCAGAAGAGAAGAGTGAGGGGGGATTTGAGAGCAGCCTGCAACTTCCTGAAGGGAGGTTCCAAAGAGGCTGGAGAGAGGCTGTTCACAGTAGTGACGGGTGGCAGAACTAGGAGCAATGGTCTCAAGTTACAGTGGGAGAGGACTAGGTTGAATATTAGGAAAAACTTTTTTCCCTAGGAGGGTGGGGAAGCCCTGGGATGGGTTCCCTAGAGAGGGGGTGGAACCTCCATCCCTAGAAGTGTTTAAGTCTCAGCTTGACAAAGCCCAGGCTGGGTTGATTTAGTTGGGACTGGTCCAGCCTTGGGCAGGGCGCTGGACTTGATGACTCCTGTGGTATCTTCCAGCTTTAGGATTCTAGCTAGGAGGAGTCTCTACCCTAACCCCCTGGCAGAGAGGGGGTTGACCGGGGTAGGGCTTTGCAGGAAGCCGTGTTCCTCCTCTCTGCCTCTGCTTTCTATCGCCGTCCTCCCGGCTCACGCTCGTGAGTTGGTGAAACAGCTCTGTCTCCAGGTGCAAGCGGGTCTGTGTGACACAGCGGGGGCAGCGAATGGCCCTGGCCCCCTCCCTCAAACTAGCCCATTAGGCAGGCATCAATCCTCAGTTCTTTGCCCCCCGCTGGGCTGAGGCTGAAGCAGACCCCCAGGTATGGGCGTTTCTTTTGAAACGACCGTCACCTGGTCAGTGGCTCCAGATGAGAAAATCTTCCATTGGAGAGAGGAGTGGGGCTGGTTGTAAAAACAAAACCCAGACAAAGGCAGGTCAGGTCTGGGCCCGGCTGGTCTGAAACCTTGGTGCTCATGGCAATCCATTTGTAGGCCATCTCTAACGAGTGCTGCAGGCAGCCCTGATCTTCCAGGTGCACTGAAACTCCACTGTGCTAAGATTAGTAGTATTACAGGAGCACTGAGGGGCCCTGGGTAAGATGCATTTCTCCCCAGGGCCATGCATGCACATCGGCCCGCTCAGAGCATACAGTCCTAATAGGCAAGACAGTCAAGGGCTGGGAGAAAGGCTGTATTACTCCTCCATTTCACACGCAAGGAAGCTGCAGCGTCCAGCGAGTTAGGGTGGGATTGTCGAGAAGCCCTAAGCTGGTCAGCCAACATCTTGCTGATTTCCAAAAGGAGCTCAACCCCTTTGAAAAAAATGCTGTGGCTTGCCTGCCGTCACACAAGCAGCTGGTAGCACATCCAGGGATTAAGCCATGTCCCCAAAGTCCTAGTCTAGCGCTCCTAATTTCCTTGGGAGCAACCTTTCTGCACAGTGGATCAGAGGAACCGTGTGGGATCTGAATTCCCCAGAGGTCTCCTTGTGGGGTGGATTCCTTGTATTGGCTGAGCCTTTGATTCACTCTTCAGTGATACCCTGCAACTTTCCTAAGGCCAGGGTTCAGCTCAGTTCACTCTGTTTTTGTTGAGATTTCGCTAGCTGATGTTTTCTTGGTGCTGTATAGTATTATTATTATAATATGTTGCTTTTCCTGTGCAGATGTTGCTGGAAAAAAAAAACCACTGGCGGAGTTCATGGCCTCCCCCTGGCAGAGTCCAGAGGATGGAAATTCAAACTCATTATATATCTATTATATATAGTCCTGCTTCTCTGCCTCTCTGTCTTCCACAAAGAGGAAAGTTTGGGTCCTTCCAGCACAGCTGTGTTGGAATCCCAGCGTCCATAGGGACCTTGTACGATTAGCTCTTTCCAGTCCTCGCAGTAGGCTCATTTCGTGGTCACATCTGGGGTTCTCACACTGAGATGCAAACAATGCCACCCACATCAGATGGTCACCTGATCGCTACAGCTTGAACCCTGGCCGCTTTTGCTAGTTGTGTCTCGCAAAGAATACCTCCATCCCTGAGTAACATCCCTTCTCTCCTAGATGCTCCAGTGGGTTTGACCGATACCGTGAGGAGTGGCTGTCGCATGGCTGTGGCCAGGAGGTGAGATCCAGCGCAGGGTTATTTCCCTTGTGATGACACCAGTGTCCCTCAGCATCCCAGAAAAGGTGGAGTCTGCTCCACCTCTCTCTCGTGGTGAGCGATTTAGGGAGCATCTGGAATTCTCACTCGGACCGTTAGTTCACAGACCTGTTGGTAGCCATTTGGCTCCTGAGACAGGGTTGAATGGCTTATGCCGCAGACCACAGGAAAAGAGGCCCAGCCCTCCAGAGATGAAGACTCAATGAGCTCTACATGGTCCGTAAGAACGTACGGACTACCATTCTGGTACAGAGCAGTGGTCCATCTGGTCTGGTATTATCCCTCCCTGCTCTACCAGCAACTGATCCATTTTGACCCGTATCTCACCTCCCTGCCTTAGTGGAATGATGGACGGTCCCTATGGGCTAGTATTCTGCCTTCTTGCTATACTGGAAGACACCACCGGTCCTTCTAATCTGGTGTCCTGTCTCTGGCATTGGCCAATTCTGGATGCTTCAAAGAAAGGTATTCTGAAAGCCTCCAGAAAGCACTTGAAGGTGAAATCCCATTGAAGAGATTTCTTCCTGAACCTCTGGAGCCGGGGTGGCCAACCTGTGGCTCTAGAGCCACCTATGGCTCTTCTGACATTAACATGCGGCTCCGTGCTCAGGCACTGACTCCAGGGCTGCAGCTACAGGTGCCAACTTTCCAGTGCTCAACTCCTGGCGCCACCTCCTCCTCCTCCAAACGTATTGCGCCCTCGCTCCTTCCTTCCGCCACAGAGCTTCCGGAGGGCCATGAAACAGCTGATTGCAGTGGGCAGAAGGCGCGGGGAATAGGATTGCCACGTGTCCGGTATTAGTCTGGACAGTCCAGTATTTGTGGCTTCTGACTGGTAAAAACCCCCAGAAAATACCAGCAACCCTAGCAGGGAAGGAAGAGGAGGCACTGGTTGGTGGGGCTGCTGGTGGGCAAAAGATGCTGGAGACGGCAGAGGAGGCATCCGATGGGGACTGCTGAAAAATTACTGTAGCTCTTTGGCAATGTACATTGGTAAACGGTGGCTTCTTTCAGGCCCAGGTTGGCTACACCTGCTCTGGAACATCATTATTATCTACCCCGGGGCATGAACATGTTTATTCCTTGCAATTTCATTCCTAGCTTTTGTAAATATCTCCACTCTGCCTGAATGAATCTGCCTCAGAAAGATCAGCTCTGTTCGCACATCATATTGGTTTCCCCCCGCACCCAACACCCTCAGAATCTTTGCTTTATGCCCTGTTTACCGGCTGGGTTGATTTAGGCACAGAGAGTTTCTCTTGCGGGAAGATTACGGGGAAGAGCAGTCTTACCTTCCCCGTTTGTCTTTTCAGTCAGACGAGAGGACCTGCGAGGACTGGGCAGACACTGAGAGTGAATACTCCCCAACCCCAAACAGCCCCTTCACGTCATTTGAAGATGTCACTACCTCCTCTCTCTTCATTGGCAGCCTCACCACAGAAGGTACCGGTAGCTGGGAAGGGGGTGAACAGTTGGGGAGGGGAGGCTAGCCCAGGGCTAATGGGAAAGCAATAACCGTGCTCTCTGGGCACATTGCCCCAAATGTCTGTCCCTGGAGAGATTTTCCCTCCAAGGCCTAGTGGAATGACGTCATGTCTGAGAGAATACAGTTAACGTTCCCGGCCACCCAGCCCTGTAGCTCTTGGCACCAGCAGAGGAGTGGGGCAGAGAAACGAGAGATGAGAATAGAAAGGGGGACAGGGATCTAGAGGGCGGTGTCGGTCAGACCTCCCCTTAGATGGGAATGCACAGCTGCACTGCCGCCGCCTTGCACTGGGGGCATAATGTGACTGCAGAGCATCAGAAGACTCTTCTGAATAACCCCCGTGAGATGGGGCTCCCAGGCACGGCGAGTGGGTATAACCTTTGATAGAGCTGGGAAAAAAAAGCAAGTGATGCTAGACTCATCTCTGAACAGGCCCCCGCTTCTTTAGACATGGAGCCACTGAGTTGCTCCATGTCTCCTGCCATGTATTCTCCTAGTTTTGGGACTGGGGTTTTGATTTAAACTCTTCTCCAAAGCTTCCCCTTGGTGTAACCCCCGGGCTGCAGTGCACAGGGGAGAGGGCAGACTAGCTGTTGGTAGGCCTGGCGATGCAGGTCTTTGTCTTCTTCTAATGGCTGCTTTTTTAGCTCAAGCAGTAGAGAACCCATGTTCGATCTCCACCGGTGACCTTTGGCTGGCAGTGCTGTCACATCGTGGGTAATAAATCCACATGTGTGCATAGGGCCCTACCAAATTCACAGCCCATTTTAGTCAATTTCACAGTCCTAGGATTTAAAAAATCCATACATGTCATGATTTTAGCTATTTTAAATCTGAAATGTCAGTGCTGTAATTGTAGGGGTCTGACTCCTGATTCAAAAAGGATTGGGGGGGGGGGGTCACAGTTTCATGGGGGAGACCGGATTTCACAGTCTGTGATGTGCTTTTCATGGCTATGAATTTGATAGGGCCCTGGTCATGTGCATTACCCTCTGGTCCAAAAATGGAATTATCTCCTGTATAATAAGCCCCCAAAAAATACCCTGAGTCTTTTGGGACATTCCTGCCTGTTAATCCTATTAACACGTGGGCTGAGTCCTACTAGCAAGTATCACTTCAGTTTCACGGTTTAATATTCCCTCATGCAAAACGCTAATTAGAATCAATAGAAAGGAACATTAGTAATTGTCCTTCAGCAGTGGAGAATGGAAGGGGAGGAGAGTGCGTGGCTGACAGAGTCAACTTTGAAAAGAGCAATTAAGGAAAGGGGGAAAAAACACCACTACTGGGATGAATTTCCAAGTCATGGTTGAGTCTTGGAAGAAGAACAAGAGGCTTTTTGTGACACATTCAAGCATGAAATTAATTTGTAATCTTGGACGGAAACAAGCAGCCAGCTGCGTTAGGCAGCGAACTTTATCTGGAGAGGCAAAGCAAAACGGATCCCACCCCTTAGCATCTTCCCTACCCAGCCCGGCTCTGCTCAGTGGAGATGTTTGTCAATGCAGCTGACTAGCTGGCGTCCTGTCATTTATTTCAGCGCAGGGGGAGGGAAGGGGGAGGTGAAACAGAATCCAAGCCAAGCAGCAGAGAAATCTGGGTCAGGATTTTTGCTGGACTGTCTCATAGGTGCGCATGTCGGACAGGGAGCCTCCTATAATGTGCCTGTGTTCCCTTCCAGGCAGAGATTAAGTGGAATTGGCACTCGGGCTCCTCATGGAGTAGGTTAACATCCCTTGCCTTACCTATCTGAGCCAGCAGAGAGCTAGCAACATAGGTGATCCATGTTTCAGTAAATGGCGCAGAGTGAATGTTAAGAGAGTCTTATGAGTGCTTACTTCATTGGTGTCTGAATTTTCCAGATCTAGGCTCTGGGGAATTTTGTGTGCGCACTCATGAATCAACTAGCTTTTGCCACTCATATCCACTCCTAGCAGAAGTCTGGCTAGGTCAACACAGGTTTGGCGACAAAAGCGCTGTCAACATGCAAAAGTTGCCAAAAGTAAAAACCAATCAAACCAGTTTTTCTGTCTCTAATTGTCGACATTTCATGGCCACATTGTTAGCACCCCTGTGGACAGAAAGAGCAAAGCAATGTGGGTCTGCCACTAAGCACCGTGGGAGTGCGCAACATAGTGCTGTGCATTTTGGGAACATGAGAAAACATCCCGGGAACCACCTCTGCTTCCCAGCACTTCCGGCTTACTTTCGTGCTACTTGAATGTCAGTATTTGCTGCAAACTTCAACATTTGCCGTGAGAAATCCTGGGTCCCATAATTCTCTCCCATGTTGTGATTAATGCGCTTAAGGCATCGCGCCTTGCAGCACAGCTACTTCTGGGTTTGATATTTGACGACAACTCAGATGAGGATGAGAATGACGACGACAAATTGGCAATGCATTGGGCTATCGCAGGTCACCTGTGCACCCTAGACCATCACTTTGGGCTAGGGAAATCAGCCCGGAGTGGTGGGATCGCATTGTCATGCAGGTGTAGGGTGTAACACTGGCTACAGAACTTTCAACCATGTAAAGCAACCTTCCTGGAACTGTTGTTATGAGCTGGCCCCTGAACTGCAGCGCAAGGACACCAGAATGAGAGCTGTTCATTCAGTGGAGAAACGGGTTGCCGTTGCTTTGTGGAAGTTGGCAACTCCCGATTGCTACCGTTGGGTGGCAGATCAGATCGGAGCGGGGACATCCACCAGCAGAGCAGCACGTATGCAAATGTCAGTAAATCCCATTTGGCTGCGTAGGACTGGGGCTCGGGGAAAGGTGGATGACATAGGGGCTGGCTTTGCTGACATGGACTTTCCAAACCGTGGCGGGGCAAGCGATGGCGCACGTGTACAGTACAGTGGAGACTTGTGGAGCAGGCGCACATGGGAACAGTTTGTAATAGTCCTACCCTGGTCCACAGGCTGCTGTTGCTCTGGCAGAGCTATTACTCCTGAGGTTAGCAGGCAAACCCGGGCTGAGCTGCTGTGTGCTAGCGGGGGCATTTCAGCTATTTAAATCTGAACTGTCAGTGTTGTAATTGTAGGGGTCTGACTCCTGATTCAAAAAGGATTGTGGGGGGGAGGTCACAAAGTTATTTGGGGGGGTTGTGGTACTGCTATCTAAAGTTTTTCTTCCTATGTGTGGAATAAATGTTGTTACGTGCACCAAGGCATATGTGGATGTGCACCACCAACAGAAACACATGCTCCTTGTGCAGTTAAATTCTGTGCCACCCTGCTTCCAGCAGCGCCGCATGAGGAATGGTTTGGGAGAGTGTCATACCACGGCCGCGGGGAAACGGCAGCCCTGCCCTGGGAGCTCTGTGAGAAAACTGAGAAGTACGTCAGGCAGCGCTTCGGCACCATCGCCCAGCAAGATTCAGCTGAGATTGGTGTGCTCATCGATGGACGTATCGGAGACCCAGGCAGGGCTTAGCCCGTTCCCAGAGATTCGGCCTCCATTCGCACTGCACCACTGCCCCCCGCCCAGGCTGAAAGAGCAACTTTCTGCCCCTCCGTCTGCCCGCTGCAACAGCAACTTTCCACCTGTGCTTTTTCAGTCCACCCCACCCCCATCCCATTGCAATATATAGCAATTAACTCTCCCCCCGCAATGGCCACTGTGGCCCTTCTTTGCTTGGCTACACTGGAACAACTAAACACCCGATATATCCCCTCCCCACCCCGACTGCAGTAGTGCATCTTAGCACCCCATGACACCCTCCCTCGGCTGCAGGAGAACGACTAAATGCCATGCAGGGTCCCAACTGCATCACCCACCCCGCCTGCACAGCAACCGGCCCTGCGTCTCTTCCCGTGCGTCATGCTGCATGTCCAGTTGCTGAGAGGCCTCACAAACGTTGGGACTGGAGAAGAATTCCTCGCTGGTTGCCACCGGATTGACCCTAAGCCCTTCGTCCATTTCCACCTTGTCAACAATAACATCCCTCTCCGGGACAAGTGTTTCTGATGTCTCTGTGCTATGGGAAGTACTATGGGAATTAGTCACACTCTCCTTGGGTGTGGGCGTGGGGTCTTGTGACAGGGCATCTGCCCCACACTGGCCCTTTAAGGGGTTAAAACCCAGCCATGGAGCCAACAGCTGCAGCAGATAGCAGCCAATTGGGGCCCAGCTGTGGGGAGTATAAATAAAGTCTCATGGAGCGGCGCAACTTACTCTTGCTATGGAGAAGGAGGGACCTGGGTGCTAGGGAAGCTAGAGACTTCCTGATTTAAAGCTGAGCTGGGGGAAATCAGGCAGGTCTGGGGAAGCACTGGGCAGGCAGGCTGCAGGGCCTGAAGCAAGGCCTCAGAGTATTAGGGCTGCAGAGAGGCAGCCAGGATAGGCCAAAGCAGCAGGTCCACAACCCCTTGCCAGTGATGAGTGGCCATTACAGACTGCAGTTTGCCCCTGTGGCAGTGGTAGATGAAGACTGGCAGTGGGTCATTGAGGCAAGGGGGGCATATGGGGAATGGGGGTTCCCAGAGGGGGAGGACTCCATCGTGTGGGGACACTGTGGTAGGCCAGTACCCAGGTAGGAGGGTCCCATGGTCTGGGAGAGATGTCAGCCCTGACATAGAATGGAGGAGAACAAGTAACTGGGTGGGACACCAGCCAGAAGGGGGCGCACTAGCACCAAAAATGCTAATTCCCCGAGTGACCAGCAGGTTTCTTTATAGAAACGGCATGTTTTGGGTGCAGTACCAGACGGGCTGTTTGCCTTCTTCACCTTCTGGTATGCCTGTCGGAGTTCCTTTACCTTGGCTCTGCATTGTAGGGTGTCTTGCTTGCACCTCTTCTCACACAGGGCTGGAGAAAGGAGACCGTACTTCTCCCCAGTTCCTGCAGGTCACTTGTCACTGTGATTCGCCCATTCTTCACCCCACACATGGATAAGATCCAAAAGCTCTGCATTGCTCCAAGCAGGAGAGTGTTTTGAGCGATACCCACCCCTGGCTCACTAAGACACCAAGAGCACCAATACACTATGACCCAGTTAAAGGGAAATGGATTTTTCAAGTTCCTGGGATTTGCAGGTGGGAGAGGCACACCTGTGTACCTCTCTGCAGAGCAGCAGAGTTCAAAGCACTGGCCAGAGTGGCTAATCAGGCATTGTGGGAAACATGCTGGAGGCCAATAGACTCAACAAAAAACCTGCTGTAGTACACACTACATGACTGTCACAATAAAGGCGGGGGAGAGACAAAAGTCTCATGTGGAGGTAGAAGGTTTTTGTTGCTAAAAATGGGGGGACATCGCGACTTTTGGTTCTGCCTTGGGCAGGGGACTGGACTTGATGACCTCTTGAGGTCTCTTCCAGCTCTATGATTCTGCAGCATCACAGTGTGAATGCTCTTTGGGTTTCTGGCGATGAAACTTGCAAGGGTAGACAAGGCCTCTTCTATTGCACATTGCATACAAACATAGAGCCCAATCCTTTATGCATTTGTTAACATGCATAAGGCTTTCATGCTGAGAGGGCTTATTTGAGGAGCAATGCATCAATTGCCACATTCCCCGAGTGAGACTGTAAACAAAGACCCTGACATTTTATTTCACTGTTGTCTTGTTTTCTGGGTGGCTTTACCAAACTGAATGAAGTAAAACCAAACTACTCTAAACTGTAACAAGACAACACAAAGAGGCATGTTTTAGGGGTGGAACTGGTGTGGAGAACAGAACTCCCCTAAAGGGGCTACTAACTTTCCTACCCCTCCCCCCCTTTTTTTCTTTTTTCTTTTGTTTCCCTCTCACAGATGACACAAAGCTGAATCAGTATGCAGGAGGGGATGGTAAGTCCTTACCCTTCAGTCAGATTCTTCCTGAGAGGGGATGAATTATGTGAAATCAAATGCCTGGGTTAATTACATGAAGTGGTTGTGTAGCCATGTCTGTCTCAGGATATTAGAGAGGGTGGGGTAATATCTTTTAATAGGATACGGCAATAAGATGGGTGAGGTGATATCTTTTATTGGACCAACTTCTGTTGGTGAGAGAGAAAGCTCAAAACTTCTCTCTCCCACCAAAATAAATTGGTCCCAAAATACCTCTCCCATCTTATTCTCTTATTCAGTCAAAGGGGTGGGCAGATTTAACGGGATGCAAGTAAGATCCACATCCTGCTATCTTCACTTGGGATACTAATACTGCCTTGGGTTGGTAAAAACACAGAGAATTGAAACCATCTGGTTATGCTGAAGTTGTTTGTCTGTATTTGCCCATTTCTCAGCTCTAATTAGCTGGTGGGTTTTCACTTTCCATATAATCCATTTCACTCTCTGATTCCCATGTGTTCCCACAGGTGAGTTCCAGCAGTTCAGGAGAATGTTTAAACAGCCCTGCTGTTAGTCCAGCTCTGATTCTTTCTGTTTCCTTTATGTCAGTGGTTCCCCTCCCACTAGGGTGTGTCTAGGTTACCACAGTGCTGTTACTGGGGTCTGTCCCAATGCTTCTTGCTGCTGTGTAATGAACCAGAGCTGTGCTACCAGCATCCCTAGACATCTGTGGAAGGTGTATATGCCAGGCACAAGCCCATCCCACTTATGCAAAAGTTGCTCCTAGAGGCTAATGATCAAGTCCCATTGACTCTCCTAGGTGCAGGTGTAACTCACACACCTAGCAGGTGTGGTTCTGTCCCATGGGTGGCACTTAGATCACTTACAGAGAGAGAGAATGAGTTTCTGCTCTACAGCCTTAGCTGAGAGCAAGCAGGCTTTATAGCTCAAGCACTAGAAGCTCCTGCACTAAGCTGTGGAGGTCCCAGGTTTGATTCCACCTGTCAGTGTTGCAGAGGTTTGGGCCTTCTGTAAGCACAAGGCATTTGACATCTGAGACCTTCTCAATTTCAGCCACGTTGCTTCTTGAATGTCTGGCAATGTCATTGCTCATCTGTGCTAGACTCACCCACCATGACTCTGCTGCCTCCTCTCCTCTGTGTGATTAAATATTCATGTCTGAGATATGAAAGGGAGTGTGGGTGAAATATGCTAAGGACACCAGGCAGCATAATGCTAATGAGTTTCCATCCGACTGAGCATTTGGGTACATGAGGAATATAGATTGAGGGAGCTGTTGATCACGTGTCTCTCCAGCCAAATGTTGCCATCATCTGAAATGGATTGTAGGATTCAGGAATCCCACACACACACACACTCTCCCCGTCAGTGTTCCCTGTAAGCTGAGCATTTGAGTGGCCATGCAGGAGAGATTCAAATGCTGCCCAGCTGGTTAGCAGAGTGCCCATAGCCAGCAGTGTGTGTTTCTACTGGTGGTGCGTATGCCATGGTGCTCATAACAAAATTTATTCTGCACATGGATGGGAAAAAAAATTATTCTGCACATGGATGGAAAAAAATTAAAGGGAACACTTTGCGGGAGGACAATTTGCTTCATCTGAATTATTTTGGGTTTAAAAACTCAAGAGCAGGATATGAAGAATGACCTGTCTTGTAGGCATCACTAATAAGAATGACTGTAGGTGAGTCCCACGCACAGCACTGGAAAGCCAGTACGAGACTCCTTCAGCTTGAGTCATGGGCCTCTTCTAATGGAGCTAATAGAGAGCTGCTTGACAGTCATAGTAGCTCACTTCTGCTCTCTATGAGCCAGCCTCACCCTCAGCTTTACAAGAACAGCATCCCTGGAGGAATGGTCCCTGGTTTTCCTTTCCACCAAGCTGCCCAACTCTGCCAACACAATGCACAGGGCAGTCAAGAAGTGTGTCCTATGTAACAGTATATTCAATACGCCTGACCAGTGACCCGTGGGCGCTGTATGCACGTTACCATTTCATCGAGGATGAACACGTCCAAAGTCCTCTTTCCCCACCGTGCTGATTCAGCTGCGCAGCTTTGAGCTCTCTAGTGCAGTTGTTTAAGCCGATGGGACAGAACTCTCCCTTCGACTTAATTAACCCACCCTGCTAAGCAACAGTAGCTATGCCAGTGGGAGGAAACTCCCCCACCAGCATAGCGCTGTCCACACCGGTACCTAGGTCAGTATGATTTACGTGGCTCAGCAGGGTGGCTTATTCACACCCCTGATTGACACAAATTCTAGTGACAGAAGTGATGGTGGGGATTAGGGATGTAATAGAGTAGCCGGTTAAATGATTAACCAATAAGCAGATGCTTATCCATTAATGCTATTGGCTACACACATCCCCCCACCGGGCAAGTACATTTTTTAGCAAACTGTCCAGCAGGCCGGCTCAGTCCCGGCTCACACCGAGTCCTGGCAGCTACCCCCATTGTGACCCTGGAAGAAAAACTATTTCGGAGCTGGCAGACTGGCTCGGTCCCGGTTTGCACTGGGTTTGGCCACTACGTCTCTGCAAGAAGAGTTATTTAGGGGCCCGGGCTCCTAAATCATTTTTCTTGCAGATCCACAGCAGGGGTAGCTCCCTGGACCCAGTGTGAGCCAGGACTGAGCCATCCTCTCTGCCCGCCAACTCCCAAGCTACTTTTAATGCAGAACTGCTTATTGGGTAAACGTGTAGCTCAGGGCAAAGAGCCAAGATATCAGTGGATCCAGCGCGAAGAGCCGGGGAAAAGTTGTCGAGCAAAATAAAAAAAAAAGGACTGCCCCTTTCGCCTCTTTAAAAGGAGCCCCCGGTCACGTTCGGTCGAGCAAAAAAAAAAAAAAGCTCTGCTCCTTTAAGAAAACGCGATTTTGGCTTTTTGGCCACGTCAGACTCCCGCCGCCTGACACCATCTTTAATTCTCCATCTTTAATGGCCGCGCCAGATGGCTCCCCTGCCCAGGTCAGCACAGGGAGCTGGGAGGAGAGGGATGTTTTTGAGGTTTGGGAGCAGCTTTATGAGCCATGGGGGGGGGGGCTTTGTGAGCCACACCCTTGGCGGGGGAAGAGCCACATGCAGCTCGCGGGCCACAGGTTGGCCACGGCTGGTGTAGCCAACAAAATATATTTGTTGGCTACAGGGTTACTGGATTACATGCAATTTAACATCCCTAGTGGGGAAAAAGCCTCAGTCTCTCCCCTTGTTCCGAGTTCGGTGTGCTTTCTCTGCCTCTCTGGCCATTTATTGCGCTAGGCCTACGTGATCCCAGCCATCCTCCCTCCATTCCCACCCTCTCTCACAATCCCTTTTTCAGGAGTGAGCAATGACCTTCCCATGAAGACAGCCGGAACCCCGATTCACACCGGCACCATTGTGGGGATAGTCCTGGCCGTCCTGCTCATTGCAGCCATAACCCTGACTGTGATTTACATCAGCAGCCACCCCACCTCCAACGCTGCCTTGTTTTTCATTGAGGTGAGTGTACAGACCTCCTGCTAGGCCGGCTCTCTCTTCCTGTGCTGTTATCAACAGAGGAGCAGCCGCCAGCAATGAGGGCGACGTGCCCCCATCTGCCGGCCGTTTGCTCCCCTGTTGAGGAGATCCCAGCACGTGATGTCTACACTGGGAAGATGTGGCAACGAAGCTGCTGCCAACCTGCAAAAGTTGCCAAAAGTGAAAAACGATAAAAACGCTTTTTCTCCCGTTGTCGACATTTCATGGCCATGTTGCTGGCTCCCCTCTCAACAGAGCAAAGCATTGTGGGGAAGCATCCCGCAGGGCAGTGTGGTGGGAAGGCAGAGCCGATCCCTGCCCTTCTTGGGATTCCCTTATAGCTCTGGGAGCTCTCCATGCTGAGGAATGTCAAAGCAGCACAGCAGCCTCTCCAGCCCTCCCCCTGCAGCAGCAGCCTGCCCGCCGCTGGGTTCCTAGCAGGGCAGAACAGGAGCACTCCAAAGATTTGTTCCTTGTTTGTTCTCCAAACAGAGCAGCTCACTCCGCTGCCAGATACTTCTCAGAGCTTTGAAAGGGGAGGGGCACAGCCTGCAAGGCAGCAGAGATCCCAAAACACTGAGCACAGCCATCAGGACAGGTGTGGGGTATGGGCAGAAGCCAGTTCTCTCGACAAAACAAACAGCAGAGTCCACGCTGGCTCTTTGTTGACAATAAAGGGAGGGGAAAGACAAAAGTTTCTTGCAGGGCTGGAAGTTTTTTGTCAACAAAACTGGGTGTTTTTCCCGACAAGTCGCATGGCAGTGTAACGCTCTGGCTGTTTGTCGCCAAAAGGCAGTTCGGGGTGACAAAATATGCCAGTGTAGACAAGGCCTACCTCAGTGGACTCTGAGGGCTGATCCTCAATCAGCATGGTTCCACTGACTTCAGCAGTGCTACATAGCTCTAAATCTATTTCCTTCCCTTATGAGGATGTCTAGCCTCAGCATTCACGTTGATTTGTGCCGCCGGTACATGCTGAGCCAGGTAGTTGGATGTACTGAGCTGTGAATATGAAAGAGCCAGTTTACCTCCAGGTACAGCTGCCCTTAGGGAATCCTCAACTTCTGGAGCAGGGGAGGGAATTTGGGCCTCTCTCCTCTAGGGCTTGGGAGCCAGCCATGCATTTAAAGTTACACTTTTGTTGCGGTCTGAATCCTGTGAGCAGGCTTGTTTCAGATACATTTCAATTAACCTTGCTGCCTTGCACTTACACGGGGTCTGGAGAAGCAGAGAGAGGAGGAACAGGGGGCCTTTGATATATTTCACATCTAAATGTTTCTTTTCATGGTCCTACAGTCAGAGCTAATCTTCAGCTTCCAGCTGTTGATGTCTGAAACCCGGGTTCTTTTTCTTTCACACCCAGCTTTTCTCTTTCACTCTCACCCACAGACTCTTTCAGGTGCTCTCCCACATTTACTCCGACGTTGTTTCTCTCTTTCGCACTCTCTCTGACAGTGCACACACATTCCAGCTGGCCTGGAGCTGTAACAAAGGCGAGATTGCTACCTTGTGAATTAGATTTGGGAGATTAAAACAGTTGGGCTTTAATAATAGCTACTGCTCCATCCCGGGGGATGTAACTGATGGTGTGAAAGTTTTTAATGCAGATTTTTAATTTCCAAATACTCAGGGGCTGTGAAGTTCTGTTACTCTCTGCAGTTTGCAAATGACTCCTTAGCTTTCACCATGTGGCACGCTCCAGGCAGCACTAAGGGCTCACTGGGGGGAGCGGGAGCAGTATGATACACTCTGGGTGGTGCTGAGGGCTGGTTGCACCCAGCCCTGCCCCTTCCGGGAGTTTAGAGGCTGCTGTCCCACTTGCCCAGGGGCCTGGAAAGACTGTCAGCCCCTTCGTGTGACATCTTGTGGCCCCTTCTACCAAAACTGAGTGACTCACAATGATTTAATGTATTTATCCCTACAACTCCCTTCTCCCCCAGCCAGGGCAGGTCAGAGCTATTATCCCCATTATACTGACAGGGCACTGAGAAAATGGAGGCTAAGGCCCAGATCCACAGAGGTGTTTAGGCTCTACGGCAGTTTCTTAAACTGCGCTCTGTGGTACACCGGTGTGCCGCAAGGCAGTTGGAGGTGTGCCTTGGAGAACAACAGAATTCAAAATGGCCATCCTTAAAGGCGACCTTTTTTTTTTTTTTTTGCTCTGCTCAACAAAAAATCCTTGGTGTTTCCCATAAAAAAAATTATTGTTTGGTGTTCCTCAGTCTTAAAAAGTTTAAGAAACACTGCTCTATGGGGTGTAGTCACAGAAGCCCCTTGGGATTGTCCCTTGTGTGCTGATCATGCCAACAACGTCCACCTTCTTGGTCTCTGGGCTCCCCACCATCCTGTCCTGCTAGGCCAGATCCTCTGGTCTCCCCAGACAAGCACGGAGCTGGGGTTACCACCCTCCCCCCAGCAGCACAACGCAGACACTGAACCACTTCAGCTCTGGGAGGACTCGGTTCTAGGGCACAGCACACCCAGGAAACCAACCCCCAAAAGGGATCAAACCCCCAAATAAATCCGTCTTTGTGTAAAAGTTTTACAGAGGGAAGGTTTATCAGGTAAGTTCCCTTTGTCAATGGAAGAGTGGTGCACAGTGGTTGCTCCACCCCAGGTAACAATTATTTATACTGGGCGTGATAGTAAACAAAAGTGTTTTTATTAAGTACAAACAGCAGGAGGTAAGTGGGTGCAAGGGAAAACAGACAGATCAAAGTAAGTTGCTAAATTAAAATGAAAAGAAAATGCAGAGCTAGTTCTAATTCTCTAAGAAATGTATTGCATGAATGCGTGGGGATGCCAGGCTGTGAGGGGGCGGGGAAGATGTGTGTGTTGGAGCACGAGGGAGTGAGGGTTCTGGGCAGTTGTGTTGGAGCTGTAGGCAAGGGGGAAATGGGCAGAGTTGGTGGTGTGCAGGGGAGAGGTCTGGCGAGGGGGCTCTGGCCACAGAGAGTTGGCAGAGTGTGTTGAGGAGGAGAGGAGGAGATGACATGGCATGGGCCTGCCCTATGCCCCATTGCATCTGGTCGGCCCTCATTGCCTCCCTGCACTTTGTTCCATTCTCCCCATGGGGGCCCACAAAAGGTTAATCCAGCCCTGCTTAGTATAGATCAGGGGTGGGGAACCTTTTTTGAGCTGGAGGCCACTGACCCACAGAAAAATCAGTCGGGGGTTGCACACAAGTGACCCTCACTAACAGGGCCTAACTGAGGAGGAGAAAGACACTTCCCTCATTCCCCTCGTGCACCACGACCCCGGGGGGTGTCCAGGCTAGTACATTTTGTGTGCTCCAGTCCTGCAGTAGGCATGGGCTCCCCAATGCTAGGGGCGGAGCCCTGAGCCTTGGGGGCCAGATCCAGGCAAGCCAGGGGTCACATCTGAGGTTCCCCACCCCTGGTGTTGATGTTGCCTCAGTTTTTCATGCGGTATTGTCCCAGCACTGGGGGATATGAATATGAAACCTAAGTGACCACAGATCTACAAAAGCCAGCTGCTTAATGAAAGTAGGTCTCCTAAAGGCGGAAAAGGAGGATACTCCATGTCATAAGGAGTGATCTCTTAAGGCAGGAAGTTGCCTTATTAATAAGGATGGGCTCTTGTACAGGATACATGTTGCTTTTTCAGGTCTGGGTTGCAAACTTCCCAGCATGCCCCCCAAATTAAAGCTTCTTCCTTGGCTTTTAACACACTTATGTCTTTGTCCACAGCAGAGACCACACCACTGGCCAGCCATGAAGTTTAGAAACCACAGCAACCACACCACCTACTCGGAGGTGGAACCTGCTGGCCACGAAAAGGAGGGCTTTGTGGAGGCAGAGCAGTGCTGAATGCATTCCTTCTCCTTCCCTGCCCCCACAACCTCCCTTGTCTTCAGGGTTAGAGTCTCCTGTTATTCTATTACAAACTGTGTCCTCTATCTGGAAAGAAACAGCAGCCAGAAGAAAAAGACCCGATGGAGCATTGAAAAAGAATGAATCAGGGTAATGCAAGGCTTGCAACTCTGCAGGCCTCCTCTGGGAACAGCAGAGGCAGTGTGGCTGGCCTACCTGCAGCAAGGCACCAGAGCCCTGCGGGTGTCAGTAGGGAAAGCTGAAGTCCAGTTGGAGGGGGGTTGTGTGGTGTTGATTTCTTCACTCCCACCGAAGGCATCTAAGATTAGCAGTTCCCAATCTGGGCCCATCTGCTTTCCTCTTCTGCCTATTATCCCACCCCACTGCTTTGAGCCTACCCTACCTGCTCTCCTTCAAGCTAATAGCTCTCCCCGTCTGTCTAGGGTCTGTCTAGGGTCGGGAGCAAAGCAAATCTGACCCATTCTAAGGCTGATGCTCTCTAGAGGATTCACCAAATGTCTGGGTCAGTGAGAGAAATTTGATTCTTTCCTTCAAACTCAGGTTGTCTTGTGCTCTCATACCCGCCGCAAAACCCAATCAAATCACAGTGGGAGAGGGTGTGGAAAGAGCATTGTGGAAAATACTATTCTCCCAGGGCTAAAAACTGAAGTAAACTCAAGCAAAATTTTTCAGTGAAGTCAATGGAAGTTTCACCTTAGTGAGGACAGAGGACTGGCGTTTGAACTCAGTTGCTCTGTCACAAATCCAGAGTAATTCTATTGGGACCAATGTATCTAAGGCCTGATCCAAAGTCCATTGCAGTCAATGGGAGTCTCTCGGTGTACTACAGCTGGGTTCAAATGAGCCCCTTGCTGGGGATTTTCACTGGTATCACAATGTGGCCTTGAGTCGGGAATTTAGCATTAGACTGCTAGACGTTTTCTTTTTCTTATCCTTTGCGATCAGAACCAAAGACTAGTCGACATAAAATACAGGCTCTCTCCTGCTCCCTTTGAAGCCAGTTGCGTAACTCCCATTGACTCCATCTGAAGCAGGAGTAGGTCCCTAAACTGAGGAAAGGCAGATACCTAAACAGACCCCAAAGGCTGGTGTGAAGTGCTATTTGCATTCCCAGAAGAAACAGGGTGTGTTGGTTGTGTTGTTTTCTTATGGTCCTTGTCTATTTATTCTAATGTAATGTTTGGTGCATATTTTATCTACTGGCTGGTTCAGCTGTCACAGACAGTGATTACTGCCAAAGGCAGGGTCTGTCTAATTAATATTTTCTGTCTCATGGGCTGAATTTATATAGCCATTAAGGATAAATATGGATGCTAGGTAGCATTTAGACCCTGGCTTATCCTCCTTCAGACATAGCCACTAAGGAAGCTTTTGCTGCATCGGATTATGTCATGAAGACATCAGAATGCTCAAACAGGGTAAGTCAGACTCAATCATGCCAAGGTCTTGTGGACCATCAGTCCAGACATATCTCTCCAGGGATATTTAAAAGATAAACTTTAGCTCCAAGTAGGATCTTGTACTAGAAGGTTGATTTCTCTCCTGCCCCCCTGTTGAATAAGTTTAAAGGAACATAGTCATGTAGAGCAAACCCCAAATCTGGCCTTCTTTAAAATGGTTATAAACTAGTAAACTTCCCCTGAATTTTCATTCTCTTTATAAAATAACCACACTTTTTTCAGACACTTCAGGGGGTAGCCGAGTTAGTCTGTACAGGATAAACTTTAAGAACAACAAATGGTCTGGTCTTTATAGAATACAGGCAGTCCCCGGGTTACATGGATCCGACTTACATCGGATCGCTACTTACAAACGGGGTGAGGCAACCCCGCACTAGCTGCTTCCCCCCAGCAGACCAGGGAGACGCGAAGCTAGCGCCCCCCTCCAGCAGACCAGGGAGACGCGGAGCGGCTTTTCTCAGCAGACACTTCAGCTTGAGAATAAAGGACTGAGGGAAGTGAGGTGTGGGAGAATAAAACTGAGCTCTGGAGAAATGTTTGGCTAGAGTTTCCCCTACAATATGTACCAGTTCCGACTTACATACAAATTCAACTTAAGAACAAACCTACAGTCCCTATCTTGTACGTAACCCAGGGACTGCCTGTAACAAAACATATAGATGGTATAAGAAGTGGGCTGTGCCCATGAAAGCTCTTGATACCATTTACATGTTTTGTTAGTCTATAAAGCGCTACCAGACCATTTGTTGTATTTTAAGTTCACACTTTTTTCACTTTTTAGAGGTATACAAAATATTAACTGACAAAGAGAAAGTCAGTAATGTACTCCTGCTTATGTCTAATAATGTAAGAGGGCATCCAGTGATTGTGAAACAAATGTAAAACAAATATACTTTACATAATGTATAATTAACCCATGTTACTCCCTACCACAAAAAGTTATTGCAGCCACTATCTTAGTAGGATTCAAAAAAGTATTAGACATTTTGAAGGAGAATTAAAACATGAAAATTTGTGTGAATTAGGATAAAAGTGCATTAGTTATATAATAAACTCTCATGCATCAGGGAATAAACCAACCTCTGAATGTCGGTGGTCAAGAAGAAAATTTCCTTATGGGCAGTTATTTCATAGTAGCCCAGTAAGGGTATGTCTACACAGCAAAGTTATTTCGGAATAACAGCCATTATTCCGAAATAACTATGCGAGCGTCTACAGAGCCATTCTGTTGTTATGAAATAATTTCAAAATAATGGGCAGCTTATTCTGAAATCTATAACCTCATTCTATGAGGAATAACGCCTATTCTGAAATAGCTATTTTGCAATAAGACATATGTAGACGCTCCACTGCTGCTATTTCGAAATAGTCCCTCACCAGGGCTGTTCTACGTTATTCCTCCCTAGTACCTCCTGGGGATCTAAATCGAGGTAGCACGTCTATATTAGGGAAGCCTGCCTTGGACTAATCTTGAGGTTTCCCTGCAGTGTAGACGTGCTATTCTGAAATAAGCTATTTCGGAATAACTATTCCTGAATAGCTTATTTTGAAATGGATGTGCAGTGTTAGATGTAGCCTAAGGGGTTTCTTCCGTTCAGGTATCTGGTACTGGGTACTGAGAGAGACAGGAAATCAAATGAAATGAATAACCAGTATGATATAGTAAGGCAATGTTCCTCATTTCCCAGCAGTAAACAAAACATTTTCATTATTGATTATACTTGATTAGGTAGTAACTATGGTTACTGGTCTTCATCTTTTTAATAGTTGTGATTGTATGATTATTTTTAGATACGTTTATGGCTAATTTTCAAGTTTTATTCTGTGTTAAAAATATGGTTCTCTTTGAACTACTGGAAAAAATCAGATCTTTACAGAGCCCTACACTACTGAGCATGACTTCTCAGTGACATTGGAGTGTTTGGGGTTTCCAGAAATACTCGTCAAAAGTGCAAAAAATGTAGAGATTTATCAAACGTGAATTTTAATTTTTTCTTTGGTAGGCTTTGATCAATTTTAACTGAAAATTGCCAATATCTGTGGAAGGCTGCTGCACAGACAGGCAGCCAGCCAGCCAGCAGGGAATGCACAAATTAAATTGAAAAAAAGACATCCTTTTGTTTCACAATGTTGATGTCACTGAGGACGCAAATGGCAGTCAAGGGAGTAAATGTGGCAGGGCCATAAATAGCAAAGGAAGAAGAAAAAATGTTTGCCAAATAGAAAAATGGAGCCAGGAATGTTTTTTGTTTTGTTTTTTCGTGCTTCTAAGAGGTTGGAAGATGAAGAAATTACTTTTTAAATTTTACTTGGCAGTGCCCTTCTAATGAAAGTGATATGTGATCAGTGCCATAAAAACAGCACCCCGCCCATGAGTTTACTTGTTAGTTCTTTACAGCTAAATCTGAATGGCCTCTTCCACTAATTTCCCCCAGATGAAAAGGTGGCATTTTATTTCACCATATATTTATGATGTAATTCATGTGATCAGTCTCTGAGGTGACATGTTCAAAGGGAAGGTCTACACCAGTGTTTCCCAACCAGTAGTATGAGTACTCTTAGGGGTACTTGAGAGAAGTCTGGGGGGAACGGCACCACAACTGAAATTTGGAGAAAACAGAATTTTTGTTTTAAGTTTTACTGCGTTTTATTATTTTTGTACTTTTTACACCCAAAAATTTTATTACCCGCACGGCTACAATTAAGTTGTTTAAACAAATGTGTTGCAATGTAGAAAAAAATTGGATGTGTCTGAAAACTGTAGGCACTAGGGATGCTTACAATTTTTTTTTAAAGGAGTACTTTATAAAAAAAGGTTGAGAAACATAGAAGTGGAGCACGGTGGGCTGGGAGATGAGCGGCAGAGCGGAGCAGGCTGCCGCTCCTGCCGCTGCAGTGAGTGTGGGGAGCCCCACCCCTGGTGCTGCCCTACACCAAGTCTCCCTGGTAACCCCTGGGGCCGCCCTGGGCCCTGCGGTTCCCGTCCATAGGATGGTTGATTCAGCTGCTACGCAGTCCCCCAAAGCGCAGGGCTTGGGGTCCCAAACCACCCTATGGATGGGATGGGTCTGTCCACTGGTTCCTTCACTGCCTCATGGATCCAGCCTGTCGTGAAGACATGTCCTGAGAGGCAGTGCAGTGTGTTGGCCTCTGATGCCTCTTTTTTCCTCTCTCCCCCCCCCCTCCTTGAAGAGGACTGGAGTGAAATTCTTCGTTATCCATCCTTTCACCTAGCTACTGTGGGATCCTGGATCGATGTTGTGAGAGAGCTGAGATGCAGTACAATGTGCCAGTCCCAGCTGCCTCCTCCTTTATCTCCTAGAGACAGATGTGAGCAGAATCTGTACTTCCCAAGCCATAACCTAGTAGCTAATTGTCACGGTTGGACCTAGAGTCACACGAGTGAACCACAGAGGGGCTAAAGAAAGAAATCAGCAACACAGGGACAACAGTATGCTCTGGAATCCTGATTATTTGAACCCCTATTATCCAAACCTCCCTCTTGCTGTGTCTGCCGGTTGTTGAATTCTTGTCTGACTGCCAGTTATCAGAACTCCAAATTATTCCTACATATTTGGTATCACCCAGGCAGTTCAGATAGTGCAAGTGTTAAAACAATGAGTTCCCATGGACACAAGCTTCCCTGCATTTCTTTGGAACCTCAGGGCTTGTCCACTGACCTAAGCAATGAGTGGACAGCACTGTGTTGGTGGGAGAAGCCAGCATAGCTAATGCATCTTGCAGTTGATTTTATCACGTCAGGTCATTGGCAGTGTCTCCTTATCAGATGTGTTACAGCAGCACAGCTGCATTGGCTAGCCCTCAGTGTCAGGTGAACCCATTTGGTCCAAGTGCATTGCTCATGCGTCAGGTGTCCCTAAGGAGTTAGCCCACAGCATTAATTTCAGAATTAATTTGCATATAGGAGCATGAGAGTGGGATGGAAGAAAATAAAGGATCCCAGGCATTTTTCAGTAGTGAGGTGTGGTTCTGGGAGCTCTAAGAACACTTTGGGTCAGTGGAATCAAAAGGGGCCAACCTTTCAGCATGCAAGGTCTCTAGTTTGCATTGCATGTGGTTTCACAGTGGAACAGCTCTACAGAGCAGTGGTTGTTGATGGCATTAAAGAGCGGAAGGGGAAATACATGTGAAGGATGCTCACTGATGACCTGCAAACACTGCACTCTTGTTCAAGGAAACGGAGGTGGGACCAAGTAGAAAGTCATCAGTGTAACTTAGCTGATTTGGGAGATGCAGGCTTTCCGCAGCTCTGATTGGCTGGGAACAGCAAACCGCAGCCAATGGGAGCTGCGAGCAGCCATACCTGCAGATGCTTAGGTAAATAAAGCATCTGGCAGGCTGTCAGGGGTTAATCCTGGTGAACTGTGTCTAGCCCATGGGCCTCTTATTACCCATAGCTGCGCTGCTTGTCTTGAAATGGAGAATGATCAGGGCATATGTTAATTGACCACTTCTCTGTGCATTCAGCAGTTGGGAAAATATACAACAGGGTGCATTAAAAACAAAACAAGGGCTTGTTTCTGTTCCTGCTGAAATCAGTGGCCAAATCCCTTTTATTTCAATGGAAGCAGGACCTGGCTTCAAAATATTTTCTCTCTACTAACGGCCTACTTTCCACATACTTGAATTTACAGCACAATTGGACTATTTGGGGGTGACTAAAGGCACTTTAGCTGTCTTTTAATGCAATGTATTTACTATTGATTATCTGCATGGAATATAATGTTAATACTTAACAAAAAACACTTTTTGGACTGCTTTGGTTTTAAAATAAAAAGAGCCAAGGATTGTTGGTGATGTTAAACATAATGGAAATAACATTTTATTTATGTCTTGTGCAATGTTTAATGGATACTATCAGAATAATAGTCATATATTTTTAAATGATTTCTTCTCTGTGTTACTAATAGCATAGTAGATTATTAAAACAGAAAGAATTTTAAAAAAACATGGTGTGATTTCGATTTTATTTACCAGAGTAACTCTACTATCTTCAGTGGAGCTGCTCCTGAATTACACCAACGTAACTGAGATCTGAATTGATCCTATACTTCAGATCATTAAACTTATTTAGATTTTTTCCAGGTTATTCAGCTTGGACAAGGAAATTAGGCAGGTCAGTTTCACTTTCTTAGACTCTGACACTAGTATTTTATAAATGCAAGATATTTATTTTTTATATATTAAAAGATCACTGAGATCTCCAGGAATCCCATGGCTTAACCCACTGCCTTCTGGTATGGTAAAGGAGGAATTATATTATGGACACATTGTTGGCACCTTAGGTATGGTACGGGAAGGCCAGTACTACAATTAGCAATGGGGCAACTGATTAATTCCATAAAGAATTTCACTTTCATAGATGATTGTTCTCAGAATGGAAATGAATACAAACACAATGGCTACATCTACACTGGTGGCTTCTTGCGCAAGAACAGCTGTTCTTGTGCAAAAACTTGCTGGGTGTCTACACTGCACACGCATTCTTGTACAAGTAAATTTACAGTCTAGCGTCAGAAAACAGGGCTTTTCTTCCAGAAGAGTTATTCCTCTCCCCACGAGGAATAAGCCCTCTTACGCAAGAACTCTTGCACAAAAGGGCAGTGTAGACAGGCAACATGAATTTCTTGCACAAGAAAATCCTATGGCTAAAATGGCCATCAGAGCTTTCTTGTGCAAGAGAGTGTCCACACTGCCATAGACGCTGTTGTGCAAAAGCACATCTCTTGCACGAAAGCACATGCCAATGCGCTCTTGTGGAAGACTTTTTGTGCAAGAACTCTTCTGCAAAACAGTTCTTGTGCAAAAAGCAGCCAGTGTAGACGTAGCCAACAAGTATTTTCCTCAGGCATCTTCAGAGCCACTGATAGATTTTAACCCTTTGAAAGCTTAAACTTTCCAATCAGATAAAGAAAAAGATCAAGGTGTGAGAATGTATATGCCCTCCCCCCTCCAAAAAAGTGTGTGTGTGAAGATAAATCTCTTCAATGAACCTTCATGTTTATGCTGACAGTATTTCTATCCCTAGCATTTCCATTGAAAAATCAGAAAGCACTGTCTTTAATTACTTGATTAAGCTTTACAGCATCTCTGGGAGGTAGATATTTGTCCTGTTTTACAGATATGTAAGCTGAGGCATGAAGAGGACCACAAGAGAGAATGGATGGTCTTTTGGTTAAAGCATTGGCGTTCATGGGATCAGTCCCTATGGATACGACTTGAATGTACATTATGATCTGTTTCAGGAATTTTTCTAAATGATAGGCTGTAGTGCAAGCATAGTTTGGACATGAAGCGGGAATCCTCTGTTATACAAAAGATCACATGAGAATCACAATGGTTCCTTCTGGCTTTAAAATCTATGAACTACTAGACTGGAACTCAGGCTATTCAGAATTGACTCCTGAGTCTGCCACAGATTGGCTGTAAGACCTTGGATGAGTCACTGAATCTCTGGGCCTCACTTCCTCCATCTGTAAAATTGGGAAAATAATACTCCTTTTCTCCCAAATTTTGTCTTTCATTACTAGTTAGGTTGTAAGCTCTCTGGGGCAGGAATGGTCTCTCATGCATACAAACAGCACCTAGCTTCATGCAGCCCTGTTCATCGCTGGGACCTTTGGGGCTACAGAAATAATCATAATTAATAAATAAATGTGAGGTAAGTGACTTGTTCAAAATAACACAGCAAATCAGTGGCAAAGCTAGTAAGAGAAAGCAGAAATCTTCTCAATCCCTTGTTCTAGCCATTTCTCCTCACAGAGGCAGGCATGCAATGAACGACAGTTGGCTAGATTTTTTTTTCTCACAACACTCTTAAATTCCCTCCACTCACCACAAAACAAAACCAAAACAAAACAAAAACATTGCTTCAAAATATCCAAATAAAGAGATAAATATTCCTGATCCTGAGCTAATAGCTTTTGTACCATTCTGCAAATAAACAAGGGCTCTGTATAGTGGAAATGCAGCCACAAGCAAAGGTATAGCAGAACCCTCTGCTATAATAAACAGGAGTATGAAAACAATTAGATGGTGAGCTACTGCAAAAAGGCCTAATGGATGATGGAGTCCAGTCTCAGATGCATAGATCTGCAGCTGCAATTTTCATTCATGACATGGAGTGAATCTGGGGTTACAGCTGGGATGAGGCATTAGGACTCCTGGGTTCCCTGCCTGATGTGTCAGTTACTTGTGGTCATCTTGGAAACTCAATGACCTATTATGTGCCTCAGTTTCCCCCTTCCTCCACCCCATAGGAGGACTGTGATTGTAACTTTTTAATATCTGCAAAAATGCATTGAGATTCTTAGGTGAAAGATGCTTTTGAAAGGGTAAATATTAATAGCCCATATGTACTATAAGAATCTTATTGCAGATGTCTGTCTTCCTAAGATTAGAAACTATTAGCATCAAAGCTATCTCCCTCACCCTCCCATCCTTAAAAGAGAATTCGGAAGCCTGCTATTTAGAGCCTAAGAGATCAAAAATGTGTGTCTGTCCATTTATTCATCTTCTCTTGCTGGAGTATCACAACTTTATTCACCACAGCTGTGTGATAGAGAAAGAGGCAAAAATAACACCCATCATTGAGTGCTAGTTTGTATTATCTTTGTGAGACAGTTTTATTAGTCTGCATAAAATACACTTCCCTCTTTAAGACCACAGATATTAATAGCAGATTCTTGATCTCAGCAAAGGGAAACGCTATGTCAGTATGTTAGACCACCCTTTACTTGTCCAAGGATGCTCACCCTTTTCTCTGCAGACTCTGGGTGTCTCTAGACTACAGGGTTTTTTCAAAAAAGTGGCCTTTTTTTAAAAAAAACTTCCCCTGCATCTAGACTGCTGCCATGTTCTTTCGAAAGTAAATCGAAAGAACGCAGCAGTTTTTTCGATCATGGAAAACCTCATTTTACGAGGAATAATGCCTTTTTCCAAAACTGCCCTTTCAAAAAAAAGGTGTCGTCGAACGCAAACTGTGCTTTTTCGATAGAGAGCATCCAGACTGCCTGATTTGAAAGATTCGAAAAAGCCTCTTTTGAAAGAGGCTTGTAGTCTAGACGTACCCTCTGTGTTTGCCAACCTGTAAGCAAGTGCTCCAGGAAGAATTAAACACTATCTTCTATGCCCAAAAACTGATGGGTGGATTTGCTACATATGAATGTAAACTGTATACTACCTAAGCTAAAATGCAAAGCCAGGATCCAGATGAACAAACAGCATCTCTGCCAGGTGAGTTGATAGGAAACTGTGTATTCAACTCCTTTCTCTGCATCCCTAACTAATTTGGTTAAGCTGTAAAATCAAAGATGTCCTGAAAAGCATCACATTTACAGATGGCAAAGATGTAGTAGGTCACCTGCCTACCCCAACCCAGTTTAAACTTGTTCCCTATATCGACCAGTTTCAGGCTTTGTCCATTCTGCTTTCAAGTGTCTTGAACAGTGAGGCTTCGACCACCTGCAAGAGGCTCTTTAATCTTCCCTCCTTGGATCTTACAAACAGTGCCTGAGGTTAGTATGAGGAAAGCATCTGGTAGTGTGATGGCTTGATAATTTTCCTCTCATCCTCCAGAAAATCTTGTCTACCCAGCTGAGTCTAGAAGAGCAGAAAACACCTGCACCGCTCCCTTTAGCAATATCAAGCAGAGCAGCTCGCTGCACTAACCTTCACCTTCTCCAATCCCTTTCTTATTACAAAGAGACGAGGAAGAAATTCTGAGTCCATTTCACATACTGGAAATGTTCCAAAGGCTCTGTTTTGGGGAGAAGTGGGGGTGGAATGTATTGCTGTTTACTAAATAGGACAGAGTAGGCAGCAGGTTTGCCTTTTTCTCTTGAAACTGACCTAAATTACATTGATCCCACCCCCTCCTCAACTTGTGCTAAAAGTCATAACAATATGTAGGCAGTTTTGTTATTTTTGAAAACCCAATGAAAACCGAGACACGCTGGCAGAATGTGTGTTAAGCCCTTTTCCTCTGCACAAAAATCCGTCTCTGGGATGTTTTGATAAGAAAGAAAAATGTGCTCATATTCTTTTTTTTAAAGGCAATGAAAAGAAAAGAGCAGGTTTGCTGTTCTTTTCAGAATAATAGTAGGTTTCATGCTCCCTGACAGGCTGCATGCTAATTCCAGGTGCCTGCTGCTAAGGGTTAGTTCTATGACTCTATTTGGCTGTGGAGAGATTTGTAACTCTAAAGGCCTATGGAATAATAAGAAAACTCGCAGTGAGAATTTCCTACTTCTTCCTTGCTTTCCCCTGCCCTTGGCTGAAGGAGGTAGAAGTATCCTTATGTTCCAAACAGTCCACCACAGAATGAAAACATATCACAGCTCTTTCTGTTGGGAGAAAAAGTGATGCCTGATGATTCCTGATGGAATCTAGTATATATTTGGGTATGTCTACACTACAAAGTTAATTCGAACTAACAGATGTTAGTTCGAATTAACTTTGATAGGCGCTACACTGGCGCTCCGCTAGTTCGAACTTAATCCACGAGGACTAAGCCTAGTTCGAACTTACTAGTTCGAATTAAGGGCTGTGTAGCCCCTTAATTCGAACTAGTGGGAGGCTAGCCCTCCCCAGCTTTCCCTGGTGGCCACTCTGGCCAACACCAGGGAAACTCTATTGCCCCCCTCCCAGCCCCGGACCCCTTAAAGGGGCACGGGCTGGCTACGGTGCCCGTGCCAGGTGCAAGCCTGCCAGCACCCAGCCAGCAGACCCTGCACCTGGCACGGCTCGAGCCAGCCACCCGATGCCCTCCAGCCCAGTGCTCCCAACTCTCTGCTTCTTGTTTCCCACCCCCCCTCTTTTTTTTCCTTCCCCCCTCTCCATTCTCCCCTATTTATTTTGGGTCTGCACATCCTAAACTCAAAACTCAGGTCATCTAAAGAAGTGGGCTGTGCCCATGAAAGCTCATGATACCATCTACATGTTTTGTTAGTCTATAAAGTGCTACCAGACCATTTGTTGTTTTGAAATAAAAACTTGAGCAATGCTGAGTAAATCTTCTAGTAGAGCATAAATGTGTACTCAGTCCTCCAAGATGCAGGCTTCAGAAATGGAGACAGGCAGCTGCTCAGAATTAGGCACATGACAAAACATAGTTGAACAGGAACCTTGAAACAGTAGTGGGGCAATTTTCTTTAATCTTTATGACATTCCTTGTTGTTATTTTACTCTCTCGATTCAGCATTTTTAGTATCAAGATCCAGAGGACAGGTTCTCTTCTGCAGCCTCATTGGTGTACTTCTCTGGAGTTTCCCTGTGGTAATGTGGAGAATCTCCATCTGGTTCCATGTCAGACTATGAGAAACTTGGGTTTATAATGAATCAGGAGCCTATTGTTCAAGTTTTGGAGTCATGAGTGTATGATTGGAGGGGGTGGAATACATTTAATTGTTAAGAAGTTACATGATAATTTCCTCCTCCCTTTGTTATTTACATATCAAGAAATCCTTCAGGAACTCAGTTTTTTCTGTATCTCTAGAAAACTGAAATCCTACCCCCTTAGTATGAAGATCGATATCCTAATACTTCTAGGATTTGGTGTTTTTTTTCACTAAAAAGGAACATTTCAAAATCAGGTGGTTTCCTGCAATCCTGGCTCTCCCTACCTTTCACTGGAAAATGTAAGATATTTTAACAATTATGTTTAGGATTATCACATTTTTACAGCATCTTTCATTCCAAAGGATACCAAAATACACTACAAATGTTAGATATAAATGTATCACTGAAATGCATCAAACTCTGATGTGGAACATGACAATTGCTTCATTGTGCAAAGCAGCATTAGACAATAATTCAGGGTAGGAGTAAAGAAAACTGCCAAGTTAGTGGGGATTTAGGTTTTCAAAATGCAATCCCCCCATTGGAATTTGATAACGATTGTAAGGGGTAGCATTCTCACTTTTGCAAAGAATGCCATGGTGCATTTAATCACTAATGTAGTCAGCTCCTTGATTTTCTATCACCATCCAAAGATCAGCAACCACAAGATTTCTTAGCTAAGTTCTGTGTTAACGTTCTGTAAAGACCTAGAGACAAAATCTCCAGGCTCCTGGCCAAAACTTTGGAACAAAGAAAGAAGAGAGACTGCTGCTGAGAGAGATCCCTTCTGCAGTTTATTGCAGTGCTGCCCAGATAACACACGCAGTGCCGACATGATCTGTACAGCTCATAGTTACATACCAGGCTGTCAAATCTAAGTGCTTTGATATATGGAACGCCTACTGACTCACCAGCAATATTACCTGCAGAAACAAGATTTGCCTTGGATATGTGTCAACAACAACGATCAGGTCTACCAACCTGCCTAACTTGGGACAGTGAATAAGACCACAGGCCATGATGGTAATGGCTGCAGTAGACTTTTTTATCTGTCGAGAAGCTTCCCATTCCGTGCAGGAGTGATTATCTTCTCCATGTAGTGCTGATACCGGTTCCTGTCTGTTTAAGAGTTGAACGCTGCATCTTAAAAAGCATCAGAGAAGGAAAGAGCAGCTGTTACATTTTGGCAATCATGCTTAAGACATCCAGAGGAGTTTGATTGGAGAGGTTAATGAAGTCTTAATGTCTCTTTCAATCTCCCACTTTCTCCACTGAAATATCTTAGCGTTAGGGACAAAGGACTCCTGGATTACCTGTTACATGATGTTCAGGAAGTCAGCCTCTCTCTGTTTCACTTTGGGCACGTCGACGCAGCAGGGCTAAAGCCGAAATAAGCTACACAACTTGAGTTACGTGGATTGCGTAGCTTAAGTCAAAATAGCTTATTTTGGCTTTTGACACTGTCTACACAGCAGGAAATCCGAGTTAGAGCACTCTTCCTCCGACTTCCCTTACTTCACATAAAATGAGGGTTACAGGAGTCAGAGTAAGAAATCCTCCAGCTCAACATTATTTCGACATTATGTCGACATAACTGCTTGCTGTCTAGACACGGACTATATTATTTTGGGATAACATCAGTTATTCTGAAATAACGCTGTTGTGTAGATATAACCTTTGTGTCTTAGGGTATGTCTACACTGGCTCATTAATTCGAGTTAGGTAGGCAAATGAGGTGACCGGAGTTGCAAATGAAACCTGGGATATTTAAATTTTATTTGCATGTTCCCATCTGGTGGCCATTTGAAATTTCACTAGCCCGAACTCTCTGCTGCGCGGCTACACGTGGCAGTGAAATGTTAATTTGAACTAAGTCATTAGTGAAATGAGTAGTAACAGTTAATTTAAATCCCAGCCATCATTTTCAACTCTGGTAGCCTCATTTGCCTACCTAGCTCGAATTAATGAGCTAGTGTAGACATACCCTTACTTACTTCCCAGGGAGTGTTTGAGGCTCTGTTCAATATATCCATAGCATTTAGAGATCCTCAGATGAAAGGAACTTCAGAAGAACAAAGTATTATTAATATCTAATAACTCTGATCACCTTCAGAAAAGGTGGGAGAGATCATTAATTCCATTTCTGCTTTCCTTTAGACTCAGTCTCTCTTCTGCACTGGTGCCAAGAGGAATGAAGGACATGGGGAAACACCTTTAATTGCCTGCATGCTGGTGAACATCCCATTATGTCCTTCTGATGCTTTGAGGTTGCATGGTGCTTCAAAAGAATACAGCTCTGTTCTGCTGCTGCAGAGGGGACCAGCAGTAAAGGGATTAATATAGCACTACAAAAACCAAGATTAGGAACACTACTGCAAGGGTTAACCTGATGTAATGATCTCCATGAGAGGCCTACACTGGAGGACCAAATGGATCTTCAAAGAGGAGATTAATGCTTTGTCTTTCCCTCTAATTATTTTGTGCTTAATTTTCCATGGTTTTTTATTCCTCCTACTGCATCTGATTCATGTTTCCCTTCTTTCAGTACAGCAGAGGAAAAGCAAAAGCATGGTATGGAATTTCTGCTACTCAAATATACCAGGAGTCAGACCTTTCTTCCTCTGAGCACATTATCAGGACTTAGCTGGTGTTTTCTTTGAGCGCCAAAACCTGGGTTCTGTGGACTCCTACTCCCTCTTAGATCTGAGCCATACCACTGATCTCCTCTTCTTACACAGGAGACTCTGGCTATATGGAAACTCTAATCAACTAGAACATTATACTTCGATCTTGAGATCTCATTAAGGTGATCGTATGAGGCAAAATAATAACCTTAATTTGTTCCTCATGCTAATACAATGAATGGCAGAGCTGATGCTGACACAATCTAAGGCTTACTGAAGATTTCCGTTGTTGCATAAAAAGCTTTAAACTGCTCTGTTCAAGTGTCAATGAAAAAAGACATTGGAACAGTTTAACAGCATCACAGAGTTCCATTTAAGTCTCAGGAGAAAACAAGTGTTTGGCAAATGAAGAAGAATTTTGACTTAGAGTTAAAATAAGCACTGAGAGGCATTTAAGGTTATTTAATGCCTCTCGAGCCTCTGTGTGGAATGCCATCAATAGGTGTATATTCCGTTCTTTCTTCCAGGTGTTAATCACTGTTATTTATTTTCATTGTGGTGGTGCCCACAATGAACTGGGTTCTGTGTGCACATATAGGAAGATACTAACCATGCCACATATCATTTTATTGTGAATTTGACCATATGTGGTATTTTTCCTAAAGCCCCCACTCATGGAGTCGAGACCATAAGAGAATCTCAGCTTTTTAGCTTTCTGTTATGATACAGCTTTCTAGCTATTCATTAAATGTAGAGTCCTCAGCTGGGATGAAAGACATGAAAACATGAAACGAGTGTACCTTAAGAAGGCAAATAAAAATAATGCTTTTCATCTCATGATTTTTGACTGCTTGGAGGTGGCAATATTTCAAAGTCCATCCCAAAGCAGTCAGAATCTAGTGATAGGGCAAGCCAAATCAGGGATGAAGAGACGTAGAATCTATGGTCACAGAAATTCT
This sequence comes from Pelodiscus sinensis, assembly GCF_049634645.1. Taxonomy (NCBI): domain Eukaryota; kingdom Metazoa; phylum Chordata; order Testudines; family Trionychidae; genus Pelodiscus; species Pelodiscus sinensis. Next base: position 12,255,029 of record NC_134739.1, read on the forward strand.
TCCCCTGAAAAAAATAAATGGTGCCATTTGCTAATTTGACCTATGTAACACCGACTAACTAGACTGCACATTAGTTTCACTGAACCTATAATCAATGCCGGCCCACAACATTTTGGCACCTGAGGCGGGGAGCTCAAATGATGCCCCAATGCCCCCTTTTCTCCTGCCTGCCTGTTATGTCTCTTGTGCCCTCCTTCCTCCAGCAGAGCACTCCACCAGCTCTGTGCATCTAGAGCAGAGAGAATACAGATGCACCAGCAGCAGACACAATTTTCTACACTCTAGGTCCTAGTGGCACCCCTCCCTGCAGTCTGGCATCTGAGGCGGCCACCTCAGTTTGCCTTATGGTAAGGCCAGCCCTGCCTATAATCATCTGGGTTGGAAGAGACATGGAATGGCTCCTCTAGTTTATCACACTGTATCCTAGAAGGCTGACTTTTTTTATTTGTACACCATTCCTCACTGATTCGATGACAGCTCTTAATTCCTTTTCTTCCAAGGTAAAGACCCATGCTAGTTGAGTTAAACCTATTTGCTGCTGCTGTAGGAAGGTTCTAGCATGTTTTCCCTGAGCAGTATAAAAAAAGATTTTTAGTTTCTGAGAACTGTGAAATCGTAATGGTGCTAAAAATCCAGGTACCTGTCTCTACTGTCCTTGCAGCTGAGTTTAACAACCGCACTTAAATAAGGTTGTAGCTACCCTTATTTCATAGAACAGTGTTTCTGAAAGTATACCACAAAATCACTTTGAGAAAACACATTAACTGGCCTCCCCGGTTTGTTTATTTACTGGCGCCGTGGCCATGGAGCCTCACGGCTCCCACTGGCTCCGTTTCATCCTTTGCAGCCAAGGGGCACCGCAGGAAGTGATGGCTCAGCCCACGCCATTTCCCACAGCTCCCCTTGGCTGCAATCGGGGCTGGACTACGGGGTGGGCTAGCCGGGCAGCTGCCCAGGTTGCCAACTTACGGGGGCTGCCCGGCGCCCGGCTCCCGGCGGGCTGCAGCGGCCGCCCGGGGTGGGGGGGCCGTGTTAACCCCCACAGCACTGGCCAGCAGCGCCCTGGCTGCAATGGACAAAACTGAGTGAATGGCAGCCGTGAGGCTGCGGTGCCAGTACATAAAAAAATCAGGGCAGCCAGTTAATATGTTTCTCAAAGTGATTTTGCGGTACACTTTCAGAAACACTGTCATAGAACACTAGAACTGGAAGGGACCTCGAGAGGTCATCGAGCCTAGTCCCCTGCCCTCATGGCAGGACCAAATACTGTCTAGACCTTCCCTGATAGACATTTATGTAACCTACTCTTAAATATCTCCACAGATGGAGATTCCACAACCCCCATAAGCAATTTATTCCAGTGTTTAACCACCCTCACAAAGTTTTTCCTAATGTCCAACCTAAACCTCCCTTGCTGCAGTTTAAGCCCATTGCTTCTTGTCCTATCCTCAGAGGCCAAGGAGAACAATTTTTCTCCCTCCTCCTTGTGACACCCTTTTAGATACTTGAAAACTGCTATCGTGTCCCCTCTCAGTCATCTCCTTTCCAAACTAAACAAGCCCAATTCTTTCAGTCTTCCCTCATAGCTCATGTTCTCTAGACCTTTAATCGCTCTTGTTGCTCCAATCATCCAGTGCATGCAAAGCACCTAGCCCGTCTACATACTTTTGAAAATTCCAATAGGCATCTTTCTGTATCTTTAGGCACCTAAAATAAGAATATAAGAACAGCCATACTGGGTCAAACCAAAGGTCCATCTAACCCAGTATCCTGTCTGTCGACAGTGGCCAATACCAGATGCCTCCCAGGTAATCCTCTCATGATTCCTCCCCTGTCGCCCACTTCCAGAGAAACAGAAATATCTTTGAAAATCTCACTCTGTGTTTTTAACCTAGACTTTTCGTCTTAAAACTTCCCACTATTGATAGCCCTGGTGCAGCTCCACCAATAGTAGGATGATGGGAGCACTATGTTAGCCATCTTGCTTGTATTTAACCACAAAACCATGCAACTTTGCTTACACATACAAAAAAAAAATAAAGCAAGACAGATTAGAAATATAACGGCACTCATGTGCAGCATGATATACTTAACACTTCAGTAGGATAAAGACTTTTCTGTCAAGTAACTTGCCTGATAGAGAATAGCATAGGTTGCTGTAATAAAATCATATGACCAGCAAATGTTTAGTATTTTTAATTACGTTGATGGTCTCATAGTGCACCTTTGCTTATAATATATATATATATAAGGATTATACTTTGCTTTCTTTAGCAACTTTCATCCAATTATCTCAAAGCAGTTTACAAACATTAACTAAGATTTCAGTGTGATTTCAAAGGAAGATATGAATAGGCATCATCCCTTCCTCCATGGGAATGCAGCTATCTCTGGGGTGGAGCACAGCAATATAAAGGAACAATTCACACTAGTACAGGAAGTGGGGAGAAAAAGAACAGTGCACAATTGAAAGTGCAAGGGGAATTTAGAGAGGAACACTATAATTCCACCAGGTAAAATTTAGTCAGAATACAACGTTAGCAATTTCACTCTTCGGAAAAGAGCTATGGGGTATTTAATAAGCACAAGTGGTTAGGATATTAATCAAGAGAGAGCTGGCTTGCTGACAGCAGAAGGCTTAATGAGGTCCCTGAACACAGCAGGTGGGAAAAGTCAAGCTGCAGAAATCCCTAAATCTTCCAATTCTTTACCTTCATTTGGGTCCTTCGTGCATTACTCCCTGCTGCATCCCAAGTGAATGCTCTCCATGCCCCATCAAACACAGCAGTTTATAGTATTAGCAAAGCCTCTTTTAGAGTGAGGGTAAACACACGTTGCCTTTGGAAGACTCCAGAGAAAATCCCAGCTTTCAGATGTAAGATTTGCTTTTAAAGTGCAAGTTGTCAGCCTACTTTAACTATACAGACAGTGCATATGGCAAAATATAAGAACTACTAGTTGTTTTTACATTATCCAGTTTTCTTATGCAGCAAAATTTCTGCATCAGAGTAGCATCATCATGGCATTCCCATTCTATGGAGTTGATTATTCTCTTCACTGGACAGCTCTCAGAAGCCATTATGGTTTGATTTTAGTTTTTGTATTGTGCTTCAATTTCTAGGAGAATAAAAACAGAATACCACCCCTTCCCCAAAAACCTCCCACTGACTTTACAAACCTATTGAGGAAAGCTCTATAAAATCTACTGCAGCCCTCTATTGCCATCTTCTGGAGACTTTTTTGAGAGCACCAGCTGGTATACCAAGGAGTTTATTTGGAAAATCAGTTAATAGTGATTTTCATTAGAAGCTAAACCAGTTGCAGCTGGAAAAAAACATTGTTTTTAAAGTTCATTTTTCCAATGGCTTAAACCTAATTACTAGTCCTATTAGTTTTTCTTGGCCTGTTCAATGTCTCATATCAACAGTGTGACTTTGTTTTACAATGTCTCAGAGGGGTAGCTGTGTTAGTCTGTAATTTTAAAAATAACGAGTCGTCCCATTTTTTAAATAACAAGTAGGCACCTTATAGACTAACAAAAATATATAGTATCATGAGAACAATGAAGTGGATTTTACCCATGAAAGCTCTCTCTATATATTCTCTCTATATATATATTTTAGTCTCTAAGCCCTGGTCTATACGAGGGAGTTATTTCAAAATAACCCCCCCTTATTTTGAAATAAGTGGAGCGTCCACACTACCAAGCCCGTTATTTTGAAATAACAGGCTAGTTATTTTGAAATCTGTACTCCTACTCTCCTTGGGGAATAATCTTATTTTGAAATAGTTATTTCGGGAGTTATTTCAAATTTAGTTATTTTGAAATCATTTCCTAGTTGCAGATATGCCTTCAGGTGCCACAGGACTGCTCATTGTTTTTGTTTTACAGTGTAAGGACTGTGTGGCAACTTGTTACTTCACATTGAGGCACAACTTCCATTGGAAATATTCTGGGTTTATGTGGTTCAATGCCTTTGTTGAACAAAACGACAATATTGCTTCAGGACATTGATATTCTGTGCCTTGACATTGTGGTGCAAGAACCTTGTACAATGACAGAATGACCCTATCTCATGCAGCCCATTAAGTTATGTCACTACAGACTGACTTTGCATGGCATAGTGTTCATCTCTATTGCTAGTGTTCATATTGCCTTACATCAAAGTGCAGTAATTGTGTGCAGCAATACAATTTCTGAGATAATCCTGTATTTATGAAAGGTAACCAAGTGCCTGTGTTATGGGGACATTTTGCAATGACAGAGTGACCTTACATCTCTGGCCAACTGATGGCTTATAGTGTCCCTGACCTAGTGCTTGCAAGATGATGATGATGTATTGTGGTGTCACAGCAACCCTATAACCATAACATGGTGCTGTCTCCTGGAGACTGTGTGCTTGTGACATTGGACAATGTTTTTTCTAATCTTTTCTAACCATGTGTGCATTTTTTTGTCTATGTGCAGAATAAATTTTGTATGTGCACTGCAAATCTGCACCACCAGTAGAAATAAAAAACCTAGTTGTCAGAGCTCTGCTACTCAGCTGGGTAGCATTTGAATGTCTCCTGAGTGGCCACACAAGCGCACAGCTAATGCAGCTTGTGGAGTCACAGTAGTCTTGCCCCTGTGATGCGGTAGTGCTTCACGGTGCAGCAGTCAGCTCTCTCCTGTGGCATCATGATCTCTTGCATTGCCATGACAGCCATGCACCTGTAACATTGGGCTGGAGCACCCTGCTGTCTTTTGCTGCCCATGGCAACCGGGTGCCCTTAAATTGATGCTGCCTCGTGGTGACAGGGTGACACCCTGCACTGCCATGGTCACTATGTGTGATGTGGAGCTGCCTTATGGTGACCTGGCCAGGTCGCAGCCCTGCACCAGCCCACAAAGCTGGGTAGCTGTAGGTGTGGTAACCAGTATGGTAGAGGCACAGCCAACTGAGGGGGGGGGAGGAACCAGGCATGAAGGGCTCCCACCCTCCCCCTCCCATTGCTGGGCTGGGGTGACTCCCCTCCCCTCAGCCAGCAGCCCTAGCTGAAAGGGAAGGTGAGCCTTCCCCCTCATTAATTATTCATAAGGGGCGGGGCTGTTCAGTGCAAGTCGCGGGGATTCCAGGGAGGGAGGGGCGTGGTTCTCTGGGTTGGAACCCGCAACGTGAAGGGGGAGGAGAGGTCTCGTTAATTATTCATGAAGGGGGCGTGCCCTGAGTTTGGCGGGCAGCCTGTCTCGAGCCTTATAGCCTCTCCTGTCCCGCCCCCCTCCCGGCGCTTAGGCTGACGGGCACCTCCCCCCAAAAAGGCGGGAAACGTGAGGCGATTTAAAAATGGGCAGTTAACAAACATGAATAAAGCAGCTCTGAAAACCCCCTGAAGTAATTGCCACCAGCATAAAATGTTCCTTTTCTGTGGTAACTTCCTGCCTGCAAAAATGTACATTGGCCACTTCCCCCTCCCAGTGCCCATGAATTAATTAGCTTATCAAATGAATTTATCAAGTATGGCTGGGATGAAAATATGTTATCGCTGTCACAATTCTATATAGAGGGGTTCCTGTTCACACACATACCTAGATGTTTTCCCTTGAGGAAAACTATTAAAGCCTCAAACCAAATGTGGTACATTAAAAAAAAAAGCCAACCCTGTATACAACATATACTCTTTCCTGAAGTTTATCAAATTCAGCCAATTTAATGCATTTTTTTCTGTGGTTTCTTGATTGGTTGTTTTGTTTAGGGGAAGTGGGTGCCCTAACAAATCTGGAGAGCAGGGTCTGAGCTCCCTTTTTTTTAATTGTATCTATATGGTTGTGACTATTTTCTTCCACTATTTGATCGGAGGAAGTGGGTCTGGCCCACGAAAGCTCATCATCTAATAAACCATCTTGTTAGTCTTTAAAGTGCTACATTGTCCTGACATCTGTCAGGGATGGTGTAGATGGAGCTTGGTCCTGCCTTGAGGGCGGGGGGCTGGACTCGATGACCTCTTGAGGTCCCTTCCAGTCCTATGATTCTATGATTCTATGATTTTGCTTGAGCTCCCTTAGTTTCCACCACGCTCCCAGGACTTTCCCCAGGGGTGAAACAGGGTTTATATCTGTTTGATATCAAATGGATATAGAGTTATTTGGAGGCATCAAATCATTTTTGTAATCTATTATCATTGAGGTGTGGCAGGTTTTGGAGAGGAAGTGCATAGAACGGAGGTCAAAATATAACCCATAGAACAGTTCTCAACCTGGGGTACGTGTACCCGCAGGGGGTACGAGAAGCTTGTCAAGCGGGTATGGGGAATATTTTGTAAATAACTAGATTATCCTAATTGAAATATTCCAAAAGTAGTAGTGTTAGTGAAAAAAGTTGTGGATTCTAGAGTCTAGAATTTATTTCCTTTCATATTGAATAAGGGGTACAGGAAGCTTCGCCAAGGGGGTACGGGGACCGAAAAAGGTTGAGAACCCCTGCCATAGAGTCTTATCATCCGGCCAGAGGATTAACTACAGCCTAAAGTGTTTATTAGGACTATGTATACACTACACAGCTTTTAGCAACAAGGCTGTTTCAATACAGCCCTGTCACGAAAAGTTGGTGTGTGAGAACACTTGTCAGCACTTTTGCCAACAAAATACTTCTAGCTTTCACGAGCGGATTCGGCTTTGTCGGCAGACAAAACTGCATTCATATTTGCACTTGCCACAGCTAAATTTCTGTCATTATGGGCGGGGTGTGTTTGAACCCCTTGACGGACAAAAGTTTTGTTGATCATCTGCAAGTGTAGACAAAGCCTAAGAGAGGCCCAAGGTACAAATGCAGCCTAAGGGGTGTGCAGTGCAGCCCAATGATCACACCGAGTCAACAGAGTCATGACATGCTACCCAAAGGCTAGTAGTGAGTGACACAACTAAAAGGCCATAGATAACCCATAGTGGTTTCTTACAGGTGGCCAATGGGGCAAACATAACTTGTATGATAACAAGCAGATGTTAACATCCCTTTCCTGGGACTGCAGCATGGATCAAAGGACATAAACTTTGGCATGAAGCCAAAAAACCAATGCCTTATAGCACATGGAAACAAATAAGTGCAAATATTAAGATTATCAAGGGCGGTTATTTTTTAATCTGTAATGTTAGGAGACTTATGTTATTTTAGATACCTTTGGGACTTATTCTCATTTCCACTAAGACCTTTTTACACCACTCACGCAGTTAAAAGCATCCTTAAAACGTAAATAAATCATACTGCATTTCATCTACCTTAAGGCACTGCAAATCTGGTGTGAAGAGGCTTTAATGTAAATGTGAATCAGTTCTCTTTAATGGCAAATTAGGTGCAGCCTATGGGCAGCTGGCATGCTGCCACTTCAGTCACCCATATCACAATCTTTGGTCACTCCTCCCTGATTCAGAAGCTTCCATATCTTTAAGTGTTTGCAAAGGGAAATGGAGTCACCCCTGATTAAGAAATTCCCATATCTTTACGTGTGTGGAAAGAGAAACAGAAAGAAAAATCCTATCTATGTCCATGGTAATTCATTTATTTATTTGTGAAATGCCTAGGGGAGAGAGAATACAAAGTCCCAAAGCTGCAATCTGAGGTAAATAACTGTATTATATAATTAGTAAAATGATAATGCAAATCCCAGAAAAGCTGTAATGATTGTGAAAAATATATGGACTATTTATAGATAGAAAACAGCATAGAAAGAATGTTGATTGCTGATGTCTTCTGCCCTATAAATAAATATGCACAGAGTAATTAAGAAAAAATCACTGTTATTAATTATTATAATTAATTTGATTTTATATGATTAACATTTCCATGTCCCTCTTCCATTCTTGGTAAGTAATTTTCCAGTCAGGAGGGATCCACATATAGGTTCGAGGCTGAACAAAATTGTTAAGTGAAATTTAATCTGATCATGTTTTTGCTGATCTCCCTGAGAAACATGAAATACATTAAACTTAAAAAAACAACAAATAGTCTGGTAGCACTTTAAAGACTAACAAAACATGTAGATGGTATCATGAGCTTTCGTGGGCACGGCCTGCTTCTTCAGAGAACCAAAAATGGAAATTAAACAGAGCTTTGAATAAAGGGCTCTAAAATGTGGTCCATAACGTAAAACTTCTGTCACCTGCTCAGTTTTTATTTAAATTGGTCTCTCTCTGTCCATTGTGAAAATAATAGGTTTACCAATGACTTTAATGGAAGCAGTGTTGAGTGCTTTTAAAAATCCCACCCATCATGTATAAATGACTGCTTCTGTACACACTATTTCAGCTGTGCTCTAAAATCCTGTTAATTTTAATGGTGCAGAGTTAGACCAGTGCTGACTGCTTTCAAATAAAAAATACCCTGAGATTGTAATTCTATTTAGGTTTGAATCAGTAGAATGTATTGGACTTAACCAGCCTTGAAAGATTTTTAATGGTAAAAGTTATATTTTTCTTTTACTAAAACAGGCCTTTAACTGCCTTTATGTACAAGGTAAGGCTTTTTATTTCCCTGCACCTGCAGTTGTCTACATAAAACTCTCACTGACTTCAACTGTGGATTTCAATGCTTTTCAAGGGTGCAGTTATATACATCTGTGATGTTATTTAAATGAATATTTTTGTTACTTTTAAATTACAAGTATCAAATTCATTTTCTCTCCCTTCTTGCTTAAGTAGTTGAAAATTGAGTAAAACACTGTAATTTTAAAAGTAATTAAATTTGCTCATAAGCCATGTAAAAAGTTAAGCTATTGCTTTTTCCAGATAGCATGAATTATTTCATAACTAATTTAAATATGCATTTTATAAAGTGAAATTCCCTCTCGTGAACAATTGAAACATTGTCTTGGGCACAGAGGAGAAAATACTGTTCATTCAAACATATTTGTAATGCTTTAATTAAATGGCTCATAATTTGTTGAATTCACTCAGTGTACACATCTCTTCCATTGGGATTGTATTAATTCACTATATTATGCAAAATGGTTCAGTGTTAGAGAAATGTGGCTTGTTTGCTTGATGTTTTCAAATTGTTTTTTGCTTAGGTTATGTAAATGTAACCTGTCAACTGACTAAGGCACATCAGCACATTTTCAGTGCTTCAAACGATGAGTATAATTCCTACTGATTGTAACTGATACTGCATTGATGGGAGAAAGGAGTCCACTTGTGTTGTTACCATTGTTGCCAACACTTACAATTTTACTGCAGGTCTTGCAACATTTGGTGATTGCCTGAAAGCCTCAGTTGCTAGAATCAAGCAACTGCATTAATATAAAAAAGAAGAGATTGCATTAATTTAAAAAAAGAAGTTACTAGCCCTCACAGTTACAGAGAAAAGCTTTAACATATTAAGCAACTATACCATAAAAGCTCAGAAACCAGAAGGAAAATATAAGAACACAGTGTTTATTATTCTCTTCAATTTAAGAGCCAATCTTAAGAACGTTATGAGACTTTTCTCATGATTTCTAAACTCTTTGAAGTTGGCAGCAATGTGCCATGTTACAATGTTTTGCATATGCTCTACTGCGATATTTGTTATTATCAGGAATTAAGCTACCGTATGCCTCAGTTTAAATACTTCAGGGAAAGTGCTTACTTACATTACTTTTAATCTTTTTATTTTTATTGTCATGTACAAGAATACATATAAGTAGAGAGCTTCGGACAGACAAGAGACATACAAATCTTTTGAATGGCCTCCTTAATTTTTAATGTTGTTATATGGAAGGGTAAAGTACCATTAGGGTACTGAATGTGTTATAATAGCTCCTTAATACATTTTGAAGCATTTCATATACCTCTTACATTTTTTCTTAATTATCTTTCAAACCACCTAAAGCCCTCCTCACTGCACTACTAGCCACTACTATCTCCACCCTCTCTTCACTTTTATAACTTGTAATCAGGGTATTTTCTTCCCCCAGCACTGAATTAGAAAGCAAAAATAATTTCCCAAACACACAGTATATGTACATTCTCTCTTTTTGTACTCTGTGTTGTGGGGGGAGGAGGGGAGATTGGCTTTATTGGTTATATGGAAAAGAAAAGAATTATGGAACAGGAAACTATGAATATGTATTTTGGAATGTATTTAGATGACACTTTGTTACATTTAAAGTAAAATTGATCCTTCTTATCTATTTACTAAGATTTTCATATTCCATTACTGTATCACTCGTGAGTTATTTCATTTTATATCCCTCATGGGTTTAATTTCCTCCCCTGTATGCCTTCATGTTTTCTCTCTAGGAAATATTTATGGGACTAGTAGAAAGATGACATCCACTGTAAGTACCAGCTTCACCTTGATTCCCAACCAGAAATACAGACGCAGTAGCCGTCGCTCCAAACCATTCTGCCACACTGTGGACACAGATTCTGAGTCACTGTCCACGCTTGGGAATTTTAAAGCATTGCCATTAGAGATCTTTCAAATGGTTTTGAAATATCTCTCAGGTGAGAAACTGAGGGAAATTATGATACTGTCTATAAATGAAAATGATCACAGGCAAAAATTCTATTTAGTTAAATGCCAAGTTGAGGCCTCTGGGCCTGACTCAATAATGCTTCACTTTACTGTGAATTTAAGGGATTTTCATTTGGTTTGTTCATTTTCAACTTGGGTTCCTGAAGAACCTCATCAACAAAAAAAAGGAATGATAGTACTTGGGGAACTCTTTGAATTATTCTTCTGCTTGCCATATATACAGATTGCAATTTAACAAATATATGCAAAATCCAGAATGACCATAATTTGTTGATAAAGGAGTCCAAAGAACTGATACTTGTCCTTGTTACTGAAATCTCTTGGCCTGCTTGTACTGAGATATATAATAAAGTTCTTAACTACTGATAAGTAGTGTTTTTACAGTAAAGGTTTACAGATAATATTGGGTTTTGCTTTTCCAGTGACGGATATTAGCATGCTAAGCATGGTATCGAAAGCCATCAGCAACCGCCTTATTAATTACATCTCAACCTCATCAGGAAACAGAAGGCTTTTACTGCAAGATTTTCATAACCTTGAGATATCTGGCAAGAGAGAAGGATCCTGTATATTAGAACACTACAGATCTCTAGGTGACATTATAATAAGAACAGTAACAATCAGTAGAGAACTAAGATTGATTAAAGAGATTCTACTGTGATATTTAGTGATTGATAGCAGTTTAAAATGGTGAAGATGTTTTCTGAAATGTATAGGTGTTTGACTGTCATTGAGGCTGAAATTCATTCTTGTGCAAAGAACCAGCAACAAAGTGCATATCCACCTAAATCTCAATTAAGCTCTGCATTAGGTGTGTTTCATCCTGAAAGAATTATTTCAACTCCTCTGAGAATTCTTTTAATCCTCTAATAATAATTAATATATATTATATAAATATACACAAGCTAGCAGATGTTTTGTTTCTTCCTTGTTTAATTTTTAAAGAATATAAAAAGGCAAGGTGAATGAATATCTCATGGGCATAATAATGGGATAAAAGGAGAGTATTTCACCTCTATCAATGCTCACATCTGACCTAATTCTGGAGTGATCAAGAATCATTACCATCAAAGACCTGATTGACAATTCACTTCACAGAGTATCTTGTTCCAGTTCCTAGATGGGAAGTAAACTTATCCCAAAAAGCACCATGACAACTGCCACTGATTAACATTCTCCTTGCCAGCCTTATATCAGAAATGAAGAACTGAAGTGGGCATGATGAATAAATTTTCCTCTCATCCGTAGGTCAGGGTTCAGATACAATGCAAGAAGTGTGTTGTTGCTGCCCTATTCTCACCTGCACAACTATGTCATGGCACAGCAAAAAATAAATGTAGGTCAAAATAATGTGAGTAGTGAGTAACACTGCATATTTTCATTTAAAAATAATTATTTTATTTTTAACTTTTGCACTAAATTACTACCAAATCTTGGCAGCAAAATTCCCCTTTATCTCCCTCCCTGTCTATCAAAAGCAATGCAGTGTTTCTTCCCTGATGCCACTTGGACTATCATTTATCTCCCTCTCTTCATTCTTTGTAATCCTTCTAGAAGAGAAACAAATGAAATCCCAATTTGAACAATTAATAGTATAAGCCTCCTTAACTGATAAGGTCTCATAATTAAATTGATCCTGACAATAAAACAAAATTAAGTCAAGGTTATATTCAGGAGTTAACTTTAAATCAAAAGATTCCCAAGTTAAAGAAACAATGTCAAAGTTATTTAGGTCAAATGTGAGTTTCCTTCCCATTTACATGGATTGTTTACTATATATTATTGATAATTTCAGTGTTTATTTATTTTAGCTATACAATTAAATCTGGCTAACTAATTTTTTTGCCAAAAAAACAGTCAGCACAATTTTGCACACTGTAATAACAAACTTGGAATTAGAAAAGACAACTGTTATTTAACTACAGCTGTATGAACTCTTTATTATAATAAGTACAGTCATTAAAACATGACATACTTAGATATTTGGACTGACTTACATTTTACTAAATTATAAAATATGAAAGGGCCCAATCCTGCGCCCATGAAAATCAATGCCAAAATTCACATGCACTACATCAGGGACTGGCAAGATCTGGCCTGCAGGTCGCATTTGGCCTGCTAAGTTTTTTTGATCTAGCCCACACCTCACTCTTGCAGCAGACCGTAGTGCCAATCAAAGCAGCAGAGCCGGTCCTAACCAATTGGCAGCCCTAAACAGGGGAAAAAAAAAAAAAACGCCTGAGAAAATTTGTCTAACAAAAAAAAAAAAAAAGATGCGGGAAGGATTCAGGAGGTTGGGCTGACATGCGGTCACGGCCTACCCCTAAGGCCAGCTCTGCAAAGCAGCTAGCTGCTCTCTGTGGCTCTCTGCACTGCTGGGAGGAGGATAGAGAGAGAGGCTTCAGCACATTGCCCTAATCCCTAGCAAAATCTCTCAGTTCCTATTAGCCAGTTTCTAAGAGATTTTTCTATGAGCAGGGACAGCACATGAAGCCTCTCCCTCCCTCCCCTTTCCCAGCAGTGCAAAGAGCCACATGTACAGCCAAGCAGCAGTCTGGGGCTGCTGGCAGGGAAGCCTGTCTGAGAGTGTTGCTGGCTGGGAGCTGCTTAGGTAAGCATTTCCTGGCCAGAGCCTCTTTCTGGCACTCCAGACCCCCTCCAACTTCCTCTCACACTCTGCACCCCCTCTAAAACCCTCCCCCAGGTGAGAATCCTCTCATGCACCCATGCCCCTGCACCCCAATCCTCTGCCCCAGGTCACAACCACCTCCTTCACCCAAACCCATTCTCAGACCCCACACCTTTCCTGCACCTCAGTCCTCAACTCCAAGCTCCCTTCTGCACCCAACCTCCATCCCAGACCCCGCATCCCCTCCATAGAAAAGTGTGGTTCTTGACCACTTACCAAAGTCTTGGAGTGGACCCCATCGAAAATTATTGATCATCACTGAACTACAATAATGGCAAGTCTGGACTCTATCTACACAAAAGTCAATTTTTCCTTAGATAGCCAGCACAAGGCTTATCCACTGCATTAATCTCACTTAAACACACACAGTAAAATCCTGGCTACATTAAAATCAATAGCAAAAACTCCCATTGGCTTCAATGGGACCAGGATTTTTCACCCTCGGTGCTTAAATTGTACTTGGGTAACACATAATTTTTGTGCTGCCCCTTTGCTTTTATCTAGTGTGAATTTCTCCATATAAAAGCAGGCCTAAACCTTTGCACTGGTAATAACAATCATCTGCATGTTGATGGTGACTTTACTCATGTTTGTATTCAGACATTCATCTACTCTTTAGGAGTCTGATCACAAGTCCCAGTCAATAGAAAGTTGATTCTTTGGAGCTTTGGATCAAATACCAGCTTAATAAAAAAAAATCAATGTCTGTCATTTAAGAATGTTAACAACATACTTCTATATTGGGAAAATAGTCCATTCAAAATCACAGGAAGTATCTAAAGCACTTTCTGACACCAAGGAAATAACATGATATTTAGGAGATACTTAGAAAATATTTGAGTACTCTTCTGTGGATTTCTTGCATGATTAACAAAGAAGGGTATATATAATATATGTTGTTCTACCAGATGTTTTTGAGGGGAAAGATTTGTAACCCTTTGGCTTTCCAGTCTCATAGAAAAACAAATAGCTGTTCTGCGGTATAATGAACTCCAGCCCTTTATATCATAAGCTCTTCTCTAGCTTTGAATCTCATGTAGAAGAAAAAAATTCTGCCTCCTAGCTATGTTTTATATTATCATCACAGTTCAGAATAACTTCTGTTTGACCATGTGGTTGGCTTAAAAGATGTTGGAGGCTCAGCTTTTGACGATGTAATTAGAAAACCAGTGTCTCTTCAAATGTTACTCTTTGTGCCTCTATTAATTGAAATATTTCAACAGCTGTAATTCAAAAAACAATATAATAATTTTGCAGGGCTCCAGCTGTGATTCGCATGGAGTTTAAAACAACTTAGTAAACAAATTATATCATGAGAGCCTTATGCACTCCCCATCATGCTTTCTGACATAAAAGGCATCTCTACTACAGAGGCTAGCCTACCGTTTTCCAGTGCACAGCCCACTGTAATGTACCATTTTCTTCTCTTGAGGAAATAGCATGGTATTGCACTGCCTGTGTAGTGTATGCTTCATCTGGCCAAATTATTTACCTCACCTGAATGATTACATATGTGTTTCTGTTTCAGGTTTGTTGCTTAAAAGGTGCACGCTATTACTGCCCACAAAAGACAGGCTAAAGTACATACACAAGATACTCTCAGAAGTAAGCTTACACTCATTTCTCTGTATTTAACACTTCTAGAATTTTGTTCTGAAGTATTACTTGCACCTATATTAATGTTTCAATAAAACAATTTTGTTAATGTAATATATGTAAATTAATTTATTAACGCATCTGTGATGCTCATCAGTGTAATACGAATTTAGTAATTTGGAATCAGTCTCTTGGTTAAAATTCTTCCTTAGATATTTAGGCTATGATTTCCAATCTTGAGTACCTGAAATTAGGCATTTAAATCAATAAGTGGTTTATTTTTCCAAGATGCTGAGCCCCCACAGATTTAAACTGAAGTCAAAGTGAGTTGTAGTGTTCAGAACCATCTCTAACTTTAGGCACCCACTGTTTGAAAATTATGGCATACATCTAGGATTTTCAAAGGATATCTAAAGGGGTTAGTTGCTCAACTCCTATTGAAAATAATTTCCTTCAAATGTTTTTAAAACTCCACTCTTAGGCCTGGTTTACACTAAAGGGGAAGGTCAACTTAAGATATGGAACTCCAGCTACATTAATTACATAGCTAGAGTTGATGTATCTTAAATCACCATCCACACAGTGGGAGGTCAACGGGAGTAAACGCTCCCATCGGCTTTCCTTACTCCTCATGAGGTGCAGGAGTACCGGTGCCAACAGGGGCACCCTCTCAGTTCAAATTAGTGGGTCTTCACTACACCCACTAAATTGAATCCCAAAAAATTGACCTCGGTATTGTTGATCTTCTGCATAGTGTAGACATGGCCTTCGTGAATATAATCTGCTATAAAAATGTCTTTTATGTTAATTTTTAAAGCACATCACTCAGCACAAATAATATTTGCCACTTTGTAATAAAATGAATGTAGGTTGAAATTCAGCCCCATGAAGAGATCCTATAGAAGACCTATATCCCACTTAAATTCTGCTTAGAAGAGAAAGTGGTGCATAATGCCTTGGGCAGGCTCTCTGCACAGGGATAAAATTTTAACCATAATTAATTCAAAACATTATGTTGTTAAACTGTATTGGTTTCTGAAGGGCTAAATGATTATGTATAACAGACATTATTAATAAAATATCACATCTGTCTGAAGACTAAGGTGGACTGAGTGAAAGTTCTGAGAGGACCAATGGCCGCATCATAAAAACACAATCCAAATTGGCAATTTTGTCTCAGAAGAGATGCAAGGGTTGAGTGAATGTAGTGTAGAGAAATCCCTTATTTACCTTGGAAAATAGCCCCTTGGGTCTGCATTGCTGTAGATCAGTGATGTGGGAAAGCTTCAAGCATAAAAGTGAATTTATTTCCAATTACTCTACATTGATTAAAAGAAGCAACAATGTTTTGTCTTTGCAGGTTTCCTGTTTTAAACTCAGTGGTTGCCCAAGCCCATTGCATTGCTTGGGATTACAGTGCTATGGTGTGTTTTTACAGGTATGGTGTATTTTCTCAAAGAGAAGGCAGGTATCATTAGTATAAGAGAAACCAAAGTTTGTCTTTTTTTAAATCTATCAAGGCTGAAATACTCAGCCTTTTTAAAAAGTGCAGATAAACATAATCACCATCCAACTTAATTATACTTTGAAAAGCAGTGGGCTAAAACTGCTTAGCAAGACATTTCAAAGTTTAACATGGCTTTCAGGTCCCAGACAATGCATTTATTCAGTTCCGCATTTCTTTCTGACTTTTTAAAAATATTTAACTTAACTTTAGAGAATTTATAATTCTGGATCTTATTATTAGCAAATTTATTACCAAAGAAGAATACATATATGGCCTTTTCATTACATTACTTCAAATATCAAATTCTCAACACCCTAACCAGAGATTCTCTGATTTAAAGGCAATTAGCCCAAGGTCTTTAATTAAATGGAGGAATTGTTCTAGCTATTTGAGATGCAAAGAAAGAAATGACAAATCTGTTATTTCAGCAGTCAACTGTATTTACTATAATGACTACCAAGATTGCAAATATGTTATAAGGGACAAGGATAGGGCTTCTTTAATACTAACTGAGGATGGTATTTCATTGTCAAATGGATAGGATCACCATTATGGGTCGCTTTACTTGAGAGCTGCTTTGTCTAACTTCCCGAAAAAAGCTTATATTCTTTGTTGAAGAACAAGCATTTTCTGAACATTTTAAATTAAGCTACATTGTGTTTTAGAAGAACTTACTTGTTCAGACACTCTCTGGAAATATACCATATGAAAATATCTTTAGTAATGACAAAGATACTGTTCAGAATCGCATGATTGTCTGGTTTATTCCCTGCCCTAGCTAACTATTATAGATAATTATTTGCATCAGGATATTCATGTTGTTAGCAACTGTCTCTTGCGTAGTCACGTCCAAAGATCATAAATTATCTTTGGCCAGAAGGTGCAACCCCAATGCAGTTCAAATTTTGAGCTATACAAAGGCCCATGAACCCCTTTGTCAGGGCCATCTTTTGGCATATGCAGAATATGCAGCTGTGTAGACCACCACTGAATTTGGGCCACCACTTTGCCCTAAATTAAGTTGTGCCCTATGTTGCATATGCCCCAGTCGAGGACAGTGTGAGCTTAAGCAGCCCCAATCCCCCGCTCCGCTGCTCCTGTTCCGCCTCCCAGTCCTGGCAGCCCAAATCCTCAGGTTTCCCACTTCACCTCCCAACCCCAGTGGCTGAATCCCTCAGTCCCCCACCCCCTGTTCTGATGGCCCTTCAGTTCCAGTGGCCCCAATCCTCCACCTCCAGGTCTGCCTCCTAGCTCACAGCTCTGGTGTGCTGCACTGTTTCCCCTTCCGCCTGTTCCCCATCAGTGTCCCTGCCTTGTTCCTGCCCACACAGCTCCTGCCCGCACAGCCCTCTCCTGCAGAGTTGCTGCCCCACTCCCCAGCAGGGGTTAGGGGATGCAAGTCCGCAGGCTGTGCAGAGTACCCGAATTCATAAAGACAGCCCTTCCCTTTGGTATGAATTAGAGAACCCTTCATGGCAGCTGAAGCTAATGGTGCTGGAAGGCTTTGCACTCAAGACACTCTCCCTCTTCCTCTCTCTCTCCTGACACCATCAGGAACAGGGGGCTATGGGCTTGTGTGTGATGCGTAGGGTTGCCTATGTCAGACTTATGCTGGCCCTGCAATGAGGAAATTCCTCGTGAGTCATTTCACTCACTTTAGATCACTAGAGTTCCATGAAGAAACAGCAGCAGGAGCAGAACTCTCCTCCTCCTCTTTTTTCAGAATTTTCATGAGTTGCTGATATGAGACCATCTGTCAAATAATGACTACTGATATCAGTTACACATGTAGAAATCTAGAGCAATTCCAATCTGTGGGATTATCATCTAGCTCTGTATTTCTAAACTGCTGTGTTTTGTTTTGTTGAGCCGCTATGTTACTGCCCAAAGTGTCTGAGGGCCTGATAGAATAAAAGAGCTTATATTAACATTTTTGTTTTCCCTTTTAGACTTAGCAAATTCCTTTATGCAACAAGTGTGTGTGACATGATTATTTCTGATTTCAGTGACATATAGATATAGCCACTGGGGGGAGAGGAGGGCATTTATAATAATAATTTGCACTTTGCAAGAAGTCCATTTTGAATGATAAGGATTAAAATAATACACAATAGTTCAGATGCACTAGTCTCTGCTGAAATGTGTCCTTTCCATAAATACTGAAAAATTGATTGTACTTTTATGGCTATAATAACAGGCATTGTGATTTAATTCTATATATCTGTCCTTCATTTGGTGTTGTCAGACCCTGACAGCAGGCTGGGATGAATTAGAATGCCATCGTGTTTATAACTTCCTCTGTGAGCTGAGCAATCTACCCCGCAAAGTACAGACAGTTGTCAGCAGCAAACCAGGTGAATACCTGAAACAAAAAAATCCTAGAAAATACAAATGATAATGAAAGAAGCTGTCATGGTAGTTATAGCATTCTTTTGCTGCCAGTTCAGGAAATGGATTCACACTATTACAGAGAAAATGCACCCTAGATTCAAGGATGATTTGAGCCTTGTGATCCCTGCAGCACTTGATCCTTCCTTTATCCATATGTATGGTGCTTTAGCTGCAGACATGCCAAAAATGAGTACTCTGAAGTTGGTAACATGTTGAATATAACTGAAGGAAATCTGCACTATTAACTGAATTTAGTTGTTTTCTGATGAGAACAAGCAATTGACTTATCTTTGGGTGTTCTGTGTGGCGAAGTGTATCTCTTTGAGAGGCAATTGATTTTGTTGGATCTTATCATTTCATTATCAAATGTATATATAATTTACATGCACTAGGCCTAATTCTCCTCTGCTTTACACCAAAACTTGTGCAATTAATAGTTACACCAGTATAAAACTGATGTGGTACAGTAGAAAATCAGGACTAATATTTTATGCATATCCTGAAGCATCACTCTAAAACCAAATGTAGCCCCTCCAGAAATTGTCCAGCACAGTACTCAGTATTTCATTGGAAATGTTCACATGTGGGTTCCCACCTAAGAGGTTGTAGAAGGCAAGCATGCAGTCAACTTTTTCTACTTGTTCCTTTAGGCACCATTTAATAGAATTACTGGCAGAAAGAAGCACAGCAATGCCAAAAATAATGGCGTGACCCTGAAACAGAGCATGAGAAGTGGCAAAAAATTAGCATTGGGCAGGCAGATAGAATCAGTGGTTTGAAGCAATGCACGAAACTAGTGCAAGCATGGGATAGTTACAGCTTAGAACTTCGGACCTTATGGTCTGAGTTACTCCAATTTGACACTCATTCAGTGGGAGTTATGCATCTGGAATCTCTAATATCCTAGTAGGCACCTATCTACATCTGTAGGGAGTTTAAATACCTTTACAAATCTAGCATTATTTGCCAATATAACCTAAAATCCTTTCTCCCTCTCTCTACCAATCTTTATAAATATATTAAAATTGCCAAAGTGATTATGGATTCATAATATACAAATTCTCTTATCTTAGGAAGCGCCCGAAAGCTGGAATTACGGATAAGGTTATTCTGTCGCAGTGTCCTGCTAAATCACTGGATTCATCGAAGTGATTCTGCATTTTGGCTGACTCGTATCTTAAAACCGTGGCCAATGGTTAATCAAGCCCGGTTGTTATACATCATTTTTGGCCCAGTCTCCTCTATAAATGGTGTGTAGATTTAACATAATAGCCTGTTTTCTGAGGGAGAAATTCTGATCTATGCCCTTTCAGGAGAGCAATGCAAGGGTTGTGTGGGATGGATTCCTCCTCAGTCAAGTGGTAGGATTATATATCTGAGATGTCTGTGGACACAACTGTAGACCATGAGTCATAGTCAGAACAACAACCTTTTTACCCATCATTTTGAGCTTTTGGGCCAAAGCATACACACAAGTAATGAACCTGTTGTTCCCTCCTCTGGTACGCTACTGCCTGCTCCACAACAGCTCTTCTGAGTTCCTATAGAGAGAGTTGCTGTGGAACTTCTTAACAGTGTGCAGGGAGCTTTGGGTGTAGATTCTCTTTGTAGATTCTCTGCTTTGTAGCTCCATGTATGGCAGAAACTCTGTGGTACACTTTGTTATGGGCCTTCCATATGCCAGGAAGATTTCGTTCCAGGTGGGAAAGCACTTTGTGCTTATTGCATTTCTCTTTTTATAAGGGAACATTTACCTCTTTGCAGACTTATCATTCCTAATAAACTTATTCTTTTTCAAGATTTGACCACACCATTCATATTAATTTGTGAAGACTGTAAACTTCCAGGTAATTGCTTGGACATTCTACTGAGAATGCTTATATTGGTGCTCATTACTCCTAATTTACACCAGTGTGAGAGGGGAATCAAGCCAACTAATCTCATAAATGAAGGACATACAGAACATCTTAGCTATTTCACAATACTTTTTGTTTTGTTCCAGGTGCAGCTATATTACTGTAAACTTTTGAAGACAAAAACTCTGACTTTACTTATTTATGTGCGGCCAGCAGCACCTCTAGAAAGCAGGCCTTTTCTAAATAATAAAGTATAGGTTGAAACTCTGTAGTCTGGCTCTCTCTGGTCTGGCAACATCCGTGGTCTGACATGATTTTAGCTAGCTGGCTGTCCCCTTATCATGAGTGTGGTCAAGTTTTCTGTGATCCTATAAAGTTTGTTTACGGCCACAGGTCCTGGCACTCAGTGTTCTGTGCTGTTATTTAGCTTTAATTTACCCCTAAATGTTTTCTAAGAGCCCAGTAAGCAGTGGAAGTGTTGGCAATGCTGCTAGACAATATTGACCTCCCTTGGTTTGGCAAATTCTCTCATTTGGCACTGGTCAGATCCCGAGGGTGCCAGAATAGAGAGGTTCAACCTGTATAATATTTAGAATAATTGACCCCTTACCTGTTTAACATGGACCTTCTAAAGAAATTACAGAGGCAATGTTTTTCCTCTGTTTGCCTACACCCGTGGTGTGAAGGTCGCCTCAGCATTGAACCACAAGCAAGTGTATCACCCTCTGAAATCACACTGTTTTCCTCACTTAAATATTAATTCTGTGTTTCCCTAAAGTACCCAATAATTCTAATTCACATTGTAGTCTACACTGCCTCTTCTGCCACAAATGAGATAAAATAAAATGCTCTTGTGCAAATAGGGACTTTTGCTTTTGCCTGAATCACCTTTTCTTTTTTCAAGCCATCCTTTGAGGCCCCAGTATAATTCTTCCTTATTTAGCAAACTACATTGTTATTTAGTGGTGATTGTGACTAATGTTACCCAGGACATGTGGTTTGGCAGAAAATGATAGACGGACCAACTGATGAGACCAGTTTAAAGGGTCTAGCTGATGCTATTAAACTACTGTATGACACAGAAGCTAAAGAGTGGACAGCAGATGATGTTATCAGTCTTGTGGATGAATTGTCAGGTATATTTATATTTTATATAACTGGAGGTTGTGCAGTAGTCAGAGATAGAAGATACCAACACGGCTTATAAAAAAAAGTAAAATGTTTTAAGTAATAACACATGAAAATCTTCAAAAATAAGTGTTCTGTTATCAAGTGTAAGGGACACTGAGGCACAGTTCAGGTCCAAAATTTAGGTTTTGTCCAAAACAAAAGTTTTACAAAATTACCATAGTAGTACAATCATGTTTTCATGATTTTTTTTTAAATATCCAGGAGACTCTATCTTAGTTTGATTTTTACCATTTTTCCTATAGTGTTTGTACCCTGGGCATTCTTATTCTTGGGGTTGAGAACCAAAAAGTGATAAGCAGGAAAAAAGAGAACTTTCCAATGTATTTGCTCTCAAGTACAAAAAGGATAAATAGGAAGAAATACATTTGATTTTTTTCCAAATCTAATGCATGGGGGTTATTGATAATCCTGATAAAGATAATTTTTGATTATTAGCAACACTTTCTCCTGAACTAATGTTAAAGGTATTTGGATATTAACTGATTGATGTGTCATTTTTATTGGCACCTTTTTGGAAAAGAGGTTCCACTTGTAATGAATTTGTTGTTGTTGAGTCCTCAGCCTGTATAAGCTCAGGGAGTGGTACTCCACTGTCCCTTGGGTCCTCCGTGTTCCCTATAGAAAGCCCATGCTGCAGGCATGTTTATAGGGATATAGCCAGGGAAGGGAAACACAGGGATGTGCTGGGCTCACCATCAGTGTCAGGACAAGACATAGCATAGAATGTGTAGAGAGTGGTACTGAGCAGCCTGGCAGGACCTGACTGCTCTCTCCCCATGGAAAGCCCTGGCTGCAGGGATTCTGATTGGGGCTTCCCATTAGGCAAGGATGTTAGCATCACAGCCCATTATTTCCTGTGTGGGCAGTAGGTTCTTAGCTGCCCCATGCTATTGTCTCAGGCAAGGGCCATTTGTTTATTACTGAGAACTTTTGGGGTACGTCTAAACTACATGGTTCCGTCGACGGAGCCATGTAGATTTGTTGTTTTGTCAAAGTCAAATGAAGCCACGATTTAAATGATCGCGGCTTCATTTAAATTTACATGGCTGCCGCGCTGAGCTGACAAACAGCTGATCAGCTGTTTGTCCGCTCAGCGCGCTAGTCTGGACGCTCCCCTGCCGACATCAAAGCCCTTTGTCGGCAGCCCTGGTAAACCTCATCCCACGAGGAATAACGGGGCTGCCGACAAAGGGCTTTGATGTCGGCAGGGGAGCGTCCAGACTAGCGCGCTGAGTGGAAAAACAGCTGATCAGCTGTTTGTTGGCTCAGCGCGGCAGCCATGTAAATTTAAATGAAGCCGCGATCATTTAAATCGCGGCTTCATTTGACTTTGCCTATGTGTCTAATCTACATGCCTCTGCCAACAGAGGCATGTAGTCTAGACACAGCCTTGGATAGTGGAAGCTTTTAGTTGGCAACCAATAATTTGCTAATAACTGGTATCCATTGTAGTTTCATTTTTAATCGTCTAAGCCTTTGTTGGAGCTATAGGTAAGTTTTTGATGTGTTTTTGACCTTTTTAAATAGAAAGTATGGTGGCCTTTACTGGGAAAGAAGCTGGTCTCTGGAAAGGAATCCATAATTTGATAGTGTTATACTTTAAGTTTGGTTGGAGTTTGGAGAGATTGTATTATACATTTTATTATCATCAGCCTTAACACAAACAATTCCCATTGGGACCATAGTAATTCTGTAGCTCCCAGCTGTGTTGTAGGTGTGTTTGAATGGGCTTTCCTCTCAAGCGTGTCAGATGGCTGTCAAATGCAGTGATTCATAAATTAAAATACATTCAGAATTTTGTTCAGATAATTTTCTTTTAGTTTAATTGTAACCTACATTTTCTAACCTATATTTGACTAAATTATGTACAGTGTGTTGAATCATAGGTAATGAATAATCCTTTGTATTTGTATTATAAAAGTGGTTCCCCGGGAGTGGCTCATGGAGAATAATGCTCGCCTCCTCATATTGAGTGGAAACAACATCTGCTTCACCTTCATGGCTAGTAAAGCTGTGAATGGGCGGGCTGTTGAGTTGGCCAGGCTAGTAGTCTTTCTGGCTTTGGTGAGTATCACTGAATAGAAGTTTTTGGCATTTTGCCACTAAATCTGCATCTCTGCTTTCTCAGGGCTAGGGCCTGATTTTCCTTACACTAAGAACGAATAACAACATTGGGCAAAAGAGAGTCAGGCCCATTGATTTCAAAGGCCCCTATACAGAGCTTGAAGGTATCAACTCTGTCCCTAGGGGAAAATAATTCTAGCATAAAGTGGAAATGGAGTTCTCTCTCCTTCATTGCATGGACAGAACAGCTCTACAAGAGCATCCTCTCACATAGGCCCTGGAATAGATTCCACAGTAAGATTAAAGCCCATTGTATTGTGGAATAGTGCCAGAATTGTCTACTATGAATTTTAGTACATCAACATGTTGTTTTCATGGGATTTTTTTAGCTCATCTCCACTATGAATATGTATTGTAATATTTCTTGTATGTTCTAGGTCTGTGAAAAGGACCTATACTGCATGGATTGGGCAGTAAAAATGATGCAGAAAGTCTGTAAGGTTTTCAGCACTCCCGGCGAAAGGAATAACTTCCTGCAGAGCGTGGAAAATGCATTTGCTCACATGATCATGGACATGTTACAGTCAGTAATGTCTGGTGAGTATCTATGCCTGTCTGCAACAGGTGAGCTCTTTCAATGGGACATGCCCACTAGCCAAGACTCTAGCAGAACAGGGGATGGGCGCTCCTGGATCATCACAGCTCCAGCCAGGCCCCCTTCCTAATCAGTTAGAGCTACCCTTGAAGGGAATTAATTGAAAAAGATGGGATATTCTTTTTATAATTAATAGTATTACCCATCCTGTTGTGATGGTAGATGTACACTCAAGTTGGCCTGGCGCGGGGGGCAAAAGCAGACCTGGCTGTCATCTAGCCTGTGAAGGACCTGCTGCTGTCATGGCCGTGTCCCTGCTGCTCCACCCCCACCTTGCACCATCCACACACGCCGTGTACTCACACCCACCAGAGAGCGCCATGGGCCTCTGGAGTCCGTCATCCAGGTGCCAGCAGGCTGGGTCCTGACCAGCCTGCCCGGACCCGCTAGCCGAACTCCCTGCATTTCTGGCGAGGTGCAGCCTCCATTCCACACGCAGCCCATGGGCCACTAACTCATTCCCTGTTTGGAGCAGCAGCTGGCTGCCATATGGGAGTGACTGTTACAATAAATAAACCCTGTTACAGACTCTGGAGCTGGAGTTTGGGAGTCCCTGCTCTGCAGGCAGAGTTCTGCCCCAGTGGGATCAGCCTGGGGCAGGGCTGGTCTGGTCTCCTGTCCCTTGTGGCCTGGCCAGAGCACTGGGCAACCCTGTCCCCAACATTGTCCCCAGCTGCAGGAGAAAGTATGGCTGGGGACGGGGTCCTGGGAGCTGGGATCTGCCCAGAGCTGGCGGCGGGGTGGCACATTGGGAGCTGTCTTGGCTGCAGGGAGAGGGGAGCTGGGAGGAGCTGCCCTGGCTGGGGCAGAGGGAACAAGCTGGGCACTGTCCCACAGGGAAGACGCTGAAAGCAGGGAGTGACATGCTCCCTCCACCAGGATTGGTAGCCCCATGTGCCAGTATCACATATTGGGATCTGGAGTCCTTTTGGGCTGTCCTTCCATTCAAGATCAGAGTGGCTGCATCAGGAAATTTATTATTATTAAATTCCTTGGGCTGCATTCCCTCCATGGTCCAAACTCTGTCACCTCTGATATAAACTCAAGACTGTTTTATAATTGCAAGAAGTAAAGATGAACAGGTTGCTCAGTTAGGACAGATTTCTATCTTAAAGCAAGATTGTTCTTGTTCAATCCTGGACAAACTGTTTATGAGAGTCTGTGATGTTATTTCATAGCTGTCCCACCATCAGATTCTATATCTGATGTCTAATAGATCTAAATGGAAGTAGTTAATTTGGTGCCATGCTTCCCAGTGGTATCCAGGGCTGTGAGGCACCTCACTACCACCAGCTCTTAGCGTGAGGACATCTTGTCGGTGCTTACCATGGGTCAAGTGCCTGACTCCACCATCCACAGGCAGCACAACTAAATATTCACCTTTTGGCCTAAGCAGGCTCTGCTGTCCCTCGTCAGGTTAGCAATAGACAAGCATACCCCAAACCCTGAGCCATCTAATCATCTTCCTGGAGTAGGGTTGCCGGGTAGTATTTGAGCTTTCTGTTTGGGAAACAAATTGAGAAAATATAAATGTCTGGTATTTTCTAAATTAGATATAATATAGAATGTGATGTCAAGTGTGTCCGGTATTTTTGTTGAAACCATCTGGCAACCCTATCCTGGAGTGTCTAGCCTGTTTCATTGGACACTCACAGTATTCCTACAGTCACTGCTCCCAAAGAAGCAACGCACTCCAAATGATCAGTTACACGTTAGATAACCTAAGTGATCCATTTGACATGCAGCATTTAGCTATGTTCAGAGTGAAAACAAGCAGACATTTATTTAAAAAAGAAAAGAGATTCAAATGATAGCAAGTAGAAGTATTGGACACAAATGACTGCATATATAATAAAATCATAACAGACATTCTAGAGTGTAGACTTGCTTAACAAAATACTTTCATGGCTGATAAAGTATTGCTCAGCAGTGCTTTCTAGCCTGGCACGCTATGATCTCTTTTTCGTGAAACAAGACATATTGCCAACTTGCCCCTGCGGTAAAGGATACAAGTGTGTTGTTCTGACTTCCCAGAAATAAAGATATACAAGTTCCTTCATTTGTCTTCAGAAATGTGATGCCCCCACGTGTTGTTTTCCCTTTATACTCCTTTCTTGCAAATTTTCGATTTGCTTGTCAATTTTTCAATCTTGATTAGACAGTGGCTCAGTATGTAAATAGACTTACATTGAGAGAGACACAATACAGAGCCAGAAAAATAAACATCTGCTACAGCTTCACAGGTGGTTAATCATCCCTGCCCAGTCAGTTAGCTCCATGCATGGAACATCATCTGTGATGCTGTGCTGCTGAGCAGCTTAGGGAACACTTACCATCTACCTGAAAAAAATCTGTCTAGTATATCACCTCTTGGTGATGTGTTTTTAACACCAAGGCTTTAAGAACATAATTTTCAGTACAGTATAGATACATAACGTCTCAAATATTGTCAATGTATATATTTCAATGACTTGTGGGCTACTAGCTTTTTGTAATGATTTTGCATGCCATGCTTTGGTGAATTATTGTGGGTATCTAACATGGGATCCCTGTTAAACTCTATTCTCCCCATCCCTCTGCCATTTGGTGTCAGGAGGTACCTGAGTTATACTTGGCCTCTGCTAAAATACTAAGTAGTTTCTAAGTTCTTCTTACAGATGAACCCTTTGTTTTCATTAGCTATTTTTAATGTTTCCCTTCTGGTGCTTAGGAGATCGTGAGGAAGAAGACAGCAGCTTTTTGAATTTATTTCACCTGGTGAATGCACAATCTAACTTCCATAAGGAAATTCTATATCTCACCATGAGAAGTACCTCTACTTAAATACTCACAATTACTACAGTGATTCATATAGGTGTCCACTTATCTTTTAAATTCATTCTCCAGCAGCTTCTTGCCAAGTTTTAACAGCTACTGATCACACTATCAAAAATAGAAAATATAATAACCCGTTAAATCTGGAAGTATAACTTTTGCAGAAGCAGCAGAAGGCTGACGGGAGATGCTAGTGAAATACAAAGCAGAAGAATTACTTAAACCTATAAAGATGTAGTGAGGCAACTATAAGAAACTACAGCACAATCTGTGCAATAAACTTGCCAAAGAGTGTGTGTCAAGATGTGCTGAGGAGCCCATCTGTGACATTCCATGGTTTGACTGTTATGGGTGGGAATACACACTGCATTCTTCTCCCACTGTGTATGTTTGGATACAAAATAAAAATGACATGGTGTTGAGATTTGATGTACAACCACAAATTAAAGAATGTTGTTTTAGTTCAGAACAGAAAATATTTTGCTCTTTTAATTTTGTTTTCTCTTTGGAATCCATTAATTAAAAACCAATATAATGAGAAAGGCATTGCCAGGTATCTCCAGTTCAAGTTACACTTGGGTATCTATAATTCACTCTGATATTCTTCGCTCCTGAACTCTGCCGTAGGTATCTGCATGGCTTGGGCATTAAGTTTCAGTACAAAGGCTCTCTGGAAAAAGCCATAGTTTTTTAAGGATGGAAGGTTGGTTTTTTGTTTTGTTTTTTGTGGTTTTTTTTTTTTTTTTTTTTTTTTTTTACAGAACATGCTTTTCATCTATAAAGCAGAAGAAACTTCAGAATGCACCTTTGTACTAAATATAATAACTGAATAGTTAAAAAAATTATGTCTGCTAAGTTGAACAATGTTTAATGCATGTAGATATTAATTCATGAAGATCACTGGTTTTTATTAAAGTACCAGATATGTATTCTAGTCTAAAAAAATTATATTTATGGTACATTGCTTTAAAAAATGAAAATATTTAATATGTGCTAAACAGTATTTATTACATTTTGGGTTATTTATAGGATGGCTATTTTCTTCATATTATTAAAATACCTTTTCCCCCAACTGAAATATTTATTAATTATTCAAATATGTGCCAAATTTTGCCCTCAGAGACTGTTATTCTTCTCTGAGTGTTTGTTCATGTGCATTCCAAATCAGACGTTTGTGTGCACACCTGCATGTTAGCCAGAAGACTTTTCCCCTAGCAGGTAGTTGTAGGATTGGCCAGGGCGCCCACTGGAGTCATGCCTCCATGGCACTCAATATAATGCCCCGCCAGCCACCTTTCCCCTTTCAATTCCTTCTTACTGCCAGTGACAGTTAGCTGGAACTCCCTGTGTTCTTGCTCGCAAGTGCAACAGCTCACACAGTCACAGACAGAGATCAACACCTGACGGAATTGCTCATGAGGCAGCACTCCAACCTCAGCCAGACCACACACTGACAGACTTGGTACCAAGCATTCCTTTCTCGGTGCATGGTGCTTCCATGCCGTCAACTCAACCTCAGGCGCCACCTAAGGACTTGCAGCACCTGATGGGCTCATCTTGCAGCATGCATTGGCGATGCCATTCCCAATCCACCAGTGCCACAGAAGAAGATACCAGATAGAGGGAGGACTCCTATAACCAAGTCCAAAGACAAGCCTAGGATGAAACCCAAGTTATCACTAAGCTTTGGTACCGGCACCTGAATTGGGAGGAAGAACCCAGGAGCTGAACACCCCACCACCAGCCCAGTCAGCAAGGGACATCGTCATGCCTTTCCTGCCTGAGGCTTTTCAAGTAGCCCAGGATTTGATGTACAGTACACTATGCCCCCCTTTTCCTCTTCAGTACCAGCTCCACTGAGGGTGCTGTTGAGAGGCAAGCCAGCCATGATGGTTCGATGCTCACCCTTGCCAACACACTGCTCACCAGCACTGCAATGGGATCCAAGGAGTAAATCATCGCACTGAAATTCAGTGCCTAGAAATTCAGTTTCTTCTTGGCTGTCTGTATGGACACCTCAGAATCAGAGTCCAACTGAGCAGATCCTGTCGGCGCACGAGCAAGAGATGAACATCCACCCATGATTGGCTCTGCTTTTTGGCACCATGTCCCACTCAGTGGCATTCCCTGGCCCATTGGCCCTTTTGGACTCCCTGAGTTTGTCATAAAGCCAAGGTTAGAGCCAAACATCATGGCTGTGTCTAGACTGGCCAGTTTTTCTGGAAAATCAGCCGCTTTTCCGGAAAAACTTGCCAGCTGTCTACACTGGCTGCTTGAATTTTCGCAAAAGCACTGATGATCTCATGTAAGATTGTCAGTGTTCTTGCAGAAATACTATGCTGCTCCCATTCGGGCAAAAGTCCTTTTGCACAAAACTTTTGCTCAAAAGAGACAGTGTAGACAGCTCAGATTTGTTTTCCGCAAAAAAGTCCCGATCGCGAAAATGGCGATTGGGACTTTTTTGCAGAAAAGCGCGTCTAGATTGGCATGGACGCTTTTCCGCAAAAAGTGTTTTTGTGGAAAAGCGTCTGTGCCAATCTAGATGCTCTGTTCCGAAAATGCTTTTAACGGAAAACTTTTCCGTTAAAAGCATTTCCGGAAAATCATGCCAGTCTAGACATAGCCCATCTGTGGTATTAGTCATCTTCGTTCCCCCACAGATGCTACCAGCTGCAGTGACAGTTGAAGTGGTAGAGCCTCCAACCCCTTCAGCCATCATGCCACATGTAACTGTTCCAGCCTCAACACCATTGCCAAATCCGACACCACCGAGAGGGCTGACTTCGGCACAGATATCGGCACTGGCATCAATATTGATACCTGCAACTTTGGCACTGATATCGACACTGGCACCGACACTGGCACAAGCATCAACATCAGCTCCAGCACTGCTTCCGGCACCAGCACCATTGGCACCGTCTTAGGTGCTGTTAGTATACTCCGGTATTGGAGTACAAACAGTTATCCAGGCAGGTCCTATACAGCAGGAGATCCAACAGTCGATAGGCACCTTCTCCTCCTTTTCCCCTGATGACATGCTCATGGGCTCAACACCAGCCCTGTCCTTGAAAGATGTAAAGTCCTCCAACAATTCCTCAGAAGGGTGGCCCAGGTTCTCAATATACAGGCAGAGGAGGTGGTAGAGGATATTGACCCCCTTGTAGATGTACTGTCTTCCTCTGCCCCGACTGTATTGCTTTGCTGTGAGCAAGACACAAGAAGTCATTCTTCCACTCTACAGAGGCTGATTAGGCCTCAGTTGGAGTACTGTGTCCAGTTCTGGGTACCACATTTCAAGAAAGATGTGGAGAAATTGGAGAAGGTCCAGAGAAGAGCAACAAGAATGATGAAAGATCTAGAGAACATGACCTATGAAGGAAGACTGAAAGAATTGGGCTTGTTTAGTTTGGAAAAGAGAAGATTGAGAGGGGACATGATAGCGGTTTTCAGGTATCTAAAAGGGTGTCACAAGAAGGAAGGAGAAAACGTGTTATCTTGGCCTCTGAGGATAGAACAAGAAGCAATGGGCTTAAACTGCAGCAAGGGAGGTTTAGGTTGGACATTAGGAAAAAGTTCCTGTCAGGGAGGTTAAACACTGGAATAAGTTGCCTAGGGAGGTTGTGGAGTGCTGTTGCCTGAAATGCTGGCTGTTCCCTCTGGGTGGCCCGTGCTGCATGGGGAGTGCGGGGCCCAAACGGCCGCTTGCTCCCCCGTGGCGGCCCGGCTGAGTGGCACAGAAGTCAGCAGAGTGCTACGGCAAGAGGCGAAGGGAGGCGGGGTGGCGATGTTCACAGCCAGGGGGCAGGGCCTGGAGCCGCTGTCACGCCGCACGTTATCACACCGCCCCCCCTTCGCCTCCCACCGTGGCACTCGGCTGACTTCTGTGCCGCTCAGCCAGGCCGCCGCGGGGGACCAAGCGGCCGTTTGGGCCCCGCGCTCCCCATGCAGCACGGGCCACCCAGAAGGAACAGCCAGCATTTTTCAGGCAACAGCACCGCCCAGAGGGAACAGCCAGCATTTCAGGCAATAGCGCCCCCCAGAGGGAACAGCCAGCATTTTGGCGTTACAGACTCTCAGACACTGGGCTACTATATATATGATGTGGTGTTCATGTCCATTCCAATAGTCACTTTCCTACTCCTACTCCTCTATCAGAGCAACCGGCAAGAAGAACTGAAAGCAGGGGGGGAGCAAATGGAGTGCTATATTGCGTGCCATAGGGGTGCAACTTCAGTGGGCACTCAGGCCAACCTTATGGCTAGCTGCTTGGGGAAAAAAATCTGGCTAATGTGCATGTGCGCGCACAAACATCTGATTTGGAATGGACATGGACAACACATCTTGAAGAATAATAGTTACAAGAAGATGAGTAACCGTTTTTTCATCTCCAAGAGGCAAATGATCATCAGCACACCTAAATTGTGGGAGCTGACAATTCGCAGGAGCTGAAGATCTGCACCCAGCCAATTTCACTAGTAACGAGCTGGTAATGGCCCCTAATACTTTCCATTTAAAAAGTATTTTTTTTTACATGTATCCAAGATCAGAATTTGACTGCACGTACGGGTGGAGGTGTAAGGTGAGAGATTAAACCATTCAATTAAAAACAGAATATTAAACATACTAATACATTAATATTGTTTTTTAAATTGATGCTTTGGATTTTAAACAATATTTTAAAGATACATTCTTGTTCGTTATCCCTCACTGTTATGAGTAATAATTATCACTCTCTATATATATAAAAAAAAAATTTCCTGCAGGATGACAGTGTGACATCATCACTCCTTATCACTAGTTTATTGATATCAAATATACAGACTCATGAAACTGAGGTTATTGAAAATTTTATTTATATTGAAGAAGTTCTTCCCATAACATTTAGAGTTTCAATTTCAGCTATTTGGAAGGGGTAAGAGAAGGGTTCAGTTCCTCATTTTGGGTCTCACTCTTTTTTAAACCCTGACAGTTGGACCATGGCAGTTGGTGAGCTGTATAATACAATTTGGACTAAAACAGATGTACTGCAGGGGGAGGACAACAATTTGGATCCACAGGCAAAACTACACACACTGCACTTCTTCCTCAGGAAATGTTGTACTAACAGGAAATTGCACTATGTCA
This sequence comes from Pelodiscus sinensis, assembly GCF_049634645.1. Classification (NCBI taxonomy): domain Eukaryota; kingdom Metazoa; phylum Chordata; order Testudines; family Trionychidae; genus Pelodiscus; species Pelodiscus sinensis. The sequence continues at coordinate 12,287,406 of NC_134739.1, forward strand.
AGTACTCAGTTTGCAGTGATAACCATAATTCCAGCATTACTGAACTTTTAGCGTGCCCTTCTTTATGTAAATATTTTTGTAGATGTCTTATTAACAGATAACAAGTAACTCTTGCCACTTGTATTCCAAAAGTGCTTATCTAAACCACAAACATTACTATTCAGAGTAAATTTCCTCCTAATCACACTAGTGTCATGTGAGTTAAGGATGCATCACAATTTTTTCCATTACAAAACTTCTGTGCCAGGGATTTATTTCTTACCAGCAAGATTTAAATGCCGGAGACCAGCCATCTTACCTTCTAGGAGGATTGTTTTCATTATACAATACAATCTGAAATAAACATTACATGTGATATTTGTTACACAATAGTGGATGATTAAAACTTTCAAGCTGTTGATTTTCATTCCATTTCTAATTCCAGAAAACTGCCTATATTTGTCCAAAATAAAAAGTGTCTGCTATAATCCAGCATGCAGATAGCAATCTGGATGATGAGGAAGAAATAAATATGATGACTGCAGTGCTCAGGCAGATATGGTATGCTTGCACTGTTCACAGTTGCACAAAAGGGATGGGCCTACCAGCATTTTTACCATAATTCAAACACTGGCAGTGGGGCAAATTTTGTGGAAATAGCCACAAATATGGACTGTCCAAATGGTCCAAGATGGGCACCAAAAGTGGCCACTTTTTAAAAACTTAATGCTAGTGTTTGGGCCTCTGTTCTCTTTCCCACTAGTTAACTATTCCAGACCCCTCCTGGTCCTACACACTGAAGGGCTGAGCAAAAGGGATAATACAGAGTCTGATCCTGGTTTCATTCAGGATCACAATGGCCTACAGGGAAATTTCCCAAAAGGTCCCAGATACCCTTGCTCAAACCTCTCCAAGTAGTGGTAAATTAAGCTCTGCCCTCTCATAGATCTGACTCCTGGCTGGGTACAGTAGGAGGTTTAGACACATAACTCACTATGGCTTTATTTGGAGCTGTGGAGATGCCCACCCTCAAAACAGATGGGCCCATACTATAGTATCATACACCTTCCAACCAGGATTCTCCCTGCACATGATCACCGTATGAGTCGCTGACTATCTAATGGTTTGTGAAGCTAATCTGACTTCTGGTTGGTGCCCTGTCTATATAAACTGGGCACTCGCATTCCCAACTGGTTTAGTGGCAGAAACATGTTTTAAAGCATTTTTCAAACACAGAACCATTTGTCTTGATTAACTGGACAAGACGGTTACCCTCACATCTTTCATATGCATAAGGATTTTCCTTTACAGTCCTTGTCTGAAATCCCTGCTCCCATTCCTGAAGCATGCTAGCTCCCATTCCTGAAGCATGCTAGCTCCACCCCAGAAGCAGCTGCATGTTAGTAATGCCCCATGAAAAGCAGTGAGTGGCCAGTTAGAATGAAAGCAAGGTGACGTGCTCACTTAAGATACTATGATGACAATCAGATTATGCTCTCATTTTCTTAGCTTTTTAATTTTTTTTCTGTTTTTTTTTAATTAAAAATATATTTATACTTTCTAAAACTAAAAAACAACAACTATTTTGCCAAGGATCAGGGTAGCTATGCAGCTACAAAACAATGAACCGTTACATTTCCTTAATACTGTCATGGCAAACGAAACAACACATTTCTCCATAATGAGGTTTCAGTATAACGCGCTCTCACTCTCGCTCTGTTCCATCTTGCTGCCATGTTGCTTTGTATTTGCTCTACAGCTCAGACGCTCTGTGAAGGGCATTTATAAGTCTTGACATCTGCACCGTCCAATGGCTGCTCTTCTTGGCGCTTTCCTCTCTCCAGCTGCTTGGGAAGCAGGTTGCTTGCAAAGGGTTAACTCTTTCTCCAGAAGGCATAGCTGCGGCTGCCACTGCGGATAAGGTGACACTTGGCTGACCCAGGCCTGAGAGCTGCAGAAACCCCAGACAGGCTTAAGGAAGGGAAAACTGAACATATATAAACACAAGTGACAAAAGGCATTGGATTTTTATCACCTGGGCAGAGCAGACGGAATGTGTGGTCTGTTGCTAAAATGATGCACAAGAATGCTAGATATTGCAAGACCCATCTGCCGCCATTCACAGCATGCAACCCGACTCACTTATTTGATCTATAACGTTATATTTTACTTCTTTCTCTTTGGGAATAGAAATCACTAGGGCATGCAGCATGGTTACTAAAGGCAGCAGAAAGCCCTTGAGTGCGAGCAACTGGTAGCTGGAGCTGGAGAAAAAATAATAGATTTGTATATATTTATTCTAAGCAGCCTGATTTAAAAAAATGTTTCTTCTCCCACATCATTTGCTGAGCAGGACAGGGCTACAGCATCGCCTGCAGTATGTCTGGGTCAGAAAGCAGTGGCTGAAAACAGCATTGCGAACAAACACTAACCATTGCTTTATTCCCTGGCCGTTAAAATGGTCTGTGACAGGCAGGAGCAAATCCTCACCTGGAAGATGTTTTGATTGGCAGGATGGCTGGCTTCCCAGGCTTCATCTTTCCTCTGCACGGCAGGTGGGGCTCCTAGAGCAGGTAGATGATGTAGGAGAGGATCACCAGGCCGATGATGGCAAAAAACATTAAGATGAAAATATCCAGCATGGTGGAGGTGGCGGAGGCAGGGGCACGGACTGCCTGTTTGGGCTGCGGAGTTGCAGAGGCTGCGGCAGTGAAGGAGGCAGGCAAGCTGGCTGCAATGGCAGAGAGGAGGACTAGCCCAGATCTCCTTCCCCAACCCCCACAGTATCTCCCTCCTCTCTCAGCTGGAGGACAGAGAGCCATGCCCAGGACCGAGTGCAGATGAATTATCAGATTGCACTGTAGCTTTTAATCAAGGCTGAGAGTAGAGTTAAAAGGGAGGGGAATGGAAAGCGAGGGTTCAAACTGGGGAGGAGGTGCCTAGCGCTGAAAACCAGGCTCCTAAGGATCTGAGAGTACACAAAGGGACTCAGCCAGCAGCGGAGCTAGCAGTAATGAATGCTGTACCTGCAGGAAGTGTTGCTCTGCTACCCGCTGTTTTGAGCAGCCCAAGTCCCAGCTGGTTCAGACAGCCCATTTGTGGCTGATTTTGTCGTGGCTCAGATTTTTCCTTCTCTGGGTGACGTTGGGGGCCTGCAGGGGTGGGGCTGACTTATAAACATCAGCCATCACTCCAGCATGTCTGGAAAGTTTGGTGCCTTCCTGGGCATCCCAAGGCAGGCGTGGGCTGTGCCGTTAGGGCATCACTGCAGAACATGGGGCTTGTTGTATGTTTGCATGGCTGGCTGGAGCGGCACAGGGATGATGAGGCACGTTCCAACACAGCAGCAGTGACCATGGTTTTCTCCTCAAAGCCAGCTGTTTATAGCCTGATCCACACAGGGCTCCGCTGTGATGTTAGCAGCAGGTGGGAACAGGCTTAATGGTGGACTGAGGCTTTCTGCCCATAAAACAGTAAATAGGTTCTTAGCTCAGACACACGTGCCCTGAGCCCTGTGGAAGGGTGAGCTATATGATTATGAAAGTAACACCTAGAGGCAGCAACCCAGAACAAGACCCTGTTGCACTAGATGCTGCTCAGACGCATCATGAGACACAGAGTTAGATGAGTTCTTTGAGACTAGATCCCTCGGTTGCTATTAGCCAACATGGGAAGGGAAGAAGCCTTATGCTCTATTCTCCTAAACCTATGCTAAAACCTGGATGACAGGGGATGGATCACTCCATAAATCACCCTATTCTATTCATTCTCTCTCAAGCACCTGCCATTGGCCACGGTCAGAAGACTGGGGCAAATGGACCAATGGTTTGCTCAGTCGGGCCAGTACTGCGTTCTTACATGCCTGCCCCAAAGTGCTTATGCTCCAGACAACCAAAGACAGACTTATCTCCAGAGGGGAAACTGAGGCACAGAGCTTTAAGTGGTTGCCCAAAGCCACGAGGGAAGTCTGTGACAGGAGGAGAAATGGAACCCACAGCTTTGCAGTCCACCTCCTGGCTACAGGCGTATGTTTCCCTCTCAGTGGCTGGGGGAAAGACATAGAGCACAGGAGTGGAGATTAGCAGGCTAACGTGGTTCCAACAGGGCAGGGGGTAGGGAACCGTTTTTGGGTCGGGGGGCTGCTGACCCAGAGAAAAATCAATGGGGGGGCTGCACACAAGTGAGAAGAAAAAAAATCGAAGCCCCCTCGCTGACATGGTCCCTGAGAGGGAGAAAGACATGCCCCACATTCCTCTCGCACACCAGACCCTGGGGGGTGGTGGGCTAGTAGATTTTGTGCACTCTGTCTCCGTGGTAGGGCAACAGGCTTGCCAATGCTGGAGCAGAACCCTGAGTCTCAGGGGCTGCATCCAGGCAAGCTAGGGGCCGCATCCAGCCTGGGTTCCCCACTCCTGCAATAGGGGATGCTTGACATGCTGGGAAGTGCGGGGGGGGGGTTCTTGCTCACAGGTGGCTACATTGGAAGCTGGGAGGAGTCAAAAGGGCTCAAAGATGCAGGGGGGTGAGGACGTGTCCAAACACAGCAGGCATCGCGTTGCCATGAAAGCGAAGCAGCAAGTCCATTTGGAAGGAGTGAGCCAAGCTACCGTTAGCCCTCGTACACAGAACCGGCCTTAGGGCTCAGCATAGACCCTGAGCTTGCCCGTGGTCTTTTCTCCAGCATCCCCTGCACTGGAAGCCAAAAGCGGTACCTGGCCGAGCTCAGTCAGCGGTACATCCTTTTCAGCCCTAGCTCTCACAGGGCTTTATAAAATAGTTCCATGAGCCCCTTTGTAGCGGTGTGGGAAATGGAGGCAGAGGAGGGGGAAGTGACTCTCTCAGGCTATGTCTACACGGCCAGCGAAAACCTGCAGCAGCGCATCTCAGAGCCCGGCTCCAGTCTCACAGCCCGTCTAAAAGCAGCTGCGACAGCCATTCTGAGCCCAAATGTTTGCACAGCTCTCCTTAGCACTGTAGCACACACCCTGAGTCCATAGGCCCAGCTCAGATGCACTGCCACAGGTCAGGACTTGCAGCGGACGTGTTGCCTGTGATGCTAGAAATAGCAGTAGAAATAGACAGCCCCTGCTCGGAAGAGTTGATACTTTGTCCTGAGTGTTTATACTATGTGAGGGGAAACAAGTAGGGAGGGTAAATCATCCCATAGTTAATTCCCTGCATGGTTAACAAGGCCTGATTACTGCATGGCTGTGTCTACACTGGTGCGATCTTGCGCAAAAACTTGCTGCCTGTCTACATTGGCAGCGTGTTCTTGCACAAGTAAACTGACGTTCTAATTATTAAATCAGGGCTTCTTGCGCCAGAACTCTGACGCTCCCGCTCAGGAATAAGCCCTTTTGTGCAACTGTTCTTGCACAAGAGTCCAGTGTAGGCAGGCAACATGAATTTCTTGCGTAAGAAAGCCCGATGGTTAAAATGGCCATCAGAGCTTTCTTGCACAAGAGAGCGTCTACACTGGCATAGATGCTCTTGCGCAAAAGCACATGCCAGTGTAGACGCTCTCTTGCGCAACTACTTAACGCAAGAACTCTTGCTCTAAAGAGTTTTTGCGTAAGATCACGCCACGTTAAAATCTGCCTGGTAGCAGTTACAAGAGTAGTTAGGAATAGGCTAGAAGTATGCATGTTGATTTAGTTCCCACAGACTTCACTGGGTGTCCCACTGCCCCCTCGGAATCCAGTCACTGCAAAATCTGGATTACAAAAGGCAAAACAAAACACTAAACCTTTGACTCAAACTAGTTTCCTTTTTCTAACTTACTGCTGTCTCCCTTCCAGCAAAACTGGTAGCTTGTTTAAAACCAGAGGAAAATTAAAAACACAATTAAGACCAAAGCAGTCAGCAGGTAAAAATTATACTTTTATTTTAAATTTGAATAAACCAGAAAGCATTTGTTGATTTGTTCCATTTAATGGTTCAGTTAAAAAGGCCAAATAAATTTCATTTTCTGGGGGGCCCATCGGAAGAAATACAGACAAAAAATCCCCCACCAATAAAAAATGATCTAAGCCCGGCGCTGAAATGCAACTCAGAAAGCTAAGAGGTACAAGACTTGTTTAAAAACAAAACACATTAATGAAATGGTTACAATGATGCAATTTAGCTTTTATCTTTTTTTAAGATTTTACTTATTTTAAATACAGGTTTAGGTGCTTTTTCAGCTATGAAAAAAAGGCAAAAAAGTGCATAAGTCAGAGAGAAGGCAGAAATCAAGCAGTAAAATGTTTGTTTTCCATGGCAGGAGAAAAAAAAGGGGGAGGGGGAGAGAGGAGAAGGGGAGGATAAAGACAACAGTTTCAAGGTAGCATTAAAAAAGTTTTAGGCCCAAACTTAGTCACCTGTGTTTTTATTTGGTCCGTTACAAAAGGTTTATTCACATTGTTACGCCCATCCCCCTCCCCAGATGGTAACTGGCTAGAAGAACAGAGTATGAATGATCAGGAATGTGTCTCTCCCCATTCCCTCCACCAGGTCTTGTGCTCACACACTTCAGCAGCACCAAAGATTTCAATTTCCCCAACCCTGCCACTTTTATGCTCTGCCCAAGGCTGATCACATCCCCTTTCACCCAGGCCCACCCCATCTCCCACAAGCCCTTTGCTGAACAGGAAAGGTGAAAAACCAGAAGGTTCACTATTATCCCCAAGCCCTGCTCCCAGCTGGCTCTTCCAGGGGGATGGACCGTTCCTCACCTCTCTTAGCTCAGTACATCGATCCGAGGACAGAACATCAGAGACCCTCTTACCCATAAAAGCCTCCTCGCTGTAGCGGCTACCAGAGAGAGACTTGGAAGTGACAGGTTTTAAGGGTCCCTGCTGCTACCCACCCGTTAGGCCCTAATGCTGAACCATTTCCACCTTCAGTTCAGTGTCCCTTAGGCAGCGGTTCTGCATCACCATTGTGCTTTTGAAAAGTGAAACGAGTGTGAGAAAGAGGAGGTGTGTGCAAAGCCCTCTTCCATGTTTCAGGGGTGGCTTCCCCATTTTAAGAACCTAGCTGCCGCTTTCTCCCTTCCCCGCCGAAAGGTCAGCGAGAAAGTCAAAGTGTACGGAGGGGAAGTGGGCTGAGGGGGAAACCCGGAACAGTGCAGCACCATCGAGCAGAGGTCTCCTGTGCTCTCAGAGCAGGGGGAAGACTCCTGAAACTGATGTGCTGCCCTCGAAGCCAGAGATTAAACCATCGAGCTGGGCCTAGAGCTTACAGACCACCTCACTGCATGCACCTGCCGTGCAGCCTCAGGTCACCCTCCTGGGATAATGAGAGCAGTAAAAGTACATGGAATTCCAGTTGAGAAGGAGAAAGGCACAAGGAGTGCCAACCCAGAGGGCAGCCGGGTTGATCCACTGGGAAAACGCCCCCTGGATCAAGGCAGAGAGGGTTCACAGCCAGCTCTTTTCAATACTCGGCTTCCTTAACCAAGTGTCTTCTTCCCGGCATACTGATTTCCAGTTATAGTGACCCCTGTGCCCAAAATATGGGGGGTGGGGCAATGTGCTTTAAAGGTTTGGTCCACGATGCGATCCAATGTAGGAGCCGCCTGGAATGTCTGTCACCAGCCTGGATCCAATGAGACAATGCAGAGAAAACGGGGCCGGGTGTGTCTGTTCATTCCCTTCCTGGTCCCCTTGCTGTGGACCCGAAACAGGCCAGTTCAAAGTGGAATGGAATTGGGACTAGAACTTGCCCTGCTGCCCCTGGGAAAGGGGATGGAACTGGCTGACCGCTGGGGTGTGTGTGTGTTTCTGCCTTTGTTCTACTTCCCTGCCCCCATCCGGCTTTTCAGAACCGCAGTCCCAGGAGTGGCACCTGCAGAGCAAGGCATGTGCCGCCGTAAAGCAGACGCGCTGGATCTCAGCAGAGCCACCTCCTGGTCTTTGCCCAGATGAAACACAAGCCACCTCGCTCCTCCTTCCCACTCTCTCTGCCAGCCATCGCGTTTCCCCCACGCTCAGCTGAGCTGGTTCATGGCCATAGGACGAAAGCAGACCCAGACTGAGCAGGCAGTGGCTCCAGCCAGCGCTGGGGGAGCAGGGGGGGCAGGCTAGAGCCTAAGACCCCCCCGGACTCTGCTCCACATGGCCATGCGGAAAGCACACTGGTCCAGCAGCGGGGAAAGGAGAACGAGCAGGATCCCTGGGGGAACGTCTACACCACAGGGCTAAAGTCGAATTAAGATGCGCAACTTCACCTCCGTCAATTGGGTAGCTGAAGTCGAAAGAGCTTAATTCCACTTTTGGCGCTGTCTACACAGCAGGAAGTCAGAGGAATACGCTCTTCTGTCGACTTCCCTCACTCCTCGTGAAACGAGGGTTACCAGGAGTGGGAGGAAGAAGTCCTCCAGCTCACCGTTATTTCGGAATAAAGGCTTGTAGTGCAGATGCACAGTTTGTTATTTCGGAGTAACACCAGTTATTCCAAATTACGCTGCTGTGTAGACGTACCACCAGTTCGCAGCAGCAAATTGCTTGGTAGAAACTGACTAGAAGGCACAGGAGCCCTTCCTCTCCTCGCTACTGGAATGGTATTTGGTTCTAGAAGGGTTGTGGGTATCACTTTCATTCCCAGCCCCCTGGGGGACTCCTGGATGACCATGGGGGAGGCAGGGAGGCACCATCTGCCCCGCCCCATGGCTCAGACATAAGCAGTCCCTGGGCTACTCCTCACTCCCAAGACAGCAGCAGTCACGCCCCAGAGCCTAGAACTGGCCCTGCAAGGAGTTGGCCCCATTCATGGTAGCTCCAGTGGCCTGGCCAGGCCTGGGTGATGCTGCTTTGACCCTGTTTGCAGGACCATCACCCCCCTCCCCCACACTCCTGCCTCTCTCCGGCCCCAGAAATCCCAGCCCTCGGCAGGCAGTAGCACAGCCCCAGGAAGCCAATGAAAACCTGAGAAGAACAGCGCGAAATAGACACTTCAAAAGGGACTGAGCTTCGGTTCTGCAGCACTCGCATTTTGCTGAAGTTTTGACTTACTATGAAGGTTTTTAGAGGAAAAAATGGGAAGAGGGAGAGAGACGGGGATGGAAACATTAAGAGAGGCAATGAGGTGGGAGAGGCAACCGAGGATGGCCCAGTACAAGGTCCCTGCAGGCAATCCGGGTGCCAGCTAACCTCCCCCCCAGCTGGCTCCAGAGAGGGGGATCCCCACTAGCCCAAAAGACAGCGTTTCAACCCCCTCCCCTAACCGGGGACACCTAATCGTTGGTCCCTTCTTGCTTTGCTTCCAGTTGCTTGGCTTGGTCCCCAACAGAGAGGGAGGGGTTTGGTCCAATCAGGCAGGTCAGCTGAGATCCTGTCTTAGCGCAGGATCGCAGCGATTCCAGTTGCTTCCCTCATAGTCCCTGGGGATGGAGAGCCTGGTAGCTAGACTCCTGCCCCCAACCCTTCCCCAAGATGGGGGAGAAGGGGTAAGAGATTAGCGAGGAGGAAAGCTGCAAGGCTGGGGCCCGGGACAGGTCTCCCACCTAGTCCCATTAGAGCTGGAATAGCTACAAAACAAAATGAAATTGGCAAGAGAAACCAGGGCCCGGGGCAGAGTACTGACGGGCGAGGGGTGCAGCTCGGAGGGAGGAATGGCAGAACGCGGCAGAGAAGGGATGCTGGACAAGAGAGACAGGATGGGGGACCTCGTGTGAGCTGGGGGCTTCGGGTTCCACTCCACGCCCCCCCCCCCCCGCCAATGCTTAGATGGCCTCCACATAGTTGGCAGGCAGCATGCCGGTGTCCCCAGTGCGCTCAACCGTGCCGTACATCCAGCCGTCGTCGATCTGCTGCACGTTAACGATGGTATCCCCATCCTGGAAGGAGACCTCGTCTTCATCGGCAGCATTGTAATCGTAGACTGCGCGGAACCGCTTCTGGGGGGGGGGGGGGGCAGAGAAGTGTCAGACACATGGAGGCGGTCCAGGTCCCCTCCCACGCCCTGCTCATGGCGGCTGAGCCCACCCGAGAGCGACTGAGCTTTCCATGGGGAAAGTTTGTGATTCAGGAGAGCTGAGGGGCACGGAGCTGTGAAGGGGCCACTCCTGGGCTCTCCAGAGGGCAGGGCGCCATGGGGCTGGGCCCAGCTCACAGCCCAGCAGTGCCTGCTAATAGCTGCAGCAGGAGAACCCCGGGGGGGGGAGGGGGGGAGAGAGGATCTGTGGACCCCTCGCCCCCATGCAAGTAGAGGAGCTGACAGCCTGCATGGATCCCTGAACAAGGTGTGTGGGGGGAGTTCTGTGCTCCGGGAAGGGACGTGGCCTAAGCCAGAAGGGGCGTGGCTTGAGCTGGAAGGGGCGTGGCTTGAGCCGGAAGGGGCGTGGCTTGAGCCGGAAGGGGTGTGGCGGGGCAGCCAGCCATGCTGCCAGGAGCACGTCCCCCGCCCCACCCCTCAGAACCCAGTGCGGCGCTCCAGCTGTGATTTAAAGGGCCTAGGGCTCCAACTGCTGCCGCCCCATTTGCTCTCTGCCCGGTCAGCAGGCCTGCATGCAAGGGGAGCTGCAGCAGCTAGGGCAGGCTGCATGACCGCAGCCAAGTGCTGACCGTGCTAGCAGCCACTCCGGAGACCCCCACCTAGCATGAGCACTGGGCAGGCTCAGCGCCACTGGGGCTATACTCACTCCTCCTCCTCCTCCTCCAGACGGGGCGTTACGCTGTGTAGAGACTGGCACTGCAGGCTCCTTGAAGCCAAAGGACTGAGATGGAGGCTGCTGCTGGTAGCCTGGGAAAGAAACACGCCTGGTTAGCTGTGTCAAGCTGACCGAGTATGGGGTTAGAGAGCCCCGGAGCAGCATCTCAGGAGAGCCGTGCCGCGGCTGAAACCAGACGTGTTGGGAAGAAGTTCTGCAAGGCGAGGCATGCCCTTCAGTAGCCCCACTGAGCCCGAGAAGCGACGCCTGGCCTCGGTGGGGCACCGGAGTCAGAAGACGGAGGGAGGAGGCGCACGAGACGGACTGGGACCTGTTTAACCAGGGCTCCCTTCCCAGAGCGTGGGGCTCCTTACCAGGGCTGCTGGGCTGGGCCGGAGGTTGCTGATGCTGTTCCACGGGTCTCCTGTAGTTGGCGCCGTCCTGCGAATTCCTGCGTTCCGGTTCACCGCCCTCGCCGCTGCTCGGGCCCATCCTGCTCTTCTCAAACTCTTCATGGTACTTTATCTGCAAGAGGGAGAGGCGGAGTGAACCCCTGGCTGGGGGCTCCTAGGGCGGAGGGGAGGCTGCCCGGACCAGGCACAGCTCCAGGAGAGTATGGCCCTTGATGGACAGGTTTTAATCCATTCCGAGTCTCCTCCTCCCAAGCCAGCTGGATCACACCCATTCCTGCAGCAGAGACCGAGCCAGGGACTTTACAATCCCCAGGCTTGGCCCCGGCAGGAAGCTGCTTCATCTGGAGCAAACCTCAGTGAAAGGCTCTAGGTCGGGGTGGGGAACTTCAGGCCCTGAGGCCAGATATGGCCCCTGGCTTGCCTGGATCTGGCCCTCGAGGTTCAGCTCCCTCCCCCCAACATTGGGGAACCCGCACTGGTGGAGCACACAAAATCTCCTACGCTGGGCCCTATAGGCTCCGGGAGAGGTATGTGGGGAGGATCTTTCTCCTTCTCGGTCGGGGGCCACGGCAGTGAGGGGTTTTTTGGTTGGTTTTTTGCTCCTCACCTGTGTGCGGCCCCAGACTGATTTTTCTGTGGGTCAGTGGTGCCCAGCCCAAAAAAGGTTCCGCCCACCCCTACTCTAGGTGCTGCAGCTCTCCTCTAGCATGCCCAGTCCCTAGCACAGTGCTTCATGCAGCTGGAAATGTTATCGATCCCACAGCCCTTCTCACCGGGGGCAGCTGGACTCCAGCCAGGACGGGCTATTTACCTCCCGCCCACCTACGAGGCCACCAGGCAGTTTCTACCACGCAGCCCTCCCGAAAGGCCACAGCATTAGCGTGATGTTAGGCACTTCTCTCCCAGCCCCGGGCTGGCGTGCAGGGAATCCCCACCCACTACTGGAGAAAGGCAGCGCTGGAAAGCGACTGGCGCTGCTCACGCTGCAGGCCGGCAGGTGGCACTGCAGGCTCTTGGCAAGTCCAGAGCCAGCGGGTGTCGGGGGAGCGGAGTGGGTGGCTCTAGTCCCCTCTGCCCAGCCGGAGGTTTCAAAACCACAGAAGCCCAAGCCTCTGCCCACCCTGCGCTTGGTCTGGACAGATTCGGGCAGGTGCCAGCTGCCAGTTTCCTTGCCCAGCGTCAGCTCTGAAAAGCAGCTGAAGACAGAGGTTGCAAATCCCTCCCTGGCAGCAGTTGGCAGCTTTCTGGCCAGCTCAGCACAGAGTTTGGCGGGGGAGGGTGCGAGGGATGTAAAATCCCATGTAATGAGTTAACCAATGAAAGGTGACGTTTAACCAGTTAGCCAATTAAAGGGGGGAGTGCTCCAGCCCTTCACTCCAGCCCTGGCCAGGATGTAGGGACCCCGCCATGGGCAGGGTCCCCCTGCCTGGCCAGAGCAACCCCTGCTTGAGATGTGCAGACAGGGGCAGCTCTGGACGCCCGGAGCAGCCTGTGGGGGGCCCCATGGGTCTGGAGCAACCCCCTGCCCATCCCACCGGTGAACTGAAACTGGTCAGCATCCCTAGCGCGAGTGAGTGAGAGAGAGAGAGAGAGAGAGAGAGAGAGAGAAATCTGCTACAGGAGAGCTGTCCTAACGGCAGCAAGGGCAAGGAGGGAGCCTCTGACGGGACATGAGGAAGCCAGGGGAGAGCAGCCAGTTTGTGAACTTGGCCCCCTCTATTCCAGTCCTAGAATCCCTCCCACATTTCTGCCGATACCCCTCCCCCATGCCAACGCTCTTTGGCCTGGTATCAGAGAGCACTAGAACTGGAAGGGCCCTCGAGAAGCCATCGAGTCCAGTCCCCCGCCCTCCCAGCAGGACCAAGCACTATCTAGATCATCCCTGGCAGGTGTCTGTCCAACCTGCTCTTCTATATCTCCAGGGATGGAGATTCCACAACCTCCCCAGGCTACTTATTCCAGTGTTTCACCCCCCTGACAGGCAGGAAGTTTATTTGGATCCGGCTCATTCCCACTTGGATCAAGGCAGGGTCTGGAGCCAGGCCGGCAGAGGAAGGCCAGTCAAGAACTACCTAGCACCAGCCTCTGCTTCGGCCCCTTCTCTCGATTCCCCTCCCCCTGCATCCTTGTTCCTCGCCGAGAGCAGCGGGACTCCGTCCAGCCACACAAACGGGAAGCGCACGTGTGGAGGGAGGAGACCCCCGCCGGGCTCTCTGCGCGGCTGCTGTTGACAGCCCTACACCATGGCAACGAGCTACAAGCCTGCAATGTCCCCTGGAAAAGAGGCCTCATATCGTCCCGGTCTGCCCGCGGCTGCTGAGGACCAAGCTAGCTGGCCCTGCTTCAGCCGTGTTCCTCCTGTGAGGACACAGGTGCAGAGAACGCAGACAGCCCCGTCTCCAGTTTGCTCCACAGGCGGGAAAGAGTCACACGGTTACCAAGGCCCTGGGCCGCTCCTGCCGTGTTTCCGCCAATGCTCTCAGCTCAGCAGCCTCCCACCAGGCCGCAAATAAACGGGCTGCAGGCCACGCGCTGAGTAGCCCTGATCTCGACAGTGCTCGGCCCTGCCGTGAGGGCAGAGGACGGGACTCGATGACCTCTCGAGGCCCCTTCCAGTTCTAGGGTTCTAGGATTCCATGACCCCTGCTAGCAGCAGCTGCTTTTAACAGCTGGTGCGAGAATGGATCTGAGGGCTGGGCCACCCCCATCTTCAGGCTGCTCTGGGAGAATCCCCTGCTCCTGGCTTTGGCCTCCGGAGCAGCTCAGCCTCAGATCCCTGGAGCTGGGAATGCTCCCAAGCACCAATTAGGGCTCTGGAGCTTGGCAGCCAGCGGGGAGACTGCTGTCCAGGAAGTCGCAGGGCAATTACTCAATTCAAATGCCTGAGTATTTGTAACAAAAAGAGAGACAAACAGAGGGGGTGGGAGGGGAATCCCAGCAGAGGATCTAAACAGAGGGCTACAGATTAGAGTCATCTCACCACACCTCCTCAGTTAGATTCCCCCCCCACACACGCCCCAGTAACCCTTCGAACGCTGGCTCTCAGCCAGCCAAAAGGAGATTATCTAGCCAGCCTGGAGATGCTCTGCCGGAAAGAGCAGAGGAGACCCCATGATGTTAACTGCGACAAGAGCCCCCAACCCACCCAGACTAGAGACGTAAAAGCCACCTGGAATGGTTAACCGCTTGGCTGTGGGAGCTGCTCCGGGCCCACCACAGCCCTGCCAGTTGGGCTGCCTTGGGAGGAGGCGGCTCCGGTTAACCGGTTAGCTGTAAGTATGCCACTATGGCACATGCTTACCAGTTAACCTCTTACCCGGTTAACCTTTACCATCCTTAACTAGACAGCACATGGAGGGCAGAGCCAGGTAGGCGGCAGAGAGGCAGGGCTGGACTGAGAACACGGAAATCCTGACCCAAGTCAGATGCTTCAACAGGGCCTCTCACACCGCCCTTCCCATCAGAGGGAGCTTGGCACGACTTGTGTTCCCAGCTCTTACCCACACCAACACCACAGGCTGGGGGCAAATCTCACCAGCCCCATTCAACTCCCTCTCCAAGCACTGAGCACCTGGCATAGTGGGCGCTAGGGCTTATAAGCAAGAACAGATTGCTGGCCCAAGAGCCAGCGAGACAGAATTTGTGCTTCCCGTGCACCGACATCCTGAGCTGCAAAGCCCCCCTCGCTAGTCCAGCCCTGCGCCTTTCCTGCTTATTTGTGGGCTGCTCGGCGCTTGAGCCAAGTGCACCAAACCCACCTCCCATGGGGGCCGAAGCAGATGTGAAACCAAGATTCTATGAAGTGAAAGTGAAGCCCGTTAATGCACGTGTCAGAGACCCCGCCCTTCCCAAACCGGTTACTGCAGAGACCCCCCTCCCAAGCCAGATGCCGCATGCTCTGCCGAAAAGCACCAGAGGCAGCCCTGGGGGAGTGGAGGAACAGGCTGGCAGGGACGAGGCCAGTAGCTGTTCTCCCCTCACTGAGCAAGTTCCACAATGGCAAATCCTCAACAGAGCCCTGAACTGTTAACAGGGCCAGCGAGATTGCTGGGAAGGAACCAACCAGAGGGGACTGATGCATCTTCTAGAGGCGAGAGCGAGCCCCCCTGCCCATTAAAGCAAGGCCGGCATGTTCCTCCCTTCTGCTCAGCTTCCTGGGCCTTCACGGAAAACAAGAGACATTCCCACAGCAGAGAGTCCGTGAGACCCCAGGAGTCCAACTCCCAGCCAGGCCGGGACCCAGCCACCCCAGATGGAGCCGTTGGCTGCACTCAGCGGTAGAGTCCTGTCTACCATAGCCGTGATGCAGGAGAGCGACCGCATTTTAAAGCCGCAGTCTCACTCGGCTATTCTTTCTGGGGCCTTGTCTACGCTGGCATGTTCTGTCACCCAAACCTGCCTTTTGGCAACAAAACAGCTAGAGTGTTTTTGCTGCCCTGTGACTTGTCAGGAAAAACAACCAGTTTTGGCAACAACAAACTTCCAGCCCTGCAAGAGACTTTTGTCTTTTCCCCTCCCTTTGTTCTTGACAAAGAGCCAGTGTGGACTCTGCTGCTTGTTTTGTGGAGAGAACTGACTTCCGCCAGTATCCCACAATGCTGCCCTGATGGCTGTGCTCAGTATTTCAGGATCTCTGCTGCCCTGCAGGCATGGACCCCTCCCCTTTCCAAGCTCCGGGAAGTGTCTGACAGCGGAGTGAGCTGCTCCCTCTGGGGAACAAACAAAGAGCAAATCACTGGGATGCTCCTGTTCTGCCCTGTTAGGAACCCAGCGGCGGGCAGGCTGCTGCTGCAGGGGGAGGGCTGGAGAGGCTGCTGTGCTGCTTTGACATTCCCCAGCATGGAGAGCTCAGAGCTACAAGGGAATCCCAAGAAGCGCAGCACTGCCCTGTGGGATGCTCCACCACAATGCTTTGCTCTGTCTGTCGACAGGGGAGCCAGCCATGTGGCCATGAAATGTCGACAACAGGAGGCAGAAAAACCGGTTTGACTGGTTTTCGCTGTTGCCTGTTGACAGCACTTTGATCACCA
Organism: Pelodiscus sinensis; assembly: GCF_049634645.1. Classification (NCBI taxonomy): domain Eukaryota; kingdom Metazoa; phylum Chordata; order Testudines; family Trionychidae; genus Pelodiscus; species Pelodiscus sinensis. Next base: position 12,303,458 of record NC_134739.1, read on the forward strand.
AACCCTCCCGGTGTGGACGCAGCCGGGGACAACAGCTCTTCCAAGTCACTGATGGATCTGAACAGGTTGTAGCAACAATGGAGGTGGGGGGGAAACACCCTACTGCAAAGAGGGGCTCCCGGGCCACCTCTCAGCTGTGTGTCCCAGGCCCTCTCTACACGGAGCTGCCCCGGCTAACGGGGCCGGGGGGCGTTCAGGTCCTTGGCAGACCTACCCTCAACATCTTTGCAAACTGGCAGAGCGAGCTCACGGATGTGGGTGGGGGTCAACTGACCACACAGACCAGAAATAGTCCCTCCGCCCCCACAAGCTCCGAGAAGGTGTTTAATGCTCAACATTCGGCAGCAGAAAAGGGCTCCCGCCTCCGACGCTCTTGCAAAGGGGACGTAAAGCGGTACAGGGGCACTCTGGGAAGTCTTACCCAACATGCTCTGGGGCTAGTGGTCAGCTGACTCCCCGGCTACCTGTCCACCTTGTAGCCTGCCAGGCTACAGCAGCGCTGCCCAATGCCAATTAAAGAGTTTGGTCTTGGAGTCAGAAGGGTCCTAATCACAGAAGTGAAGCCACCAACGACCTGCAGGCTGCACACAACAGTCCCTCCCAGCCATCGCTCTGGGCAATCGGTTCCTGCTTCCCTCTTGCTCAACGGGCAGGCCAGGAGGGCGAAGGGTTAACAGACAGCCTGGGCAGGAGAGTGCAAATTAATAGCTACTCCAGTTAATGAATACCCAGCCAATGAGAAGACACCTGCAACCCATTTGTTGGCTGGTTAAACAGTTATTTACAGCAGGGCACTAAGTGCCCGGCAGGAGAGAAAACCTGGCCCAGAGTTCAGCTGCTGGGAGGGAAACTCCCCAAGCAAAATATGCTCTGTGAGGCAGGGAAAAACTGCAGCCCACTTCTCCTTCCTGGAGGTGGAACTTGTAACCGGCGGCCACCATGGCCGGTCGAGTGGTCAGAGAATCAGGACTCTGGGTCTCTCCCTGCTCATTCAGGCCGTCTGCCTGCCCCAGAGGGTGTCTGGAGCAGTCGGTGTTTGCCGGATTGTAAGTCTCTGCAGAGAGGCACAGGAGAAAGGCCAGGCTGGAGAGAGACAGAGAGCTGAGACGCTGAAGGGCGGGGGAGGGCAAAGAACGGCATTCGTCAGGGGCATCCCTCCTCCCCCCACAAAATTAAGAGAAATAAAATTCAACACGCCGGGCCCCTCACAGCCCAGGGACCCCCTCAGCTAAGCCCAGCCTGCTTGCCCCCAGGCTCTTCATTGGGGGGGAGGGGCTGTATCTTTATTTAATAACGAAGCTTATCAGAGGCATGGGGCTGCACAAGGGGGACACCTCCCAGGCCTGGGGTGGGGAGGGTGGTGGAGGGCCCTGTGTGTGAGGGAAGCAAAAGTGAACGGCCTGGTGTTGCCTTCCTGAAATCCCCAGCAAACCGCACTCCGTGTCAGGAGCCGGACTGAGCCCCCCGGGCAGAGATGAGCTGCCGTAGACTCCCTTGGTGCCGCCATGCGGCTCTGGCCCCTGGCTGTATTGACTGGAACCTGTTGCCCTCCCTCTGGTCCTGCCCCGAACAAAGCGATGGTTCCTCTTCTGTGGTAGACACAGCGCCCCGCACCACCCCAGCCCCAGCTGCTTCCACAAGGCACAGCCCCCGCCCATGCACCGCTGCAGTCAGCTGGCTGACGGAAACACACATGCGTGGTATGGGGGCCCTGCTAGCCAGGCCTCTGGAGAACAGCCACGCATCAGAGTGCCCCAACCACATGTAGAGGAGAGGCCCAAGGCTCCATGAGTATTCGGTGGCAGGGCTTTGGGGGTCTCTTTTTGCCAGCCAAGTCAGCACAGAGGGCGCCAGAGAGCCCCCACTGCCTAAAGAAAGGGCCGGGACCCCATGGAAGCAGGTTGTCAAGCGGAAAGCTGGTGAGATCATGTGCGGAGCTGCAGCCTTGCGGGTTGGCTTGACAGGCAGCCGTTGCTGGCTCCTGCCCTCGTCCGCACCATGTTTTGCAACAGCCGCAGAGTCCGATAAGTTAAATACACACAGGGCAGCAGCTAAAGGTTAGTTTTCTCAGTATCTCGCCCCTGCAAAGGCTTGAGAAGCAGGTGCTGGAGACCCAGCACTCCCTGCCCCAAGCAGGTGCCGCACCAAACCACGTGCACTGGGGTGTGGGGTGTGTGCGCCGAGCTGGCCCTAGGGACAGTAACCCACTGCGACTGGAGGCCATGAGCCAGGCTCGGGAACTAACCAGTGCACAGAGACCCAACCCAGCCCCTTTCAAGGGGGATGAATGGCCGGGTTCCGTGGGTCCCCGAAGTGTGAGCTTAGCTTTTGGCTCAAACATGAGCCTTATGTTTGGATGGGGAGAGGGGGAGGAGAAGAACAATTAAGGGGGGCCCGGATGCGGCCCCTGGCTCATCAGGATCCAGCCCCCGAGGCTCAGGGCCCTCCCAGCACTGGGGAGCCCGCACTGGTGCAGGGCTGGAGCACATATATCTACTCGGGAATGTCTCTCTCCTTCTCAGTCGGGGGCCACGTCAGTCGGGGGCCACGTCATGCCACTCGTGGTCACATTTTTCTGTGGGTCAGCAGCCCCCAACCCAAAAAAGGGCTCCCCAGCCCTGACTGAAGGGCTAGTTAGCGAATCAGTGAGCAATGGCCCAGGGCTGGCCGGGGTTTGTACTCCTGGCAGTCGCCGGCTGGATGGGGCAACCACAGGGCTCGCTAGAGCACCCCACTTGCCATCCAGCTGCCTTGCTGGGGGCAGTTGCTTTCACTGGAGGGCAGCTCAGAGGTGCTAGGGGCGAGGCACTCGGCGCTGGGCCCCGTTTGCCATCATGTGATGAGGCTACGGACTGAAGCCCCTTTAAGACATAGCCGGGGCCCGAGGCTGCACTCTGCGAGGCCCTAGAGAAGGTCCCTTTGGAGGGCTGTGTCCAGCACGGGCCAGCTGGCAGCTTTGCCCTTGGTCCTCGACAATGCCAGGTAGGAAACTGAGCTGCGGCCCATCCTGCTGGCGAGCAGCAGGTGCCAGGCTGAGCTTGGCTACGGCCTCTCTTCAGCCCAGGCCAGGTCGAACAGCTGCAGCGAGGTTCTGCAGCAGCCCAGCTGCTGGAGCCAGCTTTGGACAACTGGAGGCAGGGTCCAGTCAGGGGAAGCTGGTGGAGGACACCGCGCAGCTGTCTGAGCCAGAGGCAGCAGGGGGAAGAGATGCACTGGGCTGAGCGCTCCCGAGAAAGCATCCAGGCTGAAGAAGTTACGCGTGTGTCATTTTGCCTGCCAGTATTCCCACCCTGAGATGCGACTGGGTACTCAGACAGCTCTCCTACAGCCTGGGGAGTCAGCAGCTGATGTTAGGGCGTGGGCAGAGCTGAGACCCACCGGGCCAAGAGCAGCATTCCCTCTAATTTTTTTTGCACGTGCAGAATAAATTTTGCTAGGTGCACCAAGGCACGTGACAATGTGCACCACCAATATAAACACGTGCTGCCAACTGGGAGCTCTATGGGCGCTCTGCTATCCACTGGGCGGAACCTGACTCTCCTGGGTGGCCACCCAAGTGCACAGCTTACAGAGAATGCTGGTTGACAGCTCCCCCACCCTATCTGTGGCATAGTCAAGACTCGCCCAGTCCTGCCAGCTATCGCCGCAGCTCCCGTCACGAGGCCTCTGCAGGGAACATACAGGCTTCGCATTCCAGTTGCACTAGCTTCCAGAACGGGCGTGCATGAGCAGGAGAGCGGCACCCTCAACTATCCTCGAAAGAGCCAAAAGTGGGAGCAAACTCAAAGCAGGTTTTCCCAGCCGCAGCATTTGCAGGGCTGCTCCTCGGTCCCCCGTTCCCCCCCCCCCCCGTTCTTAAGGGGAGTCCCCAGCAGAGAGCCCCGGGCAGGGCGGGCGCACGGTTCAAAAGCTACGTACGTTGCTGATCTGGTCCTGAGTCTTCTTGATTCTCTGCAGCTCGGGGGTGTCGGCCACCACGCTGAAGCCCTTCCCTTTGTTCTTCTCAAACTCCTCCTTGTAGCGAATCTGGGCACGGGACAGAGAAAGGAAACATGCTGCTGTAGGCACCGGGAGAATCCTGCCGAGCCGCGGGGGGCAAGGCACCGTCTCTAGGGGCACGTCTCCGCTGCATGCTCACTTCGGAATAGCGCATCTATACGGCAGGGGAGCCTCCAAATCACTCCGGGGCAGGCTCCCCTCATGTAGATGCACGACCTCCATGTAGAGCCCCAGGAGGCACTGGGGAGGAATAACGCAGAGTGGCCCTGGGCGGCAGGAGCGTCTACACACGCCTTACTGCGAAACAGCTATTTCGGAAGAGGCGTTATTCCTCGTGGAAGGAGGTTTACAGATTTCGGAAGAAACCATCCGTCATTTCGAGACTGTTTCGAAATAACGGAATGGCTGTGTAGCCGCTCGCTTTGTTATCTCGAAATGACAGTGCAGCGTAGATGCACCCTACGTGGCACCCCCTCCCTTCTTTCAGCTTTTCATGTGGCCCCCAAGGCAGCCTTTTCCCAGCCGACATGGCAGAGTGGGCTATTGCCCGACAGACACACCAGCCCTCCAGCAACAAACTAGAGAATCGGCCACCTCTGGGGTGGAACACGGTTAGGACGATCCTCACCAGGTCACACGGCAGGGGGAATTGTGGGAAGCAGACCACAGTGACCTCGATTTGTATTGGGCTAGTACATGGGGATCAACAGATCTGTTCCTGGGGGGCGGGGAGGGGGAGTCCGTCGTGTTTTAATTTTTCAAAGGCTCTGAGTCAGAGGGACCTGCCTCATCTCTCCTCGGGGAGGCAGCCGTTTCAGCAGCACACAACTGCGTTTTACACCCAGACCTATCGCCTTGAGCTAATGCCACCCACAGGGCTTGCGGGGAACCCGCTTCCCCCCCCACTACAGTTTCACCATTCCCCAGAAAGTCAGCCAGAGCGACAGTGGCTTGTACAGAGGCTGAGACGCGTTGCCTGACTTCATCCCTCCGGCGAGGAAGGGACGGCACGAGGAGGCAGGCTCAGCTGCCGGCCACTTGGCTAGCCGGCCACCACTGTCTACACACCCGTCAGCAATAGACCAGATCTCGCGGAGCAGTAGCAGGCCAAGCAGCACTTCCCAGCCTCCGTGTGGGAGGCGGCTGCCTGCCTCCGGGCCTTCCCTAGCCCCCTCGCTCAGCGGCCACGGTGTCCCACAGGACGGGTGGGTGACTGGAGAGCTCCAGGCTAGGGAGAGAGTCACTGTGACCCCAGGCAAACAAGCCCAGATAAGCCCCCGAGCACGGCCATTGCTCAGTATAGCTCTGCAGGCAAGGCCTGGGATTCTCAGCCTCAGAGACTCCTCTCTTCGCAGGACGGCCCTGCTTTACCTGTGGAATATTCAGTTTCTGGGGGCACCGCTGCGAGGGTCAAATCCAGGCAGATTGCTTAGAACAGGGGCTCCCACCTTTTTTACACCGCAGACCGGCAAAGCCATTCACACACTTTTGGCAGACTGGTAACAGTTACATTTTCGCATATTCGTTATGTAAATAATAAATATGCAAATAATGTTACCAGTCCACCAAAAGACGTCCCCCAACGCAGCCCTCCGAGCCGCCGCAAACGGCCGGCTTCAGCTCTGGCAGCCCGGCACCGTCCGCAGAGCAGGGGTTGGGAACCGCGGGCTTAGAACCAGGGCTACCGACAGCCCAAGACTGGCAGGCACCAAACCAGCCCCAACAGAGACTTCTTTGAATGAGCTGCCCAGAAGCCCCGCAAAGCTCACATGTTCTGCCCTCTCCCCTTGGGATCCCACCTTCACTAAGCAAGTAAGCCCAGGCCTGGAGCATTCACTGGTCACCGCACACCAGCCCTGGGAAGGCAGGCCAGTAACTTGACTCAGCTCTGAGCCCATTGTCCCCCGAGGGACGGGCACCCTGGGCCACGGCCCCCCTCTCGACCGGGCTCCTCCACAGTCCCCGCCTGGCCCCACGTGAAGCTGGGGCACTCTGGGGCAGAGCGCTCTGGAGCCCTGCTGCTGGCGGCGAAGGGAGGAACCGGAGCAGGAGTCTCTACCCAGAGAGGGGGCCGGGCGGGCAGGAGAGCAGGAAAGGGCAGGGCAGGGGAGCATGTGGACACCTCGCTCCTGCCCACGGACTCCTCTCCTCAGCTACCTCAGAGCCGGAAGGGAAACGCTGCTCTAAGCAGCTGCCAGACTCGCTGGTGTCTGGCCAGTTCCATCCGTTTCCTGTAACCCTGCCCCTCCTGCAGCCTAACCGGAGCACTGCAGAGGCCGAATCCCAGCTGGCCAGGGAAGGGTCCCAGGGAGCAAGCCCCAACCCCTGCCTGGACCAGGCCTTCAGAGAGTTGTCCACGCACGCGGCACGGACTACCTGGGCGAAGACCCTTCCGCGGGCCAGCCACATGAGCGGGGGCGGTAGGAGAACAGGTCCCTGGCTTCTCTCACCCGTGGCCCAGGCAGATTGCAGGCCTTGTTTCCTCGGCCTGGTCCGCTGCACACCACGCAGAGGGAAAGCCTGGGGACCTCCCCCTTCCCTCCTCACCACCCCTCGTTCAGCCTAAACCCAGACTCTTTCAAGCGGTCTGGAGAGAACAGATCCCACATTCCGCAGAGCAGCGGGGCCAGACGGCTCCTACGCCTCTGGAAACTGAAGCACGGGAAGCAACTTGCTCTGCCGGGGCCAGTTTCCCTGGGCCTGGGCCGGAATGAAACGCTCTGGGGAGGGCAGCGAGCGCCTTTTAAAGTGCAGCGTGGCCAGGCAATGGATGATCTAACACGCCCAGCCGGCCAAGCCCCAGGCTCCCTCTCAACCAGCCTCGCCCGTCTACAAGAGACTTTCTGCAGGGCTCAGTGGACACCTGCTAACCAGCAGTAGCCCAGCAGCCCAGCTGGAAAGCCCCCCAGGGCCTCCAGTCAAAGGCCAGGAACCCGTGGCACTCCACGCTGTATACACCAAAGCGCAGCACAGTGCAGCGGTGCACGACACAGCTGCTTCGCGTGCAAGAGAAGCGGAGGCTAAGGAGGCTGCTGTGGGGAGGGTTTCTCAGGCTCCTCCCAAGCAGGAGGGAGGAGAAAGCACAAAGGCGTTGGTTTGAAAGTCAAACAAGCAGGTCTAGGAAGCCGGCTTCATTGGCCACTGGCTTACATCAGACTTGGCGTTTTCTAGATTCCGAGGCCAGGCCTGGTACTGACGGCCTCTCCTGAGGAGTCCAACCGGGCGGCCCCAGGACCTGCCTGAACCGGCACTGAAAGAGGCAACAGCTCCAAGGGCCGGGAGCGACCAGCAGTTTAATTTGACAAAGCAGCGTGTGCGAGACTCTGGGCGTGGCCGGCCTTTGCGCACGTGCCTTGAAGTCGGAGGCCAAGCCGGAAGCTGCTCCCAATCCACACGTTTTGCATTGCGTTCCAGGTCTGGTTTCACCCGCCCTCCTCCCCCCGTGGAGCACTTGCTCCACACACCAGCCCCCCCCCCCAGAGGCTTCCATTCTGCTTTCAGGGAGCAGAACCCCGTCTTGCAGTGGGCCACAGGCTTGGGGGGTCCCTCCTTCCCAGCACCCCCCCCCAGCCTGCCCCTGCATCCTACACCCCCTCCCACACCTCACAGCACCACTCCCTCCTGCACCTATCTTGTCACAACCGGTGATTGGCTGGTGGTCTGCGGAAAGGTCTGCGCTGAGTGGAAGGGGGCCATGGCCAAAAAGTCTGAGAACTGCTGCATTATATACAGGGTCGGGGGACACTGACCCACAGAAAAAACCCCAAACCCGCATGGCCGTGACCCGCGACTGAGAAGGAGAAAGCCCCTCCCCCGATTCCCCTCGCACACCAGAGCCGTGGGGGGCCCAGGCTGGTAGATTTTGTGTGCTCCCGCCCCAATGCTGAGGGGGGGTCCCAAGCTTTGGGGGCCGCATCCAGGCCTTCCGTTCCCCACCCCAGGTTTACAGTTTGGTTCAGTGGTTCTCAGCACCCCCCTGCACTAGAAAAATTGTTCCGGCCCCACCCGCTCACACTGCGAACTCAGGAGCACCGGCTCACAGGGCAGGAGCGCGCAGCCACATGACTCCGAGTGAGCCACGGGCCGTGGGGCGCCGACGATGCCCTGCAGTGCCGGAGAAGGGGCGTGGGGCTCTCTCAGGACTTCGCAGAACAGGGGAGTCCGGCCCTGACGCCCCATGGTCCCGGCACAAACAACCTTCCAGGACCTGGGAGATTCCCATGCTCGGGGCGAGCGCCGGGAGGGGTGGAGAGAGGAGACCCGGGCATGGCGGAGCCAGCTAGGATACAGACACCAGGCCTGGCACGGCCTTACGTTACCCAAGCCAGAGGGGGACGAGAGCAGGAGTGTATTCCATGCACAGCCACGGGGAAGGGGGTGCAGCAGCAAGGGGGAACAGGGAAGGGGCGCCCCATTGAGCCATTAACAATTTGGCAGGGGTCCTGGGGGGCCGTGCCCCTGCCGGGGGCTCCCACGAGTGGCCCCGGCAGCCAAGCTGCGGCGAGCCTCGGGCCGGGTGTCGGAAAAGCAGCTTCTGCGGAGGCCGCACAGAGGGTTAAGCAAGGCGCAGAGAGGAAGTGCTCACACAAGGCAGCCTTTCAGCTCTTTCTGCCCTTATATGGGCACTCGGCGGGAGCCGGCTGCTGCCTGCGGAAGGCCAGACGGAGTCAGGCGGCAGACCGCTTTCCCATGCACTACACTGCACCGGGCGCGCGTGGGGAAGGGCAGCTTGCACCCTGGGGGCAAGCCCAGGCCCTCTGACCCACAGGCCGGCTCCACTCCTCCCCGCGGCAGGAATGCCCTTCAGTCCCCTGCCTGTAGAGCAAGGGCAGGGAGAAGGAACCACCCTCCCCCCCTCCCAGATCCTCACTGCCGTGCCCCTGACAGACAGAAACTCCCCACATTCCCCTCGCACCCCAGAGCCTAGGGGGGACCAGGCTAGTAGACTGTGTGTGCACCAGCCCCATGGTGGGGCAGCAGGGAGCTTCAGCCCAGCGCAGGCTCCCCAACCTCAGGGGCTGGGCCCTAGCAAGCCGGGGGCTGCATCTGGCCCCTGGGCCATAGGTTCCCCACCCCTGCTTTAGAGACAGTGCCCAGGAAAGCACCACCATGGAGAAGAGCTAAGGAAAGCCCTCAGCCTGGGATTTCCAGCTTGCCTAGAAACTGGCTAACTTCCCAGGGCCCTGGGCTCTGTGTGTGTGTGCGCGCGTGTGCGCACACTTGGCTCCGCCCCAAAAGGGGCAGGGCCTCAGGAAGAAGGGGCGGAGCTAGGGATAGCCAGGCTTCGGTGCCACCTGGACAGTGCCACGCCCGGATTAGCACCATGCCAGACTTCGGTGGCAATTTAAAGGGCCTGGAGCCCCCCGTCCCTTTTAAATTGCCAGAACCCGAGGCAACAGCTCCCTGCGCCCCGTCAGCAGCGCTGGCCTGAGGTCTCCACCCCCCCGCAAGGTGCATATTGTTTGCATAGTTAATGCAGATGCAGGAACAGAGGGGGAGTGACTGCCACGCCCACCCCAGAAGTTAGTGACAATGCCAGACACAGAACCAGGAGATCTGACCCTCAGCCACCCCCCAGGCTCTCAAACGGTGGGTCGCGGGGCTCCCAGCTGCATTCGGGTGCTCTGCACCCGGGCGGGACAGGCTGCCCAACTAAGGAGTGGCTGGCAGGCTTGTCTTCACTAACTGGGTGGCTGGACCCTGGGCCGTCACCTGTATGGGGAGGTGGTGGCTTAGGAGGGAAGACGGGGGGAGGTGAGGAGGCAGTGGGGTGGGATTTGGGACACGCAGGGCTGCGGTGGCCAGAGAAAAAGGCGCGCGCTGCCTACAGCCGCAGCGCTGGCTCTGGGGGAAGACCACCTCCTTCCCGGCCTCAGCTCTGTAGCAGGGGAGAGAGCCCTACTGATGTGAAAACACGACCTGTGCCCTTTTACTCGCACGGTTTCTTTTCTCGAGCCCTGTTAGCGAACGGCGCAACTACCCTTCGGAGAGACTGGCAGGCGGGCCGGCAAGACCCGCAGCCACTTTCCCCTGGGCCGTGGAAAAGCTGGAGACCCACCGGCCGAGACAATGCTCCGCCCTGGGAGAGAGGCTGCCTCCCTGTTGGATCTTGATCTCCCCTCCACCAAGTCTCCTGACCATTTGCGAGTCAGGCCCTGGCTCTCTGTGCAGCTGGCCGGGTCTCCCTGCTGCCCTCCAGCAGCTGGAGGCGAGTGGCAAGCGGGATGTAGCATCCCATCCAGTTCGAATCTCCCCCACCCCACGCACCGTTCACAGGGAAACCAGTTCATTCAGGAGAGAAGACTCCCACGTTCTTGAAGCAGGCGGCAGATCTGCAAACTGCCATAAGGAGGGATTTTTATTTTTTTGTAAGTTAGCAAGGACTGACAATTTCAGCGGTTACACACGGGTGGGGATGGGGGAGCTCGTGGGAACAAGAAGCCGGCTTGTGTGTGTAACCGTGAAGGTTCACCGATAGGCCCAGGCTCAGCTGTTCACCGTTTAACCCTAATCACATCCCCGGCCATAACACGGTACCCATGTACCCCACCAACTGCCTAAAGGCGGACACAGAGGAAAGGCCCCTTTGCTTTACCCCACCCCAGCAGTGAGCCCTCACGTCCAGCAACGAGCTGGTGTCTGAACGTCTCTGAGCTGAACGGACTCTCAACGAGACCGAAGCTCGTCTCAGAAAGGGGCACATGGAGCAAGGTCAATGCCACTCCGGGACAGGAACGGCAGCATCCAAACAGGAAAGGCGGCATCCAACTATTTCCCCCAAGGTACCAATTTTGAGTGTGTGGGAGGGAAGCTGCGGGCTGGACACCCTGTGATTTTTCTGGCCCGGGTGGGCAGCAGGCCGGGCGCAGAGGCGTGAAAGTTGTCACTCTGCGGGCCTCGTTTAGCTGCAGGAGCGATAATCATGGGCTTCCGAGAGCGACCCGCCCAAGAGGCGCCTTCTAGGCCAACATAAATAGAAACCCAGAGCCGGGAGGGAGATTGTAGTAACTGGTAACAGCAGGGTGCACAGCTCGGTCGCAGCTCCCCTGGCCACAGGAAAGTTCCCACTGGGACTAGCCGGGGTTTCTACTCAGAGTGCTGGTTTGGGGGACTAGAAACTGGCCATCCACCTCCAGACATGGGAAGTCACTCCTGTTGGCACTACCATGCACTACTGCAGCATGAGAACCGATGGGCCGGAGGCCACCCCCACCCCCCCCAAAACAACACCCGGGTACAGGAAGTTAGAGCCAGAATTAGAACCTGGCAATTAGCACTTCCCCGCTACACACCTCCAGTTTGAAAACCCACAGCAGAGAGACGGGGCTTCCCAGTCTCTGCCAGCGGCGCTCCGCCACGCCCTCTAGGAGCCGGGAGAGGGAGCTGAAAAAAGCTGCAGGTGCCGAGTGGCCAGCTTGGGCTGGGACCTTTTTTAAAAGTGATGTTTTTGCCCTAGCAAACCTCCTCGCGTCACCACCGCCCTACGAGCGCCCTTACGCCAGCTGGAGCCAGGTTTTGCCCAGTGTCGGCCTCCCAGATTTTGCCCCACCGGACGCCAGGCACCAGGTTCTAGGCGGTGCAAGGTTTGCTCAGCGCTGGGCAGATCTGGCAGCTCTCAGACTTGGAGGCCATTGTCAGTGTAGATAAAGGGAGCTGCACTAACTAGAGAGCTCTGATTTGGTGCTTGGAAAAGAGGAGACTCCCTTTGTAAGCAGAACACAGGCAGACGGAAGATGCGAGGAATTAGGATCTTATCTTACGCATGTTTGAGATTTATCCTCCCTGCAGGGCAGGGGCATTTCACTCTGGGAGTTTTCTTTGCTCCCCTCCCCTCTCTTCCTCTTCCAGCTGCCATCAAGTTCCCTTGTGGTTAGTTCTGCCAGCATCCAGCAGCAGCCTCTCCTCCCTCAGGCTCAGAAGTCAGAGCCTGTACGTCGCTTGGGCCTGGCCGAGATGCTCCAGGCAGAATGGGTTAAAAAAATCCCTCTCGGAAGGCTGTCCGTGATTCTCGTGTGAACACAGATCTGCTCGGCTGGAGGAGCCCGTCATATGCTTCTGCCCTGCCCATTTCCCACCTGAACATGCTCCTGATCCCTTCTCTCCAACAGAGACAGGGGGAAGTGACGGATTCCTCTTCAGCATCTCCTCTGGGCACAGCGTCCCCGCAGCACAACGCCAAGCCCAGTCTGGCTCCATCAGACCAACAGCGTCTGTCCGTGAGTGGTCACTAGCAAGGCCATTCACTAAGGATATTAACAGCCAGGTAGTTGTGTCAACGTGTAAACGGGGGGGGGAGGAGCCAGCTTCAAACCAGCTCCCTGCGAGCACTGGCTCCTGCCTGCCCACCCCCGCTGTCCCTGGGGGATGTGGCTCCGCGGAAGCTGGCATGGACAGAGAGCCAGCTTAAAAGTTGACTCCCCGCGTGTGCCCGCTCCCACATCGCCCCCCCTGCTGCCTCTGATACAGAGGCAGCAAGGGGCGGGGGGGGGGGGTGACTGCGTGAAGTTAATAGGATTAACTGAGAAGGCCAGATGTCAAGTCGACTGCACGGTGACATCCCTGCCGTTCCACAGGGGGCGGTGGCAGCAGAAATCGATTCTCTGCCCACCTGAGCAGGGCGTGAGAGACAGCCAGGAGCCAATCCCATTGTTCCACAGGCAGCTCCCTGAGCCTGCAGCCATAGGCAGCATGTAAACAAGGCTGGAGAGAGGGCGTTCGGCGCATCCGGCCTGCCACCTTTCTCCAAGCTGGAGGAACTTCCTATTCCAGGGAGAGCGGTGCCCTGCCCAAGGCAGGACAGGGGACAGTTTGGGCAAACGTATGGGGTAGATACTAGCACCACTCACTGTGGGGCAGGATCTTAAGTGGGGGGAGGCCTCTGAAAAGCCAGCGGGAAGGGATTCAGCAGATGGGCACCTTTCGACTCTGAGTCAGAGGAAGGGGGCAGGGTTTTCCTTGCTCGGAGGCGCAGGCTTATGCAAGAGGATTTCAGAAGTGACCAGTGATTTTGTGATTAGCCAAGATACACCCCTGGCCAGACATCTTACACTGGGCACCCCCCCAAGCGGGCACTTCATCGTGGACACGCGTTCTAAAAATTGCTTCATGATCCCACACAACCGAGGGAGCAATGTTCCCTCCAGTGTTTTCCATCCACGTGCGGAATACATTTTGTCAGGTGCACCATCAGAAGAAACCGCTCCTGGCGGCTGTGGGTGCTCTACTAATCAGCCGAGCGGCAACTGAATCTCTCCTGGGTAGCTGCGAGGGAGCCACCCTCTTCATCCAAGATATGTCTGAGGCCTCCCTCCCCGGCAGCCCTGAGCAGAGGGGCAACTGAGGCACAGAACAGATGCCGGAGGTTGCACAGACTCTGGCATCACAGGGAACCAAACCCAGGGCTCCAAGTGCTAAAGGGATACCCCAGCCACTGGACCATCCTTCCTTGCTCAGCTCGGCCTGGGCCATTTCCACCGGACTCTGTTTCCTGTCAAGAAGCATTGCTCAGTGCTGCCCACGGCTGCCTCCTCCTACCCTGGAGGTGGCACTTCTGGGTAGGAGAAGCAGAGCCTTAGAGAGATTGCTATTTGCCAGAGGATTAACATGGAAACTGCTGCACCAACGGGCCTATTCTAACTCAGCTGAGCAGCAAGCCTTCTCACAATGGGCCCTGCACCAGTGTTCCCTCTACATTTTCCCAACTATGTGTGGAATAAGTTGTGTTATACGCACTGAGGCTTGTGCACCACCCACAGAAACACACACTGCTGGCTGTGGGGGCTCTGCTAATCAGTCCTGGGTGGCCGCCCAATCACTCAGCCAACAGGGAACAGTGCCCGGCACACGTCCCTGGGGCAGGGAGTGGTTTCTGAGCCTCCCAGTACCATGGGAGAGGGGGATGCTGCTCTAGTAGGGACGCCCTCTGCAGCTACGACTGCGTGGGGCATTGACCCTTTACTCTCTCCTGGGCCTAGCTATCTGGGCCCAAACAGACTCCTCAGAGCATACAGTTTGGAGGAAGTGGCACGAGCTAGCTTCCTGTTCTAGCCTCCTAGAGAAGTGAAAACAAATATCCCGGGCCCCAGCCCTTCAGCGGGAGAAGCAACATGCCAGAGAATCTGGCACCCAGCGTGCCTGCCACACGCTGCCAGGAGCACAGCTTTGCTATGTGGCAAGGGGGTGGGGAAGATAAAGGAAAAAAACCAGCCTCTGACATTGCCACGGCACAATTCACTCCAGGGGTCCTTAAGATGTTTAGCTACGTCCACAGCCTGGCAAAACAGCCCCCTCTGGGTCGGAGGGCAGCCGCTAGCCAGCAGACTAGGAGATTCCTGGGAGGAGAGTTGTAGGATCCTTCCTATGTACACAAGGAAAAAGTTCCTCATTAAGGCCTCCCACCTCCCCCATAAACCGGCATGGAGATTTCCCGGTAGAGTCTCAGGCAGCGTTCCCTGTAAGCTGCGCGCTGGGGCAGCCACCCAGGAGAGATTCAGGACCTGCCCAGCTGATGAGCAGAGTGCCCACAGGCACCAGCATGTGTGTCTACTGGTGGTGCACATCCGCACGTGTGTCAGTGCACGTAAAATTTATTCCGCCCATGGACGGAAAAAAAATTAGCGGGACCATTGGTCTCAGCCCATTTGAAATGGAAAGATTTGGATTTATGAACCCGGGGGAGGGGGGGCGTTTTAAACCTAGAGGTACGTAGCCAGCCCCTCCAGTGGCTGGGTCCAAAAAGTTGCCCCCGGTATTCAGAGCATTGGCATCAAGAATGGCCCATCACCGCCCGGATACCGTGCCACCGCGGTGCCCGCCGGTTACTAACAAACATCCTAGATGAGATCGGTTTTTAAAATGTTATGGACAAATCCCAATCGACTGCCCCTGCTCACATTCCCTTCCAGATCCCCCCACTTCCCTCCTGAACCCCAATCTTTTACCCTGAGCACCCCCACACCCTGCCCCTCCTCCATCACAATCATGAAAGACCCTGGCCCTTGACCAATTCTTGGAGTCCTCCCCCCCCCAATTAAAAATTGCCCATCCCTGCTCTAAGTGGGGAGCTGCGGAGACACCAGCTGCACAAGGGTCCTGAACAGCCTTTGTGCCCCATGGGGATCTGCTGAAATACAGCCCCGGGCGGGTCTCTAATGTAGCCCGGCTCTTGGGCTCTCAGTGCCGAGCTATCTGGCCTGGGACCCTGCAGAGGCAGCACCTGCCTCCCCGATGGTTCCAGGGCAGCCCTGTCGGCTCAGGCAGCTGCCTTGGTGCAAGGCGGGGCTGTTGAGAAACATGCGGCAAGGAAGGGACCTTACAAAAGCAGCTGTTTCAAAACAAGAGCTGCAGGGCCCCTCCCAGGAGAGAGCCCAGCAGCCAGCATCTGCCCTTTCGCCCCGGCACGTCTCCGTTCATGGGGGAGAGGAAAGGACGGTCCCCATGCTCTTCCCAGCACAGTGGAGAGGGGGACACACTGGTCCGGAATGAGGCCTGCTCACCCTGGGATCAGCACCCTGGCTAGTCCCATGGGGTGAGGGAGGGCACCGCCTGCCTGGGGCTTTCCAAGCCCAGGGGTGCCTTGCAAAAGCCAGGACAGCTTGCTTTGGTGAGTCCCATAAAAGCAGGCCCTTTTCACTGGGGGGGAGGGGGGAGAAATAAAACTAGATTCTCAGCACAATTGCCACATCCTGTGTTCTCATGCAACCAGTGACAAGCAAAAATTGTTCCTGGACGCCTTTTCCAGCCCTGGCAGAGTATTCGGGTCACTCCTCTGCGTTCCTCCCTCCCAATCAAGGACAACCAGAGAGTTCTCTGAGCAGCCATGAGATCCAGGCCTTGAGCTCACGTCCGGCTTCAACTCCCTCCCCACGGCCCCGCTCCCTCCCCTCAAACCTCAGCCCAGCCGAGGGATCCTGAGAATTCACACGCCCGGCGCTTGCCAAAGAAGCGACGCCCCGTTTCAAGGGAACTCTGGCAGATCGAGAGCGAAGTGCGGCTCCGGGGAAGGAAGAGACCTTCTTGGTCCGCCTCAAGCGCTTCATGGCTCGACAGCCAAAACCCATCCCCACTGTGCCGCCAGAGCCAGCTCAGAGCTCTGCCTAGCAGCCGGGAGCTTTGCAGACCCGGTTCCATCTCTGGGAGGGGGCTGTCCAGACGTGGCCACACAAGCGCAGTGATTTGTCGCCGCCCCCCCCCCCCTCGCCCTCCTGGAGACTTTCACCGGACCCATCTCTTTGCTCCCCTCTGTTTGTTTCTGCCTCTGCAGTGACATGTCCAGGGGCAACAGCTGTACATCAGGCTTCTGGTCTAACCAAGAGCGGGGGATGCTGGTTTGGGACCGGAGAGCAGAAAAACCAGACGGGAGAACACCAAGGCAGCTCGGCTCACCAGAGCCGAGGTAGTGGGGCCAGGCTGGTCAGAGGACTGGCCAGGCTTTCAGACCCATGCAGTATTTTGAGACCCACCCCCGAGCTTGGCTCGCCTCCTTCGGAATAAGCTAGAGACGGAGGGGCAGAGCCCAGAGCAATTGGCGAGCCTGGCCAAGGGGCGGGGAAGCCTCGGGCAGCGTCTTACCTGGCTCTGCAGCTCGCTCTGCTGCTTTAGACGCAGGTTCTCCGGAGTGTCGGCCACCATGGTGAAGGACTGCTTCGGGTAGTGTCTGGGAGGAGAAGCAAGAGCCGTTACCAACCCAACGCCTGGACACGCGGAACAGAGCCCACGCACGGGGCCGCCTGGATGGACCTGCCCCAGGGACACGTCAGCCCCACTCCTAACGCCACCCCTCCAGTTCAGGTCTTTGTTTCAGCCTGGAGCTCACCAAGGATTGCACAGGCTCCTAGAGCCCAAAGGCCTTTAGTTCCAGGACAGTTCCCCGGCTGCGAGTCCGGCTGCAGAGTACTGCGAAAGGCAGCAGGAGCAGCGGAGTGGCCAGAGGGCCTCCCAGCAAAGGCTGCTAACGGAGCTCGCTTACAAGCAAAGAGCGTTTAACTATTCAGAGGAAACCCTTTAGTACCCCTCCCCTTCGGAGAGGAAGAAGAAAGGCGCAGATTTCTGGGACCAGCCCAGCACGCCGTCCTGACACCCTGCAATTGTACAAGAAACAGCATTCCTGAGTGCCATGGCCTTCGCGGCAGCGGCTGCAAGGACCGGTCTACGCAGACTGTTGTGCCGGCTTCGCTGTTTCAACGAAGGGAGTGCAACAAAAAAGTTTTGTTTTGTTTTTTTAATTCCAGCAGGTAGAAACATTAGTCAGCTGGTGCCGACGCAGTCCTACTGGTACAAAGGGGTCTCCTTCCAGTATAGCTAACCAGCACTGCTCCCGCTAATCTTCCCCATCCCTGTGTGGAGTATGAGCTGAGGCAGGTGTGAATGTGCACCCTCAGGAGAAACAAAACCTAGCTGTGGGCGCTCTGCTCATCAGATAGGCAGCACTGGAATATCTGAGCGGCTGCACGAGCGCCCAGCTTAGAGGGAACTAGGGATGTAAGAGACTAGTTGACACGTGATGTGACTAGTCACTTTCCCCCTCTGCCTCCACCCTGCTGCCTCTATCAGAGAGAGGCAGCGGAGGGAGGGGGAAGCAGGAGCCCGTGCTAAGGGGGAGCCATCTTAAAAGCCGGTTCCCCCCAGCACTGTCTCCGCAGGGGGGGGATAGAGGCACAGTGGAAATCAGTGCAAGCAGGGACTGACGCAGTCTCCTCGCGCCACTTCTGCTGTGATTCTGCTTTTGTACACTGGAGCTCTTGTACATTTCAAAAGCAGAAGCTGGGCAGCCAGCAGGGGACTCCCTTTTCAAAAGGAAGCGGGGGGGGGGGGGGGGGTTCCCTTTGGAAATCTAGAGCCCAGCTCTTGTACATTTCAAAGGCTGAGGCACGGCAGGGAGCATGGGACCAGCAGGGCTTCTGCTTCTGAACTGTAGCAAGAGCCCTGGTACAGTTCAAAGGCGGAGACGCCCTTAGAGACTAATCAAATCGACGATGGAAATCCCATCAACTTTTCGATTCGTTAATCTAACTTTACGACCCCTAGGGGAACACTGCTTATCGGTACAGCAATAAAGCCATTTGGCCGCATCCTCCCTGCGGCTTGTGCTGCTCAGCTATTCTGGGGCAGCATTAGCATTACCACTGGTTTAGAGGAGTCCCAGGAACTCACACACCCAGGGGGTTCTGTACAGCCACAGAATGCCACCCACGTTTGGCAGCACGCCAATCGCTATGTCCCCAAGTGCCACGTGGATCGGAGCAGGGAACCTTTTTGGGGTCGGGAGCCACTGACCCACAGAAAAAAAAATCAGTCGGGGGCTGCACACAAGTGAGAAGCGCAAAAAAATACACCTCACTAAGGAAGTCCCCAACTGAGAAGGAGAAAGACCCTACTCCCATTCCCCTTGCACCCAGAGCCTGGGGGGGCCAGGCTAGTAGATTGTGTGTGCTCCAACCCCATGGGGAAGAGTGGGGGGGTCTGGAGTGCCAGCACGTGCTCCCCAATGCTGATGAGAAGCCCCGAGATTCAGGGGCCAGATCCAGCCCCGGGGCCTGAGGTTTCCCACCCCTGATGTAGAAGCATGAGAACATCGCATGCAGCCATTGCTGTAGGCAACACAAATCAACAGTTAGAGGCACCTGAGTACAAGTAGCAAAGGCTGGATCCTGCAGCTGGAAGACAAGAGGAGGTTGGTAAGTGAGATGGAGACTCTCCGTCTAGAGCAGGAGAGAGTTTGCACAGCCCTCTTTATCGAGGGAGTCAAGGTAGGGATGTGAAGGACTAGTCGACCAGTCGCTTCCCCCCCCCCTTGCTGCCTCTATCAAATAGAGGCAGCAAGGGAGGGTATGAAAAGGGGGTACTTCAAGGCAGCAGCGCTGCTTGGAGCCTGGGGCCAGACCCCGGGCTCCACACGGCGCTGCCGCTTTGAAATGCCGCCTGCAGCCCGGGACCAGCTGTTGTGTCTCCAGGCTGCACGTGGCGTTTCAAAGTGGCAGTGCTGCGTGGAACCTGGGATCAGGTGGTCCCAGCTGACTCCGGGCTCTACATGGTGCTCTCTCTGGGTATGTCTACACTACCCTCCTAGTTCGAACTAGGAGGGTAATGTAGGCATACCGCACTTGCAAATGAAGCCCGGGATTTGAATTTCCCGGGCTTCATTTGCATAAGCGGGGCGCCGCCATTTTTAAAACCCCACCGGTTCGAACCCCGTGCCCCGTGTAGCCGCGCTCGTTTCCTTGCCTCCAACCTGGGGAACACCAAGGCCCAGGAGAAGGAAGTGCCAGGAAAGTTGTTTCTTCCAATTTCAAGGCAGCTTGAGGTCACCTGCAGTCTTAACTACTCATGCCCCAAACTGCCCGGGAAGACGTGCAAGGGAAATTCAAGCCTTAGACCTGGTGTAACTGCTTTGTGGGATGGCACCAGCGAGCAGGTCCTAATGGACAGCCGGTAACATAGGCAAGGGAAGGCATAGCCTTCCCAAAATTGCCTACACACCCCCGGCGTGAGGCTGGAGCCAGGGCCCAGGCTTCAGCCCGGCAGCTCCAGCCCTCCAGGTGGCCAGGAAGGATCAAGCTGGACATGGGTGGGGCTTGGTACCAGGGGCGGGGCCTTAGGTGGAAGGGGCGGGGCTTCCCCAGCTGGAACTTCACCCGCCGTCAAAGCCCAAGGCAAGTGACCAGGCAACAGATTGAAAGAGCTGCCGCCATGCAGTCGAGTAGGAGGGCTCCTGGGTTGGATGGTAGAGCAAGGCGCAGGAAGCCGGGGAAAGCCACTTCCTGTTGCAGCGAGGCCAGTGGAGGTGGAGGGTTGAAACCCCACCTTACGCTCCCACAAGGTAACATGCTCTGAAACCCATGAATGAAGCAGAGACCTCCAGCAAGTTCTTTGCAAACTCCTGTTTTGCTGCTGTCCCCCGGGGGGTCACTTTCACCTTCCTAGCTTGGGATGGAAGAAATTGCTAAACTCTCCTGAAAAGCCACAGCATTGAGATGCCAGCCAGCTGCCTGTGTTTATTATGTGAAACACTCCACTCCTCCACGGCGCGTTAGCACCGGAAAGGAGGGCACTGTGTCTCACCAGCCCACTCCGGCTCTGTTCGGAGAACAGGCTGCCGTCGCTGAAGGAAGACCCAAGCAGGAAGGAGTAGGTGGTCTTTCTCTAAGGTTCCTTTTGGAATTTTAAGCCTTTTCCTTGAAATCAGGACATTCCCAATCCAGGGAAGGGAAAGAAAGCAAGTCTGGCATAGCACTGAATGCAGGCCTGTTTCCGTAGCCTCTAGCCAAAATGCCCTACACCAGTGGTGGGCAACCTACTGTCCCTGGGCTGCATGGGGCCCACTGGGACTCCACCATTGGCCCACAGACCCCCTGGCTGCCCCCTCCCCAAGCGCCTCTCACACACCAGGGCATTGGAGGCCTGCAGTCCCTATGCCTCCCCCTCCCTCCCAGCACTTCCCCATCCCTGCCTCCTGCCCCCCTCACCCTCACCAGCTGAAGGCAGCAAATCAGCTGTTTGCAGCATTCCAGCTCTGGGAGGGAGGGGTTAGGAGCAGGTAAGTGTGGGGTTCTGGAGAGGTGTGGGGGAGACGGCAGACCAGGGGCCTGCAGGTGGAACCCCAGGGGGCCCCGAGCTGCAGCGGCCCACGGAGGTGAAGGAGGACCACTCATGCGCCCCCTCTCCACTATTTGTGGTTGCCCATCCCTGCCCTGCACTATAGCCAGCCAGGTCTGGGGTTAGGGTGTGTGACCCCTTCCGCAAGGAAAGCAAACATTTGGGCCACATTTAGGTCCCCACAGAACTGAATTAAGACCCTGGAGAGTCTAAGTATCCCTTTAAGAGGATACCCAGAATCCCACCTACACTTAAAACACTGGTTTGGGGGGGCAGGAAAGCCTGTTTTCACCTGTCACGGAGACTGGTGTCATCTGTAAATACGCAGGGGGGAGGGGAGGGGGCTGAAGTGACAGGCAGGGGACTCAGAGCACGAGCAAGGCTCTATGCACAACACCTCCCCCCAGCCCCACCCCCGTTCACACCTCTACCCCAAATGGGCCAACTGTGACTCAGTGGAACAAGTCAGTCTTAGGGGTGAGCCACACAGTCGGGCAGCGGCGTCCTAGCTGCCAGCTGCTGCTTCTGCACAGCTCCGGCCTGGTGCAGGACAGCAAGCACCCGGCCGCAGGCCCCGGCTCCTCTTCCTGCAACAACCCCTACCTGTGAGCAAAGCAGCCGTGCAGGAAATTCAAGGCTAAAAATAGGCCCCTGCCTCAGTACTTAGCAAAAAAAAAGCCCAAACCCCTTTCTAGAAGGAGAGCAGCCACAGCATGCCGCCGTCTCCCCTCCCCCAATCCTGCAGCGTGAGCACGATCCCCCTCCCCCAACCAGAGGAGGGTGGCAGCGGGCAGGCCCTTCCGTTCCCCACCCCCTGCCTTGCCTGCACAAATTCCTAGCAGCAAGGGATGTTACAAACAGGCTGCGTCCTGGCTAGGGCAGGGGACACAGCTGTCTAGTCCCGGGGGGGGGGGGGGGGGGGGGAATCTGCTCCCACCTTCAGCCATGTGTAGTTGCAGGAGCCGGAAACTGGCAGGCAGTTGGGGAGACTGACACACACACACACACACGCACACCGGGGTGTGGAGCGGAGACACAGCCAGACAGGATAAACCTGCTCATCCCTGCGTGGCCCCCACCAGAAGTCTGGCGAAAGGAGAGATTTAGAAGCGGGTGGGAGCCAGTTTTGCAGCAGCGACAGACCACTCACGGCTTAAACCACGTTTGGTTGGGGGGTTTTTTTAGAATTCCAATTCAGATTAATCTGATGAGCCCGGATTGAGATGACCCCGCTGGGCCCCACATCTCAGCGCAAGCTACGGAACCCTACAGATGCAACTCCGTACCCACACCGAACACAGGAGCAGAGGGCTGTCCAGTGACTAACCCGGCCCGGGTGGCTCAGCTCCCTGCCAGAGCCAGGGGGAGCGGCTGGGCACCGCCCTACCCGCCACACTGGCCACTTCAAAGAGAGCTGGCCACCTGTTTCAAAGTCTGGCCATCAATTCTAGCCAGCAGGACCCGCAATGTGGCTAAACAGCTGCCGTTTTAGCCGCCCCCCCCCCAACATCTACGCTCGCCCAAGGCAGAATTACAAGGTTTGTTCAAAGTACTTTCCTTTTCCTCTCCAAAAATCCACTGGTCGGGAGCAAGGCTGCCTCGAATTTTTTCCATCCATGTGGAACAAATTTTATGTGCACCAAGGCATGCGCAGTTGTGCACCACCAGTAGGAACACATGCTGCCAGCTATGGGGGCGTTCTGCTAATGAGCGGGGCGGCATTGGACTCTTTCCTGGGTGGCCGCCCAAGCACTCAGCTTACAGGGCACACTGGTCATTAGTCTTGTGGGGAGAGCTCGCTTTTGCTGGCACAGATCTCGGCCCATCTTTGGATGCTGTTAACAGCGTCTAGACAACTTCCCTGCGCTTTGTGGATGAAGGGTTTCCCTGAGGGAAGAGTTCTAAGGTGGCTTAAGAAAGGGTAGAGCGCAGCAATGAGCAAATACCGGTCTGGCAGGGTTAGCTCCTGGGTCTATTTACCTGCACGGCCATAGGTACCAGCAATCCTTGCTCCCGTTGGCCACAGATGGCTGTTCCGGGCCAATGGGAGATGTGGGAAAACGGTGTCCCGCTCCACACCCATTGTCCAGGAACGGCAACTGCCGGACCTGCGGCGGCGCAGGTAAATAGGCGGCAGCTCGCCGGGGACTAACCCTGGAAAACCGCTGCCGGGTTACAACCCGCCCCTGGGGTAGCTCAAGACCCCGTCCAAGGACCATGAAAGTCGGGAGAAGATGAGGGGAAGCTGGTGCAGAAGCAGCGAGCCTGGAGCCGCCTATTAAAGCGGTTTAGATTGAACACGGAACCAGGCTACAGAGAGCACGGCTGTATCCCGATGGTTCCCCGCCATCCATCGCGCCCCGGCTCCAACGCGCTGGTTGAGAAGGGCACGGATTCCTCCAGTGAGGACAGCCGAGACAGGACCAACCGTCCCCCACGCAGCGCAGAGGCAGGAGAGGTGGCCCCTCCGTAACAGGCTGCAAGCCCACTCCGGCGCTGCCTGGCATTGCAGGGCACTGCATCTCCGATACCCCGAAGGGATGGGGAGGCTCTCCCCGCCCCCACACTAAGTCATTTCCTCCTCCCCTGCCCACCCCCACCTCGTTTCGTCCCTGGAAAGCTTCCCTGCCTGCAGCAGAGCCCTCGTTTCATCTGGCGTCTCTGACTGGAAGCGACAAGGCTGCATTTCAAGGAGAAGCGGGCCATTGAGACGCTGCCTGCCAGTGGGAACACCCCTGGCCTCTGTTTATTGTGGCAGGAGAGGACGCACGGGGTGTGGGTGGGGAGCAAACCTTGCTCTCCTGCCCTTTCCTCTCATGGCCCCACCCGAAGCCCCCTGCAGATTCTAGACAACTTCCCAGGCCAAGCTACACTTTCCCCAAGGCCGACTCCCTTGGAACAGTAACAAAGGGCCGTTTGAGAACCTAGACCTCTCTGGGAGGCCACCGCCAAGCCGGGTTCTCTGTCGGTGGGCGTGAGAACCAGAGGATTCAAGCCCACCGGGCCCCACTTACCGCTAGCCACCTGCAAGGCATTGGGTTGCCCCGAAGGAGCACGTCCGAGCAGGGTGTGAATGGTGAAGCAATTAGCACCCCTCTGAACAGGTGATGCTGACCGATTCTGGGTAACTAGTGAGGTCTGGAGCAGCTTCCAGCCCGCTGTGGGCATCTGGGGCAGCCCCAGTCCACAGCAGGCTGGAGTGGGCGGGGGAGAGGGGTGCAGACGGCCTTGAACACCCCCTGCCTTATTTTGGTTAAGGGTCACGGTTAACTGGTTAACCGATTAAATGGGATTTCACATCTCTCAGTCTGGCACTGCAGTTGAAATGGATACCAAAACTTGAATAGATCCCCTCTTCTCTCCCCCCCGCATGACACCAAACGGGACCCCACTGTCTCCAGATCAATGGATATATTTGTATGCACCAGACACACCTGCCTAGTGAAGGGTGTGAGATCAGGAGCCCTGCTTCTAAGCGCTCGACTGGGCCTACGCTTCACTTTCGGAGTGGGAAGCATCCCCTTCCCTGTAGGACTCATGGAGATGTGGAGGGAGGGCAGACATCCCTGACCCCAGAGAAGAGAGACCGTCCCGCATGTGGGCTCACTCAGGAGGCTGCTGCACTGCAGCAAGAGAGATGGGGTTGATGAAGGGAAAAATGCAATTTTTCAACTCTTCTCCCGCCGCCCCGGCATGGCGCCGAGCTGCATTTCTGGTTCAGTCACGGCCCAGGAGCTCGATGCAATCTGCTAGTGCTGAGAGCTAATCATTAGGTTACTATGGTAACTGCATCCGATGCGCTGGGCATGCTAATGCAAGAGAACCAGGACTCCAAGCCGAGCCTCGGGGTGTTGGTGTGAGAGGCGCCCACTGTGGTCACAGCGCTGACAAGCCAAGCAGGAGACAGAAAAAAAGCTTTTATCTGGTGATGGAATTTAAAATTCTCCTCAGGGAGCTGAGATATTTGGGGAGGGGGGATGCTGCTCTGGTTAGACTCAGGGGCCTTCCTCCACCAGGACGCATAGAACTCAAGGGTGCGATTTACACAGATCGGTCAGGTTTAGGGATGTCAAAATCCTGTTTAATCAGTTAACAGGTTAAACCTAACTAGTTCACCAGTTAATCGGGATGGGGGGCTCCCGGCTCCTGCCTTGGGGTGGCTGGAGCAGTCCTCTGCCTCCAGGGGACCCTGGGCGGGGGCGGTTCTGTCCTGGGCACAGGTTAACCACTACCCAACAAGCATCACCTGGTCAGGGTGATACTTACCGGGTAACCGCTCATATCCCTAGACAGGTTCTATCACCCCTCCCCCCCCCAAAAGCCAATTTGTTTGCTTGTATCTCAAAACATTCTTAAAAACAAGACTGTCTGAGCGGTGTGACAGCCGCGTGCACATTCAAACAGCAGCCACCCCAGTGTATTTCAGAGACGGCTCATAGAAGAGGGCTCATGAACGCAAGAGGCCGGGGCACCAAGAAGTCCGGTGTTGTGTGTACACACCACACACACACACACACACAATTCTGCCAGCCCTAAAATGGCGAGAGCCCTGAAAATCCACAATCATCTGCTTTATATCCATGGGGACGGATGCAGTACAACGTTGGTATCTAGAACCCTGCACAGGACTAGAAAGCCCACGAGCGCGCCCACGTCCGCGGGGAAGCCATCCGCCCGGATCAGACGGGACTATACAAAAGAAGAGACGAGCACTTGAACCTTTTCCCTCGATTTTCCATCCCCGCATGCCTGCCTGGAGCGTAAGCAGGAGACAGAAAGACTGGCTGAACAGGAACAGACCTTTAAATCCTTCGCCAGTCCAGAGGCGGGCAGTTACTGACTTAGAACCGTGGCCCCAGACGCAGGTCAGCACAGGAGCTTGGAACAAGGCAGGGAGAGAATCAGTCACAGTAACAGGCACCAATAAATTCAGCCTTAACGAGAAAGCCGGAGGTGAGTGGCCTTGGCTCAGGGAGAGAACACAAGGCAGCATGTGTGGGAATGCCATCTCTGCTCCCTCCTCCTCCGCCCCCAACAGCTGGACAGATTCCCAGGGAAGACAGGTCGCTGGCATACGAGTGGAGGGCTCCGGGTGGGACGGCAGAGGGCTGAGGTGTGTTCTTTGGCAGAGAGGGCTGAAATCCCAAACCAAGAAAGGCCTGCCGGGGTCAGCGGCCTGTCCTAGTCTCCCCCCCATCAGCGAGGCCCAGTCTTGGCAGGGGAGGCTGCCATCGCCCCAGAGGGAAGAGTCCCTGCCTTTCTCTTCCAAGGGACAAGCACGCAAGCCCCCCGGAGCACGGAGGCCAAGTGGAGATCGGTGCCTAGCAGATGCGCATGGAACATTTGGGTTCTACTGCATCACCTGCTGGGCCGTGGCGTCCCCTCCACATGGGTGTCCTAAGCAAAGCTGCAGCATCCCCCCCAGAAGAGGCCACACTACAAGATACACACTGTGCCCTGCTGTGAGGCAGGCGATTCTTCTCAGGCCCAGTTCTCGGCACCAATGCAGCAGCGCGGCTAAAAAGTTAACCCTTTTCCGGGCTAAGTTGCACCTGGCTTTTGGGAAATTGAACCCTTCAGAGCTGAGGGGAGGCTGGATTCTCCTCCACATACCTCCAAGAGGCTGGAACGCCGCTAGGCAGAGCAAAAGGGCCGCGGCGAGGTGCATTGGAAAATCAGGTAAAGAGATGCACCTTGTGGTTACGTCTACACTGTAACACAAGGCACAGCATGAGCTGACCTACCCGACTCTCCTTAGCTGCATTAGACAGGCTAGCAGGTCCACGCCTAGGTCCCTGGTGTGTAGGTGTAACCCATGCACCTGGTGGGTGAGGTTCACTGTCCCATGCAGTGGCATGTAGACCACATAGAGGGAGCGAAAAGAACAAGGCAGCTCTACAGCCATAGCTGGGAGCCAGCTGGCTTTATAGCTCAAGTTGTAGAGGCTCCTCCACAGAGGTCCCAGGTTCAAATCCACCCCATGGTGGTTACGTAGGGATGTGGCTGTTTAATCAATTCATGTTAACCAGTGGGGGCTGGTTACCCAGACATCACAGGAGCCCCTGACTGCAGCAGGCCTGGGGAGACCACCGCAAGCAGAGGCTGCTCCAGCATCAGGAGGAACCCCTGCCTGGAGATGGGGGGGTGGGTGCTGCTCCACCCCTCCCTTTAAACAGTTAACCAATTAAACAGAATTTTACATCCCCGCTGGCTGTTCTCCATGCTGCTGCATCCACACTGCTATTTTCAGCTGCGCTAGCAGGGATCGGAGGTGCGGGAGGTAGCATCCCCTCAGAGGCAGAGTCAAACCAGAAACCTGGCTCCTTTCTGTGCGTCTTCCCAGCTGCTAGGAGCAAGCCTGCCAGGGGACCAGCCCGTCTCACGCATGCACCGTAAAAAAAAAAAATTCCAACGTGGAGGTTGTGACTCAGTGTCTCAAGCCCACCCTGCCTCTTCATTGAGGAAAAACTTCCCCTGGTCGCTGGGAGGGTGAACGCAGGGAAACTGTTCAATCGCGTCGCGGTGACTAACCGTGGGGAACTCATCAGTCCTACGCATCTGCAGAGGTGAGGTTTGCACAGAGTCTGTTGCTAAGGATAGCAATGCAGACAAAAATACGAACTCTTCATTAAGAGACAGCCCCCAGAGGGCTTACACGGGTGCGTCTGCAGCTACGTCTACATGGAGGCGGAAGTCCTGGATTCAACCCGGACTGCCAACGCCATGCAACCGTGAGGCACGCCACTTTGTCAGCTGAAGACGTGTTGGAAGACACCGTCTCTTGTCCGAGGCTCCGGGCATGCAGAAGGGGCCGAGCGTGACGAGGGGACTGGAGGCGGCGAACGGAGCCTCACACGTGAGCCGTGCAGGGATCACAGAACGGAAGCCACATTATGACTTTCGTGGGCCCTAGGCACTTTTGCCTTCGTGGGCCCCTCCCACCATAATAATATCAATATTAAAAATTATTTTTGATATAACTTTAAATACGTCAACATTCTTTTTTCTGTTTTAGGCAAAATTGAATAGATTTTCATGGGCCCTAAAAGTTTCATTTTTTTCTGATGTGAGAAAAAAAATGAAAACATTTTCTTCGACCCTAAAAGTATCGTGGGCCCTAGGCACTGTGCCTACTGGATAAGTCGGCCCTGCTGGTGCCTCCAGTTCTGGACTAGTCCCTGCAAAGCTTAAGGGCAGTAAGAGCCCAAGAGCAAATTGGAAAAAGCAGGGAGGGCAGACACCCACATCTCAACAACTGTTTTAGCACTGGACAGAATTTTAAACAACTGCCCACGCCTGATAAGAGGAAACAGCCGAACAGAGGGAGATGAATTCACCTTACGCTTCATGCCTCTTGGATGGAGGTTTACTGCCTGATTAGAGTTTAATGAATTGACAAATGGGATGTCCTTCCCCCAAATCCTCACCACAGGGGGGCTGCTGTCAGATTAAGGGTTTAAGTATGTGGGGCAGAGAGACATGTGACCAAGGAGTAAAGCAGACTCTAAACAGCCTTGTGCACGGCCAACAGGAGAACAGGCTCTTTAATCCACAACCCCCTTGGAATCGAGGGTGATCACATACAATGGGAGAGATGGGCCGTCCGTTAGAGCAGCCTATCTAGCACACTAGGTGTCATCAACTCTGCCTTGAAAAGTGCTTTTCTTTGTAAGCAAGAGGGCCCGTCGGAAGCAAGACAGCAGCAGACTCCTACCTTAGCTGATAAGCCCTCCATACAGACCTCCCGCAAAAGGGTCTTATGGGGCTATCACTAACTTCACTGCATCAGTGGGAGCCCTAGGATAGACAAGACTCTGGGACCTAGGGCTACGTCTGCACTGTTTTCCTCGGCAAAAAATATGCTAATGAGGGGCTCATATGCATGAGCCACGATCTCATTTGCATATTTTCTGCCACTCTGTTTTTGCACGAGGGGTTTTTGTGCAAAAACAGGCAGTGTGGATGTTTTCTGTTTGCACAAAACCCCCTTTTTCCGCAAAATCGGTATACCTCCTTTTTGGGGGCATAAAGATCTTGCAGAAAAAGGGGGGATTGCGCAAAAAGAAAACAGCCACACTGCTAGTTTGTGTGTGCAAAAACCCCAGCGTGAAAATGGATCGGCAGAAAATAAGCAAATGAGATCGCAACTCATGTAAATGAGCCCCTCATCTGCATATTTTTTGCCAAGAAAACTCTTAGTGTAGATGCAGCCTAGGTGTAACTGACATGATTTAAAAAACAAACCCTGTGCCGAGCTATGAAAGCCCGCTGATTCTGTTCTGGCCCTCGCAGTGTGGTTCAAGTGCTATCGGCGTGAAAATTTGCTTGCGGCTGTTACTTTCAAACCCTCGGATTACTTGAAGAGGTTTCTACATTTTTTCTGTTTACTTTGGCCTGAAGAGCACTTTGAGATGCTAGATGTGCCCTTTCCCTGGTACATAAGAATGGCCGGACTGGGTCAGACCAAAGGTCCATCTAGCCCAGGAGTCTGTCTGCAGACAGTGGCCAGCACCAGGTGCCCCAGTGGGGGTGAACCGAAGACAATGATCAAATGATTTGTCTCATGCCATCCATCTCCAGCCTCTGACAAACAGAGGCCAGGGACACCATTTCTAGCCCCTGGCTAATAGCCTTTTATGGACCTAACCTGCATGAAATTATCAAGCTTCTCTTTAAACTCTGTTATAGTCCTAGCCTTCACAGCCTCCTCTGGCAAGGAGTTCCACAGGTTGACTATGCGCTGTGTGAAGAATAAGTTTATTTTATTAGTTTTAAAGCTGCTACCCATTAATTTCATTTGGTGTCCTCTAGCTCTTCTATTATGGGAACTAATAAATAACTTTTCTTTATTCACCCTCTCCACACCACTCGTGATTTTATAGGCCTCCATCATATCCCCCCTCAGTCTCCTCTTTACCAAACTGAAAAGTCCCCGTCGCTTTAGCCTCTCTTCATATGGAACCCGTTCCAAACCCCTAATCATTTTAGTTGTCCTTTTCTGAACCTCTTCCAAGGCCAAAATATCTTTTTTGAGGTGAGGAGACCACATCTGTACACAGTATTCAAGATGAGGGCGTACCATAGTTTTATACAGGGGCAGTAAGATATTCTGTGTCTTATTTTCTATCCCTTTCTTAATAATTCCTAACATTCTATGTTAGGAATTATTAAGTAAGGGGTAGAAAATACAGACAATACAAGGTACAGACAAGTTTCTCCTGGCTTTCACATCACCACAGAGGGGAAAAAAGTTGGCGGTAGAAGTGAGGTCCCATCCAGGACCGGTCTCTGAACGAGGAATTGTAAAACCCCTGCAAGCTACAAGAATTAGGGATGTTAGAGTGTAAACAAATAACTGTTTAATAAGCAGAAGGGGCGGAGCCTGGGATACAAGGGGCGGAGTCTAGGACTTGCCTCCTCCCAGAATTGTCTGGGATGGGAGGCTTTGAATTAAACACACAGCAAAGGGCTCCTGGCTCCAGGTCCTGCCGCTACTGCGTTGCCTAGCAGCCACCCGGGGTTACTACGGGTATTTAAAGGGCTCGCAGCTACAGCCTCTGCCGGGGTAGCGTCGCGACTGGGAGCCATTTCAATAGGATCTGGCTGCCTGGAAATTCGATGGCACCGCCAGCAGGCTATAAATAGAAAGCAGCCCGATGCATCGCGTGCCAGATCAAAGCATTAGGGGGGCCGGATGCCAGCCCTGGTGTAAGCTCTGAGATTTTCAGCAGTTACACGGTTACCCCATTACACAAGCTTCAGCTTCCCTACCAGGAATAGCCACTTCCCAGTCGGGAGAGCAGCGATAACCCTTTCAAATTTACCCTTCTGTTGGTTTAATTTACCCTTCAGGTTTACTGGGAACTCATGAACCAGAAAGGACCCAATTGGTTTTTTTTTCCATACCCAGGTCTGTCAATCTGCAACAGCGGAGAACAAGTTTATTTTGAATTCAGAGACTGAACTGTTCTGTCCCTTTCTCCAGACAGACCTGCCCTTTAAGACCAATGTATAAACCAGGAAGCAGGCTTCCAAAAGGTGGAAGCCTTAACCGTGTCACCCGAGATCCTCAGACGGTATCTGGGCACCTCACTCCTCAGAAGAGATGGAGGTAGGCACGTAACTCCCTTCGGAGCATCCAGGCCGCCCTGGCTGCTGTTCAAGTGATGGGAACAGAGCAGAACGTCGTTCTGAGGACTAGTTCGAACATGACTCGTCCAGACAGCAAAGCAGTTAGAACCACAGTTGTTTGGAATGGGACTAACACACCCGCTACACAGGGGTGAGGACCCTTTTTTGGGTCGGGGGCCACTGATCCACAGAAAAATCAGTCGGGGGCCACACACAAGAGAGAAGCGCAAAAAAACCCCACAATTCTTGTTGTGGCCCCCAACTGAGGAGAAAGACCCTCCCCCACATTCCCCTCGCACACCAGAGCCTGGGGGGCAGCCTCTTTTGTGGGCTCCAGCTCCCAGGTGGGCAGCAGGGGGGGAAATGTAGCACCAGCACAGGCTCCCCAATGCTGGGGAGAGGGCCCTGAGCCAAGTGGAGGGCCGCATCCGGCCCCCGGGCCTGAGGTTTCTCACCTGAGCTACATAATGGTGGGTGCCTTGGACAGATCTGAACAGCAAGCTGATTGGGGGGGGGGGGGGGTAGTTCCCTTGTTACCCACAGCTCCAGGAGACTACAGCATGCCTCCCCTCTGAGGGGACCCGAGCCCCTTTTCACAGCCATATCAAGGCTCGCGAAAGAGTTAACGGAAGTAACAGGCTGCGGAGTATTGGCAGAGCAGAAATACACATCCTCCCTGGCAGAGTGTGAGTTGCTAATTCTTGGGAACCAAACAAAACAAAAACCAAAACAAAAGATCCCCCCCCCCCCCAAAACGTAAAGACTAATTTATTTTTAAAGACACCTCCTCCGCTCTGCAGCAGGCCTGTAGGGCCCTAGCGCACCGGGAGCTGGCGCTGAGGGGAAAGGAGGTCAATTCCTCAACAGCAGGAGTGGGGAATGTAAGGCGGATGTGGGCCCCGGCTTGCCTGGATCCAGACCCCAGCATTGGGGAACCCGCACTGGCGCCCCAGGCCTCCCCCCCGTTGCCCCACCGCAGGACTGGAGCGCACAAAACCGACTAGCCCAGGCCCCGAGGCTGTGGGGTGCGAGGGGAATGTCTTCCTGCTTCTCACTCGTGTGCGGCCCCCGACCCTCAAAGATTCCCCACCCCTGCTCCGAAGCATTCCAGGGAAAGGCTGCCGTGCCCGTCTCCATGGGTAAAGCCATTTGCAGCCTCCCTACGGAACTGGATTCAAATTAAGTAGTTGAGAGAGGCAGATTCCCACCTTTTCCCTCCCACCACACACCCCTCTTCGGGATTCGGGCCAGCTTAGCCTTAGGGCAGGAGGAGGGGGGACCCCGCCACAGAACGTCCTCTAACTCAGTGGGACCCCCTCCCCGTGTTCCTCAGAGCGGGAACGAATCCCCCCTCCTGTACCAACGACAATACAAAGGCAGGCACAGAATCCTTCCTGACGCGCGTCAAGGGGAAGGGAGTGTTTTTTCTCTGCACCAACGTGCCCTCTGGCACCGAGGCATGTGCGGACGTGCACCACCCGTAGGAACACGCTGCGAGCTGGGGGCGCTCTGCTAGTCCGCGGGGCGGCACTGGAAGCTTTCCAGGGCAGCCGCCCAAGAGTTCAGCTCTTCTGCGCAGTCAGCCGGGTTCTAGCCCCCGGGGGAAAGACCCTCCAAGTGACTTTCCCCTGGGACGGGAGCAGGCAGCGCGCTAGCCCCGCCCCACCCGAGTCCCAGCCTGCAGCCATCCTGATGGATTAGGGGTAACCTGGCCCCTGGGCAAAGGGCACAAGCCCCCCAGCCAGGCAGGAGAGAGTAACTGCTTCTCTGCCAATCTAGAGGGTGGCTCAAATGACTTGTCAGCTAGCGCCAGCCAAACACCTTTTAGCACAGGGATGGGGAACCTAAGGCCCCAAAGCTCACGGCTCCCCCTCCACTCAGCAAGGGGAGCCTGCGCTGGTGCTCCAGCCCCCCAACCCCACCCCCACCCCACCCCAGGGCTGGAGCACACAAAACCCACTAGCCTGGGCCCACTGGACTTTATAGCTCAACCCCCCAGACTCTGGTGCGCGAGGGGAACATGGGGAGGGTCTGTCTCCTTCGCAATTCTGGGGGTCACGTCAATGAGGGTTTTTTTCTTGCTTCTCGCTCGTGCGCAGCCCCCCCCAACTGGTTTTTCTGTGGGTCAGTGGCCCAACCCCCCAAAAAAGGTTCCTACACCCCCGTTGTAGAGGCTGATTCATTCCATAATTTTGGAAAAAGGAAAGGTAGCCCAGGGAGCCGTTTGCGCTCACCTCAACCCCCACAGTGTCCAGGAAGACCTGTAGCAAACAGCTGAGGAAAATGGCCTGCAGGAAGGGCCACCCCCACTCTCATCCCCACTCCCTTTTCATCATCTGGCACCACTGGGCGCCCTCCCCAGGGAGACAGCAACGAGTGAGCGGGTGGAACAAAGCCAGCCTGGGTGGGCCTCGGCGGGGACTTGTGGGCACAAAAAGGGAGCCGCAGAGAAGCTGGATTTTTCCAGGGTTGTTTTGGCACCAGGGAGGCCGAGGTGGGTAAACACGCCAGGAGACGCGCCTGCACAGCGGGTCCTGGGGAAGGGCCGGGCTGGCCGCAGGAGTCAGAGTTGTGAGGTGGAGGGTGGGGGAGCGGTTACAAGCAGGTCTGCTGCTCGCGGAGGAGACCTGGGAAGGGCAACGCTCCCTCGACTTTCCGGGGGGAAAAGGAGACCCCTCCAGGCTCGCGTCAGTGCAGACGGGCGCTGGGCCCTCAAAGCTGGGACGGGGAGCCGCTTGCGGGCCGGAGAGAAAGGCTGCTGCTCAGAGCGCCCAGCAGACAAGTCCGTTCACACGCCCCGGTTCAGGGAGAGAGTTTGCTAGGAAGCAAAGCCAAACCCGCCCCTCAGGCTTGGCTCTGCCTGCCTCTAGTTCACACTGCGGCCGGCCCCACCTGCCGCCGTGCTCCGACTGAACTGGGACAGCCGAGCCAACGGACCACCGAGGGATAGGCCCGGTGCCCCCACGTTGCCAGCCTGGGAGTCCTCTCCCTGAGGGGAAAAGCAGCCAATTCCTGTTCCACTCCCACCGCAGGTTGCCAGAGCAAGCGCCTACAGCTCCCCTCACCCACGGGCACCAGTTCAGAGATGCTCTCCCTCAAGGAGGGCAGCAGCATGTTCGGAGCCCCTTGGGCCAGGCGACCTGAGGGCCCAGCCTGCGGGCAGACGCGTCGGGC
The DNA here is from genome assembly GCF_049634645.1 of Pelodiscus sinensis. NCBI lineage: Eukaryota > Metazoa > Chordata > Testudines > Trionychidae > Pelodiscus > Pelodiscus sinensis. Next base: position 12,337,355 of record NC_134739.1, read on the forward strand.
CTCGCCAGGGAGCAAGCGGGGATCTGAACCACCAGCAAGTTCTGCCGGGCTTCACAGTGCTGCTTTACGGCATTTCTACGGTGTCCTATAGAGAGCCAGGGCTACACTCGTGACTCTGGTGATAAAACTCCCCCAGCAGAGGCGAATAGACACATTCGGGGAGGTTATCTGAGCCGACCCCAGAAAGGTCAGTTACGGCAGAATCCCACGCCTGTGCCATGCAAGCTTCCCAGTTTCTTCCCACAGACACAGGCCGGCTCCCCCCCCCCCCAATTCAGTAAGGAGGCTGAGGGCTTTGACACTAGGGAGAACAAGCAAGGGACACAGAGCCGGCCCTCCTGGTACCTCCCTGTGCAGAGCCATGGCAGCTGGGGCCAGTGGCGTTATCAGTGAGGAGTCTGACTCCAAGCGGAACAAGTCGTTCCCACGCTCTTTCTATAAAGCCACCCCCAAAAAGCTCCTCCACTCTTCAGCTGTCGCCCCCAGCCACTAATCCAGCCCAGATTTCTAATCCAGCCCACAGATTGCTTTAGAGGAACGTCTGTCTACCACCTCTCCCCGCCACCCAGAAACCGATGCACCAGAAAATCCCCACCCTGAACTTCTACTGCAAGAGGAGGAAGGGAGCTATTCTCGTCTGCATCCTTCCACTCTGCGGCCGCCCCCACTCCGTGCCAGGTATAGCGGCGTCTTCCCTTCCAACAGCAAACCCAAGTGCCAGCTCCCATTTGCAAGGAGACAGAGCGCACTTGTTCGGAGCCACGTGGCTATGCAAAGCTAGCGACAGTTACTCCGCTCCAGGAACTCAGCAAAAAGGCATCACATCAACACCTGGACTGGGTCCCAGCCGCACTATTCCTCCCTGCCTCCCCACCCCCAGCTTGGAAGGGTCACGGTAGCGTAATATGCTGCTACCAGATGGAGCGATTAGGAGTGCCAAGAACAAAGATCGTTGGCTTGTTTTGAAATTCAAAGCAGTTCTGCTTTTGCCTGCCGCTTACTAACTTTTTCCAAGAGGGAAGCTGGCCCGAGAGGTAACGGCCCGTTTGCGCTGAACGGAAAGGGAAAAGAAAAAGTGATCAAATTAGAGATTTTTCTTTAGAGGGAATCTCAGACCTGTCTTTGCAGTTGTGCCCTGGAATCAGAGAACGTTTCAGACATAAGGACACGGGTCAGGCATGGGATGGAGTGTTAACGTGGGCCCCGCCGTGGCACCTAAGCCAGCAGTTTTAAAACGTATTCTCTCATGACCCAGTTGAAGAAAATGGTCGATGCCACAACCCAGCACAATGTGACTGGTGTGTGGGCTGCGGGGTGGGGCGGAGGATGGGAGCTTTGGGCTGTAAGGGGGGGGTCAGGGCTGGGGGGCAGGAGGGTCTGACTTCCAGTGGCTCCCAGTCAGTGGTGCAGCAAGGGGGCTAAGGCAGGTTCCTGCCTCTCCAAGCACCCCAGACCAGGCTGTGCCCCAGAAGCAGGCTCCCAACCAATGCGAGTGCAAAGCTAGTGCTTGGGGCACTGCATGGAGCCCTGTGCGTTCTCCCCCCACACCTCACCTAGGACCCAGGCCTGCCTGCAGTTTGCAGTGCCAGGACAGGTAGGGAGCTGCCTCAGCCCCCCCACAGCCACAAGTCCCAGGACCCGACCTCCCACTGCTGGGTGGCAACCCGTCATTGGAAAAAAACCCACTGGCCTAGATTTGAATCCCCAGCAATAAGGTTCCACGTATGGTGCAGCACAGCCAGCTGGATTCCGCAGAGACGGCTCGAGCCGGAGAGGGTTTGGATTTCCCACGCCGACCAGCTCCAGAGAGGCAGGGCAGCCAACCCGGCTTTGCAGGGAGCCAGCACCCCCAAACAGTGCAGCGGGGGGGGGGGAGATACAGCTCTGCCCCACCTCTCACCCAACACCCCACAGAAGCCGCCCCCCCTCCCCAGCCCACCGTGGCTGAGAAACAGCTTGTTTGGGGTGTGGAGGCGGAGGGGAAGCCAAGACCAGCGAGCTGTGCACACGAGCACTAGGGTTTCCTTTGATGCTCAGGTCAGGAGACTCGGTACTTTGGAGGACTGCAGCAAAGGTGGAGAGCGGCACCGTCAGCGCCAGCGTCCCTGTGCAAGTTCAAAGGACACTGTGTGCTCTTCCCCGGGGGGGAAAATTGCTGAGCAACTAGGCCATTAGCTTCCTGCCAGCTACTTCACAGCAGCCAAGGACTAAGAGCAGCCAACTCAGTAGGGCAGACAGACAGCCCCTCCGCTTAGCCACACTCAGATCCTACCCAGGCGGATGCTTGTTTGCACTGAACCTTTGGCCAGGTCTGATGCCAGGGAGACTGCTTAGCTTGTTACATCACTGCAAGCCCAAATCCGCCCCACGAACCCCAACCAAGAATCAGGGCTTGCTCCTTTCATAGGGTTAAGACACCCTCCCTCAGAAGGGGCCCTGCCTTGGCTGGCCTGGGATTGGCAGAGGAAGGGACTTTGCAGAGACAGCGACGGGAGACACAGAATGGATCTGACTAAGGATGTATGCAGCTCAGCATCACGTGCACCCACCGATGGAGCCCAAAATCCCTCCCCCTCCCCCCGCATTTCCATATCCCAGGGAGCAGAGCCATGCAAGAATTCCAGGCAGGGGAGGCCGCTGTCCCTCCCGCTACTTCCAAGGACCACATATACACAGCTGAAGCCTTGAACAAGCAGCTCTCTCCAGGTCCGACCAGTGAAGGCAGTCGCACAGCTGGGAGCAGGGGGAATGGCCCCAGCAAAACACGGACCCATCCCAGCAGATCCGAGCTGAGCCTTATTCTGCAGCGACACCAAACCTACGACCTGGGACTATGGACAATAAGCATGAGACACCTGCAAGCACGGGGGCTTAGAACAGGGGTAGGCAATTTTTGACTGGGGGGGCCACCCCGGAAGGGGTGGGGTCTTGGGGAAGGACCAGGATACTTCCATGCTTCCCCTCCTACAGACCCGGACTGGTCTGGGGGAGCACAAAGTCTTTGCCTCCCCGCCCCCAGCTGTTCTGAACAGCTGGCAGTTCCCTCGAGGTGCCTGTGGGCCTGGTGGTGCGAGTAGACTTGGCATGCTCTTCTCCCCTCCCCCCACTCCCTCTAAAAAAACATCAGGGCTGGGGGAGCACATGAAATCTCCTCCCAACCTGCCCCCATCGACATGGAGCCTGATTGAGAAGCAGAAAAACACACAGCCCCTCGCCAAGCAGAACTGTGGGGGGGCTGGGCTAGAAGATTTTGGGGGGGGGGATGGAGGGGAGCCTCCAGGCATCGTTTTACTGAGCCAGCCAAGGGAGGGGAGGGCAGCATATGGAGTCGCTCCCCTCCCTCACCAGGCAGAGCCCCAGATCAGATCCAATTGGTCTGACCCCTCCCCACACAGTCGGGAGGCGCTCCAGCCCCATGGGGTGGAGGGGAGAGAATTGCGAGGGGGAGCATGGGACTACAGCACCAGCATGGGCTCCCTAATGCTGGGGAGAGAGCCCCAAGCCTCAGGGGCCAGATCCAGCCCCCCCAAGCCTTAGCTTCCCCACGCCTGGCTTAGACCCCTGGCAAATATTCAGCTTTAGGCAACACCCTCCTCTGTAGTTCTTACAGAAACCCCACTCTGGACAAGATCTTACTTCAAAGAAAAAACCTAAATAAGCCCCCCCCCCTCCCCCAAAGCCACTTCCATTTGCGTTATGGTATGTAACTGTACAGAGCTTTGACACCCCCAGGCGTGCGTGAGACCCAACAGAATGCCACGGGGGCGGAGGGGCAGGTCTGGCCTAGCCTCGGAACGGTTTGTGTCGGTGGTTCTCGCGCTTTGCGCCAGAAGCCAATGGAGAAAGAGACGCAAAAGGAAGTTTAAAAAAAAAAAAAAAAAAAAAAGCGGCCACTCAAGTTTGCTGGGAAAATAAAGGATGTGGAAGCACACGGCTCCGTCAGGGCGGGGAGGGGGAGGGGCTGCGTCCAACAGCCAAGCCTTTTCGGAAGGCGAGGCAGCGATTTATTACGGAGCAACAGCAGATCGCGCGGCAGCCCGGCCTTCTTCCGAACTGCCTTGGCCGAGAGAGACGCTTAGGTGCTGGCAGGAGGCCAGCCTGGAGGCAGAGGGGACGTCGGGTTTGGAAAACGTAGCCAGTGTGTGTAAACGTCGCTTTTCTTTCCCTTTGGCAGACCGAAGCTGCTCCCTTCGCGGCTGTCGCCTTGATGGGGGCCATTTAGAAAAGGGGCCCCCCCCATCTCCCAGTGCCAGAAACAGAGTCACAGGGAGGCAACACTCACCTTCCTCTGCCACTCCCTCCTCCCCAGAGCACCCTGAGAAAGCCACGTAGCTCCTGGGACGTGAAAGGCAGAAAGCGAAAGCAGGAAACAGCTGAGCTAGATGGAGACAGACCTGGCTGGAGCACAGATTTAATGGCAAGTGTGGCCCTAGATGCAGGCAGCTTTGGTCCACCCTCTGGTACTTGCGTCTCGCACTACCATCGTATCCAGCCACCCTGGTGAGGACGACGGACCCATTTCACAGACCGCTGACTGAAGCAGAGATGCGGTAGCCTCCACTGCCCTCATGCGATCTTGGTCAGAAGAGGACTGAGCCCAGGTCTGACTTGTGCCAAGTCCCATTACCCCAATAAATAAGGCAAGATGTTAGAGCAGCCCTGAAGGCCAGTCTTGAGGCAGAGGATGGGGTAACGGGCAGCCTAAGTGAGTCACTAAGTGCTTCATGCAACACACAGTCAACCTGCGGAACTCCTTGCCAGAGGATGTGGTGAAGACTAGGACTTTAATAGGGTTCAAAGAGAGCTAGAGATCCACTGATGGACCTAACCCCCATGAATCTATTAGCCAGGATGGGTGAGAATGGGGTCCCTAGTCTGTCACAGGCTAGGAATGGGGGACAGGAGAGGGATCGCTTGAGGGTTCCCTGTTCTGTTCCCTCCCTCTGGGACATCTGGCATCGGAAGACTGGACGCTGGGATGGATGGCCCTTTGGTCTGACCCAGTGTGGCCGTTCTTATGGGGATGGCCTTGGTGACTGAGCACCCAGACACCCCCCCCCCCCCAATGCTCCAGATGCAGGGCACTGGGCAACTCTCCTGGCCCACCCCCACTCTACGCTACCCTGGGGGGGGGAGAGAACAGAGCAGGCTGGGGCCCCCCCACTTCAGTGAAGCAAAGTGGCCCAGCTGGTAGAGGGTTGAGCTGCTTCACTTGCTGCCACCCCTTCAGGGTGGGGATGGGTGGGAGGGTGGGTCCTGACTTCTGCTGCCCCCCCCCCCCCGCCAGGCTCAGGTAACCCCCAGGCCACCCCATGGTCTGTAGGACAACTGAGGTGGCTGCCATGGGGCCCCACCCCACAAAGGGCATGGCATGGAGCGGCCACCCTGAACCCTCCCACACAGAGCCCAGCCCCTGTGGAGAGGAAGGTTCATGGAGCTGGAAGTTCAAGGTTTAGGGCAGCTCATTGCTTTGTTCCAGCCTCTGCATCCACCCGAGGGACAGCGCCGCTGCCTCTTCTGCGCAGACCATCTCCTCGGGTCACCACAGGGTTAAGATTCCAGCTCTGCCGCCGAGGGGGGTCTCTTGAGCGGAAGGGGTTGAGAAACCGAGAGGGGAGAAGGTTGCGCACAGGCCTTGGAATCTCAGGAATTTCCCACCATTATCCCCACTTCCCTTTCACCAGCGGCAGGGTGAGGGGACTCCGGGCCGTTCCTTCTGCTCAGAGCAAAAGCAGAACTCTGGGGGGCAGGCTCTGGTTCTCACACACCCCACTGCCCCCACCCCCAGAGGGTCACATCAGGAGTGTGAACGGCTTACGTGGGTAAGGCAGGCGGTCTCCGCTTTGCAAGATCAGACCCCCTCCTCAGCAGCATTTCCCAGCGGAGGTCTGGCTATTGACTGAACCTCCCTGCACGTCCCAGTCTCACACACAGGGACACCCAGGGCATGTCCACACAGCAGGGCTAAAGCCGAGATGAGCAGTGCAACTGACATAGATCAAGTCAAAATAGCGCCAAAACCCGAGTTAAGCGGTCTGCCGAGCAGGAAGTCTGGGATAGAGCGCTCTGCCGACTTCTTACTCCTCATACAAGCAAAGTTACAGGAGTTGGAATAAGTCCTCCAGCTCGACATTATGCGAACGAGCAGTTGACGCGGACTTTGTTATTTCGGAATAACACTGCTGCGTAGACATAGCCCAGAAAGCTGACCCTCCTCGGAGCGGCTCAGCTACCGCTTGTAAAGCCAGGACCCTGCCTCCTAGGAGCAGCACTGCATTAAGAAGAGAGAGCCCATGAAATCAGCAGTAATGCGATCGCACATTAGGCCTCAAGACCCGAAGGGCTGGGGAGGGCTCAGCTCTAGAAGTGGAGACTATTAGGTCTTGGATGCAAAGGAAGGAGCTATTCATTGCTTTGAGGTCTTTGTTTTTAGAAGAAAAAAAAAAAAAAAAAGAGCGGATCCTGTATCTTGTATTTTTGCAGCATGCAATGCGCCCAACACTTCTGTGCGGCACTCACACCACTCAGTCATCGGGCCGTCCTACCCACTTCCCTCTTGTAACCACTAAAGGGTTCTTGACCACAAGAGACCCAGCAAAGACCAGGGGGAAGGGGGAAAAAAGGGGAGAGAGGTTGCTTATTGGAGACTGACAGCAAGCACAACCCTTGAATAGAACGTCCTTATCTACTAGAGTTTAGCCATGGACACCTCAAAGAGCTTTGGGGTGCATCTCCACAGCATCCTAAACACCAAGTAAGAAACACCAATTGCACATTTTGCAGTTTGGCACGTCTACACAGCGCCAAATTTCAAAACGATGGGCTATTCTGAGACATCCCTTAACCCCTGTGGAATGAAGGTTACAGGGATGCCAGAACAGCGTGGCTGTTGTTTTGGGGAAAAAAAAGTGTAAATAATGGACAGGCTTGTTAAGACGCGAGGGAGCTATTTCGGGAAGCCTCCAGTATCCCGAAATAGCCGTGCAGTGTAGACGTACCTCTGCTGCCATTAGAACTGGCTTGTCAGGACAGAGATAAGACAGGGGCTCTCAAACGCTTTGGCCCACGGCCTACCCCACTCATAGAATCATAGGACTGGAAGGGACCTCGAGAGGTCATCGAGTCCAGCCCCCCGCCCTCAAGGCAGGACCAAGCTCCGTCTACACCATCCCTGACAGATGTCTATCCAACCTGTTCTTAAATATCTCCAGAGAGGGAGATTCCACCACCTCCCTTGGCAATTTATTCCAATATTTGACCACCCTGACAGGAATTTTTTCCTAATGTCCAATCTAAACCTCCCCTGCTGCACTTTAAGCTCATTACTCCTTGTCCTGTCCTCAGAAACCAAGAGGAACAAATTCTCCTTCCTCCTTGGGACACCCTTTTAGATATTTGAAAACCGCTATCATGTCCCCCCTTAATCTTCTTTTTTCTAAACTAAACAAGCCCAGTTCATGAAGCCTGGCTTCATAGGTCATGTTCTCTAGGCCATTAATAATTGTCGCTCTTCTCTGTACCCTTTCCAATTTCTCCACATCTTTCTTGAAATGTGGCGCCCAGAACTGGACACAGTACTCCAGCTGAGGCCTAACTAGTGCAGAGTAGAGCAATTCCATGCAGACCTTTCTGGGGACCACCAGCCAACCACCTGTGATGATGAAATGGGTGCAGAAGGGGGTGGGGGTAACAAATCTGGGCAGGAGGTGAGGTGCAGGTGGGGGTACAAGGTCCGGGCAGGAGGGAGGGTGCAGAAACAGTGTGAGGGGATGGGGGGCCCTTACCTGGTTCTGACACCCCCGCTGCTCTCAGGCACTGCCCACTGCTGCTCCCATTGGCTGCAATTCTGACCAATGGGAGCAGTGGGAAAAGCCTTCAAGCAAGCGGATTCCTCCACTCCCATTCCCCCCCAGCGGAGGGAAGGGGAGCAGCAGCACATGGAGCTGCTTTCTGTCCCTGCAAGCCAGATCCACCTTGCCAGGCCTCCCTGCACAGCAGGAAGCTGGTATGGCACTCTAGCCTGGCAGGGTGGGAGGGAAGAAGGGGAGGGGGGGGGGGAAGGATGAGGCTAGAGCAGGGGGAGGAGCACGGTGGAGGGGTGAGCCCCAATCTTGCAGCCCAACTGCAAGAGGGTTGCAAGCCACGACAAGAGGTTTGGGATGTCTCAGGGCTGAGATCCAGCTGGCCTGTCCTATGGCTGGGCCCGCATCCTGTCCTGCATGCCAGGGACAACTTGTTCACCCAGCTTAACTATCAAAGTCCCCACCTCGCAGGCGGCTGGTCACCAAGGTGACAAATTCAAGGCAAGAGCCTGCAGGACCCCGATTTGATGGCACTAAACAGCCAGTCTCAATCCAGCCTGTGGTCACCGTTCTACCCCTATTGCTATAGGCCACAGGGTTGTCGACAGGGGAGCCCTTCTTTAGAGCAACAGGAGTGGCCTTACACTGGTGTAACAAGGCTGGTTTTCTCCCAGTTCTGCCCTAGCCCCATTTTAGAGCTCTGGAGGGGGAAACCATTCTTGGAATAAAGTGGGTGTCGGGATTAAAGTATTTTGTAAATGGAACATGCCATCCAAATGCTAAATAGCTTTAGCTTAACAGCTCTTAGAAAGAATTACTTGGTGTATGAAAAGCAGCTATAAAAAAAATCCCTTGATACAAGCTGCTTTACAGTCATTAGCAAGACACCCCATGTCAAACTGACAGTCCAATTCCTACTTGTGAATTCAGGGGGAGCACGATGGCTCCCCCAAGGGTGCAGGATCCGGCCACGTAACCCCAGAAGTGGGCAAACAGCCAGATTCCTCTCGATTCATTTAGCTTTTGCACATCTCAGCTTGCACAGAGAAACCACAACGATCAGTTTTACGTGTGTGTCTGACGCTGAGGATTTTTTTTGGGGGGGGGGGGGGGAACCCATGACTAAGGGAGACTGAGGATTATGAACAGGAAGAGGGGTTTACAGTACAACTGGAAATAGGGCTTCCGCAAAAGGCTTCCCTTGGTTTGGCTCCAAAAGCTTATCACTGGTCAGCTAAAAGAAGATTCACCAGGGACCCAGTGTTAGCGCTTGCTAGGGTTGCATTATGCCGAGGACTCCAAATGAGGCGGCTCAGGAGGAAGGGGCAACCCTCTCTAGCGACTGAATTAAGTTGAATGGACACAGGACGAGGACTGGAAAGTCCCTTTGGACAGCAGCAAGAGGGCGAGAACAACTCAGAATGCAAGCCTGGGGCCGTGTTGGGCATTCGACAAAAGCCCTGGCGGGAGAAGAGACTCATTTCAAGCCTTTCCTGTCAAAGTACCCGTGGTCAGAGCTGTGCTCTGCTTTCCAGTCCCTCTGCTCACTCCTTTCTAGCCTCCCTGCCCCCCATCTCTCCCTGGTCATTTCAGTCCCATTACTGCAGGGTTTAAGCACCAAAAGGGTGTATTTGTGACTGCAACGTCCTTGCTCAATAGGGAAGTGCTATTTTCCTCTTCATTTTACACGTGGGCAAATTAAGTGGCCTTTAGCAAGTCAGGAAACATATGGCAGTGCAGGGAATTGAAACTGGATCTCTCAAGACCTCACTAGCACCCAATCATTGGGCCAGTTTTCTTCTTTGCATACAGAATTCTTCCCTGCCCCTTTCCCTAGGCTGAGCACGGACTCAATGCTCAAGACATCCTCCCTGAAGAGATTTTGCAGAAACTACTTAAGGCAGCGGTCACCAGCCAGTCGATCGGGATCTACTGGTCGATCTTGACAGCCTCTTGGCCAAACCAGTCAGGATCCCCTGTCAGAGGTCCAAGTGCAGACACTTCAACTGCCCCTCCCCCTACTGCTGCACATCTCCTGCCCTTAGAGCTGCCCCCCGCCCCCTCGTGCAGGGCAAGGCAAAGAGAAGCACTGATGTCAAGGTGCCCCCTCTATCTCCACAGAGCAGGGGGGGGGGCAACAGGGCTTGGGATGGAGGGAGTTTGCTGGCTGCTTTTGGGAGTGGTGCAGGACCAGGGCAGGGATGAGCCTGCCTTAGCTCCAATGCCCCACCACCCAGTTGGAACCCACATCCTGAAACCCTACCCCAGTCATGAACCCACTCCTGTACCCCAAGCTTCTGCCCTAGCCCTGAACACCCCTGCATCCAAACACCCTCCCAGAGCTTGCACCTAGAACGTCCTCCAGCACACTGACTGCCTGCCCTAAGCTCAGCGCCCCTCTCGCACTCCAAATCCTTTAATCCACGACCAGAGCCTACACCAACCCACTGCCCCTGTGTGGTGAAAATGAGAGAGGATGGGGAGGGAGGCTGGAGTGAGCAGGGGCGGGGCTTCAGAAAAGAGGCACAAAGGAGGTGGGGCCAGGGTATTTGGGTTTGAGATAGATCTTGGATTGCACTTCAATTCAAAAAGCGATCTTGTGCTTAAAGAGGTTGGAGACCCCTGACTTAAGGCAAAATCCACACCGATCACCACAATGCATCCATGTGGTGAGGATTCAGACATTTCCCCAAAGTACAGCCACCCTGTCCAGGGACCCGGAATTAGTCTTTAAGTCAGAGTGGATGTTTGCTTTCCTGTCTGAAGAGTGCTCCACTATGGAACAGAAGATAACTAACTTGTCAAAGCTACACAATTCAAGACGATGTCAGCTTACCACTGAGAGGTGACTGGTCTCTACCCCTCAAATAAGAGCAGAACGGGAGCAGTCAAGAATAGTTTTTGGTGCACCCAAGTTCTGTAAGAGCAAAAAACGGGGGGAAGCAAATTCCAGAATCAAGAGACCTTTGCCAAGAAGGTCTCCTGCATCCCCGGGCATCAGCTCGAACCTCCTGGCAGTCAGGAAGTGCCAAAGCAAAGTTCAAGGGAGCCAGAAACCAAGCCCTGCAAAGTTTTGCAGATCCAACACAGCCCGAATGACATTTCCAGCATGGCACTTTTTAGAATGAGGAGCAGAGACTTACGCATTGCAATACGGCTTCTTCTCATAGCCCTTGTAGTTTTTCATGTTTAGGGTCATCTTGCATATCTCGCAGTGGAAACATGCTTTATGCCAGAACTGCAAACAGACAAACAAGGACACAGTTAGCCGTGGGAAGAATTGCAATTCTAACAGCCCAAGATTCCTGTCCTCAGAAAGGCCATTCCTCAAAGCAGCAGCTTTGAGTGCTTTTTCAGAAACGCCTGCAGTCAACACAGGATCCTTCCAAGGAACATGCCAAGGACGAGATTAGATGAAAGTGTTCCTACCAGCCTAGGACCTGAGCAAACCTGGAGTCCATTACACATAGACAGGACGGGGAGAAAGCGGGCGAGGCATTTGAAACAGTCCCCCACAACAGAGTTGACAATACACACACAGGAGACAAAAGCAAGAGGCTGCAATTTACCGACAGCGTGAACAATGGTTTCAATTAGGGCCAGGCTTAATTTCGTGCCAAGAGGGGGTGGTTATTGGGAGGGAGTTTGCTGACCAGACACAAGAGGGAGAAGACATCTATGGGAGGGGAGAAAGACCGTGAGGAAATAGAAAACAGAGGGGGGGGGGGGGGAAGCATGAATGGCAGATGGAGCCAGGCTGAAACCAGGCAAGTGAGGGAGGGAACAGATGGGGAAGAACGTCTAGAACAGAAAAGCAGCGATAAGATAAACTCAGCAACCCAAAGGGCTCCAGGCATGCTTGGCCTCCTTGCAGCAGTTTTGCCTGAGCTGATATGGCTGGAGAGAGGCAGAGCGACTTGAAACCTAGCAGGGAAATCCTCACCCCCTTGGGGGGGCATCTTGGATCAGCTCCACTCTCCTCCTCCTCCCACCCTACGGCACAGCTGCAGTTAGTTGTTTTCTCTCCTCTCCTGCTAGCCGAGTGTGACTGGCCCTGCCAGAAAAATCAGTCCTACCGCCATGCCACAGAGAAGAGAGGCAGTAGCGGAATGGCTCGTCTGCCCGACAAGGCATCATTTAGCTAGGCTGAAATCCCGGAGGGAAACATCTCAGGGAGGGGCCCATAAGAAGTGGGGCAATACAAAGGCTGCCCCATCCTCCTGCTCCTGCCAGAGGCTTTCGTCTCCCCCTGCTCAGAGCCGAGTGACAGCCCCAGCGCCAGATGCTCCCTTATGGGCACCAAATGCACAGTCCGGCACTTAAATGGAGGCTGAAATCCGGTGCATGACTCACACGTCTAACAGGCCAGCAGTACAGGTGACTGGCCTACCCTGCCTTCAAGGCTCAAAGATGCTGCTTAGAAGTAGCCAGGTTAATGGTTAATCAGGGTGAGACTTAACTGGGTGAGGCATTATAGTTAGCCAGTGACAGGCTAGAACAGGCCCCTCTCGCCAGGGGCAGGAGTCTGCTCCAATCCCCCAGGGCCTGGTACCTTCTGGGCCGGGCCCAACGTGGACAGCCCCCCCTTGCCCTCCCATTTAACTGGTTAACCGGTTAAACATATAGCCAGTTCACTACTTAAGATGGATTAGAAAGAAATATTTACACTTGTTACAGCTCAGGGAGGTTGACGAGTCCTGACAAAGTTCTAGCACCAGTCCAGAAACAATCCAGACCCCCCCCCCCTCCTATGGTAACCTTGAAACCAACGCCTGCGGCCCCGCCACCCAGCGGGGCTCCTAGAAACAGCCACAAGTGCTCAGCGTGCTGGTCACCCGAAGGGGAGCTGCCCAGAGACTTTGCAGGTAGGGCAGGAAGTTAAAAGCCACCCCAGAGCTAACCCCACCCAGGCTAGCACAAGCTTCATTCCAGGGTCAGATCACCCTCCTCCCCCCCCGCTCCCCACACAGGGGGCTAAAGGGGAGACACTTGAAAACCTAGTGGAGTAACATGTTTGAGAGAGATCCAACAATTTCGACAGCCCATCATGCAAGAATCTTTAAGAAACAACCCTATGCTACAAGTCACTGCTAATCTACATAGCTCAACTCCCAACGCCAGATAAAAATCTGCAAGCTCAGCATGGACAGCTGCTGAATTTGCTGCTCTGCTGGGGTGCTAGCATTAAGCTTCTGAACTCCCCCCAAGCCCCGCTGGTCCAGCACAACAGGTGAAGTGTTTTCGAGAGGAACCATGTGCAGACCAGGACGGAGGCAGCGTTACCTGCCTGTGGACACCACACCCTGGTGTATCAACACAGCTGCAGCCCAGCAAAAGAGCGAGGATGACTCAGCAGGAGCAGAGGGTAGCGGCCTCACTTCAGTTACCTAGAGCAACCTCTTTGTCCTTTCCCCACGCAGGGCTGGACCGAGCCATTCCAGCGCCCCGGGCAGACAGTTTAATTGTGCCCCAAGTTGGGGGGGGGGCGCATGCACGGCCCCGCTCCCGCCCGGCGCGTGGGGGAGGGTGCGCGGGGCTGGCGGCAGCAGGACGCATGTGTCCGGCCCCCGCCGCTGGTGCGCAACCCAGGGCCGCCCGGGTCGGGCTGAGCTTAGCCATGCAGAGTCCCGTGGCCGCATGGGTAAGGGCGCTGCTGGCCGGCACCGTGGGGGTTAACATGGCCCCCACCCCAGGCGGCCACTGCAGGGTGGCCACTGGGAGCTGGGCGCATGATGGCAGCTGTAAGGGGCACACAGTGCCCCTTATAGCTGCCATTAGGTTGTTCCCCCCCCCCCATAGGTTGGTGCCCAGCTAGCCCATGCCATAATCCGGCCCTGTCCCCATGCATATCCATATCATAATTCCCCCACAAGTTTTCACCACCAAGTGGAAGGGGGCTTTCTTTAGCAGCCGGTCAGGTTTATCCCTCTTGACTTTGGCTCCTTGCCCTTGGCCATGGTTAGCCTTGATTCAGCTAAAACCTTGGTCTTCCCACACCCCGGACACGTTTTCCTCCATCCTTAAAAAACAAACCCCAAGAGCATAGATGATGTAGTGGTCAAGATGCAAGGCTTGGACAACTAGGTGTAATTCCCTGCCACCAGGCTCCCTGTGTGTCCTTGGACAAATGGCTGAAGGGCAGAGTTAAGGATATTTAGGTACTTTTACCACCACCACCCCCATACCTATGTGCATACCTTTAAGGCTCTAGCCCAGGAATGGGGAACTTTTTGGGTCAGGGACCACTGAACCACAGAAGAAGAACACGAACACACACACCGATCAGTCTGGGGCCACACACAAGTGACATGGCCCCCAACTGAGAAGGAGAAGGTGGAGAGGGTCTCACACCAGAGCCTGGGGGGGGCCTCAGCCTAGTAGACTGTGGGCTTCAGCCCCATGGGGGAGCAGCAGGGGGGCTGGAGCACCAGCACAGGCTCCCCAGTACTGACTGGGACCTGAGCCTTGGGGGCCAGATCCAGGCAAGCCAGGGGCTGCATCCAGCCCGTGCCGGAGATTCCCCAACCCCGCCTCTAGCCTTATCTTTGTGCTTCTGTTCCCCACCCATACCGTGGGGGGAGGAGGGAAGGAAAAACAGGCCTACTTTCCCAGAGCTGTTGCTAGGCCTAGCCTCAGGCTTGCAAGGCACTCCACTACCAGGCTAGCGGGGGATCATAAATACCTTGGAGATCATGCCACAAATCTTTGGAGCCAAGCTGGCAGATAAACTGATCCTCCTCTCCGAGGAATGCTCAGCCTTCTCCATCCCTTCTGGCTGTTGAACTCCCTCCTGGCTGGTGCTATCACCCAGCCAAGAGGCAGCCTGGCACAGCACGCATCAGCGGTAGGTACCCAGCTTTTCTATAGCTGCATTTGGGGTGTTTCCCCAGCCACTGTCACCTCAAACCGATTGCAACCTAGTGCTGTTTGCCATGGGCACTGCTACAATACCCCACTGCAGGAGGAGGCATCTGGGTGGTCTTAAACAACCCAAAGAGCTTACGCTAGCATGGAAAGTGGGTGGAGACAGCAGCACCGCATGGGTCACCTATGCCAGGCAGATATCGCTAGGTTCTCAGCAAAGCGACCCCTTGCCAGCTAGCTGAACAGGAGAGGAGTCCCACAAAAGCAGCTGTATTCCCGTGACATCCTCCAACCCCCTTGGTCATCATGGCAGAGCAGATTCTGGCTGTAGCTGCATGATACAGCGCGCGCCACGACACAGCCAGCTGCATCCCAAGCAGGTTGTGCCTGGATCCTCAGGAGGACTACTGCAATTTGCTAGTTCGTAGACTGTTGGGGAACCAAGCAGTTCTGCTTGCCTGCCCTAGAACACGCCTTGAGAAGAAGCATCCACTCAAGTCAGTTAGCCAGGCTGGGGATCAGTGTTCCCTCTAAGATTTTCCAACCATGAGCGGACTGAGTTTTGGCTTGTGCACCAATATGGAGGTCACATGGGCTGGTCTGGAGGTGGGTCACCATGGCACCCAATTTATTAACACACGTTCCCCGGAGCAGACCTGCAGCCTCCCAGCCAGGTGGCATGTCCCATTCCTAGCCGCCAGAGTAGACACCCTCTGTCATGCTGCAGGTCCCGTTGCTGGCCCCCGCCACATGGCGGCCCCAGCTACATGGCCATGGCAGGTCCTGGCCTCCCACCCCAGTGGCTCCCTCACCACCTTGCCTCAGCCAGCCCTGCCCTCCAGAGCAGCCGCCTGCTGTGGGCGACTCTCCAGAGGAGGTGGGTGGGGGAAGAATTTGTTGTGCACGGCCATGCAGGCACGGGCACCTTAGCGGGAACTATGCTGGTGGTGTTGTTGACAGGCCCTATGCAGGACGGGGAGCGGCTGGGCTCCAGGGACCACAGAAAGGGGCGGGGACTGAGGTCAGCCAGCACCACCCGGACTGTGGCCCATGGGGCTCCATCAGCAACTCAAAGGACCCAGAGACCCAGGCCTTTTTGAAAACTGCTGCGTCTGAGGGCAACTATCCTCTTTGCCCCCCCCCCGCATTGGCAGCCCTGACAAGGGCAAGCGGCTATATAGCTCCCCTAAGCACAGCTGAGTATATAGCACCACCACTAGCATCATTAGCCCTTACTAAAGCTGCAATAAAGCATTAGTATGTCCCTGTGAGACTACTGCAGAGACCACACACCCCACCGCAGACGGTTTGAAACAATCGTCACTGAGTGTGCAAGCAGGTTCTGGGTCAGCTGTTTAAATCCATTTGAATGAAAGCAAAAAAAAAAAAAGTCAGAACCATGAAGTCACCCGACGCCAGTTTTTTGGTGGGTTTATTAACTTAGCGACGGCAGCCACAACTGCTAGACCATGCCACACTTGCTCCCCTTACGAGTGGCACAGGACAGATCGTTCCCACAACGGAAGTTGCAGCCACCTCACCCGACACTATATCTGGAGAGCTGATAGGAGTCCATGAACGAGGGGGTGGGGAAAAGAATAGAAGTGAGCGGTTGATGTTTGTTGCAGATTTCAGCTTACATCAAGCCAAACACAGAGAGGCAGCATTAAAAAGATCAGCATAGATCCTGCTAGAACACCCTACATGAAGGTCAGCATTCGTTGGGCAGGCTTGGGAATTTGCAACTGCCAGCTCAGAGGAAAACAGCATCCACTGAGCCAAACCTGCACCCATGGATGCAGGCTGCACAGCAGAAGGAATAAAAAAAAAATTCCTTCTTGCCTTGTAGCTACAACTCCAGCAGGGATCACAACTATTCTTGCACTGGATCTTTAAGTCTAGAAGAAGATGTGGTCACAACCCAATTAAGACCCAACACAATGGGAAGGAAGGGGGTTTGGGACAGGGAAGTTATTTAGTTCAGCTTGAAAAAGAATGATTCATGAAATCGGCCAACTGCAACATCATGTGTTAAAAATGTGAGCAACAGGGTCCATTGTGACTCAGGAATGCTGTAGCGAGAAGTCAGCTCTCTCCTTCCTGCCTAAACTGGTCATCCCAGGACCCTGGCCGGGATGTGGTGGGTGGAAAAGAGGGTGGAGAAAAGCACAGGGAAGCTTAGCCACAAGGAGGACTGATGGAAGACTTTTCTGGGGCAGTGACAAACAGATGCCAGTATTCAAGATTTACCCAGCTTGCCAGCCCTAGGCTGATACACACAGAACCCATCACCACAAGTCTGTATTGCAATCAGGTCTTTCCAAAACAAAATAAAGTCTATATAAAACTAACGCTTCTTTATCAGTATCCACATATTTTGTCAAGGCAGGTTAATTCTCTCAGTGCTGAAAGATCATTCCTGAAAAAGGAAATAATTCTACACCATAGCAGAAACCTCTTTCCTGAGGAAGGCATTAGAGGGAATAGATTTACTTTCTCTGATCTTTGCTATTTTTCTCACTTTGAAGGCTGGAAGAAAAAATAAGGGCAGAGCTTGTGGCTGGCTGGCTGACTGGCTGGGGGGGGGGGGGGGGGAGAAAGACATTAGTTCAGTCAATTTTCCTTATTAAGTGCTACCCTAGTCTGTACCCACCATCATGTAGCCTGCAAAGGAACAAAAGTCTCTATTGCTGGTTGCCAGACAGTAAGATTTTAAACTTGAATTTTGCTTATTTAAAAAAACCCTGAGAAATATTGCATTTCATTCTTTCAAAGTCCTAGAGGCACTAGGAGCAATAAATAAGGAATCCTGTGCTATAGGCCAGGATTATGTTGGAGCATTTTGAAATCTTGCTCTATATTTGTCATCTGAAGACATGGGTTGTGCACACAGAAGCTCATGATATTATCTATATAATTTTGGGGGGTTAATCTCTAAGGTGCTACAGCACCACTGTTGATTTTGTAACTAAAAAACAAAGTATTCAGATACCGTGGAGAGGAGAGCCATGCCAGAATCTATAGATAAGAGATGTAAATCTGGTGCAGTCCAGACATATCAGTTGGAACACAAGAATGAAAAACCCCTTTAACTTAAAACAGATGAGGGGTTCTCAACTTCAAGGGGAAACATTAACTGTTTCTTTCCATTTTATTTGTTTAGACACCCAGCTTCACTCCCAACACAAGAAGAAGAAAAAACCCCAGAAGAGTGGCTACGATTTCCTTCGCTAATTGCCTTGGTGCTCAGAATTGACTAAAAACATTACAAAACCCCAGCAATCGGCGATTGCATGCTGCCTGCATTTGCTTTTTCAAGCCGGCTCTTAGGAGAGCCTAATGAACAAAGTTGCTTTAATTCAGTGTGTCATTTCCAAACTAACTCCTCTGACCTTCAAACAGTCTGGCAAGAGTTTGCCTGGAAAAGAGTCGGATTCAGTAAATCCCAGGGCCGGAGTCAGCCCTTGGGGAGTGTCACAGAGGAGCCAGGAAGGTGTTTTTGTATCCAACTCTGAACTTGTTCTTCCGAGAAGAGCCCAGCGAGCAGGGCTGGAGCCTGACTTTTTAAGAGACACCCACAGACTCGGCAGAAAGTTGAGCACAATCTCCGGTGCCCTAAAGCGAAAGGGAAAGGTAGCATCCCAGGGGCGGGGGACGGGGCGTGGACCTGGGGCGATAAGAAGGGGGGGTTGCAATAGTAACACGCTCTGGAGTGCAACATCTTTGCACGGTGCAAGTTGCACCCCTCCCGCTGCTCCCCCAAATCCCCCGCGTTCACCACCCCGAGTCCCCAGACGCCCTGCTCCCCCAAAGACCTAGACCCCCCAAAATCCTACAGCCCCCCAAGAGCATCCCCCCGGCCGCTCACCTTGTCCAGGCAGTTCACCTTCTCGGTGGGGTAGACGATCTTGCCGCAGCGGGCGCAGTTGGGGTTCATGGCCGGCTCCGCGCGTCTCCCCGGGCGGCTGCAGCGGGCTCTGCCTCCGCCTCCGCCGCGGCGCCCTA
Source organism: Pelodiscus sinensis (assembly GCF_049634645.1). Lineage (NCBI taxonomy): Eukaryota > Metazoa > Chordata > Testudines > Trionychidae > Pelodiscus > Pelodiscus sinensis. Next base: position 12,356,026 of record NC_134739.1, read on the forward strand.
ATAAACCCGGGGCGGGGCCGCGGGGGCGCGCGGGGGGGAGGGGCCGGCGGGGCGCGCGCGGCGGCTGGAGGGGGGCCGCGGGGGCGCGCGGGGAGGGGGGGGCCGGCGGGCACACGCGGCTGCTTGTTCGCGCGCACACACAGTGCTGCGGATCCACACACACCCTGCGCAGACACACACACACACACACACGCACTCGGCATGCACACACCACACTGCCATTCTCATATCTACACACCCCAACCCCAACCCACAACTCCACACACTCAGCATGCACACACCACACTGCCATTCCCATAGCTACACACCCCACACACACCGCCACTGCACACACCGACACACTCATCATATACACACCCCAACCCCAACCCACAACTCCACACACACACACACACACACACACACACACACCCCAACCCACAACTCCACACACACACACACACACACACACACACACCCCAACCCACAACTCCACACACACACTCATGCACACACCACACTGCCATTCCCATAGCTACACACCCCACACACACCGCCACTGCACACACCGACACACTCATCATATACACACCCCAACCCACAACTCCACACACACACTCGGCATGCACACACCACACTGCCATTCCCATAGCTACACACCTGAACCCACAACTCCACACACACACACACTCAGCATGCACACACCACACTGCCATTCCCATAGCTACACACCCCACACACACCGCCACTGCACACACCGACACACTCATCATATACACACCCCAACCCCAACCCACAACTCCACACACACACACACACACACACACACCCCAACCCACAACTCCACACACACACTCATGCACACACCACACTGCCATTCCCATAGCTACACACCCCACACACACCGCCACTGCACACACCGACACACTCATCATATACACACCCCAACCCACAACTCCACACACACACTCGGCATGCACACACCACACTGCCATTCCCATAGCTACACACCTGAACCCACAACTCCACACACACACACACTCAGCATGCACACACCACACTGCCATTCCCATAGCTACACCCCCCCCACACACCGCCACTGCACACACCGACACACTCATCATATACACACCCCAACCCACAACTCCACACACACACACACACACACACACACACACACACACACACACACACGGCATGCACACTCCACAATGCCATTCTCATATCTATACACCCCAACCCACAATTCCACACACACACACTCGGCATGCACACACCACACTGCCATTCTCATATCTACACACCCCAGCCTACAACTACACACACACACACATTCAGCATGCACACACCACACCGCCATTCCCATAGCTACACACTCCCCCCACACATCTCCACTGCCCACACCGACACACTCATCATATACACACCCCAAACCACATCTCCACATACACACACACACACTCGGCATGCACACACCACACTGCCATTCTCATATCTATACACCCCAACCCACAATTCCACACACACACACTTGGCATGCACACACCACACTGCCATTCTCATATCTACACACCCCAACCCACAGCTCCACACACACACTCAGCATGCACACACCACACTGCCATTCTCATATCTACACACCCCAGCCTACAACTACACACAGACACACACTCAGTATGCACGCACCACACAGTCTCATGCACATCCCCCCCACAGACACACTCAGACACACCCCTTTTACACACACATCACCACACACTCATACCCCCCGCGCGCACCATGCATCAAAGCATATCGCCATACCCCTCACACAAGCACACCACCACCTATCACACACACCACCCCATCTCCACCTACAGTCCCCGCATTCCTCATCCAAACACACACCACACATGTAGGGGCACAGTCAGACACACACTCTCACACATGGGACACCTCCTCTCACAGTCTCCCTCACATACATGCATCTCCAAATAGTCACACACGCACACCCTCCAAAATCACCCCCCCCCACACACACACACACACCAGCTCCACATACAGTGGCACTCAGATACACCCTACACTACAACTCACCCACATTACGCACACAATGAATACATCTCCAGATATAGACACACACATACCATATGACTCCTCATCCCAGCACACTCCAACACACCACACAGTGTACAATCAGCCCCACCTAAACACACTTCACACCAAAGCCTCACTTAGCAGCTGCACACAGTCACACTCCAGACACATCCCTTTATAAAAATCTAACACACACTTCTCACCCAAACACACACACTTCCCTTCTCACGATGAAAAGCTCACACACTTAATATTCACATGCCGCTCTCTTTTGGCAGTGCATGACTGACACACACAATACACAGCACATTCTTTGCCAGTAGATTGTTGCATCGCTCTCAAAAAGCGTCCTAGAGAGCTGCTGTTCATCATCGGGGGTATAGCTCAGTGGTAGAGCATTTGACTGCAGATCAAGAGGTCCCTGGTTCAAATCCGGGTGCCCCCTTCACAATTTTTGGTGACTTTTTATCTTAAATGATATGTAAAAGAAAGCATAATTTTTGCACATTTTGGGCAAAAGGAAAAAAAACAAACCCTCTAGGTGCCATTACAAAAAGTATTAAACGTCATCGAGTGCGTCACTGCTGCAGAAAAGCCTTTTCAGCTTTCTTTTTTTGCCCAGTAGAGGGTGTATGTCTCAAAGATACACTATTTGCCTAGTGTGTGTAAAATTCTGAGTGCATTGAAGGAGAACAGTTTTTATTATCATAGAAAATAAGATGCCTATTGTCACAAATTTCCATAGCAGTTTACAAGCCCAGAGTAATGCAATTTATATAATTTGTGTATCAGTCAGGGGCATCATATCTTGCATTTGCAAGACAATTGGCTACATTATCCAATAATAATTTCTTTCTATAAGCTCAGGAAATTTCTGCTCTAAACTGATATGTTATTTTCAGTAAAAACCCCTTGGAGCTCCAAAATTGATCTGTTTGGAAGTGTGAAAGACAGATGCAAAAATTAGCATTTCATTCATGAGGAGGGAATGATCCAACTGGGACCCACAAAAATCAGAACCAATTCTCTGATTCACCTTACATTTGGGAAATTAGGCTAAAATGAAACCCAGACCCCCAGCAGTTTTGTGATTGTCAACCAAAGCTCCAACTGGCTAACATTTATCAAAACCCCATCAGTTGTCAATCCATTTTGTATCCTCGCAGGGCTCTACTAATCAATATCAACATCAACAAAACAAAAAACATGCTAGGCCTGAAACTAGGGTCATGAAATACTAAATAATGGATCATTCAAATAACCCATTCATGAGGATTAGTTCACAATAATTTAACCACCTTTTATTTTTTTTCTCTGTAGTTTTTCTTTTGCTGGGCATACGGTGACCAGCCAATCAGGCAAAAGGGTCAAATTATCACTCTATATCTGGAATTTCCTATTGTAGAAAACAGGCTGTCTATGGATCAGATTCAGTTTCCAAATGGTCATGCTCAGGCAGACAACCATTTCTGCAAACCCTTTTGCGTTTATTTGTGATCATTTGGAGAGACATGGATCTGAAACGCCTGAAAAAAATTAGGAAGAATGGCTCTTGAGCAAGAGAGGTTTTTTGCACAAAAAGGAGCCCTCTACACAGCTCCTTTTTGCGCAAAAGCCTCTTGCACAAAAAACGGTCCCTAATTAATTATGCAAATGCAGCGCAGCAATATGCTAATCTGCGCTTCATTTGTATAAGCTTTTGCGGAAGAGAGGTGCAGTATAGAACTCCAGAGTTGAACTCCAGAGTTGATCTGTTTGGAAGTGTGAAAACCCCCGGGAGACACTGGACCATCTCCTTGTCTCTCTATATAACCTCCCTGCTGTCGATACAAGAACTTTCTTCTCTGTATATTCTTCTCCCAATAAATGTTGGTCTTTAAGGTGCTCCAGAACTCCCCACTGTTTTTGCTGAAACAGACTAACACAGCTGCCCCTCTGAAATGTCTTTTCTATCAGGCCTGTAGGCAGGAACTTCTATGGATGGGTGCTTTTTTTGTAAATGTGGACCGCAAGTTTACCCCCTTATGGTCCCCCAAGTAAGCGTGCCTCCAGCTGGGGGGGGGGGAGGGAGAAGCTGGGGATGATTTCCCACCCTCCTCCCCCAGGGGCCCCGCCCCCGACCTCGTTCCTGGTGGTGGGGAAATCAGCCCCAGCCTTCCCTGGCTGGCCAAAGCACTGGGGAAGAAGGCTGGAGCAATTCGCCACTCCTGCCTTCCCCCGGCCAGCCAGAATCAGCCCCTTGGGGGACCATGGAGGACCAGGGGAGGTGCTTTCACACCCTTCGCACACACACCCTGCCACGTATGGGCCCGTCTATAGTACCTGTCATTGGAAATAGGTTGTATCTCTCTGCTTGATTAACTTAGAAACCACCTGAAAGCAAGTTTTTTATTTCTTGCCTCTTCACATCTCCTGATCTTTCTACCACTAATACATTGTTTTCAACAGCCTTGTAAAATTCTTCTCGTCCACAGACTCACGAGTGAGTCATTTTTTTCATGGGTACGTTAAAAAAAATCCTTGTTTCCATCTAGATGGCAAAGGGCAAACAGAGTCTGTGGGCCAGTATATTTCCATTACTGGCTTGCCAGGGTGAGGCCGTTAAGTGATAGTATTTTGGGCGACGGTTCCCACGCAAAGCATCGGACAAGATGAATGGCTAGAGCCAAGCCAAGTTTATGAATAGTGATTGAGCCATTGGCCAATGCACCAAACTATATTACGCTCAAAACTTAAAACTAAATCCAGAATTTTAAAATGTGAGAGAGAACATAAACCAATGAAACCATCCGCCTTCCTCTTTAGTGGTTGACTATGCAAATAGAACAATCGGTCAGTTCACAGATACATCGTCAAGTCCTAATCTACCATATAGTTGAGAGAGTTTATCAGATGAAGTGGGTTTGGCTCACAAAAGCTCATGATTTTGTTTAGTTTGACTAGTCTCTAAGGTGCCACAGGACAATTCGGTGTTTTTAAAGTTACAGACTAACACAGCTCTACCTCTCTGAGATTGTATGAAGGAAACAACCTCCACGCCGAGGTGTTTATTAATGACTTCTGATCTCAGCTTGATTAAGGATTTACATTTGTAAACTTAAATCTAATCATATTCCAATTCTGAGAAACCCAGTGAAAGCAAAAAATCTAACTAAGAAGAAAATGTATATGAAAAATCCCCGCCACTCCTCTAAGCATAGCTTTGGCAACCGTTGCGGCTGCATACTATGAATGCAAAGCCAACAATTTATATTACAGAAATGTGCATTGTATAGCATTTGGGCTGCGTTTCATTGCATTTCTCTCAGTTATTACAAACCACATGTTTATTGTCAGTGATTAATTCTGTGGCCATGAAAAAGCAAGATATTTGTTTGCTACTGAAGTTATTATTTTAAACATGCATTTCCCATTATTGACTTTTGAGCTGTCAAGTTATTTTGCTAGTGTTGTTCAGGGAGGGCTTGGAAGACAGGATAGATGAAATATTACATTCAAGTTTTGCTTGTAGCTCTATCTGGAAATTAGGTTTAGACAATCCCAGAATAAATTATAAGAATTTACTGCCTCTAGATGAAAATGTCTTTCACGTTTTGGCTAACATGCTTTGAGAGTCACAAAATCAATAGGACTGAAATATAATTTTAAGGGGGAAATGTACACATACAAGGTAGTCCCTTATGACAACCACACAAGGATTCTTTAGAAGCTCGTGTGTGACCCTCCTTGACTTTTTGTGTGTGCGTGTGTGAGCATGTGTTGCGTGTGTGTAGCAGCGGTGGGTGCATGGAAAAAATTTCCAACCAGGAATTGTGATATTCTGGGCCTAATCCAGTGGTCTCCAACCTTTTTAAGCACGAGATCACTTTTTTTGAATTTAAGTGCAATCCAAGATCTCTGTCACACCCATATACCTTTGCCCCGCCTCCTTCGTGCCCCTTCTGTGAGCCCCGCCCCCTGCTCACTCCATCCTCCCTCACTTTCACTAGTCTGAGGCAGGGGCGGCCCGTCCATATAGGCGAACTAGGCGGTCACTTAGGGCGCCAAGTTAAATGGGGCGCCAAATGGTGGCGCAATATCGTTGAGGGGTTTGGAGGTGGAGGCGCCGATTGCATGGTTTGCCTAGGGCACTGATTGCATGGTTCCCCTAGGGCGCCAGTTGCTGGCAGCCAGTCTAGGGCCGCTCCTGGTCTGAGGCAGAGGGCTGGTCTTGGATTAAGGGATCTGGAATGTGAGAGGGGCTCAGAGGTAAGCCTGGGGCAGCCAACTGAGGTTCGGGGGGGGGGTCTAGGTACAGGCTCTGGGACAGTGTTTGGATGCAGGGATGCTCAGGGCTAGGGTAGGGGCTTGGGGTGCAGGAGGGAGGTAACTGGGGTAGGAGTGTGGGATGTGGGCTCCAGCGGCGCACAGCTTACTTCAGGTGGCTCCTGGTTGATGGTGCAGTGGGGCTAAGCCAGGCTCACCTCTGCCCTGGCCCACTCCCTAAAGCAGTCAGCAACCTCCATCCCAAGTCCTGTTGGGCCTCCTTTCTACTCTGTGGAGATGGGCTACAAAGTGTGGGGGGGGCACCTTGACATCAGCGCCCTCCTCTCCCTCTCCTGCCCTGCAGAGAAAGCAGAAGGCTCTTCAAGGGGAGGGGCAGCTCCCAGGCAAAGCACAGCCCTGTGGGGAGGGGCAGCTGACGTGCCAGCACTTGGTAGCCTCTTGGCCAGACCAATCAGGATCACCTGTGAGAGGCTCCCAGATCGACCCCTAGATCCCGATCGACTGGTTGGTGACCGCTGGCCTAACCATTGGTATGGGCTAAATCTGCTGCATCTAGCAAGTCGCAGCCAAAAACTCAAAATTTAAAAAAAAACGAATGACTGTTGTGAATCCTGGCTAATTGGCAGAGCCCCTTCTGGTTAAACTTGTGAAATGTGTTGAATAACAGCCCCTCTCCGTGCACATGGGACACTGCTTAACCGCTTGTCTCTCTTCTGGGCCTGTCCTTACGGACAAATAAGGATGTTTCTACTGTGGGATAATGCACCTGCCTATTTGGTGGCTTGCTGTAAACAAAACCAAAGAGGAGGCAAGAGGGGTTTGGGTTTACTCCAAGGTAAACTAGGCAGAGCTGAAAAACCTGGGGCACAGCTAGGAAACCATTGAAAGACTTGCCAGAGACAGGCGGGCATGGGGGAGCTTTCTCGTTGCCCTAACGTTGTACTAATCAAATGAGGCGAGAACCCCCTCCCCCACTGCCCGAGAGAGGATAATTGCTGACGTTGCCTAGCTACCTCATGGTAATTGCAACAAGTAGCTTTTCTCTGCTTAGGAGTCTCATGTTTTTTAATCACACCGTGAAAACCAACCCATCCTTTTCAGCGGCAAAGACAGAGTCTGTGTAACCCACACACTAGCTATGTCTAGACTGCAGGTTTCTTTCGGAAGAAGCTTTTCTGGAAGAGATCTTCCGAAAAAACTTCTGAAAGAGAGCATCCAAACTGCAAAAGTGCATCGAAAAAGTGATCTGTTTTTACGACAGATAGAGTCCACACTGAGTAGACGCTGTCTCGCATGTAAGCTGTGATTACTATGGGCGGAATGGCCACCAGGGCACCTGTGCTTTTTCCTCTTTCCTCTTCTTTCGAAAGAACTCCCTCTTCCCCGTCCACACACACCTTTTTTTGAAAGAGCTCTTTCGCTAAAAAGGTTTCTTCTTCATAGAGGTTTACCAACTCCAGAAAAACTCCTCTGTTCTTTCAATTTACTTTCAAAAGAACATGATTGCAGTGTGGACGTTTCTCAGGTTTTGTCAGAAAAATAGCTGTTTTTCCAACAAAACTCTGTAATGTAGACCTAGTGTGGTTCACTGTACCATGCAGTGGCACTTAGAGTGAGAGATAAGAACAAGGGAATGCTACAGCCTAAGTCAGTGTTTCTTAAACTGTGTTCTGCGGCACACCGGTGTGCAGCGAGGCAGTCGGAGGTGTGCCACGGAGAACAACAGAGTTCAAAATGGCCACCCTTAAAGGGGCAGGTGACTTTTTTTTTTTTTTTTTTTTGTTCCTCATAAAAAAATTATTGTTTGATGTTCCTCGGTCTTAAAAAGTTTAAGAAACGCTGGCCTAAGCTGAAAGCCAGCTGGCTTTATCTCTGTAGTGACTGCTACACTAAGCTTCAGAGGTCCCAGTTTCAAATCTACCCGGTGCTGGATACATCTGCAGGGCAATATGGGCCTTGCTCCATTTAGGATTTCACAATGTGACTGCCAGCCAAGGGGAGGCAGGAATCAGATCCCCCGATGATCCTCTCATGGCAATGCTCCCCCCCTGCTCCAAGTGGCTCTTTCATCCCTAAAAGTGCCCCACCCATGACATATGGTCATATACACAGATTTTATCATGCTCCCCTGGTGGACACTCATCAGGCTGCTGGGCCGTACACTGCTCTCCCTTTGGCTTCTCCAGCTCCTTGGGTAAAGACTCCCTGTCTCAGTTCTCCTCCCCAGAAGTGACACACTATAATCCAGGCACTCTCTACCTCCAGCCTGCCTGTTCCCAGAGCCCGCATCCCCCAAAACTGCTCTGGTTTACAGTTTAAAGCTCTGGGGACAAGGGACTGTTACAACCAGGAATTCAGAGGCTTTGCAAAGCAACTACTTCAACACCTGCACACGTTATTAATAAAGACACTTAAAACCCTTCCAGTATCGCGTGGAGTGTTGTGTCCAGTTCTGGGCACCACATTTCGGAACAGACGTGGAGAAATTGGGGAGGGTCTAGAGAAGAGCAACAAAAATGATGGAAGGTCCAGAAAGCATGACCTGTGAAGGAAGACTGAAAGAATTGGCCTACATGAGGGACATTTTGCAGTGTTATGCTTGGGCCTGCCCTGCATTGGGTTAGAGAATATGGAGGTATGGAGAAAGTGAATTAGGAAAAGTTATTTACTTATTCCCATAGCATAAGAACTAGGGGACACCCATCAAAATTAATAGGCAATAGATTTAAAACAAACAAAAGGAAGTTTTTCTTCATGCAGCGCATGAAAAGTGCTATAGACGTGAAATGAATTATTACTTGAACCCAGAGCAAAGTCACATCTCTGTGCTTATGACATTGCTGCCTGCTAGTGTGGCCACTCATGCACTCCCACAATACTGGACATTCCAGTAATTTCCAGCACCGGTGTGGACCTGTCCCCATTGGTATGACCACACTGGCTGTCTTAGATCTGTGTGAGAGGTCACACATTCCACATTGTTAGCTCACTCAATGGGATCCTGAATGGGAAAATGTGACTGGAGGAGGCAGGGCAGGGAGGAGAAAACAAATCTATTTGATAACTGTCAATATTGCAAAGTGAATTCTGAACCCCCCCTCCCAAAAAAGCTTCTTTACAATCCATCATCATAAATGTAATGTGATATTTAGGGTCAGATTTCATCCAGATCCTGCACTATGGAACTCTGCATTGTGGAAAAATCTGTTTGTCTGAGCTGTTGACATGTTGCTCTGCAGGCAATAGATGTAAGCTTGATGGTATCTAGTTGTCCGTCCTGATGCTCCCACAGGTGTTATATTTTCCCTGTGATTATTTGCCATTTTTGGCCACATACTCTATTTTCCCGCAGTGGTTTTAATTTAAGTCTGCTCCGGTTAATTTCCAGCTCACATCCTGCAAGAGGAGAACCACAGTCGTAAGATGTGACTGTCTGCACTTGACCAGGCCAGCAACACAGATTGCTGAAACAAGTAGCCCAGCGTGGGATGAGTAGGCAGAGCCTGGTACAGATACGAAATGTGTATCCACAGTTGATCTGTAATCCACACACACGGTCAGTGGATATAAAGCTGATTTGCAGAGTTAGACCAATAGGGTTAGTGCCAACCTCTGAACTATTTGGCATTGGATTAAGTGGTGCTTGGATGGGAATAAAACAGAGGTCCTGCCCATCACAAAGCAATTTATACCAGAGCAAGCTGCCCTTGCCAAAATTCAATGCTATGAGCAATGTTCTCTATTCTAATGTTTTTCCATCCATGCGAGGAATAAATTTTGTTATGTGCACCAAGGCAGGTGCATATGTGCACCACCAAAAGAAACACATGCTGCCTTCTGTGGGCACTCTGCTAACCAGCTAGGCGGCACCTGCATCTCTCCTGGGAGGCCGCCCAAGAGCACAAATGACAGGGAACACAGGCTGGAAGGGGTCTGCCCTTGCAAATGTCCCATGAGCTTTGCTAAGCGATTGCGCTCAGACGCTTTACAGAAAGCAGCTGCAGTTCCCCATTTGCCCCCGTAGGTGGCAGTGTGGTGCACTGGGACGACCAACGGCTGCAGAGACCAGCCAGCCGTTCTTTATCACGTGATGAGGGAATAGCGCGTAACCCGTCACGTGCTGAGGCAGGTCGCCGCCTCCGCGCGCCTTGGTGTGACGTAGCAGGCTGTCGCCCTGCGCGGACTAATATCCCGGCATCCCGTGCGGCTCCCTTTCTCTTTTTTTTTTTCCTCGGCCCCAAGATGTCCAAGCGAGGTGAGGCCTAGCGAGAGCGGTTCCCGCTCGGGGAGGGGGGCGGGGAGTATCCGTCCCCATCCTCGGGTCACGGGGGCCGCGCGGCTCCCGGACCCGGGGGGATGGAACAGGGGGAGCCCGGGCTCCCTTCAGGACCGGGTCTGGCGGAGGGAAACAGTGGGGGCTAGGCCCGCTGGGGACGGGGACTGGCGGGTCCCGGGGAGAGGGGGTGGTTTGAGGCTGTGCAGAAGGGGGGCGTCTTAGGTATTGGGGGTTGGTGGACAGGGAGGGGGCATTGGAGTGTCCGTAGACGGGTTGGGGGGACTTTCAGGGTGAGGCTTAGCTTAGAAGGGGGGGTGCTAAGCCCCACGTGGATGAGAAATTAGGGTCGAAATAAACTGCCCCAGAGTGCAACCCCAGTTTTTTTTGGGGGGGGGGGAGGGGACTCTTAAGGATCGTCTCATGGGTGGAAACTGCTCCTTGTGCCTCTGTATGCAAGAGGAGCAACAAGCCCTGTAAGCGAGAAGGAAAAAGCAGAGAGATGCGCCGCTTTCCTTGGGCTGAGCCATGTGTATGATGCCTGTATGCAACAGGGAGAGGCGGATTAAAATGCCGTGGTCTGAACGGAGTGTTTTAAATGGCATTTTTTTAAATATGGCCGGTTTAGATGGGGATTGAGACTGCTTGGATAATTGTGCTACTGCAGGTTTAAATTAAAACTTTTATAACCAAATGAAAGGTCAGTCTCTGCACTCTTTAATAATACCCTGCTGGAAGGGGATTTTATTTGACTAAATCACTCCGCAATTCAAAACAACTGTGAGGGTCCTGATGGTGCAAATGTTTGAACAGGTGTGTAGCTTTATTTGCATGCATAATAAGCATTTGCAGCCTCAGAGGCTACGATTGTAGTTTCATTAAACATTTCTCTTTCTGTAAAATCTTTGCCATTATTATTGGTAGTGGTGGATAATTACTTGGAATTTCAGTATGTAAATAAAGCTTTTGTGAGTTTTTCTTAATACACCCAAGTGAAAATTAATAGCCCCAAATTAGGTGCAACTTTAAGTGCTTGTAGTTGGGATTTTCAGAAGCACCTAATAGATTTAGTAGCTTCAGTTCCTGCTGGAGGAGTGTAAAGTGGTCGAATATTCAGCGTACTTGGCTTGTTGGAGTCCCATGTATCAGAACGTGGTTTAAGTTACAAACATGGAACTGGTTATTTGCTTAGCAATTTTGTGTTTGGGTTTGTGTTCTCATAGTAAAGGTGTTAATATGAGGCTAGTAGTGATGAACAGTTTTAAGGGTAAAACTTAGTGGGGAAAATAACCCTGTAATTTCCACATACATTTCATCAACAGTTAGGAAAGTAAAGAGAAAAACCAGAAAACACACACTTTATATTATAATGGAGAAAAAGTAAAGAACTGGTAGCATGTAAGTAAAAACGTGATTCGCTTTTTAAAAAGAACTTTAGATAAAATCATGGTATAAATAAACCAGGGAAATAATTCATATTATCCCTGGCATAGGAAAAAAATCACAAATTTCAATTTGAAAACCTGTTAAATTCCATTCCGGATGGTCTTACTGGCTTGTGAATCAATGTTTAAAGAATATGTCTTTTCTTTTTAACCTACAGGACGTGGTGGTTCGTCCGGCGCGAAATTCCGTATTTCCCTGGGTCTTCCTGTGGGAGCTGTGATCAACTGTGCGGATAATACAGGTGAGTCTGTGGCTCCTTTCTGGAGTCAGTATCACTTCTGCTTCAGCATCCCTTCTGCCTTGTCTGTGTATCTGGTTAGCGTTTGTATAGGTAACTGACAAATAGAAATCAGGGCTTAGAAGTTGAAGCTAGACAAATTCGCACTAGAAATAGAGAGAGGTTTTAACTGTGATGATAATAAAACAACTAGGTGGACTCTCAATCATTTGGAGTCTTTAAATAAGACTGTCTATCTCTGAGAGAGATGCTTTAAATCGGTAATGGGGAACCTGCAGGCCACATTCAGCCTGCAGTTTGTCTTGATCCGATCCGCAAAGCTTGGGGCTCCCCCCGCCCCTTTCCTCCCTGGAAGTGGACCAGGTAGGTGTCCCAACCCCCTACTGCTTCACCCACACCTCAAACTTCTATGCCCTACCTCCTATCCAGACCCAACATCCCCAGCCAGCTCCCTAGCATTCCCTCCCATGCACTGAACCTCTTGTTTTTGTCCTCACCCAAAATCAGCGCAGGGGTGGGGGGGGTGTTCAAAATCTGTTCAGCCTGGTCCCCCTAAGCTTGAGGATAATGAGGTGAATGTCTTCTTTCCTCTCCTTTCCCTCTCACTCTCACTCTCAGTTGGGGGCTACATTGGGGAGGGATGTGTGTTGCTCCTTGCTTGTGTGGCTCCCAACTAATTTTTCTATGGCTCAGTGACCTCAACCCAAAAGGTTCCCCACTCCTACTTTAAGACAAAGAGAAATTATGGGCTTGACACAAGTTACTGGACTACCCTAGGAATCAGACTAGCTGATCAAGATGATTTATCCTGGCCTTAATGTCTGTGTATCGATTAACCTGCTTCTGTAGAATTTCAACTTCTTGCTCAATGGTGCTAAAAAATTGCATCCTACCTCTGAGGCAGCAGTAGCAGCTTCCCCCTTCTGAAAAGCACTTGCTGGGTCTGTGCTCAGTGACTCAGGGAGTTGTCGTGGAAGGGCATAAGAAAGGCATCGCTTTTGGGTGAGGTAGCAGCATGTGCTGTTCACTTCAATGAGTGATGGGACAGTGAACCGTTTGAGGACATCTGTGGTGAGTTGGCTAATTCAGGATGTTTTTCTCCTGTAGGAGCCAAGAACCTGTACATCATCTCCGTGAAGGGGATTAAGGGCCGCCTGAACCGGCTGCCAGCTGCTGGTGTAGGCGACATGGTGATGGCCACTGTCAAGAAGGGCAAGCCTGAGCTCCGGAAGAAGGGTGAGTGTTGGCATTGCAGGTAGCCAAGTTACATCCTGTTCACACAGTGTTCCAAGGACTGCTCTGTGGGTATTTTCTGTAGACATGCTATGGTGTAGGATTGAGAGCTTGCCCAGATTCCCCACAAGGCAGTGCTGCAAATATGATTTGTTGTGGGAGAGAGAGGTGGGAATACTTTCTGGACACAACTGGGTTTTGTTAGTCACAAGGTATGACACAGAATGGGCGCACAGAGATGGCTGTATGTGTGGAGTACGCAGGGTCCTAACCTTGGTGTAGGACAATCACAGCTTAGCAGTGCATTCCCAAGGCACAGTCTCATCAGGCTTCCATCCACTGTGGGACTTGATGGCTTCTTGTCATCTCCCCTTCCTTGTGGAGATGGAAAGGCAGCCTGTCCATGTGGGAGAAGCAAGGCAGTTTTCAATGTACCAAGAGGGATGCTAGAAGTCGGCAGCCTGTCTCTGAAGCAGCAGTTTCCCCCTTCTGAAAAGCACTTGCTGGGTCTGCTCCGTGGCTCCGTGAGTTGTCGTGGAAGGGGATAGCAAAACCTCACTTTTGGGTGAGGTTGGCAGCAACAAGTGCTGCTAACTTCAATGAGTGGCGTGACAGTCCTGAAAGTTCACATATTAGTCGTAAGTGTTTGGAGAAGGGGCTTCCCTGTTGGATGTTTCTGTGAGGAGTGACCTTGCATCTGGAAACGTGGCCGGGGTTCGCTTACAAAAGATAAGTGCTACTGAATATTGTATTGGACTAGCTTTTATTTCAACGTAATGATAAATCACACAGACTGACAGAGCTGGATTTTCTCTACCAGCACGACAAATGCATGCTCAGCAGAGAAGCGGTCTTAGCCCTCCTGAAACTGAATGTTGAAGACTTGAGATCAGCATAAGTGGGCAGGGCAGGATTTAAGGTGGAAACCTGCTTTAAATACTTGTTGTAAATGTAGTTCTGGTGAAAGGATTTGACTTGATAGGCTGGGAAACTTTGCTCACTGAGCAGACAATAGCCAGGAAGACTGCTCCCACCTGAACCCTACTCTTCACGGTTTGTTGCCCATCCAGACCTCGGCTTCTCACCTGAGGCTGTCAACAAAAACATTTGTGACCTGGATGCTTAGTGGTATGAGTCCCAGAAGCCAGTGATAGTATAAACTGTGACTGTGACGTAGTGGGGGTACTTGCTGGGCTGTGGTGACCTCTGCTGTCTGGAGCAAGACCCAGCCGGGAAAACCTTATTGTGCAAAGGTGACTCCATACCGGTTGAACCAGCCAACCCCCCATGGAGAGAAACAAAGGGAGGTGGAATGCTGTCCTGGCTGGGGGCAGGGCTGGGAGAGGGGGAGTGAGTTCCTGGCTGGAAAGCAGGGAAGAAGGAACTGGGGAGGGGGCTGGGATCCCCCCATCTAAAGGGGGCACTGAGGCCTCTTAGCCCCAGTTCCTGTAACCAGATTACATCTGTGCTGTGCTGTGTCCTGGAGCAGCAATAAACCACCCTCAATTCTACTGGCTGGTGGAGTCTGTTTGTGCCATTTCGGGGTGCAGGAGACAGGGGACCCTCAACGCACCGTCACAGTGACTAGTCCCATATAGCATGCAACCTTTACAGGGACCATAATCCCATATACCATCAAGGGGGTCGTTGCGGCTTTGCAAGAGTAGGGCTCAGATGAGGACTCTTACTTTTGAGCATGGAGTTACCACTTGGGTGATTTAATTTCTTCTTTTGTGCTGTTTTTGGAAGTTTAGGATCCTGAGCTTGTCTTTCTCCCTGCAGTGCACCCGGCAGTGGTAATTCGGCAGCGGAAATCGTACCGGCGAAAAGACGGGGTATTCCTCTATTTTGAAGACAATGCGGGAGTGATAGTAAATAACAAAGGGGAAATGAAAGGTACAGGCGGCAATCTATTATTACATTAGCCAAGAGCAAACTAGAACAGCCCAGCACAAATGTCTGCATTCCTGGATCCAGGGAGGGTACCGCTGTCTTCAGGCAGAAGAACCAAAACTCCCCTTAGTGCCAGGAGTGCAGTGCCCTGGAAAGTTGGTATCCTGAATGCTCCAGCAGAGAAATACTGGTGTTTCTATTGCTAATATGTGACATGCTGCCTGAACAGAGCTCTGACTAGTACTTAACTTCTCCTTTTTCTTCCCCGCTCTTACAGGCTCAGCAATCACAGGCCCTGTGGCGAAGGAATGTGCAGATCTGTGGCCTAGGATAGCTTCCAACGCTGGCAGCATTGCATAAACCTGCTCCATCCTCATTATCAAGATACAATAAAAGTGATTGCACCAAAGTTCCCAGTGTCTTTTTCGATACTGTAAAGCTTGGAACACCTTCCTGACAAACCTGTCTAGGGGCTGCTAGAATGAGTGTGGCTGCATAAGGAAAGTTTATCCCTCGAGCTGTAGTTCTATAGGTAAAAAGCCCATTGCAGACTTTTTTTGTTTAAACTCCTTCCTAAGCAACACAAACTGAAATATACGAAGTCTCTCTAGTACACCAGCACCTCAGAGTTACAACGCCAGTTACAAACTGACCTGCCAACCGCACACCCCTTTTGGAACTGGAAATACACAATCAAGCAGCAGGACAGACTGGGAGAGGGTGGGGAATAGCCAATACAAAATAGTACTCTGTTAAACATAAACTACTAAAAAAAGGAAAAGTCCAAGTCTTTTTTTATTTAAACAAGGAAAGTGTTTCTGTGCTTGTTTCATTTAAATTAAAATGCTTACATCGTATTTTTCTTCTGCATGGTACAAGTTTCAGGAGTGTATTAAGTCGGTGAAAGAGCAAATGTGACATTGTGTTCAGATTTACAAACACTTCAGGTTTATGAACAACTGCCATTCCCAAGGTGTTTGTAATTGTGAGGTTTTATTGTATCAGAATAAAAGTTTCTAGAAGGAAGTTATACTGGTCCCAGTTTAAAAACCAGCTCCCTTCATGGACCAGCTGCCTGCCACCCCAGCTGCTTCCTCTGGTACAGAGGCAGCAGCACAGGGTGGCAGCAGCTCCTGTCTGCAGGTGGTCCTAGCTCCCCTTGGACAGGGGCTGCTCTGTGGGATGTGGAGCAGCTTCTGTCCCCAGGGAGCTCAGACCACCTGTGAACAGGAGCTACTGAGAAGCAGCCTCTACCTGCCCCAAACCCCCGCTGCCTCCCCCCAGCACCAAACCTAAGCCTGGGTTTATCAGTTAATCGCCTAGTCAACTACTTGTTGACATCCCTAATTGCTATTTGCTTACAATCACACCTTGATATATACCAAGCTGCTTTCTTTAGACAAGACCTGAGGCTGCAATAGGAATACTGCAACTTGTCAAAAGCTGAGACTTATGCACCAGCAGGTGAAATAACTCATGACAGTGACTTCCTTTACACTTCAGCCCTGCCTGATTTTTGTAGGTTTGGCAATGTAAGATGTTCACGATAGAGAAACTTTGAGAAAAGCCTTGTTTGAATTTGAGCTACATTGGTTGGTTATTGTCTTGTGCTGATGGCAAGTTCACTCTGGAAAGGGACTCTCTGATTTAAGGCGCATGTAATGCGGCCAAGGGCACAGCAGAACCCAGCTCTGTCGGATGGACAGGTGCTATGAAGCTTGATGGTGAATGAAAATGCTTCTTTTGACAAATAATGTCACATCACACATAGGGATGTTAAAATTAGATTAATCAACTAATTGAATAGTTGATGGAATTTCCATTGACTATTTGATTAGTCAGTAAGGGTGCTTCTGCTTTCAAATGTAGCAAGAACCCATGTGGTGGCCCAGCAGGGGCTCTTGTGCATTTCAAAGATTGAAATGCCCTGTGGAGCTTGGGGCCAGCAGGGAGTCAGTCCGTCATCTGTCTGTTTCCTCCCTCCCCCCCTCGGGTCCCTCCACTGACTCCAGGCTCCAAGTGGCACCCACTTTGAAATGTACAAGAGCCCCAGTAGGGGCTCTTTGGTATTTCACAGGTGGAATGCTGCCTCTGCTTAGGGAGCTGGGGGGAACCAGCTTTTAAGCCAGCTCCCCCCAGCACCCCTTCTTCCTCTCCTCCCCCCCCTCTTGCTGCCTCTTTCTGATAGAGGCGGTGGAAGCAACCAGTCCATTAGTCACTTACATCCCTAATCACAAACAGATACAGGGAGACATGAATTCCGAATACCTTTGAAGAATGAACTGATGGGCTTCCTACTATTTTGAAGCTTAGGCTTCCAGTGGTCAGGGTAAAGCCTGTTGCAGAAGGTGACACCGCCTCCTACATGGTAGAGAGGGGTGCAGTCTTTATGCTGGGTTATGAGCCATATTACTGCACTTGTGTTTTGTTTTGTGCTAAGCACAGAAGTGGAAGTGCGATGGGATGGAATTGCAAATAAATCCATTTTCTGTCCATGCCAGTGTAGAGGTGGGGGGTGGGTTAACCTATATGCTTAGGCAAACCCCAAGGCCTTGAAGGTTTGGGGTGTTAATGCTTATGGAGTGGATGCTCACTAGTTAATAGGTTTTCCATCAGTGTTGCACACCCCTGAAAACCTTCCCAACGTTGAGCCAAGTGCTGTTGTATTGACCTAGGTGCATTTATAGTGTGTGTGGGGGGGAGGGGGGGTTATATCCACATAGCTACTTGATCACAGGTGGGATATTTTCACCCCACTGACTCCTAGTTATGCTGACTTTTCAGCCGGCTTGCTTGGAGCAGGGATGGGGTGGGGTTTCCTCCTCTCATTAAGCATTTAAGGCTTCACGTTTGGATCTTTACCATGACGGGGGAGGGGAGACACAAAATCCTTTAGTCAAGTTGAACCGCACAAGACGCCCCTGCAAGTCTGGCGTTTGGAGAGCTGTGTAGCTTGCTCCCTGCAAGATCTGGACCGAAGCCAGCTGGTTCTAGCCCGGGCTGCTTTTCGCGGCTGTCAGCTTCAGGGGTAAGAAGGCCCCTCCTTGCGCTCCAGCCGCCTGCTGTCCCTAGAAAGGCAGCAGCAGGCACCCGTGCGCTGGACCGGGCTGCAGGGGGCGGCTTGGACGTCTCGCCCGCATCGCCCCACTACCCGCAGCTGGCTCCCAGCTGAGCCCCACGTGGCAAGAGGGAGCGACGCCCCTGGAGCCAGGCCGCTTTGCATTGCAGCGGGGGCTGGAGATGGGAAGGGGTTCAGGAGCAGGGCAAATGGGCGAGTCTTGGGCCCCTCCCAGCTGGGGCGGGGAGCTGCTCTGCAGCCAGCTGTGGGGGGCGGCGCTGGCACGTAACAATGCCGGCAGCGGGGGGGGGGGGGGTCACAAGGGCCCGAGTCTGACGCCGGGGGGGGGGGATCCGCCTGGCTCCGCTCACGCAGCATGGCCTGTCTCAGCAGGAGGTGCGTGCAAAGGCAGAAGGGCTTTGTCCTGGACGGGGTGGCGGTGGACACACTCGCCCGCAGCTACGCGCACATCCTGCCCAAGCTGTGGTCTGCCCTGCCCCCCTACAACGCCCAGCTGGACGCCCACGCCGCCAGCTACTTCGCATCCCCCGCGGTCAAGTCCCTGCTGAAGAGCACGGAGCAGGTACAAGCGCCCAGGGGCTGCGGGGAACCAGCCGCCCCGCCTGCGCGCTCCTGGCCGGGTGGGACCCGCAGCTGTGGCTTGGCTTGGTATTGGAAAGGGGCAGCTGCTTTGGGGTGCTGGGTGGCTCCATGCAGACAGGAGCTGTGAGCTCCATAGGGGTGGTTCTTTGGGGAGATCAGATGGTTCCTTTCTTTAAAGGGCACGTTCACACTGTTCTTTTGAAATCACTCCCCTTATTTAGCAATAACAAGGCAAATCGTCTCGCTACCCAGCCCGTTATTTCGAAATGGTAACGCCTGCGTGTGAAGAGGAATAATCTTCCTTCCAAATAGTTATTTTGGGAGTTGTTCTTTCGAAACAGCCTGGCTGTGTAGACGAAACCAAAAAGAAGCAGGTGCGTCTACACGGCTCCCCAAACGCGAAAGAAGAGACACAATTGGTGCGATGCGAATTGCCTGTCATTTCGATTGTGTCTTGAAATAGCTTATTTCGAAATGTGGCATGTCTACACGGTTCCACATTTTGAAATGACGCGCTATTTCGAGACATCCCTTAACCCTCGTGGAATGAAGGTTACAGGGAGGCCGAAATAGCATGCCCGTTATTTCGAAAAATATTTTAAAAAAATTCCAAATAACGGGCACGTTTCAAAGACACGGGGTAGCTATTTGGGGATACCTGCGGTATCCTGAAATAGCCCCGCTATCTGAACGTACCCGAAGAGACTCCACTGTCCCCATTTGCCCTGCGGATTGGCAAATTCCTAATTTAACTTCTGAATGCAAAATTCACTGTCAATGAGTGAGATTCAGGGGTTGTTCTGTTTGTACCATGAGGGGTGGGCCGGGGCAGGAATTCCAAGGCAATACAATTCCCAGGCAATGTACGGGCTTCAGCCAGCCCACGAAAGCTGGTGCCCAAATAAATGTTATCTTTAAGGTGCCATGGGAATAGGATGGTTCTGGGCGACTGCCCTAGGGGCCCTGTGCTTGGGCGGGAGGGGGGGGGGGCGCGAAGCAGAACAGGTCACCTGGTCTCTCTGGGTCCCGCCACAGGATGTGTGGGGGCTGGTGGAGAGATGGTGACTTCCCCCTGCTGCCACCTTGCACCCGCCCTGGTAATCCCCTGGCTTGTGGCACTTGGGGGAGGGGCAAGGAGTGAGCAGGGCTTGGGACCAGGAGCAAAGCCTGAAGTGGGGGGGGGGTTACCTTGGGCCCTGCATCTGGGGTCCCAGGGAAGGTTGCTGCAGGCCTTGTGCCCTCCCAAGGATGACCCTAGCCATAGGACTCCTTGTGGCTTTTGCTGAAACAGACTAACATGGCTAGCCCTCTGACACAAGGCAATACAAATGAATTAACTCGATTATGAGCAAGAAAAGTCCATTTCCTTCCCTGCTCTGATGTCACCGTTTCCTCTGCTTGGATTTCTTTGAGCTCCTTGATGTTTCTGACATCATAATCATTCTTGTGTCCGCTTCAGTGCACTATGATGTCAGAATGAAAACACAGCACATGGTCAAACCAGCAAGTAGGAAAGGGCGAAGGAAAATTGTGGGTTAAAAATTATCCATTTAAAGAGAAAACAGAATCATAGACAGACAGATTGGTCTGGGTCCTGAAAATGATGCACTTGATAAAACATAGGGGGGAGGGATGGCTCAGTGGTTTGAGCATTGGCCTGCTAAACCCAGGGTTGTGAGTTCAATTCTTGTAGAGACCATTTGGGGCAAAAATTTGTCAGGGATGGTTCTTGGTCCTGCTGTGAAGGCAGGGGATTGGACTCAATGATCTTTCAAGGTCCCTTCCAGTTCTAAGAGATAGGCAATCTCCATTAATTTAATTAATGTCCACATTTTGGTAGACCAGGCAGATCATGGCGTGATGGTTTATTACACTATAGTTGTTATAATTCACAGAATCATCGAATCTTAGGGTTGGAAGAGACTTCAGGAGTCATTGAGTCCAGTCCCCTGCTCACAGCTAAATTATCCCAGCCTGGGCTTTGTCAAGCCAGGACTTAAACACCTCTAGGGATGGAGATTCCACCCCATCCTTAGGGAACCCATCCCAGAGCTTCCCCACCCTCCTAGGGAAATCATTTTTCCCAATATCCAACTTAAAACTCCCCCACTGCAACTTTAGACCATTGCTCCTCATTCTGCCATCTGCCACCACTGAGAACAGCCTCTCTCCAGCCTCTTTGGAACCTCCCTTCAGATAGTTGAAGGCTGCTCTCCAATCCCCCTTCACTCTTCTCTTCTGGAGACTTAATAAGCCCAAATCCCTCAGCCTCTCCTCATAGGTCATGTGCTCCAGCCCCCGAATCATTTTTGGTGCCATAGAATCATAGGATCATAGAACACTAGAACTGGAAGGGACCTCGAGATGTCATCAAGTCCAGTCCCCTGCCCTCACGGCAGGTCCCAGCACCATCTAGACCATCCCTGATAGATGTCTGTTTAACCTGCTCTTCAATATCTTGAGAGATGGAGATTCCACAACCCTCCTAGGCAATTTATTCCAGTGTTTAACCCCCCAGACAGGAAGTTTTTCCTAATGTCCAACCTAAACCTCCCTGGCTGCAGTATAAGCCCATTGCTTCTTGTCCTATCCTCAGAGGCCAAGGAGAACAATTTTTCACCCTCCTCCATGTGACACCCTTTTAGACTTGAAAAGTGCTCTAATGTCTCCTCTCAGTCTTCTCCTTTCCAAACGAAACAGGCCCAATTCTTTCAGTCTTCCTTCATAGGTCATATTTTCTAGACTTTTAATCATTCTTGCTGCTCTTCTCTGGACCTTCTCCAATTTCTCCACATCTTTCTTGAAATATGGGGCCCAGAATTGGACACAATACTCTAATTGAGACCTAATCAGCGCAGAGTAGAGTGGAAGAATGACTTCTCCTGTCTTGCTGACAACACTCCTGTTAATGCAGCTCAGAATCATGCTTGCTTTTTTTGCAACAGTGTCACACTATTGACTCATATTTAGCACGTGATCCACCATGACCCCTAGATCCCTTTCTGCAGTGTTCCTTCCTAGGTAGTCGCTTCCCATTCTGTGCGAGAGAAACAGATTGTTCCTTCCTAAGTGGAGTATTTTCCATTTGTCCTTATTAAACTTCATCCTATGTACCTCAGACCATTTCTCCAGTTTGTCCAGATCATTTTGAATTCTGACCCTACCCTCCAAAGCACTGGCAACCCCTCCCAGCTTGGTATCATCTTCAAACTTAATAAGAGTTCTCTCTATGCCAAAATCTAAATCAGTGTTTCTTAAATGTTTTAAGACTGAGGAACGCTAAAAAATATTTTTTTTTATGAGGAACACCAAGGATTTTTTGTTGGGGGGGTGGGGGGGAAGCCGGAGAGGGGAAGTTACTGAGCAAAAAAAAAAAAAGTTGCCTGCCCCTTTACGGGTGGCCATCTTGAACTCTGTTGTTCTCTGTGGCACACCCCTGACTGCCTTGTGGCACACTGGTGTGCCACAGAACACAGTTTAAAAAAAACGGATCTAAATCACTGATGAAGATATTGAACAGAACTGGTCCCAAAACAGACCCCTGTGTTCTCCATGTGTAAGAATTATAGCTCCGTCTAACTTTAAAGCCCAATGGGTGGGTGTGGGAAAGGGAGAATCTCTAAATACCAATGATTTCATGGTTGCTTATTCAGCTGAGATCTTTTCTTGGTTGCTTAATATGAGATCCGTTTAACAAAATAATTATTTGTGATTTTTGTTTTTTGCTCAAAAAGTGAATGATTGTTGCAGTCTGACTCTGTGACATTTATTTTTTAAATGAAAAATATACAGGAAGGCCGCTATAGCCACACACGATCAATTTGCCGATGTTGTCCTCTTGCTAGCTGTGTTTTTTGTGCTCCCCAAGTCAGGGTGAGAGAGCAAGAGATACAATGCTCATTCATATTCTTTTCAGCTAACTGTAATCCCATTTCTTCTCCACTCACTGTTTAAAATCTCACTGATGCTTCATGGGAAACTTTTGAAATAATAACCTTGAGCATTTGCATCGGTTTATTAAGCCCTGACTCTGCAAACAGCATGCCTTGCGTTAAGAGCTGAACAAATAGAAGATTCTTGGTCATAGTGGATAAGTGCCTAAGTGAGGAATGAAGTTTGTTAGTGGGCTCTTCAATCCAGCAGATAAAGATACAGCAAGATCATATGGATGGGACCTTAAGGAGGGGGCGGGAGACGATCACGGTGGTCCCTTCTGGCTTTAGAATCTGTGAACATAATAGCCAAGGTGTCTTTCACTGCGCTGCATACAATGACCAACCCTGTTGGTGCTTAGTAAATACCGTAAGCCTGGGTCCTCCCTGGAGATCTGTTCACACAGACACCCAAATCCATGATGTTGGGCTCCATACTTGCACTGGGGTCTGAGCTAGAAGATCTGGCTGCAGACTTAGGACATCTTGCAAAGAGCTCTGCCAATGTTAGTTAGTTAATGCACAACCTGGTGCCAGATTTAAGTCACCGGAATGATATCGGCAATGAATCTAGCAGAGGGAGATCTCTGGAGGTAGCTGCTAGTAGTTTCTGGATTTCACCTCGTTAACTGTTATTGATTAAAGATTCAACTAAAGTGCAATAGCCTGCACTTGGGACAGGAGAGTCCCAAGCATTGTTACAGGGTGGGGACCAACTGGCTAAGTAACAGTTCATGGAAAAGGACCTGGGGATTCCAGTGGATGGGAAGCTGGTTGAGTCAACAGTGTGCCCTGGTAGCCAAGAAGGCTAATGGCATAGTGGGGTGCATTAGGAGGAACAGATCCAGAGAAGTGATTATTCCTCTTTATTCGGCCCTAGTGAGGCCACATCTGGAGTAGTGTGTCCAGTTCTGGGCCCCCCACTATAGAAAGGATGTGGACACATTGGAAAGGGTCCAGTAGAGGGCAACCAAAATGATTCAGGGGCTGGAGCACATGACCTATGAGGAGAGACTGAGGGATTTGGGCTTGTTTAGTCTGCAGAAGAGAAGAGCGAGGGGGGATTTGAGAGCAGCCTTCAACTTCTGAAGGGAGGTTCCAGAGAGGATGGAGAGAGGCTGTTCTCAGTGGTGACGCACGGCAGAACAAGGAACAATGGTCTCAAATTACAGTGGGGGAGCTCTAGGTTGGATATTAGGAAAAACTATTTCCCGAGGCGGGTGGGGAAGCCCTGGCATGGGTTCCCTAAGGACGGGGTGGAATCTCCATCCCTAGAGGTTTTGAAGTCCCGGCTTGACAAAGCCCTGGCTGGGTTAATTGAGTTGGGATTGGTCCTGCTTTGGGCAGGGGGCTGGACTTGATGACTCCTGAGATCTCTGCCAGCCCTAGAATTCTCTGATTCTAAGATTGCATTGCTTGTGTTGCTGGAACGATAAACATCTTGCTTTCACGCACCCTGGATTTGTGACACGGGCGCATGCCCAGGGCTATTTCTAAATGCAGGGCATTGTCTCACTTTGGTAGCAGCCACCTGTGTGTCTTTAGAGCCAGAAGAACATTAGGTAACAGGATGCTAGACCCTGCTCCGGTGCTACTGAAGTCAATGGGAACTTTTGCCATTGACGTCATCTTCAGATTTAGGGATGAGCCACAACCTGGCTTTGCTCTGAGGTTTTCTTCTTTCTCTGACTCATGCCAGCACCGAGGCGGCACGTCGAGGGACGGCTGGGTAGTGGACTATTTCCACATCTATGGACCACAGCAGCGGTACTTGAACAGGAGAAACTGGGCAGGTGCAGGTAAGATTCCTTTCCGTAAGCTCTTCTCCAAGCATCAGTGTGGGTATGGATCACCTAGTAGGCTAAGAATCACGGGATTTTAAAAGAGTGATAAATACTGCGTTCTTTTGTTTAACGTGCTTTCTGGTTTCATAGCAATTGGGGGCAAAGAGGTCACCTTAGCCAGCTTTTCTCCTCACGCATAAGGCTAGAAATGTAATGTATTTTTGAAAGGCAAGCTGAGATTTTCATTTTCACGTGATTCCAGGAGCTGGGACTTTACACCACCCCGAATGACAAAATTGTAAGAGCAGGCAATGCCACATTCTGCAGCGTCGCCTGGCAGAAATTTAGGACAGGACTTGCCCACGGTCGCCCAGCCACAGAGCTGGGACTAGAACCCAAATCTTGCAAGTCCCAGCCTGTTACAGTAACCACTAGGTGACACTGCTTCTGCGGCATTAGTAATGTTGGGAGACCTACCCCTCACCTGACTCAGCCAGCAGAGCGTACAGGGGGTCATAAAACATTCCCAAGGGGGTGGCAGAGAATACCCCAGGTGCAGGTCCTGCTTGGGGCATTCGTAGATGGAACTAATCTGGTCCCCACCCCACATGTTTTGGGTCTTCAGGCTGCCCAAGTAGGTGCTCAGCATCTGGAAAACACAACGCTGACTTCCCCCTCGTTCCTCTGAGCTGCACTTCCGCAGCCCAAAGTCCTTTCTCACACCGGCCACGTCTACACTAGGAAACTATTTCAAAATTAATACATTTGACTTAACTCCGGATTTAACAAATTCAAACTAGCATGTTCACACTACGGGGAAGCCTCGAAATTAGTCCAGGCAGGCTCCGTTAATGTGAACGTGCTACCTTGGACTTAGAGCCTCAGGAAGCACTGGGGAGTAATTAGTCTGAATTACTCTGGGGAGTAATCATTTCAAAATAGTGGCACTGGAGCGGAATTAGTGTTACTCTGGCTGAAAAGCAGGAGTACAGCTTTTGAGTTAAGTGGCCCGTTACTTCAAAATAACAGGCTTGGTAGTGTGGACACTCCACTTATAAATTTGACCTTGGGGGAGTTATTTCGAAATAAAGTCCTAGTATGGGCCAGGGTCAAGCCAACATGTTGGTCACATTGTCACCAGTAGCCACCAGCTTGGGCCCACCAGGACTTCCAGTTGCTAACAGCGCTGGTCTGGGATTAATACTAAGTTTCTGTAGCATCGACAGATCTCGTGAGCTTGTGTGTAGCTTGCACACCCGTCCAAGGTCTCCGCGGGGCTTGGGTGAGCAGCTGGATGGAGGAGATCTGGAAAGGGAGTTTATATAAAGACAGATGGGGCCAACTCTCTTCCATGCAGGCCACTCTTCTGAGCAGGTGGGTGGCCACTACAACTTCCTGGCGGACGTGAAACCCATGAAGAGCTACAACGGGCGTTTCGGCTACCGTCGCAACACGCCGGACCTGCGGATCAATTCGTC
Organism: Pelodiscus sinensis; assembly: GCF_049634645.1. NCBI lineage: Eukaryota > Metazoa > Chordata > Testudines > Trionychidae > Pelodiscus > Pelodiscus sinensis. Next base: position 12,382,285 of record NC_134739.1, read on the forward strand.
CTGCTTCGGCGAAGTCACTGTGTTCCCGCTGCACTGATACCAAACGGGCTGCTTCTCACATGCCCAACGCCAGTCTCGCTGGGCGCCATGGAGACCTGGAGATGCTGATTAGGAGTAAGAAATGAGAGCTAAAATAAAATATTGTTCTCACTTGTTCTATTTTAGCAGCTTGTTGTTACGGGTGATTTATTTGCCTAGGATACGCACTGGAGACGCAGCATCTGGGCTCCTGCTTTTACCAGCTGTTTTGAATCTAGGCTGACTGATGCCAGATGATACTGCAGGCAATTAGATCATGCATGGGCTTCCCATGTGTTCAGAAGAGAAGGGATAGAGAATGAGACAGAATATTTTCTTGCCTCTATACATCCACGGTACGCCCACACCTTAAATACCGCGTACAGATGTGGTCGCCTCATTTGAAAAAAGATCTCTTGGCATGGGAAAAGGTTTAGAAAAGAGCAACAAAAATGATTAGAAGCTTGGAATGGGTCTCATATGAAGAGAGATTAAAAAGAATGGGATTTTTCAACTTAGAAAAGAGGGGACTATGATAGAGGTCTATAAAATCATGACAGGTACGGAGAAAGTGAATAAGAAAAGTTATTGACTTGTTCCCATCACATAAGAACTAGGGGTCAGCCAATGAAATGAACAGGTAGCAGGTTTAAAATAAACGAAAGGAAGGTTTTTTTTTTTTTTAAATGCAGAGCAGTGTCATCCTGTGGAACTCCTTGCCAGAGGATGCGGTGAAGGCTAGAACTTGAACAGGGTTAAAAAAAGAGCTAGATAGATTCATGGAGGTTAGTTCCATCAATGGCTTTTAGCCAGGCTGGGTAGGAATGGTGACCCCGGCCTCTGTTTGTCAGACGCTGGAAATGGATGACAGGAGAGGGATCACATGATGGTTCCCTCTTCTGTTCACTCCCTTTTGGGCACCTGGCACTGGCCACTGTCGGCCGACAGGACACTGGGCGAGATGGACCTTTGTTCTGACCCAGTCTGGCCGTTCTGATGTTCTAGTCTGTTTGGATCCACAGGGATGAACCTGCCTGAAATACAAGGTGCTTTGTTCTCTGTCTATAGAAGAGCCTAGATCTTCACATACACAGAGCATTACAGGAGGAGAAAATGGGGAAAGATAGTTCCTATGTGGCCTGGTGGGTGGCAAGTGGAGAGCTGATACAAGCTTGTGTAGTACTGAGAAGCAGCAGTTAATATTTGTATAGTACCCAGAGAGATGAAGGTAAGGTCCCTACTTGGAGGATCCTTTGAGTAGTTGCCGCATGATTGTTGAGTTATTTTGGTTTGGGGTTGTTTGCTCACTATCATTCCCTTTGACCAGCACATGCAATGACCTTGCAGGTTTTTGAGTGGCTGCCTCAATGGAGTACAGGTTGAACTTCTCTAGTCCGGCACTCTCTGGTCTGACAGCGTCTGTGAAGCATGATTTTAGTTAGATGGATGTCCACCTATCGTAGATGTGGCCAAGTTTTGTACGGTCCCATAAAGTGTGTTTACAGCCACTAGTCCTGGCTCTCAGTGTTTTGTGCTGTTATTTAGCTCTAATTTACCCCTAACGCTACATCTACTCAGCAACGTTATTCCGAAATAACAAAGAGCTTGTCTATGCAGCAAGCCGTTATTATGAAATAACAGCAATCTGGAGGACTTCTTGCCCTGGCTCCTGTAACCCTTATTTCATGAGGAGTAAGGGAAGTCAAAGGAAGAGTGTTCTTCCTTTGGCTTCCTGCCCTGTAGACAGCGCCAAAAGCTGATTGAAGCTATTTCAACTTCAGCGACGCAATTGACATAGCTGAAGTTGTACAGACTAATTCAACTTTGGCCCTACAGTGAAGATGTGCCCTAAATGTCTTCTAAGAGCCCAGCAAGCAGTGGAAGTGTGGGTCCTGTTGCCAGACAATACTGTCCTCCTGTGGTTTGGCAAGTTCTCTGGTTCGGCACTGGTCAGATCCTGAGGTTGCCGGACTAGAGAGGTTCACTAGAGGGGATAACGCAGGCCCTGGCAATCAGGATGATGTAGCCTCACTTGGGGTTCCACTGACTCCGAAGCTACCCTGAGACAGGGGCTGCTGTAATCTAGATTCCCCAGAGGTTCTGAATTGTGTGATGGGTGTTTCAAAGCTGGGCAAGGCCCGACGAGGCGATTCCCTGCATTATAGATGCCCTGGCTTTTTGTATAGCATGAACACAAGGCCAGGGGTTATTTGGGTCTTGTCTACGCCAGCATTTTTGGGGCAGGGAAATCTCCCACCCTTCCACTCTCACCACTGGTGTAGGCATTTTGGCCCTCTGAGACCTGAAGTTTGGTGGAAGTAAAACAGCCCTCGCTGCTAATCAGAGAGGGGAAGCTCTGTCTGGCAGCCAGGGTCAGAGCTAGTCACCTCTTTGGCCCTGCGTCTGCAGCTCCGGCAGATTGAGCAGAACAGTGCAGACAGAACAGTGCCGACAGAGGCATGTAAATTAGACATACCGACACAATCAATGAAGCAAAGATTTAAATATCCCCCACTTCATTAGAATAAAAATGACCACCGTGTTGTGCCAGCTCAGCTGTTTGTCCGCACAAACCGGCAGTCAAGACGGGGATCGGTTGACAAGGAAAGCTTTTGTGGATCGATCCTGTATACCTCATTTCACGAGGCATAAGGGATCGGTTGGCAAAGGCTTTCCTTGTCGACTAATCCCCATCTTGACTGCCGGGTTGTGCTGACAAACAGCTGAGCCGGCACAACACGGTGGTCATTTTTATTCTAATGAAGCGGGGGATATTTAAATCCCTGCTTCATTGATTGTGTCGGTATGTCTAATTTACATGCCTCTGTTGGCAGAGTCATGTAGCCTAGACATACCCAGAGCTACAGGCTCAGGGGCTGGTATAATAAAGGGAGCTGCAAGAACTGAGCCTCCAATTGACTGGGTAAATTTCACCCAGTCAGCGCTTCATGGAGTGGCTGCTCTTACTTTTTCTTACATTGCTGTGAGGCCTCCGTGAAGGCCGGGCACCCCTACAAAACCATGGGCGTGCCATCTCCTGCCCTCAAGGAACTTGCAGTCTAATTATTATTTTGGAATAAGCTATTCTGGAATAGTTATTTTGAAATAGCACGTCTACACTGCAGGGAAGCCTCAAAATTAGTCCGAGGCAGGCTCCTCTAATGTAGACGTGCGAGCGTGATTTACAGCCACAGGAGGAATAACTTTGAATGGCTTTGGTGAGAGGCTATTTAGAGATAGCAGAAGTGGAGTGTCTACACGGGGCTTATTTCGTAATAGCTATAAGAAGAGGTGTTATTCTTCGTAGAATGAGGTTTTCAAAAGTCGGAATAAGCCGTCTGTTATTTTGAAATTATTTCAAAATAATGGAATTGCTGTGTAGACACTTGCATAGTTATTTCGGAAGAATGGCCGTTACTCCGAAATAACTTTGCTGTGTAGACACACTTTAAGAAAGCAACCGATGTGGGAAGGAGAAGGGTGTTCTAACTTGACGGCTACGTCTACACTGGCATGATTTTCCGAAAATGCTTTTAACGGAAAAGTTTTCCGTTAAAAGCATTTTTGGAAAAATTGCGTCTAGATTGGCAGGATGTTTCCGCAAAAGTACTTTTTGCGGAAAAGCGTCCGTGGCCAATCTAGACGCGGTTTTCCGCAAAAAAGCCCCGATCGCCATTTTCGCGATCGGGGCTTTTTTGCGGAAAACAGTACTATGCTGTCTACACTGGCCCTTTTGCGCAAAAGTCTTTCGGAAAAAGACTTTTGCCCGAACGGGAGCAGCATAGTATTTCCGGAAAAGCACTGATGATTTTACATGAGATCGTCAGTGCTTTTCCGGAAATTCAAGCGGCCAGTGTAGACAGCTGGCAAGTTTTTCCGCAAAATCATCTGATTTTTTGCAGAAAAACTTGCCAGTCTAGACACAGCTGACATGTTTTATGATCTATACCAGGGGTTCTCAAACTTTGTGATACCGCAACCCCCCTCTAAGTTGCTCGTGACCTCCCGGGGGGCCGGGACCCCCAGTTTGTGAAATGCGGATCTATACTATTATTAAAAAGAGAGGTGTCCATCACAGAGCATGTGAGGAGATGTGAGAAGTTTGTACGGGGAGGCAAGTCGCCAGTCCCACTTTCAGCCCTGCCCCCTGCAGCGAGGCCGTGTCCCTACCATAGGGAGGGGTGGAGGAGCAGCAGCAGGCTCCTGTATGGGGAGGGGAAGAAAGTGCTTGCCCCATCATCCCCGGAGCAGTGGGGAGGGAAGAAATTGCACGGCCACCACCACCACGTGCCCCGTGAGCAGCAGGGAGGGAAAAGGCCATACAAGAGAGTCATTGTATTTGCGGAAGAACACTGACAATCTGGGAGCAGTGGGGAGAGAGGAGGCCAGGTGTACATCTACCGTCACAATGGGGTGGGTAATGCTAGTATTCATAATTGTAGTGCTCATCTGCCTTTGCTTTACGCTGTTTGGCTCCTGACACTCTGCTCCACTAAACTCCTTTTTCATCCACCCCTCCATCTGCATTTCTCTGCCGTAAGGTTACTTGAGGGGCTTTGTGTGCATGTGCTGTATAACTGTCGGTATGTTCTGCCCCAGAAATAGCTGCATTTCCATCAGTCCAGTTGCTACAGAAGTAGGGACAGTGATGCAATTTTGGGTGAAGGATTGTTGGAGACGGGTGTTTTACCAGCTTGTTATGTAGTTTGGGGTGTGCTGGCCAAGCACAAGCCATTGAAAAGAAGAGTTTTTTTGACGTTACTGGTTTAAAGAAACCGAATGAAAACTAATTATAGTTTGTGTGTGTATTATGAGAAATAATTACAGGTGCAGCAAGTATGAGAAATAGCCACAGGCATGATGAATATAATAATCCTATTTTGGGTAGTGATGAACAATGTGACACAACCGGAATCCATAGTTAGACTTACCTGTCACCTTTTTCCCCCAGGTGGGGGTATAGCTCAGGGGTAGAGCATTTGACTGCAGATCAAGAGGTCCCTGGTTCAAATCCAGGTGCCCCCTTGTATACATTTTAATCAGAAGAAATACAGATTAGTTAAGTATTTATTTTTTTTAACAGTCATGGTGAACTGGTCTTTCGTGTTAGGATTCAGTCTGTGGCAAAGATATAGGCCACTAGCAGAAAGTGGAGCAACAATTTGGGGAATGCTTAATGGAAACATGGACAGTAATTAAAGCATATTTAATATTCCAGGCCTGAATTATACGGCTTTAGAGTATCAGCTAATTAATATGAAATAAACTCCACAAAATTAATACACAAGAAAGGGGGGGGGTATAGCTCAGGGGTAGAACATTTGACTGTAGTTTAAGTAGTCCCTAGTTCAAATCCAGGTGTCCCCTGCCATCTATTTAGCTGATTTAAAGAACATGAGAGTGGTCACACTGAGTCAGACCAAGGGTCCTTCTAGCCTAGTGGTTCCCAAACTTTTTAGCATCAAGAGACACCATCCCTGTGCATCCTGGTTAATAGCCATCAATAGAGCTGTCCTCCATGAACTTACCTAATTTTTTTTTTTTTTTTGAAGCCTGTCACACACAAAACATCACAGGTCAGTATCTAGCGCTGTTTTAGTAGGTTCAAATTTTGCTCAGAATTACAAAATTGAACCTCAAGATACTCAGCACCTGTTCATACCTATGGCCCATTATTTGTTAAAAGATCACTCAAACTAAACAACACAACTATGAATTTCTGGGCAGTATCAGTACATCAGGGCTTTGTCTAGACTGGCATGATTTTCCGCAAATGCTTTCAACGAAAAAGTTTTTCCGTTAAAAGCATTTGTGGAAAAGTGTCTAGATTAGCATGGACGCTTTTGCGCAAAAGCACTTTTTGCAGAAAAGCATCCGTGCCAATCTAGACGCGATTTTGCACAAGAAAGCCCCGATTGCCATTTTCGCCATCGGGGCTTTTTTGCACAAAACGGTTCTCAGCTGTCTACACTGGCCCTCTTGTGCAAAAGCATTTGCACAAGAGGGTTTTTTCCCGAACGGGAGAGTCATTGTATTTGCGGTAGAACACTGTCAATCTTACATTAGATCATCAGTGTTCTTGCGCAAATTCAAAGCGGCCAGTATAGACCGTTGGCAAGTTTTTCCGCAAGGAAAAACTTGCCAGTCTAGACGCAGCCCTACTGAACGGCAAATTGCAGCGATTTGACACTAGAGCATTAAATAGCTACTTAAAAAGTTTCAAAAATGTTGCTGGTACAATGGGACCCTGATGGTCTTGGTCTTAAACATCTAGGTGCTATTGTAATCATAATTAATTGAATAATGAATACACACCTCCGGAACAGTAGATGATGGACGTGCACTGATGGCTGACAATGCTGTTTTACTCGCATTCCTCATCAGGAACTTCACTGGGAAATGTAGGCTGGGAGAAGGTGAGTGAGAGAGTTGCGGGGGTGGGGAGGGAGGATTACTATATATTTGAGAGCGTCTGTTTGTGCAAGAAGTCTTCCTAAACCAGGGGTGGGCAAAGGGCCCTGTGCAGGCCAGATCCGGCCCACCAAGCCAGTGGATCGGGCCCTCAGCCACCCTGCCGCTCTCCCACGGGGCCAATCAGGGCCTGCGGACAGGGGAGTGTGCAGTGGCTAAGGAACATGCTGGCTGGTGCGTCTCTCTAGGCACCATGTGCTCTTGCGAGGGCCAGGGATTTTGTGCGCTCCCCTGCCCCAGGCCCTGATTAGGAAGACTGGATAAGGGGTTTGAGCCCCACAGAAGGGTTCTGCCCCTTCTGCATCCACCAGAGCCCAGCCCACCCTTCCCTGTGGCTGCTGCTGGCCTCTGCCTACATACCTACCCCTCACAATGTAGCAGTTGGCTCCTGCCCTAGAGCAGTGCCCCCAGCCTGGGATAGTGCAGCTCCAGCCTCCCCCAGCCCTGCAGGTGCGGTGAGCCAGCAGCTGGTGGAGCCCCAGCCTCTCCCAACTCCAGAATGCTGGGAGGCATGGTCCCGCCCCCCAGACTACCCCAGCCTTTGTAGCACTGCAACAGAAGGCTGGGGTAGAAGGTCTGGGGGACTCCAGTGGAGGATAGACGGGGCCAGGTGAGGCAGTTTGAGAAGGCATTGCCTTCCCTTGCCTATGATACCCAGTGCCCACGCTAAAACCCCGGATCTTCTTAAGTCACCTTTCACTAAACTGATCTAAAGCAGGTCATGTTTCGTGCAACCCCCGATATATGGAAGACCATTCTGACTGAGCTTGGTTTTCAAGAGAGCATGCTCTAATTCAAACAGGAATTAATTCAAGAAAGGCCTATATGTCCTGTGTTACACCAGGAGCACAGATTCTTTTGGCTTTATAATCGGTGAAAGGTGGAAGATTTCAGCAGTTATTTTTACTGTCCCCTGCTGCAACACAGACACACACTGAATTCTTGTACAGATCTGTGAAAGAAGAATCCGATGTCAGACCTTAGCTGTAAGGTGAAGTGGGCAAAAGGAAGGGCTGTGTGAATCCACCTGCTAAGTCCAGAATGGAATGGTGTGGCCTGCTATGCTGGAGTAGATAACCTTAGGAGAAAGCAAATCACCTATCAACATGACACGGCTGGGGGCCAGATCCCCGGGGAGAATCTGACAGGGTTCAGACATTTTTTTTCCTCCAGGATTTGCTCCCAGAGCGGAGCTCGATAACCAACTTGAAGCTTAACAATAACTGCACTATTATTTGCATAGCTGCAAATAAGCCTTTTTTTCTAGTTAATGGCAGCGTTTACAGCTCAGTAGCGAAGCATCTGAGTGCTGAGCAAGACAGAACACTGGCTGTTGAGACCTCAACAGGGTCAGGGAAAATAGTATTTTCATTAAGAGTGGAGGACTCAATTTGAAATAGGAACCTTTTGATCTGCAGTAAAGTTCAGTATTGTTAGGGAAAAAATGGTGACTCAGAGGCAGATGGAGTAAACAGGCTTCTTTATTGCGGATACTCATTCCGCCTCGAACCCCCAAAACCCTGGTCCAAGTGAGCAACAAATTAACCACGTGTACACCGTTTTATGACCTCTCACGCTCACAGGCCTTGGGGGAAAAGGCCAATTATCACCTACAGACAATCTCCTAATCTCAAACAAATTGGCTGTGTCTACACTGGGCCACTTATTCCGGAAAATCAGCCGCTTTTCCAGAATAAGCTGCGAGCTGTCTACACTGGCCCTTGAATTTCCGGAAAAGCAACGATGCTCTACTGTACAAAATCAGCCACTATTCCGGAAAAACTATTCTGCTCCCGCTCGGGCATAAGTCCTTATTCCGGAACACTGTTCTGGAAAAGGGCCAGTGTAGACAGCCCAGTAGTCTTTTCCGGAAAAAAGCTCTGATCGCGAAAATGGCGATCGGGGCTCTTTTCCAGAAAAGCGCGTCTACATTGGCCACAGACACTTTTCCGGAAAAAGGGCTTTTCCAGAAAAGCAGCCTGCCAATGTAGATGCTCCTTTTCCGGAAAAACTGAAAACGGAATAGTATTCCGTTTTAAGCAGTTCCGGAAATTCATGCCAGTGTAGACACAGCCACTATTTCCAGTAACCATGCAGCACACCTCCATCATATCATCCAGGAACCCACCCCTGCAATCAGCCGCAGTGCCAACTCTCTCCACACATCTACACAGGCGATTTCATCACTAGACCCAACCACATCAGCAGCTCATTTAACTGCACATCCACTAATATGATCTAGGCCATCAAATGCCAGCAATGTCCCGTTGCCATGTATATTGGCCAAACTGCACAGTCTCTGTGGGAAAGAATTAATGGACACAAATCAGATCTCTGAAAAGGCAACACAAACAAACCCTGTTGGAGAACCTTGAGGAGCGGCCCCAGGGACTCATTAATGGATCTTAAGAACAATCTCAAAGTCACAGTGTTGTGTCAGGCCAATTCCACAAGCCAAATACACAGGGAAGGGTTGATTTACAGCAGTGGTCCCCAACCTTTTGGGGCCGCACATGCTCTTGGCGTCTGGGGGGCGGAGCTGCCCACGCGCCCAGGGCCGGGGCTGCCCATGCGCCGCGCGCCCGGGGCCGCCCATGTGCCCTGGGGCGGGGCCAGCCCAGATCATTCAGCAGGTGCATATATATATATATATATAGAGAGAGAGAGAGAGAGAGAGAGAGCGCTTTCATGAGTAAAACCCATTTCATCAGATGAGCTGGAGAGGAAATATTTGTTATTTCGTTGTTTTTAAAACTACAGACTAACACGGCTACCCCTCCGAGACTTCACTACACTGGCAGCTCAAAATATAACTTGAGTGTAGCCTTAACTAGGCATGTGAATGGGTAACCGGTTAACCAGTTCCCTGGTAAGCATCACCCTTACCTGGTGATGCTTACTGGGTGTCAGTTAACTGGATTCCGTCCATGACCTGCCACCGGCAGAGAGATGCTCCAGCCCTGTGTGGATGGCGGCTGGGGCTAGGAGCCAGCAGCTACTCCCAGCACTGGGGCTGTGAACCACCGGTGGCAGCCCCATTCCCCGCGCCAGGGCTGGGAGCCAGCAGAGCCGGCTCGAGCATGGGGGCTGGGAGCCAGTGGCAGCCACAACCCCAGTGTGGGAGCCGGTAACCATTGGCAGCCAAACCTGCCCCCCACTTCCCAGTCTCATGACTCCCCCACTTCCCAGGCCCATAACCCCCCACTGCCCCCCACCCCACACCTGCCCCTCACTTCCCAGGCCCATAACCCCCCACTGCCCCCCACCCCACACCTGCCCCTCACTTCCCAGGCCCATAACCCCCCACTGCCCCCCACCCCACACCTGCCCCTCACTTCCCAGGCCCATAACCCCCCACTGCCCCCCACCCCACACCTGCCCCTCACTTCCCAGGCCCATAACCCCCCACTGCTCCCCCACCCCACACCTGCCCCTCACTTCCCAGGCCCATAACCCCCCACTGCTCCCCCACCCCACACCTGCCCCTCACTTCCCAGGCCCATAACCCCCCACTGCTCCCCCACCCCACACCTGCCCCTCACTTCCCAGGCCCATAACCCCCCACTGCCCTCCACCCCACACCTGCCCCTCACTTCCCAGGCCCATAACCCCCCACTGCTCCCCCACCCCACACCTGCCCCTCACTTCCCAGGCCCATAACCCCCCACTGACCCCCCACCCCACACCTGCCCCCACTTCCCAGGCCCATAACCCCCCACTGCCCCCCCACCCCACACCTGCCCCCACTTCCCAGACCCATAACCCCCCACTGCCCCCACTTCCCCACACCTGCCCCCACTTCCCAGGCCCATAACCCCCCACTGCCCCCCCACCCCACACCTGCCCCCACTTCCCAGGCCCACAACCCCCCACTACCCCCCACCTCACACCTGCCCCCCACTTCCCAGGCCCATAACCCCCCCACACATCTGCCCTCGCCCCCATAGCCCCGCCTCCCTCCCTTCCTCCCCCCAGCCCGGGCGGCGGAAGCGGCGCCATCAGCCGGGGCCTGGCGGGCGGGGCCGAGCGGCGCCGGGAGCTGACGCGGCCGGGCCGGGAACGCGAATCGCCGCCGCCATGGGGGGGGGAGACCTGGTGAGGGGCCGGGACCCGCGTCCGCCTGGGCGGGGCGGGTCTGGGGACGGGGGGGGGGTGTGTGTTTTGACAGGGTTTGCCCCACGGTGCGGCCCCCCCAGCAATGAAGGGCCCCCCCTCCCGCCCCACGGTGCGGCCCCCCCCAGCAATGAAGGGCCCCCCCTCCCGCCCCACGGTGCGGCCCCCCAGCAATGAAGGCCCCCCCCTCCCGCCCCACGGTGCGGCCCCCCCCAGCAATGAAGGGCCCCCCCTCCCGCCCCACGGTGCGGCCCCCCAGCAATGAAGGCCCCCCCCTCCCGCCCCACGGTGCGGCCCCCCCCAGCAATGAAGGGCCCCCCCTCCCGCCCCACGGTGCGGCCCCCCAGCAATGAAGGCCCCCCCCTCCCGCCCCACGGTGCGGCCCCCCCCCAGCAATGAAGGCCCCCCTCCCGCCCCACGGTGCGACCCCCCCCAGCAATGACGGCCCCCCTTCCCGCCCCACGGTGCGGCCCCCCCCAGCAATGAAGGCCCCCCTCGCCCCACGGTGCGGCCCCCCCCAGCAATGAAGGCCCCCCTCGCCCCACGGTGCGGCCCCCCCAGCAATGAAGGCCCCCCTCGCCCCACGGTGCGGCCCCCCCAGCAATGAAGGCCTCCCCCTCCTGCCCCACGGTGCGGCCCCCCCAGCAATGAAGGCCCCCCTCGCCCCACGGTGCGGCCCCCCCAGCAATGAAGGGCCCCCCCTCCCGCCCCACGGTGCGGGCCCCCCCCAGCAATGAAGGGCCCCCCCTCCCGCCCCACGGTGCGGCCCCCCCCAGCAATGAAGGGCCCCCCTCCCGCCCCACGGTGCGGGCCCCCCCCAGCAATGAAGGCCCCCCCCCCACTTGGGCGAGCCAGGGCCCCAGACAGGTGGGGGGGGCGCTTTGCTACAGCCCCACGCCCCCCAGTGCGCCCGGGGTCGCCCAGGGGCCCGGCTGTCAGCAAGCGCCTTGCCCCCGGTCCCGGGCTTAAATTTATTGCCAGTCGTGCCCAGAGGTGCTGCAGGATCAGGGCCCCAAGGTGGTCTTGTGAGATGGAGACCACCCTAGACAGGGGCAGCTCTGGCCCCCCCTTTAATCAGTTAACTTGTTAACCATCATGTGGTTAATGGGATTTTACATCCCTGTGGAGGACCGGCCACGCTGGGTCAGACCAACGGTCCATCCAGCCCCGTGTCCTGTCTGCCGACAGCGGCCAGTACCAGGTGCACCCAAAGAGGATGAACAGAACAGGGGACCATCCAGTGATCCCTCCCCTTTCACCCATTCCCAGCCTCTAACAAAGAGGCTGGGTCGTGGACAATGTTCCCTCTAATCTTTTTCACCCATGTGCAGATTTTTCCCATCCGTGTGCGGAATAGGTTTTTTTTAATGTGCAGCCAGGCATGTGAGAATGTGCACCACCAGAGAAACAAAACCTGGCTGTGGGAGCTCTGCTGAGCATTTGAATCTCTCCTGAGTGTCCACACAGCTGACAGGGACCAAGTCCGATAACAAATACTGATTCCCTTTTCTCCCACCTAAAACTCAAACCAAATCTCACTTTGATAAATGGGGTTGTAAAGGAGTGCCAGCGCCTTGGAGAAAAGAGAACACTGTAGTTTTACGAACCCCCAAAGGTAGAATGTAATGTTAAGGCCACACTGTAATGTTCAAACCTTTGGGATTGTTTTCAGCTGATTTAAAATCTGTGCCTTGTTTGCTTCTTGGGCACTTCAAGCACTGGTTTAGGTGAGGGTAAAACTGATTTGTGTGTTTTTGTTGGCCAGTCTGATTGAAATTTTCCATCTTTCCCTCTGCACTCAAAGGTAAAGATCTAAACCTGCTTTCCTTGCTTGATTACACAGTTCTTGCTGAAGCCGGGGTGTGTGTGTGTGTGCGTGCGTGCGTGCGTTCGTTCTCACTAACCTGCCTGGCGTGTTGTTAATCTGAAGTATTCAGAGGCAGATGAAGATGTTACAACATGACTTTTGTCCTAATGGTGCCCCTTTAATTCGTCTTCCGGGCAGCCCTGTGAGAAGGCTTGGTCCCTGTTCCGTGGGTCTCGGACGTTAGCATTTTAAGCCCTGCTTGTACTGCTTCCTGTCCTAGAATCTGAAGAAGAGCTGGCACCCCCAGACTCTGCGCAATGTGGAGAAGGTGTGGAAGGCAGAGCAGAAACATGAAGCTGAGCGGAAGAAGATTGAGGAGCTGCAGCGGGAGCTGCGGGAGGAGCGAGCCCGGGAGGAGATGCAGCGCTATGCGGAGGATGTGGGAGCAGTCAAGTAAGTGTGAGGCAGAGTTTTATGCTAGACTGTGTGTGTGTGGTTTCGTCCCTTGGAAATCCAGTGTGCATCATTTGTATTCTAAGGACTTTGTCACCAGGAGGAATTTCTGAACAGGGACATTCTAGTAACACTTTTTTTTTTTTTTTTAAAGACTTGAGTCGCAGCTACCAAATAACTTAACTTTCCTGGCTGTCACGGTATAAACGGTGGGTGCTGTGAAAAAGGAAAGATGCTTGTTATAATGGACCAATAGTTACTCTTTCTGGTACTTATTTGGCTAGAGCTGTCCATGTTTCCTAGCGCTATGAAATGTAGTGTCATAACAGGAGAAATTTCCTAACGATGCTGTCAAGTACACTGTGGAATTGTCTCTAGGCTTTGTCAGAGAAAGGGACACGGTCCTTTGCTCTAATTTCTAAGGCCCTGATCCCGTAAAAATGTATGTTGGCATTTAATTTTCCCTCCTGTTGAGCTTATTGACTGATTGGCTAAGCGGCAGTTCTCCAGAAAAGGACCTGGGGATTACATTAGTCAAGAAGCTGGATATGAATCAACAGTGTGCCCTTATAGCCAAGAAGGCTAACGGCACATTGGATTGCATTAGTAACGTTGCCGGCAGATCAAGGGAAGTGATTATTCCCCTGTATTTGCACTGCTGAAGCCTTTTCTGCAGTATTGCATCCAATTCTGGGCCTCCCATTACAGAAAGAATGTGGACAAATTGGAGAGAGTCCAGTGGAGGTCAATGAAAATAATTAGGGGGCTGAGGAACATGACTTACGAGAAGCTGAGGGAACTGGGCTTGTTTAGCGTGCAGAGGAGAAGAACGAGGGGGGATTTGATAGCAGCCTTCAACTACTTGATGGAGGGTTCCAAAGAAGATGAAGAGAGGCTGTTCTCAGTGGTGACAAACAGCAGAATAAGGAACAAAAATCTCAGATTGCAGAAGGGGAGGTCTAGGTTGGATAATAGGAAAAACTATTTCAGTAGGAGGGTGGTGAAGCACTAGAGATGCAGGGGAATCTCCATCCTAAGAAGTTTTTAAGGCCAGACTTGAAAAGCCCTAGCTGGGAGGATGGCTAGATGACCTCCTGAGGTCTCTTCCAGCCCTAATCTTCTATGATCAGTAGGATTACTTGCCACATGTAAAGTTCAACACCTGTGTAAGTTTTTTTTGGTTTTGCAGGAATAGTACCAAGGACAGACATTCAATAGTGACTTATGCTAAAGCATTTCTGCTCATCTTTACAGAGAAAAGTGAAACTCCAGAGCTGATTGGAGGGCAAACACAGTAACATGGATTTTTTTGCTGTTGCTTGAAACAGGAAAAAAGAAGAGAAGCTGGATTGGATGTACCAAGGTCCCGGGGGCATGGTGAACAGAGAAGAGTATCTGATGGGCCGCCCTGTGGACAAATATGTCTTTGAGAAGATGGAAGACAAAGAAGCAGGTTGTTCCACTGAGACAGGACTTCTTCCCGGCTCCATTTTTGCCCCCACAGGTGCCAATTCTGTCCTAGACATGGCAAGCAAAATCCGGGAGGATCCACTCTTCATGATAAGGTACAAAAGGGATGATTCACACTAGGCAGGGAGTGAGTTGTGATTGCTGCTGCCAATTAACCAAGCACTGCACAGAGTTCATCTGTATTAAGACTCGTATTTTGTTTGTCACCTCGTATGTCCTCTGTCCACCTGTTTCCTTTATCTACCTGTCATCTTTCAGACTGGAAGTTACTTGATGCAGACTCATACACTATATCTTTGAAGGACAGTAGAGACCTGGTTAAGACCTCTAGGCACTTCTGCAATATTAATGTTTGATCTAATTAGCCTGCAACTGTTCAGACTCTGTAGCCAGGTCTGCACTAGACCCGGAGGTCTGCTTAAGGTATGCAACTCCAGCTACGTAAATAATGTAGCTGGATTTGGCATAGCTTAAGCCGAGCTTGGTGCCATCTTCACAGTAGGAGGTTGACGGGAGAAAATACTTCCGTTTGCTTCCCTAACACCTCGTGATTAAAGGGATGAAACAGAGGCGCCCTCAGCGTTCAATGTAGTGGGTCTTATCTAGACCTGCTAAATTGAATGCAAGATGGATCTCCGGCTCATCCATATACGTGGCCTCAGATGTTGCATGCCGTGATTTGGAGTAATTTTTTTTCTTGTATTTCATTAAGCAGGAGGATTTCAGCAAGATACAATCTGACTTAAGGTTTTCCCCAAACCTGAAAATTGCCTAGAGAGCTTTTTGTTTCCTGTTTCCTAAATGTTACACTGTTGATCTAGTTCTGATACACACACCTGAGATGGGCTGCATATATGTTCCATTTCCAAGTGTCTCTTAGAGTTAGTTTTGTTTATTTCAGACTTGTGAATACTAAGCCAATGTTTGTTTTCCAGGATACAAGGCAGATCCTGTAGACATTTAGACATCAAAGTTACTCACCTGCTTGTGAGACCACCTGCATCCTGACAGTTGCTTGTGGACTTAGGTGTTTGCAGGATCGGGGCTCAAAATGCATCTAGCTCCCCAGACTCTAGCTTGATGTATGTGGGATTTTAAGCAGATGATGCCCTTCAATAAGAGGGTGTAAACATTAAATGCCTCAATAGGGGGGGAAAAAGGCTGCATTTTCAACAAGGCTGTGATTTTACATCTAGCTTTGGTGTAAATGATTGTGTCAGAGTTGCATAGGCTTAAATCCTGCAGCTGGAGTTTAAAAGAGACTGGCTAATGCTATGACCAATAATCATAGCTATGCTTGCAAAGGAGTGCTGTATCTTACGCTGCAGGTTGTAAACTGACCACTCTGTGACTCTAGAAGGAATTTTTCTTCCCGGGGGCTGGGCTTTGCAACTGTGTGGTTGCATTACATCTCTGTCACTCTTGACTGAAGCAAAATGCAGGACAATGTAGCACTTTAAAGACTAACAAGATGGTTTATTAGATGATGAGCTTTCGTGGGCCACGAAAGCTCATCATCTAATAAACCATCTTGTTAGTCTTTAAAGTGCTACATTGTCCTGCATTTTGCTTCAGTCAAGAGTGACAATGTAGCACTTTAAAGACTAACAAGATGGTTTATTAGATGATGAGCTTTCGTGGGCCACGAAAGCTCATCATCTAATAAACCATCTTGTTAGTCTTTAAAGTGCTACATTGTCCTGCATTTTGCTTCAACTACCCCAGACTAACACGGCTACATTTCTATCACTCTTGACTGAGGTATCAGACATTCACTTGTGACTCGGCCAGGATGGACAGCAACAGAACTCGATGGAACCATGGAGCCAATCTGCAAGTGGATATAAAACAGTTTCTTGATTAACCTTGCTAGCCAGCATTTCAAGTTGAAAAACACAAAGCATCTGTATGATCACACTTACAAAGTCTGCTTTAAGCCCCAGTCTAGCCAATACAAACATGCTTAACTTTACTGCCTTGAATAGCCCCGTTAATTTCAATGAGAAAATCTCATGGTGCTAACGTTAAGTGTGGGCATAAGTGTGTGCAAAATCTGGTCTTGGTTTGCGCTTTGAATAGTTCTTGGATATTATTGGATATTATTAATGTTGTTTGAAATCTCCAATGTGGTTTATTTTCCGTAGGAAAAGAGAGGAAGAGAAAAAAAGAGAAGTTTTGAATAATCCCGTAAAAATGAAGAAAATCAAAGAACTGGTATGTATTCTTTCACAGAAATCTGAAGCAGAATTTGCATTGAATTGAGTGAGAAGAGAATGGGGGTCCAGAATAAACACAGTTTAGAGAAAGGAATTTATTTCTATTCCCTGCCTCCTTTTGGATAAGAACAAAATAAGCTTTTTCACATTAAAAAAACAACAACAACTCAGTGAGTTTATTTTTTTTAAATAAAACACAAAAACGCCACAGGCCATGTTATCTTCTCCTTTCACACATTTATTTAACAAATTATTTTAATTCTCAGTTTTCCTGTCACAGAGCAGCTATGCCAAGTCACATAGGGTATGTCTACACTACAAGTACACTACACTACACTTCCGAAATAACATAGTCCATGTCTACACTACAAGTAACAGGACTATGCAGCACTTTAAAGACTAACAAGGTGGTTAATTAGGTGATGAGCTTTCGTGGCCCAGACCACTTCCTCTTCCACTTCGTGGGTCTGGCCCACGAAAGCTCATCACCTAATAAACCATCTTGTTAGTCTTTAAAGTGCTACATAGTCCTGTTTTTTGTTTCAGCTACACCAGACTAACACGGCTACATTTCTGTCACTATTCTACACTACAAGTAGTTATTTCAACATCATGTCAGAATAATGTCGAGCTGGAAGATTTCTTACTGTGACTCCTGTAACTTTCATTTTACAAGGAATAAGGGAAGTCAGAGGACAAGTGCTTTTTCTTGGACTTCCTGCTGTGTAGATAGTGCCAAAAGCTGAAATAAGCTATTTCGACTTCAGCTACGCAATTGACCTAGCTCAAGTTGCATAGCTTATTTCGGCTTCAGTCCTGATGGTGGTGGCCTAGTGAGCAGCAATGAATGGGGTTTTTTGCATGATAGTTGCAAAGCAGCTTGGAAAGAAAGGAAAAGAAGAAGAAGAAGAAGGAGAAGAAAAAGAAGCACAAGAAACGCAGACATCAAAGTTCTAGCAGCGAAAGCACCGGCAGTGACGAGGAGCAAAGCAGAGTGAGGTGCGTTTAGGTGTCATGAATGAGAGAGATCAATGTTTGCACAAGATGAAAGTTGCAATCCAAAATGTTACTGCCGAGAGCACCTTTCCTTCCCCCTCCGTTCTCATCCCATTGCCCCAGGCCTTTGAATTGCTCCTCTGCAACACCCCCATTTTCCTGCAATCCCATTCAAGCGCCAGAACCTGGCCTTCGAACCCTGCAGTTCTGCCACTGCCTACAGCACTGCTCTCACTTTCTCTCCTTTTCCAGTCCTCTTGTTTTATTACTCCAGTCAGCCTCTCTTGCTCCCTGCTTCACCACTCTTATGCTGCCCCCGTGCTTAGAATGATTTGCCTCTGTCAGTTGCTCCCTTTCATAGATGCGGGAACTAAGGTGCAGGGACCCTTACGCTTCTGGCTTAGTGCCAGGGGTCCCAGGTGCCAGCCACATGCACCAGGGGCTTGGATGCCGGCCCCACATGCTGGGTTCCTGGCTGCTGACCCATGCTCTGGGGTTCTGCTGCTGGCTCCATGAGCCAGAGGTTCTGCTGCTGGTTCCACACACTGCTGCCCTGTGTGCCGGGGGCTCTGCTGCTGGCCCCATGTCCAGAGTCCCTGCTGCTGGTCTCAGCTGGGGATGGGACTGGACAGGGGTAAAGGGTTTAGCATTTTTTAAAATGTTCCTGCCCCACTGATCGCTCTCCTCCACATTTTTTTTCCATGTTTCCATGTTCCATAAAATTCCATGTTTATGAAGTCAAGATTTTTATCATCAGTCTCTGCACAACTGAACCCTCCTATCCCTCGTCTGCCGTCTCATTTCTTGTGCTTTTTCATTTACCTTCTCTTTCCCTGTCCCAAAGAGCTTATCATTTACGATTGTCTTACTCTGCTGTTGTAAGCCACTTTCATCACGCTGTCATCGTTAATGATCACATGGTGATTTGGGGAGATGATGCCTGAACAGCGAGGATCACTGAGGGGAGTACGTTTTATTATTATTTCCTGTAGGGAAAAACAAATTGGGAAAACACAATCCGATATATACTTGGCACGTTAGACCGTTGGATAAGTGCTGAATGATTTAATGCAGAGCTATTCAACTTTGGAAGGCCCAGGGGCCACAATGATACTCACAGCACATGTCGAGGGCCGCAACTTAAGTGTGGTTGCATATACATGCAAATATATATGCAAATAGCTCCTGGAACCTCCTTCCTGGGAGCTAGAAACACCGAATCCCTGTTCCTGTCTGTTTCAGCCAGCCCGTCTGCTTGCGTCTTTCAATGCTCACCCTGCCTGGGAGACGCCTCGCTGTTGTGGAGTGTGTTCCCAGTGGAAGTCATGTTCAAAGGATCCCATCGGCGAACCTGAACCGCACCACAGGCCACAAATAAACTGGCAGTGGGCCGGGTGTTGAGTAGCTCTGGTTTAATTCGTGCAGTGGATAGAAAGATTACATTCACTTTTTCCATTCCAAAGACGGGACTTTAATTTTTCCCTTTAGATCCAAGAAGATGGATAGTTCTTGGGAAGCTGTTCATCTCAAAGTCCCAGGATACGGCTTACAGGTAGGCACATGTGCTTCTTGCAACTTCCTGTCTGTAGTGCGTTGATGCGCTAGTTAGGAAAGCCTGACTCTACAGATTGCGTTGCAGTTTCAGGCCGTGGAAGAGGATGGTGAGAGAGGAGCTGGTTTATTGGCTACACTCCCATTGGGACTAGAGGATCAAGTCTCATAAGGATTCTGCCCTTTCGACATAGGTGCTGGGGGTGCTGCCACATCCCCTGGCTTGAAATGGTTTCCATCATATACATGGTTTACAATTTGGTTTTAATGGCTTTCAGCATCCCCACTGTACAAGTTGTTCCAGTACCTCTGCCTTCCAAGGTGGCCAAGTCAAGTTCCATTCACTTTACTGTATTTGTCTTGGTCATGTGTTTGTCTGACTCTCTTCCATGCTGTTTAGCACCTGGGGTGAAATAGAAGCTCTGTTGAGGACAAGTCTAAAATTCCCATTGACTTCATTGTTTCCAGATTTTCACCCTCTTTTTTTTTTTTTTTTTTTTCCAGAAAAGGCCTTAAAAACTACATTCCTGTGTGCCCTTTGTGAATGCAAAACTCTAGTGGGGCTTTTTATAAGAGCAAGGATTTGCCCCCTATTTTTTCAGCCAAACTCTTGTCTACTTACTGTTGTGGTTAGCTGCTGCATGCCACACCAGAAGTGTCTGCATTCTTTGTGCTCTGTGTGTGTAGTAGTAAGTGCTTCGGGATGCAAGACACTATATAAAAATGTTTAAAATCTTGGCAGTGGACTGTATGGAGAGCATGGATGGAGTTTTAGATAATGCCGTTAGCCTATGTCCTGTACATACGCATGCACTTTGTCTAGCCTAGTTCTTCCTGCCTCACCAGCACCACACATGGGCTCCTGTGACTGTTGTATTTTTAATTGCACTCTCTTGAAGGAGTCTCTTTTTCTAATTCCAGAGTAGAGACCTTGACCACAATCACAGGCCTCGACACTCTCTAGCTGCAGGCCAGGAAAGAGCCACCCACAAACACAGAGACCGCTCTAGGTCACGGAGCCAGTCCTGGTCTCCTAAGAAAGACCCTGGCAAGAAGAGTACAGGCGAAGAAGAATCTGGGAATAGGAGGTCAAGATCTCCTCCTAGGCATGGTAAACAGTGAGTGTGAAATCTTAACTTTGAAGTAAAATAAAAGCCATGCCTGGCTTCTCTTTGGGGAGGAATTTCTAGAAATCGGAAGAGCCCTGCATGGACACAAGATTGGTATCTGCACCTGCAAAATTTATCTGCAGATGTAAAGCAGATAGTAAGCCCATAGACACAGATTTGCAAGGTTCTAGACATCAGTTGAAGGCTCGGCAACAAAATCCCTGTTATTACCCCATCAGCCTCCTCGTAACTCTTTCATACTGTTTCTGCAACTTTGATTTCTCACGTCACTTTTTCCCAATGACTTGAAGTGAAAGCTGATGGAATTATAGGTGCTTAGCTTTGCATCATGTGGCCAAGGGGCTGTTTGGTAGAGGTCTCCAAAGCCACACACAGGACTTGGGAAAGATTTGATATTAAGTAAGTAAATAATTATAACCCTGGAATTATCTCTTTATCCCAGAAATGAACAAGGAAATACAGGGTATGATGAGAGCGACCCTATGAATTAAAATGTATAGAGAGAAGTTGTTTACATTTAATCATTCTTAAGGTGGAAAGGTTTTTTGTTGTTGTTGGGTTTTTTTTTTCAAATATTCTCACTCCACGGATGCTTCCTTCTGCTTCTAAACCCTTATTGACCCTTCCCCCTGAAAGGAAGTTTAATAAAATTTTAATCAAAATCCCTACCCCAAGCAAAGTTGTAACTCAATAAAAGGAGAACTGCCAAAGACACCATGAAATCCCCTAAGGACTTTGCTCCTGCAAATTTTACATGGAAGGGACTCAGGTACTAAGATGATCGGTGACTGTATAAAACCCTAAAATATACTGTTAAAGGGACATTGGCAATGTGGAATCTAATCAATTTGTACAAAATAGTTTCCACCCTCAGTCTCCTTGCCCATTTGTGTGTAGTTTTTATGCACATTTTTGTATTCATTAAAACTTGTTTCCCTCCTCTTACTGTGAATAAAATGATCCTTACAGACAAGAAAAAAAGGAGGGGGCAACTATTTGGGGAAAGAGTGAAAGCAAGTATACTCAAAGTTCAGTCAAATGCACAAAACAGACAACTGGAAGAATTTTTTTCTTTTTAATCTTTTTCAGTTATAGCCTTTCTAGGGGCTCTTTGTTTTTAAAAATAAAATCAGAGTGCAATTTTTTTTGAAGTTGATACTGTTCGAGGGTTATTCTGGCATCACTGCCTTTAACAAAGTATTTGTTACCATGAGATCCTCTGACAAATATGTGAAGCAATTATTGTCATGAATCTTTACTTCCACTGTTATTACTTGGTTACTAATTATTCCCTCCTGGTGCAAAAACGTAGGCTGAATGAAAATCAAATGATTGAAAAACACCCCTAAGGATACAAAATCATTTAAAAAAAAAATAACATCCATTCCGCTGAAGATGATGCACCTGGAAATATGGGAGAGCTCTTATTGCAAAATGCCTGTGAGAGTCGTTGCGGTCTGTTAGATATCTGATTAATACTGGAAGGGGCTATAGATCAGTAGATATTCTGTATATGTGATGTTAATGTTTTTCCTGGATTACAGGCACAGTACCAAAGTGGACAGGAAAGAAAAGGAAAGAGCTCGGAGCCCTTCTCCTAAAAAAGGATACCGACGACAGCATGCTTCAGGCTATACTAGGTAGGCAACATGTTTATAAGGAAGCTGTCCATGCTGACCCTAAACTAATAGTGAGCTGTGCAAACACATAATTCTATTAACTAAAATAGACCAAAGATCAGGTGAACAGTCCTGGCTTGGATACGTCAGGGTTTGTTGTGTTTTAACATCTCATAATGGGAAGCGGCACGATGCGTGTTCTTCCTGGCTGTCAGTTGTTCAGCTGCCAGGTACCAGCCGGCGGAGGCGATCACAAAATTGTTTTCATCCCACAGACTGGAAGCTAGGAGATTAAATTTCAAAGTTGTCAGGATAATGCGATGCCCCATTGGTGTCCTCTTAACAATCAGTTTAAAAAATAAAAAGCCTTGGGTCTCATTGGGCGTTGGAGGAAAGGAGAATAGTGAAGATCAAAATACAAAAGACATTCCACTTAGGTGTGTGCTTAAATACTTTGCTGAAACAAGGCCTAAAAGACAACTTGTGTCAGAAATGCCAAGAGTTTTAGGGCCAAACAGCTGTTGTAGAAAATATCCTGGAGCAATGGTGGTGTTGCCCACTTCTGTCTTATAAGGAGTGAGATGCTTAGGTTGCCAGGTGTCCGGTATTGAACTGGACAGTCTGGTATTTTCGCCTCCTGTCCAGTACAAAAAAAATTCAGAAAATACTAGACACCTAAAATGTCCGGTATTTTCTGAATTTTTTTTTTCCTGGCCAGGAGGCGAAAATCCCGGGTGCTTACCGTGTTCCGCAGGGGAGCTGTCCAGCCCGGTGCAGAGGGGCAGCTACCAGCAACCTGTTAGGGCCAAAAAGCCTCAAAAGCGTTTCTTAAAGGGTCCACTCTGGTTTTTAAAAAAATAAAAATTTCTTAACTCTCGGAGTCCTCTTTTTTTTCCCTCTACAACTTTGATCTCCCCCCTTTTTTTTCTCAATAGAATTTTTTCCCCTGTGTGTGTGTGTGTGTGTGTGTGTGTGTGTGTGTGTGTTTTTGTTTTTTTTGTTTTTTTTTTTGTGGGGTGGGGGAGGTGTTCGGTATTTTTGGCTAAACCATCTGGCAACCCTAGATGCCTTCTTGAGTGTATTCATACTTCAGGGCCACAACAAACAAGGAAGTTCTCCTATGCGATTGCTGTGAATCCAATGTGAATTCCATATTGGAGTTTGGGAATGGGAGGGGCGGGATGGGGTGGCAAACTGAGCGTAATTAACAGTGCTATTTCTGCCTCTGAACAGGAAGATCTCCGCAGAGGAGCTAGAGCGCAAGCGTCAGGAAATGTTGGATAACGCCAAGTGGCGGGAAGAGGAGCGAGCGAACAATGTCAGGAGACATCGGAAAGAGGAGGAGCGGGAACGAGAACTGGAGAAACTCAGGTCCCGAGACGGGAAATTCCTACAGTGAGTATCTCGCTTGCTTGTGCCTCCTAGATGAGTTCTGCGCAGGGAATAATCTCTCGAGGGGTGGATGCCTCAGCGGATGAGACCACTGTAGAGAATAATCCTGCACAGGTTGTAGGACGGGACGATGTGCAACCCGACGGAGCTGTCTGATTCCATATTGTACAGTTAGGCAAAAACACACATACACAAATTAACCCTCTGTTCTAACTCTCTGAAAAAGAAGGACGATGGCTGCCTGGGCACTCAGTGCACGTTATTCGTAGAGTGCTGCAGAAACGTGCGGTGTTCCACAAGCAGACGAAGTCCCTCTTATCAGAACTAGGGATGTAAAATCTCATTTAATTGGCTAACCAGTTACATGCAATGACTAATCAATTAAAGGAGGGGCAGGCTCGCGTGCCTCCCGCCTGTGCCCCCCTCCCCACCATGGACAGGGGCTACTTTAGCTCTCTGGAGCAGCCCCTGTTCATGGTGGGCCCCCCCGGCGAACTGGAATCAGTAAGCATCACCCGTTAACCGTTCACGTCCCTACTCAGAACATGCCCTATCAAAGCCTGATCCCACAAATTGCCTGTGCACAGATCTCCTGTGGGATTGGGCTGTAAACTAGATCAAAGAATGACAAGAGACCATGGAGATAAGGGGTCTTTGTGAACACAAGGGGTGAGATCTTAGAACATAAGACCGGCCATACTGGATTAGACCAAAGGTCCGTCTAGCCCAGTATCCTGTCTGCCGACAGTGCCGATACCAGATGCCCCAGAGGGAGGGAACACAACAGGTAGTCCTCACACGATCCCTCCCCATCACCCATTTCCCCTTCTCTCCCCACTCCAGGCTCTTTATTTTGGATAAGAGTTGGAGCATTGTAAAGTGACTTGAAAGCCCCATGTCAGGGTGGGGAGGGATTATCCCAGTGCGGAATCTGAGCAAAACAGCTGTATGGGTGTTTGCTGAGAGCCCCCTCACAGACCTGGGCAGAGGAGGGATTGCAGGAGTAGGATTGCAGGAGTAGGGCTGCAGCCCTGTGGCACCCCTATGCTGGAGGCCATTCTAGCTCATGGAGCAGCCCAGAATTGGGGAGGTGCAAAGTAGCTAATCACCAAGACAACCCTCCTGGGCCAGGTAGATTTCCTCCTCCCCCTCTTAGACAAATTGTGCATATTGTGTGTGGCCTGAGGGTGTGGAAGGAACACACAATGTTGTTTGATAACGTGGCTTGAGTCTTAAAGATAATACGTCAGTGACTGCAATTCTCCCTTCTGGTCTGTAGCTACTGTTGCAATTTACAGCATGCGCAGTAGCATTCGAGTTCCCAGAGGAGCACTGCCCTGGTTTTGGGGACAGATTGCTTTTCCCTCTTGGAGGCTTCCCAGAAAGTCGCCAGATCCCCAGTGACAGATACATTGGTAATTAACATTTCTGTTTGGAAGGTTGAGGAGAAATTGGGAACTGCTTAAAATCTATACAGAGAAACATGGACCCTGTTTATACGGTATTTAGTCTGATACAGGCTAAGCTGTAGTCCTTCAGCTTTTCCAGTGCAGACTAGGGATGTTATAGTGTAGTCGATTAACCGATAAGCAAAAGCTTATAAATTAATGCTATAGACTACACGCATTCCCTCCCCTCCCCGCCAGTAAATTTTTTTGTGCCTGGTTCAGGACCCCTATCCCTGCTGCAGCTCTGCATTTAAAGTGTATTAGGAGCCAGGTGGGCAGGCAGCCTGGCTCAGTTCCAGCTCACAGTGGGTCCAGGAACTTAGACCCTCTCTGGACCGGGGCTGCTGCCACTCCACACTGCTGCCTCTGTATCAGAGGCAGCAGCATGGCGTGAGAGGCAGCCGGTCCACAAAGGGAGCTGGTTTTTAAACTGGCTCCCCTTGTGGACCAGCTCCGGCCTGGCACCCCATGCTGCTGCCCCTGATACAGAGGCAGCAGCATGGATTGGCAGGGGACTCCTTGGGAGTGGGGCTGGAGCACACTGACTGCCAGCCTCACTCCCAGGGGGACTATAGAATAGTTGAGTAACCGATAAGAATTCATTAGGTTAGTCGACTATTCAGTTAACTGGTATTTAACATCTCTAGTGCAGACTGCACTAGGAAGCAGCAACCTGTTTCCTTCTTTAGTTCATGCATGAGAGTCCAGGAACCATGAAACTTTACTGGGAAGAGTTAACAGTTGGAAGGCTGGTCTGACTTTTTCTCCAATTCTTCTGCAGCCATATAAAACTGGAGAGTGCATCCACTTCCTCTGTAGAGGATCGGGTCAAACGCAACATCCACTCCATCCAGAGAACACCAGCTGCCCTGGAAAAGAACTTTATGCAGAGATAAAACTTTCTCTCCTCTTGCTAATGTGGCTCAGGGCTTCTTCAGAATAGTTCACAGGACACTTCTTCTCAGAGGCGAGCTGCCCTGTGTGTAGAGGGATCCTCCAACAACCTACACAGACTCCTGCAATGATATTTACTCTGTGAAAAGGAGCTGGACTTCACTACAGTAGCACAGAGTTCCTTGGCCTTCTAGCATTGTGAATGCATTGATACCCAGAGTATTAAATTGCAACAAGCTGTTTGCTGGAGTTTACTACCCTTATTTACTATTTTTTAAATTTTGCCAGATCCTGCTTCTTGTTACCCACCTAAACCAACAGCCATTTTTAGACTGTTCTCAGACACAGATTTCTGGTAATTAGTTACCCGATTAATTGGGCAAGTTGACTTCTTTCTATGCCTGAGAGAGGATCGGTTTTATCTATTTGTAGCATCATCTTTGACCACATTCAACTCTCCTAACTTCTGTGAAGTTACACCAAAGGCAGACTTAGCATGATTAGTATTCACTGTTACTATTTTGGGACTAGGCAAGGAAGGGTGGATGGAGTTTGTTTCAGCTAGAACTGATCTGTGAAATATCTGTAGAAATATGCTGAATTGCTCAAGGGTTTGAATGATAATGTGCCAGCAAGGCGGAGGCTTGAGCAAGGGGAAAAATGAACTGAAATGATACTCAAACGAGATGCAGATGATAGAATACCATATTCCTGTGGGATTCTGTACATGTGCACAACGTAATGCGCATAAGTACAGGTGTGTATATCTGACTAAATTTTTTTAAAGTACTCTTTTTAAATGTCTAACCCTCTTTTCTGGAAATGACACCGATTCTAATTGCAAAGAGGACGATCACTTCATAATTCAGGGCCAACTAGGGATTTGTGCAGTAGCTTACAGCAGCCTTAGAACCCCCCTCTCCCTCCCAGCATTGAGATGAAAATGTGTATTTTACATACAAAAATAAACTTGTGCTGATCAGCAAGTAAAAAAAAAAAATCGCAATGCTGAGTTACAAAATTCTGTTTGCTCACTTTGGGGAAGGGGCATTATTTGGAGGTGGGGGTAGGAACAAGAGAGATTTAAATAGAGTTTTTCTCCATTTTATGAGAGGTTAGGCAAATATACTGTGTACTGAAGAGAGCAAATTTTTGTGACAGCGCTGCAAAGTTGATTTAAGTACTTTCTTTGAATTGACCACACCATATAAGATGTTTTCCTTTGGCAGATAATAGATCTATAGTAGCTTTCTGTTGGGTTATTCTAAAACCAATACAAATGGGAGTCAGACATGAACCCATTTAATTTAAGCAACTTTTAAGTTTTACCTGAAAAAGATGGTATTTCTTACACCTGCCTTTGTACATTGTTAGTGTGAATTTTTCATCTTTACAGTAGTGGATTCTATTAAATGTGATGTGGCCTGCTTTACAGCTGTGTGGTCCGTCTCTTGGCTCATAACCACTTTGGTCACAAAAAAACAGCAGGAGGCAATAGCAGAAAAGGCTGTAATTCTAAAGAGAGATTAGAGATTAATTGAAAAGGGGCTGTATCAAGACATTTGAGGTTCCCTGAAGCATTAATCAGATTTACACTAAACAAGGAGTCAGCAACCTTAAATACCTACAGTCAGGTAAGGAAGTAAATCAACCAGTTGCCATCATTGAGGATATATATGGCTAGACTGTGGGGTTTTGGGAGGCTAGAGGAATCCCGAAAAAACTGCCGCATACAGAGGCTGGGTTTGCTCTTCCTCTTTTTTTGCTCTACGCGCTCTTTCGGAAGCCCCTGTAGTCCTCATTCCATGAGGAAGAAGGGGGCTTTAGAAAGAGGGTTTTGTTCTGACATGTGGCCCAGTCTAGACGGGCCAAATTTCAGAAAAGCCTCTTCCGTTAAAAGTATCGGAAAAAGACACACAAAAGGCACTCCTCATTTTGCGTATCTTTTTTCCCATAGATCCTCACACTCTAGCTGTACCCTCAGCTAGGTCAACTACAGCTGTGTCTTTCCTTGTAGTTCTAGAGGAAAGGTAGGCTCCCCCTCTGCCTCTCACGGGACAAGTCAAGGGTATTTTGTCCTGTCCTTATGTTGGTGCCTTTGGGGAGCAGGAGGGGAGGGAAAAGCTGCCCCCAGGGGCAATTGACGCCCCCCCAGAGTGTAGGCTGGGGGTGGGGGGACCAGAGGGGCAGGTCCCATCTTCCTCACAACGTAGGGCTCTAGGAGTGGGAGCTAGGGGGACCCCCCGGCACTTCCCCCCTTGCAGCACGTGCCAGAGGGGGAGGGAGGAGGCTGCCAAGCGCCACCCCCCATGTGCAGCGGAGCCCCTGTCGCTCGCCCTTTACGAATGTGTGTGACACAGCTAGCAGGCCATTCATAATTCCAGGCGCCTCGCTGCTTATTGGCTACAGCCGGGCTGGGTGGGGCCTGGCGTGATACGTCACTCAAACTGGGCGAGACCATCCCTGGCGAGAGAGGGAGGATGGCGTTATTTTCCACGCCGCTTCTTTACCCCGCCCCTTCTGGCGGTTCGCCCCTCAGCCCAGAACGTCGGACGTATCCGTGGGATTTCCGAAGGGATCGCGTTCGGGGCTAGGCCCGGACCAGGCCGTGGCTCCCCTTCTTTACGCCCGTGCTCTCCCTACCCGGTGCCAGTGTGGGAATGGTACGTCCCACCCCTCCTCCTCAGCGCTCCGCCATCTTGGCGCCTCCTCAGTGCGGGAGCCGGAGCGGGCTCGGCCGGCTTTGGCGGCTCCCCCTTGGGCGGCGGAGGGAACCACTGCAGGGACGGGGAAGGGGGCAGCTCGCGGGGCGGGCGGTACCATTGCAGGGAGACGCTCGCGAGCCGGGCCGGCCGGAGGGTGTAGGGGAGCGGGCGGAACCACCACTGGGAGGGGGGGCGTGTATAACGGGCCGGGGCGGAACCATGCGGAGGCGCCGCTAGGGGGGGGGGCCGGGATCCGCGATGGCCTCGAACTGCGCGGGGGGCTCGTCGGCGGGGGGCGTCGGGGCGGCGCTGGGGGCCGCGCTCAGCGCCAGCAAGACCAAGACCAAGAAGAAGCACTTCGTGTGCCAGAAGGTGAAGCTGTTCCGCGCCTCCGAGCCGCTGCTCAGCGTCCTCATGTGGGGGGCCAACCACACGGTGAGGCGCCCCCCGCCCCCCCCAGCCGGGCCCGGGGGGGAGCCCCCCCCGACTCTGGACCCCCGCCCCTGGGGGGAGGATGAGGATCGGGGCCCCCTGGGAACCCCCCCAATCTGGAACCCCTGGGCCTTGGAGCCCCCCCACTCCTTCACACCCTGCCCCCCCACAGCGCCCTCATGGTGGCAGCTATAAGATGAGGAGACCCTAGTGACACCCCCCCCACATGGAGCCCCTGGGCCTTGGAGCCCCCCCCCCCCCGGTTCCTTCAGCCCTCCTCCCTCCCCGCAGCACCCCCATGGTGGCAGCTATATGGTGAGGAGACCCCATAGCCCCCCCCAACCTGGAATCCCTGGGCCTCGGAGTCCCCCTCCCTCCCCCGGTTCCTTCAGTCCTCCTCCCTCCCCACAGCACCCCCATGGTGGCAGCTATATGGTGAGGAGACCCCATAGACACTCCCCCCCCCAACCTGGAACCCCTGGGCCTCAGAGCCCCCCCATATATAGTGAGGAGCTCCCCCCACTCCTTCAGTCCTCCTCCCTCCCCGCAGCGCCCCCATGGTGGCAGCTATATGGTGAGGAGACCCCCATGGACTCCCCCCCCCTTGAAGATGCTCCTCTGCCCCAGGCCGCCCCCCCCCTTTTCGGGGCGTTCAGTGTCCCTTGTGCAGTGAGGCAGCCCTGGGCACCTCCCTACCTTGGGGACATCCTCTGTGCCCTGGGATCAGGGCCCCCGCCCTGGTGTGTGTGTGTCTGTGTCTGAAAAAAATCCCAAGGAGGCCCCCCTCCTATATCGTCAACCACATGCTGAGACCCTGTGTCTCTGGTCTCCTCCATCCCAGACACCTTCTTGCCCCTCCACATCCTCATATGGGAAACTACTTTCATGAAGTTTGCCAGGAAGGACTCTTGACCCCTTCTCCCTCCCCTCATCCCCTCTGTCTCAGCAGTGGCAATTCCCCAAATGTTGGGAAACCACAGAGCCAGCCTTCTCAACATCCTCATTGGTAGTTTAAGATGCACAATGAGGAGATGCCAAGATCCTGTTCCCATTCACTCCTAAACCCTTGGAGCCCATGCTGAACATTGACAGTCTGGGGAGGCTGGGGGTTTCCCATGGGATGGCATGACACCTGCCTGAGGTGGAAGCTGGGGGGGGGGGGAGGGCGGCGAGGGGAGGGTTGAAATGAATATCTGAGGAGTACTCTGAGCTCCTTACCTGTCAGTCTCCTTTCGATCCTGTCTCTTTCTGTGATGGCACACACAGTCTTGCACCGCTCATATACCTGGATGGACTGGACAGGATTGGAAATGAATGTCCGTGGCAGATAAAGATCTGAAATCCATCATCCTACTAGAATATTCTTCTGATCGTAGAATTCCCAAAACCTTTTCCTTCTCCCTTCAAACTGATTGTACTCCTTTTCAGGGCTGGAAAACCATCAGCCTAAGCCACCCATTCCTATATAATTTGCTGATCGTTATTATTTATGAAGCTTTCTAGCCCCTATGGTAGTGAAGAATACCTCCCAATTATGACCCAAGACGTCTTCCTGAGTCAAAAGATGCACAGGTGTTTCTTCTGCTGCTCAGAACTTTGCCCAACATCAGGCCAAAACTTCTGTCTGCTTCACTGCTGCCAATAGAAACTCTCCAGAAACTGTGAAATTAACAAGACTCTTGTCAGTTTCACTTGCTGTCTCTGAGTCTCACTGGTGCGGTTTTCACTTGGTAGCCATGGTTCCTTTTGTGTTGGCCTTGGCTGGTATGAATTTGGCAAATTTTTCAAACCTTGAATTGTTACGTTGCAATGGAATCTATTAACTCGCAGAACCCTTGGGTGTGAAATATTTACCCAGAGGAAGGCAGGCCAGCCAAAAGTTGGGTGCGAACCGCAGACTAGTAACATGATTATATCAAATATGTATTATAATGAAACTACTGCCGAAACTACAAGGCTGCATTCTGTAGAGCCAGAATAGGGTTTAGAAAATATGAGTTGTGACCTCTCCCAAAGATTTGTGATTTTTTTTTTTAAATGAACTGTTGACAATTAGTGTAGTTTTTACTTTGTGTCACTGGCCTTGTTGCGAGAAGGCATTTGGGTGAGGCTAAAACTGGTGGAGCCCAACTTTGCACCGTGTAAAGCAAATCCTAGTCTAAATTGTTTTGTATGCTTACTGATGGGCAGTTGTTCATGCAAGCCTGTGTTTGAGGAGTCCTCTGACTATGGCATCACAGAGCCATTTGTACATGAGGTGGAATCACTTGTGCTGTGAACAAATGGATTAGGCCAATTCTTATCATGCAGGAACTGTGTGTAAACAAGGCCTGTTGCAAATGAAAAAGAACAGTTGAACCTGTGCACAAGTGGCCAGCCCTGAACAAATATTGACAGGAAAACACCTTTTTACTTCACAGTTAGCCAAAAAACCTGCCAAGGATGTCAAATAACAGAAGCTGGAGTAAGAGTGATGCTTTGAGTCATATCCGGCTGGTGGACTAATGCATAGCTGCCCAACTGGGACATGTGCTTTCTGGGAGCTCCTTAAGTCAAGGGCCTGAGACTAGATAGGCATATAGCTGTGAGTTTTATTGATCATATCCTCTGTCTGCGTATTTGTGCCATAGTACTATCTCAATGTCCAAAACCCTGTCCCAACCTAAACAGGCCAGAATATACTACGTAGGAAGGATTTTCTGCAACCCACTCACCCTTTTGGTTGTTCCAAAGACTTGGTTAGAAATCTGAAGGGATTTTCCTTGGGCAGTTACAGGTCACATAAGGAGCCTGGTCTTCCTACTGAAAGGTATTGAAACAGATTTAGTGTGTGAATATAGTAGGCTTGCATCCAAGCACCTCTATTGTCCAGGATGCTTTACTAGGCACCGGTTGTACAGGTTGGGGCACTATCTCAGATTCTGCTGAATTGATCCAGCGTGAACAGGAAGCCACAAGCAAAGCAGCTGTCCCAGAGCCGCCAATCTTAATTCCATTCTGGAAATGTACCCAAAGCTCCTGCTTATGGGCAAGGCCCCACAACATGGCAAGCAGAGTCTAACTCTGAGCCAAAGTCTCTGGGGAATTGGAGAGGAAATTCTGCAACAACTTTGGTTTAAGAGGTTTTTTCTGTAATATGAATAATATTGTTCCCGTAACGCTGTGGCATTTCTTGTGCAATTGTGGAATAAAAAAATTTGCTGGAGATTTGCTTCAGTGGTCAGCTGCGAGAGTGTTGGCTGTATCATTGCCATCTGTAGGTTTCAGCATTAACGGCTCCTTGAAATGAATGAGGTGGGTCGCACCTCATGGTTCTTATTCAGGCTGTGTGCTCTCTAAAGAATGCAGAACTGTATGTCAGTTTCAGTGTATTTTTCAGGGTTATCTTTGCAACTATAAGGGCTGGAGACATTTTTTTTTTGTTTTTTTTTTTTTAAGAAATGTGCATTCTAGAGCCCATTTTGCTGCAAAGGATGAATTCCATGGCTATGGAAAACACAAGGCCCTAGCTACTGGATAGGCCCATCTGGAGGGCCACCGTGTGTTTGTATAATCACAATTGGGAGGGTACACCAAAATGGTGATCTAAAATAATTATAGTTGGGCCAAACGATTCCATGGACAAATCAGACAAACAGCCATTTTATGTAATCCGTCTGCTTGTTTTGTGAAGATACACCCTGGGGTCTATTAACGTATTCTGGTAACAGCTAGGCCTCCCTTGTGATTAAACAGGCTTGCTAGTAGCTGATGCAAAAACAGCACACGGTGGGCAAAAATAGATGATGTCTGGAGATGTTCGTGCAGGCAGGCTGGGAGATTTTTTTATATCCGTTTAGGCGTATTGTCTTTAAACGCTGTTTTATCCATAGTGGCTAAACTAAATGTAAATGGAGTGGATCTGAACTGGTTTATGATTGTATTTTGATACTTTGTGGCCCTGTGTAGACCAGACCAGCAATAATGATAGTTGACATGTGAATCAAACCTGAAACCTTGTTTCACCTCTCTTCCCCCCACCCCTAAAAGTGTGAAAAGTTGTGCAAATAGAGAGCCAGGAAGATTCTGAGTTCGGTTTGTGAATGGCTCATGAGTTGCAGTGAAGAAGTAAACCATTTAAAATATGGTATCCTTTGAGGACTTGCTCAGGATGCTGCTGTCGTGGCTTTTGGGAGAGAACAGAAGATTTGGGATTCTTGTTGCTGGCTGTACCTCCTACACATCATTTCATAGACTGGTAAAAGTGTTTGTGTAAAGGGGAGTAGGGACACCCCAAGACAGAAGCGGAGGTGAAAACACTGACTTGTGATGACATTCTTGGAGGGGATTACTATACTTCATGAAGCAACAGTGTTCGGCACAAGCAGGGAGGCCGTAGTGCTCATTGTAAGGTGGTGTTTACAGCACACGTTGATAATCGAGCATTTGATGATGATGGTGAGTGTCTCCCACTTTCTACATGCTAAACAGCCATGTCTGTGTAGATCAACTAGGCTGTGTTCAGTGTGGCGGTAGCTGTAGATCAGTGGGGTTTGGTGGGAACAAAGTGCTGGCTTCTGATGTGGTCTCCATTGTAATCTGTGTATTTGACACCGTCGCTGAGGATCTTGCTAATGGCTGTGTTTCTCTTCTTTCATCTGCTTTTATTGGCTGACGCACCTCCCCGGTCTCTCAGGCTCACTGGGATTTTGTGCTCAGGTAGTGCAGGACAGCTATTTGGTATTCAATCCAAACAGGTTAACTGGGATTTGCAGCATACACCCTGCCCCACAGTGCTTTTGGTGTGCCATATACGTTGTGCCCGGAAAGCCGCATCTGCTATGTACTGAGTTTTCAAGTCACTCAACGGATGCTCTCAACCTACCAGATGCCAATATTCATCACATCCCTAATGCTGATTGTTTCTTCCTTGGCTGTAACTGACCTTTGTGAGTCAGTTTGGTTTCCTGTTCCTCAGTTCCCCCTCTGTAAAAATGGGGATAGCAGCACTTCCCTATCTTCCCAGTTGGCTTGCGTGGTTAAATCCGTTAAAGATTGTGAGACAACTAGACCAGAAAAACTGGATGGGGGGGAATCTCATGGCCTAGAAGCCTAGCACACTGAGCTGCGATTCCATCAGCGCTCACAAAGATATTTGAGGTTGAAGCGGGTCAGAAGAAAAGAGGTGTGTTCTGTGTCACTAGGGGATGCTCTTCCCTTAATCAGTAATGAAACAACATCAGAGAGTGGTGCTAAGGCTGTGGGGTCCAACCAGTTCTGAAGCAGCAGTCACGTGGCCACTGCTATAGCGAACTAGCCACATTCAACTGGCCAAATAGCCACATGTGGCTATCATGTTGGACACCTTGGTGCTAAGGCCCGATTTCCTGTAGCAGGTTCCATCTCTGGGATGAGATGAACCAGAATTTACTGCTTATGGTTATGAAGGAATCCCAAGGCCTAACCTTTCTAGTTAATCACCCTTCAGCTCAGAAGAACTATATTTTTCTTAACCAAACCCATACCCAGGGTTCCAACTGTGTCTTTACTTTCTGTCCTAAACTATTGTGCTCTGCTGTGGAGAGGTTGCAGCTGTGTCTGGAGTGGTATACTCTCCGTGCTGGTGAAAGTGATCCCTGTCTATATCTTGTGCCTACCTCATTAGAGTGGCGTTAAGCTTGATGAATGCTTGTGAAGCCCTTTGCATTCCCTGGCTGAAAGGCACTAAAGGGGAACAAAGTATTTTTTAAAATTTTCTGAGCAAATTCCTGCTCTAACGTATCCTGGAGAGTAGACTTGAATACTCCGTCATTTGGGTCTTGTTAGTAAACAAATTGTGTTGTCCCATCAATTTACTAATGGTAATTGCCACTTCGAAGCTAGAGTCAGGTTTTGAAATGAAATTATGGTTTTCCTGTTTATCCTGAGAACAGCTGGCCCCGAACTGCACAGAATATTGATGTGCTTTATTGAATAAGAAATCACCCTTGGTAATAAGGATGAATTACCACTGCAGATACACCCAGAATCCTATTGATTATCGCTGCCCAAGAATTCAAGAAGGCAGTAAAGAATGCCACTGCTTGGGTATTTACAGAACAATATGAGCCATTTTTATTGTATCTTGTACGAAGGAGGAAATTGCACGTCTTTGCTGGTAGGATTATGCTTGAATTCTTGTGAAACCACAAGTGTTTACTCCTTGTTGTAGTGGCTTTTCCGTCTGAGATGCCATCAAATAGCTGGATCTGAAGTAGGGATGTAAAATCCTGTTCAGTCAGTTAACCGGTTAAACGTTAAGTTTAACCACTTAAACGGCCCCCAGCCGGTTAACCATTCACATCCCTAATCTAAAGCGTGACCTGATGCTAAATTCACTCATCTGCCCTCCAGAGTGTCACCTATCTGGTGCTTTTTGTTTTAAATCGATCATGATGACTGGCATGTGTCCTCCCATTTAAATCTGAATTTACAGTAGGGTTCTGGGGCAGGGGATAGATGCCATATTGACTAATCTGTGGCAAAAATACAGCAGACCAGGTACCGAAAGGCAGCAGCAGAGTATACTCCTTTGACCAGCACTATTTTACTGACCAGGTCTAGGGAATAGTGTGTCCCACTTGAATATTTACTGGACTGTAGTCTTGCCTGGAATGGGAACAGAAAATTCTGTGGCTTCTTATATGGCCCCTTCTGCCTTTTTAAAGTGACAGCTATTTTTCAAGGCCATCCAAATCAGATTTGTTCTAAAAGGTCTTTTTGGTGGGAGGAGATTGATTGGAAACAAATAACTTGTAAAGGCCAGCTGTGCGTCAGGCATTTTACAGACCGGTATGGAGGCATCTCTGCCCTGGGTGCTCAGGGTCTAGGACTGTAAATAACGGGTAGGATTGGAGATAACAAATGCACGGCTTGAAAGGCGAATCTCAGGATCTCTCTTTAGCACACATGCTTACGGCCACTATGTTGAATCTGTCCTCTTTTCCCACCACTGACTTTCTACAGAATATTGAGTCAGGCCAAAATCTTGGTTCTCATCTCCATAGCTTGGGGCCTAAGATCTCTTTAAAAAAGTCCTAAAATTCATGAGACAGACTGTACCTGACAACTTCACTCCTCAGGCACAAAGAGAGTTCCTACATATCTCGCCTGTGTAAGAGACAGCTTTCTCGGGGGGCTAGGATGAACGTTCTTCGGAAGCAAGGGTCATCAGCCGTGAGTGTGTAATATACATACGTCCCTGGCGCACACTACACTCTGTGGGCAGCAGAGGAGAGAACAGACATGCGACAGTTGTTAGTCACCTTGTTTAATGCACTGTTGGAAGGCACTCGGATACTATGGTGATGAGAGCAGTATA
The DNA here is from genome assembly GCF_049634645.1 of Pelodiscus sinensis. NCBI lineage: Eukaryota > Metazoa > Chordata > Testudines > Trionychidae > Pelodiscus > Pelodiscus sinensis. Next base: position 12,418,339 of record NC_134739.1, read on the forward strand.
AATACGTGTTTCACTTTTATGTAGTTAAGATTTAGCATCTAGTAAGTATCTCATGTCTGGCTGAGGACTGTGCTCTCTAGGCTCTTTGGAAGATCTATGATTGGCTGATTTTTAAGGAAGGACTTTTAGATTCCAGTGGCTGTTACCAAGATGGTCCGGGAGCAAACCCACACTCCAGGTGACCCTAAACCTCCGAGGGCCAGAAGTTGGGAGGGAAGATGGGGTGGATCGCTGTGCAGTTGCCCTGTTCTGTACCCTCTCCTGAAGTTTTGGTACATGCTCCTGCCAGAGACAGGATCCTGGGCAAGATAGACTTTAATCTGACCCACCGTGTCAGCTCTTACATTCTTATGACGTGGTGGGAAATGCTGGGGTGCACTGGAAACAGGAGCAGTGGTTCTGTAGTGAACTTTCAAAGGCAACATGAGGGCAGTTGGTTTTTTCCTGTCCTTCAGGTCCTAAAAAAGGATGTAAAACTTGGCAGCGCTCTGTTGTTGTAACAAAGTATGTGGGTTATGCTAGTCGAAGGCCTGAGAGTATCTATATTCAATCCTGGGCCAGTGCCAAGAATGAGGGACCAAGGGAGCTCTGACATAGTTTTAGAGACAAATCACTTGTGAACGGCGGGGACTAGAAACACCTGTTCTGCTCTTTAGTCTGTTGATCACTTTGTAAGGTAAAGTCGCTTGCTGCATTCAGTGTGGGATTGTAATACAGAACCCTCCGTTCCAGGGAGCTGTGAAGCGTAAGTCACTATTTTTAAAGAGCTTTGTGATCCCTAGAAGGAGCTATAAAATAATTAGTGGGCAGGGAGTTTTAGTGAGGTGGCGGGAGGGGTGGAGGTGTCTTTTAATGCAGACTGTGTAAATGGGGGCAGGTGTTTGGGGTTAAACATCCAATCCACCGAGTAATGCAACAATACAGCACCTAGCTTCTTAGTAGTGGATGTCTGGCTTTCACATCTCTGTCTAGCTGGCATGCTGGGTCAGACCAAGGTTCATCTATTCTAGCTAGTATCCAATGCCAAGTGCCCCAGTGATCTCACCCTTGTCACCCATTCCTGGCTTCTGACAGACACTACAAGCATCCTTCCTTCCCATCGTGGCTAATAGCCATCAATGGACCTATCCATGAATTTATCTAGCTTTTCTTTTGAAACCTGTTGTAGTCTTGGCCTTTATACCATCCTCTGGCAAGGAGTTCCACAGGTTGTGTGAAGAAATACTTCCTTTTTTGTTTTTAAACCTGCTACTTGTTAATTTCATTGGGTGATCCCTAGTTCTTGGGTTATGGGAAAGAATAATTAAAATCTTCTTTATTCACTTTCTCCACACCAGTCATGATTTTATCGTCTTCTATAATATCTCCCCTTAGCTGTTTCTCTTCTAAGCTGAAAAGTCCCAATTTTATTAATCTCGCCTCCTATGGCAGCTGTTCCATACCCCTAATAATTTTTGTTGCCCTTTTCTGAACTTTTTCCAGTGCCAAGATATCTTTGTTGAAATCAGGCGACCACATCTGCACACGGTATTCAGTATGTGGGTGTAGCCTGGATTTATATAGAGATAATAAGATATTCTCTATCCCTTAATGATTCCCAACATTGTTTGCTTTTTTTGGCTGCACAGAGAGTGGATGTTTTCAGAGAACGCTCCACAACTCCATGATTTTGCTCTAGAGTGATAACTGCTCATTTAGTTCCCATCCTTTTATATACAAATTGCTGGGATTATGTTTTCCAATGTACATCACTTTGCGTTTATCTACATTCAATTTCATCTGCCATTTTCTTGCTGAGTCACTTAGTTTTGTGAGCTCCTTTGGGAGCTCTTTAGCCTGCTTTGGACTTAATTACCTTGAGCAGTTTTGTATCCACTGCAAATTTTGCCACCTGGCTGTTTACCCCTTTCTCCAGATCATTTATGAATACGTTGAATAGGATCAGGATAAACAGCTGGGACCGACTCGTGCTCATAAACAGTTGAGCAGTGATGCAGTGCCATCCAGAATAAACCCACGCCCCCTTCCTGTCCAATGGCTGTTCTCTGCTGACCCTCGACCCAGTAGCCAAAAGCTGGTGGCAGAGTCCAGTCAGTGCAGCTGGCTTGGGGGAGAGGTCGCTAGAAAAGGGTTTCCCCTTGGACCTTGTCTGACGGTTGCAGCTGGGGCATTATTGTGTGGGATGGGTGTGCTTTGAAGGGTTGGAGTAGATCCCACTTGTCAGCTGCAAAGGTTGCATCGCTGCAGAAGCTAGAATAAACACAGGTTGGCTAAAATCTTTTTGCCTCCCACCTTGGAGAGCTGACTTAGTAGTTCCTTCCTGCTAGGAAGGATAATTTGGAAGCTGCGAACATGAGATCGGCCAGACTGGGTCAGAACAAAGGTTCATCTAGCTCAGTTCCTGTCTTCCAGCAGTGGCCAACACCAGATGCCCCAGAGGGAGTGAACAGAGGCTAAGGACACCATTCCTACCCATCCTGGCTCATAGCCATTGATGGACCTGTCCTTCATGAATGTATCTAGTTTTTTTTAAACCCTGTTTAAAAATCCTGGTCTTCACCACAACATCTGGCAAGGAGTTCCACAGGTCGACTGTGCGCTGCGTGAAGAAGAACTTCCTCTTGTTTGTGTTAAACCTGCTGTCTAAGCAGCATCTCATAATGCATAATTGAAGGTCTGCTTGCCCCACACCTGAGTCATCTCCTATCACTTTGCACTTCTACGCCCAGCATGTGGTATCTGCCTTGTCCAAGATCAGGCTTTCAGAAGATGCAGAGGGTGTCGGTCTCCTCGCTCCATTGCAATTTACGAATGATAGGCAGCATGTACCATTATTTATTCATTCATTTGAATGGTGCTCTTCAGTCACAACAAAGCACTTTAGCTAAGTGGGTACTACCCTTGGCTGCTGCGATGGAGTAAATGCTGGGCAGTGCTTTAAAGAGCTGCTTTCAGATTCCACCGACGACCCTTTTGCTTTCCTCCCTCCTTGCTGATTCCCACAATTTTTCTCTTTACTGGTTCTTTTTTCCCCTTTGTAACACCACCTGATTTTGCACTGACAGTGTTGGCTATGTGCGTTTCTTTCATGGACGACCGTGTGAGAAGAGATGTGAAAAATACCAGTCTGTTCAGTGATGGTTTGCTAAGGGATTAGAATGGCTTAGATCGGGGGTGGAGGAACCTTTTGTGGGCCAAGTCAGTTGGGGGTGAGGTCTGGGAGGGAGAGAGGGTCAGTGCAGGAGCCGGGTAGGGATGCAGGAGCAGGCTGGGGGTGTGGGATCTGGGCGAGAGGAGGCAGGGATGTGGATGCCTACCTGGTGCAGTTCCCGGGACTGGTAGGGGGGAGCACAGGTGGCTCTGTGTGCTGTAGGGAAGCACTCCATACAGCCACCGCCCCCCATGATGCTCCCATTGATTGCGATTCCCAGCCAATAAGCGTGGGGGGGGGGAGCCATATCTGCAGGGAGTGCTTCCTCCCTGCCAAATAGAACCTGCAGCCTGCAATTGGGCCCAGGAGGCTCAGTCCTCCCTCCAGTGCACCCCCCCCATGTGGCTGGAGTGCCAACACCAGCTCGTGCGGCTCTGGGGAGGAGCACCGTGCAGGAGCAAAGCACGCTTGGGCTGGATCCGGGCCGTAGGTTCTCCCCTTGAGCGCATCTTTGGCTGTCCTCTGGTGTCTTCTAGTGGCAGATCACCACCTTCTTAGCAAACAACGAATGACTTTGCAGTTTCTGACCTGTTGCCCCTACCTTACACACGGGGCAACCGAGGAGCCCCGAGATCCAAGGCCTTCACAAAAGCCAGGCTCCGCTGCCACATCTCCTGGCTCCCTGCCCACTGCTGCTTCTCTCCTCAGTCTTGCTGGATTGGAGCAGCCGCATTTTCAAATTGCAGTGGTAATTGAATTGCAGGGGAATGACTTCTGAAATCCACCGTGTTCATACCAGATGAGAGAGTGGGGACTGATGGGGCCACTGTGGGTTCCAAATGACTGATGATTGGACTGGTTTTAGTCTGAGCGAACGGCTGGGGTGAGGGGAAGCTGGGTGGGCGGGCGGGCGCTGCTTCGCGAGCCTTGCTTGCGAGGAAGGTTTCAGCCTGTCTCTGGGGACGGTCTTACTGAGTGGGTTCATTTAGCATGTGACAGCCGCATGCCACCCTCAGGCCATCTTACTACAGATACAGAATTGGGATCTGCAGCTGTGAAAACGATCTGCAGATATCCACATCCACTGAGGATACCCGTGGACATGGCCATCCCTGGGGTGTGCCGGGCCTGGGGAACCCGCCCTCTGGTGCCCTGGCGTGGGCCCCAGGGCAAACGCCTGGTGCAGGTCCTGGCTCACTTCTGCTCCTCCCTTTTTCCCCAAGCTTTGCCCCCACCCCTTCCTGCCTCTGCTCCATCCCCTTGCCTGAAATCCCCTCCCCTGAGCAGCTGGGGGGCCTGCCGCGGGGCAGCAGCGGGACTTGGTCCCCCGGTGGCGGGAGCCAGAGTCACCTGGCAGCCTGTTCTGCTCCTTCCAGTCCCGCTGCGCTCTGTTTCCCTGTGGATCTGTGGGAAGCGGAGCGCCTTGGGCGCTAGTTCCTGCTGCCATGGTGAGTTTGCTCCAGCTCTTGCTGCCCTGGTGAGTTTGTGTGTGTGTGGGGAGGGGGGGGGAGCCTGCTGCTGCCCTGCACTGGGGCAGCTGAATCCCCTGTTTCCATGTATTCCTGTGGCAGGGAACAGCAGAGACCAGTCGAGTGATTCATTCCGTCGGTGGGGGTGTGGGATAAGCACTACCCCAGACAGCCAAGGAAGCAGCCAGTCTCGCCAAGTCAGCTCTATTGGCTTGAGAGAAGCAGCCCAGAACCTCTGTCATGGTCCAACCCATTTGTAACAGCGAGAACTGGTTACGGAGTCTCTTTCCGGCGAGGCTCTGACCTGCAGCGCGCGGAGGATAAATATAGAACAGCTGCGTGAAGGCTTGCTGTATGTGGTTAGATCTTCGCTCGGCTCAGATCCTGGGTGATCAATAGGAGAGTAACAAATTCTAGCTGCCTTGAACAATACAGAGCACGTGCTGGCTGGAAATGTACTTGCCTCATCACTGGACAAGATGCCCTTTTAAACTCGAAACGACAGCACTTTGCCAGATCTGGTCAGCACAGAAATGTGCTTTAAAAGTTTAATGAATTGGATCACTTCCAAATCCTTTTCTAGCACGAATTCCACGATATCCAGAGCTTTCGGGGCAATAAATCCGTGGGGATCGTAATTCAAGTTCTGAGTCTTGTTTGTTTTCCTTTTCTCTTCCAGATCAATGAGCTAAGCAATGTTCCTGTCCCTGTCATGTTAATGCCAGATGACTTTAAAGCCTACAGTAAGATTAAGGTGGACAATCATCTTTTCAACAAGTAAGTAGGTGTAGTTTCACCTCCCCTAACCTTCGCTGTTCATTTTGTCTGTAAAGAAACCCTTCAGCTGTCCACGAGGCGTGACAGGCAGATCCCAGTTCCAAATATTTCCCTGTGCTGTTGCAAAGCAAGCATCTGCCATTGTTTGAAATCTGTTCACCCTACGTGACATGCCACACCTGCCAAGCAGGGAAGTGGGTATTCCGACTGTCAGTGCCATGCATGAATTCTGACTGTTGGCACAGAGGAAAGGTGGCGACACAGAGGTGATAAAAGCTAGCACTGTAATCACCGGGGTGTCCTTGCTGGATTGGGTATAGGATTGAATTTCTTTTAGTGCGAGTGGAGGGCTGTAGATCCAACACCCTATAGCTAAAGTTCTTCCCCCTCCTCCCACGCTGCTCTGCCTGTCTGCCTCAGACTGGCCCCAAAGAGACCATCCCTAGATGAACGTATGTGAGAGGGGATTCACTCTGCGTGTCCCCTTAGGATCTGTGCCCCTCTGCTGAAAAGGCAGCCAGTAGCTCTGGGGACACTATGTAGTGAGGGGAACTGAACAGACCCCTCCAAAGCTCCTGCGTTTGGAAGTGCTTCAGACCAGTAGATGGAACTGATACCGGGAGTGGCAATCTGTTACTTGGTGTGTCACCCTCTAGGTCTTGTATCTTGCCCCTGTCTGTCGTCAATCCGCTTTTGAGAGTGGAAGGGTGACTCCGAAGCAGACTTACTCCCGGGCTGCAATATGCAGCTGTTGAGTTTTCTGTTCCTATGCACTGGTGTACGCCATGTGTCAGAGGTTCTGGTAAGACCATCGTCTCTGCTCCTCCCTCAGTGGGCAGAGACCACTGGGACTGAGCAAGCTTGGCAGCCTCTGTTGAAGGAGAGGACTGTGCAAGAGACTCTTACACTGTGAGTTAAGAGAAACAAGACTGGAGCTGATTTATCCACTCTGCTTTGTCTCCTGACTGTTAACCACCTGCCAGTGCCTGGCCTCTTCCTCACCTTTCGTTCTAAGTCCTGCCGATGAGTTCTGAAACGAGAGGGCTGCTTTCCACGGCTTTTCATTTAAACAGTCGCGTGTTACAAGGTCCATCTGAATTATTCAGCAGAACTAAAGCAACAAAGAAAGAGCAAAGGGAAGAATTACTCCTCCAAATCTAGGTTTGCAGACGGGGGAGAATCATAGATTCACAGAACACTAGAACTGGAAGGGACCTTGAGAAGTCATCAAGTCATGTCCTCTGCCCTCATGGCAGGACCAAGCACTGTCCCTAGACCATCCCTGATAGATGTCTGTCTAACCTGCTCGTCGATATCTCTAGTGATGGAGATTCCACAACCCACCTAGGCAGTTTATTCCAGTGTTTAACCACCCTGACAGGTAGGAAGTTTTTCCTAACGTCCAACCTAAATCTCCCTTGCGGCAATGTAAGCCCCTTGCTTCTTGTCCTATCCTCAGAGGCCAAGGAGAACAATTTTTCTCCTTCTTCCTTGTTAACACCCTTTTAGATACTTGAAAACTGCTACCATGTCCCCTCTCTGTTTTCTCTTTTCTAAACAAGCCCAATTCTTTGTCTTCCCTCATAGCTCATGTTCTCTAGACCTTTCATCATTTTTGTTGCTCTTCTCTGGACTGTGTCCAATTTCTCCACATCTTTCCTGAAACGTGGTGCCCAGAACTGGACATGATACTCCGATTCTTCCATGTGGTCAAAAAAAGACAAAAATGACACTTGTCCTTCAGGGACAAACTGGTTTCTCGAGAGGTGTATGTTCCGTTGCTTGAAACCTGGTTCTGGATTAAGGAAGCTGTGCTGAGCAATGGTTAGGGCATGGAAACAGAAGTTTGAGAGTGGGACCACTTGCGCTCTGCCCTTAAACAAATCATTCCACAGGCCTACGCTTCAGTTCCCTTATGTGCAAAATGGTGAAAATGATGCAGGCAGCATCTCAGGCAGCGAGAACAGAAGAACATTGTGCTATTGATTGAAAAATGCTGCAATGCATTTGGAAATGTGGGCGCTGCGTTTCCATATGTGACTTTCTTCAGCCCTTGAATAGAATCCTACTGTGTGTTTGGATTCAGCTCTCCTAATGATTGATTGACACATCACTGAATTGACACGGTATTTCATGACTGTATAAAAGATGTGCACGTGCTCTCAAAGAGCTTGCAGACTGAGGGCCAGATTCTGGAAACACTTAAATACTTTGGTAACTTACAGTGCCCCCAGCACAGCTCCCATTGGCTGGAAACTGGCCAATGGGAGCTGCCTGTTTGCAAGACAGGCAGCTTGCAAAGTACCCCTCCTTCCAGTATTGCAGGGTTCAGAGCAGCACATGGTCCCACAGCTGCTCTGAGTAGTGAGCAGGGAGTTGCCCAGTTAAGCGTTTCCTGGCCAAAGTCTGCTTCTGACACCAGAGCCCCCCTTCATCCCCCCAATTCTCTGCTGCCCTCTCCTGCCCCCTACCCCATATAACCCAAAACCTCTGCACTCCATCTGCCACACCCAGTACCCCACCCAGACCCAGTACCCCAACCTCAGGTCACAACCCCCTCCTGCCTCAGGTCACAACCCAAACTCTGCACCTCCTCCCGACCCCCAGTTCCTTGTCCCAGGTAACAATCCACTTCTTCACTCAAACCCCCTCCCAGATCCCACACCCTCTCCTGTGCCCCAGTCCCTTACTCCAAGCTCCCTTCTGCACCCAACCTCCCTCCTAGACCTCGCACTGCCTCTATGAATATCATGGAAGAGTGTGGCCCTTTACCACTTCCCAAATTCTTTGAATGGTGTGTCCCCGCCCCCATCGAAAAGTACTTCTGGGGTTAGTGGGCGAGCTTAGAACAGGGAAATGGCCTTTCAAATTGTGCTACAGAGTTTGCTGTGCAGGACTAACATCTTGGTGTTTGTTTTAGGGAAAATTTGCCGAGCCGTTTTAAATTTAAGGAGTACTGCCCGATGGTGTTCCGAAACCTCCGAGAGAGATTTGGGATCGATGACCAAGATTATCAGGTATGAGGAAAAAAAATCCCCTGCAAGAGTCTAGAGGTTTGGTTTTGCAGCTTTCTAAAAGAGCAACAGTGGGAAGGGGGCGTGTCCTGTTTGCAGAGTCCGGTGCCTATTCACCTAGGCGAGATGCACTGGGTTTGGGACGTGTCCTAACAGCTGTGACCGTTCAGACCTCTCTTAGATGTGGGCCCACGGTGTGGAATGGCTCAGAGTGGTTGCAACTCTGTGATGTATCTGCACCTCCCTTCTTATTTGTAGTTTTTAGTTGCAAAGAGATAGCGGATCTTTAGCCGGCAGGAAGATAAGCCTCTTAAATGAGATAAAACATTAAAAAAGAAGGCTTTGATAGCAGCATGACCTTTAGCAGCATGTGTGTCAGGTAATTAAGGCATCTTCTCTTTGCAACTCAGCAGTGGTGGATAACAAGTTGGCATTATGCCAGCGATCTACCGAAATAGTCTTTGAAATCTGCCAGGTCCTTAGAGCGGCGCGTGAGCATTGGAACGATGTATTGATTAAGCCTGATGTTTGATCATGGTTCAGTGCATGTAATCCCCTTGTAAAAATCTCTCCCCCCTCTGGTGCTTTTCTGGTCCTATCCCCAAAAGCTCTGGTGGACAGCTGTGTGCCAGCAGTATTTTTCAGAAAGATCACCCCACTCTAATTATTTCTCAATTAACACTCCCCCTCTTTTGGCATGTTCCGAGGCTAGTGGAACGCAACTAGTTTTCTCAGCCCAGACAGCATTGGAAGCAACAGTGTAATTGCCGTCGTTATTCCTTTGGATGAAGGCACCCTGCTAATCTGGGCGGAGGAACCATGAACGGCCCTGTTCAGTTGACTACTTTAGGGGTTCGGAGGGCAGCATGTGGCAGTAAAACACACTTGCCCCCTCCCACGCTTAGAATCATAGAACTGGAAGGAACCTCGTGAGATCACTAAATCCAGTCTCCTGTACTCATGGCTGGACCAAGCGCCATCTAGTCTCGACCATCCCAGACAGGTGTGTGTCTACCCTGCTCTGAAATATCTCCAGTGATGGAGATTCCACAACCCCCCTGGGCAATTTATTCCGGTGCTTAACCACCCTGACAGGTAGGAAGTTTTTCCCTCCCTTGCTGTAATTTTAAACCATTTCTGCTTGTCCATCAAGGGCCATGGAAATGGAACAGCCCGGTGATTAGGTCTGTCCAGATTGAAGTTGACACGTTGCCTGTACTGTAGGGGTGTGTCAGGGTTTACAGGATCTATCGAAAAAGCCTTCTATTTTTGAAAGAACCGCGTCTAGACTGTGGTTTCACTTTCGAAATAGCGCTTTTTCGAAAGAGCGCCATGATGCGAATATGCAAATGAAGCATGGGAAATTTAAATCCCGGCTTCATTTGCAATTTTGAAGTGTCTAATTTATTAGAAAGAGGGATGTAGTCTAGACGTACCCTAGCTGTCCTTAGTCCTTCAGTCTTCAGAGCATCTTTCCTTTGTCTCTCATTGGCTATTTTTGAGAGTTTTTTCCCAGTTATTTTTTTGTTGTAAGTCAGGTCTGAGTTTCTCCAGCTGAATATCTTCGTGTCCTGTAAGCCTTGTTGGGAGCATGTTGAGAGAGGAGACAGAGCAGTTACAGCATAAGACTAGGAGCTAGGGGAGGCATCTGCTGCTACTGCCGTGTTGTGTGACCTTAGGCTTGTCACTTAATCCCCTGCCTCAGTTGATGCAGCTGTAGAATGAGGTCTGTATAGCACTTTGAGAGCACTGGATGAAAAAGGCTGCAAAAATACAATTCCTTCCTCTTAGGAGCATGTCTGAACCGCAGATGAACTTTTATTTTGAATTTTTTTCTGTAATTATATTTCAGTAGAAGCTTCGTTCCTGATCCCCTTCCCCCACTTGTTAGACTCCCTTCTAGTCTGCTGCCTTATTGTACACCCAGTCAGAATGGGCCTTTGCGGGCTGTTTTCACAGAGCAGCGCATGCTTCCTGTAGCAGAAGCAACAGTTTGCTTTGCTTTGCTTCTGCAATCGGCTGCTCGTCGCTGTGGGGAAAAAACAGTAGCCACAGTTCCACGGCCGCATGTCACAGCTCTAGCACTTGGGGCCGCCTGTCTGCCGCTTGGCGATGGAGCCGAGGTGACTGTTGTAAAGAGCGATTCTGTTGGGGGGGGTGTAGCTGGGTGTGTACGCACAAAAGCATGCTGGCTACTTCGCAATTACAGTTGAATGATGAACTGCGCGTACACTCCCTGAAGGTGCCGGTGATGGAAAATTCCTTTTGTCTTCTCTCCTGCGCACTGTTTCTCTGTAAGTGCGTTTTTGGTGCACACGTTTTCCCGGGTTTCTGAGGGGTAGCTGTGTTAGTCTGGAACTGCAGATAGTTTCCTGAGTGGGCCTTGGGGGAGAGAAGACTGTAATCTAGTAAGCAGGGATTAGGATTTTATCGCTGGCCTGCTGGGTATTGTTGGGCCAGTCGCATCCCTTCCCCGTGCCTCAGTTTACCCATCTTGACAATGAGGGTGGTGATCCGAACTCCTTTGCTCAAGCTCTTTCAGAACACGAGTGGCCGTGCCGTGTCAAATCGACGGTCCAGCTAGCCCAGTGCCTGGAGCTTTGAGATTCACTGATGAGAAGTGCTATACAGAAGATGCTTGTTCGCAGCAACAGCTTTTAAGGTACTGATACGTTGCTGCTAACGAGTCTGTTCTGTATACGAGCTAGTTGTTGGTGTCATTGGTGACGCTAGGTCCCCTCCCAAATAAGGAATTCCTCTAACAAGGGTCTGTTGGGAATTTTTCACAGCTTTTTATTTACTCCCAGGAGATTGACCTGGTGTTGCTCGGGTCCTGAACTCAATTCATTTTTGTTCTTTGGAAAATAAAATAACAATGTGCAGGCTTCACTTCAGCGTTTCTTAAAGTGTGTTCTGCAGCACACCGGTGTGTTCTGTGGCCATCCTTAAAAGGACAAGCCTCTCCGTTGTTGGTTTGTTCTTTTAGTTAACAACTTTTCCCTGGAGAATGGCCTTAAAGGGGCAAGCCTCTTATTGAGCAAAAAAGAAAAAAACTTTTCCCTGGGGACTTTTTTTTCCTCAATTAAAAAAACAACACCTTAGCGTTCCCCATTTTTAAAAAAATGGTTTGATGTTCCTCGGTCTTAAAAAGTTGAAGGAACACTGCTTCACTTGAATCGTTGCTCTGGGGTGTGGATGGGGACGAGGGTTCAGGCTGCCCTGGGGAGAGAGGACAACCCCAGTCCCCTATTACTGCAGCAGTTTGGGGCCAGGTGAGAGGTGTGTGTCCCCCGGCTGGGGCAGGTCCATGTTTATCTGCCCCCTGCGCTCCCCAGCCAGAGTGAGGAATGCAACAAACTGTGCATTTTCCCTTGGCTCCATGAAGAAAGGGAACAGCGGGCATCACCCTAGTATAAATCAGGGGCTGGGGATTTCCATCCCTTTAGAGAGGGCTGGGGGTCTGGAGGCCGGGAGCGGGGGGCACCCCCAACCAGTCCTTTTCACCTGTCTGGTGATTGTCTCTTTTCTGTTTGGTTTTCTGAGACGCAACCCCATTCCAGGCACATCCCATTTTCCTGGGACAACCAAACCCTGACCCTGCCTTACGTTAGAATAAGAGGAAGCTGCATACTGAATTTGGTGATCCTAGCTCTTAACATTTTCGGAGGAAACTCGTACAAGCAAACGGATGGACAGAGAGACTCCAATATATAATAGATAACACGCTCTAAAAAAGGTGCAATAGAAACCTTTTTCCACGTACTGGTATGAGCAGCAGTCCTGTCTAGTGGTTAGCGAAGGAGCAGACATCAGATCTGCTGGGTTCTAATCTCAACTCTGCCACTGATTCACTGTGTGAACAGGAATTCCTACATACGTCTTACTTTCCCCATTGATAAATACGAGGACATTCTCAAACCATGCAACGGAGTGGGGAGGAATAATGTTGATAAGGAATTTTGAGCGCAGCCTGTGAAAGGCAGCATCTATTTAAAGTGTAAGCATCAGGAATCCTTGGCTACTGGTATTAAGAAACAGAGCGCAAAAAGTCGTGCTGAGATCATCGATGGTGCTTTTTTAAATACGAACATGGAAACGCCTAATTATAGATGCGTGCGCTTGTAGTGGACGCAGCTGCATCTCGCAGACCCGCTGTCAGCTCAGCTGTTTGGGGGCGTGTCCTGAGAGCGGGGGAGCGGAGACTCGTCTCTGGCATTCCCCATGCATGTCTGAGTGGCGGTGATGTACTGTCTAGAGATGGGTGTCAGGTCTAGGAAGCCGTGGATTTGTTACAGTATCGTTTTTGGAAACTCGGGGACAACCCACGCGGTCCGGTCATCAGCAATGACAAGCCCCATCTGTCAGTGGTCGGGAAAGATCTGGCTGCTCCGTGCCAGCCTTTGTTGTTTTTTTCCTCTCCTGCTGACAGACACACTCTATCCGATTGCATTGTACTGGCAGAGAAGTGTCCGTTGGCACGATTTCATGCCAGGCTTTATCCAGATCTAGAGGCGGAATCCTGGACACAGCTACCCTGACTCTTGCTGTTGTGTAGTGGGTTGGCCGCAAGAAACCAGCTGCGTGGGTGTTTTTCACACAAGTCCGCCTGTCTCTTGCATCTGCTGATGTGAACATTGTTTGCTGCTTTCTCTCTGGCGTTATTTTTGTCCTTCGGCTCATCAGCCCAAATGTGTTTTTATGTAGCCTAGATGCTCTTCTTTCTTAGGTTACTCTGTATTACTCAGAATCGCTTCCTCTCTGGGAACACCATTGCGACAATTTCCTTTCATGCCTGATCTGTCCTTTATAGTGCCTGTCGCTCTGAAAGGCTCATTTCTCCCACCTCTGGGGCGGAACAGTGTCAGTTGTTTAACAGCACTTGGTGTGAGGGAGGCTGTGTGGAACAGGAAACGTAGAATGCTGCATTCAGCTGAAATTCCAGCAGGCGTTCAAGCAGGTAGGATGTAATTTGAGTGGGAATTTGGCCAGGAAGCTATATTTTAACATCGCTATTTTATGAGGGAGAGGGCATCAGCATCAGCACAGGATCTCACATGGTCTTTCTGCTTCTTGTCTCCTCCAAAAGAAGGGAAATCGGCTTGATGTTGGCAGCCGATCTGGTTTTTGAGAGGATATATGTTAGCCCACACGGCACCTTCTAAGCTGCAAATGTCACAAAAAGCAATTCCTCCCTGCCTTCTGACAGTTTCTAGGCCATTGGCAGGAAGTGAGTTTTTCCCCTTCTGCCTTCAAGTGAGGTGCCTTTAAATACTTCCTTCAAAAATGAAACCTCTCTCCTCTCATCTTATTTTTTAGTTTGGAACTGGAAACTCCTCTAGTTCCCAGCATGCCCCATGCACCGCTGCTGGTACGCTTTCAAAAAGCAGCGTGGGTGGAGAAGAGAGAGCAGTAGTAATTACTGGCATAAAAATATGTGGTGGTGTTGTCTGTAACTAGGGTCCAGAAAAATACTTGTGCATTTGGTGAAAAAACATCCTTCATGTTGATGTAGATTTCAGAGCATCTGTACAGATGGGAGGGTGAGCTTGTATAGCTAGAGATAAGGAAATTGCAAATTAATAGGGAATGTTTCAGAGTTTGGTAAAATGATAGTTTCACTCATGTGCATAAAACAATGTCCAGGGGAAAAGAAAAGAGTTTCTCTTTGTGAGAAAGAATGGCCTTGTAGCTAAAAAATCAGAATTCAGTTCCCAGTTTTGCCACAGACTCTCTGTTGGGCCTTGGGCTGGTCACTTGATCTCTACCTGAACTGCCCAGCTTGTAAAATGAGGCGTAATCCCACCTCTCTAAGTAGCAAGGTCTCTGAGGGTGCGTCTAGACTACATGCCTCTGCCGACAGAGGCATGTAGATTAGGCTACCCGACATAGTAAAATGAAGCGGTGATTTAAATAATCGCCGCTTCATTTAAATTTACATGGCTGCCGCGCTGAGCTGACAAACAGCTGATCAGCTGTTTGTCGGCTCAGCGCGATAGTCTGGACGCTCCCCTGCCGACATCAAAGGTATTTGTCGACCACCCAGGTAAACCTCCTGGGATGAGGTTTACCTGGGTGGTCAACAAATACCTTTGATGTCGACACCCGCGCGTCCAGACTATCGCGCTGAGCCGACAAACAGCTGATCAGCTGTTTGTCGGCTCAGCGCGGCAGCCATGTAAATTTAAATGAAGCGGCGATTATTTAAATCACCGCTTCATTTTCCTATGTTGGGTAGCCTAATCTACATGCCTCTGTCAGGTTGGAGACCCCTGTATTACACAGTTACATTTTTAAACACATTTTTACATCCCTAACTTTGGCAGCCACCTGAACCCTGGCTGTCCCCCGAGCTGTCCCCGCCTCTGCTACCACCAGACAACTAAAATCTAGGGTCGCCAGGTGTAAAGTATTGAACTGGAAAGCCTGGTATTTGGGCTTTCAATATGGTAAAAAAAATTCAGAAAATATTGGACATGAGAAATGTCCTGTATTTTGTGTTTTTCCTGGCTCTGGCTGGGGTGGGGAGAGCATGGAGTGTCCCAGGCAGACTCAAAATGGCTGCCTTAAAAGGGCAAACTTGGGTGGGTGTATGTGTGTGGTGTGTTTTTTGTCAACAACTTTTACCCTGGAGTACAAGGGGTGTTTTTTTTTTTTTTTTTTTTTTTTAAAGACTGGTCCCGGGAATTAAAGGGGCTGCGACTGTTTTTCAGCTCTTGTCAGTTCCCTTTTTTTTTCCTTTTTGTTCAACAGAATTTTTTTCCTGGGGTGTGGGTGTTTTTTTTTGTTCCTATTTGTTTTTTATGCCCTGGAAATAACAGGAATATCCAATCTGGCTGTTCTTGGTTTTGATGGAGGAACTCAAAGGAGTCTCTGACCATATGTGGTGTGAGTTCTTGCACCATAACTGAAGGGAGGGGGAGAGATGACGAATTTTTAGCAAAGACTTCCTTGCTGCAAGATGCGAGTGGTGTCACTGGTGTTAAAAATGTGTTAAATTGGCAGGCAAGCTTTTTAAAGGTGGAGGCTTAAAATCAGGGTCTTCAATTCCACAGCTAGGCACTTAAATAAATGTATTGGGCACCCAACAGCTCCCATTATTTAGATTGCCATAGCTTCTAGAAGACCCAGTCCTGCACCAGATATTAAGTACGTAGTGTCACAGTGCTAGGTGCTGTACAAACACAGAATAAAAAGACCGTTCCTCCGAAGACGGCTAAATAGAGGACCTCCTGAGCATGATGCGTGCCGCTCTCCACCAGCTCCTCTGACCAAGGTCACGCCCCTTCTCTTCTCCCCATTCTTACCCTTCAGAACTCGGTGACGCGGAGCGCCCCAGTGAACAGCGACAGCCAAGGTCGCTGTGGGGCCCGTTTCCTGACCACTTACGACAGGCGGTTTGTCATTAAGGCCGTGTCTAGCGAAGATGTAGCGGAGATGCACAACATACTCAAGAAGTACCATCAGGTACGGTGAGTCTGGAACCCTGAGGAGAGGGTGGCAAACAATGTCTTAGGGGCACCTGATGAGCAGAGTTGGCCTTTGGAGCCCCGTGGAATAGCCAGAGCGCCGCCTGCTTGACAGCTGTCCTGCGGGGGAAGTCGTGTGGTCCGAGAGGATGTTGCCGGTGGCTACTACATGTTGTCTTCTGTTCCTTTTGGATTTTTAACTTCACCTCTCCTCCAGAGAACTGGCGTTCCTCCTGCTAGGGACGTTAACCATCTTTTATTTGTGTAAACGTGTCACCCCTGGAAATTCTAATGGTTGCACGTTTACACGTGAGGGGAGCCAGCCATGAGCATCCGCTTCTCCTCCCCTCCCCGATAGAGGCATTGGGGAGGGGAGCAGGCAGCTCTGGTAGGAGCCAATACGTGTGGGGAGCTAGTTTGAAAACCGGCTCCTGCCTGCCCCCCTCACCCGCTGCGCTGCTGCCTCTCATATCAGAGCCGCAGCAGCACAGGGAGGGGGGAGGAGGTGGCTCCATAGAAGCCAGTGCTTGTGGGGAGCTGACTGCCTCCAGCACCAGCTCCTGGAGGGTGGGGGGTTATAGTGAGGTGGTGGGGTGGGTTGTCCTGTGACCTAGGGGATAGGGTATTCGTTGGGGGGGGCAGGGGGCAGGCAGCTCCACGGAAGCTGGCATGCATGAGCACCTGCTCCCTCCCCCTCAGTGGCAGCAAGCGGGGGGAGTTGCATGTAGTTGATACAATTAACCGATAAGCCCAGGCTTTCTGGTTAATCGTTCAACTGACTACACTGTAACACCCCTAATCCCTGCTCTGCATCACTGAAACACGGGCTTGCCCATGCGTGAAAGCTACAAATCGAGACCTCGTCCCACATTGGATTAGTCCCAGGTGGATAAGCTGGGGAAAATGCTGCTTTGCACAGGAAAAAAAAGATGTCAGCTGGCGTTGGTGGAAATGGCCCCTCCCTCATGCCACTGCACTTCCATTGAATTGCAAATCCTTTCGCTTCCCATGAACAGAGGTGTGGATGGCCGTTAAAAAGTCCCTCAGTTGGCGCTGGAAGGTTAGCTTCTCATGGGCAGTGTGCGCTGCCAAAGACGTGTAGTGTGACTTTTATTCTTTCTCCCCCTCTTCCCGTCCCCCTTTCAGTTTATAGTGGAATGCCATGGGAACACCCTCCTCCCCCAGTTCCTCGGCATGTACAGACTCACCGTGGACGGGGTGGAAACCTACATGGTGGTCACCAGGAACGTATTTAGCCACAGGCTGACGGTGCATCGAAAGTACGACCTGAAGGTAAGGGCCTGAAAGCGACCAGTCCGTAGATCAGGGCTGCTCAACTTTGGAAGCCCCGGGGGCCACGGTGATACTTGCAGCACATGCAGACTTAAGTATGGTTGCATATCCATGCAAATATATGCAAATAGATTTTTACATTGATGGGCATGAATACAAAGATTAAGGCAAGACTACACAACACTCAGGCCCCATTTAAGTCAGTTCTGCTGATATTAATAAAATGCAATACTTACCCAATTTCCAGCCACGTGACAGCACTTTCAATGAGCAATTACAGTCGAGGGATTTCACTACTAAAACGCATCTCAACAGAAGACCATTATATTGACTGCTTTTTTGGTTTTGGCTTCCATCCGCAAGCCATGTGTTGAGCGCCACGTAAACCCAAACTGCACCACGGACCGTGTGTTGAGTAGCCCTGCCGTGTAGATGGTTAGGGAAGGGAATGCTTGAAACGCATACCTCTCCTTGTATATGAGCCTGTTCCTGCATCTTCATGGCAGGATCTCGCATTACTTGCCATGCTAGATTGAGAAGACCCTAACTTTCCTGTTTGCTGAAGGACTTTGTCAAGCTTTGGTGGAACCATATAGGCTCATCTCTTGAGGCTGACACCAGAGTGGCATCTGTGTCAGCATTTAATTGAAGATGGACAAGGTGCTGAGTACGTCTCATGACTCAAATCCAGGACTTTCCTATTCTCCTAAAGCAGTGGTTCCGAAACTTTTCGGCATCATGCCCCCTTTTTGATTTTTGAGAACCAACCCCCCAATAGCAGCAACACTTGAGGCCCCCCCATCCCAAAAAAAAGGAACTGACCAGGGTCGAAAAACAAAAATAGCAGCGAAACTTAAGGGGGGAGATCTGGATCACCTCATGCCCCCCCCTTAGAATTTCTTCATGCCCCCCAGTTCGGGAACCCATGCTCTAAAGCTTGACAGTCCCTCCACTCCAAGAGTGCAGCTGAGACGTGGTACTTCTAATAGTGAGGTTCCCTTCCCATTAGGTCAGAGTGGTAAAGGGCACACACAAGCTAGTCTTGCTTTGCAGTTCACTTTCAAAGAAACTGATCGCTGATTTCTGTAGGTGCAGAATTCTGAGGCTAGGAAGTTGTAGGCACAGTGTGGAAAAAGTGAATAAGGAAAACTTCGTTTGTGTGTTCCCGTAACAAGAGAACTAGGGGGTCACCAAATGAAATTAATAGGTAGCAGGTTTGAAACAATCAAGAGGAAGATTTTTTTCCACTCAGTGCACAGTGAACCTGTGGAACTCCTTGCCAGAAGATGTGGCGAAGACTAAGACTTTAACAGTTCAAAAAAGAGCTAGATAAATTCATGGAGGTTAGGTCCATCCATGGCTATTAGCCAGGATGGGTGGGAGGGGTGTCCCTAGCCTCTGTTTGTCTGGAAATGGATGACGGGAGGGATCACGTAAGGATTACCTGCTGTGTTCACTGCCTCTGGGGCATCTGGTATTGGCCACTGTCGGTAGACAGGATACTGGGCTGGATGGACTGTTGGTCTGACCCAGTATGGCCGTTCTTATGTTCTGTCTCCTACAGCAAGTGGCCAAGACAGTAACTGGCAGAATGACATTGGTTCCTTTAAGGCAGGGGTGGGGGCTAGATGCATCCCTCAGCTTGCCTGGATCTGGCCCACGAGGCTTAGGATTCCTCTCTGGCATTGGTGATCCTGTGGGGCTGGAGCACATACAATCTACTAGCCTGGGCCCCATTAGGCTCTGGTGTGCGAGGGGACTTTGGGGAGAGTCTTTCTGCTTCTCAGTCGGGGACCCTGTCAGTTTGTTTTTGTCTGTTTTTGCTTCTCACTTGTGTGCAGCTCCCGATTGATTTTTCTCCGGCTCAGCGGCCCCCGACCCAAAAGAGGTTCCCCGCCCCTGCCCTAAAGCCCAACCACTGAACCAAAAAACTCGCTTTCCCGTTGTTCGCATGTAACTTAGGTTCATTGTGAGCCTTCGTCCTGCCTTGTGTGCACTAGAAGGGCAGAGAG
The DNA here is from genome assembly GCF_049634645.1 of Pelodiscus sinensis. Classification (NCBI taxonomy): domain Eukaryota; kingdom Metazoa; phylum Chordata; order Testudines; family Trionychidae; genus Pelodiscus; species Pelodiscus sinensis. The sequence continues at coordinate 12,437,521 of NC_134739.1, forward strand.
ATGTGTGGCTAAGATAAAATCCACTTCAGAGAGTAGCATGTGAGCTGCATTTCAGAAAGCAAAGGTCAGAATCTTTGTGCGGCTCTGTAGTTCCTGGAGGCACGAATGCAGAGAGAAACCATATGCTCTGTTGTCATGGACGTGAGAAAGTTGAGCCTGCAAAGCGTGAAACCTAGGATTGGCTCCAGGGGGAAGAGAAGGGGTCGCCATTGATTTCAGTCCCTTGCTGTTCGACACGTGGGTTCTCGTGAGCTAGGGGTTCATGTCCTGAATCCGACCAGTGGCCTTCTCGCCCAGATTCCTGTCTCAGATGATTCAGAGGAAGGTGCAGGGGGGTGTGTCTCCTCTTGAGTACGTATGTATTTTAAAATTGGGGCAACATTGCATTGTTCAGATGACTGGATATAGTACCAGAGAGCAGCAAACAAGCCAAAAAGGAACACGTTTTTCTCCCAGCAGAGCCTTGCATGAGTACAAAATTTGTATCCATAGCTGCAAAAATGAGTCCCGAATATTCACATCTGCGGATGCAGATTACCCGCATATATAAAGTGGATCTCCGCAAATTTGCAGGGCTCTACGTTCCAGCCCGGACCACCCAGATTGTCTGCTGCTTTTATTCTGCATTTTAAAAATATTTTTCTGGGGTTACTGCTTCATCTCTTGGAGGGGAAAAAAGAAAGAGAATGAGCATTTCATAAGCCCCAAGGGTTGGTCAATTTAAACGGCTGCTGTCTACTCCTGGTGAGTTGATGGAATATGTCCCACTTCTTTTGTTCTTTTCAGGGCTCAACGGTGGCCAGGGAAGCAAGTGACAAAGAAAAGGTAGGAAGGACGCTGTTCTATTTTGGGGACTGTCTTGTGGTTGCACAAAGTAAAGTAAGAACTAAAAAGCCAGGGGCTTGCCAGCCAGGCCCCTGGTTTGGCAGGCTATCGACGCTGCCAAAAGAGGCTGTAATGGTAACTTTATATAGGGGCCATTTTCAAAAGTGCCTAAGTCCCGAGAATCAGGCTCTTGTAGAAATAATGCTCTTTAATGCCCACTGTGAGCTAGGTATCTGGGCCCTAAAGCACCAGATTAGGGGTTAGGCACCTACCATTCGTACATCTTTAGGTGCCTAAATCCCTTTGTAAATCTGAGTCTGACTCTCTCAAAGAGCTTCCAACTTAAGGCTCCAGTCCTGCAAACCTCTTAACGTCGCTGCGGTGAATACAACTATTGATAACAATGGACGTACTCATGGTCGCAAAGTGAAAACTGCTGCAAATTCTTATGCACCGGCTTGTTCTGGGGGCTGGGATATAACAAATTAGCAAAGCCACTTAGTGGGGCTGAGCACGTCGTTAGGGCCACAGGGATTTTTGTTGGAATTGTTTGGAGGGGCTTTTGTGACGGAGGGAGCAGCGCTTCACTCCAGCAGGTCTTTGAGAGGGGAAATGGGAGTGTTTCCTCTCCTCTCCACGCAGTAACCTCCCAAAAAGTTAGATCTCTTGCACAAGCCATGGAGAATTCCCTTTTTATAGTTCCATTATGCCCAGGCATTGAAGGTTTAACCCCACCTTACCATTGCCCCATTACGACTGGTTATGGGGTGTTACTCCCTGATTATGATTTCTTGATGTGGCTTTGTTTGACCCCACGTAACACCAAAGACGAAGGAAAAGCAATACATGCAAAGGGGCTGGAAAGCTGACAATAGCCAGGAGATGCACTTACCTTGCAGAAGCACTAGATCAGTGGTTCCCAAACTTCTCGGCATCTGGCCCCCCTTTCTGATTTTTGAGAAACCCTCACGCGCCCCTCCCCAAAAAAAAGCAGCAAAACTTGGGGTGGGATTGACGGGGGTGTATGTGGCTGGTTGCCTCGTGCCCCCCCCCCCCTCCAGTTGGGAACCCATGCGCTAGATCCACGTTAGAGTCCTCCAAATGCAGTGGATCGATTTCTTTGTTCATGTAATGATTGGGGGAGGGGAGCCCTCTTCTCAGGATGCTCTGATCTGAAAATAGCCAAGTGGATTTTTCTCCCATTGGGGAGGTTGGCTTGTCCCTCCCCAGCTGAGACCACTGATTTCACACTCAGGTAATTATTCTTGGCAGCCTTGGAAATGGATCTGCCCTTGGTCTCTGTCTTGTCTCCCCCCTTTGCTGGTAAATCCAGGCGTTCCACTCCGTGCCATCTGCGGGCATATGGGAACGAGCCACTCTCTTTGTCTTGAGACGACTGAGTCAATGCAACGTCCTTTGTCTTTTCATTGCCGTGTTCGTCCAGTTGGTAGTTTTTGCAGAAGAATGACACTGCCAATCGCTGTAGCCGTTGGCAGTGGGCTAGGGACATCTAACGCCGCCTTCTCTCTTAGGCCAAGGACTTGCCAACGTTCAAAGACAACGACTTCCTGAATGAAGGCCAGAAGCTCCACGTGGGAGAAGAGAGTAAAAAGAACTTCCTTGAAAAGCTAAAGCGGGACGTGGAGGTAGAACTGGGGCTCGGATTGTTGCCGCGAACAGGTTTCTGATGGCTGAGTTTTGTGACTCCCACCGTGCCCCCTCCCCCTTCCCAGCTTTGACAGGAGCCTGTCCCGGAGGCAGGCGAGGTCTGGCCTGCCAAGCCTTTTAATCCGGCCTGGAGCCCCGCCCGCAGCTCAGAGCTAGCTGTTCCCACGCAGAGAGCCATAGGCGGAGGCCCTGCAGATTGCCCCTGCCCCCAGCAAAATCTCTCCGCTCCCATTAGCCAGAGTGCAAAGCCTCCCCACCCAGTGCCGAGGCCACATGGAATAGCCATCCGGGGGCTGCTGGCAGGCCGGGGAGCTTGCCTGGGAGTGCCGCTGGCTGGGAGCGGCTTAGGTAAGAGTCTCCCCGTCAGAGCCTGTCTCTGGCACCCCACCCCCTCCCATTCCCTCCCAGACTCTGCACCCCTTTTCCTGTGTCCCTCCCCCAGGCTTCCATACCCCCTCCTGGAACATGCACCCCAATCCCCTCCCCCAGATCACCACCCAAGCCCCCTGTACCTGCTCCTGCATCCTCCCCCAGGCCAAAATCCTCTCCTGCACCCATTCTCCCTCCGAGACCCTGCCCCCCAATTTCCAGCCTCCGATCACAACACCCCCTCACCCAAACTCCCTCTTAGACCGCCACGCCCTCTCCTGCACCCGTCCTCTACCCCAAGCTCCCCTCTGCACCCAACCTCCCTCCCAGCCCCTGCAGCCCCTCCACAGAACCGTGTGGCCTCTTTCCAAAATCTTGGGAGTGCCCCCCTCCCTTCAAAAATGGCCTGCCCCTGCTCAATTGCAATTGCTGTGGAGGAGACTGGGAATGATGGGGAAGAACAGAGCAGCGAGACTCCTCCCAAGTGGAGTGCATCAAAAGCCAGCTTGGGGGGGTGTCTGGGATGCTATGGGGACGCTCACCTGACCCAGCCGAGCAAGGTTCAGCTGTTTCGTTACCAGTCTCAAGTGTCAGTCAGCCCCTTTGACTCTGTATCAAATGCTGGCCACCTACTGGATGCGAATGTTTCAGCTTCCTCTCTGGAGTTGCCTCTTAGGCCCGACTGGCTGATTCCACTTGAGTTCCCCGGCTTAGATCTAGCCTCCTGTGAACACCTTTTCTGTCCTGACCCTCTCCCCATCCTCATGTGTCTGCCTTCCGAAACTGGCAGCCTCCCTGGGTCCCTCTTTGTGCTGCTAACAAAGCACCCGTGTCGCCTGTTGCCAACAGTCGGGCTGATTTCCTGCCAGATGGAGGCAAGTGCAGCGTCCAGCCCTGGGCGTCTGAGAGACGAGGCTGATTGTACTTGATCTCTCTGCCAGAGCTAGAAAACTGCTCCCTGTGTAGCAGCCCTTTGATCAAACTCCCTTTGATGGGCGCTGGCTTTCTCGGCTCCAAATGCAGAGGGGAGTTTTCTCCTCCCAGCGGTGGCCGTTGGCAGCGGGGGTGGGACCATGTTTATAAAGACGCATTGCTAAGGCCCTTCTCCAGCTGCAGTAGATTGATCTGGCTACTTCCAGTATTAAGAGTAAATGTTTTGCACTTGTATAACCCCCCTCCAAAGGTCAGGATTCCTGGGCAGTCTTCCCAGCATGCGTCCTAGGTGCAAGTCTCGCCTCCCCCAACGCCAGATACAGAACCAAAGTGTCCGACTCGGCTCTAGCCACCGCTCTGTGTTCACAGCAGCACTTGCTGAAGCAGGGGCAACATGGGGAGGACACGAGGGGACACGTACCCCCAGACACCCAGGGCATGAAGGGGCTGGCCAACAGGGTCAGTGTCCCTGGGCATCTTGGGGAGGCTAGTGGGGGATCCAGCCCCCTTCCCCTCTCCCACACACATACTAACCGGCAGTGGCAAGGGAAGCAAAGCAACGTGGCCCCAGTTTGCTCTGCATTCCTGGCTGCGTCACGCGGGGGAGGAGCAGGACTGGCCCCACGCTCACCAGCGGGAAACGGAGTGACACGCGGCCGGGGGAGCAAAGCGAGCTGAGGCTTCCCCTCCGCCGCTGGTGAGTGCGGAAAGGAGGCAGGCAGGCAGACTCCCTTCTCCTGCTAGTCCCCCAGCGGGAAAAGGTGGGGTAGGGGCAGAGTGGGTGTGTCCCGATTGTTCCTTGGGCTGGGGGAGGTGTGGCCAGTGGCCCACCAGTCGCCCCTGTGCTGAGGTTTAGGTAGCATTGGCTCATAGGACCAGGGCCAGCCTGAGGCATTCTAGCGCTCTGGGCATGGGCGTGCGGCGCCGCCCCCAGGTGCATGGCGCATGTGCGGGCCCACCCGTGGGGAGAGGGCCTGCCCCCCTAGGGTGCGCAGGCCTGCCCCCAGGGTGCATAGCGCAAGTGCAGCCCAGTCCGGCCTGGCTGTTGCCACTGGCGCACGCCCCTGGCCGTGTACAGCGCTGCGGCCGTGTGGGGAATGGTGTTGCTGGCCAGCACCGCGGGGATGCGAGCAGGCCGGCGCTGTGGGAGCTGGGCACGCGGTGCCTGATGGCAGCTGTAAGGAACACCGCGTGCCCCTTACAGCCGCTGTCAAGCGCCCCCCATCAGTTGGCGCCCTGGGCTGCTGCCCGGCTCGCCCATGCCTCCGTCCGGCCCTGCATGGGACATGCCTTAGGGGTGTTTCAGTTGGCTGTGGTGTTGCTCCCTCCTCCCAGTTCTTGGCTCAGCTGAAGATCATGGACTACAGCCTGCTGGTGGGCATTCACGACGTTGACCGGGCAGAGCAGGAGGAGATGGAAGTGGAGGATCGGGCCGAGGACGAAGAGTGCGAGAACGATGGCATTGGCGGGAACCCTGTTGGCTCTTATGGAACCCCCCCTGACAGCCCTGGCAACCTCCTCAACTTCCCACGGTTCTTCGGGCCTGGGGAGTTTGACCCTTCGGTCGACGTCTATGCCATGAAAAGCCATGACAGTGAGTGAGGATGGATCTTGTCGCGTGGAGGGACAGGAGAGGGTGCCCTGTTTTGGGTGGGGTACATCCACAGAGAACTAACCCAAACCCCCTCCTGGGAGCCTGTTTAAATTCCCTTGTTTAAACTCCATGGAAACAACACTGTCCGTGTGGGATGTGAGGTAGATGTTTCCAGACGATACGTGGGCCTCTATTCTGTTCCCAATTCCTCTGTCCTACCTCATACAGTCTCCGTCGTTTACAAGCCGCTTCTCCCCTTGCCTGTTAATTATATTAAAGCAGATTTACATACGCTATTAATAGAGGCGCCTGCTGGTGGCTTTTCTGATCCTGTCACGTGAGGGGGGCTGTTAAAGAGACTCTGGTGTCTTCTCAGGTGCCCCTAAGAAGGAGGTGTATTTCATGGCCATTATAGACATTCTCACGCCATACGACGCGAAGAAGAAAGCTGCACATGCTGCCAAAACGGTGAAACATGGGGTAAGCGTGTCTCCTCCTGCCAAGATGGGGATTCTGGGTCGCACTGTCAGTGGTGCTGACTTTTGAATAATTGCTAAAACCAGTTTTCCAGGGGCCTGGAAATTTCCCCGCCATCCTTGATCCCCTTCCAGAACTGTTCCTTGACCTGCTGGTATCCCTTGTTAATCTGCTCACCAGGGCTCAGCCTCCTGCTCTGCTCTTGCTGACTCAGGGAGCAAGAGCTCAGGTCTCCCTCTTTAAACAAATCAAACAGCTGCTAAGATACTAGGTTCAGCCACTGAGGGAACCTGTCGTTAATCGGGTGGGAGGGGAGTGGCCCACTCCAAGATGTTAGTACTTTTCTGTGGAGATGTGGGGTCTAGGATGGAGGCTGGGTACAGAAAGGCGCCTGGGGTAAGGGACGGGTACAGGAGACAGTGTGAGGTCTGAGGGAGTTGGGGTGAAGGAGGGGTTGTGACCTGGGTCGGGGATTGGGGTGCAGGGTCTGGGAGGGTGTGAGAGTGCAGGAGAGGATTCTGGCCTGGGGGAGCGATGGGTAGAAGGGGGTACGAACCTGGAGGGTTTTAGACCTGGGGCAGGGGAGTGCAGAGGGTTTGGATGGTGATGGAGGGGAGGGAGTTGGGGTGTGCGAGGAGCAGGGGTTCCAGAGGCAGGCTTTTTGGCTGGGAGGTGCTTACCTAAGCATCTCCTAGCCAGCACCCCTAAAGCAGGCTGGGCTCCCTGCCTGCTGCAGGCTATTCCCTCCATGTGGCGCTGCCCCCATCCCCAGGCCAATCTCTCAGGTCCTATTGGCCAGTTGTTTCCAGCCCATCGGAGCTGAAAGATTGGCTGGTTGTTTCTGGCCAATAGGGGCTGGGGGATGGGGAGATCACACGCTTCCCCCTTCTTCCAGAGCAGAGAGCTGCTGGACTGCCCTTTAAATCTGCAGCAGCTGTGTGCCTTTGGGTCCTGGCGGGGTGGCCCTTAGGCCATAGTTGGCCCAGCCCTGCTTTTACCAGATCTCCTGCTCTTTCCCCAAATGACTAGTGCTGGCCAAGATGCCAGCCCTGAGAGCCACCGGATGTTTGCAGCACAGCCACCGTGCCTCAGAGCTGACTGGATAGACCTGCCTCTGGGATGAGATGAGAGATCCAGCTGCTTGGCTTTTCTCTCGGCTCAAACTGGGGTGACCCTGACTCACTGGAAAGTGGACTGAAACCCAGCACTTTGCTTTGCCTAGGTCACCAAACAGCTAAGTTAGTGGGCTGTGGAGCCTTTGATTTTCCTTCCAGATCCTCCTCTAACACACACACTCAAGTGCCATGCATCCATCTCCTAAGTAGAGCCCCAGACTGAAATGCCTTGAGATCCAAAGTCCAAGTTTTAGGCAGCTTAGAACCCACGTAACTTGTGGATTCTGGTTTGTGTGATTCTTGCTGCCGACCTTGGGTGGTGGAATAGTCTCTTGCTGTTTCCTCACACCCCCTTGGCTTAGCACGCAGTTACGAATGGTCCCCTGTAGCTTCCCCAGCAACTCAAGATCAGAGCCCCGCACCTTAATCTATCTTTCGTGCATTGCAGGCTGGAGCAGAGATCTCCACGGTGAATCCGGAGCAGTACTCTAAACGCTTCAATGAATTTATGTCCAATATCCTGACATAGTCGTCTTCTACCTTGAGCCAGAAAGGAAGAGGGGCTACTTCCAAGCAGAGAACGTGGCCTGTGACACTAAAACAGACACTGTAGCAGCACGTGGGGTGTGAGTGAGTGTGAGCATGTGGCACTGTATGACTCACAGGAAACTAATTAGGTGCATTCTCAAAAATTCCACTTGACCCAGGTGGAAAAGTGGCTTTTTTTCTTTTGTTACAGAAATGCCCAAATAGAGATTTGAGGCTTTTTTTTTTTTAAGAAAAAAAATTTAATTGTCAGCACTGCTGTTCATAATGACTTTTCTCCTCTCTGCTTGAGAGGTGAGTAAGGATACCATCTATGGCTGTTGAAAAGGGGTAGCTCTAACCTGCTGCTTGTGTTAAATAAGAGAAGCAATGCCTAAAACCACAAGTTGCTGTTCTTTTTTTAATGAACAGTTCATAACAGAAAGCTGTACAAACCCTTTTGTTTCCTTCTTGGTAAGAGTTTGGGGGGTGGGAGAAACAGTCTGCCACTTTCAAGGATGAAAATGTTACGGTGCTGCTGAACCTTAACTAGGTAAATTCAGGCTGGGTGTTAAAAATTTTTTACTTAAGAAATTAACTTTACAAGAAAAATAAGGGAAATGAACATCTACTAAAGGTGGTCACTTAAGGCATAACTCTTAGAAGCTAAAAAATAGTATGAAAAATACTGGGTAGTACAGAACCATCATGCTTGGGAAACGCTGCGTGTGAAGAGTCCATCAAAGGAGGAAATCATGTTAATTTATTTGGGGTAACATTTGGCTGTCTGGAAAAAACATTTGTTAAATCACCCTTCCTCTAAAATAGAGCTGACACATGACAGTCCTGCCAGTGTTAATCTAGCTAACGTTCCCAGTCTTCCTAACTCCTCCAATCCTGTTACAAGTACTGGGTTGGGTTTTTTTAAACTTCGCTCAGGCAACAGTTCAAGTCACCACGATGTGCATCTTGAGACGTGTAAATCGCTGTCAGGCTGGAGGGTTGATTGTTGTGACTGTAACACAGTTGGATGTACGACCATTTCCACAGCATCTGAGGGCTCCGCTCCGCTCTGCTCCAGGTCCATAACTCTAGCTGGTAGAGTGCCAATGGGCCTAAATGACTGAACTCTCACTCCAGGTATTCCCTCCCCCAAGAATTTGAACTGATCTGTGTGATTGAATTATGTCCTGTTTGTCTCCAGACCACTTGTAATATTTTTCACAGCCAAGCTTGTCAAACTTGCTGTAAGTTGAATTCGTTCTGCTGCAGAACAGTTTTGTCTGTTTTTCCTAAAGCAGGATTTAGCTGTTTTGAACAGATACCTTGCAGTTGACATAAGTTGCTTATCTGCCTTGAAACTGTTCACAAATGCCTTTGTTTCAGGAATAAGCTGTAAGAATGTTTGTGTCCTGTGCGGTAATGTGTGCTATAGTTTGCTCTGTCAATTTGGTCCCGTGAGAAGAGGTGGTATTCATTGTGTCCTGGTAACTCACTAGACTAATGCGAGCGGTAACTGGATTCTGAATGCAGGGTGACTCTCTTTGTATCCATGTTCCTGGCGCGATTTCACAGCAATCAACATGGGGAACGACAGGGGATTTTGTCAAGACTGAAAACTAGGCTTAGAAGAATACATTGTAAATATTGTTTAAAAAAAGTCTAAAACAAATTGTTGGTTTTAATGGGATATGAAACTTTTTGTTCATTCATGGGTCATTCCCTTTGATGGGGGACAATTTTTTTATGACATTGTAATCCATTGTCTGTTTTGTGTAAATTTGGGGAACTAACATGCTATTGTCTGACAGCCTAATAAGATTCTCACACCTCCTTAGGGTGTTTGGCTAACAGTACCACACATCAAATTCAGTAGGAGAAAATGTAGAGGGGTGGAGGAGAATACTGGTTGCTTTCCTCTAAACAAAGAAAAATGCACTTATGTTCGCTATGAAATAGGAATTAAATACCAATTGCATTTTAATCTTGACAGTTTAAAATATCCTGAACCTACAGTTTTGGCCTACTAAGTTTACCACTCTCCATTTGGGAAAATTAGCTGAAACTTTAGTATACTAGATTTTAAAATATTCATTTTTTTTTAAAATGAGATAAATGGGAAAGTAAACTGCAGTGGGATAGTTTTTAAGTGAACAGCCCAAGTACAGGCAAAGGAACACGGAGTACAAATCTGATTCACTAGAACTCAGTAAACAGCTGAAATCTGAATGAGATGTTCCTATAATCAATATTATAAAACACGACACAGGATTTAAGATCTTGTGACTTCCTTTCCCACTCTAGATAGAGTGCAAAGAATATTTTTAGACCCTGTTTAGTTGTTTCAATGCCTCAAGTGGTATAAAAGCCCAAAAAAATCTATTCACTTTAGCACTTACCCCATTTTGCCATTTTTGTTGCCATACTTTGTGTGTGTGTGTGTGTGTGTGTGTGTGTGTGTGTGTGTGTGTGTGTGTGTGTACATATATATATATAAAAGGTAACTAAATGCAATTTTATCATTTAAAAATGTATTACCCAGGTATAACTTTTGTTTAACATAAGCAGTTTGTATATTGTTTACATTTTGAGTTGTAGCATTGTTAAAATGCTAATTTTGTTTCTAGACAGTATTTTTGTTCTGTTACAATGAGGTGAAGCTGCAAATATTTGATCTGTTTTGAAAAGGGACTTTTTGCTTTTGTTTTTTTAATCTTGATCTAGGATATCATTCTTCTCTTGTTCAAGTTTATTTTTAAAAAAAACCCTTCCTGCCCCCGCTTTATTAATACTCCTGATTTTTACAACTGCTGGTAAAGCATTATCCACTATTGGTCTGTCTGTGCCCCCCAAAATCACTTTACAGTTGAGTGCATCTTCTGCCAGGTAAGCTGTGGTTTTCATTGCAATGCATTTTTTAGAGCTGTAGTACAAATGCTAATAACGGATCATATAAGAGACCCTAGCCAAACAGGAATGTCTCTTAGCTGCATGTTGCATCTCTTTCTAGAGAAGCTTGGCAAAAAAAAAAAGTTGGAGCCAGAAGGTAGTGGGGTGCAGGCTGGAAAGGAATAATTAATTTGAGCTGGAGTATGTCTCTCTCATTGCACTGGTCTTAATAAAGGGGGTGTGAAGCTTTCCTATAGCTGGGCGTAGCCCATGCCTTCTCCCCACTGAAACAACTAATGGGGGGAAACAAAGATGCCAAAAAGGGGGGGGGGGGACACTTGAGAGAGCCATAACACCTACTTCCTCTGTCAGTCACCCTACCTGGCCAGCCTCTGGCTACTTTCATATACAGACTGATTCTGTCCTCCTCATACACATGTAAAAAGGGGCAAAGAGGGAGGTTATGGAATTCACTTCTCAAAGATAAGTGTATAGTTCTGTTTCCTCCCTATCAAATGTTTCTACTTGTCATTTGTACGGTGCCTCTAATGATGCCCTAGTTGGATTATAATGACTTTAATTTTGAAGCTCTGTCCCCGTCAAAAGTTTGAGAGTTGTGAAGGGATTGGGGGGAGGGAGGGGAAGGGAGAAAGGTACTTTGAGGTCAACTGTTTAGTTTAATCCCATAGAGGTCATATGGTCTCAGAACTTTCAGTTGAATATGGGATTAGGACCAAGGATGTTATGAATATTTTCATCATAATCTTGCCATGGTTTAAATAAGAGATGGCATGCAATATTCTTGATGTAAATCAATGCACTTTTGAGGTGGATACAGACTTTATAGCATGATGAAGGGCCTGCTCTTCCACTTCCAGGAAATGAAACTTCAGACTGAATTTTCACTGTCAGTAAAAATTCAAAGTGTGTGTTAATAAGAGGTGCTTGCTATTTGCCCAACGAGGCAAAGAATGACTGTTTTTCCTGCCCAAGGCTATCGGAACTGCCTTCAATTTCAAATCAGTGTTCTAATCCCAGGAGACACTAGAGGCATAAAATTATAGTGCAATTTAATTATGGAGAAAAGTCTTTCACTGAGTGAATTGTATTTTGGCCTAAACTTATGAAGGGCTCCTTGTCCTACAATTAGTGTTCACAGGTTCCCCACCTGGCACTATAGAAAGGGTGGAGCATTTTTAAATTTTAGGTAGTAGTCAAAACATTTCAAAGGTCAAGGTCTGTGTGCTGAAGCTTTGTTTGCAATATCCTGTAATTAATGATTCAAAATATTTTAACAATTTTTTTTTAAACCAAATTGCAATTCCTCCCCTTCTGCTTTTAAAGCACCATTTCCAACTGGCCTGACAGTTTGTCCCCCTTGTAGAGTTTATTTTCCAGCATCTATGACTGGTTTTCCTTGATGTGTAACGAATTCTTTCCTGTGTGATAGTACCACTGAAAATAGAAGAAGCCAAGGTTTTGGTCATCTATGATTACGGTGGTTCATTTGCCACTTAGATCTTGTGCTGTTCTTTGTTTAGCTGTATGATACTAAATGCAATTGGATTGAGCTGTATGAAATGAGCCTGTTCTAGGTCAGTGGTGGGGGCTAATCAGTGCAACTGAAAAAATGTGAATAAATTAAGTTTAATCTAAAACTAAGGCAAATGGAGCATTCTAGATTTTCACTGCTGTTTCCGTTTTTTTAAAAAAGATAGGAATTAAGTCCTCTGTGCTTGTCTGTTTGCTAGGAGCAATTTGAGAAACTTACTGGTTTGAAACGCATGCATGTTACAAGATGAGTCTCAGCCAGAAAAAAATAAAAACTAAAAATTTGTGTAAATCAGTGTCTGAAGCTCTGGTTTTTACTGAAGCCCAGATGTGCGGAATCAGAGTCCTGTCCCCCTATTACTACTGCAAATCCAAGTACTGTTTTACAGACATAACTGGGGCTGTTTGCATGTAGTCATTAATGCAATTAACTGACAAGTCCAGGCTTATCAGTTAAACATGTTAACTACACACCAGTGTCGTCATCATTGTCAAGTCACTACAGTTCACGTCTCAAGTCCCTAAAGTCACTTTGAGTCGAGTCTCAAGTCTTAATTTAAAAAATGTCAAGTCACTTTTGTACAAGCCATTGGCATTTTCAGACAATTTTTTCACCAAGTTGATTTAACAAAATTAGCAAGTCTCAAGTCTCAAACAATGAACCCAAGACGAGTTTTAAGTCGAGTCTCTTAGGTGACTTAAGTCTGACTCGAGTCAACAACTCTGCTACACACACACATGCCCTCCCCCTGTATGGCAGCTGCTGTGGAGTTAACTGCCCCCCACCACTGCCACCCACAGAGGCAACAATGCAGGGGGCAGGCAGGAGCCAGTCCTTGATGGGAGCTGGTTTAAAAGCTGGCTCCCTTCAAGTGCTGACCTACTTCACCTCCCCATACTGCTGCCTCTGATAGAGGGGCAGGCGCAAGGGCAGGAACTGGCACACATGGGAAACTCCCTCCCAAAGAGTGGGGAAGGGGAGGACAAAGGCAGTTCCATTGGTGCCTTATGTGCAGAGAGCTGGGTTGAAAAGCAGCTTCCCATTTGTACCTGGTCCCCTGCATGTAAATGCTGAAAAATTCAGAAGTTACATGTTTACCCCAAACATGTTTGCTAACATCCCTAAACGGAAAAAATAAGCACTTTTATTCTGAACAGACCACTAGGTTGGTGGTAACCTCCTTTTGAATGCTGGGAGACTGCACTCCAGGAAACTTAGACATGAAACTAACACTGCTACCTACCCTGAAAAGCAATAGCTTCAGCAGTTTGCCAATACTCTTACCTATCATCCAAGATGAAGAGTACTAATTCTGCTTCAGATACACAGCTGAAAACCAAGTGTTTTCATTGAGATGAGGGGTGCTGCAGAGTAAATAACTACTCTTCAGGAGAATCTAGATTTATAAGGCTGCTTGTGACACTAGGCCTGACTTCTCTGGCTGTAAGTGTATTGACTGAAGAACACACAAGCCCCATACAATAATGGAGAGAGTTTATTTTAAAAAATTCAAAGTCATCTGGCATGCGAAACACTTGTGAGGCTAATCCATACGGGCTTTCAGGGTCCTTGTGGTGATCTTGTCTTTTTCACTGCAAAGAGAGAAGACACAAACTCCCACTTCATCCTTTCAAGTGAGCTTGCAAAGAATGTAGTAACACATCCTCATCCCCTCTGATCAATTCTAAATTTCAGGAAGCCCATTGATGGGGGGAGGGGGAATCCTTGCCAGCTAAGCAGCTCTGCAATTGTTTACTGAACAAACCACTGTAGATGGCACAGATTGCCTTTCAGCAGTCCAAGAGTTTAACTTGACACACTGACTTATTGGAGGGGGGTGGGGAGGACAAGAAAGGCCCACAGACGCAACATACTGTTGATGTGACGCAACATACTGTTGGTGTGATGCTGTTGCAAAAAAAGCAAATATGATTCTAGGTTGTATCAACAGGTGTGTTGTAAGCAAAACTCGTGAAGTCATTCTGCCGCTCTACTCTGCACTAGTTAGGCCTCAGCTGGAGTACTGTGTCCAGTTCTGGGCGCCACATTTCAAGAAAGATGTGGAGAAATTGGAAAGGGTACAGAGAAGAGCGACAAGAATGATTAAAGGTTTAGAGAACATGACCTATGAAGCCAGGCTTCATGAACTGGGCTTGTTTAGTTTGGAAAAAAGAAGATTAAGGGGGGACATGATAGCGGTTTTCAAATATCTAAAAGGGTGTCACAAGGAGGAAGGAGAAAATTTGTTCCTCTTGGTTTCTGAGGACAGGACAAGGAGTAATGGGCTTAAAGTGCAGCAGGGGAGGTTTAGATTGGACATTAGGAAAAAATTCCTAACTGTCAGGGTGGTCAAATATTGGAATAAATTGCCAAGGGAGGTGGTGGAATCTCCCTCTCTGGAGATATTTAAGAACAGGTTAGATAGACATCTGTCAGGGATGGTGTAGACGGAGCTTGATCCTGCCTTGAGGGCGGGGGGCTGGACTCGATGACCTCTCGAGGTCCCTTCCAGTCCTATTATTCTATGATTCTATGCACTTTGAGATCAAAAGACACTGGTGTTCTCTAATCTGACCTTTACGTTCCAGGCTAGAGAACCTCATCCCCCTCTCCCCTGGAGCAGGCACCTAAACGTGGGCCAAGTTGCAAAGTCTTAAAATCACTGAAAGACTTCAAAGCTGCAGAGAGTCTGCCATATACACTAGTTTAAACCTGAAAGTTAATTCCATCCCAACCCCACATATGGTTAGACACATGTGCAATGCCTACTTTTAGAGGTCTCCCTACTGAGGGGAGACAGACTGGATGCTAGATGTCCATGAACTCCCTGTCACGACAGCTAATTTTGTAATTCTAGCCCTGGCAGAGAGAGGTTTGAAATAGGTCGTTGACACGCCCTTCTGCAGTACCTATAAGGGTGAGTCTAAGGCCATGTCTCCCACCAGCTGGAGCTCTAAAGTCCCACCCATAATGCACTGCTGGGATGCTCTGTAGGGAGACATGATTGACCCTGCAACAAGGCAACTCTTAGTTCTGCATGGAAGTCTTGCACTCTATAATGGGGTGTCTTTTTCTCTGTCTGAAACAGCAGCATTTCCTGGGTGCAAATAACAGCTCTACTAGACTTGTAATTTACAGTCACTGGTGCTGCTCCAGCAAAGTTAGCAATCGTGGGATACGTGAAGATCTAGCATCACCAAGACCTTACTAAAGAACAGAACTATGAAGGGTGGAGTTCATGCCTGGTAGCCATTTCTTGGCTGACTTAAGGCTCTGTGTTTAACTCCACCACTTTCTTCCAGGGAAGAGAGACTAAGTGCAGTACTTACATGATATGCACTATCACACCCATGCCAGACACAGCATCTCTGTCCACTGCATTCAGCATAGCCTGCGAGATGGTTTCAAACAGGTGGTCTGGCTCCTGAAGGAAGAGAAAGTCTTTTAGTTGGCTTCTATAGCTGAGCTATAAGATTGAGGCAGTTCACTGAGCTGGAACAAGCTGACCCTCTTCACACCCAAGGAGGAACTTGACTTGGGGATCTTGCATATTTCTGCCAGAACTTACCCAAAAGCTACTGCAATCAGCCATTGGGAGGAGGCTGGTCTGGGGGTTAGAGCGTACATGGGAGAGCTACGTTTTGTTCCCCACTCCAACACAGACTGTTTGCCTAACTATGGATAAATCAGTGGGCTCCCTGTGTCTCAGTTCCCTGCATGTAAAGTAATGCTTTGCTACCTCACAGGGGTGCATAAATAGGTTAAAGATTATATAGGGATTGTAATCAGTCTCAAAGCACTTCACAAGGTAGAGGTATTATTATTCAACATGGGTAGGCTGAATTTTCTCTCTGCTCAATTTGAAACAAAAGATTCAAAAAAATCCAAGAATCACCTAGAAGTTAAACCACTAGATAGGCCTTACCACCTCTTCACTCACCATGTCAGGTTCCCAGAGGGACTCGCACATGCCATACATCTGCTCTGAGCAGGTGCCACTGACAACAAAGTCATCTGTTATCATGGGACAACCAATCAGGTCCAGAGAGCAGATGAAAGGTTCATAAGTGATGGGGTCCAGTCCTGCAATTACTGGCTCTGTGTAATATGGACCAAACCTGTGAACAGCAAGGCATTCATTAGAACAGCCTAAGGATGAGGTTTCACTAATCTGAAGTAACAACTGACTTCTTACTTGCTAGGTATTTAAGAAAAGTATTCCATCTCTCATGTTAGTAGGGGCCTTTCAAATTAGTTTGGAATTGCCCAATTCCTATTTCAGTACTTCCTAATTGAGAGAGGATATTTATTTCAGTGACAAAGACATACTGGAATAATCTGAATCCCCACTGAAGTCAGTTTCAAAAGCCATTTATGATTTCCAGATAGTCTTTAGGCAAACCATTACTTGTAGGGAGCAAACATTTTTTTATCTGTGTCTGGAAAAAGTAAATGGTCCTTCTATTTCGAAACAGGTGCCCTCTGCACCCATGAGCATATAACTACTAAGAAAATTAGTCTTTGCAGAAGAATTCTCTAGCCTCTTAACTCTTCAAGAGTTGTAATTTAACACCGTTACCACTGAACTCTGGGCATCCGTATCTCTGCAATGGCTTAGTTGTTTGATATTTACCGTCTCTCATAGAGTAGGTTGGCCACCATACTCATGAGAGTTTGGGGCTTGATCTGTCTGCCTTCCTTCAGTTCATAGAGATTCAGCCTGAACTTCAGTCGCTGGGCACTGCAGACAAGATCAGAATCCATATTAAAAAAAAAAAATCACACCAACCAGGATGTCCTCCACCCTTCCAATGGTTAATACTTGCTAGTAAAGATTAACATCTGATGAACACATGATGCAGGCACATATGCATTTCAAATATGGACATCTGATTCTCATTTGCCATGTGCTCTTAAGAAATCATACATAGCTTTAAGTTTGGAACACAGAAGATTTCTTTTTTTTTAAAGCAGGGCACAATTAGCCAACAATAAATGTTGCTAGTCCTCTGCACTATGGAGAAAGCATGTTCTTCAAAGACCTTGCTGAAACAAAAGGCAGGACTATGCAGCACTTTAAAGACTAACAAGATGGTTTATTAGGTGATGAGCTTTCATGGGCCAGACCCACTTCCTCAGATCAAATTGTGGAAGAAAATTGACATGACCATATATACCAAAGGGATACAATAAAAAAAAAGTGAACACATATAAAATTGACAAATCAGATTTTAGAACAGAGGGGTGATAATTGGGGAAACTATCTTTGTAATGGGTAAGGTAGTTAGCATCTCTGTTAAGGACCATTCATAAAGTGTCAAATTTAAGCATGAATGACAGTTCTGAGGTTTCCCTTTGTAGTCTGGTGTTAAAGTCTCTTTGAAGCAGGATACATGTAGTTAGATTATTGAGACAATGCCCAGTCTGGATGAAATGACAAGAAACAAAGACCTTGGGACTATTCCTGAACCACTCCAAACAGGCCAGACTAGAGTGGGTTTCAGAGAAGGGAAGTCTTGGTATTCAGACAACCCACACCTTAAACACCTGTACATATATACAAGACCATGGGACAGAAATATCAAGGGTTCACAAGAGAAGATTCCACTTACACTGTCTGCACATCTGTGGCAAGCCCAGCCAGCCCAATAAAAAGTCTATCTCCCATAGGGAAAATCTTCTGAAAATCCGTGGTCACCATCTGAGCCTGAATTCCAAACCGTCTGTCCGACGCAATGGCCACACAATTTTTCCCCTTCATGGCCATTACAGCCCCTCCATTATAGGACATAATCGACTATAAAAGAAAATATGCAATAGATCTAGGATTCCATGTACATTTATAGTACACAATTATATTACAAGGACCAGTATCAACTAGAACCATGCAGCTTAGTCACAACACCCAAGCTACGGGTAGCATGGCTGGAAGGGACCTCCTCAATTACACTATATTACACTTAATTTGCTTAGGTTTGTCTTGTATAGCCTGTGCTAAATCTTTATTATTTGGTCGTGTGCATTCTAGAAATACCTGCAGGTCCTCCCAGGGCAAAGGAAGCCATTATCTAGTTGGCCTCCCTGCTACAGAAAAGTGTCAAATATCTCATTTCCTTCATCAAATGCCATTCATCCTGACGGCAAACAATTAATTCCTGATTAAGCCATTTCAGACCTGGTCACCTTAACCCTGAAATTAGGTTCTCCAGTTTTTAATGCTATTTTCTTACTGCAGTACCAGCTTAATTACCTGATCACTTCATGCGTGAGCCATCCGCACTTTCCATGTATAAACACGATCTACCTGAGCCTGATTCCCTTGCTATGAAGGAAACTTCATGTCTAGGGCCACAGATAAGCTCTCCTCCCCATTCAAAATACCAAAGAAACTTGGGAGCCCCTCCCCACACCCCAACCTACCAGCCCCAGGTCCCCCAGGGCGCATGGCCACCCCCTCATCCCCGGGTCCCCCAGGACACTCCCCTCCACACCCCTCACCAGCCCCGGGCCCCCCCAGGGCGCCCCCCCACTCCCAGATCCCCCTGGGCACGTGGGGGTCCCCCAGGGCGTGCCCCCCCACTCCCAGTGTGCCCCCCAAATCCCCCAGGGCACTCCCCCCACATCCCCCAGGGTGCCCCCCCACTTCCAGGGCGCCCCCCACATCCCCCAGGGTGCCCCCCCACTCCCAGTGTGCCCCCCCAAATCCCCCAGGGCGCGGCCCCCCCACTCCCAGTGTGCCCCCCCACATCCCCCAGGGTGCCCCCCCCAAATCGCCCAGGGCGCGGCCCCCCCACTCCCAGGGTGCCCTAGGTCGCGCGCCCCCCAGCTCCCGGCCCCCCAGGCTCACCATGGCGCCGGCTGACGAGATCACCACCAGCCGTAACGAGTCCCACACCGGCTCCTTCCTGCAGTCGCTCCGCGCACCCGAACCCGCTGCCGCTCCCAGTCCCGCCCCCCGCCCTCCCCATTGGCGGGCAGTGCCACCTCCCCGCCCTGCAGCTAGTTTCAATTGGCCATCGGGCGCCGTCAGTCATGGGGCGGGGCCTGGCCCGGGATGAAGGTTGGTTGAGAAGAAAAAGGGGGCGGAGGGGAAAGCCTCTTCCCGAGCGAGAAAAATGAAGAGTCACAGTGAGCGGCGCCCGCGCGCTGGGGCACGACGGGATCGTGGCGGACCTGGCTGAGCCTGCACAGGGGAGGTAGCACCGTGCAGTTTTGCTGCCTGCACATCTGGCTGGCTGCCTGCATTGAAGGGTGCAAAGCTGAGTGCATGGATGTGCAGCTGCACATCTGGCTGGCTGCATGCACTGAAGGGTGCATAGCTGGGTGCATGTGGAGCTCCACATCTGGCTGCACTCGCAAGAGCTCCATTGATAGGGTTTTTGGGGGGCAGTAGCCCCCCTACAAATTGGAACCCCTGCATTTCATAATTTAGGTCTGCTTAAAGCCCATTTCCTGACTCCAGCGGCAGCTCTTAAATGCAACAGAGTTTGAGCTGCGACTTTGGGGCAGGGAGTTTGTTATAAAAAGAGGGAGGCAGGGTGATTAAGAATAGCAAAAGGCTGGACATTCTAGTAATTGAAGGATCTTTAGATCAGCATAAAAACATTGGTGGTACTCTACTTAAAATAAAAGTGGGGGAGAGAGTAGCAAGGAGTGTTGTGTTGCTGGGATTGGCGTTTGGACCAAAACTGTTAAATTAATAAATGTTAGAATCATAGGGCTAGAAGAGACCTCAGAAGGTCATCGAGTTCAGCCCCCTGTACAATGCAGGACCAGCCCAAACTAAATCAATTTTCTTGAAAAAGGGATGAAGAGGGGCTAATCCAAAATTGACTGCAAATAGTTACAAAGGGATTTCACAAAAATGAGTGATTGGGCAACACAAAGGCAGATGGAATTCAGTGTTGATAAATGCAAAGTAATGCATATGGAAAAATATAATCCTAATTATAGTTAACTTACCATTTAAGGAAGAGATCTTGGAATCATTATGGACAATTCCCTGTTCAATGTGCAATGGCAGTCTAAAAACTAAAAAGCTGACAGAATATTGGGAATCGTTAGGAAAGGAATAGATAATCTTTCTGTAAAAAAATTTTCCTGCTGCGCAACAGAATGATGTCATTAGGCTCTCTGGCCACAACAGCAGCCAGAGAAAGGCGGGTTGGTGAGCAGGGTGCAGACCCCTGGTAAGACAAAATATCATATTGCCTCTACTTAAAATCATTGTATGCCCACACCTTGAATACTGTATGCAGATCTGGACATCCCATCTAAAAAAAGATATACAGTAGACTTCCGATAATCCGGAACCTATGAGACCTAGGTGGTGCCGGATTATCAAATATGCCGGGCTGTCAGGAGGTACTATAAGATGGTTATATATATACTGTATACATTATATACTGTATATAAAGTGTTCTAACCCCTTTTTATTGTACATACTGTATACAGAATACTGTAATGTTTTAGTTTTTTTAAGCATTTTTTACCCTTTTTGCTCAGTTCAGCTGCTGCCGCTGTTACCTTGTAACTCATTTTTTGCCGAAGCTCACTCACTAGGCTCCTGCCATTTTGATGCCGGACTATCAGGAGCGCCGGACTATTGGATGCTGGACTATTGGAGTTTTACTGTACTGTGTTTGGAAAAGGTACAGAAAGGGCAACAGAAATGATTGGGGTAAGAAACAGCTTCCATATGAGGAGAGATTAACAAGACTGGGACTTTTCAACTTAGAAAAGAAATCTAGAAATCTCGTCTAGAAAATCATGAATGTTGTGGAAAAATAGAATAAGGGAATGTTATTTCATCTTTCACTTACATGGCACAAGAAGCTGACCCAATTAAATTATTTTTTCACAATCAACTTGTGGAACTCTGTGCCAGGAGATGGTGGAAAAGCCCAAACCATAACAGGGTTCCAATAAAAACAAAATAAGTTAAAGGAGGATAGGTCCGTCAATGGGAGTCAGAATGGGCAGCGATGGAGTCCCTAGCTTCTTTATGCAAGAAGGTGCGAATGGGCGACAGGCATCATGATGATGCCTCTTCTGTTTATTCCTTCTGAAACACCTGGCATTGGCCCCTGTTGGACGACAGGATACTGGCCTAGAAGAACCTTTGGTCTGACCCATTATGGCCATTCCGATGTGCTTATATAGAGCTGAAATATATCTGCCCCCCTGCTGTACCCACTAGACCCCACTCCCCTTCCAAAGCTGAGATAGAGCCCAAGAGTCCAGATGAGGTCTCTCTCTCCCCACAGAGTTAGTAACAAAGTAAGAATAGACATTAACATTTTAAGGCTAAACCAGTGTCCCATAAGATACTTGCCACAAGATGTCAGCCTATGATAGTGTTAGAGCTGAGTGGAACTAATATGTATTTAATTTTATTTGTTTTATATAGGAATTAGATACAGTGCTCTTGTCAGCTAACTGCTAAATTGTCTGCCAAAAAAGTTGAATTTTCCAGTGCCTTAGTTGCTCCTGAATAGAGATGATGTGTGTGTGTGGGGGGGGGGGGAGGCAAAAGGGGTTGGTCCCCCTCCCTCCACATCTGGTGCTTGGCTTGTACTGAGCATGCTCAGTAACACTGCTGAAGCCTCTGTCTTCAGTCAGCCTCCCCCCCCTCCCCCCGATCACTGAACAGTGCACAGCTGGGAGCATGCGTATGGAACTCCACATCTAGCTGGCTGCTTGCACATCAGACTGGGCAATGCAAAGGCAGGCCAATCGCTAGTGCTCAAAAATCATAAGGCAGTCCACTCCACCCCCCAAAAAAGATGGACTTAACAATCATGAAATATTTCACATTATAAATGCAGGGTCCCTTTACGTAGCCTCCAAGTTTCTTAGCTTTTGAGGTGCATTTGCGTCACATTTTCAGGCTTTTCTCTGCACCTGTAAAGCCAGAGATTTACTTTGTTTTCAGATAAAAAGCTCAGGTCCTCACATAACTCACTCTGCTCCAGGAGCTGGGGTTTGGAGAAAAAACACTACGGCTACATCTACACTGGCATGATTTTCCGGAAATGCTTTTAACGGAAACGTTTTCCGTTAAAAGCATTTTCGGAAAAGCGCGTCTAGATTGGCAGGATGCTTTTCTGGAAAACCAGGGCTGTTGCTACACTTAAAAGGCGAAAGCTCCTCAAGGAGCATGGGGCCAGCAGGGGACTCAAGCAGTCCCCTGCTGGTTTTGTGCTCCCTGCGGCGTTTCAAAGTGGCAGCTCCACGTGGAGCCCAGCGTCAGTCCCCAGCTGACCCCGGGATCCATGCAGTGCTGCCACTTTGAAACGCCGCATGCAGCTTGTGGCCCCAGCTGGGGGCTGCACATGGCATTTCAAAGCAACAGACCCCGGGGCTCTATGTGGCGCTGCCACTTTGGAGCACCCCCTCTGCTTCTCCTCCCCCCTCCCCCCCGTTGCCTCTTTCTGATAGAGGCAGCAAGGGAGGGGGGAAGCGACTAGTCAATTTGTCATTTACATCCCTAGCATGATGCAGTGTAGCTGGCTTCACAGCTGGCTACCTGCACATTGTTTCAGAGGGCGTGGCTGTGTGATTTGTGCATTGTGTGTTGGGTGGCTGATTGCCTGGTGTATTGCGGTATGATTCTCAGGATGCAAGGTCAAGTCTTCTTGTGTCTGAGGGTTGTGTACTTGGAGGTTGCCCAAAGAATCCAGAAACATCTGAAAGAGATTTCACATAGTCTGCTGAGATGAAAGGCCAGAACCCAAAGAATTATATTGTGATAACTGAGAAGGGAGACAGCTAAGCAGCACCCAACCCTTTACAGCCAAGGATCAGCAGCTAGAGGGCTCCAGTAGGTTGTACAGAAACATTCAACTAGCTACTAAAATAAACATGCAGTATCAATGGAGAAAAGTATCTGGGTAAATACAGGTGCCTTGCTAGGGCCAGTTATTATTTCCATGACACAGAAACATATTTTTCTTCGTTTGGATTGGTTTCCTGGGGACCTTCCCCAGCCAATATTCCCCTGGAAGGCTGGGATATTCGTATTCCACCACTAGGAGGCAGCAGCTTTCCCCGCACTGGATGGATTAGGGGTTGGCTGTTACTAAGGCGTTTTGCGTATTGGCTGGAGCAGGGGGATGGATGTTGGCAGCGAGGTTTTCCCTGCCCAGATGACATATGGTGGGGTCTGTCTGCTTCCCCCCCCCCCCCCCCCCCCGCCGCTGAAAGGAGAGATTTATGGATCAGCTCGCGGGCACGAAGCTGTAATAAAGTCAGATCCTGAACGGGGGTGGAGGGAAACTAAGGCACCGCCTCGGGCCGTCAGGGAGGAAGGAAGGCAACCATGCAACCCCCAACAGGCCACCCGGGGAGGGGGAAAGGGACCTTCACTTTCCGTTGCAGGATCCTCACCGGGTCAGGCTGGGGAAACAGCAGAGAAAAGAAAAAACCCACCGGTGCAATGGTTGATGAGCGGTGCAGGTATTGCACTATAAATAGCCCATGCTGTGAAATGATAGGGGCGGGGGACCGGCTCTGGATACACACATGCCCCCTTCCAGCAAAGCACAATTGAAGCTCCTCGAAGGCTGGATCGGAGCCAGAGCGCGGAGCTCTCCGGGTGGCTGAATTGGACCCCACGGAGAAGCGGATCTGTCCTTCCCGCTCGGCGTAAGGTCGCTCTCCGCGCGGAGTCAGTCCTCAACGCTTCCCCCCTGATGCCTGCCCCCCCCCCCCCCCCGCGGAGGAACATCCCTGGGTCTATTTCAGGCTGCTGCTTAATCCGATCGGGTGTGGGCATCTTCCGGGCACTGAAATGCACGAGTGTTTTTGCGCCATTTCCATCTCCAGCAGATGTACGCACCTTCTTGGGGAGGAAGTTTCCTACCCAGCTTCAATGAACAAGATGATGTCAAGGGAAGGCGGGGGAGGGGATGAGAGGGAAGATAGAAAAAAATAGAAATAATTGTGAATTGGATTGCTCACGTCACAAGAGACTGAACAGCCTCCTGTAACTTGAATAATCCAATTCACAGTTGTTGTTTTTTGTTTGTTTGTTTTCTCTCTCCCCCCCCCCCATTTCCTTATTTATTCTTGGATCTGGACTTCCAACACTCCCGTCATCTGAAGAAGTGGGTTGTACCCACGAAAGCTCACGATCCCATCTCCATGTTTTGTTCGTCTTTAAAGAGCTGCTAGACTATTCGTTGTTTTGTAAGTTTTTCCAGGTACGGACTAACTCGGCTACTCTTCTGAAGATGATGGCAATCAGACACACAACTACAGCCCCTCCCCCCAGCCCCAAGGTTTTTGTTTGTACGGGTGCAAAACTACCACCATTCGACAAACCTGGCTTCTCTTTAGACACCTCGGCTGCCAATAAATAAATAACAGCCGAGAGAAATGGGAGCGTTTTGCTGGGCGATTTTATAAAGGCTGTTTAATCTGCCTGTGTAGTTAACAGAGTCTCTTGTTTGACCAGATCTGACCTTTGGGGGCAATATTTTGGGGGGAGGCTCGAGCCAGGTGTATGAGGAGAAGCCAGTTTTGGTAAAACTCTTGGATAAAAGCGGCTGGGGCGTGCGCCCACTTCTTACTCCTTGACCTCCTGGGGTCCCCACTCCGACCCACATGGCTTGTGAAATGAATAAAACAAGATAGTCCTCGTTGAGAAATCTGTGGCGCATCTGCACATGGCTCAGAGCAGTCGGCGGTGAGGCGGCTTGATCTAGGGGACCCGATGGAGGAGAGTCCAGCAATGGTTTTAGGGGATGGATGCTCCAGATTCCCGGGGAGCAGCGTGCATCATGCTGGGGAGACCATTGATGTCACCCCCACTTCCTTTGCCTCCCTGCAGACACCGGGCGCAAAAACGGAGGGCTTCCATTTCTGTCGTTCCACTGGCGCTCAGGTTCAAGGTTTTAGTGGCATCTGTGCAGCGAACAACCTTCACGCAGGCGCGCAGGAGAAGAACCTGATTGGCTTCCGGGCTGTGTCTTTTATGAATGAAAGGAAGCCAGGCGTTCTCCTAGCTGGGGGGAGGGGAATTAACCCGAGCTTCAGCTTCTAATTCTCATCAGAGACTAAGATCAATTGCACCCAATGTCCACCGAGCTCCCTCTGCCTGGACGCAGAACTGAGGAGAGAGGGGACGGAAATACAAGGGCACAATATCTGATTGGATCTATTGAACGCAATCATGCCCTTTCCTAGCGGGGAGGAGGGAAAGGAGAGGAAAGAGAAGTTAAATGAACCAACAATGGTGTTGGGTGGGTTTTTTTTGAACAAAGCAGATGAGAAAAGGGTTTGAGTTTGTCTCAAAGCCTCCATGAAGTTCGGATGAAAGAGGATGGCAGAAAATACATTTCCAGGAGGGAAACACACAAAAAGAGTGCCAAGCTAAAAATAGTCTGGATATGGTCAGTGTAGTGATATCATAAATGTACTGTCACAAAGGGGCATAGATAGATAGATAGGGCATATGGGGGTTGACAGATTGAGGGAGTGTGGGGGATAGATAGATTGAGGGAGGGTGTATGGGGACAGACGAGGGGTGTATGGGGATAGATAGAAGGGGTGTGGGTAGATAGATAAAGGGAGTATATGGGGGTGGATAGATAGATTGAGGGAGTGTAGGGGCTGGGGGATAGATTGAGGGAGGGGTGTATGGGGATAGATAGATTGAGGGAGGGGTGTATGGGGATAGATAGATAGATAGATAGATTAGATAGATAGATGGGGCATATGGGGCAGATAGATAGATTGAGGGAGTGTAGGGGGATAGATAGATTGAGGGAGGGGTGTAGGGGGATAGACAGAGGGGGTGTATGGTGATAGTAGGTAGGAAGAAGCCCAGAAACCTAAGAGACTCTGAGGTATGAAGCCCTTAGGGATCCATCAGCAGAGAGATGAAAAGTGGCCACGCGAGCACAAACAGAGCCATGTGTCTATTGGAAAGCGAGGAGAGGGGAGAACCAACGAAAGCTGGAAAACAGAAACAGGTAACAGAGGGGCAGCCACATTAGTCGGTAATTGGAAAACCTTAAAAAACAACCAATAGTCTAGCCCAGTGGTCACCAGCCAGTCGATCGGGATCCACTGGTAGATCGTGGAGCCTCTGACGGGATCCTGACGGGTTTGGCCAAGAGGCTACCAAGTGCCAGCGCTTCAGCTGCTCCTCCCCACACTGCTGCTCACCTCCTGCCCTTTGCCTTGGAGCTGCCCCCGGCAGGAGCCTCCTCCTTGTTGTGCAGGGGAGGGGGCTGATGGCAAGGTGCCCCCCTCCCACTCTGTATCTTATCTCCACAGAGCAGAGAGGGGGACAACAGCGCTCGGGAGGGAGTTTGCTGGCTGCTTTCGGGAGTGGTGCAGGGCAGTGGACCATAGCCAGCAGCTGGGCCCAATCCTTCCCTCCCCGGCTGGGCCTCCCCATGAGAGTTTTGCCTGGGAAGGGAGTGGCAGGGTGAGTGCTGGAGATCAGGAAAAGGGGGGGCAAGAGGTGAGACAGAAGACTGGACGAACAATGGGGACAAAGAGCGGGGAGGGAGGGATGACCAGGACCGGAGAAGACAAAGAGGAAAT
The DNA here is from genome assembly GCF_049634645.1 of Pelodiscus sinensis. Taxonomy (NCBI): domain Eukaryota; kingdom Metazoa; phylum Chordata; order Testudines; family Trionychidae; genus Pelodiscus; species Pelodiscus sinensis. Next base: position 12,464,024 of record NC_134739.1, read on the forward strand.
TCTGATAAGCTCTGTGCCGATAAAGTCCTGTGTACTAGCCAAACAGACCTCTATCGTCTAGGATCTGCAGGGGGCTGGGGATTATTTCAAGGTCACCTCTGTGAGCTCCTAGGGATGTGTAGTTCCACCAGGACATTCATGCTTTTCCTTCTTTCCCTCCCCATTTCTCTTCCTGCCTTCTTTTCCCTCTCACTCCCCTCTGTTGCTGGCCTTTCTCCCACTTTGATTTCCCCTGCCTGCCCTTTTTTCTTCCAGTCTTCCCTTGTCCTCTTTATTTGTGTGTGTAAGTGGTCACTCCCAAAATGGTCTTAGGTTCTCACCCTGCAAACTCCCCTACATGTGCCTTCAAATGAACCACCACAAAGCTCCCAGATCTTTTGCGCGCGCGCGCACACACACACATACACACACACACAGAGAATAGGCAGCAAATTTAAAATAAAGAAAAGGAAGTTTTTTCTTCACTCAGTGCACAGTCAACCTGTGGAACTCCTCGCCAGAGGATGGTGTGAAGACCAGGACTTTAACAGGGTTCAAAAAAGAGCTAGATGGATTCATAGAAGTTAGGTCCATCAATGACTTTTAGCCAGGATGGGTAGGAATGATGTCCTTGGCCTCTGTTTGTTTGGAAATGGATGACAGAAGAGGGATCACATGTGGATTACCTGTTGTGTCCCCTCCCTCTGGAGCATCTGGTATTGGCTACTGTTGGCAGACAGGATACTGGGCTAGATGGACCTTTGGTCTGACCCGGTATTGCCATTCTTATGTTCCCCATTAAGTTAAGCGAGGGATGATGTGTTGGCAGGAGTAGGAAGACCAAGGAGTGGGAAGATCCCCTTCAATGGGAGGGTCTGCAGGCGTCTTCTATGGGAAAATAGTTGTCTTTTTTTTTTAATCCTCTTTAGAAAATGAGTGCAGAAGAACATGCATTTCAAAACAACGAGCCGCAGACCATGGAGGGAATAAATAAATTCTTATAAACGAAGTTGCTGGATTTCTTTTAAGGAACAAGTTCAAGAGAAATTTGCTTCTCTAAAGAGTATTGGGTTTCTCCCCCCACCCCACCCCCCTCCAGCTTTTCACTGTTCTGTAGCACACAGGATTAAATGTTTAATATAGAGGAGTGATGTGGTGCCAAACGGAAAAGGATCCATGTGTATAAAACTACCTCAAAATGCACAACAGATTAGGCAGCTTGGTTTAAATGAAAACTGCAGGCCTGTTTATGTTCACACTGAGGAAGGGGGAACAACTCTCTTAAAGGGGCAGGCCCACCCAGATCTTTTCTTTTCAAGGGGGGTATGTAAAGAGTTTCCCACTTTAAAGGAGTGATAGAAACGTAGCCGTGTTAGTCTGGTGTAGCTGAAACAAAATACAGGACTATGTAGCACTTTAAAGACTAACAAGATGGTTTAATAGGTGATGAGCTTTCGTGGGCCAGACCCACTTCCTCAGATCAAAAGGATGATCTGAGGAAGTGGGTCTGGCCCACGAAAGCTCATCACCTATTAAACCATCTTGTTAGTCTTTAAGGTGCTACAGAGTCCTGTTTTTTGTTTCCACTTTAAAGGTAATCTCAAGGCCACAGTGTATCTGGGAGGAAACCTCAGACTTTAATGCAGTTCACTGAGGGGAAGAAAAATATCCAACCCAGAAGCAGCTAGATGGAAATATTTTGCAAAGCCAGCCCATTGTTCCTGCCTTTTGCATATTGCTGGGCCCCTCTTTAGGAAAATAGTCCATGCTGTAAACTGAAGAAATAAACAGAACTGGTGATTCTTTTGCTAGGGAATTGCTTTCCTCGTAAACAGTGTTTCATAGATCCTAAAGCAGGGATGATTCTGATAATGGAGTCTGACCTCTTGGATAACAGAATTTCACTTATTAATTCCTACACTAGAATTAATTATGTCTCCTTAGTAGCTTTATCTCTTCCTTATGCCAAAAACAACAGAATTTCCCCCTGCAAGGACATGTCTGTACGTCAGGCTCTGCATTAGTACATTAATCTTTCCCTAACAGTAAAAACAAATCAGTCTGAGCAGAGAGTGGTTTGTGTTCAATATGCTTAAGAGAGAGATGTTTTCCAAACAAGACACTGGAATTGGATATTGGAAGTCCCATACCTTCTGTTCCTTTTTCTTTTATTAAAAATAGTTAATGCTTTCAAGTCTCTGATCAATTTTTTAAATATCCTGCCACTCATCTTTTCTTCCATTTGCAGATGGGGATGCTTACTTTGGGGGAAACCACATGGCTGTGTCTAGACTGGCCAGTTTTTCTGGAAAATCAGCCGCTTTTCCGGAAAAACTTGCCAGCTGTCTACACTGGCCGCTTGAATTTCCGCAAAAGCACTGACTTCCTACTGTAAGAAATCAGTGCTTTTTGTGGAAATACTATGCTGCTCCTGTTCGGGCAAAAGTCCTTTTGCGCAAAAGTTTTGCGCAAAAGGGCCAGTGTAGACAGCTCAGCTTTGTCTTCCGCAAAAAAGCCCCAATTGTGAAAATGGCAATTGGGGCTTTTTTGCAGAAAAGCGTGTCTAGATTGGCACGGACGCTTTTCTGCAAAAAGTGCTTTTGGGGAAAAGCGTCCGTGCCAATCTAGACACTCTGTTCCGAAAATGCTTTTAACAGAAAACTTTTCCGTTAAAAGCATTTCCGGAAAATCATGCCAGTCTAGAGGTAGCCCATGTGTGTATTACAGGCTAAGTGGTCTCTTCAGGCCAGACTTCCAAGCAATCAACACCTACAGCCAGAGTCGGCTTTCCAAAGAGCTCTGCTCCCAAGCCTGAAAACACTTTAGCATGTGTGTAGCATTACCCACGTGTATGATCCTAGTGATTGCTGAAGGCCTTCCCCAGCCCAATCCAGCACACCTGCTCAACTTGAATCACAGCTGTACTCCCAGTGACATTACAGCAAACCGCAGGTGGAAATGCTGACTGGATTGGCTATAAGTGGGATATGAGCACTTTGGAAAATTGGTCCTTGACTGCCTGAGCGCTGAAATTCAGACCTACCTCCAAAAAGGTATGTAGGCTCTTCACTCCCATTGGGGTCAAAGCCAAGTAGAGCTCTGAAAATCCATGGATATCAGCTTCATCGCTGTAGATGCATCTGCAGATGTGGATCTGTGACTCATTCCTTCTGATTCGGATACCAATTTTGTATCTAAACCCCTGCAAATTTGTGGATATTTGCTTTATATCTGTGGATATAGCTGTGGCTATCCACAAATCATTTTTGCAGTGGTGGATGTGGATACCAATTTTGTATCCTGCAGGGCTCTAAAGTTAAGAGCTTAAATATCTGGGCCTTAACCCCTTTCTCCTATTTGGCCCTGCCCTTTCCTCACTGGTAGGCCTGAAAACAACTTCAGTCTAATTTTTTTGGTGAAGTACCCTGTCCCACATCCACACCGATAATTGTGTTATGTCCTAGGTGGGTTTGATCATACATTTCAGGGCTGTTGAATGCAGTGAACAGCCAGGCTAATCTCTGCCATGGATTTTTCTTCCCTTCTCTGGGAAAGAGGTGGCACTCACGTGGTGCATTGATATCCTTAGGCACTTGAAGTGGTATTAATACTGAACAGTCAGCTGGAACTCCCCAGCTCCCCTCCTTTCCTGGGGGGATGGTGGCAGCTAAAAGAAAACTATCTGTAATCCCCCAAAGCCAGGGAAACACTCCACAGAGCCCTTTCTCACCCCTCTCTGAGAACTGCACTTTCATTCTTCTTCCTCCTTATAGCTTTTGGGGCTCAGGTCCCTTACCTCCCATTGGTTTCAACAGGAGTTAGCTTGAAAATCCCTACCTGGATGGCTGTGACCGTCTGCCCCCTACAAGGGACTCTAATTCTAGGCCACCCCTGCACTTTCTGCTTGGCAGTGCTGCCTGGTTGCAAGGCGGATGCGGTGATGCAAACTGCCCCGACCTTTCAGTGCCAGGCAAATAAAATCATCCCCAAAGGGGCGAGACTAAAATAAGCAACTGGTCACCCGTCCCTGGGTGGGCTCGAACCACCAACCTTTCGGTTAACAGCCGAACGCGCTAACCGATTGCGCCACAGAGACCGGGACGCGAAAACGCTTTGCGGCCAGCGTAGTCAAGCGAGTGCAACGCTGCCGGTGGCCACTAGGGGCAGAGCGGAGCTGGACGAGGGTACCGCCCAGAGGTGCAATAGCCTTAAACAGCGGTGCAAAGAGAAGCCCTGGCGGAGGAGGGGGGAAGAAATTTCTGTTTCCCCCCCCCCCCCCCCTCCATCCCAGCTTGCTGGTTCATGGTGACTTAGTCTAGGAATCTGAGAAGCCAATTTCCTTCCGTGCTTAGGAGCAGGAAGACTGGGATTGAGCAACGAAATGGGGGAAAGAGGCCCCCGACTCTTTCCAAAAGAGGGGGAGGAAGGAGGAAGGCCCCTGTGGCGGGAGGTGCCGTGGATTTCCCTTCGGCGTTCAGGGGTGCCAGTCTCCACTCGGAAACGTGGGAAAGGGGCGAGTCTTTGGAGAGGTATTCGACAGTTTCCATAAGTTTGCAAAGAAACTGGTAATTGACAGTATCGCCCTCCCCCCCCCCCCCGCATCCCGTCCTATGCTCATTGTCAGAGTCCCCCCCACCCATTCTCTCCCACTGCCAAGTTAGTTATCTCTTGTATGTCTGCATGGCTCAAGGGGACAGAGAGACCGAGGCTACGTCCAGACTGCAGCTCATCCTGGAAAAGCTATGGAAAAGGAACGCGTCCGCTTTCCTGGAACATTTTTTTTTGGAAAAGCAGATGTGCTCTTTCGCCATCCCTGTAAACCTCCTTTTACAAGGAAGATGGGCTGTGTCGAAAGAGGAGGTTTTTCTGAAAATTGACCAGGTGTAGATGCGCCAAATTTTGTAAAAGCCTCTTTCAAAAGAAAGTCGGAAAAAGATATGCAAATTGTATCTTTTTCTGGCTTTTCTTTACAGAGTAGCCATAACGAGAGGCACAGCACATGGGAATAGGATTTCCCAGGTGGCTGGTTTCCCACCGAAAGGTAGGCGGCATTACGATAGGTGTGGTGCTGGCCTCTTAGAAAGATCCTTGCTAAACACCCTAGAAATTAGGCTAGAGGAACCTCTGTCATTGGGCTGGTGTTTCATTGACTCCCTCTTTATGTTCTGTCACTCATGAGCGGAGGGACATGGCTGGGTTCAGACAGACCCGTCCCTTGGGTGGAAGTCTGAGTGTTGTGATTTAAGTGCTGGAGGCTGGAATAAAGTCACAACCCCTCAGGATCATAGCGCTGCCTTGTACCACTGAGTCATGAGCAAAAACTCCCCCACTGAAATCAAGAACATAAGAACGGCCACACTGGGTCAGACCAAAGGTCCATCCAGTCCAGTGCCCGGTGTTCCAATGCCAAGGGCCCCAGAGGGAGTGAACAGAACAGGGAATCATCAACCGATCCCTCCCCTGTTGCCCTTTCCCAGCTTCTGACAAACAGAGGCTGAAGACACCACCCCTGCCCATCCTGTCTAGTAAGTATTGATGGACCTGTCCTCCATGAATGTATCTACTTCTTTTTTTAACCCTCTTAAACTCCTGGCCTCCACAGCATCCTCTGGCAAGGAGTTCCACAGGTTGTGCACTGTATGAAGAAATACTTCCTTTTGTTTGTTTTAAACCTGCTGCCTATTAATTTCATTTGGTGACCCCTAGTTCAATCTTACATTAAGGGAGGGAGCTCTGTTGAAAAAGAAGGAATCATGGAATACTAGAACTGGAAGGGACCTCAAGAGGTCATCAAGTCCAGTCCCCTGCATTCATGCCAGGATTAGCATGGTCTAGATCATCCCTGATAGATGTCTGTCTAGCCTGCTCTTAAATACCTCCAGTGATGGAGATTCTACAACTTCCCTAGGTAATTTATTCCAGTGTTTAACCACCCTGACAGGCAGGAAATTTTTCCTAATGTCCAACCTAAACCTCCCTGGCAGCAGTTTAAGCCCATTGCTTCTTGTCCTATCCTCAGAGGCCAGGGAGAACAATTTCCCCCTCCTCCTTGTGACATCTTTTTAGATACCGAAAACCGCTATCATGAGAAAGAGGCAACTGCATAAAAACTCGTGACATCAATTGGAGATCGTTAACTAGAGTGTTCAACCCGGGATGTGCTCCTTACATTAATCTGCCCAGCTTTGTCCAGTCCCATCCAAAATCTCAGGTACTTTCATAAAATAGAGTACAAGAGGACGGCCAAATTGAGGAAGCAGATAGGCAACCAAGAAAAATATCAGTCAATCAATCAGCATGTAATTAGGTTGCTTTAGGAACAGCCTAGCATTGCAGGAAGAAAGGGATGTGTAGTCAACCTTGTAGAAAAGCCCTGTTTACACTAAAGGCAGGCTGGTCTGGGATCTTGGATTGGCCATGCATACAGACAGCCCTCGCTGTCCAATATTAACCCCCATCTATGCTACTGGATAAGGTCAAATTAAGATACACAACTTCAGCTACGTCAATTGCGTAGCTGAAGTCGAAATAGCTTTGTCAGGGCTGTTTCCCACGCTAGCACTCCCAGCGCAGATCATGAGGACCCACAAGAGACCTTAAATACCCAGCCTCTATAGGCTTTGCTTACAAAAACTCCCCAGAGTCACAGATTCATGGATTTTAGGGCACAGGTAGCTACCACCACTAAGTGAAGCAAAAGAAAACCCCTTTCTTCTTGAACCCAGGAAGAAAGCCTTGGATTTCATCCAGTGGGGCACCCGCAAGCTCCTTTACCAAAAGAGAGCTGTTAAAAAAAAAAAAAAAAAAAAAGCTGATCTCTCTGGCTACGTCTAGACTGCAAGCCTCTTTTGAAAGAGGCTTTTTCGAAAGATACATCAGAAAAAGTTTCTTTCGAAAAAGAGCGTCTAGACTGCAAGCAGTACTTTCGAAAAAGCAAGCCGCTTTTTTGAAAGAGTACCCAGGCAGTCTGGATGCTCTCTTTCGAAAAAGCCCTGTTTGCATTCAAGAACGCCTTTTTTCGAAAGTGATAGAAATGTAGCCGTGTTAGTCTGGGGTGTGACTATATGGTTGTGACTATTTTCTTCCACTATTTGATCTGAGGAAGTGGGTCTGGCCCACGAAAGCTCATCATCTAATAAACCATCTTGTTAGTCTTTAAAGTGCTACATTGTCCTGCACTTTTTTTTCGAAAGAGCACTTTCGAAAAAAGGCATTCTTCCTCGTGAAATGAGGTTTTCCGCCGTCGAAAGAAAAGCCACGTTCTTTCAATTTAATTTCGAAAGAACACAGCTGTAGTCTAGACGCAGGTGAAGTTTTTTCGAAAAAAGGCTACTTTTTTTTAAAAAACCCTGCAGTCTAGACACAGCCTCAGTCTCAGGCATGCATACACACACCCAGACCTCTTCTTTCCTTCAAGGGCACAAGAATCAAATCATCGCCTTCAAGAAAGGCGATTGTATTAACAAAACAAAAAGATAAAGAGTCTAGGATGGTGTTTTACAAGTGGCCTACAAAATCCACCATGTTAGTCCCTGGGGGAGGATAGCCCCATCCCATTACTGCTTCACTACTTGCAATGGCCCCTTAGCCATATGGCCAGACACAAGTTCAAAGGGAGAGAATCCCAGCCAGGGGTGAGGTACAGCTGTAGGCAAACAAGAAGGGCTGCAACACCAGGTCCCAACCGTTCGAGGGTTTGTTTATGAATTTGCATGTCAGGTCTCCCAAGGTTGCCTGGCATCTCTCCACCAGACCATTTGTCTGGTGGTGGGAAGGGGTGGCAACCAAGTGGTTCTCCCTGTGAGCTTCCCAAACAAGTTCCATGGTCCCTGCCCATAAGCTAGTCCCTGAACCCGTAAGGATCTCGGAGGGACACATTCTTGCCCATCCCCTCCCAGTGGGATGTTTTTCCCAACTGGTCTTTGGTTCTGTTTACCCCAGCATGGCCATTAGGGTGATCCTGGGCTCAGCTGAAGAGCTTTTCCCACTTAGCTGGAACTAGCAACTGTCTTGGAGAACACCAGGCCGCCTTGTGCCCATCAGAAAGAGTCTCTCTGACTAAAAGTCTCTTTCTAACACAGACCTGGACCTGTTAGAAGAGCTGGGAGGTGGGAGCTCGCTCCAGGCTGCCATCCAAGTTCCCTTGAGGCGCTCATCAGCTTCCTGCTCTGCCTGGAACCGCTCCCTTGATGCTGGAGACAGCAGCTTCCCGCTGGGTCGTAGACTTGGGGTTGCCGGTTCTGGAAGCGATGCGGGAGAGGTGGGTGTCTCTGCTGGCTGTGAGCTTCTCTCAGCTGGTGCCCTGGGCTGTGTTGTAAGCTCCAGCGGTGCCTTTTGTGCAGTCACCGCTGTAGGCTCTGTGGTGTGATACTGGCACCAGCTGCTCCCCCAGTTTCGGCTCTTGGGCTTCCACCTGGCGTTCAGGAACTGGATCCACTGCTGCCATTGTGGTCGCTGATCTGGGGTCTGGCTCCACCATCTCCGTCTGGGTCTCCAACACTGGGGTGTCTGGGGATACAGACCGGGTCCCGGTAGAAGGCTCAAGAATGGGGTCAGACATGGAGGCTTGGTTAGCCGGGCTGCAGGTGACCACTCCCACCTTCTTAGCCTGTTTCACATGGTTGGCTAAGCCCTCTCCCACCAGCACAGGAATGGGATAATCAGCATAGACCGCAAAAGTCCAATGTCCTGAACAGCCCTTGCATGTCACAAGCAACTTGGCAGCAGGCAGGTCGGAAGAGTTTGCTTTGAAGGGTTGAACCTTGACTTGGGCCTCTGGGTTGATGAGTTTGGAGTCCACTAGGGACCGATGGATTGCAGATACCTGGGCTACTGTGTCTCTCCATGCAACAACCTTCATCCCACCCACACTCACAGCTTTCCTTTACTTTGGGGGTAGCTGGGTGGCATCTGGGTCTGAGGATTCTTAGGGTGACCCTGGTGTAATGAATTGCAACCCCTTGGATTGCCTCCAGTGGTGAGATGCCATCTCCGGGCGCCCCTTCTGATACTTCCTTGACCATCTGTCAGTTTCATTTTCCTTCATCCCGTCCATCCACCTGGCTCCTATATCTCCTCCCTTTATTACGCCTTTAGGGTTCCTATCTCGGATGTATCTCTGGAGCTCTATGGGAAGGGCCTCTAGGAGCTGTTCCATCTGCATCAGGAAAGCTCGTTCTTCTCTTGTCTTCACATTTGCGCCTGATACTCAGGCACCCCAGATCCTTGTAATCTCTGGGGCAATTTGGGGTGCTGTCATACCCGGTTTCCACCATACGGCTCTGAAGTGGTGACAGGCGTGTTCGGCAGAGAGCCCCATCCTAAGTCTGACCCATTGTTTAAAAAGTTCAGTCATTCGTGTTTCCCCTGAGCATTTCAACTGCCACTTCTGAGCGGGGTCCACTGAGTTGTGAGCTCAGATCCACCATGTGCTGGTCTTGGGGGATCCTGTATCCAAGACAAAAGACAGGACTATGTGGCACTTTAAAGACTAACAAGCTGGTTTATTAGGTGATGAGCTTTCGTGGGCCAAACCCACTTCCTCAGATCAAATTGTGGAAGAAAATGGCAAGACCATATATACTAGAGATACAATCAAAAAAAGTGAACACATATAAAACTGACAAACCAGATTTTAGAACAGAGGGGGGTAAGAGGGGAGGTTAGTGTCTATGATATTAGGAGTGATAATTGGGGAAGCTGTCTTTGTAATGGGTAAGGTAGTTAGCATCTCTGTTAAGACCCATTTGTAAAGTGTCAAATTTAAGCATGAATGACAGGACAGGCTCTTTCAGAACTTTCTAAGAAGGCCTGTACATCATCTCTGACCAGGTACACTGGGTATCTCCTGGGCTGGGGAGCATTGGCAGGAGCAGGGTGGTTCGTCGGTGAAGTTGGAGTGCCCAGCTTCCTAGTTCTCTCCAGTTCACCTTGCAATGGCCTCATTTCCACTTCCTCCTGCTTCATCTGCAGGCAGAACTCCATCTCGTCCTTAGTGAGAGGTCCGACTCTCCCACCCTGAAGACAAGGGCCTGGCCTCCATCCTCTGCTCCTGCCCCCACCAGGTTACTTCCCCCTGGCCTCACAGAAACATTCTCCTGTCTCCCCTCCTCGGGGTACAAGTCTTCCCCGGAGGTGGACGTCTTGCCCTGATCTGAGGCTGTTTTCACCTCGGGGTGTCGCTTAGGGAGGCTTGGTTGCTCTAGGGCTGCTCTTCTTGACCACAAAAGCATGCACTGGGTGTTTTCCTTGCCCTACTCTAGCCTAGCTATCCAGTTCCCCGAAAGCTAGAAAAAACAAAACAAAACAGCTGTTTGGTTTGGACTGTCTGGCTGTGCAGATTGAACCTCCTGTGTACCCTTTCCCCCTTGGGCAGCAGAAGAGAAGGGAAAAAAAACCTCCCCAAACTTCCAAACAGCCAAGCAGAACAAAAGGAGCCTTTTAAAATCCTGAGGTTCAAAATGATCTCTCCTCTCAGCCACAACTTTGGGGCTGTTCCCCACTCTGGCACTCTTGCGTGAGGAAGATGGGGGCCGCAAGAGACCTTGCCTCTACAGGCATTGCTTACAACAACTCCCCAGAGTCACAGGCTCATGGACTTTGGGGGGGGGGGGTGGAAGTAGCTGCCACCACTAAGTGAAACAAAAGAAAACGGCTCTCCAGCTCTATGATTCTTTGTAAACTCCTTTCTTCTTGAACCCAGGAAAAAAGCACGTGGATTTCATCCAGCAGGGTACCCACAAGCTCCTCTACCAAAAGAGAGCTTTAAAGGAAAGAGAGAAAACAAACTGCAGTCTCTGGTAGTTGGACTCTCAGTTTTAGGGTAGATCTAGACTGCACCGTACCTGAGGTATCCTGGTAAAACTCTGCTGCGTCCAAAAAATGTGCCTGCTCTTCCAAAAAAAAATTCGGAAGAGTAGATGCGTTTTTTTTAGCATCCCTGTAAACCTCGTTTTATGAGGAAGAAGGCATGTTCCAAAAAAGGGTTTTTTCCCCACATTTGGCCCAGTGTAGACGGGCCAAATGTCGGAAAAGCCTCTTCTGAAAAAAGAAACTGTTTGCAATTTGTGTATTTTTTTTCTGGAAGGACTGTGTAGTCTAGACACAGTCTTAGGCAGGCATAAACACACACAGACCTCTTGTTTCCTTCCAGGGCACATGAATCAAATCATTGCCTTTAAAAAAGGTGATTTTATTAACAAACAAAAAAGATACTCTTGATTAAAGCATACTTGGTTGGTAGGTGTTAGAGAGAAACTGAGTAAAAGAAATTAAAACACAGAATGTTTCTGGGTACACCTTTTACATAAATTCAATGGCAAGTTATGATTTGTGGTTCTGGGTTGTGGGCTTCTACTAAGCCCTTATCATTGGAGCTTAGAATGGAAAAGGACCAATAAATAGCAACAATAACTTGAATAATTGGCCCATCGGTGCCTAGTAATTCTCAACACTAACAAAACAGAGTCCACCCAGAGATCTCAAAGCACCTTGTAAGAATTCATCGGGTAAGCTCACAGCGCTCCTTTGAAACAGGGAGATGGTGTAAACTCCTTTAGCCAGAGAGAGAAACTGAGGCATATCATTATTCCCTGATTCTGGCGAAGGTTACAGAGCTGTGGTAAACAATGCCACTCCTGGGTCACAATCAATGCTGTATTTTGGATTCAGGATACCCCCGGGGGAAATTCAATTTTAAGGCAAGAAAAATCAAGATTTGTTTTGATCTGAATTGAATCCCCTTGCACACAGTAGGTTAGATGTAAACAAGACCTGGGTCCATCTCCCCTCATTCCTTGACTGACCAATGGGGAGCCTTGTTCTTAGTGATGGATGGTGGGCCAGTTGGTGCAGTTTTTAATTCAGCTCTGTTCCTTTGCTGCAAGACAGAGGACTGGCCCAGGGTAAGTCTACACTGCATAGCTATTTTGGGATACCAGAGCTATCCTGAAATAGCTACCCTGCCTCTACACAAGCCGCCTGTTATTTTGAAATAACGGGTGCACTGTTTCACCATCCTTGTTGCATGATGGTTAAGGGATGGCTCGAAATAGCACGTTAATTTTAAATGTGGCATGGTGTAGACGTGCCAAATTTCAAAATACGCTATTTCGAAATAGATTCGAGATAAGATAGGCAATGTGTGTAGCGCAAATTGTGGCTCTTATTTCAAGGTTAGGGTGCTGTGTAGATGCACCCCTGGTGGTGAATTCTGTTGGAGTCCTCAGATTTGCCTAATTAAATGGGGATTACTCCCCAGTTACCCCCAGGGAGGTAAATGCCCTACATTGGGTATTTCATGCATGCTGGGTAGGTAGGACATTTCGACACACTGACTATAAACCAGGCTTTTGTTAAACTTTAAAAAACAACAAATGGTCTGGTAGCACTTTATAGACCAATAAAACATGTAGATGAGCTTTTCTGGGTTCAGCCCCCTTCTTCAGATGGCCGGAGTTTTATTATTATCTTTTGTTATTATGCATTAGCATAAGCACACTCATCTTACCCCTGGTTCTTTTTAACCCAGCAGCCATACCGCTGACTGCCCTTTGTCAGGCAAATAAAACTGCCCCCCCTCCCCCGCGCCGCGCTTTTTCTTATTGCCATTCTGCAAGCGTTATTTTTGCTTACCCTGGAGGCGATTTAAACACACGATCGCTGCTGAAAAACTGTCCCACCGGAGTGGAAGGAAAAGTCCTATTGCTTTCGGCACTGCCCCCACGTCCGAACACTACATGAAGAGCTGTCTTCCATTCCCATGACCAGCCAGCGAAAGGCTGCAGGTTTTAATGGCCTTCCCCATCCTCTCTCCCCAGTGTCGGTTTTTCCTTCTCCTTTTGCATAGACATGCTGAGAATGAAACGATTCTTTTCGAAAATGGGGCATAGCAGGTAACTAACTGCAGAGAGATACATAATGACACCCAAGTTAAGAACCGGGGACAAGTTGCTAAAAGTTTGTTTATACAAATAGTTGCTAAATTTTCCAATTCAGGAATACAGAGATTGCTGTCGGTATATCCTAATCAATCATACACATTCTCTATCCATCCACATAAATACGTATGCATAGACGAAAGAAAGAAAGAAAGAAAGAAAGAAAAGGTGTATGGAATAGATAGATAGATCTGATGTAGATTCCCATATAAACACACATATGTAGAAAAAGAAAAAATGCATAGTTCTATGCCACCAACTACATTATTCAACACTCATATGTAGGTGGTTGGCTGAAGACATGTTTGACATCTCCTTATAAATATAGAATAGTGATAGAGATGTAGCCGTGTTAGTCTGGTGTAGCTGAAACAAAATACAGGACTATGTAGCACTTTAAAGACTGACAAGATGGTTTATTAGATGATGAGCTTTCGTGGGCCAGACCCACTTCCTCAGATCAAAACCTTTTGATCTGAGGAAGTGGGTCTGGCCCACGAAAGCTCATCATCTAATAAACCATCTTGTCAGTCTTTAAAGTGCTACATAGTCCTGTATTTTCTTATAAATATAGTGACCTATAGCCATCTAATCAAGATTAATAACAACTCCTGTGTTCTCGAAATGCAAATCACCCGCGGGTGAGTGAACCAAGCTACACAAACTATATTTCTTTGGACCATCTGATGCGTATTAATTCCAGTGACAGTATTTTATTTGCCATTTAGGACTATTATCAGTTGTATACATCGATGGATGGATCTGAGATGGACGTTAGTCCGGACTTCTTGGTCAGTCTTTCTATCCAAGTGCACTTGCGAATATTTGCAATGGAATCGATTCCATTACAGGTATGTGCACGGATAGATGCATGCGCAGTTGGCTACGTATGCAGTGTGTGCGCGTACAAAGCAACTCTTTGATTAGTCCTTCTGCATCGCTCTGTATATTTTCCTAGCAGGCGGCTCCAGCAACGTATCCGTTTCCCATTCCACCAGAGCCCTGGAAAAGTGACTAGCCCTTGGCTCGAGACAGAATGGAACGCGTTTCCCATCAAATGCGCTCTTCGTGCATCCGCGTCCGCGCTTAGTTATTCCTCGGCCATTTTTTTTTTAATTTCACCTCGAAATTGGAAAAAAAAAGTAAGGGAAAAAAAATAAAACGCAACGTGTGCACCTTCACTGGGGATCCTCCTCGGCATTTGGTAGGGATGCTGATTGCAGAAGGCGATTGACACACGGGATTTAGGCTCCGATACCTGTTTGCACGCTTAAGCATATGCTTAACCTCAGTATTTTACCTACAGTAGTCAGTGTAAGCACGCGCGGAAAGGTTAGCAGCTCGGGGCGTTAGACAATACGTAGCAAGGCATTTATGTGCTCATAGCGCGGACACACACGTACACACACACACACTAGCAAAATAACTCACTCTATCTGGGAAACAGAATGCAATAACACGCGATGACAGCTCCATTTCTTTTTCCTTGGGAACTTAATTTCCTGTGTATGTTGCTGCCTATTTAGAATAATTTTGACCTAGTTACTTTCTTATGTACAGATTTCTTCCTCTTTTTCAAGTTGCCTGCTCGTGTAACCTTACCTTACCTGATTCCGTACCGACTGGAACTTGTTACGGGCCCCATTCTGAAATCCTGATTCAGAGAAAATCTCCCACGGAATTTTGCCTGGATAAGGACTGAGAGACAGCCCCTAAACAAACAGAACTCAGAGCCCTTTTATTTACCAAGTAGATTCTGTTCTACCCAACAGAGCCTTCCAGCGAGTTTGGAGAGAGGAGGAACAGTCATAGAGAGATCAAAGAGGAGTTGAAAGTACATTCAAAATATTTTTTCAGTCACATAAACACACACACACGATGAAGGATGCACATTTTTCCCTCACAGAATAGAAGCAGGTGTGATATTCGAGCAAATAGCACAGGTTTATTTAGAACTTAGTTTTACACTAGAATAATTATTTATAGATACAAGAGGAAGATGGGAAAAGGGGAAGGAGCTGGTGTTCCTATGAATGATCCGGATATCTCTGTCATTGACACCCACCTTCCTAGGTTGAATGAAATCCTTGCACCAGTTAAGAAAGGGGGGGGGGGGGGAGAGACTTCAGTGATCGGGATTTCAACCTTAGCTCTTGTTTCCGCGGGATCAGTGGCCTCTCTTGCTAAAAGCGAAGATTCCCGCAGATCTGACGAGGACCAAGTCCAAACCCTCTTTCCTCACGCCGGTGTCAATCCGGAGCGCTCTCAGGAAGCCGGAAGAACCTGTTTCGGAGACATTGATATATTCGCCTCCTGCTTGTGGTAAACAGGACATAAAAGAAATGGCTCCATGTTCTTGCTAGAGACGGTATGGCAAATATTTCCGAGTCAGAACTAATTCCTCGAGCAATTGAACGCACAAAAACACACTCACAAAACAGTACACAGAACACAGCTCCTATATACAGCCGTAAACACACACACACAAACATACACAAAGCACAGCACAAGCAGAAAGACCGCCAGAAACACAAGTACACAAAACCACTCACACGCACAGAAATACACAAACAGAAAGACATGCACAAATCTCAGAAACGCACATATACAAAAACACCCTCCCGCAAACATACATAAAACAAAGCACCACACAAACAGAAAGACACCCACAAAAGTCAGAGACACACATGCCCCAAAACACTCTCTCATACACAGAAACATACGCAAAACACCACACAAACAGAAAGACACCCACCAAACTCAGAAACACGCGTGTACAATAAACCATTCTCTCATACACACAAACACACAAAACCCCTCACAAACAGAAAGCCACCCAGAAACGCACATGTACAAAAAGCCCACTCTCATACAGAAACACAAAACACCACGCAAACAGAAAGACACCCCAGAAACACACAGCTACATAAAAGCCACTGTCTCACACACAAACATGCACAAAACACCACACAGACGCCCACAAAACTCAGCACCACACACATACAAAGAAAACCACACGCTCACATTCACAAAGACACAAAAGCCTCCCTCAACACGTCTATACACAGAACACCATGCCTTCCCCTCCTCCCATCATGTATTATACAGTCTCCTCAGAGCTCAGGAATGAGACATCTTTTTCTTTTGCACCGGCTGGACACTTTAAGGCTGGGTGGACAGGTATTGGAAGGGGCTTTTGATAGGTGAAGCCTCGAAGCCATGAATTTTTCATCCACCGGCCTTTATTGTTTTCCTCCCAAATAAAGAGAGATCAAATAGACCCGCCCCTTACTAGCCACCTTGCTGGGTTGCTTTTAACATGGATTTTTCCCCTTTTCAGCAAGCGGGCAGCTGGCAGGAGGAACAAAGCAAACCGGACAGCGGCCACACGCTTGTCTTTAGGACCAGAACCGAGCCAAATTAGCCAGAGGTAGCACCGGGTCCAAGAGGTGCTTGCTCCTCGACACTGATTGGCTGGCTGGCTGCATCCGCTCGCTCCATCCAGCCAATGGCCTTTGGCGATTGGCTACGCATTTTGCCAGCGAACGGGGAAATCATAAGGCAGAGAGCTTGGGGAAGCCAACACAAAGCGGTCTGCGAATTGATGATGGTGGGGGCGGGGGGCGGGGGACACAGAGGCTGTAGTGGTCCACAACAGGAATTGTTTGGGGAGAGAGGCAAAAATGATACACGAAGATGTGTGCGCGCACAAGTTAAATATGTGTGTGACTGGTGTCATCTGAGCTAGCTTTCTAATGCTATAAGCTAATGCTATATACATTCTTATAAGTGATGCGTGTGTACATAGGTCCATACAGATGTGTCTATAGAGAAATAGAGTATCACAGAATCATAGGGCTGGAAAAGACCTCAGAAGGTCATCGAGTCTAGCTCCCATGGGAAGTATGTACAACCTGTTCTATACACGTGTGGACATAATATTGCACACCATACATTATATAACATAATAACGCCGGTGCGAGCAATGGGGAGTCTTGAGGATCGGTCTGCAAACATTTGTGTAGGCAAAGACATAGCGAGATGATTATAGACGGGTACATGTCATAAAATGGGTTTCCACCATTGACTAGTTGTAGGTATTTGTGGGTAGGTTGGATTGGAAAATAATTGGGCATATAGGTACCCCAAGGTGTATGTGTACATTTTAACTATATTTGTGTCTCATAATCTGAGCTAGCTTTTTCTGTAGACAGATACATAGCTCGATAATGTTACAGACGCAGCTTTATATAGGTGATGTGTGTATAGAAAAAATATCACCCTTTCTTGATATCATGTTTAGATAGATAGATAGATAGATAGATAGATATGAGTGCATAGACACACAGACACACACTCTTAATCTATCATCTATCTGTCTATACCAATGAAAGTAAGCGAGAAACATCGAAGCTCCATCCACAAACTTGTGTGTGTGCATAGGTAGAATGAGATAAATATATATAAACACACGTGTGTGAAACACGTGTATAAATTTGTCTGATTGGCCCTGTTTGTCCATCAAACTGATCGGATTAGCCTCTCTCTCTCTCTCTCTCACACACACACACACCCACACTTTGTGAAGCTGCGAGGGGAGTCCTAACAAGGAGGTGGTTTGGGTGGGTGACTTTTCTAGCAGGAGAGCTCTGTCAGCTGTCACTGATGGGCCCAGATCCATGAGGCGGTGAGGGTCTCACCCAGTCGCCAGCGAA
Organism: Pelodiscus sinensis; assembly: GCF_049634645.1. Lineage (NCBI taxonomy): Eukaryota > Metazoa > Chordata > Testudines > Trionychidae > Pelodiscus > Pelodiscus sinensis. Next base: position 12,481,656 of record NC_134739.1, read on the forward strand.
GAATGGCGAAGTGGAATCCTCACAATTTCTCCTGGGGAGAAATGCCCTCGCCAGTGTGTGTGTGTGTGTGTGTGTGTGTGTGTGTGTGTGGTGTGCCCTTGCTAATGTGTGCCCTTGCCTCTGTGTGTATGTGCCCCTGCTAGTGTGTGTGGTGTGGTGTGACTTTGCTAGTGTGTGCCCTTGCCTCTGTGTGTGTGTGTGCCCCTGCTAGTGTGTGTGTGTGTGTATGCCCTTGCCCTTGCCTCTGTGTGTGCCCCTGCTAGTGTGTGTGCCCTTGCCTCTGTGTGTGTGTGCCCTTGCTAGTGCGTGCGCCCTTGACTCTGTGTGTGTGCCCCTGCTAGTGTGTGTGTGTGTGTGTGCCCTTGCTAGTGCGTGCACCCTTGACTCTGTGTGTGTGTGTGTGTGTGTGTGTGCCCCTGCTAGTGTGTGTGTGCGCCCTTGGCAGTGTGTATGTGTGTGACAATTTTAAAGATTACTGTCACTACATCAGGAAACCCCTTCGGTTCACGGTATCTCTGTGTTTTCCTACGACTCTTCAGAAGAGTCCGCAGCGTTGGGTTACCTCGCCCTTACCCAAGCAGGGGGAACCACCCTCCCTGGCGTTGGGAATGACCCACGGGGCACCCTGCCAGGCCTCCTTTGGCGCCACGAGCACCGAAGAATGGCGGCCTGGCTCGTGCACCCTTGGAGGCTTTGCCATCTGCTTCGACGGGAGCAGGATCCGGCCCGCACCCTTGCCGGCTGGGCTGTTGCTGTCTTTGGATTTGCCTCCTCACGGGGCAGCTTACGCCCGGAAAGAACTTGCAACATTCGAAGCTTCTTTGGCAGCCAACTTTCTGCTGCGGCCGCTGGTTTTCTTACTGCCGAGTCCAGGTGATTTGGGGGCAGAGCTGTACCAGGGGCTTGCGCCAAAATCAGACGGGGGCGTGTGCGCGAAACGTCAGCTCCTCCCAGGAAATCCCTGTGCTAGGCCTCCAAAAAAAATCCCTCAGCAGGGATCACAGCGCTTTGGACCAATATTAATTCAGACCGTTCTTGCTCCCCTGCCCCATTCATCTGTTTCCTCACAGCCCTGCATGAAACCAGAATCTCCTTATGTGACGTAGTGGGGGTACCTGGCTGGTTTCTATGCTGCTGGCTCTGGGGGAACCCCCACTGGCTGCCGTGGGTACCACGACCCAGCAAAACAGGATGAGTCACTATGCAAACCAGTGGCCAGACACCCCCCATGGAGAGGAACAAAGGAAGGTGGATGCTGCCTTGGCTGGGGGGCAGGGCTGGAAGTTAGTGGGTTGGTTGCTGGCTGGCTGTGAGGATGGATGAGACAGCCTAGGGAGAGGAGCTGGAGTTTAGGGGCCCAGTCTCCCCCATCTCAAGGGGGCCTGAGGCCTCCTAGCCCAGTTCCTGTAACCAGATTACATCTGTGCTGCGCTGTGCTGGAGGAGCAATAAACCACCCTCAATTCCACTGGCTGGTACAGTCTGTTTGTGCCATTTCGGGGTGCAGGAGACGGGGAACCCCCAACGTGCCGTCACACCTTATACAACTCATACAACTTTGGCAGGGGTTGACTGTCCCCAGGTAGCTCACCGTTTAGATTTCTAATCGTTAAACCGGTTTAACTAGGCCAGTAGAGAGAGAAAAAACTATCCACTGCCTAGAAACTGGGGGAGGTTATAGCCTCTTGAGCAAGAAGGAAGGAAAAGGGGGTGGTGGTGTGTGAATAGGATGTTTATGCGTATGTGGTAACGCCTATATAGCCGCATATTAGGCACACAGGTCTGTACAGGGACAGGCTCAGCGCTGCTTTGGAAGGAGTCACCGAGGAAAACACCCTATCTTTGGCCTTCCCACCTCTCCTCTGAGTCCTCCCGCCCCGGCCTGCTCCCACCCTTGTTTCCTGAGTGACAGCAAAGGAGGAAAACAGCAGGACCTGACCGAGCTAAGATGTTCTGGCTTTTTCTTTGCTGGATCGCTCTTTGGAACCAGCCGATCAATCAATTTCACGCAAGTTCCCCGGCCCTCTGTTCTCAGCCAGGCAAGTCTCCCGCTGAGGCTGGAAAGGCAAGGCTGTGGGAGGTTTGCCTCTCCGGGGGAGTTCAGGACCGGGGCGATTTGCCAGCACGCTGTCCCATAGCGCCTGCTTCTCCTAGCGGAGCATCAAACCCCTCCGGTGGTTCTGCAGATCTCTCGTCCGCCCCGCGAGTTCCGGACCTCTCCCGGGCAGAGAGACACTTGCCCATCAAGCTGGCGAGAAATTACGTGGGCAGCCGCAGGACCGACGCTAAAACCTCCGATCTGGCTTTTTTTTGGTGCCGGTGGTCTCAGGGCACGCCGGGCTGGGAGGGAGGTGAGGGGGGAAGAAGGAGGGGAGAGGAAGGAGCTGGGGAGCTGAACCTCTCCAAAGCACGCAGGGGTTAAAGAAAACAGTAAATGTGAACTAGCCAGGCTGACATGCCCCAGGGTTCCCGGGAGCTCTGGGACTTTGCTGCCTCTGACTGGGTCTAGTGTGCTCTGAGCGCACCCCGCTTACAAATCCGCCTTTGTGAAGATAGTTTGTCACTGGCGGGTTACACTGTATGGATGGAGAGAGAGAGAGAGAGAGGGAGAGGGAGAGTGGGAGAGAGAGGGTATTTCCTACAACAGGGAAAATGAATACATTTAGAAAGAAAGAAAGAAAGAAAGAAAGAAAGAAAGAAAGAAAGAAAGAAAGAAAGGCAGGCATGTATGGGGATAGATAGATAGAGTGTATGGGGATAGATAGATAGATCGATAGATAATTAGATGGGGTGCATGGGGATAGACAGATAGATAGATAGATTAGATAGAGGGGTTGTATGCGGATAGACAGATAGATAGAGTGTATGGGGATAGCTAGCTAGGTAGCTAGATAGATTCACCACAAACAGGCAAAAGGACCTTTGAAGACCTTTGCTTAGCTTCTAATCTGATTTTTTTAAAAGTGGCGCCCGTTTACACTAGCTGAGGACCTGCTGCCCAGTGCAGCCAAAGGGAGGGGAATACTTCCCTGTCTCCAGGGCGGTGTGGTCTGAAATCCGGCTGCAGCAAGTCCTGGTGAGTGAGAGTGGGGTGGGGAGTTTGGGCGTGGGGAAGGGTCTGTCCCAGCCTTGGCGCCCCCCGCAGACCAGACGTCAGGGCGAGGCGATGGTTCGGTCTCTTTTCTTAGAACCGGTTTCCGTTCGGTTTCCTTCCTCGGCGGTGGGCACCCCCCTCTCCCGATCGCCCCTCCGCCAGCGAGGTCGGGGGTTGGAAGGAACCGAGCCCCCTCCAAGCCCCGGGCTACGTTCGGCGAATTGTGGCATGGTGGCTGGGCAAAGTGTTTCCTGGCAGAGGAGCCCCCGGTTCCCAGCACCCTCGCAGGACTCCCACCCACGCTGGGCACCCCACGCCAGCGAGTCCAGAGCTAACTTTGCTACGCTCTCCCCCCTGTGCCCAGCGACCGTGGATGGGAAGGGAGGTGACATCAGACAGGCCATGAGAGATCCCCAAACGTCATGTATCAAAAAACCAGCCACCACCTGAGCCCGGGCCGGCTGGGAACAGAAAATCACCGCTTGGCTTTTCGAGTGTCTCCCCCAGCTCTCCAGACGCCTCCCCAATATGCAGCCGGTGGGTAAGTGTAGGAGCCTGGTGCGCCCGTGGGGAGACAGGGTGTTGTGGTACGTGTGTGCTGTGTTGTGTGTATGTGTGTGTAGTGTGGACTCAAAGGAGCCAGGAGCCAAACAACTCGGTGTGTTCCCTTAGCCCTTGTAGCTTCCCACTGCACCTGGACAACGCACGTGGCAAGCAAGCCGTGTGTGTGTGTGTGTGTGTGTGTGTGATGTGCACCTGGACAACGCACGTGGCAAGCAAGCCGTGTGTGTGTGTGTGTGTGTGTGTGTGTGTGTGTGATGTGCACCTGGACAACGCACGTGGCAAGCAAGCCGTGTGTGTGTGTGTGTGTGTGTGTGTGTGTGTGTGTGTGTGATGTGCACCTGGACAACGCACGTGGCAAGCAAGCCGTGTGTGTGTGTGTGTGTGTGTGTGTGTGTGTGTGTGTGTGTGTGTGTGATGGGGTTGTGTTGCATGGTCCCTTGTGGCCAGGTAAGGAAACCCGCGAGAGTGAGGAAGACAAAACCCTGCCTAGACAGAAGGCGGATTCTATGTTTCATGGATCTGTGGATGGGATAAAGACACAGAAAGCCAGTTTGTCAAAGAAGCATCCATTAAATATACAGCCCCCTCTGTATGAAGAACCGCCCTCCCCCGCAAAAAACGAGACAATCCCGCCCACCCAGTAGTGCACCCCGTGAGTCTGCAGCCGAGAATGTTTACACGGTGAGTTCGGTTTCTTTCTCCGCACGCTTCTAGTCTGGCGACGCTTAGAGACAAACATGTTTTTTCCTCTCCCCCACGCACGACTGACAAGAATAAAAGCTGCTGACAGCAGACGCCAGTTTGTTGCTTACCTGTTTTTCCAATCCCACAAGAGATTAATGCTAAACATAAAGAAAAAAAAGTCCGAACGTGTCTCTTATGTGTGGGGGATTCGCGAACTTTCTGCAGATCTGTGACAATAAAAAAGTGTTCGCTTCACTAGTGGGAGGCAAAGATGTTTTGTAAGCGGCGCGGGAGAGAGAGAGATTGGCAATAAATAGCACCTTCCATTCACCCCTCAGATCTTATGCACGATAATACAGTTGAATCCAATGATCACACCCGCAAACCAAGGCTGATTAAAAAAATGCAATCAAATCAACACAGAATTCTTGATCACAACAGATTTGCATTCAGCCTGCATATTAAAATGCCATCTTTTCGCGGTTACAAAATACCTCCGCCTCTCGTGATGTCACTAGGTAAATTCCCTACTAAAGTCTCCCCCCCCCAAAAAAAATCCATACCACTTATAAAGTGCCGTGAGGGCTTTTTTTTGGAGAAATTTATATTTCCCCCTTTTTTAAGATGAAGAAAGTAGGAGCTGGGGGCTAAAGCAGTTTAGAAAGATTCTGTTCTAAGTGTTGCCTCCGCCTATTCTTTCTCTCCATTATAAGTTAAAAAAAATATACCTCACCGGAGAGAATAAAATAAAATAGACGCGAGCCAAATACTTTTATATTATAAAGCTTATTTTAAAAGTTAGCCATGAATGTAGATCTATATGCAATATAACAAGAGGGAGGCTTGGCCAATTTTTTAAAAAACCTTTGCCATGGAAGTGAAGTTCATAAAAATGGATGATTATTATTCTGAAATACTTTCCAGCTTTGAAGATATTGGGGGGCCGAAGGGGGGGGGGAATATACACCATTTAAAAATAAATGCAATAGATTGTCCTTTCTGGTTCTAGATTCTACAATCAGCTGGGACGGGTAGTCCAAACAAAAACGTGCTAGCTGATGGAATTGAGTGAGGTCGCTTTCTTGTTGAGGAGTTTGGAGTGGAGGGAGACTTTATCTGCTGGATCTTTGCTGGAGGGCCGGTGTCCAAAGACGTTCCACTAATTGCAATCACGTCTTGGCAGTGGCCTCTTGGAAATTCACTCCTGAACGAAGCAACTTTCCCTTCCTCTTCCTTTCTCTCTCTCTCCTGGCTGCGTTGCTTTTTGTTCAAGGCTTCTCCGGTGCAGGAGAAACGCGATCCAAAGTCCCAGCAAGAGCAGCTGCTGGAAATCAAACCCGCCTCTCCGAACGAAGAGCAGAAGAAGGGAAGCCAGAAAAGGGTTTGAGAGACAAGACGAAGCTACCACAAGGCCCAGAAATACGCAGCCAGCAGCTGGCGCCTGCACAGAGCAGGCTTCCGCTGATCACCGCTGCAAAATAGAAACCGGCGATGCCTTCTGGTAGCGGATCGAAAATCAGGCGCGCGGCGGCGGGCGGACCGTGGAAGCGCGGCGAATCACCGGGGCGAAGAACCAGATGAAGAGAGACCAGGGCGACTTTTGGAGGCCTTGGGAATCACAGAAACTTATCACAAGAAAAGAGGCGGAAAGAAATCTCGCGTCCTCCCAGGCACCTCGTGCCGGCGGGTTTCAGTAACTAGTGTCCAGCTGTGAATGTCCAATTGATCTTTTTTTTGGGAGGGGGAGGGAGAGTGAGCGCGTGTCCTTCTAGAGTCTATCCCGCCCTACGCCCCACGCCAGGCACCGTCCCTTTGCACGGCTGGCGCTGGAGACGGTGGGAGGCGGAAGCCGGGTGGGAGTCACACGCGGGGGATGAAATTGACAAGGCATGTTGCTTCCCTCCCTCCCCTGAGAAAATACAAGAAAGGAAGGGAGAGAGAAAAGAGTGGAAGGCTTAAAACAAACACCAAGAAAAGGAAGTTTTTTTTTCTTCACTCAGCAGCGCAGTCAACCTGTGGAACTCCTTGCCAGAGTAGGTTGTGAAGACTAGGACTTTTAACAGGGTTGAAAAAGGAGTTAAGTAGATTCATGGATGTTGGGATCATCAATGGCTATTAGCCAGGATGGATAGGAATGGTGTCTCTAGCCTCTGTCTGGAAATGGAAGACAGGAGAGGGATCGCTGACTATTCCCCGGGGTGTTCCCTCCCTTGGGGCATCTGGCGTTGGCCACTGTCGGCAGACAGGACCTAGACGGACCATTGATCTGCCCCAGTGTGGTTCTTATGTTCCTTAGGGAATCCGCCTCCGGAACTGAGAGAATGAACATTGGAAAGTCTATTCCAAGAGCTCAGGGATTATCGCATTTGAGGAACCTTACGAAAAGCGTGAGAAGGGCGGTGGGGGAAAAAACTCTGAAGCCACTGGGCGCCCAGGGACCGAGGCGTCTGCGGAGACAGGTTTGTTCGCCTCGGAAAACTGGACTTGCCCAAACTTCAGCAGAAACAGCGGCCGGCCGGTGGTGGGTTCGGTCTTGAACGCGTTGGGTTTGGATGACAAAGTTGTTGTTTTTTTTTTTTTGGGGGGGGGACAAGAATAGCGCCCTGCTTTTCGCCAGAGCGCAAACAACCCCCCTACGACGCATACACCCCTTGGCGGTATTTATTGGATCACATCGGATTTTGTTTGTTGGATGTGTTGGGAGTCAGCTCGCAAGACCCGTTTGGGAGAGTGTCGGGGAAGGAAGATTTCCCCCCGGCGGTGTGTGTGGACGCATAACTGTACAGTGTGTTGTGTGCTGGTGTCTCTGCCTTTGTGTCAGCGCCGTTTAAATAGATTTCACTTACGCCGCGGACTCTACGCGAGGCTCGTCGGGTGTGTGAACGGATACAAAGCGGAGAGAGGCGGTATCGCTCTCTAGCGCCTGGTACACACACAGACACACACACACGAGACTGCAACGAAACCGAGCTTAACTTGCTACGGCAGCGTGGATCAGATGCTGGGGTTTTTCCCTCCCCCCACCCCCAGTGGCGATGGGGAGGGAGACTGGCAGGCAAAATCCGGGGAGCCAGGTAGGAATTCGGTTTCCCGTGGACCTCGCCCCTTCCCACCGCCGCGTTCTTTCCACGTGTGATTTCTCTGTGATGCCGACGGATTGCCAGCCCCCCCTCTCTACCCCCTCTCCGGGAGAGGGAAGGGGGGGCGCTTTTGTTCTGCTTGGCACTTCACACTTGGCAGCCACTGGGCTCGGGGATGGTGTTTGCCTGGGCGCTGCGCTCCCGCTTGTGCATTGCCGGATGCTCCGTGGCTGGGGGGGGGGGGGGTGAGATGTCTAGGGAGGGGCGCAGAGCAAATCTCAGTTTTTGTCTCCCCCTCCTCCCTGGCTTGCACCTCAGCCCCTCTGCAAACACCCTAAAGGAATGAGATCACGTGAGGCAAAAGGGGGCGGGGCCAAGCGCTGGTCTGGAAGGGGAAAAAAAGCCATTTTGCGCCCCCCCCCTCCCAGCAGATCCCATCCGCAGCTGCACAGACGCGTTTCTGGCAGCTCCGCGGCTCGAGCGCCCCGCACGCGCACAAAAAAAGAGGCAGCAAGGGGGGGCCTGGGGGAGCTCGCTGTTTTCCAACCCTGCTCGCCCCCCCGGAAAGATCCGGATCAGGTAGGGACGCACCTCCCCTTAAAATCCCTTTTGCCCTGTGGGTGCTGGGGGGCGGAGAGGGAGGGCATAGACACCCCCCCAGGGAGAACGACTCCAGGCTGAGGTCCATGCTGCAGTCTCCCGGCCTCGGTTTCTGTGACATCCCTTTTCGGGGGTGTGTGTGGCTTTTTCTTCCTTCCTTTTCTATTTTTTTTCCGCTCTCTTTCTCTCTCTGCTTTCAAGATGGCCGATCGGTTTATTTGCTAGCCATCCCCTGCCTGGCTTCCCGATCTCTCTCTTTGTGCTGCTGCTGCTTTTCTGGCTGGGTTTGCAGGGGGGGGGGGCAGAGAATTTGCATGAGATCCCCTCCCCCCCCCAGACATGGCAGTTCATCTGCCCCCCCCCCCCCCACCTCCTCTCCTCTTTCTGCTCCTCCGTGCCCCGCTTGCTTGGCTTCTTCCTCCGCCGCTGATTCTTGGCAGCCGCCGCTGTCGGGTTCCCGACCTCTCCCTCTCCAGTTGGCCTAACTTTTTGGATCCCTTCTTCCCCCCCTTTTCCTTTGGTCCCGACGCCAGGATGCTGGGGTAGCTGAGCGGGGGCTGCCCTCCTGGTATGTCGGGCAAGGCAGAAGGGGGTGAGGGGAGAGGGAACGCGCTTTGACAGCAGCCTGCCAAGTCTAGCTCCCCCAAAGCCCCAGAACTACCCTCCCCCGGGATCGCCAACATGATAGGCGCGCAAAGAGCAGTGGGTGCGCAAGTCATGCCCAAGGGTGGCACCGAAGGGGCGTGCGTCGGAGGAGCTGAAATCTTGGAGCAATATGGCGCGGTGCCTCCGCGTTTGGCCAGACCATGGATGTGGGGAAGGACCCCAAGAAGGGCTGTATTGTTCCGATGCGCCCCCCTCGGGATTCCAGAGCCGAGAACGGGAGCCCCGAGGGGACGGACAGGGAGCAGAGGGGCTGTGTGTGCGGAGAGGGAAGGGGCTGGGGGGGAGTGTCCTTGTTTTTCTGTCATTCCCGAAGTCATCTGGGTCCCATCAGCTTGTGCTGCAATCAATCCATAAAAAACAAAATCGTTTGCCGTCCCCACACCGCTCCACACTCCCGGAGGGGGCTTGCGACGCCAGGAAATCCCGGGGGGAGGAGGGGAGGGAATGGGGGTGAAGTCGCTGCCAGAGTCCAGGGGAACTCCTGGGAGTGGGGATCTTTCATTTGGTTTTAATTGTCGCGATGTTTGGCGAATCAATAGGGAAGTCAAACGAAACCACCCGAAGGGGGGCGGGAGGGCCGGGGTCTTTAGATCAGAGAGATCTGAAACGTGCGCGCGGTGAATTAAAATCCACTTTGCACCTCATCTCCCCCCCCTCACGCCTCACCCCCCAGCCAACACAAAAAATCCCCCATTTCCATTCAGATCCCTCTGGGTCCTTTTCTGCCTTTCTCCCTGCCTAATACGTGGACACCTCAAGCAGCTAATTAGCACGGATCGCCCCTCCACTGCCTGATGAATAATAGATTGCAATAGAATATCCAAATGAGCCCACAAGCTTGGCGGGGAGGGGGGGGGCATGAGCAGAAAAGTGGTTTTCTCTCCCTTCCTCGTTTCCAGGTCGCCTTCTTTTCATTAAAGGCCCCTCCGTTCTTCTTACACAGACAGAATAGAGACTTCTCAGTCCCTCCAAGATTCAATGAGAAAGAGCCCTGTTTCTATAGATTTTCCTCCAGCGTTCTTGGGAAGGGGGGGGGTTATAGACAGAATACACCCCCTCTTCCCATTGAAGAGTTACTTTATCTTTGTCTGTGCAGCCCTCTCTGCAGGGCACATATTTTGGGGCGAAATGTCTGGTATACAGGGAAGGTTTTATAATTATGTAGCTTCCTTCCCCCCACTCCAGTTTAGCTATCGCCTCATCCCTAGAGTAATGGGATGGAAGTATGTCCCCCCTCTCACCCCAGATTGTATTATCATCATGATGGGGAGTCTGCGCACAAAGACTGCTTTGTCTGGAGAGAGAGAGAGAGAGAGAGAAAAGGACACGTAAAATAACCCTGGTGTGACCCCCCCCCCCAAATCTGCAAAAGAGATTGATTCTGATGAGTTGTTGGGGCGCAGATAAAGGAGGAAGAGGAGAAATCTGGTGGCAAGGGGCTTTTGTGGTAGCGAGCCAGTTCTTGAGGGGGAATGGACTGGTTTTGTCCTTTGGCATCGGAGCCCCGAGTTCAAGATTCAGGCTTCTTCGCAGCCTGGACTATAGTCCTGCTCGCGAGTGGGGGGGGGGGGGGGGCGGGGTGAGGGGATCTTAAGTTGTGAATGGAGCCCGTTCGATTGTGGAATGCTGGCACTGATTGGAGTGGCCGGAGAGGTGTCAGTGTGTTCTTCCCCGGCCCAGGTGACTACCCACGTGGCTTAGACCACACCCCCTCCACCTCCTTGCGCGCCTTGGCGTCTTGCGCGTCTGCAGGGGCAGCTGCTTTGTGCGCGGCAGGGTTGCGCCTAGTGGGGTTGTGTGCAGGGCGGAGGGTGAGTAGTTAGCGCTGATTCGCAGCTTGAAGGGCTGTGGGGCTGGGGCTAGGGGGAAGGGAGAAGACGTCTCGTGTCTGCTTTGCTGGAAGGGGTCCCCCCTTACTTGGCAAGTTTCAGAATGACATGACAACGGATCGATGGGGGTTGTTTCTGAGCCGGGGCAGGCAGGAAGGCGGGATGACAGCTGACGGGAGAATCGACTTTTAGCGTGAGCAGAGATGGCGCAAGGAAATACGGTGGGGTTCGGTGTGATGAAAGATTTAGGGCTAGAAGTCATGGGTGACTTTGACATGACCTCCCCTTGCACCCCAAATCCGGTCGCCTTCCTTTGCAGCCGCTGTCCTGGCCGGCCTGGCAGGGGGGGAAGAACTCCTGTCCGGGTGAAATTCAATCCCTTAGGTTGAAGCTCCGAGCTGAGTTCACAGACCAGCCGCCCCAGGTTTCGGGTGGTGCGAATTGTCACCTGGGGAAACACAGAAATCTTCCCCGGTTCTGTTCCTTTCCGACGAACCATGGCCCATTCCCTCGGGGTGTCTTGGGCACAATTTAAACGTCCAGTGCCAGGCCTAGCCGGAAAGATTCACTGTCCCGCGTGGAAAGACAAAACAAAACAAAACAAACATCATTTCCCCAGCAAGCAAAGATCAAACCTTGACACTCCAAAGTCGTTTTCCCTCTCCCCCTCCCCCGCGGGGGGGCATTCATTTTAAAACCTGCATCAACCACCAAAATAAATAAATACATAAAATAAAATAAATTTCTCCCGTATTTGGACCCTCCCCGGGAGACAGGCGCAGAAAGCTAGCCGGCGCCAAAAGGGCTTGGTTGATTTAGTTGGGATTGGTCCTGCTTTGGGCAAGAGGCTGGAGTTGATTCTGTGAACTGGGAGCGAAGCAGAGGAGAGTTAGTTTTCCACTGGAGCATCATTCCTCCCCCGCCCCATGTCTTCCAAAATAAAAAGTGAGGGTATGCCAGATACCTGTATTTACCCACACTGCACCACTAGTCCAGACGGAGCACCCTGCGCCAGATTTTCAAAAGAACTTAGCTCTTACGCAGGCACCAAAATAAGCGGCCAGATTTTCATGCTGGTTGATGGACTCCGCATATGTTTTTAAAAAACAATTTTGGTTGAAAATCGTGTTCAGATATAGAACCTAAAGATGAGCTGGGCTCCTTGGAAAATCTGGTTCTGTGCACTCGAAAATCAGGAGCCCTTTTGAATATTTGGCAGCGCTTCTCTAGATGCCAGTGATTTACACAGGCAGATGGACTGTGGGAATTTGCTCTCACGTCATTGATTGTGGTGTCTGACACAACTCAGCCTCCAAACGGTCCCAGTCGTCTTCAGCCAATATGCTTGTCACCAACATGTGTAGTTCCAAGGTTCCCCTTACCCCTGGAAATATACTTAATTACAAACAAATACATGTCCGGGACTCTCACAACCGCTAGATTCTGTAGGAATCCCTCTTCGGGGGATGGAGAAACTTCAGCAGTCAGATGAGGTTTTTTTTATTGATTCTGTTTCGTTCTCCTCTGTTGAGTAATTAAAACACAGAAAGAAAGAAAGAAAGAAAGAAAGAAAGAAAGAAAGAAAGAAAGAAAGAAAGAAAGAAAGAAAGAAAGAAAGAAAGAAAGAAAGGCTCTCTCCCTGACATTATAAAATGTAAAGCTGGAAAAAGAGCTCTTGGATTTTTTTAATCCAAAATTCCTTGGGAGAACTTTAGAGAGAAAACGTGAATAGAACAACCCCCAAACAGCATTTAAAAAGTGTGGGGCCCCGATCCTATTTGGTTAAACTGCAGAAGACAATATAAGTTTTGTCGGAGCACATGATGGACAAAGAGGGCTTGCTGGTACCTGTTTGCCTTAGCATTGACTGCAGGGATTTTCTGGCAACATTTCCAAGAGCGGATTTTGTCTACACTAGGAAATCATTTCGAAATAACTTATTTTCGAGAGTTATTATTTCGGAATATGTCACTTCGTACTCATAACTCCGGAAATAAATTATTCCGGACTATGGGAGTTTTTAGTTCGAAGTAATTTATTTTGGGGGCTAGTAGGCAGAGGTAACTTATTTCTAAAGAATAACTCCCGAAAGTACCTCAAAGCAGAATGTGGCCGTGGGGAGTTTGGTTAGGACAGGGGTGCAGGCGAAGGTAGGAAACGGGACTCTCCAAATAAAACACTGATCTTATATGGAAAAACAAAATTAAGAAATGATGTTTCAGAAGTTTCTGAACTGCCGCCTGTTCCCTGAAATATAGAAAAGCCCAGTTTGATTCCTCTAAATCTATAGCAACTTCATTGACTGATTCTAGGGTTAAACCGGTGTAAAATGGTGCAGAATCAGGCCCTTTGTATATAACTGCTGAGTAATGCTACCCTACATTTCCCCTGCAGGCAAGTGATGGTTAACTTAGCACGCAGTGTTCCATTCAGCTGCGTAGGGGTGCTTGGTAGCTGGTTTATTTTTTATTTATAGCTCCGAGAAAGCAAGGAGGACTAGCCGGCGAATGCTGCTCTGACTGGCTTTTCCACTCAATTACTCACTGTTTCCTCTCTTCCCCCACCGCCTCAAATCCAGTTTGGGGGCCGGGTCTGCGGAAAGGCTCCTCTTTGCTTGTATAAAGCAGCATTCATGGTCAGATGCTGCCTTTCCTGTCTCCATCGCGGATCAGAATCGTCCAGAGTTGCACTCAGTTGGGGGAGGGAGGGTGTGTGTGTGTGTGTGTGATTGTCCACAGCTGCACTGCGTTGGGGGAGGGTGTGTGTGTGTGTGTGTGTGTGTGTGTGTGATTGTCCACAGCTGCACTGAGTTGGGGGAGGGTGTGTATGTGTGTGTGAAGATCAGCCACAAACAGCTGTTTTGGTTACATCTGTACAAATATTTTCCTGGTTGTGAGGAAAGGGACGTGTGTGTGTGTGTGTGTGTGTGTGTGTCTCCTCACTGCTTAATTCTCCATCGCTGCTGAAATGACCCCATCGCGGGGGGAGGGAGGAGAGGAAGAGGGTGGAAAATACCTTAAAGCTGCCCTTAACATTGAGGAGTTGGTTCACGGGTCACTGGCAGGTTCAGAAGCAGAAATCTATCTCATTTCAGCTCTCCTGTGTATGTGGGTTTGGCTTGTCCTAAGGGGTCCAGGCGCCCCTCTCTCGTGTGAAAACCACCTCGCGTTGGAGTCTTCTGGTTTATGAATGTTGTTGTGGTTATTTATCTGAGGGGGGAAGCCCCAGAGAATCATTTCCGATTTGATAGCTGGGGAGTGGAGGATCAGGAAATAGAGGTTCCTTGAGCGGAGAGGTAGGGGGGTGGGTTAGACATTGCTTCTTAGGGATGCTGCAGAAACCAGACAATTTGGTCCCTGGCTTTTGGCCAGGAAGTTGTGTGGGAGTGGGAGGGGGGTTAGAAAAGAAAAAAAAGAACCGAGGATGTTCACTCGGAGACTTTGACTCTGCAGACTTTAGCTGCGATTTGCAAGTGGTTTTGGGTGTCCGACTGGAGAAAGGTTCAGCGGGTGTAGTCTTCAGAAAGTCGGGACCTCTCTTCTCTCGTTATGGCTGGAGGAGGTCACCCCCATAATTAAAGCACCCCAACTCTCCAGCCGGGTTTTAGTTTCTTCGCTGTTATTTTTCTTGGGAGAATTTTGCCTTCCCCTCTACATTTTCAATGGTCCGATTCTTATTCTAAGACCCAATCAAATTTCAGGGTAAAAATGAGAGTCGTTCTTTCCCTCCCCCTTTTGCCAAATCTGTTTTAAAAGTTGTAAAACCTTTGCAAACGTCTTCTGGTCATAAAGAAGGTGGAAACTTTAAAAAAAACAAAACAAAACAAAAACAGGCACCAGCAGCTACGGGTGCAAAGCAGGATGCAGAACCCTCAGCGTTTTGCAGGAAATCTACATGCCACAGAATGTATTTCCATGGGAGGAATAATCTACGTCTCGCAATGATTGTCTGCTTTCACGGCGGTTTTTTCTAACCCAAGAGGATGGCACTGACTGTCTTTCTTGCGAGGCAAAGGCAGCGCAGCAAAATGGTTTGGCAATTGCAAGAGAAAGCGATAGAGAGAGGGATTGCTCTGATTCTGGAGCCTGATCGAGATTTTAAATCCAGATCCACATCTGAGGTCACGTGCCCCCGTGCATCGTGTAAACCCGGGTGGGGAACCTTTTTTTGGGTTGGGGGCCGCTGATCCTTAGAAAAATCAGTCGGGCGGGGGACAGCGGGGGCTGGAGCGCCAGCGCGGGCTTCCCAATGCTCGGGGGTGGGGGGAGGAGCCCTGAACCCCGGGTTCTGGCCCCGGGGCCCTAAATTCCCACCCCTGATGTAAACCCCCCGTGTCGCGCGTACTTCGTAAATCGGAAAGGGGACTTGTCGGGCTTCGATGCCCACTGCCAGCAGAGGCGCAGTCAGCCTCTGCGCCGGTGTCTCTTTGTGTGATGCAGGCGTGCCTATGTTGCAACAAAATAAATAAATAAAAGTATATGCCATTATATTTTCCAATGAGCGTTTGGTTAGCCAGCTGTCCTCGTCTTGTCTGGTGGCAGATGGTGCCTGTCTGCAATTGCCAATCGATATATTGGTTTCCTGCCCACCCCGAGGAGCCAGGAGTTAGAAAGATCTGGATGTTTCTGCTCAAAAAACTTGACCCAGAGGGAGAGAAACTAGCGGAGCTGTGCAGGGAAGGTAGCCCGAGGAGATGTGGCGGGATCTGGGGGTTTGGATTTGGGGGGGATGTGCCCGGGGTGCTGTGGGAGGGATGCCTCCGACAGTTCCATCAAAGCAGCTTCCTGTTAGGAATATGAAATGACTCCTCTTTGGCAGCACCCCTGCCAGGCGGGGAAAGCATCATGACTCCCAGGTGCGGGGGTGGGGAAACTGAGGCAGCAGGGAAGTAAATAAAGTAGGGGTGTGTGTGTGTGGGGGGGGGGAAGCAAATCGCTCCTCTCCCAGTTCCATCACCGACCCTTCTCTTTCAGGTCCCTGCGGAGTTAATATTTGAAAGGGAAAGGCGTCAGGTTAAATGTGACCTGCCCTTGGTGAGGGCGTAGAAAGGGGAACATGCGTCAGAGATGCTAACAGTATTTTGAAAAGGGGGGTACACAGGAAGGGTAGGGGGTGGGGGACGGATGCTGGGCGTGGGGGAGGAGGAAGTGTATTTATTTTCGCGGGGGTGGGGTGGGGTGGGTGGGGAAAAGGTCAGGGCGGCTAAGGGAGCTGTAGGGGGTGCATGATCTTTTTAAAGGAGACTTCACAAGCGCCGGCCACATCTGAGTCACGAAATCCTGAGGACCCTCCGTGTTATTAAAACCGGTTTGTGCTGGCGGCTCCCTCCCCTCCACCTTCCCTCGCTCCCCGGGAGACCCGGGGCGCCATTTGCTGGGCTGGGCGGAGGAAATCAAACTCCAGCAGGCTCGCGAGGCAGGGGGACCTGGAGAACTCATCGCCCGGCGCGGGCCCGCGCCGCTGGAGGGGGATTGGGTTTCAGGTGCACCAAGCCGGTCAACACCCGCCCCCCCTCCCCAAGCCTTGGCTGGGCTGTTGGTGTTGGCATCTTGCCAGCTGTTACCCTGCTCGTAACTATAGAAACCAGAGCAGGCGGAGCCTATCAGCAGCCTCAACGTCACCTGCGACTTGGGAAGGGTCCGGGAGGTACTTGCTCCGGAGAGCTACCTTGATGATGCTGAGGCTGGAAGGGAGGGGGGAGGAGGGAGACTGGCTGCTATTAAATGCAATGGGGGGGGGGGGAATGGAAGCCAAGAGGACCGCGAAGGGGGGAGCCCCAGGTGCCTTTCGCTGCAGGAACCCACAAAGGGGCTGGGGGAAAGTGGGGTGCGCGGGGAAGCAAAGACCCAGCCCAGTGGGGAAATCAGAACAGGCCTTCCCAAAAATCCACCGGCCTGTCGATTCTGTTGCTTACACCCCACGCACTCATCATGCTCCTAGGGCTACTCCTAGCCAGCAGGCCCTCAAACAAGCTTGCTCCCCGACTCTCCTACACTGAAGAGAGAAAGGGGGGAGTGTTTTTAGCCATAGCTAGAGCCCAATTTCTCCTCGGCTCCTTCCCCCTTAAACACAGCCACCTCTGTGCTGCGGATTTGTCTCGGTTTCTCTCCTTTCTTGCTTGTCTGCTGAGACCAGGGGCGGGAGACATTTTTCTCCTCACCTTTGCCTGGAAGTTTGATCATTCGCCCTATGGAAATCTTTTATGCATGTTAAATAGTCCCTCCACACCGGCAGTGCTATTTCGAAATATAATGGGCTCCTTATTCCAACCTCCCTGTAAACCTCATTCCAGAGGAGTAAGGGCCAGGCTACACAGTTTCAAAATAACTAGCGTTATTTCGAAATAACGTAGTCGGCATCTACACAGCCAAAATGTCAAAATACTGTCACACTGGAGGACTCCTTACTCGGAGTCCTGTAACCCTCATTGTACCAGGAGTAAGGGAAATCAGAGGAAGAGTGCCCTGTTTTGAAATAAGTGCCGTGTAGGCGCTGCTAATTTCTAAATAAGGTAAGTAATTGATGTAGATCAATTTGCTTAGCTCATTTTGGGCTACTGTGCAGTGTAGGCACACCTGTGTTTGCCCCTCTTCTTTACAAAGGTTATGTCCACACTACACCGTTCTTCTGAAAAAAGCTACACAACTACAATTTGTGTATCTTTTTCTGCTGGTTTTTTTGGAAGAGGCTTTTCCGACATTTGGCCCATCTACACCCAGCCAAATGTCAGAAAACCCCCCTTTTTTCAGAACATCCCTTCTTTCTTATAAACCAGGTTTACAGGGATGCCAAAAAAGTGATACCTCGGGTATCTGGGAAAAACTCTGCAGTGCAGACCTACCCAAAGGTTCTCCTTGTCAGTGGTAACCCCCTTTCCCTGTTGCTTCCCTTGACTCACTGTACTCTGCCTGGTAGAGAGGCAGGCGATGTCTGGATTAAAATCTGCAGAGAAGATTCAGGGTTTTTTGTTCTTTCAATCCCAACCCCTCCACTCCCGGGGGGGGAGAGACTTGTTAAGACAGAAATATTGCATTTGGAAGAGCCACAAAGGTAGGTAGGTAGGTAGGTGTGTGTGTGTGTGTGTGTGTGTGTGTGTGTGTGTTCCTAACAGTCTGGCCTCCGATTGACGTCACTTACAAACTCATTTGCCCTGACACAGATTTTATTTCAGCCCCTCGCTCCGCCTCGGATGGTTGTAATAATATTCTGGCTTCTCGCCACGTCTAGGAGTTACCATAGAAACAATAAAACGGCAGCGATTGGGGGCCCCAGCGAGAACGTCTCCTATCGTAAATAGGAAAGTAAAGGGGAGCGGGCCGGGGGTGCGAGGGGGAGCGGGGGAATAAAATCTAGACCAGCAATTACATTGACATCTGCGACTTCCCGCATCTCTCTGCCCTTGGTTGCATCGCGAGGCGGTGAGTTTCCCAGAGGGAGTGCAGAGTAACCCCCCCCCCCCCCCGGTTATTTAGCAGGGGGTAAAACTCGGCATGCAAAATGGGCTTTGCTTTTCCTTTCCAGGTCGCCTTCTTGGGGGGGGGGGGGTGCACGTGGGGGGCGGGGAGCCCTGCAGACAAGTTCTGTGTTCCCACGATTTACAGTTCTGCCCGGTGTTTATTGCTGTGCCTAGCACCCGGGTTTTGTTTTTCTTTTCCTCCTTCAGTTGCCTTCTGCTTTTCCACGTAAATATCACACCCGCTCTCTCCCGGGAGGGGGGGCTGCATCGGTGGACACACTTTTAAAAATATATCTGAACTGCCCCCCCACACCTCCCCCGGACGCAAAGCAAACGCCTCCCTGCGAGCCAGTTGCAAACTGTTCATTCCCCCCCATCTGTATTTGGGTGCCTGGCTGTGACAAGCCAAAACCAGCCCCACGCGCGTTCCCGACCTCCACCCACACCCTTCACGCGCGGGCGCCGCTCCAGGTAACAATTGTTAAATTCATCTCTGGGCTTAATTAGGTGTGTGCTGTGTCACTGGCAAGCGGCCAAACGCCGGCTCCGGAGTCTCTATAGAAACCACGAGGCCCTGGCTGAAAATGCCTGTAAAAATAAAATGCGCTCGGATTAAAACGCATAAATAAACGCGCGGGGGGGGGGGGGGGGGAGATGCAGACAAGGGAGCCGCACCGGTTGAAGCTGGGGGGGGAGGGGGGTCTTTGAGCTGTTTAGGAGACACCCCCTCAAGGGCAGATTTCTTTTCGCGTAGGAAATACGGGGGGGGGGGTTAACTCCACCCTGAAGTCCAGGCAAGCCCCCCCCCCGCATTCCCTTTCTCTTGCTTTTGGCAGATATTGGGGGAGGGGGGGTCTCCGGAGGCGAGTGGCTCCGGATTTATTTGTGGCTGGGAACACTCGCTCCCTTTTCCCTGCCTGGATTTCCTCGGAGGAGGCGTCTGTCCCTTTAAATGCGGGTCGCGCCGTCGTCCAGTCCTCCCCTTTCCCCCCCCCCCCCCCGCATCCAGCTGTATCCAGCAATTTAAATACCCTCCCCCGCTCGCGGGGCCCGCTGGCTTTGCTCGGGGGAGCCGGTTTGCCCGCTCGTAGCGGAAAGGGGCTGCGCTCGGGAGCGGGGAGCCCGATCTTGGGGTGGGGGGAGAGAAGGAGCCAGCCAGGGCTTGTCCCGCTCCCTCCCCCCGCCTTGAGCCGTGGCTGTCAGGCGGATGATCCGGATCGATGCCCCGTTCCCGCGGCGATCCGCGCGGTGCAGGAGGGGAGGGGAGGGGAGGGGAGGGGGCCGCAAAGGTATTTCCAGCCGTGCCAACGGGCATTGTCTGCGGTATGTCCCCGCCGCGCCATTGGCCACGGAGAAGGGGGGGGGCTTTTGGCGCTCCCCGGTTCGGCTGCAATGAAACCCCCCCTCATATATATGCCTAGCCTGTGTGCTCCTTGTGTGGGTTGGGTGGGACAGTAGACGCGTTCTGGAGACTGTCTGGAGTGGGTGTGGCGTGACCAACAGCGCGCACGAAGGGAGGCTTTTCGGCACGAAATGTGTTTGGAGATGGGCGTGTGTGGGGTGCCCAGGACACGTGTGTGCCTCTGGGCCAGCTGGCCTCTGCATGGTCCCGTGCAAACGTGATGTAGATGGCGCGCTCGCAGTCTGCAAAGCCGACGCACAGACTGGCTGCCCTGCGAAAGTCCTGCGCTGCCCAGACCCGCAGTTTTTCTGTGCATGGCCAGCGGATCTGCGCCCTGGAGGTTGTGCTGGGTTTGTGCGCCTCGCTAGGGAGCCTTGAGGAGGGAAACTGCTCCACGTGTGTATATGATTAATACGCACACACAGAGACACGCAGGGTGTATGGGTAGAGCTCAGGGCTGCATTATGACTTTCGTGGGCCCTAGGTACTTTTGCCTTCGTGGGCCCCTCCCACCATAATAATACTAATATTCAAAATTATTACTTTAAATACTTCAACATTTTATTTTTTTCTGTTTTAGGCAAAACTTAATGGATTTTCGTGGGCCCTAAGAGTTTCATTTTTTTCTGATGTGGGGAAAAAAATGAAAACATTTTCTTCGACCTTATAAGTTCATTTTTTTCCCTTCTGATTTTAAAAGAAATTAAAACATTTTCATGGGCCCCTAAAAGTATGTGGGCCCTAGGCACTGTGCCTAATGGATAAGTCAGCCCTGGTGGGGCCTATTCCATGCTCGTTCACTCTGGGCGTACCTTGTGCACTGAGAAAGGCAGGTATGAGGCGTGATATGACACGCGTGTCCTTTCGGGCTGGCTGTTAGGTACACACAGTCATCTGAGGGCTGCCTTTCTCCAGCCTTGTGCGTTTAATGAAGGGCAGGTTAATGCTCAATTAGACCATTTATCAGCTTTGTTCCGGACCATTGCTTTTCTGGGGTCGGAGGGGTAGGGGTGGCTGGGAGTGGGTGTGGGGTGTGGAGAAGTATGAGGAGGGGAAGGGGAGACCACGAAAGAAAGTGAAATCTCCCCTCTGCTTTGGTATCCAGCGTGAGCAGCAGGGAGGGGAAGAATTAAAGAGGAGGACACGTGGGTAGCCAGAAGCCAGGTGAAAACTGATGCAGGGACCCTCTGCTTCTAGGCTTTGCTGCCTTTTTTTTTGAGCATTCTCCTCCTCCCTCAGGGTCGCCCAAGTGGAACACCCAAAAAGAGGGTTAGAGGATCGCCT
Source organism: Pelodiscus sinensis (assembly GCF_049634645.1). Taxonomy (NCBI): domain Eukaryota; kingdom Metazoa; phylum Chordata; order Testudines; family Trionychidae; genus Pelodiscus; species Pelodiscus sinensis. The sequence goes on from NC_134739.1 coordinate 12,502,314, forward strand.
CAAGCCAACAGCTGAGAGAAGGCTGCAGGGAGGTTCTGTGTGTTGAGCATATGGTGGGAGAACTCCAGTTGGAGGAAGAGAAGTTTATTGTTAGCGCCCGACGAGCCATCAGGAACTTTGTTTTTGTTATGATTAATGCTTATTAATTCAATATAATTGAGCAGGGTTTGGGGCATTCCCCATTGAGTGACTCCATTTAATCACACTGTTCCTATAATCTAATATAGAAAGGAGAATGGTTGTAAGTTTCTGCGCTAATAACTTGGACGCTATAAGAGCTACGCAACCAAACTTTGCATGGGATAACCTTTCATCCAGGAGAAGGTTTTAAGGTACATTTGGACCCCATCCGGCCTGAGCTCAAGCTGTAAAAATTAAAAAGTAACCCACCATGCTGCGCTGCAGGGGCCACCCCACCCACCCTAGGTCCCGTGCCCACCACCGGCAGCCCCCAGCACTATCTGGGACTCGCCCCCTCCTGCCCATGAGATTACATAAGCGACCCTCTTTCTCCCCTCTCCCCCCCCCGTGCCAGCACACAGTGCCCTGACCCCCACACACACAACAGCTTGGGCACCCGCCCTGCCTCTCACAGCACCTGGGTTGAGCTGGAGCGCCCCTGCTGTGTGTAACCTCCCCTCCACCTGGGGATGATGTGGACCTATATTTTAATCCCTATAGAAATCAGTGCAATTTTTCTACCATTCAAAAAAAGATAATGGGGTACTGTTTTTCTACATTTTGTTCCTCTGGTTTCCCAAGCAATGCCAGGTAACTCCAGCTAGTAATCTCTATTTTTGGGTGTGTCTAGACAACACCCTTCTGTCAGAATAAACTACGCAATTCGTGCTGCGCACAGTACAAATTGAAATTTGGCGCTGTCTACACAGTGCCAAATTTCAAAATAAGGCACTATACTGGCAAATCCCTTAACCCTCATGGAATGAGTGTTACAGGAATGCCGGAATAGTGCACCTGCTATTTCGGAAAATAGCGGGCACTTTTAAAGATGCGGCATTGCTCTTTCGGGATACTTCTGGTATCCCAAAAGAGTAACTCAGTCTAGACGTGCCCTTTGTGTCCACATAGGATATGTCTAAACTGTGGTGCTATTTCGGGATAGCTATTCCGCGTCTTTTGTACCAGCCCTATTTTTGAACCAACCAATCTATTTCGAAATAACAGGCTCGCTTTTCTGACATCCCTGTAACCCTCATTCCACAAGGATTAAGGGATGTTTCGGAATAGTGGTTTATTTCAAAATTATATTGAAATAAGATACACAATTTGTGTAGCTCAAATTGCATATCGTATTTTGACCTATGGGTGCAGTGATGATGCACCCAGAATGTGCATTATCCTGAGTGGGAAAACTGTGTATTAGGTTTTGACTTATTCTTTCTGCCTACTTTAGAAACACACTAAGGCTACGTCTACACTGGCATGATTTTCCAGAAATGCTTAAAACGGAACAGTTTTCCATTATAAGTATTTCTGGAAAAAGCGCGTCTACATTGGCAGGATGCTTTTCCGGAAAAGCACTTTTTCCGGAAAAGCGTCCGTGCCAATGTAGACGTGCTTTTCCGCAAAAAAGCCCCGATCGTCATTTTCGCGATCGGGGCTTTTTTGCAGAAAAGAAATCTCTGCTGTCTACACTGGCCCTTTTCCGGAACAGTTTTCCAGAAAAGGACTTTTGCCCGACCCGGAGCAGCATAGTTTTTCCGGAAAAGCACTGATGATTTCACATTAGATCGTCAGTGCTTTTCCGGAAATTCAAGGGGCCAGTGTAGACAGCTGGCAAGTTATTCCGGAAAAGCGGCTGATTTTCCGGAATAAGTGACCAGTGTAGACACAGCCTAAGGGTATGTGTACACAGCAGGGCAAAAGTTGAATTAAGCTACGCAATTTCGGCTATGTCAATTGTGTAGCTGAAGTCAAAATAGCTTAATTTCTACACGGCAGGAAACTGAAGGAAGAACACTCTTCCTTCGACTTCCCTTACTCCTCGTGAAATGAGGGTTACACGAGTTGTAGTAAGAAATCCTCCAGCTCACCATTATTTTGAAATAATGGTAGGCTGTGTAGAGGCTCTTTTTGTTAGTTCGGAATAACACTGCTGTGTAGACATGCTCTAAGGAAGCAGCCAGAAACCTGCACGGTGCATCTGTTGCTTACCTCTATCGCTACCCAAATCTAAACATGTGGTAGGTGCATCACTTCTTTATACCCAGCTATGGCACCAGGTTATTCCTCTGAATTGATTTATCTCCATTTGCAGACACATGACGAAATAAATTCTTTATCTTGTATGTGTTGTGGTCAGGATTTGAGGGTAAAAAAAGAAAAGATTCACTGTATGAAGTGTAGGATCTCTATGGGCCATTGAATCAATCTCTCTCTCTCTCTCTCTCTCTCTTTGGTAATTTTCTTCGGTGAGTGTTAGTATTACAGTTATAATGTGGTGGGAACCAAACTACACAATCTCTTCTGGGCCCCCCGAGAGGTAGGCACTGTGAAAACACACAGATCTGTCTCATCCACAAGATTACATTTGGACTGGGGGTGCTACCCCTGGTAAAGTTGTCCCAGTGTGACTCTATGGGGAGCAAAAAAGAGGTGTTTTGTTTTGTTAAAATACACATGTTCAGTTTTCCTTCTCCGGGCATTGTTGCAATTCTATGGGTTTTGCAAGGCCTGACTACAGAACCCAGATCACAAGGGGTATGTATGGGGGAAGGAGGGGAAATAAATCCTAAAACCAGAGGCTCCTGTGGTTTGTAAGCTTCTGAGCCATTTGCTTCTGGAATGCTGTCATTATTAGCTTCAGTGGATGATTTGTCCTGGTTGATTTGTCCTGTAGAGATTCTACTAACTTGATCCTCCGGGGATGTGTTTGTTTCCAGAGAGGATTTGCTGAGGTCCTGATCCAAAATGCACAGAACCACCAGGATCAAGATCACGGAGCTGAATCCCCACTTGATGTGTGCGTTGTGTGGCGGCTACTTCATAGATGCAACCACCATTGTGGAATGTTTACACTCTTGTAAGTTTCCTCTGTGCCTAGACTGGGACAGGCTGGGGAAGTCAGCTGTTTCCAATGACATGAGATTTTCTTTCACTCCACCTGGCAGATCTGCTTTTGGGGGGCTAAACTCCGAAGCCACCTGGTGGTGATGAGAGATTCACCAGCTGCTCACCTGAATATAACTGCACGGGCCAAGATTTTTTCCAAAGTGGCTAGTGATTTTTTAGGTGCTTAACCTGAGAGATACCTTAAAGAAGCTTACTAGTAGTTTTTCCAGGAAAAGCAGAGCTTTCCTCTTGTGGAAACTGGGTCATCTTGCAACATTAGATATCCCTAACATTGAAGCACCCCAAACCCCTAGTCATTTTGGCCTCAGATTACTTGCTCAGTAATATTGAGGTGAATTGGAGTGAAGCTAGAATCCTACCATATTTCCAAGGAAAACTGCTGGAAACCCAAAGGCGTGGATTTCCTCAAGGGGACATTCAGTGTACTTAAAAGGTGGAAACATGAAAATGGACGCATGGTACTTCCTTTTTTCACACAACATGGGATTAAACTGTAGAACTCACAAATTCACCAATGCCAAAACCATAGCAAGAGTCAAGACATTTTGATGATTGTCAAGAATAACCAGTTACAATGAGTAATGACAAACATTTAGAAAGAGGGGACATTAAGCTATGCAGGGGACATTAAGCTATTCTCTTTATTAGAGATTGGAATGAGATCTATCAGGCTATGTCTACACTGCATGCGTATTTCGGAATAAGTTATTCCACAAGAAATACTTTGAAATAGCTTATTTCGAAATAGCGCGTCTACACTACAGGGAACCCTGGAAATTAGTCCGAGGCAGGCTCCCCTAATGTGAATGCGCTACCTCAATTTAGAGCTCCAGGAAGCACCGGGGAGTAATTACTTTGAAGGGCCCCGGGGAGGAGCTATTTCAAAAAAGCAGCGAGTATCCACACTACGGCTATTCGGAAATAGCTATTTTGGAAGGGCGTTATTCTTCGTGGAATGAAGTTTACCAACGTGGAAATAAGACGCCTGTTATTTCAAAATGATTTCAGAATGACGGGCTAGCTGTGTAGACGCTCTCATAGTTATTCTGAAATAACGCTGCTGTGTAGATGGACCCTGAGGCTACGTCTACACTACGAATGTTTGCGGCAGAAAATATGCTAATGAGGGACTCATTAGCATAAGTCACCATCTCATTTGCGTATTTCCTGCCGATCTGTTTTTTTGGTAGAGGTTTTTGCGCAGAAACAAGCGGTGTGAACGTTTCCTTTTTGTTCAAAACCCCTTTTTGCGCAAGATCAGTATACCTCCTTTTTTGAGGCATAAGGAACTTGTGCAAAAAGTTTTTTTTGCACAAAAAGGAAACATTCACACTGCTTGTTTTTGCGCGAAAACCCCTAGTGAAAAAACGGATTGGCAGGAAATATGCAAATGAGAGTGTGAGTTATGCTAATGAGTCCCTCATTAGCATATTTTCTGCCGCAAAAACTCAGTGTAGATGTAGCCTGAGTGTGTAGGATGGACTGTCCCATATGTGCCTACTTTTGGGGTTTTCTTCCTTCCCTTGAAGCATCTAGTTCCAGCCACCGGTCCAGGGTCTGCTCCAATCTAGGAATTCCTCTAACGTACCTGCAGAAAGAAGCAAGGTGTAAGGGCAGCTGTGCCCAGATAAGAGACCACCGGTGTGAGGGGAATGTGGAATAAACAGCTGGATTCAATGGAAGCAGTCACAGATTACTTTCCAGGCAGTGAGGGTAAAGCATTATCTTGTGCAGAAATTCACTGTCGGTGAAAGCCAGCCCTGGATGGAGGGCTAGGGCAAATTATGCACCAGTTATATCCTGCTCAGGCACCTTTTAAGTAGGATGTATATGGTGCCGAAATGTGACTTAATACCTAGTGCTTAAGTGGTACTCAGGCCATGTGCTGATGCTTTGTCCATGGGTGATAGTCACTCTGTGTGTCTATATGTTGATTTCACCCCATTTATTTTTGTCTTTCTTTCTCTAGTCTGTAAAACCTGCATCGTCCGCTACCTGGAGACCAACAAATACTGTCCTATGTGTGATGTCCAGGTGCATAAAACAAGGCCCCTCCTCAGCATCCGGTGAGGGATTTCACTTTCTGTCTCTTGCCCCTCAGCCCCAAATATGTGATAATACAGGAGATGGAAAGCAAGCCAGTGGTCACTGGAAATTCTCTTCCCTGCTTTGCTGCCATTGAGGGAGGGCTATTTTGGCCTAACTTTTCCCAGAGCCATTAGTAGTAATTTTGGATAGATCCATTTTTTTAGATGTTTTAAGGGGCCTGATTTCCAGCGGGTGGGTGCACAGAATTAAAACAAAAACACACAAACAAAACTCCAAAGAGCAAACAAATGAGCAAACAAACAAGCAAACAAACAACCCCCCCCCCAAAAAAAACCCCAGGCTTCTTTTTAAAGTGCTCCAAGCTGGCCATGATGCTACTAGTCACTTTGGAAAATGGAGTATGGACTTCTGATGTTTGTTTAGCAAGGTGCAAAAGTTTGCTCCTAACCAGAAGCATGTGAGTACCCCGTTGTCATCAAGGGGACTAATTTACTTTCTTAACAGGTCTCAGAGGGGCTGTCGTGTTAGTCTGTAACTTTAAAAATAACTCGTGGTCCTGTGGTACCTTAGAGACTTACATTAAAATATAGCATCATGGGCAAAATCCACTTCCTCAGATGAGCACCAATGCTGAAATGGGTTTTATCCTCAAAAGCTCATGATTGTCTCTATTTTTGTGCGTCTCTCAGGTGTCCCAAGACGACTTCTTGTTTTATACTTTCTTAATATTAGGCTCGTGTGTGGGACTCGGGAGAAGTGGGTTACATTTCTAGCTCTGCCCCACACTTCATGGAGTGAAGCACCTTTGAGGATCCAGGTCTTATTTTCTAACTCATGTTCCTAGGGCGACCCCCCCCCTACTTCTCCACATTCCTCTCCCAGCACTGTGCAGAGAGCCAGCCCCAGTCTACTCACTGAGCTCACCTAGGGCATGGCTGGCAGGTTCCATCCTTCCCTCGCTGCCCATGGCTGGGCTGGTGCCTTGGAAAAGCCCAAGACCCTCTGTTTCAGGGTGCTGTCCAGGTGCCACCGTGCTGGCACGAGGCAGCCTCTTTTCCCCTCCGCTAAGCTCTGGAGTAGTGGGTGTAGGGTGTGATTTCCAGTCTGTTCACACCCCGAACCTGCAGGCTCCACAGCAGCTCCTGGGAGGGGGTTTGGCACCCTCTTCCCCACCCCCTCTCATTTCCCCCAGCCCTGGGTCCTGATCCCAGGGAACGCAGGGCTGCTCCATTCCTTAGGGATTTCCCCCTGCTGAGCCACCTCTCCAGCGCCTGCAGTGAGATCCCTGGGCCACAAGGCATCCTGAGGGGTTAACCCCTTGGAGCCTGCACTGTAGCCTGGGGACAGGAGGTGGCTGGGTGATGCTGGTGGGCGGTAGCCAGCAGCAGCCTGGAGGGGTGAGCTGCCTTTTGACCCTGCCTCAGTCGGAAGGGACAAGCAGCGCCTGGGAGCGGTAGCCGTGGGGAAAGAGACGAGATCTGTCGGATCATCCCAGCCCTGCGGCTGGAGGCAGCTCCCACCCAGTGCCAGAGGCTGCTGCTGGCCACCTTCCCGTGGGAACACTGGCAGAAATCTGGGCAGGGCATGTGGCCTTGCATTGCCCCCCAGAAAGATGCCAGCCAGGTGCGGAGGGCAGAGAGAACCAAGTTGGAGGGGCGGGGTCCATTGGTCACCCCTCCACGTGTGGGAGTGTGTGTGTGTGACCCCCTCCATTGCAACCTGAAAGATAAGGCCAATAACAAGAATTCAGCTCTGCAGCATTTTTGCAACAGGGGCTCAGGCAACTTGACGTTCCTATGAACATTTGTCATGGGTTGCCGTGGAACGCGGCTGAATATGAGCCATGGGGTCAGGTGCCCCTGATTCAGCATAGGGAAATTGCTCCCCTTATGTTTTCCCAGCTGTCTAGTGGCGACAATGGCACTTGCCATATAGCTGGCTTAGCCGGCTGACCTGGGGCCTGGGCAGCAAAGAATGGCAGAAGTTTGTACCGGGAAAGACCTCTTGCCATTTTCTTCCTTCAGCTACGGCCGTGGATACTGTGGCACAGGGGTCTTCAAACTTCTTTTTTTCATGACCCGGTTGAAGAAAATGGTTGATGCCGTGAGCCGACAGAATGTGACTGGTGTGGGGGCTCCGGGGTGGGGCTGAGGATGGGCACTTTGGGCTGTAGGAGGGGGCTCCGGCTTTGGGAGGTCAGGGTTGGGGCAAGAGGGGCTGACCTTGAGTGATTCCCGGGCAGCGATGCAGCAGGGGGGCTGAGGCAGCTTCCTGCCTCTCCTGGCCCCACAGACCATGTTCCCAGCCAATGGGAGTGCAGAGCTAGTGCTCAGGGTAGGGACAGTGCATGGAGCTCTGTGTGCTCCTCCCACCCCCCATAGGAGCTGGGCCTGCTGCCGATCGCTTCTGGGGTGCAGCACAGTCTGCGGTGCCAGGCCAGGCAGGGAGCTGCCTGAGCCCCCCCACTGCTCACCTGATCCCCCTGCAGCAATGAGCCCCAGGGTCCAACATCCCAACGCCTAGTGCTGGGGTGCAATGCCTCATTTGAAAACCAAGATCAAGAGCATTAATTTCTACTGAAAAGAATAAGCATCTTCTGTTGAAGCCAAGTGAAATCTTCCACCTCCTAAGAACAGGTACGGCCGCCTGCAGCTCCCATTGGCCGCATTTTGCTCTTTCCAGCCAATGGGAGCTGCGGGAAGCAGTGGCTAGCCAATCCCTGAGGGCTGAGCTGCTTCCTGCAGCTCCCATTGGCTGGGAACAGCAAATCACAGCCCATGGGAGCGGCAGGTGGCTGTATCTGTGGTTGCAAAGTGAACAATCTGTCTGGTTTAAAAAAAAGAAAAAGAAAGAGTAGTTCTGTCAGACCTTAGAAACTAACAAATATATATGTCTAGTATCATGAGCTTTTGTGGGCAAAATCCACTTCCTCAGATGAGCGGAGTGGGAAGTGGGTTTTGGCCACAAAAACTCTACTGTGCTACAGGACCAGTTGTAGTTTTTTAATTAAAGACTAACACAGCAACCCCGTAAGGCTTTTAAACCCATCTGGCAGGTCGTCAGGGCTCACCCTGACGAGCTGTGAGTGGCTTGCCGGCCATGGGTTGCCCAGCACAGCTATACAGAGTCGTCATTTTGCGTTTGACGTCCTGGTGGGCGTTCCCGAGGGGTTTGACGTCATCAGCAAAGCCCTGGCAGGGATGTTCCGCTCACTGCAGATGCAGCGCCTGGCGTATTGGGTCCCACTCTACGTGGTGTATAATAGACAGGAGATCCGAGCCAGACGGGAGGGTTAGACAGGATCTGGAGCCTCTCCAGATGTTCCAGCCCCTTTCAATGATGTACTAAAGAGATGAGGATGATTAAATAGCGGGGAAAGGCGCGATGTGCGTTGCAACCTCCGGCGGTTTGGACTGAGCACCCGAGGTCAGCGTTAGCGTATGCCCCAGCCACAGGCTTTGAAGCCACGACCAGAGCAATTTAACCTGAGCCTGCTTGTGGTTTATAATGCATTGATCCGTTTGTCTTGCGACTATGCATCTGCCTCCCAGTCAAGGGAGGGTGAGTGAGTGTGTGTGATGTGTGGGCGCGTTTCTCAGCCCCCTGCTCCATGCACAGACCCACTAGGATAAAACTAATGTCCTGTGCTCGGTGCATGATTAATCCCAGCTTTGCTCCTTCTCCATTCATCTGGGCCTGGGGAAGCCAGACATGTCTTGTCAGTTGCAGAATGAGCCGTGCAGGTGGTTGGCATAGAAACCATTAAGGCTGCAATACATCACTCGCGGCTTTTTTTTTTTTTTAGCGCTTCCATGTAAATCTGTTTCTGTAGTAACACTTTTTTTTGGGGGGGGGCTCCCTGTGAAATATTTACACTCTAACTCCCACGGACTTTTCTGTGACGTATTTCTGAATGTGTGCACAGCCCCTGATGGAGGTGCACCCTGCCAGGAGACAGACACAAAGCAGCAGACTAGACTTGCATTGGTGTGCTGAGCACTGAGAAATCACCCTCCTTACTTTATAATTGGCACTGAGTCAGAGATCTGTGGTGTTCAAACGAGGGGGCGATCCCCAGGGCTGGGTGGTGGGAGGTTGGGCCCGGGGGATCATGGCTGCAGGGGGATCAGGTGAGCAGTCGGGGGGCTGTCCTGGTACCGCAGACTGCGCTGCTCCCCAGAAGCACACAGGGTTCCATGCACTGCCCCTGCCCTGAGCACTAACTCCGCACTCCCATTGGCAGGTCCAGGGCCAGCTGGAGCCATTCCTGCACCCCGAGTAGCGGGCGCATGACACATGTGTGGCTCCGCTCCCAGACACACGGCGCGTGCACGGCCCCAGCTTTGGGTGCGCGGCGCCTGATTGCAGCTGTAAGGGGCGCCGGGCATGTGGCACCCCTTATAGCTGCCATCAGGTGCCCCCCATAGGTTGGTGCCCCGGGAAGCTGCCCGGGTAGCCCCCCCTTATTCTGGCCCCGGGCAGGGGACCTGCTGCTGGGGACCTGCTGCTGGAGGGGCAGGAAGCTGCCTTACTGCACTGCTGCCCGGGAGCTGCTCAAGGCCAGCCCCTCCTGCCCCAGCCCTGCCCACCCCAAAGCCAGAGCCCCCTGCTACACCCCAAAACTCCCATCCTCAGCCCCACCCCGGAGCGCACACTTAATCAAGTTATGTCGAGTCGCAGCATCAGCAATTTTCTTCAAGTCGGTCATGAGAAAAAAAGTTTGAAAACCCCTGTCATAGGCAACCCCTCCCACCTGCTCCCCAGTCATTAAGCACGGCACCTGTATACCTCTGTGTCCTTGTTTGATCAGCCCCCAGGGCATTAGTGCCTCTTTCCACCATGTTAGCCACATCAAGAGGCCTGGGCTGTAAATGAGAATCCGATCCCCAATTTTATAATCTCTCCTTTGGCTGCCCCATCTGTAAAATGAACCTCAGTTTGCCTCACAATACCGGTGTTGATTCGCAAAGGTTAGAAAAAGCACAAAGGGCAAAGTTATTCATTGTAGTCTAGAAATAAGTTTGATCTGTGATCCGTGACCCTGACGTTCCCATTTTTCCATTTGGCAGTAGGGCTAGAGCCTTGCTTTTGGGGCCAGATCCAAAGTCCTCATGAGTTCAGAAAAGGGCAACAAAAATTATGAGGAGTTTGGAACAGCTGCCGTATGAAGAGAGATTAAAAAGACGGGGACTTTTCAGCTTAGAAAAGTGGAGACTTAGGGGGGATACAGCAAAGTCTATAAAATCATGGCTAGTGTAGAGATTGCGAATGAAGAAAAGTTATTTACTTGTTCCGGTAACACAAGAACTTGGGGCTGCCAAATAAAATTAATAGATGGCAGGTTTAAAACGAAAGGAAGTTTTTCTTCATACAGCGCACTGTTGACTTGTGGAACTCCTTGCCGGAGGATGGTGTGAAGATCAGGATTTTAAGAGGGTTCAATAAAGATCTAGATAAATTCATGGCTGTTAGGTCCTTCAAAGCTTATTTACCAGGTTTGGTAGGAATGATGTCCCTAGCCTCTGTTTGTCAGAGGCTGGGAATGAGGGACAGGGGAGGGATCATTTGACGATCCCTTGTTCTGTTCATTCCCTCTGGGGCACCTGGCATTGGCCACTGTCTCCCATTGAAATTTGTGGGAGTTTAGCACCTGCCCTGCTTAGGCATGTGTGTCAAGCTTATTAGGTGCCTATTTGCATCTTTAGGCCTCTAATTGCCTTTGGAACTCTGGCCTTAAGTCACTTTTGCAAATGGTAGCTAGGGGCGGGATTCACGACAATGCCCCCTTCTAATTTTTTCTATCCACGTGTGGAATAATTTTTGGTATGTGCACCAAGGCATGCGCAGATGTGCACCACCAATAGAAACATGCACTGCTGGTTGTGTGTGCTCTGCTAATCAGCTGGGTGGCATTTGAATCTCTCCTCGGTGTCGGCACAAGCTTACAGCTTACAGGGATTACTGATTCAGGAAGGTACCTGCTAGCCTAACTCTCATTGAAATCGATGGGAATTAATCACGTAGGGTATGTCTACACTACCCTCCTAGTTCGAACTAGCAGGGTAATGTAGGCATACCGCACTTGCAAATGAAGCCTGGGATTTGAATTTCCCAGGCTTCATTTGCATAAGTGGGGAGCCGCCATTTTTAAAACCCCGCTGGTTCGAACCCCGTGCAGCGTGGCTACACGGGGCACGAACTAGGTAGTTCGAATTAGGCTTCCTAGTTCGAACTACCGTTACTCCTCGTGAAATGAGGAGTAACGGTAGTTCGAACTAGGAAGCCTAGTTCGAACTACCTAGTTCGTGCCCCATGTAGCTGCGCGGCACAGGGTTCGAACGAGCGGGGTTTTAAAAATGGCGGAGCCCCGCTTATGCAAATGAAGCCCGGGAAATTCAAATCCCGGGCTTCATTTGCAAGTGCGGAATGCCTACATTACCCTCCTAATTCCAACTAGGAGGGTAGTATAGACATACCCTTGGGTACTATGGCAATGCCAATAAAATAAAAGTCCTTACCTCTGCCCAGGGCTGGGTGGGTGACCTCAAGCATGCCCCCACATGCCTCAGTTTCCCCATCCTTGAAACAGGGATAACCATACTGACCTCCTCTGTTTGAGATTTACAAATGAAAAGTTCTATCTTAGATTTAGGCGGTGTTTATTATTTCCCGGCTTTTCTCTATAGTTCCAAAGGCTAGCAATAATTAAAAAACCGAAATGACATTTTGTTGTAATCGTAGAATTCCAGGCCTTCGGGCTTTACATAAAACACCAAGAGTTGGCAAACAAAGGATTTCCTTTGTTTAAAGAACACCACCTGCAACCTGTGTCCACTTTCATTAAAGTCAATAGGAATTTTATCAGCCGTATTTAAATCAGAGCAGATCCTTTACAGCAGGGGTGGGCAATAATTTTTGAAGAGGGGGGGCAACTTCACAAATTTTGGAGGTGGTCACTAGCGCCTTGAGTGGAAGGGGTGGGGCCTGAAGCCGAAGGGGTGGGGCCTCGAGAGGAAGGGGTGGGGCCTGAAGCGGAAGGGGTGGGCCTCAAGCGGAATGGGTGGGGCAAGGAGTCTTCCCATGCTCCCCCCTGTCCACAGAATCTGATTGGCTGGCGGGGCAGGGGAGCATCAGGGTGGCTGCGGGCTGAAGTCAATGGCTTGACCAGCCAAATCCAGCTCACGGACGCGTCTTGCCCACCCTTGCTTTACAGCGTGGGCTTGACTTCACCTCTGTTCCTCTGCAAAGAGCCAAGGTGATATCTCCCACCACTTATGTCCCGAGTGAGCCCTGTTTTGGAGCGGTAATGGTGCCCAAGCCGCATGCTGGTCTTTTGCCTGGGTGTGGAATGGGGTCTCTTGGTTTGGCAACCCACCCTGACTCATTCTTACTTGTGTCTTTCAGGTCGGACAAAACCCTACAAGACATAGTGTACAAACTGGTGCCGGGGCTTTTCAAAGGTACGGAGGCAGACTGCAATGCGCACACAAGGGTGATGGTCTGGGGGCGGGCTTCAGAAACTCTCGGTGTGGCCTCACTCTGTTCCTATTGAAGTCGATTCCGTCGCGCCCTTGGGAACAGGGTTTGGGTGCCTGTGGAATGGCCACCCTTACACCCAACACAAAAAAGATGTATCCCTTCCACTCAGCCCAGGCTGGTGATAGTGGCACAGCCTGCTTAATGTGAATACGGATATATCGGTATAAAAGTGCTTGTACCGGTATAGCTATTGCTATAGGGGGAATAATCTATACTATATAATCTATAGGACTCTTTTATAACTGCATCCATGGGGGCAGGGGACTGGACTCGATGACTCTCGAGGTCCCTTCCAGTCCTAGTATTCTAGGATTCTATGAAAGGCGCACAGTGGGGCTGACAGCCTTGCTGGACCTCTGGGCAAAGCAGGGGGAGGGCCCTGCTTCATGCCTTGGAAGGGGCAATGCATTGGGCAGAAGGGGCGGGGCCTTGGGCAGAAGAGGCGGGGCTGGGCAGCCCTCAGTGCTGCCTGGTGCGTGCTGCACAGCACTCCAGCGGCGATTTAAAGGGCCGGGACTCTGAGTAGCAGTGGCGGCAGCCAGAAGGTCTGGGCCCTTTTGTATCGCTGCTCCCCTTCCACACCCCCGTCGGCAGGCCTGCTAAAACATCACCCTCCCAACGGGGTGTCCAAATGGTGCAGACCAGGCCGTTAGCCTCTATTCTCCCTCCTCTTATTCTTTCTCACTCGGCCCTTCCCGGCTGCGATTCCTCTTCTCTTGCAGATGAAATGAAGAGGCGGCGGGAATTCTATGCAGCCTATCCCATGGCAGATGGTAAGTGTCTGCAAAGCAGATGTAGCCTCCGTCTCTCTTCCCTTCTGTTCTCTTTAGGGAAGTTCAATATCGGTTAATCGAACAGTCGATTAACCTCGGGAATTTTTATCGGTTAGTCGACGATTCTATCGTCCCCGGGGGCGGGGCCGGCAGTTAGTGCTTCCCACTCCCAAGGAACTCCCTGACACTCCGCACTGCTGCCTCTGTATCAGCCCTGGCTGCCAGGTGGGAGCTGGTCCATGAGGAGAACCAGTTTAAAAACCAACTCCCCTCACAGACTGGCTGCCTGTCACCTCGCACTGCTGCACAGTGTGGGGTGGCAGCAGCCCCTGTGTGACGGCGCGTTGGGGGTCCCCCATCTCCTGCACCCCGAAATGGCACAAACAGACTCCACCAGCCAGTGGAATTGAGGGTGGTTTATTGCTCCTCCAGGATACAGCATAGCACAGATGTAATCTGGTTACAGGAACTGGGGCTAAGAGGCCTCAGTGCCCCCTTGAGATGGGGGGATCCCAGCCCCCCTCCCCAGCTCCTTCTCCCCTGCTTTCCAGACAGCAACTAACCAACTCTCTTCCAGCCCTGCCCCCCAGCCAGGGCAGCATTCCACCTTCCTTTGTTCCTCTCCATGGGGGGTGTCTGGCCACTGGTTTGCATAGTGACTCATCCTGTTTTGCTGGGTCGTGGTACCCACGGCAGCCAGTGGGGGGTTACCCCAGAGCCAGCAGCATAGAAACCAGCCAGGTACCCCCACTACGTCACACTCTGTCCAGGCGGGAGGGGCAGGGCTGAGCTCCCAGACCCCAAGCGAGCCGGAACTGAGCTGGGCTGCCTCCCGCCTGGCTCCTAATACACTTTAAATGCAGAGCCGCAGCAGAGTAAGTTCTGGACCCGGCGTGAGCCAGGACTGAGCTGGGTTGCTGGCAAAATGTACTGGCAAAGGGAGGCGGGGGAATCCTTGAATCATAGAACACTAGAACTGGAAGGGACCTCGAGAGGTCATCGAGTCCAGTCTCCTGCCCTCATGGCAGGACCCAGCACTGTCTAGACCATCCCTGACAGGTGTCTGTCCAACCTGCTCTTAAATATCTCCAGAGATGGAGATTCCACAACCTCCCTAGGCAATTTATTCCAGTGTTTAACCACCCTGAGAGGCAGGAAGATTTTCCTAATGTCCAACCTAAACCTCCCTGGCTGCAATGTAAGCCCATTGCTTCTTGTCCTATCCTCAGAGGCCAAGGAGAACGATTTTTCTCCCTCCTCCCTGTGACACCCTTTTAGATACCTGAAAACCACTATCCTGTCCCCTCTCAGTCTTCTCCTTTCCAAACTAAATGCACGTCGGCTATAGCATTAACCTATACGCTTTTGCTTATCGGTTAATCGACTCCACTGTTACATCCCTAGTTCTCTTCCCCTCTCTGCCTCGACCCTAAACAAGCTTGGGATGGGGTTTAACATCTCTCTCCCTGTGTAGTTCCCAATGGCTCCAATGAGGACCGCGGGGAAGTGTCTGAGCAGGAGAAAGGGAACCTGACGGACGATGAAATTGTCAGCTTATCCATCGAGTTTTACGAAGGGATGAGGTAAGATGTTGTAGTTGTTGTTGTTACTAAACTCCTGTTCTGAGTCCAAATCCTGCCCTTGTTTAGCCACCCCTAAGATCTTACCTCCGGGAATAGACCTGTTTTTGGCGTTCTGGGTCTTTACTCAGGTAACGCTATCGTTCAAGTCAGTGGGAGTTTTGTCTGCAGACAAAGGTGGGAGAGAGTTTTCTGCTTAGGGCTGGTGTCAGCCTTAAGTACCTTAGTGTATGTCTAGACTGCATCCCTCTGTCGGCAGAGGGATGCAAATTAGGCAGGTCGACATTGCAAATGAGGCAGGGATTTAAATATCCCGTGCCTAATTCGCATAAAAATGGCTGCCACGTTTTGCCAACTCAGCACCTTGAAGGAGGCATAAGGGATCTGTCAAAAAAGACTTTCTTCCTTGACAGATCCCCCTCTAGACTGCCGCTTTTTGCCGAGTCGGCAAAACGTGGTGGTCATGTTTATGCAAATTAGGCACGGGATATTTAAATTCCTGCCTCATTTGCAATGTCGACCTGCCTAATCTGCATCCCTCTGCCAACAGAGGGATGCAGTCTAGACATACCCTTAGCTGCTGTAAGAGCCCCTATGACCATATAATCTGAGCACATCACAAACGGGTGTATTTGGTGAGGCAAAGCAGTGCTGGGACAGATGGGGAAACTGAGGCACAGAGCAGCTAAGTGGCTTGCCCAAGATTACAAAGGAAATCTGTGTTTGAGCAGAGAACGGAGGCATTCTAGGCTAGCACCATGGCCCATCCTTCTGCTCCAGCTTGGGTATCCCTTCAGTTTCACTTTTGCTTGTGCTGTAGTGTGCAAAGTACAACCCAGGAATAACTCAGACGTGTGGCAAGCTGTGATCACTCCTATTGACGGACTCTCTGTCTCGGTCTGTTTCCACCGTGTGTCTCTTGTCTTATCCTTGAGACATAATCCTTTCGGGGAATGGGTCCATGACTAAGGTGCTGAGGCACCATGGCATTGCATCCTGTTATATTTATATTTCCTCTGCTCTCCCACTGCAGCACGGTCCAGTTGTTTGTCTTGTCCATCTGTTCCCTCTTGTCGACTGTGAACTCTGTGGCAGGGACTGTCGTATGTTTCCTCCTGCACCGCGCACAACCTAGCCGGGACAGCGATGTACCTGTTAGGCAGTTACAAATCATCTTTATGAAAATACGATCAACCACCACAAGAGCAGAGCGGGGCAAACGATTCAAACCCATGTCTGGGGAGAGAAGGGTTTTTTTTGTAGTAATTCAATTCGGTGCAGCTCGCGGCTCTTCTTTGTACAGTCCAGTTGGACTGGCCCAAATTCTCCTGCCATCTTGCAGGCTTGAGCACTGCATTCACTATCCTGATGCCTTCTATGCTAGTACCCTCTTCAGATCTTCTCACCATCCTGTCTGAGTGATTCACAGACATGTAGGAATTTCTCCTCACAATGCCCCCGAAAAGTAGGGACCTGTTAATGGATACAATTTCCCAAAGTGCCTACGACCCCAGATCCTCAATGGCTTTTGGGCACCTCATTCTCATTGAAATTTGAGGATTGGGGCTGAAATCGCTTCAGAAACTGTGACTCCTTTCTCCTTTGCTTTCCAGATGGGGAAACTGAGGCGGGGGAGAGATCAAGGGTCAGTGTTTCGCCCAACTCCCATTTAGCCACCCACACGGAGTGCCAAAAAGCGCGCACCATCTAGGAGCTTCCATCGAAAACATCCGAGTGGCACGTCAGTATGCCGCTAGCTCCTCTGCCTACACGGGGCATTTCAGCCTGTCGGTTTGCGTCTCCGCTCCTTTGCATCAGTTCCACACTCATCCACCTCCACCGTCCTCCCTACGCTTACTTTGGACTTACCCTGGTGTTAAAGAGAATCAGATCTAGTATATTTAGTTCTGCGGGGTGGGAGTGGGGGTGGCTGGTTTCAAATAGGACCAGATTAAAACTTCGCTAGCTAATCATCAAGGAAAATGAAGAGAAGCTAGCGAGAATGATGGAGGTGCTAAATGAGGAAGGGAAGCAGTATGGACTGATTATAAATATTGATAAAACGAAGACAATGGTATTTGGAGAGAAGGAAATAGGAAGGAAGATCAGTGTAGATGGGACTGAACTAGAGAACGTAGAGAAGTTCACATATTTGGAGAGCAATATGACGTATGATCTAGACTGTAAGAAGGAAATAGCATCTAGAATAGCGAAAGCAAGAGTGAGTTTGAGGGCGATGGATAAGATCTGGAAAAGTAAAGCGATTAGCTTAGGAATGAAGCTAAGCATCTTGAAAATGTGTGGATTTAGCAGCATGTTGTACGGATGTGAGATTCGAAAGATTCGAAGAGAAGGATATTGGCGTTGGAGAGAAGTTGTGCTAGAAAGATCCTGAGAATAGGATGGATGCAGAAGGTCACCAAGGTGGAATTATATAGGAAGATACAGCCAAAAGAGAACCTACTGAAGAAGGTTATACAATGGAAGTTACAGCTATTCGGGCATATCTGCGGAATGAACAATGACCGAAAGGTTAAGACCCTGGTATTCAGCATAATGGATGATCCGAACAGGAGAGGCAGACCCCACAGAGAATGGGTAGATGATGTAGTAGATTGGTGTGGAGCTAGTCTACAGAAACTAAGCCACTCCACACTGGACAGGGAAAGATGGAAAGAAATAGCGAGGGAGGCATCAGATGCCAACAGGCGTTGAGACCATGGTTGTTGATGATGATAATAAGGTATTTAGTAGGGTTGCTAAGAAGCGTGTAATTCGTTAATCGTGTAGTCGACCACATTTTTGTTGACTACACGATTAATCGATAAGGATTGGCGCTGCAAGCACTCGGTTCCAGCTCGTGCCGGGTCCGAGGAGCTACCTCCGCTGTGACTCTGCAAGGAAAGTATTTTAGGAGCTGGCTTGTGCTCTGTCCCGGCTTGTGCAGAGCCACCGCGAGGATTGCTCCCAGGACCCGGCGTGAGCCGGGACTGAGCCAGGCTGCTGACCAGTCCAATAAAAAAAATGTACTGGCAGTGCTGTGGGACGGCGGGGGGGAGGGGGAGCATGTAGTTGGTGATATTAAACGGTAAGCATCCACTTATCGGTTAATTGTTTAACTGACTGCACTATGACATCCCTGGCAGTGCTTTTTTTGTAAGAAAAAAGGTGCCGGTACTCCAGGATCAAACTTGTTGAGCAAAAAAAAGAGCAGAAATGCAATCGCGGCCCCTTTAAGAGCCAAAACACCGTGCTGGGAAAAAAAGTCTTGCATTCCGAGCGGGCTTCCGTCAGGAGACGAGCTGCACCAGGAAAACAGGTGCTGTTACGTACAGGGGGAAATCCCATTCATTTACTGTGTGCAGGGAAAATAGGTGACGGTCACAAAAAATGCACCAATTCCTGGTATTTAGGCAGGCGTTCTTGTAGCGAGCCATGTATTTTCAGCATTATGGCTTGGTCCAAAGTTTATTGTACACAAAGGAAGGACTTGCCCTGGCTTTGGAGTTGGAATGCTCTAGCCCAGTGGTCCCCAATGCGGTGCCTGCGGGCACCATGGCGCCCGCCGGGCCATTGCTGTGCGCCCGCCGAGTGATCGGGGCCAGCCCCGCCCCCGTGTACGTGGTGTATGGGCGGTGCCAGCCCCCGGGTACGTGGCACAGGCGTGGCGCTGGCTCCGGGTATGCGGCACAAGCGTGGTGCTGGCCCTGGGTACGCAGCGCGTGGGTGATGCCGGCTCCTGGGCGTGCGGCAAAGGAGAGGCACTGGCCCCGGGAGTGTAGCGCATGGGTGGCACCGGCACTGGGCACGCAGCGTATGGGTGGCTCCGCCCCCAGGCACGTGTGCAGCCCCGCCCCCGGGTGCCCGGCGCATGAGTGGCCCCGCCCCCGGGTGCCTGGCGTGTGAGTGGCCCCGCCCCTGGGCACCCGGCAGTCCCAAAAGGTTGGGGACCACTGCTCTAACCGATATACACTGAAGATGCCCCATCCAGGGGTTAACTACACACTTATGGATCCCCTTTGACTGGGAGGTAGGTACCTACGCCCCTTTGTGAATCCTAGCCCAAGTGCTTCATTAACTTTCAGGGCTGAAAATAAACCAGCGCACGGTTTGGGAGAGGATCTTGAATACTCTTGTTTTCTTCCGGTGCGGAGATCTTGAGTAAGCTTCCGGATCTGTTCGGCCTCTCCAATGACTTCTCCAGGGCCAGGATTTCACCGTCAGTGCTTGACGACTCTGCAAGGGTTTCCTGGCAGGGGCTAAAACCAGCTTGCGTTGATGGGGAAGGGAAGCGTGCAGGCTGTTCTTTCACGAGGGCCCAGACCCTAGTGCGGTGGGGGGGGGGACCCTTTTGGAGCTGGAGGCCACTGACCCACAGAAGCGAGAAGCAAACATGAAATGAAAAACCACGACCCACAGCTCCCTGGGGTGCAGGACTGGAGCACCAGCACCGGCTCCCCAATGCTGGGTGGGGGGGAAATCTCGGGGGCCGGATCTAGGCAAGCCAGGGCCCGGATCCGGCCTCTGGGCCATAGGCTCCCCACCCCCGTCTTAGTGCTGACTCTGGCTACACTCCAGTTGACTTAGCAGTGGCTTTGTACGGAAAAGAGAACCTCAGATGTGCTGGGGCTTTGCCGAGGCTACTGAAGCTCACGAGCGGGGCACTCGTCCCGTGGCCTGTGGTCCTCCGTGTGGAGCTTTGTCACTGCAATACACAAACTAAAGCAAAGCGCGGAGCATCCGGCACCTCGAACGGTTGCACCCAGTGCGGCTGTGGAGCCGTTCACACGTGGACACGCCCCCTTCCCCACTTCATCTCCTGAGAGATGTCCATCCTTGGGTCTCTTCTGTCTTGGCCAAGAGAATATCCCCTCTCCGTGGGCAAGGGGGAGACTGGATCTTCTGAGGTTTTCTGTTTGGCCGTTTGACAAATTGCTCCTTCTTCCCTAGAGATGAAAAGAAAGGCACGGTGGAAAACGGGGACGCGGAGAAGGAAAAGGTGAGTGCTAGCGACATTGATGGCTTCGAGAGGCCTGCAGGTCAGCAAAAGGGGGGGGGGGGGGGCCCAGCCAGTGTGTGATACCCCTGGGAAGAAGGCTTGTGATGATCGGTTCTTTCCCATGGCTTGTCAGCTGCTGCTCGCTCTACCCCCGAGGTTCGGAACCTCAGGCCCGGGAGCCGGATGCGGCCCTCGGCTTGCCTGGATTTGGCCCCTGAGGCTCAGCCTGCCCCCCTACAGCACTGGGGAGCCCACGCTGCTGCCCCAGCCCCCCGCCGCCCCATCACGCACAACATCTATTAGGCTGGGTCCCCCCAGGCTCTGGTGTGGGGGATCTGAGGGATGGAAGTCAAGGCCAGCTCTTTCAAAGGAGCCCAGCGACTTTGGTGTTTCAAAGTTGGGATGCTCGGGTCTCAAGGACTTTTTGCCAAGATCTCCAAAAGGTACTTGGATGCCTAACTCCCAGGGACGTCAGTTTGAGGGTCTGGACCTCACTTTCAGACTGTAGGGTTGCCAGGCAGTCCGGTATTTGAGGATTCTGTCCAGGAAACAAATTGAGAAAATACCAGACTGTCTGGTATTTCCTAATTAATTGTGTACTGCCTGGCTGGTAGACACACTCACGCAGTGTGACTCATGCAGCGTGAGCATGTCCACCATCCAGGCAATACGCAACTACACAGTCGAGTGGAGGAGGGGGGGCGGGATGGAATCGCTGGGGCTGGACCCGCTGGGACCATGTGCAGGACGGGCAGCACCCCGGGATCTGCGTGCACCTGGACCAGCCCTGCTTCCTGCCGGCTGGTTCCTCCCCACCCCCTCCGGCCCCCTCCCGGCCAGTCCCGCTCCCTGCCAGCTGGTTCCCCCACAGCCAGCCCCGCTTCCCCCCCCGGCCAGCCCTGCTTCCCATCGGCCAGTTCCCCCCCCCCTGCCTGGCCAGCCCCACTCCCTTCCAACTCCCTCCCGGCCAGGCCTGTTTCCCACCAGCTGGCTCCTCCCCAACTCCTCCGGCCCCCTCCCAGCCAGTCCTGCTCCCTGCCAGCCAGTTCCCCCACAGCCAGCCCCGCTTCCCCCCCCGGCCAGCCCTGCTTCCCGCCGGCCAGTTCCGCCCCCTCTCCCCTGTCCTCCTCCCAGCCAGCCCGGCTCCCCTCCAACCCCCTCCCGGCCAGCCCTGTTTCTCACTGGCCAGTTCCCCCCATCCCCGGCCAGCCTCGCTCCCCTCCTGGCCAGTCCTCAACCCCATCTGAGATCAAGTATGTCCGGTATTTTTTTTGAAATCATCTGGTAACCCTCTTTCAGAGGGAATCAGGACCTGTAGCCAGTGGGGCTGACAGCCACCGGGGGCCCCAGGGAAGGTGGGAGGAGGGACGGGGGCTGAGTGCAGAAGGGGCAGGGCCTATGGCAGTCAGCACTTGGCACCGGCTCAGAACCGCGTGGGGTGGAGGCGCCGCGCTCCCGCCGCAGTTCAAAGGGGCCTAGGGCACCACCCCAGAAGCAGGCCAGGAGCTCTGAGCCCCTTTGAAATGCTGGGCCTCTGGGCAATTGCCCCCTTCCCTGTCGGCAGGCCTGCCTTTAGCTCTGCTGATTTCATCTACGAGCCATCGGCTGTATCTCTGCTATTTACAGAACCATCTGGGAACCATCCAGGCGCCTAAATTCCCTGGCCAGTGTTCTGCGGGGGGTCTGACTGGTGCCATTTGACCTTAAAAATCTCTTACTCTAAATAATGGTGTGTGGTAGACACACAACGTGCCAGGAATAGCTAGACAGGCGCTGGCTGGGTCCTACCAGCTACTAAAATGGAACACCACGTGTGTCACTAAAGGACTCACGAACAACAGGTTAAACTTCTCTAGTCCAGCACCTTCCGGTCCGGCAACATCCGTGCTCTGGCATGATTTGAGTTAGCCGCATGTTCGCTGATCATGGGTGTGGCCAAGTTTCCCACGGTCCTGTACAAGTTTGTTTACAAGCTCCAGTCCTGGCTCTCAGGCTACGTCTACACTGGCAGCGTCTTGCGGAAGAACAGCCGTTCTTGCGCAAAAGCTTGCTGGCTGTCTACACTGCACGAGCATTCTTGCGCAAGTAATTGTACAGTACAGCGTTGTAAAACAGGGCTTCTTCCAGAAGAGTTATTCCTCTCCCCACGAGGAATAAGCCCTCTTGCGCAAGAGCTCTTCCACAAAAGGGCAGTGTAGACAGGCAACATGAATTTCTTGTGCAAGAAACCCCAATGGCTAAAATGGCCATCAGAGCTTTTTTGCACAAGAGAGTGTCTACACTGCCATGGATGCTCTTGCACAAAAGCACATGGCAGTGTAGACGCTCTCTTGTGGAAGAGTTTTTGCACATGAACTCTTCCACAAAAGAGTTCTTGCGCAAGAAGCCGCCAGTGTAGACATAGCCTCAGTGCTCTGTGCTGTTATTTAGCTCTAATCTACCCCTAAATGGCTTCTAAAAGCCCAGTAAGCAGTGGAAGTGTTGGTCATGCTGCTAGTGTTTCGCAACCTTTTAAAAAAAAATAAAGTACAGGCAGTCCCCGGGTTACGTACTAGATAGGGACTGTAGGTTTGTTCTTAAGTTGAATTTGTATGTAAGTCGGAACTGGTACATATTGTAGGGGAAACTCTAGCCAAACATTTCTCCAGAGCTCAGTTTTATTCTCCCACACCTCACTTCCCTCAGTCCTTTATTCTCAAGATGAGGTGTCTGCTGAGAAAAGCCGCTCCGCATCTCCCTGGTCTGCTGAGGGGGGCAATAGCTTCGCGTCTCCCTGGTCTGCTGGGGGGAAGCAGCTAGTGCGGGGTTGCCTCACCCCGTTTGTAAGTAGGGATCCGATGTAAGTCGGATCCATGTAACCCGAGGACTGCCTGTACCCCTTTAAAACAAAAAATTATAAGTACCCTCAGTACCTACAGTTTTCAGACACACAAACTTTGTTCTACCGTTGCAACACATTTGTTTAAGCAACTTGGCTATGTCTACACTGGCATGATTTTCCGAAAATGCTTTTAACGGAAAACTTTTCCGTTAAAAGCATTTTTGGAAAAGCACGTCTAGATTGGCAGGATGCTTTTCCGCAAAAGCACTTTTTGCGGAAAAGCGTCCGTGGCCAATCTGGACGTGGTTTTCCGCAAAAAAGCTCCAATCACCATTTTCGCCATCGGGGCTTTTTTGCGGAAAACAGTACTGTGCTGTCTACACTGGCTCTTTTGCGCAAAAGTCTTTCGGAAAAAGACTTTTGCCCGAACGGGAGCAGCATAGTTTTTCCGGAAAAGCACTGATGATCTTACATGAGATCGTCAGTGCTTTTCCGGAAATTCAAGCGGCCAGTGTAGACAGCTGGCAAGATTTTCCGCAAAAGCAGACGATTTTGCGGAAAAAGTTGCCAGTCTAGACACAGCCCTTAATCGTAGCCAGGTGGGCAATGAAATTTTTGGGTGTAAAAAGTACAAAAATAATAAAACGCTGTAAAACTTAAAACAAAAATTCAGTTTTCTCCAAATTTTAGTTGTTGACGTTCCCCCCAGACGTCTCTCTCCAGTATCCCTCAGGGTACTCGTACCACTGGTTGAGAAACACTGTGCTAGACAATATTGACTCCCGTGGTCTGGCAAATTCTCTGGTTTGGCTCTGGACAGTTCCTGAGAGTGCCTGACTAGAGAGATTCAACCCGTATTTAAGGGGATACCATCCTGTTCCTACGCACCACAAGCACCCTCTGAAAGGCAGGCCTATGAAGTCTCAAAAGGGGCATCCAAAAATCAGTGGCCGCTTTTGGAAATTGAGGTTCCAACCCCCCAGTCCCACAAAACCCAACCTGTAACTTTAAGGACACTTAGTCCTGGTTCTTTGGGAGGCCTGAGTGAACCGTGCCCAAGAGGCCATAAGCCGTGTGTTGGAAGAGGTTAGAATTCAAGATTTACTGGCTCCCAGCTCGGTGCTTAGAGCAAATGATCGGAGATCATTTTTTCCCCCTAGAGTTTTGCAATATTAATAATGGTTTTAATTTGAGTTCCTCTGTCTTCTGAAATGTTAGTACAGGTGGCACCTCTATAAACCAGAGCTCTCTGGTCCGGCAACCTCCATGGTCCAGCAAGACCACAGATGTTCCAGGACCAGATAGTCCCAGAACTCTCTGGTCTGGCAACCTCCGTGGTCCGGCAAGACCACAGATGTTCCAGGACCAGACAGTCCCTATGTGCTGTAGGTGGGGGGCTGAGAGCCTGGCACGCTGGGGGAAGGGGGCCAACTAGGCTGCTGGGGGGAAGGCAGGGAGAGGAACGACAGGAGCCAGGAAGCCCAGCACACGGCCCAGCTATTGGTGGGGCAATAGGGCGAGGAGGGACCAGAAATGACCTCCCCTGGTCCAGCAAAATCTCTAATCCAGGACCATCCAGTCCTGAGGGTGCCGGACCAGGGAGTGCCAACCAGTAAGGAGGAAGTCAAGACGCCCACGCGTGTGATGTGTTTGTGTCTCTGTAAATATATAGAGGCCGTGTTAGTTATCTGGTTATCGAACAAGGGCGTTTCTGCTTAGACCCCGGAGAGAATGAATGCTCTGATTTTAGTCGCACCAGTGAGCAAGGCGTTATTGGTGTGCATGTGGTTTATGTCATGGAGGCCTCCGAGTTAAAAATCAGCCAAAGGCTTTTTTCGGTTGCTGCTGGGTTTTATTTTTGGGGGGGAGGGACTCCCCAGCCCTTGCATTGCAAAACCAGAACAGCCTTGCTGGCAGCGGAGCCCTGGGAATCTTTCATGCCCTCCGTGCTGTGTTTGTGTACGACAGCTTGACAGCTGCTCCTGCACATACGTCTTCCCCGCCCCTGCTCCAGCCGCTAAGCTCTCGGTAACAATCTTCTCTTCCCCTCCTCCCCCCGCCTTCCCTCCGCTCCGGCCCCAGAAGAACAGCGTTCGGTTCCTCCAGTGTCCCGCTGCCATGACCATCATGCACCTGGCTAAATTTCTCCGCAACAAGATGGATGTTCCCAGCAAGTACAAAGTGAGTAGCGCGCCACCAGCAACGACTCCTAGGTCACTGCTTGATCTGCTGACCTGGGTCAGGGCTCCAGCTGTGCACCCCTTCAGCTAGTTGTCTTTGTTGCATCCGTGGATAAGAATTCACACGTTCTCCCTTTTGGCCGGCTGGCTTGGGGCAGTGGCCTTCTTACACCCATCACTGGACACACACCCCGGGGGCGCTTTTTGCTGTGTTCCAAAAAACGTGTGTTCCCAGTCTCTTGTTAAGGGAAGACGTAGTGGCAGGCAAGCTGGGGAGGAACAGGGTGGGGCTTGGTTCTGCACTCCTGGATGGGGTGGGGCCTCCGGGAAAGGGGCGGGGCCTCAGGGAAAGGGGCGGGGCTGGAGCAACTGGCCCTTGACACCACCCGGATGTGCTCCTCACAGCATACCTCCTGGGGCTCGGAGTGCGCCGTATGGGGCTCCACCAGTAATTTAAAGGGTTCAGGGCTCCTGCCGTCAAAGCTGCTGCAGTAGCGGGGTGTTGGAAACCCCAGGCCTCTTTGAATTGCCAGGCTCCAGGGAAGTTACCCCCTTTGCCCTCCTCCCCATCAGTAAGCCTGCCTAGCCTAGTTCGATATTAAACTCTCTGGGCCAGATATCCTTTTGTTCTGTTTGTACAGCACCGAGCATAACAGGATCCTGATTGAGGCGCTACTGTAATACAAAGGTAGTATTGATCTGGGGTCTTCCAGTAGCGTCTCAAGACTCCCAGCAAGATTGCAGCCCACTGTGCCTTGCACAACAGGGCCGGGTGTCAAATTGCATCCCCCCATTTCAAGTCAATGGCCTTGATTTACACCAGCTGAGGAGTTGCCCCCATCTGTTTCCGAAGAAGAGCATATCTCCCAGAACCTCTCCCCGCCCCCAAAATAAATCCAAACGCAGTCGTGATGCTAAGACCTCTCCGGCACTGGAAATGCCAATTTCAGTGCCCTCCCGAGAGAGGCGTTTTCCCCCCGAAGTTTACTATGTGTTTCTTCTTGAAAACATGCGCTTGTTTAAAGGCATGGCAGTCGTCACAGTACTACTATTTCGCCCCCATTTTCTCTGCTGTACAAACATTTGCTAATTAAGTCTTGCAGCCCTCTTTTACAGAGCTGTCCTTACCCATATGCAGAATACGCAGCTGCGTAGTGCACCCAAAAATTTGGGGCACCGCTGGGTCTTAATGTCACCATCTTCACAGAGGGAGGCTGATGGAAGCAAATGCTCCCTTATTCCTCACGACTGCTGAGGGGTTCCGGCACCAACTGGGGCTGCCCTCAGCATTCGATTTAGCAGGTCTTAACTAGACCCACTAAATCAAATGCTAGTCGATCGATCTCGGGCGTGGCAAGTGGAGATGTGGCTTCAGTGACTGTGCAAAGCTCAGGTCCCAACTACATGATGTTCCAAAGAAGTTTAGAATCCACCTAAGGACCAAAGTCTGGGACCAGATTTTCAAAAGACGTCTGCTCAGCGCTCGTAGTAAAATCTAGTCTGACACGGGAACTGGGCACAGGGAAAAGCAGACCCTCATTATGTGCTTAAATGGGAGCTGAGCAGTCTCGCACAGGAAATCTGACCCTTTTTGTCCAGCCATGGGCTGGGAAGCCCCGATTTTATTTTGTCCTTGGGACCCCTGGAATCAGAGGGGGAAGATTCACTTTGGTCTGTATTTGTTAGGTGGAAGTTCTCTACGAAGATGAACCTTTAAAGGAATATTACACGCTCATGGACATCGCTTATATCTATCCTTGGAGAAGGGTGAGTAAGAAACTTCCTCTTCTCTGCTGGAATTAATTATCATTTTTGCTTGTTGAGAACCAGTGTGGTCCAGGGGGTAGGAGGGGCACCTGAGGTCTAGGAGAAACAGGTGGGGTCATATCCCTTCCTGGCTCAGTTTCCTCTCCCACCACCTGTCCACTTAGTGTCCCATCTCCAAAGCTCAGTCTCAAGCAGGAACCTTCTGCGATGCTCCCGAGAAAGTCCACTTTTGTCGACAAAACTCTGTAGTCTAGACACACCCTAAGATTTGAGCACTTCATTAACGCGGCCAGGGGTTATGGGCCTGTTGTCGGAGTGGGCGGGGGAGGGGCTGTGGCCTCTGGTGTGCGGGAGGTCAGGCAAGATGCTCATGATGGTCCCTTCTTGCCTTAAATTCTGAGTCTTCAGCACTTGGTCTCCCTCTCGCTATACAGCGCAGAGCAGAGTGGAAACCTGATCTCTGCTGGCAGGGCTTGTGGGTATCATAGGCAGGGGGAGGCGTTGCCTTTCCAAACTGATAGCTTGGCTGCAGAATGCCTACTGCAGGCGTACTGGGGTGGAGTGTTGCTGCCCCCGATTGCCCCTCCCCCCCATGATCCAGGGCAGCTGGGGTCACCCGTCCTCCTCGCTCCCTGTGCTCTGGGACTGGGGAGGCTTAGGTGGGAAAGGCTGGAGCCACTCACTGCACCACCGCAGTGGGGGAGGCAGCTTGGCTTCAGTGGGGGCGGGGCCTGTGCAAAAGGGGCGGGGCTGGGGAAGTCCCTCCCTGCTACTGCAAGACTCCTAATTATTAATACTAATTAATCAGCACTAATTTTCAGGCAATAGCTCTGCCCTTTTTGCAAATTAAATCTTTTTGCAAGGCGGGGGCTTTTCAGTAGCGGAAAATGACAGTCCTTAAGGGGAAAGGTTATTCTTCCAAAAATGTCTTAAACCCCACGTTTCTAGACATGCTGGGCACCTACCACTCCAGCTAATAGGAGCTGCTGTGTGCTAAGAATCTTGCCAATCCTCTTGATTTTAAAAAGCGATGGGGGTCTAAGCTAGCCGTTGCCTCTCCAGAGAGAGACCTTGGACACATTGTTGAAAGTTCTCTGAAATCATCCCCTCAATTGTCTTGGTGGTCAAAAAAGTGAACCATCTTAGGAATCATTAAGAACGGGATGGAAAAAGATCCTATTGCCTCTGTATAAATCCATGGGACGCCCACATCTTGAGTTCTGCGTGCAGAAGTGGTCACCTCATCTCAAAAAGATATATTGGAACTGGAAAAAGTTCAGACGAGGACAGCAAAAAGCGCTAGAGGCATGGAACAGCCTCCATGTGAAGAGTAATTAACAAAACGTTGGGATTTTTCAGATTGGAAGTGAAACTATATGGAGGGATATGACAGAGATCTACAAAATCATGACTGGAATGGAGAAAATAAATCAGGATGTGTTATTTACTCCTTCCCATAACACAAGAGCTAAGGGTAACCAAATGAAACTAATAGACAGCAGGTTTAAAACAAAAAAAGGAAGTACTATTTGATACAATGCACAACTAACCTGTGGAACTCCTTGCCAGAGGATGTTGTGAAGGCCAGGACTATAATAGGGATTCAGTATGAACTAGATAAGTTCATGGAGGACAGATCCATCAATGCTATTAGCAAGGATGGTGTCCCTAGTCTCTGTTTGACAGGTGCTAGGAATGGGAGACAGAGGAGGGATCACTTGATGATCAGAGGGCATGAACAGATCAGGTGAAGCACCTGGCACTGGCCACTGTCAGAAGACAGGCTACTGAGCTAGACGGACCGTTGGTCTGACCCAGCATGGCCCTTCTTCTGGAGAGGGACCCATTGTGAATCTGACCTGCTGTTGACCGTGGACCATAGATATTTCCCCAGATAATTTCTAGAGCATGGCTGAGGATACCAATCTCAAAAATGTGAACACGAAAGGCTCAGAAAAACAGATTAAAAAAAAATCCAGTTTCTAAAAAAAACTTCATGGTTTTGGGGGCTTGATGCGGGTGATTTTTTGTGGTCTCCCAGTTTTGGCTGTAGTAGGCGGCGCAACGGTGAAGACGCCACATCCGGCTGCCTTCCCCACACATGGAAAGGGTTTGTGGCTGACACTTCTGAAAGGGCATCAGAAGGAGGGAAAGTGCAGGGTTTGCAAACAGAGATTAATCAAAAAGCATGTTTCCCTTGACGCTTTCGCTGCTAGTGCATTTAATTAGAACCAGGTGCTCCAAGGGCCAGCGGTGGGGGAGGAAAGGGTGAACTTTCAACCACCGCCCTCTTGCTATCTAGGAGGAGACAGGCTTTGCTGCCCTGCAAAAATAAACTTTGTTTGCTTTTTGTTTTGAAATGGCGCAAGGGTTTAATGTTACCATTCTTACATGGCCAACCCGGACAGTCTCTGTGACAAAGGATAAAAGGACATAAATCAGACATCAGGAGTGATATCACACCTAAATCTGTAGAAGAACATTTTAACCGGCCTGGACACTCAATCATGGATTTAAAAGTAGCCATTCTTCTACAAAGGAAGAGAGAGAGTTGGCAGAGCTGGAATTCATCTACAAATCTGACATGGTTACCCTGGGCTTGAACTAAGATTTTAACTGGTTGGCGCATTACAAAGTCAATTTCTCCTGCCTTTAACATCTGCATGTTCACATCAAAAGCTATGTATGGGACACATCCAGCCCATTTAATTAGCCTAATTAACACGGGTCCTACAATTGATAGGAAACTGTTTTTTTCTGTTATACATATATCTTGGATTTTGTTATTTCCACTCCAGCTCATCTGATGAAGTGTTTTTTACCCATGACAGCCCGTGTTCCTATATGTTTTTGTTAGTCTCTGAGGTGCCACAAGACCACGGGTTG
Organism: Pelodiscus sinensis; assembly: GCF_049634645.1. Classification (NCBI taxonomy): domain Eukaryota; kingdom Metazoa; phylum Chordata; order Testudines; family Trionychidae; genus Pelodiscus; species Pelodiscus sinensis. The sequence continues at coordinate 12,532,001 of NC_134739.1, forward strand.
TTTTTAAAGTTTCAAGTATGCTCCAGCAATTCCAGTTTTCCCCTTTGGGGGCTCGATTCTTTAAAGGACTTAATCTCCAGTTCAGGAAAGTGCAGACCAGTGGAAAATACTAATGAGGATCTGGGCTGGAAGTACTGTTGAAATTAATTGGACTTCATCACGTGGTTAAGTTTCTCTGGATCTAAGGTACTTGTCTGGCTTGTATCACTGTCATATCTGGCCTCAAGCTGTATTATATTGCCTCCAACAAGTTCATGGCTGTGTCTAGACTGGCAAGATTTTGGGCAAATACTTTTAACGGAAAAGTTTTTCCGTTAAAACTATTTGCGCAAGAGAGCATCTATACTGGCATGTGCCTTTGCGCAAAAGCATCCGTGCCAGTGTAGACACTCTCTTGTGCAAGAAAGCTCCGATGGCCATTTTAGCCATCGGGCTTTCTTGCGCAAGAAATTAACTTGGCTGTCTACACTAGCCCTCTTGCGCAAGAGGTCTTATCCCTGAGCGGGAGCGTCGGAGTATTTGTGCAGGAACCACTGATTTTGTACATTACAAAGTCAGTGTTCTTGGGCAAATACTTGCGGCCAGTGTAGACAGGTTGCAAGATTTTGTGCAAAAGCAGTTGCTTTTGCGCAAAATCTTGCCAGTCTAGACGGAGCCCATGTCTTTATTCAAGCCCAGGGTAACAATGTCAGACTTGTAGATGAAGCAAAACTTCATCTACAGACTTGTAGATAAATTCCAGTTCTGCAGTCTCTCTCTGTAACAATACAACTACCCCTCTGAGGGTATGTCTCCGCAGCAGGGCTAAAGTTGGAATAAGCTACGCAATTTCATCTACGTTAATTGCGTAGCTTAAATCGAAATAGCTTATTTCGGCTTTTGGTGTTGTCTACACAGCAGGAAATCAAAGGGAGAACACTCTTCCTCTGACTTCCTTTACTCCTCTTAAAATGAGGGTTACCATGAGTTGGAGTAAGAAGTCCTCCAGCTCGACATTATTTCGAAATAAAGGCTTGTAGTGTAGATGCGCGCTTTGTTATTTCGGAATGTCAGTTATTCTGAAATAGCGCTGCTGTGTAGACGTACCCTGAGACTTTTCAGTAGCATAGTTGCCAGTAGGATATTTTCACATTGTCAATTGCAGATGGATGGGTTTTAAGATGCGTCTCATTTGAATTCCTCAATCCTTCCTCACTTTTTTCTGGAAGGCAGCCTGAAAAGCTTTTCCAGAGCCTAGCTTTTGATCTTTCTTGAACATCTATATTCCCGGGCCAGCTGGCTCAGTTCCTGGAAAGACCTCTCAGAAGCTGAAATGTTACAGGTGTGCCTGGAAAAAGCCATTGGAAATTGGTGTGAAAATAAAACAAGATAATAAATCTTCTCTCAACGGACTGGGTGCTTGCACAATGGGGCCTGATTCACCATTGCCCAGCTCCTCGTGTCGTCATGCTGGCATGTGTTAATCACAATGATTCTGGTGTCAAAGGCTAAACGAAGTAAAGGGCAAGGAAGAACTATGGCTGTAAGATTCAACCCGCTTCCCATTGAGAAACCAAATAGCAGATCTTCCATTGCAGCTAAGGAAAGCATATTGGTACCCAGAAATTAATATGTCACTCACTCTGCTCTCCATTATAATATCCAAATATTGAGATTTGTTTTATTCGAGACAATTCTTCCGACTCTTCCACTGCCGTGCGTTCTTTATAGCTTCCTTCTTAGATTGTTGTTTTGTATGTCCAGCCAACCTGTGGGACCCAAGGGATTATGTATTATGGAGCACATAATGTCCTATAAGAAACCATCGAAATGTTTAGTTAATGAGACAACACCACAGTTAAACCCTCAGCCATTGCATGCGCTGGCGTCCATTCCGTTTATTTACAGTGAGGATTTTCGAGGCGATGGGCCCAGGCACAAATGGAAATCCGATGTGTCATTCCTATTGACAGCTAGTAGACATTTGTGTCTGGGAATCTCTCCTCTTTTTGCTTTCAGTTCTGCGTGAAAAGGTTCGCTCAGACCTGAAGAAGAGCTTGTGCGACTTGAAAGCTTGTCTCTGACCAACAAGATATTACACCCTGTTTCTTTAATATCCTGGGATCGACACAGCTATGACAAACCTGCCTTTGTCCAATCTGATTGGTGTAACTATGAATGTGATTTCCTCCAAAACCACGGATGTGAACACCTTTTGTTTCCCTTCTCCTCTCCATAGAACGGGCCTCTCCCTTTGAAATACCGAGTCCAGCCAGCTTGCAAGAGACTAAAACTCTCCCAGCCTGCAAACTCGGAGTGTACCAACACCAGCGGAGCGTCCGAGTGTGAATCCGTCAGCGATAAAGCCAACAGCCCCGCCACCTTGCCTGCCACCTCCTCGTCCCTGCCAAGCCCTGCCACACCTTCCCACGGGTCACCCAGCTCCAACACCACCACGATAAGCCTCCCGACCAACGCTAGCACCCTACTCAACGGCACCTCGAACTGCCACCAAATGCCACCCTCCTCCAGCAGGGGGCGCAAAATGACTGTCAACGGCAGCACAGCCTCCGCCTTGACCTAAGAGGGACTCCATGGGCAAGACTTTTCCATTTTATATATAAATATATATTGTGTATATAGGAAAAATAATATTATACATACTTATTTTCTATTGATTGACCAGATTAATTTAAAATGCAAATAACAGACACACAAATGTGGGTGAGTATTTTTTAAATGATTTTTTTAATTTGTTTTGGTCTTCAACTTTAACTTATGGAACTTTTGCATGCCTGTGAGTCCAGGTTTAAGTAAAAGCTGCTGCCTCTTCATGTTCCACACGGCCGGTCCCTCCAGGCGCTAGAGACACTCAGTAGAAGTGGATGCACAGGTAACGGGCAAAGCACATGAACCAAAAAGCCTCAGTCCTTTGTGTAAATGCGTTGGTGGTTCGGTCACTTCCTTCCAAAAGAAACGCCTGGACAAGACTCATCCTTAAGAGTCACGTCGGCCTCCCCCTACCTCTGGTTTAGGGATGAAGAACCTAAAAGCAGGTGTTGACTGTTTTGTGTAGGCAAGGGGAGGGTCTTACAGCGTGGTAATTCCTGCAGTTCTTTCAGTCTCCAAACTTTCATGGAATTTGAGTCAGAGTCTTGCCTGGAGTCAGGGCCCTTGGCTAACATTTTTAAAAGTGCCTAAATGATTTAGAAGCCGCAGTGCCGCTGAAAGTTGATGCAACTTTTGTGATTTAGGAGTCTAAATCACTGTGGTGCTTTTGAAAACGTTACCCAGAGGCTGTTATTTCCAGCACAGCCTAAGGGATTTAGGCATGTTTTCTATTGAGTTAAAGGGAAGAGCTTGGTCTGATTTCCCCCTCCTACTCAGAGTGCATACAACCCTAATTGAAGCCTGCACGAGCTGCAGATGTCGGGCACCTCTGAAAATCAGTTCCCACGAGTCCGATTTTTTGGAAAGAACTCAGGGCCAGTTTCTGAGAACATGCTGAAGAGGAGTAGTTGTGGGTGTGGGGTTTTTTGTTGTCCTTTTTTTGGTTGGTTGGTTGGTTGTTTTTTGCAAATTCTGCCGCAATGTGTCCCCTGGACTGCTTTCCATTTCTCAACTAGAGGGATCCTTTCCCTTTCCCCATATGGCAGAAAGGCAGCTTTGCCCACAGCCTGGTTGCCAGGTCTGAGCCAATCACTGGGAACACGCTAAGGGAAGTTTCCATCCCTTCTCCTGGCGTAAGCTCTGTGCCACGGGGCAGGAAGGGGGAGAGATCGCAGCTCTAAGGGCTACCTAAGCACATTCCATGTAGAGATGAACGTGGCGGAGGGGTCTGAAGAACCCTGAAGCCGGTTTTGCAAAAAAGTGTGGCTCCATCTCTCCCAATATATTTGCTTTGTTCTTCTTGGCAGAGCAGATTTCTAAGGACAATGGGGAGGCTTCGATGCGGCAGAGCGTTAAGCCCCAGGCTTAACTTTTCATTCCCTTCGCTACAGGGTGGAACTTTCTACAACACGTAGACAATTTAAGAGCACAAGTCACTGATCTCCTCCCCACAGATCCTAGAGGAGGTTTAAGTTCTAACCCCTCAAGTCAACCAGAACTGGTAGCCTTTCCTTAGTCATTTCGAGCTCCTTTGAAAATCCCACCCCTGGATTTGCAGGGTGGGGGCATCGTGTACCAACCCCCCTCCACCTAGGGAGCAAAACTTCATGCCACAGCCGCCTTCCACTTAGCTTCAGATGCCATGCACTTGAAATAACGTGACAGGGTGGGAAAGGAAGGAGGGTATGGCCCCTCCCACCCAGGAAACCAGCATTTCTGTCTTTCCACTGTGGGGATGGTCACCAAGGAGGCTGATTTAAAAGGGCAGGCAGAGCTAAGGCTATGTCTAGACTGCAGGCCTCTTTCGGAAGAAGCTTTCCCAGAAGAGATCTTCCAAAAAAACATCTTCCGAAAGAGAGCGTCCACACTGCAAAAGTGCATCGAAAAAGCAATCTGCTTTTTCGACAGATAGCATCCACACTGAATGGATGCTCTCTCGCATTTAAGCTGTGATTGCTATGGATAGAATAGCCACTACGACACCTGTGCTTTTTCCTGTTTCCTCTTCTCTCGAAAGAACTCCCTCTTCCCCGTCCACACACGCCTTTTTCCGAAAAAGCTCTTTTGGAAAAAGGCTTCTTCCTCACAGAAAGAGGAAAACCCCCTCTGTTCTTTCCATTCCCCCACCCCCCGAAAGCACACGACTGCAGTGTGGACGTAAGTAAATGTTGAAAAAACCCCTCTGTTCTTTCCATTCCCTCCCCCCCCCCCCCGAAAGCACACGATTGCAGTGTGGACGTAAGTAAAGTTTTTTTGGAAAAACGGCTGTTTTTCAAAAAAAAAAAACAACAACCCTGCAGTGTAGACATACCCTAAGAACCAATGTGCTTCTCCCTCAAAATCTCCACTCGCCATCCTTGCCTCATCCACAGCCATTTCATTGCTTGCTAAAATGATTCAACTCAGCCCTTCAAAGCTTCATTAATTCTACCCTGTCCCACCGTCTCCCCTTTAAATCCCATGCTGGATTTAAAAATATACAGTGCCTTTAGAAAGGTGGTTTATTTGCAAAGGGGACAGGGTTAAAAAAAAAGAGAGGGGTGTTACTATGATTTTTTTTAAAAGGCATGTAGCTTTATTGTGTGTGATGCTGCATTTTTGCTTATATCTTGCGTTTTGAAACTGCGCGGGTGGAGGGAGGGAAAACGCACAGGTCCCATTGCAGAGAATTCTCTCCTAAATTAATGAGCATCCCTTCCAATCCAAAGTGATCCTTTTCCTTTCAGGTAGGACTGTGAGTATGAGAGTTCTTGTGGAAAGATGGGGGAGGAAGGAAGCAAAGGACTGGGTGTCTGATTTCTCAGAAGCACATGTTCTCTTGGGCCTTAAAATCCAGGAGACATTTTTTCTCTTGTCCCTTCATGGGGGAATGAATGAATAAGTACGTACCGGCAGACTCCCGGCGTATTCTTTTAGGGGCCAGAAAAGAGTCCAACTGCTGTAAAGGACTTAAGAGTTTTCTCTGCAGGTGGCTGCGTGTAGCGGAGATGAGTGAATCCGCATTGGGAAATCGGAGACCAACAGGAGAGTGTAAACGTAGCCTGATTCCAAAAGCTCAGCAAACATGAATTTACAAACAAAACACTAAAGTATGGCCCCAAAGAATTACAGGCTGAACGTCCCTAGTCTGGCACACTCTTGCTGCAGTGACATCTGTGACCTGGCATGATTTTGGTTCGCCGGATGTCCACTTATCATGGGTGTGGCCAAGTTTCCTGCCGTCCCATAAAGTTTGTTTACAGCCACCAGTCCTGGCTCTGCGTTCTATGCTGGTGTTTAGCTCTAAGCTACCCCTATAAATGCCTTCTCAAAGCCCAGCAAGCAGTGGAAGTGTTGGTCATGCTGCTCGACAATATCAACTCCCGTGGTCCAGCAAATACTCTGGTTTGGCTCTGGACAGTTGCTGAGGGTGCGGGACTAGAGGTTCAACCTGTAAGAGGCCTCGTTGCTGGGAATCCCTGCTGTAGCAGAGAGCCCTATAATAATAATATATGGAGCTATACCTATTTTGTAGATCTGGAAGGGACCATGAGAAGTCATCAAGTCTAGTCCCCTACCTGCATGGCAGGACCAGGTACCATCTCAGACAGATTTTGCTCCAGCTCCCTAAATAGCTCTCTCAAGGATTGAACTCACAACCCTGGGTTTAGCAGGCTCTAGAAAGAGGGGTAAATTATGCTTCCAGAACAGTTTTCCTTCAAATGCTGCCTAGTAAGGAGGGATTATTGTGTGCTAAGGAGTCCAGCATCAGCCAGTCTTCAAAGACACTACTCAGTGAACTGGTGAACTGTGAATGAGGCTGGGATTAGGACTAACCTTTGAGAACATTAACCCCCCCAAGAATGACTGATTGGAAGTGTAAAGAAAACACCCTCTTTTTGGCAGTGGGGCAGGCAATCAATTTCCCATGGAAGCAGCCAATCAGGGCAGAAGGCGTCTTCATTTGGATCCCGGGCGGGGGGGAGAGGGGAGATTAAGAAGGTGCAATTAGCATGCATTGGAGACGGCTCAGGGCGGCCATGCGTGGTCTCCGGGGAGGAGAAGACACACAGGTCCAGCACAGGGTAGAGAGCCTCCATAAAGCTGCCATTGTTCTATTTGTCTTTCCCTTTCTGTTTCTTCTCCTCCTATTGGCTGGGGCTGGCCTGCAAGCTCACTAGTGTTTCACGGGGCGTCACGGGTTGCAAATATTCCCCGGGCGTTGCTGTCCCTTCTCTTTGTACATAGGCCAAGATGGACTCCACGAGGCGGGTGGAAGTGCCCTCAGTTTGGGGGTTTGCCCCCCCCAATGGTACAAACCAAATGGCTCTGTATGTTTGCATCCTGTATGATGTTTTAATGTCCTGTAATATATTTGGATATTCATATCTCGTTATTGGTTACACATTTGTATAACGATACAGCTTTGTAAATGTAATAAATGCTGCAGATTGTCCTTCAGCTTGTCCGTGTGTGCCGCCCCAACCCTCCACTGCCGATGGCTTCATCCTGCCTACGTGTGTCCATCGTCGACGTCGCTCCATCCGCCCCCCCCTTCCTCTCCTTCCTCCCAGTGGGTTCCAAACTTTGTTTCTCGTGACCCAGTTGAAGAAAATGGTCGATGCTGAGACCCGACATAATGTCACTGGCGTGTGGGCTGGAAACAAGCTTTAGGATATAGGTGGGGGCTCTGGATTTGGGGGAGGTCAGGGCTGGGGCAGCAGGGGCTGACCTCGAGCGGCTCCCGGTCAGTGGTGCAGCAGGGGAGCTAAAGCAGCTTCCTTTCCTGGCCCTGCAGACAGGCTGCTCCCCAGAAGCAGCCGCAGCAGGTTCCCAGCCGCAGCAGGTTCCGGAGCTCGTGCTCAGGGCAGGGGCAGTGCACGGAGCCCTGTGTGTTCCCCTCACCCCCACACCTAGGAGCCGGGCCTGCTGCCGGCTGCTTCAGGGGTGCAGTGCCGTCTAGGTTCCCTTCCATGCCTTGTCTCCTGGTGATCTTGGGCCAGCCACATCATCGCCCCGTGCCTCAGTTTCCCCACCTGTCTAATGGGTGGCTGATGCTGCTAATGAGAACACTGTGACCCGTTGTGAAATGCTTTGAGCTCTACAGATGAAAAGTGCTGCACACCAGTGAGGTGCTGTTATATGCCAGCCTTGGCCACCTTAAACTTGGACTCAACTCAGTCACGTGTCCCAGTCAAGACAAAGCCTAAGTAGATTTAAGAGTATTTGTTTGTTAAAGCCAGAAAGATCCAGGTTAGTCTCTTTATCCGAGGCTGGCGTGACCCTAGTGTGTAAGGCCCAGATCCACGAAGGAATTTTGCTGCTTGAGTTTCATGGGAATCATGCCAGTGACTCTCCTAAGCAGCCTACGGCAAAGCAGAAAATTTAACCCATATCGTCCGCCTGTGCTCTTCCTCTAGTGCTCTCGTTACAAGACCCTTCTTTTTGCCTAACTTTTGGGAGGGGAGGAGGATAAACCACAGGGGGGACCCGCCCCCGCCCCGTCTTTTCCCATCGCAAGATTATTTTAAAAGGTCAATTTTGGTCTCTCCGCTGCCTCCTCCCGCCATGTTCCAGCCCGTGGCAAACGGCAGTGCCCTCTCCAAAACAAGGCACCATTAATCACGGCGGGGAAGGGGAGAATCGCGTCCAGTTTTTAAAGCTAGAGGGCACCGTTCCAGACACGGACACAGCTGGGACCAACATACTCCAGGAAAACCGCAGCCTTCTCCGAGCGCACGCTTCCAGGGCTAGACCATCCTCCTACTATAAGCCTGACCGGCAATCATTGGGACGGAGTGGAAGGCAGCAAACGCGTGGGCGGTTCCACAGCTGGCAGAGGTGGGAGGCGGGGGACAGATGAGCAGAGAAGCTGAGCAAGGAGCTACCGTAACAAGTTCATCCCTGTCCACCTCCACTAAAGCACTAACCATTTTTGGTCCCTCTCCCGCATACCCCTGCAGGCGGGTAGGGCTGCCCAGGCCAATTGTGCCCCATGCACCTGCTGGGTGTGGTGCACTGGTCCAGCTAGCACCAACGAGTCACTTGGGGAGGCAGGTCTCAAACTTTTTTCTCGTGACCCGGTTGATGAAAACGGTCGATGCCAAGACGCGACATAATGTGACTGGAGTGGGGGGGCTCCGGAGTGGGGCAGAGGATGGGAGCTTTGGGATATAGGAGGGGGCTCTGGCTTCGGTGGAGGGCAGGAGGGTCTGACCTTGAGCGGCTCCCAGTCAGCGGTACAGTGAGGAGTATGTGTGGGGGGCGGGGGGTTAAGGCAGCTTCCTGGCTCTGCAGCCAAGGCTGCACCCAGAATCAGCCGCAGCAGGTGCCCAGCCAATCGGAAAGCAGAGCTAGTGCTTGAGGCAGGGCAGTGCATGGAGCCCTGTGTGTGCCTCCCACCCCCACCTAGGCACCAAGCCGGCTGCTTCTGGGTGGGGCAGCGCAGTCTTAGCCCTCCCCCCCCCGCACTGCTCACCTGATCCCCCCCCACAGCCACGAGCCCCAGGGCCTGACCTTCCACCACCCAGTGCTGGGGCATGAGCCATCGTTTGATCCGTCGCCTTAGAGAGTAATGAGCATGTGCTGCAGCCTTAGCGAATAGCTGGTTTTAGCTCATGTGGTAGCGCAGGGATTTGCAAACGTCTGGGGGCCATGGCCCACCCTGCTCAGCCCAAACTGTCTCTGAGCCGCCAGCCAACCACCCCGCTGACAAAATGGGTGCAGGAGCAGGCTGGAGGTGGGGGCGTTCTGGGAGGGAGGGTGCCGGAATGGGCGGGAGGTGCGGGGGTCTCGATGGGAGGGATTTACCTGGCACCGTGCCTCCCAGGCACCACCCCCTGCTGCTCCCATTGGCTGTGATTTCGGCCAATGGGAGTGGCGGGGGAAGCCTCCAGTTTCTTGCACTGTCATCTCCCCAGCTGGCGATCGGGAGGGGGTGGGGGCCGTGCACAGAGCCGCTTCCTTCCCCTGCACGCCAGATCCGGCCCATGAAGCTCAATCCGCCTCCCCTGCAGTGGGAATCCGGTGCTGGCACCCCAACCTCATGGGGAGGTGGAGGGGGACCATGAGGCTGCCGAGGGGGTGGGGGGCAAACCCTGAGCTCATGGCTCACCTGTAGGGTTGCCAGGTACTTTCACAAAAAATACCAAATTTACGTGTCCGGTAGTTTCTGGGTTTTTTTTTTAACCAGACAGAGGCCGCAAATACCGGACACCTGGCAACCCTACCACCTGCAAGACAGGGGTTTGTGGACCACACTTGGAGAACCACCATGGTAGAGGCTCACGCATTAAGCTCCTGAGGCTCCAGGTTTGCGGCAGACCACAGATGTCTGGGGGTCTGTGGGCATTGCACAACTAATCAGTTGGGGTACATCTACACTACATGGCTCCGTCGACGGAGCCATGTAGATTTGTTTATTGGGCAAAGGGAAATGAAGCGGCGATTTAAATAATTGCCGCTTCATTTAAATGTACATGGCAGCCACGCTGAGCGGACAAACAGCTGATCAGCTGTTTGTCCGCTCAGCGCGCTAGTCTGGACGCTCCCCTGCCGACATCAAAGCTCTTTGTCGGCAGCCCCGGTAAACCTCATCCCACGAGGACTAACGGGGCTGCCGACAAAGGGCTTTGATGTCGGCAGGGGAGCGTCCAGACTAGCGCGCTGAGCCGACAAACAGCTGATCAGCTGTTTGTCGGCTCAGCGCAGCAGCCATGTAAATTTAAATGAAGCTGCGATTATTTAAATCGCTGCTTCATTTCCCTTTGCCTACAGCCCTCATCTACATGGCTCCGTCGATGGAGCCATGTAGTCTAGACACAGCCTTACTGCGTGCTTCTTTCAGAGCTGCATCCCCTGTAGCTGTTGATCGTAGGAGGGGGAAAGGCCCCTGCTGTGCCAATACCTCATTATCAGATGTGTGTCCTTGGAGGGCTTGACACAGAATTCACACAGGGCTGCAGGCCCTGAAAGCCACCCACCCACCCACCCAAACTCTGAGTCCATGATGGAAGCCGTGCATTTAATTATTACGTCCAACTGGAGGTGTGATTGCGCTCAGGCATGGGGGCCTGGAAGCAGCGGGGGGATATTTTAAGACGCTTCAGCGCCTTTAAAGCCACCTCAGGATGGGCCAGATTTTCAGGGCATTCTGCAGCATGAGCCATGCCCTTAATCCTACAGCAACATTCCGGCTAAACTGTCAGCGGGGGAGTGATCACAGGATGCAGGACTCAATCCAGGGAAGGCTGACCAGCAAACAGCCCCCTGCCTTTAAAATCTAGGAATAACGCTATTGGCTGCAATGCGGTTACTCTTCTGATTAAACACGCACATAGGCTACGTCTACACTGGCCCGTTTTCCGAAAGGGGCATGCTAATTTTCAACTTCAGAATAGGGAAATCCGCGGGGGATTTAAATATCCCCCGCGGGATTTAAATAAAGATGTCCGCCGCTTTTTTCCGGCTTGGGGAAAAGCCGGAAAAAAGCGTCTAGACTGGCGCGATCCTCCGGAATAAAGCCCTTTTTAAAAAAGTCTAGACGCTTTTTTCCGGCTTTTCCCCAAGCTAGAAAAAAGCGGCGGACATCTTTATTTAAATCCCGCGGGGGATATTTAAATCCCCCGCGGATTTCCCTATTCTGAAGTTGAAAATTAGCATGCCCCTTTCGGAAAAGGGGCCAGTGTAGACGTAGCCATAATGCATGGGGTCGGGGACTTAGGGATACGTCTACACTGGCAGCATCTCTTGCAAGGATGGTTTTGCAGAAGAGCTCTTGCGCAAAAAGTCTTCCACAAGAGCACGTCTACACTCGCATGTGCTTTTGCGCAAGCGCGTCTATGGCAGTGTGGACGCTCTCTTGCGCAAGAAAGCTCTGATGGCCATTTTAGCCATAGGGGGTTTCTTGCGCAAGACATTCATATTGCCTGGCTACACTGCCCTCTTGCGCAAGAGCTCTTATGCAAGAGGGCTTATTCCTCGTGGGGAGAGGACTAACTCCTCCGGAAGAAGCCGTTTTCCGATGCTGTACTGTATATTTTCTTGTGCAAGAATGCTCGTGCAGTGTAGACACGTGGCAAGTTTTTGCGCAAGAACAGCTGGTCTCTTGCCTTCCTTACAACACTCCCTTTCCGGAACGATGATGGCTTTTTTACAACAGTGTCACACTGTTGACTCATATGCAGCGTGTGGTCCACTCTGACCCCTAAATCCCTTTCTGCAGGGCTCCTTCCTAGACAGTCGCTTCCCATTCTGTATGTGTGAAACTGAATGTTGCTCCCTAAGGGTGTGTCTGGACTACAGGGTTTTGTCGATCAAAGTGGACTTTTGTCGACAAAACTATACCTGCGTCTACACTGCCGCTGAGTTCAGTCGACATAACGTCGACAGAACTCAGCAGTTTTGTCGACGGCTGTAAACCTCATTCTAAGAGGAATAACGCCTTTTGTCAACAGAGTTCTGTCGACAGAAGACATTATTGCATCTACACTGTCCTTTGCGTCTTCACTGTCATGTCAACAAAGCGGTTTGCTTTGTCGACAGAACTGGATGTACTATAGACGCTCTTTGTCGACAGAAGCTTTGTTGACAGTATCTGTCAACAAAACTTCTGTCGACAAAAAGCCTGTAGAGTAGAGGTACCTAAGTGGAGCACTTTGCATTTGTCCTTGCTGAAATTCATCCTGTTTAACCTCAGACCATTTCTCCAGTTTGTCCAGATCAGTTTGAATCATGACCCTATCCTCCCAAGCATTTGCAACCCTCCCAGCTTGGGATCATCTGCAAAATGTATAAGCGTTCTCTCTATGTCATTATCGAACACGTTGATGAAGATTTCAGACAGAACCAGTCCCAAAACCAACCCCTGCAGAACCCCACTTGTTCTGCCCTTCCAGCAGGATTGTAAACCATTAATAACTACTCTCTGAGAGCAGTTATCTAGTCAGTTATGCACCTAGAGAGAACTAAGTCCATCCCCCTCACTCAGGGGAAGACGACCTGAGGCGGTTTTGACCCTGAGTGGGGCTTGAACCCACCAGCCTTGGCTTAGGAAACAAATGCCTTGTCCATTAGACCAACCTTTTGCAATGGCTGGAGGCATGCAATTAAGTAGAGATTAAACAAGGCGCAGGGGCTGAGACAGCTGGGTAAACCAAGAGCAGCCAGCCCCACACAAGCGAGTGGGGAGCCCACTGGATTGTCACTGGGGTGCATAGAAGCAGAATTCCAGCTCTGGGATCCACACAAGTGACCTGCCAAAATAACTCGTGGTTAATTCCTTGTGGATTTTAGAGCCTTCTCCTGTGCACGTCACAGCAAACTTCCTACCCGTGTGTTTTACTTCCAGCATAATGCACTGGGCACTGGGTAGGTACATGATTTTTACAAATCTATTTAGTCTCGTCTACATGCCCCTTTTCGGTTATGTCTGGGGTTTCCATGCACATTACAGTGGCTCCATTTATGCTTTGGTTGCAGTCCATTTTAAATATAAAAGGCCGGAGCTCCAAAGAGTCACGTTTAATCTGCCCCACAAAAAAAATCGGCAAATTGTAAACCACGCAGGCACCCTACTTCTTGTGAAATGTAAACACGTTGCAGGAAATACAGACATAAGGGGTTTCAAAATTCTCCATAGGATTGAACAGAGATGCATTTTTTTTATTTTCGATCTGGCGCGATTCCTTCCTGGTGAATTCAAAAGCTGCAAAGAAGCAATTAGCTGGAAGTGGGCTGCCATTATGAGCTTTCTCTTCAGCTCACGAGGTTATTTTCATGTGCTACTTCAAAAGAAGCAGCCCATCAATTTAACTGGGCCGCTATTTAGCTCTTTGGTGCTGCTCCATTTGATTTCAGTGGGAATACACAGCTGAGGTCATTCGCCCTCTTCGTGCTTTTAAAAATCCAATCACCTTCCCGTGTACAATCCCTGGAATTTCAAGCCTGCGATTCCTACACAGACACGCTTGTGATACAGGGAGAAATGCGCTTTGTTTTACATAAAGGACACATGGATGCGTCTGAGGCTGTTCCGGGGGGAGGAGGAGCGGGATAGAAATCTAGCTGCTGAATGCACACAAGGCAAGTTTAACATCCCTTTAACATTTTACTATACTCAAATCAGAACAGGATGTTTCCTCTCCAAATTTTAGGCATCTTCGAACAATCCCAAGCGGTTTTGCAAGATTTCGCCTCTTCCCATTTTCCAAAACGCTCTGGTTTTTAAATCGGTCTCACGAAGGAAAAATCCAAAATGCATCGATTTTTTTTAAACGAGTCGATTATTTGGCAAGCTAATGCCAAATAGAAAAAAATGCCACCGTAGCTTAACAACCAAATAAAAGAAGCAGTGAGAGATAAAAAAGCCGTCCTTTAAGAAGTGGATGACAATTCATAGTGAGGAAAACAGAAAGGAGCAGAAACTTTGTCAAATTAAGTGTAAAAATATAGAAAATAAGAAAAATAAAAATAAGAAAAGCCCAAAAAGAGTTTGAAGAACAGCTAGCCAAAAACTCAAAGGCGATGTCTACATTGCAGGCTTTTTGCACAAGAACACCTGTTCTTGCACAAAAACTTGCAGGGTGTCTACACTGCATGGCTACGTCTAGACTGGCATGATTTTCCGGAAATGCTTTTAATGAAAAAGTTTTCCGTTAAAAGCATTTTCGGAAAAGAGCATCTAGATTGGCACAGTGCCAATCTAGACGCGCTTTTCTGCAAAAAAGCCCCGATCGCCATTTTCTCGATCGGGGCTTTTTTGCGGAAAACAAATCTGAGCTGTCTACACTGGCCCTTTTGCGCAAAAGGACTTTTGCCTGAATGGAAGCAGCATAGTATTTCCGCAAGAAGCACTGATTTCAGACAGTCGGAAGTCAATGTTCTTGCGTAAATTCAAGCAGCCAGTGTAGACAGCTGGGAAGTTTTTCCAGAAAAGCGGCTGATTTTCCGGAAAAACTGGCCAGTCTAGACACAGCCCATGCGTGTTCTTGCACAAGTAAAATTACAGTACAGCGTTGGAAAACTGGGCTTCTTCCAGAAGAGTTATTTCTTTCCCCACGAGGAATAAGCCCTTTTGCGCAAGAGCTCTCCCACAAGAAGGCAGTGTAGATAGACAACATGATTTTCTTGCGCAAGAAACCCCTATGGCTAAAATGGCCATCAGAGCTTTCTTGCGCAAGAGAGGGTCCACACTGCCATGGACGCTCTTGCACAAAAGCACATGGCAGTGTGGTCGCGCTCTTGTGGAAGCCCTTTTGCACAAGAACTCTTGAGCAAACCAGTTCTTGCGCAAAAAGCCGCCAGTGTAGACGTAGCCAAAAAGTTATAGTAAAATGTTTTTTAAGTGCATCAGAAGCTGGCTAAAAAACCAGTGGGGCTCTTGGATGATCAGGATGCTAAAGGAGCACTCAAAAGATGATAAAGTCACTGCGGAGAAGCTACATGAATTCTTTGCTTCAGTCTTCACAGCTGAGGATGTTGGGGAGATTTCCAAACCTGAGCCATTCTTTTTAGGTAAGGAATCGTCCCAGATTGAGATGCCATTAGAGGAGCTTTTGGAACAAATTGATGAACTTAACAGTAACAAGTCACCTGGGACCAAATGGCATTCACCCCAAGAGTTATGATATTTTTTGGGGGTCTTTTGGGCCTGGCACTTATTGAAACACAAAACTTGAGGAGTGGGTGGAAGGTCAGTTTTTCTATTCACTTCTGCCACTTCGGTGTGAGCCAGCTGTTTTCTGGCCCATATATCTGTGGAGGTAGTGAACAGGGAAGCCAAAAAACTTATTTTTTTCCTCATTTAAAGAAAGAAGAAAAAAAAAGGTTCCCCAGATTAGAATGCACCCAGGGGAGAAACAAAAAAAGCAAGTTACTGGGCACCCTGTTGTCTTCAATTACGATGGGATTATTCCCACAGATGGGAGGACTTGTGTATTTTTAACACCAAGGTTTTTTAATACCAAGGTTGTTTTTCTCCAAAGCCTCAGTTTTCTCCTGGTTGGTGCAATGTCTTACAACCGGATTCTATCTGGACGCACAACAGAGTACTCCAGGGACTCTCGGCTCCGTCTGGCAGCTGGCAAGACCCTCTCCTTGTCTGGTGGGTAGGCTGAATTTCAGGTAAAATCCGGAGGCTGGGTCTTTTCAGAAATCAGGCTGCTGCTGCAAAAAACGCTGCACCCCAGCAGTCGTTCTTCGGTGTCCCTTTTGGGAAGCTTGATTTATCGCTAATAATTCACATGCTGAAAAGGGAGCCAAGCTGAGATCTGGTTGGTCAAAGGAAAAGCTCTGCCAATCCTAAAATCCGCCTTCAAAACGTCACCTGGCTCCTGTCAGCCCTGTGATGCTAATTAAGTCTTTTTCGTTCAAATATGCATTTCATTGGCCCCAGACCAAACCCATCTTGCAGGTTCATTTGTCTAGAGCACCCCTTTAAAAAAATCATAAGTACTCCCAGTACCTACAGTTTTCAGACACACAATTTTTTTTCTACCATTGCAACACATTTGTTTAAACAACTTCATCGTAACCAGGTGGGTGATGACATTTTGGGGTGTAAAAAGTATAAACATAATAAAACGCTGTAAAACATAAAACAAAAATTCAGTTTTCTCCAATTTCAGTTGTGTTGAGGTACCCCCCGACTTCTCTCGAGTGCCCCTAAGGGGACTCGTACCACTGGTTGAGAAACACGGATCTAGAGCATTCACGTTCCTCACAGCTCTTCGAGGTCTTAGTTTTCTTCAAAGCTGGTTCCTTCCACTCCACAATTTTGCAACTTACTTTTGGAGAGAAAATCTGGTTGTATACAATCTCAGAGGAGTCGCCATGGTAAATCTGTAAATTTAAAAACAATGCGTAGTCCTGCGGCACCTTACAGACTAACCAAAATATCCAGGGGTCATGAACAAAACCCACTTCATCAGATGAGCTGGAGTGGAAATAACAGAAACCAAGAGATAACAGCAGGAAAAGTACTCAATTGTTGGCTCTGTTAATGAGGCTAATTAAGTGGGCCAGTCATAGCTTTTGATGTGGAAATGCAGATGTTAAAGGCAGGAGAAATTGGCTTTGTAATGTGCCGAGCAGTTAATGTCTTTGTTTAAGCCCAGGGTAACGGTGTCAACTCTGAGTGTAGATTAACCTGACTTTACAGATGAACACAGCCACCCCTCTCAGACTAGGAGGAAGAAAAATCAATCAACTATTTTGAGCTGAAGGTAAGGCCACCAGGGAGTGATCACAGAAGAAGGGACCAGATTCTGATCTGTTCCTACCCATATCAACTCAAGTGAAGTCACTCTGGACTAAGGCAGGAAGCCTCTTTCGATGAAAGGCTCCATCTACTTTAACCCAGTGTGGATCTAGGTTTCCTTCTACCGGCTGGACCAGATATGTGAGGCCATGAATCTGATACTGCCTGGATGTGATTCTTTCGCTCAAAGCATAGCAGTTCAAGATTTAAGATCCATCCGCCAACAGGTGGAGGGGTTATCAGGAGGCAGCAAGCTTGGGAAACAGATCCACAGACAAGCACCAGGGGTCCTGCCTCTGGTGTAATCCACAGCCCTGGGGGACGAGAACTTTTCCAACCCTCCTTTGCATTGCTAACTTTAAAAGCCGCCTTCCCCCAACCCATAGGAGTGGGGCTGGGAGGAGGAACACCCAGGAGCTGGGACCCTGGGAATTTCTGAAAGCCCCAGAGCCGTCTAGATGGTTGTTAATATTTTATTGACCGTTTCACAAACAAAAGAACCATTTCAGAGAAACTGGGGTTCCGGGCAGGTGCCGGAAATTCTGAGCATGGGAGTTGCCAGGTGCTCCAACTTGTGTCAGGGACAGGAAGCCTCCATCAAGCTGGTCCAGGGAGCTTTGCTTTCTGAATGAACTCCTCCTTGTGGGTGCCGTCGCAGTACGGAGGGGATTTGGTGTGTTTGCACCCGCACAGCCAGACGCTCTTCGCCTCGGCCAGCTGGAACCGCAGGGGAGAGATCTCGGGGGCGGCTGTTTTATGGGATCCGTCGCAGAAAGGCTGGAGGGCAAAAGGAACAAAGATGTGGTTATCCTGCGGGCCACCGGGCGAAGAGGAACAGCGGGGCTGGTGGGAAGGAGAGAGACTGCTTCCCGGAGCTCAGGTTCTGATCCAGCCCCCACCACCTGAGGGCCGCATAATTGTTTAGGTATTTACCAGAAGACCTACACAGGGCAGGGGTCTGGCAGTGGGGAGGGTGCAGGCGTCAGGGCAGGGGTCTGGCGGTGGGGAGAGTGCAGGCGTCAGAGCAGGGGGCTGGCGGTGGGGAGAGTGCAGGCGTCAGGGCAGGGGGCTGGCGGCGGGGAGAGTGCAGGCGTCAGGGCAGGGGTCTGGCGGTGGGGAGGGTGCAGGCGTCAGAGCAGGGGTCTGGCGGTGGGGAGGGTGCAGGCGTCAGAGGAGGGGGCTGGCGGTGGGGAGGGTGCAGGCGTCAGGGCAGGGGTCTGGCGGTGGGGAGGGTGCAGGCGTCAGGGCAGGGGTCTGGCGGTGGGGAGGGTGCAGGCGTCAGGGCAGGGGTCTGGCGGTGGGGAGGGTGCAGGCGTCAGGGCAGGGGTCTGGCGGTGGGGAGGGTGCAGGCGTCAGGGCAGGGGGCTGGCGGTGGGGAGGGTGCAGGCGTCAGAGCAGGGGGCTGGCGGTGGAGAGGGTGCAGGCGTCAGAGCAGGGGTCTGGCGGTGGGGAGGGTGCAGGCGTCAGGGCAGGGGGCTGGCGGTGGGGAGGGTGCAGGCGTCAGGGCAGGGGGCTGGCGGTGGGGAGGGTGCAGGCGTCAGGGCAGGGGGCTGGCGGTGGGGAGGGTGCAGGCGTCAGGGCAGGGGTCTGGCGGTGGGGAGGGTGCAGGCGTCAGGGCAGGGGGCTGGCGGTGGGGAGGGTGCAGGCGTCAGAGCAGGGGGCTGGCGGTGGAGAGGGTGCAGGCGTCAGAGCAGGGGTCTGGCGGTGGGGAGGGTGCAGGCGTCAGGGCAGGGGGCTGGCGGTGGGGAGGGTGCAGGCGTCAGGGCAGGGGGCTGGCGGTGGGGAGGGTGCAGGCGTCAGGGCAGGGGGCTGGCGGTGGGGAGGGTGCAGGCGTCAGGGCAGGGGTCTGGCGGTGGGGAGGGTGCAGGCGTCAGGGCAGGGGGCTGGCGGTGGGGAGGGTGCAGGCGTCAGAGCAGGGGTCTGGCGGTGGGGAGGGTGCAGGCGTCAGGGCAGGGGGCTGGCGGTGGGGAGGGTGCAGGCGTCAGAGCAGGGGTCTGGCGGTGGGGAGGGTGCAGGCGTCAGGGCAGGGGGCTGGCGGTGGGGAGGGTGCAGGCGTCAGGGCAGGGGGCTGGCGGTGGGGAGGGTGCAGGCGTCAGGGCAGGGGGCTGGCGGTGGGGAGGGTGCAGGCGTCAGGGCAGGGCGTTGAGGATGGGAGGGGGAAGAGGGCAAAGCAGGAGTTTGGTGGCTTGTGAGGGTTGGGGGGGTGAGGAGGGAATCAGGGTGTGGGTCCCATCTGGCGAGGCCTTCTGTTCTCCCCCACCCACACACACCCCTGCGGCCAAGGGCCAGAGAGGGGGAAGAGTTTGGGGCAAGGCAGCCACTTACACAGTCTGGTGGTTGGCATGATGGCAGGGCCCCAGCCCTTCCGGCCAGCCACTCTGTTGATGGTGGGGCTGCCCCCCCCGCTCTCTCCGTACCCCGTGGTATCTCTGCATATAGCTCTCCCCTGTGCTCGCTGCCCCCAGTGGCCACTCCCAGTATTGCCCCCCTCCTCTCTGTGTCCCTCCCTTTCGTGTCCCTCTTCTTTCTGTCCCGCCCCTTTTCAAGTTCTGGAAAAGAGTCCCATTCCCAGCACTTCCTGTTTTCTTGGCCCAGCCAAACCCTGACCTTGCTGCAAGTTAGGGTAAGAGGAAGCTGCCTACTGAATTTGGTGGCCCTAACTCTTACCATTTAGGAGGAGTTCTTGAACATTTAAAAATATCTAGATAGAGCTTCTGGCTCCTGGAGGGCAGGGCACAGCTGGGGAAACTGAGGCACAGAGGGGGGAAGCGGAAGCACAGCGAGATTAAGTGACTTGCCCAAGGCCACACATGCAGCCTGGGGCAGGACAAAGAACAGAAGCCAGGTCTTTGAACCCCAGGTAAGTGCCCAAACCGCTGGTCCACCCTTCCTCTTAGGAGGAGCCAGTCTGCTCCATCTCAGGCAAAGAGCCATTCCCATTTCCAAGCAAGCGGTGTCTTGTGGGCCACGCATAGAATACTGGCCTCCCGATTTTCTCCTGCGCCTTCTGCCCCTCACACCAGCAGAGACCACCAAAGGGCAGCCAAGGAAGTGTCCATTTATTAGCACCCCCCCATTTGTGTACAGAGTAAGGATGTTAAATTGCGGTTAATTGACTAGTCGAGTAGTCGATGGAATTTCTCGACTAGTCGATAGGCACTTCCGCATTCCTCCTTTGAAATGTACAAGAGCCACTGCTGGGGCTCTTGTACATTGCAAAGGAGGAATGCGGAACTCCGCACACAGCCCGGGGCCACCGCAGCCAACAGACCTTGGTTTCCTACAGACCCCTGGCTTTAAAAAGGCAGAGAAAGGAGAGTTTCTGGCCAGCTGGCTCAGTGCCTCAGTATTTCCTAGCCCCCAGAACTCATGCTCAAATGAAGCGCATGGCAGAGGCCTGGGCCCGATCCTGAGAACACTCTGTCTTTAGCCACCACTAGCTTCAACTGAGGGAGAGCTACTGAAAGATAATTTCAAGCCAAATACACAGGGAAGGACAATTCATTCACGAGTTTGATACTCATGCTAATGGTCTGAATGGAGATACCAGATGGCTGGGACATTATCAACCTACCAAACAATGAAGGTACCAATGATTCTTTGTCTGTATAGTATCTGGTGTTAATACTCTTCTTCTCTATTGCCTGCTAATGGTTCTTATCGACCTCTTTTGACTAGCCAGTCGTTAGGTGTTTATAGACTATTTGTTTTTCCTGTTACATTCCAGCTTAGCTTTCCCCTTGGTATTTTTTTATACCCACTGCCTTTTCTTGTCCCCCCCCCCCATTTCTTTCCTTCTCTCTTTCCCCCCGCTTCCCCTCCCCCGCCTTCTCCCCTATTTATTTTAATTCTGGATATCCAAAGAAGTGGGCTGTGCCCACGAAAGCTCATGATACCATCTACATGTTTTGTTAGTCTTTAAAGTGCTACCAGACCATTTGTTGTTTTTTAAGTTTAACAGAGAGGAGCTAGGGAAACAATTAAGTTATCCCAACCAGGGCCACCGGGGGGAGGTGTTTCTCGCTCCGCCCCTGAAGCAGCAGGCATTGGAAGCAAGAGGTGGGAGGAAACGTGTACGGAATTCCCATCGTTTTGCAAGAACTCAGAGGAAGTCACTGGCCAATGGAAAAAAAGCTTCCAAGCTGGACGGGTTGTTAAGAAACCTGTGGGGAGGGGGGAGATGGACAGGAAGGAGAAACCCAGAACGATTTTGGAAGTTACCTGTTTTTTGCTGTGGCCACAGGCGCACCAAGCGTAACGCTTTTCTGCCTTCAAGTCCACTTGGTAGGGGTGTTTGGCTGCAATTGCTGGCTGGGGAGGGGACGAAGAGGCCCCCGAAGAACTCCTGGCCTGTGGAAAAGGAGCTACGGTCAGATAGAGGGAGCTGCCATGAGAAGCTGTCCTTTGAGGTGAAACTCAGCGGCAGGTTGTTTTTACGAGATCTCCTTGTGCATCAGGCCTGGGGAGTGGGCGAAACTAAAAATCTAAGCAAGGATCCTACCAACAGTGTCGTTAACCAGTTACCCATTTCACATCCCTAGTTCTGATTCTTGTATATGACCTAGGGATCCCTATGTGACTAGTCGACTATCCGATAAGCAAAAGCTTATCGGATAGTCGAGGGACTAGTCGACTAATTGGTCCCCCCCCTTCTGCCTTATCAGAGGCAGCAAAAGGGGTGGGAGAGCAGGAGCCGGTGCTGGGGGGAGCCGGCTTAAAAGCCTCTGAGCACCATCTTCCCCCCAGCACCATCTTCGTGGGGGACAGGGGAGGCAGGGGGGTAGCGGGGACCGGGCGCAAGCCGAGCATCAGTTGATTCCCGGCTGATGCCTAGTCCCAGTCAGCTAACCTCGCGGCAGCTCCCCGCTTATCGACTTCTTTGTCTAGCTTTTTCATTTAAGATACGACTGTGCTCTACGGTGGACGCAGAAGCTCTCAGCAAGAGGGGAGGTCCTTGGCTAACTCTGATGAAGCATGTGCCTTACAAACAGTGCAGCTGTAATGGTGCAAGAGTCGGGAGAGGCCACCCCAAATAAGTACAGGTCTGACATGCTGCATAACCCCTCCTGCAGCTCACGCTCCATATTTAGCCCACTCGCTGCTTCCTGGCCAGCAAGGTGGGTCTCTAGTCCGGCATCCTCTGGACCTGACCGGTGCTGAACCAGAGAATTTGCCAAACCACGGGAGGTCAATATTGTCTGGCACCATGACCCTTCCACTGTTTGCTGGGCTCTTAAAAGACGTTTAGGGGTAAACCAGAGCTAAACAACAGCACAGAACACGGAGAGCCAGGCCTGGTGGCTGTAAACAAACTGTATGGGACCGCGGGAAACTTGGCCACAGCCATGATCAGTGGACATCCGGTGAACTAACATCACGCCGGACCATGGATGCTGCCGGACCAGAGAGGTTCAACCTGTATTTACTATCCTCCCTTGGGTGGATGGAAGAACCTAGCGGTGACTTTAACAGGGCTCGGGTCCCCTTAACTACGCCGCTGACTGCCGTGGGGTGGGATGGCTCGTGCGGCACGCTAGGTTTACCCAGGTCATACAGCGTTTACACCAGCTCTGCAGCCCCCTCCGCACATCCCCGCTCAACCCCGCCGGGCGGGGGAGGTGGTTTTGCTGTGTCCCCGCAACAGGGCTCTCGTCACACTGGCGGGAAACACATCCCAGCACAGACGTGTCCCCGCGGGCCAAGGCCGGGCGACTTTGGCTGCAGGGGTGTGAACTGTTCACACCCCTGTGGGAGCCCCCCCAGGAGGTTTGGTGCAAGCCGGGCCGAGGAGGCCAAGTCTCTGTGTTTGCACAGTCCAGGGGGGTCTCAGTGGGTGCTAGCTCAGTCAAGCTCATTAATCAATAATCCCTAACGAAGGGCAAAGGGGGGGGTTGCCAGGCCATGCCCCCCCATTCCCAGCCTAGCTCGAGTCCAACCCCCTGGCACATGCTGAACCCCGAGAAATAGTGCTGGGGACCCGGGAGGGGGTTCACGGGGGGGCTGTTTCCCCGCCCCCTAAGGCCGCACTAGCGGCCCTACCCAGCGCGCCTACCCGGCAGCCCGCTGCAGGCTGCGCTCACCAGTGTCATGAGAGCGGCCGGTCTCTGCAGCGCCCGCATGGCTGGCGCCGCCGCGGCTCGGGGCCACCTTCCCGGCCGGAAGGCGCAGGCGATGCCGGGCCGCTTTGCAGCCGCGGAGCCGGGCCAGCCGCAGAAGGGTTCCCCCCCTCGGCACGGCGGGGCTTGGCAGCCCGGGCCGGGCTTGCACCGGCGGCCTGGTGCAAGGAGCCCCCCTTCCCCTTGCAAGCGGAGCCCCCTGCCTCCGGGCTGCGGGAGGAGCGAGCCGCGCTGGCGCCAGGGCAGGAGGCTGCCTCGACACAGCCAGCAGCGGCCAAGCCCGCACGGAAGGCGCCCGCCTCGCCTCGGCTTTGCACGGCCCCCGGGGCAGCTCTCGGGCCTGCCAGCCGCTGGCCTGATTGCTGGGGGCACCGAAACCCGTCGGGGCAGCTTGCCAAGGCGGGGGCCTAAACCAAAGGCTCCTACATTTCCCCGCACAAACGCTCCCCCGCCCCTGCCACACGTACGCACTTCCCCCTTGTAAAACAAGAAGGGTCTGGGAGCACTTTATAGACCAGCGTTGCTCAACCTTTTTTTTTTAAATAAAGTACCCTTTAAAAAAAATTGTGAGTTACCCCCCTCCTCCCGCCTCCCCCGGTTCCTACAGTTTTCAGACGCACCAAATTTTTTTCTACCATTGCAACACATTTTTATAAACAATCAAAGCCGGGCGGGTGGTGAAATTGTTGGGTGTAAAAAGTACAAACATAATAAAACGCTGTACAATTTAAAACAAAAAATGCAGTTTGCTCCAGTTTTCAGTGGTGTTGAGGTACCCCCAGACTTCTATCGAGTACCCCTAAAGGTACCACTGGTTGAGAAACATTGTTCTAGACCAGGGGTCTCCAAACTTTTCAGCCCGAGGGCCGCATTAACTATCAAACAGCAGTTCGGGGGCCGACTACACACTTGAGGTCCAAATAAAAAACAATCAAAACATGGATGTTGTTTTTAATTATTTATTTAATATTATTTTATTCAGTTATTATTTAATAACACATTGATACACTACACATGATCACCTGTATTAGTGTGAATGGTGAAATTGTTTCCTGGATGCCAAAATAGCAGACATTTCTGGCTTTAGATTTGTTGTCCCTAACATCAACAGTGACCTGAGATTATCATCGGACCAAAGATTGAAAGGTACCTTGATGCAAAAGTTTTGACATTAGGAAAGTCTTCCTTGGGCAAAAACTGGTAAAAACCCACCAGTCCTATTTTGAACGTAAATTTCCGTAATTTTTTTTCCGTAGACAAAAAGGTCTCCACGGGCCGGATGAGAGGGCCTCGGCCCGCGGGCCGTAGTTTGGAGACCCCTGTTCTAGACTAACAGAACATGTAGATAGTATCATGAGCTTTCATGAGCACAGTGCGCTAATTCAGATAACCAGAGTCACGAAAGCTCATGATCCCGTCTACAGCTACGTCTAGACTGGCATGATTTTCCGCAAATGCTTGTAACGGAAAAGTTTTCCATTAAAAGCATTTGCGGAACAGAGCGTCTAGATTGGCAGGACGCTTTTCCGCAAAAGCACTTTTTGCGGAAAAGCATCCGTGGCCAATCTAGACACGCTTTTGCGCAAAAAAGCCCCAGTCGGGCTATTTTTGCAATTGGGGCTTTTTTGTTCAAAACAAATCTGAGCTGTCTACACTGGCCCTTTTGAGCAAAAGTACTTTTGCCCGAACGGGAGCAGCATAGTATTTCTGCAAGAAGCACTGATTTCAGACAGTAGGAAGTCAGTTTTCTTGCGGAAATTCAAGCGGCCAGTGTAGACAGCTGGCAAGTTTTTCCACAAAAGCAACTGCTTTTGCGGAAAAACTTGCCAGTCTAGACACAGCCTACGTGTTTTGTTAGTCTATAATAGTCTACCAGACCATTTGTTGTTTTTTAAGTTTATCCCGTCAGACTAACTTGCCTACCACCTGAAGTTTCCCCTTGTTGGTAGGTGCTTAAGTAGGAAATCAAGAACCTGATGTGGGGGCCATCCAGCTGTGGAAGATTTTTAACTTCAGGATCCGCCTACCTTGTCTGAGCACAAAGTTTGGGTGCCCAGTTTAAGGCAGCAAAGGGAGATGCACCCACTTCCCTGTAGTTTGTTCCAATGTTTTACCATCTTCCCTGGGGTTTTTTTTTAAGCGCCTTATTTCTCATTTGAATTGACCAGCTTTCGCTTCTGACTGGATTGGTTTGGTCAAAGCACAAGAGTACTCACCCCTCTGGTTCCTTCGGGTGCCTCTTTTCTTAAAAACCTCAGAGGGCATCGCCGTGTTAGGCTGGAACTTTAAAAACAGTGAGCCGTCCGGTGGCACCTTAGAGACTAACCAAAATAGATAGGACCACGAGCTTTCGTGAGTAAGACCCACTCTATCCGACTCATCTGATAAAGTGGGTTTTACTGACGAAAGCTCATGGTGTGATCCCTCTCTTGTCACCCATTTCCAGCCTCTGACAAACAGAGGCTAGGGACACCATACCTACCCGTCTTGGTAGGTGGGTATTAATGGGCCTATCCTCCATGCATTTATCTAACTCTTTTTGGAACCCTGTTCAAGTCCTGGTCTTCACGACATCTTCTGGCAAGGAGTTCCACAGGTTGACTGTGCACTGCGTGAAGAAATACTTCCTTTTGTTTGTTTTAAACCTGCTGCCTATTCATTTCATTGGCTGGCCCCTAGTTCTTATGATATGGGAACAATAAATAGTAGAATACTAGGACTGGAAGGGATTTCAAGTCCAGTCCCCAAAATAGCAACTTGTCACCCATCCTTAGGTGGGCTCAAACCACTAACCTTTCAGTTAACAGCCAAACATGCTAACCTAGGATCAGGGCCACTAACTTTTCCTTATTCACTTTCTCCCCACCAGTCATGCTTTTCTATCATATCCCCCCTTAGTCTCCTCTTTTCTCAGCTGAAAGTCCAAGTCTTTTTACTCTCCCTTCATATGGCGCCCATTCCAAATCCCTGATCATTTTTGTTGCCCTTTTTTGAACCTTTTCCAATGCCAAGAGGGGTTTTTTTTTAGATGATGCGACCACATCTAGACACAGTGTTCGAGATGTGAGCGTACCGTGGATTTATAGAGGCGATAAAATGTTCTCTGTCTTATTCTCCATCCCTTTTTTATTGATTCCTTTGTTCTGTTTGCTGTTTTGATGGCTGCTGCACACGGAGGACGTTTTCAGAGAACTCTCCACAATGACTCCAAGATCTCTCTCGAGTGGTAACAGCTAAATTAGTCCCCATCATTTTGTACGTATCGTTGGGATTCTTTTTTCCATTGTGCATCACTCTTCTCTTTTCTAAAAGTTAGCAGGTAAACACTTTGGGCAGGGGGACTTTGTGTTCGGGGTTTGCGCCTGGCACGGGAAGGCCTGCTCCAGGACAAGTGGTCCCAGGAGCTATGGAAATACAGATAATAATTAATAGGATCGGGAGTCAGTAATCCTAGGCAGGGCCGGTCAGAGCCATATTGGCGCCCCGGGCCCCAGGTGCGCAGGCCTGCCCCTGGGATGCACGGCCCCGCCTCCGGGCGCATGACGCATGCGTGGGCCCGCCCCCGGGGCGCGTGGGTGGACGCACGGCGCATGCACTGCCCAGTCGGCCCGGGGCCACCTGGGGCGGGCTGCGCCTGGACAACCCTGCGGACGCGGGGGAAGGGAGCTGCTGGGTGGTGCTGCGGGGCTTAACATGGCCCCCGCCCCGGGCAGCCGCTGCAGCCCACTGGGAGCCGGGTGCCCCCCCTGTGAGTTAGCACCCTGGGCAGCTGCCCGGCTAGCCCACCCCATAGTCCGGCCCTGATCCTAGGTTGTTTTCCTCCTCTGCTCAGTGGACACTGCCGTGTTGACTCCCACGGGATGACTCAAGAGCTGAAAGTTAAGGACGTTGCTGGATCAGATTGGAATGTTCATTTTTCAATGGAGCCCGTAACGAATCCATTGATAGGTGCTTACAGGAGAGCCAGGACCTGAAATGCTTGGGTTTGTGGGCTTTGGCTGTCATTTTTTTGTAATGCTAGAGCCGCTCAATGCAATAGCCAAATGAACTCCACGGCTATAGTTACATGAAGGGATTCTGCTGACCTAATGAACCCTGAGAAAAATCTCATTTTAACATCCTCCCACGGTGCTTTCCGTGAGCTCTGCCAATTTCCCGAAGCGGAACACAAAAGCTGAAGAGTGAGTTTGCTACCCTAGCCTCATCCACTTCCCTTTACAGGAATGTTCTAAGCATCAAAGGGAATGCAGTTTTGGTTTTGTAATATTTACCATGGGGAAAATGTAACTTTTTGACAGCTGCGATGATTTAACCAGCGCAGATGGCTAAGAACAAAGGGGACGGGGAGATTGCTGGATTAATCCCTGCCATTTTCCAGAGGAATCAGATGACAAAACATGGCAGGGCATTGCTCCTCTGTTCACGCTTTTCTCTCATGAGTGCTTGCCTGGAAAATAGGGGTCAAAGCAATGGTCCCGCTCTAATTCTTTTACATGCATGTGCAGAACACATTTTGTTATGCGCACTAAGGCATGTGCAAATGTGCACTACCAATAGAAACACATGCAGATTTCAGTGGCACTTGAGCACTTACTTCAGAGTTGTCACCCTGATGGGGGAGGTTTTCTTGAATTGTGGGTGAGGTCAGAGAACTAGCTACAACAGGCACTCTGGGGCACTCTGTTAATCAGCTGGGTGACACTTGGATTTCTCCTGGGTGGCCGCCCAAGCACCCAGCTTATAGGGAACAAGGTATCATAGAATCATAGAATACTAGAACTGGCAGGGCTCTTAAGAGGTCATCAAGTCCAGTCCCCTGCCCTCACAGCAGGACCAAACAACATCTAGATCATCTCTGACAGATGTGCATCTAACCTGCTCTTAATATCTCCAGAGATGGAGATTTCAAGTGTTTAACCACCCTGATAGTTAGGAAGTTTTTCCTAATGTCCAACCTAAACCTCTCTTGCTGCAATTTAAGCCTATTACTTCTTGTCTGATCACCAGAGGTTAAGGAGAACAATTTTTCCTCCTCCTCCTTGTAACACCCTTTTAGGTACTTGAAAGCTGCTATCATGTCCCCTCTCGGTCTTTTCTTTTCCGAAGTAAACACACCCAATTCTTTCAGTCTTCCCTCACAACTCATGTTTTCTAGACCTTTCATCATTATTGCTGCCCTTCTCTGAATCCTCTCCAATTTCTCCACATATTTCCTGAAATGTGGTGCCCAGAACTGGACACAATACTCCAACTGAGGCCTAACCAGCGCAGAGTAGAGCGGGAGAATGACTTCTTGTGTCTTGCTCACAACACTCCTGTTAATGCAGCCCAAAATGACATTTGCTTTTTTTTCCAACAGTGTCGTGCTGTTGACTCCTATTTACCTTGTGGTCCACTTTGACCCCTAGATCCCTTTTCTGCAGGACTCCTTCCTAGCCAGTCGCTTCCCATTCTGTATGTGTGAAACGGATGGTTCCTTCCTATCACCCAACACTGGAGAAAAAGAAGCAAATGGGCTTTGGCCGTTAGTAGCTATTTCTCTGACCTCACCCACGATTGTAGAAAACCTCCCCCAGCAGGGTGACAACCCCGAAGTAAGTGCCACTGAAATCAGTGAGAATGAAGTGTGTGCTTTCCCAAATTAAGGCCGATGTCAGGAGTGATCCCGTGGCCCGGAATGGTTTTAGGTAGCACAATGCCGCTTGAGCTGCCTCTTGTGTTTATGACAGACCCCAAAGGCATTTTCCATTAGAGACACAGGACTTGCTGTACCAGATCAGATGGATCATGCACCTAACCCTGTTTCCAACTGGCCAGCTGTATCACCGCAAGGTGCACGATACCCTGCTGTTGGCAGCTGTAGAATAACCTAGCCAGAGAGCAATTATTCCAGTTAGAAGAAGAAAAATAGAAGTGTTAACCCTGACATACTGGGTAAAGTCCAATGCGGTTCTGCCTCTCTAAAATTCTCCCTTCGTTTCAATGAATACGTCGCAGACCGTTTGTGTAGTGTAGCTGTGGGATGTTAACCAGCTGCTGTGCTCCACCCTAGAGCTGGCTGCATGAGTTCATAGATTCACAGAATCATAAGGTTGGAAGAGACCTCAGAAAGTCATCAAGTCCAACCGTCCACTAAAAGCTGGGCCAACCCCAACTCAATCAACCCAGCCAGGGCTTTGTCAAGCTGGGACTGAAAAACCTCTAGGGATGGAGATTCCACCCCCTTCCTAGGGGACCCATCCCAGGGCTTCATCACCCTTCTCGTGAAATAGTTTTTCCTAATCTCCAGCCTAGTCCTCTCCCACTGCAACTTGAGACCATTGCTCCTCGTTCTGCCATCTGCCACCACTGAGAACAGCCTCTCTCCAGCCTCTTGGAACCTCCCTTCAGGGAGTTGAAGGCTGCTATCCAATCTCCCTTCACTCTTCCCTTGTGGAGACTAAATAAACCCGAATCCCTCAGCCTCTCCTCATAAGTCCTGAGCTCCAGCCCCCTAATCATTTTGGTTGCCCTCCGCTGGATTCTCTCCAATGCCTCTACTTCCGTTCTGTAACGGGGGGCCCAAAACAGGACGCAATACTCCAGATGTGGCCTCACCAGTGCCGAATAGAGGGGAATAATCACTTCCCTCAATCTGCTGGTAATGCTCCCACTAAAGCACCCCAATATGGCACACTGTTTTAGGGACTTTCTCCAGGAATGCTTTATAGGCGGTGGTACCAACCTGGAAACCCTGAATAGACTGGAACTCACTTCAAGCCAGGGGGTGCTGCGGCCCCCCTTCACAGCCCTCATTCCAGCACCTGTCAGATCCTCGGAGATATTAGGCACTTCGCTCCCATTTAAATGAACGGGGATTAAATGCCAAAACTTCTGGGAGCCTCCGTGCCTCTGTTTTCCCATCTGTACCAGGTGGATAATAGCCGTGCCTATCTCACGGGGGTGCTGGGAGGAAAATACATGTCAGGTTGCAAGGTGCTTGGATCCTACGGTAAAGAGGGGCTAATTTATTACCACCGAAAGATGAATGCTATGGGAACTAGGGGTGTTAATGGGTAACCAGTTAACTGGCGGCCCAGCTGGGCTGCAGTAGCCCTCTGCCTGTGGGAACTCGGTTAACCGGAATGTTTAACATTCCATTTAACTGGTTAACGTTTTAACTGGGATTTTACATCCCTAGTGGGGACCACAAGTGTTTGGATCCAAACTGTCCTCCAACATTCAAGCTGTGAGATTTGTCCTGTTCTGACTAGGGATGTAAGTGACTAGTCAACTAATCAACTACCTGAGAAGCTTATCGGGTAGTCGAGTGGTGACTTGACTAGTTGCTCCCTCCCCCCCCACTGCCTCTATCAGAGGCAGCAGCGGGGAAGTACAAGCTGGTGCTGGGGGGAGCCAGCTGGTCCCCCCAGCATGCTGGGAAGGGCAGGGGAGGCAGAGGCATAGCTGGGACCAGGCGGGAGCTGGGACAGCTGATTCCCAGCTCACACGTGGTGTCTTCCCCCCGCCCCTCCGCTGCACGTCTGCCTGGCGTCTCTTAATACATTTAAAAGGCAGACCCACAGTGGGGTGAGCTCC
Organism: Pelodiscus sinensis; assembly: GCF_049634645.1. NCBI lineage: Eukaryota > Metazoa > Chordata > Testudines > Trionychidae > Pelodiscus > Pelodiscus sinensis. The sequence continues at coordinate 12,562,520 of NC_134739.1, forward strand.
CGGGGTTTCCCCCCTTATCGACTAATCGATGGAAACTCCAACTCCTTGATTAGCTAATTACACACCATTTAACATCCCTGGTTCTGACATGGGGCTGATTATGCTTGGGCTCCGCCCCACCCTCAGCGCCAGATTTCCTAAGACCAATCCTCTCGCAGGCATCTCAATTAGCAGCCAGATCTCAAGTGAGCTGAGCCCCTGACGTGCAGGGCTCTTTGGAACGCCTGGTCTGTTTGTTTCACTGCCTAAGTGGAAGTAGGACCCTTTGGGAAATCAGGCGGAAGGGCCAGTTTTGTATGGCGGCCAAGGTTTTGTTTGATGTCTATCCCTACTGGTTTCACAAAGCCATCTCAAGCGCAGGTAGCTACTGCTGTTGGGGAAGGGCAGGAGGCGATGCCCCCCCCTTTTTAACAAAAGAAATATATGCGCAGAATTCATGTCCCCCCCCAGATTTTTCCCCCCCTGCAGAATAAGGTGCAATTACACCTTTCGTCCACCAGGGGCTGCTGTCGCACCAGGAGAGGGTGGCTGGCTCCCTGCCAGTGAAACCAGCTGTGGAGAGGGAGGGCCCTCCACAAAGGTTCCGGCACCTGGGACCAGGTCAGAGCTCAGGCTGTCTCCCGCCCCAGCCAGGGGTCCGGGTCAGCCTGCAATCTCAAGACCACATGACTAAACTGCGCTCCCAGTTCCTAGGGGACAAGACTTGGACACTCTTTCCCTCACCTCTTGTCAGTTAATTAGCTCAAGCCTTTCCAAGAAGGGGGTGCGATTTTTGGGTGCTTCCATTTGGGGGATCCCAATTTTAAGATACCTCAGAGCTGATTCTCTCGAGGATGCCATGAACTCACAGCTCCCCATCGCCTCCCCTGGAGCTGCACGCGGCAGAGCGTCCATGGAAACCAGGTCCAAGGCACCCGGCTAGCCCTGCTGAAAGCCTCACTCCCAGACAGCGTCCCATCTGCAGGACAGCACGTACACAGGTGCATTTAAGTCCCCTTGACTCCATCAGCTCTGTGAGACGTTAAAGACATGTCCAGATGCCGCCCTGCATTTGCCTCGGTGTTTTCTTTAATCGGGGGCTTTCTGTAAATCCACGCAAAAGCCGCCCCCTGATTTCAATAGGATCACATCCCGCAAAAGCCACCCCCGATTTCAACAGGATCGCATCCCCAAAGATCCCATTCGGCACTTGAAAAGTTCATCCTTCAATTTTTTTTTAATTAACAATGAGCAGACATAACATTTTGGTCCTATTTTATAATAAGGTTTCATTTAGCAATGGTTGGTACGACTCAAGAAACAATTAAGTGGTGTGTGTAATAAACATGGATAGTATGTCTTAGAGAGGGTTATAAACACATCAGGAGAAGGTGCTATAGAAATATCTGAAGTAGCCTATTAACTCACTAGACTTTAAAACACCTCATTACAATTGATTAACCCATTTATTAAAACATCTATAGAAATGGAACCTTAAAATGAATTATGGGCAACATTTTTTTCCTTTTCATGAGGATCATTCCGACCCTGTCGGTAGCTTTCATGGCAATCAAGACATGTTTGTATTCCCCCCCCCCTCCCCGCCCAACACACAATCCCCTTCCTCAGTTAAGTTCTGAAACCCTAAATGTATCAAACAGATCCTCAATATTAATATTAATATTATTTATTATAATAAAGAACAGTCAAGCAGCGTGAAAAAAATAGATCTTAGCTACATTACCTTAAATTGCCAAAAATATACACATTTTTCTCTTTTATTTAATAATAAAAAAGGACACATGCAACATACTAAATGTGACATTAGCATTAAAATGGGTAAAGAACCGTGTACCCCAGTGCAACCAAAAACACAGATAATCTTTAGCTTTATATCTTTTCTCTCCTCTTTCTTTTTTTTCACGCAGACCCAAAGTTTAATGTCAACCTTCTAAAAGTGGCCTTTTGACTCATCCTAATCTCCTGACAGGACTAATCAAGGAGCTTATTTGAAAGGGACCAGGTGCTCTTGGAAGAGAACAGAAATCTTTTCTTTAAGTGCTATCTGTCTCTTCCTTTCTCCTATTATACTCAACCTTTTCCACGTCTGATCTACAAAGCTACGAGGCTTGGTACGCCAACACAAAAACAGATGTGTCAAAGACACACGGGGTAGGTAGGAATTCACCAAACCAGACCCTGAATGGAACCAACACTAAAGGAGATGCTGGCTGGGAAAAAGACTCCATGGATTCACTTTCATTTGTCCTGGAGAATGAATTCATTGCATCGTGACTAGAACCGAGGGTATGTCTACACTACAGAGTTTTGTCAGAAAAACGGCCATTTTTCCGACAAAACTTGAGGAATGTTCACACTGCAATTGCGTTCTTCCTCAAGAAAATCAAAAGAACAGAAGGGTTTTTCTGGCATTGGTTATCCTCATTCTATGAGGAAGAAGCCTTTTTGCAAGAGCTATTTCGCAAAAAGGCGTGTATGGACGGGGAAGAGGGAGTTCTTTCGGAAGAAGAGGGAAAAGCACAGGTGCCCTGGTGGCTACGCCATCCATAGCAATCACAGCTTATATGCGAGATAGCGTCCATTCAGTCTGGATGCTCTCTTTCGAAAAAGCAGATTGCTTTTTTGATGCACTTCTGCAGTGTGGACGCTCTCTTTCAGAAGAAGTGTTTTCGGAAGATCTCTTCTGAAAAAAGCTTCTTCCGAAAGAAGCCTGTAGTCTAGACATGGGGGCTGTGTCTACATTGGCACTCTTTTCCGGAAAAGGGTGCCAATGTAGACACAGCCAGCCTGATTGGAATGAAATAGGGGGGAGGGAGATAAATGCTCCCCCCCACACTGTGTTAATGGTGGTTGTTACCTAACAGGGGTAGGTGCCAACCCAGTTGTGGAATTCTACAGTAAAGGACTGGACAAACCCAGGACAGCAGCTAGGAGGGTACTTCGGGGCTGGTTTTCAGCACAGCCTCTGAGATTGTAATTCTGCATGTGCAGTTTTTCACGGGCAGGATCCTGCCGCAAGCCCCCTTGAACTGCGTCCGCACACGCCAGATCAGCGCAGACCAGCTGATGTGCAGGCGGAAAAGGATCGCCGAGGGGATGGCTTGCAGGATGCAGCCCCCCTGGTGGCAGGGGAAAGGGGGAAAAATTACACACGAAAAAGTGCAGGCACAGAATCGTGCAACGCAGGGGACGGGTCAAACAAAGAATACTCAAACTCAGGGGAGTCTACAATGGAATTCCAGTGTTCCAATTTGGAAAGTGTAGCAGGCCGATGGACGTTTTCCAGTCTCTCCTACCTGCGTCCATGCTGCAGAGACCGTAGGGAAGGGAGCAAATCTGCTTTTTATTTTCCGTTTTCACTTTTCTAGCTGCCGTCTCCATCTTCCCAGGAGCTTCTTGAGGTTGTTAAACAACAGCTTTCAAACCAGGAGTTTTTGGAAACAGAGAGCATTGTTCTGCCCAATTCCCCGGACAGAAACCAAGGGGAGGGGGGCGCGTTCTTTGCTTTTAGTTCTGCTCAACCACTGGGGCATCAATGTCTAAAATGAAACCAAAGAACAAACGGGAAACGGGTTTCGTGGACGGGGTCGGACGGGGAGGAGTTTTCCCCCTGGCATCAGCACAGCCCCACCGCTGACAAATTTGAATAGTGCAAACCAGACGAGGCGGTGGGACTGTGCTGAAAACAACTTGTCTCCGGGAAGGTCTGCGAACATTTCGACGACCCTCCGCGTTTTCCGTCGTGGGAGTCTTGCCAGACCCACACACGCCCCACCTCCACGAGATGTCGATTTGAGCGGGACGGGGGGATTCAAACGTTTGACGCCGATTCCCCCTCCTGCAACTCCCCCGCCTGACCTTCCAAAAACCCTGCCTTGTCCAGCCTTGGAGGAACTAAGTTTCTTTGTCACAGACCCGGCTCTCAAGGTGGAGTTAAAACTAGACAGCACGAAGCAGCGAGGTGGCAGATGTCCTGGGCTGGGAAGACTGGTTCCTGCGCCACCTCATGCCAGCGACACGGGAAAACGTTCTCTGCCGCTTGCATCCGGGGCATGGGGAAGGAAACAGAAGTACCAGATTTTTGGGCCCCGGTGCACCTGCCTCCTCTGAGCCCTGAGAGAAGACAGCCTGGTTTGAACACCCCGCCCTGCAGTGGGGCAGGCAGGAAGCAAGCCAGCGGCGAGCCCTTTCCAAGTGGGAATGCCGGGCCTGTAGATCTTGGGAGGAGAGAACAAGAGACAGGCCGAGAGGAAGGAGTTTGCGTCTCATGTGCAAGAGACAACACCCCGCGGACCAGCTGGCGTCTGCCCTGCAGCTGGCACGGAGGTCCCCGTAGTGTCTTTAAGGGCAGAGTTACCCCCCAGCAGCTGGGGTAAGAAGGTGGCAATCACCCGTAACGCCAGTCCCCTTCCATTGCTCTGCCACTCACGTCTTCCCGCGGTGGGTGTAGGTCCGGTGGGGCGGCCATGTGTGGTGGTTACTGAGGGAAGAACCTCTCCGTGAGGTCTCGTACGGTGACAGGCTGCAGGGAAGTCCCAGTGGTAGGTCGGGGGGAGGGTTTTCACAGCTCACATCCTCTTCATCTCCCCATCGGAGGGAACAGACCCCCCCGCCCCGACTGCGCCCTGCCCGTGCCCCACTGTCTTAGCGGAGTCAGATCTGGCAGCCCCAGGAGGGCACGACAAGCTCTCCGAGGGCCGTGCCGAAAATGAGAGACGACCCGTCCACCTCGGCCCTGGCCGAGGATGCTTTAGGGTCTTGGTTTAGGGCCCCGTCCAAGAGGCCGCACACACGCACACTCACATGCACACACCGGCGTGGGCAGAGCACCGGGGACGTCTCTCCCTCCGCTGAGCAAGGAGACGGTTCACTTCACGTCGTGCAAATGCGCCAAGGAGCCAACCAGCGGGAATCTCCCCCTGCCCCACCGCTCCTCGTAGAAGGGCAGCCGATGCCAGGCCTTGGCCAGAGAGACGTTGTCTTCTAAAGCACCCCCCCGACACTTCCCGCGGCCGGGAAGCCCTTCTCAGAAGCCTTGTGCTCATTGCGCTAAAGTTTCCAGTCCCGCGCGCGTGGGAAGCCGCGTTCCTGTAGCAGCGAGGAGCTGGCCGCTGCCCTGCTGGGGAAGCTTAGCCCTTGTCCTGGTTGAGAGCAGCCCCCTTTTCACTCATGCTCTTTAAAAAAAAAGAGACAGAGGAGAGAGTCGTCAGCACGGAGCAGCCAGGCAGCCCCGCCCAGGAGCAGCCCCGAGGAAGCCTGGCCATGCAGGGGGACGCAGCCGGCTTCTCCCAACGGGGACACAGCAGAGACCCTTGCGCTAACGACCTCCCTGGGCCTGGCTCACCAGGCTCCTTGATGCTGGCATGGGCTCTGCCAGGCTGCGCCTTCTCGGCCTGTCTCCAGGACAACAGGACGGGGCCTTGTCCTAGCAGATCCCATCCCTGGACTCTCAGGTCTGGGGGCCTGACTCTGGCAACAGGCAATGCCAGGCTGCTTTCTGTGTGCCCCCGGTTGTGTGTGTGTGTGTGTGTGTGTGTGTGTGTGTGTGTGTAACAGGCAATGCCAGACTGCTTTCTGTGTGCCCCCGACTGTGTGTGTGTGTGTGTGTGTGTGTGTGTAACAGGCAATGCCAGGCTGCTTTCTGTGTGCCCCCGACTGTGTGTGTGTGTGTGTGTGTAACAGGCAATGCCAGACTGCTTTCTGTGTGCCCCCGACTGTGTGTGTGTGTGTGTGTAACAGGCAATGCCAGACTGCTTTCTGTGTGCCCCCGACTGTGTGTGTGTGTGTGTGTGTAACAGGCAATGCCAGACTGCTTTCTGTGTGCCCCCGACTGTGTGTGTGTGTGTGTAACAGGCAATGCCAGACTGCTTTCTGTGTGCCCCCGACTGTGTGTGTGTGTGTGTGTGTAACAGGCAATGCCAGACTGCTTTCTGTGTGCCCCCGACTGTGTGTGTGTGTGTGTGTGTGTGTGTGTAACAGGCAATGCCAGACTGCTTTCTGTGTGCCCCTGTGTGTGTGTGTGTGTAACAGGCAATGCCAGACTGCTTTCTGTGTGCCCCCGGTTGTGTGTGTGTGTGTGTGTGTAACAGGCAATGCCAGGCTGCTTTCTGTGTGCCCCCGACTGTGTGTGTGTGTGTGTAACAGTCAATGCTGGGCTGCTTTCTGTGTGCCCCCGACTGTGTGTGTGTGTGTGTGTAACAGGCAATGCCAGGCTGCTTTCTGTGTGCCCCCGACTGTGTGTGTGTGTGTGTGTAACAGGCAATGCCAGACTGCTTTCTGTGTGCCCCCGACTGTGTGTGTGTGTGTGTGTGTGTGTGTAACAGGCAATGCCAGGCTGCTTTCTGTGTGCCCCCGACTGTGTGTGTGTGTGTGTGTGTGTGTGTAACAGGCAATGCCAGACTGCTTTCTGTGTGCCCCCGGTTGTGTGTGTGTGTGTGTGTGTAACAGGCAATGCCAGGCTGCTTTCTGTGTGCCCCTGACTGTGTGTGTGTGTGTGTAACAGGCAATGCTGGGCTGCTTTCTGTGTGCCCCCGACTGTGTGTGTGTGTGTGTGTGTAACAGGCAATGCCAGGCTGCTTTCTGTGTGCCCCCGACTGTGTGTGTGTGTGTGTGTAACAGGCAATGCCAGACTGCTTTCTGTGTGCCCCCGACTGTGTGTGTGTGTGTGTGTGTAACAGGCAATGCCAGGCTGCTTTCTGTGTGCCCCCGACTGTGTGTGTGTGTGTGTGTGTGTGTGTGTAACAGGCAATGCCAGACTGCTTTCTGTGTGCCCCTGTGTGTGTGTGTGTGTAACAGGCAATGCCAGACTGCTTTCTGTGTGCCCCCGGTTGTGTGTGTGTGTGTGTGTGTAACAGGCAATGCCAGGCTGCTTTCTGTGTGCCCCCGACTGTGTGTGTGTGTGTGTAACAGTCAATGCTGGGCTGCTTTCTGTGTGCCCCCGACTGTGTGTGTGTGTGTGTGTAACAGGCAATGCCAGGCTGCTTTCTGTGTGCCCCCGACTGTGTGTGTGTGTGTGTGTAACAGGCAATGCCAGACTGCTTTCTGTGTGCCCCCGACTGTGTGTGTGTGTGTAACAGGCAATGCCAGGCTGCTTTCTGTGTGCCCCCGACTGTGTGTGTGTGTGTGTGTGTGTGTGTGTGTAACAGGCAATGCCAGCCTGCTTTCTGTGTGCCCCTGTGTGTGTGTGTGTGTAACAGGCAATGCCAGACTGCTTTCTGTGTGCCCCCGGTTGTGTGTGTGTGTGTGTGATAACAGGCAATGCCAGACTGCTTTCTGTGTGCCCCCGACTCTGTGTGTGTGTGTGTGTGTGTGTGTGTGTGTGTGTGTGTGTGTGTAACAGGCAATGCCAGACTGCTTTCTGTGTGCCCCCGGTTGTGTGTGTGTGTGTGTGTGTGATAACAGGCAATGCTGAGCTGCATTCTCTGTGCCCCTGACTCTGTGTGTGTGTGACAACAGGCAATGCTGGGCTGCTTTCTCTGTGCCCCGACTCTGTGTGTGTGTGACAACAGGCAATGCTGGGCTGCTTTCTCTGTGCCCCGACTGTGTGTGTGTGTGTGTGTGTGTGTGTGTGTGTGTGTGTGTGTGTGTGTGTGTGTGTGTGTGACAACAGGCAATGCCAGGCTGTTTTCTCTGTGTCCCGACTCTGTGTGTGTGTGACAACAGGCAATGCTGGGCTGCTTTCTCTGTGCCCCGACTCTGTGTGTGTGTGTGTGTGTGTGTCTCTGACAACAGATAATGCTGGGCTGCTTTCTCTGTGCCCGACTCTTGTGTGTGTGTGTGTGTGACAACAGGCAATGCCTTGGATTGTACCATGGGAAGCCACCAAGGTCAGCACCTGAGAACAATGGTGGATTAGGTATTGGGCCAACAGGGCCTGGCTAATGGGGGGAATCTGGAAAAACGGGTGCCCCCGTGCCCTGACCTGCTGTACGCACCCAGGGATCCTGCAGCTCTGGTAGGAGCACCGTGTGGGTGGACAGAGCCGGGCAAGCCCCTGAATCTATTTCCCTGGCAGGAGCACGGGTGGGAAGGGAGGGCAGGCGGAAGAGATGCGGAAGCCCCCCCCCACATTCTCTGGTCCAGGGCCTCAAAAATCATCATCTGCCTCTGCCTGAGAAGGGGTGTTGCCCCAACGAGGTGTCATGAGCGATGGACAAGATCCTGCCTCAGTTTCCCCTATTGAGACTGCAAACTTGCTGGGACAGAGCCCGCCTCTTAGTGTGCGCCACGCTCTAACGATTTACACACCGTTCCTTTCTGGGCACTGCCGTCTGCCTGGAGGGTGAGGAAGGGGTTGGCTTGTGCAGAAAGGACCGGCGGGACCCCTGCCCCCGCAGCCATCAGGTTGTTCCCGGGAGCACTCAGGGGCGAGGCTGTCGGGGTCCCCATCAGGCTGTTGCTGGGGTTGAGCTGCTGGGGGGAGATAGATGCCAGGAGGGAGCTGCTGCTGGGCGGGGGTGGGGCGGCGGAGGTCATCAGGGCGGTGGCGCTCGAGTGGAGGAGGGGCGCGGAGGTGGCCGTCAGGAGATTGGTCATGGGCAGCTGGGAGGTGCCCGTCATCTGAAGCCGCTGCAGCTCCCTCTTCTGCTGGATTTGCTGCATCATCTGGAACACCAAGGCCTGCTGTTCCTGGAGCGGGGGACAGAGAGAGAGGCTGGGTCAGGAGAAAGCTTGTGCGCATGATCACCTTTTCGAAAATGATCCATTTTCCTAGTGTAGATGTGGAGCTGCGGCGAGGTCAGGCTGGGCAGCCTTCCTGACCCTTTTAGTCATCACCAGACACCCGGGAGCATGAGAGTGGACCACTCCTACTTTAGAATCCCTGCAAACACACTGGCCTACCAATGTATCCTGCCCCTTTTCAACCTCTCTGCACTATTTAATGCCCGGATGTCCATCAGCTTGTGGAATTCATTGTTACAAATTCTTACTGACTCAGTTCCCTTCCCTTCCTCCAAACTTCCCTTCCGACATTTGGCCTGTCTACATGCCAAATGTTGGAAAAATCTCCTCTTTCAGAAGAGCCCTTATTCCTCATAAAATGAGGAACACAGGGCTTCTGGAAGAGCAGGTGTGCTCTTCCGAAAAAATTTTCGGACACGTTCCCTGGACGCAGCGGAGTTTTTCCGGGATAGCCCCGGTAGTGTAGACATAGGCTCAGTGCGCCAAATCCTGGGAGGATGGAAGGGACCCTATTCACCTGGAGCTGGTAGAGATGGGCTCCAATCAAATTAGACCACTTTCGCTTCCATGGAAACCACTGACCAATAGAATACCCCAGTGTGGCTAACTCCTAGCAACAGAACTATGTTGACTTACATCAATTGGGAATCTGGCCCATGATATTTTACATCCCTCCCCCGCCCCGCCCGGAGCCTGATTGTTCCACCGTCTTAACCTGGGATTAACTCCACTGAAGTTTCATGAGCGTAAACAAAGTAGGGAAAAGATCCATGATTTTCAGCACACAAGGTGTGTTTGCTGTTTATACACGCGCCCCGACAAGGGGACACACACCAGCTGGGAACAAAGCACCAGTAGGGAAGCCGTGCAGTTCACGTTCCTCGGGGTGCCGAATCGATGCAAAGCAAGTGAGACAAGACGGCAGGATAAGCAGTCTCTCCCCTCTCCTAAACAAGCCCAGGTCTCATTTAACCTGGGTAGGTCAGGGCTATTCCCTAGTGAAGTCAGAGGAATTCAACTGTTTAATTGGGAGGTGAATTAAAAAAGGGATAGAGAATAAGACAGAGAATATCTTATTGCCTCTATATAAAACCATGGTACGCCCACATCTCGAATACTGCACACAGATGTGGTTGCCTCATCTCAAAAAAGATCTCTTGGCACTGGAGAAGGTTCAGAGAAGGGCAACAAAAATGATGAGGGGTTTGGAACGGGTCCCAGATGAGGAGAGATTAAAAAGACTTAGACTTTTCATCTTAGGAAAGAGGAGACTAAGGGGGGATAGGCTAGAGGTCTATAAAATCACGACTGGTGTGGAAAAAGTGAATAAGGAAAAGTTATTTACTTGTTCCCACAATATAAGAACAAGGGGTCACCCAATGAAATGAATAGGCAGCAGGTTTAAAACAAACCAAAGGAAGTTTTTCTTCACTCAGTGCACAACCTGTGGAACTCCTCGCCAGAGGATGTGGTGAAGGCCAGGACTTTAACAGGGTTCAAAAAAGAGCTAGATAGATTCATGGAGGTTAGGTCCATCAATGGCTGTTAGCCAGGATGGGTAGGAATGGTGTCCCTCGCCTCTGTTTCCTTGGAGGTGGGTGACAGGGGAGGGATCACATGAGGATTGCCTGTTGTGTTCCCTCCCTCTGGGACACCTGGCGTTGGCCACTGTCGGCAGACAGGACACTGGGCTACATGGACCTTTGGTCTGACCCAGTCTGGACATTTTCTTATGTGCTTATGAATCCGGCCCTTGTTAGGCTTTCCCAACTGGGCGTGGAAATCGCCCTGGTTCTGCCCCGCGACCAAATGCCACGTCTGCGTGGGCTGCCTTGCTTTCTCATTCAGTCTCCTAGTCCCGCTAACTGCTCGGCAGAGGGCTCCCTGGGACCAGGGCAGCACACAGAGGGTCCTTCTCCACTGTGATCCGAGCCGGGGCCGCCACAGCACCAGACACCCCCAAGATAGCTGGACCCAAGTGTCGGTCTCTGCCAGCTGGCATGGACCAGCCAGGGAAGTACCTATCCTGGTTCCGGTGAGCTTCCCCAGCACGCACGGAGACCCACACGGCCCCGTTTACACTGCTGTTCTCGACCGTGCGTGGGTGGGTGTGCGCCTGCCCAAGCGGCAATCGGACTCCGAACGCAGGGCCAGCATTGGCTAACCGGCTGCAGTTACTGAACTTGGCGGGACTTTGGGTGTGGCTGGGAATCAGATTAACCCAGGTGCCTTGGCAGCTAATCGCTTGGGTGGCCACCCAGGAGAGATTGCCGTGCCGCCCAGCTGACTAGCAGAGCACCCACAGCGCCCACTGCCAGCAGTATGTTGCTACTGGTGGTGCACATCCGCGCATGCTGCAGGGCGTTTATTCTGCACATAGATGGAAAAATATTAGAGGGTCTATGCCGCTTTAATCCCAGGTTAAGGATGCATGGTGATAAGCCCAATGGGGAATTGTGGCAACTTGTGCTCGCAGACCAGGCCTGAGCAAACATGGCGAGAGGCCTTGGTCTAAATCTTCCCCATTCAAACGTCAGGCCATGCCCTTACCGGAGGGGGCAGGACCCCGGGACATGGACGCTTACCTGGTTTAGCGGCTGGGACGTCAGGAGCTGCTGCAGCTGCTGCAGCTGATGTTCATGTTGCTGCAAGACATGCCGCTGCTGCTCCGTCAGGGGGCTCAGGCCTGGCACGCTGCAGGGAAGATGGCATGTGAGTGTTGCCTGCTGCCTGCCACTCCTGGTGCGGCATGTCTGCACCCCCTGTTCCCAGCCCTGAACAGAGCTATGAGCCAGGCTCCTGAACGAGAGCACACTGATGAAATTCCCTTACAGGTCACTCTAAGCTGCCTGCCTGAGGTTCAGTGGGCAGGACACTGCCCTGGGAGGTACCGGTGCCAGCTCTGTCACCGACCCCTTGTGTGGCCTTGGGCAAGTTACTTTGCTGCTCGGTGCCTCAGTTTCCCCTCCCGCCCTCTGTCTGTTTCTATGGCAAGTTCTTCAGGGTAGGAACGGACGTGCACGAGGCACGCGCACGAGGGGGCCTGATGCAAGCCGAAACCGTCCCACGTGTGTTCGTTTGCACTGCCACACGGGGCTGGAGGCAAATTCTATCCCGGGAGGCTGTCTGGGTTCCGAGAATCTTGCAGCCCACAGAGAGGGAGAAGGGGTCCTCCCGAGGCCCACTCACTAGCCTCACTTGCCCATCGCTGCTTTGGAGAGCTAATGATCCCACGGGGTGCGTGTGTGTGGTCCGGGATGGCCACGTTCCCTTTGCCACGGACACGCCTCGTGCTGGGATCTGTTTGTGGGCAGACGGAACTCGCCTGGCTGCGGCGCAGGAGGGAGGAGGAGGCGACAGTGCGGGAGAGGACGGCGCTGCGGGTAGGCCTGGGCCGCTCCCCTGCCCGATACCTGGGGCCCCGTCTCACCTGCTCAGGCCGGTGAGCTGGAGGGTGGGTGGCCCGCCGGCCTGCGTCAGGGCGTTCTGCGGCGGGGCACTGTTCACGTTCCCCAGCAGGTTCCCCAGCAGCCCCTCCATGGCAGGCCCGGTGGACAGGCTGTGACCGGCTGCCACGCTGCCCCCCGCCGCCCGGGCCAGCCCGTTGACCTGCTGCTGACCTACGGGAAGGGGCAGCGAGGTGGGGCTCTGCTGCAGCAGGGGCAGGGGCGGAGGGGTGCTGTGGAAGGAGAGGGAGGAGCTGCTCCGGCTGGGACAGCCCGAGTGCGGATCCTAGGGGGAGAAGCAGAGACATGGGGGAGAATTGAACCTGGGGGGGCTCAGCTCCCTCTATTGCATCTGGGGGGGGAGGTGCCCAGAAGAGGGCAGATCACTGCACGTGGGGGGAGGCAGCGGGGCTCCCACATGCTTGGCTGGAAGCTCACCCCCAAATCCCCGAGCTCGAGGGACCCGCCTGAGCAAACCGCCAGCCTCCGCACTTCCCTGTGTACAGCGCCTTGCGCACGGCCATCCCCACGGCCGCCATGCCCCGGCTGGGGGTGGGTGAGCCCCGGCGACGAGCCAGCAAAGCTCAAGGAGAACCTGAGGCCTTGTTTTCCCTGGCCCCACGAGCAGAAAGCCAGCCCCTGAGATCACAGAACGCCCGGGTGCCGGGTAGGGGCTGGTTTCACCCTGCCAGACGCTCTCATTCGATAGGGAGCAGCGAGACTGTGGGGGGGGGGTCCCTGCAGCTAGTCTGGGCGGCCGCCGTACCTCGGAGGAGGTGGAGAGGGAGTTCTCGATCCCGAAGCTGTTCTTGCAGGGCGAGCTCTTGCTGATGCTCAGGGAGTCGCTGTTGCACACTGCAGGGGTAAAACGGGAATCGATCGTCAGGGGCGGAGCCCCGCGTCGCCAGGGCGGGGCAAAGGGACAGCCCGTAGAGCCAATGGTCGGCTCCGGCGTGGCGTCATGCGCCACGAGAATCTCAGAACCCGGCTTTCTCACGCCTCCTCCCCCGGCCCAGAGAGCGGCTCCGTGGCAGGCTCCCGGGGCGGCGGGGGTGTTACAGAGGGATGCGGGGTACCCCCGATCCCGGGGCTGCCCCTCACCACTGGCAGGCAGGAGGTACTGGGCCTGGCCGGCAGGGCCGTTGCTGGTGGTCACCACCGGGAAGGGGACGGAGAGCTGGACGTTGAGTAGCTGCAGCCGTTCCTTCTTGGCCGTCAGGGTCATGATCTGCTCCTGCAGCCGCTGGTTCTCCTTCTGCAGGGAGTGCAGGGCCTTGAGCATTTCTACAACTGCGGGAAACGAAAGGGGGGAGGGGGGCGGGGGGCGGGCAGAGAGGGGAGGGGAGGGAGGGGGTGGGAAGGAGAAGAGGGGATGTACGGGGGGTGACACAGTTAGAGCATCTACTGTGCAGGGGCGTCCCCGCCCCCCGCTGCCCTCCCCTTCTCGGCCCCGCTCAGCACGGAGCTCCCCTCCCCGCGCCGGCAGGGAGGGGCTGCCCCTCCCAGCCCCTGCCCCACACCAGGAGGGGCTGTCTCAGCTCCGCTCGCCCCCATTGCCCCGCCCTGGGCAGGACTGTGTGCCCCGATCGCCCCAGACAACGCCTCCCCGCTCCTGCCCCCAAACCCAGGGGGAGAAGCCCGCCCCCTGGCCGGGCCCGGCTGCCTTTGAAGCCCCACTGGGGTCCCCCGGCCCGCTCCCCTCCCCAGCTCACTGTTGACACCGGCCTCCCCGTTGCCTTGCTTCTCCAGGAGCTGCTCGATGTTGGGGGTGGCCGGGGGGACGTTTTCCAGCGGCCCGCTGCTGCCACAGGACACGGTCTGGTCGAAGAGGGTGGGGAGGCTGCTGATGGGGGACCTGGGGAGCGGCCGTGGGAAAGAGGCTGTCAAAGGACGAGGCTCCTTCCCCCCTTTCTAGACACCTTGGAAGGGGCTGTCTCTGCACCCCCCTCCTCCCCCCCTCACCGGAGCCCCTCTGCCCCACAGCGGGAAAGCCTGTATCTGCCCCCACCTCCCCCCTCACCTGAGCCCCTCTGCCCTACAGCGGGAAAGCCTGTATCTGCCCCCACCTCCCCCCTCACCGGAGCCCCTCTGCCCCACAGCGGGAAAACCTGTATCTGCTCCCACCTCCCCCCTCACCTGAGCCCCTCTGCCCCACAGTGGGAAAGCCTGTATCTGCATCCCTCACCCCATACCTGAACCCCTCTGCCTCATAGTGGGAAAGCCTGTATCTGCCTCCACCTCCCCCCTCACCTGAGCCCCTCTGCCCCACAGCGGGAAAGCCTGTATCTGCACCCTTCCCCCCTCACCTGAGCCCCTCTGCCCCACAGCGGGAAAGCCTGTATCTGCACCCTTCCCCCCTCACCTGAGCCCCTCTGCCCCACAGCGGGAAAGCCTGTATCTGCACCCCCTTCCCCGAGCCCCTCACCTCTGCCCAGCACTGGAAGCTGCTGTCTTTGCCTGCCTCAGACCAGCCCCACACGGTCTCTGCCCCACACCTGGAAAGGCTCTGCTCTACCCCTTCCTAGCCTGCCCTCTCCCCACGCCACACCGAGACAGGGCTGCCTCCCTCCCCGTTCCGCACATTGCGTTCCTCAGTTTCTCCTCCACCTGGGAGCCCCCCCCGTGTCGAGGGAGGACGGCTGAAAGGCACTCACATGGAGGACAGACTTTCCTGCGGGGAGGTCCCTCGGCAGCCAAAACTGCAGTCTTCCAGGTCGGGCTCTGGGAGGGGAAACAGAGGCAGGGAAAGGGTTACAGGCGGGTCTCTGCCTCTGGCAACTAGTAGCCTGAGCCAAGGGGCTGCTAGTGCCACAGCCTCCGCCGGGTGGCAGCACGGAGCAATTCTCTCCGCTCCCCACCCCTTACATAACAGCCCCCCCTCCCCTGCGCAGGCGCCTGTCTCCAGGGTCTGTAGGCTGGCTGGGCACCCAGGAATCAGCGCCCCTTCGCTCCTCTGGATGGGGTAAGGGAGGCAGGGCAGGGAGCTGAGAGCAAGGGCATCCCTGTGGTTCAAGGATTTCAGAGAGCTGTGTTCAGGTCCCTGCTGGACCCCCAGTTTGTGACGTGGCCCAAGTCGCCGTGCCTCAGTTTCCCCTCTGTACCACGGGGATAAAAGCCCTGCCCCCGCCCCCGAGGGGCTGGGAGGGTAAATACATCCGGAGGCTGTGATTCGCCCCGGGGCATTTTCTAAGCTGCAGCCGCCCCTTTCTGAGCAGGACCAAGTCACGGAGCGGAAAGACCCCCCTCCCCAGGACCAGCTGTGGGCAGAGCCAGATGGCCCGGCCTGGATGCAGACGACTTGGCAGAGACCTTTTTGGACTGGCCAGGGCGGCTCACCCAGCTGGAGCCACCTCCCTCGCCTGGGACGGACCCCCACCCTCCGGCGGAGTGACTGACGCGACTCAAAGATGTCAAGTGACACAGAACCCGCCATTTAAATCGGCAAGGGACCTGAGCAGGGAGGGGAAGACCCCCAGGATCTCTGCCCCTCTGGCCCAGGGAGGGAATTCCTTCCTGACCCCAGATGGGGCGGCCAGTGACTCCCAGAGCATGTGGGACAGACCCAGCAGCCGGTCACCTGAGACAGACTTCTCTGTCGTACCTCAGAGGCCTCCTCATCTCGTGTCCCTTCGCCTCCTGCCTCTTTAGACAGCCCCGTCTGGGAGGGGCGCATGGCCCTGGAACTGACAGCGCTGGGTTCCAGTCCCAGCTCTGGACACTTAGGAAAAAATGTCGCCACCCCCTGCCTCGGTCAGAGGAGCTGGTTCCCCCTCTCCGTCTGTGGCCCCGGGGCCCGAGAGACTGTCATCTCCCGCCCCGGTCCAGGGCTGCAGGAGTTGTGGGGGGAGGGATATGACGGGGGCGTGCCCCTGTCTGCCCCCTTCCCCCGCCCCTTTGGAACAGCCTTTATCTGTAAAATTGGATGGTTGTTTTTGCTGCAGGGCCTGTGGGAAGGACTGGTGTGCAAACGCCGTGACAGACAGGCAGAGCTGTGACAGACAGACAGAGCCGTGACAGACAGACTGACAGGCAGAGCCGTGACAGACAGAGCCATGACAGACAGACAGAGCCGTGACAGACCGACAGAGGTGTGACAGACAGACAGACAGAGCTGTGACAGACAGACAGAGGTGTGACAGACAGACAGAGGTGTGACAGACCAACAGACAGAGCTGTCATAGACAGAGACATGATAGACAGAGGCGTGATAGACAGAGGCGTGACAGACAGAGCTGTGACAGACAGACAGAGCCGTGACAGACCGACAGAGGTGTGACAGACAGACAGACAGAGCTGTGACAGACAGACAGAGGTGTGACAGACCAACAGACAGAGCTGTCATAGACAGAGACGTGATAGACAGAGACGTGATAGACAGAGGCGTGACAGACAGAGCTGTGACAGACAGACAGCTGTGACAGAGCCGTGACAGACTGACAGAGCTGTGACAGACCATCAGACAGAGCCGTGACAGACAAAGGCGTGACAGACCGACAGAGCTGAGGCAGACAGAGCTGTGACAGACAGACAGACAGCTGTGACAGAGCCGTGACAGACAGACAGAGGCGTGACAGACCGACAGACAGAGCTGTGACACAGACAGACAGAGCCGTGACAGACAGAGCACAGACAGGTGCGAATGAAGCTGCCCTTTTCCCCACGCTATGCTGAGTTTCCCAAAGGGGCCAGGGCCAGTTTTCCATGGGCCCAGCTCCCTCTTAGACCCACATAACTGGGCAGATTTTCACAGCCGCCCAGCCAGGCTTCTCAGGCAACCTGGACCCAGCGATGGGTGCTCAGCATGTTCGACAATTCATGGCTGTGTATGTGGGGGGGTGCTCTCTTCCCCCGCAATACTCCCAGATAGCAGAGCAGCATCCAATCATCAGCCAGGCGCTTTCTCTTCCCCGCCCCCACGTCTGCCGCTCAGCCAGCATATGTCCCCCATCACTCGGGGACGTGTCAGACGCTGCGAGCGCCAGACGCTGCCAGCTGGCTGCCTCTCCTCTCCTCTCCTCTCCTCTCCTCTCCTCTCCTCTCCTCTCCTCTCCTCCTGGTCCCAGACGCATTTATGACACACAGGAATCCAGGAGTTTTCCTGTGGGAACCAGGCAGGGATGGCAGGATTCAGGGGGCCATGGCCCCCCCATGTGGGTGGTAGGTGAACCTCAGGCTGGGGGAGGCCTCGCCCCAGCTGCTTGAGGTTTGTCTGTGGGAGCCAAGCCCCCCCACTGTAAGGGCAGGCCCCCAACCCGCCCACCCTCTGAGCGGGTGGCACACGACCCCAGCCTGCCCGGCCCCGGAAGCACAGGGAGGACAGGCAGCCTAGGAGATGGGGGGAGTCTGGGGGCAGAGTGCAGGGGGGGGGGCACCATGCCTGGCCATTTGGGAAGCCATTGCCTTTCCCTGATCCCCACCCCCTCATGCCCCCCCAAGCTGGTTATTGACAGGCAGCAGCTCTGCGGAGTCCCCTTGGAGAGGCCCCTCCTGGAATGGCAGATGGACTGGAAGTCCCGCCTTCCCCTCCAGATAGGTGTGCCTGACTGTCAGTCAAATTCAACTGGCTCCTCCCCTCCGGGGGAGAAGTAGCCACCTTCTCAAAGTCACTCTAGACCAGTGGTTCCCAAACTTTTTGGCATCACGCCCCCCTTTTTGATTTCTGAAAAGCCCTCGCCCCCTCCCCCCAAAAAATTAGCAGCAAAACTTGAGCAAAAAAAAAAAAAACTTGATGGGGGGGAGGCTGGGTCACCTCACCCCCCCCCCCCCCGGATTTCTTCATGCCCCCCAGTTTGGGAACCCATGCTCTAGAGGACATGAAGACGGAGGAGGAGGAGGGTTGGGAGCATCTTCACAGAAACCCATCTCCAGAACGCAGGATCAGGAGGAAGGGCGGCTCAGTGGAACGCAGGATCAGGAACACAGGATCCCCCCTGCTCAAAGCAGCCCGTGTGACATCCCGTGAGTGACTTAGTGCTCCCCGCCACGGTGCCCCAGCAGCAAGAGGGGGGTAAGAGCCCTGCCCTACCTCCCAGGACACACAGAGCAACAATTCCAGTACGCAAACCAATCCCTACGACAGATCAGGGACTGGGGGCAAAGTAGGGATGTAAAATCCCAATTCACTGGCTCACTGGTTAAACATTATTTAACTGGTTAACTGATTAAAGGGGGCAGCGGCCCCCTCACCTGCCACTGGGCTGGAATTCCTCTCCTCACCTTCCTCAGGTGTACCACTGTCCCACCCAGGCTGGAGCAGCCCCTGCCCACGGCAGGAGAGGAGTTACCCCAGCCCCCACAAATTAACTTTCAGTAGTAAAGTTGCCTGCATTAAGGGTGAGGTTTTCCGGTTAACCGGTTAAACCTTCACATCCCTAGGACAGAGAGATCACAAAAGGTGACAAGAAAGAGGGGATGCAGGGTCGGAGGCGACATCTAGACTGCAGAGTTTTTGCGCAAAAGCTCACGGAGCGTCCACACTGCAAGCGTGTTTTTGCGCAAGAAAATGTACAGTACATTGGAAGAACAAAGGGGTTTTTGCGGTACAGATATTCCTCTTTCTACAAGGAATAAATCTTTTTGCACAAGAGCTCGTGCGGAAAAAGGTGTGTGTGGACAGGAAACGGGGTTTTTGCTCAAAAACAGCCTATCGAAAGAAGCACAGGTGCCCTGGTGGCCGTTCTGTTAATGGCAATCAGAGCTTTCTTGTGAGAGAGTGTCCATGCAGCGCTTTTCCGATGCGCTTTTGCAGTGTGGACACGCTCTTGCTCAAGAAGCCTGCAGTTTAGACGTAACCTATGATATTAATGGAGGAGGGGCGGGGTCTGGCATGGAGTTTGGATGCAGAAGGGAGCTCGGGGGTGGGAATTGGGGCCCAGGAGGGGCTGTGGGGTCTGGGTGAAGGAGGGGGGTTGTGATCTAGGGCAGGGGATCGGGGTTCAGGAGGCAGGGAAAGGTCTGGGAGAGGGCATGGGTACAGGAGAGGATTCTGACTTGTAGGAGGGGTGCAGAGGGGATGCAGGGTCTGAAAGGGGTGTGTGACCAGGGGCATGGTTGCAGGAAGGAGTTCTGAGGTTTTGGGTTATGACCTGGGGCACGGAATTGGGGTAAGGGAGGGGGTGGGGTTCCAGGTGTGGGCTCTGACCGGGAGGCGCCTATCCTGGCCAGTATCCCAACGGGGCCTTCAGGCATGGTCCAGACTGCTGCGCTCAAAGCGGCATGTGGGGCAGCGGCCAGTGGGGAGCCTGTCTAGGGTCCCACAGGGCCACAGGACACTGGCAACCCGAAGTATCGTGGCAGGCCGGATCTGAAGGTTTGCAGGCCGCCTCCGTATTTTGCCGGCCCCTGCCCTGTTGTGGCACGTACTGGTAGATTTTCCCAAGAGTTCAGCATCCAACTTTCTCTGACCTCCTGAAAATTCTGGCTCAGAGGAGCGCGAGATAGTTACACCCAAAGGCAAAATGGCTGGAAATCGGGGCAGGGGGCTTTTCTTTTTGCATTTCGTTGCAAAGCTCGCTTGGTACGAAAATTTCACTGTAATGCAGGAAGTTTCCCTCTCATGAGTTCGGCCCTTTTCCAAGGCAAATGAGCCTGTTTTGGAAAGGAAAATACCAAACCATTCCAAGGGCTCATTTGGTGCCAGAATGGTTTCAATGTGCAAATTGCCGCCTTTGTTGCGGTGCATGGAGAAGGCAGAGTCGAAGGGGGATGAAATCATCCCGAAACAAAACAAAGGCCCAATGCTGTTACTGCAAAAGTCGGTGCCAACTTTTCCAACATATTTTCACCACGTGTGTGCAGATTAGGGATGTTAAATATCAGTTAATCGAAGAGTCGAGTAACCTCATAAACTCTTTATCGGATAGTCGAGTATTCTATAGTCCCTAGGGGCGGGGCCGACAGCCAGTGCACTCTGGCCTCACTTCCAAGAAGACCCCTGTCTCTCTGCACTGCTGCCTCTGTATCAGAGGCAGCAGCACAGGGTGCCAGGTGGGAGCTGGTCTGTGGGGGACGCCAGTTTAAAAACTAGCTCCCCTTGTGGACCGGCTGCCTGCCACCCCGTGCTGCTGCCTCTGATAGAGAGGCAGCAGCCCCTGTCTGCGGGGGGGAGGGGGAGTGAGTCTGAGCTCCTGGAGCCAGCACGAGCCAGAACTGAGCCAGGCTGCCTCCCTGCCTGGCTCCTAATATGCTTTAAATGCTGAGCCACAGCGGGGGTAGGTCCAGGACCCATCGCAAGACAGGGCTGAGCAGGCCAGCCTGCTAAAAAAATGTACTGGGTGGGAAGCATGTAGTCTCTAGCATGAACCTATTTGCTTTTGCTTATCGGTTTATCGGCTACACTTGTACATCCCTAGTCAGATCGAGTGTGTTCAAATGATGAAATCTCAAACAGGTTATATTTTGGCACCGTTCTAGTCCACGCCCATAGGCGCAGTCTGCAACCTGTGAACTCACATCCCAGGATGACCCCTGGGCTTGCTGACATCCCAGTCAAGGAAGACATAGCCGGAGCTGACAAAGCCTCTGATCTCAACAGTTCCTACTTCCTAGCACAGGGCCTCAGCCCTCCAGCCCTTGGGACGGGGAGACAGCAGGAGGAGGGGGGCTCACTGCAGATGTGTCATCTCAATTCACCCAGGGAGGGTTTCTGAGTTCCGACTCACCTACCTGGCGACTCACATACCTGCCCGGCTGCTTTCAGACTGGTTCAAGAGAGGGTTCATAGACAGGCCAGAAGTCAGGGGGCTTCCGAAAATGTGGGAGGAGGGGAGGCTAAAGGTGGATCCTGCCAAGGAGAATACCTGCAGGGGGGGAAATTAACAAGAGAGACAGAAAACTTTTGACCAGCCTGGGAAACCGGATGCTGCATTCCCACGCCTCCTCTGAACTCCCCCAGCCAGCAGGGAAAATATTCCAAAACGAGAGGCAGGAAGTAGCGGGAGAGTCACAAGAGAGCTTGCTCTGGATTGATCTTCCCAATCCAAGTGGTTCCGATGAACCATGAGTATCGGGGTGGGGTCTGACCTGAGAGAAGTAATCATACAGCACTCCTGGCTAAGACTTTCTCTTAGGCTGTGTCTATGCTGGCCCCGGCGTGCTCACCGCGGCGTCTTGTGTGTGGGAAGGATGGCGGGAGAGGCTCTCCCATTGACACCGGCCACTCTTCTCATCTGGCTGGTGGATTGATCGCCACAGCACCCATTCCCAGTGCAGTGGAGAAAAGCCCTTAGGGTATGTCTACACTGCCACCCTAGTTCGAACTAGGGTGGCTAATGTAGGCATTCGAACTTGCAAATGAAGCCCGGGGTTTAACTATCCCGGGCTTTATTTGCATGTTCCCAGGCGCCTGCAATGAGGAGTAATGGTAGTTCGAATTAGGAGCTTTAATTGGAACTACCTAGTCCGTGCCGCGTGTAGCCGCGGGCAGGGAGTTCGAACTACGGGGCATTTAAAAATGGTGGCGCCTGGGAACATGCAAATAAAGCTCGGGATATTTAAATCCCGGGCTTCATTTGCAAGTTCGAATGCCTACATTAGCCACCCTCATTCGAACTAGGACGGCAGTGTAGACATACCCTTAGGTACTTCATTGTTCCCTATGACCATAGCATCTGTAGTACCATGAACTTACATTTTTATCCTTAGGCAGGGCTATTAGCCACATTTTACGGGTGGGGAAACTGAGGCCCAGAGACGCTAAGGGAGTTAACTGAAGTCACATGGGGACCCTGGCAGAGCACAGAGGCTCCTAGGTACTGCGCTAGCATCCTAACCATGGCACATGGGCATTGGGTGAAAGGCCAGCGGGGGATGGCAAGCTCCAGCCCCGCCCCTTTCTGCCCAAGGCCCCGCCCCTTCCACCTGAGGCCACACCCACTCCCAGCCAATCTTTCCAGGGCACATGGAGAGCTGTGGCTGCCATGCTGCGGCCCCAGCCTGGCTCTGCTTGGCAGCCAGGGAAAGCCGGGCTGTCTTCCCCAGTGGCCAGAGCCAGGTTGCTGCACCGCAGCCCCAGTCTTAGGCAGTGGGTCTTGTAGGCAATTTTGGGACGGCTCTGCCTTCCCCTGACTACATTCCCGACCACCCATGCCATGGGATCGTCCTTCTGATCCTGGGGGAGGGTCAGCGATGGAGGAGAAAGCCTTCCCCAGCGCTCCACAGGCAGCAGGGGCAGGGCAGACGGCGCCCCGGGAGGTGTGGCACGGGCAGCGTGGTCTCCCACGCGCTCAGGAAACATACATGGCAGCCTCCGGCCCACCTAGCTGTGCCCCCACCCCCGGTCATGTGCTCCCGCCCCAGCCCCCTTACCTGGGTGGTGGACACGGCAGAAGAGGAGGAGGCAGGGATGGTGCTGGCGAAGGGGGACCGGTTGAGCTGAGGGAGCGAGGAGGTGCCCTGGTGCGCGAGGAGGCTGGAGGAGAGCGGGGTGCTGCACACGGCCCGGAGCACCCCCGCGCCATGGGAAATGGGATCCTTGTTACTGGTGTAGATGCCTGTATGGAAAACACAGCATGGGGGGTGAGAGCTCAGCATCCAGAGCGGATGGGGATTAAAGCCAGGAGAGGCCACGGGAATATCTAGCTCCCGGCCCGGTGCCCTAGCCGGTGCCAAGGTGTCAAGATCCTTTTCAGACCTGGTCATGTCTCCTTCCAGAGGGCCACTGTAATCAGATCACCCTCTGATCTTCCTTTGCAGGGACCGAATTCTCCCCGGACAGTGATGTAGGTGTCTGCCCCGCCTCATAGGCTCGAATTAGAATCCTCCCTGCCTCCGAAACTTTTTGTGCGCCCACCAGTTCGGGTGCCTCCCTTTTGGGGACCCCACCCGGGTGTAATTTTGCAGAGGGGGAGCCGAGCACCCTCACTGCTTGTGGATTCGTCTGGAACTCTGGGGGTGCAGCGCCGCCTGAAAACCAGCCCCCAGGTGCCTCCCGCTGGGCTCCCCAAAACTTGAGCAGACACTTGAAAGTCGAGGCCCCAGAGCGCTTCCTGCTGCCCGAGAGACCAGACACATGGAGCATCTCGTTGACTGCCTTGGATTCTAGAATGGAGGGGGGGGCATGAGCCTCGGGGGCCGGATCCAGGCAAGCCGGGGCCGCATCTGGCCCTCCGGCCTGATGTTTCCCTGTTTTAGCTCATGGTCCTATATGGCCAGCTTTGTTACCTCCAGCCCCAGACTGCCAGGAGCAGAGGTGCCCCTTGCACCCTGGGACATGGAGTGAGTGGCCATGGAGCTCAGCCCTTCCACCTGATGATGTCAAAGTCTTCCGCAGCCTCACGATGCGCCCATTCTACAGACACAGAAACCGAGGCACCAAGCCCAAGCTGCAAAGAGAACCCAGGAGCCCAGACGGCCCTTCTCCTGCTCTAGACGCGCTCCCTCCGATGGCTGGCGATGCTCAGACAGCACGCTGCAGGTAGGCTGGATAAATGCGGGGAGAGGGTGAAGAAAGGACCGTCAAGGGAGGGGTTCTGCCTGACTTTCCCAACTGCAGCAGCCTGCGGCCCCCGGGGCTGGGATCCTGCAGGACTTCTGCCAACATCCTCTTCCAGGAGGCGGAGAGGAGGTGGGAGAACGAGCCAGTGGCAGCAGCCTTGCCTGACACGTCTTTTTGTGGTTCCCCGGGTGGGGGAGGAGGCAGACTATCACCCCAGGTTATGACTATGGAGGCTGCCTCAATTCCTCCGGGCTCCTCCCTGGACTACGGCCCCCACTTCTCCGCCCGCCCAGACTAGGCTGCTGCTCCCAGGCACATGCCACATAATTACAACCCCCCTCCCCGACCAATTTGACCTAAATCGGAGCATCTGCAAGCGGCCCCACAATAGCCGGCTCTGTTGCCAAAAGTGTCAAGGCCCAGGAACAGGCTCAAGCGCCAGACTCCGCCCCCTGCTCCTTTGCCTTAACCCCTTCCTGCCACCGCTCAGCGCCCCGGCCTCCCTTCTGGCCAGGGCAAGAGGACTCGGGGTTCGTCTACACGTAAAAGTTGCCCCTTTTAAACGATCCTGCTCTACACCCCTGGTGTGGGCTCGGTGGCGCAGGGGCGGGGAATCTCCAGCTGGCCCTCGGCAAGTCTCGGTGCTGCGGGGTGGAAGCCCTGAGCCTTGCCCCCCGCCCCTGGGCTGGAGCTGTGAGCGCTGGCTCTTGGGGATCAGGGAGGCACTGCACACTGTCCTCGCCTGCAGGCGCGGCCCCCTCAGCTCCCGTTGGCCAGGGCGGAGCAGGGCGAGTGAGAGCCGTGGGGGTGCTGCTTGCGGGCGAGGGCAGCACACGGAGCCACATGCCCCCCGGCCCTTCAGGGATGTGCCGGCCACTTGCCGGAGAGGCATGGGGCCAGGGCTGCCTCAGCCCTGCTGTGCTACCCCCTGGGAGCTGCCTGAGGTAAATGCCCCCGGCCACCGCTCGCTCCAGCACCCAACTCCTGCCCAACCCTACGCTCCCACCCACACCCCAACACCCAGCCTGCAGCCCCCTCCTACGCCCCATGCACTTTATCCCCAGCCCCACCCCAAAGGCCTCACCCCCCCACCCACACCCCAACACCCAGCCTGCAGCCCCCTCCTACGCCCCATGCACTTTATCCCCAGCCCCACCCCAAAGGCCTCACCCCCCCCACCCACACCCCAACACCCAGCCTGCAGCCCCCTCCTACATCCCATGCACTTTATCCCCAGCCCCACCCCAAAGGCCTCACCCCCCCTCCCACACCCCAACACCAAGCCTGCAGCCCCCTCCTACGCCCCATGCACTTTATCCCCAGCCCCACCCCAAAGGCCTCACCCCCCCTCCCACACCCCAACCTGGAGCTCCTGCCCACATGTAAAACCCCTTCTTTTTGGCCCCACGCCGGAGCTTAGGGGAAGTCCAGAACTTCCATACCCCCCTCCATGGGGCTGTGTGTGGCCTGCGACTGATTTTTTTCTGGGGATTAGCGGCCCATGATAGGAAGAAGGTTCCCCACCCCTGGGTTAGTAAGACTGGTTAACCAGGTAATACTAGGTAGGCGTATTTATGCCAGTACTCCCATAAAGGAAGGTGACTACGCCATATCTTTATAACAGTGACAGGAGGGGTTCTACCTTCACTATTGCCCTGAGAGACGATAGCTAGGTCCATGGAAGAAGTCTCCCATCAACGTAGTGCTATCGACATAGGACTACGCCTCTCACGGGGTCGGGGGTTTTGCACATGCTTGAGCAACCTGGCTGGGTCAATCTAGTGTAGATCAGTCCTAGGTCAAATAAAAACAAAATCACCCCCTAGCTGAATTAACAACACTAGTTCAGAAGCTGTGTTACACCAGGCCTCGGTGTCCAGCGCTCACTTGCTTCCGGCGTAAGCAGAACAGGCATTTGCTAGATGGCTTTGCTCTAGAAAGGGGGACGTTAGATCTATGAGCGTGTCTAGACTACAGAGTTTTGTCGACAAAAGTGGACTTTTGTCAACAAAACTAAACCTGCGTCTACACTACCGCCGCGTTCAGTCGACAGTAAGTCGACCGAACGCGGCAGTTCTGTCGACGGCGGTAAACCTGATTCTACGAGGAATAAGGCCTTGGGCGCTATTGAACCACACTGTGCTTTTTCAAAAAAGAGCATCTACACTCTCTGTCGAAAAAGCGGCTTGCTTTTTTGACAGAACTGGTTGTAGTCTAGATGCTTTTTCGACACAGGCTTTGTTGACGGTATGGTTGACAAAGCCTCAGTCGACAAAAGCCTGTAGTCTAGACATACCCTGTGTGTCCATCCCTGGTTTGGGACCCAGATCTCAGCTACATCTGGTTTTGATGGGGACCATCCTACCCCTTGTTCCTCCAGACTCTCCTTTATTGGATTGCACCTGTACAAAGGTGAGTGTGAAAGGCCCATTGGGTTGGAGTTGCAGAAGGAAACCCTGGCCTGAATCCTCCCGTCAGCTGGAATGGATACTAGGTCACAGGCTTGGACAGAACATGGGAGGGGAGAAAAACCTGAACTGGATTTCTATGGCCTTCAGGAATGGATGCAGGACAATGCACCTGATGAGATGAACCTGACATTGGAATCCTGTGCTCACCTGGGACGGATTCTGGACCCAGTCTTAGGGAGTGTCTACACTGGCGACAAAACAGCGAGAGCGTTTACACTGCAATGAGACTTTGGTCAGGAAAAACACCCAGTTTTGGTGACATAAAACTTCCAGCCCTGCGAAAGACTTTTGTCTTTTCCCTTCTCTTTATTGTCAACAAATAGCCAGTGTGGACTCTGCTGTTTGTTTTGTTGAGAGAACTGGCTTCTGTCAGTATCCTACAATGCCTGCCGTGATGGCTGTGCTCAGTGTTTCGGGATCTCTGCTGCCCTGCAGGCTGCACCCCTTCCCCTTTCAAAGCTCCAGGAAGTGTCTGACAGCGAAGTGAGCTGCTCCATTTGGGGAACAAACAAGGAACAAATCATTGGGATGCTCCTGTTCTGCCCTGCTAGGAACCCAGTGGCGGGCAGGCGGCTGCTGCAGGGGGAGGGCTGGAGAAGCTGCCATGCTGCTTTGACATTCCTCAGCACGGAGAGCTCCCAGAGCTAGGCGGGAATCCCAAGCAGTGCAGGGATCAGCTCTGCCTTCCCACCACACTGCATTGTGGGATGCTCCCACAATGCTTTGCTCTGTCTGTCAAGAGGGGTGCCAGCCATGTGACCATGAAATGTCGACAACGGGAGGCAGAAAAACTGGTTTGACCAGTTTTTCTGCCTCCCGTTGTCGACATTTCATGGTCACTTTTTGGCGACTTTTGCCTGGCGACAGCACGTTTGTGGCCAACCCTTCCCGGTGACATAGCCTTAGGAAGGAAGTCAAAACACGAACTGGATTCCTATGGTCGTAAGGACTGGATGGAGGCACAGGCCAGGGTGGAGCAGGAAGGCTGGAAAGACGGAGAACCTGAACTAGATTTTTATGGCCATCCGGAATGGATTCACTCCAGAGCCAAGAAGAAAAAAACCCGGAGTTGGACTCCTGTGTTCATGGGGAAGGGATTAGGACAGCAGCCAACACCCCGATCCTCCAAAGCTATTTAGGGGTCTAACGCTCACTGATTTCAGTGGGGGCCAGGGACTGAAATGCTGTGGGAGGAGGGCCTCGTAGAGCGGAAAAGTTGGATGAAGAGAGCCTTGCGCCATGGGAGGGGTGCTGAGGGGAACGTACCTGAGCCCAGCAGCGGGGACTCCAGGCTCAGGCTGGGCAGGGTCGCGGTGTGGCTGAAGGACCGCGAGGAGTTGCCGATGCTGGAGCTGACGAGGGAGCCCCCGGAGAAGGGCGAGGAGGAGGTAACCGTGGAGCCAGCCAGCTGGGTTCCCGGCACCTCCTTGTTCTTGCCCCCCTTCGGTCTGCCTGGCCCGTGCTTGCTTTTCTTGCTGCCCTTGTGCTTCTTCTCCTTCAGCACCTCCCCGTCCTCGATGCTGAGGGACGGCATGCGCTTGTGGCTGCCGCCGCCGCCTCCCCCGGAGGGGCCGCTCACCGGGTTCGAGGCCTTGTAGTCCACAGGGGAGGCTACGTGGCCCCGCTGCTGGCTCACCGCCGAGGTGGAGAAGCGCATGATGGACCCGAAGCCGGAGAAGATGACCTTCTGTTCAAAGACGTCCCCTTTCTGCCCTTCATACAGCGGGGAGCAGTGGGAGGAGGAGGAGGTGGAGGAGACGGGCTTCCGGTACTTCTCTTCCTCCTGCTCGAGCTTGGGGAATGTCACAAACTCCTGGGAGCACTGCAGCGAGCTGCACGAGGTGCCTAGGAGGTGCAGAGAGGAGAGAAGAGGGAAGCAGCAATTCAGAACTCAGCTCCTCCTGCTGCACGAGACCCAGATGCCTGAGCTAACGGAGCATCACCATCGGCAGTATAGGGTCTAGGACACACCGCGCAGCAGTCCTCCCCAGCAGAGAGCAGAAGAGGTGAGCTAGCAGGCCCATGGCGACACTAAAGATCCCACTACACCCTTCAGTGAGAGAGAGGCATTTTGTCCCCAATCCCCCACCATCACGCAGAGAACCGTCTGTGGGGAAGTGACTGCCCCTCCAGCCTAGTTCAGAGTCCCACGGGATGGAAGGAGCTAGAGGAGGTTCTAGCGAGGTCAGAACCAAGGCTCAGGGGTGCTTGGATGCAGGGTTTTGGTTTGGGCCCATCTCAAAGTGAAGGAGGGGAGACCACTGACTCAAGGGAAAGGCAGGTGCTGCACAGGCTGTCTCCGAGGATTTTCCTTTCCCTCCTCCCTTTATTCTGACAGATGGAACCTTCCTTTCCTTGCAGGGCAGACAGGCCCATTCAGGAGGGTCACTCCAGTCCACAGCTAACCCATAAGCAAAAGCTTATAGGTTAATGCTAGAGACGAGGCACATTTCCCCCTGCCTCTGCCTGTACATTTTTTAGCAGGCTGGCTAGCAGCCTGGCTCAGTTCCACCTCGCACCAGGTCTGGGAGCTCAGACTCCACTCACCCCACCCCCCCCCCGACAGGGGCTGCTGCCACCCCGTGCTGCTGCCTCTGTATCAGAGGCAGCAGCAGAGGGTGCCAGGCAGCCGGTCCACGAGGGGAGTTGGTTTTTAAATTGGCTCGCCTTGCAGACCAGCTCCCGCCTGGCACCCCATGCTGCTGCCTCTGATACAGAGGCAGCAGCACAGGGTGGCGGGGGGCTCCCGGGAGTGGGGCCAGAGCACACTGGCTGCCAGCCCCACTCCTGGGGACTACTGAATAGTTGAGTAACCGATAAGAATTCATGAGGTTAATCGATTATTCAATTAACTGATATTTAACATCCCTAATCTGCAGCTGATTATTCCCTCCCCGGGAGGAGTTAATAACAATAAGACTCTGGTGGAACCTCAAGGGCTTTTACAATCAGTCATTCATGAAATTTTCTAAATCCCCCAGAAGGTGGGTCAGTATAATTTTAGATGGGGAAACTGAGGAAAGGGCAGGGGGACTTGCTCAGGGTCATCTGGGGCAAAGCCAAGAATAGAGCCCAGCTGTCCTTACTCCTTGTCAGTGCCTGGCTAGCTCACACTCCCTGAGTTTTCTAGCTGAGGTGGTGTGACGTTCCTGGATTGGGAGATGACCATTCAAACCATCGGTGCAATCACTGGTATATGTTTGCACCAGATGGGCCAAGGGAGGTGTCTATACTAAGCTGCTGATTCTGTTTATGCTATTCAGATGCATGGATCCATTTTGTGTCGGGACCTGACCGGTGCTGAACCACAGAATTTGCCAAACCAAGGGAGGTCAATATTGTCTGGCAGCATGGCCAACGCTTCCACTGCTTCCTGGGCTCTTAGAAGCCATTTCGGGGTAAATTAGAGCTAAAAAACAGCACAGAACCCAGAGAGCCAGGACTGGTGGTTGTAAACAAACTTTATGGGACCATGGGAAACTTGGCAACACCCATGATAAGTTGCCATCCAGCGAACTAACATCATGCCGGACCACAGAGGTTACCGCACCAAAGAATGCCGGACTAGAGAGGTTCAACCCACAGCTTTCCCACAGAGAACAATGGGAGTCCTGCCACGTGCCCTAGGATATAAAAAGGACTCTGAAAGTTTCTCCATTTTGCCTTCAATCCGGCTTCTCACCTCTGCAGGATCTTTCCTATGAACTGAAGCTTGAAAAAAGGACGGATGACCCATCCTAACTAGTTGTGTTCCAGAGACTTGATTTAAGACAACAGATTGTTCCACCTTGGCTACAAGAGTGCCCCAATAACTTTGTATGTAATAGGGTGTATGTCATTTGATTTCTTTAGCAATTTAAAATTTCTTTTCCTTCCTTCCTTCGTTTAGATTCTAAAGTCTTGGCTAAGAGCTTTAAGAGCTTGCTTTTTTGGACAACGTCTGAGTTATAAATTGACCTGGGAATGTGGCTGGTCCTTTCAGATCAGTAAAAAGCTTTTTTGATTTGAGGAGATTGGTTTTCATAACCTCTCACCTGCATAAGGAGTGGTACTGGCGGAGGCGCGGAGAGCTGGAGAGTCTAAGGAAGTGGCTTGTATAACTTCTTGCTAGCCAGAAGTGCTCTTTGTGACTGGCTTCGGGTGCCCAGTGGAAGACCTCCTGTCTTGGGCTATGTCTAGACTATGGGTTTTTTCCAGGAGGTATCCTGGAAAAACTCGCTGTGTCATAGAATCATAGAACCATAGAGCTGGAAAAGACCTCAGAAGGCCATCAAGTCCAGCCCCCTGCTCTAGACAGGACCAATCCCAACTAAATCAACCCGGCCAGGGCTTTGTCAAGCCGAGACTTAAACACCGCTAGGGATGGAGACTTCACGGAAGAGCAGACACGCTCTTTCGGGGAGCCGTGTATTCCTCAGGCCACGAGGAAGAAGGGCTCTTCCGAAAGAGGTTTTTTTCTGAAATTTGGCTCAGTGTAGATGGGCCAAATTTTGGAAAAGCCTCTTCTGAAAAAACAATTGGCCTTTTGCCGATAATGCCCCGTAGCGTAGAAATAACCTGGGTGTGAAAGTCGCCCTGTCTCTAAGCAATTCGCCCTGGATTGACCCTCTCAGCAGGGCTCTCGGAACCCCCCCTTATTACAAGGGTTATCTTAACAAGTGTTGGGGAGCCTAACACTACCTGGCTTGGGGCTCTCACTCTGTATTTAGACAGCAACAGAAATAAAGGTTTGTGACTTGAATAGTGAGGTCTGGATTCCCTCCCCACCCCCACCGCACTGCTCCACCTGGCTGTTCAGCTGCTAAGAAGCCAGCCCTTGTTAATTTCATTTAGCCCAATAAAAGAAACTCCAGGGAGTCGCACAAGGGATAAGTTTGACTCTCTGTTGCTTTTAGCTCTTTCTAAATTCCTCCTTCAACGTAGCCAGATACTCCCTGCCAACGGGAGGCCCAAGAACCCTGAGTTAGCCGCACTGCACCGTGTATGGGCTGGATTTATACTTTGCTTTGCGGGAGAACTTTGCTCCTACTGTTAGCATCATGCAAGATCGTCTCTCTCTCTCCACCCGGCCTTTGTTCTCCTCCCTCCCTCCACCATTACACACCTCCCCCTTACCTGCAGGTTGGAAAGTGCTGCCGGAGGGGGCTGAGGGGAAGCTGGCCGAGTTTTTCCCGCTTCCCGTCTTTTTCCCCTTGTGGCTGGTGCCATGGCTGGAGGACTTCTTGCCTTTTACCTCTGACCTGCTAACCTCTGAGGTCTCTTTGATACCCTCATGGTGGGCAGTGGAAGCCTGGAAAGGAGACAGACACAGGGGCCAAAAGTCAGTCCAGATGTGCATGCAGCTGGCTCTCTCTTGATTGGTTTTTCGAGTCCAGTCCCCTGCCCTCCCGGCAGGACCAAGCACCAGCTAGACCATCCCTGACAGGTGTCTGTCCAACATGTTCTTTAATATCTACAGTGATGGAGATTCCAACCCCCCCCCCCCCCCCCAAGGCAATTTTTTCCAGTATTTAACCACCCTGACAAGCAGGAAGTTTTTCCTAATGTCCAACCTAAACCTCCCTTGCTGCAGTTTAAGCCCATTGCTTCTTGTCCTATCCTCAGAGGCCAAGAGAACAATTTTTCTCCCTCCTCCCTGTGACACCCTTTTAGATATTTGAAAACAGCTCTCATGTCTCCTCTCAGTCTTCTTTTCTAAACTAAACAAGCCCAATTCTTTCACTCTTCCCTCATAGGTCCTGTGTTCTAGACCTTTCAACATTTCTGCTGCTGTTCTCTGGACCTTCTCCAATTTCTCCACATCTTTCCTGAAATGTGGTGCCCAGAACTGGACACAACACTCCAACAGAGGCCTAAACAGCACAGAGTAGAAGGGAAGAATGACTTCTCGTGTCTGGCTCACAACACTCCTGTTCATGCCGCCCAGAGTCATGTTTGCTTTTTTTGCAACAGTGTCACACAGTTGACTCCTATTTAACTTGTCATCCACTCTGACCTTCAGCTCCCTTTCTGCCATACTCCTTCCTAGACAGTCGCTTCCCATTCTGTGTGCGTGAAACGGATTGTTCCTCCCTAAGTGGAGCACTTTGCATTTGTCCTTTTTAAACTTCATCCTATTGACCTCAGGCCATTTCTCCAGCTTGTCCAGATCAGTTTGAATTATAAGCCTGTCCTCCAAAGCGCTTGCAACCCCTCGCCGCTTGGTATCATCCGCAAACCTCATAATCATACTATCTAAATCATTGATAAAGTTTTAGATGGTGGCATTTCAGTCTCTCCAGACAGTTCCCAGGCTCCTCTCTGAGCTCCCTTAGAGGTAGCAGCATCCTTCTTGCTCAGGGGGCCCAGAACTGGACGCACTGGTCCACGTGACGCCAGGCCTACCCAGGGAGGGACGGTAGCTTCTCTGTTCCGTGACGGGCTCCTTCTGCAGCTCAAGTCCCATGCTGCCCACCCACCAAGCATCCATTAACGCATCTCCCTCCAAGCCCCCCTCGCATTGTGTTGCTACCCGTGTCTGGTCTGCCCAGGCGGCTCAGGGTCTCTAACCTGGAAGGGCACCTGCAGCCTTCTCCTGATCGACTATGGAGAATGCTTTTGCAAAGCTAAACTGGCAGGGCAGCCGCGCTGCAGGAACAGATGCTGCAGAAAACCCCCAGAGAAGCTATGTGTGTGAAAGCGAGCGCGAGAGACCCAGACCCAGATGCTAGGGGATCTGGGAGCGCGGAGGGATGAACAGGAGGAAAGTCAGGTAGGTTGGGAACTGGCTCTCTCAGGGCATCCGCACTGGGCTATGGAGCTTTTAGCCTTTCCCCAGGTCAAAGGTGGCCCAGTAACGATGGGGCCTGCATGATGCTACGTCAGATAAACACAGTTAGAAGGAGCCGTGCTGGCTCAAGCCACTTTTCTAGCCACTGCCGGCAATAGGAGAGTCGCAGCCTCAAATAAAACACCTGTGAGCTACGGCAAGCTCCTTGCGTTACCCCCAGAGCCGACTGAGGGGCAGATTTGAGCAAGACCTTGACTCTGCTCTCCCTGACTCCAGGGAGAGAGTAAGAAATACATGTGCAACAGACACATCAATGCCTGGATAAAAATCTATCCCCATTTCCGCACAATGCACTGGCTGGCAGCCTAATGCCTGCCAGATGTGCTGGGGATATAAAAGACAGGAGGAAGGGAGTGGTGGAAATTGGTAAGTGGGGGGAGAATCTGTGTTTTCTCATCGCTAACTTCTGGATGTTGAAGGTTAAGCTCTCTTGATTTATGATCACAGAGGGAGCAGGAAAATCCTTCTGTCCTTCCACATCTGCGAGCGGGGGGCAGGAGGGGAGGAAAAGGAGGGAGAGCGGAGCCTGGGCGCGCTGGGCTGCAGTGGGGCTGTTCAAAAGCCACAGGGAAAACAGGCCTCCTGTCCCAAGCCGCTGTCCCAGGATGCCGATTAGGGATGTAATAGTGGAGTTGATTCACCAATTAAGCGGTTAGCAAAAGCTTATCGGTTAATGCTAGAGACTACACGCATTTCCATCCACCCCCCAGTTGCCAGGACATCTTTTAGGAGGCTGGCCAGCAGCCCGGCTCAGTCCTGGCTTGCAGTGGGTCCGGGACCTATTCCTGCTGCAGCTCTGCGTTGAAAGTGTATTAGGAGCTGCGCCGGCAGGCAGCCAGGCTCAGTTCTAGTTTGCGCTGGGTCCGGGCACTCAGATTCCCCTGAGACGGGCTGCTACCGCTCTGCACTGCTTCCTCTTTATCAGAGGCAGCAGCACGGGGCGACAGGCAGACGGTCGGCGAGAAGGGCTGGTTTTTAAACCGGCTCCACTCACAGACCAGCTCCCGCCTGGCACCCCACGAAGGCAGCAGTGTGGAGAGGCAGGGGGCTCCTCCAGAGTGGGGCTGGGATGCACTGGCTGCCAGCCCCGCCCCCCCGGGGATGATAGACTAGCCGACTAACCAATAAGAATTCATGAGGATACTCGACTATTCAATTAACCGATATTTAAATCCCTAATGCTGACACGTGTCCCTTGAGGCAGGAGTCAGAATGGGGACAAAGCCGGTGAGACTCCCCCCACAAATCCATCCCTTCTCTTCCTCCAACCCGGTGTGCAAGGCTACGGACAAGCAGAGAGGGGGAGACGAGCCGTGTGACAGAGACTTCTCTTGTCTGGAAGGCAGTGCAGGGGACAAGGGTGAAATCAGAGTTGTAAAGAGAGGGGAAAGGAAGTGGGCGCGCCATGGTGCGCAGCTCCGGCAAGAGCTGGCTGAGCTGCGGCAAAAGCCAGCAGGGAGCTATTGAAAGAGCTGGCAGGGACCTGGGTTGCCATAGGACCGGACCTGTAAGAAATGTCCAGTTGCTCTCACTCAGCCCCGGTTGTAAAACAAATCTTGGTTTGCAAAATTAAAAATAAACAACTAGGTTCAATCAACAGAGGGGCGATGCCGGCTCCGGGGACTGGCCACGGGTGACAGAGCCATTCACCTGCAGCCATGAAAGCCTGGCCCCCCACAGAAGTCAATGGCAAAACTTCACAGGGGCTAGAGTTTCCCACCAGGGTGCAGGCCGATTACTGGCAATACAGGCGGTGTGATGTGCAAGCAGCTGGCGGTTGCAGCCCAGATCAGCTGTCCATATCAGCAAAATAAACCCTCCGACTTCTGCCCCACCCCACACTCAGGCTACGTCTAAACAGCTTCCCTCTTCCACAAAAGCCTATGCAAATGAAGCGTGGATTGCCCTGCTCCATTTGCATAATTAATTAGGAGCTGGTTTTGCACACGAGGTTTTTGCGCAAGAGACGTTCTTCCTAATTTTTTCAGGAAGAATGGCTCTTGTGCAAAAACGGCTCCAAATTAATTATTCAAATGAAGCGTGGCAATATGCTAATCATTTGCATAGGCTTTTGCAGAAGAGGGAAGCTGTGTAGACATAGCCTCTGAAGGCAGGAAGCCTGGTTTCTGTTTCCAAGCCAGCGGGGTGTAGGACAATTGCTTCCCCCGCTTCATGCCACCGGCTCCCCTCCCCGCCTTGTGTCCATTTAGGCTGCGAGCTTGTAAACGTACAGCACCTAGCACAACGGAGGCCTCGCTCTCCGCTGGCGCTACCGTAAGACAGAGCCTAGAAAAGACTAGACCACATCAAGAGGTGACCCCTCCAGCTCAGCATGGAGGCAGTTTGAGGATGGAAAAATTTCCTTGTCGCTGTCCACTCTGTACCTGTCCTGTTGCTACACCGAGGCTGCGCTTTCTCCCCATACTAAATTCACCAGAAGGGAGGCAAATCCCATTGGCTATATTGTGTGTGTGTGTGCGTATGGGTGTTTTGGGTGGTGGGGGGAGCATGTTGTGGAGTGAACCTTCCCCCCATCCCCCACCGTACTGAGAACATGACAGGTCCCTCATGAAAACTCAGTGCTATTTACATTTTAAAGGCCTGTTTAAAAAAAACAACAACAGAGATGGGTCCCCAGCCTGGACGAGTCCTCGTTTCTTACGAGGAATCCTATTCTGCAATCCGGGAGCCAGGGGATGGAAAGACCAGCTCTGACCCCCCCCCCACACACAGCCCCAGAGCCACACGCTACCCTCCTCGCAGCGGTACCTGGTTCCCGGCCGACACTGCAGAACCGAGCTGTTCATTCATTCATTCATTTATTTATCAGAAATCAGAAGAGCATCTCCTTGCGCTCTGATTGGTGGGATGAGCTGCTAGAGGGAACCACTGACAAGGAAGCAGGGGGTGGGGGGGGACACTTGTACAGAACCGCCTGCCTTGGATTAAACTAATACTGACGGGGAAGGGGGGGGGGGATGTGGGGAGGATGGGAGAGTGAATGATCCAGAAACAGCAGCAGTTTCTCCCCACCCAGGCCAGACAGACGGATGCAGGGAAGCAGCCAACCAAAGGGGCCGGCAAGAACCAGCTGCCTATTAGAGAGCGAGCTTTGGCCCTGGGTCAGACCTGTAGCGAGAGCCTTTTGCTCAAGGTCCCTGAACGGCCCCATCGCCACGCAGCCTGGGGCCTCGCAGTCTTTAGTGAGCGGGGGCTGTGCTGTTCTCCCCATTTTACAGATGGGGAGCGGCGGCACGGAGAGACCAAAGGCCCAGATTTTAAAAGGTATTCGGGCTCTGCAAGGCCTACCTGATTTAGGAGCCTCAGCTGCATTTCCCAAGAGATTTAGGCACTCCGGAGCCAGAATCCCATTGATGGGTGATAGGATTTAGGCTCCTACGTGCCTTTTGAAAGTGAGACTTAGGCGCCTAAACCAGTTAGGCAGGGCCATGCTGAGCACGGTGGTGCCTAAATACCTTTAAAAATCTGGGATTAAGTAACTGACCCAAGGTCGCACGGAGCAGAATGGGAAATCAGCTCCCCGCCATTTTCCAAATTCTAAACTAATCCTCAATCAAACCACCGCAGCCCCCTCGTCGGAAGAGCTCTAATGCAGCTACTTCGTAGCAACAACGCAGTGCTCTCTGTAAACTGCAGGCTTGGGCTGCCGCCCAGGAGAGATCCAAATGCTCCTGGTGGTGCACATTCGCACATGCCAAATTTATTCTGCACATGGGTGGAAAAGATTAGAGGCAACGTTGCCTGGGGGCGTCCCCCAGCGTTGAAGGGAGTTAGGGGCTCTACTCCCCACTTCCAGGGGGACCCGATAACAACACGTTGCATCTCTGTAGCACCTTCCCTTTGAGACCCGCAAAGCTCTTCGCAGTGCCAGTGACGGACGCCAGCTGAGGAGGGCGCAGGGAAGCGTTACCTCTGTCCTCAGGAGGGAGAACCCGAGCAACTGAGATTCAGGGCCTGCTTGGCTCCTGGAGATGCTAACGGCAAAACACCCACGTGCGATTTCTGCCCTGCCTGGGTTCTCACATCACACTTATCGCTGTACAATCCGGGTGTGAACGTGTTGCGGGACCGGACGGCGCTCAGACACTGCGGGGCAGCGCGGTACCTGCTGGACTAGGCTTCAAGATCAGGCCTGCCGGGATGTGTACGAGGACCCCACATTTCTCTCGACGGGCTGGGCATCATGTTTGCTGGGATCTTCCCTTTCTCCACCCTCCCCATTCCATTTTATTTACACAGATGTTACAGATGTTTCGGGGAGGAGGGGGCGGCTAAGCTCAGTTTCCCAGGACAGTTGTCCTGTCTTTCTCGCCCTCTTGCCAGCCCTGCCCAAGGCTGCAGAGAACCCCCTGACTGCTCCATGGGCCTGTACTATGCTTCAGACTAAGGAGGAGTGTGGGGAGGGAGAGCATCCCAAGTGCTTAGTTGAGGCTTGCACTGGTTTCCAAAAGCAAGGGGGCCCTGGAGCTCTCCTCCTGCCCCCGCTGCCCCCCATGCAGCTGCGGGGCTGGCAAATCAAGAGGAAACAGGCCTGTTGGGGTAAAATGTCCCCAGGCTCTTCCAGGATGGAGCTCCTGCCTGCCAGTGGCAGCCGGGCTCAGAGAACACTGGGAAACCCAGAAAGCTGCCTGGCCTCCAGGATGGAAATGTTCAATCACATGCATCTCCCCCCCACCCCACCCCTTCCCAGCACCTGACCTGTTGGGGGGGGGGGAAGGGGAGGCCCAGGCAGGGATGGCTTGCTTGGTCTGCAGAACAAGCCGGCCTTGCCTGCCAGATGTGGCAGCCCGAAGCAGCATGTGCGGGTGCGTGTCAACAAGCGATCGGGATGCCTGCAGCTGGCGGGAGAAAGCAGCTGGGGCAGCCAGGAAATGCTGCAGATTTACTGCAAGTGCAGCAGGCGGGGCCAGGATGGCTCCCCAGGGGCTCCCGCCAGTACCACTGCTGTGCACCGTACTCGGCTACCTGAGACCGCAGTGGCCTGGGCATCGGCTGCAATACGCGTTTCTGGGTGCACAAGCTCCCGTGCCGGGATCCTCCCCACCTCAGCACTCCTTCCCCATCTCCTGGCTCCCTGCACGCCATCTCAGGGATCCGCTGCCCATGGGACCGGCACAGCCCTCATTAGGGAGCAGCTCACGCTCTTTAGCCGCTATTCCCTCGGCTTTTCCACGTGAGGGGGCTAAGTACAGAGCGACTCACAGCGGGGAGGGTCCCAGAGTCCGGGCTGCAACATTTACACCGTCACCAAACAGCCCTGCAGCTGGAACCTCGTGAGCCTGCACCAGCTGACACGGGCCAGCGGCAGGGAGGAGTTTACTGGCAGTGTCGACACACCCTCAGGCTGTGTCTAGACCACACCTCTCTGTGGACAGAGAGATGCAGATTAAGCACGTCGAAATTGCTAATGAAGCAGGGATTTAAATATCCCGCGCTTCATCAGCATAAACATGGCCACCGCTTTTTTACGACACGGAGCTCTTTCCGGAAAAAACAGCAGTCTAGACACGGATCTGTCGAAAATAAACCCTTTTTCGAAAGATCCTGTATTCCTCAAAAAAGGAGGTTGACAAGATCTTTCGAAAACGGGTTTATTTTCGACAGATCTGCGTCTAGACTGCCTTTTCTTTTTCTTTCGAAAAAGCTCCGTGTCGTAAAAAAGCGGCGGCTATATTTATGCTAATGAAGTGCAGGATATTTAAATCCCGGCTTCATTAGCAATTCTGACGTGCCTAATCTACATCTCTGTGTCGACAGAGAGGTTTAGTCCAGACGTACCCCAGGGTCAGCATTTCAAAGGCATTTAGGGCTCCGCTTCTTAAAAGGTTAGGCTCCTAACTTCCACGGGAACCAAGGGCGTCAGGAGCCGGGTGCCTTTGAGCCGCTGGGCCGAGCTGCAGCTAGACGCTGGAGTTTCAGGCTGACTTGGAGTCAGGAGCCCCGCTCCGAATGATTTTCACAGGAATCTAGCTCTGCCTGCAGGAACTGAACGCGGGTCTCCGGAGCTGAGACGCTCCATGCTGGGCTTCTGTCCCTCCCCAGGGCTGCCTGCCCCCACACCTCTACTCCCAGCAGCCTGAGGCTCTAGAGAAGAGGGTGGCAGCAAAGGAGAGGGTCAAACCGGCTTTTGGTCTCCACTCCCCCCGACTATGGAGCCGGGCCAATGCTCAGAAGCCTCTGTCATGCTCTGCTTGCCCTGTGCCCTGAGACCCCCTCAGCCCTCTGGCTTCCCACTCCCCACAGCCTGCCTGCCAGTGGGCTGAGGGCTTTTCTTCACCCGTGGCCTCCCTGCCGGCTTCTGTCTGCCTCCTGGCTGGACCCCAGAGCCCCTCTGGCTCTGGGAAGTCTCTGCTGCTCCCCATCTGTCTCCCTGGCCAGTGGGGCAGTGGGGGGGCTCGGCTAGGTCATCCAGCAAGTCGGTCCTGAGGGAGCGTGGCGGGGGCAGGCCCTGGCCTGACTGATCGTGCCACTCCTGAGGGGCCAGGGCAACTCCCCACCCGCCCCGCTGCCCTGGGGGCTCAACCCGGCAGACACAGTTACCTCCCCGAGGGCTGGTGGGTGTGGCTGGGAGGCAGGGTGTGGGGAAGTGGGTCTCTGGAGGGCCTGAGTGGGGGGGTGCTGGGCTGGGAGGGGGCAGGGAAGAGCTCTGTGTGTCGGAGCACTAGGGACTGGGGGTTCGGTGTGGGGTGCTGGGTAGGGGTGACGGCGTGCAGGGCGCTGTGCAACTGTGGCAGGGTCTGGGGGGTGCTGGGTATAGCAGGTGGGGGGGGGCTCTGTCCATAGAGAATTGGGGGCAGGGGGTTCTCTCAGCAGGGCCGTCCCTACCGACAGGCAAAACACGCAGCCGCGGAGGGCACCATTACTTTCGGGGCACCAAATTGCCCCAAATTTCACAGCGCCCTGGGCCGCTTCAAGATGCCTAAGGGCTCCAGCTGCCCCCACCCCGTCCCCTCGCCGCTCCCCACAGCTTAGTGCTGGTCCGGCCACCCCCATCCCCATCCCTCAACTGCTCCCCGCCCAGCTCAGCGCCGGGCCAGCCATCCCGCCCCCCGCTCCCTCCCCAGGGCTCAGTGCCCAGCCCCCCCTCACGGAGGGGCAGCTGTGGGCCGGAGGGCTTCTCTCTGGCCGGCTGCGCCATCGCTTGCAGCTCCGCTGGCCTGCGCCCCCCCCCCCCCCGCTCCTGGGGCCAGCTGCGCTAAAAGGCGTCCGGTCCGTCCGGCAGGGTCGGCCACCTCTTTCCCCACAGCTTCACCCCCCCACGATGCGAAGTGGCCGCTCCCGGGGGTGCCAGTGCTGGGCTGCGTAGGGACGGCTCTATGCGGTTTGGGGGGGGGGATGCGTGGTGCAGCATGAGGCGTGTCGACAGCTCGGGGTCCTCCCACGCCCTGCCCCACTGCCCCCCGAGAGGTTCGCCTGTCCCAGGCCCCTGTCCCACCAGCAGCTCCTCCAGGCCCCGGGGCAGGCTGGCGAGCTCTGGGACAGGCAGACGGAGGCTTTAGGCCTTAGCAAGTGTTTGCTCCTTGCGGCTGGCACCGAACAACTCCCCGTCCCCTCCCCCAACCCAGGCCCTCATTAACGCGCTGCCGAGCCGTGCGCCGGCCTCTCTGCGTGCTGGGACAGACACACAAATCCCTCCGGAGAGGGGGCTGCCGTGGCAACCAGGAGACCAAGTCTCCCGGCCACGCGGAGAGAGATTCGCTGCCAGGCTCCCCCGGTCTGGGGCGGGTGCCAAGGCTGCCCGTGCTCCGTCCCTGCCCTGGGCGCCAGGAGAGGGGGAGAATGCAGCCCCCGCGGCCCTAGGATGGGATTGGGGGCTTGGACGCAGGCGTCCTGCCCGCTTGCATTCAGGTCTGCTGGCAGGGCCGCTCTGCCTGCGCGTTTGGTGACTCTCCCCGGACCCCGCGGAAGGCGGCTCCCCAGAAAGCCTGGTGCTTGCAGACCTTGCCGGCTTCCCCGGGGGCCCAAGAAACAATGTGCCTGGGAAACACGGCTGTGGGCATAGCTCTCCCCCATTTCCCCTGGCACCCTGGGCTCCCTGTACCCCCATCCTACACCCCTTTACTATTAACCGCTGCACCTTCTGCCCCACCCTCTGCACTTGCCCCCCACCTGTGTCCCCAACCCCAGCTCTCTGCTTCCAGCCGGCCCTGCCTCACTGCCCTCCTGCCCAGAAACCTGCCCCCCCTGTGCCCAGCAATGCCCGTTCCCAGGGGTCCCTCATCCTCTGGCTACGGAGCCCTGGCCATGGGCCCTAAGGCAGGTCCGGGCAACCCTGGTCCCCAGTGTCCCCTTTAATCTTTTCCATCCATGTGCGGAATAATTGTGACGCGCACCCAGGCCTGTGTGAATAGGCACCACCAACAGAAATATAAAATCTAGCTGTGGGCGCTTTGCTAATCAGTTGAGCGGCATTTGAATTTCTCCTCAATGGCCGCACACGTGCTCAGCTTACTGGGAACACCGGTTTGCCTCTGGAGCCACTGGGATGTGGTGGGCGAGGCCAACTGCAGGGATAAGCTCGCGGAGTCCGGGGGGGGGGGGCTGCAGGAGTCTTTAACAAGGTTTGGTTTGTCTGCCAGGTGGCAGCTGGAGGAGTGTGTTGAACTGCAGGGAGGGGAGAAGGGAGTGCTTGGCTGGGGTTTGAAGATAAGAATGCGGCTGTCTCTATCTCTAGTTCTGCACCATAGTATTGGAGCCTCTCTGGGGGGTGGGGGGGAACCATTATTGGTATCACAGTAGCGCTTACCTGAGATCAAGCCCCCATTGTGCTAGACACGGAACAGATACATTATCAGGGAAAGCTAAAGGACTTACAACCTAAACAGGCAAGAGTGAGGGAGGTGGGGTGCGAGGGGAAACTGAGGCACAGAGAGGGGGAAATGACTTGCCCACGGTCATCCAGCAAGTCAGTATCAAGAACGGAATCCAGCTCTCCTGATGCCGAGTCTCATGCTCTACCCACTGGCCTGCCCTGCCTCACTCGCTGTAAAACTATACGCGATGGCAAAGCACTAGCAACTCCTCCAGCCATACATACTTTTGAGTTTGCCACCCACCTCCACGCTCTGAGCACTTGACTGTCCCAGACTAGCTCCAGGAGGGGTAATTCTACCAGCCCCCACCAGTCACACTGTCACGGCCCCTATGTCCCAGAGATCTCTGGCTGGGTTGTTTCTATTATCCCACAATGCACTGCAAAACATTTCTCAACCTGCACGGTGCATCCCGGTGGCTGCAGGGGCACTGGGACTCCTCCCCGGGCCGTTCTGCACTGTGCATCGACGCAATCACCACCGGAGGGTACGGGCCGGGCTGATGCAAGCAGCCAGATACGCCCACGCAGCAGCAATATGCTTGGTGGCTGGACGGGGATGGGACGTGCACCGATCAAGCACACGCCTGCTGGCTGCCTGTGTAGGTGCCCAGCGCGGGTGCCGGGGGAGCAGGCCCCTTTTTGTTAAGAGATTTCTGCTGTGTAACTGCACTGGTGTAGTCTTCACACAGCGTGTGAGGCTGGGAAGGCTGGGACTATAACGGAGTTCAAAGAGAAGCTAGGTAATTTCATGGAGGTTAGGTGCATAAAAGGCTATTAGCCAGGGGATAGAAATGGTGTCCCTGGCCTCTGTTTGTCAGAGGCTGGAGAGGGATGGCAGGAGACAAATCGCTTGATCATTGTCTTCGGTCCACCCCCTCTGGGGCACCTGGTGCTGGCCACTGTCGGCAGACAGGATACTGGGCTAGATGGACCTTTGGTCTGACCCAGTACGGCCGTTCTTATGTACCGGCGCCAGGATCTATACAGGGGTGGGGAACCTACAGCCCGGGGGCTGGATCGGGGCCCTGGCTTGCCTGGATCCAGCCCTCAAGGCTTGGGGCTTCTCCCCCCTGTATTGGGGGCTTCTCCCCCCTGCAGCCCCTCCCACCCAGACCTCACCTCCTACTCTGCTCCTGCATCCCACCCAGCCCTCCCACCACCAACCCACTCCTGCACCCTCCCTTCCGCCCAGATCCCAGCAGCCCCCACACACTCATTGAACTCCTCATTTTTGGCCGCACCCCAGAGCGTTGGGGTCCCACACAATCGACTAGCCTGGGCCCCCCTAGCTCTGGTGTGCAAGGGGGACATGGGGAGGGTCTTTCTCCTTCCCAGGCAGGGTTGTTTGGTTGGGTTTTTTCGTTTTGTTTTGCTTCTCATTTTTGTGCGGGGTCCCCGACTGATTTGTCTGTGGTCAGCAGCCCCAGACTCCCAAAAAAGTTCCCCACCCCTTGCCTCACGTACCCCTCTGCAGCTGCACACAGATGTTCCCCTTCCAGTCCTGAACGATGCTGTGAAGCAGCGGCTGCGCTCCACCCCAGAAGGGGGTGCATCTCGGCAGCAGCCGGTTTGTGCCACACCCTAAGCTCTGTGCACAGCAGGCCCAAGGGGAATGCCACTCATTGTTATGAAGATGAATAACACTCACACTCACACACACACCCGTGGAAAGACTATGGCCCTTGCCACTTAGTAATGGCCAGTATATTCAGGATCACCTGAATGTCAGCTTACAAAGTGCTGCATAAACTGGCTCAGCCCTTCCCCCCTTCGTACAAAGGTCTGGCAGACAGCGGGCCATTGTCTAAGAGGCACTCTAGCTTGTCGGGAGCCAGGTTTTGAATTTCAACATGAGCTTGGAAATAATCTTCTTAGCACATCAGCCCCCAGCCACTCGGTTAATGCCACGCGGGAGTCTAAGCGCACTACCTCTGGGCTGGAAGAGTGCAAATACGCCACGGGCAGGACTCCATGCTCGCTCAACCGGTGCAATGCCCAGCAACGCCCGCCTGCTCTCCCAGTCTGAAGTCTGATCCTGCCTTGCTCTGCTCTTGCACCTCAGTTCCGACCTGCTGTTTGGATGATTCCCTTCCAACCTGATGAGGCACATTTCTGGGCCTCTGACCTGCTGCCACCCCATTCCTGGGCCCCCCTGAAAGAGCGTCACCCCTGTGTAGATGCCAACAGCGCATGGTGCTTTTGTTTCACTTGGAGCAGTTGTTCTACCTTTTAAACAAAAGACAGGACTATGTAGCACTTTAGGGTGTGTCTGGACTACAGGGTTTTGTCAACAAAAGTGGACTTTTGTTGACAAAACTATACCTGCGTCTACACTACCACCGAGTTTTGTCAACATAACGTCGACAGAACTCGGCAGTTTTGTCGACGGCGGTAAACTTCATTCTATGAGGAATAACGCCTTTTGTTGACAGAGTTCGGTCGACAGAAGGCTTTATTGCATCTACACTGTCCTTTGCGTCTACACTCTCATGTCGACAAAGCAGCATGCTTTGTCGACAGAACTGGATGTAGTCTAGACGCTCTTTGTCCACCGAAGTTTTGTAGACAGTATCTCTGTTGACAAAAGCCTGTAGTCTAGACGTACCCTTAAAGACTAACAAGATGGTTTGTTAGGCGATGAGCTTTCGTGGGCCAGGCCCACTTCCTCAGATCACATTATGGAAGAAAATTGGGATGACCATATATATCAAAGGGATATAATAAAAAAAAATGAACACATAAAATTGACAAATCAGATTTTAGAACAGAATGAGAGTGGGGGGGGAGGTTAGTGTCTATGAGATAATGATATTAGGGGTGATAATTGGGGAAGCTATCTTTGTAATGGGTAAGATAATTAGCATCTTTGTTAAGGCCCATTCGTAAAATGTCAAATTTAAGCATGAATGACAATTCTGAGGCTTCCCTTTGTAGTCTGGTGTTAAAGTCTCTTTGAAACAGGTTGTATGTAGTTAGGTCATTGAAACAATGCCCAGTCTGGTTGAAATGACAAGAAACTGTTTTTTCTTTGTGAAACTGTCTGATGTCTGTTTTTTGATTGTATCCCTTTGGTATACATGGTAATGCCAATTTTCTTCCACAATTTGATCTGAGGAAGTGGGTCTGGCCCATGAAAGCTCATCACCTAATAAACCATCTTGTTAGTCTTTAAAGTGCTACATAGTC
The DNA here is from genome assembly GCF_049634645.1 of Pelodiscus sinensis. NCBI lineage: Eukaryota > Metazoa > Chordata > Testudines > Trionychidae > Pelodiscus > Pelodiscus sinensis. The sequence continues at coordinate 12,607,404 of NC_134739.1, forward strand.
CTGTTTTTTGTTTCAGCAAGACCAGAGGAACACGGCTACATCTCTATTACCTTTTAAACAGTCTTTCTAAGAGGCTGCTGGGCTGTTTTCTATGGGTTCTAGCCGGAGCCTGGCTCTGCTCCTCCTGCCGTAGGAGTCAGGATGTCTGGGTTCTAGTCCTTGCCCTTCCATGGCTTCCCATGTGACCCTGGGGCAAGACACCTCACCTCCGTGTGTGGCGTGGCCCCAGCACGAAAGAGAGCGGCTGTTCTAATTTACACTCCACTGCAATAGCCCCCGTGGGGCACTGCATGCCCCCAACCCTGGAAGTGGGACGCTCTGATATCTTCCACGAAGGGCAGCAGGGAATCAGCCCTGCCGTGCCTCAGTTTCCCCAGATCTGAAGGAAATACAGTTCAACTATTTGTCTGCCTCGGAGGCTTCACTGGCATTTGCAAAGGGCATTCAGAGCTGAGAGCAGAACAAAGCGTCAGGACCTTGGTCTCCAGTCGTCTCTTCCTACCCTTACATAGTGGTCCCACCTGTCTGAGCTGTTTACAGCACAGCTGCAGAAAGGACACCACCTGGACGTACTGTATCCTTGATTGCTGTAAACCTGAACAGGAGAGGACCAGCCACTCAGCCACTGGGGAGTTCAGCCGTCTGCCCACTGACAGAAAGCGAGAGACCCGCACAATGTGAAATTCCCAGGGTGGAGGGGGAGGGGAAGAGAGAATACAGGCAGGAGAGGGAAGAACATGAGAAATCAGGAATCAAAATAAAGGGAGAAAGCCTCTTTTGCCTGTCGCTTCCCAAGTAAAGGCGGCAGAACCCCCACCCCTGCCCACAAGCACCTCACGGATCTGGTACCTTCTCAGCAGGGACGGGCACAGAGGAGGGGGTGAGGCTGGTGGGAGACTCCGGACGTTTTTTGTGCTTCTGTTTAGGTCTTTCCTTGTCCTTCCGATTCTGCAAAGGAAAGAAAAGGGTTGAAAGGAGGAATTTTGTGCAGGTGGGAACAGAGATTGCAAAGGGAGAAAAAAGTGGAGGAGAGGTACGCAGGGGTGTACACGTGTATCTTCCTCTTCCTTACGCCTCTCGTTCACGCCAGCCCCGCCTCCCCACACATCCTCGGGCTGGGAGCGACCTGCTGTCTCTCCCCCAGCTGCAGCGCACATCTGGCGTGCAGAATATCAGCAGGATCCCCCGAATCAGTTTCTGGTAAGATGATATAGGGAAGGGTTTAACGAGCCCTGGCTGAGTTCAAACCACTCAAGCCCTTCTCCTCTTCTCCCACAGGCCTTCCCCTCTGTCCTCGCTCCTCCTGAGCCGTCTCACAGCACTACAGGCCGTGGGACAGTCGGTGCATGGTTGACAGGACCAGCGAGCAGAGGGTGACTCAGGCAGCAAAGCCCAGGATCGAAAGAGCTGACAAAGCAGGGAGAGGACGGATGTCTGTAAAATCATGAGATCTGAGAGGGGTGGGGGGTAAAGAAAGTGACTAAGGAAGTGCCATTCACATAACGCTTGAGGCAGGGGTCACCCCATGAAATGAAGAGGCAGCAGGTCATGGGCAGCGGGAAAGCAAGCCCCGGCCCTGCCCCTTCTGCACAAGGCTCCGCCCCTTCTGCAAAGGTCACGGGCAGCGGGAAAGCAAGCCCCGGCTCCACCCCTTCTGCACAAGGCTCCGCCCCTTCTGCAAAGGTCATGGGCAGCGGGAAAGCAAGCCCCGGCCCCGCCCCTTCTGCACGAGGATCCGCCCCTTCTGCAAAGGTCATGGGCAGCGGGAAAGCAAGCCCCGGCTGTGACGGCGTGTGGGGGTCCCCCGTCTCCTGCACCCCGAAATGGCACAGACTGCACCAGCCGGTGGAATAGAGGAAGTTTATTGCCTCTCCAGGATACAGCGCAGCACAGATGTAATCTGGTCACAGAGCTGGGCTAGGATGCCTCAGGCCCCCTTGAGATGGGGGAGACCGGGCCCCTAAACTCCAGCCCCTTTCCCTAGGCTGTCTCCTCCATGCTCCCAGACAGCCAGCAACTAACTAACACTCTTCCAGCCCTGCCCCCCAGCCAGGGCAGCATTCCACCTTCCTTTGTTCCTCTCCATGGGGGGTGTCTGGCCATACTGGTTTGCATAGTGACTCATCCTGTTTTGCTGGGTCGTGGTACCCACAGCAGCCAGTGGGGGTAACCCCAGAGCCAGCAGCATAGAAACCAGCCAGGTACCCCCACTACGTCACACCGGCCCCGCCCCTTCTGCACGAGGATCCGCCCCTTCTGCAAAGGTCACGGGCAGCGGGAAAGCAAGCCCTGGCCCCACCCCTTCTGCACAAGGCTCCGCCCCTTCTGCAAAGGTCATGGGCAGCGGGAAAGCAAGCCCCGGCCCCGCCCCTTCTGCACAAGGCTCCGCCCCTTCTACAAAGGTCATGGGCAGTGGGAAAGCAAGCCCCGGCCCCGCCTCTTCTGCACGAGGATCCGCCCCTTCTGCAAAGGTCATGGGCAGCGGGAAAGCAAGCCCCGGCTGTGACGGCGTGTTGGGGGTCCCCCGTCTCCTGCACCCCGAAATGGCACAAACAGACTGCACCAGCCGGTGGAATAGAGGAAGTTTACTGCCTCTCCAGGATACAGCACAGCACAGATGTAATCTGGTCACAGAGCTGGGCTAGGATGCCTCAGGCCCCCTTGAGATGGGGGAGACCGGGCCCCTAAACTCCAGCCCCTTTCCCTAGGCTGTCTCCTCCATGCTCCCAGACAGCCAGCAACTAACTAACACTCTTCCAGCCCTGCCCCCCAGCCAGGGCAGCATTCCACCTTCCTTTGTTCCTCTCCATGGGGGGTGTCTGGCCATACTGGTTTGCATAGTGACTCATCCTGTTTTGCTGGGTCGTGGTACCCACAGCAGCCAGTGGGGGTAACCCCAGAGCCAGCAGCATAGAAACCAGCCAGGTACCCCCACTACGTCACACTGGCCCCACCCCTTCTGCACGAGGATCCGCCCCTTCTGCAAAGGTCATGGGCAGCGGGAAAGCAAGCCCTGGCCCCACCCCTTCTGCACGGGGCTCTGCCCCTTCTGCAAACTTCCCCTCCTCCCCATGGAGCCAAGCCCCACCTGACCCCAGCTGGATTCTTCCTGGCCACCTGGAGGGAGCATGCTCAGAGATCCATTTATTGTGTCTAAGCAGACACGATAAGTTGATTCCCGGTGGTCTGATTGCTGCAGCATCGATCCACCTGGTAATGTAGACAGTCACAGGCAGCCGTTTACACCTGTGTTGCACAGGTAAAAAGGATCCTGCGGTAGAAAGAACTTCCAGGGAAGATTAGGCAAGGCCAGTGTCTAAGGCAGGGGTGGGGAACCTACAGCCCCCAGCTTAATTTGATCTGGCGTGAGCTGGAAACCCCAAGCTTTGGTACCCACCGGTAGACATGGAATGCACCATGTGCTGAGTTAAGTGTGGGTGTGTGTGGGGGGGGTTTGCTTCTCACTTGGGAGCAGGTGAGTAATGAGGTGGGGGGGGGTAGGTTTTTTTGCTTGCATGTGGCCGCGACTGATGTTTCTGTGGGTCAGCTACTGGGTTCCCCACCCCGTCTAAGGGCCTAACTATACACTGGGGCAATGCACTGTATGGGGGAGGGATTTCAAAATGGTGTTAAAGTGTTGTGCATTAATAGATCCGTGTCATAGAATCAGCAGGCTGGAAGAGCCTTCAAGAGGTTGTCGAGTCAACACTGCTGGTATGCAGGGCCGACTTACCCATTAGGCACAGTGCCTAGGGCCCGCGTTACTTTTAAGGGCCCATGAAAATGTTTTAATTTCTTTTAAACTCAGAAGAACAAAAATGAACTTTTAGGGTCGAAGAAAATGTTTTCATTTTTTTCTCACATCCGAAAAAAATGAAACTTTTAGGGCCCACAAAAATCTATTAGATTTTGCCTAAAACAGAAAAAAAAAGTTGAAGTATTTAAAGTTATATCAAAAATAATTTTTGATATTTTTTTTAATGGAGGAAGGGGCCCACGCAGGAAAAAGTGCCTAGGGCTCACGAAAGTCATAATGTGGCCCTGCTGGCGTGCACTAAAGCGTCCGTCCTGTGCTTTACTGCAGTACTGTTGCAAATAGCACGAGATTCAAGTGCACCAGGAGACTACGACAATGTTCCAAACAACACACCCACAGCACATTAGTGTGGTCCAGGAATAACCCGCCCCTATAGAGTGCTTTCCCACACCGGGTTGCTAAGCCCTGACTCTTTCTAGGAAACATTACAAAACCTTCCTTGCTGAAAAAGCTTTTCCACTATAGCATGAATCACACAACCTCAAGCACCTCACTCCCCACAAAAACCCACAGTAAAACAAACGAGACTCTCCAAAAACCCTTACCTCAGGCAGTTGCTACCTCCAAAAAGGAGATACGACAGACACTTCATAGTGCCTGTTACAGACTTCCCTGTTGCTACTGATTTTACAGGGCAGGCTCTCATATACCACACTGATATGTGGCTCTATGTACAAAACCCTAAAAGAGACAGACACAAGGCAGGAGACGCTTAGACCCTGTGATTCCAGGAGCCCAGGTGTACCGGTAGTTCGGATTAGAGAGCCTAATTCGAACTACCTACTCCATGCCGCACTAACGGGGATTTAAAAATGGCGGCGCCCGGCAAAATGCAAATGAAGCCCGGGATATTTAAATCCCGGGCTTCATTTGCAACTTCGAATGCCTACATTAGCCACCCTAGTTCGAACTAGGGTGGCAGTGTAGACATACCCAACCTGAGCAGGTTGGAAAAATGCAAAGGGAACTATGGTTGTGGATTATGCCATTCAATCAAAATGGAAATGCTTTGCAACATCAGATCAGCTTTGCTAGAGTTTTATTTTGCAGATACAGTGGCGGGGGAAAGGTCTGATCATACTAAAACATCTTGCTTTGATATCATCCAAAAGAAGTATGTCATGTATTTGTTTTGAAATGGCTTTTTGTTTTGAATTTTTTAAAAATGTTTAGGGCTTTTGATTTCTGGCCTTCACCAATAAACAATGATCAAACCCCGTGATTAAAACAATAAAAAAGAATTTGGTGGTTATCCAAGAAACATTGCAAAACCACCACAAGTGGTGACTTGTCTGGAAGGGAGCATTAATGAAGACTGCGGGCGGGGTGTTGTTTCCAAAGCGCACTAATGTGTTGCAGATGAGTGGCCCATGTGTAGACCCTGCCAGTGTGCCCTGTAAGTTACCCATTAATTGCTCCATCTCGATTCTGCTGGTATGTACTAAAGCAAGGGTGGGCAAATACTGGCCTCCGGGTTGGATCCAGTTCAGCATGTTTAACCCCTGGTGGGCCCCCACTACTATATTAACTGCACAGCCGCAGGTACCAGCAATCACAGCTCCCATTGGCCATGGATCGCCGTTCCCAGCCAATGGGAGCTGCAGGAAGTGATGTCCCAGTTCACACTGCTTTCCACCACTCCCATTGGCTGGGAACAGCGATCTGCGGCCAATAGGAGCTGTAATCACTGGAACCACGTAGGTAAATATAGCTGCTGCCGTCTTATTGCCCACCCCTGTCCTAAGGGGTCCCTAGATCATGTTAACAGTGACTACGTCTATACTGCACCCTTCTTCCGCAAAAGCTTATGCAAATGAAGTGCAGATTAACATATTGCTACGCTTCATTTGCGTAATTAATTAGGGGCCGTTTTTGTGCAAGAGGCTTTTGTGCAAAAAGGAGCTGTGTAGACGGCTCCTTTTTGCACAAAAACCCCTTCTTGTGCAAGAGCTGTTTTTCCTCGTTTTTTCAGGAAGAACGGCTCTTGCGCAAGAGGGGGGTTTTGTGCAAAAAGGAGCTGTCTACTCAGCTCCTTTTTGCGCAAAAGCCTCTTGCGCAAAAATGGCCCCTAATAATTATGCAAATGAAGCACGGCACTATGCTAATCCATGCTTCATTTGCATAAGCTTTTGAGGAAGAAGGGTGCAGTATAGACGTAACCAGTGTTTGAAACAGTACTAAAGTGCAACAGGGGATGTTACAAAGAGATTACTCTGCACTGTGTGTTCTGCTGTAATAAGCAACGCATATAATACTTCAGTATATACAAAGTAAAAAGCACCAGAAAACCTCCATTTTTGGACATCTACATAAAACTCAAAAATTGCTAAAAATACCCTCCAAAATTAAATGAATAACCCCCCAAATAACATCTGCCTCAAGAACTACAGACCTTAAAAAAAAACAGAAATAAAACATTTTCATTGACCTGAAACCAACAAACAAAATCAAAATTTTCCTTTGCAAAGAATTTCAACAGTATTCCTTTTCGCTCCAATGTGGAGAAAAGCCAATTTTTGAAAGCTCAAAATATTTTGTGAAACACAGCTTCCATCCTCCGCATAGCTCTCTTTATTGTAATTTATTTCTGACTGCCAAAGATAAATCTGGCAGCTGAAAAGGGTGCTATCTGCAAGTGTAACACCTCCATACGCTGCTATCCTTCTCCCTTGGTAAATTGCTGTTACTTGTGGAACTCATTGCTATAGGAAATTGAGACCAAGTACTAAACAAGATACAAAGAGAGACTGAACATGTATAGAGGTAGCAAGTACAGCCAGAGTAATAATCATTAAGGCTAACATACAATTTGTAAGGGATATTAAACATCATGGTTAAGCAAATCTCTACCTACTAGAGTTGAAGATAAGTTCTAATATAGGTAGCAGATTATTCCACATCTGTTACTACAGGATTCTTACACCTTCCCCGAAGCATCTAGCGCAGGGCATTGTCAGAGACAGGCTACTGAGCTAGCTGCACCATGGGTCTGATCCAGTCTGGCAACTGCCAACATTTAGTCCTGAAATGATCATGCAGACCCCTGTGCTGTGCAGAATCCAATGCAAGATCAGAGTCTAGGGCTTAAAGCTGAACCTGGCTCATAAAGGCCCTTGGATGGAAGGTGCTTCTGTGTGTGTACAATGCAGAGTGCGGTCATGCACTTTGACTGGATTTCCTCTGTGCTACGATCATAATAATGGAGAATTACTTATGATGATGATTATTTAAAAGGAGGGTTTCAATGAAAATAAAGGTGGCCTATAATTAACCCTGGGGACCTCACTGCTGCAGGATATTGAGGCAAATAACTCAGCAAAAGAAATGACTGCTTCGAAAGTGCCACGGAGTTGAAAAGGGCTGTCTTCTGGAAGTGCCAAGCTCTAGGAATAACACGATTTAAAGGTTCAGAGGGGGAGCCGAGTTAGAAAACTTAAAAAACAACTAATCGTCTTGTAGCACCTTAGAGACTGACAAAACATGTCGCTGGTACCATGAGCTTGCATGGGCAAAAACCCACTTCTTCAGATGAAATTATTTATTTAATCATTTAAGGGTGAGATTGCTGGAAGGGTGGCTTCCTCCGTGTTTCCATTCCAAACCTCCTGCACCAGGAGCAAAGCTACTCTGAAAAGTCTGGTCCTGTAGGGCAGGGCTACTCAACATGTGGCCCGTGGGCCACATGTGGCCAGCAGCCCATTTGTTTTCGGCCTGCAGTGCAGTCTGGGTTTACGTGGGGCTCAACATGTGGCCCACGGGTGGGAGCCAAAACAAAAAAGTTGTCAATAGAACGGTCTTCTGTTGAGATACGTTTTAATAGATCAATTCCTGGACTGCCATTGCTCATTAAAAGTGCTGTGGTATGGGGAGAAATGGGGTAAATGTTGCATTTTATTAATATCAGCAGAACTAACTTAAATGGGGCCTGCGTATTGTGTAATCTTGCCTTAATCTTTGTATTCATGCCCATCAGTGTGAAAGATGCTATTTGCATATATTTGCATGTATATGCAACCCCACTTAAGTTGCAGCCCTTGGCATGTGCTGGGCGTGTCATTGTGGCCCCTGGGGCTTCCAAAGTTGAGTAGCTCTGTTGTAGGGTGCTGAGAACTTTCGAGGAGGGGCCATGCACCTCAGCTGCCAAGGAAGTGAGCGAGCCTCAGAGATATTCAGTACCTTGCAGGGCCAGGCCCGCAAGAGAACTGTCTCCAGCACTCAAGCTCCTGGCTCTCTGCTCTTTCCGTGGTGTATTGATCTTGGCAGAGGGCGATAATTATTTCCTGTGTGTGGAAAATGCCCTGAGGTCAGAGTCATCCGTGGTGCAGCTCCATCGATGAAGCAGTTTGCAGAAGGAGAGCATGAAACGGTACCTGCCATCGAAGCTCATAAGCAGAATACTGACTCCAGAACCAAGAGATTTTTATTCCGGCATATTGTCCATAGGGCGAAGGACTCCAGAGCAGCGATGCAGGTCGGTTTCCCCTGCTCTCTAACCTGAGCCCCTTCGGAGCCCTCATGTGGGACACTTGCAAGCTGGTCATCAAAAAAACCAGACTGACCCAAAGAACATGAGGCTGTAAAAATGAAGGGTTGCGTGACTTCCCCAAGGCTAAATAAAGAGTCAGCGGCAGAGCCAGGGGTATTTGTAGGGCTCTACCAAACTCATGGCCATGGAAACTATATCATGGACCATGAAATCTGGTCTGGGTAGGGATGTAAATAGTATGAGTGTATTGGTTACCATCACGGTTACACACCAACTCCGGGCCCCGCTCCTGCGGAGTCGGCTGCCACCCTGCGCTGCTGGCTTTGTATCAGCGCCTGCAGTGCGGGGCAGCAGCCATCTTCCCAGGAGTAGGACCAGAAGCCAGCTTAAACGCAGAGGTGCATGGCACCTCCTTGAAAGCAGACTCCCAGTGCGCACCTGCTCCCAGGGAACCGGCTGCCACCCCACGCTGCTGCCTCTGTATCAGAGGCAGCAGCGTGGGGTGGCAGGCAGGTGGAAGCCTGTGTGGGAAGCTTGCAAGCATAACCTTAAAGTCTCAAAAAACAGAAGGCAATTAAAAGATATATATTATTCACATGATTTGTAACCAATCTCATGATTTTTCTGAGCTCAATTCATGTTTTTTGAATGCTCTGGGCTGGTAATATAGCAAACATTAATTAACCAAGCCTCACAACTATCCCTGTAGGATACACAGATGTCACCCTCAGTTTACAGATGGGGAAACCGAGGCATGGAGAAGTTAAGTGACTTGCCCAAGGCCATGGTGTGTATCAGTGGCAGAATGAGGACTGGCCTCAATGGGTTCTGATTCCTAGTCCATTTCTCTAAAAAGAAAAATAAGCACTCTTTTAGTGGTGTTGCAGAAAAAAGTTTTGACAAGAGTGGTTCAGTATTTAATATCCCCATTTTACAAATGGGAACACCGAGGCACAGAGCAGTGCTGTGACTTTGCCATGGGTCTCACAGAGTGTCCATGGAAGTTAGGGACAGAACCCAGGAAACCCGACTTCCGCTTGTGTAGCACATGGCACTGAGTACATCTGCACACACGTACATACATACGTGCAAAGGAATGACACCACATCCACACTACAGACTTCTACTGGCCTAATATATTGATTAGGGGAAGAAACAGGTTTGACCTCTGCCCAATATAGTTGTGCAGCCAGAAGCCCTGCGTGTCAACCCGGATGTGGCAGCTAAGTCATGCTTTTACAAAGCCATGCTTTGTTTCACTCATGGGTGTGGTTTTACTGGTATAGCCCAGCTGGGCCAGTACCAACTGTGTCCACGGTAAGAAATGCTTGGCCAGTATATTATGCGGGTATTTCTGCCCTGGGAAAGCACTCCCAGAGTAGACACAGCCTAAATCTATGGCCCACTGTGGAGATCCTCGTGGTTGCCCCTACAATACATATGACAGCCATCCATAGTATCGCTGTAGCACAGCGGTTCTCGAAGCAGGGCCCAGTTAGAACAGCTGTGGGTCAGCTCAGCTCTGAGCTAAAGGTTTCCTCCTGTGCTGGGATCTGCCAGGCTCTTCACTGCCTGGCATGGAGGGGTCTGGGCAGACCCACCACCCAAAATGTTTGGGTCCCCGCCTGCTCCTTTGTGACGGCAGGCCAGGGTGGGGGCTACCAGCCACCCCTGTAAAGTCAGGGTTCCAGGGTCTAGGTAGCTGCTGAGCCCCACAAGTTCAGAAGTCAGCGACAGCTGCACTGTGGGGGTCTGGAAGTAGGCCAGTTGGCCCAGCCCATGTTGCGGGGGCCCATGAGCTCCAGGGCAGCCGTGCAGCTAGGGTCCAGAGCAGGCAGCCGTCTGGCTCCACATGGTGGGTCTGGGTTCTGGGGTGGGCAGCTAGCTAGATCAACATGGCACTTTGGGGTTAGGGTCTGGGCTGCCCCTGCCCTGCCCCCCAGGTTACACCTATGCAGCCCAATATGTGTAATAAGTTCAGAACCACTCCTGTAGCAGTGGTGACAGATCTCAGAACTTCCTGCTCCAAACCACAGGCCTCTCCTATTGGAAGTCCTGGAGAATCTCCTTTCATTGTCAGCTCTATAGAGGCTATGGCAAATAAGTGAGCAGTGCATCTGGTTGTAGCTAGGAATGCGTGTATATCTACACACACATAGCAAGCACTCAGCGCCCACAATTGGAAGCAGGTTTTCCAAAGAGGAATTCTCCAAGGCAGGCACCTACAATAAGCTGCTGTTTTTCGAGAGCTCGGCACACAGCGTGCTCGGCTCTTCTGAACAGGTGGCCCCATGCGCAGGGGCTGGGCAGTTTGGAAGCTCTCTCTGATATCTGGAAAAAACTGCCCTGCAGAGGCCAGACTTTGCACCCTGCTTAAACTGGCTTGGCAGCCACTTCCTGCATGAAAACCGGAGCCTTGCAAGGAACCAGAAGTGGAGTCGCAGCTCTGCTCCAAGCCAGCACAAAGAGCTGCAGGCCATGGCCCCAGCCAGCCCCTTCTCCTCCCCTTAGGAAACTTCTCTGGCTTCTCAAAATCATCCCCTCACTCGCTCCCCCCATGGGCCATCAGAGGGCCGAAATGTGCTGGTGGGACCTCAGTTTCGCTGTGCTGGGATTCAAACCCATGACCTTCTACTTTGCAAGTATCAGGCTGCTGTGGCCCTCTGTGATAGGCCAGGTTACCTAGCAGCTCCGGAGGGGTGGGGGGGGGGGGGACCTGGTGTCCAGATTACCTAGCTGCCTGGGGACACCCAGCGGGGTTGGGTTACCTGGCCACCCAGGGACCCTGACACCCAGTAAGGTCAGGTTACCCAATCACACAGGCCCTGGCACTTGGAGAGGTCAGGTTACCCAGCCACCAAGGGACACCAGCACCCAGAAGGGTTATGTTACCTGGATATGCAGGGGCCTTGTCACCCAGAGGGGACGGATTATCCGGCCGCTCAGGGATCCTGGCACCTAGAGGGGTCCAGTTACCTGGTTACACAGGTGCCTTGAAACCCAGAGAGGTTGGATTACCCTGGCACCCAGGGGTCCTGGCACCCATAAAGGTGTGTTACCCAGTTACCCAGGGGCCCTGGCACCCAGAGAAGTGGGGTACCCTGGCACCCAGGGGATGTTACACCCAGAGAGGTGGGGTACCCTGGCACCCAGGGGCTATGGCACCCAGAGAAGTGGGGTACGCTGACACAAGGGGCTATGGCACCCAGAGAGGTGGGGTACCCTGGCACCCAGGGGCCCTGTCACCCAGAGAGGTGGGGTACCCTGTCACCCAGGGGCCCTGTCACCCAGAGAGGTGGGGTACCCTGTCACCCAGGGGCCCTGTCACCCAGAGAGGTGGGGTACCCTGTCACCCAGGGGCTGTTACACCCAGAGAGGTGGGGTACCCTGGCACCCAGGAGCTGTTACACCCAGAGAGGTGGGATACCCTGTCACCCAGGGCTGTTACACCCAGAGAGGTGGGGTACCCTGTCACCCAGGGGCTGTTACACCCAGAGAGGTGGGGTACCCTGTTACCCAGAGAGGTGGGGTACCCTGTCACCCAGGGGCCCTGTCACCCAGAGAGGCGGGCTACCCTGGCACCCAGAGAGGTGGGGTACCCTGGCACCCAGGGCTGTTACACCCAGAGAGGTGGGGTACCCTGTCACCCAGGGGCTGTTACACCCAGAGAGGTGGGGTACCCTGTCACCCAGAGAGGTGGGGTACCCTGGCACCCAGGGACTGTGGCACCCAGAGAAGTGGGGTACCCTGGCACCCAGGGGCTGTTACACCCAGAGAGGTGGGGTACCCTGGCACCCAGGGGCCCTGTCACCCAGAGAGGCGGGCTACCCTGGCACCCAGACGCCTGACCCTGGGCTGTTAACCACAGGCTGGCGCCGAGCCAGCGGGCAGCAGCCGGAGCCCGCGGTCCTGCCCGTCCGTACCTGGCTCCCTTGCGCCGCCCACGCCCGCCGGGCAGGCAGCCGCCCGTCCGTGCCGCCCCCCGGCGCTCGGCCCCGGCATTTAAACGTGTCACTTCCCTCTGGGGAAGGGAGGGGACGAGGTGGCTGCTCGCAACGTCCCGCGAGGGCCGCCCCCGGGGGCTGGGGGGGACGGGCTGCGGGGGAGGAAGGGCACTGCCAGCCTGCCCCCCCCGCGCCCCCTTCCCCCTGCAAATCCGCTTTCCAGGAATCTGCCGGCTCGCTGCCAACGGCGCCTGGAAAAGCGGCCGGGGGGGCTGGCAGGAAGCAGCCCCGATTCATTGCAGGAGGCGCGAGGGACATGTACCCCCCTCCGGGCCCCCCCATTGCCTCGAAAAGCGAAGCTCCCCCCCCTACCTTCCAGGCGCTGCGCCCTCCCTGCGGCGGCAGCCGGGGCGCGCCTGGCTCCGGAGCGAACCCAGCTCCCCCAAGCAAGCAGCTGAAGGCACGCCGGCTTCTCCCGGGCAGGACTTAGCAGCTGGGGCTCGGCATCTCGGCACGGAGCGGCTCCGAGCCCTCCCGGGGGGGCGGGCCTGAGACACACAATCCAACGTGTAGCTCTCCAGCGGCAGGCGGAGTGAAACCAGATCCCTGGGCTGCCCAAAAGGAGCTTGTCTGGGGCGTTCCTTCCCCCTCCTCCGTCCACGCTCCGCTCCCTTCCCCGAGCCCCACTCCTCGTCTGCGGCTGGCACCAGCCCCCGGAGCATGGAGAGCAGCTCGGGGGGGGGGGGGCAGTCGAGGCTCCTAGGGGGGTTGGGACCTTAGTCTGCAAGAGGCGAGGGGGCTCCGCTTCTTAGTCTCGCCCCCAGAAAGGGCGGAGGCCAGGGCAGGGCGCAGCGGCAGGAAGGAGAGAAAAGAAGAAGTGAGAAGCCTTTGCCCCAGGCCGGATTCTGCTCTCTCTTGCCCCGTGTGGAGCCGAGGGCTCCCCCTGCCCTGATGCCTGTGTGCAAGAGAGGAGCAGCTCTCGCCCAGGGAGGGCTTGGGGTGTGAGTTAAAGCAGGGGTGTTCAAACTACCTGTGCCCCCCTGCACTGGGCGGTGGGGGCTCCTGGCTGCAGGGGGATCAGTGGGGGCAGGGGGGCTAAAGCAGCTCTCTGCCAGGCCCGGCACCACAGACTGTGCTGCACCCCAGAAGTGGCCAGCAGCAGGCCCGGCTTGTAGGTGTGTGTGGGGGTGGGTGGGAGGGGCACAGGGCTCCGTGCACGGCCCTCCCATTGGCTAGAACCTACCGCTGGGGTGCAATGTGGTTTGGGGTGCCAGGAGAGGCAGGAAGCTGCCCGAGCGCCCCCCCACACTGCACCACACCCCCACATTGCACTCGAGGTTAGCCCCTCTTGCCCTGACTCCCCCCCCCCCACACACACACAATGCCAGAGTCCCCTCCTACACCCTGAAGCTCTCACCCTCAGCTCCACCCCGGAACCCACACTCTAGTCACGTTATATCGGGTCGCGGCATCGACCATTTTCTTCAACTGGGTCATGAGAGAAAAAAAAAGGAAAGCCGCTGTGTTGAGGGCTCAGGTTAGCTGCCCACTCCCACCCTCAGTTCTTAAACTGGCGCTGCTCCATTTACTTAATCCAAAGAATTTGCTGTGGGTGGTGGGGTGGGCCAGACCGCTTTCCAAGTGGGGTTCAGATCAGAGCTGGAGGGTGCTGGGTGTGAGGCTGAATCGAGCTTGGATCCGACCCGACCAAAAATATCCCGGAGGTTGATCTCACAAGTGTTTGGCTCCCCACTTTGGATCCAATGCGCACGGGCAGATTTGGGTCTGGTACAGACCAGAACCGTGGCACACCCACAAAACATAACAGGGGTTGGATGGTTGAGCTCATTGTCCCACCCTTTTCTCACCCTGGGACGGAGATAAGTTGGACCAGATTCTCAGTGGCTATGTCTAGACTGGCATGATTTTCCGCAAATGCTTTTAACGGAAAAGTTTTTCCGTTAAAAGCATTTGTGGAAAAGAGTGTCTAGATTGGCACGGACGCTTTTCCGCAAAAGCACTTTTTGCGGAAAAGCGTCCGTGCCAATCTAGACGCGGTTTTGTGCAAGAAAGCCCCGATCGCCATTTTCGCCATCGGGGCTTTTTTGCGCAAAACAATCCTGTGTAAAGCATTTGCACAAGAGGGCTTTTGCCCGAACGGGAGCAGCATAGCATTTCCGCAAGAACACTGACAATCTTACATGAGATCGTCAGCGTTCTTGCGGAAATTCAAGCGGCCAGTGTAGACAGCTGGCAAGTTTTTCCGCAAAAGCAGCTGCTTTTGCAGAAAAACATACCAGTCTAGACACAGCCAGTGGGTATAAACCCTCGTAAATAGGCAGTGAGGTCCAGTGGCTAGACAATTGTGTTACGATTCAGAAGGGGGCTCCGAACTGCCATGTAGCTTCAAACAAGTCGTTTTCTTCCTATATTTAGCTTGTAAATTCTTTGGGGCACGGACTGTATCTATACAAGAAGGTTTACACCCAGCATTGCTTGGGTCCTTAACTCAAATAAGCTTTGTTTTTCTTCATTGCTGTGGGCTGGGGCGGAGGGGTTCAGTTTGCAGGCTGCCCTATGGAGAGAGGACAACCCAGCCGTCTCTCGCTGCAGCATTTTGGGGCCAGGTGAGAAGCACCTCTCTTCTCCCTTCCTCCACTCCTGCCCCCTGTTGGCCCAATAGGGTTATAGCTGTCCTGGTCCCCGTCTCTGGGCCCTTTCTGCCTCCCCTCCCCACCCATGGCCATTCTACAAATAACCGTCCCTTCTACCATACCTCTCCCTTTCCATTATATGAGAAACAATCCCATTCCAGGCACATCCCATTCTCCTGGCACAACCAAACCCCGACTTTGCTTTATTTATTTTTATTTATTTAAATATATTTACCCCGCCTTTCTATTTAAAATATTCAAGGTGGTTATTTACGTTAGGATAGGAGGAAGCTGCCTACCAAATGTGGTGATCCTAGCTTGTACCGTTTAGGAAGCGTTCTTGAACAAACAGACTCATGACAGACAGACAGATAGGGGCACATTTATAGTAAGACAGATCATCTAGCACAATGGAACGCTGACATGGGATATGGCCACTAAGTGTAACTGTAAAATTAAAAAAAAATAACGATAATGATAATAATAATAATAAATAATTAATACTAAAAATAGTATGACAATGGCAGTGGTTGAGATTCATATGTTTTTGCAATGTCCATCACTTCACAGAGGAAGAAGTCAGTCTGTTTGCATCCATTCCTGGGAACTTCAGGTGTATCGCAAACTGCGGCCTACAGAGCATAGGTGGGTTTTGAAAGTTTCACGGCAGACGTACGGGGGACGGGGTGTCCGCACCTCATTCAGCATCTGGAGGTCGTCCAGTATTTTCTCGTTACATAGCATTGTTTTTAAAAAAACCCGCATGGTTGAGCGATGAGAGCATGCTTTGGAAATGCCAACGCAAAGAAACACAGGGTAGTGGCCCTAGTGTGGTTGGAGAAAAACCTCAAACTGCCTTAAAAGAAGAGCGGCTCATTTTTGGAACCGCACGAGAGAAAGGAAATATTTGGGTTGCTGAAGCCACAAGGGCTGGGAGGTTCCTGAGAGTGACAGACATGCAGACTAGCAGGGCCACTCCATCTGTGTCTATTGTCCCAAAGCAGGGATGGGCAATACAACAGCGATACTTCATAGAGTTAGCTCCTGGTGGACTGCTGCCGCTATATTTCTCTGCACTGGGGATGTTAAATTTAGATTCATTGGCTAATCGAATAGTCGATGCAATTTGTATCGACTATTCGATTAGTCAGTAAGGGCGCCTACGTCTTTGAAATGTAGCAACAATTCCAAGGCAAAAGCACTGCAGGGATCACAGGGCCAGCAGGGAACTCAAGTAGCGCCCCACTGGCGCTGTGGTCCCCGCGGCCTTTCAAAGCAGCAGCGCCGCATGGAGCCCAGGGTCAGCAGTAAGTCCCGGGCTCCACACGGCACTGCCGCTTTGAAGCACCCGCTCCTCTGCCCCCCTGCTGCCTCTTTCTGATAGAAGCAGCAAGGTGGGCGGACTCGACTAGTGTGTCGACTATCCAATAAGCATTTATTTATCGGATAGTCGACTAGTCCTTCACATCCCGACTCTGCACCTCCGCAGGTACGTCAATCGCAGCTCCTATTGGCTGGAAACAGCGATCCGCGGCCAATGGGAGCTGTGATCCCCTGTACCGGCAGAGGGGCAGGTAAATACGGCAGTGTGGGGGCCCCGCCAGGCGCTAATCCTGGGAGACCGGATCTGGCCTGCGGGCCAGTATTTGCCCACCTTGGTCCTAAAGGGTACATCTGCATAGCAAAGGAAAAACCGGCAGCAATGAGTCTCAGAGCCTGGCTCAATTGACTCAGGCCCAGCTGCGGGGCTAAAACCAGCAGCATAGATGCTCCTACTTGGGCCAGACCTGGGATCCAAGACTCTCTCCCATCACCCCATGTTACAGCCACAGCTGCCTCGCAGGCAAGAACGTCTCTTATTTTTAGCCCTGCGCCCTGAGCCCCGTGCGCTCAAGTCAATTGAATCAAGCTTGAGACTCAGGTGCTGTGGGGGTTTTTCTTTCCACGCCCCTTACCAACGGAGAGCCCTTATTCAGCAAAGCTTAGGGATCCAGACCTGAAGCCAATCCCTCCCAGACAGAGCTAACGAATTCAGCCGGCAACCCTCTGAGATCTTTAGTCTTTCTTTCCTCTGTTTTCACCCCCCTCTTCGCTTCCGCCCGAGTTGTGCTTCTACAAAGACCAAGCAAAAAGCCATACCCCTAGGCTGTGTCTAGACTGGCAAGTTTTTCCACAAAATCATCTGATTTTCTGGGAAGACTTGCCAGCTGTCTACACTGGCCGCTTGAATTTCCGGAAAAGCAATGACAATCTAATGTAAAATCATCAGTGCTTTTCTGGAAAAACTATGCTGCTCCCGTTCGGGCAAAAGTCTTTTTCCGAAAGACTCTTGCCCGAAAGGGCCAGTGTAGACAGCACGGTAGTGTTTTCCGCAAAAAAGCCCCGATGGCGAAAATGATAATCGGGGCTTTTTTGTGGAAAACCGCGTCTAGATTGGCCACGGACACTTTTCTGCAAAAAGTGCTTTTGTGGAAAAGCATCCTGCCAATCTAGACGCGCTTTTCCGAAAATGCTTTTAACGGAAAACTTTTCCGTTAAAAGCATTTTTGGAAATTCATGCCAGTGTAGACGTAGTCCTAATGTTACCAACGATTGCTGCAGGACACAGAGGGAAGAGTCCCCTACAAATCAACGGGGTTACGCCCCATGCATAACAAGAATCACCCGGGGCTTTCAGACGGGATCTGAAATGCAGCCGTTTCTGGAATGGAAGGCGCCCAGGAGGCTGCCCAGCAGACAAAGTGGAGAAAAAGGAAGGAATATTTTGCCCGGGGTTAACACAGCAAATCCCGTTTTCTGTTAAATGTGCCTTGTGATCTATAATGACTGTGCACAGCAGACAGGATCTCGCCTTCTAAGATCTTGTCTGTGAGAGCCACCCACGCTACTCTGTGGTCAAAGTCCACCTCTTGTGGATTCTGTTGAAAACCACTGATGCCAGGGAATTGGGGAATGACACCGGACGGAGCCGAGTGATTCCAGAGTCAAAGGCAGGGTGCTGGGGTCGCTAATTCCACCCCCCAGCTTTGGCCACAAAGCGATCCCCTCCCTCGGCCCCGCACTCGTGAAAGACATGTGGGCCAGGGTCAATTGGCACAAGTGCATCAAGCCCTCGCACTTCTCTGGGGCGCCCTGAAGCAGCATGACAACAGAAGGCCCTGCCGTTGTGCTGAGATGTAACGGCTCGCCGGGATGGGGGGCGTAAGAGGCAGGGGAAGGCCAACGGCCAGGCACGGCCCCGTCCACACTTGGCCCCCAGAACACCGGTGGCCGTGCTGAAGCACGTAGGCGTTCTTGGCGGTGGAGTGTTATAGCTCCCTGTGCTTCAGCCATGCTGAGCCTGGGATAGTGCAGCTCCTCGTGCTCCACGGTGGGGCTGCACACTGCCTGCTTCCCTGTGGTGCTCCAGGGCCAAGAAAGCTGGGGCCGTGCTGCCTGTCCTCCCCATGGGAGGCTCTGGGGCTGGGGAGGCTCCCATGGGAGTCTGTGGGGGTGGGGTGAGCTTAGCTACTGTGAGGGCGGAGCCTCAGGCAGAAGGGGCGGGGCTGGGGGCGGGGCTCCCCCAGTGCCACATTCACCCACTGCCTATGTGTGTTTTGACGGGATCAGGGCTGGTGCCAGCTGGGGATGTCACACGTTCCCCCCTCCCCCTCTCCCTGCCAGTACGTTTTTTAGCAGCCTGGCTCAGTTCTGGCTCACACTGGGTCGGGGTCCTACCCCCGTTTCAGCTCTGCATTTCAAGCGTATTAAGCGCCGGGTGGGCAGGCAGCCCGGCTCACTTCTGTCTCGTGCTGGGAGCTCGGACCCCACCCCCCGACAGGGACTGTTGCCACCCACACTGCTGCCTCTTGCTCAGAGGCAGCAGCACAGGGCGACAGGCAGCTGGGCCACGAGGGGAGTTGGTTTTTAAACCGGCTCCCCTCGCAGACCAGTTCCCGCCTCGCACCCTGCGCTGCTGCCTCTGATACTCTGGCTGCCGGCCCCGCCCCCGAGGACTACAGAACAGTCGACTAACTGATAAAACGTCATGAGGTTACTCGACTATTCAATTAACCGATATTTAACGTCCCTAGTGCCAACACGGGAAACTCTTCTCCTAAATCTGATGGGGGCTTTTCCTTTGCATCCTTCCTGCCCAGGGCCCCGCCGTTAAGCCAAAAAGGTGGGCAATGGCGTTCACGCTCCATAGCATTCGCTGCCAGGGGTACCAGCTCTCCAGCAATACGATGTCTACTAGGGGCTTCCATATCGCTATCAGACACCCCTACGAGGGGCAGCAGGATAGAATCCAGATAATTAGCAACAAAGGCAGGACCCAAAGTCTCCAAAGGCCCCTCCTGAAGGCCAGAGGGGAGGGCAGGACAGCTGCGGGTCTTTACCGGTATCCCTGATAACACCCACGTCTAGGTCATCAAAGCTCTCCGAGAGCTCTCCCAGCATGCATCACTTCCCAGCACTCCCTGGGACGAGATCAGGCTTGCGACTCCCGATTTACAAGGAGGGAGACAAAGTGACCTCGCCCAAGGTCACCTGCAGAAGCAGGCACAGAATCCAGCAGCCCCCTGCTCTCCCCACTCCGCAACGGTTTGGGCAGTTGCCGAGGTTAACGCCCACGCGGCGTTAGGCGCGCTAACAACAAAGGCCGGGTGCAGTTTGTGTTGAGCAGCAAGTGTTTCCATTCCTGCCCCATAACAACTCACAGGGGCCAAACCCCTATGGCACGTCTCACCTATCGACTTCAATGAGAGCTGAGGGGGAGAGTCGGGGGCTTCATATCCGCCCCCCGCCGAGAGATCTGCACTTAGCCCGCTCTGTGATTAGGATTATTGATTTGCACTGCGGCAGTGCGCAAGGGGCTGTACAAACACAGCGCTGATCCACTCAAGGCAGGGGGCACTGTGGGCGGAGTCCACCCAGGTCCGTGCAGCACCCGGAGGACCGGAGCAAGCACCCCGAAAGTCCAGCACAGAGACAGACATTCCTCCTGCTCCGGCTTGCCCTCCCGTGCCAACCAGCTTTTGCAACCTCAGCCTGGCCACCCGCATCTCCCCAGCCCCTACCTGGGGAGGGGCACAGGACAGTGATCCAGCCCCTCCCACGCCCGCTGCCAAAGTCCGTGTAAACACAGAAACCATCTGCCAATCCCTGACCTCGGCAGCGCCAGGCAGCTATCTCTCCAGCTGAGCGCTCCAAAGCTCTCGTCAATCACCGAGATCCCGTCCCCCTCCCCCAACCCCTCTAGCTGGTGCCGGCTAAAAATAGCGCGTTCCATTACAGCTGTTTACCTTGTGCCAAGCGCCAGCTCTCTCTATGCAGGACACAGGCGCTTTCTCTTTCCCTCCCCGCCAGCAGCTGCACGCACAAGAGGAGTAAACACAGCCTGGTGCATCTGAGCCTTGCCTACAGCAGGAAACGTACCCATTCCGGGTCAGCAATGGGGCGCCTGTGAATTTGTACAAGCCTCCCTGGAAAGTGACGTCTCCCCTGTGTGACTACAAATCGGTGCTCGCACATGCTGGCGGGTGTGTCTTAACCCAGATCTGGAGACCCCCCTCGATAGGGAGGAGCGGGGACATAAATCTCCACAACCCACTCAGGGTACGTCGACACGGCCCGCTTATTTCAAAATAAGCTATTCCAGGAGAAATACTCCGAACAGCTCATTTCGAAACAGCGCGTCTACCCTGCAGGGAAGCCTCAACATTAATCCGAGCCAGGCTCCCCTAATCATAGAACCATAGAATTGGAAGAGACCTCAGGGGTCATCAAGTCCAGCCCCCTGCTCTAGGCAGGACCAATCCCAACTAGATCAACCCGGCCAGGGCTTTGTCAAGCCGAGACTTAAACCCCTCTAGGGATGGAGACTCCACTACTTCCCTAGGGTACGTCTACACTACAGCGCTAGTTCGAACTAACTTAGTTCGAATTAGTTAATTCGAACTAAGCTAGTTCGAACTAACGCATCTAGAACTAAAAACTAGTTCGAACTAGCGTTTTGCTAGTTCGAACTAGTAAGTCCACATTGAGTGGACTCTGAACAGGGCTTAATGATGGCCGGAAGCAGTGCCGGCAGGGCATAAAAGGAGGACTTAGAGCATGGAGATACTGTCTCAGGCTAGCCGAGGGCTGCGCTTAAAGGGTCCCGACCCCCACCCCGGACACACAGTTCTAAGGGGTGCCCCGCTTGCAAAGAAGTTCTGGCTTGGAGTGCCCTGAGTGCCCACACTGGGCACATCACACCACTCGGCCATCAGCCCGGCTGCACTTGCCGCAGGCTGCCATCTGCGGAGAGGGAGTAATTGGGGGGCTGCAGGAGAGCTTCCACCCCCAGAAGCCCGCAGAGCCAGCCCAGTCCTCCCCATCGGGGGCTCGTACCCCATTCCTCCCTCACCTTCTTCCACTTGCCCTTCCCTAGCCCCCCTTCTTATTGATGTACAAAATAAAGATAACGTTTCTTCCAACATTGACTCTGTCTTTATTGAAAAAAACTGGGGGAGACTGGGAAAAGGAGGTGGGAGAGGGGAAGAGAAAGGCTGGGAGAGGGGAGGGCAACTAACATGATCAGGGGTTGGGAACAGGTCCCAGATGAAGAGAGGCTACAGAGACTGGGACTGTTCAGCTTAGAAAAGAGGAGACGGAGGGGGGACAGGATAGAGGGCTCTAAAAGCAGGGGTTGGGTGGAGAGGGTGCATTCAGAAAAGTTCTTCAGGAGTTCCCATAAAGAAGGACTAGAGGACACCAAAGGAAAGGAATGGGTAGCAGGCTTCAAACTAGTAAGAGAAAGTTGTTCTTCACAAAGCAAATAGTTAACCTGTGGAACTCCTTGCTGCAGGAGGCTGTGAAGGCTAGAACTAGAACAGAGTTTAAAGGGAAGTGAGATCAAGTCATGGAGGTTGGGTCCATGGAGTGCTATTAGCCAGAGGGTAGGAGTGGTGTCCCTGCCCAAAGTTTGTGGAAGGCTGGAGAGGGATGGCACGAGACAAATGGCTTGGTCATTGTCTTCGGTCCATCCCCTCCAGGGTCCCTAGGGTTGGCCGCTGTTGGCAGACAGGCTACTGGGCTAGATGGACCTTTGGTCTGACCCAGGACGGCCATTGTAAGCTCAGGGCTCAGGGTCGGGGGTCTCAGTGGACCCCCTTGATTTTCATGCACACCTGCTCCTGGGTGGCCAGGCTGGCAGCTCTCCTGCCCTAGACGGCCACTTTCCTGTGCCTAGTGCGGAGATCGTGGACGAGGTCCACGATGTCCGCACTAGCCCAGGAAGGTGTCCGCCTCTTGCGGTCCAGGGCAAGCTCCCGGGAGCCGCCAGCCTGGTCCCGGCAAGAGGGGGTGGGCTGGGAGGCATCGGGTGGGTGGCTCTGTGCCGTGCCAGGTGCAGGGTCTGCTAGCTGGGTGCTGGCAGGCTTGCACCTGGCACGGGCACCGTAGCCAGCCCGTGCCCCTTTAAGGGGTCCGGGGCCGGGAGGGGGGCATAGAGTTTCCCTGGTGTTGGCCAGAGTGGCCACCAGGGAAACCTGGGGAGGGCTAGCCTCCCACTAGTTCGAACTAAAGGGCTACACAGCCCTTAGTTCGAACTAGCTAGTTCGAACTAGGCGTTAGTCCTCGTAAAATGAGGTTTTCCTAGTTCGAACTAAGCGCTCCGCTAGTTCGATTCAAATTCGAACTAGCGGAGCGCTAGTGTAGCGCATAGGAAAGTTAGTTCGAACTAACGTCCGTTAGTTCGAACTAACTTTCTAGTGTAGACATACCCCTAGGGAACCCATCCCAGTGCTTCACCACCCTCCTAGGGAAATAGTTTTTCCTAATATCCAACCTGGAGCTCTCCCACCACAACTTGAGCCCATTGCTCCTTGTTCTGCATCTGTCACTACTGAGAACAGCCTCTCTCCATCCTCTTTGGAACCTCCCTTCAGGAAGTTGCAGGCTGCTCTCAAATCCCCCCTCACTCTTCCCTTCTGCAGACTAAACAGACCCAACTCCCTCAGCCTCTCCTCATATGCTCCAGCCCCCTAATCATTTTGGTTGCCCTCCGCTGGACCCTCTCCAATGCGTCCGCATCCTTTTTGTAGTGGGGGGCCCAGAACTGGACACAATACTCCAGATGTGGCCTCACCAAAGCCGAATAAAGGGGAATAATGACATCTCTGGATCTGTTGGCAATGCTCCTCTTAATGCAACCTAATATGCCATTAGCCTTCTTGGCTACAAGGGCACACTGTTGACTCATATCCAGCTTCTCATCCACTGTAACCCCCAGGTCCCTTTCTGCAGAACTACTACATAACTGGTTGGTCCCCAGCTTGTAACTAGGCTTGGGATTCTTCCATCCCGAGTGCAGGACTCTGTGGACACGCTGCCTCGATTTACTCTCACGAGGCACTGGGGAGTAATTACTTGGAATGGCCCTAGGGAGCAGCTATATTGAAATAGCAGCAGAGGAGTGTCCACACTACAGCCATTCCAAAATAGCTATTTCGGAAGAGGCGTTATTCCTCGTGGAATGAGGTTTACAGAAGTGGGAATAAGCCGGAATAAGTCGGAATGGCTGCCTAGATGCTCGCATTGTTAGTTTGGAATAACGGTTGTTATTCTGAAATAAGGCTGCCGTGTAGACGCACCCTCAGTACTTAGCCTCTCAGCTGGGGCTTGAAAGAAGGAAGCCATGCGGCGTTCACTGCAGACATGTTGCTTTTCTAAGCAGGGTGCCTGCCCACTGGGAATGGGGCTAAGACCCACCAAACCCATTCAATAGACATCACCCAACAGGCAACAGGAAGTTCTGGAGTTTGGTTCTTACCAGCCTGTGAATTGGTTTACTTATTTATGGGAGGCTGCAGGATTAAGACAGGACAAAATAACAATCAAGCCAGACGCCCACGGCAAGACCTTAGGAACTTCCTCTCCAGAGGCAAGGCACCATCAGCTGTATTGTGCCATGAGCTAAATTCCACTCTGGGTTCCACTGGTGGAAATCTAAATGACTTCAGGAAAACTGAGAGCAACATTTGATCCATGTAGGGTGCGTCTACACAGCAGAGCTTAACTCGAAATAAGTTACACAACTTCAGCTACGTCAATTGCGTCGCTTATTTCAAAATAGCTTATTTCATAAGAACGGCCATATTGGGTCAGACCAAAGGTCCACCTAGCCCAGTACCATGTCTGCTGACAGTGGCCTATGCCAGATGCCCCAGAGGGAGGGATCACAACACGTAATCCTCACGTGATCCCTCCCCTGTCACCCACCTCCAGAGAAACAAAGGCTAGAGACACCATTCCTACCCATCTTGGCTAATAGCCATTGATGGACCTAATCTCCATGAATCTATCTAGCTCTTTTTTGAACCCTGTTAAAGTTCTAGCCTTCACCGCATCCTCTGGCAAGGAGTTCCACAGGTTGACTGCTGATAAAAACTTATAGAGCCCTCTTCCTCCGACTGCCCTTATTCCTCGTACAATGAGGGTTACAGGAGGAGTAAGCAGTCCTCCGGCTTGACAGTATTTCGACATTCTTTCAAAATAACTGCCGGCTATGTAGACATGGACTAAGTTATTTTTAAATAATGCAAGTTACTTCAAAATAATGTTGCTGTATAGATGTACCCACAGTCTTAAAAGAGCTCAGTGTAGTCAACAAGAGAGCACCGCGTCTCTGTCATTAACATGGCATGTCATCCTACCATGATTTCGGCGAACGCATCTTACTTGTTGAAATCGGCCCAGACAGATCACGGAGAGTGATGTTCTTCTCGATGATCGTTTCACCAAAATGAGATTATTTCCTGGGTTAGTTTTGCACTGCTGGGCAGAAGCCACAGGACTGTGCTTCATTTGGCTAATTAAGCCTTTCCTTCTTATATGAATTATATTGTTTATAGTTAACCTCTTGGCCAAAATAATATTACGAATAGCCTCTCGGGCCTTGAAAACAAAGTCTCCCAAGTCTGTGAGCGTAATAACCTCAAGCATAAGTCATCCACTACCTTTAAACCCACTGCTTCCAGCACCACGGCACAGCCTCATCCCATTTGAGCAAAGGAGGGAACTCCACTAGCTAGTAGCAATAGTAGACTCATATCCTCCATCTGGGCCAACCACTGGGAAGGGAGGGGCGTGCAACGCATACTTTACAAGCATGTGACGTGAGCACCTCTCCTGACATGCATTTCCGTTGTATGTGCAGAGTTTCACAGGCGCCGACAGCTATGCTTCCAAATTTAGCAGGAATTTCTAGAGTGCGATTCGAAAATGCAGCCCAATGGACAACTCTCCCACTGCAAACCCCTTTGGATTGCCACGACACATCAGGCAGGATACGTGTGTCCTCCACGCTCTCTCCCACCCCCTAGGATCAAGTCCTTACTCCCTCATTACACAATTAAGTTATCAATACCACCCTATACCGAAAACCTACCGACCGCTATACTTACCTGCATGCCTCCAGTTTCCATCCCGGACACACCACACGATCCATTGTTTACAGCCAAGCACTGAGGTACAACCGCATATGCTCCAACCCCTCAGACAGAGACCTACACCTACAAGATCTTCAACAAGCATTCTGTAAACTACGATACCCACACGAGGAAGTGAGGAGACAGATCGACAGAGCCAGACGTGTAGCCAGAAGCCTCCTGCTACGGGACAAGCCCAAGAAAGAAACCAACAGTACACCACTGGCCATCACCTACAGTCCCCAGCTAAAACCTCTCCAACGCATCATTAGTGATCTACAACCCATCCTGGACAATGATCCCTCGCTTTCACAGGCCTTGGGAGGTAGGCCGGTCCTTGCCCACAGACAACCCGCCAACCTGAAGCATATTCTCACCAGCAACTACACACCGCACCATAATAACTCGAACTCAGGAACCAATCCTTGCAATAAACCTCGGTGCCAACTCTGCCCACATATCTACACCATCACAGGACCTAACCAGATCAGCCATACTGTCACTGGTACATTCTCCTGCACATCTACCAACGTAATATATGCCATCATGTGCCAACAATGCCCCACTGCTATATACATCGGCCAAACTGGACAGTCCCTACGTAAAAGAATCAATGGACACAAATCTGATATTAGGAATGGCAACATACAAAAACCTGTAGGGGAACACTTCAATCTTCCTGGACACACAATTGCAGATCTAAAAGTAGCCATCCTGCAGCAAAAAAACTTCAGGACCAGACTTCAAAGAGAAACTGCTGAGCTACAGTTCATCTTTAAGTTTGACACAATCAACTCTGGATTAAACAAAGACCGTGAATGGCTAGCTAACTACAAAAGTAGCTTCTGCTGTCTTGGAATTCACACCTCCAGATCAGCTGCTAGAAGTGGGCCTCACCCTCCTTGATTGGATCCACCTCGTCATCTCCAGCCTGATCCTGGCCTGCATATTTATACCTGCCTCTGGAAATTTCCACTACATGCATCTGAAGAAGTGGGTCTTTGCCCACGAAAGCTTATGCTCCTACACTTCAGTTAGTCTATAAGGCTGTGTCTACACTACATGCCTCTGTCGGCAGAGGCATGTAGATTAGGGTTGTAGGCAAAGGTAAATGAAGCCGCAATTTAAATGATCGCGGCTTCATTTACATTTACATGGCTGCCGCGCTGAGCCGACAAACAGCTGATCAGCTGTCTGTCGGCTCGCCGCTAGTCTGGACGTTCCCCCTGTCGACATCAAAGCCCTTTGTCGGCAGCCCCGTTATTCCTCGTGGAATGAGGTTTACCGGGGCTGCCGACAAAGGGCTTTGATGTCGACAGGGGGAACGTCCAGACTAGCGGCGAGCCGACAAACAGCTGATCAGCTGTTTGTCGGCTCAGCGCGGCAGCCATGTAAATGTAAATGAAGCCGCGATCATTTAAATCGCGGCTTCATTTACCTTTGCTGAATAAACAAATCTACATGCTTCTGCCGACAGAGGCATGTAGTGTAGACGTACCCTAAGTTGCCACAGGACTCCTCGTCGCCCCCTCATTACACAGACACCTCCCCAGGGGGAAATTACCTTCTTTGGCCTCTCATGGTGCAAGACAGGCTTCTCCTGCGTGGGTGACACAGACCGGCTTCTTCTCCCAGTGATGAAAGAGCTGCCCCCAGGGTGACGAGCTGTCTTCTGAGATAAGTGCGGGCACGAGAAGAGAATAGACAATAATCAAAGAGCAATAGGTGAGCGCTGGGCCAAAGTTTCACCCCTACAGGAAAGCCAAGGCTAAGGCCTGAGCTATTCTTAACATTTAGATCGACCTAGCTCCCTCGCTCAGGGGTGTGAAAAATTCACCCCCCAGATTGCTGTCATTAAGCTGAGGTAACCCTGGGTGTAGACATGCCTAGGGCACCCAGGACTTCTTCCGCTGGCCTCCTTACCGCTGCTCAGAACCCCCCCCCCTTCCGTCGACGTACAAGCATCTGACGCTCCAACGGCGTAGCCGCGGCCGTGAGGCTGGAAGACCCGGGCTGGAGATGCAGCCCCTTGGCCGGGTCTGCGCAAGCTGGACTGCTCTTGGGATGGGAGGATGGAGGAGGTCGCCCCTTCACTAGAAAGGAGATTACGAACAGCCTGCCAGCCTCCTCCCCAGCTCGTCAACAGGGGGTTAATGAGACATTTGCTTTCCCCTCTCCTATCCCCGGGACTCTCCCTCTGCCCTGTCTCCACTGCAAATCCCTCCTCCCGGCCTCTTGTCCTTTACACCATGACAAGGGGGGGCGGTGTACGAGGCAGGGGAAAGCAATGCCTTCCCAAACTGCCTGGCTCGCCCCGCCCACGCTCCACCCCTAGATCCCCCCATGCAGCTCCGCGCTCTGTCTCCCAGGGCTGCCTCAGCTTCAGCCCTGCGCTTCCAGCCCTCCCTGTGCACTGGGGCCAGGCAGGCTGGGGTTGGGGGGGGCAGGGGCGCCGGCCCGCCCTCCAGGAGGCCCGGAGCCATGCACCGCGTGCCCTCCCTGTGCTTGAAGGGGGGAGGGGAGGACAGGGCCTCAGGCTGCCCATGCTCCAGAGGGGCAGGGCCAGGGCTGCTTGTGCTCTAGGGTAGGGGTAAGGCTGGGGCCACCCATGCTCCGGAGGGGTGGGGGCTGCCCGTCTGAAGGGCTTGGCTCTTCGGCGGCCTGGGTGGCAGCGGTGGCAGGGGCGGGGTTGGGGGCTTGCCTCCCCCAGCCCTAGGTTCACCCACTATCCAGGGCATGGAGAAAGCGCATGGGGAGCCAAACGAGCATGCTCAGTACGTGCGACCAGCAGGCCAGTTGCACGCGCACTCTGCTGCGCTGATTGGTTCTGAGCGCCCGGCCACCGGTGGGTTCGCAGCCTGCTTCAAGGGATACTCCCCAGGCCTGGCACACCACACGGCCAGTGCACACAGACACACCGGAGGCGGAGGCTCAACCACTCACGGCCCCAGAGAATGAATTTGCTCTACAGCCTTACTGGGAGCCAGCGGGCTTTATAGCTCCAGTGTCAGAGGCTCTGGCACTGAGGTCCCAGGTTTGGTCCTGCCTCTCAGCTTCACGTAAACAAGCAGGGGAAGAGCGTCTGTAGGACGAGGAGGTGAATTGCGCCTATTGTGGTGCTGTGACCTGATTTGCACCACCCCAAACGAGGGATGTTAAATATCAAGTTACCGACTCATCGAATAGAACGGACTCATTTTGCATCGATAAGGCGCCTCTGCCTTTGAAGTGTGGCAACAGTTCATGGCGCAGGTTGGCGATCTCCTACACAGTCTCAGGTTCCCTCTTGCTATATTAGGACGATCCAGGGTCAGCCCCCAAGATGCTGTGTCCCCTTTCCAGTCGGAATAAACCCTCCCAGCAAACCAAAGGGACTCACCATTTTGTTGAAGTGGTACTTGCAGTAGCCACAATATTTGACATTGTCGACTTCCAGGACTTCCTCTTCACACAAGAGGCCAGCCATCTGGGCACTAAAACGCACAAGGTGGGGAAGACAGAGCTTAAACCTCAAAAGGCCACATGTGGAGTGCTTGGCTTCCCATCCTGGCCTGTTCATGGTTTGTGATCGCAAGAGAGGGAGTGGCTGAAAAACGCTAGGAGAACATTCACCCAAACCGGACCTTTGGGAACCATTCCAGCCTCTCTCTAAGCGGGTGGGGAAAATGTTCACAAAACGTTTGACTAGAAACGTTTCTGCCACCTCAACTTGGGAGTTTTGCCCGGTCTGAGCCACCTGTGGCTATTCCAAGGTACGATTTCTCACGAGCAAGGATGCCAGGCTGTCCCCGCGCAAAGCAGGGCATCCCGGCCCTTCCAAGCTTTGTTTGCTGGCTCTCAGGGGGCACGAGAGCAGGGACCTTAAACACAACATCATTCTGATGAAGCTCTTCCACGCCCTGTGGAAATGCATCCCCGAGCGGTGAGTCAGCCTCTCCATCGCTGGATTTCACCCAATCCTGGGGAATCCCCAGTCGCTTACCACGCCGCCCTGGGAGCGCGTCCTTCTTGTGAAATTTCACACAGCCCCTGGGAATCTCCCTCCACCTCCCCTGGTTTTGGTGGGATTCCCCCTCCTCCCGATATCTGGCCCGTGCGATGAGCTCGGTTCCCCTTGGCGTGGAGCCCTGTCCGCTGCTTAGCACGGCCACACGGCAGAGAAAACAGCTGGCGCAAGGGCGGCAGGGAGGGCATCACCGCGGCGACTCACCAGGTGACATGGAAGGCTTGTCGGCAGCCATGTCGATTGCACGTCATGCAGGCCCCGGAGGCGGCTTTGCTCTCCCTGCCCTGCTCTTCGCAGATATAGCAAGTCTGAGGAAAGGAAACAGAGGGGCGTGAGGTGTCTCCTCCACGGCAGGAGTCAAAGAGAGATCCAGCCCACGAATTCCCCATCACCTGTGGGTCCAAGGGAGACCCAGCCCTGTTCTCCCTGCAATGCATGAGGCAGATGAAACTCCATTCCTGCCATCCCATAATTCAGGGGACAGACACAGGTAACAGGCATGGGAAGGCATCGCCCTCCCACAAGGACCGGGGTGGGGGAGGTGCCTATACACCCTGGCCAGACAGGAAGACTGGGCCACGCAGGTGCTTGGACAGCTGGGAGGGCCAGGCTGAGGGCTGCAGTGTGGGGGGGAAGGGGATGCTGGGGCTGCCCAGTTGTCCAGCCTTGCGGCAGGGAGATATGCTAGCCTTGGGCATGGGGGTCCTGCAGCCATATTGGAAGGGACTGGGGGCGCAGGGCAGGGGCCAGTGACCAGAAGGGGGCTGGGCTCTGGTGGGCATGGAAGAGGCGGGGCTTTGGGCAGAAGGGGCGGGGCCTTTTGCAGAAGGGGCGGGGCTAGGGCTTGCCTCGCCAAGCCAGGCTTTCAACCTCCCACTCGTGCTAATCCCAGTCAGACTTTTCCTCCCCCACAAATCACAAGCGGCTCACACTAGAGTATCAGGTGTTGCACACCCACCGAGACGGGTTGCCTGGGCTAGGGCCGGGGGACGGTAACG
This sequence comes from Pelodiscus sinensis, assembly GCF_049634645.1. Taxonomy (NCBI): domain Eukaryota; kingdom Metazoa; phylum Chordata; order Testudines; family Trionychidae; genus Pelodiscus; species Pelodiscus sinensis. The sequence goes on from NC_134739.1 coordinate 12,637,763, forward strand.
GGGTTGCAAAAGCACAGCCGGAGGCTAAGCGGTGACAACAATGGAAGGCATCAGGGTAACGTGCAAGAACAGCCACAGTGGGCAGGGCAAGAGGCAGTGGGTTCAAACGGCCGCATGGCAGATTCAGACCAAACTCCCTAATGGTAAGAGCAGCAGGATACGGGAACGGCTGAGGAGGGAGGCCGGGGCAGACTCCGTCCCTGGAGGCTTTCCAAAGGAGGCTGGGGAGCCGGCTGCCGTGGATGAGCGGTTTAGCCACAACATATCCTGCCTTGGCCGGGGGTTAAACTGGCTGCCCCTTGCGGTCCCGTCTCACCCTGAGACGTCACTTTATTGGCAGGGCTTTCAAAGGGAATAAAATACGTGGGACTGAGCCCGAAGCGGATAGGAAACGCAGAGAATAAGACACGGCCCAGCAAGGCCGCACGGAGGTGGGGGCATCTGGAGAAAAAGGGAGAAAGGGCTGAGAGACACCTCCTGCCTCATAATGCCCGCTCCAAGGACCAGGCCTACACTGGCGGAGGAAATCAAGGCAAGAGACGCAACTCCAGCTCCAGCTCCGTGCGCTAAGTGGCTGGAGTCGACGTACCTTGCATCGATTTTCTGGGGCAGCCCCACAGCAGGAGGTCGACAGAAAAAAGGTTCCTCATTTCTCACAACGGCGAGGAGTACTGTGGTCGATGGGAGGGGGTGCCCTCAGCATTCGATTTAGCGGGTCTTTACTAGACCTCCTAAATCGAACCCCGGAAAGTTGATCACCGGAGCATCAGTCCTTGGGTAAGCGGTCACATACGTCACAGGGTGGCTGGTCCCTACCAAAGGAGTCAAGGCCCAGACTATCTAGGAAGGGGCTTCTTTAAGGAGAGAGAGCCCAGCACAGCCCTCCCCTTCCCCATCAGTAACTAATTGGCTAGGCAGCTGGTTGGCAGCTAACGAACGAACAAGCCCCTAGCACCTGAGAAAAGGCTGCCGACTCAGCGGCCAGAGGGTGCTCCTAGAGCAGGGGTGGGCAATAATTTTTGGGCAGGGGCCACTTCAAAAATTGGGCTGGGCCGGAAGGGGCGAGCCTAATCTGGAAGGGGCGGGGCCAGTATGCTTCTGGGCTTCCCCGCCCCCAGACCATAATTGATCTGGGGGGTGGAGCCCCTTTGCCCCCGCTTCCCACTTAAAGTTACCAGGTAGACCCCCCCCAAAATACCGGACACACTTGATTGTGGGCGGGCGGGGGAGGGACCAGCCGGGAGGGGGCCGGGCTGGCTGGGAGGAAGGGGGGCGGGAGGCAGGACTGGCAGGGGGATGGGTTCGGGGGCCTCGGGGCTGGCCGGGAAGAAGGGGGGGTGGGAAGCAGAGCGGGGGGGATATGGGGCTGGGGGAGCTGGACAGGAGGTGGGGGAGCTGGAGGCAGGGGGGCGGGAAGCAGAGCTGGCGGGGGGGATGCAGCCACTGGCCGCAGACGGAGTCCAACAGGCTGCACCCCCGGCATACACTCCTTCTAGTTGCTAGTAGAAGTCGGGCAGGGGCGGGGGGAGTGGCTGGGAGCTGCTCCCCCCGTCGGGCTTCTGCACACAACCAGAATCTCCCAGCTGGGAAGTGGGGCCGCGATTGGTGCTGGGAGCCTCTGGTCGTTTGCAGAAGCCGGCGGGGGGAGCGGCTGGGAATCCCGGCCACTGCCCCCGCCCCGCCCGGCTTTTGCACGCGACCACCGGGCTCCCAGCGCCAATCGCAGCCCTGCCTCCCAGTCACTCCCCCGCCCCCGCCAGGCTTCCGTCCAGTGCCCAGCCGGAAATTCAGAAAATACCGACACTGCACATTGCACACGTCTGGTATTTTCTGAATTTTTCTACCGGACAGAGAGTGCAAATACCGGACTGTCTGGTAGAAAACCGGACACCTGGCAACGCTATTCCCACTAGGCACCCATGTCCCTGGCAGGGTGGGAAGAGGCTTCACATAATGCCCCGCCCCCAGGCCCTGATTGGCCAGGGGGCAGGGGAAGCACACGAAGCCTCCTCTCCCCCACCCCTACCCTGCAAGGAGCACCCAGCACTTCAAAGCGCCGCGTGCTTTTCCCAGGGTGGAAGGAAGCTTTGTGCACTCCCCCACCCCTGAGCCGTCATTGGCCTGGGGACGGGGGAGCGGCAGATCAACCCGCTTGGTGAGCCGGATTCGGCCTGTGGAGGCCTAGAGAAAAGAGGTTCCCCCGCAGAGAAGCAGCTGGAGATAGGAGGAGGTAGAGGTCTCCCTGGCTGGGCGCACACAAGCGCAGGCAGAGCCTGGAGGACTCCTGAATTCAGGAGGAGACCAGTGCGAATTAGCTCCCAGAAGAAGGGCGGGGCTGAGGGGCTCAGCAGTTTGCACTCTGCGCAAGAGTTAACAGATCATCCTCGGAGGGCAGGCGAAGGTGGGGAGGGGGGGGGGGCAGTGGGCGGGAATCTTGGTCAAAGTCCCCACGTCTACAAGCAAATCCCTGCATGAGGCCGAGCGGGAGAGAGAGCCGAAGGCCGGCCGGGCCACACAGTGCTTCATTTGTAACAGAAAAGGGGCTGGGAGCCTGGCACAAATTAAGCACCGGGGTCATGCCAGGCCACAAAGAGCTATGCTCCAAGCGTGGGAGGTGGGGGGGCTGCTGTCACATGACCCTGTCCATAAACGCCTCGCGTTCCATTTCAGAACAAATTCGGTTGTTTAATCTCCCCGCTGCCCCCTGAATTTCCCTCCTCACGTCCGGCCCGCAGCTCTCCCCTCACCTTGCTGAAACGGTCGTGTGGGACGTACTGCAGGACTATCGGCTCCATGGTCAGCACGTTGGCGAACTGCACCTCGGGGATGTACAGTGCACAGACGACGTGGGCCCAGCCTGAGGGGGGCAAAGGGGAGAGAGAACGTCACACGGGGCGCCCAGGCGAGGCCAGAGGCCTGGGGAGGGAGCTCAGATCCTGCCATGGTGATCAGAGCCGCCTTGGCCATACGACGGTTCGGGGCGGCCACCCCAAATCCTGCGCTTTGGGGGGCCCTGCGGCGGCCACCTCAACCGTCCTATGGGCAGGTTCCGGGGGGGCCTGGAGGATTACCTGGGCGGGGAAGGGGGTTCGGGCCACCCCAGGCACTCTGCTTCCTGCCGCCATGGAGAAGCGAGGTGCAGACAGCTGGAAGTAGGTGCAGAGCTAGAGCGGAGCAGGCGCTGCCGCTGTGCGTGGGGAGGGGCGACCCCTGCTGCCGCCCCTCACCAGCCTGCCCCCATAATTCCCCTGCTTGCATTGCTCGGGGGAGAGGGCTTCAGCCAGGGGGCGGGCAATCTTGGTGGAAGGGGTATGGTGGGGGCAAAGCAGGAGTCTGGCTTGGTGAGAAGGGATTGGGCAGGGGCAGGGTGGGGGCAGGGCCTGCGAAGAGGGGGCCCTGTACCCAGGGCACTTGGAGGTGTTGACTCAGGCCCTGAGCCCCCCCAGGCTATGTCTAGACTGCAAGCCTCTTTCGAAAGAGAGCGTCTAGACTGCACACGGAACTTTCGAAAAAGCAAGCCGCTTTTTCGAAAGAAAGCAGCAAGAGAGTCTGGATGCTCTCTTTCTAAAAAGCCCTGTTTGCTTTCAAGAACGCCTTTTTTCGAAAGAGCACTTTCAAAAAAAGGCGTTCTTCCTCGTGGAATTAGGTTTACCGCCGTCGAAAGAAAAGCCGCATTCTTTCGATTTAATTTCGAAAGAACGTGGCTGCAGTCTAGACGCAGGTGACGTTTTTTCGAAAAAACCCCTGAGTCTGGACACAGCCCTAGGGATGACCCTGGTCATGATTAGTGGGTGAAAGAAAGAAAGAAAGAAAGAAAGAAAGAAAGAAAGAAAGAAAGAAAGAAAGAAAGAAAGAAAGAAAGAGGGAGGGAGGGAGGGAGAAAGGAAGGAAGGAAGGAAAGAAGGAAGGAAGGGAGGGAGGGAGGGAGAGAGGAAGGAAGGAAGCGCAAGAATTGGAAGGTCCCTCAAGAGGCTCTCTTGTCTGTCCCCACACGCTGACGTAGACCTCGACCATCTCTAGCAAGGGGCAGCCCAGCCTGTCCTTAAACACCTCCGGGGTGGGATTCCTCTGCCGCACTCGGGGGCCAAGTGCTTCACTCTCCCTAGACGGTTTGCCCGCATATCGGCGCAAATGAAGCGGATTCCTTCTTGTCCCGCCCGCAGTGAACATGAAGAGCGACGGATCGCCGCCCTCTGCAGACAGCCAGATGGCGAGAGCGCGCCTTCGCGGTTCATGTAAGGGGCAGCGATTCCTCGAAGACAGCGGGTTTACAACGTCCACTCCTCCTCGCAGACGACCCACCGAGAGCTAAAGCCCAGAATGTTACAGAGGAGCCAGAACTGGAAGGGCCGCTTGCTATAAGATGGTGTGGGGCTAAGCTCGGAGGGAGGGATAGCTCAGTGGATTGAGCATTGGCCTCCTAAAGCCAGTCTTATGAGCTCAGTCCTTGAGAGGGCCACCTAGGGCAAATCTGTCAGGGAGGGTGCTTGGTCTTGCTGTGAGGGCAGGGGACTGGACTCAATGACCTCTCAAGGTCCCTTCCAGCTCTAGGAGACTGTATATCTCCATATTATTAAGTCCCTCTCCATTTCAGCAGCCTTCCCACCCCGTGGCTTCGTTGTTAAGTTCTGATTCCCTGTGAAATCAGAAGCAGAAGCAAAATCTCCATCGGAGGCCTAATCGATGCAGAGCAGAGCGGAAGAATTGCTTCTTGTGTCTTGCTCACAACCCTCCTGTTCGTGCAGCCCAGAATCACGTTTGTTTTTTCTGCAGCAGCATCAATTTCTGCATTTAGCGTGTGGTCCACAAGGACCCCTAGATCCCTTTCTGCAGTGCTCCTTCCTAGCAGAGTTGTTGACTTAAGTTGCCTAGTTGACTCAACTTGAGACTTGACTCGGGTTCATTGTTTGTGACTTGAGACTCGACTTGAGACTTGCTAATTTTATTAAATCGACTTGGTGAAAAAATGGTCCAAAAATGCCGATATTGATGGCTTATACAAAAGTGACTTGACAGTTTTAAAATTAAGACTTGAGAATCGACTTGGAACTTGACTCGAAAGTGACTTTAGGGACTCGAGACTCGACTTGAGATGTGAACTGTAGTGACTTGAGACTCGACTTGGACTTGACAATGACAACTTGAAGACAACACTGCTTCCTAGACAGTCGGATTGCTCCTCCCTAAGTTGTCCTCGTTGAATTTCCTTCTGTTTACCTCAGGCCATTTCTCCGCTTTGTCCCGATCAGTTTGAATTATGACCCTGCCCTCCAAAGCACTTGCAGCCCCTCCCAGCTCGGTATCATCCGCAGACTTAATAAGCATTTTCTCTATGCTATTATCTAAATCGTTGTGGAAGTTATTGAACAGAATCGGTCCCCAAACGGACCCCGCGTTATGCCCTTCCAGCATGACTGTGAACCATTGATAACTCCTCTCTGGGAATGGTTATCCAGCCAGTTACCACGCTGGGAGGAATTTTGGTAGCACATCGCTCGGTCTAGCCCATGTAGAAGGGACCAGACTCCGTAGTTACAGAAGCATCTTCTAGCCCTGTTAGCAGGGGACTGTCGTGCTCTCCAGTGACAGGGTGGTACACTCCTAGTGCTGTCTGCACAGGCCAAACCACATCGTAACACTGGTGGAGGATGACTGTCATGTTATTACACTACAATCGCCCAGCGTGATGCTTTGCCGTTTGCAGCCGGGGCGTAGCCACAGGTGGTCCCAAGTGAGCCATGGCCCAGCCACATTACAGCCAGGCCTGCCCCTGTCAGGATGTGTCTTGCTGTGACCCACACTCTGGGGCAAGGAGCGGGAGGTTGGGGCTTGCCCCACTTTGACCCACGCTCCGAGCCAGGGAGCAGGGCTTGGGGCTTGCCCTGCTGCACCCTGGCACTCTAGGATGGAGAGCGGAGGCTGGGGAGCAGGGTGAGGGGGCCCCAACCCTCCTGTCCCACTCCCCCCCATTCTTGCCCACCCAGCCAAAGTCAGGGCCCACGCAAGTGGGCCCATCCCTGTCTTGCAGTTGTTCCCTTAGCCATGTGGCGAGGCAGCTGTCGTGTAACTGGCTCTAGCTGGTGGTCCCAGCGCCTTTAAGGTCCCTTCTCCGCAGCTCCAGAGAATGCAGGAGTTCCTGCCCTGAACGGGGAAGACATCAAAGAAAAGCTCTCCCGGCTTGCTCTGACTCTTCCAGGCTTTGGTGCGACCCAGGAGCAGGCACCCCAGCACTGCCGGAAAATAATCAGCTTTGCTGACACCACCGTCACTCGGCAGAGCCGATGACATGGGCGGCTGCAAGCGGCGGGCCTGGAGACCACGCTCCACCGTGCTTCAAGGCAGCAGAGGTTGGGGTGTAGGGCAGCTCCCGTTGCTTCCTTTCCTGTCCCATTCTGAGGCCTGTGAAGAACTGGCTGACCTGTAGGGTGTCCCATCCTATCTGGCCTGCTCTGCATCCAGGGACGCAGACATCGCTCAACCAGCCTGCTCTGGACCAGCTGCCTCAGGGCTATTATCACCCTCCTCATGTTTTGGACAAGCCAGCTCTGGGACAGACACTGACCACTCGGCCAGGTGCCTGCATGGGAAGACTAGGCAGCTTTTTCCCCTCTCTTCCCACCATCAGCCCTGCCCACTCCCTTGTCTGTCTCAGCCCTGCATATCTCATGGCCACTGCAACCCAGAAAACGGAGCAATTAATTTCTTTGGGGGCCTCTGCTAGCACCAGTTCAGAGGCCAGCCAGCAGGGGGTGCCATGTTCCAGAGGAACACTCAAGTCCCCTCTGCCTACTCCTTCCAGACTGGAGAACTTTCGTGTCTCTCTTGCGGATTAGCACCACGCTTTGCTTTCCAGCCAGCAGGGGCCGCTCATCCAAAATGAGAACATTTCACCTTAAAAACGACTCACGTCTTTCTGGTCTACCTGCCCGGCTCAGATATCGTCTAGGTCATTAGTAGGCTTTGGCAAACATGGCTTTTTATATTTTATAACTTCAGTGACTAATATCTATTTTTATTTTTGAGCAGTTATTTTCTATTGTTGTCCACTTAAATTTTCATAGGCGTGGGACATGGGGGGGGGGGGGGTCAGACAATAATCATTTAACGACAGTAAGCATTGAGATTCACAAACTGAAAGCTTAATTATTAACACAAAAATCGTCAACATCTCATCAAAATATACCAAGCAAATATCCCCAAATGAAAGTCTAAGAAGTTCTCAAGGAGCACTGTTCTCATTTTGCCGTTTCAATTACCAATGGAAATATTTGTCATGGTGTATGGTGAAATTGAGATTTACCGATAAAAATCTAAACCTTCCACATCTGTTCATTAGTAACTGCTGCCATCTGAGGTCTCTTCAGTTGTCTCCGTGCAATGAGTCGCAGGATCTCAGTCCAGTTCCCAGTGAACAAGAGCAAATGGATCTAGAGGCCATAACGGACCACAAGCGAAACAGGAGTCAACAGTATGACACTGTTGCAAAAAAACCAAACATCATTCTGGGCTGTATTTGTAGGAGTGCTGTGAGCAAGACAAGAGAAGTGATACTTCCGCTTTACGCTGCACTGGTTAGGCCTCAATCGGAGTATTGTGTCCAGTTCTGGATAACAAATTTCAGGAAAGATGTGTACAAATTGGAGAAGGTCCAGAGAAGAGCAACAAAAATCATTCAAGTTCTAGAAAACATGAACTATGAGGGAAAATTGAAAGGATTGGGTTTATTTATTCTGGAAAGGAGAAGACTCAGGGTATGTCTACACTACCCTCCTAGTTCGAACTAGGAGGGTAATGTAGGCATACCGCACTTGCAAATGAAGCCTGGGATTTGAATTTCCTGGGCTTCATTTGCATAAGCGGGGAGCCGCCATTTTTAAAACCCCGCTGGTTTGAACCCCGTGCAGCGCGGCTACACGGGCCTCGAACTAGGTAGTTCGGAATAGGCCTCGAGGTGTACCAGTAGTTCGGAATAGGAATCCTAGTCCGAACTACCTAGTTCGAGCCCCGTGTAGCCGCGCTGCACGGGGTTCGAACCAGCGGGGTTTTAAAAATGGCGGCTCCCCGCTTATGCAAATGAAGCCCGGGAAATTCAAATCCCGGGCTTCATTTGCAAGTGCGGTATGCATACATTACCCCGCTAGTTCGAACTAGCGGGGTAGTGTAGACATACCCCTAGAGAGGTTGTAGATGATTTTTAAGAGCAGGTTAGAGAAACACATGCCAGGGATAGTCTAGAATGGTGCTTGGTCCTGCCATGAGTGTAGGTGACTGGTCCCTTCCAGTTTTATAATTCTATGCTGAACCATCATCACAACTGCCACTAGCGATGACAATAGTAACAACTAGCTCGTTTTCCCAAAGCAGAAGCATTTCTCCTATTTTATAGAAGGGGAAAAACTAAGTTACCAGAAGGTGACGTGATTTATCCAAGGTCACCCAGCAACCCAGTGACAAAACTAGGAACAGAACCTCTTCCTTATCCACTAGGCCATGCTGCCTTCCTGCTAACAGGCTCCTTTGCTGGAAGTCTTACCAGAGAGAACAAGGATTGAATAGCTCTCTCAGAAAATCAACTCCCTTGCACAATTAAACTTTGTAACTCGCTGCGACAGCATAAGATTGAAGCAAATAGTTTAGTAAGTTATGTATTTATAGGAACAATAGCAGCATCTGCAGTGACATTAGTTCAGGTGAAAATTACAATGGCCACCCCCATTCTTCAGGGTATAAAATAGAATACCAGCTGTGGGTCAGGAAGGAATTTTGCCAGAGAATAATGTTGCATTTTTCGGTACATATGTGTATGGCAGGGGAGACGTTACTTCTTCCTCTGGCGCATTCGGCATTGTCCACTGGAAGACAACCTAAACTGCATCCAGCACCTGTTAATTTGCATCTGGAATAGCTGCTGTCATGACCCCAGCAGACAATGCCATGAGAAAGCAAGCTGGCTGCTCTATGCAGGGGCATTTACCTCCATTGTCGGTCCGTTTCAGGGCTCCGTCTTTGTGGGGACACAACTCGCATCTCTTGAAATCAAGCAGAAACAATGAGGTTAGTATGATTGGAAGGAGTCTGCTTCTTTCCCTCTAAGCTCTTCTGCTTCCTTCCCCCAATCTGAAGAAGAGCTCCATGTAGCTCAGATGTTTGTACCTTCCACCACCAGAAGAGGGTGCAATAAAATTTTACTTCACCTACCTTATCACTCTAATACCAGAGTGTTGCATTTACACCAGAGGGAACTAATGAGTGATTAAAAATCCAGCTCCTCAACTGGTGCAAATTATTGTAGTGGCTCTCAACCATTCTAGATGATTGTACCCCTTTCAGGAGTCCAATTTGTCTTGTGTACCCCCACATTTCACCTCACTTAAAAACTACTTGCTTACAAAATCAGACATAAAAATACCAAAAGTGTCTCAGCCCACTAGTGCTGACAATGGCCGCCTTTCTCAATTGTACCATATAATTGCCAGATGGTTGAAATAAAAATACGGAACACCCGCCTGCCCCCCACCCAAAAAAAAAAACACCGGGAAAAATTCTGTTGAAGGAAAAAAAAGGTGGGGAGACCAAAGTTGTTGAGCAAAAAAAAAAAAAAAAAGGACTCCAAGACTTATTAACCAATAAAATAAAATAAAACAAAACAGTATTAAAACAGCATGTCCCCTTTAAGAGTGAGTCCAGGGATAGGAACAGGAGAGGGGTTGAGCACTAAGACCCAGGGGAGTCATTGCTTCCCCTTGGTCTTTTTGCTGGCAGCCATTTTGCGCCAGCAACCTTGCGGAAACAGGTAAGCATGGAGGCTGGGGTGGGGAGGCTGGGAACCAGGGGGAGGGGAGGGCAGGCGCTGATTCACACCAGGGTCACTTTGGCTCATTGTGGTAATTCAGGGTATGTCTACACTGCAGAGGTTTTTTTCGGAAAAAAGGTCATTTTTTCAAAAAAAAATCACTTATGTCCACACTGCAATTGTGTTCTTTCTAAAAACAATTGAAAGATCAGAGGTTTTTTTCTGACACTGGTAACCCTCATTCTACCAGGAAGAAGCCTTTTTCCGAAAGAGCTCTTTCAGAAAAAGGCATGTGTGGACGGGGAAGAGGGAGTTCTTTCGAAAAAAGGGGAAAGAGGAAAAAGCACAGGTGCCCTGGTGGCCACTCTGCCCATAGTAATCACAGCTTAAATGCAAGATAGCGTCCATTCGGTGTGGACGCTATCTTTCGAAAAAGCAGATCGCTTTTTCCATGCGCTTTTGTTGTGTAGACGCTCTCTTTCAGAAGAAGTTGTTTTGGAAGATCTTTTCTGGAAAAGTTTCTTCCAAAAGAAGCCTGCAGTCTAGACATAGCCCCAGTTATACAATCATAAAATACTAGGACTGGAAGGGACCTTGAGAGGTCATTGAGTCCAGTCCCCTCCTTCATGGCAGGACCAAATACTGTCTAGACCATCCCTGATAGACATTTATCTAATCTACTCATAAATATCTGCAGAGATGGGGATTCCACAACCTCCCTGGGCGATTTATTCCAGTGTTTGACTCCCCTGACAGTTAGGAACTTTTTCAGTTGGTAGATGGAAGCTACCTTAGGCGATAGTGTCTTTCATTTCTAGGTCGCTGGTTCAGCCTTGGTCAGCAGTGAGCAAGGAGCAGATTTTTAAAGGTATTTAGGGCATTGCTGTGGTGGAATTCTAGCTTCTATGTGCCTCAATCTCTTTTGAAAAAGAAATTTAGTCTCTTAAAACAGTTAGGCCTCACAATGTGGAATGCATCCGTGCCTGAAAGCTTTTAAAGATCTGGGCTCAAGAGTTATGAAAGTCCATGTGAAATGAGTTTGGAGGGTTTCAGCTCAAAGATGAGCAAAGTACCTGCAGGAAACAATGAATTAAAAAAAAAATCCTGCACCTTTTTCTCTCCATGGATTATGAGGGACGAGGCAACAATGTTGATACCTGTAATGGTTTCATGGGAAGATATTTCACATAATATGGTGGTCATCGGCAGCTACTGCTTTGAGTATCAGATCCATCTCTGGCTAGAAGGCCAATATGCTTCTCTGCAGCTTTTCTGGGATACCAGAGGAATCCCGGAAAAACTCTGCCGTGTCCAAGGAATGTGTCTGCTTTTCCGAAAAAAAATTCGGAAAAGCAGACGCATTTTTCAGCATCCCTGTAAACCTCGTTCTATGAGGAAGAAGGGATGTTCTGAAAAAGGGTTTTTTTCCCCAACATTTGGCCCCGTGTAGATGGGTCAAATGTCAGAAAAGCCTCTTCCAAAAGAGAAGCGAAAAAAGATATGCAAATCGCGATTTGCAATTTGTGTACCTTTTTCTGACTTTACATTGTAGTGTAGACATAGCCTTTCTTTCTTTCTTTCTTTCTTTCTTTCTTTCTTTCTTTCTTTCTTTCTTTCTTTCTTTCTTTCTTTCTTTCTTTCTTTCTTTCTTTCTTTCTTTCTTTCGAAATTTCAGGCCTTTGTGGTTGTGGAGAAAAAACAGACACCAGGATTCCCGAAGCAGCAGGCAACCAAAAAGAAGCCAAACACATTTGAACATCCTCTCCAGATTTTTCAGCCAACCGTGTGATTCCGGGGAGGCCTGGCTTGTTGTTTCTGGATGCTTGGGGCTGGCCGTGGCGTGCAGGCCCAGGCCTGTGGCTTCGTCCTGGCTGCAGGACGGGGACTCGCTGGGATGCAGAGGCCGGAAAGCTGAAGAGAGACCTGCCTCAGCTCTGCTTCTGAACAAGGGCTGGAGCGCCTCGCTCTCCTTTTGCCACCTTCCCTCAGACAGCCACTGGGGAGGCCTCACTGGGGGCAGGCAGCCCCGGAGGATGGGAGAGGGGCAGGAGGGGGCAGGGGCAGGCAGCCCCGGAGGATGGGAGATCCACTGAGGAAGTGGCCCCAGAAGTGAGCAGTGCGGGGGAGGAGGGAAAGGGGAGGGAAAAGGCCATGGTGGAGGGGGAGGGGATCAGTTGCAGCCCCGGACTCCCTCCACAGCACCACCCTGCCTCCCACCGGACAGTGGGTCTTTCCCCAGCCGCTTTCCTTCTCCACCTGTCACTGGCTGCAAGAGGGGAAGCCCCACTCACAGGGAGGCTGCTGGAGCCAAAAAAGGCCTGAAGGTGAGGGGGGGCGAGTGCTGCCCAAATCCAGCGGTGGGGGGGGCGAGTGCTGCCTAAATCCAGCAACGCAGGCAGCCAGGCGGGAACAGCCCGAGACTGGCTCAGTAACGCACCTGGCTGGGCTAATGGATGTGAAGACTCGTTGCATGACAGAACACGCTCCGCCCTGGACATAGGTGGTGAGTTCCCAGTATTAATTCTTTCCTCACTGAAAGGATGTATCACTGGCCATCTGTATGTGACTCTTCGAACCTCCAATCGGTCTTTTGCCTGCTCCCTGCTTGGACAACTCACAGGGCCAGCCTGACTATATAGGTGGTCCTTAGGGCGCCAGGCTAGGGTTGCCAGATGGTTTAAAAAAAAAATACTGGGCAAAAATGTGATAAAAATTTGTTGAGCAAAAACAAAAAACACTGGGGGAAATTTGTCGAGAAAAAAAAAACCAAAAAAAACAAGTGCCAGGGAGTAACCAGGGAGTCCTTGCGGGAGGAAGGCGAAGGGTCCGAGGTTGGGCCGAAATGCGGTCGTGGCCCCTTTAATTGCTGTATGTCCCAAGCAAGCTTCTGTCGGATATTTTCTCAATTGGTTTACTGGACACTAAGTCAAAATACTGAACTGTCCAGTTCAATACCGGACACCTGGCAACCCTAGCTACTAGGGGCGCCAAATGAAACGGAAGTGAATATTTTTCTCTGTTTAAAAATATATGAGTATGTTTTCCCTCATAAACGAACATATCAAATATGGTACTCGTGTGTCGTTGCCATGTCAGAAGCTGAGCTCTATTATTTATTCCCCATTGTGAAGCATGGCTGGGCACGCCCATACGTTAAAATGTGTCGCATTTCACGAGGCATACTGGAGCAGTCGAAAAAGGCTTCCCTTGTCGACCGCGGTGTGTCCAGACTGCACCGCTGTGCTGCCAAACAGCTGATGGGCACAGCGCGGCGGCCATTTTGAGGTAAATGAAGTGGCAATTATTTAAATTGCTACTTCATTTTCCTAGGTCTAGTGACGGAGCCATGTAGTCTAGACCAGTGGTCCCCAACCTTTTCAGGTTGTCGGGCGCCAGGGGGCGTGGCCGTTCGCCCGCCGGGCGCCAGGGGGCGGGGACACGTGCGCGCCCGGGGGCGGGGCCCCCACCCTCAAGCGCCGCGCGCCCGGGGCCCCCCCCCCGCCGAGCGCCGCGCGCCCGGGGCCGGCGCTCCCCCCCGCCAAGTACGCCCCCCCCGCAAGCGCCCATGCGCCATGTGCTTAGGGCCAGGCCAGCCCCGAGCACCTGGCGGGCGCATTCAAATGCCGTGTTGGGGACCGTGTTGGGGACCACGGGTCTAGACATACCCTCAGTGTGGCTTGCAGCTTAGTGAAGCCAAGTCAGCAAGATGCCACAGCAGTTCTGTTGCGTTACGAGCTGTGATCCTGAAGCCGCTGTGCCCATGAAAAATCTGTACCATGTTAGACTTGAAACCTCTGGTCAGAGGCGTTAACAAGACTGTGAATGGAGCATCACATGCACTTGCAAGAGTAAGATTGTGTTGTCACTGTCGTCTCTTACAGTTAAAGTAACAACAAAGCCCTGATTTCCAAACACCTAACTGCTCATGTGAACAAATGCCACTTCACATTCTAGACTTCTCAGTTTTCTCTATATTGAATGTGGGGAGGGAGGCGCCAAAGTCATAGTTTGCCCAGGGCGCCAAAAACCCTTGGGCCAGTGCTGAAGACTCACAATGAGCTTTCATGATGGCTGTGTCCATACAATACTGGTGTGGATTCTAAGGCAAACCGTGGTGGATTTACTACTGGGCCAGTTGTTCCCTGACACCCAGTCCAAACTTAGAAGGGCATAATGGGGAGCCCAAGGTATCCGGGGAGCTGTAGTTCCTTGGCCAACTCCCTGGCTAGAGAACTTTCCCTGGAGTAGGGAAAGGACTACATTTCCCAGTGTTCCCTTGGCTGCTCCCAACAGGAAAGGGCGGGGGAGAGAGGGAGAAAGCTGTGAGCCATGCACAACAGCAGCTTGCTGTGAATGGAGGGCAGGCTGCTAGAAGGAGCTGCTGCTATGAATGGGGAATGTGTGCACACAGGGAGTAGGTGGCTTTGGCCCAGATCTCGCCTTCCCCAGACTGGACTAGGGGTGCTAGTGACGTTGGTTTGCTGCCCCCAAGAAAGGAATTGAATGGACTGAGTGAGCAATGCACCTCTGTCTGAAGTCTAGCAAGGGAAGTGGGTGGACCCCTACCAGGAGATGGAAGGCAGTACTAGAGGGCCTGAGCAGCTTTAGGTACTAATACCAGGCATGCAGGAGAATTTCACTCTGTTTCCACAGCCACGGAAGCAGAAATGGGATTTTCCTTTCCAGATTTATCTAAGCTCAGACAGGGGCCCTAGCACCTGTTTCCAGATTGGAACAGGAGCGCTCCAGGTTAATTTGGGCTGCTGTTGTACCTATTTCTCCAGAATCAAATACTGATCCACACTAATCTGTTGTAGAAAAAGTAGGATAAAATTGAGCTGGCATCGTCACAGTGCTAACTGGGACTGGAGTTTCGATTTTCAACCGCCATTACCAGGCTTTGTGGGGTTTTTAGAGGGGGTTTTTTTCTTTTAAAAAGAAGACAGTAACAATGCACTGGTGATTTCCGCACAGAGTGGAACAAAAAACTAACAAAAGCACCTCAACTTTGCCTCATTATGTGGGACAGTCATACACTATGGATCCTCCAATCACACAAACTGAAAATTGTTCCACTTTCCTGGGGTAGGGATTTGTCCAAAAGGATAAGATAGTTGCGTACTGTGGAACTTTATTGAGCTGAGACCTGGACCACATACAGTGACTGATGAAATAGGGTGGCCTGGGAGACATGGGTATAGCATGTCTGGGTATGGAAGGAGATAAATGTGATCACTATGAAATTTCTGCTCACTGCAGACACTGGTAAACCCAGGTGAGTGTACATGTCAATGAGAAAAACCTCGGGGCTGAGGAAACTGTGTATAGCAGTTCATACAACCTTGCAGAAGTGTGTGATCAAAATGAAAAATGCCTCTGAGAATCACTATAACACCGCCATACCAGGCCGACACTCGGTAGTGGCTGAGAATAGATTTGGCACCAGGCCCACAAAATGTTAATCGGGCCATGATGGCAAACAGGAATTCCCAGGAGTGTGTCTGATGCTAGCAAACCTGCCTTCCAACTTCACTCTGATGTTTTCAAAAAGAAATTGCAGGAGACAAATGACTTGTTTTTCCTCCCACAAACAAATGAAATGCAAACAAATTGCATTTTCTATTGTTGATGTTTTATTTAAAAATTTTGGGGTTTGGGATGAAAAGCCCAACTCTCCAAATTTTTCAAGAAAAACCTGACCTTTCTTGTTGTTGTTGCAAAAATGTCCATTTTGTCATCTTCTGTCAAAAAAAGGTTTCAGTGGAAAATTTCCGACCAGCTGTAAAAACAATGAGGAGTCCTGTGGCACCTCAAAGGCTAACAAATGTATTTAGGCACAAGCTCTCGTGGGCGGGAGCATGTGTAACCCACACACCTGCTGGGTGTGGTGTATGTTCGACATAGTGACACTTAGCCCACATACAGAGAGAAAGAAAGAGTGCACGCTGCTTTAACTGAAAGCTCTTAGCTCAAGCAGTAGCGGCTCATGCACTTAGCTCCAGAGGTCCCAGGTGTGGTTCCACCTGTCTGCATTACACATCCATCTGACAAAGTGAGCTCCAGCCCACAAAAGCTTATGCTCAAACACATTTGTTAGGCCAGGCCTATGCTAGGCTCAGCTTAAGGTACACAAATCCAGCTATGTAGAATACACAGCTGGAGTCGGCTTGGTGGTATCCCTACAGCAGGAGGCTGATGGGAATAAACACTCCCGTTAGCTTCCCTTACTCCCTGGAAAAGCAGGGGTGCTCTTGGAGTTTGATTTAGCGAGTCTTAAGTAGACTCGCTAAATCAAACTCCAGAAGGTTGATCACAGCAATGGCATTTTGTTCAGTATAGACAAGGCCTTAGACTTTAAGGTGCCCCATGGCTTCTTGTTTTTGCTGAAACAGCTACACTTCTGAAACTTGCCCAGCTATGGATTGCAGGGTCATCCATGCGAATTGGGGCGGGGGGTAGTGGAATGGACACTAATGGATGCAGGACCCATGTTTGGGTTTGCTGTATGTCACAATCTCTAGCGAGTCCACTCCCCAGTGGGACGGTGTCCCGCCTCAGACAAATCACCATCCCATGAAGCAACAATTGCTCCCTTACTGGCCTTCTCAGCCCAACCCACTGTAGTCCAAAGGGCCGTGGAGAGCTACTCCTCTCTGCCCCTAGGCTCGAGTTCTCTTCCACGCGGGGGTGTTAGCCGCCGTGCGGATGTGCTGGTGGGACATGCACAGTGTGCTGCGCGGAGGATGAGTCTGGAAATCACGCTGCACCCATGCGAGCTGGGCGTCCGACCCTCCCACTCTGATGTGATAAGGTTCCACCCCCCCCCCACCCGGCCTGGGGGGAAATGACTGCAGAAGATGCACAGGATTGGAGAGCCACACTCTCACACTGTAATATGGGCGATGGGTAGAAGAAGCAGGGGAAGGCATTGCCTTCCCAAATGCCAACCTGGCCCTGCCCACAGTCCACCCCCAGCCCCTGTCCCCCTTCATTGTGTCACTCCAGTCTCCATGCCACCAGCCCTCCTGGGGTTGGGAGGGCTGGGGCCAGGTGCCACCTGTGCACCGAGGCTGGGGGGGGGGGGGCACCCGCCACGTGCCCTCCAGGGGTGCACCCTCCCCTTGCTCCGAGGAAGGCAGGGATCACACATCACCTGCGCTCCCTCTCCCCACTGCTGGGGCTGGGACGGTGAGCTGCCTGACATCACCCATGTTCCTGCTGGGGCTGCCCACCACCTGTTAGGGTGGGGTGGCCTGTCCCTACAGGGGGGGCCGTGCTTGGCTCCCACAGAGTCGTGGGTGGCAGAGGCACTGCCCTGTAACCATCTTGTACCTATCTCAGGCTGTGCCTAGACTACAAAGTTCTTCTGCAAAAAGATACACAAATTGTGAACCTCAATTTGCGTATCTTTATCTGCTCCTTTTTTCGGAAGAGGCTTTTCCGACATTTAGCCTGTCTACACTGGGCCCAATGTTGGGAAAAAAACCTTTTTCGGAACATCCCTTCTTCCTCGTAAAAAAAAAAAATGTTCAGAAGAGCAGACACGTTCCTTGGACACAGCAGAGTTTTTCCGGGATACCTCTGGTATTCCGGAAAAACTCTGCAGTCTAGATGTACGCTCAGAGGGGTAGCTGTGTGAGTCTGTAACTTTAAAAACAACTTAAAATACGGTGCTGCAGGGGTATTGGTTGTTTTTTAAAGTTTTTTTCAGTTACAGACTCACACGGCTACCCCTCTGACACTTTTAAAAACAAGTAGTCCTGTAGCACCTTAGCCCTGGTCTGCACTAGAGAGTTATTTTGAAAAAAACCTCCCCTTATTTCGAAATAACAAGCGGAGCATCCACACTACCAAACCTGTTATTTCAACATAAGGGGTTGGTTATTAAGAAATAATAACTCCTGCTTTCCCCAAGGAATATCGCTAATTTTGAAATAGTTATTTTGAAATAGCGGTGGTGTGGACGCTCCGCTGCTGCTATTTCGAAATAACTACTCCCCAGAGTCATTCAAAGTAGTTATCCCCCAGTGCTTCCTCGGGTTCTAAGTCGAGGTAGCGCGTTCAAATTAAGGGAGCCTGCCTCAGACTAATTTCGAGGCTTCCCTGTAGTGTGGACATGGTATTTTGAAACCGCTGTTGCAGGAGTTATTATTTCAAAATAAGTTATTTCGAAATAATTTCCTAGTGTAGACATGCTCTCAGGGACTAATATATATATAGTATCATGAACTTTTGTGTGCAAAACTCACATGTTGTATCTGTGTTTGCATAGCTACGATTACAGAACTCTGGTCTCTGATCTCTCCTGCCACTCACGTATTAATAAACACAGTGTACCTAGCTTGAGAAATTGTTTGGGTGCTTCGGATCTCCTGGCCTAAGCTGTATCTGCCCTCTAGATAACCGGGAGACTCGAGTCTCATGGATTGTCAGACTGGCCCCTTCCACCAGTGCTACACAGTATTAAAAATAATAAGAAACACGGGGGGGGGAAATGGCAGAGCCCATCAGGAACTTACGCCCTCTTGGCCCGAAGAATGAAAGACAGTGACTATTCGTTTGGTATATGAATAGTCATGGCCGCACACATACGGCTGCTGACTGAGCTAGGATCCCATGATCCACATGGAAACCCCAGCAAACCCAGAGAGAACAGAGTTAACTGCAGCCCTATAGTAAGAAATTTGCATTTGAAAAGGCCTCTACACTCTCCCCTCCAACCTTCAGATCAAAGTGCCTCTCCCACCCTGCGATTAGCAAAGCTCTGATCATAACAAGAGAGGTTAACAGAACCCCACAAGACTTTTATTAGCCCTGCTTCTTAAGGATAGCTAAAGCTGCCCTCCGGGCGATTGCAGCTTACTGGGTTTCCCAGACAATTTGATTACAAAGTGGAATCGGCTTTCAGTTGCTTACTGTAAGCACACTAATGTTCACAGCATCCTTTAGGGACCTGTGAATTTGAGGAAGGGTTCTGAGCAAGGATTAAGGGTCCTTAGGTCCTTACGTACAACCAACATGATCTAATCTCGTCTCCTGGGCTCTCCTTCCAGCTCTGTGAAAGGACCAGAGCCTAAATACTAGAGCAGGGGGACCTAGGAGGTTCAGACTCCCAGATTTTCATTTTAGTTTAGAGAAGGGAGTGTAACCTAATGGTTAGAGAGTCTCATATGGTGAGAGCTATGTAAGTGCAAAACCTTCTTAGAGACTGGCTGTTATTTCTCAGTGGCATTCGCTCAGAGCCAGTCACTGCAGGATGTGCCCGACGGATCCTACTGCTGGAATACCAAGGACACCTTGCACTTCTACAGCACCATTTTGCAACCACTACCCAGTGGCAGATAATGTTCCTCTTCAGGAGGAGGAAACTAGGGCAGAGCAAAGCTGTCAGACAATGGCAGAGCCAGGAACCAAATCTATGTCTTCTACTATGCAATCCACTGTGTGATGGCGTACAAGCAGCACTCTCTGTAAGCTGTGCACTTGTGCGGCCACTAAGGGGAGATTCAAATGCCACCCAGATGATTAGCAGAGTGCCTACAGCTAGATTTTTTTTCCTACTGGTAGTGCACTCCACACATGCCATGGTGCACATACAAATTTATTCTGCACATGGATGGAAAAAAAAGACAGGGAACATTATATACAAAGCCACATAGTAAACAGGTGTCAGAGCTTGGCCTACATCTCACAACCGAGAGCTGCGCCCCTGACCATCAGATGCCTGACTTCCTACATCAAAGGACTGGACTCTTGCTAGTTATTTACCCATCTGTGTATCTGTTGCTAGGACTGTGGTGTCTCCCGTGGAAGGTAAGAGATTTAGCTAGGCAGTCACGCCCAGCTCTTCTTAGGAAGTAAGATTATCGCTATCCAGAACTGCATGTCACAAACATGAATGGCATGACGGAAGCCCACCGTGCACTGTCCAACAGATTTCACTGATGGGGAGTTAAAAGAGGAACCACCTGCAGGGTCCTTGTTCTTCTGCTACCTTGAAGACAGACTAAGGGGCATATTCTCCCACTGAAACATTGCAGCCCTCGCAAGGCACACAGGTGAGGGGCCCCCCGAGGAGGACTTGCATGTGCATGCATATTCTCTCAGCTTAGACACCGTTTTCATTCTAACAAACACAGCACAATGCCTTTCCCTCTGCACCAGTGAGGGGGAGGAGGGGCGTGAAATCCAGATTACCATTCCTGTCCTGACCCTCTGTTAAGAAACTGTTTGCATGAGATAAAGCCACCTTCAGGCATATTCCATACCCTTTACCATAGCGTAGATAAAAGCAGCATTTCTCAAAGGGTTAGAGAAGGGGTGTTTCTGCGGGCGAGGGGGTCTACGCAGCACCGTCAACTTGAAATAAGATTTGCAATTTGCGCTATGCAAATTGTGTATCTTATTTCGATTTTATTTTGACATAGGTTATTTTGAAATTCAGCACATCTAAGGGTGCCAAATTTCGAAATAACACGCTATTTCGAGACATCCCTTAACCCTCATGGAATGAGGGTTACAGGGATGCCGAAAAAGCATGCTTGTTATTTCAAAAAATATTTCAAAATAATGGACGGCTTGTTAAGACACGGGATAGCTATTTCGGAATACCTCTGGTATCCTGAAATAGCTGCACAGTGTAGACATACTGGGAGTCAGGTCTGGTTTGCAGCCCTAGCTCTAACAGAGCTGGATCTACTGATAGTATTGACTCCAGGAAACCTGGGTTCTATTCCTGACTCTTCCACATACTTAAATTAATGGAGATTGCCTATCTCCTAGAACTGGAAGGGACCTTGAAAGGTCATTGAGTCCAGTCCCCTGCCTTCACAGCAGAACCAAGTACTATCCCTGACAAATTGTTGCCCCAAATTGCTAAATGGCCTCTGCAAGGATTGAACTCATAATCCTGGGTTTAGCAGGCCAATGCTCAAACTACTGAGCTATCCCTCCCCCAAAATATTTGCCAGCTCACTTTGCTTCTGTGTGCCCATCTGTAAAACAGCTATAATTGTGTTGTCAGGACCCCTACAATTCCTGGATGATACTGGAGTCCCTACAGTGCCAGGTACCGTACTGATACTGAGCCACGGTTTGTCCACATTAGTTTAACTAAAGCTGTTGCATAGAATAATGCCAGTAAACCAGTGCACGAGGCTGGGTAGGCACTCCTAAATTGATTTAAACCTGGCTTATCTTGATTCAGGCCTTGTCTACACAGGTGGGATTGATTTAAATCAGACAAGAAACTGCAAAGGGAGTTAGGCACTCAAATCCTATTCAGCTTGAGTAGGAGGAAGAGCATTTGAATGACTTGGCTAAGGTTATCTGCAGAGCTGGGATGAGAACCCACATTTCTTGAGTTCCAGTCCCTACTCCAGTGGAGTACAGGGGAACCAGCATAATCTACTCCGCGTAAGGACAGGTGTGACTCGTACTCACCACCCTGGCGGCTCGCTCTTGGGATTCACATTTTCGGCAGAACCAGGGTCCGGTGGGCACCTGGACAATTCCATAGCAAGCTGGGAGGGGGAAACAGAAGATTAATTCGACTTTTTCATGGTTCGTTTAAATCATTCGGATTGATACAAAAACAAAAAAGAGGGGAGCCTCTCCAGTGCTGTAGGCAGCCAGACTTAAATCACAAGAGCAAAAATTAAAATGAAACAGCAGCTTATCCACCCGACTCTTCCAGCAGACAACACAATACACCCACCTCTCTTCCCCACCCCCGCAAATCTGTGATAGAACATCCTCTGGGCCTGGTCAGACCGGCAGACCCTAGCGCATTGGGAAAAGAGGGCCGGGCTGAAGGCCCAAACGGACCATTAGATCATCTAGTTGTAGTCTGGCCTGCAGCATAACAGGCAACAGTGTTTCACTCAGAAACACAAGCACAAGGCAGCAAACACAAATAGAAGCCAGGATCGTCTGGCTCTCAGTCCTAAGGCCTTGCCACAGGCCCATACCAGCTGTCTCGTACACACTTATCTCTAGCTTGCAGGGCAGCACTATAAAGGCAGGGAATGTTGTCCTTAGATCCATCACTGGGGCCGGATCTGCAGCCAAGCTCAGCACTTCAATAAGTGACGGCCAACTTTTCCACTGTGCTCAGCACCCAGCAGCTCCCGCTGGGACTAGACTTTCAGAAGAGGTCAGCAGCAGCCAAACCCTTCCAAAAGAAATCAGGCCTCAAGGAGAGCTGAGCTCCTTGGAAAATCTGGCCTAAAAGGAGTGCACAATCCCCAGCCAATTTCAAATCCACCAGGTGCCACTTGATTTAGACTTTAAATAATTAAAAAGACTCCTATCCGTGGCTCTAGGTGCCCTTACCATTATTGACAGTACAGTAAAATTGCCGCAGCCTTAAAGCAAACATTTTGCCAGGAACTTTGCCACATGGCTACAGCCTCTCCTTTTCACCTCTGCATCACTGTAAGACACATTCCCTTAGCCCATGCCGAAAACCCTGTCAAACCGATGACCTTGTCAGCATGCCAGGAAGGTCACCAAATCTGGGCTATTTTGGACCCATGTGGAGAAAAAAGTGCCACTTGAAAGTAACAGCCTCCAGCTCTCATTCAGAAAAATCTTCCACACAGTTCACATTTGACCCTACTCTTACTGAAGTCTTCCCCAGTCTTCGCTCTCCCAGCATCTTTGATCGTCTCCAGCTTGGGGATGTAATGGTTAACCAGCTAACCGGTAAGGATAATCCTTATAGGTGATGTTTATGGGAAACTGGTTAACTAGCGGCTCAGCCGGGGTGGATCTGCCCCCCACCGGTGGCATCCCAGTTAAGCAGTTAAACACTTTTAACTGGTTAACTGATTAAACAGGATTTTACTCCAGTTTCCTCTGTATCAAGGGAAGCTCTTTCCTTTATAACCAACCTGTTTCTCTTCTGCCATAGGACAACGCAACATCCTGGCCCTTACAATCCTTTCAGAGGACTGGCGGTCTCTTGAGGTCACCTTACCTCCTTCAGCAGCAAACTCTCTCTCTGATCAAGGGTTGTCCTGGCTGGATTTTAAGAGAGTGTTGCTGACTCTGGAAGGAGGCAGGTAGTTTTAAAGCAACGGAAGCAAAGCAAAGACAGGGAGAGGGGTCATTCATGCGTCAGCTAAGGTTGAGGGACCCGTCAGCAAAGAACAAATTTCAGCCTTCTTACACAATCTTCAAAGCTGAGCTGACAGTTGGAATGGAGTCCCCATCATGTGAGACATTGAAACTAGGTTGGACAAAGCATCTGAAAATATAACGCTGGAAGCCCTCTTGTGAGACGTTCCCTGGAGACAGACACAGGATAGGACCATCGTAAGTTTTCTCTGCTACTCTAATGCCTGAGATTTTATGTGAGCCGGGGGAAAAAAGCGGGCAGTGCAGTTAAACTTAAGGCTGGCTCACTCCCGGCTGAGCCAAGACAGACACATAAGAAAATGGAAACTATATAAAAGCAGTGACAAAGAAGTGTCTTGGGTCCATCTTTAGCAATAGGCATACGCCCAGAGGCACATGTGCTCAGCTGAAAACATTATTAGTTTCCCTGCCTGTTGCTTGGAGGAAAAGGGAAGAAGAAAGAAAACATACACCAACCATGAACCAGCATTGAAAATCCTCTTAATTTGCATTTTTATGAGACTTTTGTTGAAAAAAAATGCAATTTTGAATAACAGAAAAAAGGAATTTTTTAATGAAAATGTTCACAAAAAATGCATTCCATTTTTTCACCAGCTCTTATGTGAAGCTTTAGAGTAAGCTCATTTTTGGCTCTATTTTTATTCAGGCAGTCCAAAGCTAAACATGCTTTGCCTTTGCAGGTGAAGAAAAAGCACAGAGTTGAATCAACAAAGCAACTTTTATTCTGAAGAGAAATGTAAAGTCTGCCAAAATCATATCCCAATGCTGTGAACACAGGTAGTATAAGAAGGAAGGGTGGCAACATTTCTGGATATCAAAGAGGATGTCCCACAAAATTATTATAACCTGAAGAAGGCAAATCTTCCAAATCTAAATATCTAGACTATATGATACGTTATACACCACTTTATGACTCAGACTTTGATCAACTAAAAAGTGTTTTAGTAGCCCTCTCTAAACAACATTCTATGCCTGCTCTGCTATCCCTGCAGCAAGTAGTAAACATGTACTATCCCAATATAATTGCCCTGGATTGTAAACAAAGACACCTCAGAATCATAAAGCACTCGTAAAAGGGGAAACTGATTCCTAGTTACCTAAATAAAAGCATATGCATTAATTTTCAGGTTTGGGGAGCACAAACACCAATGCTCCTTTCCCCTCCCATTCTGAATACAAAATATCTTCAAGTTTCCGGTATTACAAAAATGGGACGTAGAAGAGTCACACCAAGGACATTAAAGCAACACACCAGTGTCAGTACAGAGGGACCAGCTACATGCCAACAGACCATTAGACGCATCCTGGAATAAACTGTTTTATGACAGGAGGCTCAGCATCTGTTTGTGAGCAGAGTTCCCCTGCAAACTCCGCTTCCTCTGTGCAACTCCTCTTTGCTTGCCTGATTACAAGGGACCTCTTATGATAGGTGTCGTCATGACATATAAGCCACAGAAGAATGCCCAACCTCCCAACCACTGCAACCCATATAAGAAAGTCTAGAGAGAAAGAAATATTGGGCAAGAAGAGAGATATTGGCTGATGTATGATAATGGTGTATTAGATTATGGATATTGGCTGATGTATGATAAACACAGAGAAACAGAGAAACCAAGTGAGTGAAGCAGTATCTTTTATCGGACCAACTCCTAGAGCCCTATGTGGATATGAAATTGGTGCCTGCATCTGCAAAAATGATTCATGGAGATCCACATCTACATCCGCGGATGCAGATACCCGCGGATATAAAGTGGATATTCTCAATGTGCAGGTTTCAAGATGAAAAATTTATACCCGTAGCTGTAAAAATAAGCTGTGGCTATCCACATCCGTGGTGTGGATACCTGCGGATATAAAGCAGATATCTGCGGATTTGCAAGATTCTACCAACTTCTGTTGGTGAGAGAGACAAGAATTAGGGCTTACATGGTGCTTTTCAGTGCTGGGAAAGGTACCCACAGTGTCACAGCTAAATATAAGGTGGAAGAGATAAAGCATTAACATGTGACGGAGGAGAGCAGTCAAGGTGAAGTGAGCAGTCGTCACCTCTGATGCTTTGGCTCAAAGAAGGGCTATTGTTGTTATGAATCATAAAGTCACATCTTTCCTCCGTCCATTATTTTTAGGGTCCACCAGAGTTATGAATTTAAGTTTCCAGGCTTGGCTGTTGAGAAAGTGCTAGGCAGATTTCCTTGGAAGATAAGAACTAAATGTTCAGGTACAGAGTGATCGGTTTGGGAGAACTGGTTGCCCATGGGTGACAGGCTGTTTCTGTCTTTTTTTCATCTTACTGTGTGAGTTCATGGCAGAGTGCCGTGATTGTCTGCTTTCACCCAGCTAGTTGTTATGGGGGCTGTACAGGGTTAGAGAGAGAGAGAGAGAGAGAGAGAAAGAGTATGGGGATGGATGGATAGACAGACGGATGGGATGTATGGGGATGGACAGACAGACAGAGGGGGGTGTATGGAGATAGATAGATAGATAGATAGATAGATAGATAGATAGATAGATAGATAGATAGATAGATAGATAGATAGATAGATAGATAGATAGATAGATAGATAGATAGATAGATAGATAGATAGATAGATAGATAGGAGTGTATGGGGACAGACAGATAGAGGGGGTGTATGGAGGTAGACAGACAGACAGAGGGGGTGTATAGGGATAGACAGACAGACAGACAGACAGATAGATAGATAGATACAGGGGGGTGTATGGGGACGGACAGACAGACAGATGGATAGATAGATAGGAGTGTATGGGAACAGACAGACAGACAGACAGAGGGGGTGTATAGGGATAGGCAGACAGACAGATGTATGGGGATAGATAGATAGATAGATAGATAGATAGATAGATAGATAGATAGATAGATAGATAGATAGATAGATACAGGGGGGTGTATGGGGACGGACAGACAGACAGATGGATAGATAGATAGATAGGAGTGTATGGGAACAGACAGACGGACAGACAGAGGGGGTGTATAGGGATAGGCAGACAGATGTATGGGGATAGATAGATAGATAGATAGATAGATAGATAGATAGATAGATAGACAGACAGACAGACAGAGGGGGGTGTATGGGGGCAGACAGACAGATCCTTCTGGGGTTGGGAGGAGGGGTTGTAAGTAGGGCTGCCTCCCGCGCAGGACCCGGCCTGTGAGCAAGTCCGGTGCTGCCCCTGGAAGGGTTAATTCCACCCGGAGGTGCATTAATAAGCCACCATGTGCAGCAGAGCAAACACTTGCCCGGCGAGGTGTTTTCACTCCCTCGCAATCCTCCCCCACGTTAATAATTCGCTAGCGCCGCCCCGGTCCCTTCCCCGCCTGTCACCTGCAAGCCCCCCCCGCCACCCCCCACCGGGGGTCTGCACAGCCCATCACACCCCCCCCCCTCCGCGCACTTTCCCTAAGCGCCCCGGCCGCTAATAATAAACACACCGCCCTCCGGAAGGAAGCCGGGAACCGCTGCCCGCCCCAGAGGTCACTGCTCGCCGATAAGGACTCCCGGAGTTTCCCCTAGTCCCGGTCCCCATGACTAAAAACCCCCGGGCCGCCCCCCCGCTGTGCGCGGCTGCCCACCCCCGCCTGCAACCCGCCCCCACCACCCCGCGGGGCGAGCCCCCCGCCCCCCCAACTGAGCGACACCCCCCAAAAAAAACATAATTGCACCCCTTCCGCCGCACCCCACTAGGCACAGCCCGCGGGCCCCACGGGGCTGTGCGCGCCACCTGGGCACGGTGCCCTGCCTTGGAGCGGGGCCATCCACCGTACCGTTATTGGAACAATAGGGGTAAACAAAGCGCCCCCCCCCATGCACCCTTTTTTTTCCCCTCTCCCCACCATTCCCCCCCGCCCGGGCTTCCCAGGGCCGGTGTGAGCCGGGAGGGGGGCTTGCAATCTGGGTTTCCCCTTCTCCCCCGCCTGCGCCCCGGGGGTCCGCCCTGCCTTACCTTGGTGCACAGCCACGCTGCAGCCGTGCCCATCGCAGTACACCAGCGGGTTCTCTGCCCAGCCTCTCTCGTCAGAGCAAACACAGCACCCTCCCACCATCTCCTTCATCCTTCCATGAGGACTCGCCTCCCCCCGCCCCGCCGCCGGCGCGCTCCTGCTCCTGCTCCTCCTCCGCTCCGCGCAGCTCCGGCTGCCTCTCGGGCCACGCCGCCTTCACACCGCCTCCCCCGGCGGCGGCAGGGGGCCGCGAACCCCCGTGCGAAGCCACATTGTCCGGCCAGGGGGCTGTCCGCGCAGCAGGCGCTGCCTAAGGGCTCAGGGGGCCCATTCCCATCCACACACTCATGCACACGCACGCACACACACACACAAGCGCTCCGGTCTACACAGCAATCATGGCTACGTAGCTTAGCAAGCGCTGTAAAGTCTTAGGTTCAGGGACGGCAGCATGGCTGGGTAGGGAGCTTTTTGCCTTTTTTCTTTTCTTTTCTTGCCTCCCCCTTCGCCCCCCTGCCTCCCGGTCGCTTCTTTCCCCTTGCAAACGGAGCAGGAATCTCCGGGCGCCGCGCCGTGTGCGCGCAAAGCCCACCCCAGCCCGGTTTGGATCTCTGCGGAGCGATCAACTAGAACCATTCCCCCAATCCTATGAGCGGTGCCATTCCGCCTTGACAAATAAGGGCACCGCCAGCGCCACCGTCTGGTGCGACCTGGCTCTTCAAAACAGCGAGGGGTATTCATTTAACCCCTGGAGCACCTGTTAATCAGAAAACCATAGAATACTAGGACTGGAAGGGACCTCGAGAAGTCATGGAGTCCAGTCCCCTGCCCTCATGGCAGGACCCAGTACTGTCTAGAGCATCCCTGATAGACATTTATCTAACCTACCCTTAAATATCTCCAGAGATGGGGATTCCACAACCTCCCTGGGCAATTTATTCCAGTGTTTGACCACCCTGACAGTTAGGAACTTTTTCCTAATGTCCAACCTAAACCTCCCTTGCTGCGGTTTAAGCCCATTGCTTCTTGTTCTATCCTTAGAGGCCAAGACGAACAAGTTTTCGCCCTCCTCCTTATGACACTTTTAGATACCTGAAAACTGCTATCATGTCCCCCCTCAATCTTCTCTTTTCTACACTAAACAAACCCAATTATTTCAGCCTTCCCTAGTAGCTCATGTTCTCTAGACCATTAATCATTCTCCTTGCTCTTCTCTGGACCCTCTCCAATTTCTCCACATCTTTCTTGAACTGCGGTGCCCAGAACTGGACACAATACTCCAACTGAGGCCTAACCAGCGCAGAATAGAGCGGAAGAATGACTTCTCCTGTCTTGCTCACAACACACCTGTTAATACATCCCAGAATCATCTTTGCTTTCTTTGCAACAGCATCACACTGCTGACTCATATTTGACTTGTGGTCCACTATAACCCCTAGATCCCTTTCTGCTGTACTCCTTCCCAGACCGTCGCTTCCCATTCTGTATGTGTGAAACTAATTGTTCCTTCCTAAGTGGAGTACTTTGTTAATAAAGATAGAAATGTAGCCGTGTTAGTCTGGGGTAGTTGAAGCAAAATGCAGGACAATGTAGCACTTTAAAGACTAACAAGATGGTTTATTAGATGATGAGCTTTCGTGGGCCAGACCCTGGGTCTGGCCCACGAAAGCTCATCATCTAATAAACCATCTTGTTAGTCTTTAAAGTGCTACATTGTCCTGCATTTTGTTAATAAAGGCATCTTTCCGGGGGGGCCGGGAGGAAAAGGGACCCTTTGAGTTTCAAAGACACAGAGCAGGTGGCACACTAAAATTGTAGCCGGAAAAGCATCCTCTAAGGCAGGGGTGGGGAACCTTTTTGGGTTGGGGGGCCGCTGACCCTCAGTAAAATCAGTGGGGGCCACACACAGGTGAGAAGCAAAGTGAGAAGCCCCTGAATGAGAAGGAAAAAGACCCCTCCTCACATTCCCCTTGCACACCAGAGCCTGGGGGTGGGAGCAGGTGAGTAGATTTTTGTGTGCTCCAGCCCTGTGGGTGGGTAGCAGGGGGGTTGGAGGCCAGCGTGGGCTCCCCAATGCAGGGGGGATCCCTGAGACATAGGGAGCTGGATTCAGGCAAGTCGGGGTTGCATCCAACTCCCGGGCCTAAGGTTCCCCACCCCTGGTCTAAGGGGAGAAGCTTTCTGGGTTAGATTGTTATTCCCGTAGAACCTCAGGCGTTACCAACATCAGAGGTGTTGGAAAGAGCCACCCTATCATTTTGTTCAGAGTTACGAACGTTTCGGAGTTGTAAACAGCCTCCCTTCCCAAAGTGTTCATCCTACCGAGGTGCTACTGAATGTTACAAGAACACCTGCAGTAGTGGTGTGAAGGCTGAACCAGTTAACTGGTTAACCAGTGGGGCTGGAGCAGCTCCTAGCCTGCTAGGGGCAGAGGGTTGCTCCAGCCCCATGGAAGGGGGGGGCACTGCAGACAGGGGCTTTTCAAGCGCAGACCCTGCCTGCCGCACGTCCCACAGGCGGGTGCTGCTCCAGCTGTGACATGGGCGCAGCCCCTGCCTTGGGGTTGCCTGGGACCTCCAGCCCAGCAGCAGGCAAGGGGGGGCTGCTCCAGCTGACTGGAGCCCCCTCCCCCCCCGTTTAATCATTTAACTGGTTAAACAATATGTTTAACTGATAGCCAATTTAAAGGGGATTTTACATCCCTAACCTAGATGTGCCAAATGAAGAATAGGGCCCTATTATGTGCAAACCTACAGTGAGAGACACCGACTGCCTTGAAGATACTACAATTTGCATAGCCAAAAGGAGGGCAGGGAAACTGAAAGCAGGAATAGCTTTCTTTAGTCATATGATAGCTCAGAACCAGGTCTTTAGACACCCAACCCAGTGCCCACTATGCCACACGGTCCTGCCCAGCAGGTAAAGCACTAAAAAGTAGACTGGAATAGAAGCAAGTACAGTATTTTAGAGAGCAGAGCCCTGAACTGCTTTAGGTAGAGTCTAATTGGCTTTAACAGTTGGGTAGTTGGCATTAAACATACTTTCCTTTCTGTACATCTCCGTTGTTATTTGATTTTTAAAATAAATCATGTAAATTACATCTGAATAAGAGAATGTTGCCTCTTGGCTAGAAGTTTAACTAGGAATTCGCTGAACTGCCTGGGATTTTTGCTCATTATTTTGTCTTTGTTTGCTTGCCAAGTCCTAAGGATAGATAATCTTGGAAGCTCAGCAACTTCAGAGAAGAAGAAGAAAAAAATTTTATCTCAAGAGAGACACGCCTAAAAACTTTTTGCAGCCTGTTATACAAACTTGAGTGGCTAGACATTCAGCTGTTTTTTCTGAAGTCAGTCCAGTTGCTGAAGTTGCTGAGAAAAATAGCCAATATGAAATGCAATCCAGTGATCCTGATTCTCCACTCACGGACATACACCTGAATTACCCCCATTGATTTCACAAGACGTATTCCTGACAAATACAGTGCCACAAATCAGAACCAATATCTTTTAAACTGACTTTTTTTTTTTTTGTGCAAACATAGTATTCCCCTTAGAAGAGGTGTGAACGGCCTGTGTATCCCTTAATACTGTGTCTTTAAAAATATTCACACCAGATAGCAGAGAGGAAACCCCTTCCAACAGCCCTAATAATCACCAGTTTAGCATCCTTTATAGTGCACCTGTTCAAGCGTTACATCAAGGGGCTGGAAGGCAGACGGCTCCCCTAGAAGTCGCCTGCTGGGTGCTATCTTCCTTTTATTGCATTCCTTTGAGAGTCACAGAGGCAGACAATATGTATGCCACATTGCTGGAAATTCACTGAGCCTTAGCTCACTTTTCGAGGAATGTTTTTATTTCTCTTTCCTTTTATCTATTGTTATGAATTTGTTTAAAATGGAAAAAAAATCTGGTTGGTTGCCTTTATAACCTGATGGAGACTTTTATAGTGTAAGGAAAG
Organism: Pelodiscus sinensis; assembly: GCF_049634645.1. NCBI lineage: Eukaryota > Metazoa > Chordata > Testudines > Trionychidae > Pelodiscus > Pelodiscus sinensis. The sequence continues at coordinate 12,668,611 of NC_134739.1, forward strand.
AGGGCAAAATGCAAAACACTCTTAGTTTCCTGATGAGTTTGGTTCCAGTTGGCCATGCTCACTGGCACTTGGACTTGAACTGCAAATTTGCCTTTAAGGGATTAAGTTCCAATTTACATAACTAATCCCTGTGGCAGGGAAAGGATAGGCCAGGAAGGAAAGAGCATAGCTGTGTCTTGAGCAAAATCAGGAGAAAGCATCAGCCATAAAAATTGAGGCCTGACCATGTTTCATTTATGTTGTGCATTTGCTATTTCCTATCGTTTTTAGGGTTGCCAGATGGTTTCAACAAGAATACCGGACAAACTTTACATTACATCACAATCTACATTACATGTTATTTAGAAAATACCGGACATTTATATTTTCCCATTTATATTTTCTCAATTTGTTTCCTAAACAGAAAGCTCAAATACTGGACCGTCCAGTTCAGAACCGGACACTTGGCAACCCTACTCGTTTTTACAACGTGGTTTGCTTAGAAAAGGGGCTATGTAAAAATGGCGCATGCAGACACAACTGCAGAAGAGGGAGCCACATCTACTCCGGCTTCTGAGTTGCAAAGAGAATCCTTAACTAAGTTCCAATGGCAGAGTCTTTTCCTCTGTGGATCATGATCCTGGCTTGACTTGCAGAATATATTCGGAGTTTGGAAGCAGTTACAAAAGAAAATAATGTCTGTTTGTAGAATGAGTTCATCACGCAAGCCATAAAGATACAGTGAGGCTGTGGATTCAGAGTCACTAGTCAGAATACAACTGCATATTACAGGTTGAACCTCTCTGGTCCAGCACCTTTGAGACCTGATTGGTGCTGAACCAGAGAATTTGCTGAACCATGGGAGGTCAATATTGTCTAGCAGCATGGCCAACACTTCCACTGCTTACTGGGCTCTTAGAAGACATTTCGAGGTAAATTAGAGCTAAATAAGAGCACAGAACATAGAGAACCAGGACCAGTGGCTGTAAACAAGGGAGCACAGAAAACTTGACCACACCCATGATAAGTGGATATCCAGCTAACTAAAATTGTGCCGGACCAGAGTGCCAGTCTAGAGAAGTTCATCCTATAATATAGTTTTTCAGATTACTCATGTTGCAGCTACTTTATTTCAAAATCCAAATATATAATAATATAATAATTAAAAATGGGAAAAGAGTTACACAAGAACCAAAGCTTCTTATCCATGCTTGTAACTGATACCAAATGTGCCAAGAGAACATAAAACTCTGTCTAGATTAACAAAAACATGTGAGTTTAAGGCAGGCTCAGGCTATGTCTAGATTGCAATGCCTTTCCGGGATACTGTGTCCAAGGAATGTGTCTGCTTTTCCAAAAAAATGTTTTGGAAAAGCAGATGCGCTCTTTCACCATCCCTGTAAACCTCATTTTTTGAGGCATAAGGGATGTGTCGAAAGAGCAGATTTTTCAGAAATTTGGCACCGTGTAGACGCACCTAATTTCGGAAAATCCTCTTTCGAAAGAAAAGCGGAAAAAGGTACTCAAGTTGCGGTTCGCATCTTGCGTATCTTTTTCCAACTTTGTAGTCTAGAGGTAGCCTCAGCTAATGGCCTATGTGACATTGCAAAGTGTTACGGCGGAGGTGTATTGGGCTTCATGTATTTAGCGAGTTGTAATGAATACACTCACATAGCTGGTCTTAGTCTTTTCTAAAGCTCTTCTGCATATCCATCATTGCCACTAGTAGCAGCCGCCTTCACCATTCCCCTACGGAGAATGTTGGTAAACCGAGGCCATGAAAGTGCCATTCAGAGTTGAAAGCCAAGGGTAAAGGTGTATCGTAATGTATCTGACACCAAACAGGGCAGGACATGCCCACTTGTGGGAAAGAAACTCAGTTTCCCTATTTAGCAGAAATGCATCTTCAAAGGAGCTGCTTCTGGCTGAGATTTTGCTTGCTTCCTTACCAGCTGAGAGTGGGGAGGAAGGCAGCCCTTGCACGTTTTAAAAGGACGTGTAATAACCTGCAGCCATGACAGAACCCAGAAACTGCCACACCAAAACGTAAGCTAACAGCTCATCGGGGGCAGGAACTATCTATCTGTTCTGCTTTTGTACCGCATCTAGCGCAATAAGGATTTTCATCCATAAACAGGGCTCCTAGGTGCTACTGTTAAGGATAAAGGAGCAACTCCACTATCTGGTAGCAGTAGGAGACTCTTATCCTCAGCCTGGACCAGCCACTACGAAAGAGGCACGATGTGGGCTTTGTGGACACAGGTATATGAGGTCCATGAAGATCTCCAGAAGTCTCTTTCCCTCCCTTAAAAGGGGTATTCTTCATTTTAGACCCAAAGTCACTTCCTTCCCAGCTGGTGACCTCTCCCTCCATTTTGTTACTGTACTGGATGGTTATCATGTAGGTCGGGGTGAGCGATAATATGGCGCCGGTTCGCCAGGGTTAGCCTCTGGTGGGCCGCCACCGCTGTTTTGACTGCACGACCATAGGTATGGCAATCGCAGCTCCCATTGGCCGTGAATTCCCGCTCCTGGCCAATGGGAGAGGCAGGTAGCAGCGTGAACCGGGACACCACTTCCCACATCTCCCATTGGCCAGAAACGGTGATCCGTGGCCCACAGGAACTGCGATCATCAGTATCGACGGCCATGCAGGTAAACATAGCCGTGGGGACCTGGCAGGGGCTAACCCTCAGGGACCGGATCTGGCTTGCAGGCCAGAGTTTGCATACTCCTGCTATAGGGGTTAAATGTAAGATGAAGACATTACTCTGACTTCCTTAAAGTTCTGCCTATGATTTTCTCCTTCCTGTCCATTGGTTTGAGTCTCGTGGTATCCCACGTGCAGGAAAGATGATCCAAACTACCAGCGCCCCCGGCTCTTCAAGTTTCCCTCATTTGAATTAATGTAAACATCCTTTTTAGGCAAGGAGGAAGTATTGTCTACTGGCCTTGAAACTTCATTGGGAATCAGGAAAATCAGACTCTATCCCGGACTCTGACACTTACCTGTTGTCTGGCCTTAAGCAAATCCCTTTTCTTTCTCCTTTTCTTTCTTGTCTGTTTCGATGTAGGTGTTCAGGGCAGGAACTGTCTCTTAGTGTGTGTTTGTACAGTGGGGTCTTCATGTCAGAAGGGGGGCCTCTGTGAGGTATTATTATTAACAACAACATTACTTGGTTCTTTGTTTCAGTGAGACTTTTAAAACCACACTCATCTCTTTTTAAAATCTCCCTCATTTAAATTGTCCCAACCAGGCAGTGCTGAACTTTTGGCTTCCTGCCCTACAGTCAATGATGCTTAGAAACCTGCGAGACAACACGTAGGTGTTTCGAAAAGGGGTAATTTCTCCTCCCACCAGAAAATGGTTTTGGTGCCTGGCAATGAATAACATGCATCTTCCCAAGCAGGCGAAGCATGTTAGCAGAGCCGCAGTGCTGGAGTGGCATGTATCTGAGCCTTCTCTGACCCACCGAAAGGGAAAGTGGGGATCTGGTGAGCTTTCCATTGTAACGAGCAGTTTTAACTGGCTTCACTCGACCCTGTTTTCCCCATTGAAATCCTCATACTGCAGAGGAGAAGGGGGCCCCAGACTGCAATCAGCAAAGTCAAAGTCTCTGTTTGAGTAGGAACTTCAACTGGCTTTGTAGTTTGGGGCTTTAAAAGGCAAAACCCAAGAACTTTGCCCCTGCTTTTCATCAGCCGCATCCACCAAGAAACAAATCTCTTGGGCCACTGCCCTTCTCTCTTCCTTGCTCATGTCCCAAACAAGCAAAATCCTCACCAACATTGCCAGATTTTCTAGGAGCACCTGCAATTTTTTTTTATTGGCAACATTTAAACTGCAAAATAAGAGGCAACCGTACTCTAGGACAGACCTCTGCATTAATGTTTATAACTTATTAGCAGGTTTGCTTTCATGCTTGGTGGAGCATAGGTTGGATCCTGCGTTCCTATCACTCATAAAGATTGTAGCATGGTCAAGTGGTTAGTGTGTAGAGCCATGAATCACTCTGGGTGGATTCTAATGACTTGGGCAAGTATTTTCGTCTCCCACAGCCTCATTTTCTTAGTCTGTAAAATACCGATTCCCTTTTGCAAAACTGTTTGAGCGGTGTTCCCTGTAAGCTGAGTGCTAGGGCAGCCGCCCTGGAGAAATCCAACTGCCTCCACATTGATTTGCAGAGCGCCTACTGCCTTCCTCAGCTGGTTGCATGTGTTTTTATTTTCAGTGCACATCTGCACATGCCTTGGTGCGCATAACAAAATGTATCCTACACACAGATGAAAAAATTAGAGGGGACATTGTCTTTGAGAGAGTTGTATGAAAATCAGTAGGCAAATACAAGTCATTATTCATTAAACAATGTCATTAATAGTTGCAGTGTTGTTCCCATGTTGGTTGCAGGATCTTACAGATACAATTTGGATGAGGTTTTATCTGACTGGAAGAAGAGCTCTACCTAAGCTTGAACCCTTGTCTCTCTTACCAATAGAAGTTGGTCCAGTAAAAGTTATCATCTCACCTACCATGTCTTCTAATGCCATTAATGATTTAAATGCCTTTATTTCAAGCAGCCTTCCATTCCCCGAAGTGTGTGTGGGGGGGGGGGGGCGGGTGGTACTTCCAAAGAGGATGGAGAGAGGATGCTCTCAGTGGTGGCAGATGGCAGAACGAGGAGCAATGGTCTCACATTGCAGTGGGCAAGGTCCAGGTTAGTTATCAGGAAAAACGTTTCCACTAGGAGGGTGGGGAAGCTCTGTGATGGGTTCCCTAGGGAGGAGGAAGAATCTCCATCCTTAGAGGTTTTTAAGTTCCAGCTTGGCAAAGCCCTGGCTGGGGTGATTTAGTTGGGATTGATCCTGCTTTTAGCAGGGAATTGCACTCCTGAGGTCTTTTCCAACCCTATGATTCTATTATCTATGTCCAGAGATCTTATGGATCAAGATGTTGAAAAGTCCATACTTAAGCACTTAAACTAATTTTCAGACATTCTGATCACCAAGCTCCCAATCCTGCTACCACGGTAGCAAAACTTCCACCGACTATCCATCTTTCCACAATCAGAACACTTTATGGAAACCATGCCCATTCCTGGTCACCCCCAAAAGAAACTGAGGCAACCCAGAGCCACTAACCACATTTGAAAATCTTGGCCATTGAATACACTGGGAAATAACATGTATATTTGGATGTTGCTTGGATTATAATCTTTTTCAAGCAGGGATTGTGCATGCAGGTGTGTGTCCACATGGACATCAATTAGCACATTGTTGGTACTATTGGATGGGAGAAAGAGTGTGTGTGGCAAACCTCAAAATATACACAAAATTGTGGACTGTGTAAAGTAAGATAATTCACATTAAACCTGTGGTGGAAGCTACATATTGTAGGATCTGCATTTTCTTCAATATTGCACAATACAATAAAACAAATACAGTATTATTATTAATTATTATTATTATTAATAATAATAATAATAATAATAATAAATTGGCAGGTGCAGCAGAGAGGCCAAAATTGGCATGGGCCACGAAGACTGAACACCCCCGGTTACCTTTACAGAAAATCACACACAAAAAACATATATATATAAAATCATGAACTTTCATGGGCACAAGGCACTTCTTCAAATGAGTAGAGCAAAAGGGACAGAACCCCCAAATTTAAAGCAGAAAAAGAAGGAAGAGAGGGAGAGAAAAAAAACCTCCCAATTATTGTGCCCATGCTAGATTTCTGTCCCTTTTGCTTCACTCATCTGAAGAAGTGGGTTGTGCTCATGAAAGCTCATGAAACTATACCTAGATATTTTTGTTAGTCTTTAAGGTGCTACAGAACCACTCATTTTTAAAGGTTTTTTTTTAAAGCTACAGACTAACACGGCCACCCCTCTGAGACATTATGTCTGAGTCAGGCTGGCAGGGCAGTGTACTTAGGAAACAGTAGCTAAACTGCATCTTTTCTACATAAGAGCTGTCAAACGGACAACTTTCGGTTACTAAATTCGTGCAGCTTTCTCCCCACCCCACTCCCATCTGAAGTTTTATGCTGATGTGCAAATTAGCGGCAACTATGCCATACAGCTGAGCCCATAGCATTTCATAACACGTCACGCAGGGAGGTGCGCAAACATGGGCAGTTATGCACCTATGCATGCCCATGTATTTATTTGGATGGGAAGATGAGTTTTGAACCTCTTTAGTCCGGCACTTTCTGGTCCAGCATCATCCATGATCCAGCATGATTTTAGTTAGATGGATGTCTATATACCGTGGGTGTGGCCAAGTTCCCTTCGCTCCCATAAAGTTTGTTTACAGTCACTAGTCCTAGCTCTGAGTGGTCTGCGCTGTTGTTTAGCTCTAAGGCTAAGTCTAAACTGCAGGTTTCTTTAGGAAGAAGCTTTTCCAGAAGAGATCTTCAGGAAAAACTTCTTTCGAAAAAGAGCATCCACACTACCAAAGTGCATCGAAAAAGTGATCTGCTTTTTCGAAAGATAGCGTCCACACTGAATGGACGCTATCTCACATGTAAGCTGTGATTACTGTGGATGGAGTAGCCACCGGTGAACCTGCGCTTTTTCCTCTTTCCTCATCTCTCAAAAGAACTCCCTCTTCCCCATCCACACACGCCTTTTTCCAAAAGAGTTCTTTCGGAAAAAGGCTTCTTTCTCATAGAATGAGGATTTCCAATGTTGGAAAAACCCCTCTGTTCTTTCAATTTTCTTTCAAACCAATGCAATTGCAGTGTGGACATAATTGAAGGTTTTTTCAGAAAAACAGCAGTTTTTCTGAAAAAACTCTATAGTGTAGACATACCCTAATTTACCCCTCAATGTCTTCTAAGAGCCCAGTAAGCAGTGGAAGAGTTGGGCATGCTGCCAGACAATACTGACCTCCCATTGTCCAGCAAATTCTCTGGTTTGGCATAGGTCCGGACGAGGATACTGGACTAAAGAGATTCAACCTGTACAAGCGACAAGGAGTCCTGTAGCACCTTATAGACTAACAGATGTATTGGAGCATAAGCTTTCATGGGCAAAGACCCACTTCATCAGATGCATGCAGTGGAAATATCCTGAGGCAGGCATAAATATTCAGGCCAGAATCAGGCTAGAGATGAAGAGGTTAATTCAATCAGGGAGGATAAGGCGCCCTTCTAGCAGCTGATCTGGAGGTGTGAATACCAAGAGAGGAGCAGATGCTTTTGTAGTTAGCTAGCCAGTCACAGCTGATGTGCCAATATATCTGTTAGTCTATAAGGTGCTACAGGACTCCTTGTTGCTTTTGCAGATCCAGACTAACAGGACTACCCCTCCGATACTTGACAACCTGTACAAGGTATCCCCACGCCTGCTTTCCTCACTGCAACCCTGTGTAGAGCAAAAAACAGGACCATGTAGCACTTGAAAGACTAACAAGATGGTTTATTAGGTGATGAGCTTTCATGGGCCAGGCCCACTTCCTCAGATCAAATAGTGGAAGTTTCTTGCCATTTCAACCAGGAAGGGCATTGTCTCAAGGACTTAATTACCTGCATCCTGCTTCAAAGACATTTTAGCACCAGACTTGAACTCTCATTCATACTTAAATTTGACACTTTACACCTAGGTCTTAACAAGGACGCTAATTATCTTACTCATTACAAAGATAGCTTCCCCAATTATCACCTCTAATATCATTAGCTCACAGACATTTACCTCCCTGCCTCATCCCCCCTCTGTTCTGAAGTTTGATTTGTCCTTTTCATATGTGTTTGTTTTTTTGATGTATCCCTTTGGTATATATGGTCATGCCAATTTTCTTCCACTATTTGATCTGAGGAAGTGGGTCTGGCCACGAAAGCTCATCACCTAATAAACCATCTTGTTAGTCTTTAAAGTGCTGCATAGTCCTGTTTTTTGTTTCAGCTACACCAGACTAACACGGCTACATCTCTATCACTGTGTAGAGCAGTGTGTCTTCCAGAACTTTTTTTTTTTTTTAAGATTATTCTCAGGAGCAGATCTGCCTATGATCCTGAGTCGGTTCTTTCTTTCTTTCTTTCTTTCTTTCTTTCTTTCTTTCTTTCTTTCTTTCTTTCTTTCTTGTAGTGAGCTGTTGTTTTCACCCTGGGAGTGGGAGGGGAGCTTTGATGTGTTTTGTCTCTCTTTCTCTGTGGTTTCTCTCTCCTTTGCCTGGCCACGGAGAGGAAGAGCTGGGGCAGATCTGGCAAACAGAAAATTGTTTTCTCTCGCTGACCCTCCTCCCTTCCACAGCTACAAGGGGATTGTGGGGCTGAGCGGAAACTCGCAGCCGGCCTCCCCTCCCCTCCTTGCTGTCGCTGCTGTCGCCTCTGCTCAACCTGCCACTGCTGCGGCAGGGGGTCCCTGAGATCAGGACCCCACCCGCTTGCAGAAATCAAGCAGGCCGAGGAGCCCCGAGTGGGCAGAAAGGGGAGGGGATGCACAAGGCGTCACAGCCTCTCCTGGGGTTCGGTTTCTGAGAACCCGGCGAGCCTGTGAAATCTAGTGACAGGAAATGATCGGTGGCTTTTTTGGTACGTGGGTTCCCAGCGTCTCGCTTTGAGAGACGAGCGACAACATCCTGGCCGTGTGCAGGGGCGGGGGAGGATGCGGGTTGGGGGCTGTTTTGCTGAGCGATTGCACCGAGCCATGGGGGAGAAGACAGCCTGTGGGGAGGGGCAAAGGCGGATGTATAGGCTTTATAGGAGGACACAGCTCCATAGTTGAGCTTCCAGATTCATCCCCTTCCCAGCACCAGCCTACCCCTGGGATGGCCCTAGCTGGAGAGTCTAGAGAGGTTGCCCTGTTAGTTAGTCTGCAACTAAAACAACTTTAAAACCAGCAGATGGTCTTGTAGCGCCTTAGGCTATGTCTAGACTGCAGTTTTCCTGGGAGTTAGCCTGGAAAACTCAGCCGCGTCCAGGAAACGGGTCCGAACAGTTTCCGAAAAAGTGGGGCGTGTTCTTTTGGCATGCCTGGATTTCTCGTTTGATGAGGAATTAAGGGATCTTCCAAAAGAGGAGTTTTTTCCCACATCTGGCCCTGGGTAGACGGGCCAAATGTCAGAAAAGCCTCTTCTGAAAAAACAAGTGGAAAAAGGTTCGCAATTTGCATATCTTTTTCAGGAAAAAAAAACCCCCACACAATGTAGACATAGCCTCTGAGACTAACCAAAAAATATAGATAGTAACATGAGTTTTCGGTGGGCACAACCCACTTTTTCAGATGACAAATATGGAGCAAGGGGCCCCGGGGTACAAATATATAGCAGAAAAAGAGAGGAGAGTGGGGAAGACTGTCAATTAATGTGTCCGTGCTAAATGAGACTAACAGAGTGGGCTGTATGTGCTGGATACTTAACTTTTGATGTCATGTGGGTGTTGAATATAATGGGCCATCCAAGACATGTCTTTGTTAAATCCTGGGAGGAATGTGTCAAATTTGCATATGAAGGCCAGTTCTGCAGACTCTCTCTCTACCTGGTTCCTGAAATTACTTTGTAAGAGGATGGCCATGTTTAGATCCATTGGTGAGTGTTGGGGCAAGTTAAAACGTTCCCCAACAAGTTTCTGTGTCTTACCATTCCGGATATCTGATTCATGTCCATTAACCCTTTGTCGCAAAGACTGTTCAGTTTGGCCAGTATACATGGCAGAAGGCCATTGCCGGCTCTTGATGGATGTGCAGTTGCATGAAGCCCTAATGTGGTGGCTTATGTGGTTAGGTCCTGTGATGATGTCACTTGTCTAGATGTGTACCTGGAGAGGGGAACCAGTGTCTCTCAATGACAAGAACTCCAATCCACCCACCTTCTTAAATGACAGAGAGCTCCAAGCCAGCCTATGGCATGTCTCAGAAGTTCTGTGAAGTTCTCTCTCTGGGAGTGGGAACCCATAGCTTTGCTTCACAGAGTTGTGCAAAACCTGTCATCTAATCTGTCTCTCTTTCCTCTCACTACACCTATGGCCAGGCCTCAAAATGTAATGTTGTCTATCTCCATCCGGAGATCCTAGAATATTGATCTATCCATTCACCCCATGGTTTCACTAACCATGGAATCAAAATGATCCTTGAACTAGGAAAGTTCAAATGTGCTCCCAACTTTGCTTCCTTACAACCAATATATTTTTAAGAATTCAAATAAAAGAAAGTCAAATTCTTCTCTGGTGCCATATGCCTGATTTCAGTGTAATTACACCAAGAATGAATTTGCGTCAGAATGATGCATTTTTGGCTCCTCATGTATGAAAATTCCAAAGATGAAGTTAAATGTAAAAGAAAAAGAGACCAGGAATTCCCTGCAGACTCTTGTGTGATTTTTTCTTTTTTTTTTTTTTTTTTTTTTTTTTTTTGAGCTTCAAACATCTTTTTATATGTGCCTGAAAAGATGACTGGGCTGTTTTTAATAATAGCTGCAAAGTAAAATACAACTTTTCCATTGTATCTTGAGACATTTGCATGCACAATTCTCAGATGCTCAGCAGGTTTACTAAAAATGTGCTAATTATCTTATCAGAGGAAGTAACTATTTCCCCTTTTGATAGTCTTGTTACCTTATCTTAACACTGACACATCTAAATTGCTGTTAATATTATTCTTTAAAACGTGTCCATTTAGTGTACTGTTAAAAATTTTTGCTGTACTTGTTACACGCCCTGTTACTCATCAGAAATTCTGAGGTTGTAGCTTATTACTCAGATTATTGTAACTGGTGAATCATATTGTCCCCTAGGAGTAGACAGACAGTCAAATTCCGACACCCTTGCTCTTTTTGAATAACAGCGTACTTCACAAATCTCGGTAAAGGCTACTACTTGCTCAGTAAGATGCTAGCTAATTTACGTAAGAATCCTTCCAGTTCAAAATATTTTGGGCCTGATCCTGTTTTCCATGGACATCTAATACTCTGACTAATGTGGATTTGCCAAGATTTTCAAACATTATTAGTGATTTTGGGTGTCCTAAGTTTGAGACACCTTAGAGTTGGGACTGATTTTCAGAAAGTGCTGAGTGTCCTCTGTCTTTTGACTCTGGCTCCTTTAAGATGCAAAATCACTATTTTTTAATATCTTGGGCTGAAAAAAATGAGGTTTATAGGCTCTTGCGCAGAAGGAGGTTTTTCTGACAAATGGCCCCATCTACACAGGGCTTTTTATCGCAGAAACCTCTTTTGCAAAAAGGATTAGAAGAAGATATGCAAATGAGAGTGGGAGATATGCAAATGAAACATTCTCTTCTGCCAAACACTCGCAGTGTAGATGTAGACTTGGACTCTTGGGTGTGCAAGGAGTAGAGGATACACCTGATAAATTCATAGAATCATAGAATACTAGGCCTGGAAGGGACCTCGAGAGGTCATCGAGTCTAGTCCCCTGCCCTCATGGCAGGACCCAGTACTGTCTAGACCATCCCTGATAGACATTTATCCAACCTACTCTTAAATACCTCCACACTCTCCCTAGGCAATTTATTCCAGTGTTTGACCACCCTGACAGGTAGGAAGTTTTTCCTAATGTCCAACCTAAACCTCCCTTGCTGCAGTTTAAGCCCATTGCTTCTTGTTCTATCCTCAGAGGCCAGGAAGAACAATTTTTCTCCCTCCTCCTTGTGACACCCTTTTAGATACCTGAAAACTGCTATCATGTCCCCTCTCAATCTTCTCTTTTCCAAAATAAACAAGCCCAATTCTTTCAGTCTTCCTTCATAGCTCATGTTCTCTAGACCTTTCATCATTCTTGTTGCTCTTCTCTGGACCTTCTCCAATTTCTCCACATCTTTCCTGAAATGTGGTGCCCAGAACTGGACACAATACTCCAACTTTGATTAACATGACATTTGTTCACAGTTTTGTTTTCCACTCTCAAGACCACCTTTCACACGACTTGGCATTGTATATAGTTCCCTCCAGACTCTCACACGTTACACAATTAAACCTCACAAAATCCCTGGGAAATCAGGTATTGTTAGTCCCATGTTACACGAGAATACTGATTCATAGAAAGGTTAAAGACTTGCATAAAGTAAGTCACAGCAGATCTGCACACTGTTTTTGGTACCAATATAATTACGTTGATTAGGGATGGGATGGTTTTACTACTATAGTTATAGGCAGTGCAACTCATATCAAGGTGACTTAACCCAGCAGGATTTATTCCCTTTCCTGTATGGAATGCCAACATGAGCACCTTTCTACAGGTGTTGCCATATTCAGACTGAGGCCTGGTCTACTCTACAGAGACCTGTTGGCATAACTGTGTTAGGCAAGGGGGATAAACCCCCAAACCCCACACACCCTAGTAGGGATGTAGAATCCTGGTTAATCAGTTAACTGGTTAAACCTTCGGTTGACCCAGTGTTTAAACAGTTAACCAACTAGCAGGATCTTATCCTCCCGCCTCCCAGCCCACAGGGCTCTTGCTCCCAGCTCTGCGCTGGAGCTGGGGCTGGCTCTGCTGGTCCCTGGCCTCTGCACTGGGGCTGCTGCTGGCTGCCAGTTCCTGTCTTTCAGCTCCTGGGTAGGGCTGGTTGCCAGCTTCTGGCTCCTGACTCCCGGCTTCCAGCCTCCACATGGAGGTGCTGGGGCAGACTGCTGGTAGAGAGCTGCGGCCTGGGGAACCAGTTAACCATTCCCCAGAAAGCATCCCCCAATAAGAGTGATGATTACTGGATAACTGATTAACTGGTTACCCATCCACATCCATACTCATCATGTCTGGGGGTAGATGGATAGATGGGTGGGGTGTCTGGGAGTGGATAGATGAGTGAGGTGGCTGGGGGGGGGACAGGTGTGGGGGAGTGTCTGGTGGTGGATAGGTGGGTGGGTGTGGGGACAGATGGGTAGGGTGGCGGGAGGGGATAGATGGGTGGGATGACTGGAGGTAGGTGGATAAATGGGTGAGGTGGATGGGGGGACAGGTGGGTGGCTGTCTGGAGGTGGATAGGTGGGTGGGGTGACTGGTGGGGTGGGGTGTCTGGGGGTTGGTGGATACATGGGCAGGGTGTTTGGGGGTGGATACTGGGGGGATGGATGGGTGGGGTGACTGGGGGGACATGTGGGTGGGGTGTCTGGGGGTAGGTGGATACATGGGCAGGGTGTTTGGGGGTGGATACTGGGGGGATGGATGGGTGGGGTGACTGGGGGGACATGTGGGTGGGGTGTCTGGGGGGTAGGTGGATACATGGGCGGGGTGGCTGGGACCCTGCCGGAATGAAAGCTTCTGCGGGTCGTTTCCTGGGGAATGGCGACCTCTGCCGGCCAGCCGAGGCAAGTGCCCTTCTGGAGAAGGAAATGCTCCGGTCGGGGCGAGGCTCCCCGGCCGATCCCTGCAGGGGGCGCCAACATCCCGCGTCTCTCCCCCTGTGCCCGGGGCTGGGCTCAGGAGAGGGGCCGGTGAGCTGGGCTCGTGCCGCGGGTTCGGAGCTCGCAGAGCGGGATCCGCAGACTCGGGTGCAAGGCAGCCCCTAGGGAGGCCAGCGGGAGCGGCGCCGCCGTTTGCCGGATGTTTAGCGGCTCCAGCGCCCCCGGGTCTGTGCGGTGCCTTGGGGAGCCTAACGCCGCTGTTGGGGGGCAGGGGAGGGGGTGGGAATCTGGGAGGAAGAGGAAGATGTTCAGGGTCCGGGTGAGACCCAGCCTCCCCCTCCGGAGCTCCGCACAGCTGGGCTGCCCTGGACGCTCGCCCAGGACCCAAGCAGCCTCTGCCGGCGCTGCGTTGGGCGGCCCCTGTGCTGAGAACCCCCTCGAGATCGTCCCCCTCCAGCCCAGAGATCCCCAGCGTTTGCCTTCCCGTGGGCACCTCGCCCAAAGAAACACCCGCGGAACTCAGCCCACTCCGGCCGTGCCCCGAGGCCCAAGGTGATTTGCTGCTCCCCCCTCCCCATGCGCGTCGGGGTGCGGAGACCTTGAGAAACCGGGAGCTTCCCTCATATTCTTTATTCTGCTTCCTCTCCTTTGCATCTACCAATCCACCCCCATCTATCCACCCCCATACACCCATCTATCCACCTATCCACCCCCATACACCCATCTATCCACCTCCATACACCCATCTATCCACCTATCCACCCCCATACACCCATCTATCCACCTCCATACACCCATCTATCTACCTATCCACCCCCATACACCCATCTATCCACCTCCATACACCCATCTATCCACCTCCATACACCCATCTATCCACCAATCCACCTATCCACACACCCATCTATCCACCTCCATACACCCATCTATCTATCCCCATACACCCATCTATCCACCTCCATACACCCATCTATCTATCCCCATACATCCATCTATCCACCAATCCACCCCCATACACCCATCTATCCATCTATCCACCCCCCTACACCCATCTATCTACCAATCCACCCCATACACCCATCTATCCACCTCCATACACCCATCTATCTACCTATCCACCCCCATACACCCATCTATCTACCTATCCACCCCCATACACCCATCTATCCACCCCCATACACCCATCTATCTACCAATCCACCCCCATACACCCATCTATCCACCCCCATACACCCATCTATCCACCAATCCACCTATCCACACACCCATCTATCCACCTCCATACACCCATCTATCTATCCCCATACACCCATCTATCCACCTATCCACCTCCATACACCCATCTATCCACCAATCCACCTATCCACCTCCATACACCCATCTATCCACCTCCATACACCCATCTATCCACCAATCCACCCCCATACACCCATCTATCCACCCCTATACACCCATCTATCCACCAATCCACCCCCATACACCCATCTATCCACCTCCATACACCCATCTATCCACCTATCCACCTCCATACACCCATCTATCCACCTCCATACACCCATCTATCTATCCCCATACACCCATCTATCCACCTCCATACACCCATCTATCTATCCCCATACATCCTTCTATCCACCAATCCACCCCCATACACCCATCTATCCACCTCCATACACCCATCTATCTATCCCCATACATCCATTTATCCACCTATCCACCCCCATACACCCATCTATCCACCTCCATACCCCCATCTATCTATCCCCATACATCCATCTATCCACCAATCCACCCCCATACACCAATCTATCCACCTCCATACACCCATCTATCTATCCCCATACACCCATCTATCCACCTCCATACACCCATCTATCTATCCCCATACATCCATCTATCCACCAATCCACCCCCATACACCCATCTATCCATCTATCCACCCCCCTACACCCATCTATCTACCAATCCACCCCATACACCCATCTATCCACCCCCATACACCCATCTATCTACCAATCCACCTCCATACACCCATCTATCCACCCCCATACACCCATCTATCTACCTATCCACCCCCATACACCCATCTATCCACCCCATACACCCATCTATCTACCTATCCACCCCCATACATCCACTCCATACACCCATCTATCCACCCCCATACACCCATCTATCTACCAATCCACCCCCATACATCCCTCTATCTACCTATCCACCCCCATATACCCATCTATCTACCTATCTGTCCCCCATACACCAGCGGTTCCCAACCTTTTCTAGATGGGGACCCATTTTGACAATTCAGGAAAACTTGGTGACCCAAGACAATTCAAAAAGAGGGGGGGGGAGGGAGGGCAGAGCCACCTGGGGAGACACTTGGCAACCAATATTTGGGTCCCGACCCATAGGTTGGGAACCCCTGCCATACACCCCTCTATCTACACGCATCTATCTGTCTGTCCTTTACTCTGCTCCCTCCCTGAGATACCTGCCCTCCGCACGTGTGTCTCTCCTTCTCCCTGGAGGTTTCTAAGTCTCTCTGCCGTGAACCGGTGCCTGGGTTTGACCTGAAAGCGGGGCTGGAGACTTGAGTTTTTCTGCCAACAGAGGCAGCAGGGGGCGAGACTCCTCCCCCGCCCCCCAGAATGTGCCGGGCTTTTGATGCCGCGGTCGGAGGACCCCTCCCGCCTTTCTGGGAGGCTGCCGGAAAAGAGGCGCTCCCCCCATTAGGCATCACTGCGGCGCCGGGGTCTGAACGCGGCTGCGCTCCCAAAGGGCAGAGCAGCAGGTAAACTCCTCCCAGGAGGGAGACTCCACAGCCGCCCTGGGCCCTGCAGGCCAGTTTTGCCGCTGGGGGCCCATCACATTCCCTGCAGCCCTGCGGGGGGACCCAGGGCAGAGAGAGCAGGGCACAGACGTGCCCCCCCCCCCCCCACACACACACGTGTTAATATCTGCGCCGCTCACAGCCGCCTCTGCACAGATTGCGGGGGGGGGGGGCTCGCAGTCCTCGCTGCCTTTTCCTGCAGCCCTCCCCCCCCCATTACTCTGCTCTTGCTGCAGCCTCGGGGGCTAAAGAGTCTCCCCGGGCTGGGGACCTAAGGGCGCAGCTCGACGCTGTTGGTTCGAATCCCTCCGGGAAGTTGCTTTGGGACTTCGGAGGTTCCTCTGCGCCTCGCAGTTTGCTCCGGCGCTTTGCTTGGTATTTTTGGCCGAGGCCAACCCGAGCCAGAAGAGGGGGAGTCTGAAAGCGCGCCCCCCCCCCTCCGCCCACGAGATCGATTCTCTGAATGGAGCTAACCTTTCCATGGCATGCAGGGGTGAAACGTAAATATTTTTTGCCTGTTTTGCTTCCCAGAGCAGTGCTTTCTTCTCCCTTGACTTTCCAGGACCTGCTACGCCCAGAGCCATTTGGCAGCTGCGAGGGAGTTTTTGTGTGAATAATAATAATAATTAATAATAAATAATGAGACAAACACGCAGAAGTGTAACCTACTGGAGTGATTTGGGGGAAAGTAAATTAGAAGAATCCTCGGCCTGCCCATAACATTTTATTACCAGATTCCTCAGTTTTAGCCCCAGACCCATATCAAGTATAACAGCCCTCCTCTGGGAGACGTCCCCAAGATGTGGAGAGAGAGAGACATTAGGGAAAAATTTGGGATTTAAAAAGAAAAACCCGAGGGCTGGCTTGCTGAAAGGGGCCATCTTTTATCTTCCGTATTTCCATACTTTTCCGCCGTACAGAAAGAGAGAGAGTCTGAATTTAAACATCTGTATCCATGCACATACACACACATCTGTACTTATGTACATCCAAGAGTGTGTCTGTGTGTCCCCATCTTAGAGATCTGATCCTTCTCCTCTGGACCCAGTATGTAGTGCGGGTGTCGGTGTTCACACATCTACACCAGTTTGTTTGGACAAACCCTGGAGGCCTCATGTAGTTGTGGAACGTGGGAAGGGTTTTGCAAGCGGTTTTTTGCTACTTCCAAGCCCTAGAAAACTTGACACGGCAGATGTTTTGGAGGAGAATCAAAACAATAGGCGGCTGCTGCTGTCTTGCCTATGACAAAATCAAAAGCTATCTGGGTGTTGTCTATTCTGACAGCAACTCACTTTCCAAAGAAGGCAGGTTGCCCTTTGGTTTACAGACCTAGCTAACCCAGATGCTTCGAGCGTTCCCCACTGCTGGCAGCCTTTTTCTTCAAAGGGGTGTCTTCCGTGATCCAGCCATTAGGGTAAAAAATGAGCTCACATCTGCCTGCATTTGTTTTGGGAAGGGGAACATTATTTAAACAACTGCATCTCCATTAAATGGGGGCGGGGGAGGGAGCGGAAGACAGAACCTCCTAGTTTCTAAAAGATGGATAGATATATTCTGTTCCAAGGATTTCTGGGAAGGGCAGTTTCATTATCTATCTATCTATCTATCTATCTATCTATCTATCTATCTATCTATCTATCTATCTATCTATCTATCTATCCCCATACACCCCATCTCTCTCTCTCTATTTATCCATATGTACATAAAAAGATGGAAGTATGTTATATTATGGTATGGTACCGTATGGTGTGGTGTGGTGTGTGTTATGTTCAGCCTTACATTTTATTACACTCATATATAATTCCCTTTATAACAACAATAATAAGTAATACAGTCTTATTTCCCACAAAATTTAATTAATCCCACTTTAGGAAAGGAGGCTGTATCTCTTTCTTTGTTGATATCTAGCTAGCTAGTTATATGAAAGGGTTCTAGCTTCATTTCCTGTGTGTGTGTGTGTGTGTGTGTGTGTGTGTGTGTGTGTGTAGAAAAAAAACCCAGACACACCCCAGAACACACTGGAACACACTCGGGGTCTGCTTCGCCTCGGTCCGTAGCTGGGGCATAACCGTCAGGCCTCCAGCAGATGTCTCAGGTAGAGTCCCAGCCTCACTCCGTGTTGAGATGTAGCCATTCCAGCGCTGTGTTGACAAACACGCTTTAAGGACCCCCCCACCCCAGAATTTCCCTGCAACACGGAGCTGCGGTTCTGGGAGGCATGTTCCTTTAAACAATCCCTCTGCCCTTGTGTTTACAATAAACACATTTTTGCTCACGAAGCCCCCCGCCCACTTGCAGTTTCCACCCCCTCCCTTCCCCAAACTCCATAAAGCGCCCACTTTGCATATCTGAGCCCAGCTCTGTTGCGCTGGGCTCTCCTGAGGTCAAAGGGTCACTCTGGGGGCAGCGGGGTCATTGTATAGCCATCATGGGTCAATAAGCAACTGGTCAGGCTCTCAATCCACATCAGGCCTTGAAGAGGACTGGGAAATGGGAGAATCCATTCATAATAATAATAACCTTGTCAATCAATAACAGGCATGAGAAATACTTTGTAAAAAGTAAAAAAAACCCAACCCTTTCCTTTTCAAAGTTTGACAACATTAAACTTTGCACAGAATGCTAGTTTTAAAAATGCCTGTTTTTACTGCTTTGATATATTTTTTCCGTACATTTTTTTAAAGAGGGAAGATTAGGCATTAAGAAAAAAGTAGTTGGGGATATTATTTTTTCTGTGTGAGCTACAGAAGTATGGAATTATATAGAGAGAAAACATTATTTTAAGAGGAGAAGGAAATATTCAAAGCCAAACTTCCTTTTGCAAAAATATTTATTTCTTAAGAAATAATTAAATGTATGCTCTATGCCTTCGCAAGCTTTTTTAGTTTTACATACACTGGACTTTATTCTGCTTTGATTTTTAATACGGTTTTAATTGCAAGCCATAGTTTGTAGTATCATTTTGCATCACAAAGAAAATGTAGCTGCCCAACATTATTTTAATTATAAATTAATGAACAAAATAAAATGCTAGAATCGAGTCAATGATTGAAAGGAAATAAGAGACTTTTATGAGCCTTAATCCTTCTGATGTGGACCAGATTGAAAAAACTCAAACTAGAAGTTCTCCCGATTAAATTTGTTAGAGAAAGGTCTGCTTTTCCCATTTAATAACCCATGAACCTTTTTTTTAAATAAATGTTTCTGTTTAAAAAAAATCTAAAAACTAAGAAGAGAAACAATTACATCACAATATAATATAGAAAGCCTCCAAGGCAGATAGAAAAATGATGCAAATTCTCTTCTGGCTTGAAGATTGATGCATGAACTTTTCTGAGGAATCTACAAACTCATTATGTTTCTCTATTTTAGAGGTTTGCTATTCATTGAAAAAAATACAGTTCTCTGTATTGACATCAAGAATAATTTTCAAATGCATTGGGGGGAAACAGGAGTTAAAAAATAAAGTAAAAATGGAAAGTTCCCCCTTCCTTAACCTCCTCCAAATGAACAGAAATTAACAAACATTTCTACAATACTTCTAACAAATAAACAAACAAACAAACGTAAACGTTTTCTTGCAGAAGGAAAGTTCTTTGTTGGAACTATTAGGTTTGATCTGGTTAGGAAAACAAACAAACTTTTTTAAAAGCACTATGTGTTTATTACTAAGTAATTCCCTTCAGCTGCTCTCTAGGAAATGTGGTTTCTTTTAACATACATGGTGAATGACTATCTACTAAAAAATGAGATAAAGCAGAAAGTATGAAAGGGCAAAATGGGTTGTTTTAATTTACTTTCATGAGCGATGCATTTTTTTTTCATTCCACGAAATTATCTCGCCCTCAATTCACTAAAACATGCACATGAACTAATAAGACAAATAAAACGCAAAAGATCTATTCCTGAAAAGAATACCATTAATTATTCCAAACCGTGAATTGTGTTGCTAAAGTCCTTTGCTAATAGGTTTGGGCATACTTAACCTCAACCATTACAAGACCAGTCTAGGGAAACACAGCTACGATTCTATTATTTGTGGCTGTTTGTGTCTAAGATCTGGGTTTTTACCCCCAAGCAACATGCTTAAAGGTTTTTAATGTGTTCAGAGTGGCACCATTTGGTCTGAGGTTTCCTAATTCTCTGGCGAGGCCTTTCCTGGAGGCTTCAACCCAGCAATTTTGGTTCTATTACAGCGTGCCTCTATGTCCTCCCCCCTCCCTCCCCGTGTTTTGAACCACTCTTCTCCAAGCAATGATTAGGGGATTGATGCTAATAAATAATATGACTCCACAAAGATGTGAAGCAATTCTGAGCATGTGGAGAGAGCGATTTTACAAAGAAATTGAAAAGTAACACACACACACACACACAAAATCGAAGTAGGTCGAGTCGCCAAAAGAAAAAAAAGATCAGGAGGAGGAAGATCGTTGTCCACACAATCAAATCTAAGTCACAAATATTGCGGTGTAGTAGTGATCCGCCTAGCCCCAGGATCTGAGAGAGGCGGTGTTCAATCTTTGTATCTTTCATGGTCACTGAGTTGGTGAAAGAGACACGTTTTCCAGCTAGCTCCACACAACTCCCGTGACAACTCTTCACCCACTCTGGCTTTGCAAGGGGGGGGGGGAATAAAAATGTTCTTCCAGTAATGGTCTTGAGTAACACAACCCAAAATGACACTCGCATCCTGACACACAAATACCCCAGCAAACGAGGAACTAGCTAGGGGAGTGGCTAAAGAGATGCATCTTCTGTTGCTTCCAGATTCCTGCTATGAAAATAATCAGACCTACAATCTAGGAGTTAACTTGAGAAGTCCGGGTCGATTAATGGGATTTTTTGCACTGTTATTAAACGTTGACTTAATGCGCTCAAAGGTTCAAAGCCAAGAAGATGTGCATTTCGCAGCTGGTCCTGATTAAATTGTTAAATAGACCACAAGTTGTCCACTGGGAAGAAACTTTAGCGAATAAAATAGACAGCGCCTGAGAATAGCTACATGTTTTGTGTAACAGAAAGGGGATCTTTCCTGTAGAATAAGACTTGAGGGCATTTGAACGGGCGTGTATGCTGGTAGCATAAAGGTGGAAGCCTGAGAAAGTATTTGCATGCCGTTCCAATGTGCGTGACACTTTCATTTAAGGAAACCTTTGTGACTCTCCAGCCCCATCCAAGCAATCCACACAACTTGCACAGATGGGGTGGGGGTGGGGAGTTTGAATGGTGCCCCTTAACTCGCCATTTCTGCAATTTGTAAAACGCAGCAAAAACTTCAAAAAAAAAAAAATACCCGGGACAGGAGGTGACAGGAGAAACGGTTTTCATCCAAGCAGTTTAAATACCTGTCGGTAATAAATGGTCCGAATCCCGCTATTGAGTGTCTTAAATCCTGCCTTC
Source organism: Pelodiscus sinensis (assembly GCF_049634645.1). Lineage (NCBI taxonomy): Eukaryota > Metazoa > Chordata > Testudines > Trionychidae > Pelodiscus > Pelodiscus sinensis. Next base: position 12,690,119 of record NC_134739.1, read on the forward strand.
TATCCTGCGGCAGAGTTTAGCTTTTAGGGTTACCTGCAGACGTGCTGTCGTTGAAATCCCACGTTTTTGTAAAAGTTCATACATGAAAAGGCCCCCTTGCAATATTTTCCTGGCCCTTCCTATGTCTCCTGCAAAGTGCTAACCCCCCTCTGCGAACCTACCGAGCGTTTTTTCAGACTTCACCCACTTCAGAGAGGTGCCTGCATGAGAACTGATTTGAAAACCTACCTAGCCTCGCCAGCCTCTGCTGGAAAGGATGAGGTCACGCTTTCCCTTCACGGCTATTTTATCCCGAAATAAGTACCCCGTGTTTACCCCCAGTCGCCAGTTAGCTCGAAATATTTTTTGAAACAAGGGCCGCGCTGTTTCGCCATTCCCATAAACCTCCTTGCACTGTAAGGGATGGCTCGGAATAGCGCGTTATTTTGAAATTTGGCGCTCCGCCAAATTTCAAAATAACGCGCTATTTGGAACCATCCCTTTGGCGCGCCGCCAAATTTAAAATAACGCGCTATTTTGAACCATCCCTTTGGCGCGCCGCCAAATTTCAAAATAACGCGCTATTTCGAACCATCCCTTTGGCGCTCCGCCAAATTTCAAAATAAGCTATTTCGAAATAGATTGGAGATAAGATACGCCATTTGCGAAGCGGGAATTGGGGAGCTTCTTTCGAATATAGGGTGCAGCCCAACTCTCATCCAGCTATGTTCCTGTTTTCTCCAAAAAACTTCTCCTCGGTTGGTTGGTTTGTTTGTTTGTTTGTTTGTTTAAACTCCAAAGGGCCTTGAACTTGACAGCCCTGCAAATGAGTTTCCAGCTGCTCCACCGCAACCAAACAAAGCAGCAGCCTGTTTTTTATTTTCTCACCCTCAGTTTAAATCACCAAAAGGACGCGAGCGGTGTGCGTGGGGGGAGGGGGGCAGTGTAAACCACACGCGAGAAATTCCAGCTTGGGATGGTGGGTGTCTTAGGAAAGCGATCGTATCAGACCGTCTTGCTCTTTTATCACTTTGATTCAAGTCGGGTCTATTGTGTCCGGTCAGACCGAACATACTTTAAGTGCATTTCCTTCCTTCCTTCCTTCCTTCCTTCCTTCCTTCCTTCCTTCCTTCCTTCCTTTTTTTTTAAGACGAGCGGGAAAGCAATCCCAATGCAACTTTTTCATGTCGATTTTTTGGGGGAGCCGCATCTGCCCTCCATGTTGAGTGCTCAGCTTAAATTCCTTTGATCCCCCCCACAGCCCCCCACTCTGAAACGCGCATTCTTTGGCACGCCTATAACCTGGTGCCAGGGACTCCATAGACTCCTTCTGCGCTGCGGAAGAGACCCTTTGTAGTGTCTCCTTGTTTTATTCTTAAAACAAGCGGCGGGGATGTGTACCCTGCCTGGCAGCATGCACATCGGTGTGAGGAGAGTACGGAGCGGAGCCCAGACTCTGGTGGATGGACTCCCCCGTCTGTCATTGGAATCCTTCGGAGATGGGGTTTTGGGGAGGGTTTTTTTTTGGACGAGTTCTGCGTACAGACCCGTTTTAATAGCTGCCTGGAAGTTCACTGCATTCATTGGTAGCCGGGACTGAGCGGGAAGGGGGAAGGGAAGAGACGAAGAGATATGTGTGTTGGTGTTTTTGCATGTGTGTGTGATACATCGGCGTGTGTTTTTGCACTTCCGTGTCACCGGAATTGGAGCGTGATTTAAAACTCAACCTTCCTTCTGCCTCTCCGCGCTCTCTTCGTTGGGTTGCACATGGATAAAATGTACCGGCACAAAGGGGAAGGAAGCTAAGGCAGGCACCAGATTGTTTCCTTTAGTTTGTCAATCAATTGCATCTGTAAATTTCCTTTCTCTCCAACCCTTCTCCACCGCGAGGGACCGAGAGATGGGGGTTAAGTGGCCTCTCTCGAGTGTGGAGTACCTTGGACATGAGACTCTTCCCCCAAACCTGGAAACTTTTATTGCATCCTGCGGAAACTGACCCGAGCGGTCTAAGGAAGAAATCTCCCAGCTCTGCCTTATGGATCAAGATTCCCGCTTGAGATCACCACAGCCCCATTGTCTTTTCCATTCGTGTGCAAGGGATTGAACCAGGAAGAGATTGGAAAATGCATATTCTCCCCTCCCCCCACACTTTTCCCCCCTTCTCCATGAGATCTGGGACTATAGACACGAGGGAGGAAGGTGATGGGGAGTTCTCTGCTCATCTTACAAACTGCCATCACTTGCAATTATTTCATCCTTTTGGTTGGAATAACCCACCACCCAAATAACTGTTGTATAAGGAAAAGAGCAACAACCAGAGACCGAGCAATCGATCGCGACACTGGGAAATTATTTTGAAATAATAACTCCTGTGTGAGGAATTATCTTATTTCGGGAGTCATTAGTTGGAAATAATAGCTTGGGCTGCACTAGGGTCTATTTTGAAAGAACGACTGCTGAAATAAGTCTTAATTTCCAGAAACAATTATTTCGAAAGAACTGTCTATGGTAGGCCAGGTTATAGCAACTACCTCCCTCACCTCTTCCCTCCTCCTAACAATTTGCAGCAACAAGCTGCTACAGAATCCGCTCACTACTCCCTTCCCATCCTCTACGATTTTAACTATACCCCCTCACTGCATGTAGAAACTAGGGCTGAGAAGTGGGGATTTAACACAAGGCAGAGGAAATGTAGAATGTGACATTTTCTTTCCTTAGAAGGGCCATGAGAGAGAGTGTTGGACAAAACTCTCTCTCTCTCTCTCTCTCTCTGTGTGTGTGTGTGTGTGTGTGTGTGTGTGTGTGTGTGTGTGTGTGTGTGTGTGTGTGTGTTGGACAGGGCTCTGTACAGTGTGTATGTTATTATTGGCGCCTGCTTTAGAAAATAGATCTTCAGTGAAGATGTGGAATTTGGTACCGTGTTAAATGAGGGATCAAAAAAGTCCATTTAAATCGGGGAGATCGGTCCCAAATTAAAAACAACGTCGGGTTTATTAATAAATTTAGCAGCGCATCTATTCAGGAGTGTGACATCTTCTTTTTAAATTAGAATCATTTGTGGTCGGTCACACATAGCGCTTCGCAACTTAATAAATAAGAAACACACAATGCTTTCATTGGGCGACCCCTCACACTGGAAATTGACGAGAAATACCTTTCCTTTAAAGGCGACTTTAAAGCTGGGACTTCCCTTCTTCCAAAACTTCCCGAGGTAACAAAGTCCCCCAAGTGACCTATGACTGAGCGTTCTATTCACTCCTCTGCCAACCCCCATCCGGCAGCTTTCAGGTTTAAAGGGGTTTAAAGAGGAATCGGTTCTGATGGAACAACAGAATAACTCTCCAAGGGTATGTCTACACTACCACCCTAGTTCGAACTAGGGTGGTAGTGTAGACATACCCCGATGGGGTAAGCATGGAAGGGTTACGGTGACGAGTCGCTAGGTTTTCACGTGCCACCAAGAAATCGGGGGCTTTGCAGTTTGCAATAAAGTTAAGTAACGGCCAAAATCATTAATTCTGCCAGCATTAGTAAATAAATCAAACAGAATCCAGAAGTTTGGGACTAGATAGATAGATAGATAGATAGATTAAATAAAACAAAATCTATAATAGATAGATACATTAAATAAAACAAAATCTATAAGCTTGGGAGGGAAAAGATGAGAAGGGAAGAAAAACGGATGAATGAAAAAGAAAAGAAACCCGTGTCTTCGCTTGTGATCATTACTATTATCAATAAATATAGTAATTGGCCATTAACCAACACTGGACTTCAGTTTATAAGATGGATGGTTAGAGTCCATCGTTCTGAACTAAAAGCAGTGATTTTTTTTAAAGCATGGCTAAACCCCCAGGAAAAAATTGTGTTGTAAAGAAAAGGATAACGTCTAGGAAAATCATTCAGAATCCAGAAGCGATCAAACACAATCGATACACCGACAGCTGCAAAAACAGTGATTTCTTAACAAAGAAGACAGCGTTAAAATAACCCTGGGAACGCAGCATAAATGTTTTCAAACAGTCAAGCTAGAATGCGCTCCTAATGTTAGCGTGCACAGTTGTACGGGGACGCATGTGTGTTTTTCAGGGCGGTGGGCACATGCCTGATACTACATAATATCTGCATAAAATAGAGTCGCACGCACAGAGTCCAACCTGCCTGTAGCTAATCCGGCCAACACTTGATATTCGTCCGGATAGCAGCAGCGTGACTGTAACATGAAAAGGGGTTTTTTTTATTAGTGTTTTACATGGGGGTGGGGGGAAATGTTGGGGGGTTTATGACATCACAAGGTGAAAGTATCCAATCCGCTCGCAGATGTGAGAAATTATTTGGTGGGGTGTTTCCTCTCATCTACTGTACTCCGGCAGCTTGTCTTTAAGAAGGTGGGAGCGACGTGGTGCCCCCACCCCCGTCCTTGCCAGATTTCCTGCTATAGCATTTTTCTCTCCCACGTCCCCAGCTTTGTTGGCTTCCGCATCTTCATGGCATTGCAGCGCGCAAGGGGAGCTGCGCGCTTTGGCCAGAGGGGTGATTTTTTAAAGCAATCTTGGACGCTGCAGGATGTTTGGCTTCTTTCTTTTTCTTTCTCTCCCTCTGCCCTTTTTGGCCGGGGAGGGGGAAGGGGAGAGATCCAGCCCTAGTGCAGCGGGAGGAACTGGGATGTTGCGAATCCTTAACCGGGTTTGAACTGGAAATCGACCGCTTAGCAGCTGGGGATTCCCCCCTCTTTTGGTTTGATTGTGGGTTGGGGTTTGCGACTGAGGAGTGGGGGGGCCAGAGGTCCATGCCCCCCAGGCGAGAGACAAAGTACCTGCCCCTGGCAAAATGTTCCTGGCCTGCAAAGGGACCTTCGGGATTGTGCCCGGCAGCATGGATTACAAAGGGGAATTCCAGACCGGCTACCAAGAAATCGAAGGGATAAACCTGGGATACTTACAGGTCAACGGCACCCAGATGTTCGCTCTGGCCCAGGTCCTTAGCGACCTGTTTAAGGATATCCCCCGCACCACCATCAGCAAGAAGATGGAGACCTTGAAAATCAAGAGCCGGCGCTGCGACCTTCGGGAGCTGCGGACCCTCAAGGCCATCCGCTCCGTGCCCACCCGGGCAGTGAAATGCTCGCTCATCTCCAAGGCGGACCTGGAGGCGCTCTGCTCCTCCTGCAAGGGCCTCGGCCCCGGGCGGAGGAAGAGGAAGAGGAGGGAGCAGCTGCTGCTGCAGGGCCCCGGGGATCTGTTCGGCTGCCCCCGGCAGCAGCTGCTGGCCCCGTGCAGAGCTGGCCCCTACTGCGCTCAGGAGCCGGGGATCCGCGCCAAGCTGGCCCCCGCGCCGACCGGGCTCTTGGGGGAGCCCTTCGGACCAGGCTTCCGAAACTATGACAAAGCCACCCGGGGCAGGAAGGGCCACGGTCTGGGCGGGCGCGGGGGGCTCTTTGCCGGCGTGCTGAGCGCCTACCCCCCGGATCTGCAGCTGCTGAACTCCGCGGCCCGGGCGCACGGGGCCGGGCCGGCGTCACCCCCGCCGCAGCCCGGCCGCTGCGCCAAAGGGCTCTTCCCCGGGCAGCAGGGGCAGGGCGCGGCCAGGAAAGGCCGGCTCTTCCCGGGCTCCAAGAGGCAGGGCACCTCGGCCGGCTCCTCCAGCGACACGGACTCTAGCCTGGATTTCGGGGGCTCCAGCCCGGCCTCCTCCAGCGACTCCTCGGAGGAGGAGGACTCGTCGTGCAGCAGCGAGGAGGGCAGTTCCTCCGAGTCCGAGAGCAGCTCGCTGTGCAGCGGGGACTCGGTGCAGAGCACCCGCTACAGGCAGGCGGCTCTGCCCCGCTTCCAGCAGCTGCCCCCGCCGCCCCACCCGCCCAGGGACCTCGGCAGCGAAGAGAGACTCCCCGAGCCTCCCAAAGCCGCCCCGCGCCCCGATCCCAACCTGCTGCTCTGGGCTAGGACCCTGCGCGCCTCCGCTTTGGAAAGTTTGAGGCCGCTCCCAGCCGGGGAAGCCGGGGCCCGGGAGCAGGAGCACGCGAGCCCAAAGCAAGGGGGGCTCCCTGCCCCCGCCTCCCCGAGCTGCAGCCGCCCCGGGGGGGACCCGCCCCCGCCCCCAAAGCAGGGAAGCGGCGGGGAGGCGGCGGAGTTGCGCCAAGAGGCCTCGAACGACTCAGGCCTCGGGGAGCGAGCGGGGCCGCCCGGCTGCGCCCCCCCGGCCGCAGCGCAGGACTCGGGCGGGGGCCCGCTCAGCCCGGCCCCCCAGCTGCCCCCGGGAGAGCCCCGCAGGGAGCATTTCGACAGGTTCATCCGGCAGTCCAAGCTGTGGTGTTACGCCAGGGGCTTCAGCGTGGACGGGAAAAGTTTGCGGCCCGGAGGGAGACCGGAGCCTGGCAAAGCCCCCGAGCTCCAGCCCCCCGGGCCCAAGCGAGCCCCGAGCCCCAGCAAGGCGGTGAGAGGCAGCGGCTCGGACCGGAATGCCAAGCGCAGGCGCCTGGCCAGAGGCGCCGAGGCAGAAAGGCAGCAAAGCGCCTCGAAGGGGAGGCCCTGCAAGACTCCGAGGGGGAAGGCCCCGAAGGGGAAGGGCAGCTGCAGACGCCCGGCCCTCCCAGCCCGGAATCCCTTCAGCCTCATGGGCAGCTTCCCCTGCACCCCCTCGCTGGTAGTGGGGGCGGATGGGGACTTGTGTCCCGCCGCCTCACTGTGCGTAAAGAACTCCGGGGCGCTCTCCAAAACGCACCCGCTGTGGAGCTGGCAGATGGGGGGCAGCGCCCTTCCTGTGCCCCCCAGCCTCAAATTCCGGGGCTGCGGCCTGGAGGGTTTCTAAGCGAGGCCAGAGGAATGTCTGCCAGGTTTACACGCAACAGTTGGGGGAGTGGGGGAGGGAGCTGGGAACCGGATTAATTCCCAAAGAGCCCAGCTGGAAGCGCCTGGAAGGCTCCCTGATTTTCAGCAGGGCTCAGCACCCCAACTTCTAACCCCAGCACCTTTTCAGCTGTCTGACATCCCCCCTCCCCCATCACGCTGCAGATTTGGAGACGGGGAGGAATGGGATTTTATCTCTGGTTGCGGCTCGGTTTCTTTTTGGGGGGTCCAGCTTTGGGGGGCTCTGTGCAAAAGTCAAACATCGACCCCCAATTCAGGGCAGCTTGAAAAAATACCTCAACCCCCTCCCTACATCAGTGGTTTATTCCAACCCAGCTGATTTGGCCTTAAAATGTGCATATTGACTGGGAAGCATTCAAGTGGTCTAAATTAATTTGTAGATTGTCCCCTCTCACTTCCTTAGTTTGTGGGAGAATGGAATGCTGTCCACCTATTAAACTGATCTCCACAAAGCTTTCGAAAGAAAGAAAGAAAGAAAGAAAGAAAGAAAGAAAGAAAGAAAGAAAGAAAGCTGACGCAAAGAAAAAGGAATGTCTCTAATTTCCCCCTTTCCCTGAGAAATGCATTGATTTAAAATGCTCATCAACCTCGCAGGCAGAGAAAAATAGAGAAGAAATACCCCCTTTTGCATTAATCAATCTCAGACAAAAATTGCAAGCCGCTATGGAAACTAAATAATCTAGTTTATCGACCAAAAAGGGGGGGGGGGGACAAAAAGCCACTAAGAAGCAGAGGAAGTTCTGTTTGCAGAAAGAAAATAAGCGGGTATCAGAGGAAATTATTGAAAACTAGGACATGTAAATGAAAAAAGAGGAAAAAAAAACCCCGAAGAGTTGTTTGCTGGATAGCCGAACTCAGATAGCCTCAAGGTAGCAGGCCTGTAAAAGCTTTATTGGAGCAAGAAATAGGATCCAGGGCATTAAGAATAGAGTACAGATGGACAATTTGATCCCTATTAAGTTCCAAAGTGGAATGCGGAGAAGAATGTTGAGAGACTGTTTCCCTTCTCGGCAGAGGAAATCCTATCTCAGTTTAACTCCTCGGACAAACCAGTGTCTTTGTTACTGGCCCTTTCGACTATTTCTGATTTGATTTCACCCTTCTCCGACATCAAAGTTCAGCTGGCTCTCTGAAGTCTGTTCTGTTTTGGAAATGTTAGACAAATCAAAGCTAGTGTGGCTTTTTGTTGTTTTTGTCCCCCCCCCCCCAACACCAAATCCTTCCCAACACAAAATATTTTCAACAAAATGCAGATCTGCCACATTTTGAGGCCATGTGATTCCCTTCATTTCATCACCTTGGTGTGAATGTTTTAATTCACCCCTTCCCTACTGTCATAATTGACTCCACATACCTTGCCTACACAGTGAGAAAGAAAGAAAGAAAGAAAGAAAGAAAGAAAGAAAGAAAGAAAGAAAGAAAGAAAGAAAGAAAGAAAGGTTGGGGATAGTGTAGACTTACAATGAAAGCAAATATTGAAATCTGTCACCTGGAATTTTTAATATCATTCCATCGGTGGTAGAAAATAACTATCCATTATAGGTTAAATATTCTCTCTGTATTAATTTATTTTTTTCTGTGAGGCATATTGAATTATTTCGATGCTAAAACATTCTCTCTTTTTTGACTTTTTAATGACAGCTTTTCTCCTTTTAACACAATCGGTCTCCCCCCCCCCCCCCATGTGCCTGTGAAATTGTAGCAATAACTGTGGACGGTTTAGAAATCCCCTCTAAGTGTGCGAGAGAAATGCCGGTTCTGTTGGAAGTCTCTCTCCCTTCTGCAGTTTGCTTTGAAACCTCTCTCCAGCAAACAGAATCCTTGCCTCCAATGCACACAGGCGCACAAACATGGAGGCTTCTGTTGTTCGCATTCAAACCCTGGTCTTTCTGGCTACCCGAAAGGGCTTTGGAAAGCAAAGCCAAGGAGCGAGGGAAAGAGGCACGCAGGGAGAGAAGCACCCTTGGCTGGTTTTCGTGTCTTGGGGGCTTTCTTTTAAGGGCTTGCAGTCCTCCAGTGCCGGCTTCAATCTGCACATTTTGCTTCTTGATTCAAGGTCCAAATCAAATTCCTTAAAATGTGTCTTCCAGGGTTGTTATTTTTTGAGGGGGGCGGTCTGAAGTGGGGAATTTGCAAACAGATTCGTGTCGTTTGTTAATTGCAAACCCCTGTTGTTCGTGCAAGAGCTTGGGATAAACGTCAACAAAGAGAGAGAGAGAGAGAGAGAGAGAGAGCAGTTCGAAAATTCAGAAAGTCTGCAAGAGGGTTGCATGGCTGCGGGGGACTTCTGGCTCTGCTCTGAACGTGTGAACTCGTTTCTCTTTAATTATCATGCCTGGTCTGGAAGGCTAAGCCCTTAGACATGCAAAGCGCCCAGTGCAGTGAAAAGGAGAGAGGGTGGTTTTTTCCCTTTATTAGCCTGGATAAACTAAGCCGAAAAGACTGAGGCACTTTGGCGAGGAAGGGGTGCGAAAATGTTGCTCAAGCAGCAGTAACACAGACTAACTCAGGAATATTCGTTAGCGGATATAATCACCTCAAAAAGCGTGTGGGAGGATACGTGTGTGTGTGTCTGTGTGTGTATAGGAAACACACCGCTTGCGCGCACGCCCTCCTGTCTAGGCGCGCATTGCCCTCCTGTCTAGGCGCGCATTGCCCTCCTGTCTAGGCGCGCATTGCCCTCTCGTCTAGGCGCATTGCCCTCCTGTCTAGGCGCGCATTGCCCTCCTGTCTAGGCGCGCATTGCCCTCTCGTCTAGGCGCATTGCCCTCCTGTCTAGGCGCATTGCCCTCTCGTCTAGGCGCGCATTGCCCTCCTGTCTAGGCGCGCATTGCCCTCCTGTCTAGGCGCGCATTGCCCTCTCGTCTAGGCGCGCATTGCCCTCCTGTCTAGGCGCGCATTGCCCTCCTGTCTAGGCGCGCATTGCCCTCTCGTCTAGGCGCATTGCCCTCCTGTCTAGGCGCGCATTGCCCTCCTGTCTAGGCGCGCATTGCCCTCTCGTCTAGGCGCATTGCCCTCCTGTCTAGGCGCGCATTGCCCTCCTGTCTAGGCGCGCATTGCCCTCTCGTCTAGGCGCATTGCCCTCCTGTCTAGGCGCATTGCCCTCTCGTCTAGGCGCGCATTGCCCTCCTGTCTAGGCGCGCATTGCCCTCCTGTCTAGGCGCGCATTGCCCTCTCGTCTAGGCGCATTGCCCTCCTGTCTAGGCGCATTGCCCTCCTGTCTAGGCGCGCATTGCCCTCCTGTCTAGGCGCGCATTGCCCTCTCGTCTAGGCGCGCATGCATCCATTCTAGACTGTGATGGAGGTTGCGAATATGGGACAATATACCTCAAAACTTGCCCCCTCCCCACCTTACAAGACCTGGCCTCCCAAAGCCGCAGAGCCAGCAGATCTATGCTCAAGCAACACGCCTCTTTGTTGGTACGTTGCAAAGACACTGAGCCCGGTCCGAACCGGGCCACAATCCTTTCTAGACATTCTCCGTTTCCTTCCCGGGGTTTTTTTTAAGGCTTGTTGCAATGCGATCAAACAAATACAAAAGCGGAAGCGCGGCGATTATTGGCTAGCGCGCGGGTTGGATTTTTAAAACAATCAATCAATACCCGGAGGAAGAAATCATTGCATCACCCCAGAACAGAGCCAGCGATGCTTTACAGCCAAAGCAGCACGAGGGTGGGTTTGAAGCCACCCAAAGCGCCTAGCTCCACGTCTGAATCGCGTCGCTTTGTTTCCCAAATGGAAGCAAAAGGAGGGTTGTTTTATTAGCGGTCCGCGGTGTTCCCCTGCAGCTGGAAGGGATGGGGACAGGGGGGACCATTCCTCCTTGACACGCTTGTGTAAGTGGCTGGCGGCTCTTCTCAAACCCCGCCGGGGTAGACTCAGGAAAAATCTCAGCCTGGCTGCGACGTCACGCTGGGAAACTTGAGGGTTCATTTTGGGGAGGATGGGGGCTTAGTGGGGTTTTGAAGGTGGGGCCCTTCCCTCTCCCTCTGCATAATTGGCGCTTCAGTTTGGGAACAGAGCACAGACGCTCTCTTTGGGTTTGCATTGAAATCACTCCAAGAACTCCGCAGGCGTGGAGGTGGGTTAAAATAGGCTTGACCGGCTGATCAATCCAAAAAAAGGGAGGTGGGTTGGGGTGGCGGGGAGGGGGGAGACCCCCACATCCAGGATTTAAAGGCACAGCTCTCTGTTTTTCCGGGGGGGGGGGGGGGCAGTAACAATAACTTGTCACACTTTTCCCCGGTCAACATGAATTCAAGAATCGGTGTTGTTTCCGAAGGGCTAAGGTGGGAAAATTTTTCTCCTGAAGTGTGAGCTCCCTAGAGAAAAAATTCTATTGATACATAAGGCAGCCCCAGAAGGATTTGGGGGAAAATATAATGGAGGCATTTACCTCTTGTGAATTCTCAAAGAACTGACCACGACTGAACACCCCCCCACCCAGGAATTTTTCTCCAACTTCAGAAAGTGCATTTCCCCCGCTTGCTTTTTTTCCCTCCCTTCAGTTTGAAAATACACCAAGGGAGGGAGAGAAGGAGTTTTCTTTTTCAACCGATTCTGGGACTTTTCTGGAAGGTTTTACTGTAACTTTATTTATTTAAAGTTGTAAGTATATGACTATGAAAGAGTGTTACTCCCTGGGTGCAATATGGATTCTAGGCTGAGGAATAAATATCTTTTTACACAGCTCCGTTGCCCCTGGCCCTGATTTGTGTGTGTTAGGGCAGGGCCGGCGGGTTGCTGATGCGTTTCACTGGTGTGTGAGTGTGTCTTTGTGTACACAGAAGGGGTGTGTGAATTTTGCGGTCTTTGCTTTATATCCGGGGAGGGGGAGGCGTTAGTGTGTCAAGGGTGTGCAGGATTTGTTCGTCTGTGCGAACACCGGAGGTATGTAGTGTAGGTATAGTGTTGGGTGTTTACTTTGGGTGTGCATGCATACGCCTGTCTTGTGTGTACAAAGGGCTCTGTGTGTGTGTGTATTCGCTACATGAGCCGGGGCTGTGCGTGCACATTCCGTTGCTACTGTGCACTAGTTTTCTTGTGTTTGCATGTGTGGTGTCTCCGTGTGCATGTGATGGTGAGCCGGGTGTGTGTGTGTGTGTGTGTAAGAGAAAGAGAGGCAGGAGCAGGACCCAGGAGCAGGGGGCAGGAGCAGGTCCCAGGAAGCAGGAGCAAGAGGCAGGGGCAGGTCTGTGTTCGCCTGGGGTGTGTGTGTGTGTGTGTGTGTGTGTGTGAGAAAGAGAGAGATTTTATGGCAGGTTGGAGATATATTTCACTGGGTTTTGTGTATGTTTGGTTTGTTGTCTCGTGTGTGATGCAGTGTGTGTGTGTGTGTGTGTGTGTTTTCGTGCCTGGCCGCTTAGGGAAGGATTTCTCTGGACACATTTGTGTGTGTGTGTGTGTGTGTGTGTTCGTGCCTGGCCGCTTAGGGAAGGATTTCTCTGGACACATTTCACATGAATGAAACTATGGAACGTTGGCCCCTGAACGTTCCAGCGCCCATTGTAACCATTTCCGCCTCACGGGCAGGCCAGCCAGTGCCGGAATCTCTCTCCGAGGGCCAGGGGACTGGCTGTTTCCGATGGAATGAGTTCTTCATTCACCAACGACACCTTTCCCACGGCAAACTCCCCCCCCCCCCCCCCAAGGCCGAAAGATCTCGGCTCCCAAGACTTGCAGCGACAATTAAAAAAAAAACCAACCCATCATAAAGCTCAGACCCCCAAGGAAACACAGGGCTTCTATTGGCTGGCAAGGTCCGAAAATAACCCTGCCAATACAGGCTTTGAATCTGGGTCAATCGAACGGAGATTCTGACATGGAAACCTTCCAGCTAGTGCTTTCGATTCCCGGTGAAATCAGGCAGTGGGTGGGTGGGAGAGCGTTGTTGTGCATTGATGGGGTTACAAAGCCACCATCCATTGCGCTCTGCTAGGCACGGGGTGGGGGGAGTTTGGCTCATCCTATTGCTCCTTAAAAACACACCCCACGGTCTACACAGTCCCTCGTGCACCCCCCAGTCTACACAATCGCCCTCGCAGTTTGCACCCCCGCCCCGCGCCCCTTCCTGCTTTAAAACAGCCTCGCAACTCCGGAGAACTTTTCTGCTTCCTTGCCCGGAGCGGAGGAGTCAATGTCAAAGCGACCCCCCTCCCCCACTCAGTTATTGATTGTTATTATCTTCTTGCAGGGAGGGGATTGAATAAGGCTGTTAATGATCTGCCGTGGTCGGGCTGCAACTTTCCAAGGGGGAGGGAGGCGGGGTGGGCAGGGGAGCAAAGAATGCACCCACCAGCCCTCGGTAAATAGTTTCCGAGATTTCGAGGCAAAGGGAAATCTCTAGGCCAGGGGCGAGGCGCAAAACGGTTTCATTGATTTAGTTTAGTGTCAGGGCGCTAATGATGAATTAGAGAGCAGAGGAGGGGCTGAGGAAAACAGAAAGCTGGGAGAAAAAGAAGCCCCCCCCCAGGAGATCTGCTGGGTGGGGGGAGGAGAGACTGAATCCAGGAGCGGGCTTGAGGGATTAGATGTCACTAGAAAGGCCTTTCATTGACCATGTTTACACGCAGTCAATAGAAGAGATTGGACAAGGATTTATTGTGAGTTAGGAGGGGCTTTCGAGCGCCCCTGTTATCCACATCGCTCTCCTTCTGGGGGGAAAAAGTCGTGGTGGGGTTGTTTGTTTTAAAGTCCTCTGCAAACTTTTCCTGGAGGTAGGAAAAACAGCCCCGCCCGCCCCGATACGTTGGAGGCGCGCTCAGCTGTTACAGCTCAGCGAAATGGCTCCATTGGAGTGGAGGCTTCTGGCAATTGAGCGAAATTAGCCTAAATGAGGCCATCTGGGAAAACAGGCACCCTGCAAAAATCAAGGAAAATAAAAAAGGTAAGAGGGGGATGGGGCGGCAAAGGTTTGCCCCCTCGTCTTTAGTAGGAATCAGGGTTGCAAAGATGGGAGGGGGACACGCACCGATGGCCTCTAGTTTAACACATACAACACACATACACACAGAGCCTGGCTTCCAGCTTAACACATAAAACACACACACACACACAGAGCCTGGCTTCTAGCTTAACACATAAAACACACACACACACACACAGCCTGGCTTCTAGCTTAACACATAAAACACACACACACACACAGCCTGGCTTCTAGCTTAACACATAAAACACACACACAGCCTGGCTTCTAGCTTAACACATAAAACACACACACACATACAGCCTGGCTTCTAGCTTAACACATAACACACACACACATACAGCCTGGCTTCTAGCTTAACACATAAAACACACACACACACAGCCTGGCTTCTAGCTTAACACATAAAACACACACACACACAGCCTGGCTTCTAGCTTAACACATAAAACACACACACACACACACACACACACATACAGCCTGGCTTCTAGCTTAACACATAAAACACACACACACACAGCCTGCTTCTAGCTTAACACAAAATAATCTGCCATCCTTTGGCTTCCTTCTTTAGAGCTGCACTCCTGGAAAACTGAACATTCCTGCTTCAGCAGCCAGCCTGTCGGTTTAATTGTTCCTTTTTTGTTAAGCTGGCCTTAATTCTGAACCTCAGGCAGCAGGGCTAGCAACAGGCAGTGTGTTTTCTTTTATTCTCTTTCCATTTTTTGTAAACAAACAAACAAACTTTCTGAGGGGAACCTTTAGGAACTGGGGGAGAACAAACCGGCGTTTGGGAAGGAAACCTCATTTATTGCTTCTGGGTGCAAACCGGTTCGTGAGTTGCGCTTGTTGCGGGAAAATTGACTCCAGTTTGTTACCACTGAGTACAAGCGATATCCCTGTTGTCCTTCTTGCGATGGGGCAGCTCATACATCTATAGCTACATCTACACTGGTGCAGTCTCACACAAAAACTCTTTTGTGGAAGAGTTCTTGTGCAAAAGCTCTTCCAGAAGAGAGCGTCTACACTGGCATGTGCCTTTGCGCAAGAGATGTGCTTTTACACAAGAGCATCCATGCCAGTGTAGACCCCCAAGAACAGTTGCGCAAAGGGGATTATTCCTGAGTGGGAGCGTCAGAGTTCTGGTGCAAGAAGCCCGGATTTCATACATTAGAACGTCAGTTTACTTGCACAAGAACACGCGGTCAGTGTAGACAGGCAGCAAGTTTTTGCGCAAGAGCGGCCGCTTTTGCGTGAGATCGCGCCAGTGTAGACACAGCCCTAAACGACACTGCAAGGTTTTTGCGCAAAAACAGCTGTGGAGCGTCCACACCTCAAATGCACTTTTGCACAAGGAAATCAAGAGTAAAACGTCAGAACAGAAGGCTTTTTCCGCCGTAGGTAAACCTCCTTTTAGGAGGCATAACTCCCTTTTGTGCAGGAGTTCTTGCGCAAAAAGGCAAGTGTGGATGCTGGAGGGGCTTCTTGCACAAGAAACAGGTGCTCTGATGACCATTCTGTGAATGACCATCAGAGCTTTTTTGCACAAGAGCGTCCATACAGTGCGGATGCTTTCTTGCGCAAAAACACATTGGTTTTGCCACATGCTTTGAGGTGTGGACGTGCTCTTGCACAAGAAGTTTTTGTGCAAAAACTCTTGCACAAAAGTCTTCTTGTGCAAGAAGCATGTAGTGTAGACGTAGTGTCAATTGTACTTCATTTCTCACAACGCTTTTCCCGCCGCTCAGTGTTCTGATTTTTTTGGCGCTTGCCCTCTGAGCTCCCTGAGCCAGGAATTTAAAAAGAAAATCCTCCCTCAAGTTAAACAACAAAAACTTCTCTCCTGGCCAAATGCAGAATGCAAATAAATGCCACCTCTGCGCTGCGTGTTTGTTTGTAAACAGAAATAACCCAAGCCTCCTCTGGGCACTGAATAGCTCAACGTTGTAGGGTGGGAGGTTGATTTCTGCCCTTTCCTGGAGTTTGAGCGTGAAACCTTTGCAACCATTTCACAATCTGAAGACGACCTCTTGCCATTAACCCTTCAATGCAGTATGGCTGCACGGCACGCCTATTTCACAATGAGCTATGCTGGAATAGTTATTTCGAAATAGCACGTCTACACTGCAGGGAAGCCTCCAAATTAGTCTGAGACAGACTTCCCTAATGTAGATGTGCTACCCTGTGTCCAGGGCTGGCTCGAGCCTTCCTGTGCCCCGGGCAGCGGGCGCATGACGCATGCGCTGCTCCGCCCCGGGCACATGGCGCATGCGTGGCCCTGCCCCCCGGAGCACTGTGCACCGTACAGTTGCAATCAGGTGCACGGCGCCTGATTGCAGCTCTAAGGGGAGCCTCACAGCCCCTGGCCCCGGGCGCATGGTGCCTGATGGCAGCTCTAAGGGGTGTCGCGTGGCCGGGCACACAGCGCCCCTTACAGCTGCCATCATGTGCCCACCATAGGTTGGCACCCTGGGCAGCTGCCTGGCTAGCTCCCACCTTAATCTGGCCCTGCCCATGTCCAAGGAACGTGTCCGCTATTTGGAAAGAATTTTCGAAATAACGGATGCGCTATTTCAGCATCCCTGTAAACTTCATTCCACAAAGAATAAGGGATGTCTCAAAATAGTGCTTTAATTCAAAATCTGGCACTGTGTCGATGAGCCAGATTTCGAAATAGGCTATTTAGAAATAAAGTCGAAATAAGAAACGCAATTTGCATAGCACAAATTGTGTCTCTTATTTCGATTTTAGAGTGCCGTGTAGACATGCCTTACAATGTCCCTGGTGAGGGGCAATGTTGAAAGATCAGCAGCGGAGCATCTCCACATGCCTTATTGCGAAATAGCTATTTTGGAAGAGGCGTTATTCCTCGTGGAATGAGGTTTACAGATTTGGGAAGAAGCTGCCCGCTATTTCGAAATGATTTCGAAATAACAGAATGGCTGCGTAGGCACTCGCATAGTTATTTAAAAAATAAGGCTAGTTATCTCGAACTAACGGTGCAGTGTAGACATACCCTGAAAGTGACCACACTGCTCAGGAGAGTTGGGAGCTATGTCAGAGGAAGAAACAGCATCAATGGGAGGAAATCAATGTGATTTGCATGCTAAATGACAGCTAACTAGGTGAGGCATATCTGTATGCCCCAAACTCCCCTTTGACAGTAAGTAAAGGGCAACTGGGCGTAATCCCAATGACAATGTTTCTTGCCTATGTTGAGAAAGATGTTTTCTCTGCCTGTCTTTTGCTTCCCATTAAAAATCACTCTGGGGACAGGAGAGAGAAAAGCAGGCACAAGATTTTGCATGGTCTGACCATAGCTATGTAAACGGGGAGAGGCACTCACAAAACCGAGCCTGAAAAATGATGGAAACTGGTTATCAAGCCAGGGCTGAACAAAAAGCAAACATCAATCGTAAATACTAAATCTACAGAAATGATCCTGGGGGAGAGGCCACTGAGAGAGACTCCAGAGGGAAGGGAAGGGAAGACGGCCCCCCTCAATAAATGCATTAGCAGAGCTGCTGAATCATAGAATCATAGAGCTAGACAAGACCTCAGGAGTCATCAAGTCCAGCCCCCTGCCCAAGGCAGGACCAATCCCAATTAAATCAACCCAACCAGGGCTTTGTCAAGCCAAGACTTAAACACCTCTAGGGATGGAGACTCCACTACTTCCCTAGGGAACCCATCCCAGTGCTTCACCACCCTCCTAGGCTATGTTTACACTGGCGGGTTCTTGCACCAGAAATATGCAAATGAGGCTAAGCGTGGAATATCGCCAAGCCTCATTTGCATACCTAATGAGCCGCCATTTTTTGCAGAAGAGGCTCTTGCGCCAGAAGGAGCTGTCTACACGGCCCCTTCTTGCACAAGAAAACCTCACTTGCACATTGCCGTTATTCCTGAAAATAATCAGCGTTTTTAAATAAGAGGGTTTTTCTTGTGCAAGAAGGGGAAGTGTAGACGCTTCTTCTGGCGCAAGAGCCTCGTCTGCAAAAAATGGCAGCTCATTAGGTATGCAAATGAGACAAATAGTGCAATCTACTCGCCCATGGTGAGTAGATTACACCCCGGAAGAGCCGGCACGGAGCGATCTGCACATGCGCAGAACAATCTGAGCAGGTGCAGAGCGCAGAACCGTGCAGCTGGCGAGCAGGCCTTGCCGCCGCTCGGCGAGCCCTGCAAATGAGGCTCGGCGATATTCCACGCTTAGCCTCATTTGCATATTTCTGGCGCAAGAACCCGCCAGTGTAGATATAGTCTTAGTGAAATAGTTTTTCCTAATATCCAGCCTGGACCTCTCCCACCAAATGACTCTGCAGTCTTGTCCTTGTCTCTTTTGGTTTGCTGCTGCTCTCAGACTTGAGTTTTAATCTGGCATCTTTCTGTGTCTTTTGAGACTGCTGCTTTGGATTAGTTCCTCCCCCCAAGCTGCTGGTTTCCCCCAGGGGTGAAGGGTTAAACAGGCTCTCCTGTCCAAAGTTCTTTGCAGTTGCAAAGAGGGAGGGGGAAAAAAAATTAAAGCCCTCCAGGCTCAAGGGTACAAAGGCTCCGGGGAAACACGAGGGGCAGGAGAGACAAATAGGCCGGCCTGCATCAGGTTACAGCAAAGAAAAGAGTGAGGATTTGGGGGCGGGAGGGAGGGAGAGAGGGGAACGCTAATTAAGTTTAATCAGCTGCCCACAGCTCCATTGTTTCCGTCCATTGGCTCCCTGTTCTGCAATGGGCATGTCATCTTTAAAACCCACCTAGAAGACACCTGGGTGGTGCTTGGTTTTGAAAAAGCAGTTCCTTCCGGTGTTTATTTGCTCATATGGTGTGGCCTAAAAGGTACAAGTCCTCTTGGTGGGGCAGCCTAGCATGTAACCCAGGCTCTAGCCAACATTCAGCTCGCTACTTTGAGCTTGGCCAGTGGCCGTGGGGAAGCAAAAGACTGAGCTAAGAAGAGGCCGGTGGCTTTCGGAAACACACCTCCTGGAAGCAGGCCCCATCCACTCACTGGTGGCCAGATCCCGGCTGCTTGGAGATCCGGGAGAGATTGGCCATCGATCCTGGCTTCCTTCACACCCGCCCCACCACCCGCCAGCTTCCCAAGAACAATCCCAGCCAAATTGTGGTCGCTGTAAGGAGTAGAGATGACAATCGGCCGGGCCCTAAGAATGTAGATAAATGGCTAATCGCGGCGCTGACCGGTGCAGAGACATGGCCTGGCACTTCAAGGGGGCCTTGGCGGAGAGGGGGGGGGTTATATTTTATGAGTGAACATGTAACAGCCCCCTTGCCTCTGTGGGGAGTTAACTGGCTGTTTTATAGGTGGACACTTAGCCCTGTGGGTTTAACTTTCTCCCTAAAAGCTCAGTTCAAAGGGCCAGGTGTAAACGCCCCCATGCCCGTCTCCTTTGAAAGGTGTTCAGGAAGCAAGGAGTTAAAGGCCTCTCGCCTCCTCTCAGCCCAGGGGCGGGCAATAATTTTTGGCCAGGGGCCACTTCAGAAACTTTTGGGCCACACCAGAAGGGGCGGGGCCAGGATACTTCCCTGCTTCCCCACCCACAGACCATGATTGGTTTGGGGGTGAGGGAGTATGTGAAGTCTTTGCTGCCCCCCCCCCCCGAGGTTTCCCCTAGGTGCTCATGCCCCTGGGGCCAGAGGAGATGTCACATGCTCCTGTCCCCAGGCCTATCAGGGCTTGGGGGTGGGAGGAGCAGGCAAAGTTTCCTCTGCCCTGCCCCCGCCCTGCCAGGAGCATGAGGTGCTGAGAATGCTGCTCACTCCTGGCAGGGCAGAGGAAATTTCACACGCTTTCCCCCGCCCCCCAAGCCCTGATTGGCCTGGGGGGGAGGGGGAGCGGCAGGGCCGGATCAATCCGCTTGGCAGGTCGGATCTGGCCCACGGAGGCTCTTTTGCCCCCGTCTCAGCTGTAGATCGTAGAAACAACGCGTAGTCCTGGCATGTCACACTCGGGCGTTATTTCGAAATAACGCCCGACGTAACTATTTTGAAATAAGCAGTTCCCCCATGAGAGCAGGAGTTATTTCAAAATAACGGGCTCGGCCGTGTGGATGCGCCGCTTGTTGGTTTGGAATAACTCCCCTAGTGCAGACTGTCATGAGCCTTCGTGGGCAAAACTCGTGTCTTCAGATGCGCTTCAGAGGGCGAGAAGAAACCTCCCCCCTTCTTGCCCCCACCATCCCTCCAAGATGTGCAGGAGAGACAAAGGTGGGAAGAGGGGGGATTTTCCTGGGCCTCCTTCCCCAGATCTGCCCAGGCTCCCTGGCACCAAGGGGAAATGGCTGGGCAGGAGCCAGATCTGGTTTTCCCATGTTGCTCTCCACCTTGGGAAAACTAGAGTCAAAACCTGCCTCTCAGGAAGCATGGGAGGAGGGGAGGGATTCGCCACTGGCCTCCACGGAGGCTGGAAAATCGGCCTCTAGGCGCCTGCCTGGGAGCAGAACCTTAACTCTGCCCCTAGCGCATGCGATTCCAGCTGCCTCTCACCCGGGGCTCTGCTTTCTTTTCCCGGGGGCTGCCTGCGTTTTGTACCGCGGTGGCGGGTTGCAAAGTCCAGTTGTTTGTTCTGGCCACAGGGCGATCTGTGGGTGTCAGTTTCCCCTCTATCTCCCCCTCCCATCTTTGCAGTTTGAACTCTGTGAACTCTGGTCCGGAGAACAGCTGGGCTGGGGCCGAATGCCCCCCCCTGCATTTACCCATCCAGCCGCGCTTTTCGGGTGGCTGGGGGTGGGGCAGCGGGAAGGGAGGAGGAATCCTCCCTTTTCATTTGGTAATAGGTCAGCGAACAATGCTCGCTGCAGGCTACCCAGCCCTTTTATCACCCTAGAACCGCAGAAGCCAAATCGTTCCTCTGTCTTGCTGCCCAGCCCACGCTACGAGCCAGCTACTCGGGGGCTGGGCTCCCTTGCGAGCTCGGGGTTCATCCATAAATCAATGGAGGCTCGACAGGTCAAAGTCTCCCCCCTCATTTTCCGACTCTCACGTTTTAAGAAGCCAGGAGGGGGGCACTGTTTTCAGGGTGGGTCGGAGGGATGTTTGCGAGCCTGCAAAAAGCACGTGGCGTTGGCCAGAGGAGGACCCCGGCATGAGAGGGGCCAAGAGAGCAGGGTAACTTGTCCTGCTTTGGCTGGTTCCCAAGGGGGCATGTCTATTCTGTACGGCTATCCCGAAATAGCTACCCCACGTCTACACAAGCTGCCCATTATTTCGAAATATTTTCTGAAATAACGGGCATGTAAATTCGGCAACCCGGTGAACCTCGTTGCACGAGGGATAAGGGACGGCTCGAAATAACGCGTTGTTTTGAAATTTGGTGCTGGGTAGAGGCGCCACGCTTCAAAATACGCTATTTCGAAACCGATTCGAGATAAGAGACGCAATTGGCGTAGCGCAACTTGCGGATCTCATTCCGAGTTCAGGGTGCTGTGTAGTCGCACCCCTAAGGAGAAGCTGCCCTGCTTGACGTGCTAAGGAGGCGTCCCCCCCCCAAGAAGCGGAAGTGAGAATTGTGCAGGGAGAAGGGCACCCTGCCTCCGTTCTACCCCATCTGCCTTTTGCTTTGTCTTTGTATTAAATCTTCCTTCCTCACGAGAAATTGTTGGCTGCCTGGCGGGGCCTCTGTTTTGACTCTGTTTTTGCTTTGAGTGCTGGTTTTAACTGCCAGCACATAACCCCCGCTCTGCTACCTGTGTGCCTTCCAGAGCAACCCCCCGGAGGAGTGTGGGAAACACCTTTTTGGGGGAGAAAAAGGTTCCTCTAACAGCCCTCGGTGACGGATCATTGGCTGGTGGAAACTGATGCCTTTCCTCTTGTCTTTGGGAGCTGAACATTTCAACGCAAACAGAAAATACACACACTCCAACCCTATCCAAGCTCACTCTTCGCCTTCATCCAGACATTAGCCGAGAGTATAACTAAGAGAGGCAACATTTAAAAGAGGTTTTAGGATACACACACACACACACACGAATCCTACATGCCTGTGTGTGCGTTGCACACACGTTTACACCTGCCCTCATGCCATTTGAAATATGCATCTAGACCTGTTTCGCCACACACTTGTCCGCTTGCTCAGACATAGGGGCAGGTATTGGCTCAACGGTGTAGCCAATTGATTCTTAAAAACGCGGGTGAAGCCAGCTTAGCCAAAGAGATCAAAGAGGCCGGGCAGGCCAATATGCAAAGGAGACCTTCAGCCCATTTCTGGGCATGTTCCCAGCAGGCCTGTCTCAGAGAGATGCGTTTCAGCTTGACCCTGTTCCTGGACTGATCTACTGTGCTACTTACAAAATTCCTCTCTAGTCGTTAGAATCCAGCCCCGCAGTTCCAACCAGCTGCTTGCTCTGTTGTTTGGTTCTGTGCTTTTCTTCTGTTTGGAGACTGCAGCTGGGTGTAGGGTACCTCCTAACCTGCGCTAGGACACACATAAGAACATAAGAGCGGCCATACTGGGTCAGACCAAAGGTCCATCTAGCCCAGGGTCCTGTCTGCCGACAGTGGCCAATGCCAGGTGCCCCAGAGGGAGGGAACATAACAGGTAATCCTCACGTGATCCCTTCCCCGTCATCCACCTCCAGACAAACAGAGGCTAGCGGCACGATTCCTACCCATCCTGGCAAATAGCCATTGATTGATTCAACCTCCATGAATCTATCTAGCTCTCTTTTTAACCCTGTTCAAGTCCTGGTCTTCACTACATCCTCTGGCAAGGAGTTCCACAGATTGACTGTGCACTGAGTAAGGATAAACTTCCTTTGGTTTGTTTTAAACCATTCATGTGCCCTATTGTCTCATGCCAAAGCGGACTTCCGTTTTCAAAGTGCTGTGCCTACTTGACATGGATGAATAGCATTATGGGAAGAGCAGAACACATCAGTTGCTGTAACTTCCTAGTACCTATCAAGCTCCCCATCCTTCACTCTCCCTCTCTGCATCTCTCTCAGGTGTATATTCTATTCAGACCATGCTCAGAAGAGTTATTCACAAGGGCTACGTCTAGACTGGCATGATTTTCCGTTAAAAGCATTTGCAGAAAAGAGCATCTAGATTGGCATGGACGCTTTTCCACAAAAGCACTTTTTGCAGAAAAGCATCCGTGCCAATCTAGACGCGCGTTTGCGCAAAAAATCCCCGATTGCGAAAATGGCTTTTTTGCACAAAACAAATCTGAGCTGTCTACACTGGCCCTTTGCGCAAAAGGGACTTTTGCCCGAAAAGGAGCAGCATAGTATTTCCGCAAGAAGCCCTGATTTCAGACAGTAGGAAGTCAGTGCTCTTGCGGAAATTCAAGCAGCCAGTGTAGACAGCTGGCAAGTTTTTCCGCAAAACTTACCAGTCTAGACACAGCCCAGGTGTACGCGACACCTAACATATATGTAGTGGCTAACAGATAAACAGACATGTATACGTAGATTTCTACACCAGGAACCTTTTTTGGGTCGGGGGCCACTGACTCACAGGAAAATCAGTCGGGGGCCGCACACACGTGAGAAGCAAAAAAAATTCCCCAAAATTTCACTGATGTGACCTCTGCCCGAGAAGGAGAAAGACCCTCCACGTTCCCCTCGCACACCAGAGCCCAGGTGGTAGATTTAGTTGGCTCCAGCCCTGCGGGCGGGCAGCAAAGGAGCTGCAGCACCAGAGCGGACCCCCGATGCTGGGGGGGCGGAGTCCTGAGCCTCATATCTATATTATACTATATATCTCAATAAAGAGACTTAGATCTTCCATATCTTTTAAGTCCATGTGAAGCACATGGCGAATCTCACCACTAAATGTTTTAGGGAGTTTCAAGCACAACATCTATTGCAGAGCTAAGTGGACCCCGGCTTCTCTCCGCAATATATCGTATACACTTTTATTACAGAGCCCTCCTGAGAAAATTGCCCCCTGTCACTCAAGGGTTAGGAGAAGAGGACGACAAGCAGGGTTGCCAGATGGTTACAGCAAAAATACTGGACACACTTGGCATTACATCACAATCGATATTACATCTTATTTAGAAAATACCCGACATTTCCATTGTCTCATTGATAGTTTCTCAATTTGTTTCCCGAACAGAAAGCTCCACTACTGGACTGTCCGGTACAAAACGGGACCCCTGGCAACCTTAATGACAAGGTTTTCTGCTGAGCCCCTAAAAGAAGCTGGAGTCTGCTGCTATGAGGACGTAAGGAGTGAGTTTCTCAATTAAATCGCAGGCCCAGAGAATGATCCAACCTGGCTGACCCCACTGCTGGTTTGTTTCCTTCCAGATATGTTTTGCATTTTTAAACACAAATTGTCAAGGAAACTGGGACGGGAGGAGATTTCTCTCGGGAAACCCCCTGTCTGTTCCTAGGTGAGCCAGGGAGAGAGAAACATGTGTCAATGCACAACATAGAACTGCCATCCAGGAAAATCAAAGGGCAGCCTCTAAAAAAAACCCCAAAGGGGCAGATCTGTCTCTCCTAGTTTAAAACAAAACCAGGCAGAGTCTTGGGGGTCAGAAGGGAGGTGGGGGAGGGCTTGGCAGGACCTACCCCCAGACAAAGATCCCTTTGAATCTAATCAAGCGGCGAAAGAAAACCCTTTCCTGTGTGTTTTCGCAGGAGGGGAGAGGGGCTAGGCTCGCCCTGGAAGGTAAAAGGAAAGGAGATCCCATTTTTCCTCCAAACAAAGAGATCTTTATAAATGCTCAGGGGAGGGGGAAACCTAGCTAGGAAGGGAAAGATGTTGCTTTTTCTTTCTAAATTAACAACGCCAAAAGGGATGGGGGAACTGTGTGTGTGTGTGGGGGGGGAACTGTGTGTGTGTGTGGGGGGGGGAACTGTGTGTGTGGGGGGGGACTGTGTGTGTGTGTGTGTGTGTAGGCTGTGTCTCTGCAGACAAAAATCAGTGCTAATCCTGAATGTGTTTTTAACAATGATTTTTTTTTATTCTGGCCCTTTACCCACCTGCCCCAGCATGGCAATCCTTGCTTTCACAAGGGAAAAATGCAAGCTAGGAACAAGCATGGTAGCGTTTGGCCCAGTGTGTTCACCTAAAACTCTGGCTCACACTATTTGTGCAGTGGGTCTAGCTGTGAGCAACAGCCAAGAGAGGATGGAGGAGTTTGGCCCAAGAGCCAAGATTATCAAACCGACCTTTTAGTTTTCAAGAGAAAGAGTTGTGGTTAGGGAGGGCTGGGCTGTTTTCCTTTCTGGTCTCTGGTTTGTCCCGATTGTGCTAACATATCTTAGCCTGCTGAATGAAGGAGGCACAAATAAACCTGTGTAAGTAGGACACCTACATGCTGCCGGATCCCTTCCGGGGGTCTAATATTTTCTAGGGGAAGAATGGTGCGGTGGCTAGAGCATTAGTCGTGGATTTGAAAGTCTTGGGGTCAGATCTCTACTCTGGAACGGGTGCGTCTACACTGCCCCCTTAGCTCGAAATAAGCAACTCAATTTGAGCTACGCAAATTGCGTCGCTTACTTTGAGTCATTTTTGAACTTGCTTATTTCATAATTTGGCACTGTCACCCAGCACCAAATTTCAAAATAAAGCACTATTCCGAAACCTTCCTTAATCCTTGTGGAACGAGGTTTACAGGGACTTTGGAATAGCATACCCATTATCAGGGCTCAACAAATAATGCAATCTACTCGCCCGTGGCAAGTAGAGTGCAACCCGGAAGAGCCGGGTTCGGGTGATCTGCGCATGTGCAGAACGATCTTCGCATGCGCAGATCGTCGGACAGCGCGGCTGGTGAGCGGGGCTCGCTGTGGTTTGGCGAATCCTGCCCATTATTTTAAAAGATATTTTGTCAGGACGCGGGATAGCTATTTCGGGATACTGGAAGTATCCTGAAATAGCTCCGCAGTATAGATGTACAGACTGTGGCTAGATCTACACTGCAGTTATTTTTCGGAAAAAGGTACGCAAATTGCAGTTTGCAATTTGCGTACCTTTTTCTGATTCTTTTTTCCGAAGAGGCTTTTCCAACATTTGGCCCATCTACACTGTATTCCTCATTTTATGAGGGATAAGGGCTCTTCCAAAAGAGTGCACCTGCTTTTTCGGAAACTGATCTGAAAAAGCGGTTGCGTTCCCTGGATGCGGCAGAGTTTTTCAGGGGATACCGGAAAAACTGTAGGGTAGATATAGCCTGTCTATGTAATCATAGGGAAATTGTTATGCCTATAAGAAGCACACGGGGTCTTTTCCAGGGGAAAAGGCAATCTGCCGCCTGTATGGAAAATACAACATGAAAAGCATCATATGCCTTCATTCACACCACAGGGGCCCTCCAGATGTTACTAGTCTGTCATGGCTCTAGTCAGTCTAGTGATCACTTAGATTGAATGTGACTGAGGAGCTGGGGTCTCTCGGTCATAATCTGAAGCTCAAACCCATAAACTCAAATGGGAACTTACAGAGATAAAAATGGGGGGCTTTGCCATGACTCTCTGGGTTCCCCTGCAAAGTGCCTCAGATCTTTGGCTCATGACCAACAGAACTAAGACTGACTTTGAGCTAGAACAACACAAGTCTAAGGGAGAGGTGGGGTGAAAGGAAATGGAGCTTTTCATGTTGTCTTTTCGATAGACGTGGCATATTGCCCTCTCCCCTGAAAAAGATCCCATGTGCTTCTTAGAAGCAGGGCTTGACAAATCCACTTATCTACTTGCCACAGGCGAGTAGATTTCAGCCGGTCACCCCGTTCACCGGTGGTGCGCGCATGCGCAGTGCGGGTCTGGTGCATGCGCGGTGCAGGGCTGGCGAGTGGGTTTTTGCCGCAGTCGTCGAGCCCTGCTTATAAGCATAACAAAATCACTTTTCCGTGCCTCAGTTTCCCATTTCTACAACAGAGAAAATAGCCCTGTCCTGCTTCATCGTGGTGGTTTCAGAGTAAATGCTGGGAGATGGCAGGAACCATTAAAGTTATAGACCTTCCCGTTTGTGATTTTTTTAAAAATTCTGGTGTAAATCATTTTCAATAATAACACTGCGGGTGTGTCTACATAGCCGCATTATTTCAGAATAACGTTCGTTATTCTGAAATAACAATGTGAGTGTCTACACAGCCATTCTGTTATTTTGAAACACATTCAAAATAACAGATGGCTTATTCCGACTTCTGTAAATCTCATTCCACGAGGAATAACGCCTCTTCCAAACTAGCTATTTCGAAATAGCTGTAGTGTGGATTGAGGCTCCAGCCTTCCATACAGATTGTGTATCCCACACTTGGGCTATGTCTACACTCGCGGCTTCTTGCGCGAGTAATATGCAAATGAGGCTAAGGGTGGAATATCGCCGAGCCTCATTTGCATACCTAATGAGCCACCATTTTTGCGGAAGAGGCTCTTGTGCAAGAAGGAGTTGTCTACACTGCCCCTTCTTGCGCAAGAAAAACCCTCTTGCGCAACGCCGTTACAGCTGTTACTTTTCAGGAAGAACGGCGTTGCACAAGAGATTTCAAAATAACGGAATGGCTGTGTAGGCGCTCGCATTATTTCAGAATAACGAACGTTATTCTGAAATAATGCGGCTATGTAGTCACACCCGCAGTGTTATTATTGAAAATGATTTACACCAGAATTTTTAAAAAAATCACAAACGGGAAGGTCTATAACTTTAATGGTTCCTGCCATCTCCCAGCATTTACTCTGAAACCACCACGGTGAAGCAGGACAGGGCTATTTTCTCTGTTGTAGAAATGGGAAACTGAGGCACAGAAAAGTGATTTTGTTATGCTTATAAGCAGGGCTCGAGGACTGCAGCAAAAACCCACTCGCCAGCCCCGCACCGCACATGCACCAGACCCGCACTGCGCATGCGCACACCACCGGTGAACGGGGTGACCGGCTGAAATCTACTCGCCTGTGGCAAGTAGATAAGTGGATTTGTCAAGCCCTGCTTCTAAGAAAAGCACATGGGATCATAGCCTTATTTTGGAATAAGCTGTTCTGGAAGAAATACTCTGAAATAGCTTCTTTAGAAATAGCTCCTTCCCATGGTCATTCAAAGTAATTACTCCCCAGTGTTTTCTGGGGCTCTAAGTCGAGGTAGTGTGTCCACATTAGTCCCCTAGTACCCACATGTGTGGGATAAAGAATCTGTATGGAAGGCTGCAGCCTCAATCATTGCATGGCATAAATGACTGAACAAGACGTGGAAGTAAAGGGGAATCCGACCCTCAGGCTAACCCGAGTCCAGTCCTTAAAAATGCATCTCACCTGAGAGGCATGTTTAGTGCATCAATCTCGGAACACAAACGTGCACCAGCAGAACTAAATTGGCATTAATGCGCAGAACGAAAGGTGTAAACTAAAACGGACTTATTTCTGTGCAAGGTTGTGTGAGGATGAATCCTTCTATGCAGCAGTACACCAGATTATTTGCATTGGAGACAACAATTTAGGGAAATCAAATAGGGGGCTTGCCGTGTTGGCCTGTATCCGCAAAACCAAGGAAGGATCCTGCAGCACATTAAAGATTCGCAGATGTATTTGGGCATAAGCTTTTGCGGGCAAAGATGAAAAGATGATGCATCTGACGAAGTGGGTCTTTGCCCACGAAAGCTTAGGTACAAATAAATCTGCTCGTCTTTAAGGGACCACGGGACTTCTCACCGTTTTTCGGTAAATTGGTTTAACTCTCGGGTAGCGTGGAGGCAAGTGGGTCGATATAAAAGTGACGTTTATAGGTTTCAATTTGCTATGACAACATCATCACATTTCGGCTGATATAACTGTTTCCACAGGAGGGCGTATCCTCAATGTAACTGCCCCAGTTTATCTCCCAATTTAGTCCAGTTGGGGCAAGAACTGGGCCTTCTCCTGCTTTACATCACAGTTTTAGGTGGAATCATCCTGTATTTATTGCTAAATTACTGCCTGGGGTTTTTTACATGAGGATTGCATCACTGCTACTCCCTTGATTCCAGCAGAAGCTACTTTGCCCCGATGATTAAGTGCCTAACTCCCATAGGAGCTACCGACTACCGTTGAAACTCTGGCTCTGTAGGTCTACACCCAACTGCTTTATATTGATATCTCTCTACCTCAGTCAGATCAACTAAACTGCTTCACACCGAGGCCTTGTCTACACAGGAAACTGGTAGCACTAATATAGTGAAAGCGTTTCCCTTTACATTTTAGCCCAGATAAGGCCTGTTTCATTTGGACACAACGGTTCTTGTCCCGTACGCATCTGTGCAGGTTGTCAGCCCCCGCCAGCCGTGCATTAAGAGGGGACTAACATCTCTCAGATGTTGTTTGTTCTGTCCTCCTCTCTCCGGGGGGGAGAAGCGTGTGCAGCGGAGTGCTGTGTTTTGGTAGGGTTGGAAGGGGTCGGCGGTTGTTGTTTAAATAGACACGTTGCTATGGGAGAGAAGAGGTCACAGGCGGGCACCGGGCACTTGGTGGAGAAGGGCGAGAGGTTTGTGATGGTCCTTCGGATTCAAATTGATTTAGTGGCGGTGGGGGATACTAGTATAACCTCCCCTGGGCAGTCGCGGCTCTGTTTGGAGGCCTGGCCTACACACCGGTTTTGTGCTGATTTAACTACTTTGGTTAATAGGAAGAGTGGGTTCTTTTTCCCCCTGCTCACCTAGCTAAATCAGTGGCAGGCACACAGTTCTACCCGTCCCCAGTATACCATATTCCCCTTCCAGCAGGGATCTGCCCTGGTAGAACAACCTCTAGAGCTGGCGTACGGGGCCAGGTTAATTGCTTTAGGCTAGTTCGGTACACTTTTGGGGTGCAAAGTTTGATCACTTGATTTTCTGGGGCCATGTGATGCCTCCTGTAATATCCTAAAAGAAGCCCTTATCTTCCTAGAGGCCCTTTTCTGCTTCTCGGACTTTTGTTTTCCTGGAGAATTTGGCTAAGGTCACAGTTTCTAGAGAGGCCACTGTGCACCAGGGGGAGTTAAAAATAAAGCAGCAAGAAGACGCTGGGTTGTTTTTTCATCCAGCCTTTTCCCTTGGCTAGCCCTGGGAAGGGAAAGGGGGTTTCTTTCATTTTTGATTGAAGGTTTCCAAAAACTAAAAAAGGGGGGTGTGGAGCTTTAAAGCACTAATTTGGAATTCTCCAGTTCCTCTCCTCCACAGTTCGTCATATCAAGGATTTGCCATTCTGTCTGCCGAGCCCTGTAGCTCCAAACCCTGGGGAAACGGGATTTGGATAGCAATCGGACGCTGTACCATCGAATTATGGAGACAGCCAGCTACAGTGGAAGCTCTGGATTAGCTGTGTGTTGGGTTTTGGGGGGAAGGATGACACCCGCCTCCCCTTAAGTGACTACAACAATCAGCAACTCATGTGGGGAGTGAGGCGGTTACAAGTCGCCTCTGTCTCTCCCCAATTGCCGTTTGCTCCTCCCCCCCGTTGTTCAACTCCCAAATCCTTCTCCCCCCCATTTCACACTGATGTCTCCCTCCCAAGACTCCTTGGCAAGGGGGGGGGGGAAGGACCCTCCCTCAACTCCGCCGCACAAAGGTTCCTGTTTCATGCACCCGAGTTTGCCTAACTCATCCACTGATTTAAGCTGGTCCGCGTTAACAAGACCCAGATGGTGCGAGGGAATGTGCTGGCCCCTCCCTCACTAGGCTCCCAAACACCTGAATTTATGAAGCATTTAATCATCCACCCCCTATACGGTTTTATACAGCTCCCCTCCTTTGCGCTGCAGATGTGCAGCTGGGGTCAGGGTTAATTAAAAAAAAAAGGAGGAGGCGGGGAATGGGGCTGCTTTTTAAAAATGCAGCCTGTAGGGGGGAGGGGGTGTTTTCCTGGTGATCCCCGGGGAGGAGTGGCAGTTTCTAAGAAGCGAGCCGTACGGGACGCCCAGAGAAAGGAGGGAAAAGGAATCAAAATGCACAGACCCTGATCTCCTCCAAGGGGGCAGGCTCGGAGGCATTTTCCGAGGAGAGCGAGGCTGATGCCCGTTCACAGAGCAGAGTGGTTTCTAGTGACCCTTTTGCAATCTCAACTACTGAGCCACTAGCCAGGCAGGCAAAAAGTCCTGAAGGGAGGCCTAGCTGCCCGCGGCTCCCCCGGCCACGCTGGAGGGTGTGAAGGCCAGGCTTCGGGGGTGGAATAGTACAGAGGAAAGCACCAAGCCGTGGGACCCACTTTTCTTGGCATCGCGTTGGCACCCGGATTTCTCCAGGGGAACGCTTTGGGAGCGTGGGGGGAAGGGATGAGTGCCCGGAGAGGGGCGTGTCTGCAGGTAGTAACAGGATCCCGCTTTGTCCGTAAAATCTCAGTTCCTGGCTCCCGGGTAGCACCTCGCGAGGGGTGTAATTTGGGAGAAAAGGGATGGGCTTTGAGTCTAGCATCCCTCCCTGCCGCCCCAGGGGAGGGTCTCGCTTCTGAGGCTGATTAGAAGAGCGGCCTTAAAATCCTACTTCAGCTGTGGCCACCTCTAGAGTCACCCACAGCCTAGAATCAACTTGCAGAAGCGGAGGGGAGCTCCAGAGATCACTGAGCCCAGATCCCCCTCCATCGCACGTCCAGCACCATCCAGGCGGGTTGGCTAGCCCACAAGCTCTGGACCAGTCTGGGGACAATCCAACCCATTTCAGGGTGAGGGAAGAAAAACGGCACTTACTGGTACTGAGAACCCCCTAGTAGGAGAGTGACTAGACTCAAGCCAGAGCCTTCAGGGCCCTAAACCACCACTGAGTTTCTGATCCTAGGTCAACAGAGACCTCCCTTCTCTGCCTGCTGCCCCACTTTAGTTTGTTCTTTTCAGCCTCCCAAGCTCGGAGCACTCCCTTCCAGAGGGGACAGCCTGGCCCCAGCCTGCCAAGATTTCACGCCATGAGGCAGACACCTGTGGAGTAGTAGAATTCAGCCAAATCCCCTTCTCCTTCCGGGATCCTAGTCTTATTGGGTTGGGATTTTTTTTTAAAGAGGCACTCTAAGATTAACACACCATCTCCCTCTGAGTAGGGACGCTATGAAAGCGAAAGGGGGGGTGTTTTCTTTTATTTGTGTTCTTGCTTTGTCCTGGCTTCTCAGGCTGGTGAGTCAATTTCACATTTCTGCTCGGGGGCCGTTTGGAAACCGTCTCCCACCGGGGCTACAGCCTGCCGGGAGCAGCTTTCTGTTTGACTTTTCAAAAACCACTCGCAAGGCTTTCCGCCGGGGTGACAATATTCTACGTTTTGTCTCCCGTTAATCCGAATGAATGCCCTGAAGAATTTCCCCCCATTTGTCTCTAGCCCATCAGGAAAAAAAACCCAACCAACATAAGAATATAAGAACGGCCGTACTGGGTCAGACCAAAGGTCCATCTAGCCCAGTAGCCTGTCTGCCGACAGTGGCCAGCACCAGGTGCCCCAGAGAGGGTGGACCGAAGACAATGATCAAGCGATTTGTCTCCAGCCATCCTTCTCCAGCCTCTGACAAACAGAGGCCAGGGACACCATTTCTATCCCCTGGCTAATAGCCTTTTATGGACCTAACCTCCATGAAATTATCTAGCTTCTCTTTAAACTCTGTTATAGTCCTAGCCTTCCCAGCCTCCTCTGGCAAGGAGTTCCACAGGTTGATGACACACTGTGTGAAGAAGAACTTTCTTTTATTAGTTTGAAACCTGCTACCTCTGGTTCTTCTATTATGGGAACTAATGAATAACTTTTTTTTATTCACCCTTTCCACACCACTCATGATTTTATAGATCTCTATCATATCCCCCCTCAGTCTCCTCTTTTCCAAACGGAAAAGTCCCAGACACTTTAGCCTCTCCTCATATGGGACCTGTTCCAAACCTCTTCATTTTAGTTGCCCTTTTCTGAACCCTTTCCAAGGCCAAAATATCTTTTTTGAGGTGAGGAGACCACATCTGTATCAACCCACCTCTATCAATTCACACTTAAAAGCTTGAACCTTCTAACAGAAGAAGTGAACACACAGGCAAAGCCCCGGGGGAAATTAATTTAAACATTCCCATTTACCTCTGTGGCTTTGCTACGGCAGCCCCCTCACCCAAGGAATGCTCCGAGGGTGCAGGGGGAAAAAGTAAATTTAATGGCCCTGGAATGGAAAGGAACTAAAATATCTGGTGTGGGAGTTTAAATATTCTTTCGTGTGATCCCTTTGGCTGGAAGTGCGTTTGCGATGCATTGTGTGTGTGTGTGTGTGTGAGATATTGTTCCAGACACATGACAAATATTTTTCCTCCCCTGCATTTCACTTGATTTCTTGGGAGGAGGGGGTTGAAACAACTTCCAGTTACCTGGCAGCCTGGATTTCCATATGGTAGCCTACAAGCAAAGAGAGTCCAGCCAGCTGACTTCCTCCCCCAAAGTGCAAAGTGGCCTGAAAGGACCAATTTCTCCGATAACTTGAACCAATGTATTCTGGGAATTAAGGGCAGGGGAGAGAGGGGGTGATAGAAGTTTCCAACTCTTCTGGGAGAGCCCTGCTTTGTGTGTTTTAGTATGTGTCTTTGCTCCCTCTACTGATCACAGACGGACACAACAGGTTTAATTTCCAGCTGATTTAATTGAACTAGGTGGAATCCGAGAATCCTAGAACTGGAAGGGAGATCATCAAGTCCAGTCCCCTGCCCTCATGGCAGGGCCAAGCATAGTCTAGACCATCCCTGACAGGTGTCTGTCCAACCTGCTCTTCAATATCCCCGTGATGGGGATTCCACAACCCCCCTAGGCAATTTATTCCAGTGTTTCACCACCCTGACAGGCAGGAAGTTTTTCCTAATGTCCAACCTAAACCTCCCTTGCTGCAGTTTAAGCCCATTGCCTCTTGTCTGGTCCTCAGAGGCCAAGGAGAATAATTTTCTCCCTCTTTATAACACCCTTTTCCATGCTTGAAAACTGCTCTCATGTCCCCTCTCAGTCTTCTCTTTCCCAAACTGAACAAGCCCAATTCTTTCAGTCTCCCCTCATAGCTCACGTTCTCTAGACCTTTCATCATTTTGGTTGCTCTTCGCTGGACCTTCTCCAATTTCTCCACATCTTTCTTGAAATGTGGTGCCCAGAACTGGACACAATCCTCCAACTGGGGCCTAATCAGCGCAGAGTCGAGCAGAAGAACGACTTCTCGTGTCTGGCTCACCACACTCCTGTTCACGCCACCCAGAATCAGGTTTGCTTTTTTTGCAACAGTGTTGCACTGACTCATGTTTCGCTTGTGGTCCACTCTGACCCCTAGATTCCTTTTCTGGGGGGCTCCTTCCTAGACAGTGGCTCCCCATTCTGAATGTGGGAAAGGTGTCATTTAAATAAAAGCCTTGGTTATTTTTGGCACCCCATCCTCGCTCGGCAAGTAGAGAGCTCAAACGCTCTTCTCCGCCTCCCAGCAGAGCGTAAGCTCCGTGTCAAAATGTCTACAGCTTGTTCCTTGGGAAGTGGCAAGTCTCCCCTCCTCCCCAAGCCGGCTCTATGCGTCTTTCCTTTGGGTGTTTTGCAAAACCATCTGAGAGCAGCATTGCATTCAGCATCGCTGCACCTCGGAGGTTCTGGAAGTAGGGCGTGGGGGACGCACCCCCTGTTTGGAAGTGGTTTCCATCGTATGAAGGGGTCTAGTTTGGATCCATGGCTCTCCCCTACTTCTGAACAGCTGTGTTGGCTGCCAAGGGCAGGTTACCCAGATGACAGCTCCTACCAACATGGGGGTACAAATATATCCCCCCCTGGGCACTACCAGGAACCAGTGCTACCTTCACCCCATAAGGGCCCTGTCTTTAGACAGCTCTTCTCTCACCCAGCCCCAGGTCTGCTTGTTGCATCCTTCCATGCATACCCCGCTTTCCAGTTTGGCTCCTCTTGTCCATTCCCTCCATAAACCCCCCAACCCAGAGCCTCCCCATCTTTCATGGCTCTTCCCTCTCTTCCTTTAGGCCAAGAGCAAAGGGGATTTCTCCCAGCCTCCCTCTTCTAAGTGTTGGGCACCGTATGCCCAGCATGGGCCTGGCGGAAGTGATCAGTTGGTTCCATTAGGACCGGTTGCCAAATTCCTCCCAAGTCAGGGGGGCTTCTGGTGGTAGGCGGGATGGGCGGGGGGGCAAAGAAGCAGAGCCAATCCAGGCAGGAGAGTGTATTGAGGAATAGGTGTATGAACCTCACATGTTCATTGCGTGTTTGTGCAGCACCTAGCACCATGTGAACAGGGTGGCTAGGCACTCCCAGAACACAATTAATATACAGCCATTAGGGCAGTCCATTATTCACAATTGGATGCGAGGGATTAACACCAAACAAATGAAGTTGATTTAAAAAACCAAAACCAACCCTTGTGGCCGTCCTGGGCAGTTTGAATCGCACCATTAACCATCCAACACCCATTCACATCGATTAGAAATATGGTGGGATGGTTTTCTACATTTCCGGACATATTGATTGAAATTGCAGCACAGATTACAGTGCGGGAGGTTAGGTGCTTCAATATTTTTGGCTGTCAGGGCCCGACGCCTGCAAGCAGTTAAGCACCTGGAGTAGCCAGACTGGATGAAGGGGGAGGCTGCCCATGGAGTGGGTAAGTAGAGGCAGGATCAGGGCCCAGGTCGCAGACAGCAATCAGAAGTCTGCCTGTGCGATCCGAGGCACCTTGCTGACGCGGGTGTTTGGAGGCTGGGAATGAGGTTCCCTGGCCCCTCCGCCATCATTTCTTGGATTTCCCCTTTTTCTGAACTGGGAGTCGCCTCCTCGAATTCTGTCGCAAACCTGGGTCCTTAACGAGATCAATGTGTCCTTTAACTGACTCCTAGTCTGTACAATACTTAGGTGCTTCCCCTGTGGCTATGTCTAGACTGCAAGCCTCTTTCGAAAGAGAGCGTCTAGACTGCACGTTGAACTTTCGAAAAAGCGGCTTGCTTTTTCGAAAGAAAGCATCCAGTGAGTCTGGATGCTCTCTTTTGAAGAAGCCCTATTTACATTGAAGAACGCCTTCTTTCGAAAGAGGAACTTTCGAAAGAAGGCGTTCTTCCTCGTGAAATGAGGTTTACCGCCATCGAAAGAAAAGCCGCGTTCTTTCGATTTAATTTCGAAAGAACACGGCTTGAGTCTGGACACAGGGGAAGTTTTTTCGGAAAAAGGCTACTTTTCCCGAAAAAAACCCTGAGTCTGGACACAGCCTGTGACTGTAAATATTCCCCCTGTCCCCCCGGGTTTGAAGGACAATGACGAACATTTATCTGTCACATTGTATCGTTGAGTGGCTAGATGTAGCAAGGTGAAAAGAAAGCCACATCTGAGGATGGCTGGACCAACTAAGTATTTATCCCCTGTAGAACGTCCCACATCGGAATCACTGGAAGGATGACTGATCGCCGGCAGTGTTCCCTCTAATTTTTTCCATCCACGTGAGGGATACATTTTGTGATGTGCACCGAGACAGGTGCAGATGTGCACCATCGGTAGAAACACATGCTGCCGGCTGTGGGCACTTTGCTAATCCGTGGGGTGGCGTTTGAATTTGGCCTCAGCACTCAGCTTAGCAGGAAATCTGATCTCCGGAGGAATGTAACTGAAGGAAAAAGGTATTAAAGAAGAGACAGTACTATACTATAAATAGCTCAGTGGTTGAACTCGCAACAGTCGGCATAAAAACCCAGAGCCACTCATCCCTTTGAAATCTGGGTGACTAACACGGGTGTTACTGTACTTGCAGACAGACCTCAGGACACGGATAGGCTGCATGACTGCGATGTTGGATCCTGTCTGAATAACAGTCGACAGGAGAAAGAAGGGCGTTGGAGGGACCTCAGCAGTGGAGCACCATGGATGGAGACAAGGTAAGCATCTGATATGTCGCCCCCCACAAAGTGTGCACATGCATGCCAGGACAGCCCCACTTCGGGTGTGTTCTCCCCTTATTTACTCACCCTCTCTGCCATACCAAGTGACTAAGTGGAGACATGGCCTTACCAGAGGTTCGGGCATCGATCTTCTGAGATTTGATTTAGTGGGTCTAGGGAAGACCCGCTAAATCAAATGTTGAGGGCTCCCCCATTGACTGCACTATTCCTCATGACAGCAAGGAGTAAGGGAAGTTGATAGGAGAGTTTCTCCCGTCAACCTCCCGAGGTGGTAGAAATATAGCCGTGTTAGTCTGGTGTAGCCCGAGGTGGGGCTGTGATGTAGTGTCAGTACCTTGCTGGTTGCTGTGCTTGGGTTGTGGGTGACCCCTACTGGCCTCTGTCTGTAAGCACTGCTCTGC
Organism: Pelodiscus sinensis; assembly: GCF_049634645.1. NCBI lineage: Eukaryota > Metazoa > Chordata > Testudines > Trionychidae > Pelodiscus > Pelodiscus sinensis. Next base: position 12,727,060 of record NC_134739.1, read on the forward strand.
GGGGGGTGCCTTGAAGGCCCTCCCCCGCCCCCCCCGACAGTGACCGAACCGGTTCTACAGACTAAGGGGACAGACTAAGGAGGGGCTGGAATCTAGGAGCCCCGGGACCCCATCTCAAGGGGTCTGAGATATCCTGGCCTAGTCTCCTGTAGACACATCATGTCTAGGCTGGGCTGTATCCTGGAGAAGCAATAAACCCCCTCTATTCTACTGGCTTGCGAGGTCTGTTCTTGCTGCTACGGGGGTGCAGCATTGGGGAAACCCTGGCACATCTAGGGTTTTTAAGTACATTAGAAGTAGGAAGCCTGCTAAAAAACCTGTGGGTCCCCTAGATGATCGAGCTATAAAAGGAGCAATCAAGGATGATAAAGCCATTGCGGAGAAACTAAATGATTTCTTTGCTTCAGTCTTCACGGCTGAGGACGTTGGGGAGATTCCTGAATCTGCACCGTCCTTTTTGGGTGATGAATCTGAGGAACTGTCCCGGATTGAAGTGTCATTAGAGGAGGTTTTGGAACAAATAGAAAAACTTAATGTTAACAAATCTCCGGGACCGGATGGCATTCATCCAAGGGTTCTAAAAGAACTAAAATGGGAAATTGCTGAGCTATTATCTGTGGTTTGTAACCTATCCTTTAAATCGGCTTCCGTACCTGATGACTGGAAGGTAGCTAATGTGACACCAATATTTAAAAAGGGCTCTAGAGGCGATCCTGGCAATTACAGACCGGTAAGTCTAACTTCAGTACCGGGCAAATTAGTCGAAACAATAGTAAAGAATAAAATTGTGAAGCATGTAGAAGAACATAATTTATTGGACAAAAGTCAACATGGTTTCTGCAAAGGGAAATCCTGTCTTACTAATCTGTTAGAGTTCTCTGAAGGGGTTAACAAACATGCGGACAAGGGGGATCCAGTAGATATAGTATACTTGGATTTTCAGAAAGCTTTTGACAAGGTCCCTCACCAAAGGCTCTTGTGTAAATTACATGGCCATGGGATAAGAGGGAAGGTCCTTTCTTGGATTGAGAACTGGTTAAAAGACAGGAAACAAAGGGTAGGAATAAATGGTAAATTTTCAGAGTGGAGAGGGGTAACTAGTGGTGTACCCCAAGGGTCAGTCCTGGGACCAATCCTTTTCAACTTATTCATAAATGATCTGGAGAAAGGGGTAAGGAGTGACGTAGTAAAGTTTGCAGATGATACCAAACTGTTTAGGATAGTCAAGACAGAAGCAGACTGTGAGGGACTCCAAGAAGATCTCACCAAACTGAGTGATTGGGCAACAAAATGGCAAATGAAATTTAATGTGGATAAGTGTAAAGTAATGCACATCGGGAAAAATAACCCCAACTATACGTACAGTATGATGGGGGCTAATTTGGCTACAACGAATCAGGGAAGAGATCTTGGAGTTATCGTGGACAGTTCTCTGAAAACTTCCACACAGTGTGCAGCGGCGGTCAAAAAGGCAAATAGGATGCTAGGAATTATTAGGAAAGGGATAGAAAATAAGACCCAGAATATCTTACTGCCCCTGTATAAAACTATGGTACGCCCACATCTTGAATACTGTGTACAGATGTGGTCTCCTCACCTCAAAAAAGATATTTTGGCCTTGGAAAGGGTTCAGAAAAGGGCAACTAAAATGATTAGGGGTTTGGAACGGGTCCCATATGAGGAGAGGTTAAAGCGACTGGGACTTTTCAGTTTAGAAAAGAGGAGACTGAGGGGGGATATGATAGAGGTCTATAAAATCATGAGTGGTGTGGAGAGGGCCGATAAAGAAAAGTTATTTATTAGTTCCCTAAATAGAAGAACTAGAGGACACCAAATGAAATTAATGGGTAGCAGGTTTAAAACTAATAAAAGAAAGTTCTTCTTCACACAGCGTGTAGTCAACCTGTGGAACTCCTTGCCAGAGGAGGCTGTGAAGGCTAGGACTATAACAGAGTTTAAAGAGAAGCTAGATAATTTCATGGAGGTTAGGTCCATAAAAGGCTATTAGCCAGGGGATAAAATGGTGTCGTTGGCCTCTGTTTGTCAGAGGCTGGAGAGGGGTGGCAGGAGACAAATTGCTTGATCATTGTCTTTGGTCCACCCTCTCTGGGGCATCTGGTGCTGGCCACTGTTGGTAGACAGGATACTGGGCTAGATGGACCTTTGGTCTGACCCAGTACGGCAATTCTCATGTTCTTATCGTCACAAGGGCCGCCCCAGAAAATCGATGCTAGGTACGTGACTCCAGCTCCACCATTATCCAGTAGCCTAGAAAATGTACCTGGCGTTGCTCGGGTCCTTGACTCAAATACTGGCAGAGTTAGCATGAGAGCTAGGTGCATGTGAGAGTGGCGCTTTGGGGGGGGCAGCATGGTCTGGTCTGGTATTTCTCAATGACCGGTCCGCGGACCGGCGCTGGTCTCGGATCTCCCTGGCACAGGTTAGGAAGGCAGCGAGCCGGTCCCCGGTACCCGAAAGGTTGAAAAACGCTGGCGTATTGGATGGGAGTGAGGATGTAGATTCTATTTCCAGCTCTGCTGTGTGGCTGCTTCATCCCCTCTCCCTCCGTTTCCCATCCCACCCCATGCCCATCCTTTCGGGTTAGAATGTGACTGTTTCTGAGCAGGGGCTGTCTCTCTGGGTATGTGCAGCACCCGGCACAACGGGGCCCTGATCTCAGCTGGAGTCTATGCAGTGCCCAGCACCAGGAGGCCCAGATCTCAGGATGTGAACAGCCCCTGACGCTCTAGTGTGCTTGTCCAGAACTGCAGCCCGGGGGCTATACAGTGAAACACATCATAGTCCAGAACCTGGGGGCGGGGGGTTCTTTTGAAATTCAATGCAGCAGCTGGTGGCAGCAGTGGCCACAAGGTGGCCCCCTCTGCACGGCTTGCGGGAGAGACTGCTAGGGGGAGGACAGGAGCTGGGTGAGGATGGGCCATGGAACTGCGGGCACAGGGTGGCATCCCTGGTACGTTCCCTGTTTATTTGCTCAGAAGTGCCTCGGCCCAGCTGCTCAGGGGAGGGAGGCAGTAAAGCGGGGATGTCACACCCTCCTGAGCTGTGGGTACCCCAGATGGCAGAGTGCGGGGGCTACCTCGAACAGCTCCAAGGCACACGCCCACCTCCGGCCTCTGGTGGGAGGAAATTCCAGCCCCCTGCAGACGCCAGCTGTTCCCACGGGTCCGTACCGTGCGATTGGGCAGGTGCATTATGTGGGTGGGTGTCCCTTTTGGACCCGTCTCTGTCAGGCTGTGTCCGGAGGCAGGAGTTGGACTTTGGTCTGTTCCAGCCTGGCCCTTCGTTTGTTCTGCCTCTCCCTCACTGCTGCCGGTGGAAAGTCCGGGGAGGCTCGTGAAAGTTTGCGGAGGCTTGAGGAGCTTAGAGAAGATGACACTATGGGGGGACGTGACAGAGGACTATAAAATCATGCCTGGTGTGGAAAAAGTGAGTAAGGAAAAGTTAATTACTTATTCCCACAATATAAGAACTAGGGGTCACCAGATGAAATTAACAGGCAGCAGGTTTAAAACAATCCAAAGGAAGATTTTCTTCATGCAGCGCACAGTCAACCTGTGGAACTCCTTGCCAGAGGATATGGTAAAGACTAGGACTTTAACAGTGTTCAGAAAAGAACTCGATAGATTCATAGATCCACACCACGGATCCAGCCCCCACAGCACCCCCTGTGGGGAGAAACCAGAATGGGAGTAGCTGGTTGCTCCCCCCACAGCCAGCGCTCCTGCACCATGTCCTACAGCGCCCCCTTCTGGGAGAGGCCGGGACTAGAGAACCATTAGTTACCCCTAGTGAAACGTATTGAAATGGATTCTGGCAGCAAGACCTGATGGAGGGGAGGAGAAACCCTGCTGCTGCCCTCTCCCCCCAGCTTTGCCCCCTTACTCTTGCACCGCCAAGACCAAGTGCTGTGGGGTGCGGCACTGCACACAGCGGGGGGCTGGCACAGAGAGATGTCTCAACTGGACGCCTCTCCTGGCTGGAGCTGGGGGACCAGAGCAGTGCTGTCCTCCGTCTTGGCTTCCCTCCCGCAGGGGCAGAAAGTGGCAGCTGCTGCTGGGAAGGTTGGGGCCCCGTGGGGAGAACCCTTTCCCGGTAATGAGCAAAGCCGTGGTGCTGCTGGGGGGAGGGTAGCGCTCCGTAGCGGGAGCTCAGAGCCTGCTGAGACGGTGGCATCCCCCCAAGGAACAACTCCAGGCGCTGCCCGTTTTCCCCACCTGCTGCTCACGGAGGTTGGAGTGAGCGTGTTTCCAGGAATCGTTGAGGTGAGCGGCAAGGCGGGGAATCCTCGCTGGCAGGTTTCAGCCCCTGGCACATCTCAGAGACGCCCTCTGAGGTCCGAGTAGCCTCCTCTGATGGATGTCAGCCGTCAGCTCTCCCGTCCTGGCCCGAGTCCACACACTGTCCCCTGGGGGGCCTTGCCAAGTCTCTGGCTGGCCCTGTCTCCTTCCTTCTCCACTTCTAGACCATAAGAATGGGTCAGACCAATGGTCCCGGATCCTGCCTTCTGGCAGCGACTAGAGCCAGCTGCTTCAGAGGGAAAGAACAGAACAGGAAAATTATCAGATGATCCAACCCAAGTCAACAGTGTTGGGGTTCCCAGGGCATGGGGTTGACCATCCCTGACCATCTTGGCTAATAGCCACTGATGGACCTATTCTCCAGGAACTCATTTATTGCTTTTGTGAGCACAGCAATGCTTTTGGCCTTCACAACATCCCCTGGCAAGGAGTTCCACAGGTTGACAGTATGTTGGATGAAGATGTGCTTCCTTTAAACCTGTTGCCTCTTTCATTTCATTGAGCGATTCCCAGTTCCCTAGTCCTGTGCACCACCTCATTTCTTCCGCCTCCCCATCTTTTCCCCCATTGTCCCCACTCCCACTTTCTAGCTCCAGTGCAACAGAGAAATCTACCGCCTGGGCCTCATTGCACTAGCTCTTTTAGCCATCCGTGCCCAGGCATGACTATTACTACACAAGTGCCAACAGGCGGAGCTGCCTTTGCACGGCTCTGTTTTCACGCTCGGTGTAGGATGCACCAGTGCACAGGGTAGCATTGCCTGTTTGCACTAGCACTGTGCATTCTGGTTGCCACCAGAACAAGGCCGTGGTACCCAGAGCAGCCTGATGGTGACATAGCAAAGTCCCCTCCCTGTTCTTAGTTCAGTCCCTGGGTGTGGAGAAAGCAGGCACCTGACCAAGCGAAATCCTCGGGAATCTAACGGTGCAAATGAACTGTTTCGAGTACTCGCGGAATCAGGGCGAATGTGCCAGGCATTGCAAAGTTCAGAAGCAGCGAATTATTTAGAGCCAAGTCCTCTGTAGGCTGGTCTTACCAAGACTCGTCTTTAGAGCCGTGAGCGAGAGGTGGGAGGGAAACGCTTCTCCCAGCCTGGGAGAGTTTTTGAGACACACTTTTTCCACTGAATCGGAACGAAAAGTCTTAATCGTGACACTTGTGAACCAAAAATCCTTCCCCCCCCCCCCCCGGGTTGGGTCAGTGGACACGTTTTGTTCCGATCATTTGCAAACATTTTGATTCTGACTCTTTAACATTTGTCTATTCTACACCAATTTGGGTGGCAAAACAACCCCCCTCCCCAATTTCAAACCACAGAATGGAAGCTCGCAGTTAGGCAGTTTTTGTTTGCACCGCAAGAATGTTCCAAGCGGCAAAGCAGTCGAATGTTCCAACGGGAGCCGTTGGGGTGTCAGCGAACTGGAATTTTCAGATGGAAAGAAGGTTTCCTTGACCAATTCCCAACAGGCTTTTCCGCCAGCTGCTCTCCAACATGTTTCGCAGCCAGTCCAGGGTTATTAGACGCTGACTCTGCTCTAGAAATTGCAAGCTGGTGCATGCAGGCCTGGCCCGGCTGTGATGGAGGGGAGATCTCATCAGAATGACATTTGGTTGGAGCGCCCACTAATACGGGGGTCTACGTTAGCTGTTCTTTGCCCCCAGCAGGCGGCCCTGCTCCCCACCTTCCTGCTGCATGTTGACCAGTGTCCTTCAATGCTCTTCCTTTGGATGAGCAAGTGAGGAGCCTCTAGTGGCAAGTCCTTTATCCCATCTCTGAGCTCTGCTGTGGCTTTCAGGAGACGCCAGCTCCTAGTTCTGAGTCTCCAAGAGACAGTGCCGGTGCAACTACATCCAGTGTCACCTGCTCCTTACCCACTGTGCACTGTCCTCTTCAGCAGGAGGTGTTTCCCTGGCGGCAGGCCCAGGGGCTGGCTTCTTGGGATTCCATGTTCATGTGTCGCACATAAAGGCCCCAGCCAGGAACCAGGCCCCCCCTGGCAGTGTTCCCTGTAAGCTGGGCACTTGGGCAGCTACTCAGGAGAGAGTCAAGTGCTGCCCAGCTGATTAGCAGAGCCCACGGCTAGGTTTTTTTGTTTCTACGGGTGGTACACATTCAAACACACCTTGGTGCACGCAACAAAATTTGTTCTGCACACAAATGGGAAAAATCCATACAGGGATGGAAAATATTAGAGGGAATGCTGCCCCCTGGTGCTGGGTGCTGTGCTTACACATAACACGAGAGTCCCCAGAGAGAGAGAGAGGCCAAGGAAGAAGCGTTATCTCTGTTTTTCAGATGGGCTACATGGGCACATAGAGGCTTGCCTGAGATCCTAGAAGATAAGGGCAGGAAGAGACCTCAGGAGTCATCGAGTCCAGCCCCCTGCCCAACGCAGGACCAACCCAACTCAATCATCCCAGCCAGGGCTTTGTCAAAAAACCTCTAGGGATGGAGATTCCACCGCCTCCCTAGGGAACCCAGCCCAGTGCTTCCCCACCTGCCTACGGAGATAATTTTTCCTGAAATCCAACCTAGACCTCCCCCACTGTAACTTGAGCCCATTGCTCCTTGTACTGCCACCTGTCACTACTGAGAACAGCCTCTCTCCAGCCTCTTTGCAATCCCAGGCCCCACTGGGAGTCGGTGGCAGTAGAATTGAACGCAGGCCTCCGGCACCCGGCCGTAACGGGCAAGGCTCCTTTTCCTCTCCGCAGAGCCTCGGCAGGGTGACTTTACCCCACTGGGCCCTGATCACCAGGTTGCAGGCAGCCAGGACAGTGCCGTCCCCAGGTTCACTGCTAGTGAGGGAGGAGTATGGTTCAGGACTTATCGGACCGGGGCAAATTCCCTGATTCTCCCCTCCCCCACCCACTTTTCCAGCCACAGAGAGCTCCGTCAGGTGCTGTTGAAAAAACCTGGAATAAAATTTGCTGGGAGGCAGAGAGAAAGTCGGCTCTTCTGGAGAGCACCAAATTGCATCGCTATGGAAACGAGAGGAGAAGCCGGGGAGCTGGCACTCTCCTGGGGCCTAGAGGCTGGTGGTACCAGGCGAGGCGCCTTCTCGTCTGTCTCGCTTTTGCCTTTTCTCTCCTTTTTTGTTCCGTTTGTTTGGCTTCTCTTTTGAAATTTTGTTCAGTGATTTAAGCAGCGGTCCCCAGTGCCAGCCTGACGGCTCTGGGAGAGCAGCTGGAGATGTCTCACTCTCTCACACACACAGACACACACACCCCACCCCAGAGATGTGTCTGTCTGTCTGTCTTTCTCTCACACACGCACACACACACACACATACAGACACCCCCCCAGAGATGAGTGTGTGTGTGTCTGTCTCTCTCTCTCTCTCTCTCTCTCACACACACACACACACACACACACACACACACACACACACACAGACACGCCCCTCACCCCAGAGATCTGTCTGTCTGTCTCACACACACACACACACACACACACACACACACACACACTCCCCCCCAGAGAGCTGTCTGTCTGTCTGTCTGTCTCTCTCACACACACAGACACCCCCCCAGAGGTCGGTCTGTCTGTCTGTCTCTCTCTCCCACACACACACACACACACACACACACACACACACACACACACACACACAGAGAGGTCTGTCTGTCTCTCTCTCTCTCTCACACACAGACACCCCCCCAGAGGTCGGTCTGTCTGTCTGTCTCTCTCTCCCACACACACACACACACACACACACACACACACACACACACACACACACACACAGAGAGAGGTCTGTCTGTCTGTCTCTCTCTCTCACACACAGACACCCTCCCAGAGATCTCTCTCTCTCTCTCTCTCTCTCTCTCTCTCACACACACACACACACACACACACACACACACACACACACACACACACCCCAAGACCAGTCCCCTGCAGCAGGACCAAGCACCAATCAGACCATCTCTAACAGGCATTAGTCTAACCTGCAATTTATTCCAGTGTTTACCACCCTGACAGCTAAGAAGCTCTTCCTGATGTCAAACCTGAACCTCTCTTGCTGCAGTTTAAGCCTCTTGCTTCTCGTCCGGTCCTCAGCGGTTAAGGAGAATAATTCTCCCTCCTCCATGTAACACCTTTTAGGTACTTAAAAATTATGCCCCCTCTCAGTCTTCTCTTTGCCAGACTAAACAACCCAGTTCTTTCAGTCATCCCTCATGGTCCTGTTTTCTAGCCCTTTAATAAGTTCTGTTGCTCTTCTCTGGACCTTCTCCAGTTTGTTCACATCTTTCCTGAAATGTGGCATCCAGAACGGGACACAATGTTCCAATTGAGGCCTAATCAGTGCAGAGTAGAGCGGAAGAACGACTTCTCCTGTCTTGTTTACAACCACTCTGCTAATACATCTTAGAATCATGTTGGCTTTTTTTTTCAACAGTGTCAAACTGTTGACTCTAATTTAACTTGTGATCTTCTATGACCCTACATCCGTTTCTGCAGTGCTCCTTCCTAGACAGTCACTTCCCAGGCAGTATGTGTGAAATGGATTGTTCCTTCCTAAGTGGAGCACTTTGCATTTTTCCTCATTAAACTTCATCCTGTTTATCCCCGAACCATTTCCCCAGTTTGTCCTGACCATTCTGAATTAAAATAACTTGCAACCCTTCCCTGCTTGGACTCAACAGCAAGTGTACTCTCTGTACCATTGTCTAAATCACTGATGAAGATATTGAATAGAATCCGACCCAGAAATGATCTGTGAAGAAACCCACTTGTTATGCTCTTCCAGCATGAGCGTGAGTCATTGATAACTCCTCTCTGGAAATAATTAGCCAACCAATTATGCACCCACCTTATCGGGGTTGTATTTACCTCGCTTGTCAATGAGAAGGTTGCGCAAGAATGTATCGAAAGCTTTACTAAAGTCTAGATATACCACATCTACCACTTCCCCCATCTACAAGGCTTGTTACTCTGTCAAAGAAAGCTATCATGTTGATGTAACATGATTTGTTTTTGACAAATCCACGCTGTTTCTTACCACCTTATTGTCTTCTAGATGTTTACACACGGGCTACGTCTAGACTGGCATGATTTTCTGGAAATGCTTTTAACGGAAAAGTTTTCCGTTAAAAGCATTTGCGGAAAAGAGCGTCTAGATTGGCACGGAGGTTTTTCCGCACAAGCACTTTTTGCAGAAAAGCGTCTGTGGCCAATCTAGACGCGCTTTTCCGAAAAAAAGCCCCGATCGCCATTTTTGCAATCGGGGCTTTTTTGCGGAAAACAAATCTCAGCTGTCTACACTGGCCCTTTTGCGCAAAAGTTTTGTGCAAAAGGGACTTTTGCCTGAACGGGAGCAGCATAGTATTTCCACAAAAAGCTCTGATTTCTTACAGTAGGAAGTCAGTGCTTTTGCAGAAATTCAAGCGGCCAGTGTAGACAGCTGGCAAGTTTTTCCAGAAAAGCGGCTGATTTTCCAGAAAAATTGGCCAGTCTAGACACAGCCATGGATTCCTTACTTTTTTGCTCCTTTATCTGTCCTGGCACAGAAATTAAGCTGACTGATTTGCAATTCCCTGGGTTGTCCTTATTTCCCTTTTCATAGCTGGCACTACATTTGCCCTCCTCCAGTCCTCTGGAATCTCTTCTGCCTTCCATGACTTTTCAGGGACAATCACTAATGGCTCAGATGGCTCACCCCAGCTCTGTCCTAATGAACCAGATTATCCCCAGACCCTAAAGCAGCCTCTCCAGTGACCCCAAACAGGGGACCTCCACAAGGGGGGTAAGGTGATGTCGCCACTCGGTCTTGGGCAGCCTGCGGGCCGAGGGACCCATTACAGCTGTGCCTGTCTAGGTGGTTGGACTGGAGAACAGTGTTCCCTGTAAGCTGTGCACTTGTGCGGCCTTTCAGGAGAAATTCCAATGCAGCCCAGCTGATTAGCGGAGTGCTCACAGCTAGCTTTGCATTTCTCCTGGTGGTGCACATTCACATGTGCCTTGGTGCACCCAACAAAATTTATTCCACAGACTGAAAAAAATCCACCCACGGTTGGAAAAGGTGAGAGGGAACATTGCTGGAGAGTTACCTGGCATCAGGTAATGCCTTCCTACCTGAGGGGCTGGAGCTGCTGAATATACAGCAAGGCGGCAGAGCGGGAGGTTGGCCTTACAGCTCTGGCACTGGTAGGGGGTGTGTGGGATGCCCCCAATTCCCCAGATGATTTAGGCACTGGTTTTGAAACACCCACCCCTGCCTGTCTGCATCTGTGGGCTCCTGGAGACGTCTGTCCTTCACTTTCTCTGTGCCTCCCTGCCCCAGCAACCCAGCTCTGCCCCGAGGCTCCCTGTCGCTGCCACGCTCAGAGAACATGCCTAGCGGAAGATGCTGGGCGTTCTGTCTCCCACCCCCGGCCTGCTCTAGCCACTAGACTATGCTGCCGATCCCCTCCAGGAGCTGGCAGGATCCTCAGGGAGTGCAAGCCGGGTGAGTTTGGGGGGGGGGGAGGGGACTCATCACACAAAGCCCAGCTCCCGTGCTGTGCTGCCATCGCTCCGCGCCTCTCTTCTTGCTCGCTTTTCCGAGCCTGAGCCCCCCCTCCCCCGCCTTGGAGGTGGGTAGGAGAGAGACTTGCTGACCTGGTGCAGGGGTGACTCCCCTGGGGGCTCCTCGCTTTGCTGCACCGCGCGCACGTCCTGTGCCTGCCAGAGAGGCTGAAACTAGGTCAGCCCAGGGAGAGAGTCGGTGGGAAGGGCAAATCAATTGTGGCGGGGGAGGGGCGGCTGGTGGTGCATGTGTCCTCCTCCCCCCCCCAGCCCCGGGCAAGCACATGGATCCTATGGCCTCTTGCCCTGGCATCCACCAGCATCTTCACCTGCCCTTCAGCTGATCCTAGAGGCCCGGCCTGTCGCTTCTGCCCCAGGGTTCGCTCCAAACTTTGCAAGCTACAACGGCTGGCATGGCTGGTGGCCTTGCACCTTCAGCTTTGGGTAGCCCCAGGTTCAAATCCTACCAGGATCCAGTCGTCCCTTTGAATTTCCCAGGTCAAAATCGAGGGTGGCGTGTGTGGGTTGCTTAGCAGGGAGACGGCTCGTGGCTCTTCCCGAGCGAGAGTCTGCTCTCTGGCCTGAGGCAGTGTTCCCCCGCCACCCCAGAAGTGGCTGCATTGCAGGGAACCCGTCTGCAGCGGCCAAAGTGTTTGTGGGAGGGTAAACGTGCTGTGTAAAATGCAACTTAATTAGTCCCGGGGGAAGGGTAATTGGCAGCCTGAATTCCAAGTGTTACGGGGCCGCTAGCGTGTGCCATGTGAAATGGGGTGCGCCATGCACAGCTGATTGGTGGGTCCCCTAATCAGCTTGGGGTCTGAGGTGTCTAGTCTACCCTCTGGCACATGGCCTAAGATGCATATCCGGCCGCCAATCCCATAGAATCTGAGTACCTCCCAGTCTTGACTGTGGTTATCCTCACAGCACCCCTGGGGGGGCAGGACTAGTCGCCCCCTGTTGATGGGGAAACTGAGGCACAGAGAGACTGAGCAACTTGCCCAAAGTCATGTGTGTTGGGGGGGGGGGCGGGCAAAGTGGAGAATGGCACCTGGGTCTCCGGCTAATGGTCAAACCCTGGCCCCAAAGACTTTTTGCCTGGGGATGGTATTGCAGAGTCTTGCCTTATTATCTGAGCATGTGACTGGTGTGGAGAAAGTGAAGAAAGAAGAGTTATTTACTCCTCTTCCCGTAACACAAGAAGTAGGGGTCACCCAATGGAATTAATAGGCAGCATGGTCAAAACAAGCCAGAGGAAGTATTTCTTCACACAGAGCACAGTCAACCTGTGGAACTCCTTGCCACAGGATGGTGTGAAGATCAGGATTTTAACAGGGTTCAAAAAGAAGATTCATGGAGGTTGGGTCCATCGATACCTGTTATCCAGGATGTTTAACAGAAGCTGGGACTGGGCGACAGGGGAGGGATCGCTGGACAGTTCCCTGTTCTATTCCCTCCCTCTGGGCCATCTGGCATTGGCCACTTGCAGACAGGACACTGGGCGAGATGGACCTTGGGTGTGCCCCTCCCTCTTCTACAGTGGAGCTGGGCTCTGGGTGGGCTGGGTACCTGAGTGCCTTGGCAGCCTCATGCCAGTGCCAGGAATTGAGTTCACCCAGGAAGCCAGCGGAGCCTGCTCCCCCTCCCCTTCTGGTGCCAGGGGGGCGGGCGGCATGGCCATCTAGCCTCCTCAGCCCGGGGGGCAAACACTGGGGGGACCTGGGAGAGGTCACGCCATCCTGCCAGGCTGGTGCGTGCCATCTGCCCTGACTTCGCGGGCCAAATTCGTCTGGCTCCCTGTGCTGCCACCCAGCACATGCATCCCGTCCCAGGGTAGCAGGCAAGCTGCAGCCTGGCACATGGCTGGGGGCATCCGTCCCCCTCCCGTCTCATCTCCATCCTCCAGCAGCAGGTTGCTATAGCAACTGGGTACCTGCCTCCCCCTAGGGCCCTGCCTTGCACCTGATTCCAATTCACGACATCGTTCTCCCGAGGTTGCGGAGCTATAAATAGCCTCCCCCCCACACACACTCGGGGCCGTGGGGGCAGGGCAGGGCAGGGCCGGGGGTGAACGGGAGGCTGGGGCGAGGGGCTTGCCCGCCGGGCAGCGGCAGCACTTCTCCACCGTCACACAACCCACCGCGTGTCTCTCTGGCAGGCTGCCGGATGCCTCTACTGCCCGAGGCTCTTTGGCAGCTGGCCCAGCGCCTGGCTCGCTTCGTGACTCCGTTGGGCGTGAGCTGGGGTGGCCCTGGCCTATGGCCGTCCCGGGCAGAGCTGGGGTGAACGGAAGGACACGGCTTTCTTTCCAGAGACACTTCTTCCTGCTCTGAGTGCGTCCCCGCTCCCTAGTGGCAAGAAGGCCCCGGCTGCTTTACAGACAGCCTCAAAGCCAGGGCATGTGGGCCTGCAAGCCAGCCTCCCTCTGGCTCTGCTGGGTGACCTTGTGTGACGGCGCGTTGGGGGTCCCCCGTCTCCTGCACCCCGAAATGGCACAAACAGACTCCACCAGCCAGTAGAATTGAGGGTGGTTTATTGCTCCTCCAGGATACAGCACAGCACAGATGTAATCTGGTTACAGGAACTGGGGCTAAGAGGTCTCAGTGCTCCCCTTGAATAGTGATAGAAATGTAGCCGTGTTAGTCTGGGGTAGTTGAAGCAAAATGCAGGACAATGTAGCACTTTAAAGACTAACAAGATGGTTTATTAGATGATAGAGTCCCAGCCCCCCTCCCCAGCTCCGTCTCCCCTGCTTTCCAGACAGAAACTAACTAACTCTCTTTCAGCCCTGCCCCCCAGCCAGGGCAGCATCCACCTTCCTTTGTTCCTCTCCATGGGGGGTGTCTGGCCACTGGTTTGCATAGTGACTCATCCTGTTTTGCTGGGTCGTGGTACCCACGGCAGCCAGTGGGGATTACCCCAGAGCCAGCAGCATAGAAACCAGCCAGGTACCCCCACTACGTCACACCTTGGGCGAGTCACGGCGAGGGTTGCCAGGTGTCCGGTTTTGAACCGGACAGTCCGGAATTTGACGGTTCTGTCCGGGGGAAAAATTAAGAAAATACCGGACACAGAAAATGTTGGGTATTTGCTCATTAAGTACGTTTTATTATTATTAGGAGTATCGGTACCTAGTTGCGAACTGCCGGCTGGTAGAGACGCTCGTGCTGCGTGAGTGTGTCTACCAGCCAAGCAATATGCAACTACGCGGGAGGAGGGGGAGCAGGGCCGGGGAAGGTCAGTCTCGCTCCCCGCCGGTCAATTCTCTCCCCCACTTCCCCCTCCCAGCCAGCCCTGCTTCCCGTCGGCCAGTCCCCCCAACCCGCTCTCCCCCGGCTAGTCCTGCTCCCCCCAACCAGCCCTGCTTCCCGCTAGCCGGTTCTCTCCTCCTCCTCCTCCTCCCGATCTCCAGCCCCGCTTCTCCTGACTTCCTCCTGGCCAGACCTGCTTCCCGCCAGCTGTTTCCGCCCCTCCATCCTCCCAGCCAGCCGCACTCCCCTCCTGGCCGGTCTCCCCTCCCTCACATCTGAGATCAAGAGTGTCTGGTATTTTTTTTGAAGCCACCTGGTAACCCTAGTCACGGCCCTCTCTCTGCCTCAGTTTCCCCTCACGCCCTTTCTGTCTCTTGTCTGTTTAACACAGGGGCTGTGTCCCGCCCACGGTGGACTGGCCCTTCCATGGCGTTATCTCCGGGAGGGTGAGTGCGGGGAACAGGTTGCTCTCTGGGTGCTCTTATAACCATGACGGCACAAAGGCCCTGAGGACATGCACCAGGTTCAGTAGAGTGGGACGGGAGGGAGGAGCCCAGCCAGGCCGGGGGTCCACAGACCCACTGCACAACACACAGCGAATCACGGTGCAAGGCGGAGAGGGCCCGGAGGACCCTGCAGGCTACTTGGACTGGCCCTTGTAGGGACTTGGGCCTAGTCCCCCCAAAGCTGCTCCCCCGAGGCCGGGTTCACGGCAGCCTGCAGGCCCAGAGGCAAGGGGCAACCCGGCAGCTTGGCTGGGCGGGAGGCCTGCTGAGGACAGCTAGGTTCCTGCAGGAGGCGCTTTCTGGGCTTGGTGCAGACCCAGGCTGGGAGGGAGACATGAAGCTGCCCCGGGCGGTGAAGAGGTGGAAGCCCTGCCTGTTATTGAACGCGCCGGCCCCAGTGTGACACACACGGACCCTAGCCCAGCGGGCCCCCGGTCCCAGGAGGGCTGCATGGAGGGCAGTGGCAGGAGGAGGACTATGTCCCTGAACAGGGTGAGTCCCCCCCCCCCACACACACATTCCCTACCGTGTGAAACTAGTGACGGGTGTCACAGAGTGTGGGGGGGTCCCCTGGGCCCTGCCCCCCCATCTGCAGCCAGAAGAGAACAGAACAGAAGCAGAACAGAGACGTTCGTTGACGGGGCACAGCATAGCCCAGACTTCCAGTTACAGGACACAGGAGCGGCCCGTACGCTCCATCTTGGGGAAGGGGGCCCGAGCCCCAGCTAGGCTCCCTCCTCCCTAGGCCAGCCGAAAACCAACGCACACCCCAAGCAACTGCTCCCTCCAGGCTACCCCGCCTCCTCCTTTGCGGCACAGTGTCACCTGACTGAATCCTCCACCTAGCTCAAGGAACAGGCGCCATTCCTTCAGGAGTCCTCCCCCAGAGACCCCATCTCCCGTGTGAGCACTGGGCCCACAGACACACTCAGGCTACGGCTACACAGTTTCCCTCGTCTGCAAAACCCTATGCAAATGAAGTGCAGATTAGCATATTGCCGCACTTCATTTGCATAAGTAATTAGGAGCTGTTTTTGCGCAAAAAGGTGCTGTGTAGTCGGTGCCTTTTTGCACAAAAACCTCTTGTGCAAAAACGTCTCAAGTAATTATGCAAATGAAATGCGACAATATGCTAATCCATGCTTCATTTGCATAGGGTTTTGCGGAAGACGTAAGAAAACTGTGTAGACGTAGCCACAGAGTCACTGCCGACCAGCATAGGACAGTAGGAATCACATTAAGCTCAACAAAGCAAACAGTGAATGCTAAACCAGAATGAACGCAGCCCCCAGTACGTCACAAGTGGTGGTAACTCAGGTTGGCCGCTTGATTCGCAGCCTGTGCCGGAGCCAGCCTGGGGCAGGACTGAGCCACGAACCTGAGTTAAAAACGCCTGGTCCCCAGCAGTGGCTGCATCCCCGGGCGTGGCCTCTCCAGCCTTGCTAACCCTTCCCCCTTGAGCGGAAGGAAGAGTCTGTTCTGGAGGGGGCCAATGGCTCTGTGTAGCTGCGAATCCTGCTCTGTAGCTACAACTGGCAAAATGGGTCCATTCAGATATTTCCTCACCTGCCCTGTCGGAAATACTCCTGCTCATCGCCGCTAGTGGCCACGGGTGTCCCCTGAAGCAACCCTGCAAGTCTAGCAGGGAGTCTCTTTGTGGGGAGGGCCGAACGCTGGAGGGCGCCTGGAACTCAGCAGCCATGTGCCGAGCAGCCACGAGTGGGCAGTTTAGGGAGTGTCAAACCAAGAGGCGCCGTTGGCCAGGTACTTGCATCCCACCTGCCCTTCCACGTCCTCCTCTCAGCAGCTGCGGCGTCTTTCCTTCCCACCCGGAGCGGAGCCCTGACAGCTTTCGCGAGGCAGCCCCCAGCTCGCCAAGAAAAGCAACCCATCGCCACAGGAAATGGAGGAGAGCCGCATCCCATCTCCCCCCGCAAAGCCGCCCCTTCTCTGAACTCTGCGGAAGGCCGTAGCATCTTCCCCCGTCACCAACTCTGGCAGCCCTGAGCCGCTGCAGCTGCAGGCCTTTCACCTCTGTGAGAAGAGCAGCTACTGACAGCAGCAATGTTCCGGGTAAAAGGTCGCCCCTGAGCACAGCGAGCATCTGAGCTGACATCTCGGCGACATGCCCGAGCCAGGCTGGCTTAAGGTCTGTATAGCAAGAGGGACAGAGAAGGCTGCCCTTGTTCTCTGCCTGCTTTGTCGGTCAGCCTTTCCCATCAATCCCCGTCCCCAACTCTGTAACAGGAACCCCCGGCTCCAGGCTAGCACTGTTCAGCCAGACAGCTCACGGTGCTTCCGGAGGAGTCAGGACCATCATTTCCATTTTACAGACAGCAACAAAGCAGGGAAACTGAGGCACGGAGTGTGACAGAGATAGGCTGCTGCTCTATCCATTAAGTGGCCCGTGGACTGGACGCGAGTCACCATGGTTAGCCCCTGGCGGGACACCAGATGCTTTATTTTCCTGAGTTCCACAGGTAGGGCTGCTCTCTGCTCCCATTGGCTGTGATTCATGGGTCCCAGCCAATGAGAGCTGTGGGAAATGGCACAGACCAGGCCACCGCTTCTAGTTGCTCCCGTTGGCTGTGGTTTGCTGTTCCCAGCCAATGGGAGCTGCTCAGGCAGCTCCCATTGGCTGGGAACGGTGAACCCTGGTCACTGGAAGCGATGAGTGACTGTAGCTACGGACACTCGGGTAAATAAAACGGGCTAACCCTGGTGAACCTTTGCCCTTCCCTGCAGTAGGTCATTCCCCCTTTTCTCGAGTCAGTCTTTTCTCTTTGCCTAGCCTCCTTTGGATTTGGGGTGCCCCTTTCCCCCCAGACTGCACTATGTACAGGCAGGTTCCCCCCCCCCGTCTCAACCCATGACAGCTGGGTTGGAGGAGCAGGTGCAGCCTGTCTCCCGTAGCTGTCTGTCTGTCTGTCTCCTGCCGGCTTTCCGTTCCCAGGCTCTGATCACTCCGTCTGCGCCTCGTTAGACTGCGCCGCTGATTTGCACGGTTAATATTTAATCGTGGATCATCCCGACAGGTTTCTCTCTTCAGCACTTTGTAACGTAATGATTGTTTGGTTTCCGCACGCCGGCTTCACGGGAGGCTGTTTGCGGATCACTTTGGGGAGGAAGTGCAGCCTGCCTGCTGCTCGCACCTCAGTGCTGCTGGAGCCAGGGGGGCAAGCTTGGTATTTTTTCCAGCCACGTTTTTTCTTATTCAAGACGATTGGGTTCTCCCCTCCCTCCCCCCACGCACCCACCTGGCTGGTTAACCACAAAGATGGGCCAAGCAGAACAGTGCAGGGATGCCTGTGAGGTTTCCAGCATCTGCAACGTGCACGACAAGATCCTCTGTCCTGCTGTTGGTGATGCTACACAGGGCCGGTGAGTGGCTACGGAGCAGGCACGGAGAGGTGGGTCTTTCAGCTCAAGCTGCTGAAGTGCCATGAGATTCCAAGGTTTCCAGTTTGATCCGACTGCAGGGGCTGGTGTTTCAGGTGATGGGCCAGAAAGGCAGGCCCACCCTTGGTATGACCTGGTGTCATGATCATGAAGGATAGCCAGCAGCCTGGGGACTAAGAGGTTAACTGTACCTAAACCAGGTAGCAGGCAGCCAATGGAAATGTAGGTAGGAATTTCAAACTGGAACAAAGGAATTTTTGGTTTTCCCCTCCTTTGTCTCTGGGTAGTTTTCTCTCCAGATACTGAGGGAGACAGACTTGTCTCTCTCTCCAAGAAAAGACTCTTCACTATCTGTAAGTAGGGTAAAGTTTAGATAAATCCATTGGCTACGTCTAGACTGGCATGATTTTCCGCAAATGCTTTTAACTGAAAACTTTTCCGTTAAAAGCATTTGCGGAAAAGAGCATCTAGATTGGCACGGACGCTTTTCTGCAAAAGCACTTTTTGTGGAAAAGCATCCGTGCCAATCTAGACGCGCTTTTGCACAAAAAAGCCCCGATCGCCATTTTTGCGATCGGGGCTTTTTTGCGCAAAACGAATCTGAGCTGTCTATACTGGCCCTTTTGCACAAAAGCTTTTGCACAAAAGGACTTTTGCCCGAACGGGAGCAGCATAGTATTTCCGCAAGAAGCACTGATTTCTTACATGAGATCGTCAGTGTTCTTGCGGAAATTCAAGCGGCCAGTGTAGACAGCTGGCAGCTGCTTTTGCGGAAAAACTTGCCAGTCTAGACACAGCCATTAAGTTTTATTGTTTTATGGTTTGGGAATGGGAATCTGATGTCTGTGCATTTAAAAATGGGTTTCCTCTCCTTTGTAACTAAGCTCTTGGCCCATGGGGGTCCCCCATGATTATATTAATTGGTGACTTTTCCATCTAGTCATTGTGCCTATAACAGGAGTATTTATTTTTTTATTATTAACCTGGTACTGGTTCATTTTTTGGTGTCCTGGTTTTACTTTAGGGCTGAGATTTCCCAAGTGATTTTTTCCCTAGTTTTCTTATCATTACTTGGGTGGTGGCAGCGGATTTTTATCCCCAAAATCTAGGTTTTCAGATTTTGGGGGGAAGTTTTATACCAAAGCCTGGAAAGATCAGGTTTTGGGGTACTTTTGCGGGCCCCCACTTCTGCATTTATCGTGCCAGAGTGGGGATTTGACCTGGACACCTGGCCACACGCTTGGGTCAGCAAAGGCCCCTGAAGATGGACGGACTCCCCTGCTGCCAGCTGGCCTTTCAGTCCTGGCGTGGCTCTATGAGCTGCCAGCGTGTCCGACCCCTCGGCTGGGGTAGCCAAGTTCGGTGCACACGGAGCACAGCTCCTGGGCTGGCTCCCGCCGGTCTCCCACACGCATGATGCTGGTAGCGACGGGCTGGCCCTTCCGCTCCACGTGTGGCCCTGACTTCAGGTGCGGAGACCTCAGTCCAGTCACCTCCAGGGGAGCTCCTGCCAGTTCTGGCGATAAACCAGTGACCCCTCCCCAACACCACCCAGGCTGGCACCCTTAAGCAGCAGGAGTTGAACTCTAGGACCTGCAGGGAGCTGGAGAAGCCCTCTAGTCCAGTCCCCTCCCAGCAGGACCCTCTAGATGCAGGGCTGGCAATGTCATAAGTGGTAAGCAAGATGATTTTCCGTGGCACGCGCAATGAACGAACCCCCCCTACAAAGGGGAGCCCGTGTTGGCAATCCATCATCATGCGCCCTGCAAGAATGGAGCCAGCACCCGCTCCTTGAGGAGGGGGAACCTGAGGCTCCACGCCAGATCCAGCTTGCAGGGAAGCCCCCGCTGCCCTGGATGCTCTCGTGCAAAGGCACAAGAACTCTTGTGCAAAACAGTTCTTGCACAAGAAGCCTGCAGAACCCTACAGAAAAATCCCCAGTGGAGAGCCCCTCCCAGGAGAGCACAGCTCAGGGAAGGCAGGTTCAATCGAGGCACACCACTTCAGAAAGGTGGCCAACCCCTGATCTAGATCATCCTTGACAGGTGTGTGTCCAGTGATGATATTTAACTCTACAACCTCCCCAGGCCATTTATCCCAGTGCTCAACCCCAGGGCCAGGGAGGGAGTTTTCCCCTACAGGCAGGCCTGCTGTCATTGCTACCTAGCTCATAGAGGCAGAAGGGACCTTGAGAGGTCATCAAGTCCAGTCCCCTCCCCTCCCAGCAGGACCAAGCACCCTCCCTGACAAATTTGCCCCAGATCCCTAAATGGCCTTTTTAAGGATTGAACTCACAACCCTGGGTTGATCAGGCCAATGCTCAAACCACTGAGCTAGCCTCCCCCAGAATGCTGCAGCGTCCCCGCCCTGCACAGGAAGCTCTGCTCCGTGGGGCTCTGGCACGTGGTCCCAGCAATCTGCCATAGAGGCACCCTTTGCCCGCAGGGCCCGGGGAGCTATTCCGCGCCGTTGTTCTCTGCGCTCCAGGCAGCGCTCTGGCCCCGTTTCCGTGACCTGTGAGTAATCGGACAAAACTGCCGGGGCGGCCCTAGTGAGCGCATCCTGAGGAGAGCTTGGCCGCGGGCGAGGGATTGCACAAAGCACCGGGGGCCGCATTAAAAGCCACCCCCGCGCCTGTGCAGCAGCAAGGTTTCTTGCTTGGGATTCTCCCGGCCAGTCCCCGCCATTCCGGAGACCGTGCGGGAGGGCGCATCGAAAGGGACCAGGGGAACGTCACTAATCGACCCTCCAGACAGCTCCATCCTCAGGGCCTCCTCAAGCAGGGATAAGCCCCCCCTCGAAGGACCCCCTCTTGGCACTGGGGAGAGCCCAGCGCTTTCACAGACACAGGCGCTTGCCTTGTGGCTCGGGGGCTCTGCTCGGAGTTTGGAAAGGTGGGTACCGGCCTCTGTGCTGCTGCGTGACCCGCAAAAAGTTGCAGGGACCTCTCCCCACCTCCTGTGCACCCTGGATCGATCGGTCCTGCCTTCCTCGTATAGGCTGCGTGATCAGAGAATCAGAGAGCTTAGGAGTCCCCGAGAGCAGCCCCCTATCAAAGCAGGATCCACCCCAACTCAGCCATCCCAGCCAGGACTGTGTCCAGCAGGGACTTAAACACCTCCAGGGCTGGAGATTCCACCCCCTCCCTAGGGAGCCCAGTCCTGCGCTTCCCCCCCTCCTAGGGAAATCGTTTTTCCTAAGATCCAACCTAGACCTCCCCCACTGCAACTTAAGCCCATTGCTCCTCCTGTCACCACTGAGAACAGCCTCTCTCCAGCCTCTTTGGAACCCCCTTCAGGGAACAGAAGGCTGCTCAAATCCCCCCTTGCTCTTCTCTTCTGCTAAACAAGCCCCAATCCCTCAGCCCCTCCTCGTAGGTCACGTGCTCCAGCCCCTGCATCATCTCGGTTGCCCTCCGCTGGACCCTCTCCAATGCCTCCACATCCTCTCTATAGTGGGGGGGCTCAGATGCAGTTCTCCAGCTGCGATCACATCGTCATCCCCGGTTCTTCGTCCCATTCACGGGATGGGCGCCAGGCTCGCAGGTGGCTTTGTCTCGGGGGTGCTTCTCCACTTCGGAGCCTGCTGAGACCCAACAAACTCCCTTCACACAGGCCCCCTGACAGTCTTTGGCCAGTTCTGCCAGACAGTCCCGCGCCGGAGCGCTTCCAAACTAAGTCAGAAAGAAGGGTCCAACCTGCCTGCCTCCGGCATCAGGACCTGCCACCCCCCTCCCCTTTTGCCAACACTGCTTCTGCAACGCTGGCTTTTCCTTTGTCTGAGCAGAGGCTGGCTGTGTCTGCAGGAGCCGGAAGCAGGTAGGACTGGCTTAGCAGCAGATGTTCTTGCTAGATATAAGGATGCCTGGTCCTCCTCTTTCCTTGCTTCGGTTATTAGAGGAAACAAACTTTCATTTTAAGCAACGACCGCAGCCAGTATTTAATTAGCTGCGGCTGGCGAGCCGGCTCCTGATACAATCGCACGCAAGAGGAAGGTGACTGGCATTTCTAGCCTATTGGCATCTTATCAGGGAGGCCTGTGCGGCAGGGAGAGATCCAAGGTCAGCGGTGCCCTTCGGCTGGTGCAGAGCTGTGCGGGGACGTGACTGGGACTCCAGGAAGCGACACCAGGAGTGCGGGATGAAGGTGGCGAATGTACCTGCTTCCCCCTTCCAACCTCTGCACCTCCACTGCTGGCCCAAAGCGGTGCCTGCGCAAGGCTCTGTCTCTTCCAGGCCTCTGCCCGGCAGGAACTAAGCCTCGTATCTCGAGTACCAAAAGCCCAGGGCGCCACCCATTGTGGGAAAGGAGTAACTCCCTTAGCTGGTGGCAGTGGCAGGCTCTTATCCTCTATACGGACTAGTCGCTAGAGGGCAATACAATCCTGTAACAGGCCATGGCACCTCCTGCTGGCCACGTGGGAATTAGCTCAGCACTGCAGCGCCCCCTTCTGGCCAGTGTCTCACCTGCTGTTGGTGTGTTAATGACTCTGCCACTTTACGTGAGGGCTCATGTCCCTCCCAGACTACAGCATCCTTCCCTCAGGGTGCTGCCCTGCTGCAGTGTCCCCACACTCTGCGGTCCTCCCTCTCAGGGAACCGCCAATCCCCTATACCCACCGTGCTTCAGTGTCACAGCTGATCCCACTCTGGCACTCCAAGCGCAGAAGGTGGGGGCCCGCAAGAGACCTTAAAAAATAGATACCTTGCCTCTACAGGCTCTGCTTACAAAAACCTCCCCAGAGTCAGATGCATGCACTTTAGAGGGGGAAGCTGCCACCATCAAGTGATTTGTCCCTAAAAACAGGGGGGACACTGAATTCTCCCCCGGGTACCCCAAGCTCTTTTACCACCAGAGAACTTGAAAAACAAGAGAAGAGAAAACCAAACTGCAGTCTCTGATAGCTGACCTCTTAGTCTGAGGCAGGCAGACGGACACACATGGACAGACCTGCTGTTACCTTCCAGAGACGAGAATCAAATCATCACCTTAAAAAAGTGATTTTTTTTACAAAACAAAAAATCTGCTTGATAAAGCATCCAGCACTTGATTGCTAAGTGTTACAGAGCAACTAAGGAAAACAAATGAAAAACACAGAGAACATCTCTGGGAACAATTCTTAGATGGTGCATGGGGGAGGGGAGGCATCGGTTCACACAGAGCAGTTGAAACCAAACCACAAAATACGGAAAAATACCCCGATCGTGACTAGATTCACTTTTTTCCCTTTATTTACTCACAATCTCTTCTTGGTTCAGTCCACTGCCTTGACCCGAATTGCTTGGAGGCCTGGTAGTCCTGTCTGGGTTTAAATCATTCTGTATCTCTCAACTCCTGGTTTAACTCCCCCACCCAAAGGACGCAGGCAGGGAATCTTACACAATACAAATTTCAGCCCTCTCTTCCCATTGGTTCTTCTGGCTCCCTGCCACCACCCGGGCCAGCTGCCTGAGTTTAACCCCTTAGTCACCGGGTGCTGGCCAG
This sequence comes from Pelodiscus sinensis, assembly GCF_049634645.1. Taxonomy (NCBI): domain Eukaryota; kingdom Metazoa; phylum Chordata; order Testudines; family Trionychidae; genus Pelodiscus; species Pelodiscus sinensis. Next base: position 12,750,526 of record NC_134739.1, read on the forward strand.
CACTTCTCCTGTCCATCACATTCAGTGACCCATGCCGGTCATCTAGCCCCTGCCTCAGGGGTAAACTGCAGTGTGAAATGCAGAGGACCTGCTGCCCTCGATGCCTCCCTGCAGCCCTAGTACCCACAGGCCCCTGTCACTGGACCTCAGCCTGCAAATGGTCAGGCCAGGGTGTGGCCTAGTGGGGGGCAGTCTGCTCTGTGACCTGGGGTCCCCCTGCGCTGGGAGATTCTCGCTGATCTCCCAAATGTGGATTAACCCAAACACCCAGGCTCAGCCTCCCAGGAAGAGACAAAGGGAGGCGGGCGGAGACCAGCACCTGGCTGGGGGGCAGGGTTGGAACAGAGTTTGAGTTTCTGTCTGGAATCAGGGAGGAAACAGCCTAAGCAAGGGGCTGGGATTTAGGGGCCCAGTCTCCCCCATCTCAAGGGGGGCTGAGGCATCCTAGGCCTGCCCTGAAACCAGATGACATCTGTGCTGTGTCCTGGAGAAGCAATAAACTCCCTCTATTCCACTGGCTGGCAGAGTCTGTTTGTGCCACTATGGGGGTGCAGGAGTCAGGGGAACCCCGCCACACCATCACACTGGGCTCCCCAGCTCTCCCTGCCTTTCCCCAGCACTGCTCTGTCTGTCTGTCTGTCATTCCTATGCTAGCTGGCAGCTAGGTCCTTCCCCTTCCAGAACTGGAGCAAAAGTATCTTCTGCCTGGCCAGCCATCTCTTTTATGCAGCCCTCCTAAGCTCTGATTGGCTGACTCTAGCTCCCCTCCAATTGGCTCCCAGGGCAGCCCTCTCCCAGGGCTGTTTTTAACCCTTTTCCCCCTGGAGTGGGGTGACCGCTACCCCCTTGGCCTGTTAACGCTGCACCTCAATCCTGACCTGCAGCACTTCCCATTAGTCCATCTCCAGGCCTTCTTTGAGCAGCCCCTGTGAAGCAGCCGGGGTGACTTTCCTAGATCCAGTAGCTCTCGAGTCGCCGCTAGATTGGGACCATGAAATCCTGCACTTCCCTTAAGTGAGTCTACTCCCTCCACCCCCAGCCCTGTGCCCACCCCTTCCCTGTGGGGTGCAGCCTTTCCCCCACACACTCCCCAAGCCCCCAGGTCTGGTCCACTCTGAGCGTGGGACTTGGACTCAGCAGACGTAGATCGGCCTGGTGCAAGTCCCTTTCCTCACCTGTAAAATAAGGAGAATCCTAGAACTGGAAGGGACCTCGAGAGGTCGTCAAGTCTAGTCCCCTGCCCTCACGGCAGGACCAAGCACCGTCTACATCATCCCTGACAGGTGTCTGTCCAACCTGCTCTTCAATATCTCCAGGGATGGAGATTCCACAACCCCGCTAGGCAACTTATTCCAGTGTTTCACCTCCCTGACTGGTAGGAAGTTTTTCCTAATGTCCAACCTAAACCTCCCTGGCTGCAGTTTAAGCCCATTGCTTCTTGTCCGGTCCTCAGAGGCCAAGGAGAACAATTTCTCTCCCTCCTCCTTGTAAGACCCTTTTAGGCACTTAAAAGCTACGATCATGTCCCCTCTCAGCCTTCTCCTTTCCAAACCAAACAAACCCAATTCTTACAGTCTTCCCTCACAGGTCCTGTTCTCTTGACCTTTGATTATTTTTGGTGCTCTTCTCTGGACCCTCTCCAATTTGTCCATATCGTTCCTGAGACGTGGCACCCAGACCTGGACACAATACACCAAGGCTACGTCTAGATTGAATCCCTTTTTCGTAAAAGGGATGCAAATTAGACGTATCGCAATTGCTAATGAAGCGGGGATTTCAATCTCCCCCGCTTCATTAGCATAAACAGGGCTGCCGCTTTTTTTCGGCACGGAGCTTTGCCGGAAAAAAGCGCCAGTCTAGACACGGATCTTTCGGAAAATAAAGCCTCTTTCGGAAAACAAAGCTCCGTGCCGAAAAAAAGCGGCAGCCATTTTTATGCTAATGAAGCGGGGGAGATTGAAATCCCCACTTCATTAGCAATTGCGATACGTCTAATTTGCATCCCTTTTACGAAAAAGGGATTCAATCTAGACGTAGCCCAGCTGAGGCCGAACCAGCGCAGAGTCGAGCGGAAGAATGACTTCTCGTGTCTTGCTCACAACCGTCCTGTTAATGCGGCCGAGAATGATGTTTGCTTTTTTTTGCAGCAGCATCATGCTGACAACTCCTATTTAGCGTGTGGTCCACTAGGACCCCTGTGTCCCTTGGCCTCCCCCAATGGACCCCCCTCCTCTCCGGAGGTAAAATGCGTTGAGATCTAACGAAGGGCCTCTAAGTGCAGGGCCTCTGAACCGCCTGCTCAGACCGAATGCGGAGCTGCAGATGCTCAGAAGTCGGCTAAGGGGCTGGAGCTCAACCTGCGTCTGTGTGAAAGGTGCAATTTTCTCACCATTTCCGGAGAGGCTGCGGCAGCTCACGAAAACACAGTGGGAGAGATGGCTGCTCCAGCAGCCCCCTCCGGGCTCACGCGGGCCTTGCGAATTCCCCCACAAAAAGACTCACTTACAGTACAGCCAGCCTCCCTCACCCATCTGTCCTCTTAAAATCCCACCCACCTGCTTCTCCCAACTCCAGGGAGCGAGGCCAATGCGACGAAGCCGGAAATCGTTCTTCACTGACCCAGCAGCATAGGAGGGAGCTGCCTCCTGGCAGAGAAATGAGAGGGAGTCATCAAACCCCTCTAAAATAGCTCCACGTGGCTTCCCTGGTGGCAAGGCAGTGCTGCCTAATGGTTAAGGGGGAAGCAGCACCAAAGGCTCGCTGTGCCTCGGTTTCCCCGTATGCAAAAGGTGGATAACACCAGTCCGTGATGGGAGGGCGGGCCTGTAATTCCGGTGTGTTAAAGCGCTTGGGGAGTTTGAAGTGTTGTTAGAGGCAGGGCCCCAACCCAGCCCTCTGGTTCCAAATACCGCCAGAATGCCTGAGGCCTCCCAGAGCTAGCCCCCCTCCATGGCTGAGAGCAACGTTTCCCCCTAATCTTTCCCAGCCATGTGCGGATTTTTTTTCCTGCATGTGCGGAATGAATTTTGTATGTGCACCAAGGCATGGGCATGTGCACCACCGGGAGGAACAAGAACCTAGCCGTGGGTGCCTGCTGATCAGCTGGGTGGCACTGGAGTCTCTCACAGGGAACCCAGGGGCCCGGCAGGTCTGTTGGCTTTGCCCAAGGATCTTGGGCAGAAGGGGGAACGCAAGTGCAAGGCTGACAGGATGGAGAACCCTGGAGAGCCCTGGTAAGAGAGCTCCGAGCCGCTGTGGTGGAGCGCCGTGCTCTGCTCTCCTGGGGCCACCCCTGGCCGGGCGCACAGGGCAGGATTCTCTGCTCCGGCCGGTGGAGATTTCACCCACCCCTGCAAGCCGCCAAGCTGCTCCTTCTAACCAGAACATCCCCTGAAACGGGCCAGGAGACAGGCGGCCTGGTTAAGCAGCTGGGTTTCCTTGCGGCGCGTGGGATGGTCGCCGGGAGAGCTCGGTTGGAAAGGGAGGAGCAAGGGAACAAGGGGGAGGCAGAGCAGAGATGCCCTGATTCTAACGGCACAGACAGCGGGAGAGGGAGGGAGAAGTCGCCGTTGGGAGGTGGAGTGAGAGAGAGGCGGGAAGGGTTGAGGACGGGAAAAGCCATCAGGAAGCGTGCGTGGACTCCGGACGCCTGGGGCGCCCCCGGCAGGGCCAGTCTGATCCCTGGCAGGGGGAAGCCAGCATCAGCCGCCGGCCGACCATCCTGACGCTCATGTCCTGTCCCCTCATCGTGGAGCAGGGCCCAGTCCAGCCAGGGAATGTGTGTGCGTGTGCGTGTGCATGTGCGTGTGTGTATGCATGAGTGTGTACACGTGTGCGCGCGTCCACATGTGTGTCCATGTGTGTGTGTGTCCACGTGTGTGTGCACACGTGTGTGTGTCCACGTGTGTGTATGTGTGCGTACACATGCATGTGTGTGCGCGTGCATGTGTGTGTCCATCCGTGTGTGTGTAAGTGTGCATACACGTGCATGTGTGTGTGCACGTGCGTGCGTGCATGTGTGTCTATGTGCCTGTGTCTTTGGAATGGAGCGCGAGGGGGGAGAAACAAGCAGGACAGACCCGCCCCACTCGGGTGGCTTGTATTTCCCAGATGTTTCAAGCTGCCTCGGCTCCCGGTCCCTTCCTAGCGGCTGTGCCGGCCAAACGGGGAGCGGAAGCCTGGCAAGCGAAAGCCACGCGGCCTCCGCCTGTCCCGTGACCTGCAGCCGTCCGGCTCCGGCAGGGCTGGGCGAAGGGCAGACCGGGGTGCGTGGTGTCTAGGAGGAAGGGGGGTGCAGCTGGGGACAGAGCCCATGTGGGGAAGCTCTGAGGGGGGCGATGCAGGGAGCTCGGAGGAGGGAAGGCGGCTGGGCCGGCGGGGTGTAGAGACCCCGACCAAGCAGGGAAGAGGCGGGGAGACCCAGGGGAAAAGGGAAGAAGGCTCGAGGGAAGCAGCAGGCCTGGCCGAGCGGTACAGGGCTGGGCCGGGCCCCAGGGTAGCGACGTTTGCGGCCGAGCAGGGAAAGGAACGTGGGTCCCCCGGCCCTGGCCCGTCCTCCTCCAGGTTCTGGCTGGAGAAGGCTCCCCCTATGAAGCAGGCAGCTGCGGCGTTTCGGTGGGACCCCACTGACGTGGCCCTGAGAGGGAAGGAGACAGACCCTCCCCACATTCCCCTCACCCGCCAGAGCCCGGGGGGGCCGGGCCAGTAGATTCTGTGGGCTCCCTACGCCCTCACCACCGCTGCCCGAGTGCAGGAAGCAACGTGGCTGCCTCCCCAGTGCAGCAGGCCCAGCTTTCCAGGCTGTTTTTAAGGGGACTTTTCCAAGCTGCTTCTTGGGCTTTCTGATTTTTAGTGGCTTGGAAAGGGGGGTGGGGTGGCTGCTGCTCTAAAGCCCTGAACAACCCCCGTCCCACGCCGCCTCCTGCTTTTTCACCCTCTGCCTCCCTCTCTTTCCATAGACTCGGAGAACACTCGAACTGGAAGGGCCCTCGAGACGTCATCGAGTCCAGTCCCCCGCCCTCCCGGCAGGACCCAGCACCTTCTAGTTCAGAGGTTCCCAAACTTTTTGGCATCACGCCCCCTTTTTGATTATTGAGAAACCCTCAGCTCCCCCCCCCCCCCGCCCTTCCCCCAGCCCAGCAGCAAAACTTGTTGAGCTAAAAAGAAAAAAAGGAACGGACCGGGGTTGAAAAACAAAAATCGCAGCAAAACGTAGGGGGGGCAGGATTGACGGGGCGGGGTGAGGGCTGGGTTGCCTTGCGCCCCCCCTGCAATTTCTTCACCCCCCCCAGGTGCGCACGCCCCCCAGTTTGGGAACCCATGTTCTAGACCAGTGGTCTCCAACCTTTTTACACCCAAGATCACTTTTTAAGTCTCAGAACAGGCGAAGATCTACTGCCCCGCCCCTTCCTTGAAGCCCCGCCTACATTACATGAGAAAATCTAATGTCAATGCACTGTGCAGGCGGGCAGTTCAGAGAGGGCTCAAGAGCTACTCTTGGAGCCCCTGAGATCTACCAGCAGATCACGATCTACTGGTTGGTGACCATGGTTCTAGACCATCCCTGATGGGTATTTATCCAACCTGCTCTTCAATATCTCCAGGGATGGAGATTCCACAACCCCCCAAGGCAATTTATCCCAGTGTTTCAACCCCCTGACAGGCAGGAAGTTTTTCCTAATGTCCAACCTAAACCTCCCTGGCTGCCATTTAAGCCCCTTGCTTCTTGGCCTGTCCTCAGAGGCCAACCTGCATCCGTCTCACCTTCCTCACCCTCCCGTCTGTGCCGGTGCCCGTGTGTTATGCATTAACGATTAGCCCCCGCAGAGAGTAACCTGGCTACTGGGTGAGGAAGGCTAATGCAGCCTCTCTAAGCCACGGCCTGCGTGAAGCAGAGATATTCACTGCACATCCTGCCCCTTCTCCCCTGAGCCTGCCTATCCCTGCCCCCCGCCCCCAAAAAGGTGCTGCGCAGCCAAGAGAGCAACAGCATGGCCAAGTCTCCTTTCCAATCCTGGCTCAGCTGGGTGACCTGGGTCAAGTCACTTTGCCTACTCTGTAAAATGGGGATAAAATGCACTCGTTGCTGTGTTTCGATGGGAAGGGAGTATTTCTGTCCCCGGGGGTTTACAGTGCGGCTAGAACAAATGGGCAGGAGTGAGATCCATCCGCCAGAGGCTCCCGTGAGGTTGGTATTATTTGGAATTATTTACATTACCATGACGCCCTGTCGTGGACCGGGGCCCCTGGCGCCAGGTGCTGTACGAACCCAGAACAAAGGGGCCTGTCTTCAGCATCTGAGCGTTTCGAAGCGCTTTGCAGGCCGGAGCGGAGCCTCTCGGCTTTTCCACGCGGATGGGCGTTGTTCCCCTCTGGCTGGAGCGCGGCGGCGGACTGATTCGCTGGGACACCTGGGAGGCAGAACCCAGCGCCCCAGCCTCCTTGCTCTGTTGGACCGTGCTGCATGCGCGAAGGCAGCGGGTTTCCAACTTTTTTTCTCATGACCCGGTTGAAGAAAACGGTCGATGCCGCGACCCGACAGCACAACTGGAGGGTGGGCTCCAGGGTGGGGCTGAGGCTGGGAGCCACTGTTCTCCGTGGAACTCAGACGTGGCCCGGTGAAGAGGTGGACTGTTGGTTTCCCCGCAGGCTCCAGATGGGAAGAGACAGCAAGGAGGCAGTCGGCGAGGGACCGCTCGGCTCCCCACATCTGCCAAGACATGTATTATTGATCGGTGATGAAGTCTTCCCCAGTTCCTGCGGAAATACGCTGCCGGATCCACCTGGGCTTAGCCTTGCACGGAGCCGGCTGGGCAATCTACTCCGGGTTTGCAATGTTTGCCATTTTATATTAGCCCTCCCGCTCGGTTTCTATGGCGGTGATGCACCTTTAACTCTCCCCACCCCCGCCCGAGTCTGTGTGGGAGGAAGGACTTTCTAGAGGGGAAAGCAGATGGGTGGGGATCTCGTGCTTTGCCTGGGATCGTGTGATCACTTTGCCCTGGTCCGTGCCTCAGTTTCCTCGTCTGGAATTTGGGGGCTAATCAGACCATTGCGCCTCAGGAGTTGATGCTACATTGGCTGAGTCTGTCTGATGGGAGGTGCTGTCAAAACGCCAACCAGTCGGGGATGGATCCTTCCTCCCTTTGTGCAGGGGGACAGCTTGTGCAGCTGGTTCCGCTCAGCTTGAGTCGGGGGTGGGGTGGAGTGGATGGAGTTGGGCGCTCTGTGATTGGCACTTCCGTGCATGGTGTTTTGAGTGTGCTCGTGTGCGCATGTGCGTGTGTGTGTCTGTGTGCATGTGTGCGTGTGCACATATGCGTTTATGTGCATGTCTGTGCATGCATGTGCACACATGTGCGTGTGCATGTGCGTGCATGTGTGCATGTGCGTGTGTGTCTGTGTGCGTGCGCACATATGCGTTCATGTGCATGTCTCTGCATGCATGCGCACGTGTGTGCGCATATGTGCACACATGTGCGTGCATGTGTGCATGTGTGTGTGCGTGTGCATGTGCATGTGTGCGTGTGGGGACTGAGGTGGACAAATGCGCCAGTCTCCCTGCGGAGCATGGGGTGTCTGTGCACAGCTGTGTGCATGCATGACCATTGGGGCAGGGAATCGGGGGCATTGTGTAACTGCAAGTGTGTCTGAGGGGATGGGGCTGCGCACGTGGTGAGCGGTGGTGCGCAAAGGCACAGCTGTGCGCGGGGTGCCTGGGTGTGGGAGCTGTATAAACCCTGCCCAAAGCTGATCCGGGTGCTGCTGAAGCTCAGAGAACTTTCAGCAGGAAAGTTGGAGACGGGATGACGGAGAAGCCGAAATGGGCCTGTGGGGGGCCCTCTGGCTTGCGGAGAGAGGCCAATAGGTTGAGGGAGGCTACCAAAGCCGGGTGGGATGAGGCAATACACCTCAGTCCCGTGCATTATTGCAGTGCCTAGGGCAGGTCTGGGCAAAATACGGCCCGTGGGCTGGATCCCACCGCCAAGCCATTGGATCCAGCCTGCAGAGCCAGCCAGGAGCCCCAGGCAGGCTCCCCTGCTTCCCCCCAGCCCCACTTGCCGTGCAAATACACAGCTGCTGGGCCCCTTTCTGTTTCAAAACTGGAGGGGGGGGGAAGCTTCAGGAGCTGCCCCGCCCCCAGCACAATCCCATTGGCCAGTTTCTGGCCAGAAACTGGCCAATGGGAGCTGCCTGTTTGAATAATAGGCAGCCAAGAAGAACCACACCCCCTCTCCTCAGCTGTTATTCACACAAGCACAGGGCAGGCAGGCTGGCTGGGAAACATTTTGAACTCTGCAAACCTTAGCTCTGCAGCCAGGCTGGTAAGTCTCCTGCTGGCTGGAGCCCACAAAATCTACTTGCCTAGCCCCCCCTCCCTGCAGGCTCTGGTGTGCAAGGGGAACACGAAGAGGGTCTTATTCCTTCTCAGTCAGGGGCTTCTCACTTTGCGTGCACCCCCAACTCATTTTTCTGTGGGTCAGCAGCCCCATGCCCAATAAAGGTTCCTCACCCCAGCTCTGAGAGGCATCAGCTTTTCGGAACGGGGCACAGACAGGTAGGAACCTGAGCCCAGACCCTTGACAATGTTTTGCCACTGAACTCCCATGGAGTTTAGACCCCAAAATATCTTTTGAAGGTTTGGGCCTCCAGGCCCCGTTCCCCCCGAGCACAGGATGTCGGCTAGAGAAACGGGGTCGCATGCTGCTTCCCTGACCTGGCTTCTATACACCCCCGCATTACGGGGCCACAAGCGCCCCTTGGTGCAGCACACACGTGCCCCTCGGTGGCAAAAATCCAAGCCGGGCCGAAGAAATCGTTCTCCTCCACACGCAAGGCTGCAGAACGCACAGCGCAGGCGGCCAGCGATGAGGCGAGAGGCAAGAGAGGGACGGGCCCGCGGACGGAGAGCAAGGCCACCCAGAACTGTTGCTGCAGACATTTTGGAAGGGACATTACACCACCCAGTCCAGGGCTTATGCCAATCTCTAGCTACTGGAGACCTACCGCAGGAGGGATCTGCCCGCTGCTTAGCACTTCTTCGGAAGGAGCCGGTCAGGTGCAGGGGCCCTGGGCGTGATCCAGGCCAGCCATTCCTGCCTTCCCCCCAGCCAGTGGGCAGTGGCTATCTCAGGGAAGAGGGGTGGAATAATGGAGCTTTGTACCTCTGGTTTGACTCCAACCCACGTGGGACGAGTTGGTGCATCCACCGCCCAGCCTGGCCGAGAAGAGCTGAGGGGTCTCTAGCCAAAGGTTGGTGGGCAGCTGCCAACAGCCCAGTGCTGCTCCTAGCGCATCCTTAGCCGCTGGAGCAGAGAGATCCTGGGTTGCAGGAACCCCGGCGGCTGCTTGGCCGCTGGGGCTTGCACGGCTGGCTCTATGCATCGCTAGAATAATCATTCACTCATCTGTAGATCTCGGTGCTTTCTCCTGGGTGCGCTGCCCTGGAGGCGGCTGCACGTCACAGGGCATGGTGGCGGGAATCATCTTGTGTGGGGCTAAATTAGGGAATGATCCTCGGATGAAGGGCACCGTGAAAAGAACTAAGCTTTGCGACGGACTGTCGGGGATGTGTCTCGCCTGTCCCCCCCCGCAGGATGTAATTGGAATTGCTCAGCTGTGTGTCATGTGCCCCGTACAGCGGAGGGCGATTCACCTTTTGCGTCGGTGTCCGGGGCTTAGGCTTTTCGAGCAGGCGGAGCTGGAGTCTAATCCGCCTGTGACCACAAACGTCTAACTCCGAGAGAGTAGGTGGCTGGAAAAGTGGGGTGGCAGAACCCGCCCTGGTCCTGACAATCTAAGGCTCCAGACAGCGATGGCACGAAAGCGGAGCCTTCGCCCTCCCTTGGCTTTGATCCTTTGTCTCCATCTATGGTTTGACTTGTCCTAACATGGGCTTCTGAAGCCCCCCCACTCCGTTTGGGCCCCCCTTCCTGCCCCTGCTCTCCGCCCTCCCCAGCCGGGAGCGCTTCTTTCATTTCCTCTCTCTCCGCTTTTCCCAGGGCAGTTACCTGATCCGTGGAGCCGCTCCAGCCCGTTCACAATAGCGAGCGCCCTCCGCACCCAGCTCACCCGGGCTCCTAGAGTTACCGGTACTTGATGCCCAGACGCCAGCTGTTCCTTCAGCCCTGCTTCCTGCTGCCCACCCCGGGAGCGGCCTACGCCTGGGCCAGCCCTCGACCTCGCGGCAGGTGAGTGAACCGCTTGCTTCTGGGGGGGAGGGGGTGCTGAACGCAGGCAGCCAAGAACAGCTGTGCGGGGGGGGGGGCTGTGTTGCCTGGAAGGCGGAGTTGGTGGGACCTGCTGGGTGGACGGCACCCCGGGAGGTACCTGGGGGATGGAAATGTGAAACCCGCGGGAAGGGGGAGGCGGGGGCACCGGTGTGACGGGCAGGCTGCGGGTGGGGTGATGGCGCGATGGGTGGGTGGGAAGCACCCTAAGAAAAGTGAGTTTTCCGTTGTGTGCATGAACGACAGCGACCCCCCGTCGGCGGCGCCAGCCGCGTGAGGACAATGGAGACGCGAGGTGGGGCGGTGGGGCGGAAGGGGGAAGCACAGCTGAGAGAGGCAGCTCCTATCTCTCCTGCCATCTATTTTCCCACGCTCCCCTCCCTCTCTTCGTCTCTCCGTCCTCGGAGCTGGACTTCCCCGCCAGCAGCCCCAAGCCGGCCCGGGGCGGGGGGAGGTGAGTCCTTGGTGTGTCCCTTTCTGCTGATCGTACAGGTTTTCCCACCCCCCTGAGCTGCTGCCCCACGCCGTTTGAAATTGTTTTGAAAGAAAGTTGCTGCCCATCCTCGCCGGGAAACCGTGGAGACTCAAAAACGTCAAATCATCTCAATGGTATCAATTGCCTCTAAAAACTATTATTTTTTTAAATTGCCATTGGGGCTAGAGTCTTGATTTTGGGGAGGGGGAACTTAAGGGGGGCAGGACTGCATCCCAGGCATCGCAGCAAGGGGGGCTGGATCTGCACAGAGGCCCCCCGAGCGGCGTGGAAAACGGGGACCCCTCACCTGGTAACCCCTAGCCGTGTCTGTCTGCAAAGGCCCGGCACCGCGGCACCATGCCACTTGCGCCGTCGCTGACCCGCGCCGTCCCCGTCGGGCGCATCAAGGCCGGGCGTGTGTCAGCCCCGCATTTTCATCAGCCGTCACTTCACTTAAGCATGTGTTTAATGGCTTTTGGAAAGCAGACGCGGGATCCTGTGCACAAGGTTATTGGAAGGAGACCAGCGCAGGTCCGTAACCTCCCTGCTGATGAGGATAAAGTGCTTGTTTAATACACTTTAGCTTTCAAATATTTCTTCGTAATGCGTGTTTGAAATGACGGGAGTTCAGGAGGGAATACGGAACGCGATGAAATAGACATGCAGATTGAGCCGCGTTTCAGGCCCCCGTTTGGAGCTCATTTAGCAACGTTCTCCACCTTGCTTGGATTTGCTTCCGTTAAAGCCATAACCTCTCTGTCTTTGCTGATGGCCAAATGGGCTTGGGACTTGCAGCTGGCCTTCGGAGGGCGGTCCCGTCACACCTGGAAGGGCACCAGGAGTTGGGCTGGGTTCATCACCTCCAAGAACCCTGCATGGTGTAGGCCAGCGGTGGGAAAAAACCGACCTGCGGACCGAATCCAATCTGCCACGGTTAGCCCCGGCGGGCTCCTGAAACTATATTTACCTGCACCTCCACAGGTATGGGCGATCGCAGCTCCTATTGGCCGCAGATTGCCAGGGAACAAAGCCAGGGACTTGGACTCAGGAGACCTCAGTTCCCTGGTCTTGCCCCTGGCCACTTGTGGGCAAGTTACGTCCTCTCTGTCCCTCAGTCTTCCCATCTGTAAAATGGGACTAATGGTGCTGGCGTCCTTTTGTGACGTACATTGAGATCTGCTGATGGCGGGGGGAGGGGGGAAACGCGATGAGAGAGCTAGGGGGTTATTGTGGTTGTTGTCTGGGCCTGGTGATATTACAGAAGGTTCGGCGAACAATAGTCTTTTGTTTCTTGGTGACACAGGGCGACTGTAACAGTTCAGGGCATTGTTGCTGTACGAGCGTTTGGCTCTTAGGGTACCTGCATGACCCTCCTACTCGACCCCGATTAATCTCACTGGTGAAATAAGTGTATCAGAGCCAGCTTATTCCTCAGGAGGTTTTCCTGTAGCCTGACTTGCCCTGTATCTTACCCAGGTTTTGACACAATTGAAAGGCTCTGGCAGTGACCCGAGGTGCAGGCAGGAGCTAGGACTTTGGAGAGCTATGTAGGCAGGTAATTAAATGCCTGACAGCCTCACTCCTGACTCTCTTCGTATTCCCCGCCGCTTGGTTTTATGGATCCCCGGCCGTGCCTACGTGGCGCTCAGCCCTGGGAGGTGACCTGGCTTTGGAGTGGCTGAGGAGGGAGTTGTGTTTGGCCAGGCTTGTGGATTGCTCACCCTCTGTGTGTGATGCAAAGCTCCCTGGGCAAGTCGGCGGTGGGCCGGGATTGCTGTGGGTTTGCCCTGGTGTGACGGTGCGGCGGGGTTCCCCCGACTCCTGCACCCCCGTAGTGGCACGAACAGACTCCACCAGCCAGTAGAACAGAGGGAGTTTATTGCTTCTCCAGGATACAGCACAGTTGCAATCTGGTTACAGGGCAGGCCTAGGATGCCTCAGCCCCCTTGAGATGGGGGAGACTGAGCCCCTAAATCCCAGCCCCTTGCTTAGGCTGCTTCCTCCATGATACCAGACAGAAACTGCCCCACTTCCAGCCCTGCCCCCCAGCCAGGGGCTGCCCTCCGCCTTCCTCCCTTTGTTCCTCTCCCTGAGAGGTAACCGGTCGAACAGGTTACCTACCTGACCCATCAGCTACTCTGCTGGGCCGTGGTACAGAGAACAGCCGGGGGGGGGGGGGGGGAGTGTTACCTACAGCCCAAGCCTAGCAACCAGCAAGGTCCCCCCACTACATCACACCTGGGTTCCATGTGGGTCTGATGCACCCCACAGGACCCCTCTCCTTAGTGCTCCCGGGGGCTGGGACTCTGCCCTTTGCTACGGGACTGCCCCAAAGGGCACCCCCCGCCCCACAGACACTGAGAGGGGCCCAATCCGACGCTGCCCCTGCCACAGCCAGGTAGCCTGGGACCCCGGCTGCCAGCTGTGTGCACCGTGCAGGGCTGCCCCACCGCCTTTCCGGCCCCTTGGAGAACCCTGGGGATTCAATGGCCGATGGCGCGACCGGCTTAGCCAGCCTCATGGACCGTTCGCAAGGGGCGTCTGCACTTGGAAGCCTTGCTCTGGGCTCCTGCCCTGAGCCGCCGCCAGCCTCCCCGAGCCGTTCATGCATCCGGTCCGGCCTGCACCGCGCCAGCCGGGGAATCGCGCCCCCGGACGCCCGTCCCGGGCCCGTTCTCTGCGGCTTGCTCCTTCTCCCAGCAGCAACTCGGGGCTGAGGCGTCTTCCTTCCCTCGCCCCCATCTGGTTTCCCACCTCTTCCTCTGCCCGCCTCCCTCCCCCGCACCTGCAGCCCCCCAGCCCCATGGGGCCGATGCGCCGCGGCCCTGGCGGCCACGTAAGAGCCCGTCCCCTGGGCACAGGCAGCGAGACGCTGGCATGGGTGCAAAGGAGGCAAGGAGGGGGCCCCGCGGCAAGCGGGCTGCGTCCCAGTAAGACAGCAGGTGCCGCTGCTGGATGCTCCCCCCTGGGGACTTCTCTCTCCTCCCCCCGACAGCCCCGGCCCTCAGCTGGGGCATTTCTCTGTCAGGCCGCTGCACGTCAGCTCCATCAGGATGCACTTCAGTGGAGCTGGAAAAGGCTGCGCCCCCCCCCCCCCCCCAGAGCTTCTCCTAATGGAGCCAGAGACTCCGCTTTGCCCGTGCCCGCCGGGCACTCGCTCGCCTCCCTGAGCGGCTCCCGCCTCCCCCCGCGCGGGCAGAGGCCGCCGAGCGGGGAGCCCATCCGCAGCGGGGGCTGGCACGGGGACGGGGCTCTCGGGGAAGCAGGTAAGGCTTTCTCCTCCCCCGCCTCTCCCTCGCGCCAAACGCCGGCTGGGCGGGCGCCCTGACTTGGGCAGCTCCCGGCTCAGCGGGAATTGCTCTGGGACGGTGGCGGGGGGAGGACGCCTCTCTTACCCCCGCTCAGCCCTCGCCCGGAGGCCTGGCACGTGGAGGCGCAGGGCGTGCGTGTTAATTATTTAACGTGATCAGTCGTGCGTCTTTCGTTGATTTCCTTGGCCGCGAGGCAGTGCGGCGTAGTGGTTAGAGCACCGGCGTGGGGCTCAGCAGAACTGGGTTCTTTCCTGCCTCTGGGGCGGTCGCTTCATTGGCAAGCCTGGGCACCAGTGTAGGCCCATCGGGCTCATCTCGTGAGACCGTCAGCGCTATAGGATCAGGGCTGCGTCCCCCCAGGCCTGGGCAGCCGCACTGCCCCCAGCTCAGCTGGGGGCTTGTGGGGCAGTTGTCATATCCTGAATCATGGCTTCGGATAATTCCTATCGCCCCCGATTGGAGGGGAGGGGAGGGGGGGATTCCTGATGGCTCAGCAGGCAGGGCGCGGGGGCCGGATGATGGGCAGGCTGTGTCTGAGACATGCTGGCGGCTGTCAATACCGCCCGGAAAAGCAGCTTCCCACCCCCTTCTTTTGTCCGCTCGCTCCCGATTGATCTTTCGAGCTCACGCAGTGACCGGGAGAGGCGGGGCGCTGGCTGGCTGCCCCCTCGAAGGGGAACAAACCCTCTTTTCCCTGGGTGGATGGGGAGGCTGGTCGAGGGGAGCTGCCCTGCAGTAGCCACCCCAGGAATTTAAATTGGGGGGGGTTCGAATTTACAAGGGGGGTGTCAGGGCGCTGGCTGTCTGCCCCCTCAAAAGGGAACAAACCCTCTTTTCCCTGGGTGGACGGGGAGGCCGGTCGAGGGGAGCTGCCCTGCAGGAGCCGCTCCAGGAATTGAAATTGGGGGGGGGTTGAATTTACAAGGGGGGTGTCAGGGCGCTGGCTGTCTGCCCCCTCAAAAGGGAACAAACCCTCTTTTCCCTGGGTGGACGGATAGGCTGGCCGAGGGGAGCTGCCCTGCAGTAGCCGCCCCAGGAATTTAAATTGGGGGGGGGTTCGAATTTACAAGGGGGGTGTCAGGGCGCTGGCTGTCTGCCCCCTCGAAGGGGAACAAACCCTCTTTTCCCCGGGTGGATGGGGAGGCTGGTCGAGGGGAGCTGCCCTGCAGGAGCCGCCCCAGGAATTGAAATGGGGGGGGGTTCAAATTTACAAGGGGGGTGTCAGTGACACTGTGAAGATGGGCTGTATGACACCATAGCTCACAAAACTGGGGGAGGTTGGGGAGATTCCGGGGGGGTATACACCCCCATGGCGGGGCGTAGGGAAATCTCTACTGCCATGGGAGCAGCGGTGCCGGGCGCTCGGGTGCTGCGCGCCGTGCCCTGCTGCCCGCCCGGCATTTGGACTAGACGCCTGTCCGGGCAGGCAGCGGCGGGGCCTTTCGGCGCGAGGGGCAGGTCTCCCCCACCCCGCGCAGCGATCGGTTCCCACATGAGCCTTTGTGCCCCGCCGAGCCGAGCCGGCGCGCGCACGGCCGCACGCTCCCACGCTGCCGCTCCCGCACTCCAGCCGGCGGTGGCGGATGGCTGCCTGGCTCTGAGCGCCCGGGGGAAGCGAGGAAGGAAGGAAGAAGGCAGGAGCCACGGGCGAGCATGGGAAACACACCCTCCCAAGGCATGTCACTCTCACTATGTGCACCCATTCTTAAGTAGCAGGTATTTTGTTTTTATTTGTGTGTTTGGTTTTTTTCCCCTCCTCCTTCCGAGCGCCGGCCCGGCGTGATGCTGAGGACCGGGCGCTGCGGTGAGCTGCCGGGGCTGGCGTCGGGGGCTCTGGAGCTGGAGAGAGGGAGATGGTGGGGCGGGAGGGGGGGATCCAGCCACTGCACGCAGGACCGGGGAGGGCAGCTGGTGGGAGCGGCGGCAGAGGCGGGGGACTTGGTACCCGGGATGCTGGCTGCCGGAGGAAGGCAGCTGGAGGCGCTTGTGGCTCTGGTTGGCCGTCAGTGTTGTGTTGTTGCCAGGGTGCCTGGCTCCAGGGGGATAAAGTATCCACAGAGCTGGCTGCCCTAGAAACGCTGCTGGAGCAAGAGGATTTGGGGGGGAGGGGACCAAGGGGTTTGCTTTTCTCTCTCTCGGCTTCTCTCTCCCAGCAACGTGGTTTCAGGGCTGGCTGAGCGCGGCTCTGGCTTTTCCTTTCTTTACCCGGCCGGGCGGTGACGCTTCGTGACATCGCGGAGACAGATGGGGTGCGGGGGGGGGCTGGTGGGGGGCTGGTGGGTGCATACCTTTTTCCAAAGGGGGGGCGGGGGGGGTGCACAGCAAGCCTTCCGGTGGCAGGTTGCCCGGGTGAGTTATTTTAAGCGTCCTTGAAGGGGGTGGGAAAATATGGCCCATCCCAAGCTGGGGGGGAGGAGGGTTTAGAAGAGCTCGAACCGCTCGCCCCCGGCGTGTGCGCAGAAGGGGAGAGGGCACCTTCTCCTGGCGGGGGGCGGGGGGCAAGGAGGAGCTGAGCCGGGCCGTGCTTCCCCAAGTGGGGGTGTGTGTGTGAGGGCTTGTGTGCCCCCCCCAAGAGGGGTGGGTGGGGATGTGTGCGCCAGCCTCACCAGCAAGCTCCCAGCGGGTTGCCACCCTGGAGGGGGCCGGTTCCTGTGGGTGGGAACCCAGAGCTCCCCTCCCTGGTGCTGGGGGGGCGGGGGGCTGGGGGGGGCGAGGTGATGGATTTCAAGGGGCGACGGCGTGAGGGTTGATGCCCGCAGGCCCCTTTCTTCTCTCTTTGCCTGGGCTCCGGCTCCGGGGCTGGGTCTCCGGGCAGGCGGCCTTTTGTTCTCGGCTGCTCTCGCTGCTGCAAGTTCCACCAGGCAGGACCTCGCCCTCCAGGGACCCGCGGCTCCCTCTGCCAGCCAGCAGCCCCTCGGGGCTGGGGTGGGGAGAGGGAGGAACCAGGAGCAGGTCCTCCCCAGAGTCCCCCAAAGGCCCCTGGGGGGCCGCGTGTGTCTGAATCAGGCTGGAAGCGGTGAGCGCTGTTCACAGGCTTCCACTCCCCCACCCCCGAGTGAGACCCCTGCCCGGGCATCCCTGGGGGCAGAGCTGTCAGAATATTCCGCCTTGCTTGCCCTGGCCCCGCCGCTCCCTGCCACCGACAGCTCCTGTCACCCGGGCCCTCTCACCCGGCTGGCGCTGCTCTGCCAGGTGCCTTTACCGAGCCTGCAGAACACAGGTGTATTCGTGTGCCCTTGTCGGCTGCGGCTCTCCCAGTCCGGCTGCGTGACCGTAGGGCGCCGAGCAGAGCGCCCTGGAGGCAGGGGGGCAGGAGCCCAGCATCCCGGAGCAGCCCCATGGCGGGTGCCGAAGTGCCAGCGCCCGCCAGCTGCAGCCTCGGCCTCTGCTCTTTTCTCCTCCCGAACGCTCCCTGGTCTGTCCCCAAAACACCCCCAGCGCCCAGCCTGCAAGGACTGTTGGACACGCATCCACCCTTGGGTCCTGGCAAGGCCCCGCACCCTGGGGCACGTCCACACGAGGGATGATTTCCAAATCCTTACCCCCGAGAACTCTTTCGAACTAGCGCGCCCGCACTGCGGGGGCGTCTCGAAATGAGCCCAAGGCCGGCTGCCTTTGCGTGGAAGCCCCGGGGCGTAATAACTCCGGCCCCGCGGAGGAGTTATTCCGAAAGAGCGGCGGCAGCGTGTCCATACGGCCGCGATTCCGAAATAAGCGCTAGGGGGGTTATTTCGAAACCACTCCCTAGTGTAGACCAGGGCTCGGGGTCTCGCTGCGGGGCGGCCGCCTGCCAATGAGGACAGGGCTAGAGGCTGTGTAGAGGGGGATCTTATTCACTGCCCAGCCAAGCGTTAGAGACTCCCCAGGATTGCGAGCGGGGGGCGGGGTCATGTCTTGTCTTTGGGCCATGGATGTCCCCTTCCCGGGGCTTTTAAAAACCTGCTTTGACCCTGCCTGCAGTGGGCACCTCTGAGCCGGCGTGGCTGAGGCTGAGGGTGTCGCTGCGGCAGTGGCTTTGAGAAGCAGGAGGCCACGTGGGAGCCAGCTGATCACAGTTGAATTCCCAGCTCTGCCACCGACGGCCTGTGTGCCGTGGGAAAGTCACTTGACTGATCTGTGCCTCCCTTTTCCCATCTGTAAAATGGGGCACCACAATTGTTCCTTTTGTGCCCAGGCTGTAGTGAGCCTGGAGGCGCTGTGGAGCAGTGACTGCCTTTTGGAAGGGGTACGTGGGACTTCCGGGGGGACTGCTGCAAAGGACAGCAGTGGGCCTGCGTCCCATTGGCACTAGCAGCCGGATCTCGGGTGCCTTGCTGACCAGTCCTGCCGGTTTCCGAGGGGCGCCAGGGGTCCTGGAGTCAGCAGCCTTCACTGCCCTGCGGAGGGGGGGGGGGGGGGGAATCTCCTTTTGCTCTCTTGAGCCCTGGGTTTAACTTTTGCTCTCGTATCGCACTAGCAGAGTCAGCAGCTTTTCCTGTGGTCACGTCTCTCCCATCCCCGAGGCACGGCCCCTGGCGCGGCGGCCAGGCCAGCGTATCAGCGCCCGAGGCTCAGAGCCTTGGGGGCCGGTACCAGGCAGTGCCCGGTGCCACCGCGCGGCACAGCGACCCAGCCAGCAGGGGATGCAGACAGCTCCCCGGCCGGGCTGGACATGGGGGAGCAAAGCACCCACAAGTCAGCCAGGGTTTCATTATAGAACCGGATTCTTTGCTGCACATTGATCTGTGCTGGGCCGTGGCTGTTGTGGGGGGGGGGGGGCGAGCGCGCGCCACTGCTGCTGTCTGCCCTGCCCAGCGAAACCACGTCCCACACACGCGCCCGGGGGGGGGGGGGCTTTTTGGTTCTGCGGAGGAGGCAGGTGGCAGATGGAAATAGGCGTCCCCAGAGTGCGGATTGTGTAGCTGAGTTTCCTGTTACTTAGAGAGAGAGAGAGAGAGAGAGAGAGAGAGAGAGTGTGTGTGTGTGTGTGTGTGTGTGTGTGCGCGTGCGCGGGTCAGTGTCTGTGTGTGTATGTGTGTCTGTGGGTGCGTCCCTGTCAGTGTCAGTATGCGTGTGTGTCGGTGTCTGTGTGTGTCAGTGTCTGTGTCAGTGTGGGTGTCTGTGGGTGTATGTGTGTGTCAGTGTGTGTGTGCGCATCACTATCACTGTTTGTGTGTCAGAATGGGTGTCTGTGTGTCAGTGTCTGTGTCTGTATGTCTGTGTCTCTGTGTGTGTGTGTCTGTGTGTCAGTGTGTGCGTGTGCGTCACTGTCACTGTTTGTGTGTCAGTGGGTATCTGTGTCAGTGTCTGTGTGTGTCAGTGTCTATATGTGTCTGTGTGTCAGTGTCTGTATGTCTGTGTGTGGGTGTCAGTGTGTGTGCATGCGTCACTGTCAGTGTTTGTGTGTGTCTGTGTGTCAGTGTCTGTGGGTGTGTCAGGGTGTGTGTCAGCGTGTGCATGTTTGTATCTGTCTCAGTGTCTGGTGTGTGTGTCAGTGTGTGCGCGCGCATCACTGTCACTGTTTGTGTGTAAGAATGGGTGTCTGTGTCCGTGTCTGTATGTCTGTGTGTGTGTGTGTGTGTGTGTGTGTGTGTGTGTGTGTGTCAGTGTGCACGCGTGCGTCACTGTGGGTATCTGTGTCAGTGTCTATATGTGTCTGTGTCTGTATGTCTGTGTGTGTGTCGGTGTGTGTGTTAGCGTGTGCGCGTGCGTCACTCAGTGTTTGTGTGTGTGTGTGTCTGTGTGTCAGTGTCTGTGGGAGTGACTGGGTGTATCAGGGTGTGTGTCAGCGTGTGCATGTTTGTATCTGTCTCAGTGTCTGTTGTGTGCGTCAGTGTGTGTGTGTGCGTCACTGTCAGTGTATGTCAGTGTGAGTATCTGTCTGTGTCAGTGTGTGTGTCGGCACGCGTGTGTGCGTCAGGTGGCAGCAGTGGAGAGTGGGGCGTGTCGGGGCTGGGGGGCACGTGGAAGGGGGCATGTCCGCGGAGGGCAGTGCTGCGTACGGCCAGGCAGCCGGGTGTGCGCCCAGGACCAGAGACGGTTGTGCCTCCGCCCGGGTCAGCGTGGCGCTGACAGACCCCGGACCGGCCTCCCACCGAGCCGCTCGGGTCCCGTCTCCTCTGATTCCCAACAGCAGAACTTGCCTCTCGCAACCCAACGTCCCTTCCCGGCCCCTCTGTGGCCGCTGCCTGTGACTGTAGATGGGTCTGTCCCGCCGGTGGATCCCGGGGCGGGCCTGGGGCCTGGCTCTCCCTGGCCTCCCAGGCACTGGGCCCGTCTCTCCGCTCCCGGCTCCTTCCCACAGCCCGTCTCCTCCTCGGCTGTGAAAGCCCTGAACCCAGGGCGGTGGGTGACGCCTGCCCCTGCCTACGATACCCGCCAGCCCTGCTCCAGCTCCCCCGAGTCCCTGGAGGTAGCTGGCGTGTTGAACTGCAGGCAAAGCAGCAGGGGGAGAGTGGAGGCTCGGTTGGGCTCAGGGGAGGTCCAGCCCCCCCCCCCCCGGGTGTTGCAACCAGGGCTGGGGGGGGGGGGGGGGAGTCGAGTTGCCTGGTGCCATCGGGCCTTGGAAGTTCAGCCTGCTCCTCCTTGGGTTGTGACTCCCTTCATGCCGGGGCGGGCAGTGTCCCCTGCTGTCTGCACCGTTTGCCTGGCTAGGGACCCCCGGCGTTATCCTTGCGTGGTGCCCATCGGCTTGGCCTCTGGCCCCTCCCCAGGGGCCGGTTTGTTCTCCTTCGCTCCCGGCTTGGCCGCTCCGCCGGGGCAGGGGCAGCGTGCGGAGCTCTGGGCATGTGGCTAGCCCGGGTCGAACCCGGCTGGGTCCGAGGCCGGAGGCTCTAGGCAGAGCGTGGCTGCCTCTGCAGGGAATGACACTGTCCCCCCAACCCTGCACTGCCCCCTTGTACCCTAGGTGCTTTCTCGGGGCAGGGCCTTCCTGACCATTTGTGGGGCCCTGTGCGGCCCGAGCACCTGCAGGGTGGGGGCAGGAGCTGGGCAGGGAGGCCTCCCGTGGGCCAGGAATCAGAACACTGGGCAGGAGGCTGGGTACTGGGGCCACCGGAGCCCACGCTGCCCCCACAACTAAACCACGGATGCCCCAAACGTGGTGCCCTCCACAGCCGCGTATCCTGCCTGTGCCTACAGCTGGCCAGGCCAGGCAGGCGCTTGGGCCGTTTCCTTGCCTGTTTCAAGGGGGAGAGACGGCGCATGGCACCAGGGCTGCCCCCGGCGCTGGCTCGGTCTGCAGGTTCCTAGGCGGCCGTGGTGCGCGCCGTGGCATGTGCCCGCAGGACTGGCCGCCTCCAAAGGGCAGCACGGCCCCGTCTCCACTAGGGAACTATTTTTTAAATGGCTCCATTCGGCTTCCTCGCGCCCCAGTGAAGGAATCCGAACGGGCGCGGCCCCACGACGGGGGGGGGGCTTCGAAAGGAGTCCGGGGCCGGCTCCCCGAGGGTGGACGCGCGGTCTCGGACTTGGAGCCCCGGGAAGCCCTGGGCAGCCCTCCACTCGAATGCCTCTGGGAAGCTGGTTACTGCGAAAGAACGCCCCCCCCCCCCCCCCCGGCTGCTTGTTCGAGGTACCTGGTTCGGAATTCGCCCGTTCCGGATGAGAAGCCGGAGGGCAGATTGCCGATGTCACAGCCCTTCTTTGGAAGGGGCGGGCGTGGCGGCGGGGACGCGCCGCGTATAAATTCGACCTTGCGGGGGGTTATTTGGGAATCCAGCCCTAGAGTCCACCAGGGCTCTGAGCTCTCTCGCTCCCACCCCCTCCAGCAGATCAGGATGCCCCCAATCCATGGGGCTAGGCGGGGCTCACCGGCCTCACGCCCCTCCCATGCTGCCCCCTGGGAGAGGGCCCCCAGCAAGAGGAACGCCCCCGTCCCCTCGGAGCAGGGGCTGCTCCTGTGCTTCGTGCTGTCCTGGCTCAGCCTGGCTCCAGGATGCTCCCTCCAGTCGTTCGATTTGCCCAGACCCGCAGCAGCACCTGCCCCTTGCACGTTTTGCTCCCTCTCCCTCCGAGGCTGGGGGCGATCCTGGTCCATCAGTGGCGGAGGGGAGGGGGGCGGTGTCACATTACCCCGGTCCGTCACAGGCGGCTATCGGCTGTGCGTGCACACCAGCCAAGGCCTCCTTGACCTCTCCCCCAGCCACGTGCCCACCGGCTGCAGGTGCCACGAGGTTCAACGAGGCACTTGGCAAAGCAGCGAAAACGCTGCTTCTTTTTTTACCACCAAAAAAAGATTCCTCATCTGCTGCCATGGCGGGGGGAGGGGGGGCGGGAACATTTTGCTGTCAGCTGTTTGGAGTTTATTTTTTCCCCTCCTGCTGCCCAGATTGGGCTCTGCAAACACATGCAAATGAAAGGGTTGTTAATTGCGCTTCAGGCAGACGGGCTGCTGGCAGGCCGGGGAGGCAGCGGAGGAGGGAGTGGAAAAACCCAGCGGGTGTGTTTGGGGGTGGCTGAGTTTGGGGGTTCTCCATGTATCGCAGCTGCCCCCGGCCGCCCCCCCGAGGGGGAATGTCGCAGAGTAACCGGGCTCGGCCGGGATGAGCGAAACCCTGCCGTCCCCTCTGCCCTGGCTTCTCTCACGGCCCAGAGTCCCTGTGTGCCGCCTGTCCAGGCGGGCAACCTCGCGCTCAGGGCCTCCTTGGAAAACCCAGGAGAGCCGTGGCCCTCGGTCAAGGTACAATACCCCTCCCCGTCGTGTCAGAGCGCCCCCTGCCTGTTGTGTATTTCCCCTCCCAGCTCCCCCCCACCCCCGCTTTACAGCTGGGAAACTGAGTCACGAGACTCCGGTTAGACCCCGCCCCCTGCACTGGTTTCAGCATGAATAAAAGCAGCGGGGGTGTGGCCTGCCTAGGCCCGTGGGCTGTTTCCCAGCTCCCCTTGCCACGTCTCTGCCTTTTTAGCGGCGTTAGCCCCCCTGCGGCTTGGCCTAGCTGAGCCCCGCCCGCACCTCGGCCTGCAGCAGAGACGCCCGCTTGCTGCAGAGTCAGACCTGAGCCGGATGCCCCAGCCGGGCGCGGGGGGCGGGCACTGGCATGGCAGAGAAACAAACAGGCTCAGCTGTTCGACTGCCCCCCGGCACTGCTGTGCAGGGGCAAGGCCCCTTCACCCGCATTCTGCCCAACCATTCGCCAGCGCGGGGGGGGGGGGGGGGGGGCTCCGCTCCGGCTCCGGCTCCGGCTCCGGCTCCGTCCCTGGCACGTGTGCCCCAGCTCAGCTGGGGGCTGGAGCCGCAGCATGGGGGGCCCTCCCAGTGTGATTTTATTCTAGGGGCCCTGAGCGCGCCCAGCTAAGAGAGCGCAGGCTGCTCCCCTAGCCGCGCTGTCCTGGGGCCTGCTGCTCACAGCCTCGAATACATTTATCCCGGGGTTTTGTCCTCATTGTGCCGCTGGGAAACTGAGGCACTAAGTGACCCGACATGGGCACGCAGGGAATCTCTGCCCGGCCGGGGAACCGAACCCAGGAGCCAGCGGCCGGGCTCCCAACCTTATTGTCTGATCCAGCTCCGTAACACGCGCCCAGCTCGGAGGGAATCTACCCCCATGATGCAGGGCACACACCTGGCGTGAAGGGCCCCCAGCAGGAGCCGTCAGCTCTAGAAACATAGGCACTGACTTCCCCTCTAGCTGGGGGCTCAATGCCCCCGCCCAGCCTCAGGCCCTGCCCCTGCCCTTGCCCCACCTCGTCCCCCAAGTGTGACCTTCCCTGCCCGCCCGGAGCTGAATGCAGCAAGTCAGCTCTTTGGGGAGGGGTTGGTCGGCAGGGCTACCGGTGGCGAGAGGCGTGTGGGGGGGGGGCAGAGTGGGGCAGCTTGGCTGCTGTGGGGTGCACCACACCCACTAAGTTTTCCCTGAGGGTGCCCTAGCTCCAGAGCACCCCTGGAGTCTGTGCCTACTCCCAGAGGTGTATGGGGGCAGGAAGGGGCCCTGGCAGGGCTGTTCTTACACCCTCGGTGTCCCCAGCTCTTGAGCCGCCCGGGGCTTGGCAGCTAGGACCCGTGCAATGGCCGCGCTCCTGGGTGTGGCACTGTGAGGACGTGTCGGGGATCCCCCCGATCCTGCACCCCCGGAGCAGTGAGAACAGGCTCTGCCAGCCAGTAGAACAGGGAGGGGTTATTGCTTGTCCGGGATACAGCCCAGCACAGACGTGATGTGGTTACAGGAGCCTCAGAGCCCTTGGGGGAGGGGGTCCAGCGCCCCCTCAGCTTAGTCTGTTCCCGTTGGCTGCGTCTAGACTGGCAAGTTTTTCCGCAAAAGCAGCTGCCAGCTGTCTACCCTGGCCGCTTGAATTTCTGCAAGAACACTGACGATCTCATGTAAGAAATCAGGGCTTCTTGCGGAAATGCTCTGCTGCTCCCATTCGGGCAAAAGTCCTTTTGCTCAAAGCTTGTGCACAGAAGGGCCAGTGTAGGCAGCTCAGCTTTGTTTTGTGCAAGAGCCCCAATCACGAAAAAGTGCTTTTGCGGAAAAGCGTCCTGCCAATCTAGATGCTCTGTTCCGCAAACGGAAAACGTTTCCGTTAAAAGCATTTGCGGAAAATCATGCCAGTGTAGACGTAACCTTCATGTTTCCCAACCAGAAACTGACTCTTCCCCCAACACTCACTCCCTTGGTTCAGTCCCTGCCCTCAACAGGTAACAACTGGTTGGGTCATTGTCTACATGACCACAGGCTCCGCAGGCAGCCCCCCGCTCTGCAGTGCTTACAGATCCAGGCCAGTAGGGGTCACCCAAAGCCCACTACATCACAGGCACCCCATGCACGGGGCTGAACCGACCCCCAGGCAGCGCCGGGCCATGCTGCCTTCCCTCCCGGCCGCTCTCCCAGGGGGCTCCCTGCGCTTCTGTGGTGGGTGTAGCCCTTGGCAGCCTTTCAGCAAGGAGCTTGGTGAGAAACCCGGCGCTGCAGCGACCGAGGGGGGTTGTGTCTGTGCACGGAATCCCGCCGGGGCAGAGCGGCCCGGCGCTGGCATTCTGCCCTGCACGCCGTGGGGTCTGCGCCGGGGCAGGGCGGCGTGGTGCTGGCATTCTGCCCTGCACGCCGTGGGGTCTGCGCCGGGGCAGGGCGGCGTGGTGCTGGCATTCTGCCCTGCACGCCGTGGGGTCTGCGCCGGGGCAGGGCGGCGTGGTGCTGGCATTCTGCCCTGCACGCCGTGGGGTCTGCGCCGGGGCAGGGCGGCGTGGTGCTGGCATTCTGCCCTGCACGCCGTGGGGTCCGCGCCGGGGCAGGGCGGCGTGGTGCCGGCATTCTGCCCTGAACGCCGTGGGGTCTGCGCCGGGGCAGGGCGGCGTGGTGCTGGCATTCTGCCCTGCACGCCGTGGGGTCTGCGCCGGGGCAGGGCGGCATGGTGCTGACATTCTGCCCTGCACGCCGTGGGGTCTGCGCCGGGGCGGGGCAGGGCGGCGCGGTGCTGGCATTCTGCCCTGCACGCCGTGGGGTCTGCGCCGGGGCAGGGCGGCGTGGTGCTGGCATTCTGCCCTGCACGCCGTGGGGTCTGCGCCGGGGCAGGGCGGCGTGGTGCTGGCATTCTGCCCTGCACGCCGTGGGGTCTGTGCCGGGGCAGGGCGGCGCGGCGCTGGCATTCTGCCCTGCACGCCGTGGGGTCTGTGCCGGGGCAGGGCGGCGTGGTGCTGGCATTCTGCCCTGCACGCCGTGGGGTCTGCGCCGGGGCAGGGCGGCGCGGTGCTGGCATTCTGCCCTGCACGCCGTGGGGTCCGCGCCGGGGCGAGCAGAGCGTGAGCTGTTCCCAGGCCAAAGCTGGTCGCACAGGGTCCGCAGCCTGGCACTTTCTCCCCCTTTCCCCCGGGCCGGAGGGTGATGGGTGTTGACCCTGAGCAGGGGCAGAGCCCCTGCCTGTCGGCAGTCAGCCCAGCAGCGGGCAGGGTGGGATTGGGGCAGCTGGTCACCTAGGCAAGGGAAGACGCAGCCTTCCCAGAATTGCCCACACGCCCAGCCCTGCAGGTGGCCAGGAAGGATCAGGTTGGGGGTGGGCGGAGCTTGGCTCCAGGGGCGGAGCCTCTGGTGGAAGGGGTGGGGCTGGGGCTTGGTTTTCCCAGCTGGGCCTTCCCCCGCCAC
Source organism: Pelodiscus sinensis (assembly GCF_049634645.1). Taxonomy (NCBI): domain Eukaryota; kingdom Metazoa; phylum Chordata; order Testudines; family Trionychidae; genus Pelodiscus; species Pelodiscus sinensis. Next base: position 12,776,597 of record NC_134739.1, read on the forward strand.
CCATGGGGGTGACATCTCCCATGTCCCTCACCCCACAAGCGCTGTGTTTGGGGGGCGGGTGTGGCTCAAGGAGAGCTTGGGGGGCGGGACGGAAGGGAGTTCGCCAGCACGAATGAGGCAGGGACAGCACCGCCGGGTGGCAGAAACTCATGTAACCGGCGGCGTCATTTCCCTCTTGCCACGGACGCCCTCTTTGCCCCCGGCTCTGGCTGAGCCTGCAGACGGTAACCGGGGCTGATGTCGACAGATCTCCAACCGCCCCCCAAGCTTCTGAGCGCGCCAGGGTTGGCTGTCTGGCTGGCTGGATTGAGAAGCTTGCGCCTTGCAGCTTGTCTATTGGTCCAGGACCCTCCTTGGTTGTCCTTCGAGCTCTCACGCCCTTTCCCCGGCCCGGGACCCCTGGATCCTGCAGGATCTGGCCTGGGGCTCGCGTCCTGGAAAGCCGCTTTCTGTCCGATCCTCCTGGTCCCTCTCCCTGTCCTCCCCCAGCAGAGCGGCCCTGTCCTAGAATCACAGAACCCTAGGGCTGCAAGAGAGAGGGAGGCCTTTGCAAACCAGCCCAGCCCAAGTGCCCTAGGGCGGCCTGCTGGCTTGGAGGCAGGTGGGGTCTCTTTGTGATCTCCCTCCGTGACCCTCCCCGGGACGTTCAGACGGACACGGCTCAGCTCTTAGCCACTAGCTTCCGCGAGCCCCTTCTGCCCACCCGGCAGGCGCCTGAGCAAAGGGCCCCAGGCAAGGCAGGCGGGGGGCAGATCGGCTCCCTCCATGGTCCCCATTTTCTCTGAGCCGTTGACCCAGGCGCGCTGACGACTCGCCGCTCCGCTAGCTCGGCGCCCCCCCCCCCCAATCCCTGCCGGGGGAGCGACGCTGGGGAGACGAGGCCGGAGGCTTTTAGCTTGCGACTTTGCATCCTCTGGCCGTTGCCCAGAGCACCTGGCGCTGTCCCAGTGAATGCCGGGTGATTACAGGCATTGGCCTCTCACCCCCCGCGCTCTCACCATTGTTCTCCTTGAATGGCCTCGTCATGGGGGGCGGGGGACTCGAAAGCCCCAGACCGCTGGCCTGGCTCCTGGAATGATGATTGGTGCTGAGCGCTTGGCGGGAGGGAAAGATTTACTCTGCCTGTGGGACCTAAGAGTGAGCCCAAAGGGCCATCCAGTCCAGTGTCCTGTCGGCCGACAGTGGCCAACGCCGGCCCCAGAGGGAGGGAGGAGAACGGGGAATCATCCAGTGATCCCTCCCCTGTCACCCATTCCCAAGCTCGGGACACCATCCCTGCCCATCCTGGCTCATAGCCATTGATGGACCTAACCTCCATGAATGTATCCAGTTCTTTTTTGAACCCTGTTAACGTCCTGGCCTTCACCACATCCTGTGGCGAGGAGTTCCACAGGTTGCCTGTGCACTGCGTGACGAAAAACGTCCTCTGGTTTGTTGTAAGCCTGCTGCCTGTTCATTTCATTGGGTGGCCCCTGGTTCTTGAGAGTCGCTGAGTGTACGTACAGCGCCCTGCATGGAGAGGTACCGCTCTGGCCCATGGACGGGGACGGGTGCGAACACACCCCCTCCCATGGTCTTCAAAGTAAGCACAAGGCTGGGGTGGCGTGTTGCTCCAGCCCCCTTCCCCCATGCTCTGGCTGCGGCTGGTGGGGGGAAGGCTGGGGCTGATCCCCTCCTCCCCCCACCCAGGAGCAAGGCCAAGGGTGGGGCTGGGTGACTGAAAACCCAGAATACGTCCCGACAGGCTCTCTGCATGCCCAGGCGCTGCCTCCTATCGCTGTGCGATGGGTATTAGCCATGGAGCGTCCCCACTGCCCCTCTGGTGCCAGGGCCTCGTCCCACCGGAGGGAAACGCTCCGGCCATGAGGGAAGCTCCGTCAGAAGGGAGGAAGCAGCAGTGTTCACTGGAAGCTGAGGAGGCCACCCAGGAGAGATTGAGGTGCCGCCCGGCTGGTTAGCAGGGAACCCACCGCCATCCACAGCCGGCAGCATGAGTTCCCACTAGGGGTGTGTCTAGACTACATGCCTCCTTCGATGGAGGCATGTAGATTAGCCAGATCGGAAGAGGGAAATGAAGCCGCGATTAAAATAATCGCGGCTTCATTTAAATTTAAATGGCTGCCCCGATCTGCCGATCAGCTGTTTGTCGGCAGATCGGGGCAGTCTGGACGCGACGCGCCGACAAAGAAGCCTTTCTTCATCGGCACAGGTAAGCCTCGTGAAACCAGGCTTACCTGTGTCAATGAAGAAAGGCTTCTTTGTCGGCGCGTCGCGTCCAGACTGCCCCGATCTGCCGACAAACAGCTGATCGGCAGATCAGGGCAGCCATTTAAATTTAAATGAAGCCGCGATTATTTTAATCGCGGCTTCATTTCCCTCTTCCGATCTGGCTAATCTACATGCCTCCGTCGAAGGAGGCATGTAGTCTAGACACACCCTGGTGGTGCACATCTGCACATGCCTTGGTGCGCATAGGAACATTTATTTTGCACGTGGATGGAAAAAAATTGGAACGAACATTGCCTGGCGAGGAGGCTGGAAGAGGGGAAAGGCTCCAGTAGGGAGACAGGAAGGGGGCAAAGGCTCCGGCAGGGCGGGAGGAAGCGGGGAAAGGCTCCGGCAGGGCGGGAGGAAGCGGGGAAAGGCTCCGGCAGGGAGACAGGAAGCGGGGAAAGGCTCCGGCAGGGAGACAGGAAGCGGGGAAAGGCTCCGGCAGGGCGGGAGGAAGCGGGGAAAGGCTCTAGGAGGGAGACAGGAAGCGGGGAAAGGCTCCGGCAGGGCGGGAGGAAGCGGGGAAAGGCTCCGGCAGGGCGGGAGGAAGCGGGGAAAGGCTCCGGCAGGGCGGGAGGAAGCGGGGAAAGGCTCCGGCAGGGCGGGAGGAAGCGGGGAAAGGCTCCGGCAGGGCGGGAGGAAGCGGGGAAAGGCTCCGGCAGGGAGACAGGAAGCGGGGAAAGGCTCCGGCAGGGAGACAGGAAGCGGGGAAAGGCTCCGGCAGGGAGACAGGAAACGGTGAAAGGCTCTAGCAGGGAGATGGGAAGCGGGGATAGGCTCCGGCAGGGAGACAGGAAGCGGTGAAAGGCTCTAGCAGGGAGATGGGAAGCGGGGAAAGGCTCCGGCAGGGAGACGGGAAGCGGGGAAAGGCTCCGGCAGGGAGACAGGAAGCGGGGAAAGGCTCCGGCAGGGAGACAGGAAGCGGTGAAAGGCTCTAGCAGGGAGATGGGAAGCGGGGAAAGGCTCCGGCAGGGAGACGGGAAGCGGGGAAAGGCTCCGGCAGGGAGACAGGAAGCGGGGAAAGGCTCCGGCAGGGAGACAGGAAGCGGGGAAAGGCTCTAGCAGGGAGATGGGAAGCGGGGAAAGGCTCCGGCAGGGAGACGGGAAGCGGGGATAGGCTCCGGCAGGGAGACAGGAAGCGGGGAAAGGCTCTAGCAGGGAGACAGGAAGCGGGGAAAGGCTCTAGCAGGGAGATGGGAAGCGGGGATAGGCTCCGGCAGGGAGACAGGAAGCGGGGAAAGGCTCTAGCAGGGAGATGGGAAGTGGGGAAAGGCTCCGGCAGGGAGACAGGAAGTGGGGATAGGCTCCGGCAGGGAGACAGGAAGCGGGGAAAGGCTCTAGCAGGGAGACAGGAAGCGGGGAAAGGCTCCGGCAGTGAGTCACAGCAGCTGTCCCTAACCTTGTGAAAGGGCACGAGTCGGGCAGCTCTCTGCCGACCCCCCCTTGTTCCCTGCTGTCTCCGCAGGCGCCAATCAGGGCTCCCCCCCCCCAATCTGCCAGGGAAGAGGCGGCAGCGAGGCCTGGGCTGAGCGACACAGTAATTGGGGCGAAACAGCCGCCCGTCGGTTGACTCTGCGGCTGCGGCTATGCAGGGCGAGGGCGGAGGCGGCGATGAGGGATCTGGCCCTTCCCCGCGATGTGGAGCCGCGCTGTCGCGGCGCTCGGGGCTTTGCATTTGGCCGGGCGGCTTCATGCGAAGCAGCCAGGCCTGGGCTCCGAACACAAGTCCCTCTGGATCTTCATGCATGGAAAAATCCAGCCCGTTCCTGCTATTATTAGAGGCCAGTCTCCGGGCGAGTGAGGCGCGAGGGCTGCGATGACGCATCTGACCCCAGTGCAGAAGCCTGGTTGGCGCTGGGTGGATTGGTCTAGGCGTGATTCCAGGACGTCCGCAGCCACAAGCCACAGTTCGGAAATGACCCTTGACCTCTGGCCCTTCTGTGCAGCCACGGGGAGGGGGCTGAGCGTGTGGCTTTGAGAGTTGCTAGGCTATCGGTTCTATTCCCGCTGTCGGGCAAGTCGCTGAACCGTTCCGTGCCTCGGTTTCCCCAACTGGAAAGGGTTGAGGGCGGTGTCTCCCCCGCCAGTGGGACAGAATGGGGGGGAGTTCATAAAGCACGTTGAGATTCTAACGGAAAGGGCGCGGTTGTAACCCAAAGCGTGGCATTCTCGTAAAACAGGCCGGTGGGCATGTGATGGCGAGTTGGGGGTCCCCCTGATCATGCACCCCCGTAGCAGCAAGAACAGACTCCGCCAGCCAGTAGAACAGAGGGTGTATTGCTTTTCCAGGATACAGCCCAGCACAGACGTGAGGTGGCTGCAGGAGTCAGGGCCAGGATGCCTCAGACCCCTTGAGATGGGGTGCCTTGGCCCTTAGACTCCTAGCACCCCTGCTTAGTCTGTCTCCTTCCTGATTCCAGCCAGCAACTGACCCTTCCCCCAACACTCACTTCCTTTGTTCCATCCCTTCCCTTAGCCGGTAGGACCGGTTCGGTCACTGTCATGGGGGCCCTTAAGGCGCCCCCGCTGGGCAGTGCTTACAGAGGCCAGTAGGGGTCACCCACACCCCAACCATAGTGTCACCCACACACTGAGGCTATGTCTACACTCGCGGCTTTTTGTGCCAGTATGGTCGTTCTTGCGCAAGAATCCGCAGAGCGTCCACACTGCCCGCCCGCTCTTGCAGTACGGCGTGGTAAGAGAGGGCTTCTTGCGCAAGAGCTACGCTCTTTAACAGGTGTAAGCCCTCTTGCAAAACAGGGGCTCTAGCTCAAGAGGGCCGTGTGGATACTCGGTAGGGATGTCTTGCGCAAGACTAAAATGGCCGTCGGAGCTTTCTTGTGCAAGAGAGCGTCTACACTGCCATGGGTGCTCTTGCGCAAAAGCACAGCGCGCACATGGCAGCATGGACGTTTTCTTGCGCAAGAAGCCGCAAGTGTAGACAGAGCCCTAGTGTGAACAAAAGGCAGGACTATGCAGCACTTTAAAGACTACCAAGATGGTTTATTAGGTGATGAGCTTTCGTGGGCCAGACCCACTTCCTCAGATCAAATAGTGGAAGAAAATTGGCACAACCATATATACCAAAGGGATACAATCAAAAAAATAAACACATATGAAAAGGACAAATCAAACTTCAGAACAGAGGGGGATGAGGCGGGGAGGTAAATGTCTGTGAGCTAATGATATTAGAGGTGATAATTGGGGAAGCTATCTTTGTAATGAGTAAGATAATTAGCGTCCTTGTTAAGACCTAGGTGTAAAGTGTCAAACTGAAGCATGAATGACAGTTCAGAGGATTCTCTTTCAAGTCTGGTGCTAAAATGTCTTTGAAGCAGGATGCAGGTAATTAAGTCCTTGAGACAATGCCCTTCCTGGTTGAAATGGCAAGAAACTTCCACTATTTGATCTGAGGAAGTGGGTCTGGCCCACGAAAGCTCATCACCTAATAAACCGTCTTGTTAGTCTTTAAAGTGCTACAGAGTCCTGTATTTTGTTTCAGCAAGACCAGACTAACACGGCTACCTGTCTATTACTTCACCTAGTGTGGTTACTGTGCAAGGCAGTACCTAGACCACAGCAACAATTAAGACCAAGAGACATCTACAGCATGGGCCAGGAGCCAGCTGGCTTTTAGCTCAGAGGATAGAGGCTCCTAGGCTCTGCTTCAGTGGTCCTAGGTTCAAATCCGCCTAGTGACAGTTACAATAGCAACCAGCAAGGTACTGACACTACATCATAGGGTACCAGCGAGGCAAAGTTCAGAGGAAACCCCCTTTAAGGCTACATCTCAACTGCAGGCTTCTTTCGGAAGATGCTTTTCTGGAAGAGATCTTCCGGAAAAGCATCTTCCGAAAGAGCATCCACACAGAAAAAGCGACGTGATTGGCTCCTCTCTTGCATTTCTGTTGGGATTTGTCCGAACAGAGTGGTCATCAGGGCGCCCGTGTTATTTCCTGAAGGCCTCTTCTTTCGACAGAACTCCCTCTTCCGCGGCCACACATGCCTTTTTCTGAAAGAGCTTTTTCGGCAAAAGGCATCTTCCCCGTAGACTGAGATTTCCCGCCGTCGGAAACCCCTCCGTGCTTTCGACTTTCCGTCAAAAGAACACAACGGCAGCGTGGACGCAAGTGTTGTGTCTCCAGGAAAACGCTGCGGCGTAGACGCACCCGGAGTGGTGAACCGACAGGCCCGGGTGGCCGTTGCTGGTGACTCAGCCGGGCTTTGGTGGTTGTTCTCCAGGCAGGAGAGAAACTGGGGACTGTGCGTGAAGCTGTGCTCCCCAGTGATCAGTGTCTTTTCTGGGCAACAGAGGTTGCTGGGGAATGCCGACGTCTCCGAGGGAAACCGTCCATATCGGTTGCGGCGGGGTTGGTAACGGGCTGGCAGAGGAGGGCTGGCTTCTATTCTGCTGGGATGGGGGCAAAACTTCCTGCTGATCTACTGGGGGGAACTTTTGCAACCCCCCACTGTCCAGCTTCTGGTGCAGGAGAATCGAGGGGGGTGCTCTCCACCTATCCGCCCCCCCAGGATCCGCTGCTCCTGTTTGCTCTCCGGGATACAGCGGCTCTGCCGGCCCAGAGAGCAAGGCACCGGGATTAGGAATTTAGCCAGGAGCTCTCACAGGGAGGAGCTGTTGAATGCTGCTAGGCCGCCCAGCGTTGTAGGTGCCGGACGCGTCGATTGTGCCAGTGTTTTCCTTTGATAGGAGTCTGGTTCCCACCCTACAGAGAGGAGACGGCTCTTGTGGCCGCCTGACCCGTGAGGAGACTAGGCCTAGTGTGGAGCTTCTGGGATAGGCATCTCTTGCCTCATTGACTCCCAGGGCCTCCTATGTCGGGGCTACCGGGGGGCCCAGGGAGGCGTGAATCTCACGGACTGGTATAGAGCTTAGCAGGGTGGACCGTAATCTTACCGCTAATTTTTTTCCAGTCGTGTGCGGAATAAATGTTGCTCTGCGCACCAGGGCAGGTGCAGATGTGCACCACCAATAGCAAGACACGCTGGCGGCCACGGGCGCGCTGATAATCAGCTGGGCAGCCCCTGACTCATTCCTGGATGGCTGCCCCGGCGCTCAGCTGACAGGGTGGGCAGTGACTCAGGCTAACAAGCTGAGCCGGGGCCCAGGGGGCCGGACGGGTGTGGGCTCTGCCAGTTGTGTGCTCCTATGGTTGCCGGCGGATACCTTCACAAAAAATCCCAAACCTGGTGGGAAAAAAAATCATTGGGGAAAAAAAAAAAAAAAAGGGGGTTGCTGCGCCTTTAAATTTCCCCATTCCCGCCGCCTCCGTCCCCGCTGGCCTTCCGTCCGAGAAAAACAGAAAATGCCGGACATGTTTCTGGGTTTTGTTACCAGACAGAGGGCGCAATTACTGGACTGTCCAGGTGAAAATCGGACACCTGGCAACCCTATGCGCACCAGCCCCATGGTAGGGCAGTGGAAGGAGCTAGAGCACCAGCGTGGGCTCCCTAATGCTGGGGGGGGGGCCCTGAGCTTCGGGGGCCAGATCCAGGCAAGCCGGGGGCCACATCTGGCCTCTGGGCCTGAGGTTCCCCACCTCTGTCCTAGGAATTGCTACGGGAGGGGGACGGAGCGGAAGGTTGGGTCTGTGATGCTCAGGGCTCGGAAGAGCTGGGTTCAGTTTTTGGCCCTTCCATCGGCTCCCTCTGTGACCTTCGGGCCAGTCCCTTCCTCCTGCTGCGCCTTGAGTTTTCTCATTTGTGGAGGGGGCACAGAAACGCCTCCCCCCCCCGGAGCAGAGGTGGGCAGGAAGCAGCTTGCGGGCAGGAGGTGGCTGGGCCGGTCGCTAGGGCTCTATTCACCTGTGTGCCCTCGGGAAGCTGCTTACCTGGCGTGTGCGCCCCGCTGGGCGTTGAGGGTCCATGGGCGTTCCGGCACCGCCTGCCTGGTTGCACCTTCGCCTTTCCCGCCGGCCCCTGCCCTGCGGCGTCCCAGAGAGGGGGATGTCTGCAAGGCCAGGCCGCTAGCGCGTGCAGGGGAGGGGAGGGCAGGAGGGAAGCGCCGGGGGAGGCAGAGCCGGCTTGGATGAGTCAGCAGTGCCGGGCAGGGTGCAGGGAACGGAGCAGGCGGAGGGCGCTCGCGGGCTGCGGTGTCCGTCTCCCTGCACTCATCTGCCGGAGCCCCCCGCTAGCAGCCACGTGCGAGCCACGCCTGCAGGGAGACCTGCGCCAGCCCCGCTGTGCCCGGCGGCCGCGTGGCACCGTCACCCGGAGAGGCGGCGGCAAAGGGGGTTCGGCGGCGTGCGGGGGGTGGGCATGGCCGCAGTGCAGCGTCCCCCCGGCGGGCAGGACCCGGGCGGGCAGACAGCCTGTACGTGCGGTGCTGCCCGCCGGCTCGTCCCTGTTCAAAGCCAGCGCCTTAGGGGAAGAGGGGGAACCAGGCCTGGAGTTTGCAGGGGCTGAAATCCCCCCTACTCCTGCTTTCTGGCCGCTGGGAGCGGGGCACACTCCCCTTCCCCCATTCGGCTGCTTCCCTGGGGCTCCAGGCCGGGTCTCTCCCGGCCGCAGCCTGGCTCCGTGCCGGCTCATGGAGCTGACGTCGCTCCCCAAGGAGGCCCTGAGCCCCCAGGCCTGAGGGTGGGGGAGTCGCCCGGCCCCGTCCGAGCTGCAGCGTCCACACGCCGATGTGAACGCCCCGCTCTGGCTCCGGAGGCCGGGGGAGAGTTTTCCTAGAGCGCCTCCCCTAGCGAGCTTGGGGCTGCCCCCTCGGCCGGGCCTGGGAAGGAACCTCCCTCCGTAGCTCGTGCTGTTGGGATGTGGCCTAGGGGCCCCCCCCACTGCTCAAGTTTAGGGTTATTTCAGCCTTAGCCCCCCCCCTCCCCCCCGTTTTCCCCCTGCCTTCCCTGCCCTGGGGGGCAGCTTCTGGGGACACAACAAAACCCCAGCCTCCATCCTGCGCTGGCCTCAGTATCCCCCATTTTCTAGGGCGGGGGCAGGGAGTCCCCAAGGGGAGGGGGCACAGAGACTTTAACCGCCCTGCCCCCCAGTCCTCGGGCGAATCACTCCACTGGGGAGAAGCACGGGCCCGGTTCTCGCCCTGCAATCCCCCCTCCTTGCTCGCCGCCGGGTGTTTCGATCCTGACGCAGGTCCCCGTCACCACCCCCTCACACGGGCGCCACTTTGCTTCCTGGCTCCGGGGCGGCTTCCCCGCTGCCGTTTGACCGAAAGGCCCGGGGAGGGGGGCTCGCTTGTGCGTGCCGAGGCGTGCGCCACGGCCGAGGAGGAGAGCGAGAGAAGGGCCCACGCTTGGCGAGCCGGCGACGGCCTCGGGACTGAGGGATCTGCCTCGTTGCGGGGAAATTAATGATTCCGACATAATTTGAAGAGCATTATATGGCTCATTAAAACCACATTGCCCAGACCAAACAGCGCGTCTGCCAGCTCCTGGGCCTGTCAGCCGGCGTCCCAGCCCTGCCCGCCTGCTCCCTGCTCCGGGGGGTGGGTTGGGGGCTCTCCGCCCGCCCGTGGGCTCCTGGCAGACTCTCTGCACCGTACCCCGGGGTTTTCCCCGCGTGGGGGCTCTTGGAGGGGCTTGCTGCCAGGCTGGCTGCAGGGCACAGGGAGGGGAGGGGGATACAGCTGGAAGAGAAGCCCCTGGAGATCAAAGGCCAGTGGCCTGCCTGGCAGGGGCCGCCGGTTGTTCGTGGTGCGTGCCTAGCCCCCCCCCATTCCTCTGCAGGGGGGCAGTACCCTCCCCCCATCCCTTGTGTCTTGAGACCGTCTCTTGTGGGGTGGGCCCTTGAAGTTACCCCGGCAGGGCAGTGATTCCTCCAGCCCTGGGGGCTCTAGGCAGGTTTGAGGGGTGCAAAGCCAGGCAGGGCCGGCCTCCCACGTGCTGGGGCCCGGGGCCGCCAGCCTCAACCCCCCCCCACCGGGGCTGAAGCCGAGGGCTGAGCTGTGCGGGGCCCCCTGTGGCGCAGAGCCCTGGGCGATTGCTGCCTCCTCCCCGCCAAGGCTGGCCCTGGGGTTTTCGGGCATGTTGGGGGGGGAGGGGGTGAAAAAGACAAAGATGGGGGGCTGGGGGCTGTTCAGCGCCGGAGCGTGTCTCTCTCCCTGGGGCTGGTTTCCTGCCCCCCCTTCCCCGGCTCTGCGGGGGGGGGGGGGGGATCAAAGAAGACAGCAATTTGGGATTTTTCAATCTCTCCTCATCCGCTGCACTGCGTGAAAAGCAAAGCCGGGGAAGGACACTCAAGGACACTGCGAAGGAGAGACCCTCCTCCCCCGCTCCTCTCCCGTCCCTCCTTTCTCCGGAGGAACCGGGAAGAGCAGCGCCCCGATGCTGCCCCGTTGGATGTGCCCCCCCATCTCCGCGGCTCGCGTGGCCCTGGACCCCGGCATGAACCGGGCTGGGGGCTGCTCCGGGACTCACCTGGGGGGGGGGCTTTCCCTAAGGTGAGCCCTGGGCGGCAGGGGCCACAGCTCCTCACGTTACCTCCGTTTGCCCGCCCCCCGGTGAGACCGGCTCTGGCGGGGGACAGGGAGCGCCCCGAGCTCAGAGCGGTTTCCTGGGGTGTATTCAGGTGAATAGAAACTGCTGGCGGTAGCTTTCTGATTGTCCTTGGAGGCAAACCCCCCCTCTCCTGCCCCTTCAGACGGGCTACTGGTGTGGGGGGCTGAGTGCAAAGCGCAGGCCAGCTGCCTCGGCGAGGGCTGAGCCCCCCGGCACGTGTCCTGTGCGGGCGTTTTGCAGAGCGGTGCCTCCCTGCAGCACTGCAGGCGGGGGGCTGAAAGTCCAGTGGGCGCAGAAGGGAGTTGGAGGGCTGCTGGGAGCCTGGGAGAGTCGCTCAGCCTCGCAGGGAGCGGCAGGACACTGCCTCCCAGTAACCAGCCCTCCTCCTTTAGGGTCCCAGCGCTTGGAGCAGGGCCGTCCGTGCTGTTTCCTGGGAAGCCCAGGCTCGGGGCGGGGAAGTGACTTGACCAAGGTCCCCTAGTAGTTCGGTGGCAGAGTTGAGCCAGCTCTGACGCCGCCTCAGTCCCTTTTTGACCACGCTGCTCTTTGAGACCCTGGGCTGAAAGATGCAATAGCAGGGCACGGTGGCAGGACTGCCAAGTGGAGACCCTCGAACCCGCCTTTCCTGTCCCCGTCCCGCCCCGGCCAAGCCAAGCCTGTGCCGTGAGCTGGAGACCTCAGTCATGGGAAGGAGTCTCTTTGGCACTGAACCAGAAAGAGCTTGTCTCTCTTCCTGCCTCCTTGGAGGACTTGCACACACCTGGGGGGGGGCCTCGCCCGTCTGGATCCCAGCGATGTCAGAGCAGAGGCCGGGCTGGGCCACTCCATTCCTGCCGCGAAGTCAGGGACCGTCTTGCGGTTGGGGCAGGGGCCGGCTCGCTCTGCCCGTCACTCCCTGCCCCAGCTGGGAAAGGGGGATACGGCTAAGTTCTTCCCTCGCACTACGTGGGTCTGGTGTTTGGCCTGGAAGCTCTCTGGGGCCGGGGCTGTCTCTTTGCATGTGCCCTCCGCACAATAGGGGGGTGGGCTCCAAGCCCGGAGTGGGGAACCTCCGGGCCACGGGCCGGATCCAGCTCCCTGCTTCATTCGATCCGTCCCGCGTCTTCGTCTGGGCTCCTCCCAAGGGGCTGGAGCGCGCCCGAGGGCTGGCCAGGACCGCACCCCGCACTGGGTGTGAGCGAGGGGGGGTTTCATTGTTGTTGAGGGGCTTTGGGGGGGAGGTTTGCATCTTACTTGGGAGCAGGGGGCTGAGGGGGTTCTGTTTTGCTTCTTACTTGTGTGCGGCCCCCGACTGATTTTTCTGTAGGTCAGGGGCCCCCGGTGGGAAAAGGGCCCCCACCTCTGCTCTACCGTAAAGCCCACGGTGGATCTGTTACTAACTCTGAGAGCGACAACTCTCCTCCCGTGTGCTCCTGGAAATAACGGACCCTGAATGACACAATGAACAGGCCACTGTGGTTCTCAATTGCTGGTCCACGGACCACCGGTGGCCCATGGTGACTTTTTCGGTGGTCCACAGGAGCATTGTCCAAAGTCACATGGCGTGGGCAGGCACCAAAAATCTGCTAGTAAGAAATACGTTTCAAACCAAATTGTTCGTGGTCTGCCCTTTTTTGTCATGTCTCAAAAAGGAGGTGGGCCACGAAAATGTTTGGATTGGCCTGGTGGTCCGTGGACTGAAACGAGTTGAAAACCGCTGCTCCAGCGTGACTGGTTTGTTGATACCTGACTTTGCAAAGTCCGCTCATGAGCCGGGATTTCCCCAGTTCCGAGTGCGGCTCAGCCAGGGCGTCTGTGTGCTCTGCCCCCCCGGGCGGGATCCAGTTACAAAACAGGGTGAATAAGCTGTCGGGTGGAGAGCAGGGCTCCCTCTAAGCTAAGCACTGGGGCGGCCGCCCAGGAGAGAGTCAGATGCTGCCCAGATGATTAGCAACCTGCCCACAGACCAGCAGCAGCTGGCAGCCTGTGTTTTGAATGGTGGTGCACATCTGCACCTGCCTTGGTGCACAAAACAAAATGCATTCCGCACATGGGTGGAAAAACATTCGAGGGAACAGTGGTCGAAAGACCAGGGTTTTGCAGCATGGCTGCATGAAAATAAGGCCTCTCCGTGCTTATCTGCTCCAGCTGCTCCCCTGTATTTACCAGTGACCAGCCAAGGTCTGACCACCCTCCACAAGGTGGATAAAAAAAGGTGCGAGCATGAATGAACCCCATCGCCTCGGCGCCACGAATTAAAATTCCAGCAGCAACCCGCAGTGAACACAATTGAACTTAAACGCTGCCTTCGCCTGCAGATGGCCCATTTCAGCCGAGCACTTAGGCGCAGCCACGTCTCCGAGAGGTTTCGAACGGTTCCCGCAGTCTGGGGAGGATGAGGAAAGCAGGCAACCCCCCCCCCCCCCCACACACACACACACCCCTCCTCTCTCTCACTGGCATTCTCTCTGTTTCTCTGGATCTGCAGGGAGGGAGGGGGGAAATCAAAGACAAGAGCAGGGGGAATTTTTCAGTCTTTTCTCATCCGCCAGTTTAAGTCCCGTAGAAATTCGGGGCCTCGCCTTCTTGCCTTGTGCTAGCGAACAGCCGCTACCTGACCCGCCGGCATAAAGGCAAGGCAGCTGGTAGCTTACACACGTGAGTGAGCCGGGCAAGGTAAAGACCAAGGGCAGGGCAGTCTAGAGTCTGCCTGGACCGGCTAACGTGTCCGGACGACAAAGTGTCTTGTCTTCGCTAAGATTTTCTCCCCATGTTGGTTCCCATGTGCTGGCCGGCACATGCTAAGAACACACCCCTTTCCCTAGCTCCGCCCCTTCCCGTGTGCTGACCAGCACATGCTAAGAACACACCCCTTTCCCTAGCTCCGCCCCTTCCCGTGTGCTGACCAGCACATGCTAAGAACACACCCCTTTCCCTAGCTCCGCCCCTTCCCGTGTGCTGACCAGCACATGCTAAGAACACACCCCTTTCCCTAGCTCCGCCCCTTCCCGTGTGCTGACCAGCACATGCTAAGAACACCCCCCTTTCCCTAGCTGCGGCACCCCCTCTTCCAGGGTGCTTAAAGTAAAGCATGTTGCTGAATCAAGAGTTGCTGATGTGCTAAGTCACAGTAACCGTCCCACCCTCCCTGCCACTGCCCTCTGGCCGGGGGAGGACGCTCTGGCTGTTAGGGACCAACTCAGCCTTAGTTTATGCCGGCCGAGGAAGTCCTCACCTTCTGGAGAAATCCGGCTGCTTGTAGGCAGGTCCCGACCGGCAGGGACCCACCTTGGAATGTTTTGGCTTTAGAGCCTGGCCCAAGCTTTGGAGCTGTCGGTCTGCCAAGACGTCAGCCCCATCTCCACGCTGGAGCCTTTCTACCTTCCCCCCTGGAGGTCCCAACTGAGACTAGGGCTCCGTGCTAGGTGCTGTGCGATCCGCGGCTCTGCCCCAAGTCGACAAGGCCCAGGAAGGATGGGAGGAGAGACGGGGTACAGAGAGCAGACGTGACTTGCCCAGGGTCATGCACCAGAGTCGGTGGCGGAGGGGGGTTAGCACCTTGCTACTCCCAGTCTAGCGCCCTACCCACTGGGCCATGCTGCCCCTGTCCCATGTGCCACTAAGGTCACCGGCTTGGTTATGGGTGTGGTGTAGATCAGGCCTCACTTGGGACCCCAGAGAAGGCCCATGTCACAGAGTGTGGGGGAGTCTCCGGGCCCTGCACCTCCATCCGCGTCACGTGTGACTCTCAGGCAGCAAGTGGAACAGAAGCGGAGCCCAGACGTGTTAACGCAGGAACCAGGAGCCGTCAGTACAATCCATCTTGGGGAGGGGAGGCCCCGAGCCAGCGACCTGGGCCCCTCCCTGCATCCTCCACCAGCCAAGACTCCCTCACCCACCCAGCAACCGGCCCCAGCCCTGTCCCCCCCTTTGTCCCCTTCTGCAGGACAGCCTGAGCTATTGGGTACGTGCTAAGAAGGGGCACCCCCTTCCGTGAGAGTCACACCCCAAACTCCCACCCGCAGCCGGGCAGGGTACCGTCCCCAGGGAAACTGAGGCACGCGCCACCAGGGTTGCCACTGAGCAGCACGGGCCAGCGGGCGGGATTCAGCGGTGCCACTTGTCTGAACCACCGGGGCCGTGACGGGAAGACTGATGCCCCTGTGAGGATGTGGAGGGGGAAGAGGAGAGAAGCCAAGTCGCGGGGCGTGTGCCACTTTGCTGCCAGCCCTGAAAGAATGAGGCTCTTGTGAGCGCCGAGGCCTCCTCGCCTCCCCGCTACTCCCACCGCTCAGCCTGGACACGCGCAGACGGGAGAAGAAAACAGCCCCAGTCCCTAAAAACAAAGGCTCAAAGGGGTGGGCTGGGGCCACGTGGCCCTGCGCCTGGCACGGGTTGTACCCGGTCAAAAGGCTTTTCGATCCAGGGGTTCATCAGGGATCCGGCAGGGGCGGGGGCGTCTTTAGCTCTCCTGCGCCACGTTTCCATCCCCACGGGGGTGGCGGGCCAAGGCCAACGCACTGACGCGCAGGCGGAAGGACGCGGGCGTGCCGTGGCCGCAGGTGTTGGAAGAGCAGGCAGGGCCCCGGGCTGCGGTAGGACAGGGCCTGTAGGACGCGTAAATTCCTCCCACATTTCAGGCTGGCGTGCGGCCGTTTCGTTAGCTGGTCCCGCCTGCCCGGGGGCACGTTTCTGGGCCATCACTGCGGAGTTGGAGGCTCAGTCCTTCCCCCCCAGTTTCCACTGCCAGAAAACCCCCAAAAGCCACAGTCCAGATCTTCCCGGGCACAAATCAGCATCGCCTTGCGGATTCCCGTGGAGTCGGCCTGACTAGGCCAGGCAAGGACCTTGGTCGGAAAGGGGTTTCTTCTTCACCTCCGAGAGTTCTGTGGTCTCTGACCCTGCTCCCCCCAACGTGTGTACACCCCCTAGTGCCCACAAACCCGGCCACACACACACCAGTGGAGAGCACCTTCTGCTCCAGCTGCAAAGTTCTCCTGTCGGCCGGTGTTTGGGATATTTCCCTTCCAAGCCCCTGGACTTTGTATACGCGACACGGTGTGGCTGGGGGTTAAAGTAGAAGCCACATGGAGCCAGCCCATGAGTAGCTGTAGGGGGCGCTCTCTCTCCATGCCGGCATCTCTCCCTTCCGTGCCTGGAGAGCCCCTGTGTCGTGTTCCCTGGCTGACCCCAAGGGCCTGGCCGTTTCTGCACCCCCCCCCCCCCCCCCGTCTGCACGGGTACCTCCTTGCTGTGACTGTGTGCCGGGGTCAAAGCAGCCCGGGCACTCTCAGGACTGTGGCTCGTGACGTGGTCTTCTGTTTGGGGGGTGTGTGTGTGTGTGTGTGTGTTGTGTGTCTGTGTGTGTGCGTATGTTTTCCTGTGCGAGACAGCAGTGGTTTCTTTGGGCGGACAGTAGGAAGCAGGCCGGCGTGCAAGCTGGGTCCGTGTGACTAGCCGTACACGGCGCGCTCTGTGCGCGGGCGTGTGAATTGTACCACGTACGTGCGGCGTGTGCGGGCGTCCCTGGGCGGTTGTCCTTGCCCGTGGTCGCCGGCGGTGAGTGGAGACCACAAGACGCGAGGTGTAAAACTACAGCCGGTCTCCTCTCTCTCTCTTTCGCTGGTTTTATTTCCTGATGGGATTCTTTCTCCTGCTGCTCTTGTGTTTTCGCTCCGTGTAGCCTGATTTATTCATTTATTTTCCCCACCCCTCCATCCCTGGCAAACTTTGCCTTCTGGCTTGTGTTCATTCATAAATTTCCTCCTTTCCTGTCCTTAACCAGGGCTCCATCGAGTTGCAGGTGGAAAGAAGCCAGGACTCTGTTCCCTTTGTTTAAAGTCACCAGGTTAGTAAATGTCGGGGGTGGGTGGGGGGAAGGGCTGGCAGTGCCCCCCCCCACCACGTCCCTCTTGTTAAATGTTGAATGTTTCATCTCCACCTCCCTACCCCTCCCACACAGATTACTGCAGCATCCGCACCCAAACCTGGTCTGCTGGTCTTGGCTACACTTTGTGGGAAACCCGTGGGCAGGGGCACGGGAACCGTCTTTTCTGATATTCCAGCGCCTGATGATTCGTGTCGGGGGACGAACCTGGAATGTGGGACTTTATAGGGACGGGTCTTGATTTCTGTTCCTCTGAAACCACCAGAGCCCATCCTGGGTGGAGGCGGAAAATCGGTGGAGAGGGAAAATTGGTGGATGGTCCCGAGTTGGAATGTCGTCTTGCGCCCCCCCAGCTATAACTGCAGACACCTTGGGCTTTTCCCCGAGGGGTGGTCTTTGGTTGGCCCACCCAGCGGATATGGCCGCTGCTGGATCGCTGCATGAGGATTTTCCAGGCGGGGGTGGGGGGCGGATACAGAGGGAGAAACCCGTCGATCCGGTTGGTTTCCTGTGAAGAGGCAGAACAACCAGAATCCTTAGCCGAGCAGAGGTGGGAACACGCTTGGCAGGGAGGGTTCAAAACACAAGTCGGAAGCTGGCGAAATTCACGGGCGCTTCCCCTACTGGGTCTGTCAAAATAATAGATTTGAATTGTACGGCGGGCGCGTCTGTCGGCCTCCAACATCTGGGTGTTTTGCATCGCGGGGAGGTGGCTGCAGCAAAGGGTGGGGGCGGGGGGGTTTATTAAGTATTTATTAAAGCGAAAACTGCATTCGAGCCTTGTCAATCGGCGGCGAGGGCGTCAACCGCTCGCTGCGTCTCCAAACCCATCGCGTCCCTGCCTGGGTCCCAAGCGTGCTTTCCTGAGAGCCGTCTCGAAGGGGCGGATGGCTGCCCCCGGCGCTCGGAATGTCCGTAAGGGGGGGGTAGGATCTCCAGCTCGCTTCATGCGGCGTCTGGCCCGTTGTCTTGGTGTCCTTACAGGGCGGGTTCAGAAGTGAGGCCTGCCGGCTGCGCCGTGTCTTCACAGGACTTTGGGTACATTCCTGGCCCAGTTGAAGTCCCATTGGGGGTTTTGCTGTTGACTTCAGGGGGGCAGGGTCTTCCCAGACCTTTGCCTACTGGGGTTTTAGCGATTCTTGCTTCAGCGGCCCTGGTGTGAACACAGGGTCTGTCTGCACTGCAGTCGAGTGGGGTTGTAACCCACCCACCTGCTGGGCGTGGTTCAGTGTCCCATGTAGTGGCACGTCGGCCACTTACAGCAAGGGTGGAGCAGTAATTATTGATGGGGGGGCACACCAATCAGATTTTGGTAAGGGGTGAAGGGCTGCACTTTTCTATGGGGGTGTGTGCGGGGTCTGGGCAGGAGGCTGGGTGCAGAAGGGAGCTCGGGGGAGGAGACTGGGGTGCAGGAGAGGGAGTGGGGACTGAGAGGGAGTTTGGGTGAAAAGGGGGGTTGTGACCTGGGGCAGGGGTTTGGGGCGCAGGATCTAGTAGGGGTCTGGGGGCAGGAGAGGATTCTGGCCTGGGGGAGGGGCGTAAGGGAGAGTGCAGGGTCTGGGCGGGAGTTGTGATCTGAGGGACGGGGTGCAGAGGGTTGGGGTGGTGGCCTGGGGCAGGGAGTTGGGGGATATGGAGGAGGTGGGGTCCCAGGCTGTGTATGGGAGGCGCTTCCCTAGGTGACTCCCAGCCAGCAGCCCTGCAGGACCCTGATGCAGGTTTCCCTGCCTGTCAGCAGCCCCAGGCTGCTCAAAGTAGCTGGCTGCTCCCTGTGGCTCTGCTCCGGGCGCGGGGGTGTTTCTGGACAATAGGAACTGAGACATTGTGCTGGGGCTGGAGGCAGCATACAAAGCCTCCCCCTCCTCCTGGGACAGGAGGGGGTTGCTCTGTACCGGAGGGTCCTGGTGGGGCAGCTGTTTCTTGCCCACTCCTGGGCTTGCAGGGACACAGAAGGAGTTTGCTCTACAGCTTTCCCTGGGAGCTGGCTGGCTTTTAGCTCAGGCTGGAGCGGTGCCCTCAGACCTGTGGCTCACGGTTTCTACGCTGGGGGTTGGGGGGGCACACGCCAGTGGTGGGGTGAGCGGCGTTGGGGCATGCTCTGGCGTGCCCATCCGCGCTACGGGCTTGTGCCAAGGGGTGCGTTCCTAGTGTAAACAAGACTTGCAACGGCGAGGGGGCTGGGAGGCAGTCTGCCAGGCGGAGTGGGGGGTCTCACCCGCTCCCGAATCCTTGCTCTGAGGCAGGGCACGAGAGGCCGCTGAACTTTTGCCGCTGTCCAGGGCAGGTGTCGGGAATGCGGGACGCCAGTCGCAGCTTTGCTCCGCGTCGCCGTCTCGTGTGATTTCTCGTCTCCGTACCCCCAGCTGTAAGATGGGCCGCAGGAGATCTAGCCGCTGGGCCGGGCTCGCTGCTTGGGGGGTGTGTGTGTGTTTGAAGCGTTGCTGTGCCTAGCAAAACCGGGTGTGTGTGTGCTGCTTTGTGCTTTGCTGCGCCGCTGTAGGAAAAAGGGCAGAGCCAAGCGCGTGGTGGCCGAAGGAATATTGGCCCCTACTCCGGCCCTGCCGTCTGGGGGCAAAATGCCAGGCAACCAGACAGCCCGATACAACGGCGTGTCCTCCGGGCAGACAGCTTGTTGACTTGCGACATCCCCCAGCGTGACAGGTGAGGGGCTGGCCAGGGAGCGGCTGCTCGCAGTATCTGTGGAGGAAGCTGACGGGCGGGGGGCAAACCTTTGCTTTGTCTGGTCTACAGAGCCAGAATTGTATGTGGCATGAAACTCCTGGCTCAGAAGGGCTTGTGTGTTTGCGCTCAGCTGGCTTGCAAACGTGCTTCCTTGAGACAGGGCACTGGGCGTTCGGGGCCCCTCGCAAGAGGCAATCCCAATTCGGAGGGGGTGCCCCAGGCCTGGCCAGGTATGAGCCCAGGTCCAGTGTAAATCGGTCACTCCAATGCATCGGCCTTGGTCCCATGGACGGTCCCGGATCCCAGAATTGCTACCCAGGGCCACCGAATGTCGTCGTGGGGTCAACACGGGCTGAGAACGGCTGGGCTGAGGGGCTGCGGGATTCCCAGTTTCATGCTGGACGGGACCTGGGGTGTGGAGGAACCAAGCCCGTGAGAGCCCAGAAGAAGGCTGAGCCGGTGGCTAGTTCCTGGCTGGTTCGCTCCTCGGGAGGGCTGGAATTAGGAGGCATTTGGCTGTCCTGGCCGTGGGGCTGTTTTGTTTGTCCCGGTTGTGCAGCAGCAACCTGATAGCACCAGCCCTGACTTAGCTACAGCTCCGCAGTGACAAGAGGAAAACGTTTCTTCTCATAAGAACATCAAAACGGCCAGACGGGGTCAGACCAAAGGTCCATCCAGTCCAGTGTCTTGTCTGCCAACAGCGGCCAATGCCAGATGCCCCAGAGGGAGGGAACACAACAGGGAATCATCAGTGATCCCTCCCCTTTCACCCATTCCCAGACACACAGAGGCTAAGGACACTGTTCCTACCCATCCTGGCTAACAGCCATTGATGGACCCAACCTCCATGAATCTATCTAGCTCTTTTTTGCACCCTGTTAAAAGTCCTAGTCTTCGCAACATCCTCTGGCGAGGAGTTCCACAGGTTGACTGTGCACCGAGTGAAGAAAAACATCCTTTGGTTTGTTTTAAACCTGCTGCTTATTCATTTCATCGGGTGGTCCCTAGTTCTTATGTTCTGGGAACAAGTGAATCATTTTTCCGTATTCACTTTTTCCACGCCAGGCATGATTTTATAGACCTCCCCACCGTAGTCTCCTCTTTTCCAAGCTGAAAAGCCCCCGTCTCTCTCACAGCTCAGCTGTGCTGGTGACAGAGGGGAAGACTATTGGGAACAAACGGCTCCAGACACACAGTCGGTCACAAGTGCTCTAATTCGCCAGGTCTTCGCCTAGCTCCTGTCAGGGGCTTTCCCAGGGTTTTCCGCCAGGTTGGCTGAGGTCCCCCTTTCAAAGGGCCCAGCCTGCTGGCCGCTTGTCTCCAGCAATGGAAGGACTCCAGCGACGGAAGGACCTCCGAACGCACCGGTACAGCCCTGTCATGCTCACCCGGTCCTGGTCGTTTGCCTCTTCCTGTTCGTTTCCTTCTGAAGGCTCCATCAGCGTTGGGAATGTGTGTCTGACACACCACGCACAAGGGTCCTCCCGGGAGATAAGCATCTCCCATCCCGCTCGAGAGGCTGCCTTTGAGTGCCCTGCTTTTAGCGCCAGGCGCTGTTCCCCTGGTACATCACTGCTCTGCAGCTTTCTGGCTCAGGGGTGTGAAAAATCACACCCCCCCTCCCAGCACAGCCAGTGAGAACCAGGCGACAGCTCATCCCTGACAGGCGTCTGTCCAACCTGCTCTTCAATATCTCCAGCAATGGAGATTCTACAACTCCCCCAGGCAATTTACTCCAACGTTCAACCGCTGTGACAGGCAGGAAGTTTTTCCTAAGGTCCAACCTCAACCTCCCTTGCTGCAGTTTAAGCCACTTGCTTCTTGTACTATCCTCCGAGGCCAGGAAGAACAATTTCTCTCCCTCTTCCTTGTGACACCCTTTTCGGTACTTGAAAGCTGCTCTCACGTTTCTCTTTGCCGGACCTTTCAATCGTCCCTCACAGGTCATGTTCTCCCAGTGGTTCCCAAACTTTTCGGCATCACGCCCCCTTTTTGATTTTTGAGAAACCCTCAGGCCCCCCTCCAAAAAAGAATAGCAGCAAAACTTGTTGAGGGGGGAAAAAAAAGGAACTGACCAGGGATGAAAAACAAAAATAGCAGCAAAATTGGGGAGGGGATTGACGGGGGGAGGGATCGCCTTGCACCCCCCCTGGAATTTCTTCATGCCCTGCCAGGAGGGCATGTCCCCCAGTTTGGGAGCCCATGCGCTAGACGTTTCATCGTTTTTGTTGCTCTTCTCTGGACCTTCTCCGGTGTGCCTGCCTCTTGCCTGAAATGCGGTGCCCGGCGTGGACACCGTCCTCCCGCTGAGACCAGATCATGTCTCGGGGCTTCAGTTCCCTCCACGAAATAGGAATGGGCCCTCGCCCTTCCTTTCTGCCACGAGGGCAAAGCAGCAGCGTGGCACGGGGTAAAGCAGCGACCCTCCCTATAAAGGGGAGGTGTAACAGCCACGGGGCGGATTTGAACCTGGGTTCTCTGGAGCTTAGTGCAGGAGCCGCTACAGTGTGAGCTATAAAATCAGCTGGCTCTTAGCTGAGGCTGTCGCGCTCCCCTGTTCTTATCTCTCGTGGTACGTGGTGCAAGTGCATGGGACAGAGCACCACACTGGGTGTGTGGGTTACAGAGGCAGTTGGGGGGGGGAGAGAGCAGGCAGACAGGCGCAGGGTGTAACCTTTGCCCCCAGGATGAGAGAGGGGGCCTCTGTGGGCATGAACCGCAGCCCACGGACACGTAGTCCCTAAGAAACTCTTTGTCTCCAAGGTGCCACAGGGCTCCTCCTGGGTGTTTTTGTTGAAATAGACAGGCGTGGCTGCCTCTGCCACGTGTCAGCAAGAAGAGCAGGTCTGAGGGCCCACGTGGGCGGGTCTGTGTCGCTCCTTGGACCCCACAGTGGGAGCCCGAGTCAGCCGATCCGCTCTGAGACTCCTGGCCAGGCTGGTTTTTTCCCGGCAGCGTAGCCAAATCCGGGGGTCTGTCCACCCTGCCCACGGACGCTAGGCTCCAGCCAGGCACGGGTCCAACCCTGCTTCCTTCCGCCCTGCAATCCGGCCGGCTCAGGCCAGCGAGCGCACCGGGCACACGCCCGAGGACGCGGCTGGGGACAGAGCCCGGGTCCTGTGGGTTTGCAGGGTGGAGGCACGTCACGCCGCAGAGCTGAGTCAGAGGTTGGGCACAGAGCAGCCCCCTCCGTGGTAAACCCGGGCTTAGACGCATTGGAAATCCCGAAGCCACTAGCCTGGGTCCCCCAGGCCTGAGTTTACAACACACCCGGCAGGAGAGCCCTGCAAACCTGCAGAGATCTGCTTTATATCCGGGAGTATCGGCCTTCACCAACATGGATGTGGCTATCCCCAGCTGATACTTGCGGCTCCACATGCGGCTACCCGGTTACGGTAACACAGCTACTAATAATCCAGTTGATGGCTTGGCTCTGTGCGGACGGGGGACTCTTCCCAGACTCTTCTCCCCAAGCGTTCATGGCAGAGGGAAATGGCTCCCCCTTCCACCCGGCGCTCGATTCTCCCATGCTGCTGCGCCAGCCGTCGGCTGTGGGCACGCCATGTCCCCGTGCTGCAATGCAGCGTCCTGCCTGGAGGCTGGGCTAACCCTGCACGCCCACCGAGGGTGCTGTGCGCGGGAGGAGCAAACCCGCCTGCTCCCCAACCCCCAGAGAAGCCAAAGGCAAAACCCACCTGCCCTGGGAAACGCGTCACTTTCCAGCCAAGCCTGTGCGGATCCGCTCACCACGCCCTTGGTAACAAGCCCCATCAGCCTGGATATCGAAGAGGGGGGAGACCTGCTGCGTTTGGCTAACAGCCCCTATCAGCCTCCCTCCAAAGGGGCCCGGATCTGGCAGCCAGGAGGGCTGGCAAGCTGGGAGAGCTTTCACGCCGTGGCAAGAGAACCAGGGTGGGAAAATTCCAGCTTTTCCTTTGGGCCGGGATGAGTAATTGGCGAGGAAGGAACAAAGGCCGCCAAGAGCTGATTGCACCTTATCACCACCCACTCGGTCCCAAGCCGGGAGCCAGGCGAAGGGCTTGGCAGCTTCCCAGCTGCGTGGCGCATGCCTGTGGCAGCCGGTGGTGCTTGCTGAGGTGGCCCAGTCCTCCAGTGGGGGGTAATCGTGTACAGGATGAGGTCTTACTCTGACCCCACATGGTGGTTGTGCTTGTGGCATGGAGACCTGTGTGACCAGCTAAGATCACCTTGTGGCGAGAGCATCTCAAGAGACCTTGGGTCAGTTCCCAGCTCTGCCACTGACTCCCTGGTGGGACCTTGGGCAAGTCACTTAATCCCATGTGCCTCAGTTTCCCCTTCTGTTCTGCGCAGTTGATCATGATAATACTTCCTTTGTCTCATCTACATACAGTGCCCGACACACTGGAGCTTCCCTCCGTCTGAGCGTGCGAACGCTAGCGGAGCACAAATAATATCGGCAGCAGCCCCTCCTTTGCCACGTGGCCAACCCCAGATTAGGCCGCTAGCGTGCAGAGATGGCAGCCTATCCTGGGCACCAGCACTGTCTCCTTTTCCCCTTCCACAGTGCCGTCTGTCTGTCCCCCTCTCTCGTTGTAAACTCGATAGGCAGTGACCAGACACAATATGGCCCGGTGCGTCCTGGATCAAGGCTGTAACTTCCCCGAGAGCCGGCGTGGCGCCTTTAGAAAGTATCCAGGCTTGAGTTAAAGATGTCAAGGACGGAGCCTCCCCCACATCCCTCGGCGATCTGTTCCAAGGGTTAACTCCCCTCGCTGGTACAGACTTTTGCCTTCTCTGTCGTCTGCATTTCTCTAGCTTCAGCTTTCAACCATTGGCTCTCTCCCTGCCTTCCTGTGCTGGCTCCAAGAGCCTTCCGCGGTCAGAAACCTCTTCCCCACCTCGGTCCCAATGGCCTGTGGCCAAGTTACCTCTTCACCCGCTAATGAGACCAGCCTGCCCCACCACACAGTGCTTGGAGGCCCTCCACCTGGCTCCAGTGACAGCCGGAGCAACAGGGCCATTGCCCGGCTCAGAGCAATGACAAACGTTGAAACGGTTCCTGTACTCGGAGCGGGGTGTAGTTTGAGCATCACCTGACTGCAGGAACAGCCGCTACTGGGGGTACCAAAGACCCCTGGGTCAGTTTCCCATCATGCCTCAGCGCCGTCCCGTTTTCAAAGTGACTTGGAAGCCTACGGCTCATTGTAAGCCAGCCAGGGGGGGTGTCCTGGCCCCGAGCCGCGTCCGAAACGCTTAGCCCTGCCGATTCAGAGCGACGCTGTTGCACAAAAAGCAAACCTGATTCTGGGCGGCACGAACAGGAGAGTGGGGAGCCAGACACGAGACGTCATTCACCCGCTCGACTCTGCGCTGATCAGGCCTCAGCTGGAGTCTTGTGTCCAGTTGTGGGCTCCACATTTCAGGAAAGATGTGGAGACATTGGGGAAGGTCCAGAGAAGAGCAACGAGAATGATGAAAGATCTAGAGAACATGAGCTGTGAAGAATAGTAATAGAGATGTAGCCGTGTTAGTCTATATGGTCATGCCTGTTTTCTTCCACAATTTGATCTGAGGAAGTGGGTCTGGCCCACGAAAGCTCATCCCCTAATAAACCATCTTGGTAGTCTTTAAAGTGCTGCATAGTCCTGGTTTTTATTTCAGCATGAGCTATGAAGGAAGACTGAAAAAATTGGGCTTGTTTAGTTTGGAAAGGAGAAGGCTGAGAGGGGACGTGATAGCGGTTTTCAGGTATCTAAAAGGGTCTTACAAGGAGGAGGGAGAAATTTGTTCTCCTTGGCCTCTGAGGACAGGACAAGAAGCAATGGGAAGGTTTAGGTTGGACATTAGGAAAAACTTCCTGCCTGTCAGGATGGTTAAGCCCTGGATAAGTTGCCTGGGGGGACTGTGGACTCTCCATGCCTGGAGATATTTAAGAGCAGGTTGGACAGACACCTGCCAGGGATGGTCTAGCGCAGGGTTTCCCAACCTATGGGTCAGGACCCAAATATGGGTCGCCAGTACATTTCAAAAGGGTCACCAGGTGTCTCCGCAGGTCACTCTGCCTCCCCCCTCCCCCCGTTTTTGAATGGCCTTGGGTCCCCACGTCTTCCTGAATTGTCCAATGGGTCCCCATCTGGGAACGGTTGGGAACCGCTGGTCTAGACGGTGCTGGGTCCTGCCGGGAGGGCAGGGGACTGGACCTGATGCCCTTCCCGAGGCCCCTTCCAGTTCTAGGATTCTAGGATTGCTTTCAGAAGGGCCGGGGCCTTGACAGAGCCGGCCCTGCCGAGAGGCAAAACACGCAGCCGCATCGGGCACCACGAAGTTTGGGGCAACACATTGCCCTTGGATGACTTCAGGGACGCCCTGGGGTCTGTGAGGTGCAGATCAGGCTCTCTGTGCGCAGCAGTCCCCAGGGTCGGGTCTCCGAAATGCAGTGTAGACAGCGGCCGGACCGGTCTCAGCTCTCTGGGGAGGTTTGCGGAGCCCCCGTTGGCAAAACATGGGCAGGCCTGGCCAATGAAGGATGAGCCGCTTCAGAAAGGAGACCCCCCTTCCCGCCCCACGGCTCCGCAGACAAAACGTGGGGCCCGTCCCCCGGCCTGAGCTGCCCCAGGATCCCGCTCCGGCCCTTCCCTCCCCCGTGCTCAGCGCCGTGGCACATTAACGCCGGCGATGGCGTCTAATCGCCTCCCCCGGCGGGCGACCCAGGGAAGAATCATTCACAGCCTCAACGGCTTCTTAATAACTCTCTGCTTCAAGTCAATTTCCAGCGCGCTCGTTTGCCTTTTAATTAACATTCCCATTTTCCCAACAATGGAAACAAAAATCAACAAACCCACAAGCAGCCGGCCCAGCCTCCCTCTGCGCTGCTGCCTCCCACTGGGACTGGCTCCTGTCATCCCTCGCCCTCCCCTCCTTGCTGAGGGATGGTGCCCTTGGCCCGCGGGCCACCAGGCGGGCCTTGCCTCCACGTAGCGACCAGAGGGGCTCGGGGCCAGATCTCCGGCTGCGGCGTACGCCGGCCCGGCTCGGTGGAAATCCATGGAGTTGTGGCATTTTGCACCAGCCCACTTGCCACAGGGCAGGGGGCAGCGTCAGTCTAAACTGGATGGCCTAGTGGTTAGAGTGGTGGCCTGAGGCTCAGGCAGGAGCTGGCTTCAATCTCCCTCTTTGCCACATGTGTCTTGTGTGACCCTGGGCAAGTCACTTAGCCGGGCTGGGCATTTGTTGCCCCTCTCTGTGGGACAGAGCTAAGGGCATTTGCAGTTAGGCAGGCAGAGGGCGTGGAAGTCATGGTGGATAGTAGGGGATTTGGGATCTTGCTTTTCGCAGCCCCCTTTTTCGAAAGAACCCTTATTCCTGAAAAAAATGAGGCTTACAGGGTTCTTTCGAAAAAGGGGTTTTTTTCCTCAAAGAACTGTGTCTAGACTGCTTTAAAAAAAAAAAAAAGTTTTCAAAAACGTGGTCGGATGCGATTATGCAAATGACGCGGGAGTTTTGAAAATCCGCAGCTTCGTTTGCATTTTCGATTTCCTTCATTTACATTCCTCTTTCGAAAGAGGAACGTCGTCTAGACGCTCCCTGGATGATCCCCTGTTCTGGTCACTCCCTCTGGGGTACCTGGCGCTGGCCACTGTGGGCCGACAGGACTTTGGGCAAGATGGACCTTTGCGAGGGGTGGGGGACGTCAGATGGGATCCCCTCCCCCTCCGTTCCGTATGCAGAAGGGGCCGCGCTCCGCTGACCGGGGTGGAGCTGATGAGCGTCGGCTCTGCCGGGGCCGGCGATGTCCCTTCAATCACCGCCTGCTGCGCCAGAATCAGCCGGCGCGCCGACTCGCTGGAGGCAGGCTCTGGCGCCCTGGAGCGCCAGGGTCAGGTTTCGCCGCAGGGCGGCTGTGCGTGGACTAGAACCCCAGTTCCCAGCCAGTGTCTCCCCCCTCTGCCCCACATTAAGCAGGGCTGGGGAACCTTTTCTGGGCTGGGGGCTGCTGACCCACAGAGAAATCAGCTAAGGGCTGCATGGCAGGGGGATGGCTCAGTGGTTTGAGCAGTGGCCTGCTAAACCCAGGGTTGTGAGTTCAATCCTTGAGGGGGCCATTTTGCGATCTGAGGTAAATCTGTCAGAGATGGTGTTTGGTCCTGTCCTGAGGGCAGGGGACTGGACTGGACTGGACTAGATGTCCTCACAAGGTCCCTCCTGGTTCTAGGAGATGGTATATGGCCGTGTATTATAAGTGAGCTCCAAAAAAAACCCCCAAACTAAACAAACTCTCATCACTGATGCAGGAAGGGAAAAGATGCTCCCCATGTTTTCCAGGGCCTGGGCTAGTAGGTTTTGTGGGCTCCAGCCTTGCGGTGGGATGGCAGGGGCACTGGAGCACCCACACGGGCTCTGCGCTGAGGCGGAGCAATGCACCTCGGGGGCTGCATCCGCCCCCCCGGCCTGAGGTTCCCCGCCCTGCCTTAGGGGAAGAGCACGTGCGTTAGTGCGCAGACTCACCCCCACCTCTGCAGGAGAGACAAGCCTCGTGAATGTCGGGGGGGGGGTTCCTGGGGGGCCCAGGGGACGCGGCATTAAACCAGCCACCTTGCCGGGTGACATGCACCACGCTCCATCTGCAGCACCAGCCCGGTATCTGCCCGCTCGGCCTTCTGGGGGGCTCCTCCCTGTTCTTCGTGGGTCGGGGCGACCAGCCTCTCCCATTCCGTAGGAGCCACGTTAGTAGAAGCGCCCCTTGGCCAGGGGGTTCAGACCTGGGCAGGTGTCGGATCACCTGTCAGGCTGCACCGGCGGGGGGGGGGAAAGAGGGGCATTTATCTCCTACCCTCGGTTAGCGGCCCTGTGCTTTCCCCCTCCGGACCCAGCCTCCTCTTGCAGCCATCCTGGGCTTACGTGGGGGCCGCCCCACCCGGCCAGGAGGAACCGAAGCCCGTAGGGCCGGCCGGGGCCTGTCATTCAACTGGCAAACGCCGAAGCCTGGGATCCATTCGCAAGCATTTAGCAGCTTCTGCTCAGGAAGAGGGAGCCCGGGACCTCAATTAAGCGATTTGTAAATTGTTAATTTAAGCATCTTGCTGAGCTGCCTTAAACGGCTCCCTCCCGTGGCTTACAAATGGGCGAGGAGCGCAGAAAGCGAAGTGGAGCGGTGGGGGGACGGCATTTAGTTACCGCTGTCGGCAGCGTTAATAACCTGCCGCTAACCGGGCGCTGATTTACAGCCCGGGAGAGCCGGGGCCTCCGTCGGCAGAAGTGTGGCCCGGCGGGACGGCCTGGAGTGGGCCGCGCGGGGGAGGAGGGGGTCCGAAAGCAACCTGCAGCACGGGCGGAGAGGGGCCGCGCTCGCCTGCTTGCTCCAGAGGGGCTGGGCGTTCCCCCCTCTGGCTGACGCTGATGGATCTGGGACCCAAGGGACTCGGCGGGCAGTAAACCCTCAAGGTCAGAGCGTTCGCCACTGGCGAAGTGCGTCCTTTGGCAATACGCTGGTCCACGCCGCGAAGGGTCCCGAGGTGCCGGACTCAGCACGCGACCGTGGGTAGGGGGCAGCGGGGACAGACGCCTGCCCCCAGCTCACGCGCCAGACCCGGCACACGGCCCGACGGCCCACCCAGCCGCCGATGCGCCCTCCCGGAGCCGGCGTATTCTCTGCCGCCGTGATGCTGGGTGCCCCCTTTGCTAGGGACGCCCGCGATCGGAGCCCGCGCCTCCTTCCCAGGAGCGGGTGACGGGGGGGGGGGGTTTCGCGTCGCCGAGGCCTGGCCCAGCGGCCTCGGGGGAAGGGTGCGGATTTGGAGCTGGGGAAGCAGCGTTCGTCTCCCGCAGCGGGCAGGAGGCCGCCTCGCCCGGCGGCTCAGTGCCCCAGGAAGGAACCGGCACAAACGGTGTCGCTTTTCCCGCCGGAGCGGCGAGGACGGGCTTGTGTTCCGACCCTGGCACCGGCTCCCCCCCCCCCCCCCCCCAGGCTGTTCTCTAACCCTCCGGCTCCTCGGCAGCTTGGCTCTAAACGGTGGCAAGCCAGAGAGCTTTGCCAGGGAGCCTGCTGCTCACCCCCCCCCCCCCCGCTGTAGCAGGTTTCCCAGTTAACGCGGGGGGGGGGGGGCTCTTCTTTCTTAAGCCTCCTCTGAAGCGCTTGGCAAAGCTACCCCTGTAGGGCGGCTTGGCTGGGGGGGGGGGGGGGGAGTTTGCAGAACCAGGTCTGCCCAATTTGGCACCCGGCCCGCCAGCCCTGCACCCGTCTGCTCTCTGCTTCTAGCGGGGGCGGCTGCCCAGAGGAACAGGGAGGGGGCACGAGGAAGCATCCCAGGTAGCAATTACAATGTTGGCAGCAGCACAGGGGTGGGTTGCATCACCGAGGTGCTACCATGAGTCACCTCTGCTGGGGGGGGCGGGGTTCCCATCTCCCCCCTCCCACAAAGAAGGGGGAGATCTTCCAGATCCCCCCAGACGTAGCAGGCGGGGTGAGGGCGGAGGCCTCTTGCCACCAGCTGGCAGAGGTCTGGCACCGCCAGTCCTTCAGTCCGGGGCGGGGGGCGCATCCCGCCAGACACCGGCCCCCTTTCCAAGGCCCGGTGCAGCCGGCCGCTCTCCCCGGTGTGCACGCCTCAGTGCGGGCCCCACCTGCTGCCCCCTCGCCCACCCGCCGCCTCGCTCTGGGGCAGCCGGTGTCATACTTCCCAAACCGCCAGCCTGGCCCCGCCCCCAGAACATCCAATTGTAGGCGTATGGAGGGGGGTGGAGTGTTGCTACCCCCAGTGCCCGCCCTCCCCGTGCATGCTCCGGGGCTGGGGAGGGTGGGGCGCACCTGCCCACCCGCCCTCCTCCCCTCCCTGTGGTGCGGGGGCGGGGAGACAGCGAGGCTCCCGTGGGGGGTGGGGCCTCAGTGGAATGGGCGGGGCTGGGGGCGGGGCTTGTCGTCATCCACTGCCCATGCTTGGTCTCTTCCCGGGGGTGTTGGTGCCCCCCTAGACAAAGAGAGGGATAACGCAATGAAAACAGCAGCTGAGCCCAGCGTGTTTCCGGACCCGGCCCGGTCCCAGCTCCAGACCCGCCCCGTCGTTCCTTCCATACGGCCGGCATCCTGCGCTTGATTTCGGCAGGCTCAGAGCGGAAGGGTTGATTTAAGGCTTAGAAAACCCCCTTTCTCGCACTTCCCCCTCGAGATCGTGCCTAGCTTCGCCAGCCTCCTCGGTGCCGCAGGCCACTGTTTCTCAACCAGTGGTACAAGTACCCGCGGGGCACTCGAGAGAAGTGTGGGCAGTACGTCAACACACCTGAAATGTGGAGAAAACTGAATTTTTGTTTTACGTTTTACAGCGTTTTATTATTTTTTGTACGTTTTACACCCAAAAATGTCATTACCCTCCCGGCTACGATTTAGGCGTTTAAACAAACGTGTTGCAATGATAGAAAGAACATGTGGTGTGTCTGAAAACTGCAGGTACTGGGGGTACTTCTAATTTTTTTTTGTTTTTGAGAAAGGGATACTTGATAAAAAAAAAAGGTTGAGAAACACTGCTGTAGGACATGACGGTCTGAATTAAATAGATGATCCACTTGAAACACATTAGCACACCAGATGACTGGCGAAAATCCAGCCTCAAAGCCGCGTTAGCGATTCTATGCAGGCTAATTATATCCTTCGCAGATTAGCAGTTAAACCCTATGCTTGCCTGTAGGATCTGCAGCCTATAATTAATTCTGCATCACTTCCCATGTGATTGGGCAGAGGAGCACTTCTCATCTGGCCTGATCGGGCACGTTTTTCCGGGGTTCTCCGGAGCGATTGCATGTTCTGCATTTGGCGCACGCTTCCTGCTTCCTGATCGCTTGATGGTTCACTCCCGCCGGCGCACCTGCGCTTGAACCTTTGGACCATTCTTGAACCAGCAGCTCCCATCCCCATCCTATGCTAGAGCCGGCCAGAAGATGATGAACCCTCCCCCTCCAGTCTGAAGTGCCCAATGCGCTTCAGAAACAGGAACAAATGAAGCCTCCCGAGTGGAGAAGAATGCTCCTTATTTTACCAGCAAGGGAGTGGAGGCCCATGTGCAGTGACTTGCCCAAGGTCGGGCGGTAGGTCTGTAGCAGAGATCTGGGAACTGTCACCAGGTTGTCAGCCTTGCGTCTGATCCACAAGGAGCGACGCTCGGTGCAGATGCCGGTTTCTGTTCAGCAGGGATGGAGGGGGCAGGCTGCCTCTCCGGAGGACGAGCCTGGTGAATGGGGAAGCTGCTTGACCTATGAGGAGAGGCTGAGGGAGTTGGGTCTGTTTAGTCTGCAGAAGCGAAGAGCGAGGGGGGATTTGAGAGCAGCCTTCAACTTCCTGAAGGGAGGTTCCAAAGAGGCTGGCGAGAGGCTGTTCTCAGTAGTGACAGGTGGCAGAACAAGGAGCAATGGGCTCAAGTTGCGGTGGGAGAGGTCCAGGTTGGATATTAGGAAAAACTCTTTCACTCGGAGGGTGGTGAGGCACTGGGATGGGTTCCCTAGGGAAGTAGTGGAGTCTCCATCCCTAGAGGTGTTTAAGTCTCGGCTTGACAAAGCCCTGGCCGGGTTGATTTAGTTGGGTTGGTCCTGCCTAGAGCAGGGGGCTGGACTTGACCTTCTGAGGTCTCTTCCAGTTCTATGATTCTATGATTCTATGAAGCGCCGGTGCCTTCTGGGACGCTCTGTTCATGGCCTGTCTTCCCGGGAAGGGATGGGGGAGCTATTTCCAGAACCAGGGCTTGGATACCGCACCCAGATGATCGACGCACAGAGCTGGTGACACGCTGCGCCAGGTGTTGAGCAATGGAGGGGAGGGACTTGGCTCCAGGCTCCGCCCAGTAGGGGCAGGGCTTGAGCAGAAGGGGTGGGGCTAGGTGCAGCCAGCTCTTGGTGCAGGCTGGACCACGCTGCACCTCTCCCACGCAGCCCGGGGCTCTGGTGGTGATTTTTAAAGGGCTCAGGACTCCAGCCACCACCACTGTAGTAGCCATGGCGGCCTGGAGTCCCCGGCCCTTTTAAATCACCGGGCCGCCTTTTCCCACTTCCCTCCCCCAGCGGCGGCCCTGTCTGCACAAAATCAAGCAGCGCAGCAGGCCGGCCGTGTCCATAAATCCCAGTGCACCCCGCGTGGCAAAGGCAGAATCAGACCCCGAGCTGGGCTGAGATGCGCATCTCCCATTAGCGACGTCCGGCAGACTGGCCCGACAGCATAGGGGGGTGTTAGTGCTGGGGCTCGCCTCCCCTCCAGGGTGGGCTGTGGGCCGACGGGGCAGAGGCAGGCACCTCTGTGCTCTGGTCCAACTTCCCAAAGTCCCTCCCCTCTGCTCCGTCTGGCCACCGTTCCCCCCCCCCCCCCAGCACTTCCCCCCATCTCCAGGCAGGGCTGCACCGTGATTTCCGGCCTGGGGACGGGGCAACAGAGGCACAGAGGAATGAAATGACTTGTCCACAGGGAGAGCTGGGATTAGGAGCCCGGTCTCCTGCTCCATCCCCGGGGCATCGCTGGGAACCCCGTCGGCATCCTTCGCCCCATCAGCATCGCTGGGAACCAGGAGTACCAAGAATGGTGGTTGAAGTCTCCAGGTTGTCAAGCCACTCTCATGATTTGGGGGGCGGCAGAGGGGGGCGGTTCCTGGGTTTTGAAGGCAGGAGATGAATGATGCTACTAGTTCCCGTTCAGAGTATTAGGGGGATGCACGGTACCCACAGGCCCCCAGCTTCTTAAGGAGTCATAGAGTCCAAAGCTGGAAGGGACCTCAGGAGCCCATCAAGACCAGTCCCTGCCCTCCCGGCAGGACCAAGCACCAGCTAGACCATCCCTGACAGGTGTCTGGCTCACCTGCTCTTAAATATCTCCAGCGATGGGGATTCCACAACCTCCCTCCCAGGCAATTTATTCCAGCTTTTAACCCCCCTGACAGGTAGGAAGTTTTTCCTAATGTCCAACCTCAACCTCCCTGGCTGCAGTTTAAGTCCCTTGCTTCTTGTCCTATCCTCAGAGGCCAAGGAGAACAATTTTTCTCCCTCCTCCTTGTGACAGACTTTTAGACACTTGAAAACTGCTCTCCTGTCCCCCCTCGGCCTTCTCTTTTCTAAACTAAACAAGCCCAGTTCTTTCAGTCTTCCTTCGTAGGTCCTGTGCTCTAGACCTTTCATCATTCTTGCTGCTGTTCTCTGGACCCTCTCCAGTTTCCCCTCACCTTTCCTGAAATGTGGGGCCCAGAACTGGACCCAAGACTCCTCCTGAGGCCTAATCAGCGCAGAGTCGAGCAGAGGAACGACGTCTCGTGTCGTGCTCACCACACTCCGGTTCATGTTTGGGTTTTTTGCACCAGTGTCACACTGTTGGCTCCTATTTAGCTTGTGGTCTCCTAGGACCGCTAGATCTCTTTCTGCCGTACTCCTTCCTAGCCAGTCGCTCCCCATTCTGTGTGCGAGACACGGATTGTTCCTCCCTCCGTGCTCCGTGGAGCGCTCAGACACGGCTTGCCTTTCTCTCGGCTGATCAGTTACCTGCCCCAAACCCCCTTTCTTTGATGGGCAAGGACAGACGCCCCCTCTCTCCCCACTGCGCCGAGAAGACGGTACCTGTCTGTGCCAGGCGCACTGGAAACGCAGCGTGTCGCCTTCATTATCATACTCCCCTCGTCCGGCTGTCACTAGACATGATTGCTGCCTTCAAGCCCGTGAGTTTTCAGGTTATCAGCTGCGGGGCTGGAACAATGCGTTGTTGTTTATCTAGCTGCGCCTGACATGTCCTGGAATCTGTGTTGCGAGGCGGTGCGCCTGTCGTGCGTGGTGACAAGATCCGTGCCGGGCAGAGGGGTGTGATACCCGTGGCCAAGTCACTGGGCAGGAATGGAGATGGGACCGGGGAGGGCGGCGGCCCATAGAACAAGCGTCCTGGATTGGGTCCAGCTGCAGGGGGGACCGTCTTGGTTTGATCCTGGTGCTGCCGTTGTCACGTTGCCATCGCCCCCGGCAATGTCGGCCCCCACGAGTCCCCCACGCCGGTGCGCCTGCTCGCCATGGCTGCGCCTGCGCGTGGACAGCGGGGGCGCCGTGGGAGCGGAGCCGGGTCAAGGACAAAGCCACCGCTTTCAGGCAGCGTTTGCCTCCTTGGCAGGCCTGGCCGAGGCCCCGTTGCCGGGCACATGGTCTCACGGAGCTCGCGCGGGAGAGGGGGGCACGTCTGGCACCTCGCAGTGGCCTGAGAGAGGCGAAGGAGGGACGGCTCGTGCCTTAGGGCAGCCGCTCTCCAACTGGTTTCCTCATGACCTGGTTGAAGAAAATGGTCAATGCCGCGACCTGACTTAATGTAATTGGAGTGTGGGTTCCGGGGGGCGCAGAGGATGGGAGATTTGGGGTGCAGGAGGGGGCTCCGGCTTGGAGGGGTTCAGGGCTGGGGCAGGAGGGGGCTCCGGCTTGGAGGGGTTCAGGTCTGGGGCAGGAGGGGTCTCCATCTTTGGGGGGCAGGGCTGGGGCGGTGCAGCGGGGGGGCCTAAGGCCGCTTCCTGCCTCTCCTGGCACCCCAGACTGTGCTCCCCCCCAGAAGCAGCCGGCAGCCGGTTCCCAGCCAATGGGAGAGCAGAGCTAGTGCTCGGGCCAGGGGCAGTGTGTGCTCCCCCCTACCTAGGAGCCGGGCCTGCTGCCGGCTGCTTCTGGGGCGCAGCGCAGTCTGCGGTGCCAGGACAGGTAGGGAGCTGTCTTAGCCCCTCCCCCCACTCACCTGATCCCCCTGCAGCCAGGAGCCCCAGGGCCCCACATTCTCCCGCCCCGTGCTGGGGACACCGCCGGCCTGAGAGGGCCCAGTCGCGATAGACCCAGCAGGGCGCGTATCCTGCAGCCTCACTCGGCCAGGCAGCCAAAGGGCGGGGAGAATGGAAGGATTCCGATCCCCGTGTCTCCGACGTGCACAGGGGGGTCAAACGCTCGGGCCAAGGTCCCACAGGGAGTCGCCGGCAGCCACGGGGCTCAAGCCCGGGGCTAGTGACCTCGCTGCCAGGCTCCTTCCTCTGCTGGGGGAGGGGCAAGGCGAGGGGGCGATCCTAGGACTGAGTGAAGGCCGGGACCCCATGGCCCCTCTCAGGTTTTCCATCCAGGTGCGGGATACATTTTGTTGGGTGCACCCCCGCGCGAGAATGCGACCGCGCAGCCCCTGCCCGTGGAGACGCGGGACGTAAGCTCCGCCTCCAATCAAAGGGAACGGGTGACGTGATTTCTTTAACCGGTTACGTGCCGGCAGCAGGCCATGGGAGGCAGGGGCTGTCCGGGCCCCGCACGCTGGAGGCTGTCAGCTGTTCCACTTCCCTGGTCTGTTCCCTCCCTCTGGGGCCCCTGGCATGGCCACTGTGGGCGAGATGGACCCTGGGTCTGAGCCAGCCTGGCAACTCACCCATTTCCGCCCTGGCGCCGTCGCTGACAGTAGTGAGGCTGAAGGTGAGGATGCTGAGTACAGAGCTGAGGTCTGGTCTCTCCCGCTGGTTGCTTCTCCCCTGCGGGGCGCGTGCGTTGGCCTTCCAGAGCAGGGGCTGCCCGACCCACCTGGCTCCAAAAGGGGCAGTCACTTGGTGGCCGCTGCTGACAGCGC
Organism: Pelodiscus sinensis; assembly: GCF_049634645.1. Classification (NCBI taxonomy): domain Eukaryota; kingdom Metazoa; phylum Chordata; order Testudines; family Trionychidae; genus Pelodiscus; species Pelodiscus sinensis. Next base: position 12,812,445 of record NC_134739.1, read on the forward strand.
ACGCCCCAGCCGGCGGAGTGCAGAGGGCCAGGGTTCCTGGGGAGGCAGCTTGTACCCCGCAGAGCGTCCCAGGCTTGGCTTGGGTCAGACACCTGAGGACCGGGGCTTGCCCGCCCTCTCCCCAGTCCTAGGAACGCAGGGATGTATTTACAACCCCAGCAACCGCGTCTGCTGCCCCCCCAGACAGGCAGGAGGGGAAGGGATGGAAACGGGGAGACAGTGGGGGGCCTGCCCGGGAGAGAGACGGGAAGCGCGGCTGCAGAGTCAGCAGCCACAGTTAGCTGGGGGTTCCTCGGACCCGGGTGCTTTGAGGTGCGCGCCGGGCACCCCCAGGGGCCACAAAGCGGGCCCCACTCACCGCTGCCAGGGCAGCCTCCCCCGCCCCCCTCAGGAAGGAGCTGGACAGGGAATCGAGAGGCCAGCACAGTGAACGGGGGCAGAAAGGAGCTGTGGGGGGGGGGGCTGTCTGCTCTGTAACCCCGTGTGACGGCACGTTGGGGTCCCCCGCCTCCTGCACCCCCGAAATGGCACGAACAGACTCCAGCAGCCGGTAGAACAGAGGGAGTTTATTGCCTCTCCAGAATACAGCACAGATGTCACCAGGTTACAGGGCAGGCCTAGGATGCCTCAGCCCCCCTTGATATGGGGGGGGGGTGTCTCGGCTTCTAAACCCCCCAGCCTGTTGCTGAGGCTGCTTCCTCCATGCTCCCAGACAGAAACTAACTCCCTCTCCTCCAGCCCTGCCCCCCGGCCAGGGCAGCATCCCCCTTCCTTTGTTTCTCTCCTTGGGGGGTAGCTGGTCAGACAGGTTGAGAGCCCCTCTTTGCATAATGACCCATCCCCTGTCCTTCTGGGCCGTGGTACCGGCAGCAGCCAGTGGGGTTACCACAGAGCCAGCATAGAAAGCAGCCCAATACCCCCACTACGTCACACCCCGTATCCCCGTCTGGCTGCGCTGTGGGGTGCGATTCCCACGGACTCACCCACGTGTGGATTGGCCCAGACACCTAGTCCCCGCCTGGGCAGATAACAAGGCTCTTCCCGGGGGAGAGACAAAGGAAGGGAGACGGAAACGCCACTCGGCTGGGGGGCAGGCTGGGAGCTGGGCAGAGGCAGAGCGTGGGGAAGCATGGAGGAAGCAGACTAACCAGTGTAGGGGGGGTTCAGAGGCCTGTAACCCCTCCCCCCAAGGGGAAATAGGGCTGTCGTCCCATCCTCCTATGCCTGCATCCATCCCAGGCTGGGCTGTATCTGGGAGCAGCAATAACCCCTCTCTGCTCTACTGGAGTCACATCATGCCGCGGCCGGGGGTCACAGGAGCCGCGTCCGGGCAGGCGTCCGGCGGAAACGCCCTCTCCGGGCAGGCGAGCGTGCGCCAAACAAGGCCGCTGCATGGGCTTCCGGCGAGTGGCGCAGCAACGGGCCCCTCGGGGGGTCTTCAATCGGCCCAAATTGGCTTTCAGAGGGAGGCGGAGGCTGCTTTGTTTGCATCCGGCTACTGAATCCTTTCAGCCGGAGTCATTCAGCGCGTCTGCTCCTTCGCCTCTGAGAGCGTGGGGCCCCGGCTCCCGGGCTCCGCTACAGTCGCTGCCGGGTCCCTGGCTGGGTTTTTATTATTTGTGTTTTATTAGAGTAACGTCGCAGGGCTGCGCTCTCCCTGCGAGGGGGCGTGTGGAGGTTCCCCGGGCGATCTGGGGAGGAGGGGGAAAGGGGGAGCCTGGTGTCGAGAGCCCCTTCTGCCATGATTTTGCCACCCCCCTGGGTACAGCCCTGCACAGATACGCGCTTGGCATTGGTAGCTGCGTCTCCGCATCTGTCGCCGCACAAAGGAGCGGCAGAGACCCACCTCCGCGGATGCGGGTCCCTGCGGATACAGAGCATTTGCAGGGCTCTACCCATGGATGACACAAGGTCACGACTTCCAGGCCGTCTCTGGGCTGCTGCCAGAAGTGAGGCTGCTGATTTAGGGCGGCTTTTCCCCTTGAGGGGCACAATATCCCTTTCGTGCATGTGCGGAATAAATTTTGTTTGGTGCACTGCGGTATGTGCGGACGCGCACTGCCAATAGAAACATGCTGCTGCCGGCTGTGGGTTCTGTGGGCGCTTTGCTAATCAGCGGGGCGGCATTTGGCTCTCTCCTGGGGGGCTGCCCCAGCGCTCCGCTTCCAGGGAAGACGGAGGGGCGCTGAGCCCTGCCGGAGCCGGCGTCCTCCAGGCAGGCATAATACCCGCTTCCCGGGTGCCGCTAGCTGCCTGGGCATCACCTCTGGAATCCACCCTGAATGCCAACCTGCGCCTCATGCGCCGCCTGCTTGGAATTCCCTTGCCGTGTGGCGCCAACGCGGCGCCCGGCCTCCCTCCTTGCCTAGCACGGCCAGGCCCTGTCCGACAGCTGCCACGCTGCCCCTTGGCTGCACTGCCGCGGCAGGCGGCGAGATGTTTCTAGCCCCTTTGGAGCAGCCACCGTCCCGTGCGCCCCAGCCCTAAAGAGCCGCTTCTCCTGGGTCTCCCCAGCCAGCTGTGCTCCCCAAGAGCAGGGGTACTGTGAAACAGCTGGATAATCCCCCCCCCCCCACGAGATCCCAGAGTGCACATCCCGCAGCCCCCTTCGTGGGTCTGTCTGCCCCCTGGGGGAGGCAGCCCTGTTTGTCTGGAGGTGGGGAATCGTCGGGGGAACAGGTTCGTGGAGGGGAGTGTCAGCAGCTAGCGTGGTGGGGGCCGGAGCCTTGTGGCTGGTTCTCTCATGGGGTGAGAGAATTGGACCCGGGCGAATTGGTCACTGGCGCTCTATGACTCAGTTTCCCCACCTGTCTGGTGAGGCTAATGCTACTTCCTTTCTCTCGCTCCGTCTCTTTAGACTGTCAGGTCTGCAGGACAGGGACTGTCTCTTATGTGTTTGGACAGCACAAGAGGTCCCTGAGCACAACCCCCCCCCCAAACCTTGGGACCTGCCTGTCATGTCTCTAGCGAGAAAAACCACGGGGTGGTCGGGTCTGAATTGACTGCGGGTGAGGGCAGGATCGTGAGCTTGTCCAGGGGTGGCAGCACGTTCGAGGGAATACAGCGCTGAGTAGAAGGCTCTTCCTTGCTCTGCTACTGCCCTACTGCATGACCTTGGTCAAGTCACTTTTCCTCTGTTTCCCCATTGGACAAGGGAGATGATCCTCCCTTCGCAGGAGTGGCCTGAGAATTGGTATGTAGGAAGTTCTTTGAGATTTCCGCCGGAATCTGCAGCATGCAGAGACTGGCCTTGGTGGGGCCTGGCGGCCGGCTGCGTGTACAGGAAACCCAGCTAGTCGCGGTGAGTGCTGGGGTACGATTATTTCTGGGGGACCAATGTTCCCTCTAATTTTTCCCCATCCATGTCAGAATAAATGTTGTTCTGTGCACTGCGGTTTGTGCAGATGTGCACCACCAGGAAAAACATCTGTGCTCTGCTCATTAGCTGGGCGGCCGGCCAAGCGCTCAGCATACAGGGAACCCTGCGAGGGGCCCATGTTGCACCCTGCCACCCCCCAAGCCCTCTCTGCAGCAGGTCTCCAGGGCCCCCATGCACATGGGTGCTCTGATCTCTGCAGCTCAGCTAGGAGGGGAGTCAGGCCACGAACCTCGGGTCTGGCTCTCCCCTGGCCCGAAAGCCGGGGTGTTTGGAGCAGGGTGTTTCGGGCTGGGTCTGCCCAGCGGTGACAAGGCGGGAGAACAGGCCCTTTACTCTCCCAGCCCCACAGGCCCCTCCCCAGGCCTTGACCCAGCTGCCCTCCGCCCTCTCAAGCCTTGTCGCCGGAGAGCGGGGTCCTACAGGCCTGCGGGGGCCGAGCCTGCCTTGAATGCAGTCAGCTGCACCTGGGGAGCCGGGCTGCCGTCCCTCGCACACAGCTCCCCTCTCTGGCCGGGGGGCGGTGCACAGAGGTGGAAGTCTGCGGGCGCGCCGAGGCACACAGCTCTGGCGAGGGCTGGCGAAGCCGCAGCCAAAGCCGGCAGGGGCTACGGAAAGAGCTGGGGTGCGATAGGACAGTGTCGGTAAGAAATGGTCGGTGCCTTTCCCCGCCAGTGGCGAGGCGGCGGGCACGCCAGCAGCGGGTGGCGAGGGCCCGTGTGCGCCTGGTGCGCAGCCTGTGCGGCTCGTTCGCCGGGACATTTCCAAAGGAAGAAAAACACCCAGGGGAGCTTCGAAATGGCGGGGAGGAGAGAGACAGCAGGGGAATCCCCGGGGGCAGCAGGGACGTCCCTGGGCGGCAGAGGATGTGAGCCGAGGAATCGGCCGGGAGCCAGGAGGATGCAATGGGTCTGGCAGGGGAAGTGGGGCAGCCCAGAGACTCCTCGCACACTCGTGCCAGCCTGGCAGATCCCGCCTCGCTAGCTCCCGACGGGGAAAGGAACCGGTGCCCGGCTGGAGCCGGGGGTGGTGAGGGAGGCCTCCCGCCCGTCTTCCTCCCACGGAGGATCCGGATGCCGATGGAATGGGACAGTCACTGGCCGGTTCCCAGGCAGGCGCATGATTGAGGTCAGTGCCCTGTGATCAGGTTCGTAACCCCCCCCCCCCCCCCCCCCCCCCGCCATTCACGTCCAGTGGACTTAATGGGAATAAGGAGCCAGCAGCCCGGGGCCCTGCAGACGGCTCCGTCCATGCAACTTGCCCGCGGTGTCCAGCACCCAGCGATGCGTCCAGCCCGCTCGGTGCTTGCGAAACGGGGTGTTCCCCCTCCCCCTCCCCCTCCCTGTTCTCCCCGGCCCTCCCTGCACCCCCTCCCCCTGCAGGCACCAGTGGCCGAGGTCGAGGGTCAGTCTGCTCAGAGAGCAAGGGGGAGGCGGGCGGAGCGTCAGCCACGGCTGTTTTACGCCCTTTGGATCCACCGAGCGGGCTGGGCAGCCGCCAATAGCAGCCGGTGGAAAGGCCCCGGTTCCCGAGCCAGGTGGAGCCCGTGTGGCTGCACTTTGCCGGCCCCGGCAGCGGTGCCATTTCTCGCAGGTCTTGCCCTGCGACAACCCGGCTCCCTCCCTGCTCCCGGGCCCGGCGTGGAGCTGGCGTCCGAGGGGGAGCGAGAGCGCGTTGAGCTCGGGGCACCTCCTCGGGCTCGCTGGCTGGTGGAGGCGGGCAGCTGGGAGGGGCTGTTCCTTGGGGTGGCCCATTCCCACCGCTTCCACCTGGGATACCCGGGACCGGACCGGAGCCAGGGGTCGCCCGCGTGGGTGGCGTTGCGAGGGGCGCCGGAGTTGCGGGGCCAGGCCGCGCTGTGGCATCTGGCTCCGGCGCCGCGCCGCAGCGGCACGAGGCGGAGAAACGCCCACGCGAGGTGCTCCGGAGACACGTGGGGGGGCAGGGACCGTTGCCCCGGTGATGCTCCCCCTATTAAAACAGGACTCCTGGCGAGCACCGGCCTCCTAGCGGGACGTTAACTCTCGTCTCCCTCTCGCCAGGCCCCGCTGTTCGCCTTTCGCTCCCGCCGGCCCCGTCACCCGCTGGCCCACTGGCCCCCTGCTCGCGCGGGCGGATCGTGCCGCAGGCCGAGGGGCGGAGGACGTGCCCCGATGCACACGTGCTCCTTGCAATGGGCGGGGGGGGAGGGAAACCGGCCCCCTGGGATTGTGAAACACACGATGCCACACCCTGTGTCGGAGCCGGGGGCAGGTGGACCCGACCGTGTCTTTCCACAAGGCGTTTTGTGGCCTCCAGGGGCGAGGCGGCTAGTCCCGTGTGCTCCCCGTTTCCCTGGAACGGGGCCAGCGCCTGCTCCGGCGGGTGACTCCGCTCGGTCGGTGTCTCCTCCGGGGCCCGGTCGGGAATGGATTTTCCATCTCTGTGTGCGCCCTCTCCAGCCCTCCCGCCTCCTCCCGCGCCTGCTCGGCCGCCTCCGCTCCTTTTATCCCGCTGTCTCTTTCCTGCCCACCCGCCGGGCAGGCCCTGTATCAGCAAGCAGGCAGCAAAGCCACCCAGCCTGCTGGCTCCCTGCTAGAAACCAGAACCAGCTCCTCTCTGTACCACGGCCCGGCTCCTGCCCCCGCTCAAACCAGGCCTCTCCCACCCTCCCTCCACTCTGCTTTACTGCGAGGGAAACCGAGGCAGAGTTAGCCCAGCGCTCTGACGCCCAGCCTCGCAGCCTAACCGCTAGACAGCACTGCTTCGGCATCTCCTTGTTCACTTCAAAGAGCCCAGCTGAGACCAGGCCCCGTTGTGCCGGGTGCTGCACAGACACCAAACTGCTCATGGTCTCAACAGAGAAAGGAAGCGGCTTGACCACCCATTCCCGCCTTTCTCCGGCCCCGCGCGCGACCCGGAGCTGGCCAGGGGAGATAGAAGCTGGCTCAGGCGCCACCGAGCCCTCCCTGGGGATGTGTAGTTGCTGGCCCCGTGGGGGCTGGTGCGCAGCTGCGTTTCCTTTGGCTGATCTGCAGCTGTGCCCTCCGAGCCCCCCTCCTCCCCCACTGGCCCCGCCAGGCGGCTGCCGGCCAGCGAGCAGTTCGCGTGACTCCGCGCCGGCAGCGGTAGATGAGCGGAAGCGATTCGCTCGCCTGGAAAACGGGCACCGAGTGCATTTGGACCAACCCGAAACGCGCCTCCCCCGGGGAAGAAAACCAGCCAGGCAGCCACCGCCAGTCCCCCCGGGGCTGGAGCTGGCATCAGCTGAAGGGGGGGTGCAGTGGCCTAGTGGATAAGGCCTTAGCCTCCGGGGCCTGGGATTACGGGCTTGACCCCACCCCAGGGCCCGCCTCTTGGCTCAATGCAAAGCCCCTTCTCCGTCGCCCCTTGTGACATTAATGAGCAGTTAATTTCGTGGCATCTGATCGCCGCCCGCTCCTGCCTCTCTCCCACTGACACGGGGTGGGGGCACACTGGGCAGAGGATGGGCACAGGGACAGGGCCCTAGCCAGGAACCTGAGCTCAATTCACTGCCTCCCTCTGTGACCTCAGGCAACTCCCTTAATCTGCCTCCGGTCTCTGTTCTCCCCCTGTGGAATGGGCCAGAGGCCGGGCGGTGAAACGCCAGCAGGGCACGTGTGAGGCTTTGCTGGGGACGTGGGGTCAGCAGGGCCCCAAGGCCTTGCTCACAGCTCAGCAAAGCAGCGATGCCTTCCCATGGCTCCTGGCAAGGCCAGCGCCCCCTCCCCGCCTTGACACCTCGCGGCATCGTGTCCCCACCTTCTCTGGGCACGGTGTCCTCAGGAGCAGCCCCTGTGGCCGACGAGGCCGGGGAAAAGCTTGCATTTAGGGCTTGAGAGTCCGCCCAGCAGCGTGAGCCTGGGTTTCCTGGCTGGCCCGGGTCTCCCAGCTGCGCTACTGTGTCCGCACCGCAGCGCGCAGACCGGCGGGATCGGGTTTGGGGCGTGAGCCGCGCCCCTGCTGCCACCCCACGGGGGTTGGCCCAGATCCCAGCTGGGCTCCAGCTCCCACCCGGTCCCGCCAGCTCTTACCCGCTCACACCCGCACTCTCTCTAGGGGCATACGTGCTCGCCTAGGGCTCCAGCGTCGCCTTTCCGATACAGGCCCCCTCCCTGGCCCTTACCCGGTGCGGGTCCGTGGGGTCTTTTCCCAATGACGGAGCCTCACGCGGCAATAGCCCCCTTCATCCCTGTTTATTAACGATCACCCAAACCAGCCAGCAAGCCTCCAGTTTCAGCCCAGTGGCACAACCCCGGGGCTGAGGTCTGCCAGCTCTGATCTGGCAGCCGAGCCCTGGACTTGTCATGGCTCCTTCCCCACTCTGGCATGATAAATGCAGAAGTGGGGGCCAGCAAGTGTACCCCAAAGCCTTATCTACCAGGCTTTGGTATAAAACTTCCCCCCAAATCTTAAAAATCTAGATCTGGGGAATAAAACTTCCGCTGCCACCACCCAAATGTTGATAAAGAAATCAGGGGAAAGATCATTTAGGAAATCTCACCCCTAAGATAAAAATCAGGGCACACAATTAACCAATGCCCGGTTAATAAAAAGAAAGGAAAGAGCTTTTATTATTATAACAATATTCCTGTTGCAAGCATAATGACTAGATAGGGAGGTAACAAAATATCCTCATGGAGAAACTCCATGGGCCTAGAACTTAGTTACAAAGAAAAGCCAAAACATCTTTTAACCAGTGCCAGATCTCAGATCCCACACCCAACCCTTAAAACAATAAAACCTAACGAAACTACCTAAACTTTCCCCTACTTACAGAAAATGGAGAATGGTGACTTGGAGAGAGAGAGAGACATGCTTGTCCCTCTCTGTAGCTGCAGAGAACTCTCTCCCAGAGACAAAAGGGAGAACCCCCCCCCCCCCAAATTCATTTGTCCCAGTTTGAAAATCCCACCTACATTCCTACTGGTCACTCCACCTGGCTAGGTGTAGTTAACCCCTTAATCCCCAGGCTGCTGGCTAACCCTCATAATCATGACACCCCAAGAATGTCCTTTTGGGCCAGTGACGTAGTGGGGGGCTGTCTGCTCTGTACCCCAGGGTTCCCCTGTGCTGCAGGGTGCGATTCCCACTGACTCACCCACACGTGGATTGGACCAGACACCTAGTCCCAGCCTGAGCAGTGAGCAAAGGTCTTCCCAGGGGGAGAAACAAAGGGAGGGAGGCAGAGACGGACACCTGGCGGGGGGGGGGGGGGGGCAGTTTCTGGCTGGGAAGCATGAAGGGAACAGACTAAGCTGAGGGTTGAGGGGCTGGTGGACCCCCTCCCTCAAGGGGTCTGAGGCATCCTGGCCCTGACTCCTGTAACCACATCCCGTCTGTGCTGAGCTGTATCCCGGAGAAGCAATAAACCCTCCCTGTTCTGCTGGCTGGCAGAGTCTGTTCTGGCTGCTATGGGGGTGCAGGATCGGAGGGATCCCCCATGCGCCGTCACCGGGCCCCAGTTTACAGGGTGAGACCTGCGACCTACTTAGCTCGCCCTCAACCCGTTATTTCAGTATAATTGTACTAGCCAGTCACAACACGCTGTCCCAGAATTCCCCGCCCATCGGACCCCGCCGCCCTCGCGGATTTACACCGAGCAAAATCAACGCTACGGCTGCAGAAACGGTTGCAAAGCAGACAGATCAGCCAGACAAGCAGTGGGGCAGCGAGGGCCCGACCCACAGAACGAGGATGCTGCAGCCTCAGCTCCTGAGAAAGTTTCTCACCGGACGAAATGCTGTTTGGCTGAGTTTTCTTTGCCCGTCTTGAGAGGGGTTTCTTTAGGTCTGAGCATTGGCCTGCTAAACCCAGCGTTGCGGGTTCAATCCTTGCAGAGACCAGTTAGGGATTTGGGGCAAAAATTTGTCAGGGATGGTCCTTGGTCCTGCTGTGAAGGCAGGGGACTGGACTCGATGACCTTTCAAGGTCCCTTCCAGTTCTAGGAGACAGGCAATCGCCATTCAATTTAGCTGGGGCCGGGGGGGGGGGGGGAGCCCATGAGACAGGATCTCCTTCTTACCTGGCCGTGGGGACGCTCTTGGAATGCAGTTTCGGTAGAAGAGGAGGATGTGACTCCAGGCGTCACTGCTAACGGCGGCTGCTCTTCCACCTGGCTGCAGGGGAAGGCTGGAGGCTCGGGGTGGGGAACCTTTTTGGGGGCCGCTGACCCACAGAAAAATCAATCGGGGGCCCCCCACAAGCAAGAAGCCAGAAACTCTCGCCGACGTGGCCCCTGACTGAGGAGAAAGACCCTCCCCCACCTTCCCCTCCCACACCAGAGCCTAGGGGGGCTCAGGCTGGTCGATTTTGTAGCCCCACAAGCTCCCCAATGCTAGGGGGAGCCGTGAGCCTGGGGGGCCGGATCCAGGCAAGCTGCCTGAGGTTCCCCAGCCGCGCTTTAGGACTTCCAATATGGCTACAGCAAACCCCCAGGTTACGCCACGGCGGGGGCTGGAGAGCTCGCTGGCGTGGGGTGTGGACGGAGCAGGAGGGGCTCCGAGACCCGCCTGGGCTACGCTGCAGGGTGACCGAGGGCCTAGAGGGGCCGTGCTCCCAGCTCGGGGGGTGGGCTGCCGCAGTGAGCGGTGCCTCCCCCCACCCATACCCAGCCCCCCCCCCCCGCCCTGGCGCTGCGGCTGGCGGCTCTGCCTGGCCTCTGCTCGGCCCCTGTGCTGGGGGCCTGCCAGTTTCAAACGGCTTTTCTCGTGCCCCAGCTGAAGAAAATCATCGATGCCGCGACCCGACAGAATGGGACTGGCGTGTGGGCGCCGGGGTGGGGCGGGGGATGGGAGCTTTGGGCTGTAGAAGGGGGCTCCAGCTTTGGGGGGGAGGGTCAGAGATGGGGCAGGAGGGGGCTCCAGCTTTGGGGGGGAGGGTCAGAGCTGGGGCAGGAGGGGTCTCTGGCTTTGGGGGAGGGGGTCAGGGCTGGGGCAGGAGGGGGCTCCGGCTTTGGGGGGGGTCAGGGCTGGGGCAGGAGGGGGCTCCGGCTTTGGGGGGGGTCAGGGCTGGGGCAGGAGGGGGCTCCAGCTTTGGGGGAGGGGGTCAGGGCTGGGGCAGGAGGGGGCTCCGGCTTTGGGGGGGGTCAGGGCTGGGGCAGGAGGGGGCTCCGGCTTTGGGGGGCGTCGGGGCTGGGGCAGGAAGGGGCTCCGGCTTTGGGGGGGGTCGGGGCTGGGGCAGGAGGGGGCTCTGGCTTTGGGGGGGGTTGAGGCTGGGGCAGGTGGGGTCTCTGGCTTTGGGGGAGGGGGTCAGGGCTGGGGCAGGAGTGGGCTCTGGCTTTGGGGGGGGTCGGGGCTGGGGCAGGAGGGGGCTCTGGCTTTGGGGGGGGGGGTCGGGGCTGGGGCAGGAGGGGCTGACCTTGACTAGCTCCCGGGCAGCGGTGCAGCAGGGGGTCTAAGGCAGCTTCCCGCTTCTCCTGGCCCCACAGACCAGGCTGCGCCCCAGAAGCAGGTTCTCTGTCAATGGGAGTGCGGAGCTAGCGCTCAGGGCAGGGGCAGTGCACGGAGCCCTGTGCGCTCCCCCCATCCCCACCTAGGAGCCAGGCCTGCTGCTGGCCGCTTCTGGGGGGCAGCACAGTCTGCGATACCAGGCCAGGCAGGGAGCTGCCTCGCCCCCCCCCCCCCCCGCTCCCCTGATCCCCCTGCAGCCATGAGACCCCGGGCCCGACATCCCACCTCCTCGTGCTGGGGCGCGGCCCCCTCGTTTGGAAGCCACTGGCCTAGCATGGCCCCAGGCCAGGGCTCCCCCTGCGCCCTGCAGCTAATCCAGAGGCGCGGGGGCGGGAGGGTCTGTCGGAAGGACGATGCTTCCAGCCCGGTTCAGCTGAGTCCCCCGCCCTGCGCTCGCCGTGCGCAGGCCGCCTGGATCGGTGCTGCGCGGGGGCCGGGTCGATGGGAATTGATTTCCTGCCGGATGTGCCTCCGCAGCCCCCCTGCAAGGAGCCGGCCCTGTTTTAACCCCCGCTGCAGCCCAGCTTAGTGCTGCTGTCTCTGCAGCCCCCCGAGAGCGGCTCTTGCCCCTTGGATCTGCCTGGGGAAAACAGCTTCCCAGTGCGGCTGGGTTGGCTGGCAGGGCTGGGGGAGGGGGCGCTGGCTTCTTGGGTGTCCAGAGAGCCATGCGTGTCCCCCCCCGCACTCCCCCGCGACCACTCGATTGACTAGATTTGGCAGAATGCCACACGAGCCTGCGGAACTCCCTGCCACAAGCTAGTGAGGCCCAGAGCCGCGTAGGATTCCCAAAAGGAGGCGCCATTGCTAAGGGCAGCGAGAGCACCCTCGGGTACCACGCAGAGGCTAACGAGAGTGAGGCCAAGGGTTCTGAACCCTCACGCTTCGTGTGCCATAGCGGGGGGGCTGTCTGCTCTGTACCCCGGGGTCCCCCTGACTCACCCACGTGTGGATTGGCCCAGACACCTGGTCCCAGCCTGAGCAGAGAACAAGGCTCTTCCCAGGGGGAGAGACAGAGCAAGGTCTTGTCATTCGGTTTGTTCTTGAAGGGATCCTTGCACCTTGCCCGTAGCGCCTGACACTGGCCCCAGCTGGAGAGGGGGGTCCGGACCGGAATGGCCCCGGCAGATGCATCCCCCGTCTCCCGGGCTGCAGGGCGAAGGGGTCGTGCGAGGCGTCCGTGAGCTTCCAGCCTTCAGAATGCGCTTCCCTCCTCAGAGACGGCAGCCCGGGGCTCCGGGGGGAGGGGCAGGGAGGGGTTGTGTTTGTTGTAAGGACACAAGCTCCCTCTTGACGCTCACGCGGCAGGACAGACCCGTTCGAGCGTGCAAAATGTACACACACGGGCCTCCACGTGCGGCCTCCACACACACACACACGCACACACAGGCCTCCATGTGCAGCCTCCACACGGACACACACGCACACACACACAGGCCTCCACGTGCAGCCTCCACACGGACACACACACGCACACACAGGCCTCCATGTGTGGCCTCCACACGGACACACGCACACACACACACACACACAGAGGCCTCCACGTGCAGCCTCCACACGGACACACACACACACACACACACAGGCCTCCATGTGCGGCCTCCACATGGACACACACACGCACACACAGGCCTCCATGTGTGGCCTCCACACGGACACACGCACACACACACACACACACAGAGGCCTCCACGTGCAGCCTCCACACGGACACACACACACACACACACACAGGCCTCCATGTGCGGCCTCCACATGGACACACACACGCACACACACACAGGCCTCCACGTGCGGCCTCCACATGGACATGCACACGCACACACACACAGGCCTCCACGTGCGGCCTCCACACGGACACACACACACGCACACACACAGGCCTCCACGTGCGGCCTCCACATGGACATGCACATGCACACGCACACACACACAGGCCTCCACGTGCGGCCTCCACACGGACACACACACACGCACACACACAGGCCTTCACGTGCGGCCTCCACACGGACACACACACGCCTCCACATGCGGCCTCTACACAAACACACAAAGAGGCCGGGGGGGCAGGTGCCGGGCAGTGCAGAGCCCTGAATGTGCAGGGGCCCAAGGCAACCACCTCGCTCGCCTTCCCCAAAGGCTGGGCCTGCCCATGTGTGGCATCCAAACACGTGCGCACAAACACACACACAGAGGCCTCCACATGGACACACACACACATGCACACAGAGACCCCCACACAAATGTACATACACAAGCCTCCACTTGCAGCCTCCACAGAGACGGGGACACGCACACAGACACACACACACACCCCGATGGCGATACTGTGCCCCGGCGCTCCCAGCCGCCCTCGAGGGACGGGCGCGGTGGCTGGCGGGGGCTGGGTTTGTGGGACGGATCGGGGTTGCTGTGGGGTTGCTGTGGGGTTGCTGTGGGGTTGCTGGGTTTTGTTTCTGGTTTGTTTCATTCCCTGCGGGTGCTTGTCTCGGGGGGTATGTCTACACTAGAAAGTTAGTTCGAACTAACGGACGTTAGTTCGAACTAACTTTCCTATGCGCTACACTAGCGCTCCGCTAGTTCGAATTTGAATCGAACTAGCGGAGCGCTTAGTTCGAACTAGGTAAACCTCATTTTACGAGGACTAACGCCTAGTTCGAACTAGCTAGTTCGAACTAAGGGCTGTGTAGCCCTTTAGTTCGAACTAGTGGGAGGCTAGCCCTCCCCAGGTTTCCCTGGTGGCCACTCTGGCCAACACCAGGGAAACTCTATGCCCCCCTCCCGGCCCCGGACCCCTTAAAGGGGCACGGGCTGGCTACGGTGCCCGTGCCAGGTGCAAGCCTGCCAGCACCCAGCTAGCAGACCCTGCACCTGGCACGGCACAGAGCCACCCACCCGATGCCCCCCAGCCCACCCCCTCTTGCCGGGACCAGGCTGGCGGCTCCCGGGAGCTTGCCCTGGACCGCAAGAGGCGGGCACCTTCCTGGGCTAGTGCGGACATCGTGGACCTCGTCCACGATCTCCGCACTAGGCACAGGAAAGTGGCCGTCTAGGGCAGGAGAGCTGCCAGCCTGGCCACCCAGGACCAGGTGTGCATGAAAATCAAGGGGGTCCACTGAGACCCCCGACACTGAGCCCTGAGCTTACAATGGCCGTCCTGGGTCAGACCAAAGGTCCATCTAGCCCAGTAGCCTGTCTGCCCACAGCGGCCAACCCTAGGGACCCTGGAGGGGATGGACCGAAGACAATGACCAAGCCATTTGTCTCGTGCCATCCCTCTCCAGCCTTCCACAAACTTTGGGCAGGGACACCACTCCTACCCTCTGGCTAATAGGACTCCATGGACCCAACCTCCATGACTTGATCTCACTTCCCTTTAAACTCTGTTCTAGTTGTAGCCTTCACAGCCTCCTGCAGCAAGGAGTTCCACAGGTTAACTATTTGCTTTGTCAAGAACAACTTTCTCTTACTAGTTTCAAGCCTGCTACCCATTCCTTTCCTTTGGTGTCCTCTAGTCCTTCTTTATGGGAACTCATGAAGAACTTTTCTGAATGCACCCTCTCCACCCAACCCCTGCTTTTACAGACCTCTATCCTGTCCCCCCTCCGTCTCCTCTTTTCTAAGCTGAACAGTCCCAGTCTCTGTAGCCTCTCTTCATCTGGGACCTGTTCCCAACCCCTGATCATGTTAGTTGCCCTCCCCTCTCCCAGCCTTTCTCTTCCCCTCTCCCACCTCCTTTTCCCAGTCTCCCCCAGTTTTTTTCAATAAAGACAGAGTCAATGTTGGAAGAAACGTTATCTTTATTTTGTACATCAATAAGAAGGGGGGCTAGGGAAGGGCAAGTGGAAGAAGGTGAGGGAGGAATGGGGTACGAGCCCCCGATGGGGAGGACTGGGCTGGCTCTGCGGGCTTCTGGGGGTGGAAGCTCTCCTGCAGCCCCCCAATTACTCCCTCTCCGCAGATGGCAGCCTGCGGCAAGTGCAGCCGGGCTGATGGCCGAGTGGTGTGATGTGCCCAGTGTGGGCACTCAGGGCACTCCAAGCCAGAACTTCTTTGCAAGCGGGGCACCCCTTAGAACTGTGTGTCCGGGGTGGGGGTCGGGACCCTTTAAGCGCAGCCCTCGGCTAGCCTGAGACAGTATCTCCATGCTCTAAGTCCTCCTTTTATGCCCTGCCGGCACTGCTTCCGGCCATCATTAAGCCCTGTTCAGAGTCCACTCAATGTGGACTTACTAGTTCGAACTAGCAAAACGCTAGTTCGAACTAGTTTTTAGTTCTAGATGCGTTAGTTCGAACTAGCTTAGTTCGAATTAACTAATTCGAACTAAGTTAGTTCGAACTAGCGCTGTAGTGTAGACGTACCCGGGGGTGCATTGGGTGACAATTCTCTCCCGCGGCACGTCCCCTGCCAGCTGGACCGGGGGAATCGGCTGCCACTCTCCCAGCTGCCTCCCTGCCTCTTCCTTCAGGCCAGCCGTGCCTGGTGGACCTTCCCCGGGCGCATCCGCCCCCCCAGGTCGTCTGCGTGGGACCCAGCCTGGCCCATGCCCACGGTCCGGGGGCAGAGCAGAGACCTGGGCTACTAGGCAGGAGGGGCCCCGGTCCCTCCCCGCCCCTTGTGCACACTCCTGAGCAGAGTCTGGCTGGTACAAGGGCAGGCCGCTCGTGGGGGGCTGCTGTCTCCTGTAGCAGCAGGGCAGGTGCTAGCAGGTCCCCCTCGGCCAGCCCTGCAGCTCTGAGAGCGGCGCTGGGGCAGGGGAGGACTGGTCCCGCCAGGGCCCGTGCACCATGGAGTTTCTCTCACTCTCACTCTCCTAAGGGCCAAGTCATCCGGGTGGTTCCTGGCTGTCGCTGGGGGCAGCATCTTTCCCCATGTGATGAGGCCATACCCTTTGGGCATCCCCTGGTGGCTGTGTGTGGACTGGGGTTGATCCCTACTGACCGGTACCCGTAGCACTGACCAGCAGGACGGCTGCCTTGAGTCCCGTAGGCAAAAAGACCCAACCGGTCAGACCAGTTGAGGGCAGGCAGGGGACAAAGGAAGGGAGGTTTCAGGGGAAGGGGCAGTGGCTGGCTGGGAAACATGAAGGAAGCAGCCTTAGCTGAGGGTCTAGTGATGACAATGGAGCCCCCCTACTCCAAGGGGTGTGAGCCAGCCACTGCCCCTTCCCCCGAAACCTCCCTTCCTTTGTTCCCTGCCTGCCCTCAGCCGGTCGGACCGGTTGGGTCTTTTTGCCTACATGACTCAAGGCAGCCGTCCTGCGGGTACCGGCCAGCGGGGATCAACCCCAGCCCCCACACAGCCACCAGGGGATGCCCAGAGGGTCTGGCCTGCCCACCACATCACACCCCAGCAGCAGGGGGCGCTCTCAAGAGCCATGGGGTGCCCCTTGCGTGCTCACGGGCAGCGCCCGGGGACCAAATCCTGACAGGCTCTGACTTGCCTTCCCCAGCTCTACCCCGCCACCGCCATCTTCCCACTCTGCTCCTGGGGGTGAGGGGACCGGTCCCCCCCAGGAGCTGACAAGAGAAGTGGCTCCCACGTGGGCATGGGGTGCAACCCCGGCCGGGCAGAATGCACGAGGGCCAGGCTCTGGGGCTGGGCTCCTGCAGGGAAGGGAGCCAGGTCACGTCTCACGGCAGCCTGCCTGGAGCTGGCTCTGCCGTGGGGCAGGAAGATGCTGCCTGGGATCGCCCCTGCCGGGGGGGGGGCAGGCTGTTTTGGAGAGGGCAGGTGCAGACAATCGGCCCCCCCCGGGTGGAGTCAGCGGCGCCGGTTCGGTGGCTTTCCGAGGGCAGGGCGGCTGGAGCCGGGTCTGCCCTCCTCGGTTCCTCCGGAGAGGCTGGGCCCCGTCGGGCAGACCCTGCACCGGGTGAGCCGTCGGGCACTGAGGCTGGCACGTTCCCTCCTGCGCGCCTCCCCCTGCGGGCGCAAAACACCCAGGCCCGGGCACCGCGACGCCCCGCCGGCGGCCCAGTGACTCCGAGCACGCGAAGGCGCCGCCCTGGCTTTGGGGGACGCGGGGAGGGGAGCGAGGCGGCAGGCGCCTCGGCGTGGAAGGGGTTATCTCCAGAGGAGGGAGCGCCAGGCAGGCAGCAGAAGCCCGCTGGTGCGGGGTGTGCAGGGCGGAAGGCTGCAGCGCCGGAGCGCCACGGGTGCATTGCGCTCTGCGAACGGCCGGGCTCGCAGGCACCGGCTCGCTCCGAGCCCGCCACCTCTCCAAACGCGCCTGCTCTGCTCCGGGCCGCGTCCTTCCCCGGCTCCGTCTGGCTGCGCCCTCTGGAAGATTGATGAAGCTGCAGTAATAAACTGTGTTTGAAAGGGCCGCTCGCCGGACCCGCCTGCCTCCTCCCGGGGGGGGCCGAGCCGCCCCTGCCCCGCCCTCGTGCGCGGATCTCGCGGGGTGCTGCTGCTAGGGAGCGAGGCGGCTTTTGGCCGGGATCCCCAGCCGTGCCCTTCCCAGGGGGTGGGGACGCGTAAAAGGAGAGCGAGCGCACGGAGCCCGTGTGTCTGCGGCTTGCGAGGAGCGGGGTCGCCGGGCATCCGGACAGAGCTCCCCGGGGCTGGGGGGCACGTGCCCCGGAGGGCCCTGGGACACGGCAGGCAAGATGGACGGATGAATCGGCGCAGCGTTCCGGAGCGTCCTTCAGCCGCTGCCTGCCGGGGCGCACCGGGGGATTGCTACAGGCACCGGGGGATTCTGCCGCCGCCGCCGCCGGAGCCTCTTTCCACCTTGCTGTGGGCGGGCGGGGGCTCCCCGGCCCAGCAGCTCTCGGACGGTGGGGTTGTGTCCTGGAAGCCGTCCGTCCGTCCCGGCGGCACCACGCCGAGGCCAGCTGGGAGCCCATCCTGTGTGAGCCAAACGGTAAGCGAGCGGCACAGAGACGTGGGGGGACCTGCTTGCTCATGGGGACGCTCCTGGAGCCGTCGCTCACGAGTTCACCCCGCTTTCCCTGGGGGGCCTGGCTGATTTCTCCTGGGAAGTCCAGACCCGGGTGGGGAGAGCGGCGGGTGTTTCCAAAAGCCGAGGGGGAGGTGCGCTGGGGGTACCTCCTGGCTGGAAGTAACAGGGTAACACGAGATGAGGGCTGGACAGGGCTGGCGATTTCGGGAAAGGGAGATGTACCCCCATAGGCTGCAAGCTTGGCTGGTCTGCCCCAGCTGAGCTGGGTCAAGGCCCATCTCCCCTCTAATTTTTTCCTCCATCTGTGTGCGGAATAATTTTTGTTTGAGGCACATGCAGATGTGAACCACCAGTAGACTCGCACTCTGCCAGCGCTCTGCTAATTAGCTGGCCAGCATCAGAATCGCTCCTGGATGCTGCCCACACGCTCAGCTGACAGGGAACTGGCCAGGGTGAGGCTGGGAGGCACCTGCTAGCCAGAGAGGTTGCCTGTGGGGTGGGGAAGGGGTGTCAGGCGCTTCGGGAGGCTGGTGTGGTGCCCGCTGGCCCTAGCGTGGCCGGGCTGGTCTGGCGCTGTCAGCTCCCCTGCGTGGACTGGCCCCAGCACTACCGCGGCGATCATACCACCCTGCCGGGGAGGGCCAGGCAGCCAGAGCCGGGGCCGGTCCCTGGGGAGAGGGGAGCAGAGAGGCAATTGGGAGCCTGATTCCGGAGCTGTAGACGGAGCTGGGAGTTGGAGCCAAAGGGCTCCCTTCCCTCTGCTGTCCTGGCCTGGCAGAGCCAAGCCCATGCCGTCGGTTACGTTTTCCCCCAGGAAAGGGTCGGCCCGGTGGGGACCAGCCCTCCCTAGCAGCTGGAGAGGTACATGGGCAGGGGACAGTTCCCCCCACCGCGGGGTGGCAAAGCCGGACGCAAGCCGCGAGGTCGCCGCCCAGGGCACCCAGCACTGTGGGTCTCGCACGCTCCCGGCCGGCCCTGAGCACCCTGCCCTGGGCCCGGCGACCACTCCTGGCTTGGGGGCAGTCGGGACTCCCGGACCGAGCTGGGACCCACAGCCAGGGCTCCGCTGGAAACGGGGACCCAATCCATGGCGGCATCCCAGGAGCGGCCAGCGCCCGTGCCGACCCAGCCCTGAGGCTGCCGTCCACCCCGTCTCGGCTGCCCCTGTAACAGGGGCCCCTTCCGGGCCTGGCTCGGTTCTATTTTCGGGGGGGGAAGGCGTGAACATATCACTGCGGTCCCGGGGCCCCACGACCCTCCCGACCTTGGGAAGCCCGAGCGTTTCCTCTGCACTTTCCCTCCCCCTCCTTGGCGTCACCCTCGACTTACCCTGCTGCTAGAGAAGCCCAGCGGTGCTGATTGGGCCCTGGCGCTAGGCGCTGGACACCCCGGGCATGAAGGCAGCCCCCGCCCTGCACGGCTTGCGACATCCCCTGTGATTGGCGTTCGGTGGCTCCGCCTTTCCAAGTCCCCGGGGCGTCGGGGTGGCCGCTGCGGCCAGCTGGTGCGGCCCGGGATGCCTGGATTCCAGGCCCCTTCCCAGCCGGTCTCCCTCCTGGCACTGCGGGGAGCGGGGCTGTGAACGCCCTTGCTCGGGAACCCCGGAATGGCTGGGTTCCTGACGCGCCGGACAGCCCCTGGGCCCTGCAGCGTCTTTCCCGGGGGGGACGGGCGGTGTTGGTCTTTGCCATTGCCCCATTCAAGCAGGGGATGAAGCTGGGGGAGAGGGCCAGGCTGGGATCATACGGGGGCTTGGGGGGAGATTTGCCTGGGGATGGAGCCCACAAACCCGATGCCTGTGGGGGCCCTCCCTGCCCTCCCCCCCATCATGGGAGGCAAGGGGAGCGGGACTCTGGCAGGAGGGGAGGGGCTGCCATTGGAATCAGCCAGGCTGCCTTGGCCCCGGGTTCCAGCGTGGGGATCCAGGAGCACATTGCACGGACCCTTCCTGGAACCCACCGCGAGGGCCTTTCGGCTCTGCAGGGAGCCGGGCTGGGGCCTCGAGCAGCCCAGCTCCGACCTGCCTGCGGCTCACGCCGGGCTCTTGAAATGGCTCTTTCCAGGCACGGGGAGAGAGGCAGCCAGCTGGCGTGTTCCACCAGCGGAGCGTGTCATTAGGGGGCCGGGAGCTGCATGCTGATTGCTGGTGGGCGGGAGCTGGGCACGCTGCAGCTCCCCACGGCGGCTGCTGAACTCGGGAGCGAAGCGGCATCCTGAGCTGCAGCACAAGCCCGGCCTGACGCCGGCGCAGCGCCGATTCAGCCCCCACCGCCGCCCTGTCCCCCGCTGCCCGGCAATGCTGCACCACCCAGCTGCCCACGGACAGAAACAGCTGTCAGGCCTCCGGAGGGGCTGGGCTGCTTTTGAATGGTTGTGGGCTCCCGCATGCTCAGGTGTGCTCTCGCACACTTATGTGTCTGTTGCACGCTCAGGTGTGCTCTTGCACACTTAGGTGTCTGTTGCACGCTCAGGTGTGCTCTAGCACACTTAGGTGTCTGTTGCACGCACGGGTATACTCTTGCATGCTCGGATGTCTGTTGCACACTCGGTTGGGCTGTCGCCCGCTTGGGTGTCTGTGGCATGCTCAAGTGTGCTCTCGCACACTCTGGTGTCTGTTGCACACTCTGGTGTCTGTTGCACGCATCAGTGAGAACATAAGAATGGCCAGACTGGGTCAGACCAACAGTCCATCCAGCCCACTGTCCTGTCTGCTGACAGTGGCCAGATGCCCCAGAGGGAGGGAACAATCCTCACAGACAAACAGAGGTGAGGGACACCACTCCTACGCATCCTGGCTAATAGCTGTTGATGGACCTAACCTCCATGAATGTATCTAGCTCTTTTTTGAACCCTGTGAACGTCCTAGTCTTCACCACATCCTCTGGCGAGGAGTTCCACAGGTTGCCTGTGCGCTGCGTGAAGCAAAACTTCCTTTGGTTTGCTTTAAACCTGCTGCCTATTCACTTCATTGCATGACCCCTCGTTCTAATTCCCGGGGAGACCCTCCCCTGCCACGGGGCGGGCAGGGGACGAATTCGGTAAAGTTTAGAAATGACTTTGTGGGGGCAAGTGGCTGCTGTGATTGATACGTGACTGTCCTCTGAGGGGGTTCCCCCTCCCCTGATGTCTCTGCTCCCTGCTGGCCGTGTGCTCTTTTACAGCCCCTAGTGCTGTGGCATCCCCCCGCAGGCCAGGGTCCACGCTCTGCATTTCTCTGACCGGCGCACTGGTTGTTTATTGTAGGGCCTACTCCCGTGCATCTTCATAGGCCTCCCCCCCCCCACTCCAAACTCTACCACACGGGTTCGCTCCTGGGTTCGGCTCCTGCCCTGCGGCCGATTTGCTCTCTGGCCGGAGGGAAGTCTCCTCACCTCTCTCCCTGCACCCCGGAGCACGAGCCGGACGCGAGCTTCCAGCCCTGTGGGACGTGTGCGCTTGGAGGCATGGTCAGCAGAGCCCTTTGTGTCCCAGGAAGAGGGGCCGGAGTGACGAGGCCTCCGCGCGCTCCGGGCCGGACCCTGCTGTGCCGAGCGCGAGGTTCGTGTCCAATGCGGCCGCTTGGTGCCGGGGCTTTGCACGACCCGGCTCTCCGGGCAGCTGGGCGGGCAGGCCCAGGCGCTCTCAGGAGTGTCGGTCCCAGCACCGGCCAGGCCCAGACAGCTCCCGACCACGCTGCTGGGTCTGCCACTCTCCCAGGGGAACGAGCCGCAGGGCAGGCAGAGCCCAGAGCCTGTACGGACCAGCCTGGCTAAGCCGCAGGGCATCTTGGGGCTGTGGTCCCTAGTGGGGAGCGAGATGCCATGGAGGACACAGGAGGGGGAGGGTGTGGCTGCGAGGGGAGAGGGCCGGGCATCTTGTCCTGAGAACGTCCTGGGCAGAGCAAGGACTGGTCATGACCGTGGGGCCGTTGGAGGGGGGGCCGCCGAGGAGAGCAGGGCAGTGAGGGGGCGGGGCCAGGTGGGGCAGGGCTGGTGGTAGGAGGAGAGCAGCCGCAGCTCCTGGAAAGTCAGGCGGAAAACGTGGATGCGCCCCAGCTGCCGGGGGAAGAACAGCTGATCTAGGCAGCCATTTCCCCCGGGGGGCAGGGAGAGGCCAAAAGGTGCCAGGACCGGATCAGACACCTGGCAGGCCCCAGATCTCACGGAATCCTAGAACTGGAAGGGCCCTCGAGGGCCCATCGATCCCATCCCCCGCCCTCCCGGCAGGACCAAGCACCACTGAGATCATCCCTGGCAGGTGTCTGCCCAACCTGCTCTTCAGTATGTCCAGCGATGGGGATTCCACAACCCCCCAGGCAATTTATTCCAGTGTTTCACCCCCTGGCAGGTAGGAAGTTTTTCCTAATGTCCAACCTAAACCTCCTTGCTGCAGTTTAAGCCCCATTGCTTCTTGTTCTATCCTCAGAGGCCAGGAGAATATTTTTCTCCCTCTTTATAACACCCTTTTAGGTGCTTGAAAACTACTATTATGCCCCCGTCAATCTTCTCTTTTCCAAACTGAACAGGCCCAGTTCTTTCAGTCTCCCCTCCTAGCTCCTGTTCTCTCGACCTTTCATCATTTTTATTGCTCTTCTCCGGACCTTCTCCAATGTCTCCACCTCTTTCCCGAAATGTGGTGCCCAGAACTGGACACAACACTCCAACGGAGGCCTAATCAGTGCAGAGTCGAGTGGGAGAAGGACTTCTCCTGTCTTGCTCCCAACACTCCTGTTCATGCCGCCCAGAATCAGGTTTGCTTTTCGTTTTGTTTTGTTTTGCAAATGTGACACCGTTGACTCCTATTTAGCTTGTGGTCCGCTCTGACCCCTAGATCCCTTTCTGCAGGACTCCTTCCTAGCCAGTCGCTCCCCATTCTGTGTGCGAGACACGGATTGTTCCTCCCTAAATGGAGCACTTTGCATTTGTCCTTGTTGAAATTCATCCTATTGACCTCAGCCCGTTTCTCCAGTTTGTCCAGATCAGTTTGAATTATGACCCTGCCCTCCAAAGCCCTGGCAACCCCTCCCGGCTTGGTATCCTCCGCATGCCATCATCTAAATCGCTGATGACGATATTGAACAGAACCGGTCCCAAAACGGCCCCCTGCAGAACCCCCCTTGTTCTGCCCTTCCAGCAGGATTGTGAACCATTAATAACTTCTCTCTGAGAACAGTAATCCAGCCAGTTCTGCACCCACCTTATAGTCGCCCCATCTAGGTTGTGTTTCCCTAGTTTATTAACAAGAAGGTCATGCGAGACCATGTCAAATGCCTTACTAAAGTCTAAAACAAAAGGCAGGACAATGTAGCACTTTAAAGACTAACAAGATGGTTTATTAAGTGTTGAACTTTCGTGGGCCAGACCCACTTCCTCAGATCAAACAGTGGAAAAAAATAGTCACAACCATATATACCAAAGGATACAATTAAAAAAAATGAACACATATGAAAAGGACAAATCAAAGAAAGCTATCCAATTGGCTTGACATGATTTGTTCTTGACAAATCCACGCTGGCTGTTGTTACTTATCACCTTATTATCTTCCAGATGTTTGCAGATGAATTCCTTAATTACTTGCTCCATTATCTTCCCTGGCATAGAAGTTAAACTGACTGGTCTGTAGTTCTTATTTCCCTTTTTATAACTGGGCACTAGATTTGTCCTTTTCTAGTCTTCTGGAAACTCTCCCGACTTCCATGACTTTTCAAAGGTTCACATACCTCCTCTGCCAGCTCCTTGAGTGTTCTAGGATGCGTTTTATCAGGCCCTGGTGACTTGAAAACATCTCACTTTTCAAAGTCATTTTTAACTTGTTCCTTCCCTATTTTAACTTCTGAACTGACCTGCTTTTCACTGGAGCTATGTCTAGACTACAGGCTTCTTCCGGAAGAAGCTTTTCTGGAAGAGATCGTCCAGAAAAACTTCTTCTGAAAGAGAGCGTCCGCACTGCAAAAGTGCATTGAAATCGACAGCTAGCGTCCACACTGAATGGACGCTCTCTCGCATTTAAGCTGTGGCTACTATGGGCGGAGTGGCCACCAGGGCACCTGTGCTTTTTCCTCTTTCCTCTTCTTGCAAAAGAGCTCCCTCTTCCCCGTCTACACATGCCTTTTTCTAAAAGAGTTCTTTCCCAAAAGGGTTTCTTCCTCATAGAATGAGGTTTATCAATGTCGAAAAACATTTTTCTTTTGATTTTTTTTGTGGAAAGAACGCGATTGCAGTGTGGACGTAAGTGTAAGTTTTTTTGGAAAAACTCTGTAGCATAGACATACCCTGGCATGCACTACACTGGGCGTCCAGTCACCACCGACCTTGGTGAAAGCACCACAAAGAGGTGGCGAAGCGCCCTTGCCATCTCCACGTTTTCTGCTCTTGGTTTTCCCTCTTCATCGCGCGGTGGGCCTGCCCCGTCCGTGGTGCGCCGCCGGGAGCAGGGCCCGGGAAGTCCCAGAGGGTCCTTCGTCTCTCGCCCTCCGACAAACGAGGCACGTTGCAGCCTGGAAAGGACTCAGGGCTGACTGTGTCCGTCCTGCCCCCATGGGGTGTGCGGGCAGGAGGTACCAAGCCCTTCCAAGGGATCTGAGTGATGTTATCCGCAGCCCCGGGCAAGGTTGCTCGGCGTCGCCGCTGTCCCAGGAAGGGCGAAGCGGCAGGGACCTCCCAAATTGCCACCCAGAGTGAACAACCCCCCACCCCCAACTCAGCCTCTTTGGGGATCTCTGCCTGACACCTCCAGATGCAAGTGACCAGCTGCCAAGTTCTTCTCCCCACCACGACCACCTGCCCTGGGAAAGGGGTCCCAGAGAGGGGCACCAAAGGGAATAAAGCCGGCCCCAGCATTTTCCAGGGTGGGGGATCTCCCCCCCCTTCCCGGTGCAAGATGAAGCGAGGAGGCTTATGAGGAGAGGCTGAGGGAGTTGGGTCTGTTTAGTCTGCAGAAGGGAAGAGCGAGGGGGGATTTGATAGCAGCCTTCAACTTCCTGAAGGGGGGTTCCAAAGAGGCTGGAGAGAGGCTGTTCTCAGTAGTGACAGGTGGCAGAACAAGGAGCAATGGGCTCAAGTTGCGGTGGGAGAGGTCCAGGTTGGATATTAGGAAAAACAATTTCCCTAGGAGGGTGGTGAAGCACTGGAATGGGTTCCCTAGGGAAGTAGTGGAGTCTCCATCCCTAGAGGTGTTTAAGTCTCGGCTTGACAAAGCCCTGGCCGGGTTGATTTAGTTGGGATTGGTCCTGCCTAGAGCAGGGGGCTGGACTTGACCTTCTGAGGTCTCTTCCAGCTCTGTGGTTCTGTGATTCTAAGTCTGGGGAAGGCAGCCCAGCAAGTTTGTCGGAAAGCTAAGATGTCAGGCTGATCAGAAGCAAGGGGGGGGAGCCCCTCTCTGGCGTGGGGTACGGGATCCTGGGAAGGGGGTGGGGCGTGGGGGAGCAGAGCGATGAAGACTGAACAGTGGTTCACGAAACGGCAGATTTGACAGCGCCCAAGTCTCAAGCTGCCGTTTCCGCAGGGCAAGGAACAGAGACCTGGACGACAGCAGCTGCCGCTGCCTGGTGCCGCTCTGCGTCTCCCCCACCCCCCAGGATCTCGACACCCTTACAGAGGACATGCCAAAGCTGCCCCCACCTCTCTGGTCTGCCCTGGGCTTGTCGGTCCCCGGCTCAGCGGGTCGGCGAGGGGTGCTGGGGGACGCGGAAGGAAGGAAGGTGGGAGTCACCTTCGCGGAGTGGGGCGGGGGGGATCTAACAGGCAGTCTGGGATTTGCTGGGGGGGGCAGGCCCTAAGCTGCCCGCCCCTATCGAGCCCCAGAAAAGCTGCGGGCGATCTCTGCGCCCGTCATTAATTGCCACTCGCCTTGCGGAGCAGGCTTGGCACAAATTAACGTCACGGCGTGCAACCAGTGGCTGACTCCTGGCTGCAAAGCCGCCAGCTTGTTTTCCCTTCTCTTTCCGTGTGATGGCTGGGCCCCCCTTATCGCCCTCCACACAGAGCCATTAACCGACTGGGCGGCTGACACCGAAATGAGGCGCCATCCAGGGATCCCAAACACAGGGCCAGGAACGCTGAATTCGGTTGTCTGCTCTCTGCCTGGGGGACCTTGGGCCTGTCACTTTGCGTCACCTGCCTCAGTTTCCCCATTGATGAAAAGAAAGTTACTTTGCGCCGTGCCGCGTGGGGACCTCTGGGTAGAAATGGCGCTAGAAGCGTCACTGGGGTAGTCAAAGCGGAAGGAAGGGAATCCGGGTGACTAAAACTCACCTGGAGCCTCTGGGTCCAATTCCCTGGGGGATATTGGTCAAGTCACTTAACTGCTCTGTGCCTCAGTTTACCATCCCTAAATTGAGGATGACAGCCCCCCCCCCCCCTGTCTCTTAGGACAAATACTACAGGGTAGAGGGTTTCAAACTGTTTTTCTCATGCCCCAGTTGAAGAAAATCGCTGATGCTGTGACCTGACATAATGTGACTGGCGTGTGGGTTCCAGGGTGGGGCGGAGGAGGGGAGCTTTGGGGCGGAGGAGGGGGCTCTGGCTTTGGGGAGGGGGCAGAGCTGGGGCTGACCTCGAACGGCTCCAGGGCAGCGGTGCAGCGGGGGGGGCTCAGGCAGCTTCCTGCCTCTCCTGCTCCCCCCCCCCCGACCATGCTGCACCCAGAAGCAGCCAACAGCAGGTCCCCAGCCAATGGGAGTGCAGAGCTCGTGCTCGGGGCAGGGGCAGTGCACGGAGCCCTGTGTGCTCCCCCACCCCCAAACCTAAGCCGGGCCTGCTGCCTGCCACTTCTGGGGGGTAGCACGGTCTGCGGGGCCAGGCCAGGCAGGGAGCTGCCTTAGCCCCCCGCTGCTCACCTGACCCCTGCAGCCATGATCCCCGGGGCCCGACCTCCCACCACCCAGCCCTGGGGCGCGCCCCGTCGTGGGAAAACTGCTGCTCCGGATTGCAAGAGGCTCGGATATTTCCCTATAAAGACCCAAGCTCAACGTACTTCCTGTCGTGCAAACACTGCCACCTGGTGGCTAGAATCACCGCCTGGCGTTGTGTCCTAGGTCCTATACTATTAACAGCCGGGTGGAGATTCTCCATCAGTCCCTCTATCCAGCTGTGTCCGCCGGGCGCCTTCACCGCAGGCCCCTCCTTCCTCGCGTATGTCCGTGTCTGTAGCCCTGGCGACAGAGGTTTTAACCCCAGGGCCTGGCACCGACCCACCGCAGCCCCTCCAGGCCCCTGGGGCACTGTTGGGGTCTCGGGTTTGCGGGGGGCTCCAGAGGATCTGGGTGGGGGATGTTTTCCCAGCTCGGACGGTCTGAGGCTGAGCAGGGAGAGACCCCGAGGGCAGGGGCTGTGGGCGAGGTTCCCGGATCTGCGGCGGGCGTGTGCGCGTGGGGGGCTCCCAGCTCTGTGGCGCTCTGTCCGCGCAGGGGAGCACTGGGGTCGCTAGAGACAAGGACCCCACAGCAGGGAGGGGGCCAGGCAGGACGAGCCTACAAAGAGACGTGGGGCCGGAGGACCCTCGGGAAGGGGCCGAGGCCGGGCAGGGAGCTGGCTGAGGATGGGGTCACCCCGGGCCCTGTCGCACGAGGGTCCCACCGGCCGGGTCTTCGCCTCCGAGCGGGGCCGGCGGCCGAAAGGGCGGGACCCCCTTTTCCTCTCACCGGCCTCCCTTTCATTTTCTTTTTGGTGTGTCCGTCTGTCTGTGTCCTTCCGTGTGTGTCTGTTGTGCAGCCGCCTTGGCCCCTCCGCCGCGGGCCTGTGGCTGCCTCGGTGTCCCGTCGCCGGCTGGCCTTTTCCTTTGGACCTTGCCTCTGTGGTTCCCCCCGTCCTGTCCGCGTCTGTCACTGTCAGGAGCAGCAGCCCAGTCGCCCCCCTCCCCTCCTGCTGCGGCCTGTCCTGGTCACAGCCCCGACCTGCCTCCCTCCTCCCCAGCCCCGCATCCCACAGCCTGCCCCCTTCTCCAGAGCCTGAGATCCACCCCCACTGCCCCCTTTGCACCTCGGACACCAGGCCCTCGCGGGGGGGACCCAGAGAGGGGGAGCGCAGCTGGAAACGTGGCACTCTAGGCTGGGAGGGGGCAGTCGCAGGTATCTGGTGAGCCTCGCCCCCGAGCAAGGGCGGGCCAGTTCCCTTGGCGGCGGGAATGGCCGGCCCCCCTTGCCGGCCGTCACACTAGCTGGTCACAAAGTTCCCAGCCGGCCTTTGGCCCTGGAGGCCGGAGCCGGCGCTGAGTCCCCGGCACGGCGGAGGCCCCGGAACCCGCCCGGAGCCCTGAGCAGGCCTTGGCTTTAGCGTTGAGTAACGGCCTGGGGGGGGCGCCAGTGTGAGCCCATCCCTCCGGCCTCCTGCCTGCTCGGCCGCTGCCCACTCCGCCCCAGCCTGGCCTGCATCGGCGGGGCGGGGGCGTCCAAAAGCGCCCGGCCTGCGCCTTTCTTGGCAGGACTTCCCCCTCGCCTGGGATGGGAGCAGGGCCACGCGCTTGTGCACGTCCCTCCCCGGGTCAGTCGCTTCCCCAAACCGCCGGCGGGTGGAGGGAGCCGGCGTCCGGCAAGAGCTGCTGAAAGCCGAGCTCCCCAGCACACGGGCCCCGGGCAAAGCGTGGAGTCGATTCATTTGTATCGACTGTACGATTAGGCTCAGGCCTGGCCCGCGCCGGTTCCAGGAGCTCCCCCGCCCGCAGCTCTGCACTTTACATGGAGTAAGTGCTGGGCGCACAGGCAGCCCGGCTCCGACGACATTGAAACTGCAGAGCCGCTGCCCCGGCAACTCCCGGAGCCGGCTTGAGCTGGGATTGAGGCGTCCTGGCTCGCGCTGGCTCCGGGACCACCGGGCTCCGACGACATTGAAACTGCAGAGCTGCAGCAGCGGCAGCTCCCGGAGCCGGCACAAGCCGGGACACCAGCTCTGGGACCGCTGCGGCTCTGCCTCCCCTTCTCCCCTGCTCATCACAGAGAGGGTGCTCCTCCCCCCAGCACCGGCTCCTGCTCCCCCCCATTGCTGCCTCTGATACAGAGGCAGCAAGGGGGGCGGGGAAGCGAATAGTCGAACAGTCAGTCGACTACCCAAGAAGACAAGGCGTATCGGACCCCCGACTATTCGCTTCCACCCCCAGGCTGTGCCGGGCTTGTACGGCCGGCGCTGTGCGGCTGCTACCCGCCCCAGCTGCACTCCCGCTAACTCAGGGCCCCAGCCTGCTGTGCGAGGGGGAGCTTCGCACATCAGCCTCCCGCCTCTGGAGAAGGGGGTCGCCACGTGACTGAGGCCTGGTGCCTTGCCAACCCCTGACCCCTTGCCCCACTGGTATGCACCCCCTGGCTACACTGCTCCTCTAGCTCCGCGCAGGCTCAAACCAGCGGCCTGGGCTGGCAGGGTGCCACCCAGCCCCCGGCGAGGGACGCAAGTGGCTGGGCTGCATTGGGCCCTCGCTGCTGGCGAGCAGGGGGCCGTCTAGCCGAGTGGGGGAGCCCGCTGCCGGCGGCTGCATAGACGCTCCCCGGTGGCTGCGCACCACGCCCGCTGGGGCTCCAGCGCCTCACTGCGCTGGAGTACGTGTGCCGGGGAGTTAGGCCCCTCGTCCCCAGCCCCACAGAGCCCCCAGCCAGGCTGGGTTCGGGGCACCCCAGGGCTGGACTAGCAGGGCCTCACTGGATCCGGAGCAAGGAGCCAGCCTCCGGCCAGCCGGTGCTGTCAGCCCCGACCACGCAGCTCCGCAACAGCAGGGTCACCACTGGATTCCCGCCCCGGCCCCTCCAGCTGAGGCCTCCGGCTGCGGGCTGGCCGGAAGGCCCCTGACCCCAGCTCTGCTCTCTCCCCGCCGCCCTGTGCAGATCCCGAGAGGACGAGCACGCACATGATCTCGGCGGACGATGCGGAGTACCCGCGGGAATACCGGACCCTGGGGAACGGGACCCGGCGCTTCTCCAACGTGGGGCTGGTGCACACCTCGGAGCGCCGGCACACGGTGATCGCCGCCCAGAGCCTGGAGGCCCTCACCGGGCTCCAGAAGGCCGAGATGGACCGCAAGCGGGACGCCTTCATGGACCACCTGAAGAACAAGTACCCGCAGCACGCCCTGGCCATCCGCGGCCAGCAGGACAGGATCCGGGACCAGGTAAGGGCACCGGGTGCGTCGGGCGCCTGCCCCTTTCTAGGGGCTCCGGGAAGTCTCGCCCAGACCCGGCGCCGGCGCCTGGCAGCGATGTCACGTGGGGCATAAAAGGCTGGGCCGGGCTGCAAACAGGCCTCTCTCGGGGATGGGGGGAGGCGCATGGGGTGGGATTTTGGCCTTGGCGGAGGGGGCTTGGGGACAAGCTTTGGGGGCAGATGTACCTCCTGTGTGGGGACCTGGCGGGCTGGAGGGGGGGGCTAGCCGGCATGCGAGCGAGGAGGGGGAACCCAACCCAGTTCTCTCCAATTTGTTGTCAGGTCGGGACTGGCAAAGGGTGGGAGATCAACTGGCTGAGAGCCCATCCCCCGCCCCCTGCTCCCTCCCAACCCCCCGGGGGTCAACACCCCTGGACTCTGCGTGGCCCCCAAAACGCCTCCCGGCCTTCTCCCACCGGGGTGCTTCCTCCCTGGCTGTGGGTGCTGGGGGGAACCTAAGGAAACCGATCCCACAGCCTTGGCCCCGGCAACTAGTCCTGGGCTGGCTTGTGGGGAGGTGTTCCCAGTCCCTGTCCCCGAGTAGCCCCCCTGCCATGGGTAGCCCCGGGGGGGGGCTGGGTGCGAGGCGCCAGCCACGGCAGCACTGGATACAGGCACGTCTCCTCGGCCAGATTGCCAAGGGCTTAGCACCCAGATCTCCTTCCCAGCTCAGCTCCTGTTTCTGCCCCAAACAAGGGCCCGATTCTCCCCGGAGCCTCGCCCACCGGGGCCCCGATATGCTGGGCTCTTTGGAGACTCTGGCCCTGCTTGGGGGCGAGCACAGGTCCCCCAGGCGTTGCTACAGCCGGCTTTCTAGGCCGGGGTTGTGGGTTAGCCCTGGCCAGGCGGGGCTGTTGCCAGCCTAGTGCGGTAGCCGGCCGCGGGCGGACAGCTGGCCGCGTGGTCGTGTTCTAGAACCGCTCACGTGTGTCTCAAAGCGCCTCCAGCCGTCGGAGGGCTTGGAGGAGGGGACCCGCTTGCGTCTGGCACCAGGATTCCCCGCAGAAC
The DNA here is from genome assembly GCF_049634645.1 of Pelodiscus sinensis. Lineage (NCBI taxonomy): Eukaryota > Metazoa > Chordata > Testudines > Trionychidae > Pelodiscus > Pelodiscus sinensis. The sequence goes on from NC_134739.1 coordinate 12,843,282, forward strand.
TTGCGAGGTTCGGTGCTGGCGCTGAGCGTGGCCGCGATGCCCGGGCCACCCCCCGCTGCAGCCTGGTGGCTAAGGGGTGTAGCGGAACCGGTCCCTATGTGCAATGAGCGACTGGCCCAACAGGAGGGGGGAAGAGCAGTGCCGCAGTTGCCTGATCTCCATAGTACGCAATGCCTTTTAGCGCCGGTGTAGTGTGTGCAGCAATGGGGCGAGCTCCCCCACACGCACGGCCTGCCCGTGGGGAGGCACGCGGGTAGAGCACCAGCGTGAGACGCAGGAGACGCGGGTTCAGTTCCCGGCTCAGCCACTGCCCTGCTGGGTGACCGTGGGAAAGTCACATCGCCGCCCGGTGCCTCAGTTTCCCTTGACACCGAACTCCTTCATAAAGCCCTTGGCGAGCAGTTGATGGAAAGAGCAAAGTAGGAATAAGTCCCCTGAGCCTCTCTGGGATCCCAGGATCTGTCCCGATCAGTTTCTGCCCTGCACTTACTGGCAAAGTGTGTGAGATGGAGGCCTGCCCTCCAGGGAGTGGGGAGCTGACCTGGGCTGGAACGGCCTGTAATCCTGTCACTCGGTCTCTGTCCCGGGCGGGGGGTTCCCCTGGGCTCCCGGTGGTCAGGGAACTCCCACCGGTGCTCGACGATCTCCCAGTGACATGTGGAGTCGAGCGAGGGGCCAGGGATCCTCTGGCTTGCCTGGGAATCTCCATCATGCTAAGCTCCGGGCGCCCCAACCAGCAGTGAGGATGCAGGCTGGGCCCTGTGCCACCCCCCACGGTCCGGGCTGGGGCGCTCAGCAGGCCTGGTAGCTAAGAGGGAAAGGCAGCTGGAGGCCAAAGACTGGGGGGGGGGGTACGGCTGGATATGGCAGCGTCTCCCAAGGGGCGGAGGGCGTCAGCTGCTTCCGGACGAGAGCTTGCGCCCACCCAGCAGGCCAGCAGCCGGTGGGGACAGGGCTGAATTGTACCCTGCACCGCCGCAGCGGGTGCGGCAGGATTCTGGAGACTGGGCACCTGAACCCCCCGGGAGCGGAATTTACGGGTCTCTTTCCCCACGTCGGTGGGGGGAGGGGGAGGGAGCTTTGGGGGGCACCAGTCAAGTTGCCTCGTTAGCAGAGGCTGCTCTGCCGAGGGGGAGTCCTGGCCCAGCCCGGGGCCTGCGAGCCAGAACTGAGGGGCATGAGTGGACCGGGGGGAGGAGGGAGAGACGCGGGGAGCCCAGGGTCAGAAAGCCGGGGCGGCCAGGCCTTTTACCTGCCTGCTGCAGCGACTCCTCCTGCCAGGCTGCTGCCGGGAACCACACACCCCTGCCCCGACGGCAGCAGCCATGAGAAAGCCGCTTGGGCGTTTGAGGCCCTGTTCTACCTGTGGCATCAAACCCCGCCCACACCTCCCCTCCCCGGGGGGCTCGGCAGCCTGGCGGGGTTCAGGGCGGAGCTGGTGCTAGCCCCCCTCCATACAAACTCCCAGCAGTGCCTGCTGATCTGTTTGTCACCCGCCAGGAGATTTCATAAGAACGGCCGGACTGGGTCAGACCAAAGGTCCATCTAGCCCAGGAGCCTGTCTGCCCACAGCGGCCAGCACCAGGTGCCCTGGAGAGGGTGGACTGAAGACAATGATCAAGCGATTTGTCTCCTACCATCCCTCTCCAGCCTCTGACAGACAGAGGCCAGGGACACCATTTTATCCCCTGGCTAATAGCCTTTTATGGACCTAACCTCCATGAAATTACCTAGCTTCTCTTTAAACTCTGTTCTAGTCCTAGCCTTCACAGCCTCCTGCAGCAAGGAGTTCCACAGGCTGACTGCACGCTGTGTGAAGAAGAACTTTCTTTTATTTCCTCTACGGGGCGGGGAGGGGCAAGATAAATATGTTTTCCTAAGGCCTGTGAAGTGCCAGATTGGGATGCAGGAGACATGGGTTCTGTTCCCTGCTCTGTCACTGGTCTGGTAGGTGACCTTAAACAAAGTCACATCGCCGCTCTGGGCCTCGGTTTCCCCATAAACATCAAAATGGCCATTCTGGGTCATATCAAAGGTCCATCAATCCCAGGGTCCTGTCTTCTGACAGTGCTGGATACTGCAAAGAACATGAACTAAACAGGGCAGTTACTGAGTAATCCTTCCTATGTTGTCGAATTCCAGCTTCTTTGTCGTCAAAGATTTAGGGGCATGTGGTTACATCCCTGACCATCTTGGATAGTAGCTGTTGAGGGACCTATCCTCCAGGAATTTAATTCTAATTCTTTTTAAAACACACTTACCCTTCTGGCCACCACAATATCCCCCAGCAAGGAGTTCCACAGGTTGACTGGGCAGCGTGTGGCGAAATACTTCCTTTGGTGCGTTGTAAATCCGCCGCTTATTCTTTTCATGCAGTGACTCCTGGTTCTTGCGTTATGAGGAGGCTGCCTTCCTCCGTACGTTTCCCTGTTCTAATACGTCTTTCGTGAGAGGGGTACGAAGACTGCCTGCAGTATTTAGGACGTGGCTGCGCCATACATGTAGAGAGGGACATCATGACATTTTCTGTCTTAGTAGCGATTTCTCTCCTAAGGGCTCCCGACATTCTCTTTGCTTTTTTGTCTGCCGTGGCGCACGGAGCAGATGTTGTCAGAGAACTCGCCACAGTGATTGCAAGAGCTATCTCCAGCCTGGCAACAGCTCATTTGTGTGCAGAGTTGGGATTCAGTTTTCCCATGTTCATTACTCTGCATTTATCAGCCCTGAATGTCATCTGCCGGTTTGTTGCCCAATCACTCCCGTTTGTGAGATCCCTTTGCACAGCTCCGCCGTCAGCACCCCACGTAACCGGCGTGAGTCATTTTAGTGTCAGCTGCAACCGGCGCGGCCTCGCCCCGCACCCCTTTCCCCAGATGTCTACCGTGTATTGGAGAGAGCTTGTCTGGGCATCTGTCTGTCTGTCTGTTTCTTCAAAAACGCCTCCTACATGGAAAGAGCTAGGAGCACCAAATTCAGGAGGCAGCTTCCTTTTAGCAGAGCTCAAAGCAAGGGCGGGGTTTGGTGGTGCCAGGACAGTGGGATGTGCCTGGAATGGGATTGCGTCTCAGCAAACCAAACAGAAAAGAGACAATCACCAGACAGGTGAAAGGGGCTGGCTGGGGGCACCCCCCCTCCCTGTCTGGAACTGCCCCAGCCCCAAGCCTCCCACCCCCAAGTGCCATTTAAAAGGGGCTCGGGGGGGGGGGGGCGCTGAAGCTTCCCCCCCCCATCTCTCATGGCTTGTGTGACGTAGTGGGGGGTACCTTGCTGGTTGCGATGCTGAGGCTGTGGGTGACCCCCACTGGCTGCTGCCTGTAGCACAGCCCAGCAGGACAGGGGATGAGTCACTAGGCCAGGGTCTCGCAACCTGTCCGACCAGCTACCCCCCAGGGAGAGAAACAAAGGAAGGGGGAATGCTGCCCCTGGCTGGGGGGCAGGGCTGGAAGAGAGTTTTAGTTTCTGTCTGGGAGCATGGAGGAGACAGCCTAGGGAAAGGGGCTGGGATTTAGGGGCCCAGTCTCCCCCATCTCGAGGGGGGCTGAGGCATCCTAGGCCTGCCCTGGAACCAGATTGCATCTGTGCTGAGCTGTATCCTGGAGAAGCAATAAACTCCCTCTGTTCTACTGGCTGGCGGAGTCTGTCTGTGCCATTACGGGGGTGCAGGAGACGGGAAAACCCCAATGCGCCGTCACAGCTTGAACAAAGACATGAACTGGAAGGGCCATTATATTCAACACCCAAAGGACATCGGGCACTTACAGCCAGGGCCGGATTAAGACCTTTAGAAGCCCTAAGCCCTGAAAAGATGATGGTGACCCCATATGTAATTCAAAATAAAAACAATACTATACCGTAAAATCTCATATTTTTTTTGGTATCCTGCTTTGCTGGTGCCCTACGCACGTGCTTAGTCTGCCTATTGGCTAATCCAGCCCTGTTTACAGCCCAGTCTATTAGCCTCATTTAGCATGGAGACGTTCATTGACAGATTTTTCTTTCCCGCCCGCCTCTCCCCTTTTTTCCTGCTTTATAATTCAACCTCTGCGCCTCTTGCTCCGTATCTGTCCCTGAAGGAGGGGGTGGTGCCCACGAAAGCTCACGAGACCATCCATCTCTATTTCAGTTCGTGGGACCGTTGTTGTTTTCAGGGTTTTGTCGTGGATAAATATGGTGAACAGCAGCATCGGTGGTGGTACAGTGGGCACCCGGCTGTCTACCGCTCTCCGCTGTGAAAACTGACCATTTCTCCCTCCCTTTGTTCCCTATCTTGTAACCACTTCCTGACCCACGCAAGGACCTTTTCTCGTGGCCCGTGGCCCCTTACGTGGCTCGAGGCGTTGGTGAGGGTCCATGTGAGAGGCTGTCTGGAAAGAAAGGCAATAATAGTGAGTTGCTTTGAGATCTGCGGCTGAAAAGGGCTAGGTAAGAGCTAGGAGTTACAATCATTCTGTTCCAGGCAGCATCCCAGGGAAGGGGAAGGGCCGGTTGTAATTACGTCGCAGGCAGTTCCAAAGGGAAACGCATCCTTTGTCGAACGCTGCTGTTCAAACGCCCGCACGCCCTACGAGAGAGAACATTCCGCCTCGGTTCCCGCCCCCCATTCAGCCTTTACTCTGCCCTCAGCTCCGTGGATCCATCTGTGGCACGTGTGCAGCGAGGGGAGAAATCCCACTCCGGGAGAGCAGAGGACAATCGGTGACATGGGGGGGCCGTTTGTCAGGCGGCTTTATGATTCCTGGCGTTTATTTCTCTTCCCGTAGCGCCCGGGACTTGGGCTCGGATCCGGACCCCGTGGGGCTGGGCGCTGCACCTCTGCGGCAGCCTGGCTGGATAAACCTGGCAGACAGAGGAAGCGCCACCGCCCCTAGTTGCAGAGAGGGTAGGGAGGTACAGGAAGATGAAGCCGCTTGCCTGCCATCCGCCTGGCGGAGGGGGGAGCTGGGACAGAGCTCGAGACTGGTCGCAGATCCCTTACAGCCTGGTCTCGGGTCTTGCCAACCCGGCAGCCGGCCGCTGTTCTGGGCGCTAGTGCAGCCTCCCCGTGACTCACATTTCACAGTGTTTTCTGGCAGCCAGCCCCTTGCTTTCCTGCCGTTCCGACATGCCGGGGCATTAACGGCACCCGGAGCCTCTCTTGTGGTTTGCGATCTGGTTGGAACGATTTGCCAGGCCTGTGCCAAGTTCCCTGCCCGACGCAAACGCCTCGGTCCTGTGAAAGTGGAGGGTCCGTTTGGTCCCGAGCCAGCGCGCTGCAAGGGGGAAGCCGCCGGGCGTCCCGTGGGCCGGGAGGCCCGGGCGTGGCGGGGAAGCCGCCGGGTGTCCCGTGGGCAGGGAGGCCCGGGCGTGGCGGGGAAGCCGCTGGGTGTCCCGTGGGCCGGGAGGCCCGGGCGTGGCGGGGAAGCCGCCGGGTGTCCCGTGGGCCGGGAGGCCCGGGCGCGGCGGGGAAGCCGCCGGGTGTCCCGTGGGCCGGGAGGCCCGGGCGTGGTGGGGAAGCCGCTGACACCGAGGTGGCAGGTTGGGAAGAGGGTGGGGAGCGGGCAGAGGTCGCTGAGAGCGTTCCAGCATTACCAGGGCTGGGGAATCTGTATTTGGTGGCCTCAGCCCAGTTAAGAACAGAAGAACGGCCGGACTGGCTCAGAGCAAAGCTCCATCTGGCCCAGTGCCCTGTCTGCCGACAGCGGCCAGCACCAAGTGCCCCGGAGGGAGTGGCCGGAACAGGGAACCATCATGTGATCCCTCCTCCGTCGCCCATCTTCGCGGGGCCGTGGTCATTCCGGCTGGCCGGCCTCACGCTCATGAAGCACCAGCCAGAGAGTCACCCGGCGTGGCATGCGCCGTCTCTGCAGCGGCCCCGTTCCCCTTTGGAGCCAGAGAGCGATTTCCTGGTGGAGCGCTCGCGGCGTTGTGGTTCTGAACACAATCCTATTGATTTGGAAAAAGGCTCCCCTCCCCCTCCCCCCGGCCGGCTTTTCCAGAGAGCCCTGCCCGCGTGGACGCCGGCACTGGAGGGTTCTTCGGGATGGTTCTGATTGGGGCTGAGCCGTCTGGATGCTCACCGGGGCTGTTTCCAAGGAAAAGTCCCTGGAAATGCGCTGGGGAGGGTGAGACGGGCCGCTGAGCCAAGCGCCTGTGCAAGGCTCTCGGTAGCTGTTCCACGCCCTGGCTTTAAGTGGGATTTAGGGACTTGCCTGCGTCGGGGTCGCCGACCTTCTGAAGCACGAGATCACTTTTTGAATGTACGTGCAATCCGAGATCCGACACTGGCCCCGCCTCCTCTGTGCCCCTTCTCTGAGGCCCCGCCCCCTCTCCCTCCCTCCCTCCCTCCCTTTCCGCACGCTGGGGCAGCAGGTTGGGGTGCAGGCTCCGGTCTTGGGTGAAGAGGTTTGGCGTGTGAGAGGGGCTCTGAGCTGAGCTTGGGGCAGGCCATTGGGGTACCGGAGGGGGTTCTAGGTGCCAGCTCTGGGACAGTGTTTGGATGCAGGGGTGCTCAGGGCAGGGGCTTGGGGTGCAGGAGGGGTTCGGGATGTGGCCTCCGGCTGGACACTACTAACCTCAGGTGGCTCCTAGATGGGGGTGCAGTGGGGCTAAGGCAGGCTCCTCCTGCTCTGGCCCTGCACCGCTCCCAAAAGCAGCCAGCAAACTCCCTCCCAAGCCCTGTTGTGCCCCCTCTCCCTGCTCTGTGGAGACAGGATGCAGAGTGAGGGGGGGGCTCCTTGACATCAGCCCCCTTCTTTCCAAGGGGACAGCTGCAAGGCAAAGGGCAGGAGATGCGCAGCAGCAGGGGGAGGGGCCGCTGAAGCACCGGCATTTGGTAGCCGCTTGGCCAAACCAGTCAGGATCCCCTGTCAGAGGCTCCCAAGATCGACCGGTAGATCCCGATCGACTGGCGGGTGACCGCTGGGCTAGGTCGTGCGCTGGGGCACCGCCCAAGGCAGCCAGAGAGACTCAAAGGAACACAAGCCACGGCGTTGGGGTGCCACTCCACAGACAAGCGGGTGCTGCCCCTTGGGGTGGGGCACAGATTCCCAGGTCTCTGAGCCCGCAAGGGGCCAGTGTGGCTGGCTGGCTGCATAACACAAGCCAAAGAACCGCCCCACCGCAATCCCCAGAGCAGAGCTCCCAGAAGCACAACCCGTCTAGGGACGTAAATATCCAGCAAAATAGTTCGCGGTTAACCAGTTGTAGTTCTATCGGTGCACTGGTTCCTCGTGGGTGGGCCGCCGCAGGGTAGCCACCGGGGGGGTCCACGGGGGCTGTGAGCAGGCATGGCGGGGCTGCTGCGGCTGGAGTCGGGGTTCCCCCTGCCCCCGCCTGGGTCCGCTGCAGCGCGGCCGGGTGCCACCTACCCGCCATGCTGGGTCCCCGCCTGCCGCCCTGATCTCGCTGGGTCCCCGCCTGCCGCCCTGACCTCGCTGGGTTCCCACCTGCCGCCCTGATCTCGCTGGGTTCCCGCCTGCCACCCTGATCTCGCTGGGTTCCCGCCTGCCGCCCTGATCTCGCTGGGTTCCCGCCTGCCGCCCTGACCTCGCTGGGTTCCCGCCTGCCGCCCTGATCTCGCTGGGTTCCCGCCTGCCACCCTCATCTCGCTGGGTTCCCGCCTGCCACCCTGATCTCGCTGGGTCCCCGCCTGCCGGCCCGCCGGGCTCACAATCCGGTTAACCAGTTACCTGGTTAGCATGACGCTGACCGGGTAACCACGGGGGCGTTTTGTGAGAGCAGGCCGGGGAGGGGCACAGCCACGCACACCCGCGGGAGGCAGCTTCCATCCTGCTCCCCTGCCGATAAGGGAACAAGAGGACAGTCCTTGGCATCCGTGAGTTCCACCGGTGCCCCCATCCCTTCACCAGCCAGGAGTGAGAGACCTGCACCCGGTGCAAGTACTTTCCCCTCGCTCCCTTATCCTCAGGGGAAGGGGAAAGGGGAAGGGGAAGGGGAAGGAAAGCTGCCCCCCGCCCTCCCGAAACGCCGCCCTTGCGGGGAACCAGTTACCCTTCTACATCCCTACGCCAGTCTCGATTTAAAAATTGTCAGTGCTAGGAAATCTGCCTCGACCCTGGGGAAATTGTCCCGAGGGCTAATTCCACTGTTAAACATTCACATCTTGTATCCGCTCTGACTTCTGTCCAGCTGATCCTGTTAGATCTTTCTCTGCGCGACTGAAGAGCTCAGTGTTAAATACGCTTCCCGATATTGATACCCGTAAGCGGATAACCACTGAGCACCACACCCCGGAGTCCTAGCTGGCACCCCACCCCCGTCCAAGGCAGAAACCAGCAAACAAGGAGACGGTGGCCCCACATGGGGAGGAAAGAAAACAAGCAATATTCCTCGTCTCTCAGCGCGTTAAACAATTACCGAGAGTAACCGAACATAGAAGGGATGCAGCCGGTAGGTGTCAACCTTTAAATGACATTGGGATGCAGCCAGGATCCAGGCCTCTTTGAAACGTTGCCGGCTTGCGCGGATTTTTAACACATAGGCCAAGCGGGCAGAGGGAGGCTGCCCGATAATGTAGGACCCAATTTCAGCTGGTTTAAAATATTAGAGAGGCGCACGGTTAGCACTTTGGATAGGAATAGAAATGTTTGGGGGCCGTCCTGCTCCAGCAGCCCCCAACGCTTTCCCCCGTGGCGCCAGTGCCCGTGACGTGGGACGTTTATTTTGATCCTACGTCTATCGATCCTGAAGAAGGCAGGTGCACGCGTTACCGCCAACCCCCAGCAGGCTGTCAGCAAGTCGACAGCAGAGCCCGATGCGGCAGCTACCACATTTCAAACCCAGATGGGTGAGCGCGGTAAACGGCAGGTGAACCATCAACAGCGGAATGAGACAGAGAAGTGAAACTGACTAATAGACCAGATTAGCAGCCCTGTCTTGCTGTCAGTCTGAGGTTTGGCCTGTGTGCCCCGCCCCCTCTTTAGCCGCCGCAGGACCAAGTGCTGCCTCCTGCTGGTGGAAATCTATAAAATTATACCTGGTGTGGAAAAAGGGAATACAGGCGACTCCCGACTTACAACCGCCCGCATTTACAACCATTTTTTCATGCAAGATAGCTCCTAACCGCCCCCACCAATTTACGTCCGCAGCTCGTATTTACGACAGCGTATGACGCAGACTCCACACGTTTTCCCAAAACAGGAAACACACAAGGTCAGTCAGACGCACCAGTCTGCAGCTGCTGCTTGACCTGAGCGCATCTCCGCCCCATTGGTCTTCACTTTTGAGTTATTTTTGTGCATTATTTGAACTATTTAGTTTAATTTTCCTCCATTTCCGTAGTCAATTTTGGTATTTTTAGGGTATGAAATAGGTTTCTGGGAACAGAACCGCCATTTATAACATTGTGCCTACGGGAAATAAGGGTTCAACTTATGATGGCTTGACTTACAGTGGTTCTCCAGGAACCAATTAGGTCGTAAATGTGGGGGGGGCCCTAAAAAGGAAAAGTTATTTACTTAGTCCCACAATATAAGAACTAGAGGTCACCAAATGAAGTGACCAGGCAGCAGGTTTTAGATAAACCAAAGGAAGTTTTTCTTCACTCAGTGCACAGTCAACTTGTGGAACTCCTTGCCAGAGGATGTGATGAAGGCCAGGACTTTAACAGGGTTCAAAAAAGAGCTAGATAGATTCATGGAGGTTAGGTCCATCAATGGCTATTAGCCAGGATGGAAGGAATGGTGTTTCTAGCCTCTGTTTGTCTGGAAATGGGTGACAGGAGAGGGATCTCCTGAGGATTCCCTGTTGTGTTCCCTCCCTCTGGAGCATCTGGTATTGGCCACTGTCGGCCGACAGGACCCTGGGCTAGATGGCCTGACCCAGGATGGCTGTTCTTATATTCTCAAATGCGGGAAGTAAGCAAACACCAGGAAGTTTTGATTTTTTTTTAATCCGTTTTAATTGATTAATATAAACCAGTAATGTACCAATCTCTTCCCAACGTGTGCCCCTTTAATGCAGCCTGAAGAACACCTAGCATGCCTGAATTGTTATTTAAGGTGTGTGGTCCAGTAGCAACGAAAGCCCCCAGCTGCAAACGAAGCCGTTGCGCAAGGTGCTGTACACAGCGTGACAGTCCCTGCTCGGGACAGGTTGCAGACTATGTAGATCAGACAAAGGGTGAGAGGGAAAGGAGAGATAGACGTCCAAGCTAATGTCCGGTCCATTAGCCCATGCTTTCTCCACGGCTACGACAAATCAGGAAAGAGATCTTGGCGTTATCGTGGACAGTTCTCTGAAAACATCCACACAGTGTGCAGCGGCGGTCAAAAAGGCAAATAGAATGTTAGGAGTTATTAAGAAAGGGATAGAAAATAAGACACAGAATATCTTACTGCCCCTGTATAAAACTATGGTACGCCCACATCTTGAGTACTGTGTACAGATGTGGTCTCCTCACCTCAGAAAAGATATTTTGGCCTTGGAAAAGGTTCAGAAAAGGGCAACTAAAATGATCAGGGGTTTGGAACGGGTCCCATATGAGGAGAGGTTAAAGCGACTGGGACTTTTCAGTTTGGAAAAGAAGAGACTGACGGGGGATAGGATCGAGGTCTATAAAATCATGAGTGGTGTGGAGAGGGCTGATAAAGAAAAGTTATTCATGAGTTCCCATAATAGAAGGACTAGAGGACACCAAATGAAATTAATGCGTAGCACGTTTAAAACTAATACACAAAAGTTCTTCTTCACACAGTGCATAGTCAACCTGTGGAACTCCTTGCCAGAGGAGGCTGTGAAGGCTAGGACTATAACAGAGTTTAAAGAGAAGCTAGATAATGTCATGAAGGTTAGGTCCATAAAAGGCTATTAACCAGGGGGTAGAAATGGTGCCCCTGGCCTGTGTTTGTCAGAGGCTGGAGACGGATGGCATGAGACAAATCGCTTGATCATTGTCTTTGGTCCACCCCCTCCGGGGCACCTGGTGCTGGCCACTGTCGGCAGACAGGCTCCTGGGCTAGATGGACCTTTGGTCTGACCCAGTCCGGCTGTTCTTATGTTCTTATGTCAGCCCTCTCCTTTCCTGGACGGGTTGAGCTCAGCAGAAGCATGGCTCCTCCCGCTAACTCCAGAAGACGGTTGGCTTTGCCTCGTGTAACAGGGAGGAGCTGTGTGTACTCCGACGGTCAGCCTGGCATTCCAAGTGGGTGCCTTTGAGACAGCTGGAAACAGGGCGACCACCCAGCTAGCACACGTGAAAAATCAGGACAAGGTGGCGGGTAATTGGGACCTAAATACAACAAAGCTGTGACTGTCAGGACAGCCGGGCACCCGCGCTGGAAAATACATTGACGCAGCGGCAAATATGTGGGCTTCCATGGGAACCCCCCTTCCTGTGAACAGATCCTCAGCCAAGTGGCCTTGCTGTGGTCTGACTTGGGTTGGATGGTTAGAAATGTGGGTAATGATATTGATGAATGGAAACGGGATGATCCTTTCCCCTCTCCCCTGTGCATGACCCACTGGTCTGAATTGTTTTTAGAACTGGCTGTGCAGCTGAGACCTTGCATGGCAGGTGCCAGCTGGGAACACACGTTTGTGCAGATAAATGGCAAACCCCGGAGACCAAAGGATTACAAACACTCTTCTGACCAAAACCCTGCCAAGGCAAGGTCCCCAGCTATACAGTCCCTCTTCTGATGTCCTATGGGTTGCAGGCTCCAGCGCAGAGTTAAATACAGTACAGTGGCTAACAATGTTCCTTCTAATTGTGTCCAACCCATGTGCGGAATCAATTTTGCTACATGCACCAAAGGCTGTGTGGCTGTGCACCACCCGTATAAACACGTGTTTCCAGCTGTGGGCGCTCTGCTACTCAGCTGGGTGGCATTTGAAGCTTGCCTGGGGTGGCTGCCCAAGCCCTCCGCTGGCAGGGAACACTGGTGGCGAGAGCAGATATGTGCCTCTTTGTAGACGAAAGAAAAGTAAATAAAAGCCTGGGATTGAAGCTTGCTCGGTTTTGATGCAGAATAAAAAAGGCTGCGGCAGTGCTGGTGGCTGGCTCACCACAGCGGATTTGCAGCTGCCCAGAATAAATCTGGCTTTAGAATAAATAAATATATATCAGCAACCGTGGCCAAGCGAATCTACTGACTATTTGAGAGAGGTCGTCTGTGTGTCTATCTGTCCGTCTGTCTCTTTGTTCAAGAACTCCTCCTACACGCTAAGAGCTACGGGAGTGTTTCTCAACCTTTTTTTGTATCAAGTACCCCTTTAAAAAAAATTATAAGTACCCCCAGTACCTACAGTTTTCAGGCACACACATTTTTTTCCTCACCATTGCCACACATTTGTTTAAAACACTTAACCGTAGCCAACAGGGGACAACATTTTGGGGTGTAAAAAGTACAAAAATAATAAAACTTCAAACAAAAATTCCGTTTTCTCCAAATTTCAGTTGTGTTGACATGCTCCCCAGACTTCTCTCGAGCACCGTTGAGGGTCCTTGTACCGCGACTAGAGAAACACTGAGCTAGGGCCATCAAATTCTGTATACACCGTCCTCTTAACATGACTTACAGCAGGGTCGGGGTTTGGTTGTGCCAGGAAAATGGGAGGTGCCTGGAATGGGATTGATGCTCGGAAAGGGGAAAGGGAACACGCTGCTATATAATGACCCCATCAGGGCAGCAGGGGGTGCAGGATGGAAAGCAGGGACAATTATACTGTGGAGTGACGGGGGGAGAGCCCAGAGATGGGGACCAGGACAGCTATAACCCCTTTGGGCCAGCAGGGGGCAGAGGTGGAGAAAGGGACAGCTCTTTGCGATATATTCCAGAGTCTGTTTGTGTCTCTGTCTGTGTGTCTGTCCCTCAGCTGGGGGACATGCACCCCTCCCCCAGCTGTGCCCGCTGGAGCAGCAACGGCCATGGAGAGGCGTCTCTCACCTGGCCCCCAGCTGCTGCAGTGAGACAGGGCGGGCGCTGTCCTCATCCCATGGGACCCCCGCAGGGGGCGCGCGGGTGGGGGAGCACGAGAGCTGCTTTGAACAGCCCTTTGCCCGTCTTTGGAAGGTTGGTCATTTATGGCGCCCAGGGGCTTCGGGAGCATCCGTCCTGCCTCCTTGGTGCCTTCTTAAGGTGAACTTTTGGCCTAGTGCTTGTCGCTTGGGAGAACCAGGACTGCTGGGTGGTGCACCCAGGTCTGCCATTTCATCGCCTTATGCCCCAGTGCCCACCCCATAGAACACGGCATCGCCCCCTCCCAAGCACACAGGTGCTATTATTATTTAGCACTAAAAGACTTACCCGGGGCTGGCCTGGAGTGGCGGAGGCGACACAGCTGGCCCGTGGCTGCTCCCTGGGCTCGTGCGCTTGCTGCCCCAATCTGGTTGTTTGTGAGTATAACTGTCCCCGCTAGGGATGTAACAGTGGAGCCGATTAACTCATCAGTAAAAGCGTATCCGTTAATGCTATAGGCGACACGCATTCCCCCCTCGGTACATTTTTAGCAGGCTGGCTCAGTCCTGGCTCGCACCGGGTCCAGGATCTACCCCGCTGTGGCGCCGCATTTAAAGTGTATTAGGAGCCAGGCGGGCAGGCAGCCTGGCTCAGTTTTGGCTCATGCTGGGTCCGGGATCTCAGCTCCCTCCCGCCCCACAGGGGCTACTGCCACATCGCACTGCTGCCTCTGTATCACGGGGCGATAGCCAGCCGGTCCACAAGGGAAGCTGGTTTTTAAACTGGCTCCCCTCGTGGACCAGCTCCCGCCTGGCATCCCGCGCTGCTGCCTCTGATACAGAAGCAGCAGGACAAGTGGCAGGGGGCCCCTTGGGAGTGGGGCTGGAGCACACTGGTTGCTGGTCCCACCCCCTAGGGCTATAGAATAGTCGAGAAACTGATAAGAATTCATGAGGTTAATCGACTATTCAATTAACCGATATTTAACATCTCTAGTCCCTGCTATCACACCCCTCCCTTTCTGTTAGACAGAAAACAGTCCCATTCCAGGCACATCCCTTTGTCCTGGCACAGCCAAACCCTGACCTTGCTTTAACTTAGGGGCAGAGGAAGCTGCCTGCCAAATGTGGCGGTCCCAGCACTTACCGTTCAGGAGGAGTTCTTGCACAAACGGACGGACACATGGACAGACAGACGCACAAACTCTCTCAGTTCTGTGATAGATGCGTGTTACTGTAGCCCCTGGTCGTGGCCATGTGCTGGCCAGTCACAGCACACACATGGCCCCTGCCCCGACGAGCTAATGGAGCATCATGGAGTCGGATCCGCTCCCCAAAGCCGTGGGTCTCTGGCATGGGGACACTGAGACCCCCCTCCCACACACGGCCTGTCACCATCGTGGTTCGGATGCAGGGTCCCCTGTCCACAAGTCATCCCAGCAGGTGTGAGCTGGAGTCCCCGGGACAGACTGAAGATACTGTGGCGGGGGTGGGGTGCTGCTGAGAGGGCCAGGACAGCCCCACCTTGGCAGCTGCCGGATCTCAGGCTAAGCATGTGGGAAGAGGCTGGGAAAATGGCCTGGCTCGGTGGGAGGGCTGAGCTCAACGTGGGGCTTGTTCTTTTCCGTCTGGGCCGCGTGCTCCTCCAGCGGCGGGGGACTGGCGCAGGGCGAGGGGAAGTGTGCGGTTGCGGGAAGGGAACCAGGGTCTTTGGGAAAGGAGCTGGCTCTGGAGCTAGTGGCCGCCATTCAGAGACTTGTCATGGAGGGGATTTTGGGGGGGTTATTTTCCCTGGTGTCTGGCCCTTGCCTGGGCTTTGCCCAAGACAGTCCAGCAGGGATAGGACCAGTGTGGGGCAGCCACTTGGATGCAGCATGCCCTGGATCCGGCTCTTGGGGACATGCACGTGGGCAGGACGGGTACCACTGGCACCGTGGCTTAGCAACTACCAGGATGCCGAGACGTGGCGCACTCGTGTTTACCAAGAGGGAAGGGGGAAAGGCAAAGCCCCAGCTAAGAGGCTGGCAGGCCCCTTGCTCCCAGCTGTCTGGGCTCCGGCGAGGGCCGTTCCCACCGCACACACAGATTTGGGGAGGCGCAGAGCCCACGGCCCCCTCCGCCAGGCTGGGCAGACCACACGCAGTGGACTACCCGGCTGCTCATAAGCTGCTCCACTTCATTCCCGGCGCGTGGCAGGGGGCCGGGCTGCAGCGTTTAGCTCCCGTCTCTGGGGGTTGTGCTCTGAAAGCTCTTTTCAGATCTTGAACGCACCCGCTTGGGTTTTCCCTGCATGATTTCTGCCTGCGTTTGCCTGGCTGCCAGGGTGCCTGTGCCTGCCTCCGTGGGCTCCAGCGTCCAGTGTGCGTCTGCATGCGAGCGCATGGCCTGCTCAGCACCAGACGCGGAATTCCGCGTGGGGTCTTTTAAAACCCTCCTAGGACAGGCGCACCCCAGGCAAGGTGAGCTCAAGGTGAACAGTGACCCCAGCTGGTAGAGCCAGACGCTCCTCCCTCCCCCCACCAGCGCTCTTGTCCCACCCCTGCTGGGAGTGGTTGAGACTGGAATAACTGGGAGCCCCCCCTCTCCTCTCCCATAGCATCCCCTGCTGGGAGTAGCAGGGACTGCAGACGTCCAGCGCTGCTCCCAGTCAATACTCCTGTCCCACCCTGTGCAGCGCCCCCTTCTGGAAGTGGCTGAAGCTGGAATAGCATCTGATCCACCAACACAGCTCCTGCCCTACCCCCTGCAGCACCCTTTGCTGGCAAAGCCAGGGCCTGCCCCCATGGCAGTACTCATACTCCACCCCCTGCTGGGAGATCTAGGAACTCTCCCTGCAGCCTATAGCGCCCCCTGCTGGGAGACCCAGGAACTCTCCCCGAAGTCTGCAGCGCCCCCTGCTGGGAGACCCAGGAACTCTCCCCGCAGTCTGCAGCGCCCCCTGCTGGGAGACCCAGGAACTCTCCCCCGCAGCCTGTACCGCCCTGCAGCGCCCCCTGCTGGGAGATCCAGCCGCCCTCCGCTCCTCTCTCTCCCCAAGCCTGCAGCGCCTTTGCTGGGCGATCCAGGCGTCCTGTTCACCCTCTGCAGCCTGACCGCCCCGCAGCGCCCCCTGCTGGGAGATCCAAGCAACCCCCCCCCCCCCACCGCAGCCTGCACCGCCCCGCAGCGCCCCCTGCTGGGAGATCCAAGCAACTCCCCCCCTCCCGCACCGCAGCCTGCACCGCCCTGCAGCGCCCCCTGCTGGGAGATCCAAGCAACTCCCCCCCTCCCGCACCGCAGCCTGCACCGCCCCGCAGCGCCCCCTGCTGGGAGATCCAAGCAACTCCCCCTCTCCCGCACCGCAGCCTGCACCGCCCCGCAGCGCCCCCTGCTGGGAGATGCAGGCGCCCCGCAGGGGGCAGGGCTGGGGCTGTCCCCGCGGCGGGGCTGGCGGGGAGGGGGGCGCGTCGCTCCAGCCCCGCACGGCTGCGGAAAGGCAGGTGGAGTCCCGGTTGCCATGGCGACCGTGCCCTTATAAGGGAAGCCGCCCGGGCGGGTGCGGGGAAGGGCAGCGCGGCGGGCGGGCGGCTCGGATGGAGCCGGGGCGCTGCGGGGCCAGCGGGCGGTGCAGCCCGGGGCCGCCCCTCCCAGCCCTGCCCCGCGGCGGCGGTGGCTGAGGCTGGATTTATAGACACTGCAGCTCCCGTTGCAGCGCCGGAGCCGGAGTCGAGCCAGGTAAGGAGCCCGCGGCCGGGCCAGCGGCGGCGGGAGCGCCCCGCACCCCGGCGCGGGTGGGAAGCGGGGTTCCCCCCCCCCCGGCTCTGCTCCCGGGGTCGCTGCTGCGTCCCGGCGCGGCTGGGCTCCTTGCGGGCTGCTGCGGGGGGCGGGGAGCGCAGGGTCTTCCCCTCCCCCACCCAGCTTTGGGGTCACCCCAGTGGCTTGCTAGGCAGGGCGGGGGGGCTGCACCCCCTTTCTGCCATTCCCATCTCTGCCCCGTTGTGGCTGGGTGGCTTCCTCCCCCCTGCCCCTTCCTGCCCTCTCCCAAAGATCAGCCTCCCCTGGAAAGGGGCTACTTCTCTTCCCCCTCCCATAACGGGGGGGGGGCAGATCCCAGCAGGGACTTCATCTCTATTGCCTGCTTGTGTGCCTGCCTGCGGGGTGCATGGGGGGGGGGGGTCAGTATTGATAATATCAGGATACTCTTAGCCTGCCCAGCAGTTCAGCGGCGTGCGAGGGGCACCCGTCCTCCCCGGGCTCGAACCCGGCTTCCGGGAATGACGGTGCCCTGCGATCTGGCAATGCCCAGGCCCCGGTGTTTCCCAGTCCACCGCCCCAGCCCTGCTAGGGTGTCTTCAGAAGCCACTGGCCTCCCCTCCCCCAACTTCCAGCGCCCCTTCTTTCTTGGGCAGCTTGCGGGGGCAGTACCAGCCTTAGGGCTTGGCAAAGGGGGCCCATGCCTAGGGGGCCATAGCCAGAGGGTGAGGGGCATCTGGGCATGGCTATTGCTGAGTGCAGGGTTCTGGTCAGGGGGGCAGTGAGGCAGGGCAAGCTGGAAGCATAGGGCTGGGAGCACAGGTGGGAGGAGAGTGCTGGGGTTGGGATGAAGGGGTCACAGTGCAGAGATTAGGGGCAAAGGGGGCACAGGGTAGGGGTGCAAGGGTTGGGGAGTCCAGGGGAAATGGGGGGTGCTGTGCCCACAAGAGTCCGGGGCACCAAAACACACCTTTGCCCAGGACTCCATTTTCCCTAAGGCTGGCCGGGGCACGGGGAGGGAGGGCCAAGTTTTGGAGGCGGGAGCTGGCAGTGCCCGTCCTGCAGACTGAGTTCCCTCAACACGCCTGGCCTGCTGGCAGGCTCAGGAGGAGGCTTGCCCTGCCTGCCGTTCGGATGCCAAGGGGCACGGCCGGTGCCCGCCTTGCGCGCCGGACGGGCCATCGGCAGGCAGGTCTCTCGCGAGCCGGGGTTCTCCTCCGATCCCAGCAGTTTGACGGCGCCCGGGGCCGCCAGCCAATCTCTCTGCCCTCTCGCTCGGCAGTCACTGGGCTGGAAAAGCTGCCGCGTTAACAACCCGCTGACACGCCGACCCTCCTTAATGCGGGCAGCTCTGCCTGGAGGATCCGGGCACACACACAGCCATCTGTAGCCTTGGCAGGAGACAGGCATCCATCTTGTGGTACCTTGCACATGTCCTGGCCTGGGAGCTGCTCTGCACAGCCCAGGGTGGCTGGGAGAGGGAAGGAGGGAGAGGCCTGAAATGAGCATCCGGGCACGAGCTCCAGTTCCGGGGCACTGTTAGGGGTCTCCCTGGAAAACCCTGGGGAAGCTGAGACCTGGCACGGAGTCTGCATTTTTGACATGAAACCCAGAGCCCTGCCCCTTCCCTCCTGGAAATACCCACTCCCCTCTGTCACACACAGCCAGGCCGGATCCAGCGTCCCGGTGGCGCGGGGATGGTACCGAGCCATGCCAGCACTCCCGAGCCAGTCCTGCTCAAGGGGCTCCTAGGAGCACAAAAGGGCTACGAATCGAAGCCTTTTATTTCCCTTCCCCAGGCCTCTGTCCTGGTTCTCCTTGGAACAATGGGCCATCACAGACGGCTCTCGCGGGGAGAAGGGGCCATCACAAACTGCAGTGTGTGTGTGTGTGTGTCAGCAGGGCATGGCCAGCAGCCCTAGAAGTGCAATCCGATCGGGCTGGATTGATCATTCCTGCTGGGTGCGATGCCAGGCAGATGAACAGAGCCCCAGCCCAGAGTTCAGCTGGGAACAAGGTCGCTGGGAGCGGAGGGCCATGTTCCCCGCGGCCTAGGTCACCCCACTTCTCACTGGAGCATGTGTCTCCAGGGCTGGGCTACGGGAGAAGCGATTTTCCAACCCCCCCCCCCCCCCAATGATTTAGAAGTGGGTTGTAATTTGCAATTCCATTAGTGAAACTGATCACGGCCTGGGGGGAGCATTGCGGAGCGGGTGGGACTACTCCAGCAGGGAGATGCTGAACAAATCCCCATTAGGAATTATATCCGCCTTCATCGCAGTGGCAGGCAGGACGTGTCGGCACATTCTGGGCGGGATGGCCAGAGCCAGCCTTTCGCCAGGCCGGCTTCCGCTTGGCGCTTTTCTACCTTGGTTACCTGGTTTATTGGGAGGGGGATGCCCACTCTCCATCCGGGCTGTAACTCTGGAGGGCGGACGTGTCTGCCGGTGTGGCCCTTGTGTTCCCGTCCCAAATACCTGCCAGGCCCAGGCACACCCTCTTCCTCCCCCCCCCCCCCCCCCCCCCACTTTCTGCCTGTGAGGAAAGTTCCCAACTGTTGCTAAGGCAGTTTCAGTCGGTGGAGTTAGCACCGCTGGGCGTCTGTAACATGGGGGGTCCTTTCAAAATGGACTGCCGATGAGAGCCATGACCACCGTTAGGGGATACCGTGTTAAAATTCTCAGCAGCAGCTGGATTCCCTCATAGCAACTGGATGTGAGTCAACAGTGCGCCCTTGTAGCCAAGAAGGCTAATGGCATATTAGGTTGCATTAAGAGGAGTATTGCCAGCAGATCCAGAGATGTCATTATTCCCCTTTATTCGGCTCTGGTGAGGCCACATCTGGAGTGTTGTGTCCAGTTCTGGGCTCCTCACTACAGAAAGGATGTGGATGCATTGGAGAGGGTCCAGCGGAGGGCAACCAAAATGATTAGGGGGCTGGGCTGGAGCATATGAGGAGAGGCTGAGGGAGTTGGGTCTGTTTAGTCTGCAGAAGAGAAGAGTGAGGGGGGATTTGAGAGCAGCCTTCAACTTCCTGAAGGGAGGTTCCAAAGAGGATGGAGAGAGGCTGTTCTCAGTAGTGACAGATGGCAGAACAAGGAGCAATGGGCTCAAGTTGAGGTGGGAGAGGTCCAGGTTGGATATTAGGAAAAACGATTTCCCTAGGAGGGTGGTGAAGCACTGGGCTGGGTTCCCTAGGGAAGTAGTGGAGTCTCCATCCCTAGAGGTGTTTAAGTCTTGGCTTGACAAAGCCCTGGCTGGATTGATTTAGTCGGGATTGGTCCTGCCTAGAGCAGGGGGCTGTACTTGATGACCTTCTGAGGTCTCTTCCAGCTCTATGGTTCTATGATTCTATGATCAGCCTTCAGGACCCATCTACCCTTCCACTCCATCACTGGCAAAGCAGGGAACGTTACCAGGGCCTAGCATAGAAGGGGCCAGTCTCGAGGAGCAGTGCTACCAATCGGTGTGTTTAAACAGGGCTGCGAATGGGGGGAGGGATTCTTGGCTCCATGGGAACAGCGCCCCCCCCCCTCCTGCCCCCATCGGAACTGTGGTCCTAATAGCACAGCATGGGGATGCTGAAAAACATGGTTGGGCCAGCAGGCACAATGTAATTCCTGCCCGCCTTCCGGGAAGCCTGCTAGCCAGGGGTTTCAAACACAGCTGTGGCCAGACCCCTAGATGCCCGAGGTGCAGAGGACCTAAGAGAACAGCCAGCCTGACTTTCCGCCAATGCAGGGAGTCCCAGCTGATGGGGATACTTGTTTCTCCCTCTAGTAAATGTCCCAGGCAAAGGGCATTGGTTGTCTGGTACCTCCAAGGACACGTGTGGGAGGAAACAGGCTGAATCTCTCTCTTAAGCAAGCGGCATCAAATCAAGGGTGAGCCTGGCCATAGGTGGGCTTGGGAGCAGGCGGGAGTGAGGTGCATGGGACATTGCAGTCCCTTGCGAGCAGCCAAGTTCTGCCTCGTCTCCCTTGTGTTCGACCCGGGTGCACGCTGCGGTTGCCATGGCCGTGCTGCAGTTTGAGCTGCCTGGCAGCTACTTCCTGGTTTCTCTGCTCAGCCTGGCCGAAGGCGGCTCGGCTTACCTGCCCTACCCAGTGCCGGGGAAGCAGCGTGGAGAGCTGGGGCTGCCTGGCTCCTGCAGGATCCAGTTCCCGGATCCTGGCGCCGCCGGGGGTCCCGGTGCCCAGCGAGCGTGGACGGCTGCCCAGCTTGCACTGGGGAATCTGACCACCCTTCGGCCTGCCAGATCATGAGGGATCAGACCCTTAGCGCCTCCTCCCCCAGGAACCGGACGGAGCTCCCACTAGAGCAGTGATTCCCAAACTTTTCAGCATCACGCCCCCTTTTTTGAGAAACCTCCCGCACTCCTGCCCCTCAATAGCAGCAAAACTTGTTGAGCAAAAAGGACCTGACCAGGGCTGAAAAACAAAAATAGCAGCAAAACTTGGCGGGGAGGGGGAGGGGCTGGGTCTCCTCACACCCCCCTGGAATTTCTTCACGCCCCTCCACTTTGGGACCCCATGCACTAGAGGAAGCGAGTCTCTTTAAAGCCATAGTAATAGAGATGTGGCCGTGTTAGTCTGGTGTAGCTGAAACGAAAGGCAGGACTATGTAGCACTTTAAAGACTAACAAGATGGTTTATTAGGTGAGGCGCTTTCGTGGGCCAGACCCACTTCCTCGCCTAATAAACCATCTTGTTAGTCTTTAAAGTGCTGCACAGTCCTTTTCTTTAAAGCCATGTGAGTGTGAGAGGGTCACGTTCTTTGGTTGGCAGGGAGGGAGGAAAAACAACCTGCGCCAAGGACAATTGACTTATGTGCCTGGCCTGTCGCCCTCGCTGCTTAACGCCTCGGCCATCGGCGGCGTATGGGTTTATCCCGTTTGCGCCAGGTGAGCAGCCTGTCCGGTCCAACGTTCGTTCCTTCCAAAGCTCTCCGCCAAAGACAAACTCTGCTGCCTCCGCGGCAGCCCCCATGTTTCTTCTGGGGATTAGTCCTCACAAAGGCACGCCGGGGAATCTCCGGAAAGGGGGGGCGAGCCCTAGCTCGGGGACTTGGCAGTACAGGGGCCCCGTCCGCAGCCCCGGGGAGTAGCAGGGCAGGTCGGAGGAGATGACTGAGGCCGGACGGTGGAGCTGGGGCTGTGCAGTCCCACGGCCGTTCAGCCCAGCGTGCTCTGGGCTCAGGCTGGCAGGGCAGTGCTTTGGGTGGGAGGAGTCCGGTTTTGGAAGCAAATGCCCTGTCGACTTGTGCTGCGTAAAGAAGTGTGACTAAGGCCAGGGTGGTTGCTTAAGGCCGGCATCTGGGATTTTCAGCACCATCCGTGTGTTCCAGGAGCCCTGGTCTCATTGAGCGTCAAGGGCACCGGGCTCCTAAGTCCCTTAGGCACTATGGGAACCCTCAGGGTCTAATCCTGCCTGGAAATGAGATCTGTTGGGGTGGGGGGGGTCTCTACGCTGTGGGAGGGGAGAGGACGATCGGTTTTGATTGACCCTGTTAAGTTTTTTCAATAGCCCCTCGTGGCTTTCGGTTCGCTTTAGGGTCTTTCCGGCGTCCAGGCTGGAGCATGAACAGGCTGCTCTAAGCAGAGTTAATTACCCCCCCTCCCCAACAAGCTGCCCCCGTCCCTTCTGTTCAGGGACAAATGTGCCCTGGTGCATGCTAGCCAGGCCGCGGCACGCTCTCCTGTCCTGTTTATCATTAACACAATCGTATACAAATTGCTGCTGTGGCCAGCCCGGTGACTCACGCTGGTTTCGTTTCCCTCCCGACTTTACCCTGGTCTCTAGGACTGGATTTGTATTTATTTATTTATTTATTTATTGTCTCTCCCTTTTCTACAAATAGCTTCAACCACATCCCCTCATCCTGCTCCTCTTCTCGGGCATGTGGGTGGTGGTTGAAGGGGGAGAGGGATGTGAGCTTCTAATTAGTCTGTCATTTCATGGCCTTGTGGACATGACTTTCATTGCGATGATCATTTCTGCCGGTGTAATATTTCCTACCTTCTGCATCGCTCTGGCTGCTGCGAGCCGCCTGTCTCCTCCGCTTGTAACAAGGCTGCGGTTTCAGATCCTCTCTCAGCCCATTATCTGCCTTTGATGCTCTGGGAGAGCCAGAGATATGTTAATTTCACCTTTCCTCTCCCGCCTGGTCTCCTCCCTGCTGCCAGATATTGATCCTCACCTGCCGCAGCAGGGGAGAGGAACCTAAGGCCCAGGGGGCAGATGCAGACCCTGGCTTGCCTGGATCCAGCCCCTGAGGCTCATGGCCCCTCCCAGCATCGGGGAGCCTGGGCTGGCGCTCCAGCCCCTCCTCCCCCCAGCCTCCTGCGGGGCTGGGACCCACAAAATCTACTCGCCTGGGCCCCTGTAGGCACTGGTGTGCAGGGGAGGGTGGGGAGGGTCTTTCATAGAATCATAGAGCCACAGAGCTGGAAGAGACCTCAGACGGTCATCAAGTCCAGCCCCCTGCTCTAGGCAGGACCAATCCCAATTAAATCAACCCGGCCAGGGCTTTGTCAAGCCGAGACTTAAACACCTCTAGGGATGGAGACTCCACTGCTTCCCTAGAGAACCCATCCCAGTGCTTCACCACCCTCCTAGGGAAATAGTTTTTCCTAATATCCAACCTGGACCTCTCCCACCGCAACTTGAGACCATTGCGCCTTGTTCTGCCATCTGTCACTACTGAGAACAGCCTCTCTCCATCCTCTTTGGAACCTCCCTTCAGGAAGTTGAAGGCTGCTCTCAAATCCCCCCTCACTCTTCGCTTCTGCAGACTAAACAGACCCAACTCCCTCAGCCTCTCCTCGTAGGTCAGGTGCTGCAGCCCCCTAATCATTTTGTTGCCCTCCGCTGGATCCTCTCCACTGCGTCCACATCCCTTCTGTAGTGGGCGGGAGGGCCCAGAACTGGACACAATACTCCAGATGTGGCCTCACCAGAGTCGAATAAAGGGGAATAATGACATCTCTGGATCTGCTGGCAATGCTCCTCCTAATGCAACCTAATATGCCATTAGCCTTCTTGGCTACAAGGGCGCCTGTTGACTCACATCCAGCTTCTCATCCACTGTAACCCCCAGGTCCCTTTCTGCAGAACTGCTGGGTAGCCAGTCGGTCCCCAGCCTGTACCAATGTTTGGGATTCTTCCCTCCTAAGGGCAGGACTCTGCACTTGTCCTTGTTGAACCTCATCTTTCTGCGACTCCGTTAGGGGCCGCGTCTGTGAGGGGTTGTGGAGAGGGCTTGTTTGCTTCTCACTTGTGTGTGGCCCCCAACTGATTTTTACACACAAACACACACACACACACACACACACACACACACACCCCGTTTCCTCCCCTCTCCCAGGCAAGGTTCCCTGCCTCCGTGCCCCAGCATTATTTGCTCCTGTGCAAACAGCAGTGCTGGGCGGGGGTTGGGTTGGGTGGTGAGTTCCCCAGCCAGAGTTACTGAGTCACGGCTTTGGTAGAATGGTGCACCGGGAGCTTTCCTGGGCTGGCGCGTTCGTCAACCTTTTGCCCCGACACTATTTCTAACGACTCTGTCCTCAGGCTAGTGACGGGTAGAGCCGAGTTCAATGAATATCTGCCATAGGGACCAGCAAAGTTCCCGCTAATGTCTTTCATCCATGTGTGGAATAAATTTTATATGCAGCGAGGCATGTGCGAATGTGCACCACCCGGAGACATGCCAGTGGAGCTGTGGGCACTCTGCAAACAGCCGGGCGGCACTGGAATCTCTCCGGAGCTGCCCACGCGTCCAGCTGACAGGGATCACTGCTCGCCAATGCCCCAGAAAGGCGTCAGAAAACCCATCTGATGGCAGAAAGGATCCAGCCAATAACGACCTTCTGCTGGGAGGGGTGGGAGGTGATTTCGTGTACTGACCCATTTTCTGTGGGGAGGAGAGCCAAGCTCGCGGAGGTGACCGAGCTCCAGCCCGGCCCGTTTGCCCTGTGGGAGAGGGACCAGGCTGGCAGTCCCAGATTTCTGTCCCCCACCCCCACCCCAGCCTCGGCGGGGCTGCGTGTGTCCCGTTTTGGCTGGGACGGTCCCTTGCCTTAGGCCGTCCTGGCGAAACTGGGCCTTTGTCGTCCTCCATTGCAAGAACAAATGGGGCAAACACCCAGCTTTGCCCAAAAAGGGGGGTGCGACCACTAGCGGGGGCCACCTCAGTCCTGTGCTAGAGGGAGAGCTAGGGAAAGTGGTGGGGGCCGGCTGGCCCCACTCGTGGGTGGGTTCGGACCAACCCGACATGCGGGGGTAAGGAGGGTCGCTGTGGGGGAGGGAGGCCTGGGCAGGTGACGGGGGGGGGGGTTGGGCCGGAGGGGGACCTCATCCTGGCCCTGCGTGGGTGGGAGACATAAAGGACTTGGAGTGGCCCTGCACTCGTGGGGCGGGGGCACTGTGGGCCGGCCTCTGGCGGGGGGGCAGGGAGGGGTCAGACCAGCCCTGCACAGCGCAGGGGCCTTCAGACTCCCAAGGGGTGTCCCGTTTGGGGGAACGAAGGTCACGTTAGCCTGGGCTCCTCCCCACCGAGCTGTTCCCAGGCCCCGTCCTGCTCTGCCGGGGATGCTGGAGGGAGACCGGCCCCGCAGGACAGCTGCTGGCGAGGGTTCTGGAGCCCTCGTTGAACGGGCTTTGACCCCCCCCCCCCGGCTTTGGCCAGGCTTCCTCGCTTTCCTGCCCTCCTGTCTGTGTGTTCCCCCATTGTGTTTGGGCCCCGCACACTCCTCTCCCCCCGTCCGGCCTCCCTCGTGTCTCCCCAAGGTCGCTTTTCCGGCAGCTGGGGGCAGCCCATCCCGGCACGCTGCTCTCAGACCCCTGGGGCCCTGCGCCCCCCATGCCAAGGAGAGCTGGCCCCCCAGGAAGGAGGCGCTTCTCTGGAACGAGAGCAAGCTGGCCAAGACCCCCAATGGCTCCGCTTCGGACACGGCGGCGACGAGCCCTCGAGGCTGCGTTGGCCTGGACGCTACGCCCCGTGAGCCCCGCCGGCCGTGTCCGGGGTGTCCCCGGCGCGCGCTCTCCTGCCGCCGGGGATGCCGCCAGGATCCTTGCTGCATTCAGTGAGGAGTGCGTGTGTGAGAGGCAGAGACGGAAGTTATGGAGCCCACGTGCGAAGCGTGTCTGAGGCAGAGCCAGGCATTACGGAGCCTGCGTGCGAGACTGGTGTTATGAAGCCCGCATGCAAAACACGTGTGTGAGGCGGAGGCGGCCGTTACGGAGCCCACGTGTGAGACGCGTGTGTGAGGCGGAGGCGGGCATTATGGAGCCCATGTGTGAGACGTCTGTGAGGTGGAGACTGGAGTTATGGAGCCTGCATACGAGACGTGTTGAGATGGGCATTATGGAGCCCACGTGCGAGACGGGAGTTATGGAGCCCGCATGTGAGATGTGTTGAGATGGGCATTATGGAGCCCACGTGCGAGACAGGTGTTATGAAGCCCGCATGGGAGACGTGTGTGTTTGTGAGGCGGAGGCAGGCATTACAGAGCCCACGTGCGAGACGGGAGTTATGGAGCCCGCATGCGAGACGTGTGTGTTTGTGAGGCAGAGGCAGGCATTACAGAGCCCACGTGCGAGACGGGAGTTATGGAGCCCGCATGCGAGACGTGTGTGTTTGTGAGGCGGAGGCAGGCATTACGGAGCCCACGTGCGAGACGGGAGTTATGGAGCCCGCATGGGAGACGTGTGTGTTTGTGAGGCGGAGGCAGGCATTACAGAGCCCACGTGCGAGACGGGAGTTATGGAGCCCGCATGGGAGACGTGTGTGTTTGTGAGGCGGAGGCAGGCATTACAGAGCCCACGTGCGAGACGGGAGTTATGGAGCCCGCATGGGAGACGTGTATGTTTGTGAGGCGGAGGCAGGCATTACAGAGCCCACATGCGAGACACTCGTCCACACAGCCTCAAACGATAAATAAAACAGACGCAGGCCTGGTGGGAGGTAGCAGCCGCCGTAGCAGGGGCTAAGGAAAATGACGGTGCAAGAGCCGCAGTCAAACAATGAGGCTGGAGAAGAAAAGCTCTTGAATCCCGTGCTGGGGATCACGGCTGACTCTCCTGGGGCCTGAGCCTTCCCTCAGCCCCTGGTCCGATTGCCAAGACAGCACAGACCTTTCATCCCCCGGCGTCGCGGGTCTCCGCCCTGAAAGCAGGACGCCGGCGCTTTGCCGAGCTAGGGACTGGGCGGGGGCACAAGACTGGGGCTTAGGCAACCTTAGGTCTTGCCACTGGGATCTCTGTGTGATCTTGGGCAAGTCCCGCCCCCTTTCCGTGCCTCGGTTTCCCCATCTGTAAACCCCAGGCTTGCTAGTGCGCCCAACCTCCTGCTTTTACTCACGGTTGGCTCTGGTCCCACAAACAGAGGGGTTCAGGCCACCACCTTTCTTAAGCCTCCAGGGGCATCTGATTTGCTGCCCACGGCTGGAAGATCCCCATGGCGCCGGGTTGTAGAGACCCAATATGCCAGACCCAAAGGTGGGTGGGATGGGAATGGCGGGAGGTGCTGTGGTTGCTCAGGTGGCCGGCTCCCCTCACCGGGACCCTGCCAGGACTGGGCAGAATGGTATTTTACGTCCATCTCCTCTTCCACCAGCAGGGTAGGGTAGTTCTCCCCCTAGGGAGCCTGTGGCTCCAAAACCAGCCGAAGGAAGCCACCTGCCGAGGGACCAGCCTCGCTTCTTGCCGAGTGGACGTGGCTCTTGCAGGAAAGGTGGCGCTGAATGCGCTCTGGTCCGCTGGAGGTTCGTCTCCGGAGCACTGCTTGGCTAAGGGAGGACACTGGGACACACGTCGCTGACCAGCCCGGCAGTGTCCGGCATCAGGGGAGTCGGGGGCAAGCTGCCAAGGGTGCCCGGAAGTCAGAGCACTGACGGAACGGGGCTGGCGTGGGAAAACTGCCCCTGGGCCAAAGCCTGCAGCAGATGCAGGAAAGCTACGCCTGAGGCAGTCCAGGCAAGTCACACTGGTGCGAGCCTCGCACGACACTGGTGCGAGCCTCTGCGCTGGTGGTTTGCACTGCGCTGTGCGACCTTGGTGAGGCTTTCAAATCCATCGGCCTTTCCCACACTCAGGGCGGCCCCAGCAAAGGGGCTTTTGTGTTGTACTTAGCAGGGTTAAAGACCTCAGGGACTCGGGCCGTGTCGGCATGGGAGAGCGGCGCCTGTTTAACTGGTTGAGGGTGTCCGGGGCAAAGCCTTCAGTCTGAACAGAAAGGCTTGCTCCAGTCTGGTGCTGAGCGGAGCCGCGCCGCGCCGCTCGGAGGCTGACATAGGCGCGTGGGGGTTTCGGTCAGTTTGACTAAACTGATTTACCAAGACGCTTTACTTTAGCGCTTGTTAGCACGGCTGCAGACGGAGCCTCGGTTTTCACAGCAGTCCAACGGGGACGGTCCGCCCGCCAGGCTCTGCGCCGGATAGACGCCCGGCGTCACCGCGGTTCTGGTTTCTCTGTGTCCCTCGACCGGCCGGTGAGAGTTTCGTCAGCTGTTGACAGTTCCAGGACTGAAGGGCCAGTGGAGTATCGGCCTTTTCGAAGGGATCGTCTACGCGGCTTTCAAAGGTGGCTGGGGCCGGCCCAGCTCCACGGGGCTCCGGCTGCGGCGCTCAAAAGTCCGGTGCAGACGTTCAGCGTTGGACTGGACTCCGGGCTCTGTAACCGGTCGGGGGAGGGTCTCCAAGCCCCGGCCCCAGCCCGAATATCTGCACGGCTCCCTGGGAGCCTGGGTCACTTGGTCTGAGCTCGGAGACGGTGCCGTGGGCATTTTCCTGCAGGATCACCGGGCCCTTGGCTGCCCTGGCAGAGACGGGAGGAGCTGGGTCGGGCTGGAAGGGGCCTGGAGAGGTCTTCTCGTCCATGGGACAGATGCCAATGTCTCTTGGGCCAAAACCCTGGACTCTTCTCCTCCTGCAGGGCGACTCCCATGGATTGTCCCTGTCTAGGGAGATACAGGATAGATGTCTTCTCCAGAGCCCAGGATGCAACAACTCCCTCCAGCAGGGGTGTTGGTGGGCCTGGAGTTAGCATGGGGGCAGGCCGGGATCAGTCACTATTGACTTATATGGCCCTGGTCTGGGATTCTTGACAGTGGCTGGTCAATATCCCTAGAGAAAGGCCTGGGGGGTAAGGAGGCCTTGTGTGATGCCCCTGGCAAGCTTGTAGACTCCTGCCCCGCCGTTGTTGGCTTTGCCCCTTCGGCAGCAGCGGGGTGGGGTGGGGGGTCTGTGCAGGAACCCAGCGTCCAAAGTCCTCTGTGTTTTCAGTGATCGTGGGTGGCTCATTTCCCGCCGGACTCGTATTGTCCTCTAGACGCCAACTGGCCCCCCCACGCCTCCCGCACTGGCCATGCCAAGCCTGAGCCGGGCCAGGACCTCATCGCCTCAGGCCCCGGGGATTCCAGCCCTTTGCTCCCCCTCCCTGGGGCACCTTGAATCACGCCTTGGAGCTGATTGTGTCCTGCTTTTGGAGAGCAAAGCCACCCGGCGGGTACCCTTGTTGGTGCCGCTCGCTCCGCCAGCAGTGGCCTTGGGGGCGTAGCGGGGACCCTTCCCGGCCCCTCATCTCCTGGGTTAAAGATCAGGAACCAGATTCCTTGTGGGCACCTATAGCTGCAGGTCGCGAGAGGCCCTCAGGGTGGGGTGTGGAGCTGGCCACTGGAGCCTGTCTGGGAATCCTTAACTCCACCTCTCGGCGCTGACAGCAGGAGGCGAGCTCTCGTCCTGCTGCTTGGCTCCAGCTGGGCCCAGGTGACCTAGGGTTTGGCCAACGGTGCCAAACTCAGCCTCGGGAACTCTCCCTTGCCCCCTCTCCGCTGCCCCTTCTTGCGCAGCTCGGCGGGCGCTGGGCGTGTGCGTGTGTTTAAAAGGCGAGGGATCCTCGGCGGGAGAAATCCCGCACAGCGCCAAAGGGCATTGGAGGGAGGCTTTAAACCCACCTCCGCTTAGCCACCAGCTGACATCCCTGAGACCCAACATCACTCGCGCTTCCGTGGCTTGTGCGGCTCCCGCGAGATGAAGCTGCCGCCACCGTTGTGATTGCAATTAGCTGGGCACCGTTCGCCGTTGTGCACGCTTCTTGTGCACGTCATTCATCCCGCGCTCCCCACCCGTGCCCGTCAAAGGTAAACGGCAAGTTGTAGCCTCACTAGTTTCTACAGCAGTTGGGTTGGGGCGTCTCTTAATTGTGTCCTGTACCGGTCACCTGTTGATTGATGGATTGATTTGATTTTTTTTAAGGACTGTAATATTGCTGCAATGTCTGGTGAGCCAACAAAATGTCTCTGACATAGCATACTTGAGTGTTTATAACCTCCCAGCAAACGTTTCTGGAACTAGGTCTTCTCTGGCTTTCCCAAATTAATAGAGCTGCTATTAATAGAGGTCCATTATTCATTCTGCAATTTTCCATGTCTTGCCCACCGCTCAGGGTATGGCTACGCTACAAGAGTATTTCGAAATAAGTTATTTCGGAATAGTAACCCCTGAAATTACTATTTCAAAATAGCGCGCTCACGCTACAGGAAAGCCTCGAAATGAGCCCGAGGCAGGGTTCCCTAATGTGGACGTGCTGTCTCGATTTGAAGCACTGAGGAGGAATAACTGGGAATGGCGCCGGGGAGCAGCTATTTTGAAATAGCAGCAGTGGCGCATCCACACCACGGCTATTCTGAAATGGGCGTTATTCCTCGTGAAACAAGGGGGTTTTGTTCCAGAATAAGAAACCTGTTACAAATTTTTTTTCGAAATAACGGGGCTTGCTGCGTGTGGATCTCCTCTTGTTGTTTCGACATAACGCTGTAGTGTAGACGTGCCCTCTGCTGCTGATATTTGAAGATCCCCTTGAAATCCAAATAGGGCCTTACCTAGCAGGGAGTGTTTACGCTGCCACCGGAATTCCTCCCACCGGTTCCAAGGTAGACGTCCTGTGCAGGAACTCGTGTGCCACCGTTGCTCCCAAACCATGTCAGGATGCTAGCGACGCTCCTTGCTTTGCAAACGCTCTCAGGGCCACGCCGACACCAAAGGGGAAGTCCAACGTAAGACGCACAACTCCCACGATATTAACGATGTCGCTGGAGTCGGTGTATCTTGCATCGCCGCCCACGCAGCGGGAGGGCGACCGGAGCAAAAGCTCCTCTTGGCGTCCCTTGCTCCTCGCGAAGCACAAGAGTACCAGCATCCATGGGAGTGCTCTCTGTGTTCGATTTAGCAGGTCTTCACTAGACCCGCTAAATCGAGCCCTGGAAGATTGACCACGGCAGAATCCATCTTCCCTGTAGTGTAGACATGGCCTAAAGAAGCACCCGCTACTTCTGCTCTGGTCTCTGCCCTCCGGATCTGCCCTGCAGAGGTTGCCGGGGCAGAAGGTTGGGTGAGGGCAGGAGAGAAATCTTCCCTGGAGATACGCTCCTTGGCTTGCTTCTTTGCTGGGTGGGAGCGTATCAGCCTTTGGAAATAGCCAACCTGACGCACGAACTTTGCGGGGCATCTTCCTAGAAATCCAACCCTGGCATCCTACGGTCCCCACCGCCCTCCTGTGGGACTCCTGGCTCGCATCAAACCCTCCCGTTGCTTGTCCCCTTCCGCCAGCTGCATGGTCCCCTTGACTCCCGCGCCCTCCCCCCACCCATGGCACGGCGCTAAAAAACCCACAGGAGGGGACTTTAAACAGAAACGAACCCACGCTCGGTCGCGCCGCTTAAAGTCAACTGTTCTCCGAGAAGAATCTTAATGGTATTTTGTTTTGTTGTTTTGTTTTTTTTCTGTTTGTTTTGTTGGTTTTTTTTCTGTTAGCAACCCAACTACTGGAGCTTTAAGGTCAGTATTTCTGATTTTTTCCCCCGTCCCTGCTTCTGTTGAACGTGCATGCGCTTTCTGCCCCTTCCCCGCCCCGTCAGTGTGCACAAGCGGGAGGGCTGCAGGTCTGGGATTCCTGAGCAAGGCTGCAGCGTGTGGCGAGTGCCCGGTTTGATTTAAGGACCGGGGGGCGCTCACAAGGACGATGCAGCTGCCGATTCTGCAGGACGGGCTCTTGCGTGTCTGGGGAGACGAGCCTGGGTCATGTGCAGCTCTCGGTTCTCTGTCCCCGCCGCAAGTTGGCAGGCGAGGTGCTGAAATCCGGGTTTACGCGGGTGTCACAGAGACCAGCCTCCTGGCTTCTTGATGGCAGGGGCAGAGCAGCGAGTGGAGACGGATTCAGCCCGTTCCAGGGTTCAAGAGCCCAGTTGAGATTCTTCATCCGGGTGTTAGGTCATGGCTGTGGACTGGCAGATGAATAATTCAGACCCTCGGCCTCTTTCTAGTCAACCCCCAGGGTTCCAAAGCCGAACTCTCCCTCCCCTGTTCTTTATCACCATTTTCACCAGTCCCCCCTGCCCTCCACGTGCAGGGGCGCCCTGACGGTAAGGTGGTGGGGCAGGTTCCCGCGTGGCCTAGGGGCTAGGGCGCTCGCCTAGGGAGGACAGAGTTGTGCGTTCAAGTCGGGTTGGGACGGCCAAAAGCCGGTGGGCCACAGGGCAGGAGGTCAGACCGATCCGCTTCACTATTTGCTGCTTGTGCACGAGCATATTTTGTGTGTGTGTGTGGGGGGGGGGGTTCTAGCGGGGTGCAGGAGGGGGAATGTGTTTTAAAAGCCCGTCTCTGCCCCCAAAGGCCCCCGGCTGCTGTTCGCTTTAAAACCACTGCGCCCCCCCCCATGAAAACCGTGTCTGTCTTTGCACGAGGGGTGGAATGCGAGCACCGAGCGGCTCCGTGTAAGGGTGTTCGTGGTTAATGGTGAACTGGTGGCGATGGAGCAGCCCCCCACCCGCCGCAGGCAGCCCAGATGGAGTAGCCCCCATCCACAGCGGGGGAGGGGGGGTGTCAGCTTGTCCATCCCCCCCCCCCCCATGTAATCGGTTAACCAGTAAAACTTCATCTTTAACTAATTGAAATGGGACTTGACATCCTGGCTCCGAGCAGGGATTTGAATGTGGGTGTCCCCTCTCCAAGGTGCCTGGCTTAGCCCCCGGACTGTGCAGTCCTACAGGGAAGGAGTAATCCTTCCCCCTGGCTAGCTGCCTTTAGCTGGCCCCTGTCGCATGCATGCTGGATGGGGATGTTGCTCCCGGCTGCCACAGAGCAGCATCCTAGTTCTTACTGCCTTGGTCTCGGCGGGGGTCTACACTGCGTGGTACCAGGCCTGTGGGATCCGGGCTTGTGGGCCGTTTCCACGGCTGGTCTTGCGTGTCCACAGGCCTCTGTAAACCGGGGCGTCCAGCGGCCGGAGCCAGGTCTCAGCCATGCCAGCGTGTCCGCCTGGCGCCATGCAGCTCCCCAAACTAGGTGAGCGGGCCACAGAATGGCAAATGAATTTGAAAGTTGGTAAATGAAAGGACTGCAGATTGGAACACACAATCCCAGCCGTAGGTACAAACTGAGGGGGATTCAATTAGCTGTTACCACTCGAGAGAGATCTCGGAGTCGTCTCTGAAAACATCCCCTCCGTGTGCAGCAGCCGTCAAAACAGCAAACAGAACGTTAGGAATCATTAAAAAAGGGATGGAGAATAAGACAGAGAATATCTTACTGCCTCTCTATAAATCCATGGGACGCCCACCTCTTGAATACTGCGTAGAGCTGTGATCGCCTCATCTCAAAAAAGATATATTGGCATTGGAAAAGGTTCAGAGAAGGGCAACAAAAATGATGAGGGGTTTGGAACAGCTCCCATATAAGGACAGATTAAAAAGACGGGGTCTTTTCACCTTAGAAAAGTGGAGACAAAGGTGGGGGATAAGATAGAGATCTATAAAATCATGATTGGTGTGGAAAAACGGAATAAGGAAAAGTTATTTACTAATGTAAACTAGGGGCATCCAATGAAATGAAGAGGTGACAGGTTTAAATCAAACAAAAGTAAGTTTTTTCTTCACGCCAAGCACAGTCAACCTGTGGAACTCCTCGCCAGAGGGTGGTGTGAAGACCAGGACTTTAAACAGGGTTCAAAAAAGAGCTAGATAGATTCATGGAGGTTAGGTCCATCAATGGCTATTAGCCAGGGTGGTAGGAATGGTGCCCCTGTTTGTCAGAGGCTGGGAGTGAGTGCTCACTGGATGATTGACAGTTCTGTTCATTCCCTCTGGGGCATCTGGCATTGGCCACAGTGGGCAGACAGGACCATCTGTTCTGATGGTCACAGACCTTCCGACTCTGGTCTGTAGCTAGAGCTGTGCCCACACCTGTCTCAGTGGCATCCGGGCTCAGACCCGCCCCTGGCATGGAACGTAGGCCCTGGGTTCTCCGTGCTTGCTGACCCACGTCGGGCGGGTTTGGGCGTGGATTGCAGGGGGGCTCAAACCGGAGCCTGCGCCTGGGCCTGCCGTGCATTGTGGACACCCCCTGAGCCAGCGGCTGAAGGTGCCTCGCACCTGGCTGGTCACAGGCTCGGAAAGAGGAAGGAAACCGGCCCGGCAGCACGTGAGAGTTGGCAGCTCAGAGTGATCTGGGCTCTTCAGCTCGGCGGCTGCCCTGTGGTGGGAGGGGGCCTGCGACCGCACGGTGGCGCGTCGGGCTGTGAGCAGGGGCGAGGCTGCTCAGCCTGCTGGGAGGCCGGCCAGGCGGGGGAGGGTTTGGGATCTCGCCCGGGGGGGTCAAAGCCCTGGCATGCCCAGCGGCAGGCGCTGTGGGATGCCGATTGGAGCATCTTGGAGCAGACCCGCCTGGGAGCCTTCGGAGAGAGGAAATCCCAGCGCACCTGACCAGCGTTGGGAAGGGCAGAGAATAATTCCCGCTAGAACTTGGCGCCTTCAAAGGCAGCTTGGCCTAGTGGTTGGAGCAAGGCTTGGTGCATCAGCTCCCCTGCTTGGCTGCGGCGTGTGTCCCCGCTGTGTGCCTCGGTTTCCCCATCGGTAAAGTAAGGAGAACACCTGCTTCCTTGCTGCATGGTGCTGTGAGCTCCCCGGGCAGGGCAGTTCATGGAAGCTGGCCCTGGTGCTACTCGAACGCTTGGTCTGGTGCTCTGAGATCAACGGATTTTGTCTCCCCGCTGGCTCCCTGGTCCCTTGGTGCGGAGCGGGCGCAGCCCTTGTCCTGTGCTAGGGCTCTGCAGAGCTCTCGAAGACTCACCAAGGGAGCAGCCGCGCTGTCTGACTCCCCCTTCGGCTGGCCCGACCCCTGGGGAAGAGCAGGGGGTCTGTTTGAGAATGGCCTTAAAATCGCGCCGGGGCCGTCCTGCAGCGGGACTCTGGGCCAGGTAGCTGCCGGGAAGGGGCAGTACTGGATCCTCTGGCTCGTGGCCAACAGCGCATCTGATTTTTCTCCTCCACGGAAAATCGTGGTTCCCCCACATCCCAGGGACCTTGCGGGGCAGGTGGCGCAGGAGTGGCTGGGGGTCAGGGTGGAAACTCTCCAAGGTCGTTCGGACCCTGACCCGTCCTGGTGGGGCTCCGCCGTGGTGGCCGTGCCTCCGTCGCCCTGGAACCCCCCCCCCCGGGCGAGGTGCCCGATGACGCGGCATTAAGGGAGCAGCGGGAAGCCTGAGGAACGGGCGGGAAATGTGGGACTTGGCGTCCCCCCTCCTGGAGACCGTCTCTGCCTCCGGGCTTTGCCCCCAGCGTCTGGTCCCCAGCTAACCCGGAGTCCCCCCCTCGGCCGGGCTTAAGGAGGTTTCGAGCGGGAATATTCGTAAGGTCGGGACTGTTGTTGGCTCCAATCACGGTGCAATAGGAGCGGTGGTATTCGCTAGTCCCCTTGGGGAACGGCTCCTGCTTCCTACGCCCCCCCGGCAAGGAGGGGGCAGCGTTGGGGCCAGGGTGCTGAGCTGGGGCCCTGAGCTGTGGGTCCGGATCCAGACTCAGCAGATGGCCGGGTGAGTCACTCCGGCACCCTGTGTCTGTTTCCTCAGCTGTCAAAGGAGGCTAATGACACGCGCGCTGCAGTGGGGATTAACTCGCGATGGTCTGGACAGGACAGAGGGCAAAAGTCTTTGTATCGCTCTGGGCATGGTCCGCTCCTGCTCCTGCGCCCCACGGGCCCCTCCGGGCAGGGGCGAGGGTGCTGCCCTTCCCCTCCCCCCGGCAGCGCCCGGCCGAGCCTTCGTCCCGTTGGGGCTCAGTGCGGAGCTGGCTCGTTTCCCAGCATCGTTCCCCGCTGAGCCGCGGTGGCTGAGCGATGCTGCGGCACCAGGTGAAGGTCAGCGGTGCGGCCGCGGGGTCGCGCTGCCCGGCCCGGCGCGGTGGGGGGAGGGGTCCGGCAGGGGCTGGCTGGCGGGAAGTGCCTCTTTCCGGAGGACGCAGCCCGGATCTGTGGGGCTGCCGGGTGACGTTCGCTCCCAGCGCTGGCGGGGAAGCAGAGAGCTGCAGCGAGGCCTAGCGGCACCCCCGGGCCGGATCGCCTAAGGGAGGCGGGGACCCCTCCCCCGCCGATGGGGTTAAATCGCTTGCCCCCGTGCAAGGAACCGACCCCACCACGCAGAGGGGCACAAGCCATGGGGCCGTAGCGGGGGCGCTGCTCTGTCTGCCTGGAGGAGGCTCCCTGGGAGCAGGTGTTCGAGGGGGGCGGAGGAGGGAGCGGCAGGCGTGGGGAGAGGGACTCCCAGGGTGGGGTCCAGCAGGGGCCCACCCCGGGATGGGCTGCAATTCTGGGGTCTCAGGGCTGGGCTGGCAGGGAGAGAGCAGCCAGGGGAAGCCCGTCTGGAGGTTGCTTGTCGCTCACTCGTGTCCATCAGCCCCGGGAGAAATGCTTTGGGAGCTGGGGGGGGGGGGGGGAGTTCTCCAGGCCCTGCCCAGGTCTCAGCAGGGGGATGGGAGCCGCGACAGAGGGCCAGTGGTCCTGGGTCACTGTCAGAGCTGGAGCCTCCCCCCCCCCACCTGCTTTGCATCCCCCCTTTCCATGGGTCTGTGCCGTGGGCCTGCCCCCCCCCCCCATCCTAACCCCCGGCCTTCTGGGGTTGAGCCTTCCCCTCCGCCCGGCTGCCCCACCCCTCCCCGGGCTGTTGTCATGGCGCTTCCGGTCCCCTCCTCCCATTGCACATTCCAAGTCCCTCATCCTGGCCAGCCTGGCAACCGGCAACCGCTCGGTTACCTAGCAACCGCCGCCCAGGCAACGGGATGGGGCGAGCGGAGTCTGCCCCCAGGCTCCCGGCCTTGTCGGTGAGTTGGGGGAGTTTCGCTCTTCTCCGTGACTTTCCTGAGCCCCCGCCGGTCGTGGCTGGGAAGGAGGCAATCCACGGGGGCTGAGAGCCCGTCTGGCGGGCGCGAGGCCAGGGATCCCGGCGGGGAGGAGAGCCCACCCTTGGAAGACAGGGCGTGAGCCTGGTGAAGCCCTCGCCCCTCCTTCTGCCCCCTGGGGTGCCAGGGCCATGGGGTGTCTCTTGTGTGTGGAATTTTGGGGACCCCTTGGCAGATGTGGAAGGCAGAGGTGGATAAAGTGCCAACCAGGAAGCAGGCAGCCTTTGAGCAAATCTACCATTGTCCCCCCCCATGCCCGCCCCTGCTTATCCAGACCTGAGCCTCTCGTGCACAGCTCGCCCGATGGCCATCAGTCTGGACCCACGGCCCGCAGGGTCCGTCGCTTTTCTCCTGGAACTCTCCCGGGCAGAGACAGCTCTCCAAGCCAAATTGACTTTGTGATGTGGGCAGATGCCTGCTAAGACGAGGGATGAGGCCGTCTCAAACTCATGTCACGTGGGGCCTGAACAGAGAGGTCCCTTTAGCCCCTCCGGTAAAACTCCTTTTGCACCCCAGAGCTTTTGGAAATGTCAGATGAAAGAGAATAAAAGTTACTGAACTACCCAAATGTAATGAGGCGGAAAGAGAGAAAAATGATGCTTTGCTGCCCATGGCTGAATGAAAGTGAAATGTCTCACCTGTGTGTCATGAGTCCTATACTGCCAACAGCAAAAGGAGATTCTCTTAGCATAAATGGCAGGGCCCTGAAGCAACCTGGGTTCTGTCCCACATTCCAAATGGCCACAGCCTGCAGCATCAGTGAAGCCCTGTGTGGGCAGAGATTTGTTCATGGATGTGGGACTCGAGGAGTTTGCCTAACCAATCCTGCACACAGCAGTGACATTTACTTGGGTGAGATGGGCAAATAGCAAGTAGATTTAGCTGCTGCAACCCTGCCATTCCTGCTCCAGACTGCAGTAAACACGCATCCCCGCGCCCCCCGATGGCCTTTTGTCTCAACTGTGCGGCTCAGGTCACTGGTAACACAGACTGTGGGGCAGGAGAGAGGAGGGGGCATTTTAAGGAGTCAAGGATGTTTGCGTTAGCAGGAGTGTTGTGAGCAAGACACGAGGAGTCGTTCTTCTGCTCGGCTCTGTGCTGATTAGGCCACAATTGGAGTTTTATGTCCAGATCTGGGCACCGCACTTCAGAAAAGATGTGGAGAAACTGGAGAAGGTCCAGAGAAGATGAAAGGGCTGGAGACCATGAGCTATGAGGAAAGACTGAAGGAATTGGGCTTGTTTAGTTTGGAAAGGAGAAGGCCGAGAGGGGACGTGATAGCGGTTTCCAGGTATCTAAAAGGGTGTTGCAAGGAGGGAGAAAAATTGTTCTCCTTGGCCTCTGAGGATAGGACAAGAAGCAATGGGCTTAAACTGCAGCCAGGGAGGTTTAGGTTGGACATTGGGAAAAACTTCCTGCCAGTCAGGGGGTTAAACACTGGAATAAATTGCCTGGGGGGTTGTGGAATCCCCATCTCTGGAGATATTTAAGGGCAGGTTGGACAGACGCCTGTCAGGGGTGGTCTAGCTGGTGCTTGGTCCTGCCGGGAGGGCAGGGACTGGACTTGACGACCTCTCGAGATCCCTACCGGTTCTAGGACTCTCTGGGTGCAGCTGCATGACTCTCATCCCGTTTGCCGGTTTCCAGTTGGCCCGGGGTGGCCCGGCCATGGAAGCACCAGCCGCAGCGACGTTTCCCCGGGGAGGCAGAGGTCGGGGGTGGGGGGGATGCCGTGATGCATTTGCTATGGTGAGTCCGCTCGGTGCCGGGGCTGAAGGGCTGGAGTCTCACAGTGAGGGGCTGGAAGAGCCTGGATCCCACGTGATTTGGGGAGCAGCCAGAAACAACAGCCCCTCGCTGGCAACCCCCCACCCCCACCCCAGTTCCCGAGGCCTGGCTCTGTCCTCCAGAGGCCCCCTTTGGACACGCTGCCTCTCTGGGCTGATTCCTGTCCCCCCTCCTAGTGACCAATTGCTCTTCCCCCTTCCATTTGCTGATCAACCCCCTTAAAGCCTCATGTCTGCCCCCCTCGCCTGCCCTCATGCCCCCCAGGCACCTGCTTGCACCTGCCCAATGGGAGGGTCACCCCGACTAGCACATTTCCCTCCTGGGTGGGGATGGGGGTAGGCAGGTGGCAATTTGGGGCTTCCTGGGGTGGGTGGGAAATTCCCTCCAAACAGGGCAGTACGGTTGGCTCTGAGCACCCCCTCCCGAGGACGCGGGTCGCCCCAGAACACGGGGAGCCTGGAGTAGGGGGCCCTGAGCCACCGCACCTCGTGGGGGTCTGCCCCCTGGCCATGCCCCCGGGGAGCTCGCCGGCCCCCGCCTCTGCGCCACGTGCTGGTCTCTCTGCTCTCCAGGCGCTGGCGGGGATGTGCCGGGCCCAGGGCCTGCCGCTGGGCGAGGCCGCGTCGGGGGAGAGCAGGGAGCTCTAAGGAGGCCGCAGCTGAACCCAGCTGACTAGGAACCTGCCGGGGAGATGCCGCCAGGGCTGCAGAGGCAGCGGCCGAGGCTGTAAGAGATTAGAAACCTGCGAGTGCGTGGCCAGCTCCCAGCATGCCTGGCGCCTGCCTGCAGACATGACCATCCTGGCCCCAGCTCTGCCCCCCCCACCCCAGGTCCCAAAGCGTCGGCCGGCCCCTGGGAAGGGCAGTGCACAGAGGGCAGCCGGGGCTGCAGGTTTTGGACGTGTCACCCCCGCCCCCAAGCGCCGTGCGACCAATGGCGAGGGCAGGCAGCGGCAGGGCTGGCCTGACCATGAGGCAAACTGAGGCAGCTGGCTTAGGTGCCAGACAGGTAGGGTATGTCTACACTAGAAAGTTAGTTCGAACTAACGGACGTTAGTTCGAACTAACTTTCCTATGCGCTACACTAGCGCTCCGCTAGTTCGAATTTGAATCGAACTAGCGGAGCGCTTAGTTCGAACTAGGAAAACCTCATTTTACGAGGACTAACGCCTAGTTCGAACTAGCTAGTTCGAACTAAGGGCTGTGTAGCCCTTTAGTTCGAACTAGTGGGAGGCTAGCCCTCCCCAGGTTTCCCTGGTGGCCACTCTGGCCAACACCAGGGAAACTCTATGCCCCCCTCCCGGCCCCGGACCCCTTAAAGGGGCACGGGCTGGCTACGGTGCCCGTGCCAGGTGCAAGCCTGCCAGCACCCAGCTAGCAGACCCTGCACCTGGCACGGCACAGAGCCACCCACCCGATGCCTCCCAGCCCACCCCCTCTTGCCGGGACCAGGCTGGCGGCTCCCGGGAGCTTGCCCTGGACCGCAAGAGGCGGGCACCTTCCTGGGCTAGTGCGGACATCGTGGACCTCGTCCACGATCTCCGCACTAGGCACAGGAAAGTGGCCGTCTAGGGCAGGAGAGCTGCCAGCCTGGCCACCCAGGAGCAGGTGTGCATGAAAATCAAGGGGGTCCACTGAGACCCCCGACCCTGAGCCCTGAGCTTACAATGGCCGTCCTGGGTCAGACCAAAGGTCCATCTAGCCCAGTAGCCTGTCTGCCAACAGCGGCCAACCCTAGGGACCCTGGAGGGGATGGACCGAAGACAATGACCAAGCCATTTGTCTCGTGCCATCCCTCTCCAGCCTTCCACAAACTTTGGCCAGGGACACCACTCCTACCCTCTGGCTAATAGCACTCCATGGACCCAACCTCCATCACTTGATCTCACTTCCCTTTCAACTCTGTTCTAGTTCTAGCCTTCACAGCCTCCTGCAGCAAGGAGTTCCACAGGTTAACTATTTGCTTTGTCAACAACAACTTTCTCTTACTAGTTTGAAGCCTGCTACCCATTCCTTTCCTTTGGTGTCCTCTAGTCCTTCTTTATGGGAACTCAGGAAGAACTTTTCTGAATGCACCCTCTCCACCCAACCCCTGCTTTTAGAGACCTCTATCCTGTCCCCACTCCGTCTCCTCTTTTCTAAGCTGAACAGTCCCAGTCTCTGTAGCCTTTCTTCATCTGGGACCTGTTCCCAACCCCTGATCATGTTAGTTGCCCTCCCCTCTCCCAGCCTTTCTCTTCCCCTCTCCCACCTCCTTTTCCCAGTGTCCCCCAGTTTTTTTCAATAAAGACAGAGTCAATGTTGGAAGAAACGTTATCTTTATTTTGTACATCAATAAGAAGAGGGGCTAGGGAAGGGTAAGTGGAAGGAGGTGAGGGAGGAATGGGGTACGAGCCCCCGATGGGGAGGACTGGGCTGGCTCTGCGGGCTTCTGGGGGTGGAAGCTCTCCTGCAGCCCCCCAATTACTCCCTCTCCCCAGATGGCAGCCTGCGGCAAGTGCAGCCGGGCTGATGGCCGAGTGGTGTGATGTGCCCAGTGTGGGCACTCCAAGCCAGAACTTCTTTGGAAGCGGGGCACCCCTTAGAACTGTGTGTCCGGGGTGGGGGTCGGGACCCTTTAAGCGCAGCCCTCGGCTAGCCTGAGACAGCATCTCCATGCTCTAAGTCCTCCTTTTATGCCCTGCCGGCACTGCTTCCAGCCATCCTTAAGCCCTGTTCAGAGTCCACTCAATGTGGACTTACTAGTTCGAACTAGCAAAACGCTAGTTCGAACTAGTTTTTAGTTCTAGACGCGTTAGTTCGAACTAGCTTAGTTCGAATTAACTAATTCGAACTAAGTTAGTTCGAACTAGCGCTGTAGTGTAGACGTACCCGTAGAGAGTAGAAAATTGTATCTGCTGCTGGTGCATCTGGATTCTCCCTGCTCTAGGTGCACAGAGCTGGAGGAGTGCTGTGCTGGGGGACGGAGGGCACAAGAGACATAACAGGCAGGCAGGAGAAAAGGGGGCATGGGGGTGGCATTTGAGCTCCCCGCCTCAGGTGCCCTGGGCAGCGGCCACAGAGCAACCCCCTTGGGAGCCGCCTGCCGGTGGCAGGGAAGGGACCGTCACCGATGCGCATTAGGGTGGCAGGGAACCAAGGGCTGTCTGTGTTCATGAGCTGCAGAGAACCCGGCTTTTCCACAGTCAGCACGTGGGCAGAGGAGTGAAGGCCTCTGGGTACCGCCGGGCCGGGATTGGGACAGAGAGCAGAGCCAGCTACCCCCGTGCTGCCTGCCGGGGGGCTCGGGGCTCTGGCGGGAGCAGGGAGACCGCAGATCCCATGGTGGGAGTCAAATGTCTCATTTTTTGTGTCTCCTGCTTGTCTTCCTCTCGCTCCTTCCTTCCTCCCTTCCTCTCTCTCTCTCCCTCCTTCCTTCCTTCCTTCCTTCCTCCTTCTCTCCTTCCTTCCTTCCTTCCCCTCTCTCTTTCTCTTTTATTTTTGTTAATTTTTCTCTTTCTCTTTCCCTCATTCATTTTCTCTTTCCATCTTCCCTTCCCTTTTCTCCCTCGTTCTTTTCTCTTCCCTCCCCTCCCTCTCCTCTGCTGCAGGGCCGAGGCATTGGCAGGGACTAGAGTGGACTCGGAAGCTATCAGTAACTTGTTTCAGGGGTAGCGGTTTTCCTCAAAGCGTGGTGGGGCCCTGCCAGGGCTGGCGAGCCCCCGCTGCCATCTGGCTCCCAGAGGCAGCCCCATGCGTGAGTCAAGGGGTCCGGTTTCCCCTCTAATCCGATTTTAGCATTAATCCAGTTAACATTGAGATCGGGATTAATTCTGGGTTAATCGGGATAATCCTGACAAAATGTTGAACATTAGACATTGGATGAATTATTGTTACATGTTTAATTCGGCAGCGAGACCCGGGGGGGGCTGGGCTGGGCTGTGATCCGGAGGGGCTGAGGAGGGGCGTGTTGAAGCCAAGTCAAGAACACTGTAGAAACCTGCCAGGAGGGACATCTCCTAGGGCTCAGACTGTGCCCCCCCCCAAACTAGAACGGGCCCAGATGAGAATCACCCCCCCCCCCGTGCTGCAGCCTGGGTCCGTGTCTCCCTGCCACATAACTCCTGGAGCTGATGGGGGAAAACTCCCCCCCCCCCCGTCCTTTCTCATTCCCATTCTTCTTGTCCATCCCGGACAGGAAGTAACGAAGGGGGCTCTCTGCCACCCCTCGGGGTTCTCGCTCCTCATGCAATGCAGGGAACCATCATACAGGCTCCACCGAGATCCACTCCAGGCTTGTCAGCAGCGGTCCCTCTCATTTTTTCCCATTCACGCGCAGAATAAATTTTATTATGTGCACCGAGGCATGTGCAGATGTGCACCACCGGGAGCAACACCTGCTGTTAGCAGTACAGGGTCCATGACACATAGTGGAAAGGTTCTGATTCCAGCCACTGCAGGGTGTGTAGTTATCCCAACCCAGATCTCAAGGGTATTTATGCTCCCAGCGCCAAAGTTAAGAGCCTGCACACCATTGGGGCTCTAGGCCGCACACTGTGCCTGGCCCCACTGAAGAGCAGCCACCTCTGGGTCGCCGCGCGCACTCCCTAAAGGAGCAGAGGGGGTTAGACAAGGAGCTTGGCTTCTCCAGGGCCAGAGGGTGACTCGCCAGCACTGGGACGTGCAGGAGGAGGGTCGCCCCTGCGGTACTGGCTGGAGAGCTGGGCTGTCCCTGCTCCAGATGGGCCCTGACGTCAGCGCTGGAGCCGAGCAGGGAGCTGCGTAATGAGACGGCACATCTGGTGCTTAAGCCTCTCGCCCTCGGCTTGCCTTCGGGAGGTGGCGTGTCCAGGCCCAAGA
This sequence comes from Pelodiscus sinensis, assembly GCF_049634645.1. NCBI lineage: Eukaryota > Metazoa > Chordata > Testudines > Trionychidae > Pelodiscus > Pelodiscus sinensis. Next base: position 12,886,758 of record NC_134739.1, read on the forward strand.
GCTGGAGCTACGGGGGCGTGCGGCTGGGGGTGGGCATCCCCACCCGGGGACGGGCAGGAGCAGCGGTCTAGGAGGCAGGGAACAGACAGACCTGGCGGCATGAGATGGGGTCGGGGTCCTGAAATCTAGGAACCTTCTCCACGGACAGGCAGGCGAGCGGGAGTATGGCAAAAGGAGCACTTGGGAGACCCCCATCATTGCAGTGTCGCACTGCAGAGCTGCACTGCATTGCTGGGCTGGGCTGCCACGCTATCATGCACCGTTGGCAACGCTGCACTGCTGCACTGCCCGCCCCACTGTGCCACTGCGCTGACATGCTTCACTGCACCGCTACACTCGGCTGCACTGCCCCACCAAAGCGTGCTATTGCACTGCAATGCCACTGTGGTTTGTGTCACTGCACTGCCATGCTGCAGTGCTCCACTGTGCTTCCATGCCACACTGCACCACTACACTGGGCTGCACTGCCACACCGTAGTGTATTCATGCACTGCTGCACCAACATGCACTACTGCACTGCAATGCCACCATGCTTTGTGCTACTGCACTGCCATGCCACAGTGCTGCTCCTACACTGCACTGCACTGCCCTGGCGCTCTGCTACACTGCACTGCCACATTATTGCATAGATCACACCGGCACACCACAGTGCTCTGTTGCACTGCAACGCCAGCCTGAACTGTGCTGCAGTGCCACTGTGCTTTGCAACACGGCACTGCCCTTCCACAGTGCACCGCTGCGCTTCCATGCCACACTGCACTGCTACACTGGGCTGCACTGCCACACCGCAGTGTACTCGTGCACTACCGCACCAAAGTGCACTTCTGCACTGCAGTGCCACCGTGCTCTGCGTCACTGCCCTGCCTCGCCACCCAGCCCTGCCTCCCTGCCCCGCGCACCCACGTTAGACGACGCGGCTGCATTTTCCCAAACCAGGCCGATCCCCTGAGCTGCAAAAATTGGGACGGGGAGCCAGATTTCAACCTCCCTCCCCGCCTTTCCCTGCTGAAGGCTTTTCCCACGAGCCGCGCTGGTGTCCAGCCCCATCTCCGACCCAGAGCACTGGAAGGGAGAGGACACTGGGGCAGGCGACAGGCGCCTTGTTTCCCAGGGGAGCCCCCGAGGCCGTGATGGGGGCGAGTGGCCTGTCCCGGGACCCGTCCGTCTGTGCCGACTGGGAGCAGCCAGAGGAAGCCACCACGATGGGGCGGGGGTCGTTCCTTTCTCCTGCTATGGCCTGTCCGCCGCCCGCTTCCCCAGCGCTCACGGGAACACCCCGACCCGTCTGAGGAGCACCCGTTCCGGGGCGAGTCGGTGAGACCCGTGCTCTGAACCCCTTTGGCTCTGCTGCACCATGCAGGCCTCCTAGCACAGCACACCCCTCCCCTGACAAACCCCCGCCAGCGCGCTGTGCTCGGTGCCGCCGAGGCCCGTTGGTGAAGGAGCACGAACCGGCACTTGTCAAATGGACACGGGTGAGGCTCTGCCCAGGATCTCCGACTGTTCTGTTTCTTTGCAGCCTCCCCGCCCCCCAACACTAGCACATGGCCAGGCGTGTGGGAGCTTTTAAGGGCAGAGGCCGCATGGGGACCTCCCTGGATGTGAGCGGTGCCTTGCACCCTAATCCAAGAAGCCTGGGGTAGTGTCTGGAGAGCAGCCTGGCCCTTGGTTGTCCCTGCTTTGCTGTTGCCTCTGTAAGATCTTGTCGCCGAAGCCCAGTCCTTAAAGGCATTTAGGCACCTAACTCCCATTGGTTACCTTGGGGGATCCGGGCCTCGGTTTCCCATCTCTAAAATGGAAATAAGCGTACTAGCCGTTTTGCAATGCAGTCACAGACCGGGACCTCATTGGGCTAGTCCCTGCACATTTTTATTGCTATTAAGTATATTACAGCGGCGCTGCAGTCATAGACTCCGACCTCAGGGTGCTCGGTGCTGTACATTTGTATCTCACTTTGGTTCATTACGGTAGCTCCCAGGCGGATTGTATCATGCTAGGGGATGTATGCACCCAGAACAAAAAACCAGCCCTTCCGCCAGAAATCGGACCACATAAGCCTGAGACGAGCTGGTGGCAGAGAGGGGAGGAGGGGAAAGAAACGGGCATGGCGGGCCTTGGTTGGTTCCTAGCTGCTAGTGGCAGGTTTGGGGGATACCGATACTGTTGTGCCAAGCCCTGGACCCCCCAAATCATTTCACACACTCACCCAAACAGACCACAGCACCTTGGCTGGGGTGGGGAGGGAGGTTTCCGGGGACATTTCAATGAGAAGGGAGAGGAAAGACATGGGAGAGAGGAAACATTTGGAGCAAAATATTTGGGATTCTGTCCTCCTCCCCCATTATTTTTAACCAGCTCAAAGGCTGCTAGGAATTTTAATTCTGGTGAACGTTTTCCGTCAACATGTGCGGGGAGGAGGGAGTGGGTGGATTTCCCCCGGGGTTTTGAACCACCTCTACTGACAACTTTCTTCACTGCGGATCCTGCAGGCCTACCCGAGCTCCCTGTACGCGGCTCTTAGCGAGCTAGATGATAAAAATCGGGCTTTTTCGGTGGCCTCCCAGCTGGGCCGAGATCCCCCTTCGGTCCCTGTGCCTTCTCCGCAGTCTGCGTGGCCGTGGCTTCACGGCAAAGCCGCACCCGGGAGAGACTGTCTGGGAGGGAGATTTCAGGCCGTGTCAATAACTTTTTCCAGCTGAATGAAACCGACTCGCCTCTGGCCTGCTTTTGCTGGGGCACTGTGGGGTGAGAGCCACAGGGGGGATTCCCAGCTGGGGTGTCGCTGTGATGGCTTTCCAGGTGTCAAGAAGTGCAGGGCCCGGCAGCTGTCCTTTCCATCCCGTTTGTGCTCTGAAATCCTGCTCAAAACGCAGAATTAACGCGGAAACCCAGAGAGGCTGGAGGGACATAAACAAGTGGGCTGTGGGTATTAGCATTTGGTTCTTTCCCTCCTTCGAATGGTTCTCAAACATTGACCGACTCATCCTGCCAGTGCCACCGCTGCCCCCTGCAGCCTGGCATCAGAACTACCCCGCTGTGTGTCATGGTCTCCACACCGCTACTGGCGAGCCTCCTTCTAGAGAGAGGGTCAGTGCTTTTGGGGCAGGCGGGTTCACGGATTCTCTGGGAGGTTCCCGGCAGGCCTGGGCATGGGGCAGGGGTTGCTGCAGCGTTGCTATCTCTGTGTTACAGATGGGGAATCGGGGCGGGAAATGCCACTAAGGTAGTGTCGCAGCCAGGACGGGGCTGGAATTCTGTCCAGATGACGGGAAACCTGCCTCTCTAGCGAAGGGGCTGAAACGGAGCCTTCACCATAGCCTCTGAGCCCGCACAATCTTCGCCGTGTTATTGGGGACAGAAGGGGAAACTGAGGTACAGACAAGCGAGAGGCTCACCTGGCGTTGTACCTCTGCGGAGCAGCAGGGATGGAGGAACTGCCCCTCCCTGAGGGACCGAGGTTCCCAGACAGGTTTGGCCACATCTCCAGGGGACGTGGCTACATGAGTTCAAAGTTTGAGCGCCGCCCAGGCCTTCGTTACTTAGAATCCTAGAACAGCAGAACCGGAAGGGACCTTGAGAGTCATCGAGTCCAGTCCCCTGCCCGCACGGCAGGACCCAGCACCGTCTGGACCAAACAGGCCGTGGTTTAGCCTAGTGGCCGCACCGGGCCCTGCTCTTTCTCCTGATCCGTTTAGGTTGATGCTTCTCAATCAGTGTGACAGGCCACCAGTGGCGGGGACGGAGGGTGTCAGGCAACGCCAGCGCCCTGGAGAGCCTTGTTGATGGAAGGGGTTCATGAGACGGCTGTTTCCAATCCCGTGAGCTCACAGGTTGGCAGGCAGCTCTAAGCCCTGCCAGCCCAGGGTCATGCGGTGCGGAAGATGAAAAGCCAGGCACTACCTCTCTTGCTTTCCTGACAGAGCTCTTGAATGAAGGTCTCCGCCGTGGTCCCCCCCAGCCCTGGAGCGTATCGCTCACGGTGCATGTTCACTGAGGCACAACGCCCGCTCAGCACAACAGCAGATCCACGCCGCTCCCCTGTCTCCGGGAGAATGCGGTGGGACCCACGAGCCCCAGGGCGCAATGCACGCTCAGCATTACACCGGTCACCACTGCAGCATGGTGCCCGACAGGCGGTGTGCCCTGTACGCTGGGCGCTTGTGCGGCCACTCGGGTGAGAGTCAAATGCTGCAGATTAGCAGAGTGCCCGTGGCTGGGGATTTTGTTTCTACTGGTGGTGCACACTCGCATGCCTTGGCGCACACAACACAATTTATTCTGCACATGGATGGAAAAATCCACCCGTGGATGGAAAAGACAACAGGGAACTTTGGTCACAGGGGCCAGTGCTCCAGCAGGATGACCCCCTGCAAGTGAGGCTGGGCCGTTGGAAGAGCTCGTGGGGTAGGAGCGTCAGTGGCCATCGTGGGAGCTGCAGGGAGGCCGGGGACGGGATTTTCACAGGTGTTTCAGCACCTACTGATTTCAGTTGTGGTACAAATCTGGCCTTGAGGCTTTTGGGAAATTGGTGGCTGCTGAATCCTTGAAAACCTGGCCCCAGGCGCGAGGCTCAGTGTCACTTACATCCCACTTAGCTCCTCAGCGCTGACACAGGCGGCTACGGACGCCCGAGCCCAGAGCATGGGGATGTATTTCATCCCAAGCTCCCAGGGCACTTTTCAGTGTCCCTTGTGCTCTGATTTCCACCTGAGGAATTAAATTCTTGCAGCCGATGTTTCCCCCTGTGGTTCCCCTGACTCACGGCTTAGCCTGCAGGCGCCGCGTGGCTGCCGGCGAAGCGACTCGCTGCGGGAATACGGGCACGTCTGGCTAATCACCGTGCCGCTCGAAGAGGCGGCTTGGCCAGGCGCGAGGCAGGTGGATAAGCTCTTCCCTTTCCTTTGGGACGTGCGGCGTTCGCTGTGTACAAGGGTGGGATGAGCCTTTGGCAGCTCCCCGCGCAGGTTTGCAGCTGTACTCCACTGGCCTGCAGCAGGCCAAGTGAGCACCCCTCCCCCCCTTTCTGGACTCACCAGCACCAGATCTCAAAGCTCTTGGCAGGTGGGGAAACTGAGGCACAGGCTGGTGACGTCTCAGCAACCTCCCGGTTCTGGGCAGGCCTCAGCCACGTCGACGGGAGCTTTGCCACTAATTTCACTGGGGCCACCGTCGGATAAGGCGGCTCCACCTTTTTACATGGCAGCGTAGCCGCGGGGGGCAGTGGCGGTGGGGAGCAGAAAGCTCATTTACACCGGTGGGAAGGTCTTTGCCAAATTGGGGTGGGGGCGAGGAGGCTGCGACAGACCCAAGCAGCGTCCATTTTAGGCCCCATCCGCACGCCAGCGATAGCTGCCTCGGGGGAGCGGATTCCAGCCAGGTTGCGCCCGGCCAGCCCTAGAAGAACCGGGGGGTGCAATCCCGCCGGATGGGCCCAGCGCTGACGAGGGGGGTTGTACCCGGGGGCGGCGGGACTCCAGCTCTGGCCTGGCTGTGGGCGTTGAGGGCTGCGGCGGAGGCTGTGCCGAAGCGGGGGGCGGGGTGGAAGCCAGGGAGCGTGCGAGGCTGTGCTTAATAAATTCTCTCGTGGCAGGGAGAGTCACTCCAAGGCCGGGGGAGGCACGGCCGTTCCCTCCGAGTTAATGGCCTCAGGAGGTCAAGGATGGAGCTGCCGTCACTCTCTATAAAGTCAAAATTTGCCTTCAGTTTTTCAGCTCCAGTGGCAGCCGCTCCTCTGCCTGGAGACTGGCAGGTCCATACAGCCTGCGGTCTGTACAGCCTCCGGTCCATACTGCCTCCAGTCCATACAGCCTCTGGTCCATACAGCCTGCGGTCTGTACAGCCTCCGGTCCATACTGCCTCCGGTCCATACAGCCTGCGGTCCGTACAGCCTCCGGTCCATACTTCCTCCAGTCCATACAGCCTCTGGTCCATACAGCCTCCAGTCCGTACATCCCAGGGGAGGCACTCAGTTTCTGCCCGCGCTTTTGAGTGGGAGTGGCCGCCATGGGTCCCCCTCTTGGAAGGAAGCGCTCCCAGCGGGGTACAGCAGCCCAGCCAGCGGGCGGAGCGTTGTGGGTACGGACTGACTAGGACCGTCGAATTCCCGGGGGGGCAGGGAGCGAATGGATCACACCCCATCCCCTGCCCGGACTGAACCCTAGAACCTCGAGAGGTCATCAAGTCCAGACCCCTGTCCTCATGGCAGGACCCAGCACTGTCTACATCATCCCTGACAGGTGTCTGTCTCACCTGCTCTTCACTATCTCCAGTGATACAGATTCCACAACATCCCTAGGCAATTTATTCCAGTGTTTAACCAACCCCCTGACAGGTAGGAAGTTTTTCCTAATGTCCAACCTCAACATCCCTGGCTGCTGTTAAGCCCATTGCTGTTTGTCCTGTCCTCAGAGGCCAAGGAGAACAATTTTTCTCCCTCCTTGTAACACCCTTTAAGATACTTGAAAACTGCTCTCATGTCCCCTCTCGGCCTTCTCTTTTCCAGACGAAACAAGCCCAATTCTTTCAGTCTTCCCTCCTAGCTCATGTTCTCTAGACCTTTCATCATTCTTGTTGCTCTTCTCTGGACCTTGTCCAATGTCTCCACATCTTCCCTGAAATGTGGTGCCCAGAACTGGACACAATCCTCCAGCTGAGGCCTAACCAGCGCAGAGCCGAGGGAAGAAGGACGTCTCGTGTCTGGCTCACCACACTCCTGTCGTGCTGCCCAGAATGAGGTTGGCTTTTTTTGCCACAGTGTCACACTGTGGACTCCTGTTTAGCTTGTGGTCCCCTAGATCCCTTTCTGCAGGGCTCCTGCCTAGACGCTCGCTTCCCGTTCTGTGTGTGAGACACGGATTGGTCCTTCCTCAGTGGAGCATTGGGGATTTGTCCTTGCTGAACTTCGTCTTGTTTACCTCAGACCATTTCTCCAGGCTGAGCTAAGCAGGCCTCGTTGAGGGTGGAAAACGAACGCTGCTGCCAGACAGGAAGGATGGGCCAGAGGTGAGGACCGGGGGAGGTGTCGACTTGCCGTCTCTGGGGATCTTTGGGTGTCTGCGTGGTACCTTTCCTACGGGGCGGGGTAGCAGGCCCACCCCTCCCTCCCTCAGCAAGCCAGCTCCTGCCCTGCACAGCCAGACCCACTCCCCCCTTTCCCCACCGGGCTGGGATTAGGGCGGCAGTGCTGGGGCGGAGGCTGCTGCGGCGGGGGGTTGGGCAAGGAGGAGGCGGGATGCACCCTGTAAAATGGAGACACACCACCAGTGGCCCATCCCCCTGCTGGCTCTGCTACAGGCTGCTTGTGGAACCCAGGGCAAGTCCCTTTATCTTTGCTCCTCATTCTCCTCCCCGCCCCCCTCCCCAGGGATGGTGATCATCCTGCGCGGGGCCTGGCTTCCGTCACCCGGCTACGGCACAAGCGGAGTCAGTGCAGCCGGCGCAGTGACCCATCCCGAGAGGGGGTGGCAGAGTCGCGTTTCGGCCGCTAGCTCTGATGTCACAGCCCCGGCGTGATGTCATCGGCTCCGCGATCGGGCTCGGTGCGTCCTGCGTCCGGTGCGGAGTGATCCAAGCAGCCCCGGCCGGCCGGGAAACCAAGGACTTTTCAAGCTCCCATGTTGGTCTTTGCACGAGGGTCCATTGAACCCAGAGCCACTGTGGGAAATCAACCCCCTCCCAGAACAGCTGGTGGTTCCACGCCCCATTTGGGGGACACACACCGCCGCCCCATCCCCGCGAAGCGACTGCTGCCGCCCCGCCCCCCTCTCTGGGCCGGATCTGGGAGCTGGCGGAGCTCGCCAGCCACCCTTAGCAACCAAGATGATAGCATGGCAACCGCGGTCCCTCTGCCGGAGAGGCCTGTGCGCTGTCGTCATGCCGATGGAGCCAGATACAGATTTTCTCCCATGGTTCAAGCTATTTTTATTTTCTCCAGACAAAACGAGTGGGCGGGCGGGCGGGTGTGGGGGGGGGGGGAGGTTGCGCTTGGACGCGTGATGCAGGTCGGCCAACCTGTCGCCCCTTCCTTCTTCGCCTTCCTCAGCCTTGTTGGATGGGCACTTCGGCCCGGCCTTGGGGTTGGGTGAGGAGATTCTGGGCTAGGAGTGGAAAATAACAGCTGGGAGAGGGCGGGCGAAGGGGCAGAGAGAGGACGTGCGGCGGGGAACCGGCTGTCCATGCAGCTATACTGAGTCCAGTGAACAAAACCGGAGCACGGGCAAAGAATGCCCAATAGCTATCGCCAGCTCCGGGGGCAGAGTTAAGGGGATGTGGACGTTTGCTCAGTGAACTAGATGCTCTGAACAGACACAAGATGCCTCCAGGCAGCCTTAACTCAGCATCAGCTATAGTTCTGGGTTGGGGCCTGCCCGCGCGGTGTACGTGGCTCTCAGAGGCAGTCAGGCCTAGTGCAGTGACCTGAGTGGCATTGGTCTTGGTGCGAGAGGCAGTGTTCCCTCTAATCTTTTCCATCCACGTGTGGAATAAAATGTATGCGCACCGAGGCATGTGCAGATGTGCACCGCCAGGAAAAACACAACCCTCGCTGTGGGCGCTCCGCTAATCGGTTGGGTGGCACTGGACTGTGGCCTAGAGATGGCTGCCCCCAGGGTACCACAAGTCGGCCTCACACCAAACACTGCAGGGTGGCACAGATGCGACCCCGTCCCAGCATGGCAATCAGCGCCCATCCCTCTCCCCGATGTGCCTCTCTTGGGGCCAGGCCCCTCCTGGAATGACTCCCGTTAGCTCCCCAGGCTTTGGATCTCCAATCCGGCTCCCTGCTGGCGGGATCAGGCCCTTCCAAGCGAGAAACGGTTTTCTCACCGTTTGCCGTTTAAAGCTCCATTTTGCTAACTTGCTTTGTTTTCATGTCGATTCCAGACAGGTTCCTGGCAGTTACTTACAGCGAGAACAACCCATAAAACTCCCCCCCCCCCCCGGATTAATTAAAGCCTCCAGTTAAGGTCTAATTTAAATGAGTGCTATCATTCCATACTGGGGCTTTTTTGGTCTTAAACAGAGAGGTTGCTCCGTCTCGGTCCCCTTTCCAAGAGCTGTGTGATGAGGCCGCTGTTTAAAACCAAGCGCCGCCTCTCTGGAGATCAGTAACCAGCCGGCTTCCATGTTGAGTCACAGCGGCCTGGCCGGATCCTGGCGTTTCTCTGGGCGTGAGCAGGGGCAGCGCTCGGCTGGGTGTCGTGTGTCTGTCAGCAGGGACGAGGAGGGTCCCAGCCCATCAGAGTGTTACTTGCTCACTCAATTTGGACGGCCAGTTTGAGACTCTTGCTTATGTACTCTCTAAGGGGGGGTTATCTCACCATGTGCACGTACAGCGCCAGGCACAACAGGGCCCTGGTCTCAGCTGGTGGTAGAGTAATTCAAGTACTATACTGTCCATAGAAAGCAAATGCATTGGTAATGGGAACTCACTCCAAAATCAGTGTGACATTAGTGGAAAAGCTTTTCCTAGCATCCCTGGGGGGCTGATTTCCAGGGGTGCACTACACCCGTGTGCCCTCCAATTTTTTCCAACCATGGGCAGAATGAATTTTGTTGCATGCGCAGATGTGCACCACCTGTAGAAACAAACGTTGCCAATGGTGGGAGCTCTTCTCACCAGCTGGGTGGCAGCTGAATCTCCCTTGTGCGGCTGCCCAAGCGCACAGCTTACAGGGAACACTGCTCAGCACCTGCTGACCCCAGGTGTGGGTGTCCCACACATGTGCCAAGCCTTTCCGATGTACACCTTTGTGCCGATGGGCTCAGTGTATTCCCGGGGTGGGTGTATTTCTTTCCCTGGGCACAGCGTCGAGTGTAAAACACCTTGGCTACGTCTACACTGGCATGATTTTCCGCAAATGCTTTTAACGGAAAAGTTTTTCCGTTAAAAGCATTTGTGGAAAAGAGCGTCTAGATTGGCACGGACGCTTTTCCGCAAAAGCACTTTTTGCAGAAAAGCGTCCGTGCCAATCTAGACGCAGTTTTGTGCAAGAAAGCCCCAATCGCCATTTTTGCCATCGGGGCTTTTTTGTGCAAAACAGTTTTTCGCTGTCTACACTGGCCCTTTTGCACAAAAACATTTCCGGAAAAGGGCTTTTGCCCGAACGGGAACGTCAAAGCATTTGCGCAAGCCCTGATTTCGGACAGTAGAACGTCAGTGCTTTTGCGCAAAATCAAGCGGCCAGTGTAGACAGCTGGCAAGTTTTTCCACAAAAGCAGCTGCTTTTGCGGAAAAACTTGCCAGTCTAGACGCAGCCCTTGAGTTATACAGCGGTTGTGCCTGGTACACTCTGTTCCTATGAAATACGCACACACGGCGTGCCGGATTTACAGATTTTTGTGTAGAAAGGCCCTACCCACAGGCTGAGGTTATACATTTGGCCGTGTGACACTGGACTCCTGCCTGGCGTATTCCAATCTTATGCTGCAAAGCCAATCTCATGCCCCCCCCCCCCTTCGTGCAGCCGTAACCTTTGCTGCTGCTTTGCTTCTGGAATAACCTGAGGATTTCGGCTCCCTGGGGGCAAGGTCCTTGCCGTTATGACTGGCTGGCCTCCTTTACTTGCGCACATTAGGCCAAAGCGCTGGTCTGCAGCCCGGTGGCTTTTCCTGCTGTGATTGTCGGGGGAAGGTCGAAGAACTCAGCGGAGCTTGCAAAAGCGACAAGGAGTCCTGTGGCACCTTATAGACTAACAGATGTATTGGAGCATAAGCTTTCATGGGCAAAGACCCACTTTGTCAGATGCATGTCAGTGGAGCTTGGCGTGCAAAGGGCCGGCCTGCGCCGTACGTCCCACATTTGGGGACTGTCATGGCCCCTGGGCGCACAGTGTCCCCTGGAAAGAAATGTGCAAAATGCAGGATCCACGAAGGTGTCTTGGGAATACAGAGCAGGGAGATTGCAAACCCAGGGCTACGTCTAGACTGGCATGATTTTCCGCAAATATTTTTAACGGAAAACTTTTCCGTTAAAAGCATTTGCGGAACAGAGCGTCTAGATTGGCACGGACGCTTTTCCGCAAAAAAGCCCCGATCGCCATTTTCACAATCAGGGTTTTTTTGCGGAAAAGAGATCTGAGCTGTCTACACTGGCCCTTTTGCGCAAAAGGACGTTTGCCCGAACGGGAGCAGCATAGTATTTCCGCAAGAAGCCCTGATTTCAGACAGTAGGAAGTCAGCGTTCTTGCGGAAATTCAAGCGGCCAGTGTAGACAGCTGGCAAGTTTTTCCGCAAAAGCGCCAGTCTAGATGCAGTCCAGGAGTCAGGAACCAGCAGATGGTGGGATGTGCTTAAAATGCGGGATCAGAGTGGGCATTGGACTAAGGTAGGGTGCGGTATGACCCTTGGGGGGCAGGGCAAAGCATCCACCACCTGAAACTGTCTACTGGGGTCAGGTCTAGCCCATGGCTTGGTGTTGCTGCCCAGGCCTGGGAGAGCCCCGCATGGTTAGATGGGAACACCTTGCCCCCGGCACCCCATCGCGCCCCTCACGGCTCGGCTCTTCTGTTCCAGACAAGAAGCTCGCGGCACTCCCAGGGCTCCCAGTCCGGCCTGGCCGATCAAGCCAAGCTCTCCTTCGCCTCCGCCGAGTCCCTGGAGACCATGTCTGAAGCCGAGCTGCCCCTCGGATTCAACAGGATGAACCGGTTCCGGCAGAGCCTGCCTTTGTCCCGCTCCACCAGCCAAACCAAGCTCCGGTCGCCAGGTACCGCAGGCCGGCTCCCGCGGGGGCCTTTTCACCCTCCGCTCCACCCATCCCTGGAGCATGTGTGTGCCTGTAGTGGCTGGCTCCCCTGCATGCACCAACCTACTACTGCCTAGCAGCTGAGGGAGCCACTCCTTTAGCGGTGGGGCCTCTGGCGACCCCCTGGCATAAGTACGTGTCAGAGGGGCAGAGATCAATGGGAGGGGATCCAGGAATTACCACCCTGGATTGGATCAGACCGGGGCCCATTGTGAGTAGCCAGGGCCAGCTATTGTGCTGGAGGCCTTTGGGAGCTACTGCGTCCATAGGAGGAGAAGCCGCTTCCTAAACCCGGGTTGGGCCAGGATTTGACTTTCTGATCTGCAAACTCTGGTCACTCACCGGTCCCTGGCCCCGCAGCTCCACTGCCCGCTCTCCAGCAGCACCGGGCTCTAGCCAGGCACACGCAGGCCAGGCGCTCCCAGGCATCCAGCTAATGCTCTTGGATCTGCGGCTGCGGGCAGCGTGTTCCCGGAGCCGCTCGGGGAGGATCGGGCCCAGGCAGGGAGTGGAGGAGATGACTGGTCCGTCCCGGCGGGGAGCCTGCAGCTGGAATCTCCCATTTGACTAACCGGGGGGAATAGGGATGTTAAAAATGGCGTCGTATGGGAACCGTGTGGCTGCTAAGAAGCTCAGCGGTTACGGTCCCATGCGCTGCACACTAGCCTCTCCAGGAGCGGGGCTGCCAGCCCCTACCTGCCCCGCTCCCGGGGAGCAGGGCCGGCTGTTGGCTCCACTCCTGGGGAGGCAGTTGTGCTGCCCTGCCACAGCTCTTGCCTCCCCGGGAACGGGCTGAGTGGAACCAAGACCGTAAACATCGGCTCAGCGGTTAATCGGTGATGCCCTAGCATCCCGATTGGGGAGCAGCGGAGGGGCAGAGGGGGGCAGCGGAGATGGCCTTAAAAATGATCCCCAGGGACAGGCCAGGGTTAGAAATCACCGCAGCCCTGGAGCCAAAGATCTTCCTGCTTTGTGCAGGGTGAAATACGGATCCAGATACAACTTTGCCGCTAAGTCTGGGTCACTCACCCTGTTCCTTTAGGGGAGATACCGGTGCAAAACCTGTATCACTCTCCTGCCTCATGCCGTGTTTTCCCGGCGTTGGCCTGGGTGTGACAGTAGGGTAGTAACAGTAATATTAGGTCTATAGCCGCGCAAGCAGGTGGGGAAACTGAGGCACAGAGCCAGGAAAATCCCCCAGGTCTGCTGACTCCTAGCCCATCCTGGGTTGTCACGCTGTCAGCCAGCGCCTGCTCAGAGTGGCGCTTTTACGCCTTCCCCTCTCCCTCGTCCCCAGGGGTCCTTTTCCTGCAGTTCGGGGACGAGACGCGGCGCGTCCACATCACACACGAGATCAGCAGCATGGACACGCTGCACGCCCTCATCGTCCACATGTTCCCCCAGAAGCTCACCATGGGGATGCTGAAGTCCTCCAACACGGCCATCCTCATCAAGGACGAGTCGCGCAACGTCTTCTACGAGCTGGAGGACGTCCGGTGAGGGCCCTGGGCGGGGCCGGGAGGGGGGGAGAGGAGATGGAGATTCCACCCCAGCTGGGTTCGGAATTCCGGCCCACGTTGGCTCTGTCCAGGCAGGGAGCGAACGTGTCCACCCGGCAGGATCAACCCCTCGCTCCGCTGAGTCCCTGGCCAATTGTCAGAGGGAGCTGAACTCTTCTCTCTCTCGTGCACAAGCCCCGGCTGATCTGCCCTCCCTGGCCTCCCTGCAGACAGACCCAGAGCAAGGGGCTACCCGTGGCTGTCCCGGGGGCTAGGAACCACGCTGCTCAGCTGCTCACTGCGTCGCCTTCTCTTCCAGGGACATCCAGGACAGAAGTATCATCAAAATCTACCGCAAAGAGCCCCTCTACGCCTCCTTCCCAGGTTCACACATCACCAATGGGGACCTGCGGGTAAGGAAGGGGCAGGGGTTGGGAGGGGGGCTGTCCCATCTTGTCCCATGGAGGGAGGCGGAAGAATTTCCCCCCTTCCACGGGGCCAGAGGTTATCCCGTCTCCATGTTGGAGGAGGGGGAACATAGTGCCAGCAAACACACCCGGAGATGCACAAGGACACAGACCCTGCACACGTGTGTGCGTGTGCACCAACGTACGCCGGGGCTGTCAGAAGCTGGAGGGCAGGCGGGGTGGGAGAGCTTATGGGAGAGCCGGCAGCTTAGTGGGACAAGAGGCGACAGGGCTGGTGACTGCGTGTTTGCATAAGGCGTGACGGGCTCCCATTTGTCTGCCCCAGCTGCCGCACCATGAAGGGCTGCGCCAGGAGATTGGCTGGTCCCAGCCCTGGTGGTGGAGTCATAAACACCATGATTAGGGGATTAATCAGAGCCAATTGTGTTCCGGGAGAGCGCGCAGGAGCTGCAATTTCCCAGGGCGCGTGGGATACTGCTGAGCTTTGGTTCTGGGGTGCAGCAGCGTGAAGGCCAAAGGGGGGGGCTTTTCAAAGGCAGGGATTGTAGGAGCCGGGGTTGCAGTCCCACGCAGGGCGGGGTGCTAGGTTTGCACTGGGATCTAAGTGGGGGGGGGGGAGATTAGTTGGCTTTGCCGACAGTGTGTGTGTGTGTGTGTGTGTGTGTGTGTGTGTGCGTGCGCACGGGTGGAAGCGTTTACAAATCCGCAGCTCACGGCCTGTCGGGCTCCCCTCCCTGAATCAACCCCAGCTTATTTATGCAAGAAGCAGCAGCGTGTGTGTGTGTGTGTGTGTGTGTGTAAAACGCGGTCTACTCACAGGCACGGCGCCCCCTGCAGCTCTCCTCAGGAATTAGCTTTTCCAACCCTGGAGCGCCCCCTGTTGACCAGTGTCTCACCCTGAGTTACCTGTCTTCTGTGCTACTTCGGGCCCTGTGTCCCATCTGACCCACGGTGCCCCTTCCTCGCCACAGCAGGGCCCCCACACTCTGGTCCTCCCCTCCCAGGGAACCCCAACCCCCTAGGCTATGTCTATGCTCTCGGCTTCTTGCGTGAGTAATATGCAAATGAGGCTAAGCGTGGAATATCGCCGAGCCTCATTTGCATACGTAATGAGCCACCATTTTTTTCCAGAAGAGGCTCTTGCGCAAGGAGGAGCGTCTACACTGCCCCTTCTTGCACAAGAAAAACCCTCTTGTGCAAGACGGGGCAGTGTAGACACTCCTTCTTGCACAAGAGCCTCTTCTGAAAAAAATGGTGGCTCATTAGGTATGCAAATGAGGCTCGGCGATATTCCACGCTTAGCCTCATTTGCATATTACTCGCGCAAGAAGCCGCGAGTGTAGACATAGCTCTAGAGCCTGACCCACGGCCAGTCGGCAGCGAGCCCCTGCCTCGGGGCACACTGCAGCCTGACTTAGCCGCTTCGCGTTGGCTGGGGGGTGAACCTGCTGCCCTGGCTGCCTCCCTGCAGCCCTAGTGCCCCTCAGGCCCCTGTACCAGGCCTGCAGCCTGGAAGTCGGGTCAGGCCAGAGCTCCCCAGCTCTGCTCCGTCTCAGGGACCCTCTGGAGCTTCCCAGGCAGCCAGGTCCCACCTGCTCCACAACTAAAGCAAGAGTGAGTGCCTTTCAGCCCTTGCAGCCTTTTATAGGGCCCAGCCTGGCTCTGATTGGCTGACTGCTCCCCGCTCTGATTGGCCAAGGTTGTGAAAGCCTCCTCTACAGCACCACTACAGGGGTGGGTGTGTGTGTGTGTGTGTGTGTGTGTGTGGCTATTTACACTGGTGTAAGGTGGTTTGGTCACCTTTCACGCTCTCTGCGCTGATGGTATCGGTAACTGGCTGCAGAGGGTCAGGCCCAAGGTGCTGCCCGGTGGAGGATTCGTCCCTTTCCCTAGTGCTTGCTCCTGGCCCCGAGCATCCCTGCCCGCCTGCTCGGTGTCCCGGACCCCCCAAGCCAGGGGTGGGCATTCATTTTTGTAGGGGGGGCCACTTCACCAATTTTGGCAGTGGTTGGGGGCTGGCTCCGCCCCCATAAGGGGTGGGGCCTGACGCGGAAGGGGCGGTTCCCCCTAGGCGCCGCACGCCCCGGGCAGAAGGAGGCGACTTTGCGCACTCTTCCACCCGCAAGTCCTGATTGGCCTACAGGAAGGGGCGTGGCAGGGTGGGCCGTGGGCCAGCTCAAACAGCTTGCCGGGCCGTATCCGGCCCGTGGGCCATATCCGGCCCACCCCTCTCCCAGGCCCTTCCGCTTTAGGCCGCCCCACATGCAACTGGCCATCCCTTGCCGCAGCTCAGCCTATGCCATAGGAACCGTGGGCACATTAGGGGGTCGCCAGAGCGAATGGGGGTCTAGCAGGGAGGGGGAGGTGCTTCAGCACACACAGAGGCAGCACAACCCACACGCGGCCCCTTTGCGGGTCTGGGGGGGGTTCTAGGGCGGGGCCTGTCCCTCGCCCTGCCGGCCTGGCTGATGCGTCTCTCTGCCCTGCAGCGGGAGATGGTTTACACCTCCCGGGAGTCCTCTCCCACCCGCCGGCTGAACAACATGTCCCCGGCGTCGCACCTCACCTCCGGCTCCCCGCCGCCCGTGCTCCAGTCTTCCTCCCCGTCCCGCTCCCGCATGTCCTACAGCGGCGGGCGCCCGCCCTCCTACGCCGGCAGCCCCGTGCACCACGGGGAGCGCCTCTCCAACCTGCCGCCCGCCCCGGGCGTCTCGCCCAGCCCCAGCGCCATCCTGGAGCGCCGGGACGTCAAGCCGGACGAAGACCTGGCCGGCAAGAACATGATGCTGGTGAAAAACGAGGGCCTGTACGCCGACCCCTACGGCATGGTGCACGAGGGCCGGCTCAGCATCACCTCCACGCAGTCCCTGGCCGGCCTGGGCGACCCCTTCGCCTACGCCGGGGGGCTCTACAAGCGGGGCTCCGTCCGCTCCCTCAGCACCTACTCGGCCGCCGCCCTGCAGACGGAGCTGGAGGACAGTCTGTACAAGCCCAGCGCCCAGCTGTACGGCGAGGCCTATGGGCCGGGCCTCGGCTTCCGCATGCCCCCCTCCTCCCCACAGAAGATGGCCGACAGCCGGCTGGTGGACATGCCGCCGGGCCAGGGCCCCCACAGCCCCTACTCAGGCCCGCCCAGCCGGTCCTCGCCCGTCCGTCAGTCCTTCCGCAAAGACTCCTGCTCCTCCGTCTTCATGGAGAGCCCCGTCAGCAAGCCCCGCAACTCCAGCTCCTCGGGGCCCCCGGAACTCTTCCCGGGCCCCGGGGACCGGCCCCTCTCAGGGTTCGGCCCTCCTGCGCCCGCCAAGGATACAGAAACAAGGTAAGGAGCAGGGCGTGGGGCGGCTGCTGCCCAGCAGCGACGGAGGAAGAGACTGATTCCTGGGTTTGCCTTGTGGGTCCGGTCATGATCCCCTTCTTCCACGTGGGGAAACTGAGTCACGGAGCAGCAGCATTGGCAGACAGGAATGAGAGCCAAGGGGTCCTGAAGGGCGGTGCCTGGCTCTGCACTAGACTGTGATCCAGCAATACGGGAGGCAGCGTAGTTCAGTGGTTAGACCTGGGGACCAGACCTCAGGACTTCTGGGGGGTTTCAATGCTTCCCTGTTGTTCAGCCGTGGATAATGCATCAGGCAGGTTACGGGATAGGGGGTATGTCTACACTACCCTCCTAGTTCGAACTAGGAGGGTAATGTATGCATACCGCACTTGCTAATGAAGCCCGGGATTTGAATTTCCCGGGCTTCATTAGCATAAGCGGGGAGCCGCCATTTTTAAATCCCCGCTGCTTCGAACCCCGTGTAGCGCGGCTACACGGGGCTCGAACTAGGTAGTTCGGACTAGGGTGCCTATTCCGAACTACCGGTACTCCTCGTTTCACGAGGAGTAACGGTAGTTCGGAATAGGACCCTAGTCCGAACTACCTAGTTCGAGCCCCGTGTAGCCGCGCTACACGGGGTTCGAAGCAGCGGGGATTTAAAAATGGCGGCTCCCCGCTTATGCTAATGAAGCCCGGGAAATTCAAATCCCGGGCTTCATTAGCAAGTGCGGTATGCATACATTACCCCGCTAGTTCGAACTAGCGGGGTAGTGTAGACATACCCGGGGGCAGTTTGAGTTTGGGGTCCTATGGATAAGGCGCTGGGCTGCAGGAGACCTGGGTTTTTGGGGAGCCCTCTGCTCCCACTCAGCTCCCATTGCAAGAGAGCTCAGCGCGCCCCCAGCGCTGTACAGTCAGGAGCCCTCGAGGGAGCCGAGGGCAGACAGGGCCGAGCTAGCCGGTGGAAAGCCGCAGTCTGGATGCTGAGGGTGCAAAAGGCCCCTGGACTCTGAGCGTGG
Source organism: Pelodiscus sinensis (assembly GCF_049634645.1). Taxonomy (NCBI): domain Eukaryota; kingdom Metazoa; phylum Chordata; order Testudines; family Trionychidae; genus Pelodiscus; species Pelodiscus sinensis. The sequence goes on from NC_134739.1 coordinate 12,904,763, forward strand.
GAGGTTCGAGCAGGCTGGGACGTCCGCCCTGCTCTTTGCAGCGTGCTGGTGTGAGTCGGCGTACCCGCCTGGGAATCGCAGCCCCGCATCGCTCCGTGCCTCAGTTTCCCTGGCAGGGCGTCCCTCTCCCAGCTCATCAAGCGCCGGGAGGCATGGGGAGAGAGCCTGTCCTCTCCAGCCTGGGCATAACAAGCCAGAGCTCCCCGTGCGTAGCCCTACCGTGTGCGGCAGGGAGCGGGCAGTGCGGTGTGAAGCTGGTATGGAAATTGCCCGTTGTCTTTCCTGTCATCTCTCTCCGCCTGTCTCCAGTCTCCCGAGCAACGATGATAGATCGATTGTTCCCGGGGGGGGGGCCACGAGGGAGCTGGAGGGGGAGGGAATGCAGAGGGGGTGAAGCACAGCCGAGAACAGCAGAATTCGGCGCGATGTCCCGCCCCAGGCTGCGGTCCTGCCACGCTCCTGCCCCAGGGCCTGGACGGGGGTCGTCCCCTCCCACCCGGGGGAGGGCGAGGCTCAAAGCAGGCGAGCTCCAGGACTCAGTGAGCTCCGTCTGGGAAGGAGCCGGGCCGGGCTCTCTGGCTGAATGTGGCCTGGTCTCTCCTGCCGGGGTGGGGGTGGGATTCCCGGGGCTGAGGCCCGGATCCCTGGCTGGCGCGAAAACGTCGCGGGAAGGGAGCTGACCTCAGGGGGCTCTGCTGAGCTGCGGCAGGCGAGGGAGACCCCGGCCGGGTGCCGCGCCGGGCGGGAGGGGGCGGTGGCTCCCCGGCCAGGCTGGGATCTCTGGGTCCGTAGCCCCTTGGGCCCCCCCATGCAGATACCAAGCCCCGGAGCGTCCCATCTGCCGGAGCTAACGCAGCTCCTTCCCCTCCTTGCCCCCCAAAGGGAACGGATGGAGGCCATGGAGAAGCAAATCGCCAGCCTGACGGGGCTGGTGCAGAGCGCGCTGCTCCGGGGCTCTGACGCCGAGACCCCCAGGTAAGGATGGGGGCAGGAGGCCGCAGGTCCTGCTCCAGGGATGGGGAGCTGGCAAGCTGGATTTCCTGGCGGTCTCACCTGCTGCAGGGCACAATGGCCGTGGGGCTCCTTCCCGCCACGCCCTCCCCCCCCCCCCCCGTCCTGCCAGGGGCTGTTTTCCGGGGACACTGTCGGTCCATGGAAATGCCCGGGGGTCGGAGGCTGCAGGCGCTGCAGGTGGGTGGGAGACCATCCCAGCGATTCCCAGATGCAGGGACTGGATGCAAACAAGGCCTGTTCCCCTGGGGTCGCCCCACCGCTGCCCATCACCGCTGGGCCTGCCAGCAGAGCCAGGCCTGAGAAAACCCGGCAAGGACCTGGCATGAAGGTCCCTGTGGCCTAGCACCACATCCCGCTAAGCAAGGGGCCAGAGTCCTGCAGGCAGGCCCCTTTGGCCTAGCAAACCTTTTCCTACCCCCTCCACCCCACGCTGGAGGCTGGCTCTTGCTTTGAGCCGGGAAGATGGACAGCCCTTGCAAGGCACTCGGTGTCCTGTCCTTTCACTGTGTACGTCTCCTGCTCTCCCTGGAAGCGCTCGATCGCTTCCAAGCACCGAGATGTTATCTTGCGGCAGTGAGTTCCACAGGTTCCCAGTGCCCAGCGGTCCTGATGCTCATGGACACTTGGCCCACTGCAGGGGCCTCGGAGTGGCAGGAAATCTCACTGGCTCTCCTCTGAGCGAGGGGGGAGATTGGGTTGGGGGCAGAGGCAGCCCTAGGGGGACAGCATGACCCCAAAGCATCTCGTTAACATCTGTGTTACCTCGGTGGCCTGCGCCCTTCCCCGGCTCTCCGGTCCTCGCTCTGCCGGGGCCGGGGGGCTTAACCGGTTCTCACCTCTCACCCTCCCCTACTCACAGCGAGAAGACAGAGGCCACCAACGGAGGGACGCCCCCGCCAGCCCGTAAGTGAGGGGGGGGGCGCCAGGCACCCCGGCCGCAGCCCTGAGTCCCGCCTGCAGGAGCTGCCTGTGCATGGGGCCCTCCCACTCCGGGGCCCGAGGAGCCGCCACCGGGGGAGCTGCCCTGAGTCAGAGGGGAGGGGGTGGGATTTGGGGCTCTGGGAGGTGGAGGAGGGGTCTCCAGAGGCCCCACTCCTGGGCAGGTGTCCCCGTCCTCTGCCCCTCCCTCCTGTGCGGCTTCAGAGAGGCCCACTAAGCAGCTGCCCCACAGGCCCAGCCCCCCCCCAGCAGCTCCTCCCCCTCCCACACATCCCCACCCCACACAGCAGCTCCTCCCCCTCTGGCCAAGCCCCACCCCACACGGCAGCTCCTCCCCCACCGACCAAACCCCACCCCACACAGCAGCCCCTCCTCCTTCTGCCCAGCCCCACCCCACACAGCAGCTCCTCCCCCTCCAGCCCAGCCCCACCCCACACAGCAGCTTCTCCCCCTCCAACCCAGCCCCACCCCACACAGCAGCCCCTCCCCCACCAACCAAACCCCACCCCACACAGCAGCCCCTCCTCCTTCTGCCCAGCCCCACCCCACACAGCAGCCCCTCCCCCTCCAGCCCAGCCCCACCCCACACAGCAGCCCCTCCCCCTCCAGCCCAGCCCCACCCCACATGGCAGCCCCTCCCCCCGGCAGTGCATATGTCACTCAGTGCCCTAAAATCTCCCCGGTCTGCCCTGGGGGCCCCTGGCCCGAGAGCTCATCTCTGGGGGCTCCCCGGCAGTCGGTTTAGCGGTGCTGGGCCGGAGAGTTCGGCAGAAAGGGGGCGGGGCTTAGCCGCAGGGCCGGGGCGGCAGAGCCAGATTTGCACCCCGCCCTGCTCGCTGGGGGGGGAGCTGGCGCTGGGGGCCGGGCGGCAGGAGGGAGCCCCCCCCCCCGCCCTTCACTGGCCGCGCTGCTCCCTTCCCGCTTTCAGCCGCCAGCCGCAGCAGCATGGGGACCCCGCTCCCAGCCCCCCCGCAGCCCTCGGCCAGCAGCACCCCCGGGGGGCCGCCCACGGCCATCACCCGCCTGCACATGCAGCTGCACCTCCACGACCTGCAGCACAACGCCAGCGACCTCCGCAACCAGCTGCAGCAGCTGAAGAAACTGCAGGTGAGCGGGCGGCGGGGCCCCTGGGACCACCCGCGGGCCCCCGGAGCCAGGCCTGCGCGGCCAAGCCAGGGGGCTCTTAACGGGGGGCAGGGCGTGGCGATGACCCAGCCGCTGGGTCCTCACTGCTGTTTGAACCCGAGCCGAGAGCACCCCGTTCCGCAGCCGTCCCCACGGACAGCACCACCCGCTTGGGCACCCTTGGGACTCAGGACGGAGAAGGGGGGCACAGAATGCAGGGAGGTTGGGGGGTTACTCCAGGGGCACAGTGGAGAAAGAACTTGCCCCTGGAGCCAGAGGTGGGGCAGCCTGGGTCCTCCACCGTCTGTCCAAGCCACCAGTGAACCCCCACGGGGCTGGCGATCCGGGGACCGGCCTGAGCCCCACCGGGCCCCCAAAGCGCCGTCTCATGGTCAGCGGCTGCTTTCCGGCTCGGCGTTCGGATTCAGCCTGGCTCCCAGGAGCGTGCGCAGGTGGATTGGCTGTCCTGTGTGATGGGAGGGGGGATTCCCCAGCCGGACCCCCCTTTCCTCTCTCGCCTGCTCGCTCGTACCCCCGCCCGCGGCTTGCCCCGAGTCCTGCCCTTCCCTTGGCCCTGGGCTGCCAGGCAGATGGTCAGGAGCCCGGGGTCTCGGTGGCCAGGCCCTGCTTTTCTCGGCCTCGTTGGGCTCCAGACCTAATTCCCAGTGACAGGCGGGAGTGGGGTGGTTCTGGAGGACGCTGCAGAGCCGAGGGAAGCGGAGCAGCCGGGCGGAATGGAGGACGGCCAACGCTGTCCCAGGGCCCGAGTTCCTCGGAAATACGTCAGACCCATCCCTGCGCCCGTCTCGCCCTGGCAGACCCTGCCCCAGGCTGTGCCCGGGGACGGCGCGCACGGGAGGGGGGGAGTAACGGAACAATTGGCACAGCTGGTGGGTTGGTTGCTCTCTGCTGGGAGAGGGGATCCCCACTCAGCTCCCCCATGCGAGCTAGAGCCCCCCCCCCCCGTCCTTCTGCGGCGGTTCGCGTGGAATTGATTGTGCCATTGCTACCTGGGCAGCGCCAGCCCCGTGCCATCCCAGCACCCCTAGGGAATCACTCCTTGTGCCCAGCTTGGACTGGCCCTGGCAGCAATCCCCCAGGTTCCCACCTGCCTTGAACCGCTCCCCCCCCATGCTTCGCCCTCCTGTGTGCTAATGGGAGCTCCCTGCCTCCTGCTCTAACCACTAGGAGAGACGTGGGGATCAGAGCCAGCAGCCTCGGCTCACGCGCCGCGCTGGGGCTGGGGCTCGAAGCCATGAGTCCCGGCCGCCCCCCCGCCCCGCTGGGGGTTTGGATGGTACCGGGGGCGGGGGCAGAATCGGTCCCTTTCCTGTGTCCTCGCGCCCCCTGAAGTACCACCAGGTCACGCCCCTCTCCCGCTGACCTCCCAGCTGCAGAACCAGGAGACGGTGAAGACGATGCTGCGGCGGACGGAGACGGAGATCAGCGTGCGGGTGACGGACGCCCTGCGCAGGCAGGAGGACCCCCTGCAGCGCCAGCGCAGCCTGGTGGAGGAGGAGCGGCTCCGCTACCTCAACGAGGAAGAGCTGATCACTCAGCAGTTGAAGTAAGGGCAGGATTGCAGGCGGGTGCCCGGTGCCCGTCCCTGCTGAGCAGGGTGCCTGGTGTCCTTGGTGGGCAAGGTGCCTGGTGCTCGTCCCTGGTGGATAGGATGCCCGGTGCCCGTCCCTGGTGGGCAGGGTGCCCAGTGTCTGTCCCTGGTGGGCAGGGTGCCCGGTGTCTGTCCCTGGTGGGCAGGGTGCCCGGTGCCAGTCCCTGGTGGGCAGGGTGCCCGGTGCCCGTCCCTGGTGGGCAGGGTGCCCAGTGCCCGTCCCTGGTGGGCAGGGTGCCCGGTGCCAGTCCCTGGTGGGCAGGATGCCTGGTGTCTGTCCCTGGTGGATAGGGTGCCCGGTGCCAGTCCCTGGTGGGCAGGATGCCTGGTGTCTGTCCCTGGTGGGCAGGGTGCCCGGTGTCTGTCCCTGGTGGGCAGGGTGCCCAGTGTCTGTCCCTGGTGGGCAGGGTGCCCGGTGTCTGTCCCTGGTGGGCAGGGTGCCCGGTGCCAGTCCCTGGTGGGCAGGGTGCCCGGTGCCCGTCCCTGGTGGGCAGGGTGCCCAGTGCCCGTCCCTGGTGGGCAGGGTGCCCAGTGCCAGTCCCTGGTGGGCAGGGTGCCTGGTGTCTGTCCCTGGTGGGCAGGGTGCCCAGTGCCCGTCCCTGGTGGATAGGGTGCCCGGTGCCAGTCCCTGGTGGGCAGGGTGCCCGGTGCCAGTCCCTGGTGGGCAGGGTGCCCGGTGCCAGTCCCTGGTGGGCAGGGTGCCTGGTGTCTGTCCCTGGTGGATAGGGTGCCCGGTGCCAGTCCCTGGTGGGCAGGGTGCCCGGTGCCCATCCCTGGTGTCTGCTTGTGTCTCTCTGCCTTCTTCGCAAAGGCCTGGGCACAGTCGTGGCCATACGAGTCTTTGGGGCCAGCTCGCCCGCGGGTGTAAATCAGCCGCGGCGTCAAGGGGCTGGTTCATAGCGGCCCCCACTCTGCCTCTGTGCCGGTGCCTGACCTGGAACAGGGGCCAGAGCTGCTACTGGCTCAGGGGGCACAGCCCGGGGCCCTGCCTACACTCGCCTGCCCAGCCCAGCTGCTCCCCTGCCCGCCCGGCCCCGCCGTGACGCTCCCGCCCGGTGCTTCCAGCGACCTGGAGAAGTCGGTGGCGAAGATCCAGGACAGTCACCGGGTGGTCCCCGTGCAAGAGCTGGAGGAGAAGGCCGTGGTGCTGAAGCAGCTGGGGGAGACGCTGACCGAACTGAAGGGTAAGGGGGGCCGGCTGAAGGGGAGGGTTGGGGGAGGCCGATCCTGGGGTGCCTCATGGGAGGGGGGCTAGCTGGCACCCTGGAACGCTCTCCCGTGGCACCCGGCAGCAGAGAAAGCAGCAGGATTCACGCTCGGGGCAGCTGGCCATTAGCTGAGGGGCTGAGGCCTGACACGCTCAGCGCAGCTGTGGAGAACCGTGTCTTCCCTAAGGATCCCTGAACGTTCCCCGAGCCCGTTCTGCCTCTCCCAGACAATGCACGGGCCTGGGGATCTGTAGGCCCAGGAGCCACAGGCTTAGTCTACAGCATGGCAGATGTGGGGGAGAGTGTGGAGGCGCGTCGGGGACCCCCGATCCTACACCCCGTCTGCAGCAAAATGAGACTTCGCCCGCCAGTAGAACAGGGAGGGGTTATTGCTTCCCCAGGATCCAGCCCAGCGCGGACGTGATGTGGTTAGAGGAGTCAGACCCCTTGGGGGAGGGGTCCACCGGCCCCCCGGCCCCCAGTACTCAGCTTAGTCCAGGGGTCTCCAACCTTTTTAAGCACGAGATCACTTTCTGAATTGAAGTGCAATCCAAGATCTACCTCACCCCCAAATTCCCTGGCCCCGCCTCCTTCTCCGAGGCCCCGCCCCTGCTCACACCATCCCCCCTCCCTTTCACCAGGCGGGGCAGCGGGTTGGGGTGCAGGCTCTGGTCTTGGGCTAAGGGATTTGGAGTGTGAGGGGGCTCTGAGCTGAGCTTAGGGCAGGCAGTCGGGGGGCTGGAGGGGGCTCTAGGTGCAGGCTCTGGGTGGGTGTTTGCATGCAGGGGTGCTTGGAGCTGGGGCAGAGGCTTGGAGTTCAGAAGGGGGTTCATGCCTGGGGTAGGGTTTCAGGATATGGGTTCCAGCTGGCTCCTGGGTGGTGGGGCCGTGGGGCTAAGGCAGGCTCACCCCAGCCTGGCCCTGCACCACTCCCAAAAGCAGCCAGCAAACTCCCTCCATCCCAAGCCCTGTTGTACCCCTCTCTCTGCTCTGTGGAGACAGGATGCAGAGTGAGGGGGGGGGGGGGTCCTTGACATCAGCCCCCTCCTCTCCCTCCCCTGCCCTGCCCAGATAGCAGGAGGCGCCGAGGGGACAGCTGCAAGGCACAGGGCAGGAGATGCGCAGCAGCAGGGGGAGGGGCCGCTGAAGACGATGGCGTAGAGAATACGATTGTTAAGTCTGCAGATGATACCAGACCGGGAGAGTTACAAGGGCCCTGGAGGACGGGGTCATAGTTCAAAATGATCGGGCCAAACTGGAGAAATGGTCGGAGGTAAAAAAGATGAAGTTTAACACGGACACGTGCCGGGTGCTTCACTTGGGCAGGAGCGATCCCTTCCACACACAGAACGGGAAGCGACTTCTAGGAAGGGGCCCTGCGGAACGGGATCTCGGGGTCCTAGTGCCACAAGCTACATAGGAGTCAACAGTGGGACACAGTTGCACAAACAGCAAGCGGGACTCTGGGCTTGTTAACAGGCGTGGGGTGAGCCAGACGCGAGAAGTCCTTCCGCTCGGCTCTGCGCTGGTCAGGCCCCAGTTGGAGGATTGCGCCCAGTGCTGGGCACCGCATTTCAGGAAAGATGCGGAGAAACTGGAGAAGGTCCAGAGAAGAGCAACAAGAATGATTCAAGGCCTAGAAGACAGGAGCTGAGGGAAGACTGAAGGATTTGGGCTTGTTTAGTTTAAAAAGAGAAGGCTGAGAGGGGGCAGGAGAGCAGTTTTCAAGTATCCGAAAGGAGGAGGGAGAAAAATTGTTCCCCTTGGCCTCTGAGGACAGGCCAAGCAGCAAGGGGCTTAAACTGCAGCCAGGGAGGTTCAGGTTGGACATTAGGAAAAACTTCCTGCCTGTCAGGGATCAAACACTGGGATAAATTGCCCAGGGAGGTTGTGGAATCCCCATCTCTGGGGATATTTAAAAGCAGGTGAGACAGACGCCTGCCAGGGATGGTCTAGACGGTGCTGGGCCCTGCCGGGAGGGCAGGGACTGGACCCGATGACCTCGCGAGCTCCCTTCCGGTTCTACTGTTCTATGATTCTACACTTGGTAGCCTCTTGGCCAAACCCGTCAGGATCACCTCTCAGAAGCTCCAAGATCGACCCGGAGATCCCAATCTGCCGGTCGGTGACCACTGGCTTAGTCTCTTCCCTTCACATTTTCCCAGCCAAAACCCGGCCACCCCCCAGGCCCTGCCCCCCAGCCGAGTGGCCGTCTCCTCCTCCCTTCCTTTGTCTCTCCCCCTGGGAAAAGCCTTGTTATCTGCTCAGGCGGGGACTAGGTGTCTGGGCCAATCCACATGTGGGTGAGTCAGGGACCCTGGGTCACAGAGCAGACAGCCCCCCCGCTACGGCACATCGAGAGGGGGGCAATTTCCTCCAGCTCAGCACAGAGAAACACTGGGCCGGATCCCCACTGATGGAGCTGTCTAAGAACAGGCTGCTTGCTGTGCTAGTGGCCACAGTGAGTGCTGGAGAAGCAGATGAGGGGGGCCGGGCTTGGCTTGGCCTTTCAATCCACCAGGGAGAGTGCTCCTTCCCCATCCCCACTCGGATACGGAAAGGAGCTGGCAGCCAGAGCGAGTGGGTGGAGCACAAAGCTGGGAGCCAGGATTCCCCTGAGGGTTAATCCTGGCCCTGCCACTGACCTGCCGCACATCCCTGGTCAAGTCTCCCCAAGCCCATTGCGGGTTCCCTGCTCCCTCAAATGCAGAGAACAAGGTTCTCCCACTGCAGCCAGGTTTAAACAACCCCCATCCCCGCCCATCCCCCCGAAATCTGCAACAGCCACGAACAACCCGGCTCCAAGAGAGAAGGAGGGTAGGAACGGCACAGCGAGCAGGGGAGCGTCTCAGCCCCGGGGTGAATGTAACAAACAGGAGTCTCCCCCACAGCAAAGGCCCATGGGAGGCTGCCTGGGTCTCTGACCCGTGTGCCTGACGGGGGGCTGGCTGGGCCTGGGTGAGGGGGCAGGAGGTGGGAAACGGAAGGAAGGCCAGGGAGGCGAAGAGACGAGAGGCAGGCAGTGCTAGACCCGGAAGCAGGGGAGTGTCGTCTCTGAGGGGCTGCGGTGAGTACGGGGGAGCCATGTTGCGAGGTCCCCCAGAGAGGACGCTGCTAGGGGGACGCCAAGGGGGGTACAGTTTCTAGGGTGATGTCATCCCAGGCCATCCTGACTTCTGCGCCGCTTCAGAGCTGGGTGCCTGGCCAGCAGCTGCTGCTCTCCGCCCGCCCAGCTCTGGAGAGGAGGGAAACGGGGAGCCAGGAAAAATCAGGGATGTTTGTCACTGTCAGAACTCCCCGGGCGGGACCAGAGAAGCCATGTCCGGGGAAACGGGGGCCCGGGTGACCCTGTGGGGGGGGCGGCAGGCGTTTGGGCTGGGTGTGCCCGTGGGAGGCCTGGGGGGCGTGGGGGCTGGCAAGGGAATGGGGCTGTTGGCACCAGGGGTCTCTGAGCTGCAATTGAGGGGGGGTTTCTCCTGAAGTTCCCCCAGCTGCCTCTTCCCAGGCGAGGGGGGGGGGGCAAGGCAGAGTCGGGTGCGTCTCCGGGTGCAGGAGGGGGCTCGCCTCCCCCATGCTCTGGGAGGTCTTTCCCCTGGCCCTCGGAGTAGCGGGCCCAGCCCCCCCGGACCCGCGCTGACCCTGCGCCCGCCTCTCCCAGCTCACTTCCCCAGCCTGCAGAGCAAGATGCGCGTGGTGCTGCGGGTGGAGGTGGAGGCCGTGAAGTTCCTCAAGGAGGAGCCGCACCGGCTGGACGGGCTGCTGAAGCGCTGCAAGGCGGTGACGGACACGCTCACCCAGATCCGCAAGTGAGCCCCCCAAACCCAGCCACAGGGCAGCCCCTACCCCACCCCGGGCGGGTCCTGGCTCCCTGGGCCAGACTCGGCAGTGCCCCCCAGCCACAGGGCAGCCCCTACCCCACCCCGGGCGGGTCCCGGCTCCCTGGGCCAGACCCGGCTGTGCCCTCCCAGCCACAGGGCAGCCCCTACCCCACCCCGGGCGGGTCCCGGCTCCCTGGGCCAGACCCGGCTGTGCCCCCCAGCCATGGGGGACCCCTACCCCACCCCAGGCGGGTCCCGGCTCCCTGGGCCAGACCCGGCTGTGCCCTCCCAGCCACGGGGGACCCCTACCCCACCCCGGGCGGGTCCCGGCTCCCTGGGCCAGACCCGGCTGTGCCCTCCCAGCCACAGGGCAGCCCCTACCCCACCCCGGGCGGGTCCCGGCTCCCTGGGCCAGACCCGGCTCTGCCCTCCCAGCCACGGGGGACCCCTACCCCACCCCGGGCGGGTCCCGGCTCCCTGGGCCAGACCCGGCTGTGCCCCCCCAGCCACGGGGCAGCCCCTACCCCACCCCGGGCGGGTCCCGGCTCCCTGGCCAGACCCGGCTCTGCCCTCCCAGCCACGGGGGACCCCTACCCCACCCCGGGCGGGTCCCGGCTCCCTGGGCCAGACCCGGCTCTGCCCTCCCAGCCACGGGGGACCCCTACCCCACCCCGGGCGGGTCCCGGCTCCCTGGGCCAGACCCGGCTGTGCCCCCCCAGCCACGGGGGACCCCTACCCCACCCCGGGCGGGTCCCGGCTCCCTGGCCAGACCCGGCTGTGCCCCCCCAGCCACGGGGGACCCCTACCCCACCCCGGGCGGGTCCCGGCTCCCTGGGCCAGACCCGGCTGTGCCCTCCCAGCCACGGGGGACCCCTACCCCACCCCGGGCGGGTCCCGGCTCCCTGGGCCAGACCCGGCTGTGCCCTCCCAGCCACGGGGGACCCCTACCCCACCCCGGGCGGGTCCCGGCTCCCTGGGCCAGACCCGGCTGTGCCCCCCCAGCCACGGGGGACCCCTACCCCACCCCGGGCGGGTCCCGGCTCCCTGGCCAGACCCGGCTCTGCCCTCCCAGCCACGGGGGACCCCTACCCCACCCCAGGCGGGTCCCGGCTCCCTGGGCCAGACCCGGCTGTGCCCTCCCAGCCACGGGGGACCCCTACCCCACCCCGGGCGGGTCCCGGCTCCCTGGGCCAGACCCGGCTGTGCCCTCCCAGCCACGGGGGACCCCTACCCCACCCCGGGCGGGTCCCGGCTCCCTGGGCCAGACCCGGCTGTGTCCCCCCAGCCACGGGGGACCCCTACCCCACCCCCAGGCCGGTCCCGGCTCCCTGGGCCAGACTCGGCTGTGTCCCCCCAGCCATGGGAGAGCCCTGCCCCACCCCCGGGAAGAAGGGGGCAGAAAAACCCTTTTTCAGTTTAAAAACCAAGGGAAACATTCAGTGACTCGGGGGGGGGGGGGTGAATAAACAGAGCGGCCCCCTCGGAGCCACGGGAAGCCCCCTGAAATGGGTTTTCTGCAGCAAGGGGTCAGGGTGCGGCCCCCACCCCAGCCCCCCACCTCCTGCGTCCTGCCCGCAGACCCCTGACTTCTCTCTCCCGTGGGCAGGCAAGTGGAGGAGGGGGGCTGGGCTCCGTCGCCCCACCTGAGCCAGTCCCCGAAGAAGGCGGCGCCGGAGACCGATTTCAGCAGGGGGCTGGACTTCGAGATGCCCACCAGCCCCCCCATGAACCTCCACGACCTGACGGGCTCCACGGACCCCCTGGGGCCGCCCGGCTTCGGGCAGAGCGCCCCTGCCCCCTCCAAGAGCAATAACCCCTCCCGAGGGCCGGAGATGGTGCCGGCCAAGACCCAGACGGGCCCCGAGATCCCCAGCAGGAGGAGCGCGGACAAGGCCGTGTCCGTGGAGGTGAGAGCCAGGGCGGGGGGTGGGGGGAGCCTGGTGCTCCTGCCCGCGTTGTCTGGGGCGCACGCCTGGGGGAGGCTTTCCAGGGGGGGCTCACACCAGCAGGCAACAGTCTTTGGGAACTGAGATTTTTGCATGGCAGGGCCTGTCACCCTGGGGGTGTCCACCAGGGGGCGCCACCTCCCCAGCTGCCTCCCGACACGCCCCCCCCCCCCCCCCCCGTAGCTGCTGTCACTTCCTCCTCCCTCCGTAGCGCCCCCTGCTGGTTACCTGCAGGGGACAGGGCAGCCCAGAGGGAGCCCCCCCCCCGAAGAGAATCTGCCCTGCAGTGGGGGGTGGGGGGCGTGAGCCTTTGGAAATAGGTTCGGCCCCCAGTTTGGCAAAGCCGGGCAGCGCCAGGTTCAGCCTTTCGCCCTAGAGTCCATTTCCAAGGCGGGGAGCGTAGATTAGAGCCAGGGGGGGCCACGATCCAGACAAGGAGCCAGGGTTCCATTCCCCGCCCCGACACACTGTCACCGCTGTGCCCGCCCCGGGCCTCAGTTTCCCCGGCGATGATTCCCCAGCTCGCAGGAGGGAGCCTGAGGAGGATCCAGGTGGCAGTCGGGGTCGCCGGCGGGGGATCGTCCGGGAGGATCTGCTAACCGATTCCCAGCCGAGGCCTGGGGCATGAGCAGACCCTCGCTCTCGCCCGTTCCCTGCCTGGCTCACAGGCTAATGCTTTGACGTCCCGCGGCTTGGGGCTTAATACGGGACTGGGGGGAGGGGAGTTCTGGTCCCTGCTGTACAGGGGTCAGGGTCCCTTCTGGCTGTATGAAGCCCTCTAGAGCCGGGGCGAAGAACCGTTTGTGGGTCGGGGGCTGCACACAGGTGAGACGCAGCAGCTGCCGTGGCCCCCGACTGAGACAGACCCCCCCTCACATTCGCCTCCCTCACCAGAGCCTCGGGGGGCCCAGGCTAGTCGATTGGCTCCAGCCCCACAGGTGGGCAGCAGGGGGGGGTGGAGCACCAGCCTGGGCTCCCCGATACTGGGGGGGGAAGCCCCAAGCTTTGGGCACCAGCTCCAGGCAAGCCGGGGGCCACATCCGGCCCCAGGGCCTTAGGGTCCCCACCCCTGTGTCTCAGGCCTTTCCGGGGTTCCTCCCAGAGCCCCCAGCCTGTACGCCGGGATCCAGGTGTGGGGGCTCAGGCGGGGCGGCCCCCGAGCCCCCAGCCACGCCGCAGCGAGGTGCGCTTTCTGCCGCAGGCCGCCGAGCGGGACTGGGAGGAGAAGAGGGCGGCGCTGACCCAGTACAGCGCCAAGGACATTAACCGCCTCCTGGAGGAGACCCAGGCGGAGCTCATGAAGGCCATCCCCGACCTGGAGTTCGCCGCCAAGCACAAGCCGGCCGCCGGCCCCGGCAGCGCCGCCTCCACGCCGGAGCACAAGGCCTCCAAGCCGCAGCACAGCCAGAAAGCCACCGCCAAGGTGGACCCCAACGGCCGCAGGGGCTCAGGTAGGGGCGGGGGAGTCCGGCCAGGGTGCCCGTCGCAACGTGTCCCTGTCTCAGCCCTGAGGACCCCCCGAGGCGGGTCCCCCCACCCCCCGCAGTCCAAGTCAGGCCTTCTTCAGCCTCTCCACTGCCCCCAGAGCCAGGACTCCTGGGTCCGTACCAGGCGTGGGGGGAGCAGGATATAGGGTAGGGGGGCAGGACGCCTGGGTTTCGTTCCTGGCAGTGGGGGGCAGTGGTTAGAGCAGGGGATGGCTGAGACTGCAGCGCCCCCTCTTGGCCAGCCCAGGAAGCGCAAGAGACTCTGGCTCCCTGCTCTGTCACTCCAGGGCCGCTGGGCTCCTTGGAGCATCCTCCGTTCGGACCAGGGCCTGCTCTCGGTGCCCCGCCCAGGGCGGGAGAAACACCCTGCCCGAGAAGCCCGGCCGGGGGGGCGGGCTGGGGAGCGAATGCCGATTCCAGGGGATTTCTCTGCTGCCGTGGCCACGGGGCCCTCGCTGCAGGGGCTTGGCACCGGCCGGGAGTTGCTCAGTTTCTGTCCCTTCCGGTACCGGGGGCTCGGTGTTCGAGCTCACCAGGCCTCTGAGCTCCCCAGATCTACCGGGCGCTCGGGGCCCCGTCCCTGCAAGGCCCTGGGCCCCCTCTCGGGCACTCGGCACCTGCAGGATTGACCCCGAGGCTCTGCGAGGGCCCCTCCCGAGCGGTCGTGTGGCCGGCCGGGCCCTGGGGCGTACGGGTGAGCTCCCTGGGGCCATGCAGCCCGCCCCACACGGGTCGGCACCCGGGCACGCCCAGCTGGAGGCAAGCAGTGTGTCCCAGGGTGCTGTCGGCCCTGCAGAGCACGTGTCCGTCTTGCCTCGGTAGCAATCAACGTGGACGTGCCCAGGTCAGGGTGCCCCACGCCCCCCCGGGTGCCCCTGGGTGTCCCTCTGGAGCGCAGGCGAGTCCCTGGCGCGAGTGGGGGAGGAGCCAGGCCTTGCCCCTGACAGCCGGGTGCTTTCCCCAGACGAGCTGACGGTGCCCCGGTATCGGACGGAGAAGCCCTCGAAATCGCCGCCTCCCCCCCCGCCTCGCCGGAGCTTCCCCTCCTCCCACGGGCTGACGACCACCCGCACCGGCGAGGTGATCGTCACCAGCAAGAAGGACGCCGGCTTCATGAAGGTACGGGGCGGGCTGCCCCCCGCCGGGCCCCGGGCCGAGCCCCCGCCCCCGCTCACCTCTCGCCCTTGCAGAAGGCCGAGTCGGAGGAGCTGGAACCGCACAAGCCCCAGGTGAAGCTCAGGCGGACGGTGTCCGAGGTCGCCAGGCCCGCCTCCACCCCGCCCATCATCGCCTCCGCCATCAAGGACGACGACGAGGAGGACCGCATCATCGCCGAGCTGGAGGTGGGTGCCGGGGTGCTGGGGGGAGGGGCACACGGCCGGAGCCCTGCCCGGAACAGCCCCCGCTTCTCCCTGGCTTCCGGAGACGGGAACGGCCCTGGGCCCGATCCTGCCCTTGCTCGGGCCGGGTGTCACCCCCGGCCCCCGGCAGGGAAGCGCTGCCCCCCGGGGGAGGCACCGGGCCAGGGCGTAGCGGCCTGGGCCTGTCGGTCTCCTTCTGGCTCCACAGCTGGGCCCCCGGCCGCCAGTGGCTCTACCCGCCCCGGGGTCAGGGTGTGGGGGGCACCGGGCTTGGGCAGAGCCGCCCCGCCTTGCCCCGTTCACTCTGGGCTTCTGTGGGGTCGGGTAGCAGAGCCCTACCTGGCGGGGGGGGGGGGGCCTGCAGAGAAGGGTCGGGTGGGTTCCCTTCCCAGGGCCCTGCTGCCCCGGTACCCTGAGAAGATCGGACGCCACGTCCCAGGGGGGCCCGGCAATCTCCCCACACGCCGGCCCCTGCCCCGTTTCCACGTGGGAGGCGGAGCTGAGGGCTGGACGTCCGGGGAGCTTCCGGGGTCCTCGTGTGCTCCCCCGTGGCTGCCTAGCACCGGGGCCGGCTCCAAACCCTCCCGCCCCACCAGGAGCCCCTTGGCAGACCCCCCAGGGGACCTCGAGCGGGGGCAGCACGTGAGGGGAGCGGCCGGCCCAGCCACTAGCCCAGTCTCCAGAATCAGTGTTCCCGTCAGGCTCCACACCCGTCAGGGCCGGTGTCCGGCGGCTTCCCTGCCCGGTTCTGCCCCCAGGGGACGGGTCGTAGCGTCTCTGGGGCCGGGTTCCTGGCTGTCACGTGCACCCCCCGCCTGGGCAGGAAGAGCCGTTGTCTTGCCTGCGGTTGGCAGCCGCGAGCTGGCGTCTGGGCTCGGGCCGGGCGAGGGAGCAGCCGGCCTGGGCGCCCTCTTCGAGCCACCTCCCCCCCGCCTGTGTGATTCCCGCCGCACAACCCGCCGTGTTCTGACTCCTCAGGTGTTTCAGAGAACCTCCGGCTCCCCCTTTCTCCCCACGTGCCGCTGCGACCGGCTCGCGGCCGCCGTCTGCCCCGCTCCCGCAGACGTGTGGCCCCATGGGGCCGCCCTGGCAGCCCACGGATGGAAGGTAACGGCTTGTGCAAACCCCTCTTCCACCTGGCTGCCACCGCACCTCTGCCCGGCTCCTCTCCCGTCTGCTCCCCCTCACGCGCTCTCCGGATTAACAAACTAACGGCTCACCCCTGACGCTGGCGCGGACGGTACTGACACGGCACGGGACAGGCACTAATCACAGCAGCCGCGCCCCCCGCCCTGTGCCGAGGGGCCAGTCCTGCACCCCGTGGGCAGGGAATGGGGGGTGGGTCATCACCGAGGCACCGGCTCCCGCCAGGGAGGGATGCCAGGGTCTCGGCACCGCCCCTTGTGGGAGGGCAGGCAGGGGGTGGCACTGCATGGCCACGCCTGGCGCGTGAGCTGCCCGGAGCTGTGGAGGGGCTTAGCCAGGGGCCTAGGCCAGGAGGACACTCCACGGGGCTAGGCCTCACCTGGGAGCAGGGGAAGCCAAGGGGGCGTGGGGGCAGTGTCAGTCGGAAAGGGGAGAGGCTGGGCCCGGGGGCGATGGGCCAAGCCACAGGGAACAGGCCCTGGGCACCCCTGAGAGCACAAAGGGGAGGGCGGGGAATAGGGTTGCCAGATGATTTCAGAAAAATGCCCAACAACAAAAACACGCCGGGAAAAAGTTTGTTGAGCAAAAGAAAAAAAGACCCCGAGAGTTAAGCAAAAAAAAAAAAAAAAACCCCCACAGCATGGCCCCTTTAAAAACCGCGTGGTGAGGCTTTTCGGCCCTAACCAGCTTGCCTCCCTGCGCTGGGCTGGACCGCTCTGGGTTGCCAGGCTGCGTCCGTACGGAGCCGGACAGCCTGGGATTGTCGCCTCCTGGCCGGCACACAATCAACGTACCGCGGTGACGTTTTAGGTGTCTGGTATTTTGGGAATTTTTTTACCGGACAGGAGGCGAAAATACCGGACTGTGCGGGTCGATACCGGACACCTGGCGACCTTAGCAGGGAAGAGCTGGGACATAGAGCTGGGGGGAAGGGACCGAGGCTGAGATTTACCAGGAGACTTTGCCGAGAGAGCCAGGTCCCCACCAGACCTCAGGCCCGGCCCGGGGAATCCAGCCAGCAAGAGAGCTGGGCTCCTCCAAGCTGCACCGGCCTCAGTGCTCAGCTGGTGCAAGGAGCGGCGAAGGAGGTGGCTTCCAGCAGGGGCTGGTCTTAGGGGCCAGTCCTCCCAGCTTCCCAAATGGCCCAGTCAGCTGAGGCCTCAGGCATCCACCCTCGGCCTCGGCTGTTCCCCTCCCCACCAGGATCAGATCCGGCCAGCCTGCAGCTCTTCCCCGGCCCCGTGCCGGGAGTCGCTCTGATTGCTGGCGAGGGGGCAGCATCCCACATCATGCCCTGCATCCACCCGCTGCCTCGCCCTGTATGGACGGGAGACATGGGCAAGGCCCATGCACAGCACGGTGGCGGAGGAAAGGAAACATGACCCCTGCCCTGTGCTCAGCCATCCCCGGATGCCCTGCTCCCTGACCCCTTCTCGGTCTGTCGATCTCTCCTTCTGCTGCAGCTCTGTCTCCTGGCACTCCTGGGGGCAGCTCCGAGCTGCCTTTCCTGCCCCACGTGTGCTGCATTGCCCCACGCCTGGGGGTGGGGAGCCGGCTCTCCGGCTGCTGGGAGGGGGGGCTGGATGGAAGCTGCTCCCCCGCTGGCCTCTGCAGCCAGCCTGGGCCTCTCTCTGCTGCCCCGGACTGGATCGTGTCGGGGGGATTGGCTCTGATCCCGGGGATGTCGGAGCCGGTCTCCCCTCCGTTCCCCACCTGCCTCTGCTGGGTGGCGCTAAGAGGAGTCCGGTGGCCTCGGGGTGTCTGAGGGGCCCCTCCTGCGCCGCCAGGCCCGGGAACCAGCCGGCCCGGCTTGTTGCCCTGTTTGGCCACTAGGCTGCCCCGGCCAGCCGGCCCCATGCCGGGACTGACTCCAGCCGCCAGCCAGCCGCCAAGGTGAGTGCTGGGGGTACTGGGGGGGGGCGCGGAGGCTGCGGAGAGCCCCTTGCTGCAGGCAAAGAAATTCCCCACTTCTGGCCCAGAATCCCTCGTCCCCTGAAAGCGCTGACCCCTCCTCCCTGCCGTGCACAGCTCGTTAAACCGCCCCGAGGGCCCCGGCTCCCCTTACCCCGGCACCGGCGTTACGCTGGTGCCTCTTGCTGTCTGCCGGCGCAAGGGGGATCGGAATCCAGCTTTATGTGGGGCCGAAAGACGCCAGGCAGGATTGACAATGGCAGCTGTGTGGGTGAGGCGCATAACTCCCTTTGGCTCCTCTCTCCTACCTAGGCGTGCTGGGCAGTCCAGCAGGCATCTAGCGGCACGGAGAGGTGCCTAACTCCCTTTGGCTCCTCACCTGCCCAGGTGCGCTGTACAGTCCAGTGGGCATCTAGCGGCACGGAGAGGTGCCTAACTCCCTTTGGCTCCTCACCTGCCCAGGTGCACTGTACAGTCCAGTGGGCATCTAGCGGCATGGAGAGGTGCCTAACTCCCTTTGGCTCCTCACCTGCCCAGGTGCGCTGTACAGTCCAACGAGCCTCTAGCGGCATGGAGAGGTGCCTAACGCCCTTTGGCTCCTCGCCTGCCCAGGTGCGCTGTACAGTCCAACGAGCCTCTAGCGACACGGAGAGGTGCCTAACTCCCTTTGGCTCCTCGCCTGCCCAGGTGTGCTGTACAGTCCAACGAGCCTCTAGCGGCATGGAGAGGTGCCTAACTCCCTTTGGCTCCTCGCCTGCCCAGGTGCGCTGTACAGTCCAACGAGCCTCTAGCGGCATGGAGAGGTGCCTAAATCCCTTTGGCTCCTCACCTGCCCAGGTGCGCTGTACAGTCCAGCGAGCCTCTAGCGGCACGGAGAGGTGCCTAATTCCCTTTGGCTCCTCACCTGCCCAGCTGCGCTGTGCAGTCCAGCGAGCCTCTAGCGGCATGGAGAGGTGCCTAACTCCCTTTGGCTCCTCACCTGCCCAGGTGCACTGTGCACTCCAGCGAGCCTCTAGCGGCACGGAGAGGTGCCTAACTCCCTTTGGAAGCCAGGCCCTAAATCCCCATTTCCCAAAGTACTGACGGTACTGACTCCAGACCCTGCCCCTTGAGTTATTCTGAGCCAGGCGGGGCGCCGGGCTCAGGGGCTGTCGCGACGGGGGGAGGCGATAGACCCAGGGTGGATTGGGCCGTTGGCAGCCCTGGCGAGGCAGGAAAGCCCTCTCAGAAGCGCTCAGCGTTGGTCGTCCGCGTGGCAAAGCTTCCCTGCCCACCCTTAACAGGCCTGTGAATTCTCTCCGCAGGAGTCGGCCTCTCCAGCCGGCCCGGCTGTCTCCCGGCCCCAGACTGTGCTCACCCGCTGGGTGTCTGAAGCGGCGCCGGAGCCGGCTGCGGAGATGGGCAGCTCTTGATGGGCCCGCCAGCCCCACAGCACAGAGGTGGGAGCAGGC
Organism: Pelodiscus sinensis; assembly: GCF_049634645.1. Lineage (NCBI taxonomy): Eukaryota > Metazoa > Chordata > Testudines > Trionychidae > Pelodiscus > Pelodiscus sinensis. The sequence goes on from NC_134739.1 coordinate 12,923,781, forward strand.
GGATTTCCTTACGCTGAGCCGCCATGGGCCAGGGCGCCACCGGAGAGCAACTCTGTGGGCTGAGGCTCTTGCCGAACCAGGCAGAGGGGGAGGCAGCCCCTCTCCTCCAGGTGGTGTCTTAGCGCGGGCGTCCGAGCCTCCCCCGTCCAGCCCGGAGGCGCTCCATCTCTTGGCCGCAGCCCGGCAGCGGGAGGAGAGACCTCAGTGTTCCTCGTTCCACACACCCAGCCTGTGCCAGCAGGCGAAGGGGGCCCCGGGCTGAGGGAGGAGAAATGGTCGGGACAGGCCGCTGCGGGGCGATGGCCCGGGGGGAGGACACACCCCTCGTCGCTCTCTTGAAGGACGCCGCAGCGGGTACCAGACGCTCTCCTCCGGTCGGACGTGGCCGCGGGGTTTCCCGGCGATGTCACAGCACCTGAGGCTGGGAGCTCGGAGAGGACGCTCCCTGCTGCTGAAGACCCCGGTGGGGCTAGCAAGGAGGCGCAAAGGGAAGACATCCCTGCTTGCCCGACCCCCACGTGCCCCCATGGCAGGCCCGAGGTCTTGCCCAGACCCCAACCACCAGGGGTGTGAACACCTCCCCATACACCCGCTGGGACGGCACGGAGATCCAGCCAGCCCGGGCCGGGGAGCCTAGGCCGACGTGCTGAGGGGGAGGCCAAGGCAGCATCAAATACTGGAGAGCCACCGGCGGAAAGGGCGCAGGAGCTGGGCCTCGAAGGAAGAACCACGGAAGGAGTGTCTCCGCTCCGCTCGGCAGTCCCTAAGGCGCAAGCAGATCGGCGCCGGCACGTCCCAGAGGCTGGACAGCCTGGAGGATGCTCTCCGGGAGCTGGAGAAGGCCATTCACGAAATTACTGTCCACCCGCCACCCCCATTTCTATTGTGGAGCAAGCGGTGGGGCCGTGGGGATGTCAGGGAGCCGGAGGAGGGCTCGAGGGACTCGCACGCAGCGGCTGGCAAGCAGGAACCGTGGCGCCCCCCTGCCTGGAGTCAGAGCCGGGGGAGGAAGACGCGCCCAAGAGGAGCACGCCGCACCTCCCGCTCGTCCGGCCTCAGGTTCATTTTCTGTTCCTCTGCCCGGCCAAACCCCCGTCCCAAGAGCTCAGCTTCCCCCAGAGCCGAGGGAACGGCCGGGGAGGGAGAAATATCCGGCAACCGGAAAGGCCCTTGGCCGAGCAGACTGGCCCACGTGGCAGCTCTGGCTCTCGCAGGCCACGTAATGGATTTTTTACACCTCCCCCAACCCTGGTGTTTTTCCCATAGGGGAGGGGTGTGACCGGGAAGCCATACAGAGCCGGGTGTGTCGGATCCCGGTGAGCCACCGAGACCCCTCCCAACCCGCTGCACTGGAATGCGAGAGCTGGCTGCCGGGTGCGACTTCAAACCGCAGCAGGGCGGCTGGTCCGTCCCCCGGCAATAAAATCAGGCCCAGGTGGCTATGAAAGCGGGGAGCCGGGAGGAGACGACAAGGGAGACATTCCAAGCAGGGGGTGGTTTTAGCCACGGTGCGTGGACCCCCCAGAGCGAGCCGCAAGGGCCACGTTCTGCTGAAATTGACACCTTCGCTGGTGTCCGACTGGGGCGGCCACGTTCCCTTCCGGGCCGTTCTTCCTGTTTCCCGCCCGTGGCAGCGTCCGGTCCCATGTCCACAGCCCCTTGGGGCCCTGCGAAGGAAAACCCGCGGCACCGAATCTCAGAGCCCGGCTCCGGCTTTGGGGCTAAGCGTCGCAGGGAAGATGTTCCCGCTCAGACCAGAACCCGGGCTCTGTAATCCTGTGAGCGCCGAGGGTCTGGAAGCTGCCGACGTCTCCATGCTGCTTGTAGCGCGGCGAGCCCACGGCAGCTGAGCCCTGAGACCCGGTGGCCTGGATTTTTCTTGGCCGCGTCGCCGACCCTTTGGAGACGCAGCGTCAGAGCCGCTCCGTGTGGACACCGGGAAGTGGCACGTTTTGCAACTCTTGCGCTGGGCTCTAGGGCCAGAGATCCCCTCTCTTTTCCCTTTCCTCGTCCCCACGCCCTCTCCGAGAGTCGGCAGCCTGGCCACGGGGCCGGACGAGGCGAGAGGCAGAGAAGAATCAGTCTCTCCCGCCTGCAGCTGCACAGCCGTGGTGCGAACCAGAGCCACTCCGGAGAGCAAGCTCCCCCTTCCTCCCCCCAACTCCACCCAGCGGCTAGATTTCCTGTGCCAAGAAGGTGCCTTTTTTTAAATTTTGCAGAAGCACTTTTCTGTCAAACGGCCCTTTAAGTGGCCGTGCTAAGTGGCAGATGTTTCTCCTAATTACATCCCGGAGCCGAGCCCCGGAAGCCGTCCAAATTGGTTGCAAATGGAATCCGCAAAGGCCACACGTCGGGCTGAATAGCTGATGAGGCAAAGGGGGGAGGGGGACTCCACCAGGCAGGATGCCGGCTTATTGCTGGATTAGCTCTCCGCTTTGAGCAGCGAATTCCTCTCCCCTTGGTAGTAATTATCCGGGGCCTGGTTCTTGGCTGAAAGGGAATTGAAAACGAATGTCAGCATCCTTCGCTGGCTCTTCAGGTCCTGGGTAAAGGGGCCCGAAGCTCTGTGGGGCCGATTGCAGCCTGTATAGCCGTAGGCGAGACAGCTTTAGTCCAGCTAAGCCCGGCTAGCTCCCAGAATGCCTTGCATTCCTTGCGATTGGCTAGATCACGTAACCTCGGATGGCTGAGTAGACAGACCCCGAGCAGCCAGCCCGTGGGTTTTACTCATCGCTCTCGTGCCAGGGCCGAGGTTGCCTGGCTGCGTCACAGAACAAAGTCTTGAAACAGGAGGCCACTTAGCAAGGGTTTGGCTGAACCGCTCCTCCCTCCCCGCCCCCCGCTTCTCCCGCTCACCCTATATTTCTGGATCGTTTGAGACCCAGAGCCAAACTGGAACCTCTCAGCCCTGTGTGGAAGGAGCAGCGGATCGCCCCGGAACACAGCTGGGGAACGTGCCCTGGTCCCGGCGTGCACACCGAGAAGCTAGACACACAGCACAAAAAGCAGAGAGGGAGAAAGCAGGCTGCTCCCCAAACCAGAGCATCGGAGCTCCCCTCGCTGTGCTCTCCGGAGGCTGGCTGACAACCCACCAGGTGCACTGCACCTCTCTGGTACGGAGACTCGCTCCTCTACCGCTCCGCTGAATCCAGCCTCGTGGGCCGGGTGGTTGTCCCCTTGACGTGAAGCTCCATCCACTTACAGCAGCTGTGTCAGCGCGGCACACGTCCGTCTCAGCACGCCTTTGCAAAGCCAAGCGGGAAAGGCCCCATCCTAGCTGCTCCCAGACCTGCCAGTGTCTTTCCGTAATAACCGAAACAACCTGCCTGAAGGGAGGCGCGCAGGTTGCAGGATGGAAGAGGCCCTAGAAAGTCAGTCCGTGTCCACGTGGCTAGACTGTGAGTGTGCACGCCAGGAAGCAATGGGGAGGCGCTACGTGAGGTAGGTGGTGGGCATGGTTGGTTACTAGCTGTTCTTTGGGCACCACCTTGGCATCCACCCACGTTACGGGACTCGCTATCTGCCAACAGAGTACTTTGTGCTGTCCTTCCCGCCAGCCTGTGCGTGACCAGCCAATAAACACTGCTTTATGGCCACCAGCGCGCTTCCCACGTGGAAATCGGCTTCTGTCTCAAAGCCTCTCTCTTTCCATTGCTTCCTCGGGCATCCTCTCACTGAGCCGGGAGGCGTCCCCTCTGCCGCGTCCGGTGGCTTTTCCCTGCATCCTTCTGTTATGCACTGCGCAGTGACCTGCGGAGGATGCGCCGACGGCCACGGGGAGGGGGTCATGGCTTTTAAAGGGGCAACTTCCGTGGGCGAAAGAGAAGCTTCGGAGTGACCTGCCTTTCCCAACGAGGGATGTGAACAACTCATCGTCCCCCCCCCTTGCTGCCTCTATATGAAAGAGGTAGCGGGGGGGGGGGAGACAAAGAGGGGGGGCCTCAAAGTGGCAGCGCTGCTGGAGCCCGGGTCAGCTGAGGACTGCCCCGCTGGCCCCAAGCTTCACGCCACGTTTCAAAGCTTTCGCCTGGGGCCAGGGCCGGCCTGTGCCATGTTGGAGTCCTGGGCCCCAGGCGCATGGCACCACCTCTGGGTGCACGACGCATGCGCTGCCCAGTCGGCCCAGCCACCGCCGATGGCGTACAGCCTGGGACCGCCCGGGGCGGGCTGTGCCTGGCCGTGCAGGGCCCTGCGGCCGCACAGGCAAGGGCGCTGCTGGCTGGTGCTGCGGGGGTTAGCACGGCCCCCGCCCCGGGCGGCCGCTGCAGCCCACCAGGAGCCAGGTGCCCCCCGTAGGTTGGCTGCCCAGCTCGCCCACCCCTTAGTCCAGCCCTGCAGCCACACTTCAAAGGCAGAGGCGCTCTTACTAACCTACATTTAACAGCCTTATTCCCCGCCCTGAAGAGCGGTCTGATGAAAGCCCCCCCCCCCCGTCTCGCTCCTATCGTCCCATGCGAACGTGCGGCGGCGTTCCGGCTCTTTTCCGAACGTGTCGAACCGTGTGTGTCCAGTTGGGATCCAGGCTTGGGTGTCCAACCTCCCCCGCAGTAACAGCTGGGCAAAGCGGTCTGGTCCTGGCCTGCCCCCAGGGAAGCCAGACACAGACCTGCGGGCGGGTTGCAATGCAGCAAAACTTTCTGTCTTAGAATTCAGAAGGAAAACCTGCAAGAGTCCAAAACCAGGGAGAGAGGGAGCAGTCTGTTCCCGGAACACGAGCAACTCACCTCCCCTGACTCCCGGCCTTTGTCCTTGTGCTTTGCGCCCGGGGCTGCTGGGGTCCCATTGCACGTGACGATAAAGGCACCAGGCTGGATTCTGACCTCGCTCCAGAGCTAATCTGGAGTAACTCCGTCGCACTGGGTGTGCCTGGGGCTGCGTCTCCCCTCCGCTGTCAGGCCCTCCTGCTCTGAAATCCCAGGCACGTTCTTTTCCCAGACTCTGCACTCTGACATTTGCCCTCCTGCTCCCAGAAGGCAAGTCCCTGGTTAATTTGTCCCTCGAGGGGCTCTGGGCCACTGCTGCGTGGGGTGGATCTACGGCCGGCAGCATGTGTTTCTCCTGGTGGTGCACATCTGCACATGCCTTGGTGCAAATAACAAAATTTATTCCACGCATGAATAGCAAAAGTAGAGGGAACACTGCCCTGCAGCCATGTGGCAAACAACCCCCCCTACCTCCAGCACCCAGGGAAGCGCAGTAAAGTCCTTAGGAAGGCTGGGTGCTGACGGGCAGAGGCTCTGGTGGCCTGTTTCCAGCAGGGGGCAGTGCTGCGCTCGGCTGGTGCCCTGCAGGAGCAGGTGTGTTTCCAAGGGCAGGGAATTTCAGGGTCCTCCACCTTCCCCATTAAGAGAAATGTAGCCCCCCCCCCGAAATACGTGAAGGCCCCCACGACTCGTTTTGTGTCCCTCCAATGGAGCATAAGGAGGCGGTAACTGCATCCGTGCGCCCCCTTGTGGCCATTGCTGTCTTTTGCTGCCTGTGTGAGTGAGCCCTCTCCCCCAACGTGGGGGGTGCTGAAAGCCAAGTTTGGCTCAGTGTTACAGACCTGGGGTCGCAGCAACACTCAGCTGCTGGCCAAAAAGTCCCGAGTCTTCCAGCTGCCTGGGTCAGAGGCTCCGGTCGCTGGGCCCAGCCTGGGGTTCAGAAATCATCGGGCAGCCCCCCAAATGGTAGTGTTTTACAGGCTGCATTCGAGGGTCTTTGCTGTGTGGCTTTGGACTCCGGCTGGGTGCGTGCACGGGGAGGAGAATGACACAACTGAGCACTGGCAAGGCAAAGGGGGGGGTCTCACTGGGCCTGGAGTGTTACTGGGGCAATCAGCAGAGCAAACGGCTGGGCCGGGAAGCCACGCGTGGAAAGTAGCAGCCCTGGGCTGTTGGGCTGCTGTAATGCCGCGGGGCAGCATCGAACCTGGGACCCCTGGCGCCCAGTGTGGGTGCCTGTCCAGCGTGAGCTGATTGGCTCTCTCTGCAAGTGGCCCAAGTGCCCCTCCGTGGGGCAGCGCCACACCCTGCAGCTGTGTGGGTCACACTCCCAGCCCCATTGCCCTACTGGGTCCCAGCCCCCTGCCCAGAGGGGCTGCGTTTGCCATGGGCGCCCGACGGCCCAGACCCTCAACGGGGGCTAGGCCCTACATCCATGGCAGTTAGGGCCCTAAATACCTTTGAGGCTCTCTAGGATTTAGCACTGGCCCACGTCTGCTCCCGTGGAGGGCACTAGTGAAACACCAGGGCAGGCCCGTGCGAGGCACTGGTGAAAATCCCCCCCCCCCCCATGGGCTTCAGCAGGGCACCGGCAGCACACAAGATTCACAAAGCACTCCGAGATCCAGGCCTGGGGAGCCAGACCGGCCCCTGCCCACGGTCTCCCACGCCCAGCAGGTGCACGTGAGGGTGGCGTATTTGCTGGTGGCTTTAACCCCCCTTCCCTCCCGTGTGTCTCCGCAGAGCGGCGGCGTCTCCATCCCAGCCATGAAGATGGTGAATCCGGCGTCCAGGCTGAAGCAGACCCAGCAGGCCAGCCCGGACAAAAGCAAGCACGTCAAGCAGAGGATGGAATACATGCGCATCCAGGGACAGCAGCAGGTAGCTAATCCCTAGGGCGGCCGCGGGGGGCCGGGTCCCTGCTTCGCTGGGGATCTCCGCGGGGGGGGGGTCTCTGGGTGGGGGCTATCGACGCTGCCAACCCTCCGCCGCGCTGGCTTCCACAGCAGACACCTGGGCGCCAGGCTGAGGCCAGCAAACTCATTTCCCGTGGGGTGCGGGGAAGCCAGGCCGGATCCATCGACGGGGGGCGGGGATCCTCTTTGGAGTTGGGGGCCACTGACCCACAGGAAAAATCAGTCGGGGGCCGCACACGAGGGAGAGGCAAAAAAACCCCAACCCCTCCTGACGTGGCCCCGACTGAGGGACAGAAAGACCCTCCCCCACCTTCCCTCGCACATTGAGCTAGGCAAGTAGATTTCAAGGGCTCCATCCCCGTGGGTGGGTCAGTGGGGGAACTGGAGCGCCCGGGGGGGGCTCCCCCATGCTGGGGGGGAGCCCCACGCCTCCGGGGCCAGATCCAGGCAAGCCGGGGGGCGGATGGGTCCCCCACCGCTGCCATAGAAGATGCTCGTCACTGCTCTGTGGGGCAGGCCGCGTGGGGCGGAGCTGACGTCCGTGCCGGGGTGAGGAACGAGGGGTTTGGAGGCCAGGCCCTTTTCAGATCCCACCTCGGAGCCGTTGATACTAAGGCTCGCACGGCATCGGTAGCGGGTCGGTGCCCCGGCAGACTCCGCCCTCCAACGTTAGCCACGCCCAGTGCTCTCCGTGAGCAAGCCCCCACTGTCTGCTCCACCAGCCCCCTGCGGCGACCCCACGCCTCTTCGCCCAGCGCCCGGCGGGCTCCCCCCGAGCGGGGCCTGTTCACAGCTCTGCCGGGCGCCGTGGGGCAGAGAACTCCGTGGTTCCTGCTCCACAGCGGCTCCGGGACCACGTGCTCTCAGAGGGGGGCCTGCCGACGCGGGCAGAAGGCAGCGCCGGGGCTGCACCGGGAGGGGCTGCTGGACGAAGGCAGCAGGGCTTGCTTCGGAGTAGACCCCCCTCCCTGCCCCCCCCTCCCCTCCCCTCCCCGGGGGCCTCCCCGTGCCACGCGGGCGTGTCTGCCGGAGCAGCTGGGTTCACTTGCCTCTGTGTTCTTGCCGACGCTACCAGTGCTTACAGTGGCTGGCCAGCTTTCTGAGGCCACAAGGCAAGGTAACAAAAGCCAGTTTCTAGCCCCTAGCCCCCCCCCACCTTGCCCTCCCCCACTGACACCCCCCCCCCCCGGCTTGCCAGACTGCCCCCAGGCCCAGCGGCCAGCCCTGGCCTCCTGTCACCCAGTGCCCCCTCCCCACCCCTGCTGAGCAACAGCGACCCGGGGATGGCTTGTCCCATGTCCTGTCCGCGTGTCCCCCCCCCCCCCAGTCTGTATTCCCACCCCTCCCCCGAGCCGATGGAACAACCCGCAGTTTTGGTCATCGGAATGGACCAAAACCCAGCCTGTAACGGGGGGGGGGGGGGGGGGTGTTGCCCCACCCCACCCTGGGTTTGGACCCGTGTCTCATGAGCAAAATGGAGCCATCCCTGAAAGGCACCGAGCTGCTCCCTTTGCACCCCCCCCCCGCCCCGCACCCCTCCCCCCTCCTGCGCTTCCTCCGCTGCGAGCCGGGGTCAGCGCTCCTAGAGCCCGGCACAGGTGCTGTTTGTCGGTTCCCGGGAGGGGCCCAGAGCCAAGCCGGCTCCCTGCCGAGGGGCGGCCCCCAGCCTGCCGTGGCGCTGCTGATCCCCTTCTGCAGGGCCTAGGGGGTGGGGTGCGTGGCCAGCCTGCTGCATTCTGACCGCTCCCCCCGCCCCCAGCAGTGTTACACTGGCCCAGGACGCCCTACCCCTACAAACCAAACCCCATGGTATGGGCCGGATGGGAGTGAGGAGCCTAATTCCCTTGGGCAGTCCATGGGCGCCTGACTCCTTTGTGCCTGGCCTGGGCAATGTTGCTAGGTGTTTAAGACTCTGTGGGACCGGTCGGGACCTGCATTTGGGGTGGCAGGGGGCAGCTCTAGTCTCTATATGTGTGGAGAACATAGAGGTCAAACTTCTAAGGCAGTTCACCTAGGCCTGCCCCATCACCCCACCGCAGAGCAGCTGGGAAGCCATCGTGCCCTGGCACCGGACACCTGCCGCCGGCTGGTCCGATGGCAGGACACCAGGGTCGATGGACCATCCGTCTGACCCTAGGGGGCCGCTCTTCTGCTCTCTTTAGATGCTAGGCAATACGTAGGGCCAGGTCTACACTGGCAGAGAAAATCCATGCAAGATACGCAACGCCAGCCACGTGGCTTGGAGTCGACGCACCTTGCATCGATTTTCAGAGGCAGCCCCACAGCGGGCGGGTGAGGGGAGAAACTCGTCTCTGATGGTGAGGTCGTCAGGGGCAGCTTCGGCGTTCGATTGAGCAGGTCCTTACCAGACCCGCTAAATTGATCACCGCAAGATCGATCGCGGGATCGATCTGTGGAAGTGCCTTCTGCTCACAGCTGCCTACGCGCACGGAGTCCCTCGCTACCATTTCCCTGCTAGGCGGGCTTGCGGCCTGGCCATGGCTTGGCTAAAGTTGCCAGGCTGTGAGTTAGGCAGTCATCTAAGCCCGTGTTTCTCCACCAGTGGGCCGAGAGTCTCTGGGGGATTGACAAAGAAACAAGAGGGGTCGGGGGAGGGGGTGTCCTACGACATTGCTCGTTTTATCGCTCTCCAAAGCAAAGCAAATCTGGCTCACCCATGCCTTGCTGGGGCCTGGGCGTTCCCTGGCAGCCTCTCGCTACTCACCCGCACCCAGGGGCCCATCCCGTCACCCCGTGGGCACCGACACCGTCTTTTCAACCCTCGCCCTTACCCTAGGGGGGTTGCAAAACTAGCTGGCTTAGTATCAAGGAGCCGCGAAGCTGGGAACCGTGGAGACGCCCTCGTGAAGGGGGTTGGGAGCAGGGCGTCTCGGGGAGTTAGGCACACGCGCCCCATTGACCGGGGGAGGGGAAAGCCCCATGAGAGGGCAACACGCATGAATGGGAATTTGGCTCCCGGGCCGTGGGGGTGTCAGCCAGTCACGGTGTTGTCCCGTGGTGCATCCAACACATCGCGCCGTCGGGACGGCTTTGCAGAGCCCCCGCCTCACCTGGCCCTGGCCCGATCCCACCCCCTGCCCTCCAAGAAATTCCTCCCCCAGCTCGAGAGTCTGCACCACAACCTGCTCGGGGCAAAGGGCGGCTTCCCATGGCCTTCGGGTAGCACCGCCTGTCTGTTTGCCTCCTGCCTTCGCCGACCTGCGGCAAGGGGCCAGCTGGTCTAGCCGGCTCCTTGGCAGGCCCCTCCGCCCTTCCATCCCGGATGGGTGGGCAAGGCCGGGCAAGGGAACCCCCTTCCTAGCAGGTTACGTACAGCTAAGACCCCCTTCCCCGCTGCCCCTCCCCAGCTGCTTGGCCCAGCACAGCCCACGGCGCCCATGTCAATACCTCGCAATGTTTTGGGGGGCTGATCTCATTCCCCACGCTTAGGCTAACCCAGCTTGGGGGCAGATAGGGGGCAGAGTTGTGGTCTGGAGGACATATCCCTATCTCAGCACCCCCCGCTCTGTCAAGCACCTCCCCCCCCCCCGGCCCCTGGGGATCCAGATGCATCTGTGAACAACTGTCCTGTTCTTTGGCTCCGGTGGGACAGCTCGGATAAACAGCACCTCTGCAGCGACCCCTCCTCCCCCCCTCCCCGCTCCTCCTCCCCCCCTCCCTGAAATTTCGCCTTCCCCCACTCGGCTGTGACGCAACTAACGTGAGAACAGTCATTCTTCTAACACGCTGTGCATGCCCAGTCTAACATTTCAATTCTTGTCCCCCCCCCCCCCCCGCCTTTCTCTCCTGTCTCCCTCTGCCTGCCTGCCTGCGTGTGCGTCCGTCCGTCCGTCCGTCTCTCTCTGTCTCTCGCTTGTCTTTTCCTCTTGGGGATGCTCCCTCCCTCCTCCAGTAACCCGTGGAACCAGACCATCCCACGCTCTGTCTGTGGTGTGGACCTTTCCCCCAGTTGCTCGACCTCAGGCCTAAAGCAATGCTGCTTCCGAACAAATTCCTTTAAAACGAATGTTTGATTCCCCCCTCCCCGCCTTTTCCGCCTCCGCCGCCGCCTCCTCCTCCTTGAATCTTGCTTTTCTTTCTAGGCCGCTAGATCATCTAAAGAGGCTAGTGGGCCGAGTGAGACTTCCAGTCCAGTCTCAGAAAAATCTACTCCTGGCAGAACATCTATCCCTGTATTGACTTCCTTTGGGGCAAGGAACTCATCCATTTCATTCTAACGCTCCTTGCCAACTTCTCACGCGACGGTTTTCCTCCCTCCTGGGGCCTGGCTTCTCTCTTTCTTACACCACTCCCTTGGACTGTCTTCTTGAGGCAACTTCAGAGGTCACCAGATGTCCTGCTAGCTTTTTATTTTAAAACTCCTGCTCCACTCTGGCCAACCTTCGCTCTCACGTCCTGCTCCAATATGGCCGACTTGCCTCTTTCTGTTTCTTCCTCTCTTTTTTGTTGGTGTTGTTCTTTTGTTGGTGGCTTGTTTGGTTTTTTTTCTCTCTCTCCCTACTCGACACCTCCTTTTTTTCCACCCTGGCGTTTTTTTGTTTATTTAAGAGCGCTAAGAACTTCACGCCTCCCGTTTCACGAGCTCCAAGCAACGAAGATGGTGCGCGGCGCCAGGACCAGCCACGCCTTGGGCACGGGGGACCAGAACAAAAGTGGAAGGCTGTGGAGAGGGGGCGGACGGGTGGGGAGGGGAAGCGGCCTCTGAAGATGCCTCTGAAACCCGCCACGCTGACTGTTAATGCGGCGGCTACTCCGTTTGTCTGTCCGTAACGTTTTTTCAGCAGTTGTAACTGTGATTAATCTTGTAGGAAACTGTGCTACACTCTTCGAGCCAGGTCTTCATGGGTCACTGATGCGTTGGCGTTGGGGCCAATGCAGGCAGCTTTTCCGTGGCGCTTTATTTCCTCGTGGAAAGGGCAGTGCGGCTTCGAAGGCCCCCAGGGCGCCTCTTGCCCGAAGCCGGCAGCTCCGTGTTTGCGTTTGCTTCGCCGTCTCTTTCTTCAAGGGCTGGCTGACACACGAAGGAAAGCACGGGAGGGTTTAGTTGGTGAGATTGCCTCGTGCCGCGCAGCTGGCAAGACCCAAAGGCCGGGGCGCGTCAGTGGCAGGCGGGCAAAATGTGACTCCAAGAGCCGTGGCTGAAATGGGGAGAGATGGGGGGCGTGAGACGGGGACCGATCCTGAAAGAGAGGCGGGTTCCCCATACGCTTCGTTTCACAAGGTAGCACTTTAAAGGTCAGGTCCGTTCCTTCCCGCAGCAGGCAGAAGCGCCTGGCGGAGGCCGCCCGGGGCGGCAGGAAGCGGGGGGTGATGCTGAACGGCAGGACGGGGTCCGGGTGGCACGGAAGGGGCCGTGACGGTGGGCATCGATCATGTCAGACTGAGGGACGTGGAAGGGAAGCTGAATTCGGTGGGCGAGATGGGATTGGGAAAGGCAGAGGAGCGCGGGTGGGAAAGGCAACGTTTTAAGCCAAGGGAGGGAGGGGGGGGGAAGGGTCTGACCCCCAAGCTGGGGCCATGGGGTTCGAACCCCCTCCCCCCCCCCGCCCTTCCATAGCGATTCTGCAAGGGCACAGGGTGAGCGCCCCTGTCCGGCGCAATCTGCTGGGGGACCAGTTGAGAGCGTAAATGTGGCGCCTGGGGAGCTGGCACTAAGGGCCTCACCGAGGGTTGTCAGATGGTCTCCCAAAAATACCAAACACACGGGATCAACATTTGTAGAGCAACCCCCCCCCCCCAACCTACTACCAAGAGCCACCAAGCTGGGAGGCAGGCAGCCGCCTGCTACCCAAAGCAGAGCGAGGCGCAGCCCCCGGGGCAACACAGTGGTGGGAGGAGGGGGGGGAGGCGCGACCAGGGTAGGAAGGTGACTCCCCCATAGCCAGGTCTTTGGGTGTCCCAGTGGAAGAAGCAGGAATTCCACCCCAGTTGGTTTTGGCTGAGAGCTTCTGTCCTGGACTCCGGCGCCGCAAGGCACTTGACCAGCGCTCAGGAGCGGGGACGGGGCTTCTCCTCCTCCCCACGGCGTCACGCCTCCTCCCACGCAATCAGCTGAGGGCTCCCAGCGCGATCGCGGCCCCGCCTCCCAGCCCAGGACGCCCTCTGCTTGTGTGCAGAAACCTGGCGGGGGCGGGGGGAGTGGCTGGGAGTCCCAGACACTCCCGCCACCCCCACCAGGAACTCCGTTCGGCGCCCAGCCAGAAAAACAGACAATACGGGACAGTGCACGTATCCGGTATTTTCTGAATTTTTTTACCAGACAGAGGACGCAAAAACCGGACTGTCCGGTAGAATACCGGACGCCTGGCAACCCTAGCCTCACTAGGGTTGCCAGGTGGTTTAACAAAAAATACCGAACACGTGCTCCCCGCCAAAAAAAAAACCACCGGGAAAAAATTATGTTTAGGAAAAAAAGGGGGGGAGCAAAAAAAAAAAAAAAGCACTGTGCCTTTAAATGGCCCTGTGCGCCTCACTCCCCTGCCTTATGCGGCAGGGGAAAATTGTCCCCGCCGGGCTTCTGTCCAAGGAAAACAGGAAATACCGATTTTTCTGTTTTTTTTACCAGACGCACCCAAATAACGGACAGTCCGGGCGAAAACGGGACACCTGGCAACCCTAGTGAAAGCCCCGTGGAGCCCAGTGAAGCCAGGCGTGGCGCGTGGCACAGGACCCCAAGGGCGGGGGGTGGGAGATTAGTAGCGGAGCTGCAGGTCCAGAGGAGACACTGAGAAGGGGCTGGCCGTGAACTCAGAGAGGTGAGGGCAGGGCTGGTAAAGTACAATACAGATATGATTGGGGGGGGCTGGCCAGATAATGGCCAATGAAAATGTAAGCACAGTCTGTCTGGGGGGGTCAATGCACGTTGTGTGTGAGTGTGCGTGTGTTGTGCGCGTACGCGCGTGTGCGTGTGTGTTTATCCGCAATGCTCTTGTGTAGCGAGCGGCTTGTCACGCACCCCGCGTACGACATCGACTCACCTCTTTCGTTGGCTAGTTCCTCGTCAGGATTCGTTTCCTTCTCTCTCGTCGTCTTTTTTTTTTTTCTTCCCCCGTCTTCTTTCTTTTTTTGTATAGCGATCATTTTTGTATCAAAAGAACGAGCCTTTTTTTGAATAACAAAGAGAAAAGAAAATAATAATAATAATTAATAATAATATAAAAAAAAGAACATAATGCAATTTCTTTGGATTGCAAAAAAGCAACTCTTTACATTTAAGTGAAGTGTCTTAACATTTTATATTGTTTTAAAAATATATTTACATATTATATATATATAATATACGTAATATAAATATAATATATATAAATATTTAAAAAAAAGAAGAAATAAATCTCTCGTCGCGTCTGGTATATGAGGGGGTTGGCGCTTCTTCCCGGGTGAAATGGTTGTTGTAGAAATGTAGCTTTAACCCTGATGCTCAGCTTACCAGCTTGTGTTCACACGTTCCCAGTTCCTCTCCTTCCCCTCCCCGTTTTGCAAGCATGGTGGGCAAGGCTGGCACGTATCCGCAAGTATACCCTGGCACGACACCAGGCCCAGGAGGGATCGAACCTGCGATCTCTGGGGTATGAGGGCTGACTTTTGAGGCCCAGGTCTTGTGGCCAACACAGGCTTGTTGTCAGCCCCTCCTCCGGAGCAAAGGGGGTAGAACGGCACTCCCACCAGGTTACACTTGCCCCATCTGTATCGGAACCGTTTTTAAACGCAGAGGCGGGGCCACAAGATGTGGGCGGAGTCAGGCACAAACTGGGCTGATGGGTCCAGGAGGAGCAGGAGAATCACAGGCACAAGCCAGAGTGTAGGGGTGCCGGCTGGGCAGGGCGGGAAAGGGACGGGCCCAGCTCTTAACGAACATGCGCCCGTTTTGCAGCTAGACGATTGCCCTTGGCTCGGTCCCAGCACAGAACTGGCTCTTCCTGTGGACGGCCAGCCCCCAGAGGGTCCAGCCCCCTTTCTGAGCCAGTGCCCCACCCTGCGCTGGGCACACACCTCTGCTTGGTTTGGCCTCCCCTGGCCAGGCAAAATCCTCAGGCGGGGCCTTTTAGGCCCGGGGCAGGCCGGTTCCAGGCTCCTCCCCCACCGCACGAGCCGGAAGTCGAAGCGTTCGTTTTTAAACCGTGTAATTTTTCAGTACCAAAGTGAAACTTTGTAGCAAAGCTGCAACTGGCTGGCCCTCCCCCGGCCCTCCGCGGCCTGAGCTGGGCCTAGAAAACGTAATCACCACACAGGCCAGAGAGGGGCGGAGTAGGACGTCTCATCGCCACCGAGACCGTCGCTAGGGATGGCCGGGTGCCCACCCATGTGCCCTCTGATTTGTCCCCCACCCATGTGCAGAATAAATGTTGTTCTGTGCACCAAGCCGTGAGCGGCTGTGCACCACCCGTAGGGACAGGTACTCTGGGCGCTCGTCTAATCAGCTGGGCAGTATTTGACTCTCTCCTGGGATGGCTGCCCCAGCGTGCAGCTTACAGGGAACACTGGTGCCCACCCACCGGGCTCTGGTGCGCCCAGCTCTTGGGGGGAGCCATAAGCACAGCACACCCAGTATTAAGACCTTCCCCCGCCCCATGCCCACTTTGCTCCTCATGGGCAGGGCTGGCCGGATCTACGCCCAATGCCGCACTTTATTATACCCGCTGGCGTGGAATTAGCAAGGGTAAGGGGACTTCCAAAAGTAATGCTGGCATAGATGTCACTCCTGTACCTAAGGGCTAGCCCCCCCCCCCCCCCCCGCCCGATCCTGCCTGTCCCCACGCTGGAAGGGAAGGGGGATTTTTAAAACCCAAGCTGGTAAATCGCTGCCCCCCCCCCCCCAACTTTCGGCCTCGGAGGGGGCATGTTTAACCCAAGCGCAACCCGGCCGCTCTCGGGGTGGAAGGCAACTCACCCTGGTCGCAGCGAGCAGTGTTGCTAAATTCACGTGAAAACGGTGCCACGTTGGCGGGGGGAGAGGGGGCGGATGTTGTTTTTCAAAGGCCCCACTCAGTCTGGCGGGGGGGGAGGTCACATCAGCAAACGCACCCAAGGCCCAGCGCCGCTATGGCCGTTATGCACCTAGAGCCCATTGGCGGCACTGGGTGGGCAGCAGCTGAGCCCCACGGTGCCGGGCCTGACCGATTTAGGAGCCAGCCAAAAGAAAAAAAAAAGGCGCCAGGCTTTTGAAACCATGGCCCTAGCTTGGTAGCGCTAGTCAGGCTTTGCAGGGGCTGTGGTGCCGTGTGCCTTCCACCAGCGGCCCCCACGTCGCACGTGGTTACATGCAGCAGTATGATGCAAAGGCGTTTCGTATTCGTAGCACAAGGGCTACTACTGTAGCAATTCTGCCTTTTACCTGCCCGGCCTGGGAGGGATTTTTTCCACATTCGGCTGTGCTTGCTGAGGGATTACTGGGCGTTTGGGTGGGGTTGTTAATTTCCATTGGATTAATTGCCTAGCCCAGCCCTACCATGGTGAAGCAGACTAGTTTTCTGTGTGTGTGTGCGTGTGCGTGCGCGCGTGTGTGTTTGCGTGTGCGCGTGTCTGTCATTTTCATGGCATCACAACTTTTGTGTGTGACTCACAAGCCCAGTGTGTCACGTTAAAACGAAGGGGACACAAACCACCCACTTTAGTCTGACGTTGAAATTTATATTAAAAAAAAAAAAAAACAACCACCATCTTTAAAAAAAAAAAAAGAAAAAAAAAAAAAGCACCGCCCAAGTTCTGCATGGAGATGCTACTGCATGTCACACCTTGCTTTCGTTGTCTGCGACTGTACGTTGGGTAAACATTTTAAGAGGACAACCAAGAAAACTGTAGATGCTGTTGGGGGGTTTCTACGCTGTCGTGTGTCTCTCGCATGAATTTTCTTGTGAACTGTTTTGAGAAAAAAAAAAAACAAGAACAGGCCCGCTCTGGCGTCTGTATGGTTTTGTAACTTTCTCCCGGCTTTGTCTGTAGCATAGGTCTGTGTATAAACCTCTATGGATGCCATGGATATCCCTGTGCGAGCTGTGATCATTGTAACGTGAACCGTCCCAATGACAAAGGGTTGCTTTTGCGTTTGCCTTTCTGTGCTTCTTTTCTTAAGCTGAGTGTCCAGTTTTAATAAACCACCTGCCCCCCGCCCGGCTCCCCGCACCCAGATGGCACAAGCCCCCCTCCCCCCTTTCAGGCTTGGTCTTTTGTTCCTGCCGCTTCAACACCCACCAGCACCCCAAAAAAAATAAAAAATCTCCCGGGGGCCGGAGAAATCCACCTGCGCTGCTGCAGTGTTGGCTCCGGCTGGCACCTAATTTGCAACACACACAGTGTGGGGGGCAGGGTCACGCTGGTTTTTGTATGGTCATAACTGGGGCACTGGCCGGAGCACCGGGGGGCTGAGCTGCCAGGCCCAAAGGTGCAAGGACTCAGGTGCTAGGGATAATTTGTGTTGCACCCTCCCCCATCCCAACCCCCCCTTTCCACCTCCACAGCCCCCCCCCCCAATCATCTCCTCGCCTGCCCACTCACAACCCAGCCCAGTGGTGAAGGGGGGGCTCTTGCTGATACTCTGGGTAGAAACACTGGGGCGGGGAGCAGCGGTGAGTGGCCAAACTTCTCCTAGTGCCACAAACTTTGGCGCCCTGCTGCAGGCTGGGAGGGGCGTCAGGGTGGCGGGGGGGGCTGGCCCCGGCTGCAGGGCTGGGAGGGGCGTCAGGGTGGCGGGGGGGGGCTGGCCCCGGCTGCAGGGCTGGGAGGGGCGTCAGGGTGGCTGGGGGGGGGGCTGGCCCCGGCTGCAGGGCTGGGAGGGGCGTCAGGGTGGCGGGGGGGCTGCCCCAGCTGCAGGGCTGGGAGGGGCGTCAGGGTGGCGGGGGGGGGGCTGGCCCCGGCTGCAGGGCTGGGAGGGGCGTCAGGGTGGCGGGGGGGGGGCTGGCCCCGGCTGCAGGGCTGGGAGGGGCGTCAGGGTGGCGGGGGGGGGCTGGCCTCGGCTGCAGGGCTGGGAGGGGCGTCAGGGTGGCGGGGAGGGGGCTGGCCCCGGCTGCAGGGCTGGGAGGGGCGTCAGTGGCGGGGGGGGGCTGGCCCCGGCTGCAGGGCTGGGAGGGGCGTCAGGGTGGCGGGGGGGGCTGGCCCCAGCTGCAGACGCAGGCCGCGGGGTGGGAAACCCCCAGGCTCGCCGGCCAGAGACCACCACCTCCCGCCCCGTGCAGGGCAGTAACGTTGGCCCGGCACCTGCGCTGTGAGCGGACACCGGGCCCAGGCAGCACAGTGAGGGCGACTGCGCCGAAGGACAAACGACGCGAGTTCGAAATACCCTGGAACGCAGCAATGCACTTTGCAGTGGAGACGCCCCCGCAGTGGCTAGCCAAGGCATCGGCTCTCAGGAGTGTGCCCAAGCCGGCAGGCTGCCTCGGGGCGCAGCGAGGGGCTGACTGACAGCCGGGTCTCGTCTGGCATTTGGCCTGGCTCGGGGTGCAGCCGTGAGCCTGTGGCACAGCCGCCAGTGTTCGCCCACTTCAGCCGTGTTGCGGCGGCGCCGCTGGGGAGCTGCCACGCCCGTCGACGGCATGACCCCCACGGAGCCGCTGGCGCTGTACGGTTGGGCACCAGCCCTGGCAGCGTCGCCAGGGCCGGGGTGGGTTTTAGCGCATTAGAGCTGCCCCCTCGCGCTGGGCTGGGCATGCATCAGGCCAGCCAGAATGGGTCAGCCCAAAGGGCCATCTCACCCACTGTCCTGTCTGCTGACATGGCCAATGCAGAGGCAGTGATCACCACGTGATCCCGTTCCTGCCATCCATTCCCAGACAAACAGAGACTAGGGACACCTCCCACCCAGCCTGGCTAATTGCCAGTGATGGACCTAACCCAGGAGTTTATCTAGCTCTTTTTTTGAACCCTGTTAAAGATTTAGTCTTCACCACATCCTCTGGCGAGGAGTTCCACAGGTTGCTTGTGCGCGGCGGGAAGAAAAACTTCCCTTTGTTTTAAACCTGCTGCCTATTCATTTCATTTGGTGACCCCTCGGTCTCTTGTCATGGGAGCAACTAAATAAGTTTTCCTTATGCATAGTCCCGATGGAGCTGGAAAGGCCTGGTGCAGGAAAGGGAGAGGGGTCCATACCCCTGGAAAGGGTGGGGGGGTCACAGGTAGAAGGGGCAGGGTCTCAGTGAAAGGGACGGGGTTACAGGTGGAAGAGGCGGGGTCACTGGTGGAAGGGGCGGGGCTGGGGCTGCAAATACCCAGCGCTGCAAAATGCAGCGCCCTCCCCCCCAGCCCGAGCCCTGCGGAGCGCCCATCAAAAATTATGCCCCCTCCCTGCCCCGCTCTTGTGGGGCAAAACGTGGCTGATTTACTCGGCTCACGTGTACGGACGAGCCCCCAGCCGTCGTGTTCCATGCTCGTACGGCGCGCATCAGCCTGGGGCCGCCAGGGACTCCCGCAAGCCAAGTGGTAAAGGCGCCTTGATCAGCCGCCAGCCTGTCACCGGCCTGCCCAAAGAGTGGAGCTTCCGTAGGGCCAAGCTTGGAAGCGTCCCTCTTTCCCTGTTTGATCCCCGCGGAGGCCACGGAGCCACTGCCACAGAACAGCCCTGTGGAATTTCCCGGAGGCTCCGAGTTCATTCGCTACCCGCAGGTATAACCAAAGCGACTCGCCCTAACACGTCCCCCAAGCCCATCGCCAACCCCGGCAGCGAAAGCAGCACCCCCTAGCGCCCCCGGTTCAAACTGCCCACCCCATCCGGCAGCGTTTGGTTGCTAAAAAGCCAATTGGCCATTTCAATGAAAGCAGAAAGCCTGTTCCTTGAATATGCCAGTTTATTTCCAATCTACCACGCTGAACGGCTGAGCGATCTGGTTCCACCCCCGCTTTTTTTTTTTTAGTTTTGCATATTCCATAGCTAGGTCTGACCTTTGACAACACATCAAGGAAAAATAAATGACACATGCAGGAAAGTTTTTAAAAATTCAACACTGTTACAGCACTTGGTGGTTTTCTTTTTTTAAATGAGCGCAACTTCTTACAAAACCCTTTATAAATTCTTTGTAATATGTTACACATTTAAAGACAATATTTACACACACCAAAAAAAAAAACCAACAGAAAAAAAACTTTACAGCAATTATTTGCATAAAGTACGAGAACGATGCATCCACTGGAGTACGTTTGTTTTTTTTAGTTTTAACGCCCCCCTCCCCCAAGGCCTCTCATTGGAATGGCTGCAGTTTGGCGTGGAAATCGTAACGAGGCAGGAGTTCTATGTACAGATCGTGAAACCCCCAGACTAGAAGGCAGCTAGTCTTTCGATTCAAGAGATGCGTCTTGGTCGTAAATCCAATCGTGGGGCTGCAGGTGGCTTTTTTCTACACACAGAGACAGGGGTATTGGTTTGGGGGGGGGGTTAATTTCAAATTAAAAGGGCCCCCCCAAAAAAATCTACCCCAAATTACAGCATGAAAAACCACAGATTACCATTTTCAAGAGGAAAAATAGAAACACCCGCATGGGCAGGACAGGCGTTTGGTGTAACCTGGGCGACAGCGGGAGTGATACGCCATGGGGCTCCGGTTACCTGGGGTGGACTGCCCCCCAATTTCAGCTCGCCTGCCTCTGGGAAAGGAACCCCTCAACTCTTGGCCTGCCAAAGCATTCTAGCTGCGCCCCGATTTGCGGTGCCCTGGGACCGAGTGCGCAGGCAGGATCAGGTGGAAAAGTTCACGGGGGGGGGGGAGGGGAGTTTTGCATAGGGGCGGGCTGCATAGGGGGTTCGAACTCCCCAGCTAGCATCTTTGTGGGTTCCGGCTGCTCGGCAGGGTGCTGCAGGCCGTGTGTTCACACCCAGTCAGGTGCGCGCGCCGGCGCGTCTCAGGTATATCTGGCTGACGCCCTATTTGGCTTAGCCGGTCTGGGCAGGGCGTCAGGCGGGGGCAGTTAGGCGGGGGCAGGGCGTCAGGGGGGGCACCTATGGGGCTGTGAGATGTAAAGACGCCCAGGGGATCACTGGGAGCGCGTGGGCCGGGGCGCCGCCGGGCAGGGGCTGGCATGGAAGAGACCTGGCAGCTAAAGGCAGGCCTGGAGATGACCCACCAGCACCCCAGCTTTTGCAGCCACGCGGCACCCAGTCTGCCCCTCTAACCCTGCCCCCCCCCCCCCCCCCGTGGCTGTCTGTGAGCAAGACGGGTTTCCCTCGGACATCGCTAGGAAGGGCCGGACTGGGTGGCCAAGGCAGATCTCAGGGCCCTTCCGGGAACGCGCCCGGCTCCAGAGACCTGGGGCTGCCCCGTGTGTCCCTCCTACCCAGCCCCCCCAGCTTCTGAAAGGGGCTGCACCTCGCTCCCAGGGTGCATGACGCAGAGCCCGCGGCTAGCCAGGGGGTCCCAGCCAGTCCGAGGCACTCGCAGCCGGCAGCGCCCGTCCCAAAGCACCGTCAGCAGCCAGGGGGCCGGCCTGCAGATCAATGGCCCCCCTGGACGAGCACCAGGCCCAGGCCTCTGGCACAGCCAGGCACCCAGCAAAGGGACTGAACAGTCAGAGAAAGCAGCTTCGGGGAGGCGGGGGGGGCAGAGAACGAGCTGGAGGGCGGGGGGGGGGGGCAGAGCACGAGGCTGCAGGTGTGCGAGATGCCTAGAGGGGAATGAGCCATTGGCCGTGCTGAGCCAGCCTGGCAATCCGCCCCCCCCCCCGTCCCCACCTCCCTGGCGCCACCAAGTGGAGCAGGCCTGGTACCGGGGCTGGGGAGCAAAGGGCCCTTTGGCACGCAGGATGTTTCCCAGAATTCACTTGGGCTGTCCCAGCACGCGGGTCCCTGCACCTGGCGCCAGCGGGCACATACCAGTGACCCCAGCACACTCCCGTCTACTGGTTACCCCACGTTCGCCCAGCTCTAGATGGACACACAGGCACCAGGGGCACAGCCACAGCGCCCACGTGCAAATAGTGCACGTGCACACACTTGTGCTCCAAGGGGCACAGCCACAGCGCCCATGTGCAAATGGTGACCGTGCACACACACTCGTGCGCCGAGGGGCACAGCCACAGTATCCACGTGCAAACGGTGCCCACGGCCACACACGTGTCAGTGTCATAAACCAGCAGGCAAACGGTCA
Source organism: Pelodiscus sinensis (assembly GCF_049634645.1). Taxonomy (NCBI): domain Eukaryota; kingdom Metazoa; phylum Chordata; order Testudines; family Trionychidae; genus Pelodiscus; species Pelodiscus sinensis. The sequence goes on from NC_134739.1 coordinate 12,945,483, forward strand.
CATGCCCTTGCACTGCCACCTCGCTCTCCCTGGCTGCTCTCGGGGGTGGGGAGCGCAGGCAGGACTGGGGTGCCGGGGACCCTCTGTCCACCACCCACCATCTCCTTCCGCACCAGCGGGTGCTGCACGGGGCGGGGCCGGCAGGCGTTACCTCTGGGGCAGGGCTGGGCCAGTTTGAGAAACAGAGACAAATTCCAGCCAACCGAGGCAAGGCTGCTGAAAGTCACGCGACTGGGGGGGGGGGGGGGGGCTCTGGCTTTGGCTCTGCCCATGCGGGATCCCCGCCACCAGCCCCGGCAATGTGGTGGGCCAAGGCTGGCAAGGGAAGGTGAGCGGCCGCCAGCCCCTCGGGGAGCTCCGAGCCCCGTGGAGAGGCCGGCGGGGCGGGGAACTGCCCTAGAGGGAGAAGCAGCCCAGCGGGCGGAGAGGGGGGGCAGACAGCCAGGCCGGGGGGGTTAGAGGCACTGGTGGAAGCGGAAAGACGCGGTGCGGGGGGGAGCCGGGCTCCGGTCGCCAGGGTCCCCCCCCGGGCCCTGGGGGTGTGGCCGCTCGCCGGTGCTGCCCTGGTGGCTCAGTGCGGAGGACGCGCAGGGCCTGGCCTTGGTGGACTCCAGGCTGCTGAGGCCCGAGTCCTTGTCGCGGCGCAAGTCCCTGCAGGAGGCGCTAGTGGCCGGGGGGCAGGACTCCAGGCCGCCGGGGGGCGCCCGCGGCTCCGCCCACTCGCTGGAGGCGAGGTCCCTGAGGCCACCGGGCACCACCACCGTGTGGCGCCGCCAGGAGCTCTTCTTGCGCCGTGTCTCCGGCGAGTGAGGCTGGCGCATGCGCACGGCCATGTCGTCGGCCGAGCCGCGGAGGCGCAGCCGGATCTGCTCGGTCAGCGAGGGCCGGGCCGGGGCCCCCCCTCCCCTCGGCTCCTCGGGGGCCTGCAGGGACTCCTGGCTGCCCTGGGCAGAGGCCTCGCTGCCCGCCCGGGGCCGCGCCAGCTTCCGGCGGGCCAGCGTGTCGCACTGGATGAGCCGGCGGGAGCTGAAGGAGTCCCGGGCGAGCTTCTCCCTGTCGCCGCTCTCCAGCTCCGGCCGCTGCCCGGCGCCCAGCCCGGCCCGGCGCGGCAGGCAGCTGCTCTCCGTGTCGGTCTCCACGTGGCTCAGCTCACTGCGCTCGTCGTCCGCCTCCTCGCCGCGGCTTTCGGCCACCGACTGCACCTCCGAGCACAGGCTGCGGTCGATGGTGGACAGGGTGGAGTAGCCCGACACGATGGACCGGGCGTCGGGCGCCGGCTCCCTTGGCCCCTCCGTCTCCGCCGGCCCCGGCACCAGGAGGCCACCCGGCCCCTCGACGGCCGTTTGGCAGCTCGGAGCGTTGCGCATGGGACCCGGCTCCGGGGTCAGCTTCTCCACCGGGCCCCCGCCCCCGGCCTCCTCGGCACGGCCTCTGCCGGCGCCCAGCGGGGCCTCGTGCTCCGAGTCGTCGTCCGTGCTGCTCCCCAAGAGCTTGGCCTCGCGCCGCTTCTTCCTCTTGCGGTTGACGGCGGAGATGAAGGAAATGGCGAGCAGCTCCTTGGCGTACTGGTCCTTGCGGGGCACCCCCGAGCCCTGCGGGAGAGAACAGCCCACGCTGAGCGCCACGGCCCGCACGCCCCTTCCGCCCGCGGCTCCTCCCCGGCCCCAGCGCCCTGCTGCAGCAGTGCCTTCTGGGAAAACTGAGGCCTCCATGCCATCGGCCCGTGGGCATCCTGGGAAAAAGCAAGGCTATTGGGCGGTGCTGCCACAGAGCATTCTGGGAAAAAAAATCTAGCTGGCCATCTCATATTGCTGCAGTGCATTCTGGGGAAAATATCTAGGCCACTGTCCCACAGTGGTGCAGTGCATTCTGGGGAAGATATCTAGGCCGCTGTCCCACAGTGGTGAAGTGCATTCTGGGGAAGATATCTAGGCCGCTGTCCCACAGTGGTGAAGTGCATTCTGGGAAATCTAGGCCGCTGTCCCACAGTGGTGCAGTGCATTCTGGGAAATCTAGGCCGCTGTCCGATAGTGGTGCAGTGCATTCTGGGGAAGATATCTAGGCCGCTGTCCCACAGTGGTGCAGTGCATTCTGGGAAATCTAGGCCGCTGTCCCATAGTGGTGCAGTGCATTGTGGGAAAATCTAGGCTGCTGTCCTATAGTGGTGCAATGCATTGTGGGAAAATCTAGGCCACTGTCCCACAGTGGTGCAGTGCATTCTGGGGGAAAATAATGGAGGCCGCTGTCCCATTTTGCTGCAGTGCACTCTGGGAAAACAGAAGCTGCTATCCCAGTCCTGTGCCCACCTCTCAGGACACAGGACTCCATGTTCTTTTCCCCTCCTCCGCGTCCCAGCCAGCCAGCGAGGGGCTGGCCAGCAGGCACGGTTACACCCAGGGCTGGCCGGCCCCACGGAGCCACCGGGACAGACACCAGGGAGAGCTGGACCCTCGTGTCCCAGCCCTGATCGCAGGAACGGGCCTTGCTCAGAACCTGAGTTAAGAGCCGCGTCGCGCATGGGGCGACTCGGGGGCTGCTGCCGCGTTAGAATCCTGCCCAGCCGCTGGTCAGGGTCAGACCTCGCTGCGCTAGGCAGAGCTGCCCAGGGACACTGGCCACGGCACTCCTCCCCGCGAAGGATGGGGAGAGGGGAAACTGAGGCAGAAGGCGCAGTGACTCACGGAACAGGCCAGGAACAAAAGTCTTTGCCACTCAGGCCAGTGTCCTACCCACTAGGCCGTTCCACCCCCCTCTGCTCTGCACAGTCACCTTGACGCTTTCTCCTCCCAGCCTTCCCCCCTCGTGCAGGGCTGGCAGAGCCATGAACTCCTCCTCCCCCCCTCCCTTCCTTCCGCTCTCAGGGCCACATGAGGCATTCGCTGCCCCGGGCTTGGACAGCGGCTGGATTTGGGGATCAAACGCCAGTTTTCCACCCTGGGACTCGCTGTGCCAGAGGCGGGGGCCGAGCAGAGCTGGAGAATTTACCCCCCCCCAAAAAAAACCCTCATGGAGTCCTTACCTTCGATTTGGCAGAGCTGCTATTGGTTGAGTCTGCAAGGCAAAAGACGGAGCAGGGATTAGGGTGGGGGGGAGGCCTTTGGGGGGCAAGGGGGCGCGTGGGCATCACAGCAGAGGGACCCTGGCACTGCCAAGCTGTCCCTCAGCTCTAATCAGCGGCGCCATCTCCCCCAGCAACCAGCAGGGGGCGCCATGACAGGAAACGAAGGAGGCCTGGGCGGAGCCACGAGCAGGAGAGAGGTCGGACCAAACGGTTTCGCCTTTTCGATTTCCGGCCGTTTATTCCCATGGCTGAGATTTTTTTTTTCAGCAACATTTGAGGAAACATGGAAGAAAAAAATTCATTTCGCGGCGGAGGGCGGGACAGGATTCTTTTTTCAGATTTATTTTTTTCACCTCCCAGCGAAACGGCTGCAAACGGTCCGGTGCCACCGACACCGGGGAAAAAACGTGTCAGCCACGGCATGTCGACCAGGCCCCTACGCCTCGAGGCAGTGACCGCCCCCTGCCAGGGGGCAGCTTGACAGGTTCTGGGATCCCCTGGAAGGGGCCCACAGCCATCTCCCGGTCCCTCTGCCCGTCTGCCTGCCCCCTGCACCCCCGGCCCCACACTCATGGGGTTAATCACAGCACAAGGGAAAGAACAGCCAAGCCACAGGGTGAAGAAAGGAAAACGAGAAAAAAGAGCCACTCTCACCCACCACAGAGCGGGACAGGCCCCTGCCAACGGGGGCAGTGGATGGGGCCGGAGGGAGACAGCGGAGCAATGGGAGGGAAGGGCTGAGAACACAGGCTGGCTCCCGGGCCTTCCCCCTGGGGAAACTGAGGCTGGTTTGAGGGAGCCCCGTGACACAGGGTGGGTTAGAGCTGCGCACGTCTGCCCTAGTGCAAACCAGTCTCTCGTGACACGGGGGAGCACACGCCGCTGGTGCTGGGGGCTGCCGTGCTCACGGGGCCCCGATCCTGATTGACACGAGGGCCCCTTACCTCCCTGCAGCCCCATAGACCCGTGGCCTGGGAGACACAAGCGCCTCGCACTGGCGCTAAAGGGCAGTTTCCCACAGCGGGGAGCAGCCCCCCCCCAGGAAAGCAGAGAAATGCGGAAGATGTTTACTGGGGGGTTCCCAAGCAGATCCCGGGGGGTAGAAACCATCTGAAATGGGGGGACAGGACCCTGGGGCCGTGAGCAGCGAAGGGCCAGGCCTGCCCGGCGTTGCCCACGGGTGCCCGCTCCGACCCCGAGCCCGGCGTCTCGCTGCCAGAGGGCTGGGGCGGAGGGGGGCAAACCCCAGGGGATGTGCCCGGGGGGGGTTGTGAGGTGGCTGGGGAGGGGCCGGGTGTTAATCAGCAGCGTCTCACAAGCGGGTTAAAGGCAGCAGGAGCTGGGGGGGGGGGGGGGCCTCCACTCTGCCACGCTGAGAAGCACAAGGACAAACGCAGCCCCCCCCCCCCGCAAGGCGGCCGTTAACAGAGGGGGGCCTGGAGGGAACGCTGACCCCTGGGGGGGCTGAACTCCCCCAGCCTGCAGCCAGGCACCGCTGGGAAGAGCAGGCCGTGAAGCATGGGGCTGCCCTGGGGCCGTGTGGGGCTGGGCTGCATGGCCCCGGGAAGGGGGAGCAGGGCGTCTCCGCACCCGGGCCGGCAGCTGGAATCTTTACGCCGCCCGCCTGGCCAGGCTCGGGGCATTGGCAGAACCCAGCCGGCGAGCTCCCCCCGGGCCCAGCCCCGGGGACATGGGCACCCCCAGCCGGCGAGCTCCCCCCGGGCCCAGCCGCGGCTCCCCGGGGACATGGGCACCCCCAGCAGGCGGGTGGGGTGACAGAGGGGCCAGCGAGCTCCCTTGCAAGGCGGTGCCCCGAGAAAGCTACCGAGGGGGGTGCAGAGCTTTCATCCTCTGCGCATGGGGGGCCGCACCTCTCCCTGGAGGTCATGATCTTTCAGGGGGGGTGTTCCGGGGGCCGCGCCCCCCATGAGAAAGGGGAGTCCCAGGGTGACGTGTGCTGCGGCCAGCACGGGCGGGGGGGCGCTCGTCCCGGGGGGCGCTCGGCGCTGCGTCTCCCCTCCTGCACCCGCTGTCTCGTGATCCCCCCCCGGTGGAAAGACAGCCTGAGCCATGCACCCACGCGGCAGCGCCGTACCCGCTCTAGAGCTCCAGGAGGTCCGCTGGAGGAGGAGGAGAAGGAGGAGGAGGAGGAGGAGGAAGACGACAGCAGAGAGACGTTGAAGGAAAGAGCATAAAGAATCAATGTCATTCCACAGCCGCCCCCTCCCTGTGCGCGGCTCGAGCCGGGGGTGGGGGCCTGGCCTGGGAAAGAGGCAGCCAATGTGGGGCCACGACAGGCTGGGGGGTAGTGAGGAACCAGGCTTGTGTGTCGCTGGCTGTTACGGGGACTGTTGCGCCATGGGCCCAGTGGGGGGCGCAGAGCAGACGCTCCCGTGGAGACGGCCTGGGGAACTCCCTGCCACTTGACCTGGCGTTTCCCAGCACAACCACTAGGGGGCACTCAACTGCAGCAGCCAGGCCCTGGCCAGTGATTGGCTCTTTTTTATTGCCGGGCTGCCAGCCTCCCCGTCACACCCAAAGCTCAGCAGTGGGCGTGGCCTGAGGAAAGGCCCCCCCCCCCCGCCCGGGAAGGCTTGTGCCCCCTACTGGTCCGGCCCCTAAGGGCAGGGGGCAGGCCAGGCTCCTGGCTCTCCTGCAGCCGCTTGAGAGGGGCTTGGCCAGGGAGGGGGAAGTGGGGCTCCCCAGGGAACCCCCACTTGGCCCAGTGGGGAGAGCCAGGGCAGCGGCACTGTCACAGAGCCTCCCCCGCCCCACAGCCCCGCCCCTCACCTGAGGCGTCCCCCGGCCCCGCCGTCCTCCCGATGTTGGGCAGCAGGTACTCGATGTTGGGCACCGACTGCGCCTCCTTCTCGTCCACGGGCGTCTGCAACGGCAGCGGCGGGGTGAGCGGAGCAGCCCCGAGTCCCCCCCACTTCCCAGCCGGGCTGGATGGAGCCGCTCGTCCAGCTGGGTCCTGTCCCGGGGCGCGGGTCACACGCAGGGAACCAGCCCCACCAGGGTCTCCACAGGGGGCAGGAGAGAGGCTGCCCCCAGGCCTGCCACGAGGGCCGAGGCTGCCACGAGGGATGAGGCTGCCACGAGGGCCGAGGCTGCCACGAGGGCCGAGGCTGCCACGAGGGATGAGGCTGCCACGAGGGCCGAGGCTGCCACGAGGGACGAGGCTGCCACGAGGGACAAGGCTGCCACGAGGGCCGAGGCTGCCACGAGGGCCGAGGCTGCCACGAGGGATGAGGCTGCCACGAGGGCCGAGGCTGCCACGAGGGCCGAGACTGCCACGAGGGATGAGGCTGCCACGAGGGCCGAGGCTGCCACGAGGGACGAGACTGCCACGAGGGCTGAGGCTGCCACGAGGGACGAGGCTGCCACGGGGGCCGAGGCTGCCACGAGGGCCGAGGCTGCCACGAGGGACGAGGCTGCCACGAGGGACGAGGCTGCCACGAGGGACGAGGCTGCCACGAGGGCTGAGGCTGCCACGAGGGACGAGGCTGCCACGAGGGCCAAGGCTTTCACGAGGGCTGTGCGTGGGCGGTCGGGGGTGCGTTCAGAGACTGGCTGTTTCCAGAGGCGAGCAGCCTCCCACGGCTGGGGCAGGTGGTGGCCGGTCCCCTCCTCCCCCCACACGTCCCGCACACGGGACTCACCTTCTCCTCCTTGTCCTCCTGGTCGCTGAAGAACCAGTCCGACTGCGGGCGCAAGGAGAGGGGCAGGCTCAGGGCACGGCCGGCCACGCTGGGTCCCTCCCAGCCAGGGAGGCGGGCAGGGGAGTGACTGGCTCCGGGGGGCCCAGCTGCTGCCAGATTTGATCCCGCCCCGAATGCGTGTGGCTCAGTCCCTGCAGGGGCAGGTCCCTCTGCCCCACGGCCTGGTGCCCCTGCCCCAGCCTCCTCCCCCCCCCCAGTCCCAGGGCCCACCCCGCACACCCTGCCCCACACTGGGAGCAGAGTCCTGCGCAAAAGTCCGACCCCCTTCAGCAGGGCACCGGGGGCTGGCCAGCCCGGCAGAGTGCAAGTGGAAAGTGGGGAGCCAGGCACCGAGGGCCCATCCTGCCTGGGGGGGAGCAGGCGCCGGGAGCCCGTCCTGCCTGGGGGGGAGCAGACGCCGGGGGCCCGTCCTGCCTGGGGGGGAGCAGGCACCAGGGGCCCGTCCTGCCTTGGGAGGGAGCAGGTGCCAGGGGCCCGTCCTGCCTGGGGGGGGAGCAGGTGCCAGGGGCCCGTCCTGCCTGGGGGGGAGCAGGTGCCGGGGGCCCGTCCTGCCTGGGGGGGAGCAGGCGCAGGGGGCCCGTCCTGCCTGGGGGGGGAGCAGGTGCCAGGGGCCCGTCCTGCCTGGGGGGGAGCAGGTGCCGGGGGCCCGTCCTGCCTGGGGGGGAGCAGGTGCCGAGGGCCCGTCCTGCCTGGGGGGGAGCAGGTGCCAGGGGCCCGTCCTGCCTGGGGGGGAGCAGGTGCCGAGGGCCCGTCCTGCCTGTGGGGGGAGCAGGTGCCGGGGGCCCATCCTGCCTTGGGGGGGAGCAGGCGCCAAGGGCCCGTCCTGCCTGTGGGGGGAGCAGGTGCCGGGGGCCCATCCTGCCTTGGGGGGGAGCAGGCGCCAGGGGCCCGTCCTGCCTGGGGGGGAGCAGGCGCCAAGGGCCCGTCCTGCCTGGGGGGGAGCAGGTGACAGGGGCCTGTCCTGCCTGGGGGGGAGCAGGTGCCAGGGGCCCGTCCTGCCTGGGGGGGAGCAGGTGCCGGGGGCCCGTCCTGCCTTGGGGGGGAGCAGGTGCCGGGGGCCCGTCCTGCCTGGGGGGGGAGCAGGTGCCGGGGGCCCGTCCTGCCTGGGGGGGGGCAGCAGGCGCGGGGGCTGACCGGGGCGTCGCCCATCACTTACATGCTGGATGAGGGTCTCCACAATCTTGTAGCGGTCGGGCATGTGCGTCACCATGTCCGTCATGTTGTCCTCGGACGTGCGGACCAGCGTGGGGCCGAAGACCAGGGCCAGGTTCCGGGGCTCCATCTGCAGCCAAGGCAGGGCGTTCAGTCCCAGCAGCCTGCCCCACGCTGGCTCCCCGGCCCTGCCCACTGGGGTCGGACCATCTCACGCCAGGGCGCTGGAGCCATGCGGCACCTTCTGCTGCTCTGCGCCCCTTCTTACCCATGGGGAAACTGAGGCAGCTGCCAACAGACAGATCCCAGGCATCCTAACGCCCAGTTGCCTACTCTAACCATTAGAGACTGCTGCCCCCCGTCTCCAGTTTGCTTTCCAGCCAGTAGGGCTCTCGTCTAGGGCTTGGGAGAGCAATTCCCTGCTCCGCCACAGACTTCCCGGGTAGCCTTGGGCATGTTTCTTAGGGCACATCTAGCCCCGGAGCTGGAGGCAAGACTCCCCGCTCGGACAGACACACCCACACTGGGGGAGATCAGGGCAAATACATCACGGCGGCAGCACAAGCCGCGAGAGAAGCTAGCCGCTCTGCGTGCAATCCCCTCGGAGGCCTCGGCACGCAATCGGGGAGGTGCTACTCTCTTCTGCTGTGGGGCGCTCGCTCGCTCGGAGCTAGCAGGGCTCTGCCCGCCCACCCTGGCATCACACCTCCCGCGTTGACATGCCCCGAGTCCCTCACGGTGCCACACACAGACAGCCGGCGTGCGAGCATGTGGCCTACACGCCGGGAGCACGCAGGGAGCGTGCAGACAGCGCAGGGTGTAGAAGCATGTTCCAGACAGGCCGTGGGAAGACACGCATGTCACATGCTCGCACGCCAGCCACACACACACGTCACGCGTTTGCACACCGGCCGCGCACACACATGCCACGTGCTCGCATGCCAGCCACACACACACATGCCACGTGCTCGCATGCCAGCCACACACACGCATGTCATGTGCTCGCACACCGGCTGCACACAGCCATGCCACATGTTCGCACGCTGGCCGCACGCATGCATGTCACCTGCTCGCACGCTGGCCACACACACACATGCCACTTGCTCTCCAACAGAGAGAACAGCTGCTTGGTGACGGCTGTAGGTTTTCCCTTCCACACTGGCTGCCGCCCTGGGACATGGAGCCCATGGAGTGCACGGCCCCGGGGCCACGCGAATGCCCCGAGCTGTCTGGCAGGGCCCGTGGGCCAATGGTGGGGGGCGAGGGGGGGCACGGTACCTTGTTCTTCTCCGAGTGGTCCGCGATGGTCTTCAGGTGCCCCACCAGGAATTTGAGCGTCTCGTAGTACTGCCCCGGCAGGTCCCGGATCTGGGGGTGCAGAAGCAGCATGAAAGCCTGGCCGGGCCCCTCCCCCCAGGACCCTCCTTGTCCTAGCTCAGCCCCTCCGCTCCCTCTTTCCCAGGCCGGAGGAGGGACAAGGCAGGGTGCTCTGACCAGCCCCCCACCTCCAGGCCAGGGGTGTTCCACCCCGGCCCCACTCGGCTGGGCAGGCCAAGCCTTTTAGACAGGAGGGGGAGTCGTTCCTGTCTGCTCCCAACTCATGGACAGGAGGTTTGGGGGCCTCGGAGGGGGATCCCTGTTCTCCTCTAATGGCAGGAGGTTTGGGGGGCTCGGAGGGGAATCTCTGCTCCACATGCCCCCGAGGGACCCCCCCGCCCCACCCCGTATCGTCCGGGCTTTGCCCACTGGCCGTACCAGTTTCCGCAAGGTCTTCATCCTCTCGCTGGCATCCTCTATGCGGTTGGCTTCGATGAAGTCGTTGTACTTATCTGAGAGCCGCAGAGAGACGGGTCAGTGGCACCGCCCCGATGCAGCGCGCCCAGGCAGTGCCCGCCGGGCCGGGGGTGGAGCCCTGGGCGGCTGCGCTGCTGGAGACGCTGGCGACGGGTGGGGAGGAGGGACGGCTCTGCACACGAGGAGTCACCAGGCCAGAACACGAGGGCAGGGTGGGCGCACGGGGGCCTGGGCACAGGCGGAGGTGGGGCAGCGCGCGGGCGCTGGGGGCAGCGGTGGGATGTACCCGGAAGGCTCTGTGCAGAGAGCTGGATGGGGGAGCCCAGGGAGTGCTGGCGGCAGAGGGCACATGGGTCTTGCACAGACAGCGGAGGGAGACAGTGAATAGCTACAGGCTGGGGGGGGCCTGTATGGACCCAGGGGGCAGCGAGAGAGGGGCAGGCAGAGCAGCAGGCCAATGCTGGGCTCACTGAACCATACCCCCAAGGCAGGAGGGGGGGAGGGCTCACAGTGGGGTCTCATCGCACCAGTTACTGTTGGGCAGCAGGGACACGCACCAGAGCCAGCCGCACCCCAAACCCTGATCCTCAGGGAGTTTGCAGCCAGCTCTGGTGGGACCAGGATCGGGGCACAAGGGGTACGAAAGTGGGAGGAGGAAAGCACGCAGCACGGCAGGCTGGGTGTGTGTTACAGAGAGAGCTCTCCAGGGTGGATGGGTGTGTGAGAGAGAAAGAGCTCTCCAGGTGTGAGTGTGTGCACAAGTGTGTGTGAGAGCTCTCCAGGTGTGTGTGTGTGCACAAGTGTGTGTGAGAGCTCTCCAGGTGTGTGTGTGCACAAGTGTGTGTGTAACAGAGAGATCTCCAGATGCGTGTGTTTATGTGTGCACACAAGTGTGTGTGTGTGTGTGTGTGTGTGTGTGTGTGTGTGAGAGAAAGCTCTCCAGGTATGAGTGTGTGTGTGTATGTGCACGTGCACGCAGAAGTGTGTGTGAGAGAGCACTCTCCAGTGTGTGTGCACAAGTGTGTGTGAGAGAGTGCTCCAGGTGTGGGTGTGTGTGCACACGTTTGTATATGTGTGAGAGACAGCTCTCCAGGTGTGTGTGCACAAGTGTGTGTGTGTGACAGAGAGATTTCTGACTGTGCACACATGCATGTTGTGTGTGTGTGCGACTGTGTGAGATTTCCGGATCTGTGTGTGTTGCGTGCAGGAGAGAGATATCTGTGTGTGCAGTGCAGGTGTGCTCTTGGGCTGTGTGGGTGCGAGATCGCTGGGCCCGTGTGCGTGGGGGGGGCGTCCCGCACTCACCGTCTGTGAACAGGGGCTCCGGGAGCTTGCGGAAGAAGGATTTCAACAAGCTGCTGATGACGTTCAGGTCCTGCCACCTCTGTGCGGGGAGAGGAGACGGGTTAGGGGGAGGCTGCCCAGGGGGGGCAGGCCAGGCCCTGCTGGGGGCCCCAGGGACTCACTGCTCCCATGGCCCGGGGGGCTCAGACCAAGGGCAGCCTGCGGGGGGGCGTGACCCCGGGATGCAGGGTGGGCAAGCGGGGCAGGAGGGGCCTCACTGGCATCAGCTCCCCCCCCCGGGCGTCCCCCACAAGCGCAAGGCCAAGGTGCTCCCAGGATGCTGCGAGGCAGAGTCCCTGCCCCCCCCCCCCCCCCGCGTATTCCCCTTCCTGCCCCCAGGGCGGGTAGTTTGGAGACCAAACCTGCTCTGTGCTAAGCCAGCAGCACAGCCGGGCCTGGCCACTAGGGGTCGCCGCTGCGCCGCCCAATGACATATGGGGGGCTGGGGGCCCGGCTCTCGCCCCAGGGCAAACCAGGCAGCTGGGTGGGTGGGCCAGACCAGACCTGCCCCCCCCCCCCCGAGCCTGCCCCTCCTGGGACCCCCGGAGTCTGGCCCCGCCCCCGGCTGGCCCCTCCTGGGACCCCCGGAGTCTGGCCCCGCCCCCGGCTGGCCCCTCCTGGAACCCCCGGAGTCTGGCCCCGCCCCCGGCCGGCCCCACACCTCGTCCTGCAGGTTGATCTCGGCGCCCGCCTTGTTGAGCTGCTCCTGCAGGCTGGAGACCACGGCGTTGTTCCCGGGCACCCGGTAGATGCCCATGTACTCCAGGCCCTTGTCCTCCACCACCCGGCAGCAGGTCTCCACCAGCAGCGGCACGTTCTGCGGGCACAGGCGCAGCCTGAGGGGCTGAGGCCACGGGGGGGGGGGGGGGGGGGGGGCAGGGCTGGAGCGGCACCCGCCAGGGGCAGGGGGCAGAGTCTCCAGAGACGACCCACAGGCAGCCGGGGTCACTGCTGGGCAAATGCGCTCGGAGTGGCAGCGCCCGGCCCTCGTATCTGGGGGGGGTTCAGGGGGGCAGTGCCCGGCCCTCGTATCTGGGGGGGGTTCAGGGGGGCAGTGCCCGGCCCTCGTATCTGGGGGGGGTTCAGGGGGCAGCGCCCGGCCCTCGTATCTGGGGGGGGTTCAGGGGGGCAGTGCCCAGCCCTCGTATCTGGGGGGGTTCAGGGGGCAGCGCCCGGCCCTCGTATCTGGGGGGGGTTCAGGGGGGCAGTGCCCGGCCCTCGTATCTGGGGGGGGCTCAGGGGGCAGTGCCCGGCCCTCGTATCTGGGGGGGTTCAGGGGGCAGCGCCCGGCCCTCGTATCTGGGGGGGCTCAGGGGGCAGTGCCCGGCCCTCGTATCTGGGGGGGGTTCAGGGGGCAGCGCCCGGCCCTCGTATCTGGGGGGGGGCTCAGGGGGCAGTGCCCGGCCCTCGTATCTGGGGGGGGGCTCAGGGGGCAGCGCCCGGCCCTCGTATCTGGGGGGGGTTCAGGGGGGCAGCGCCCGGCCCTCGTATCTGGGGGGGGTTCAGGGGGCAGCGCCCGGCCCTTGTATCTGGGGGGGGTTCAGGGGGGCAGTGCCCGGCCCTTGTATCTGGGGGGGGTTCAGGGGGCAGCGCCCGGCCCTCGTATCTGGGGGGGGTTCAGGGGGCAGTGCCCGGCCCTTGTATCTGGGGGGGGTTCAGGGGGGCAGCGCCCGGCCCTCGTATCGGGGGGTTCAGGGGGCAGTGCCCGGCCCTCGTATCTGGGGGGGCTTCAGGGGGGCAGCGCCCGGCCCTCGTATCTGGGAGGGGTTCAGGGGGGCAGCGCCCGGCCCTCGTATCTGGGGGGGGTTCAGGGGGGCAGCGCCCGGCCCTCGTATCTGGGGGGGGCTCAGGGGGCAGCGCCCGGCCCTCGTATCTGGGGGGGGTTCAGGGGGGCAGCGCCCGGCCCTCGTATCTGGGGGGGGGCTCAGGGGGCAGCGCCCGGCCCTCGTATCTGGGGGGGGCTCAGGGGGCAGCGCCCGGCCCTCGTATCTGGGGGGGGCTCAGGGGGCAGCGCCAGGCCCTCGTATCTGGGGGGGGTTCAGGGGGCAGCGCCAGGCCCTCGTATCTGGGGGGGGGCTCAGGGGGCAGCGCCAGGCCCTCGTATCTGGGGGGGGGCTCAGGGGGCAGCGCCAGGCCCTCGTATCTGGGGGGGCTCAGGGGGCAGCGCCAGGCCCTCGTATCTGGGGGGGGGCTCAGGGGGCAGCGCCAGGCCCTCGTATCTGGGGGGGGCTCAGGGGGCAGCGCCAGGCCCTCGTATCTGGGGGGGTTCAGGGGGCAGCGCCCGGCCCTCGTATCTGGGGGGGGCTCAGGGGGCAGCGCCCGGCCCTCATTGTATCTGGGGGGGGGGCTCAGGGGGCAGCGCCCGGCCCTCGTATTTGGGGGGGGCTCAGGGGGCAGCGCCCGGCCCTCGTTGTATCTGGGGGGGGGGCTCAGAGGACAGCGCCCGGCCCTCGTTGTATCTGGGGGGGGGCTCAGAGGACAGCGCCCGGCCCTCGTTGTATCTGGGGGGGGGGCTCAGAGGACAGCGCCCGGCCCTCGTTGTATCTGGGGGGGGCTCAGAGGACAGCGCCCGGCCCTCGTTGTATCTGGGGGGGGCTCAGAGGACAGCGCCCGGCCCTCGTTGTATCTGGGGGGGGGGCTCAGAGGACAGCGCCCGGCCCTCGTTGTATCTGGGGGGGGGGCTCAGAGGACAGCGCCCGGCCCTCGTTGTATCTGGGGGGGGCTCAGAGGACAGCGCCCGGCCCTCGTTGTATCTGGGGGGGGCTCAGAGGACAGCGCCCAGCCCTCGTTGTATCTGGGGGGGGCTCAGAGGACAGCGCCCGGCCCTCGTTGTATCTGGGGGGGGCTCAGAGGACAGCGCCCGGCCCTCGTTGTATCTGGGGGGGGCTCAGAGGACAGCGCCCGGCCCTCGTTGTATCTGGGGGGGGGGGCTCAGAGGACAGCGCCCGGCCCTCGTTGTATCTGGGGGGGGGGGCTCAGAGGACAGCGCCTGGCCCTCGTTGTATCTGGGGGGGGGGGCTCAGAGGACAGCGCCTGGCCCTCGTTGTATCTGGGGGGGGCTCAGAGGACAGCGCCCGGCCCTCGTTGTATCTGGGGGGGGCTCAGAGGACAGCGCCCGGCCCTCGTTGTATCTGGGGGGGGGGGCTCAGAGGACAGCGCCCGGCCCTCGTTGTATCTGGGGGGGGCTCAGAGGACAGCGCCCGGCCCTCGTTGTATCTGGGGGGGGGGGCTCAGAGGACAGCGCCCGGCCCTCGTTGTATCTGGGGGGGGCTCAGAGGACAGCGCCCGGCCCTCGTTGTATCTGGGGGGGGCTCAGAGGACAGCGCCCGGCCCTCGTTGTATCTGGGGGGGGCTCAGAGGACAGCGCCCGGCCCTCGTTGTATCTGGGGGGGGGGGCTCAGAGGACAGCGCCCGGCCCTCGTTGTATCTGGGGGGGGCTCAGAGGACAGCGCCTGGCCCTCGTTGTATCTGGGGGGGGCTCAGAGGACAGCGCCCGGCCCTCGTTGTATCTCGGGGGGGCTCAGAGGACAGCGCCCAGCCCTCGTTGTATCTCGGGGGGGCTCAGAGGACAGCGCCCAGCCCTCGTTGTATCTGGGGGGGGCTCAGAGGACAGCGCCCGGCCCTCGTTGTATCTGGGGGGGGGGCTCAGAGGACAGCGCCCAGCCCTCGTTGTATCTGGGGGGGGGGCTCAGAGGACAGCGCCCGGCCCTCGTTGTATCTGGGGGGGGCTCAGAGGACAGCGCCCGGCCCTCGTTGTATCTGGGGGGGGGGGCTCAGAGGACAGCGCCCGGCCCTCGTTGTATCTGGGGGGGGCTCAGAGGACAGCGCCCGGCCCTCGTTGTATCTGGGGGGGGCTCAGAGGGCAGCGCCCGGCCCTCGTTGTATCTGGGGGGGGCTCAGAGGACAGCGCCCGGCCCTCGTTGTATCTGGGGGGGGCTCAGAGGGCAGCGCCCGGCCCTCGTTGTATCTGGGGGGGGCTCAGAGGACAGCGCCCAGCCCTCGTTGTATCTGGGGGGGGCTCAGAGGGCAGCACCAGGCCCTTGTTGTACCTGGGGGGGCAGAGGGCAGCGCCCGGCCCTTGTTGCACCTGGGGGGAGCTCAGAGGGCAGCGCCCGGCCCTCGTTGTATCTGGGGGGGGCTCAGAGGGCAGCGCCCGGCCCTCTCTGTGCTCCGTGGGGGCTCCGGGCAGGCAGACGCTGCCTGGCACCCACCTTGTTGCCCGGGGCCGGCTGGCAGTCCTCCAGCCTGACGCCGAAGGCCCGGGGTGCAGCTTTCTTGTTCTTTTTCATGATGTTGATGCCCCAGGGGACTTTCTGGGGGCCGCCCTCATCTGGAACCGAACTGCGTGTCAGTCTCCAAAGAGCAAGAGGCCGGGGAATCCAGCCCCCCCCCCACGGGATCCCCGCAGCCTCGCCACTGTCACGGTGACCCGGCCCCCCCCACCTAGGCTGTCCCAGCCAGCGCTGCGCCGCCCGGGGCCCCGGCCGGTGCGTGTGCAGTGGCGCCTTGGCCCCACAGGGCGTGGGGGTGCGGAGGGGGGCTGGGTCGAGGATGGAGGAGGCAGGTCCTGGAAAGACGCTGAGCATGGGGGAGGGGGTGCCGAGATCTGCAGCCCGCAGCGGCAGGGGACGGCGCAGACGGAGCCGTGCCGGGCGTGGGAGGCGCAGGGGAGCCCGCGGCCCAGGAGCCGTGCTGCAGCGTTAAGTGCCAACTGCTTCCCACCCGGGTAGACACCGGCTCCTGGGCACTGGAGCCTGCCGGACACTGGCAGGGAGAGGGGACGGAGCAGGCTCAGTGGGAGGGGGCGGAGAACTGGTGGGGGGCAGCGGCTGGGGGGAAGGACCAGAGTGGGGGCGGTTGGGGGGAGTCGAGAACCCCCCCGCCAACGGGGAAATCGGCGTCTAAGTGCCTGCACACATCTTGCTGTGATCCAGGCGGGAGGCGACCAAGGCAGGGGAAACTGAGGCCAGGTCTTCATCCGGCCCAATGGGCGGAGGATCCTCGTCCAGCAGAGACGACCGTCCCTGTGAGCTCTGCGGGGTGCAGGCCCTGACCGTTCACACCCCCCTTTCTTGCTGGGGAGCCCCTCCACCCAGCCGGCCTTCAACCCGGGCCCATCTCAGCCGATCGCAGGCGCTGGGGTCCGGCTGGCCTGGCCCAGTCCCCTTGTGGACCCACAACCTCCCACAGACACGCCCCACACGTCCCCTTACGACTCTCAGTGCCCAGCCCCCCTCCCTCACCCCGCAGGCCCCCCCCGCTCGTACCTTTCGTCATGGCCACATCCTGCCTCGTGCCCGTCGGCTTCAGGAACTCTGCCCTGATCCCCAGCCCACGCGAGCCCTTGGGGGAGCAGTCGGGTTTCGTTCCCGAGGGGCTGCACAGAAAGCAGACGGGGGGGGGGGGGTGTCAGCCTCGCACGCCCAGCAGATGCTCCTCTCGGCCCGTTGCACGCCCACCTCTACCCTCGCACGCCCTGGACACTCACCCCTGCCCTCGCACGTCCTGGACGCTAACCCCTGCCCTCGCACGTCCTGGACGCTAACCCCCGCCCTCGCATGCCCTGGACGCTAACCCCTGCCCTTGCACGCCCTGGACGCTAACCCCTGCCCTTGCACGCCCTGGACACTCACCCCTGCCCTCGCACGCCCTGGATGCTCACACTTGCCCTTGCACGCCCTGCACACTCACCCCCCCCCCCCCGCTTTTGCACGGCCAACGTTTGGTGGCAAAACTGCAGTGCAGGGCATCCTGGGAGTGGTTATGCAAATTAGCTCCTTTGGGGGCTGCCACTGACCCACAATGCTTCACACTGCAGCGGGTTCCCCTCCCCCTGCCTGGGGATACCCAGTGCCCCCAGGACAGGTGTGGGGGGGTTACAGCCCCCTCCCCTGCCCCACATTACAGGGGCACCTGCTGGGGATCCCAGGGCACCTCCTCCAGCCCTTGCCTGGCCCTCTCTGCCCAGCGCCCGTGCCAGGCGTGATGCCCAGCGAGGGGCACCACAAACCCCTGCCTAGCAGGGCTCCCGCTCTTCCGAGCCCGGGTGCCAAGGAACAGTCCCACCAGTTTAGCTCGGGTTCCAGCCGACCTAGCAGCACCCGTGTAACCCCCTGGCGCCCTCAAACCGGATTCACCCGCTGCCTGAAACCGGTTTGGTTTAGTGGGGTAATTTCCGGAAGTGTCGCTCTGCTAGGGGCAGGCAGCCGGGTGCCCCAGTATTTCTCCGGCCCCCTCCTGTGCAGGAGCTGTGCACCGCTACAGCATTCACCCTCCCAGCCTATTGGCCCCTTGAGATGCTAAGTGACAGGCCCAAGGCCACACGCAAGGTCTGTGTCAGAGCAGGGACCTGGCTCACTTCGCAGGCTAGTGCCCTAACCATTAGGGGCTGCTCCCCCAGCCGGGCAGGCGCCCGGGGCCCTTACCTCACTTTCCGGTAGTCATTTAGCTTCTTGTTGATAAGTGCTTGGCTTGCAAACCCGGGGTCCTGGAGCAGCACAAAGACAAGAGGGGGGGAGCGTCAGCCTCGCGTCTGCCGCCAGAGCCCAAGCAAGCGCCGTCTCGTCCGTCGTCGTGTTGTCGTTTCTCCTTCGGATGGGCCCCTCCCTGCCCCACGGCCCCGCAGCCTGACCAGACAGGACCCAGCCCCAATACAGGCCAGTCTGGGGGCTGGGCCACACACAGGTTCCCCGCCAGGGCAGAGAGACCCCAGTACCGAAACCTCAGTGCATTGGACACCGCCAGCCCCCTGGAGCCAGGCCCTAGATCCGAGCCCAGCTCAGGACGGGGGTGGGAGCTGCCCTCCACTCCTGCCCGGCAGTGCCCAGCGCAGCACGAGGAGCAACCCCCCCGCCGATGGCACCTCGCTCGTCCCTGGCTTGGGGGCCCAGAGATCCGGCTCTCCAAAGGGGGCTGGTGAGACGTGGGGTGACAAAGCTGCGCCCCACATTGCTCTGGTCCTGGGATCCTGGACCATGCAGCATTGTGCCCTGCGTGCCAACCCCCTCCGGCTGCCATCAGCCGCCTGCGTGCCCACCTCATGCCCCACGGCTGGCACCCGCTCCTGGGGCGCCACCGCTCGGCCCGCAGATCCCAGCTGCCTCTGACCCCCCAAGAGCTCCGCCCCCGGGCACCCCTGGGGGCTGTGCCACGCCGGGGCGAGGGGAATCACAGCAGGGCCCCATGTGGACAGGAGCCTGTGGGAATCCTAAGGAAATTCAGCTTCCATAGTGCCCTGAACTGGGCACGGATCTAGGGCAGCTCCCACCCCTCTAGTGCCCTCAGCTGGGCACGGATCTAGGGCAGCTCCCACCCCTCTAGTGCCCTCAGCTGGGCACGGATCTAGGGCAGCTCCCACCCCTCTAGTGCCCTCAGCTGGACACGGATCATGGGCAGCTCCCACCCCTCTAGTGCCCTCAGCTGGACACGGATCATGGGCAGCTCCCACCCCTCTAGTGCCCTCAGCTGGGCATGGATCATGGGCAGCGCCCACCCCTCTAGTGCCCTGAGCTGGGCACGGATCTAGGGCAGCTCCCACCCCTCTAGTGCCCTCAGCTGGGCATGGATCATGGGCAGCGCCCACCCCTCTAGTGCCCTGAGCTGGGCACGGATCTAGGGCAGCTCCCACCCCTCTAGTGCCCACAGCTGGGCACGGATCTAGGGCAGCTCCCACCCCTCTAGCGCCCTGAGCTGGGCACGGATCTAGGGCAGCTCCCACCCCTCTAGTGCCCTGAGCTGGGCACGGATCTAGGGCAGCTCCCACCCCTCTAGTGCCCTGAGCTGGGCACGGATCTAGGGCAGCTCCCACCCCTCTAGTGCCCTCAGCTGGGCACGGATCTAGGGCAGCTCCCACCCCTCTAGTGCCCTGAGCTGGGCACGGATCTAGGGCAGCTCCCACCCCTCTAGTGCCCTCAGCTGGACACGGATCTAGGGCAGCTCTCACCCCTCTAGTGCCCACAGCTGGGCAAGGATTTAGGGCAGCTCCCACCCCTCTAGCGCCCTGAGCTGGGCACGGATCTAGGGCAGCTCCCATCCCTCTAGTGCCCTGAGCTGGGCATGGATCTAGGGCAGCTCCCACCCCTCTAGTGCCCTCAGCTGGACACGGATCTAGGGCAGCTCCCACCCCTCCAGCGCCCACAGCTGGCTTGGATCTAGTCCAGCTCCCACCCCTGTAATGCCGTGAGCTGAGCTTTGTTCTCCACACAAAACAAATTCCCAGCTAACTCCTTCCGGAAGCCAGTGGGGCGCATTGTGCAGCCCACACCCAACCAGCAGGGTGGGGTATCTGCCCCCCACACTGCCCTCTGCCTGCTGCCTGTGCCCCAGGGGAGGATCCAAGACCCCCCGGGCTCCACGGCTGTTCGGAGGGCCCTGCGGGCCCGGTGCTAGAGGAGGGGGCTGTGTTACAGCCCGTGGCTGGGATCCTTGGAAATCCCGACCGTTATCCCTCCGCAGGCCAGCAGGGGGCGCACTAAGCTAAGGAACATGCCAGCTGGCTGCGCAGGGGTTTCAGCAGGGCTGCCCCACAGCGCCCCCCGGGGGCCATCAGCAGGGAACGTGGCTGCGCAGCTACCTGCCTGGCCTCGCTGTCTCCAGCAGGGGGGGCTCTCGCCCACCCCCAGGGCTGCCACTCACCCTGGGCTGGCCCTCTGCGGAGCCCCCCATGTGCCCTGCAGGCCCTGGGAGACACGACTGTGCAACGTGTAACCCTGGGGGCAGAAAGCCTGGATTGGGGCAGGGAATGGACTGGAGACGCGCCTGCCACCGTCAGAGCCCCCTGGACCGTGCCCAACCGGGGCTAACGCAAACAGCATGGCCCGATGGAGGCTGCCCCAGTCCCTCTTCTTGGCCATGCAGAGGCCCCAGTGGACTACAATTCCCAGCATGCAGCAGAGGCCAGTCTACTTGGGAGAAGCATGGCATGCTGGGAATTGGAGTCCCAGTGTACACCTCCAGGCAAAGCGAGCAAGGCATGCTGGGAATTGGAGTCCCAGTGTACACCTCCAGGCAAAGCAAGCAAGGCATGCTGGGACTTGGAGTCCCAGGGCGTCCCTCCAGGCAAAGTGGAGCACGGCATGCTGGGACTTGGAGTCCCAGTGTGCCCCTCCGGGCGCAGTGGAGCAAGGCATGCTGGGACTTGGAGTCCCAGTGCGCCCCTCCGGGCAAAGTGGAGCACGGCATGCTGGGACTTGAAGTCCCAGTGCGCCCCTCTGGGCACAGTGGAGCAAGGCATGCTGGGACTTGGAGCCCCAGTGCGCCCCTCTGGGCACAGTGGAGCAAGGCATGCTGGGACTTGGAGTCCCAGTGCGCCCCACCGGGCAAAGTGGAGCACGGCATGCTGGGACTTGGAGTCCCAGTGCGCCCCTCTGGGCACAGTGGAGCACGGCATGCTGGGACTTGGAGTCCCAGTGCGCCCCTCCGGGCACAGTGGAGCACGGCATGCTGGGACTTGGAGTCCCAGTGCGCCCCTTTGGGCACAGTGGAGCAAGGCATGCTGGGACTTGGAGTCCCAGTGCGCCCCTCTGAGCACAGTGGAGCAAGGCATGCTGGGACTTGGAGTCCCAGTGCGCCCCTCTGGGCACAGTGGAGCACGGCATGCTGGGACTTGGAGTCCCTAAAGGTTGCTCCTCCGTCCAGTGAGGGCCACGCTTGGGCCAGCCCTGCTCTGGAGGGAGCAGCAGGCAAACAGCTGGAGAACCCAACTGGCTAGTGCCGGGGCGTGTGCGGAGAGCCAGGGGCCTGGAGGGAGCCAGGAGCCCCATTCTGGCTCTCACCTCGCCCTCGGCTTTGCTGTTTTCCCTGATGACTTTGATCCAGGCCAGCATGTCGTCCCGATCCTCTGCCTGAAAGAGATATTCACAGAAGTCAGCGGTCGTCAGCCGGAAGACGTGCTTCCTCTTGGTCTCGCTGTAGGAGATGTCCACCAGGCTCGCTCGGACGCTGATCGGCTGCTCCTCCTCACCTGGGGGCGGCGCGTAGGTCACGGCCTCCCGCCTGTCCTTGCACAGGGACAGCGAGTGTGCGCGGAGAACGGCGAAGACGCGCTTCCACTGCCGGATGCCGCCGCCGACTTTCTGCGGGGAGGAGGGGAGGGACAGGCCGGCCATGAGCGCGGGCCGGAACGCAGGCGCTGCTGGCCCACCTCGGCCTGACCAGACCCCCCACAGAGCGGAAACAGGCAAAGTGGGGAGCCCCCGTTTCCGACACCTTCCTGCCCCCCGAGCCGTGGGGCCCCCTGGCAGCCAGGACTCCTGGGCTCTGATCCTGGCGCTGCTCCCTACGTGGTGCTGGCCAATCCCTTCCCAGTCCGTGCCTCGGTTTCCAATAACAATGCCAGCCTTCCCCCGGAGGGCTCATCCATGTGTAAATGCTTTGAGACCCTCGGGCGCAGAAGGGGACCACGGGAGACCCGTAGAAACGGTGCCTACATGGTGTCTGGTGCTGACACGACTCCCCGGGGGGGGGGGTCCTCCACTGACAAGCAGGCCCAGCCCTTTCCCTCTCCCCCCCCGGCCTGGGGGGGCACCGGACAGCGGGCACCTACCTTCCCCTTTTTGGTGAGGATCTGTTTGTAGTGCAGCCAGCCCTCCTTCCTCACGTCGCTGAATGTCACGTCTGAGAGGTCGGAGGTCGAGTGCCTCTTTGATCTCGAGTCTTCAGCCGTCCCGAGACTGTCCAGAGACTGCAGGGAGAGAGAGCGGAGAGATGGGTGGACGGTCCTGGCGGGAGCCACGTGCCCTCACACCCTGGCAGGCCAGAGGCAGGCCTGGTGCGGGGGCAGGAACTTCTCAGCTCCGGCCCCGCTACTCCTACTCCAGGGACTGGCCAGGCCCCTGGTCCTTTACCCTCAGCCCCGTGAAACCATAAACACGGCAACTCTCCGGGCTTTGTCTCCAGCAGGGTGTCAGCCGCCTCCGTAGAAATCCCTCGTGTACACACGGTTTCCACGGATCCCCCTGACCTGCTCAGGCGTGAAACCAGGCTGGCGCTGGTGCGAGTCACACTGCACTGGTGCCAGCGGCATGTGCACGAGGGAGGTGCACGTGCCTCTCTGCCCTACCCCTCGGAGGCCTCAGTTTCCCATGCTGAAAAACGGGTGATCCCCTGTAAAGTCCGGGGGGATCACACGGGGCGAGGTGCTGTCTTGCTCCTGGCTCAGCCCCTAGCGAGCGAGAGGAGAAGCCGGCCTGGGGCTGGTATATTCCCAGCTGGGCCGGGCCGGGAGCAAGAGAACAGCGTCTCCCATTCGTTCAGTGGCCTTCCCTGAGGCCGCTGTCCCTTCACTGTCCTCTTGGCTGCTGGGAGCAGAGCAATTCGCCCCACCCGCTCGATGGGAGCTCTGGGAAGGGGCACGGCGGGGGCTCCAGAGGGGAATGTGACTGCTCCTCTGCCCCTTTAGGGGACCGCCCCGCTCCCCCCCACCCCCGTTGGTCCCAGTGCCGAGCGGGCGTCACACGCGGCTGCGTCCCCCCGGTAGCGACGTGCACGAGTGCAGGGACTCCGGCAGCAGCGGAGCAATCCCAGCTTCTTCCAGCAGAGCGTGGTCCGGGGGGGGGGGGCATTTCACGAGGCAGGAGAGCATGGAAACCCCCCCCCGGACAAACGCTGCTGGAGGAAGCCGGGAGGGTTCAGCTGTCGTCAGCACGGCCTGGCTCGTGTTACACTTGTTGATCCTGGGGGCCGCCTGCCTCAAGCCGATCGGGGCTGGCGGATGACTCAGGGCCGTGCGGGGACGACACACGAACCGACGGGTTCCCTTGGACAGAGGTGCCAGGGCGCAAACCCACTGGAGCACAGCTGGAGTGCACCGGGCTAGCTGGAGGCCGTCGGCACCATTGGCGGCACTTGGGCGCAGGGCAGAAACAGACCCTGTGGGGTGGCATCCCCGTGCCTGGGGGCGCAGGGGACTGGTGCGGCCTCGGCAGGCGCCGTGCCAGTGGCAGAGGGAAACCCCCCCCCCCCCTTCTGCACCGCGGACACCTACCCCGTCTGTGAAGAAGCTCCGGAGCATACGGAGACTCGGCACCCGGCTTGGTATCCTCCTGCAAGGGAAGCAGCCGCCGGTGAGCAGGGAGCAGGAGGGAGAGGCGGCAAATGGTCCCGAGCCGAGGAAAAGTCCCACCGGCCCCGGCCCCTCCTCGCGGCGCCTGGTGCATCTCTGCTGCTCCAACGTCACTGGGTTCGGACAGGCCATGAAGGCTCTGCCCTGGCGCTCAGGAGCCAGGCCCGGGACACCGCTTCCTGCAGCTCCCATTGGCTGCAGATCGCCGTTCCCGGCCAATGGGAGCAGCAGGAAGCGGTGCGGACTGGGACACAGCTTCCCGCAGCTCCCATTGGCTGGGAATGGCGACCCGCAGCCAATGGGAGCAGCGATTGCCGGTACCTGCGGCCGTGCAGGTAAATAGAGCCACGGGGGCCCACCAGGGGCTAACCCTGACCGACCGGCTCCAGCCCATAGGCCGATATTTGCCCACCCCTGGCCGAGCGGAAAGCACCGCGGGTCCGAGGTCCCAAGTTCTAATCCCAGCGCCGCTGCTTTCTCCCTGCGCGGCCCCGGGGGAGACGCTTTGGACCTGGCTTTCAGGAGCGCCTGGCACATCTCAGGCCACGCGGGCAAAGGCCGGCTTAGGCTTGTCCGCCCCGGGAAACCAGCGAGAGTGGGACCGGACAGCGCCACCACCCCAGCTCCCCTCGGCACAACCCTGCAGCCGGGCCGGGAACGATGCTACGCTTTGGACAGCAGGTCGGGGTGACAGGGCGCAAAGGATTCTGGGGGTGGAGGAACGTGCGGAGAACCCCTGGCCCCGGACAGATACAGGATGGAGCCTGTCCGGGGTCAGAGCAGTTCTACGCCCCAATGGATCACACCGCTGGCCCAAGATGGGCCAAGAGCTGCCAGCCCGGAGGCTCTGGACTACTCTGTGCAGCGGGGGGTCAGGTCACACCAGCGAGGGGGCTAGGGTGGGGCTACCCCGAAGAAGCCAGGCTTGGCTGGGGTGCGACAGGGCGGGGAAGGGGTCTTCCCTACCGTAGGAGCTTCCCCTCGTCACGAAAGGTGTTCAGGCCATCGTCACAGGACTTGGAGCGCTCCGTGGTGATGGCCAGGAGGTAGGAGGACCGGCGGCCGGCTTTGATGCTGCCTGGAAGGGGAAGACGAGAAAGGGGCAGTCAGCAAACTCGGAACGCGCCACTTCTTCCCCACAGGAGACCCACTGGGGGTGGTGATTTACCAGCCCCGGGAAGGGGTCCTTCATCCTAGGACAGGGGACCAGGACGTCTAATGGAAACGTGCCTAGTGGTTAGAGCTTGGGGACTGGCAGCCCGGGCTCTGCCGCAGTTTTGCTGCCTGGCTTTACGCAAGTCGTGCCACCTCTCCGCACAGCGGCTGGGACGCGCGAGCAAGCCGGGAGTGCAGGGAGACAGCGTGCGCCGGGTCCCATCAGGCAGCAGGGCCCCAGCTCAGAGCACCCACCGCTGTGTGCCCATCCCACTCGCGGCGCAGGCCGATGGCTGGCGAGGAGCCGCGCTGGGCTGGTGGGCACCCGCCGGGGCTCACGGTGCTGGGGGCAGGAAGGCGTCTCAGCACAAGGGAGTTGGGTTTATTCTCCTGGCGCTGGCCGCACAGAGCGGCACCGGCGCTGGCACAACCCGGCGCTCCTGCAGCTCTTTACTGGCGGCCCAGGGACGCACAGCGGGCCAGATCCTGCTCTCGTGTGCACCGGCGTCTGGGTTAACCCTCAGCGCCTGACTCCCCTTCCCCCACTGCCGCTGCCTGAGCCTTGTTTAGGGAAGGCTCCTTCGAGGGTAGAGCTGGGGGGCCGTCCGTCTGAGTTCTGCCGCAGCTTTGCTGCACGGCTTCAAGCAAGTCATTCCACCGCCGCTAGGGTGCGCGAGCAAGCCGGGAGTGCAGGGAGACAGCGTGCGCCGGGCCCCAGCAGGCAGCGCCGGGAGGCAATACAGGTGGCAGGCAGGGGTGGAGGGAGCTGCCGGAGGGAGGTTGTGCGCCAGGGGCCGGAGGAGCTGCAGCCCTGAGAACTCCCCTGGCCGCTGGCACTTGATTTCTGTAGCCTGTTTCCCCCCCTCGGGCCAAGGCCCCTCCGGCCCGGCTCGCCCCGCTCCCCTCAGCAGGTGCTGTGCACAGACCGAGCCCCCCGGGACATACGCTATGGGGAATCCCTCCAGAGGCTGCCCCATGGCCCAGCAGAACCCCCCGGGGGCTTCCCCTGGATTCGCCCTTCCCGAGATCCCCCCCCGGGCTCTCCTGAAAGTGAGGGGCCGTCCCCCCCTTGCAGCTCACGGCCCAGCCAGCCCCGCCAGGACCCCGGCGTTGCCCAGCCCCGGCCCCGTGGGAGAGGCGGCACTTACTGCAGTCCTGGGAGTAGTGGCGGCTGGCGGTGAAGGAGAAGGGGGGCGAGGAGGGGCTGGTGGCCATGACAGGGGCAGAGTTCATGGCGCTGGAGACGACGGAGGAGGCGGGGACGTGCTTGGCCTTCAGGTCGATGCTGGGGCTCGTCGGCTCGTCTGGAAGAGTGGGGAGCGCCATGAAGCACCCGACCCACGGCGGGGGGGGAACAGAGCCGCTTCCCGAGACCCCCGCAGGACAGGCTGGGGTCTCCCGCCCACGCCTGCCCCGGGCAGACCCCCCCAGCCCGAGGGCACCCGCCCCAGAGCGCCACCTGCTGCTGGGATTGCAGGGTCAGAGAAGCCCCCCCCCCAGCCCGAGGGCACCCGCCCCAGAGCGCCACCTGCTGCTGGGATTGCAGGGTCAGAGATTTCCCCCCCCCCCCGGCCTGAGGGCACCCGCCACAGAGCGCCACCTGCTGCTGGGACTGCAGGGTCAGAGATTTCCCCCCCCCAGCCCGAGGGCACCCGCCCCAGAGCGCCACCTGCTGCTGGGATTGCAGGGTCAGAGATTCCCCCCCCCCAGCCCGAGGGCACCCGCCCCAGAGCGCCACCTGCTGCTGGGATTGCAGGGTCAGAGATTCCCCCCCCCCCAGCCCGAGGGCACCCGCCCCAGAGCGCCACCTGCTGCTGGGATTGCAGGGTCAGAGAAGCCCCCCCCCCCAGCCTGAGGGCACCTGCCCCAGAGCGCCACCTGCTGCTGGGATTGCAGGGTCAGAGATTCCCCCCCCCCAGCCCGAGGGCACCCGCCCCAGAGCGCCACCTGCTGCTGGGATTGCAGGGTCAGAGATTCCCCCCCCCCAGCCCGAGGGCACCCGCCCCAGAGCGCCACCTGCTGCTGGGATTGCAGGGTCAGAGATTCCCCCCCCCCCAGCCTGAGGGCACCCGCCCCAGAGCGCCACCTGCTGCTGGGATTGCAGGGTCAGAGATTCCCCCCCCCAGCCCGAGGGCACCCGCCCCAGAGCGCCACCTGCTGCTGGGATTGCAGGGTCAGAGATCCAACCCCCCATCCTGTGTGTTGCCAGCGCCCCCTGCAGGGAACAGCCCAGGACCAGAGCACCGGGGAACCCCTGGCCCTCTGCAGGGCCGTCCTGGCACTAGTGCCCGGTGTGGGCTCGGCAGCCGGGGTGCAAGACCCAATCCCCTCTTTGCCCCCACTCCAAAGCCAGGGCTCCCTCCCCAAAGTGCTCGTCCCCCGTGGCCCCCCACGGCGCCAGGCTGGGTGCCAGGTCCTAGGGGCCCAGATGGAGTGGGCTGGGAGGGGCATCCCCTGGAGGAGGGGAGCCGCCCCGCCTCGATGCACCTGCCCCGCTGCCCACAAGGCAGGCTGTGTGCCCCGCGCCGCGCTCCCCCCGGCGAGGGAACAGAGGCCGGGCGGGCCAGGAGCACGAACAATAGCCAGGCTGGAGAGGGAGAACAACGGCCCCACAGTACCAGCCTGGGCACGGCAGGGGCAGCCGCGTCATTGTGCCAGCGTGTGCCGGGGGAAAGGCCGTGATGTCCCCTGCAGGCCTGCTCCGCGGGGGGGGGAGGTGGCGCTCAGGGAGCGGAGCGATGCTGACGGGGACCAGGAGACCCCCCCCCGCAAGTGGGGCAGCTCTTAGAGCAAAGGGGGGCCGAGCAAGTAGGGGCCCCCTTATGGTGACCTCCTGAGGGGCAGCCAGGGACCCGTGTCAGCTCTTGGCCCTGCCAGGGCGTCTCCCCGCAGAGCCGAGCGCAGCCTGGCCCTGAACCGCCTCGAAGCCGGCACTGGCTGGGTTCCCCTGCGTCTCTGGGCCCCTCACTTCCCCTGCTGCCCCTGGCGGGGCAGTGAGCGCGTGGGGCCCGGGCAGGCCGGGGAAAGCCAGAGACCCCCCGGGCCGGCTCCCTCCCCGTGCAGCGCCCGGGGCGTGGCTGGCACCACAGCCTGGAAACGGGGGACGCAGCCTTTGGCCTCTCCTGAGCCAGGCCCGGCCCAGCCCCGCCGGGCGGCACCTACAGGGCAAGTTGGGGGGTCCCGGCCCAGACTTGCTACCCCCAGAGAAGCCCTGTGTGGAGGGAGAGGCCCACATGGTGCAGCACCCCCCCCGCTGGAAGGATTCGGCCTCGGGGGTTGCCTGGCGGGCAGAGGCCAGATTCTGCCCAGCGCCTGCACGCCGCAGGGTCTGGGGGGAGAAGGGGGTGAGCTTGGGGAACAGCGGGGGAAGGGGCCGTGGCACAGAGACTGCAGGGTCTGGAGAGAGAAGGGGGTGAGCTTGGGGAACAGCGGGGGAAGGGGCCGTGGCACAGAGACTGCAGGGTCTGGGGAGAGAAGGGGGTGAGCTTGGGGAACAGCGGGGGAAGGGGCCGTGGCACAGAGACTGCTGGGTCTGGGGGGAGCAGGGGGTGAGCTTGGGGAACAGCGGGGGAAGGGGCCATGGCACAGAGACTGCAGGGGTGAGACGGCGCCAGCTTTGAGGCCGGTCCTGGGCTCCCAACGGCGCTCGGCTCAGCTCGGCTGGGACACAGAGACACGGGATCCCCCCCCGCCTGGCCCGAAGGCTGCTCCCTGGGCCTGCCGGACCCCTCCTCCGCTGCATGGATTGGGGGGCCCTTCCCCTTTGCCGCGCCGGGCGCTTCCTCCCCTCGCTGCTCGCGCAGGCAAGTCCTGCAGCGGTGGGTGGCCACGGTGGGTACCGCATGGCAGCCCAGGAGCAGCGCCGCCGGGTGCCGGGCCCCCCGTAATGCCCATCCTGCCCCCCCGATCTCGGGGCCCACCTGGCACAGCGGCAGCGGGCTGCCCATCGGGGGCCGGGCACACGCCTGTCCCGCCCCGGCACGGGGCCAAGGAGACGACCGTTTGCCCCGCTCAGCCTCCCCTCCCAGCAGCCTCGCCGGCCGATGCTCCGGGGACCAAAGCAGGGGAGCCAACGGCGGGATCTGCCCGGGGGGCTGGCACAGACCTGGACGCGGGGGGAGGAGCTGCCAGCTGTGAGCCCCCCCAGCCCAGTGCTGTGCTTGAGGGAACCCCCGCCCCCCCCAGCGCCTGGCGTTCCCACACCCCCCTCACCTATGAAGGGAATGGACGCCAGGGAATCCTCCGGCACGGCCAAGGGTGCCACGCGCTGGGCGGGTCGCTCCGCCGCCTCCCCCTTGCCGCTGGGCGGGTCGCAAAGCTCCGTCTCCTTCGGCTCCTCGGGGAAGACGAAATTCATCTGCCGGGCGGGCGCCGGCGCCTTGCGGCCCGTGGGCGGCTTCTGCCGCAGCACCACCTCCCCCTTCCGCTCCTCCGCCTCGGGCGGGGGCAGCCGGGCGCTGCCCTCGTGGCGGGGGGCTCTTTGGTCCGGGGGGGCCCCACTGCCCGGCGGGGGGGGCGGGGCCGCCGCTGGCGGCGTGGGTCTGTCCGGGTGGGGGGCCGGCGGCGGGCCCGGCCGGGGCGCTAGACTGAAGGCGAGCAGGCCGCCGAAGCCGGGGTCCCGGAAGGAGCGGGCGTGGAGCAGGCCCGTGCGGCGCTGGAAGGAGGGGCTGTAGCTCCGGTAGCCCACGTAGCCCGAGTCGTCCATGCTCCGCAGGTCGGGCTGGGACGGGTGTTTCTGCACCCGGGCGGGGGCAGCGGGGGGGCGGGAGCCGGGCTGGCTTGGCGCAGTTCTGGCCGCTTGCCTGGGGGGCTTCTCCGGCAGCCAGGCGCCCTTGTCCAAGCAGGCCCCGGCCAGCGCGCCCGGCGCCAGGGCCTCGGTGGAGCGCCCACACCGCCCCAGGTAGTTGTCGGAGCGGGCCCGGCAGCCCCAGGCGGCGTGGCTGGGCTGCAGCAGCGTGTCCTGCGAGGCGCTGTGGGGCCAGCCTCTGGCGGCCGGGCTGTCCCCCAGGCGGTCTTGCGAGGCGCTGCGGTACCGGGGCGGCATGGCGTACCGCCGCTCTTCCGAGGAGCTGCGCCGCGGCTCCTGCCGGGCCAGCCAGTTGCTCAGCGCCTGCTGGCACTCCCGCCGGCCCACGGCCCTGGGGCCTCCGGCGCACTCCCAGGAGGGGCGGCCCAGCCCGCCGGGCCCCGCGCCCGCCTCCGTGTAGCCGCAGGGAGGCCAGAGGTCCGGGAGGGGCCGCCCGTAGCAGGCCGGGCTGCTGGCGGAGGAAGCCGTCGGGGTGCCGTACCGCTCTGGCAAGGAAGCAGCAAGGGGGGGTGGGCAGCTGCCGGGGGAGACCCGCGAGGGGGAGCTGGCGACGGGCCCCTCGGGCCTCGGCTGGGGCGTCCCGTAGTAGAGCTGCGGGGGGCAGCGGGCCGGGCTGGAGCGGGCGCTGCCGAACTCCCGCGTGGCCTTGTTCCAGGCGCTGGGCGTGGGGCCGGCGAGCCAGGCGCTGGTCAGGGGGGAAGCCGGGCCCGAAGGAGCCGGCCGGGAGGATCTGCCGTCCGCCGGCTGGGCCTGCACAGGCTCGGCCACCGTCGCTTCCCGGCTGGGAGCCCGGGCCTGGAAGGGGTAGGTCTTCCGAGGGTAGCAGATGGGCGGCGGCTCCGGGATGCTCTGGGCTCCTCCTGAGTAGGGCTCATTGCCCTTCAAGTAGGCGTCCTGAGAGTAGGCCTGGGAGGGAGAGAGAGCAGAGGGGTCAGAGCGGCCAGGAGCCTGGCACCCGGGCATCACCGCCCGTCCCCGGCTCGCCCCCCTATCGACAGCCGGGCAATACGCCCGGGAGGACAGGGCCACGGCTGAGCCCGCGTGGGACCAGGAGACCCGAGCCCTGTGGCCCTGCCAGGGCGCCGTGGGTCCCCGAGGCCGTGCGGGCGCATGCAAAGCGGAGCGCCAGGCGGCACGGAACGCGGGAATGGCCCAGCCCCCGCCATGCCCCATCCTCCTGCTACGGCAGCGCTTACGACCCCCGCGGGGTCACGTCTCGCAGGCGGTGGGCGTGGACCCGACACTGCACAGGGACTGGGGCGCCACCCGCCGGGCACGGCCCTCCGGCAGGAAGGGCTGACAGCGCGCCCCCAGATGCCTCTGGAGGGGGCGCTCTCCGTGCCGCCGGACGGGGGTGGGGCAGGGTGTGCCGATGCAGCCCCGGGGGGGAGGAGGAGAGGGGCAGACGCCCGCCTCCAGGCAAAGTGGCCCCAGGACGTCCCGGGGTTTGCTGTGCCAGGCCAGAAAAGGAGCTGATTTTCCGGGGCAGGGTGCTGCTGAGATCACTGGTGCCCGTCCCAGCCCGGAGTCTCGGCCCGCCCCGAATCCGCCCCGGCCACGCGCACGCAAACAGCCCCGGATGCGCCTGCTGCTGGGGTGGAGGGTGACTAACGCGCGGGTCGCTGCCGGCCTCCTGGCTCCCCGCTGGCTTCCCACAGACTCCGGTTCCCCCCCAACGTGCTCCATCGGGCACCGAGCCGGCCGGGGAGCCAGGCTTTTCCGTCTCCCCTCCCCCGACACTTCGGAACCGACACGCCCAGCGGCCGGCCCAGAAACCTGCACCGCTTTCGGAACCAGCTTTCCGCAGTCTGCCCGGTGCAGGGGAAGCCCAGCGGCGAAAGCAAGGGACCGGGGACTGGCCACGGGGGTTCCCGGCCCAGCTCTGCAAGTCGGCCAAGTTCCCTTCTCTGGAGCCGAGTTTTCTCCCCTGCAAAATGAGGCTCAGCCGGCCACCGGCGGGAACAGCCCAGAGACGCTTCGGCACCAGGCTCTCGGTACCGGGGCGGGTCCAAGGGGAGCCTCCACCCGACGCCGCTCGGCTCAGACCACCGGGTCGCCCAAAATATCACCCAGGGCATGGCCTGAGAACAGCCCCACGCCGCCCAGTATCCACAGCCCAGGGCGGGGTAGTGTCTGTCTCTGTCGGGGGAGGGGAGGGGTCTGTGTATGTCAGTGTGTCTGTCTGTCTGTCTCTGTCGGCGGAGGGGAGGGGTCTGTGTATGTCAGCGTGTCTGTGTGTCTGTCTGTCTCTGTCGGGGGAGGGGAGGGGTCTGTGTATGTCAGCGTGTCTGTGTGTCTGTCTGTCTCTGTCGGGGGAGGGAAGGGGTCTGTGTATGTCAGCGTGTCTGTGTGTCTGTCTGTCTGTCTCTGTCGGCAGAGGGGAGGGGTCTGTGTATGTCAGCGTGTCTGTCTGTCTGTCTCTGTCGGGGGAGGGGAGGGGTCTGTGTATGTCAGCGTGTCTGTGTGTCTGTCTGTCTGTCTCTGTCGGCGGAGGGGAGGGGTCTGTGTATGTCAGCGTGTCTGTCTGTCTGTCTCTGTCGGGGGAGGGGAGGGGTCTGTCTATGTCAGCGCGTCTGTGTGTCTGTCTGTCTCTGTCAGGGGAGTGTCTGTGTGGGGGGGGGTTACCTCCTAACCCAGGCCCACAGCACCCCGTTGGGTCCCACACTGCGAGGAGGCACTGGTGGGGCGGGCAGGAGACAACCCCTGCGCTCAGGGCCCGTGTCCACCCCCAGCGTCCCAGGAGGACGTGGGGCAGAGCTCTGGGCTGGCGGGCGAGTGTACCCGGGGGCTCTGGGCGGGCGGGTGGGTGTACCTAGGGGGGCTCTGGGCGGGCGGGTGTACCCGGGGGCTCTGGGCTGGCGGGCGGGTGTACCCGGGGGCTCTGGGCGGGCGGGTTGGTGTACCTAGGGGGGCTCTGGGCGGGCGTACCTAGGGGGGCTCTGGGCTGGCGGGTGGGTGTACTCAGGGGCTCTGGGCGGGTGTACCTAGGGGGGCTCTGGGCTGGCGGGGGGGTGTACCCGGGGCCTCTGGGCGGGTGTACCTAGGGGGGCTCTGGGCTGGCGGGGGGGTGTACCCCGGGCCTCTGGGCGGGTGTACCTAGGGGGGCTCTGGGCTGGCGGGTGGGTGTACTCGGGGGCTCTGGGCGGGTGTACCTAGGGGGGCTCTGGGCTGGCGGGTGGGTGTACCTGGGGGGCTCTGGGCGGGTGTACGTAGGGGGGCTCTGGGCTGGCGGGCGGGTGTACCCAGGGCCTCTGGGCAGGTGTACCTAGGGGGGCTCTGGGCTGGCGGGCGGGTGTACCGGGGCCTCTGGGCGGGTGTACCTAGGGGGGCTCTGGGCTGGCGGGCGGGTGTACTGGGGCCTCTGGGCGGGTGTACCTAGGGGGGCTCTGGGCTGGCGGGTGGGTGTATCCGGGGCCTCTGGGCGGGCGTACCTAGGGGGGCTCTGGGCTGGCGGGCGGGTGTACCCGGGGGCTCTGGGCGGGTGTACCTAGGGGGGCTCTGGGCTGGCGGGCGGGTGTACCCGGGGGGCTCTGGGCGGGTGTACCTAGGGGGGCTCTGGGCTGGTGGGCGGGTGTACCCGGGGCCTCTCGGCGGGTGTACCTAGGGGGGCTCTGGGCTGGCGGGCGGGTGTACCCGGGGGCTGTGGGCGGGTGTACCTAGGGGGGCTCTGGGCTGGCGGGCAGGTGTACCTAGGGGGGCTCTGGGCTGGCGGGCGGGTGTACCCGGGGGCTGTGGGCAGGTGTACCTAGGGGGGCTCTGGGCTGGCGGGTGGGTGTACCCGGGGGGCTCTGGGCGGGTGTACCTAGGGGGGCTCTGGGCTGGCGGGCGGGTGTACCCGGGGGCTGTGGGCGGGTGTACCTAGGGGGGCTCTGGGCTGGCGGGCGGGTGTACCTAGGGGGGCTCTGGGCTGGCGGGCGGGTGTACCCGGGGGGCTCCGGGCGGGTGTACCCGGGGGCTCTGGGCGGGTGTACCTAGGGGGGCTCTGGGCTGGCGGGCGGGTGTACCCGGGGGCTGTGGGCGGGTGTACCTAGGGGGGCTCTGGGCTGGCTGGCGGGTGTACCCGGGGGGCTCTGGGCGGGCGGGCGGGTGTACCCGGGGCCTCTGGGCGGGTGTACCTAGGGGGGCTCTGGGCTGGCGGGCGGGTGTACCCGGGGCCTCTGGGCGGGTGTACCTAGGGGGGCTCTGGGCTGGCGGGCGGGTGTACCCGGGGGCTCTGGGCGGGCGTACCCGGGGGGCTCTGGGCGGGCGTACCCGGGGGGCTCTGGGCGGGCGTACCCACGCTCTGTGCTGTGTCCAACAGGGCAGGTCTGCAGAGCCTCCCCCGACCACAAAGCAAAGCGGGTGGGTGAGTCCGACACCGGGGGCAGGCCCCTGCTAAGCAGAGGGTCCCGGCTGAGCTGGCGAGCAGGGAAGCAGAGCAGAGGCAGGACACGGGCTGGCGGGGCTCGTTCATGCAAGGCCGGGTGCTCGGAGGCTGCTTGTAACCCCCGCCCCGGGGCGGGGGGGGTGTCTGTGGCAGGATTTCATACGCGCCCCAGGCTGGTTCCCAGAGCGAAAGGGTTAAAAGCCAAAGCGATGAGGCCAGGCAAGGAGGCAGGGTCCTGCCCCCAGCCGCCGGCGCGCTGCAGGCCCCGACTGCACGCAGCTGGCAGGACAGGCTGGGCTCCCCTGGAATGCAGCTGCCTCTGGGGTGGAGGACAGCAGCCTGCCCGCACCGCCCAGATCGCGGCCCTGACCCTGCCGGCACTGCGGTGGGGCTCGGGGGGCCAAGGGCCGTCAGCGCTGGGAGCCAGCCGGGGGAGAGCGCCGTGATCAGAGGGGGCAGGGGTTTCCATGCAGTGACCTGCTGCCCAGGGCTCCCCCATCAACAGGGCGCGGGGGAACCCATGCGCCACAGCTGGTCCAAGCCCTGGAATCTGCCTTCCAAAAGGAGCTTCCCTTCCGACACCCCGGGAATCAGAGAGAGGGGAGGGAAACGCCCCCCCCCCCCCCCGACCCCAGGGTCCTTCCTGCCTCCTTGCCCCGTCCTCCGGAGGCCCAAGGAGGGAGCCAGCTGTGCCCAGCCCCCTGCTGCCCTGGAATCCTGCTCCGGGGAAGGCTGCATTTCTGGGTCATGACAAACCGGCGCTTTCTGATCCAAAAAAGGAGCGGTGCGCCGCGCCGGCACGCTCGCTTAAAGGGGCGGCCGCAGCCCTGGGCTTCCCCCCCCGCCCGTTCTTCCAGCTACTGGAGAATCCCCCCTGCCGCCCCCTGCCCCTTTGAACTGCCGGCCTGTTCCCTCCCCGCCGGAAGGCAGGCAGCCCCCGGAGCCCCCCGGCTCTCTCCAGACTCCATCTGCCCGGGCTGGCTCGCCTAGGCTCGGGCAACGCCCGGCACAAAGGGGCCCTGTTCTCGGGGGGCACAGCATGGGACAGACGAGCTGTAGCCAATGCCCACGTCATACACACCGGCTCCGGGGATCCCATGGGACACGGGCCCGGGCGGACACCATCCCTTCCCTGCACCGGCCGCCTGCTCGCTCCCGGCCCCCGCGGCCGTCGCCGTTTCGCCTTTTCCAGCGATTTGGGGGGTTGGCGACTGGGACGTCCTGAGACGGGAGGGAAGCGAGCCGCCCCCCTCCCCCCCCCCGCCGCAGGGAGCTCCTGGCCGAGGCCTGCCATTGGCTGCCTGAGCTGCCGCCGCAGGAATGCTCCCGCCCCCGGCCCCGGCATGGGGACGGGGAAACCCACACAAAGGTCCCTTTGGAGGCTGAGCCGGGAAACGAAGCCGGCCCCCGGCTCCCCGGGCTGGTCCTGGGGCTGCCCTGGCACCCTCCGGTAGGCACGCCAAGCTGCCCGGCCTGTGGGTGCCAAACACTCCCTCCCCCGCAGCCGGGGCCTAGGAGCGCTGGGCCAAATCCATGCCCGGTGGCACGCCGCAGGGCACGCCCCGCCTGATCTCAGCCACGGCCCGACCGAGCCGCAACTCCCGGTCCAGGACCAAGCAGACCCCTGCTCAGTCCTGACCCCCCCCCTCTATTTTGACTGCAGCTCTTTGGGGCAGGGCCTGTCTCAGACTGTGTGTGCAGCGCCCTGCGCGCCGATGGCCCTACGGTGATCCTGGCCCTAAGCACCACGCCAGGCAAGGAGGCGCTAACCCCTCCCTGGCCCGGCCAGGCCGTTCCTTCCTGACCCTCACTGGGGCGGATGCCCTGAAGCAGGGGGGTTTGTAACCCCTGGATTTCACAGCTGCTCCCCAAAGGGTGAATCTGAGCTGGAGGCCCTGGGAACACCCAGGCTGTGTTGTGACCTGCGCCAATCCCTCCTGGACGGCCTGGGGCGGCTTCACGCCGCCGCGCCCCACGGGACGGAGCAGCTCCCCGGCTCAGCCCCGATCCCCCCCCACCCGGCCGGGCGAGGAAGCTGCAGGCTCCTGGGAGCGTCTGGTCCGACCCGCCGGCCACGGAGTCCTGCCCAGCGACCCCGAAGCCCAACCTGATCCCCTGCGGGCGGCACTCGCGGGGTCTCCCCGAAACCTCCTGGATCGGCACCCAGGGACTCGGGGCCCCCGGGGCTCATCCCCCTGCACGGCTCGACACAGGCCTTTTCCTGCAGCTTGAACTCAGCTGCGCCCCCCACCGTTGCCACATCACAGCACTAAACCCCGCCCTGACACCCACTAGTCACCCCAGCTCAACCTTACTCCATCTCCCGCCTCACACCCTGTCCCCTCCCCGGATCCCGGCCCTCCCACCCCCGTTCCATCCCTCCCGACATGGCGGCCGTTTGCAGCTCTAGCCCGGGAAGGTGGCCGGGCCGGAGACAGGAATGGAGTTAAACCAGGATCTGGGTGAAAGGGCCAGCAGAAATCAGGTCGTAGGCTGGGGGGGCCTCCGCAGGGCTGTTAAACTGGGAGATCCAAAGGGCTGATGCCCGTGGCCACTAGTAAAGGAGATCCTGTCGGGCTGCGGGTCACGAGAGCCCGGAAGCCCAGCCGAGGAAGGGGGGGGCTGAGGAGTAAGAGGTCTGGCTCAGGGTCAGCTCACAGCCCTTGCCGACCTGCAGGCGCAGGGCCCTGACGCTGGCTGGGCCCAGATTACCCTCCCCCTGCGATCAGCCGCGGCAGGGGACAATGCAGCCAGGCTCCCCCGTGCCCTCAGCCCCTCGGAGGGCACACGCAGCCTGCGGGGCCGGCCAGCGAAGGATCTGCCGGGCTCAGACAGCGCGCAGCCCGAAACGCTAGACATGCACGGCCCGTCCCCTTGCTTTCCGTAAGCAGGCGCGTCCCTGCAGAGACTACAAGTCCCAGCATGCCGCAGGGCCGCCCAGCGCTGCAGTGCATGCTGGGAGTGGTCCTCTCTGACAGCTGGCAAGGATGAGAGTGACCGGTTTAAGGTCCCCTGGCGAGTGGCCCACGCACGTCTCACTGGACGGTCACCAGCCCAGGCAGCTCCCGGTACCCAGCCCGGCTGCCCAAAGGAAGCCCCTGGCGGGTCCCTGCCCAGCTGGGAGCCCTGGGTCAGCTCCCCCCACCCCACTGAGGAAGGGGCAAGGCTCCCTGCAGGGCGCTGCTGCTCCCGGGCAGCGGGTGGTAGAGCAGGAGGGCCCACACGGCTCACCAGCTGGAGGATGTCCTCGTCCTTGGGCATGATGGCCAGTTCCAAGGCATCGTCGCTGCAGAGAGAGGGGAAGGCAGAGTCAGGAGCTGGACACCGCGGGAGCCCCCGGCCTCCGAGCCCCGCAGGGCAGCAACTGGCTGCGGGGACCCCACCACAGAGCTCTGGGGTCCCCGCTCTAACCATTGGCCTGCACTTCACCACAGAGCCAGGCCCGAACCCAGGACTCCAGACCGCAGCATGCCCCCCACCCGGCCCTCAGAGCCACCCGGAGCATGCAGCCCGGCACCCCTGCCTCCCCAGCACCCCCGCCCGCCCTCAGAGCCACCCGGAGCATGCAGCCCGGCACCCCCGCCTCCCCAGCACCCCCACCCGGCCCTCAGAGCCACCCAGAGCATGCAGCCCGGCACCCCCGCCTCCCCAGCACCCCCGCCCGCCCTCAGAGCCACCCGGAGCATGCAGCCCGGCACCCCCGCCTCCCCAGCGCCCCCACCAGCCCTCAGAGCCACCCAGAGCATGCAGCCCGGCACCCCTGCCTCCCCAGCACCCCCACCCGCCCTCAGAGCCACCCGGAGCATACAGCCCGGCACCCCCGCCTCCCCAGCACCCCCACCCGCTCTCAGAGCCACCCGGAGCATGCAGCCCGGCACCCCCGCCTCCCCAGCGCCCCCACCAGCCCTCAGAGCCACCCGGAGCATGCAGCCCGGCACCCCCGCCTCCCCAGCACCCCCCACCCGCCCTCAGAGCCACCCGGAGCATGCAGCCCGGCACCCCCGCCTCCCCAGCGCCCCCCACCCGCCCTCAGAGCCACCCGGAGCATGCAGCCCGGCACCCCCACCTCCCCAGCGCCCCCACCAGCCCTCAGAGCCACCCGGAGCATGCAGCCCGGCACCCCCGCCTCCCCAGCACCCCCGCCCGCCCTCAGAGCCACCCGGAGCATGCAGCCCGGCACCCCTGCCTCCCCAGCACCCCCACCCGCCCTCAGAGCCACCCGGAGCATGCAGCCCGGCACCCCCGCCTCCCCAGCGCCCCCGCCAGCCCTCAGAGGCGCCATGTGGGGCCCCTTCGAATCGCCAGGCCCCACGGGAATTGCCCCCTTATTGCCCCCTCCCCATCTCTTCATTTCTTTCTCAACTAGCCCAAAGCACAAGAACCTGCAACAACTCCCCCCCCCCCGGAAATCCCATGTCGGTCTCCCAGCCAGGCCCCAGCATCCACCCCGGGGACGCTTCCCAACGCCCCCAGCCCCCCGGGCCGCGCTTATATTTAGTCTGCGGCCCGCTTGCCCGCGGCCTGCTCCCCAGGCGCCGTATTTAGGGGCTCCCAAGGTCAGGGTGAGCTCTGGAGCGCCTCTCTCGCCAGCAGGGCCCGGAGCGCAGCGCACACCTGGCCGGGCCACCCCGAAAATCGCGGTTCCGGAGCCACGTGCCTGCTGACTTCTTTGCTCCCTTTCCAGGGTGTGTGGGGGGGGGCTTCTCTCTCCTCCATCTGCTGCTCACACCCCCAGGCTGCAGCTGCCCCCTGCGCCCAGCCACGCCCCGGCCCCCCCAGAGAAGAGAGGCAGGGGCGCTCTCACCTGTTCTGGATCAGCGCTATGACCTGGGAGTAGGTTTTCCCGATGATGCTCTCCCCGTTGACCTTGACGAGCCGGTCCCCTGCAGAGGGAAAACACCCGCGGGCCCATGAATGAGAGAGCAGCCAGCCGGCGAGAACCACAGCAAAGCGCGGCACCGCCCTCAGCGCCCCCTACTGGCCACAGGGCCCCCGCAGGCGGCGTGGGACGTCGGGGGGAGCTGGGGGCGTCGGCACGGGGCAGGAGGGGCTGTGGGGATAAGAGAGGTCCCCTGTGTCTCCAGCAATGGTGCCCAGCAGGCACCGGGCCCGGCGGTCTTGCCTCAGAGGCGGGCACACGCCAGCCCACCCTGAGCTCTGGCCAGGCAGTGACGGCTGCGGCCGCCGACACCTTCCGGCTGCTCCCCCAGGCGCCGGCCGACGGCAGCAGCAGACCCGGCTTCCCGAGAGCTTTGGGCGTGAGGAGGAGAGAGGAAGCCCCGTCCCCCTGCCCCCGGCCACCGCCCGGAGCGAGCGCTGCTCTCCGGAGGACAGGCCTCCGGACGGACAGACGTCACCCGGGACAAGGACGTTCCTGGGCTGAGAGCGGAGGCCAGGCCTGTCCCACGGGGGAAGGGGGGACCTAGCTGGGCACTACCGACCCGTCAGGCGACGCGTCGCAACGGCCCGGCCACGGCCTGTGCCCCCAGGGTGCCTGACCAGCTCCCCGCCCCCACTGGCTAATTACCACGCGAGAAGCGATTCTAGCTCAGGCCCTGGCTCCACCACCAGGCCCGACCCCCCCCCCCTTCCCTCCACCGGCTGCAGGGAGCCAGCGAGCAGGAGGGAGGACGAGGAATCAAAACTTCTCTCCCCCTCCCTTTGCTGAGAACACACATCAGACCAGCCGTGCTGGGTCAGACCAAAGGCCCATCCAGCCCCGTGTCCTCTCTGCCCACAGTGGCCAATGCCAGGGGCCCCAGAGGGAGGGAACAGAACCGGGAATCCTCACGCGATCCCTCCCTTGTCACCCATTCCCAGCTTCTGACAAACACAAGCAAGGAACATCATCCCTGCCCATCCTGGCTAGTTGCCACTGACGGACCTAACCTCCATGAACCTATCTAGCTCTTTTTTGAGCCCTGTTAAAGTCCTGGCCTTCCCAACATCCTGTGGCGAGGAGTTCCACAGGTTGACTGTGCATTGTGTGAAGAAATGCTTCCCTTTGTTTGTCTTAAACCTACTGCCTGTTCATTTCATGTTCTTGTGTTAGGAAAAGGAGTAAATAACCTTTCCTTATTCACTTTCTTCTCCCCAGCCGTGATTTTATA
Source organism: Pelodiscus sinensis (assembly GCF_049634645.1). Lineage (NCBI taxonomy): Eukaryota > Metazoa > Chordata > Testudines > Trionychidae > Pelodiscus > Pelodiscus sinensis. The sequence goes on from NC_134739.1 coordinate 12,985,055, forward strand.
GACCTCGCTCCTATCCCTCCCCCTTAGTGGCCTTTTCTCCAAGCTGAAATGCCCCCGTTTCATTAATCTCTCCTCCCATGGGATCCCTTCCAAACTCTTCCTCCTTTCCATTGCTCTTTTCTGAATCTTTCCCAGTGCCACGAGATCTTTTTGGAGATGAGGGGCCCCTCTCTGCTCCCACCTCCACTGGTTCCTGCCCCGGTTTTCAACGGGGTTGGATCACACGATGTCCCCTGCAGGAGGAACGGCCCCAGGCGACAGATGACGGAGGACACTGAATTTGCGCCTGAACTGAATCTAGAGACCGGTTTTTTTTCCTGCCTGCTTCTTTGTAGCCCGACAGACCCCAGCCAAACCAGCGGCTTGTCCTGCCCTTGGAGCGCCCCGACGGGGGCTCTCCCAGCCCCTTCCCAAAGGGAAGACGAGAAACGGAATCTCTAAAGCCCCGTCCTCACCCGGCTCAACCCCTGGATTCAGGAGAAGAGTTTCCAGGCCTATTTCGCTCGGGAGCCCCCCGTCCGCCAGGCACTGGGCCAGCGGCTTCCCCCAGAACCCTCCCCAAGGGGGCGCGGTGCTGGGGGGCTCACCTGTGCGCAGGCCGGCCTGGTGCGCGGGTCCCTCTTCCTTCACGTTCTTCACAAAGATTGTGTCCATGGGCTCCAGGCGGCCCCGCTGGGGTCCTGTGCCAGGAAAGGGAAGGGGCATGAGGCCGGAGCCCCGCACTGGGGGTCCCCTGGGGCGGGCAAGACTGGTGTGTGCACACACAAGCACTGGGTAGTACATACACACACACACACTCATTGTGTACTGGATACACACACACAACTATGGGCATGAGCCCGCACAAACACAGGATAATACACACACGCACCTGTGTGTACTGGATACACACACACAACTATGGGCATGAGCCCGCACAAACACAGGATAATACACACATGCACACGAATGGGTACTGGACACACACACAGAGAGCGATGTGCATGAGCCCACGCACACACTGGATACTATTCACACACACACATTCATGTGTACCGGATCCACACAGAACTATGTGCAGGAGCACACACAAACACTAGGTATTTCACACACACACACACACACACACACACACACACACACACACACACACACACACACACACACGTACGTGCCCAGGACACACACACACGCAGAACTATGCGCCCACACACGCTAGTCATGCACACGGATGACACTCCTACGCACATGCACTGGCTACACACCAATGTCACACACACCCTGCCGGGGCCACACAACACACCCCGTGACACCCCACACCGCAACGAAAATGACAGCCAGCCCGGCTGGGCAAGAGCCCCGACCCCCACGAACAATCTGGCCTGGGGGAGGTTTGGAGAGGGGGGAGCAGAGGAGGGAAGGAAGGGGTCAGCCCCCTTCCAATGGGTCCTGCTCAGGCTCTCCCTACCGGGGACCCAGCAAGCCCCCGGATTTGTGCCATGACCGACCTGCTCTGGGGCGCTGCGGACAGAGTAAGGAGGGGCGGGGGGAGATTCGCTTTCCCAACCGGCCTGCGGGCGCGCTGGGCCAAGGGCGGCAGGTTTCCCTCGCCGGCCGGCCCTCCCCGCCCCCAAACGCGCCTCGTCTGCAGCCCGACCCCTCCCCGCAGGGCCGGGGGGCAGGACTGGCCGTCCTCCGTCAAGCCGGGCGCAGGACGATCTGTTCTGACTGCGTCAGAGCCGGTTAACTCAACGCCAGCCTCGGGGGGCTGCAACCGGGCGCGGGCCGTTTCCAAAGTCACCCCGCGCCCACCTGCCCTCCTGGGCGCGGCCGCTCCCCCCGGCTGGGCCCACGCCTGGGCAGGCCCCGCTCTACGGCCAGCGCTGTCCGGGATCTTTCCACTAGGCCGCACCCCCGTGACACTACAGGCCCGGGGGGGGGGGGGATCGGCCCTGCGCTGGGCGTTAGGAGGGAGGGAGCAAGGGACGAGTGAGGCGAGGGGGTCCCAGGAGCAGTCGCAGATGGGGCTGTGGGTCAGGTTGGAGGGCAGAGCTGGGGGGGAAGGAATAGGAATAGCCGAGGGGGCTGGGTGGTGGGATTGAGAGGCTAGTGCAAGGAGGTGTCTGGCGGGGGGGGCAGGGAGTGAAATGGGGGGGCCACAGACCAGGACTGGGGTGCCTCAGCAGAGCTGGGGGAGGGGCAGGGCTAGGATATTTGGGGGGGCCACAGGTCAGGACTGGGGTGCCTCAGCAGAGCTGGGGGAGGGGCAGGGCTAGGATATTTGGGGGGGCCACAGACCAGGACTGGGGCGCCTCAGCAGAGTGGGAGGAGGGGCAGGGCTAGGATATTTGGGGGGGGCCACAGGTCAGGACTGGGGCGCCTCAGCAGAGTGGGAGGAGGGGCCCATGGCTGGAGGCTAGGGGGTTGCTGGCCCGCTGCTCAGACAGCACCCGGGGGGCGGTGGGAAGCAGGCAGGGCCCGAGGGCCTGTCTCGCACCGCCAGGGCCGTGGCTGGGCTCTGGGCTGGGGCAAGGCCCAAGAAACCGCGGCCTAGCAGCCGGCTCCAGACATGGTGAAAGCCGGCGAGGGGCTCCCACTGCGCCCGCCTCGGGCAGCTTGGCTCCGGGCCCTGCCTTGCGCCCTCGCGCCCCCCAGACCACAGTGCGGCTGCCCCCTGGCTGGGCATTCGCAAGCCGCTGGGGGGGTTGCAGCTTTCCCCTTCCCTGGCTGTGGGAGAATAAAACTGAGCTCTGGAGAAATGTTTGGCTAGAGTTTCCCCTACAATATGCACCAGTTCCGACTTACATACAAATTCAACTTAAGAACAAACCTACAGTCCCTATCTCGTACGTAACCCGGGGACTGCCTGTACTCAGATCTGCTCCTGACCCCAGATGCGGCCTCGCAGGGAATCACAAGCCGGGAAGAGCTGTGGACCCATCCTGAGACAGGAGGCGCAACAAGGACTTTTAAGCCAGCAGCTGTAACATCTCTGCTAGAGCCTGCACCGAGAACGGGGAGATTCGGTGCATGGAACGTAGGATACTTTAACAACCTCACTCTCAGGCTTTTCTTTCTGGTAGTACTAAACCTTTAGATGGTAGATGCTAAAGGATTGGCCCAGCGTGATTTGCGGATAAGGTCCAGAGGGTAAATTGACCAGGGATCTGTGGCTGGTTTCTTGGAACCGGACAGAACTTGTTCGGGGTAGGTGGGATTGGGTGCTAGGACCCCCCACCTGTGTATGAGGCCCAGGGCCACCTGGGGCACGGATATTGCTGGGGTGTCGGAGGGGTTTTGCTCGGGAGGCTTCAGGCAGGCAGCTGAAGCGCTCTGTGAGACTGGCTTGTGGCCTGGTTGGGAAGGTCTCCAGTCTGGGGGCTTTAAGGAGCCCCAAAGTTGAGCAATTCGCCCTGAGCGGACACCCTCAGCTGTGCCCAGACACGGCCCGATCTGTAACAATGGGCACATGGACAGGCACACACACAAGCATATGGACACCCCCATGCACACAACGGGCACATGCATGGGCACACACATGGGCACACGCCCTCACAGGCACAAGCACACGCACGGACATATGGACACGCAGGGGCACACACAGGCACGCGTGGGCACAGGGGCAGATGACCGTTTTGCGGGGCCCCAGGCAGCAAAATTTCGCGGGGGCCCCCCCTTTGCCACGGCGCATGCACGGGGCTTTTTGAAGAGCAGGGCCCAGGGCAGCCGCCCCGTTCGCCCTGCCCTATATCCGCCCCTGCACGGGCACACACATGGACATATGGACACGCACGGGCACACACATGGGCACACGCCCACACAGGCACAAGCACACGCATGGACATATGGACACGCACGGGCACACACATGGGCACACGCCCACACAGGCACAAGCACACGCATGGACATATGGACACGCAGGGGCACACTTACCTGCTTGGTTGCCATTCTCTTCCTCCTGCACCGGGAAGAGAGAGACACCAATGTCACCAGGCAGCCGCAGCCGCTTTGAGGAGCCCAAGGGAGTGGGGAGCGGGACAGGCCCCGTTACACGAAGGGGGGAGGGGAGGGTGGAGTCTCCCGCCCAGCGGCTGCCCCCAAGCTCTCTGCCTGCCATGGATGTTCGGGGCGGGGGCACCAGGACTAGGGTATCCCTTGAGCAGCCTCTGCCCCTCAAGTGGCCCCATCTGCCCCCCACGGGTAAACCCTCTCCCCCCACAACAGGAGCCAGCACGGGAGGGGCGACCCGGGTGTGGCTGGGGTGCTGCGGGCCGGGCCAGGCCTCCCCCCGAGCCCTGGGGGGTTCCCCGTTCCCTGCTGCCCGTCCCGGGAGCCGCTGCAGAGCCTGCTACAATCGGCAAAGCAGCCGAAGGGATTTGGACGCCTCATTAAACTGGATGGGAGCTGGGCCTCTACACCCCCCGGGCCACCCTGCGAACCCCACCCTCCCGGCCTGGTGGCACGCTGGCTGCCCTCTCTGCCCACCGCCCTGGAGGCGCCCGGCAGCAGGCTGACTTGGCAGCCATGACGGAGCCCGAACATCTGAGCCGTTGCCCCAGGAGTCGAGACTTGCCCAGATGGCCCAAGACGGGGGGGGGGGGGGCTAGCTCCAGGCCGGCTGCTCAGGGGGGCCCTGCCTCCGAGGGGGAGGTGGGTTTAGTCAGAAGGGAGACTCAACACAGAAGGGGAACCTTGTTGTGAAATACAGGGGGGCATCAAGAAGGGGAAACTGAGGCCAGGAGGTGGCCGGGCCACCCTAGCCCATGCGGGGGCGACCTGGAGGCAGGGACCCGGGGGAAAGGCCCGATACCAGGCTGTCCGGCGCGGAGCGAAGCCGACGGTCGGGGCCCCCCCTGTAGGGCTGGCAGAGGGGGGCTGGGGGGCGGAACGGTTGCCCCAGACAGAGGTGCTCTCCGGAGGCCGGTCCCGAGTGACTCTATCAGCATTGTCATTACCCCCAGGGTGACACGGGAGGCCACGTGCCAGGGTGACACGGGAGGCCACGTGCCGGTGTGGCCAGAGGGGCCGTCGTCCCGGTGCTGCGCTATTTATAGCGAGCGGCGAGCCGACAAGATGCGGAGCTGGGAGGGCTGTGGGGGGAGTTCCTGCCCCCTCCTTGGAGACAGACGGGGGAGGGGCTGGGAGACTGGGCAGGGGGGGGGGGGGGGGGGGACTCAGCGCTATTTCTGATCCTGGCTTGACCTCAGCGGGTCCCAGTCAGACGCTGACCCTGGGGGACGGCCCAGGCTGCTTGGCCGACGGATCGGCTCGGGGCAGGAGCTGGGGACCGGCTTGCACGGGTCCCGGGCCAGAATCCCCCAAGCTAACCCGCTGCCCGGGGGGCTGGGGCCCATGCCAGGGTACATGGTGGGCGGGTCCCACGCCGCGCCCCCAGCTCAGCCCCTGGAACATGGTGGGGAGACGGCTCAGCGGCGGGGGGGAAGGATGGTCTAGTGGGTACAGCACTAGCCGCAGACTCAGCAGAGCTGGGGTAAGTCCCTGGCTCTGCCCCAGCCTCCTGGTGGGCCCCTGCACACAGAGACGCCCTTCTACCCGCGCACGTGGCAGCGCACGGGGCACCCAGGCAGGGCCAGGACTGTGCACTGGGTGGGGGAGAGCTGGAGGGGGGCAGCCCCGCCCATGGTGCTAAGTACCACCCCTGTGGCTTGGGGGGAGGGTCACTCTCCCTGGGGGCCCCCTTGCAGCTGTGGGGCCCTTCCCGGCGCGCCAAGGGAAAGCAGGTGTTTCCTGGGGGGAGGGGCAATCAGGCCCCGGCCTGACCCCAGCCCTGCCCTCGCAGCTCTGCCCGGGGGGTGGTGTGGGCGGCCACGGGGGCAGGGGCGCTCTGCTCTTGCTCCCGGCTGAGTCGGCGCCCCCGGCCGGATCCCAGGCCAGGTCGCCCTTGGGTCCAAATGCCGGGGCTTGGAGCGTCCCGATCAGGGGCCCCCAGGGTCCAAAATTCCCCTGGCTCCCCGCTTGGCCCAACGCTCGCTGCCCTGCACCCACCCCGGCGGGAAGCTGCCCAGAAGGCCGGGGGCTAGGGCAGAGGCAGAAAGAGGCCGGAGGGAGGTTTCGGGGCGGGGGGGAGCAGCCTGGAGAGGGCAGGGGGGGGCGCGTAGCTTGTGACTTACCAGCCGGGCTGCCAGAGAATCTGGGGCTTCCAGAGACCGCCCCGCCCCGGGTTGGACGGCTGCCCAGGCCGCCCGGGGGTATGTCTACACTACAGCACTAATTCGAACTAGTGCATCTAGACCTAAAAACTAGTTTGAATTAGACAGACCCCGGCAGGGAACCCAGGAACTCCCTGGGGTCTCTCAGAGCCGCTGCCCAGCCGCGGCGGCCGGCAGGACCCCCACAGCACGGAGCGCCCAGACGCGGCAGGCAGGGGACCCCTCCCACCGGCCCAGCCGAGGGTGGGCACAGGCGCCCCTCCGCCCCGGGGGGTGCTGGTCCCTCCTTCCTCCCCGTTTTGTCAGGGATGTTTGTAGGCCAGGTCCCGGGCTCCGGGGAATTTCTGTCTTGCCCGTGAGCCGTGCAGGGGCATGCGAGGGGGGGTTCGGGCACGGGTCTGTCTCTGTTCCTAGGCAACCCACCCCGTGGCTCAGGCCCCCAGCTGGACAAGGAGGCGAGCGCCGGGTGCGGCAGGAGAAACCCCCCTCGCGAGGCCGAGAATGGGGCAGGAAAGCCGGAGGAGCCCTCCGGAGAGGCGGGAGGCTGGCAGGGGGCAGAGGAGCCCGGCCTACACGGCTCTCCGAGACAGGGCCCCCTCTGCCCGGAGGGTGCCGCCCAGAAGAGAAGGGGAAGGAGACGGGGTGATTCCAACCCCGGCAGCCTGGACACGGAGGCCTGGCTGGTGGCAGCCGAGAGGCCGGCTCTGGGCGCGAAGCTGCGTCCCGCCTGGACAGCGGTTCCTGGCCAGACGTGGCGTCTGACCCCTAAAGCTGTCGGGTGGCCTCGTGGCCCTTTTGTGGCCAGCTCGGCAGGGGGGGCGGGGCGGGGCGAGGAGGACTCAGGCCCTGTGGCGTAGCCTCCAAGTCTCTGGGGCCCACATGCCACGGCCCAGGCCACGCTGGGACCCAGTTCAACCTCCACGCCGGGGTCTCTTGGGCTCCGTGTCGCTGTTCCACTCACGGCAGAGGTTACGGAGCCGGTGCCAAGGCTCGGGGCCGCGTCTCGACGTCAGACGGCGCCAGGTGTCGCCACCCCGCGAAGCTCAGTTCTACCGGGCTCCCTTCAGCCACCCCACGCCACCCGGCGGGGCTGCCAAAGGGGCTAACCACTGGGCGCCACTGTCAGCCGTTGGGTGGGGCAACCGAGGGCCGCCTGGCAGCAGGACGCTGCCGTTTGACTCCTGAATCGAGCCAGGCGGCCGGGGGCAAGGAACGCCTTTGCAAAGACTCCGTTCCCGAGCTGTGCACGTCCCCCTCCCTGGTGCCAGACACTCATGCAAGGCCGTCTCCGGGTCTGAGGGCCTGCTCAAAATACAGGGAGGAGCCAGCCCGTTCCACCTCCACCCACTGGCGCGGATTTCATGGTGGGTCCATCTCCTACAGCAGCAGCAAACCCCAGCGAGGGGAAAGGCGGCAGCCAAACCGAGGCGCAATGGGAACCCCGGACCGGCGACAAGCCCCATAGCGAACACACAACGAACTCCAGGCAGCTGCAGAACGATGGGTGAAAACACACTGCGTGCCCTGCGTGCAACCGGGCACGTGCCCCGCATGGCCGCCTGGCTTGCACGCCAGAGCTGCAAATACCTGCACGTGCGAGCCAGGCGTGTACTCGTCGTGGTAGTCACTCTGCCAGAGGCGAGCAGCCCCCACCCAGCTCAGGGAGGGGGTGAAAGGGGGCCCAGACATGCACCAAGAGAGAGCCCCTTCCAGCCCGAGCTTACACGCTACGCAGGCAAGATGGGAAATTGGAACTCCCATTCCTTTCTCCGTGCTACAGAAGGAAGGATGCAGGCTGGGCTTAGATGACTTGCCCAAGGGCACTCAGGGAGTCAGTGGCGGCGAGAGAGACTGCCCGCAGGTTTCCTGGGTCCAAAGGTCGTCCTTCATCTCTACACAAATGCCCTTCGGGAGAACATACCTTCCGTGTCTAAGAATTGAGTGGCCGCCGGGGATTTACAGCTCCGATTGTTAAGGGGTCACAGAGGGGAGACAAAAAGGCTGGTCCTGTTGAGCTGGGTGGGGGAGGATTTATGGATAACAAGGATCGGTTAGCTCCGACACCAGCCCCCAGTCCTCTTCCTCCTGCCACAGCAGAGCCCTGCGAGCGACAGGCAGTAAATCCGCAATGCTGTAAATTTGCAACCGGTCGAGCGGCCGGCAGTAGCCCAGAGCCAACGGGTGGAATTCGCTGCCGGCCATCGGCAAAGCCAACAGATCAGCGGGTTTGAATTGAACGGGGATTTACAGGCACCCACCCGCAAACAAAGGCAGCCGCACAGCACGAAGGAGTCGGGTCACGCAACGCTGCAACCAAGCCTCGTGCGGCAGGGCCCCGGCAGCTCACGGGGCCCGACGGGAAGCGCTGGGCAGGCAAGGGGGCGACAGCTTCCGTGGAGACATTAGGTACCGGTCGCCAGAGCAGGCGTAGGCGGGGCCACTTCGGGCTTTTCTGCCCCTGCGTAATTTCCGTGTTCCCAATTCTGCAGCCATCAGCCAGGCCCCAGCTCCGTCCTCCTGGAGGCATCTGGTCTCCAATGGGGGACCCTTCCATCAGGAGCGAAGAGCGCTGGGCCGCCGCGAACAGTCGGGCCCCTGCTCTCCCTCCGCGCGGTTCCCTCGCCGCCGCGCTCCGGCCGGGCCTCGGTGGAACGGCACGCCCCCACGCACGGCGGTCATTTTGCCCGAACTGCGCAGGGCGGAGGGGGCACGTCGCCCACCCCGGCCGGCTGCTTTCGGAGCCATTTGCTGCCCCGTATGCAGCCTGCCGGGGTCCAGCCGCGCGCCTGGCAACGTTTCAAGGGAGTCCATCAGCTGCGCCCGTCTGGCCTGCTGTCCAGCGGGGAAGGGGTTAACTGTGTTGCGAAGGCGCTGGAGCAGTCCTCAGCCGGAAGGGGGGACTCCAGACAGTAGCTGGGGGCGGGGACTGGGCTGCTCCCCCATTCGCTACCCTTCCACACAGCTCGGTCCAAGCGCCCCCCAAACTCCTCCTGCTGGGGACAGGAGCACAGGGTTCTGGGGTGCACCCCTGGGGGCGCACGGCACCGTGAACCCCTGAATTAGGAAGCTGATCGGGGGTGGCACCGAGGTTCCCCAGCTGGGCGGTGCAACCCCCCCCCCCGTTATCGCCCTGCACCCCACTTTGGAAACGCAGCCCACGCCTGTAATCCCCCAGGGGTCCCTGGCGCCCTGGTCTGCAGATGGCAGTGGTGAGAGCAAGCCAGCCCCCGGGCACCTCCCCACAAGCCGGCCGGGGAGGCGAGGGACGGGGCCCACCCGCATCTGGGGTGCCGCGGCTGTCAGGCTAATGCGCCGGCAGCTCCATCTTCCCAAGCCCAGAGAGGAGCAACCCCCCAGCAATTCCAGGCCAGGGCGGGTCCGTGCTACAGAGGGGAGGACATGGGCTGGGATTAGATGACTTGCCCATGGGCACTCAGGGAGTCAGTGGCGGCGAGAGAGACTGCCCGCAGGTTTCCTGGGTCCAAAGGGAGTCAAACACTGGCGCTGGAGGAGGTGGTGGGGCTGCTCCCTACAACACGGCTGGGCAAACGCCAGGCTTCAGGGGGGCCTCTGCTGAGCGCAGCGGGTAGGAAGGAATCCCCCGGCTTTCATGGCAAGCACCACGCACTGGCTTCTCCCCCCAGTGCGGGGACATGGGGCCAGGTTTCTTTCCCCTCCAGGGCCAGCTGGCTGCAGCCCGAGGGAGAGACAGAGCGCCCGGCCGCTGGGAGGGCGAGAGGCGAGGCATGTGCCGCCCGGGGCGGGGTACCGCATTGCCCTTGGCTGGCCCCCGACGTCCAGTGCCCCCGTGCCAGAGAGGGGCGAAGCCGGCGGGCATCCACGGAGGACGGGGAGGGGCCCAGGCCATGGGAGAAAAGGAGCGAAGGGGGAAGCGGCGGCTTTGGAGAATGTCAGGGCCCCCAAAGCATTTTGTCTTGGAGGGCTGGGAGGGCAAAGACCATGAGGCCGAGGGGGCTCCTGCCCCCTACGGAAATACCCAGAATTCCCAGCCCGGGGCAGAGGCGCAGGGAGGCAGGGTGCGCCCCGGGCCCGCGGGCAGGCAGAGAGCGCTTTGGGCCATTCACATGGGATCCAGAGCCCACCAGGGAACCCCCTGATCTCATTGGCTGGGGGAAGAGGCGGGGCGGGGGTGCAGCAAGGGAGGGAAGAAGAGGCAAGAAGGCAGGGAGAGGGCAGAACCAGGTGGGGAGAGGCAGGCCTGGGGCAAAGGGGGTTGTCCCCAGGCAGGGGGCGATCATCTGGCCAGTGCCCCCCTCCAGGTCTCCCCCGCTCCCAGGTGACCAGGCCTTTCCCAATGGCCGGGACCCGCCGGGGGGTAGGGGGTGGGGGACGGCGCTACCTTGACGTTGGAATGGACCGCCGACTCCGGGGGGTAGACGATGAAATGCCGGAGGGTGAAGCCGAACCCCCCCTGCGAGCCCTTCTGCAGCAGCACGGTCTTCGGCCCCACCCAGGGGAAGGGCTCCTCCGGCGGGGCGTTGGCGTTCGGAGAGGTCCCATCTCTCCGGCCCAGCGTCGGCTGTCGGGGGGCAAGAAGAAAGGGGTTACGGTGGCGGCCCGCTTGGACCGTGTCCTGCCCACCTCACCCTCCCTCTGCCGGCCCCAGGGAAAGGAAGGGCAGCACCGTGGGGACAGCAGCGTGAGTCTCATGGTGGTGCACATCCACACCTGCCTTGGCGCATCTCGCAACATTTATTCCGCACCCTCCGGCCGGCACCAACCACGGGCAGCCGGGCAAAGCCCCGGGCAGCCAAACCCGGCTCCAGGCACGAGGAAGGGGCGCTGGGTGCAAATCGTGCCCCGGCCTCTGGCTTTATTGCGCGGCGTCTGGCCCGGCTGGGCTGCGCGTTCCAGCCAGGCGGCCAGGTCCTGGAGGCTGTCGCTCGGGGGCAGAGCGCCCGATCAGGCAGGGGATGCAGACGGTAATCACACGGAGCCAGCCGCCTCCTGCCCCCCAGGGGACTCCCACGCCAGACAGATCCAAGCCATTTACACCACCGCGGCCCAGCCCTTATCTGCCCCTCACATCGCGGAGCCTGTCGCAGCGAGCGTCCTGGAGTGCCTGTGAGCAACAGCCGAATACCCCCAGCGCCTTCCGCTTTGAGCCTGGAGGGGCTGATCCGGCTGCGGCCACCAGAGCGCCTCGCCCGCACACTGCAGAGGCCTCGGCCAGGTGCACAGCGGGGCCGTAACCCCCCACGTCCCCGCTCCAAGGGGAAACCAGCCCCGGCGCGGCGCCCCACCCACATTCCTCCCAGGCTGGCACTTGTCACAACAGCAACAAAAATGCAGGACGTGGGAGCCGGGAGGGTTACCGGAGGGCAGCGCCCGGGCGGGGGGGCAGGAGACGGAGGAGAGAGGCGGGGAAAGGAACTGGAGACCGAGGAGGAGGGGGAGGCGGTGGCAGGTTGCGGGAGTGGCTCCTTTGTCAGCCGACAGCGCTCCCGGGCGAGCCCCCGGGCATGGCCAGCCGGGCGAGAGAGCAGAACATCTGATCGGCCGCCTCGGTGCCAGCTGCCACAAGCCAAGACAAAGCCCCACCCGGTACCCCCAGGACCCCCCCCACAAAGCATCAGCAGAGTCCCAAGGGCCCCCCGCCTGCCCCAGAAGACACGGCGGCCGCGCCCCTGGGGGATGCAAATGCGCCCATCGGACGCGCGCCACCGGCACCCCCGAGCAGGCGGGCAGGGTCGCGGGAGCAGAGCGCGGCAGGCAGAGGTGTATGTAACCGCAATGGCGTCCGAGCGCCTGGCCCCGCCCGCGACCCCCCAGGGCAGAGGCCAGAGGAGGGAAGAGCCGCTCAGCCACGGGGGCACCTCTCCCCTCCTCAGCTGCTTTTCAAACTGCCCAAGGGGGTTGCGCTCCAATGAAGGGGAACAGAGCATCCAAATCCCCCAGGGGCTTTAACTAGCTCCACCTTGGCTTCCATTCCCAGCACGGCCCCGGGCCCGGGACATCTCATTTCCCGGCCCCGTGCCTCAGTTTCCCCAGCTGTGCTACGGGATGAGGCCCGGATCCTCCGTCACAGGGGGATAGGGTGGCGAGGCGCAGGGCTCACTCGTGCGCGGGAACCTCCCCGCGGGCACTGCCAGAGGCGCACGAGTATTATGAATTCCCATCGCTCCTTGTTCGACTCCCCTCCCGCTGTCCAGACTTCCGGCTCCCGGGGCGGGGGGGGTGCCCTGCTGCCTGCAGCTTCGCTGGACAAACCGAGAGGGCAGGGGACCCAGCAGGGACGAGGGCAGCGGAAGAGGAGAACGCGGCAGAGCCGGGACCCTAGGGAATGATGCACGTTAGCTCCTTACTGAATTCGGGCGGCCACAGGTCCGGCCTGGCCACGCAGCACCCGACGTACCCACAGGCCTGGGTCGAACAGCAGGTGGAACCAGCCGGGGATCGGGGGGGGGGGCCTTTCCCAGCCTCTCCCTCCTCCCCTTGGGGCTTCGTTAACATTCCCAGCGCTCCCGAGCGAGAGGAACAGAAAAGAGGACGCGGGGCCAAGGGCCGAGGGAGTTGAAATGCAGGCCCTGTCCTGCCTCGGCCTGCTTCCTGGCCGTGTGAAAAAGCGAGCGAGCAGTGGGGGACAAAAGGGGGGGACAAAGCCCCTTTGTCTCTCCCCCAGCGCTGGGCAGGCCTGGCTGCTGGACAAGGCGGGTAGAAGGCCACGTCCCGGGCTGTGTGTGGGAACACGCTGCCCCCCGTGCAGAGGAGCCATGGCAGCAGGGCGCAGGCCTGGCCGTCAGCACCAAGCCTGCCCGACTGGAAAACCTCCCGGCTTCCAGCGACCGCCTGCCCTGACCAGGCTGCGAGAGGAGTGGTCCGGGCAGGCGCGACTGTAGGTGGCAGCTCACCTGCTTCCCGCCCTCCTGCCTGCTGCCCATCACAAGCCCTGCTCTTCGGCCGTGCGGTTCTCCAGTCGGTCGGGACCCACGTCCCCATTTGACGGATGGGGAAACTGAGGCACGGCAAGGGGGAAGGACTTGCCCAAGGCTCCCCAGCAAACCAACGGCACAGCCAGGTCTCCCGAGACCCCGTCCAGCGGCTTAACCATTAGGTCTCCCTGCCACGGGTCCTGCAAACAAGCCACGAGGGGCAGCAGTGCCGAAGCGTCCCGATCTCTCTCCCCCAAAGCCAGGCGCCCTCGGCCACGCCCACCCAACCCCGAACCGCAACGCGGAAGACGCCAGCCTGACACTCGCCTGCGTCTGTCCCGGGCGAGGAAGAGCGGCTGCCTAGCAGCAGTGCAAACCTGCACCAGGTCTGCTCAGCCCCCACCTGGCGCCTGTCGGGCCAGTTTTGAGCTGGGTCTCCATGGCGCAAGGCACTGCGCAGGCAAGGAACAAACAGAACCTGCCCCCCAGAACTCGGAGCCTGGCTCCAGAGCAGGAGAGAGAGGCCACTGCTGCCTCGAATACTGTATACAGATGTGGTCTCCTCACCTCAAAAAAGATATTTTGGCCTTGGAAAGGGTTCAGAAAAGGGCAACTAAAATGATTAGGGGTTTGGAACGGGTCCCATATGAGGAGAGGTTAAAGCGACTGGGACTTTTCAGTTTAGAAAAGAGGAGACTGAGGGGGGATATGATAGAGGTCTATAAAATCATGAGTGGTGTGGAGAGGGCTGATAAAGAAAAGTTATTTATCAGTTCCCGTAATAGAAGAACTAGAGGACACCAAACGAAGTTAATGGGTAGCAGGTTTCAAACTAATAAAAGAAAGTTCTTCACACAGTGCATAGTCAACCTGTGGAACTCCTCGCCAGAGGAGGCTGGGAAGGCTAGGACTAGAACAGAGTTTAAAGAGAAGCTAGGTAATTTCATGGAGGTTAGGTCCATAAAAGGCTATTGGCCAGGGGGTAGAAATGGTGTCCCTGGCCTCTGTTTGTCAGAGGCTGGAGAAGGATGGCAGGAGACAAATCATTTGATCATTGTCTTCGGTCCACCCCCTCCGGGGCACCTGGTGCTGGCCACTGTCGGCAGACAGGCTCCTGGGCTAGATGGACCTTTGGTCTGACCCAGTACGGCCGTTCTTATGTTCTTATGTTCCTCCCCCCCCAGCGTCGCCGGCAGCTCATGCCACGGCCATCGGGAAGCCCTACCCCCACACGCTGCCACGCAATAACCCACTCATTCCAACCAAGCCACTGTCCTGGCTTCCGGACTAGGGATGTAAACGTGTCGCCGAGTAACCGATTCGCAGGATGCTATCGACTACACGCACCCCCCCTCCTCCCACATTTCTTAGCAGGCTGGCCAGCAGCCCAGCTCAGTCCCGGCTCGCGCCGGGTCCAGGACCTACCCCCGCTGCGGCTCTGCATTTAGGAGCTGGGCGGGCAGGCAGTCCAGCTCAGTCCCCGCCCGCCCGGCTCCTACTACGTTTGGAATGCACCGTGGCAGCGGGGTGTGGTCCTGGACCTGGCGCGAGCCGGGACTGAATTGCTTTAACTAATCGTGCAGTTGATAAAAAGTCTATCAACTACTCGACTAGCCAGTTATCCGCCACTTAAAATCCCCCTTCAGCTCACCCTGGCTGCTCCGGGACTGGGCATCGCAGCCGCCCCGCCATAAACCAAATCTCGCCAGTGGTCGGGTGAGGTGCTTACGAAAGGCCCTAAAGCCGGTGATCAGCCACGCCACAGCTCTCCTGGGCATCACACCCTCCCCCCATGCTTTATGAAAACTGGCTTAGGCACATGAATATGCATCACTCAAAGACACTTTATGCAAATCGCATGGCACGCCATTTGCAAGGCGGTAATCCGCTGCGCGTGCATAGCCTCTCTTTGTGTCTCATTCTCGCCCGCGACGCTAGAAATATGAAGCGTGGATCCGTTCAGCATCCTAAACGTGCCAACGTGGGCCGTCACCAGTGGCTCCAGAAACGACATGACTCAAACGAAGGACCCGTGAATAGTCTTGTGTGTCGTGTAAACCCTAACCATTAGGTCGCACTGCCACGGCTGGTCCCAGAATGACACGTGGCCAGGCCGCCGGATGCTGAAACCCATTTTGGATCTGGTACTTTTCCACTGGAAGGGAGAAAAGTTTGAACTGAGCACAAGAAATTCTCCCCATGGGCAAAAGGGACGTAAGAGGGGAATCCAAACATCAGGGGCAGTCACCAGATGCCAGGGACACTCCGGGTATGTCTACACTACCCCGCTAGTTCGAACAAGCGGGGTAGTGTAGACATACCCTCCCTCCTCCCCCGCCACTTACCACCTATTATTTTATGCCTGATGAAAACGTCTGAGATCGCACAGGGGCAAGGATCGGGCCCAAGCTGGAAGGCTGCTTAGCTTGCGACAGGGACGTTTAAAACAACTGTTTAGGGTAAGAACATGCACGTAACCAGATTCTTAGTGGATACGGACTAGCTGGCGTGTTTTGTTTATTTTAATTTAGTAACTTACTTTGATCTGTCTGTTTTCCCTTGCACACACTTGACTCCCGCTGTTTGTACTTAATAAAAACACTTTTGTTTATGATCACGCCCAGTTTAAGTAACTGTTACCTGGAAGCGGGGAGGAGGAAGCAACCAGTGCGCCTCTCTCTCTTTCATTGATAAAGTGGGCGGTCTTCTTTATGCGCTTTCTCTGTCCAAACCTTTGACAACCGTCAGATGGATTTCTTTGGTGAGTTGGTCCCTTTTGGGGGTTGGTTTCCTGGATGCTGAGCGCTTGGAGCTGAACGGATTCAGCGTCTGTGTTGCTGTGCAGGGAGACGCTGACCCCAGCTCTGTGCCTTGGCTGGGGGGACCGGAGGATCTGGCCCAGCAGGACGGGGTGGGGGAGTGCCCCCCAGGGCAGGATCGGCGCACCAGGGGATAGCCCCAACGGGACAAACCCCTCACACTGGGATCCAAGCAGAAGCAGTGCTAGGTTTGAGACGCGTGCCCGATTCTCCCAGGGCAAGGCCCAACGCCGCGGAGCAAATGCCCCTGCCGCGATGGCCGTGAAGGGCTGAGTCCCCCCCGATGCAGCCGTCTCCAGCTGCAGCCTCCAGTGCTCACGGCAAGAGCGGTCGATCGGCTGTGGGCAAGGTCCCCAGGGGGGAGATTTTAACCCGGCAGCAGCGTCCCTACGTTCTCTGCTGCCTGGTGCCGCCGAGCTGGGGAAGGGGGTGAAAAAGCCTGTTCTCTAGAGACCGCGCCCTAGGCCATTCCTCCTCCCCCGAAGTGGGGGAAGCACCCCTCTTCCGGTGCCTGGAATTACCTCTCCGGGGGGCACAGGGACCCCTGGCCCTGCTGAGGAGGGAGGGGGCTGGATCCTCCCCGTTTCAGGCCCGGCGCGGTTACTTCCCCCCCAGCTGTAGTTTCCATTGTCTCGGCTCCTGCTCGCCGGATTATTTTTAAGCTGACAGCTGAATGTGCCCTTGTGAGTCTAACCAGTACGGACAAGCCTCCGAAAGAGAAACCGAGAGAGGGAGCGACCTCGACATGAAACCTGCGGCCCACACGACTCCGGCGCCCGCAGCTTCCATCCCAGATGCGCCTGCCAGCCCCGGCCCGTCACTGGGCTGCCCACACGCCGCTTCGCTCACACACCTGCCCGTGGTACCTGCCGGCCCGGAGCTGCCGCCGGGGGCTCCTGCCCACCACTGTCTCTGCTGCCTCGTCACTTTCCGTTCGAGCCCCCTCGCCCACCCCAGCCAGGGGCAGGCAAGCCGGGTGGTTACTGCAGCCCGCAGGGGTTTTGCCCACCGGGAGGGTCCATACAGTCTCTTACGGACCCAAACACACCTGGGCTCCTGTTTGCAGACCTAGCACCCAAATTGTGCCCCTTACACACTACTGGTCTCTAGCTGAGCCTCCAGGCTGCCACCTTGGGGCAATGGGAAATAGAGGATCCTGTCCATGCGGCTTCCCCTTCCGGGGCGCCCCTCGGGCACAGAACCTGGGCCTGTGGGAAGGCAGATACCAAGAGGAGAGGGGCAGAAGGAGTTCCTTGCTGACAAATCAGCCAGCAGCCGGCCAGTGACCGAAGCACCGTTAACCTGTGGAATTCCTCGCCAGAGGATGGTGTAAAGACCAGGGTTCCAAAAAGAGCTAGATAAATTCAGGGGGAAAAGGTCCCTCTTTTGCTGCTGGCACCCACAACATGGGCAATTCCTTCCTGCCAGCCTGCCCTTTCTGGCAGAGGGGCCCTTCCCCTTTGCCCGTCTTCCGTGCTAAGTCTCTCGCTGCTGGGCCGCTTCACAGGCTTCACACCGCACGTCAGTGGGATCCCGAGTGCCTCTCACCAGGGGTGACTGTGGCCCCATGCGCCTAGATGGGGCCGATGGGCCAGGTCAGCAGCCCTCCCTCCTGGTGCGTAACACTTGATCATGCGAGGAGGCCTTCTGACTTGAATGCTGCTCCACAGGGCCGGCCCGAGACATCCTTGCAGCCCGGGCAGCGGGCGCGCGGCACCTGATTGACATACGGGGTGCTGGGCGCCTGCGCAGCCCCGCCCCCGGGCAGCAACCTACGGGGGGCGCCTGATGCGACGCCCCTTCCCACTTCAATCAGGCGCCCCCCATAGGTTGGCGTCCCGGGCGGCTGCCCAGCAAGCCCCCCCCCCCCCCCAATCCGGCCCTGCTGCTACACCGTAAGCATTACTCGGCCTTGGGCCCGCAGCCTCCCAGCCAAAAAGGATCAGGCCCGTGGGTCTCAGCCATTGCCACTCCGTGGGCCCCCCGACCACCGTGCCCCGCTCCTCTTGCTGCTGAAAACCAGGGGGAAGGTTGCGACCCCCCGGAAATGTTCTGGGATCTTCCTCGGGGGGCGTGCCCCCTCCCAGGGCAAGCCCCAGGCCCGAGGCTGCTGCTCTGTCACCCGGACCATCCAACTCTGGGTCTCCTCTGAGCGCCCTCGGCCCCTTTCGCCGGAGGAGGGAGGAGACCCAGCCGGCACCTCCCTGAACAGGCTGCGCTTGGGGAGACAGGCGGGTTTCACACCTCAGTCCGGCTCGGCCATCGCACGTGCCTCAGTTTCCCAAGAAGCATACACTGACCGCTTCTGCAAAACCCGGGGCCAGCCACTGCCCGGCGCTGAGCACCCGGGGCAGGTGCTCCCACGTGCTCCTTCCTGGCCTTGTTCGGGGACAAGCCGATGTCCCCCTTCTTGCTAGCTTAACCCAGGACAGAAACTTCCCACGGACCAGGACTGGCTGGATTCTGCCCCCCCACAACTAACACTGCTCGGCTGAAATGCACCAATCTGCTGGCGATGGGAGTCACCCACCGTCACCACCCAGAAAGGGCGATGAGGAAAGCGCCCCCCAGGCTCCCCAGTTCCTTCCTGTGGGCACGTCTGTCGTATCAGGCACTTTCCGTGTCACGCGGGTCTCGGTTCTGCAGCAACCGGAATTTCTTGCGCATCTCCCTACACCCCCCTAACGCACAGCCCACATCAAGCGGGTGAATATTCCCCCCGTTGTACAGATGGGGAAACTGAGGCACGAGGGTGACGCGCGGTTTGCCCAGGGTCACGTAGCAACGCTCCCTGAAACCCCCAGCGCCCGGCATGAAATCGCTCCCCACGGCCACCCCAACGCTGCTCAGAACTGACCCGCAGGAACGCTGATCACAGTGACAATCCGTGCGAGCCGGCCTGTCGTCGCCACGCTGGGCACGGCGCCACCACTGACTCACTACCGGGCCTGAGCTCACACACACACACAGAGCCCTGAACCTCTCCCTTTATGCTCCTCGCCCCGCGGTCATTCATCCCGCGCCGGTTCTGTCTGCTTTGCAGTTTCTGCCCCATTGTGCACCGCCCGGCCGGCCCTCGGCAGATATCGGGTGCACGGCTCTCCCAGGCCACGGGGAACTTGCGAACAGCCCCTTGGCGCTGCTGGGGGCCGGCACTCGGCGCTCAGTCAGCAGCGCAGGAAAGGAACGGAGGAGATGCCAGCGGAACCCCAACTCTGCCGTCCCTTTGTCCCCCACATCCCCTGCACGGCCGCACCCTTTCCTTTCCCACCCCACCTGTTCACTGAGCGCCTCGGCTAGTCTCAGCTCAGACCGCCCTCACTACCCCCGGGATCTGCGCCCGTCGTGTTGATCACCCACGCTCTGAGCCGGAGCGGCCGGGCACCACGCGCTGGGGAGACACCAGCTACGAGACGGGGCGGGAATGACTCCACCACCCCGTCCCCGACCCCGGGGCCGGCTCCCCAGCAGAGTCCGACACCGACAGAACCGACGCGGCATCCTCCGTCGAACCCGAAACGGGCCGGCGGGCCGAGAACCGAGCCCACGGCTACGTCCGGGGCTGGGCAGCTGAGCCGGAGACCCTCCGCGATGGAGAGGAGGGAGGGCACCGGTGGCAGCAGCAGGACCCGCGTTAGCAAAGGCAAGGCCTGGCCCTTCCTGGGCAGGGAAGGAATGAACCACCCGCCGGAGACTCACCCCTCGGGGGGCCGAGCCCTCAGCAGAGACAGGGCAGGTGTCTGAGCCTCCAGTGACCCCTCGGCTCCCTAGCGCCACGTGGGGGGTAGGAAACGCGCCTCCCCCAGTCATGCACGCGCCCCCCAAAGGGCAGCTATCCCCACCGGATGCTGAACAGGCCGGCTCCCCCCTCCCCGGGCTCCCCCTCTAGGGTGCGAGGGGATCGGAGGCCGGTGCCCAGGGCAGGCCGGGGCGTCTCTCACCATGCGGCGAGTCTCCATCCGCGGGCGGGCGTGGCATTTCCGCCTGGGGTGGGCGGCCCCCGCCTGGGACCCCCAGAGCTCCAGGCCAGCGGGGTCCTGCCGCAGGCTGCTCAGCCAGATGCAGCGGGGCTCGGGCGAGCTGCAATCCACCCCGATGGGCCGCTCGGCGCGCCAGCCCTTCCCCGCCCGCTGCACGCTCCACAGGGCCTTGCCCACCGCCGAGACGCTCTTCGGCCCGGCCAGGGGCCGCCGGGGTCCCCCGCCGCCCACGCCTTCCTCCACCATCCAGCAAGGGGACGGGAGGGACTCTCCCCGGACGGGCACTGACAGCGGCAAGGGAGCCGAATGGCTCGCTCAGCCCCTGGGGCAGCCGGTCCCCTGCCCCTGCAGCTCCATCGGTGGCGAGGGGCTCGCAGGGCTGCCCCCCCAACTCCCCTCGGCCGGCCCCTAAACTTCAGCCTGGCCGCCAGGCGCCGGCAGCCGCGCGGAGTCAGCGCGCTCGGCTGGCAGATGAACGGGGATCGCTCCAACCCTGGGCAAGCCAGATCCGCCCCCTCCCTTCCCGACGCCGGGGGGAACGCACGCCCCTCCCCACCGAGGGGGAGGCACCGAAACCCCCAGCTCCCGGGCGCGGGCGGGCGGCCGGACAGACGGCGAGAGAGAATGCACACGCTCTGCCTGCAGCTGCTCCAGGCGATCAGACCACACAGCACCACCCCGCCCTCCCACCCCCTCCGGCACGGCCTGCCTGGGCCACCCAGCCCCCTCCAGCCGACACCAGCCTTGGGAGTTTCACTTGGCTGATACTTCTTTTTTTTTTAAATCCTCTGGCTCTCTCCAAATCGTCCTACTTCCTCCTCGCCCTCCCTCGCGGCCTCTTCCTTCCTTCCTCAGCGCGCTTCCCAGCCTGGCGGCGCCAGCCAAGAAAGAGTCGGGGGAGTGCGGTCTAGTGGCTAGAGCCGGAGGCAGGATTCCTGGGTTCGTGTCTTGGAGCAGGCAGGTGACTTGGGGCTAACGGCCCGGCCCGGCCCGGCTCAGTGCATCACCGGTTCCCCAGATATGGGGTGGTGAGCCAGTCCCCACTTCTGCCAGGTGCCTTGAGGTCCTTGAAGGGGGGCAGGGCAGAGCCGGGGGGCATACACTCTGGGGGGCCTCTCAGAGCCGAGGGGCTTCCAGCTTTGCTTTCTCGCTCTCTTCCCTTCTCGTTCTCTCTCTCCGAGCCGAGCATTTGCCCAGGGCCTGGCTGGCCAGTGCCGGGGAGGGGCCCCCCTTGCAGCACCCCCAAGACAATGCCTCGCCCACTAGGGAGCCCTACCAGGCTGGGTCACTCACCGTAGCCTGTTTGAGCCTCAGCCCCCACAGTCCGCTGACCCCTTTGGGGTGGCACTGAGCACCATCGAACTGGTGACATGGACACTCGCCCAGTCGTGGTCGGCCTGGGCGCCTCCCAAGACCCGCCAAAGGAGAACGACTTTCGGTCACTTTCAGCCTCAGCCGGGTTCGAACCGGCAACCTGCAGGCATTGCTGACCAAGTTCCATGAGACCCAGCCCAGCCCAGACCTCCGCAGGTGCCGTGTGCCAGCCTGGGCCTCGCTTCCCAGGCGTTCTTGCCGCTCACGGACCAGCGAAATAGCAGCCTCATGCTCTGCGGAGCCGCACCAGCCCGACAAACAACCGGCCACTCTGCAGGACAGAACCGCCGTGAGCCGAGGGGCCCCCGAGTCAAAACCTGGGGGGTTGTTTCAGGGCAGCCAGGCAGCAGACAAGGGGGCAGGAGGCTCTCAAGGGGGTGCATGGGGATGGCAGGAGCAGGGATGCTAAATTTAGATTGATGGGCTAATCGAATAGTCGATGCAATTTGCGTCGACTATTCGATTTGTCGATAAGGCCACCTCCGCCTTCGACGTGCAGCAACCGCCCCAAGTTCCGCCTTGCCGAGCCGGCCAGGGCGTGGCGGCAGGGGGAGCGAGGTTCGCCAGCCTCTGAAGCGCCCGACGTTGGCCGCAGCCCGCAGAGGGCTACCAGGCTGGACGGCCCAACGGGCTCACCCACGTGGCAACCGCTGGCTTTGTCCGAAAACAGGGGGCAAGGGAGGGCAAACAGCATCGGGCTCCGCAGAGCCTGGGGGTGGAATAACCCGGCCCCAATCTGAGCCCCTTCCAGGAGAGCAGCTTGTCCCCACAAAGGCGTCTGAGTGTCTCTTGATGCCCATGCGGCGTGGGAGCGGGATTGCACCACGGCGGGGAAGGGGGACAGGTCAGGGGCTAGAAGCGCTCTCCTCCCGGCCTGGTTTGCAGTCATGGGGAGTGACCCTTCCCCCTCAGCCCAAGGGAGGTCTTGCTCCCCAGCTCCCCGTCCAGGTCTTTCAGCGGGGACAGCACAGCACCGGAAAAAGGTCCGAGACCCTTTTGCTCCAGGGCCAAGCGGGGACCTGGGCTGTGTCGGGAGCCTAGGACTGAATGAACCCCCAGACTCAATTCCCCAAAAGGAGAGGAGGGTGGACCAGAGACTAACGGCACAGAACTGGGCGCCAGGGCGCCTGCCTCTGCCACTGAGCTGCTGTGTGACCTTGGGCACGTCACTTAGCCTCGTGAATGCCCCAGCGTTTGGGAGTGCTAATTCATATCGGCCCCCCCAGGCCGGGCCCGGGTAAAATCCCTCGGTGGGGAATGTTCTAGGAACGCAGCACCTCGCAGCCTCTTCGCTCGCCCACCCAGCCCCCTGCCCCGTGAGCTCACAGGTCTCGGTGCACAAGGTAGTGAGAACACAATACTGGTGTCAGCGGAACACACGCGCACGCATGCACGCACACACACATGCTCCTGGGGAGATGTGTGGGGGCAGGAGAGGGAATCCCACCATGATCAGTTCGCGTACGGCACCTCGCGAGCGCGTTCCGTGCCCTAAACAGCCGCGACGAGCGATGGAACGTGTGCCGGGCAGCCAGGGGGAGGGTGGGAGCCTGGGGGGGAGCAAGCAGGTATGGGGCAGTCGGTAGCAGAGTGAGGCTGGAGAGCGGAGGAAGAGACGACACCCGGACGCAGAGAGAAGCAGGCCGTGTGGCTAGGTGGCTAGACGGGTCCTCAGGGATCTCTGGCTTCGATTCCCAACTCTGCCAATGACCTTGGGCCAGTCCCGCACTGTGCCTCAGTTTCCCCTGTCCCCCTGAGCCTGTGGGCCATTGAGCCTGTGACTCTTGGTCTTCCCCTATGTCTGACAACCGATGGCTACTGCCAGAGAAGGCAGGCTGAGCCGGGAGGAGGGAGGCCACGAGGAAACCGGAACTCGGCTTGCAAGGGGGCAGGATGTGAGGCCCTGGGCTCGGGGACAGGGATGGAGACAGGGGAAGGACTGGGGAGAAAGAGAGGACAAAGGGGCGGATTTGAAGGGACAAGCAGTCGGGCGTGGGGGGGCATGCAAGGGCATTTCACCTGCAGCATGCTGGCGCGAGGGGCGGGCAGTCTGCAACGGGCAAGGGGAGGGGAGGACGGGTGGCTAGTACCCACAGCACTGCCCTGGGACTCAGGAAACCTGGGTCCCATTCCCAGCTTAGCTCCAGTCACCCTGGGCAAGCCAAGCCCTGCTGGGCCTCAGTTCCCCATCTGTAAAATGGGCCTATCTCCTCCTGGGAACATGGGGGGTGGGCCCCCTGACGCTGAGGGCCAGATAAGGCATGGGCAGAGACTGCCTGTAACCGTGATTAGAGGCAGGGAGAGAACCAGGACATGAGAGAAGGCGCATGAGGACCTGCTGGGCAGGAGGGAGACGGGGCCAGCGCCCCGGGAAGGAGGGAGACGGGGCCAGCGCCCCGGGAAGGAGGGAGACGGAGCCAGCGCCCCGGGAAGGAGGGAGACGGGGCCAGCGCCCCGGGAAGGAGGGAGATGGAGCCAGCGCCCCGGGAAGGAGGGAGACGGAGCCAGCGCCCCAGGAAGGAGGGAGATGGGGCCAGCGCCCCGGGAAGGAGGGAGATGGAGCCAGCGCCCCGGGAAGGAAGGAGACGGGGCCAGCGCCCCGGGAAGGAGGGAGACGGAGCCAGCGCCCCGGGAAGGAGGGAGATGGAGCCAGCGCCCCGGGAAGGAGGGAGACGGAGCCATTGGGAGCACACCCCATCAGCTGGAGGAGATCAAGGGCAGGCAGGCGTGAGTGCATCGGAGCAGGGATATAAGAACGTAAGAGCGGCCACCAGGCCAGTGTCCTGCCTTCCCATGGTGGCCAGTGCCAGATGCCTCCGAGGGACTGACCTGAATAAGTGGCCCATCCCGTCATCCAGCCCCAGGGCCGGCAACGGGAGGGTCGGGCATCCCAGAGCAGGGGCTCGCGACCCTGCCCATTGCAGCCAGCAGGATCCCTGAGCCCAGTTCTGCTTTTGACCTTCGCCTCGCGCGCCCCCAGGAAGCCTGACGCGGGGCATCCTGTTGCGGGTTTCAAGTCGATTAATATCATCGGGCGACCCGGGAGTCTTGTGCTCCGGGCGGGGGTCAGTACCACTTCCTTATGCCCTTTCGCGACCCGGCCCCCTCAGTCGTCTCTTTTCTAAGCTGAAAAGTCCCAGGCTTCTTTTGCCTTTCCTGCCACCGAAGCTGCCCTTGCCCTGGCCAACAGCAGCGCTATTTTGGGATACCGCCCATTATCCCGAAATAGCGTTTTGCGCCTTTTACCAGCACGCCCATTATTCCGAAACAGATTCGAAATAACGGGCATCATGTTCCAGCTTCCTGTAAACCTCGTTGCACGAGGAATAGGAGACACACCGGACTCGTGCTCTACTTCGATGTTTGGCGCCACACTTCGCAATAGGCTCTCTCAAAATTAATGCCACCATTTTCCTTGCCCTCCTCCGCTCACTTTCCAGCCCTAAGACAGCTCCTGGGAGTGGGGGTGACCAGACCTGCACAGGTTATGCAAGGTGCATCGTGGATCTATCTGTGATCGTTGCTGTCTTATTCTCTCGCCTAATGGGTCCAACCATCCCAGTCGCCGGTCTGGCGGCCGCTGCCCATTGAGCGGATGTTTTCGGAGAACTAGCGGCCATGACTCCAAGATCTCTCTGGTGAGCAGTAGCAGCTAATTTGGATCCCATCGTTTTGGAGGGGCAGCCGAGACTCTGTGTTCCAAGGTGCGTCCCGTTGCATTTATCGGCGCTGAATTCCCCCTACCCAGGTGCGGCCTCGTCACCCAGGTTTGCGAGATCCCTTTGAAATGCTTCACGTTGAGCTCTGGATTGAATTATCTGGAACAATTCTGTACCGTCTGCAGACTTGGTCACCTCACTTTCACCGCGTTTTCCAGACCCTTTCTGAATGCGCTGAGCAGCCCTGGTCTCAGGACAGATCCTCGGGGGGGAGGGGCACTCTTTACTGCTCTGCACTGTGAACACTAGGGATGTGAAACTGCATCCGTGCACACGGTTTCACATAGGCTCCCGGTACACGCAGAGAGCCAGCTTAAAAGCCAGTTCCCGGCGCACACTGGCTCCTGGGGAACCTTCTCCCTCCATTCCCACACTGCTGCCTCTGATACAGAGTAGAATCAAAAGTAAGCAATGGGGAGAGGGCACAAATGCTTTGGAGGAGGAACAACAGCGTGAGAGTGGGAGCGCACAAGAGAGCAGGTCACCGGAGGAATGAGAGTGTGATGGGGAGCACCCAAGAGCAGGTCACTGGAGGAACAAGAGCGTGCGAGAAGGAGCGCACAAGAGAGCAGCTCACTGGAGGAACAAGAGCGTGCGAGAAGGAGTGCACAAGAGAGCAGCTCACTGGAGGAACAAGAGCGTGCGAGAAGGAGCGCACAAGAGAGCAGCACACTGGAGGAACAAGAGCGTGCGAAGGGGAGTGCACAAGAAAGCGCATCACTGGTGGAATGAGCGCATGCGAGGAGGCGCGCACAAGAGAACGGCTCACTGGAGGAACAAGAGCGTGCGAAGGGGAGTGCACGGGAGAGTGAGCCATTGGAGGAACAAGAGCGTGCGAAGGGGAGTGCACAGGAGAGTGAGCCATTGGAGGAACAAGAGCGCACTAGCTATACCGTGTCATGAAAGGGCTGGGATGACGACTCCGCGGGGAACACGTCTCATATACCCACTAGCCCAGCAGTTTTCAACCTTTTTTTCCCATGACCCTGTTGAAGAAAACGGTTGATGTCGTGACCCGACTGAGTGTGACTGGAGTGGGGGCTCCGGGGTGGGGCGGAGAATGGAGCTCTGGTGTGGGAGGGGGTTCTGTCTTGGGGGGGGGAGGCAGGAGGCGCTGACCTCGAGCGGCTCCCTGGCAGCGGTGCAGCAGGGACGCTAAAGCAGCTTCCTGCCTCTCCTGCCCCTGCAGACCAGGCTGAGCCCAGAAGCAGCCGGCAGCTAGCGCTCGGGGCAGGGGCAGCGCGCGGAGCCCTGTGCGCTCCCCCCCCCACCTAGGAGCCGGGCCTGCTGCCGGCTGCTTCTGGGGCGCGGTCCCAGGACAGGCAGGGAGCTGCCTTAGCCCCCCCCCCCTCCCACCGATCCCCCTGCAGCCACGAGCCCCAGCGCCCGACCTCCCACCGCCCAGCGCTGGGGCGTGACCCATCATGTGAAACCCACCGGCCTAGCCCAGGCGCCCCAGCCCCAGGGCCTCGGACAGCGAGGGGCCCCGCCCGGGCTCCGTCGTGCGGCCCCGGAGCTCGCCGCGGCCGGGAGAAAGGCGGGGGGAGGCGGTCGCAGGGACGGGTCACACGGCTGAGCCCCAGGAGTTACGGCTCCAGACTCGGGACCCGCTTCCGGCCCTGCAGGCAGCAGCCCCGCGGGGTTTCTCCCGGGCAGCTGAGGCAGGAAGCCTGGGAGAGTCTCTCAGCTGAGTCAGCCTTGGCAGGCTTCACCCTCCCTTTTCCGTCCCCCCCCCCCCCCCCCCCGCCTTTGTCAGAAGCGCTGGCTGAGTGAGCAGGAGGCAGTAGCAGCGGGGGGGGGGATCCCAAGGGCAGGCCAGCCCCTCTGCCCGGGCTGACCCCAGCTCACGAGGTTCCTCGCGGCCGCCCTCACACCCCGCCTGCCTCCCCCGGATCCGCGAGGGAACAGCCTCCCCGCCCCGCCTGCCCCGCTCCAAGGGGGCTGGGGGTGGCTCCGCGGCCCCGTCTCACGTCACCCCGGCCTGTCCCGACACGCGGGGCCGCTGAGCCGGAGAAACCAGACAGGCCACCCCGCAGCTGTCGGCCCGAGCCATGGGGCTGGGCGGGCCGGGGGGGGCAGAGCTGGGCTTGGCTGCCCAAAGAGACTCCTGGAGCCCCCAGCTGGCTCGCAGCCGCCGCCCGGCCACCGGCCTGGCCCCTCCGCGGGGACCGAGAGAGGAAACTCAGCCGAGCATTTCGCACCCGTTTCCCCGGGCCGGCGTGTGTCCGACCGCGCCCCCCGAGCTCCGGGCGCCGGCCCTGCAGCGGCTCACGGCCCAGGGTGCGGATCCTCCCCCAGGCCCGGGCTCTCCCAGCCCCCGGGGGGGCGGGGGGGTCGCTCGGGTGAGTAGGTGGGGCAGGCGGGGGCGCAGGGCTGCTCCGACAGCCCGAACGGGGGCAGGGCAGGGGGCGTTCAGCAGGGCAACGTCTCCCGGCGCACCGCGTGCCCGCCCCCCCCCACGGGATCCTACGGGAGTGTCCGAAACACACCGCCCCGCCGAGCCCCGCACAATCAATGCAGCAAGTCCGCAGAAAGCAACACACAACCGCGCCCCCACACACGCCCCAGCACATCTCACAAACACACAAACCTCCCCACACACACTCACCATCTCACAAACACACAACCGCGCCCCCACACACTCACCATCTCACAAACACACAAACCTCACCCCCCCCACACACACCATCTCACAAACACACAAACCTCACCCCCCCCACACACACCATCTCACAAACACACAAACCTCCCCCCACACACACACCATCTCACAAACACACAACCGCGCCCCCACACACTCACCATCTCACAAACACACAAACCTCACCCCCCCACACACACCATCTCACAAACACACAACCGCGCCCCCACACACGCCCCAGCACATCTCACAAACACACAAACCTCCCCCCACACACTCACCATCTCACAAACACACAAACCTCCCCCCACACACACACCATCTCACAAACACACAAACCTCCCCCCCCACACACACCATCTCACAAACACACAAACCTCCCCCCACACACACACCATCTCACAAACACACAACCGCGCCCCCACACACTCACCATCTCACAAACACACAAACCTCACCCCCCCACACACACCATCTCACAAACACACAACCGCGCCCCCACACACGCCCCAGCACATCTCACAAACACACAAACCTCCCCCCACACACTCACCATCTCACAAACACACAAACCTCCCCCCACACACACACCATCTCACAAACACACAAACCTCCCCCCACACACACACCATCTCACAAACACACAAACCTCCCCCCACACACACACCATCTCACAAACACACAACCGCGCCCCCACACACTCACCATCTCACAAACACACAAACCTCACCCCCCCACACACACCATCTCACAAACACACAACCGCGCCCCCACACACGCCCCAGCACATCTCACAAACACACAAACCTCCCCCCACACACTCACCATCTCACAAACACACAACCGCGCCCCCACACACGCCCCAGCACATCTCACAAACACACAAACCTCACCCCCCCACACACACCATCTCACAAACACACAAACCTCCCCCCACACACACTCACCATCTCACAAGCACACAAACCTCACCCCCCCACACACACTCACCATCTCACAAACCTCACCCCCCCACACACACCATATCTCACAAACACATAAACCTCCCCCCCACACACACCATATCTCACAAACACATAAACCTCCTCCCCACACACACACACCATATCTCACAAACACACAAACCTCACCCCCCCACACACACACACCATATCTCACAAACACACAAACCTCACCCCCCACACATACACACCATATCTCACAAACCCACAAACCTCACCCCCCCCACACACCATATCTCACAAACACACAAACCTCACCCCCCCACACACACACCATATCTCACAAACACACAAACCTCACCCCCCCCCACACACACACCATATCTCACAAACCCACAAACCTCACCCCCCCCACACACACCATATCTCACAAACCCACAAACCTCACCCCCCACACACACACCATATCTCACAAACACACAAACCTCACCCCCCCACACACACACCATATCTCACAAACACACAAACCTCACCCCCCCACACACACACACCATATCTCACAAACCCACAAACCTCACCCCCCCACACACACCATATCTCACAAACCCACAAACCTCACCCCCCACACACACACCATATCTCACAAACACACAAACCTCACCCCCCCCACACACACCATATCTCACAAACCCACAAACCTCACCCCCCCACACACACACACCATATCTCACAAACCCACAAACCTCACCCCCCACACACACTCCCCACCATATCTCACAGACACACAAGATGTGCTCCCTTAGCTGACTGCCGTGGCCGGCAGAGCCCCCTGCTGGCTCACGACCAGCACTTGCTCCCTTCCCTTGTGCAACGCACACGTGGAAGGAAGGAGAGAGAAGTAACTGAGCGTTACCACCCTAATCCCATTGCCACAAAGCTTCCAGCTTGGCTTTGCCTTCAGTTTCCTTCCCCCCCCCCTCCCGGGGCTCGCAGCACTAAGGGGTGAAAAGGAACCTTGCGCCCACACCATCTCTGAGATGTATCCGGTCCCTTCCCCAGGGTCTGAGCATCTCGCCGCCTATAACGGACTTATCTTTGCCACACTCCGGGGGGGGGGGGCTACTACGTATTCCCTTGTGACGGTAGGGAAACTGAGGCACGGAGCGACCAAGTGACTACCAAAGCTCACCCAGATCTACCAAGCCCCAGACTGCTTTCCTACCAGCTAGACCATCCTTCCTCTCCAATCCGCCCTTCTCCTGGGAGAGGGTTTGCCGCGCGCGTGCGCGCGCACACACACACACACACACACGTCACTTGAACGATAGATCTGTCCTCTGGGTTTTTCCACCTGCTTCCGCAGCGCATTTGACAGCACTTTGCATCTAGCTGTGGCTTTCCCAGTCCCACCCATCATGTGGGCCTCTGGTTCAGAAACAGGGGAGAGGAACAGACCTTTCAGCCCCAGGAAAACGCTCTGGTAAGACCATGGGAACTGGCAGAGGGAGCCAGGCCAGGTGGACGGCCTGAAAGTCCCTTGCGACTTGCCAGAAGCTCTACTGGGACAGATACCAACCCCCAGGCCTAACAAAGCAAGGTTCTATGCTGCATTTCAGCCCTCCGATCCTTCCAACCCCCACCTGGGAAGAGGGACAAACGAACTCTCGCCTCAGGCCGGATATGACAAGCAAAAATCACCTCGTGACAGGTCTGGAGAAAGTGACTAAGGAAAAGTGATTAACTTGCCCCCATCACGTAAGAACTAGGGGTCACCCCGTGACATTCAGAGCTAGCAGGTTTAAAACAAACAAAGTTCTGTTTTTCTTCACGCAGCGCACAGGCAACCTGTGGAACTCCTCGCCAGAGGATGTTGTGAAGACTTGGGACGTTAACAGGGCTCAAAAAAGAGCAAGATAGTTTCATGGAGCTTAGTTCCATCAACGGCTGTTAGCCAGGCTGGGCAGGGATGCTGTCCCGAGCCTGAGTTTGCCAGACGCTGGGAACGGGCGACAGGGGAGGGATCACGTGAGGACTCTGTTCACTCCCTCTGGGGCACCTGGCGTTGGCCACGGAGGGCAGACGGGACACGGGGCTGGATGGACCTTTGGTCTGACCCTGACTGGCCATTCTTATATGCGACTTATTGGACCCGTTCTGAATTTTATCCCAAACCACCTCCTTTCTCCCCCAGCTTCCCTGGCAAACCGGAACCCGCCGGGGACGCTCTTTTCAGGGGAAGCAACAAAACACTCTCCCAGAAGGCGGATTCAGATTTTCTCATCCTCGTGCAGCCAAGCTCAATCCGAGCCGGAGAGGCCAGACCAGCCCGCTCCTGCCCTCTACCGGCCCACCGGCTCCCAGGCCGCTGTTACTCACGGGTGAGCCCTCAGAGCATGAGTCACTGTTTACAGTGAGACCACGCCCAGCAGCCGGGTCACGGGCCAAGGCCGCCCTGTGTTCGGAGAATGTTGCTAACAGGATCTGATGGTGAAAACGACTTTATTCAATGCCTGCACTTACGTACTATCCCGGGCGAGATCGGCCTCACTGTACAGATGGGGAAACTGAGGCCCAGAGCGCTCGGAAGTCACCCGGCACAGAACAGCGGAGAGGGAGGGGGGTTGCCAGGGGCGCTGCTGCAGCAGCAACAGGGGGGAGAAGGGAAAACTTAGCCCCAGCATCTTCTGCGATGTCCGTCTTACCCAGTGTCCCCCAGCCCTCCCCATGCGGTCTCTCCAGCCTCCTCCTTTCCCCGCCACGGGGCAGGCAGCTGGGGCTTATTACGTTACAGCCAAACCACCTCGCCGTGTCCGTCCCCCGTCTGGCTTTTGAATCCTCCCCAGCCTGTAGCCCCAGGACTACAGTATCCATACAGCTGCCAATCTTCCCTGTATTCCTCCTCCCAAGAGCCCTGAGGAGTCGGGCAGGGCTGTCGCACTCATGGCACCGGTGAGGAACTGAGCCCCGGAGAGGCTAAGTGATGTGCCCAAGTCCGTGGAACTGAACCCACATGTCTCATGTCCCAGGCTGGTGCTCCAACCACTAGGCAAGCCTGCCTCCTGCCGGATCCTTCTTCTTCAGGGGCCTGTAGGCAGCGTTTGTTCCCTGCAAGCTAAGCACTAGGGCGGACACCCAGAAGAGATTCAAATGCTGCCCGGCTGATTAGCAGAGCGCCCACAGCCGGCAGCCCATGTTTCTATGGGTGGTGCACATCCGCACCGGCCGCGGTGCACAGCACCACATGTGTTCCGCCCACGGATGGAAAGGACTGAGAGGGAACATTGCCCGTAGGTGCCCCCGCGGTGCAAACAACCACAATCATCTGAGGATGCCCAGAGAATCAGTGCCGGAGCCAGGAGTCGTAAGTTTCAGCCCCGAGCTCAGATCAGGCCTGGACGCCGAGACAGCAGCCCGCGTGTCTCCCGGAGCCCATGGCGGGGAGCAGCGCTCCAAGCGCTCGCTCGCCCGCGCGGCAGAACCCGGTCGGCGCGCTTCCACCCGGCAGCCCCCAGACTCGAACTGTCGTCCTTCTGGGACCCGCCGGGAGGCTCCTCTCCCCTCCCCCCAGCCTGCCTGGGTATCAGCAGCCCCCCGGCCACCCTTTGGCGCACATCCTGTTCCCTGGACAGCTGCAGCTGGGCCCGTCCCGGCCAGCCCATGGCTCACCCTTGGCCCCAGCGGGAAGAGAGCGTCACGCTCTGGGAAGGAGAGAGGAAGCGAGGCCGGACCGGGAGGTACGCCCCTCCGGATCCCAGGCCAAGGGAGAGTGCCGAGTCAGCAGGGAGCGGGCTGGGGGGGCTCTTTGAGAGCGCCCTCTGGGACAGCCACTCCCTGCCACTTCCGCCCCAGGAAGATTTCGGCTGCCGCGGTCTCCACGAGCGAAGGCAGAGGCCGAAGGCCGGCAACGTGGCATCCCGGCCCACTCCAAGCGCCAGTCTCGGAGCACGGGGGCGGTAAAGCCGCGGAGAGGCAGCGGTTGTGGCACAGCGCTGAGCGGCACCGAGGGGGGGGGCCGGGCTCTCCGGCGGGTCCTTTCCCACCCGCCCCAAATAAGGGGAGGATCCAGGAAATCGCAAGGCCACAAAAAACGGAGACAAGGACACACTTCCTTCCCTCTAGCCCCGGGGTGGCCAACCAGCTGGGAAGCACAGCGAACTGGCCACAGGCGGCTAGTGGCTAGTGTGTGGGACCCCACGGATCGAACCCCAGGCCCGGCGATCCCACGGGACTCACTGCCACTAGACGCCCTCTGGGCCAAGAGCCAGATGGGTTCCAAGAGAGGGCCAGACGCTGGGATGGAAAAGACAGACGCCAGGGCCAGGGAACCTTTTTGGGGTGACTCACAGAAGAATCACTCGGGGGCTGCACCCAAGTGAGGAGCAACCCCAGAGCCTGGGGGGGCCTAGGCTAGTAGATTTTGTGGGCTCCAGCCCCACGGGGAGATGGTGGCAGGGGGGCTGCAGCCCCAACACTCGGGGGCCAGATCCAGCCCCTGGGCCGGACGTTCTCTGCCCCGATAGACACAAATCATGGTTAGAGGAACCCCTGCTCCCGGGCACATGCCAACCCGCCTGGCTGTGTCCCTGTCGAGTAGGTTATTTTAGCATGCGAGGGTCCGCAGGGGGGCTCTGGGCTGGCAGGTGGGCATAACCAGGGGGCTCTGGGAAGTCGGGCGGGTGTACCGGAGGGGGGCTCTAGGCTGGTGGGTGGGCGTACCCGGGGGCTCTGGGTGGGCGGGTGTACCCGAGGGGCTCTGGGTGGTCGGGCGGGTGTACCTGGGGGCTCTGGGTGGGCGGGTGTACCCGGGGGGCTCTGGGCTGGTGGGCGGGCATACTGGGGCGGGGGGCTCTGGGCTGGCAGGCAGGCGTACCAGGGGGCTCTGGGTGGTTGGGCGGGTGTACCCGGAGACTCTGGGCTGGCAGGCAGGCGTACCAGGGGGCTCTGGGTGGTCGGGCGGGTGTACCCGGGGGCTCTGGGTGGGCGGGTGTACCCGGGGGGCTCTGGGCTGGTGGGCGGGCATACTGGGGCGGGGGGCTCTGGGCTGGCAGGCAGGCGTACCAGGGGGCTCTGGGTGGTTGGGCGGGTGTACCCGGGGGCTCTGGGTGGGCAGGCAGGTGTACCCGGAGACTCTGGGCGGGCGTACCAGGGGGCTCTGGGCGGGCGTACCCACGCTCTGTGCTGTGTCCAACAGGGCAGGTCTGCAGAGCCTCCCCCCGACCACAAAGCAAAGCGGGTGGGTGAGTCCGACACCGGGGCGGGCCCCTGCTAAGCAGAGGGTCCCCGGGCACCACAGGCGACTGGTGCCTGCAAGGGGCGGGGTGCAGGGAGGGCCAGGCAGAGGGGCAGGGAGAGGGCATGTAGCCATCCAAATGCTGGCAGGGCCACGGGGGGCCGTGCACCTCCTGGTGCTCCCGTGAGTCACGCAGGCCTGGCGCCTTCCTCGGACTCACCCGGATAATATCCAGGAGAGGCAGGATCGTGCCCGCGGGTCAGAGGTCACCTGCATGGCAGCAGTTGGAGCAGCTTTGCCAGGCACCAGCTGCCAGCTTGAGGCCACCGTCAGGCCGGGCTGACGCCAGGGAGCCCCGAGATCCTGCACGTGGCCTGGGCTTTGGTGGATTCCAGCGCCTGTAGCCCATTGCTGGCCAGGAGATGAGAAGAACCTCAGCTCCCGGGGAAGACGGGGGAAATACCCCGCATGGGGAGGAGGAAGGGGAAAACCAAGGGACGTGCAGCTAGGAAGGATTTTGCAGCATGGAACAGGCCAGCCAAGGCTGGAGAGATTTGCGGCGGGGGCGAGGGGGGGGAGATGGCCAAACGCTAATCCCTCCCACCCTGCGAGCCGAGATCAGGGTCAGAAAATGAAAGCTTAATAGGATTTTCAGAGCAGATGGAGCCCATGGTGAAACCACCACTGGATTTCAGACCTTATAAGGGAAAGCGCTTTCCCACCTGGATGGGCGGCCGCTGAGACGGGACGGGAGGGGCGTCCCACCCACCTCCTCCCTACCGGGCCCGTGCAAATTCGGCCACGTGGCAGGGTTCTTGTGCATGAGCCTCGTGCTCCCGTGTCTCCCCCGGCACGGGAAGAGTTTGCACGAGGAGGTGGGAGTGGAGTGAACGGAACCAGACGAGTGTCAGGGCAAACGGTGAGAAATGCCCTGGCCAGGGGGTGCGAGGAAACGGGCTACGGCATCGCTGGATTCCAAACTGTGCCCGCTGGGCGGCAGGTAACGGACTGCGGGTCTACTCTTCCCCCCCCCCCCCCCCCGGCAGCCAAACCCCTGGGTGCCGCAAACCCCCCTCCCCACAGCCCGGCCCAGCACACTGACAGCATCGGCTTTTCTCCTGCCCCAAGCCCACTGGGGCCAGAGCCACCCAAGGGTGACGCCCGGGGATTAATCCGTTTAAAACCAGCCTGATCGCTCCCCCCGTTCCCGCCCCTCGAGCTGAGCCTCCCGGCATCTGGTGCGAGGAAAGTCGCCCACAATTATCCTCGTCAGAGCAAGAACCAGGGCAGGGCGGTGGCGAGGGGGGAGTTGAGGCGGCGCAGCGGATCAGTGGCCGGGGGCGAGGGGGGAGTTGAGGCGGCGCAGCGGATCAGTGGCCGGGGGCGAGGGGGGAGTTGAGGCGGCGCAGCGGATCAGTGGCCGGGGGCGAGGGGGGAGTTGAGGCGGCGCAGCGGATCAGTGGTCGGGGGCGAGGGGGGAGTTGAGGCGGCGCAGCGGATCAGTGGCCGGGGGCGAGGGGGGAGTTGAGGCTGCGCAGCGGATCAGTGGCCGGGGGCGAGGGGGGAGTTGAGGCGGCGCAGCGGATCAGTGGTCGGTGGCGAGGGGGGAGTTGAGACGGCGCAGCGGATCAGTGGCTGGGGGCGAGGGGGGAGTTGAGGCGGCGCAGCGGATCAGTGGCCGGGGGCGAGGGGGGAGTTGAGGCGGCGCGGCGGATCAGTGGCCGGGGGCGAGGGGGGAGTTGAGGCGGCGCGGCGGATCAGTGGCCGGGGGCGAGGGGGGAGTTGAGGCGGCGCAGCGGATCAGTGGCCGGGGGCGAGGGGGGAGTTGAGGCGGCGCAGCGGATCAGTGGCCGGGGGCGAGGGGGGAGTTGAGGCGGCGCAGCGGATCAGTGGCCGGGGGCGAGGGGGGAGTTGAGGCGGCGCAGCGGATCAGTGGCCGGGGGCGAGGGGGGAGTTGAGGCGGCGCAGCGGATCAGTGGCCGGGGGCGAGGGGGGAGTTGAGGCTGCGCAGCGGATCAGTGGCCGGGGGCGAGGGGGGAGTTGAGGCGGCGCAGCGGATCAGTGGCCGGGGGCGAGGGGGGAGTTGAGGCTGCGCAGCGGATCAGTGGCCGGGGGCGAGGGGGGAGTTGAGGCGGCGCAGCGGATCAGTGGCTGGGGACGAGGGGGGAGTTGAGGCGGCGCGGCGGATCAGTGGCCGGGGGCGAGGGGGGAGTTGAGGCGGCGCAGCGGATCAGTGGCCGGGGGCGAGGGGGGAGTTGAGGCGGCGCAGCGGATCAGTGGCTGGGGGCGAGGGGGGAGTTGAGGCTGGAGGGCATGCGCTGTAAGTCCTCATCCCCTGCCCCCGTGCGCCCACGTGCCCCTCTGCCGCTGGGCATCGCAGGGGTGCGTGCCAGGGAACTTTGTGCTGGGCGCCCTGGCCCAAGCCCAGGGAAAGAGGAGGGAGGCTGAGGGCCCGGGGAGGAGGGCTGGCCGGGTGCCAGCGACGGACGCGCCCCGTTTTGGGCAGAGGCCCCGCGCTTAGCGACGGAAGCAAAGCCGCTGTGGCTGCCACGGCAGGACGGCCCAACCCTGCCCCAGGCCTGTCCACGGAGGGGCCGGAAAACATCTGGGCTTCAGGCCACGGAGCAGGAGCTGGAACGTCAGCGGGCGACATGCGGCTGGAGCCTCCTCCCTCCCTGCCCCCTGGAGTCTGTCGGGCCAGCGGCTCTGCCCCCTGGTGCGACCCAGCCGGGGGGCACGTCGCTCCGGGTTCAAATGGTGCTTTGAGTGCCGGGAACGTCTGGTCACGAATGGGGCGGGCCCACGGGCCCCCCGCCACAACGCCTGCATTTCTGAAGAGCCCTGCAGCCACACGGGAAGCTCCGTGGAATGAATCTGTGCAACGTGGTGTACAGACACAACTGGGAGAGAAATCACACTCTCTCCCTCGCATGCCTGCCTTGAGGAGCCAGGCACAGAACCAGCTCCAAAACGAGGCACTGCGCACGTGGACTAGAGGTGAACACCCGCGACTGGTAGCAGCAGTTGGTCTCGCACGCTCCCTCGGCCAGCCACGACCGGGAGCCATCCCTCTTAAAAGCTGACCCCCAGTAAACCGTGCGCTTGTGCGGCCGCTCGGGAGAGAGTCAAATGCCACCCAGCTGATTAGCAGAGCCCTCGCAGCTAGGTTTTGTTGCTACGGGTGGTGCACATCCGCACATCTCAATGCATGTTAAAATGTATTCCGCACATGGATGGAAAAGATTAGAGGGAGCATTGCTGTACCCCACTGGGCCTCTGTTGCCCAGGAGGAGAGAAAAAGTTACCGACCTCGAGTGGGAGAGATGCCTGATTTTAGTGGCACCAGGAAGTGGCCGGCCCCCCGCCCCAGCTTCAGAGAGATGGAGATAAAGTCTTAACTAGCTGTGGAATTTCTGTCCTGCAGGAAAGCCACGATTTCAGAACGAGGTCGGAAAGTCAAAATCCCAGATTTTGTCACAAAATCAAACAATTCGTGGCAGCCCCTTTGCCTCCTTCCAAAACACAACAGGAAGCGGGAATGCGACACATCACTTGTTTCCTGCAAAAAATGCCAACAAGACGGATGAAGCCCTGCAAAACGTTTCCGTTCCATCCCATCGGCCTTTGCCAAGGAAAATCCTCCCATCAGAAGATTTTCAACCACTTCTGAGCCTGACACACCCATGCGCGCCCACGTGCACATCCACGTGCACCCCACGCATGCCCATGGGCACATCCGTGTGCACACCCACGCGCATCCCACACATGCCCATGTGCACGCCCACACACACATCCACATGCACCCCATGTATGCCCATGTGCTCGCCCACGTGCACATCCATGTGCACACCCACGCATGCCCACGTGCACACCCACGCGCACCCACATGCCCACGTGCACGCCCACACACACATCCACATGCACCCCACATATGCCCACATGCACATCCATGTGCACACCCACGCATGCCCACGTGCACACCCGTGTGCACACCCACGTGCACACCCACCCACATGCACACCCACGCATGAGCATACACGTGCACACAACCCCTACTGTTACTGGGGCAGGAATTTTCCCATGGAAACTGCTCATTGGTGGCAGTGGAAACTGCCAGCCAACTCCCTCTACTGGTAGGGCAACAGCGTGCAGGCAGGCTGCGTTTCAGTCGGCGGCCTCTGTCCCATAGGAGGCGCTGTGGGCTGCCCTGCCACCATCCCAGCAAGCTCCTTTTCCTTATGGGGAAGACGGTCTCACTAGGTCAAACCCTCCAGCAAGAGACCTCACAGGACCTGGGAGCATTTTTCCACCCGCGACGGCGTCCCTGGAGAGCCGGCCTTCAGCTCGGGCCCCAGGACTTTCCACCGAGCCCGCAGGGGAGGATGAAGCAGGGATGTGGCCGGCCCGGCAGCCCCAAAATAAATGCAGCTTGGTGGATCGGATTCAGAAGGATGCGCCCGCCTTCCTACGCACCTGGGAACGGCGCCTGTGACCCACCCGCATCAGCGTTTGATTGGCGCCTGTCAAAGTTCTTCCTCTGCTTGCCAGGAGGACCGGGTTTGCTGTCCCAGCCTGGGAGGAGCTGCGGCCCCTGCACAGTTAGGAAGGGCTCCCGGACCCTTTCAGAGACGCTGAGGCCAGAAGAGACCTTTAGGGTCTAGAGGCCACGCCAAAGAGGGATTTCCCGGCAAGGAGGCCCAAGCTCTGCCCACTGGCTCGCGCTGCCACTTCGCAGACCCACAGAGGGGCTGGCTGTCCCACGCCAGACGACACAGCAGGAAGGAAGGATCCATTTGCCACTGACCCCCACACACACCTGCACCCACAGAGGCCCCCCACGCTTAGACCCTTGTGCTCCCAGGGCAGGAGACGCCTTCGGAGGGGTCCGCAGCTCACAATCCGTAGAGGGGAGGGCCCTGGACAGAGTTCCCTGTCCTCTGAGCACTGGGGCAGCCACCCCGGCGAGATTCAAATGCCCCCCAGCTGATTAGCCCGGTGGCCACTGCCAGCAGCGTGTGTTTCTGTTGGTGGTGCACAGCCGCACATGCCTTGGTGCCCAGAACAAAATTTATTCTGCACACGGGTGGAAAAAATTAGAGGGAACCTTGGTCCCGGATGGGGGAGAGGCCAATCTGAGGAAGGGCATGGAGGTGGTTTAGTGATCAGTGTGGATCCAGTGGAGACCCAAGGCGGCCAGGGAAGAAAGTGACCTGGGGCTGCATCCATCCGGCTCTTGCACAAACTGTATCCTACCCTGACGCATTTGACTGAGTTAAACACAGTGAGGGGGTCTGCACCGAAGTTCCCTGTAAGCTGCGCCTTGTGCGGCCGCTCCGGAGACCGTCCAGACAAGAGAACCCAGCTCATTAGCAGAGCGCCCACAGCTAGCCGTTGTGTTGCCCTCGGTGGTGCACATTCGCATCGGCCCCAGTGCACATAAAAAATTTAGTCCGCACATGGATGGAAAAAAATCCGCACGTGGATGGAAGTGATTGGGGGGAAATTGTTCTACCTCCCAAACAGCAGAGGGAGGGAAATCAACATGCCCCAGCGGGGAAAGGGAGGGGAGAAAAGATGCTTTTGGACGGGAGGTGTAATGACAAAGAACAGGGGGCGGAGCGGCCACGGCCCAGCATGAGCTGCGGTGGGGAAGGCAGAACAAAGTGAGCCCAGGCCCCTGGCGGCTGCCCATCCGAGATCAGCCCCGGGGAACATTTTGATTCTCTGTAACCGAAGCTTTGCAGCCCAGCAGGGATCTGGGCCCCGGGGGAGTTATTTAGTTAAAGAGAGGTGTAGTCCTAACGACCCCTCCTCACGCCTACCCCCCAGGCCCAGGGGAAACCCAGGCCGCCCCCCAAGAGAAGCTGAGTCAGGGCTGGGTAGGAGAAGGCGGTTTCCTTTGCTAACCCCTTGCAGAGGCATTTACAGGGGGCTCCGGCGGGAAAGGGGTCAGAGAGCCACCTGGAAGCGATGGGAAGAAGCGAGACAGAAGCGGCCGTAGGGGACAAGCCCGTCCCCAGTGAAATCAGCGACGGCGCTTCAGGAGCTCACCCGCGTCGCCCGCTTGCCGCGCCGTTAGACGAGGGGTGACACCCCTGCAGCCGGAGGTGGGATTGCAGTGCCCGGAGAGGCGCCCGAGCAGGCGCGGAGGGCGCCGGGACGAGCAAGGAAGGCTCCCCCTGCCAGTGGCTCACGGCCTTGGTGTCGGGGCCACCAGATGCGGCTGCCCCCCAACCTCTCACTGCAGCGTGGACCGACCCTGCCGAGGAGCCAGGATTTCCCCTCGTCTGGACGTACCATGGGCTTAGACCCTGATGTCGTCAGGTCGGGGCCACCCACGAGGGGACCCTCCTCGGTCAGTTTCGGGGTGATGGGTCACGTCGCACCGGTGCCAGGGCTGTGCAGAGACAAGGCCGGCGGCAAAGGGAAGGAGAGAGGGGGAGGCTGGAGCAGGGAGCTGCGAGGTCTCCTTGGGCAGGGCCGTCTGCCGGTGCCGGTGCCCTATGTACCCGAGCAGCAGCGTGCTCCCCACTCCTCCACACGGGGTGAGAGGGGCTGGCGCGGTGAGGACACGGGGGACACGACGCTGTTTACCGCAGCAGGGTCAGTCCAGGAGAGCAGGCCCCGCAGGAGCAGGGCCGGGAGTGGGGCGCAGGCCAGAGGAGCAGCAGCCGGCCAGAGAGAAGCGGCACTTTTAGGGGCAAAGGGCCGCTTCTCTCCAGCCACTGCTCCAGGAATCCTCCGGGCCCGCGAAGGCCGCTCGGTGAGCAGGGCTGGGCGCTGAGCCCAGAGGGGGCGGCTGGGGCATGGGGCTGCCAGAGCCTCTGGGGAGAGACCGGGGGCTGCCAGAGCCCCAGCACAGCCTGCGGGGAGGGAAGGGGCTGGAGGCAGCCAGAGCCCAAAGGCAGCACACGCAGGTGCGCAGGCACCGTGCAATCTGGTGCCCCGAATTGCACAACGCCCCTTCCGCGGCTGCGTGCTCGGCATCCGGGCAGGGCCGGCCCCGGCCCCGGGGAGCAGCTGCCTGAAAGCCGAGAGCCTGGAATGCTGCCGGGAAGGCATCCCGAACACGCGGCCCTGGCTCTATGTATAGCGGGAGGCCTCCCAGCGCAGGGTGCACCGTCTGGGTCACCGCAGCCCCGGGGTCTGGCCAGTCACCTCCACGCAGGCTGGGTCAGCTCACCCATCCCCCCATGAGCCTCCGCTAGGAGCAAGGGCGCTACGCTGCCTCCTCCGCCCAGGCGCTCTCGGCCTCCCCTTTGACTCCGGCCCCGGCCACACATCCGGCTGCCTCGGACCAGCAAATTCTCGGGGGGGTTTCCCCCACGGTTCTGGTGGGGGATGGGCCAGTGCCTGAGTCCCGCTGTGACTCGGAGGCAGGTGCTGTCCTGCAGCGTGGCGGCGGGTCTAGCCACCCCCCCCCCCCCCCCGGGTCGCACAGCGGGGAGACCCCGGCCCACTGCCGCGGAGACACTGGGTCCCGCAGACCGGGGTTTCTAACGCCCCCCAACGCCTCTCGTTCTGGGCACAGGCCCTGCCACAAGCCACCCCCCTCTGCTCCCCCTTCCCATGTGCACCCAAAGCGCCTCCCCATAACCCAAACTCTCCGAAAACAGCGGCTCTCCTCAGAGCCAGGAGAACCCCTTCTCTTCCCGGCAGCATCCCCATGCAGCCACACCCACCCTGGACCGGGGCCCGGAGCCTCAAAGGTAGTTAGCTTCCCAATGGCCAAGGAAACCCACGGACACGGGCACCGAAAATCCTGCGGGGATTGGGGCCTGAACACCCGCCAGCCCACAAGAACTAAATGGGGTCAAATCCAAGGGGAAACCCCCCAGGAAACACGGGAATTCGCATGGGCTGCTCCGTGGCACTGGTCCAGCTTGTTACCGAGGTTCACTAGCAATCGAGTGGCTATTCATTAGCCTCGCGTACTCTGCTAATTAGCCCGACACAAATGGAGCCTGCAGATTGGCTCGTTTTGCATGTCAGCTTCCTCCTCGGCTCACCCGGACAGGCTCACGCAATCAACAGCCGCCTTCACAGTGACTCAGTCAAACACGCCGCAGCCCCGTCTCCTGGGCTGGCCAGGCACAGGCAGGAAGCCCCGGGAGCAAGGCGCTGGACAAGCCATCAGGCAGCCCAGAGTCCTCAGCCTGGCTAAGGAGGGAGCGTCAGTGAAGACACCGCAGGGTAGCCGGCCTCCCCAGTTGTATCCGAATCGCACGCTGCGCGGAGACCAGCGACCCACCCCGGCAGGGCGCTGCGCGCCGTAAGAGCCAGGCTGTGTGCTGAGGAGCTGGCGGTCTGAGCGACGACGGATGCTCTTCGTACCGCACGAGAGGTTAAGTGGCTTGGCCAAGGTCCTACGGGCAGTGAGTGGCAAAGCTGGGAATGGCGGGCAGGCCGCTGCAGTTGCAAGCCAGTGTCTCAATAACAAGCCCGTGCTAATGCCCGGCTCTGCACACTGGGGGGAACTACCCCCCTCGGTAAGAGGGGACCTGAGTCTCCATCACCCATTAAAATCTTTCACCTCTCCTTGAGCCCCCTAGAGAGGTTGGGGGGCCAACCGGAGACCGGGGAGATGTGTGTCTCTATTGCAACCAGCCCATTTTCTTTACAGCGGGGTGGGGAACCTAATGCCCGGGGGCCAGATGCAGCCCCTGGCTTGCCTGG
Source organism: Pelodiscus sinensis (assembly GCF_049634645.1). Taxonomy (NCBI): domain Eukaryota; kingdom Metazoa; phylum Chordata; order Testudines; family Trionychidae; genus Pelodiscus; species Pelodiscus sinensis. Next base: position 13,027,477 of record NC_134739.1, read on the forward strand.
ATCCAGCCCCTAAAGCTCAGGGCTCCCCTCCAGCATAGGGGAGCCCGTGGTGGTGCTCCAGCCTCCCCACCGTCCCGCCAGGGGGCTGGAGCCCACAGAATCTACTAGTCCCCCTCCCCGGCTCTGGGCTGCAAGGGGAATGTGGGGAGGGTCTTTCTGCTCAGTCAGGGGCCACGTCAGTGAGGGTTTGGGGGGGTTGTTGTTTTGTTTTGTGTTTTTGCTTCTCACTTGTGTGCGGCCCCCGACTGATTTTTCTGTGGGTCCGTGGCCCCTGACTCACAAAAGGTCCCCGCCCCTGCTTTACGGGATTTTGAGGGAAACCCAAACCCAGCCAGCCACCGACCAGAGCAGGAAAGGGGGAAGCCAAACTGACGAGGCGCGCCGGGAAACTGACTAGCTGCCGCGAAGGCCAAGGCACAAGGCAAACAAGGCGGCCGCGAACTGGATTTCTGACATTCTTTCACCTCCGGCTGGGGTGTGAACGCCGGGAAGGAAGTGGCTTTGTTCTTTTAAAAGACGAAAAACTTTTATCTCGACAGCGCCTCGTCCAACGCGCCTCGGTCACCCATTTGGCTCCGGGCGCCGCTCCGCTGCATCGTGACCCAACTAATCTTTCCCTTGGCCGCCTCGCCGCTTTGAATGTCAACATCAGCTCAGCTGCACTTTCGTCTTTTTCGTATCTGAAAGCAGCAGCGCACCGGAGGGCGTCGAGAGACACTGGGAGCCCGGGCCGAGCGTGGGGGCCCCTTCCCTGACCTTTTCGGAAAACACCATTGCTCCCTCGCCGAGCAGGCCCAGCAAAACCGGATCCAATCCAGGGGCAGCGTGTTGCATCCTGCCAGCCCTGCAGCCTGAAATCCCAGCTCCCGGGCCCAGCCCAGGCGGAGAGAGGAAGCTAAACGGGAGTGGGAGGAGCAGGCAGGAGGCTCGCCGGATCAGCAGCGATCCCGCGGTGTAACATGTAGGTTGACGAGCTACGTTGCTCAAAGGGGTGTGAAAAATTCACACCCTTTAAGCGCCCCAGCTAAGCCTCTGGGGTAGGTGCAGCTAGGCTGGAAAACAATTCTTTCCAACCTCCCTTCTCTCAACACTGTAGCGGCCGTTCAGCAGCCGCGGGGCTGTTCCACTGTGGAGCCCCGAGGGGAGACCTGCCCGCAGACAGGCAGGGACACGACTGCCCCGTAACATACCAGGCCAAGTCACATGTGTCAGGGCTCCTTCTGCCTGGGCGCAGCGAGCCTGCCCTGCAGCCTGGCACTTACATAATCGTATCGATGTGACACTGGCGCACGTTGCTAGACAAGCCATGCCGCCCGGACGGAGGCAGCCCTGGCCCCTAGCTACCGCCGCGCGCTCCCCAAATCCAGGCAGGGGGTAGAACCTACCGAGGGGCGTAAGAGCCACGTCCTGGCTTCCCACCGGACACATCTCTCAGCTTGCCTGTGTGCATTCAAAGCCCCAGCTACAACGAGGAGGGGAAAGTAACCCCACGGCATCAATGTTCCCTCTAGCTTTTTTCCACCCATGTGCGGAATAAATTTATATGTGCACCAAGGCATGTGTGGGTGTGCACCACCAGTAGACACACAGGCTGCCGGATGTGGGCGCATGGGACTCTCTCCTGAGCGGCCGCCAAAGCGCCCAGCCTACAGGGCATGCACGTGAGTCCTTAGTGCTGCACCCTGGGGGGCTGTGATGTAGTGGGCGGGGCTGTCCACTCGCTGCTCGCTATGCCTGGGCTGTGGGTACCCTCACTGGGGGGCCCGGGGCGTCTCACCTGAACAAAGGAAGGGGTGTGGCTACCTGGGGGATGGGTGTTCTGTGGTTTCGGAAGAGGCAGTCTTGGCTGGGAAAACCTGGAGAGAGGAGACTGAGTACTGAGGGGTCAGGGGCCTGTGGACCTCTATCCCAAGGGGTCCAGGGCTGCCAGCCCCGACTCCTTATGCCCACCCCACGCCTATGCTGGGCTGTATCCTGGAGAAGCAATAACCCCTCCCTGTTCTACTGGCTGGAGGAGTCTCATCTCGCTGCAGACGGGGTGCAGGATCGGGGGGTCCCCGCCGCGCAGCCCCAGGGGTTGGTGGGTCCCCCCGGCAGCCCTTCGGAGGCGACGCTTCCTGACCTGCCGCTGTAACGGACGAGGGAGGAAGCCGAGGTTTTCCCCCTGCGCCCCCGGAGCAAGGAAGAGCAGCGCTGGCTATTTTAAACAGCCAATGAACGAAGCGGGGGGAGAAGGCAGGCTGCTGGCTCATGGTGCCGTGCTCATAACGGACTTCCTCGTGCCGCTCGGCATTCCGCCGCGCTGAGCGCAACGTGGTAACTGGCAGCGCTGCCCGACCGCCATTCCCCACCCGGCTCTGCTGCAGGGGCGGCCAGAACGGGGCCTGGCCGAGTAGAAACTGCAGCTGGCTGGGAGCACGTCCATGGGGGGGGGGGCCATGCAAGGCTGGGCCCTGGGGATTCTTCCCAGCGCACCTCTCCACCCCCAGCCAGACAATGCCCCCGGCAAAGCAAAACCAACGAGGGGTGTAAGAGTTTAACCGGTTAACTGACCCGCTGATGCCGATCGGCTCCTGCGCGTGGTTGAACTCCGGCGGGGCTGGCACCACCAGGAGCCCAGAAGGCCGGGAGTCCGTGGGGCCAGGAGCCCACCAGGCCAGCAGTGCTGGGAGCCCACAGTGCTGGGACCCAGCAGTGCCAGGAGCCCACAGGGCCAGCAGCACCGGAGGTCTGCAAGGCCACGATCCCACAAAGCCAGTAGCACCGGGACCAGCAGCGCCGGGAGCCTGCAGAGCCAGCAGCACCGGGACCAGCAGAGCTGGGATCCCACAGGGCCAGCTGCCCGTAGGGCCTGTTTAGCGGGGTACCCAATGGAATTTTAATCAATTACACATTTATGATTTTTAACCCTTTCTACCTCCCTAATACCAACCTTGCAACACCCCTGGGCCACGAGGCCTGTCCGCAATCAGGAGGGCGATTAGAGGCGTCCTAGTGGCACCTCAAGGCCTCCCCTGAGATCATGTCCCCGTCGGGCAGGCACCGTTCAGACGCTCGGGGCAGGTCTGTCCTGCGAGTGGCGGTAGCAGAGAGAGGCACAGTCACGTCACCTACCCGCTCCCAGCAGCAGCACAGACGTGGCCACACGGGCTTCAGCATGGGTCTAGCGTCTCGGGACGTCCTGTCGTATCGCCCCCAGCCCCACCCCGAGCGGCACTGCCCCTGCGAGCTTAGAATCTAAACCGCGCAGACGAAAGCCGTGTGCCTCGCCATGGGACAGCTGGGAGACAGAGACAGGGCGAGACTAAATGAGTTGACCAAGGTCACTGCGGGAGGGACTGCAGCGGTGGCAGAGCTGGGAGTTGAACCTGTACCTCTGAAGTACGTCCCAGCCAGCTGGCCATTGCTGGCACATACTGCAGCTCGCGCCGGGTTTGTTAGTTCCCCACCCTGCTAGCGCTCTGAGTGGACAGAGAAGGAACCAAGTCCTCACTCCCTGCTGTCTCTAGGGGAAAACCCTCTTCGGTGTCCCCGGTAGCCACAGCCTTGGGGGCTCAGACGGGATTGCCTCTTGGCTGGGGGCCGAGGACACAGAATGACATTTTGGCCTCCTGGACGGTGATTGGGTCGTGAGCGGGAAAGCAGACCCATCCCTCTCGCTGCGGGTCCGGGCTCCAGCTGGCAAGCGAGGGAGCTGTACCCAAGTCAGACCCGCTGGACGGACAGGGGGCGGGTCCACTCCCCGGCCCCCAGCAGCTGACCGACCCGCTCCTTTCTCCTTCACCTCCACTAGAAGATCCTTTGGGCTCCTTGGGCAGCTCTAGGACACTGGGTGCAGGCGCCCGGAGGCTCTTCCTGGGCCTGGCCCGGCCTCGGGACCGTCAGAGCTTCCAGGCGAAGCGGAGTCGCTATTGCCCGGCCGGCGTCCGGAGGACACGGGGGCGCTGCCCGGGTGATAGAGCCGACGGCTCTTCCCTCCACCTTAGCAGAGTGCCTGGACATTGTGTCAGTGCCAGGCACTGGTAGCCTGATTGCTCGGGAGGGGGGGGCTCAGGCCTAGGAGCCAGATGAGGCCCCCGGCTTGCCTGGATCCAGCCCCCAGGGCTCAGGGCTCCACCCAGAACTGGGGAGCCTGCGCTGGCACTCTAGGCCTCACCCCACCCCCGCACAGGGCTGGAGCCCTCAAAATCTACTCGCCTGGCCCCCCAGGTGCGAGGGGAATACAGGGAGGGTCTTTGTGCTTCTCAGTCAGGGACCCCGCCAGTGAGGGTTTGGGGGGGGGGGGTCGGTTTTTTTGCTTCTCATTTGTGTGCGGCCCCCGACTCATTTTTCCGTGAGTCAGGGGCCCCGACCCCTGGCTTAGGGGGAGACACTTAGGGGGAGAGGCTGGCCAAAGCTCCCTGCCTGGCTTGTGCGCTGGCCGCAGAACTCCACCCCAGAAGCAGCCGCATGTCAGTGGAGGGAGCCAGTGCAGTGCATTGTGGGCCAGCCGCAGCAAAGGCGCCGGGAAAGCACGTTCCCAGGCATCGGAGTGGAGCCCTTGTTTCAAACAAGGACCCGCCAAGGGAGCCCGATTCTCAGGGTCTGTCCCTTTTGGCCAGGGAGATCTGGGCTCCCCAGCTGGGCACAGGGCCTCTCGCTCGTCCACGCCCTCCCCCTCCTCTCTCCAGCCAAACCTGCGCTCCCAGAGGGAGTTCCTCTCTCGGCAGGAGAGGACGCGGGACGGGGCCTTCGAGAAACGGAGGAAACCTCCGACCCCTCCCCCTCTTCTGCGCTGGCCTGGAGTCCCAGGATTCCGTTTCCTGTTTTTTCCCGTGGAAACCCTCAAATAGACGCTGGCCTCATTTTTGGGGGGAGGGGGGGGAAGGGCTGGTTTTGGGTGGCTGAAGCAGGGCTCACAATGAGCCATTTCCTCTGACGGCTGAGAAAGGCACCTCGGGCTCTGCCCCACCCCGCGGCCGGCGGGAAATCCGACCCGGCAAGGCCAGGGGGAGGCGGACTCCGTTCCTTGCCCTTCTCAAGGACACGGGGGGGGGGCAAACATGTTCGCTTGCAGGGTCCCTGGGACACAGCCGGGGCGCCTCGGCCGAGTGAAGGCTCCAGGCTCAGGTTCGAGGCTGCACACAGCTGGCGCCCAAGGTCCCCGGCCCGGCGATAACAAGGCAGGAGCGTCACAGGGAAACTCTCTGTAGCGGAACGAAGGCTCCAGCTGCAGCCCTGCACCGCTGTCCCACGGTCTGCCGCCCGATCAATGGCTCTTCACACCCTCGGGCGGCCGCTCTCCATCGCCCCGCCCCCCCGGGGCCTCCAGGGCAGGCTGGCCTGGGGCGAAAGGGCAGGGAGCACCCCCTGCAGGAAACGGCCCCGCATGGAGCCGGACGTCCAAGGCCGCGGTCTCGGCGCAGCCCGGATCCCGGGCGTGGGCGGGGAGTGCAAAGCGCCTTAGGGGCTGGCGCTCGCGGGGATCCAATGGGACATTCCAGGCCTCATCTCAGCCCTGGCAGCTCCGACAGCTCCTCTCGCCTTTGAGCCGGGGCCAGAGGAAGGGCAGATCCGTGGCAAGGGGCGGGGCCTCTCCGGGGCAGATGGCGCCCTCCCCGTGTGTCCCCCAGAGGACTAGCCGCGAGCACGTGTCTGCAGCCCACGCGCGTTTAGAATCAAAACCGGAGGCCCCCCGCAGAACCCTCCCTCCCCTCCTGGGTCCCCCCCAAGCTGCTCCGCTCCCGGGGGCGTCGACAGAACCCGGCCGGTGCAGATCTGGCCCAATCCCCGGGCCCGTACCCGCCCGGCGCAGCAGCAAAAACACGCCCTGGGCTACGGAGCCACAATAGGGCCATTGTCACCGCCAGGTGGCTCCTCCCTTTCCCCACCCCGCCGGAGACCTCCCCCCACACAGTCCCATGAAAAGCACCACTGTGACCCCGCCCCCGCCTCTCCACCAGCTGCTCACGCGACCCCTGTGACGGACCAGGCCGTGTCTGGGCACAGCTGAGGGCGTCCGCTCAGGGCGAATTGTTCAAATCCGGGGCTCCTTACAGCCCCCAGACTGGTGACCTCTCCAAACAGGCCACAAACCAGTCCCACAGAGCGCTTCAGCTGCCTGCCTGAAGCCTCACGAGCAAAACCCCTCCGACACCCCAGCAATATCCGTGCCCCAGATGGCCCCGGGCCTCATACACAGGTGGGGGGTCCTAGCACCCAATCCCACCTACCCCGAACAAGTTCTGTCTGGTTCCAAGAAACCAGTCACAGATCCCTGGTCAATTTACCCTCTGGACCTTACCCGCAAATCACTCTGGGCCAATCCTTTAGAATCTAAAACTAAAGGTTTATTATCACAAGAAAGAAAAGCCTGAGAGTCAGGTTGTTAAAGAATAGTACGTTACATGCACCGAATCTCCCAGTCCTCGATGCAGGCTCTAGCAGAGATGTTGCAGCTGCTGGTTTAAAAGTTCTTATTGCGCATCCTATCATCAGGATGGGTTCACAGGTCTTTCGGGCCCTTCAATCCCTGCAATGCTGCCTCTGGGATGATGTGCTGAGCTGAGAACAAAATGGCATCGACCACATGGCCTCTTTATACCTCCTTCCTGGCCTCTTCTAGTATGTAGCAGGTCACCTGGACAGAGGCCAATCTCTGTGTTCCCTGCTGGCTGCTCTCAGGTGACAGCCCCCATTCTTTAGGTGTGTCCTCGGCCCATTAAGTGCCATTGTCCCACAGGGCCTGGCTACTCAGCCTGTCCATAGCAAAGCTTAACCACATTCAGAGAAATATTCAGCTTCCACACAGATTACAGATTCCTACCTACACACACAGACATTATACACTCACATCAATAGCATAAACAGGATCAGCAAACAATAAGCTCCCATTCAATACCCCACATGGCTCCCTTTTATACCATTTTCTGGGGCCAACACCCCCACCTAGGGGTGCAGCAGCGACCTGGCTGCTTTCCTCCAATTCGGTAATGTGACAACCCCTTCTTGGGACTGTCAGCCCCAAGAACCCCCCCCTTTCCTCCCCCGGCCCAGCACAGTGTGTGCGGTTCCACCCCGTCGCCTGGCTGCCAACCCCAGCCAAAGGTCGTCCCCGCCAGCAGTGCCGGGACACGGCCATTCAGGCCTGCCCTGGCCTTGAAGAAAGTGGCACTGGGAGCATTTTGCCGATCCCAGGGGTCTAAGAACAAAGAATCAAAATCCCAGCCCATCGGCGGAAGAGGGGCTGAGGCCGGGTCCTTGGCTCTGCAGTGGGAGCAGCCGTACGCAGCCACGCCCGGACGCATCCCGCCACGGCCCCACCGAGGCGAGGCACCGCGGCAACCCACCCTCGCACCGAGGGACGAGCCCAGACGGGTTAAAGCGAACGCAGGCTGGCGGCTCTCCCTCTGGCCAGAACCCGCTTGGCCGTAGCTGGGGCTGGGAAGTCGTTATCCTTTTGTTTTTATGCGCCCTGCCTCTCTATTGTTCACCCCAGACACACCGCGGCCCGGGGAATGGAGCGCCCCGTGGGCGGGGCTCATCTGCAGCAGGGGGCGTGGCCTGGCAGAATGCTGCGGCCCGGCAGGCAGGAGTTCATAGCCCGCCACCGGTCCGCGGTTGGGAGCCGCTGGGTTAAGATACCCATGCCAATCGCACTACGAACATGGGGGGCAAACAGGAGGAAAGGAAACTAGATTCTCTTGTTTGCATCTCTGGACGGCGGGAATTGCTGTTTGCTGTTCACATGAGGACAGGAAATCATAGAATCGTAGAAGCCTAAAACTGGAAGGGACCTCCAGAGGCCATCAAGTCCAGTCCCCTGCCCTCACGGCAGGACCCAGCACTGTCTAGACCATCCCTGACAGGTGTCTGTCCAACCTGCCCTTAAATATCTCCAGCGATGGAGATTCCACAACCTCCCTAGGCAATTTATTCCAGTGTTTAACCCCCTGACAGGTAGGAAGTTTTTCCTAATGTCCAACCTCAACCTCCTTTGCTGCAGCTTAAGCTTCTTGTCCTGTCCTAAGAGGCCAAGGAGAACAATTTTTCTCCCTCCTCCTTGTGACACCCTTCTAGATACTTGAAAACTGCTCTCGTACCCCCTCTCGGCCTTCTCCTTTCCAAACTAAACAAGCCCAATTCTTTCAGACTTCCCTCCTAGCTCATGTTCTCTCGACCTTTCATCATTCTTGTTGCTCTTCTCTGGACCTTCTCCAATGTCTCCACATCTTCCCTGAAATGTGGTGCCCAGAACTGGACACCATCCTCCAACTGAGGCCTAATCAGGACAGAGTCGAGGAGGAGAATGGCTCCTCGTGCCTGGCTCACCACTCTCCTGTTCATGCTGCCCAGAATCACGTTTGCTTTTTGTGCAACAGCGTCGCTCTGTGGACTCCCGTTTAGCGTGTGGTGCACTAGGACCCCTAGATCCCTGTCCGCAGAGCTCCGTCCTGGAGGGAAGTGGACGCGGGAAGGAAGACGTTCTCTAACTAGCAGCCTGGATTTGATTCTCATTTTTAAATATCTTACGGCAAGCGGTGGGTGTTGGGCGACTCTGTCCAGGGCAGGTACACCAGCCCCTTCTGAGATCCCGGCAGGGCACCTCTGGGAGAGGCCGGCTGGAAGCCAACCGGGTATCCCTGCCCAGGGCAGACTAAGGAAATGGGCTACTGCATTGTGCCCGTTCTCTGGAGCCAGGCTCCCCTGCCAGTGCCCAAGGCAGACGTGAAAGCCCCCAGCGGTCCCCAGGCCCGTCCCCAGGTGCTCATGCGGAACGGTGCTGCCCACGCCGCCGCCGCCGGACATCGGTCACGTCTCGTTCGAAATGACTCAAGTGGGGTTTCCCGCCCGTCCCTCGGGAGGTGAGTTCACCGCCTCGTGGCCAGGAAGCTCTTCCTACCTCCCAGCTCCGGGTTTCCCTTTGCTCCGTGCCAGCCCCCGGCGTCTTGGCTGGGGGTGACGAAGAACAACCAGTAGCGTAGCCCCATTCTGCGGGGGGCCAGGAGAGCAATCCTGGGGTGAGAACCGCAGCATGAAGGCCTGAAACAATGGGGTGCACACATCCCGCCGGGGAGCGTGTGCTGCGAGTCCCCAACTCGCCGAGTAGGCGGGTGGGTGACAGACTCAGCTACAGTCTTGGCTCTGGCATCTAGTCCTGAAGGTCCCTTCAGTTTCATCCCCGGGGTGTTGTCATCATCTGAGCAGCTCTCCTAACTCGATCCCGCCCCCCACCTTACTGATGAGCCTCCAGGGGGAGCCCTGGCGCATGCCACCCCTTGAGGGCATGTCTACACTTCTTCACGCAGCGCACAACCTGCGGAACTCCCTGCCAGAGGATGGTGTGAAGGCCAGGAATTTCACAGGGTTCAAAAAAGAGCTAGATTCATTCATGGAGGGCAGGTCCATCAATAGCTATTAGCCAAGATGGGCAGGGATGGTGTCTCTAGCCTCTGTTTGTAAAAGGCTGGGAATGGGTGACAGGGGAGGGATCATTTGATGATTCCCTGTTCTCTTCACTCCCTCTGGGGCACCTGGCTTTGGTCCCTGTGGGCAGACAGGACACTGGGCGAGATGGATCTTTGGTCTGACCCAGCCTGGCCGCTCTTATGTTTTTATGGCCAACACCCACGGCCGACCCGTGCCACCTGATTCAGGGTCTCGGAGCTCCGGCTAAAGGGTCCTAGAGCCCTGTCTCCTGACGCAGCCCCAACGTCCACACTGCAACTCGACAGCCATCAGAGAGCGTGGCTCCAACCTGCAGCAGAGCGTGGCTGGTTCCAAGCCCCTAACCCCTCCAAGCTCCACGGCACGCAAATCCAATGAGAAGCAGGAAGGCACCAGCTGGTACAGAAAAAGCCTTCGGCAGCATCACAGGGACCCCCATGCTTGATGGAAATTGGCCGATGAATAGGAATATGCGTAACTCGAAGACGCTGGAGACAAAACCTACTGATTTTAATGGCACCGTCGACGGAATCTGTGTCTCCTATTTTGGGGCGTTTCATTCTCGTACAGGACATTAGATGTATAAAGGGCAGAGCTGTTTATAGTTCTACACATGCTAACGAAGGCCATTGCTGGTACCCTGGAAACATGATGCCTCGGTGCTCAAACCAACGACCCGGGAATGGTCGTGTTTGTCCTATAAGCCTAAACTGTGGTGGGTTTCAGAAAGACGTGAGCCCAGGCCACCTAATACTGGACTCCTGGTATTTTTCCAGAGGAATGGGGGGTGCTGAACAAAGGATTCCCACCCCGGGGGAGTCTCTTTAAGCAATGGGAAACCACCCGTCTTCAGCTGGCCCTTTGAAACTGCCTGGCCCACTCTAAGGGGATAAAGAACAACTCTGAAGAAGCTGTAGTCCCGGGGCCGAGCAAAGATCAGCTCTGACGTGAGGCTTGTTATCAGGGATAAAAACAGCTGTTTAGGGTAAGAATTTGCATGTAACAAGTTTCTTAATGAGTTAGACCTAGCTAGCGGTTTGCGTTCATTTTAATTTAGTAACTTGCTTTGATCTGTCTGTTTTCCCTTGCAGACACTTAGACCCGACTTTTCTATTTAATTAAAACACTCTTGTTTATTATCAAGCTGAGTGTAAATAATTGTTACTTGGGAGGAACAACCAGTGTGCATCTCTCTTGTGCATTGATAAGGTGGGCAGACTTTACACGCTTTCGCTGGGTACATTTTTACACGGGGTAAAACAGTTTTTTTAGGGTTCTGGTCCCTTTTGGGGGTTGGTTTCCTGGGTGCTGACCTCTGAGAGCTGAGCCTTCCCAGAGCTGAATTGGGTCAGTGTGGGTGTTGCTCTGTAGGAGGGGTGGTTACCCCAACTCTGTGCCTCGTCTGGGAGAGACCAGTGGGCAGGAGAACAGGCGTCAGTGTCAAGGTCAGCACACCAGGAACAACCCAAAGGAGACTTCTGTGTTCTAGCCAGTCCCAGCAGCATCTTCCACAGTGAGCAGCCCCCCGTGCAAACCACGAGCGTAGACAGGAAAAGCCACGCTGTGATCAGCACCTGCATAAGTCGCACCTTCGCCTGTCCACATTTGGCACCCTTGCAACTATGTTAGCACCCAGCTGCTGATGGTGACCAGCTGGCACATCATCAGAGCAGACAAGACCTCCACTAGACCAATCCCTGCGTAGCACAGAAAAGCCCCTGTCCAAGAGGTGTTGGTTCAGGACGTGAGGAAGAGAGACAGAGTCTTCTTCCAAAGGAAGCCAGGATCAAAGCGCGCAACCTCTCACCCAGATCACGACACTGCTCCTCACAGACTGTCATCTTCCCCGGCGAAACTTTTCCTTTCTTTGATATTCCCCCCACTTTCTCCCTCCAAAGAGTGACGCCCCCGTAACTCCTCTCCACTCCCGCCTACGCAGTGCCCTCTCCCTCGGCTCCACGGAGCACAGCTCCTGCAGTCTCCAGGCACTCGGCGGTGGGCTTGTTTCTGTACCACCACCGAGCAAAACCAGACGAGCTTTTCTAACATTGCTGCACGTAACCAGTCTGTATAGCAGACGGAATCCCTTCCGAATGTCGCCAAAGAAAGAGCCATCTGGGGAGTAATCACAGAAACCTGCCAGCTTAAAAAGAGGGCCAGCATTTCCACACGGGGGAAGTGTGTCAGGCACCTAAGCGCACCCTTGGACACATAAACAAGTGGCCTCATTTTCGGAGGTCGCTCACAAGTCCCGGCGCCGTCAGACCCTTATGCCGGCGGCATAAAGAAAGAGCGAGGTGCCCCGGTTTAAGCAGACAGGTTTAACCTCATCTCATCTCTATTCCTCTTTAAATTGGATCCCTGCTTCGGTCCCAGGTGACCGCTTGGTTTAGTAACAGGGCATCAGCAACTTCAAATCAAATCCCGTTTTTTTTCCTTCTTGAAAAGGAGCTTAAAAATCAATTTCACATCATCCCTTTTACGATCACCTCTTCCCACGTTTCCTTTTTCAATTTCTCCCCCCTCGCCGCATGAAAGCCCCAGCTGGGACGACAAGGGAAACTCACTAGCTAGCTGGCTACAGAGGGACAAACAAGTGGGGGGGGGAGGTGGATTGTAACAAGAAATATTTTCTTATCTAATCTCTTTCACAGGCAGCCTCAGGCTTCAGTCCTCTTGGCTGTACAATCTAGGAATCCCCACAACCCACAGAGCCGCACAGATTGTAAGCAGGCTCCCCACAGACACCAGACCGAGTCCATGGGAACGGAACAGTGTGCACCTAAGTCCCTTAGGTCATTAGTAACAGCAGCAGGTAGAACATTTCCCAGCTGCGGGATCACAGACAGGGAAGTCCTATCCCCTCCTCTCCCTCCATGCTGCATGGGCTTGGGTTGTTTTTCATTTCCCTCTGCTTGACAAGGAAGGGAAAACAGACTGGTCAGTTTCACCGGTGCTGCTTGTAAGTTTCACTTTCCCCGCATTAGCCCCCTGCAGCCTCCCTGTTCCCACCTCCCCCCCCCACTTTACTGCTGGAGGCAGCAGATGTGCAGGGGTGATGGGGACAGGCCCATGCCCTAGACTGGCAGGCCGTATCCAGCAACGTGGGCCCAGCAGACTTGGCTCCCAGCCTCAGATCCCTCGGATAGAATCCGAGCGAGCCAAGGGGCAGAGAAAAGACCCTCTCTGTGCTCTCCCCCCCAGCCCCCTCCGCAAGACAACACACAGGATTGCACTGGTCCCACACAAGGCTGCTCTGGTATCCAGGCAGGAGGCCAGGAGAGCCTCCCGTGACTCGTTCTTGTGGTTCCGAGTTCAAGGCCGTGACTCGTTCTTGTGGTTCCGAGTTCAAGGCCAACGAGCCATAGTAACTTCTCAGGCAGAGCCAGGCTAGCGAGCGCCGGTCAATGGCCCCCAGCCAGGTGAGACACACCAGGCTGAGACTCTGTTCTAAGCAATTTCACCCGCCCTCACGCATCCGTCAGCTGCAACACGCGCACCGACCGCACAGCTATTGTCCTTGGCTGAGGCTCCTGGGAATGCTGGTTTGGTTTTCACGCACTCGACACCGCAGCCCGGAAGGCGGCCTACGCGACTTTTCAGCTGGCTCCACGCGACCTGGGGCAAGACACGTCACTTCCTGCGTGCCTCAGTTTCCCCACTGCCAAAGGGAGGGATGATTTTGACCTCTCTTTGTGAAGTGTTTTGTGGTCCACTGAGGAGACGCCGGGTATTCTTGTTCTTCCTTCGGATTGGGGGACCCTGAACATCACCCAAAGTCATTAAACAGAGCACAGAAGACCGCATTCAAAGTCACGGCTCTGCACCAAACTCCCAAACCATTGGCTACTTGCCGCCTGTCGCCCTCCAGGCGGGCGGGTTCAAAACTCCAAGCAGCGCCCAAACGCCAGAATTCAAACTCTCAACGGGCCCCAAGAGCCGGGACACACGACGCATCCTTAGCTCCCTGGGTGGAATTTTCAAACAGCAGAGTTTTCTCGGGCAGGCAAGAGCGAGCCTGTGAAGAGCATTTTGGGGTACGGATTTCACATCACATTGGCCAAGCATCCATGCGCTCCCAGGGCAGGCCCCAGACTGTTACCCCAGGATCGGGCGAAAGAATCAGTGAGCAGCCGCCTGCTGCTTTCATTCTGGGGGAGCACACGGGGGCCCTGTGGCGAAGACGTTCACAATACCACAGCACTTTCTCTCTGAGGATTTCCAAGCACTTTTGAAAAAGGCAGGCAAGTATCCAGATCCCCTTTTTACAGGTGGGAGAAACTGAGGCAGCAAGCGGTTAAGTGACCAAAGCTAGAGTCACACCGCTTCCTATTATCCGGTTTCCCGTGGCAGAGCCAGTTTCAGACAGACCCAAGGCTTCCTAATGTCCAGTTCCCTGTGCTCTGACCACTAGACCACACTGCCTCCCTGGGTGGAACATGGGCAGACAAACAGCACACAAAAAAAATAGTGAAATAAATTCCAAGGCTGGAATTTCAGCTCCTAAATCCCTTAGGATTTTCTTTGGAAAATCTCTGCCTTATTACAGGCTATTCTCGCTATCAGTCCAAGATATGTTCCAAAAAACCTTGGACTTAATAGTGAAACAACTTAAAGCGGGGAATTTTTTTCCCAGCAGCTGACTTCCGGTTGTGCAAATTGAGGTAAGGGATTTCTTTTGGCGCAACGTAAGAGTGGGGAATGGGAGGACTTATAATGCATCCGTCCCTACAAGCGTCAACGACTGTCGCATGGAACAGATGTGCACCATGGCAACTTGTAGCGGGGATGCCCTGTGTACACCATGAAAGAGGAAAACTTGCAAAGGGTTAAATACAAGCCATAGGGCATCCCCCCCGCCCAGTGACGGAGCAGGGCCCTTCCTTTCCGAAGCAGGGCACATGGGTTCATCCGCCCGTGAGGCTGGTTGAGTTGCACAACTTGCACCAAAGGAGCACAGACCGAATTCAGCCCTGGGGCGAGGAGGCGCGGCCCCCGCTGAAACCTCCCGAAACTCGGCCAGCTTCATGCCAAGAGCCAGTTTGGCTTCCTGGCTCACGGCCCCTCCAGGCACCACGCTCCGTCCGGAACCACGCGACGCTGGACAAACGCAGCCAAGGCACCGAATTTTCTTTCTGCTGCCAAGCAGCCCTCCCCCATCTCCCCAGCTGTGGCGGAAGCTGGGGTGCCCCCCCTCCCCAGCTGTTCAGGCGTGGCTGCCGCGGTGCAGTCTCATTCTCTCCACCCCGTGCGCTCCCGCTCCCCACACCCTCTGGAACGTAACACCCAGCAGAAACCACCTGAGCAATGCGCATCTTCCAGCAAACATCTTTTGCCGCGTCATGGTGCGAGAGCGTCACCCCACCCGCCCCAGAGCGCAGGGCCCGATCCTGCACTTTCGGCTTCCGGTGACGCCACAGGGAAATTGACCAGGGGCAGGATCTGGTCTGGAGTGGCCGGAGGGCAGAGGAGGGGGTCCAAAAGGGGAGAAATCCCCATGGCAGATAACGCCGCCACTTTGTAGGTTGTGTTTTCCCCCCCTCTCCAAGAGTGCCCAGATAAAGCAGGATAAAGTGGTGCCGTTCCACTGAGCGCTATCGGATCTAGTCTAGCAAAGCCAGAGTTTCTGCGACTTCAAGCCACTGCAGCCTGTGAGCAGCACAGACTTTCAAGCCAATGGAGCTGCCCAGGGATCAGCTAGGGATCTCTTCCATAGTCCAAAGCGTGTGGGGGGGGAGGGGAGGGGGGGAGTCTGCTTAAATAGACTCGGCTCAAAGCAACCCCCCAACTCATCCTGCCCAACAGGACGGCCTCGGGCCCGGCCTCCAGGGTTACTTGTCTGACTGTAGGCAGCTGGGCCGGATGGCTTGGCACACAGACGGGGCCGGCTGATAAGAAGCCCAGCCCAGCCCGGCTGGAGTCAGCGGGAGAGACAAAGCGAATGGAGGTTCCAGAGGAAACCAGGCGCGTGGGGGCATTCCTGGCTCTCGGGCTGGGGGGCGGGGGAGGCTCGGGACAAGAACGTTGGATCGAAATATTCGGCGAGCCTGCTGAGGTTGGAGCGAGACGGCCGGACGGGCTCACGGAGACCAGGCTGCCAGACCCGCGGCGGGCAACCTCGCCATTGCCAGGGGCTGCGGGACCCACGGCTGGGCTCCTGGCGGCCACACAGCAGCACGGTCCCCACTGGCACTTTACACAGCGCAGCCTCCCTGGGCAGCCTGCCCACCCCCACCCAGTGGAAGGACCAACAGAGCCCGGACCAGCCTCCCCCGGAGAGCTGGCTGCTGAGATGCCGCCCGCCCGCCCTCGGACACTGCGCGGGCAACCTCCCCGCCGGCACGAACCCCCCCCCCCCACACACACACACCCGGTACCAACGTCCCCAGCGAACCAGCCACAAAGTGTCAGCGGCTAAGACACCAGCCCACCCCCCCCCCCCCCCCCCCGGTCACCCCACCGATGCCAGCCAGCCTCCTAGGCGCCAAACGCCCCGCGGGCAGGCCAGTGCCATCCCGATGGGCCACTCCGGCTCTCCACCCCGGCACCAAACGTAGGGCCAGCCCCCCGCCTCCCCAGTGCCGGCTGCCTGTCCCATGCCAACCCCCCCAGTGCCGGCTGCCCTCCCTCCCCAGTGCCGGCTGCCTGTCCCCCCCCACCCCCCCAGTGCCGGCTGCCTGTCCCCTGCCAACCCCACCAGTGCCGGCTGCCCTCCCTCCCCAGTGCCGGCTGCCTGTCCCCCCCCACCCCCCCAGTGCCGGCTGCCTGTCCCCTGCCAACCCCCCCAGTGCCGGCTGCCTGTCCCATGCCAACCCCCCCAGTGCCGGCTGCCTGTCCCCCCCCACCCCCCCAGTGCCGGCTACCCGTCCCCTGCCAACCCCACCAGTGCCGGCTGCCCTCCCTCCCCAGTGCCGGCTGCCTGTCCCCCCCCACCCCCCCAGTGCCGGCTGCCTGTCCCCTGCCAACCCCACCAGTGCCGGCTGCCCTCCCCCATGTCAGCCCCCCCCCCCCAGTGCCAGCTACCCGCCCCCCCCCACCCCCGCAGTGCCGGCTCCCCGTCCCGTGCCAACCCCCCCCCAGTGCCACCCCACGCCCCTCCAAAGCGCCCCGAGGCGCAGTCCCTCCTCCCCAGCCTCCCCCCAGTTCCAGCCCCCGCCCCCCAGCGCCCCCCAGCCCCCGGCCGCGCTCACCGGGGGGCTCCGGGGCGGCGGGATCCCGACCAGGCAGAAGGCGACTCCATTCATCGGGGAGCCGGCGGCGCTGGGCACCGAGCGGGCGGCCGGGCGCGGGGGACGGGCTGGGGCTGGGGCGGCCCCGGCTCCGGCTCCGGCTCCGCCTCCTCCGGGCTCCAACGCGGCAGCTTCCCCGCCCTGAGCCGAGCGGGCCGAGGGCGGGGCTGGCACGGCCAGGGACGGACCGAGAGACACACGGACAGGGGCAGGCAGGGACAGACACGGGGACAGGGACAGGCAGGGAGAGACACCAGGACACAGGGACAGGGACAGGCACAGACAGACACAGGGACAGACACCAGGACACAGGGACAGGGACAGGGACAGACAGACACAGGGACAGACACCAGGACAGAGGGACAGGGAGGGGCACGGACAGACACCAGGACAGAGGGACAGGGACAGGCACAGACAGCCACAAGGACAGACACTAGGACAGAGGGACAGGGACAGGCACAGACAGACACAAGGACAGACACTAGGACAGAGG
Source organism: Pelodiscus sinensis (assembly GCF_049634645.1). Taxonomy (NCBI): domain Eukaryota; kingdom Metazoa; phylum Chordata; order Testudines; family Trionychidae; genus Pelodiscus; species Pelodiscus sinensis. The sequence goes on from NC_134739.1 coordinate 13,044,625, forward strand.
GACAGGGACAGGCACAGACAGACACAAGGACAGACACTAGGACAGAGGGACAGGGAGGGGCACGGACAGACACAAGGACAGACACTAGGACAGAGGGACAGGGGCAGGCACGGTCAGACACAGGGACAGACACTAGGACAGAGGGACAGGGAGGGGCACAGTCAGACACAGGGACAGACACCAGGACAGAGGGACAGGGACAGGCACAGACAGCCACAAGGACAGACACCAGGACAGAGGGACAGGCACAGACACAAGGACAGAGGGACAGGGAGGGGCACGGACAGACCTCAGGACCAGGACAGGCACTGTCAGACACAGGGACGGACACCAGGAGAAAGGGACAGACATGGACAGACCAGAAACACTCCGGGACACAGACACCAGGTGAACGTCAGGGACAGGCCTGGACAGATGGACAAACGCAGCACAAGCATGAACGGACAGAGGGACAGGAGCTGGCCTGGCCAGACCCAGGCTCGGAGTCACACCAGGACAGACAAACGTCCAGGTGGATGGACGGAGGCTGGGATACCCGCCGCGGGCCCAGGGACCGGCAGCCAGCCCCGGGGCCGGGCAGAGGGGACTGGCACAGGGCAGAGCCCCGGAGGGGGAGTCCCAGCCTCGTTTCCTCAGAGAGACCCTGACATCAAGCAGCAAGGAGGGCGAGAGCAGTGGAAGGCACCATTAACCCTTTCTGCACCTCCCCGCCCCCTGCCGCTTTGTCCTCTGCATACGAACCCACCCTGGAGGCGCTGGCATGAAACACGGGGCATCGCCAACGTGTCAGGCCCCGTCACCTCCGCTCCGCCACGTCCCTCCCTCTGCCCTGGAACTTCTCGTGAACCCTCTCGGCATCAAAATAATCCTTCATCGGCTTTTAAAGAGTCACGCCGACAAACTCAATTCACACTCATGATTGCCATGGGGAGCAAAAACCTATCTCGGGGGGAGGGGGGTACGTCAGAGGAAAGATGATCCAGTGTTTTCACAGCGCGCCAGGGACTTGGCAATCTTGGAGTTAAGTCCCTTCTCTGCCACACACGTCCTGCGTGGCCCTGGGCAAGGCACTTAACCTCTCTCATGACTCTGTTCCCCATGTGTAAAATGGGGTCAATACATCACACGGGTGTCACATGGTGTTCCATACCAATGGCAGACACAGCCAATTAAAGCAAACTCACTTGGATGGCATGGTAAAAATCCAGCCTGAACTATGAGTGCTTAACAACCGTGGATTTTAAGATCGTTTTACTTTATGTAGCAGGCCTCATCGCCACATCAAATCCACCATGGCTAGCCAGTGCTAGAAATAACCTACCCCACCCCACCCCCGGTGCCACCACCGCTGACCTCACCAGGCAAAGAGAAATCAACCACAGAACTAAAAGGGAGACCTTCCCCAGAAAGCGGGGCGCGCAGAGCAGCCCACAAGACAAGGCTCTGGTGTGCGGGGGGAACATGGGGAGCATCTGTCTCCTTCCCAGTGAGAGTTTGGTTGGGGGTTTTTTTTGCATCTCACTTATGTGCAGCCCCTGACTGATTTTTCTGTGGGTGTGAGGAAGTGGGGAGTTTTGGGGCTCAAAGGGGGGTTACATACGGGGAGGCCTCAGTCCCTAAATGTTACTGGTTTAATGGTGGGGAGTTGGTTGTTGCAGAGAACAGCCCAGAACTGGAGCCACGGCGTCTGGTGCCCTGGTGATCTCGCCCCTGCTCAGAGGACACAGACAGTCCCGGCCAGACGACAGACAAGGGGTGGCAGAGGGGAGACCCCAGCGACCAGCCCAGCTGGTCCCCGCGAGGGGAGAACATTGGACGAAGGAAGGGGAGAAGAGAGGGGCCAGGCGACCCTGTGACCTGGAGAGAAGACACTGGCCAGGGAGGGGCTGCTGCTGGGGGTAATGAAGGCTCTGCTGGGAGCCTGGGGGCTGTTTTGGGGGGACAGAGAGCAGAGCAGGCAGGACTCACCAGCTGCAGGAGAGACGGCCGTGCAAGATCCGTTGCTGTGTTCGAAGCTCAATAAACCCTCCTGTTTGGGGCTGGCTGAAAGTTGCTCCGGTCTAGAGAACAGGGGCGCGCTATTCCCTCTGGGAGGGGAGGCCCCGGGGGGCCAGAGGGAGAGGACCCCCGCAAGGGGCTCACGGCACAGGCAGGCAGCTGGAGGCCCTGCAAGGCGCCGTCCCGAAGGCGGAGGGGCGGACCCCCCAGGTGAGCGTGGGGCCCCCACAAGAGGGTCACCATTCTGGAGTGGCTCCCTGAGAAGGGGCTGTCTCACTGCCGCCGGAGCGGGCTCCCCGAGAAGGGGCTGTCTCACTGCCGGACCGGAGCGGGCTCCCCGAGAAGGGGCTGTCTCACTGCCGCCGGAGCGGGCTCCCTGAGAAGGGGCTGTCTCACTGCCGCCGGAGCGGGCTCCCCGAGAAGGGGCTGTCTCACTGCCGGACCGGAGCGGGCTCCCCGAGAAGGGGCTGTCTCACTGCCGCCGGAGCGGGCTCCCTGAGAAGGGGCTGTCTCACTGCCGCCGGAGCGGGCTCCCTGAGAAGGGGCTGTCTCACTGCCGCCGGAGCGGGCTCCCTGAGAAGGGGCTGTCTCACTGCCGGACCGGAGCGGGCTCCCCGAGAAGGGGCTGTCTCACTGCCGGACCGGAGCGGGCTCCCCGAGAAGGGGCTGTCTCACTGCCAGACCGGAGCGGGCTCCCCGAGAAGGGGCTGTCCCACTGCCAGACCGGAGCGGGCTCCCCGAGAAGGGGCTGTCTCACTGCCGGACCGGAGCGGGCTCCCCGAGAAGGGGCTGTCTCACTGCCGGACCGGAGCGGGCTCCCCGAGAAGGGGCTGTTTCACTGCCGCCGGAGCGGGCTCCCCGAGAAGGGGCTGTCTCACTGCCGGACCGGAGCGGGCTCCCCGAGAAGGGGCTGTCTCACTGCCGCCGGAGCGGGCTCCCCGAGAAGGGGCTGTCTCACTGCCGCCGGAGCGGGCTCCCCGAGAAGGGGCTGTCTCACTGCCGGACCGGAGCGGGCTCCCCGAGAAGGGGCTGCCGCACTGGAGGGGGGTCCCCCACCCAGGGAGCCAAGGAGCCAAGTGTGGGCAGGACCTGTGAGCTGTGACAGTGGGTCAGGATTTCCGGGCCCTGGCTCGGGGCCTCCCGAGTATGAGAAGCCTCTAAATCGGGTGGGGAACCTCAGGCCGGCTCCCCCAAATCTGGCCCCCGAGGCTTGGGGCTCCCCCAACGCTGGAGCCCACCAAACCTGCTAGCCGGGGCCCGCTGTGCGAGGGGAACGTCTTTCTCCTTCGGGTCACGTCAGTGAGGATACGGGTGGGGGGTTCTCACTTAATTCCCCGATTGATTTTTCTCTGGGTCAGTGGCCCCTGGCTCAGAACAGGCTCCCCGCCCCTGTACAAAAAACGACTCGTTTTTAACCGACTCCTCGCCGCCGTTCCGGAAGCTACGCAACGAGAACACTTGGTTCTGTCTATTTTCAAGGTCCTTTCTGTTAGAATAACACACGGCTTTTTAGGGACGGGACTGCTTAACCGGTTACCCGGTGGGGGCTGGAGCAGCTCCCGGTCGGCGGGCAGGGGGGTGTAAGGGGGGCCGCTCCAGCTCAGCAGCAGGCCCCCCCGCCCGCCATCCCTGCTTCCCACGGGAGCATTAGGGAGAGAAGCCAGGAGTCCCGCCTGCCCAGTCCCAGCCGCATGCCAGATGTCTCCAGACTCAGAGGAGCCTCCCCCTTTTTTTCCAAGCCATCCCCACTCCGGGCCGGCGACATAATCAGTCGGGGGCCACACACACGAGAACCAAAAAAACCCAAAACCAAACGCTCACCGAGTGACCCCCGATCCAGGAGAGAGACGCTCCCCTTGCACACCAGAACCGGGGGGGGGGGGCAGGCTAATAGATTCTGTGGGCCCCCGCCCCGCGGGGAGTGGGGGGGGGGCTGGAGTGTCAACGCGGGCTCCCCAATGCTGGGGGGGAGCCCTGAGCCTCAGGGGCCGGATCCAGGCAAGCCAGGGGCCACATCCGACCCCAGGGCCTGAGGCCCTGCCTTGTGCCCGCACCCCACCTAGGATTAACCCAAGACATGTGCGGACAGCCCCCCCTTGCACCATTGCATCCTCCTCCCCCCCCAACCCGGGGGGGGGGGGAGGGATCAAGGCTCTAAATGCAGAAGGGGGGCCAGAGTTGCCATGGCAACTCAGCATTCCCGCGGAGGAGAGCTGCGGATTTCTCCCGGCCTGCGGTTTTTCTGCAGCCAGCGCCCAGAGCCCGGCGCGTCGATTTCATCGGCCAGAGGCCGGAGCCTCCAGCGGGGGAACCGATCGGGGTGGCGGGGGGGGATCCACAGCTGCCGAGCGGCCGCCCCGCAAGATCTGTCTGGAGGAAGCTCGTCCCGTTCGCCCACAGAAGTTGCTCCAATAAAAGAGACCACCCGGGACCCCCGCGGCTGCCACAAAGCCGCACTCCAGGACATCTGGAGACGAGCAGCAAGGATCTCAGCGCGCTTTCCAAACCTCAGTGGGCACGACTGACCCATGACATGTTACAGACCCCGAGGGCGTCTCCCTCTAGTTCCCAGATGGGGAAACCGAGGCACAGCGCAGGCAAGTGACTTGCTCACGATGACACAGCAGGCGAGTGGCAGTGAGGAACAGAAGGCAGGAGGTCTGGCTCCCTCCTCTAACCACCAGGCCACACTGTCCTCCAGTATATTTCTCACTAAAGCAGGGCAGGGAAGCCGGAGTCACTGCTCAGTCCTGCCACTGATTCACTGTGTGACCTTGGACACATCACTTACACTCCCCAGGCCAGAGGCCCAGCTGGTACAAAGCAGCAGCGCTCCATGCGGTTCAGTGGACTTGCATTCAACGTTCATACCCCAGCTGAGGAGCTGGCCTGCTTTGCCTCAGTTTCCCCTCTGTAAAATGCAGACCACGGTCCTACCTCGCAGGGGAACATGGGGTTCTAAAGCTTAGCTGAGTAATGCCTCCGAAGCACCCTGAGATCCGCGAAGGGAAACCCCACCCGTTAGTGCTGAGTACTAATCCACAGCCAGCGAGCGGAGGCAGAACAAACAGCCACACACAAAGCAGCTGTCCTGCAGCCGGCCGCGTGTTTTATTCCTTAACTTGACTTTTCGCTGGACCCCCTGGCGAACGGTCCAAGATTTTACTCTCGGCCTCTCTCTCAAACGCATATACACACCCACGCAGCATAAACACAAGCGTCTAATATAAATTTTCCATGATACAATTAAGAAAGATCATATCAACAACAATTTCCTCTGGGCATTGACCAGAATGACGGTAAAACAACAGAAACCGACTGACGGGGAAACTTCACTTACAAAGCCCCGCGTGCCCGTTTACAAGGAGGTTTTTTCTTCTCTCTCTCTCCAGCCCCTTGTGTCCTGAAGGAACTCCCACAGGCATAGGCCAATAAGAGGATCGAAACACGCATCTATTGGGGGCTCTTTTTGGAATCCCCTTCCAAACTCTGTCTGAAGAACAGAAATTAGAGCGAGCGAAAGATGGGATGGTCTGAGAGAAAGGGCACTAGACTGGAAACCTGCCGACCCGGCTCCAGCCACTGATCCACAGTCTGACCTGGGCAAAGTCATTTCTCCCCGAGCCTGTTTCCCTCCGTCTGGCTTGTGTACTTTGAGAAGAAGCCCTCAGGAGTACGAGACGCGAGTTACTGTTGGTGTGTTCGGTGCCTACCCCTCTAGGCCACTGTCTTAATCTTAACCACCGTGACTTGCCAGTTCTCGGTACCCAGCCATGTTGAAATGCAGCCTCCTCTGGGGTGGAAGATGGCAGCCGACAGGAATTCACCGCCCAGCCCAAGGAGGGGAAAAAGGACATGCCAGGGTTTCCTGGTGCTGTGGTGGGAACAGACAGGCCGCTGGTTGGAAGATCCCCTCTGAAAGTTCCCACACACCCGCCTGGAGGGCGATGGTACCTGGCCCAGATGGGAATGGGGTGAATCAGCCATGCCAGGGCGGGAACCGGGGAAAGCCCCTCCTGGGCTGAGAAATATCAAGGAGGCGGAAATTCCAAGGAGGGGAGCCTCGTGGGCACTGGCAGCAGCGGTGGGAAGCACGTCAGGGGTTTAACCACAAAGGGCCAGATGTTCCCGCAGCCAGCACCCAGAGCTGGGAAAGAGCTCGCCCCCCACGTGGGCATCCCAGCCCGGGGGCAGAGGCGCCAAAGAACCAGGCACGCCGGGTGCCAACAGCTGGTCGGAATCCGGGCACCGGGCGATTGGGAGAAAACCAAACCCACGTGGCAGCTGGGGGCCAGGATCGCCAAGGTAGTTAGGCACCCAACTCCCCTTGACGCTCCTAAATCCCTTTGGGCCCGAGTGCTTTGGAGAACCCAACCCTGTGTGATGTGGCCCTGCCGGGTTCGGCCAGCGCCCCCACAACAGGGACAGCGGGCGACTGCCTGAAAAATCGCCCGGCGCTCCAGCCGCCGGAGCAGGCTGCTGAGGGGCCCAGGAAAACGGGACCCACGTGCACAGCCACGGGGACGCCGGGGGATTTCTACTGACCGTCCCCTCTTAACGACCTCGTTAACGAACCTGGCCACAAAGCCCCCCCTAGCAACCAGCCTTGGCATCAGGAATCCGCCCCGCCAGCTGCCAGCTGCAGGGAATAAACAGTCGGATGCAAGCGACCGGTCACTTCCTCCCCACCAGGGCACAGCCAGACGGAAAGCGACCCCTCCCCAGGCACGCACGCTCCCGGGAGCACAATGGAAGGGGAGGAGCCGGCGTGTGGCCCCTCCAGAACGTGGGGCTCCCACGAGCCTGGGGGTGTCCTGCTGGGGGGGGAGGCTAGCAAGCTCCAGGCTCACCGTATCTCCTTGCCCCAGTTCTGTGTCTGTTTCACATCCCCCCATATCCCCGTCTCCCTCCTCCCCGTCTGTCTCCCCCATCCCCCGTCTGTCTCCCCGTCCTCCCTGTCTCCCCCTTCCTTCCTGTCCCCTTGTCTCCCCCATCCCCCGTCTGTCTCCCTTGTCCTCCCCGTCTCCCTGTCTTCCCATCCTCCGTCTGTCACCCCTGTACTCCGTCCGTCCCCCCATACCCTATCTGTCTCCCCCTTACTCCGTCTCCCCGTCCTCCCTGTCTTCCCTATCCCCCTGGCTCCCCCATCCTCCCTGTCTCCCCCATACACCTGTCTGTGTCCTCCATCTCCCCTCTTCTTGTTGTCTGTCTCCCCCTCTTGGATGTCTCTCAGGCTGCCCGCCCCCCACCCCGCCCCATTTTTACTGGATCACCTGTTCTTGCTCCCCTTCCCGGGAGGGCTCAGAACCAGGCACAGCAGAGGGAGGCATTTTCAGGCTCATGTTTGCCCCAGGGTGGCCTGGGGTTGGGGACAAGAGGTTTGGGGGGAGGGCAGGCCTGGAAAGGAGTGGTGGATACACGCCCCCTCCCCCCCCCACACACACACTCAGCACATCACTGGTCAGGAGTTCAGAGGCAGCGGTGAGGGGCCCCAGTGAGAGAACCCAGACAGACTGACATTGGGGGACAGACAGACGGACTCTCCCTCTCTAATTAGCACCCCCCATCCCCATCCTCACTCAAGTCATAACGAGGTGAAGCAGCTGCATTGTGTTCTCAATCGGAACACCCCAAACTTCACCCCCCAAACTGCTTCGCCGCCCCCCTCCCCCCCACGCCATAACCTGCCCCCTCCCCCGTTCCACAGCTCTGGGCGCCTCCCGCGCCCGGCACGTCCACACAGGCTGCAGGCCCAGGAGGGGTCGATTGCTCCGATTGGATTTTTCCCACCAGCCAACGCTGCTGAACGGTGCCGGAGGGAGGGGGAGGGGACTGGGCCAGGCGGGTCTGTTGGTGGCAGCAGGGGGATGGGTGGTGACATTTCCATGGGTGTAAGTGGGGGGCATGGGGGGGGTCACATACTCGGGGACTGTGGTACCGGGGGTGATGTTTTTAATAGCATCACTAAGAGCCGAAGGCCCAGTTGGCAGACTCACTGCAAGAGCGGATGGGGCAGGGTTCCCCTCCGACACCCCCAACTTCACGCTGACTCGGACTGATTAGAGGGGAAATCACTTCATGTCTGAGTGAGCTTTCCCCCAGCCATCTAATGGCATTAACAGCCCCCTGAGAGGTCTGTCTGGGCATCCACCGCCCTCTCTTGGATGAAACTGGAGCAGCTCTACTGTGTGTCATGGGCCACGTACTGCTAGAACGTTATGGAGATTCTCTACCCTGGTAGTAGGCTCCTGTTCACACCACTGACATTAACATCCACCGTTCCAAAGCCCCATTCATCCTCCCCAAAGCCCCTCAGACACTATGAATGCGCACAGGTGCGCCTCACCCACTACTGAAATGCAGCCACCTCTGGGGCGGAACACAGCGGCTGCTAAGCCTCTCTCAGTGACAACGAATGCTGTGTCCGGCTGCAAGGGGCAAGCGATCTCAGGGAGGCAGCTGGAATACAGGCGCAAGCATCCGCGGACAGGCCACCATCTGGCAGTGTGAGTTTGAGTCCAGCGGCCTGCTGCTGGGGGACCGTGGACCAGCCGCATCCCTTCCCCGTGCCTCAGTTTCCCCCTCTGTCTTGCCTATTTACCCTGTAAACTCACTGGGACGGGTGCCTCTAGGTGCAGCACCTGGCACCACAGGGTCCTGATCGCAGCGAACAGCTCTGCGAACCACGGACGCCACTTCCTGTGGTGCCTCGCTTTGGGGCCAGCCCCCTGCCACCCCCAACTCTGCACCCACGGGAGACAATCCAGGTAGGCAGGTGTGAGGGAGAGTAACCCAACCAGGGCCTGCCGTGGTGAATGGCTTACAGCCCCCGAGGGGTATCTCTCCCCCCAGGCAGGTAAAATCCCGTTTGATTGGATTACTGTCCTCAGTGGTGACAGGAGGAGCAATGGGCTTAAGTTGCAGGGGCGGGGTCTAGGTTGGATCTTAGGAAAAACGATTTCCCGAGGCGGGTGGGGAAGCGCTGGGCTGGGTTCCCTAGGGCGGGGGTGGAATCTCCGTCCCTCGAGGTGTTTAAGTCCCCACTGGACACAGCCCTGGCTGGGATGCTTGAGTTGGGGCTGGTCCTGCTTTGATAGGGGGCTGGACTCGGTGACCCCTGCGGTCTCTGCCCGCCCTGGGGTTCTAGATGAAGAGTGAGGGCACTGGGTAGCCGCTCCCATCCCTCCAGCGGCACTAGGATGGGCCGGGGGGAAGGGGGATGCCAGCCCCGGCCCCACCCCCTGGAGACCCTTTCCAGGATCCCTCAGCACCCTCTTCCAGACAATCCGATCTGAGCCCTTCCCGCACCCAGGCAAGGGGGACAGCCCAGGGGAGCAGGGAGCCCCCCCCCCCCCATTCTCCATCTGGGAAGTCCAGCCCCAGGGCCCCTCGCCCGGCCTGCACAAGGGGAAATGAAATCACATCCTGCCCCTCGACTCGCAGCCAAATCCCACAATGGACAAACTGCCCTCAGCCAGCCCGGGCACATTCCCTGCTCCGAACCTGGGCACGTGGGCTCTCCGGACAGGGCCCCGAACACCCGGCAGGAAGCGCCAGGCCCCGCTGTGCTGGGCCAGGCTGATACCCGCTCCCTCTGTGGGGTTCATGCGAAACCAGCAGCTTTAGCATGTCTGCGGGGAGGCAGCGTTGCCTAGTAATTAGAGCCGGAGCCTCCAAATGAGGGCGCCCTGGCTCTGGAAGGCATGTGGCGGGGGGGGGGGGGGAGAGGCAGGGCAGGGCAGGGCAGGGCAAAGTGAGGTGGGGGTGGGGCTGGGAACCAGGACTCTGATGCTCCTTCCTCTGTGGGAGGAGATGTGACCTCACAGCAAGAGGTGCAGGGCACCTGGTTCTAAGCCCGGCTTAGCCACTGACTCAGTGGGCCAGGCCCGGTGCCACTTCGTGCCTCAGTTTCCCCATCTCTGACAGCGAGCCCCCCCCCCCCACCTTGATAAACAGGCTTTGGGATCCCCAGCGGGGAGGCTGCTCACTAAGCGAGACTAGACCACCACAGTGCAAGGCGGTTCGTTCAGGATCGCTGGGCGCTCGGTCTCCAGGTGGTTCCCAGCTGGGGCCCTTCTGCAGCACCCAGGGCCGGGCGGGGCCCCGGAGCCCTTTCCAGACTCAAAGGAAGGGGGAGAGTAATGGCCCCTCCCCCATCTCCCCGATCAACCCGGGCCCTCGGGAACGATGCAGCTTTCAGGGGGGCTGCAAAGAGGCGCCCCAGTGAACTGTCCTGCCACGGAGGCCCAGTGTGGGACCCAGCGGCCTGCGTTCCCCGGAGCTGCCATCCCTTCAGAGCTGGGGGGCGCCTCCGATGGCTCCCGGGCACACGCCCAGCTCACACCCCACCCCGCCGTCATGGGCCCTTCGGTCCAGCCCGCAGCTGTGTAAACCCTCCTCCTCCGCTCCACTTCTGGCGGCTCAGAATGGGCCCCAGGGCCCCATGCGGCTGGGGGGGCTCCGAGAGCCCCGAGCAGAATTAAGAGGCACCGTCTGGACCCACGTCCAGATCCAGGCCCAGGAGTTTGTCACGGCCCCTTGGCGAGGTGGAGGGGCTGGGCCCAGGGTGGCGGGGGCCGGGAATGCCTGGAATGGAATCGAGGAGCCCCTGCAAGGCCACCCCCGGCCTGTCCTCCCCGCAGGCGGAGGCATCCCCTTGGAGAGGACGTGGCGGGCGGCGAGGGACGGAGTCGGGGTCCCCGCTGCCCAAGCGCTGAGCAGGGCCTGGGTGCCAGGCAGGGAACAGCTGACGCTCACATTCCGTGGAGAGAAAGAGAAAGGGCCCCCTCTAGCGAGGGCTGGTGGCAAGTGCCTGCCAGTGGCGGGGGGGGAAGGGGGGCTGGGGAGAACTGGGCTGGGGGGGGGGATCCCCGTCATTTCCCAGGCAACGCTTGGTGGTCTGCACAGTCTCACTGCGCTATCGGTAGCATCAGCCCCGGGGGGGTTAAATCACCCAAGGGCAGCAGGCGGGGCTGGGGGACACATGTGGGGTGGGAGTGCAGGCTCTGCAGACAGTGCAGGGGACACATGGGGGGGGGAAACACTTGGAGATCCACCCCCAGAGCCCTGCCAGAGGGGGGCTCACTAGCCCCCCCCTCCCCGGAGGATTGCAGGACTGGCCCTGGCCCTAAGGCAAATTGCCATAAGCAAAATGCATTTCAACAAACTTCGGGACAATATTGGCCTGAAACACGGTGTGTGTGCGCGTGCACATGTGTGTGCATGTGTGTGCATGTGTGTACATGCCCATATGGATGTGTGCATGCATATGTGTACATGCACGTTGTCTGTGCACTCGTGTGTATGGGCACCTGTGTCCGTGTGCGTGCATGTGTGTGTGTATGCACACACCTGTGTGCATGTGTGTAAGAGTGCACATGCGTGCACGCCCGTGTGAGTGCATGCGCGTGTGTGCAAGAGCATGTAAAAGTGTAAGCGTAACAAACCCTAAATATAGATCCAGCCCTGCGGATTCAGATCTCCCCTGGGCCAGACCCTCGGCGGCTGTCAATCAGCCCCCTTGACTTCCATGGGGTTCATTTACCCCGGCAGGCCTGAAATCAGGAGCCGGCCCCTCGCTCTGGTGAGTCCCCCCCCCTCCGGGTTCAATCCTGCACGGCGCAGAGCACGCTGGCCCGAGGTCGACAGGCCCGGTCCCTCCCGAGGCACTGCCGGGCGTGGCCGGATCGCCCCCGAGCGCCCCGCCAAGAGCCTCTCCCCGTCCAATCCGCGAGAGGGGCGGCCGATTGGCTCGGCAGCCGGGAAAGGGTTACCCGGCTCCCCCGCCTGGCGCGCGCAGCTCAGCCCACAGCGTGAGATAAACAAGAGACAACCCGGCTACAAACCGGGCTCTGCTCGGCGGGGGGGTCACAAGCTCTTAAAGGCCCCGCGGCAAGGGTGGCAATATAAAAACCCAATAACAGCACCCGGGGGGGGAGATTCCAGCACCCCCTCCCCAGCACCGCTAGCGAACGGCCACGCAGCCGGAAGGAGAGGGGGAGGCTTTGTGCTTGGGCTGAACGGAGGCATTTTAGGGTTCGCGGCGCCTCCCTTCCAGTCCCTGGGGGGGCACTTGGCAGGACGCGGGGAGCACCGAGCCCTGGGGACGTGGGTTTGCTCCCCGGCAGCCCAGAGTCCTTCAGCCTTTGCGACGATCAGCCAGCGGCGACGCGCAGGAGGGCCGAGGGCCAGGGCCACTCCCGGCCCCACGCGCCCCCAGCCTGCCCAATCAGCCAGCCAGCCGCATGCCACCCGGCTCCAGCTCACTGCCTAAAATTAACCCGGCGAATCAGGGCACAGGGGCGGTGCCAGAGCAGAGTGGCTGGGCAGCAGCAGGTGTAGGGAACCGGAGTCCTACGAACCCTTTCCGGACCCGAGCACAGCACCAGCACGGACACTCGGATCTCGGGGTTTGCCTGGCTGCGCCCCCTGAGCCCTGTCACCACCAGCCCGCAGCCCTCCCTGCCAGCTCAGCCCCAGGCTCCCCCCAGCCAGCTCTGATGATATAACCCACGTTCCCTCCTCCCCCCCGGTCTCCCTCGCTGCATCTCAGCCTGGTACCCACCAGCCACGCAGGCAGGATCCCACAGTCCCACGTGGCAGGGACACGTGTTCACCACCCTGAACCCTCACGTGCCTTCCCGGAGCTTCACGCGCAGACATGTCTCCTTCCACGAGGAACACGGGATTTCACCAACGCACGGCAGGCCGACGCACTGTGCACGCCGTACACACACGGGTACCGAGGGCCTCTCGGCAGGCATCATGCATGTACCACACACGCAGGCTCTCTCTCGATCCACACACACACACACAACCCTTCCCACACACTCTTCCGCTCCTAAGGCCTTCTCTCCACTGGGGAAAGAAGTGTGTTTTTTAAACCCAGGATCACTAACACGCTAACAATCACAAGGCCAGGGGTGGTTTTCACATGTGTGTAGCTGGTCAAGGCAAACCCTAGCAAGAACCCTACATTCAGGCTGGGTTGTGGACAACTCAGACGCAAGTTTCATACCCTCCTCCGCCACACACCTCCTAGGTGACCTGTGGGCATGTCACTTCACCTTTCTGTGCCTCGTCAAAATGAATCCACCAAGTAATTGTTCACCAATCTAGGCCCCCAGTGCCACAGAGTGAGTGTGTGTGGGTGTGGGGGCGTGTGCACACACACACGTGTTGGGGTGCGGGAGGGAGGGGAACCCAGAAGCACTAAATAAAACACTGCTGTAGATTCGGTGGCAGCTGTGCCATGGGATGCACGGGGCGCTTTGGATAGGAAGCCTTCCCTATCCATTCTGAACGGCTCTTTCGTCAGCGCTAGCGTGAACACCACCCCAGAGGCGGTTGCATTTCAGGGCGAGGTGAAGACAGAACTCACGTCAGTGGACTCGGCCTCTCGAAGCAGGAGATAGAAGGCCGGTGGAGGAGAGAGGGAAGATCTGGCAGAAAAGGGAGAAAGAGAAGGGGAGAGAATCGGGTTTGTCTGAGAGATGTTTGGACGCACTCAGCACAACCCAGCCCCAATCTGGATTTCCCTCCAGGCACTGCTGCAATGTAAATGCTCAATCAGGCTCACAAGAGAGAGCATGGCGGCCTTTGACTGGCGGGCGGTATGTACGCAGCCCTCCTTGCTCGGGCGGCCATTCAGACCCATCGATCATGCCCTTCCGTCAGGAGGGAAACTGACTCCCGATAACACCAGAACTGACTGGCGGGGTTTGACAAGGGAGGTGCGGCGGTCCCAGCCCACCAGGCGCGTAGAGATGCCCCCGCTAGCGAGCCGAGCTGGCTGAGACTCAGAGGCTCCAGTTCCAACGTTTCCAAATCCGGTTTGGGTCCGATTCGGAACGGACACGGGGGCAATTTGGACACAAGGACGCACCCCATTACGTGACTCAAAAACGGTTTCAAAAACTCAAACGTTCACCTTGCAGCCAATTGGAATCGAGACGATGCCGCGCGGTTTTTAGACAACCCTGCGTTTTCGGGTGGAAAACTTTTGTCCATCCAGGTTCACCTACGAGCCCACGTGCATCCGCTACAATATGCTCAGAAGAATCAGATTTTTAATCAAGAAACCTCCATTTCGCCCTGCACCTGCAACCCACGACATAAATCTGCCCCATGGATAACAACGGAAATTGACCCATATGAAGAGAGGCTAAAGCGACTGGGACTTTTCAGTTTAGAAAAGAGGAGACTGAGGGGGGATAGGATAGAGGTCTATAAAATCAGGAGTGGTGTGGAGAGGGTGAATAAAGAAAAGTTATTTATTAGTTCCCATAATAAAAGAACTAGAGGACACCAAATGAAGTTAATGGGTAGCAGGTTTCAAACTAATAACAGAAAGTTCTTCTTCACACAGCGTGTAGTCAACCTGTGGAACTCCTTGCCAGAGGAGGCTGGGAAGGCTAGGACTAGAACAGAGTTTAAAGAGAAGCTGGATAATTTCATGGAGGTTAGGTCCATAAAAGGCTAGTAGCCAGGGGATAGCATCAAGGATGTTTACGTGGTCTGCTCTGGCAGACGACGTCTGCAACTTGCGTTATGAACGTTTTCACTTTTGGGAGCTCAACGTCCACCATCCGTAGCGGGAGCCTGACTCTCCTCTGACCCTGCCCCCTCACAGGTTAAATCGATAAACGGAAAGAAACGCGTCACGACCAACCTCGACATTATCGGTCCCCATTATTAAAAGGTGCAAATCGGGCCCTGCCCAGCCGACCCGCCGGAAGACGCGCGGTGGGGCTGGAAAGCTTGATTCTCTCTCAGCAACAGAAGTTGGCCCTAGAAAAGAGACACCCCCCCTCACGCAGGGTGGGCAACAGAATTCGCCAGGCCCTGGGCAAGGTTGGGGGATGGGCTCCAGGCCTGCCGGAAGGGGCGGAGCCTCTGGCAGAAGAGGCGGAGCTGGGGGCTCACTGGCTTTGCCCATCTTGTCTAGTGCACTAGGCACGGTCCGAACACAGAATGGACAGTCCCTGCCTTGCCCTGCTACAATCAGAATGTTCCTTCTCTTACTTGCCTCCTGTTTGGCCCAGCTACAGGCCCCTGGAAAGCAATTCTGCCCAAGTCACGTCCCTTCTCCAGGCCTGGCTCTCAAGCCATGCTGCTCGACCGCCGAGGGCACCCACGGGACCTGGGTCAGACGTTTTCAAGCGAGCCTAAGGGGTTTAGGCGCCCAGCGTATTGGGATCTGGAATTTCTCTTCCAAAACACCAGCTTAAACCACGAGCACTTGGAGGTGCATGGCTGGCGGCGCCAGGAGCCCCGCGTGGCACAGCGGCAGAGGAGTCGGACCGAGCCCTGGACTCTGCCAAGTCGGGTCGGTTATGGGCCAGGCTCTGTTCTCAGCGGTGCTGTTATAAATCGAGTCACCCCACCCTCCGTTTACACCGAGCCCAGAAACCAGCATCAGCAGCTGCTCCAATCGCCCCTCCGAGGCCAGCCCCACGGCCTGTCTTCAAGCAGGGGCCTGAGTGTCCCTGTGCCCCCCACATGCAAGCCTGACCATCCCCGGGGATAGCTCCTGCTTTCCTGCTGGCATAGGCAGTCCTGGGGGCAGGGAATGCGAGCCAGGATATTTGGGGGGCTCCCAGTCACCTGCCCACACTGCCAAGCCATGGCAGCCCCACAGGGCAAGAGGTCAAAACAGCGATGGATTTCCCCCCCCACACACACCATTTGCTCCCCCTCTAACAGCCCCTCCCGCCAGAAACCCAGAGATCCTCCCCCAGCTCCCCACCCCCTCCCTCACCGCAGCCACGAACTGGTGGCCAAATTCCCGTCTGCGGGAAATACCCCAACCCCAAGAGCCTGGGGTCCGGCTGCCCATGGCCAGGGACAGCGACCCCCAAAGCAGCGTTGCTCCCCTCCCTGACCCCCGCTGGGAGGGAGAGGCAAGCGGCAACTCAGGGACTCCAAAGCACCCCCGAGCCAACACCCCGCCCCCGTCTGGCGACGCAGCTCCCACCCCCGCCTTCCGTGGGGCCCGGGGGGGCCAGGCCAGGCCAGACAGGCAGAGACAGCTCCGCCCGCTGCACCCGGCTTCCCTCCTCCTCCACTGGCGGAGGGGTCTGGCTGGGCAGGCAAGGAGGGGCTGTTCCCGCACCCCAGGGCGGGCAACCCCCCCCCCGGCCTTCCTTCCCGGACATCTGGATCCCCCCCACACTCCCATTCATCCCTGCACCCCCCCAGACAAGCCCCTCCCAACACCTGTCACGCAACCCCTCGGACAGCCCCAGACCGTCACCTCCCATAGCCCTTTGCAAGCCCCGGTGTGTCCCCCCCGCCTCTCTCTACCCGCTTCCCCCCCTTTTCCATCTTCTCTACTATCACTGTAATAAACTCTGGCGCCCACCTGCCCTGTTCCCCTCCCAGCACCAGCCTCCTCACCAGACCCCAGGACACCCGGGGTGGCCCACAGGAGCGACAGATCAGTGTCCCCTCCCCGCCCCGGTTACAATGCACCCCAGCCCTGTGTACACAGCTCAGCATGCACCCCACCCTATGCACAGACCCCCCCCTCCATTCCCAGAGCCCGCCCCTACCCCCCAGCACCCCACCCTATGCACAGACCCCCCCTCCATTCCCAGAGCCCGCCCCTACCTCCCAGCACCCCACCCTATGCACAGACCCCCCCCTCCATTCCCAGAGCCCGCCCCTACCCCCCAGCACCCCACCCTATGCACAGACCCCCCCTCCATTCCCAGAGCCCGCCCCTACCCCCCAGCACCCCACCCTATGCACAGACCCCCCCCTCCATTCCCAGAGCCCATCCCTACCCCCCAGCACCCCATCCTATGCACAGACCCCCCCCTCCATTCCCAGAGCCCGCCCCTACCTCCCAGCACCCCACCCTATGCACAGACCCCCCCCTCCATTCCCAGAGCCCGCCCCTACCTCCCAGCACCCCACCCTATGCACAGACCCCCCCCTCCATTCCCAGAGCCCGCCCCTACCCCCCAGCACCCCACCCTATGCACAGACCCCCCCTCCATTCCCAGAGCCCGCCCCTACCCCCCAGCACCCCACCCTATGCACAGACCCCCCCCTCCATTCCCAGAGCCCATCCCTACCCCCCAGCACCCCACCCTATGCACAGACCCCCCCCTCCATTCCCAGAGCCCGCCCCTACCTCCCAGCACCCCACCCTATGCACAGACCCCCCCCTCCATTCCCAGAGCCCGCCCCTACCTCCCAGCACCCCACCCTATGCACAGACCCCCCTCCATTCCCAGAGCACAGACCCCCCTCCATTCCCAGAGCCCGCCCCTACCCCCCAGCACCCCACCCTATGCACAGACCCCCCTCCATTCCCAGAGCCCACCCCTATCCCCAGCACCCCACCCTATGCACAGACCCCCCTCCATTCCCAGAGCCCACCCCTATCCCCCAGCACCCCACCCTATGCACAGACCCCCCCTCCATTCTCAGAGCCTGCCCCTACCCCCAGCACCCCACCCTATGCACAGACCCCCCCATTCCCAGAGCCCACCCCTATACCCCAGCACCCCACCCTATGCACAGACCCCCCCATTCCCAGAGCCCACCCTTACCCCCAGCACCCCACCCTATGCACAGACCCCCCTCTCCATTCCCAGAGCCTGCCCCTACCCCCCCCTCACATACACAGCCCCCCACCCACGCAGACCCGACCGCTACCCTTACCCCATGCACCGATCCCTCCCCCACCCTGTGCCCAGCCCCGGGCTCCATGCCCAGAGCCCCACCCCATGCCTAGATCCCTGCCCCCCAGCTCTGTGGTGCCCGCGAGCCCCCGCCCCCGCCGTGCCCCCTACCTGCTCCATGCTGCGCCCCTCAGCGCGCCCCCAGGCCGGGCCGAGCAGGGGGGAGGGCGGGGGGCGGCCCCCCGGCGCGATCCATGGGCCTCGCCTGCTCAGCCCCCCAGCAGCCGGCCCCGCTGCCGCGGCTGCTGCGAGCGGCGCCTCCCGCGCCGGGCTCCTGTGTCCGCCCCCCCCGCTCCCCGCCCAGCCCCGCCCGGGCACCGGCAGCCGCGCCCCACTGCGAGCGGGGAGCAGCCCCCCGTGCCCCCGCCAAGCCGCCAGCCCCACCCCCTGTCCCCCCAGCCCCACCCCGTGCCCCCCAGCCGCCAGCCCCACCCTCTGTCCCCCCAGCCCCACCCCGTGCCCCCCCAGCCGCCAGCTCCACCCTCTGTCCCCCCAGCCCCACCCCGTGCCCCCATACATCTGCCCCACCCCGTGCCCCCCCCAGCCGCCAGCCCCACCCTCTGTCCCCCAGCCCCACCCCGTGCCCCCCCAGCCGCCAGCCCCACCCCCTGTCCCCCCAGCCCCACCCCGTGCCCCCCCCAGCCGCCAGCCCCACCCTGTGCCCCTGTCTATCTGCCCCACCCCGTGCCCCCCCAGCCGCCAGCTCCACCCTCTGTCCCCCCAGCCCCACCCCGTGCCCCCATACATCTGCCCCACCCCGTGCCCCCCCAGCCGCCAGCCCCACCCCCTGTCCCCCAGCCCCACCCCGTGCCCCCCCAGCCGCCAGCCCCACCCCCTGTCCCCCCAGCCCCGCCCCACCCGGGCACCGGCAGCCGCGCCCCACTGCGAGCGGGGAGCAGCCCCCCATGCTCCCATACATCCGCCCCACCCCATGCCCCCCCCAGCCGCCAGCCCCTCCCGGGGCCCCGTCCATCTGCCCCACCCCGGGCCTCCCTCAGCCAGCCCCACCTCGTGCCCCCCAGCCACCAGCCCCACCCTATGCCCCCTCAGCCAGCCCCACCCTGTGTCCGCCCAGCTGCCCTGTCCCTCCCCCCCCCCCCGAGCCCTCAGCCCACCCTGGACCCTCCCATCCGCCCTGCCCTGCTCCCCAGCCCCAGCCCGTGCCCCCAGCCACCCTGTGTCCCCATCTATCCGCCAGCCCCAGCCCAGCCCCTGCCACACAGCCCTGGCCATGTCCCTGAAGCCATCCCCCCCCCCCCCCAGCTGCCCTGCCCGCACCCCCCCCCCCTCCATCCTGGGCTCCCCATCCACACACCCATCTGCCCTGCCCCATCCATGCCCTGGGATGTCCCCCCCCCCCCCGTCACTCTTCAGCTCCTCCATCCCCCAAACGCTCTGCCCCCCAGCAATAGGCCCCCCTCCCCCGGGTTACCATTATTTCAGGGCCCGGCCGGGCTGGCCAGCTGGCAGCTGAGGCTTGTCCCTCATGTGACGCTGCCCACGGCGGAATTCCTAGCCCGGGCGCGGAGGCTGCGACCGCGGCGGCGGAGACAACGGTTTAACCCTCCCCGGGGACAGGCGCCCTCGTCCCCGCTGCCCGAGCCCGGGGGGCGCCGCTGGGAGGCCAGGAGTGAGCCAGGCGACAGCCTCTCCCCAAGCCAAAGGCCCCAGAGCGGAGAAGGGGGCCTGAGCCCCAGTAGGGTGGGAGCCAGTCGCTGCCTTGGGCCGAGGGAATACGCTGGGTAACACTGAGAAGTCCCACGGCAAGCGGAAAGGGGGGGATGTCTCTCTGTCCGGCCGGGTTGCTCTTTCCCCTAAGGATCGCCCGGCGTGCCTCCGAGATATAATCCTCTCTCCGGTGGGCGTGTGGGTCAGCATCACTCTCCCCATTTCTCAGGAGGGGAAACCGAGGCACGGAGCCAGCACGTGACTAGCCCTAGGCCGTGCATTGATGCCATGGCAGAGCCAGGGATAAAAGCCAAGCATCCCAGCTGCAACCCCGGCTTTCCTGCGGAGCCCGCTGTCCCCACCCGAACCCCGGGGCGGGCGGACGAGGGGGGGGGATCTACGCTTGGGTTCATGTCGGCGAGCCCAGCAATTATCCTCCATGAGTAATTTGTTTGCAGTGTATGGCATGGAAGTCATCCACCCCTTTGGCCGAGCCGGCGTAAATATTTGCTTGGCAGGAGGGCCGTTGCCAGAAACATTTGTGTTCTTGGGAAATTCCCAAGGGTCACAAAAACGTGGCGGAAACTTCCAACGTCCAGGGAGCTAGGGCCCCCGCCTGCCCTGGGCTCTGCTCCTGGCCTTGTCACTGCCTCCCCGTGTGACCTCGGGCAAGTCACCACCCAGCTCCGTACCTCGGTTTCCCTTCCCCACCCTTTGGGTCTATTTGGACTGCAAGCTGTCTGGGGCAGGGATTGTTCCGTGCAGTTTGTACAGCGCTGTGCACAGTGGGGCTCTGATCTCAGCTGGGGCCTTCGGATACAGCAAATATGGCCTAGTGAAAGGGAAGCCGGGAAGGGAACGCAGACCACCCCCAAAATGGTGATGTCAGTAGCGCAAAGGACAGTCCTAGGACAAGCTGATGCCCCCACCCAGAACAGTCAGAATGAGCCACACGTGTAGCCATGTGGTTAGACACAGGGACTGTGGAAAGACTTCTGGGGTTTATTCCTTTTGCTGGGTGGGAGTATGTCCTAGTGGTTAGAGAGGAAGTTGACAACTGAGCACTTCCTTATACAGCTCCAGTCTATGGAAGAGAATGGTTCAGGGGTTAGAGCCAGGGAGGGGGAGGCAGGACTCTTGGATTCTGTTCCCTGCTCTGGGATAGTCCTGTCTAGTGGTTAGCGCAGGGAGGAGCAACGAGGCTTTCCCCCCCTCTTGGGAAGGAAGTGTGGGTGAGTGGTGAGAACACAGCCTGGGAAGGCAAGCTCCTGGGCTCTTCCTTCAGGCGTGGAGCGTGACATTAGCAAGCGGCTGCCCCTCTGGAAAACAATCGCGCCCCAGCGGAGGGCTGCTTGGAACGGGTTGGGGGGCGAAATGCGGCAGGGGGAAGGCAAACGCCTCCCCGAGCCGCCCAGAGGGGTGTTTGGGTCAACACAGAGGGCCCCGGGCAGCTGGTGTGTGAGCGACTGGCCAGCGCCCCCGCGTACCGAGAGAGCCAGCTCCTTGGGCAGAGATGCCCGGACTTTAACTCCCCCCTCCCCGGGGACACCGGGCCACAAAGTCTACTCTGGAGTGAGGAGCAAAGGGGAACTGGGCCCGGCCGCAGGAAAGGATCCAGCCCCGGGCCCCTGAACCCGACCCTGGGCCCGACCGCGGGAAAGGATCCAGCCCCGGGCCCCTGAACCCGACCCTGGGCCCGACCGCGGGAAAGGATCCAGCCCCGGGCCCCTGAACCCGACCCTGGGCCCGGCCGCGGGAAAGGATCCAGCTCCGGGCCCCTGAACCCGACCCTGGGCCCGACCGCGGGAAAGGATCCAGCCCCGGGCCCCTGAACCCGACCCTGGGCCCGACCGCGGGAAAGGATCCAGCCCCGGGCCCCTGAACCCGACCCTGGGCCCGGCCGCAGGAAAGGATCCAGCCCCGGGCCCCTGAACCCGACCCTGGGCCCGGCCGCGGGAAAGGATCCAGCTCCGGGCCCCTGAACCCGACCCTGGGCCCGACCGCGGGAAAGGATCCAGCCCCGGGCCCCTGAACCCGACCCTGGGCCCGGCCGCGGGAAAGGATCCAGCTCCGGGCCCCTGAACCCGACCCTGGGCCCGACCGCGGGAAAGGATCCAGCTCCGGGCCCCTGAACCCGACCCTGGGCCCGGCCGCGGGAAAGGATCCAGGCCCGGGCCCCTGAACCCGACCCTGGGCCCGGCCGCGGGAAAGGATCCAGCCCCGGGCCCCTGAACCCGACCCGGGGCCCGGCCGCGGGAAAGGATCCAGCCCCGGGCCCCTGAACCCGACCCGGGGCCCGGCCGCGGGAAAGGATCCAGCCCCGGGCCCCTGAACCCGACCCGGGGCCCGGCCGTGGGAAAGGATCCAGCTCCGGGCCCCTGAACCCGACCCTGGGCCCATCCGTGGGGAAGGATCCAGCCCCGGGCCCCTGAACCCGACCCTGGGCCCATCCGTGGGGAAGGATCCAGCCCCGGGCCCCTGAACCCGACCCTGGGCCCATCCGTGGGGAAGGATCCAGCCCCGGGCCCCTGAACCCGACCCTGGGCCCGTCCGTGGGGAAGGATCCAGCCCCGGGCCCCTGAACCCGATCCTGGGCCCGGCCGCGGGAAAGGATCCAGCCCCGGGCCCCTGAACCCGACCCGGGGCCCGGCCGTGGGAAAGGATCCAGCTCCGGGCCCCTGAACCCGACCCTGGGCCCGTCCGTGGGGAAGGATCCAGCCCCGGGCCCCTGAACCCGACCCTGGGCCCGTCCGTGGGGAAGGATCCAGCCCCGGGCCCCTGAACCCGATCCTGGGCCCGGCCGCGGGAAAGGATCCAGCCCCGGGCCCCTGAACCCGACCCGGGGCCCGGCCGTGGGAAAGGATCCAGCTCCGGGCCCCTGAACCTGACCCTGGGCCCGGCTGCGGGAAAGGATCCAGCCCCGGGCCCCTGAACCCGACCCGGGGCCCGGCCGTGGGAAAGGATCCAGCTCCGGGCCCCTGAACCTGACCCTGGGCCCGGCTGCGGGAAAGGATCCAGCCCCGGGCCCCTGAACCCGACCCTGGGCCCGGCCGTGGGAAAGGATCCAGCTCCGGGCCCCTGAACCCGACCCGGGGCCCGTCCGTGGGGAAGGATCCAGCCCCGGGCCCGGCCGTGGGGAAGGTGGATCTCTGTGCTGCTTGGCGCAGTCTCCGGGTGCACCTGGTGCGGTTCACGTTGCTGCCAAACGCTTGAGGAAGGGGGAGGCCGCTGGAGCGCAGCCCCCACCAGCCTCCCCACAGCCGGCCAAGGAGCAGCCCCAGCGTGCTGCAGAGTAAACCAACCAGCCCCCACCTGCGCCCCCCGCATTCGGCCCCATGGCAGAGGCTGCTCCCACTCTCCTGGCCCTGGGTCCAGGGGCCACGCCCATCCCTGGGTCAGGCGGGGGGAAGCAGGTGACAGCCCCCGACTGATCTCAATCATCTGCCCCCCCCAGTGTGTGTCACACTCAGAGCCTAACACCCCTCCCTTCTCCCCCCCCCCCCACAATCTCTCACACGCTCCCCAGGAAACGAGCCCAAAGGACCCAGGGAAGGCTGGCTTGGGTGTCGCTCTGCACCCGGCTCCTCTCCTGGGCTTGTGTCTCGCCCAGACCCCCAGTCGGGGAGGGCGTTGACCGGCCTGGCTGCACCTTCGCTCTCTCCCCGCTGGCAGAGAGGCCCCAGCGGGCAGCTCGGACACATTTGCCTTTGGCGATTCATGGGGCTGCCTCCCGGAGCCGTTCGAAATGCCCGTTGGGCGGGGGATTCTCCGCCAGGGCTCAGCCCTCCCCGGCCCCGAGCTGGCACAAGGGACGGGCAGCGCCCGAGAACGCAAATTCCTCCCTGGCGCAGGCGAGCGGAGCATCCTGGGCCACGTCCGCTCACTCGGCTTGGCCACGGCCCTGCCGCCCGGAGCCCGGCCTGCCCCGCGCCGGTGCTTGACGGACGGATGCCGCAGCCGGGATGCTCCGGTTCTCCTGGCCTGGCCCAAACCCGGGGGTGGAGGATTTTCAGGAACAGTCACCGACTGCTCAAATTTTAAGGGGGCCCTGCCTTGAGACGCCAGGCTTGGGAGGGGTTTGCTGGAGTGCCCCATAGCCACAGACCGGAGAAACCCCGGAGCTGCGCCCCTTCTCCCCTCCTGCCCCAAGCTCCGGCCCTTCTGAAGTGGCTCCGCGTGGCCCCCCAAAGGCAGGGGCCACGCCGGGGGCCTTCCTAGCAACCCCACGCCCTAGCCGTGTCAGAGCAGGTGGGGAGGGGCCCGTGTGGGCTGGGGGAGGGACGCTGCCAGGCCAGTCTCCGGCTTGGTGACCACGCGCTGCCGTGCAACAGGGAGGCGATTATGCGGCGGGCATGGGCGGCTGAGAGCAGCGGGAGCGGGGAGCCTCCGAGCGGCCGGCGGGAAGAATGCGGCTTTTGTCTCCCGGCTGAGAACCGCGCCAGGAAACGGGCGCCGGGGCTGCTTGGGGGATGCTAATGAGAGGTTAAAAATACGCTGGGAGCCCGGCGGCCATGTTGGTGTTGCCACCCGGCGGGGAGGGCAGGGAAAGGCCGGGCCGCGCCTCTGACAAAGGGGGCTTTATGGCAGGTGCGTGGGGAGGGAGAAGGCGGCTGGAATCTGGGGCAGGCCAGATGGCTGCGAGGCTGCGGGCAGAGGGGCTCCTTCTGGGCCGCCGGGGCGGGCACCAGCAGCTGCGGAGCTCCCCCCAGCCTGAGCCAAGCACCCAGCCCCCCACACGCCTCCGCGGAGCACAGAGCAGCGCCCAGCCCCCCGAGCACCCAGCCCCCCACACGCCTCCGCGGAGCACAGAGCAGCGCCCAGCCCCCCGAGCACCCAGCCCCCCACACACCTCCACGGAGCACAGAGCAGCGCCCAGCCCCCCGAGCACCCAGCCCCCCACACGCCTCCGCGGAGCACAGAGCAGCGCCCAGCCCCCCGAGCACCCAGCCCCCCACACGCCTCCGCGGAGCACAGAGCAGCGCCCAGCCCCCCGAGCACCCAGCCCTCCACACACCTCCACGGAGCACAGAGCAGCGCCCAGCCCCCCGAGCACCCAGCCCCCCACACGCCTCCGCGGAGCACAGAGCAGCGCCCAGCCCCCCGAGCACCCAGCCCCCCACACGGCTGTTCCTCCTTCCTCGGCACACAGCACAGCCACGCCTTGGCGGCAGGCTCGGCCCGGGCCAGGCACGCCTCCCCATGCGGTCACGCTCTGCCTACCCACCCGTGCCCGCCTGGCATCTGGGCACAGCTCGGCGCGGGAGAGCCTTCCTCCCCGCCAGCCCCCGAAGCATCACCTCCCCAGCCAGCCCCTGAGAACCTGCATGAAACCAGCTCGCCCTACCGGAGTCATGGGCCACCGGCCTTTTCCAGCCACCTCTGAGCCTCAGCTGTGCTAGCCCCCCCGTGGGGCATCTGGGCACAGCCCCTGTGGTTAACAGCCACCCCCCTCGGGTGCTCTGGGGATGGAGAGGGATAGTGGGGGGGAGATTGTGGAGCATTTCTGAAAGGCGGGCAGATGTCACCCACCTCTCTTCGGGAGGCCGATGAGCTGACTTGCCCCTCTGCTCCCTCAGGCTGCACAAGGGGCCCCAGGAATGCACCCCCCCCCCCGGTAGCTGTGGCTGGCGCTGCGCCCACCCGTGCGTGGGGACCAGCCACCCACCAGGGATACAGACAGCGCCCAGCTGGCTCAGCGGAATGAAGCAAATGGCTCTTAGGGCCACATCTGCTGGTCCCTAGCTCGCCCGCAGCACAGATCGTACGTGCCGGGGGTGGGGGCCCTCTTTTTGCTCTGTGTCCGTACAGCGCCTAGCGCGAGGGGAATCCCGGCTCTCCGGGGGGGCACCTACGTGCTACGCAACACAAACAGGAAACAGAATACAGGGGTCGCAGGCGCAGCCAGCCCCTTTGGGGCCACCCAGCTAGGAGCCAGCCCTGGCTCAGCCAGCAGCACCAGGGCAGGCAAAGGAAGGCAGGGCAAAGCGTTTTGGTTCTGCTTCTTTCTGACTTTAGGGCCATCCCCAGAGCAGACAGAGCAGGCGCTGAGGGCCGGTGGTTCTTTAACCACAATTGCTTTTCTCCACTACGTCCATTAGGCATTGGAGTTGAATGGGCTGGGCAGAAAAGCCCTTCCCCTCCCCATGAGGGGTGTAAGAATTAGTGACCCAAATGGTTACACGATAGCTGCCCACGGCATCACAGCCGGCTCCCTGGGAGGGGGGCCAGCTGCCCACCCCACTCCCGGGGAGCCAATGGGCAACTGCTAAAATTTTAGCGGCTACATGGTTACCATACCCCCCATTTTCAACTGTCCCTCCCCGCCGCGCCACGGCTCAGCCCTCCTCCCGGTCCCCAAGTTCTCCAGCTGGCCACGGGGCCGCCTGTTTGCGGTGTGCTCGGGGCAGCGAAGCAGGGACAGGCTGCCCGAGGCGGGGCCGGCGGGGGAAGCTGCAGGATCACTAGTGCTGCACCTGGCGTGGGCGGGACCAGTCCAAGTGGCTGCACCCGGGCTCCTCTGGGCTGCGCTTTGCACCAGCTCCGGACGGCTGCCCCCAAGGGCCGAATTCCTAGGGTAAAAAGGAAGCAGGGAAAACCCACCTCTTGGGCTGGGGGGCGGGGGGGGTTAGGGTAGGGGAATCTGCTCCTTTGGGATTTTGATTGGCTAAAGCAGCCCCAAAGGGGGCACAGGGCAAATCTCTCCCCCCCCCCCGGCTGTGCCCCTGCCCCAGTGGGTGAATGGAGCCCAGATCCTACAGGAAGGGGGCACAGAGGATGGGGCAGGCCGGGCCCCTGGCCAGCTTGCTCCATTCACAGCTGCCTTATAGAGAGCAGCAGGGCCAAGTGCAGGGAGACCCCTTAGCTACCAATGCAGGAGAGGGGGGCAGAGGAGGGTGTGGGCGTGGGGAGGCAGGGCCAGGGTGGAGCTGTGCCCAGCCAGCGTGGCTCCAGGCAGCAAATCCAATCCCGGGATTTGATTTTTGTATAAAATCTCCCAGCCTGGGAGACACTGTCCGGCAGCTCCGTCAAAGGGGCCCTTTGTTCCCCCAGACAATGGGGCTAGAGCCCCAGCGAGCGGGACGCAGGGTGACAGGGAGACGGAGACGCAGGCTCTTTGCAGAAGGCAGCCGTGGGGCCTAGTGGTTAGAGCAAAGGCCTGGGTTCCAGTCCCGCAGGCTCCCTTTGGGCCGCGCTCAAGACAAACTGAAGCAGCAGGAAGATGCGACTGGCACCTTAGCGAGTGTAAATGGGAGGCAAATGCCAGCCCAGCATGGCTGTGTGCCCCCCCCCAGCGTCCCCCCAGCCCTGGGTTCTGCCCTGCTCACAGACAGCACACGGCTTCCAAACCTTTCCGAGATCAGGGTACCCCCTCTGCTGAGCAAGGGCGGGGGGGGGGGGGTCATAACCCCAGACCCCCACTGGTGCCCCCTACTCTGACTCCTGGGGGGGCAGTTCTGCTCTGTTCCAGCAAAGCAACGCGCCCCGGCCACCGCACACAGCCAGGTGCAAACAGCCCCCCCTCGCCCCCTGCTGGCCCCAGAGAGCCCTGCAGCGCGACCCCTCAGCCAGGCCAGAGGGCAACCTCCCCAACAGCAGGCAGACGACCCCCCCGCCCGGCCCCAGCCCCTCCACCGCGTTCGGCCACCCTCACTCATAAGGGGAGGCCGTGGGCTGGAGGGAGCAGCCCGGGGGGAGAGACGGTGCTCACCGGCTCCATCGCCCGGCTAGCGCCACCAGCCTCCGTTCGTGCCGGGGGGCAGGGCCAGGTCTGGGGCCTCTCTTGACACCCCGGAAGCTGGAGATCTTGGTCTGCGCTGCCAAGCAACAGCGCTGTGGGGCGGGGGGGAGGTTTCCTTCTGGGGCTGTGCAGCGCCTAGCGCGGCGGGGCCGTGGGCAGCCGCTGTGCTCCAGCCCCTCAGCTACGTAACAACCTGCCCTTCCAGCCCCAGCAGCTGCCGGTTCTATTCCTGCCTCCGCCAGGGCCCTACAGCCCCGGCCCTAACCCCTTCCCTCTCTGCGCCTCGGGCGTGTTGGGAGCTGGGCCCTGGTTCGGCCCGGGAGCGCGCCAAGGCTGGCAGGGAACAAGCGGAGCTGGGGAAAGGGCTGGGCGCGGGGAAGGGCGTGAAGAGCCCCTTTGCCGCACCAGCCCCCCCCACAGGCATCACGCAGACGAGCCTGGATTCTTCTCCGGCGCCGGCCGCGCTCACCCCATTCTGTCGCGCCGCGGGCTTTGATCTGCCGAGCGCCGAGGCGTGCGGAGCTGGGTTCCCAGGCTGCCCTGAGCGCCGCCGGGGGCGGGAGCAGCCCGGAGCTAAGCCACCGCCGGAGGCTGCGAAGGCAGCGTGCGGCAGGCCCAGGGCCCCAGGGGGAAAGGAGCCGCTGTGTGGAGGGTCAGGTGCAGGAAGGGGTGGCTGGGGGGGAGGGCGCAACCTGGGGGCGGTTGAGGGGGTAAAGGGAGGGACAGGGGGCACCCGGTCAGGCCCACAGCCCCGCCAGAGCCACGAGGGACACAAAGGCGCTTCCATATCAGGGTCCAAGCGGGCGGGGGGAGATGGAGGGAAGGGGATGGGGGAGCAGGCAGGATCCGGGCGGGTTTGGCAGCCAGCAGGCAGCCTGGCTTCCCAAAGGGGCCAGAAGGAATTGAAGTTCCTAGCTCTCCTGAGAAGTCAATGGGATTCTGGCACCTGGCCCTGGGGTCCCCTTCAAAAGCAGAGCAGGCTCCATCCTGGCCCCCCGCCCTTGGGGTAACAGCCCTGGGCCTGCCGCAGGCTCCGGCACCCAGGGCCAGCTTGGGACCCAGAGCCGCCTGCTCCAGGCACGCACCCGCCCGCCTGCCGGTGCCTCCAAGCAGCTACCACCACACCCAGCGCGGCTCCCCGGTGCCTCCTCGCCTGGGCCCACGGGGCCACCAAGTGCTGAGGATTCCCCCCCCCCTTGCACCTCGCCCCGGGCTGACCTCGGCGTCACACCCACGGGAGGGAGGGCGCAGCCCCCGGGCCCTTGCCGGCTGGGCTGGAGAGACCCGCAGGCAGCCCGTCCCTCCCCCCTCGCCTGCAGCCTGAGCAGCGCCCTGGCAGGAAATCGCTCCTCCCGTGGCTACCGCCGGGTCCCAGTGGCTCTGGCGTGGCTGGGCACAGCAGGGGGAAACCCCACACGCTGGAGCCGGAGCCGGAGCCAGCCCTGGCAGGTTCCGGCAGGCGCCGGGCGCTGGAATGCCCTTCGCCGCACCCAAGGTGCCAGTCGAGGGAAATCCCCATCCCCATGCGCCCTGCCGGGACCCCCCCTCAGCCGCCCTCCTGCAGAGACCCAGCTCCCCCTTGCTCTGACCCAGCCAGCATGAGTCAGCCAGGTCGGCGGGGGAGGCCCTTGTACCCCCCACCTCAGGGCACAGCACGGTAGGCTGAGCAGCCCCCACCCAGCCAAGAGGGCAACGGGGGGGGGGGGAGCTTTACTCTGAGCCCCCCCCCAACCATCCATGCTAGGCCCACAGCAGCCTCCTTCCTAGCAGCTGCTGAGCGGAGCGAGGGGAGGCGGAGGGAACAGCTGTTTCATCTCTGGCCGGCTCTGCAGCCCATGCTGGGGGGGGGGGGTGTCTAGCCGCGCCAGGCCTGGCCCGCTCCCAACCAGACGCTAGCGGCAGTGGCGGAGCCGGGGCACAAGATGGCGCACCAGGCCTGGCAGAGAATCCCCCCCCCCGCCTGCCCAGACCCACTGCCAGGCGGTGCCCCCCCCCAGTGGAGTGCCCCCGTGAGGAAGTGGGGGGTTGGGGCCAAAGGGGGGTTGCACACAGGGAGTTTGTCGTTGCAGAGAACAGCCCAGAGCTGGAGCTGGGGGGGCCGGTGCTCTGGTGCCCCCGGCCCTGCTCTGGCCAGAGACAGCCAAGTGGCTGCAGGGGGCCTGGCCACCAAACCCAGCCGGCCCCAGCGCGGGGAGAACGGGACGGGGGAGAAGAGGGGCCCGGGCGACCCACCCGGGGAGAAGCCAATGGACGGGGGAGGGGCTGTTGCTGGGGGTACTGGAGGCTCAGCTCAGAGACTGGGGGGGGGGTTGGGGACTGAGCCCAGAGCTCAGCTAGCTCGGGAGGGCGGGGGGCCGGCGGGGGGGCGGGGGGCCAGCGGGGGGCCCAGGCCGACTGGCCCGACTCCCGTGGCTGCTCAAAGCTCAATAACCCTCCTGTTTGGTGCTGGCGGGGAGGGGCCCTGGTCTAGAGAACAGGGGGGCTATTCCCTCTGGGAGGGGAGGCCCCGGGGGGCCAGAGGGAGGGGACCCCCCAAAGGGGCTCACGGCACAGGCAGGCGGGCTGAAGGCCCGGAGAGGCACCGTCCCGGGGCGGACCCCCCAGGTGAGAACGGGCCCCCCAAGAGGGGGTCGCTGCACTGGAGTGGACTCCCCGAGAAGGGGCTGGCGCCCAGGAGCCGAGGGGCCAAGTGTGGGTCTGACCTGTGAGGTGTGACACCCCCACCCTCAGGAGTTAGAGTAGGGGGGCACCAGGGGTCATGACCCCTCTGCCCTCGCTAAACGGGGTGGGGGGGGAGAACCGTGATCCAGGAAGCTCGCAAGCCCTGTGCCGGCTGGGAGCAGGGCAGAGCCCAGGGCTGGGGGGACGCAATGGGGGTGGGGGCGGGGACACAGTCATGCTGGGCTGGCGCCTGCCCTCCCCCCCCTGCATTTACACTCACTAAGGAGCCAGCCCTGGCTGCTAGTTGCATCCTCCTGCTGCTTCAGTTTGTGTCGAGCGCGGCCCAAAGGGATCCAGCGGGGCCGGAACCCAGAGCCGGCCCAAAGGGATCCAGCGGGGCCGGAACCCAGAGCCGGCCCAAAGGGATCCAGCGGGGACCGGAACCCAGAGCCGGCCCAAAGGGATCCAGCGGGGCCGGAACCCAGAGCCGGCCCAAAGGGATCCAGCGGGGCCGGAACCCAGAGCCGGCCCAAAGGGATCCAGCGGGCCCGGAACCCAGAGCCGGCCCAAAGGGATCCAGCGGGGACCGGAACCCAGAGCCGGCCCAAAGGGATCCAGCAGGGCCGGAACCCAGAGCCGGCCCAAAGGGATCCAGCGGGGCCGGAACCCAGAGCCGGCCCAAAGGGATCCAGCGGGGCCGGAACCCAGAGCCGGCCCAAAGGGATCCAGCGGGCCCGGAACCCAGAGCCGGCCCAAAGGGATCCAGCGGGCCCGGAACCCAGAGCCGGCCCAAAGGGATCCAGCGGGCCCGGAACCCAGAGCCGGCCCAAAGGGATCCAGCGGGGACCGGAACCCAGAGCCGGCCCAAAGGGATCCAGCGGGCCCGGAACCCAGAGCCGGCCCAAAGGGAACCAGCGGGGCCCGGAACCCAGAGCCGGCCCAAAGGGATCCAGCGGGCCCGGAACCCAGAGCCGGCCCAAAGGGATCCAGCGGGCCCGGAACCCAGAGCCGGCCCAAAGGGAACCAGCGGGGCCCGGAACCCAGAGCCGGCCCAAAGGGATCCAGCGGGCCCGGAACCCAGAGCCGGCCCAAAGGGATCCAGCGGGCCCGGAACCCAGAGCCGGCCCAAAGGGAACCAGCGGGGCCCGGAACCCAGAGCCAGCCCAAAGGGATCCAGCGGGCCCAGAACCCAGAGCCGGCCCAAAGGGATCCAGCGGGCCCGGAACCCAGAGCCGGCCCAAAGGGAACCAGCGGGGCCCGGAACCCAGAGCCAGCCCAAAGGGATCCAGCGGGCCCGGAACCCAGAGCCGGCCCAAAGGGATCCAGCGGGCCCGGAACCCAGAGCCGGCCCAAAGGGATCCAGCGGGGACTGGAACCCAGAGCCGGCCCAAAGGGATCCAGCGGGCCCGGAACCCAGAGCCGGCCCAAAGGGATCCAGCGGGGACTGGAACCCAGAGCCGGCCCAAAGGGATCCAGCGGGGACTGGAACCCAGAGCCGGCCCAAAGGGATCCAGCGGGCCCGGAACCCAGAGCCGGCCCAAAGGGATCCAGCGGGGCCGGAACCCAGAGCTGGCTGGGACGAGGGGGGCCGTGCAGCCTACAGGACAGCCGGGAAAGCTGCGCGCAGAAGGGTGCCGGCCACACGTTCAAACTCACAGCAAGTCGACGGAGCCGGTTCCAGGAAGGCAGGGTGGCCAGAGCCCTTTTCCCTCCCTCCCGGGTTTGCATGGGGCTGGGGGTGACTGACCCACCCAACTGCCCCCACCCCCCACGCCCGGCTGGGTCCTTTGGAAAGACCTGACTGGACGGGTACCTGGCACATCTTCTCAAAGCAACATGTGGGGGACTCGCAGGGGCCCAGCCCCCTCCCTGGACGCATCGGGGTCACCCCACAAGGTGGCCAGCAGCCGCCTTTCGCCCGGCCTCTCCCACACGGGCCCTCACCGCCCCACCTCTGCTTTCTGCTCCTCTACCAGCCTGCCTCCGCCCCATTTCCCTGGGATGCTGAAGCCCCCCCCTCCCACCTCACTGCATGGACGTTCCCCCCTCCATGCCAGCAGCTGTACCCCCTGCCCTGCCACTGTCACCAAGCCCAGCTGGTCCCACCCAGCCATCACTCCTACCTGCTGGTTTAGGTGCTGGCTTCCCGCAGGCCAAACCCATCCCGGGCCCTCACTTGTGCACCGTGCCGGCCGGTCAAGGCAGGCGCTTGGGGAACCTCAGCCCTGCTGGGCGTGATCTCCCACAGCCTGCCCGGGGGAGTCCTGCCAGCAGGGGACCGGCTCAGCCTGCGTGCTGGGAGCCCCGGGGAATCAGCCGACTGGTTTCTGCCCTCCAATGGGCACCGGGCCCCTGCCCAGGTGTTTAAATGGGAGCCGAGCTCTTCCGAAAAAATCCACCCCCCCCCCCCGGGATTGCGTGGGGTCACGGTACTGGATTTTGAGGGGAGCAGCCAGATCACTGCTGCACCCACAGGGGGGTGTTGGCCCCAAAAGTGGCACCACAGGGGGCTATGTGAGGTGTCCAATAGGAGCAACTTTCTTCTGATTCCATATACGCTATTCACGTGATTGTATAAGGTCGCTATGTGAAGTTAGAAGCATGTATTTGGTGTGGAGACCAAATGTTTCTCTAGATGTGGTTGAACTATGGCCATGCTACCGAGCACAGCTCTGGAACAATAGCCCGCTATAGGCCAAGGACACACCTCAAGAGTGGTGACTCAGCCCTAGGGGCTACCAGCAGGGAACACAGGGATAGGCCACCTGCTGTAGCCAAGAGGAGACCAGGAAGGGGGGATAAAGAGGCCATGTGGCTGACTCCATCTTGGTGCTCAGCTCAGCACTTCACCCCAGAGGCAGCAGTGCAGGGATCGAAGAGCCGGAAAGACCTGTGGACCCATCCTAACCTAGGATGCGCAACAAGGACTTTTAAGCCAGCAGCTGTAACATCTCTGCTAGAGCCTGCATCGAGAACTGGGAGATTCGATGCATGGAACGTAGGATTCTTTAGGAACCTTACTCTCAGGCTTTTCTTTCTGGTAGCAATAAACCTTTAGTTGTTAGATGCTAAAGGATTGGCTCAGCGTGATTTGTGGGTAAGATCCGGAGGGTAAATTGACCTGGGATCTGTGGCTGGTTTCTTGGAACCGGACAGAACTTGTTTGGGGTAGGTGGGATTAGGTTCTAAGACCCCCACCTGTGTATGAGGCCCGGGGCCATGTGGGGCACGGATATTGCTGGGGTGTCAGAGGGGTTTTGCTCGTGAGGCTTCAGGCAGGCAGCTGAAGCGCTCTGTGGGACTGGTTTGTGGCCTATTTGGGAAGGTCACCAGTCTGGGGGCTGTAAGGAGCCCCAAAGTTGAGCAATTGGCCCTGAGCGGACACCCTCAGCTGTTCCCAGACCTGGCCTGGTCCGTCACACTTGGCCAGCCCCACGCCAGGGAAAGGCCTCGCATGTCCCTGCTTGGCTTGGGACCTGTGCTCTTCTCAGGGGCCCCGCTCCCGGCCCTGAGAGCTTTGGCAACATCCACGCACTTCCCCCGCCACTTTTCCTTCCTCCGGCAGCTCTCCTCACCCCGTGGCCCCGGAGACTCCAGAAAGCGGGGTGTGGCTGAGCCAAGCCCACTGCAGTCGGGGTGTTCCTGGGGCCCAGGCTGCAGGGAAGGGAGCTGCTGTGCGACACTCCTCTCAGGGCTGCCCGCTCGCCCCATCTAGCACCTCTGAGGAGGAGGAGAGGTCCAGGTCCGAAGCAGCCTTGTTCTCTTATACGGCTCCCTTAAGGCACAGCCCCCCTGAAAGGCAGCAACCGTGCCCTGAGCACAGCCTGCACCACAGCAGGAAGGCGGGGCGCCTTCAAGGAGGCCCTGTGGTAGGTGGCACAGGCCCGTGCACCAGGCCTGCCGTGGACACACCCCAGAGAGCACAAGGGGGCAGAGCTTTGAACAGAGCCTGGTGCCCAACCTCGGCCTGCAGGAGTGGAACAGGCAGGCTTGAGAAGAAAGGCCCAGGAGGGGTGTGTGCGATTTCACAGGAGCGGGGGCAGATGGCCGTACCTGGAAGGGGAAGATGAAGCCAGCACCCCAGCCTGCGGCCAACCCTAGGGCATCATCTTGGGGGCAAAGAGCACCAGGAGCCCTGGAAAGGGAAGAGCTGCCTGCATGGCTAGGACTAGATCAGCCACTTCCCGGCCAGCCCGCTGCCGCCTGCAGAGCCAGCGCCCGAGGCTTCAGAGAAAGGGGAGCCCCCCCAGTGATGGAGGAGTGGGAAAGGGGCTCACTGCCATATGCTTTGTTATTGAAGCATGTGTCATGCGGGGAGGGGGCACACCTCCTGGCAGTTGTACCCCACTCACTGTGGCCCGCTGCCCTTCCTGGGGTCCCATACAGAGTGCAAGGAGCCACTGGAGTCCCTCCTAACTGGCCTGTGACTGACAGCTCCTGAAGCAGCCTCTACAAGTGGGGGCCAAAGTTGCATGCAGGGCAGGAGGAGTCTCCGAAGGGGGAGGGGGCTCGTGGCTAGGACAGAAACATCCCAAGACAGAGTCTGTGAAACAATTTCTCGACATTTTATTTCAAATGCCCCCATCCCGCCCCCAACCAAAACACCCCCTTACTCCAACCGACAATAAAAAGGAGTCACACACACAAAAGTCAGAGGTCTTCCTCAGCGACGATTTACAAAAAAAACTGAGAAATTTACACCAGCTTCCTGGACAAGACCCGCAGAGTTACTAATGCTTCCATCCGAGAGGCCAAACATGCCTATGAATACAATATATACAGACCAACCCCGGCTGGAACGGATCCACAGACACCCCCTGCGTCCCGCCCGCCCGCCCCCAAAAATAACCAAACACACAGCAAGTGCATTTGGTATGTTTATATCAAAAAACTATTTTTCCAAGATTGGCCTGCAAGTCTGTTTACCATTTAGTAACTTTTTTATATAGTTTATGAAAATAAATTATACAGCAACTATTTTAATAAATTAAGCCAAAAAAAAAAAAAAAGACCAACAAATTAAGCAAAGCTGCATTTCTGCTGGATGGTGAAGAGTTCTGGGCTTGGAAAGAGTCAGCAGAGATTTGCATCCACTTGGTTTACAACATGCTCCACATAGAGGGAGGTTCCTTATCTGGATTGCTTAAGAGCCAGCCTCTGAGTGATGCAAGAATTTTGCATGCTACTTCGCTTAAATCAAAGACCAGTATTTGCCTACGTACGCTACATTTTTTTTAAAGAGATCCAAGGCTGCAACACCAGCGTGTGTTTTTGGGTCACTGGTTTTCAAAAGTGATGTGCAGAGAGGGGGACTGGCCCCTTTTTTGCATTAAGGCCTGGAAGTTTGTGTGTTTCGGTTTTCGAACGCACGCGAGTTTGCCGGCATTTTTCTTGATTAGCACCTACAGCGTTGTTCCTCTCAGAACACTTCAAAAGGATCCATCTTGTGTCCCATTTTACAACGGAGGGAATCGAGCACAGCGTGGAAGGGACTTGCCCAAGGTTTCACGTGGCAAGTCAGTGGCAGAGACAAAAGCCACATCTAACATCTGGCCAAGTACACTATCCCCTTGGGACTCAGCTGCCTAGTTTGGAGATGACTTCCAGGCTTGTCTATCCTGTTTGACCTGGACACCCCTAGGAGGCAATAAAGATTATGGTCCCAGCTGTCAACAAGTGACACCTGATAGAAAGAGGGATTTCCAGTCTGCGGGTTCTCAGAAGGCCTCCTAGGAAGCGTGGTTGGAGTCAGCGGACAGCAGAGACGGCCGAATGCACAGCCAAGACCTCCAAACTGGAGGGCCAGACCCGACAGTCATTTTAAGGGTAAGATACAAGCCAAACCAGAGGCCTTTTAAACAGAAGTTACTCCAGGAACAATGGTCTAAACTGGCGGACAGCCATTCAAAAGCCTGTCCACATGGCTTTCTGCAGGGGTTTTACTGCCAGATTAAAGAACACACGTTCTCTCGGTGCACCCCTGGACGGTAAGCACCAGGGGGGAAGCCAACCACTAAGCAAGCCACTGATGTCAAGTTGATTCTGTGTCGTTTGACAGCCGGCACCAAGACACAGCTAGGCACTGAACAATGGGCTGGATATTGCAACAGGAAGATCCTTTCAGAAAAGAACCTGGCCAGGATGTAGAGTCATAGAACCCAGACAGGAAGGGACCTTCAGAGGTCGTCAAGTCCAGTCCCCAGCGCTCACGGCAGGACCAAGCACCAGCTAGCCCATCTCAGCCCTTCGTGGGAGCACAGTGCACCTGATGCACGGACCACAGTGGCTTTGATTCCCCCGGAGCACGTCAAGTCAGCTCATGCCCGAGAGGCACTGCTGCAGGGAACGAAAAGTTGGTGACATGCAACAGAACAAAGGTGGTGTGGGAACCACCTACGTTCAAAGGGACCTTGTCAACTTGAAACAAAGACCCATTTGACTGGAAAGTGTGACGTCGCTATAGTGACCACATGGAAAATCAGCATGCTTGGATAGATCACGGATCAAGTTTAAGACAGCACTTCATGGATAGTCCGTTTCATGACCCATCGTCTTCGCTCTGGCAAGAGTCAAATTCCCTCTAACAGAACTGTAGAAAGGGTCTCTCTGGGCCATCTCCTCCAGCGCCCTGCCATCCCGGGCAAAGCCAGAGTATAACCGTCTTGATAAGCTTAGCAAACTGACTTCCTGAAAAACCAGCGATCAGGATGCTCCAAGTAACGGTAAGAGAATCAAATTGATAGTGTCCCTTGACATCAAGATAAACCCAGTAACCTACCAGGAAAACAAAGAATCCCCATAGGGATAAGACTGTGAAAAGGCCCTTGCTGCATGGGGACGGGATGATGGATAAAATGAGGACTAGGAACAGGTCACCTATAGAGATCTCCATCCGCAGGCCTGCTACACCCAGAAAAGGACGCACAGCGCCCGCCTGAAGAGGAGGCTCTGTTCATCCTACTCACACCTGGATCGCCTCTGAACTAGAGCGGTGAAAGTTCACTCCTGCTGCTGGAGTCTAGGACGCTCCCATCCTTCCATCAGGAAGGGCTACCAGCTCGGAAACCAAGTAACGAAGCGGTGAGCCCCTGGCAACATGAACAAACGTCGATTTCTCATTCCAAGCAAGAGCGCGGCGAATGCCGTCCAAGTGATACGTGATAGGCAGCAGAACAGCTCGAAGGATGTTACCTCCCCTTCGCGGGGCTACGCCAGAGAAATAAGGAGATGGGGTAACTTGCTAGGGCAGGCATGTAGCACCCTGTCTCCCTCACGCAGAGGAGCTGAAGCAGCGTTGCTGCTACGCAGGTGCTGAATGGAGACAGATCAATCCAATGTCCTTGCGTACGAAAAGCAAGACCTGCCTCAGATTAGTCCATTTAAGGATGTAGCATGCAGAATCCTGCAAGTCAGTTTGGGGGCGTTTCACATTGCTCAAGGCAGCTAACGCTGAGCCTTACAAATTATACTTGCCCGTAGTCATTTCTGGACGGGTTTGTTTCTCTATGGAAAAGGACGGGCTAGCAAAATCGTGCTAAGCTTCTGATTCTCGCAAGGTGTTTCCGGGATCTCTGGTGGTAAGACCCAAGTGTCTACTGACAGAGGCACTCCTAGGCTCAGTAGCAGACAGGATTACATTCCATACCACGGAATCCCTGGCACCCGGCAGAGAAATTCGCGCAGCTCAAAGAGGCAAGCCACAGCCCGTGGTAGCAGACCACCATCCGGCTAGAACACTCACCCACCACAGCGTTCAAGTTTCAAGGACCAGCAGAAACTGCCCCCCCCATGGGGGAACATTCCTTCTCAAGGGGGGTTACGGCAGACTCAATACGGCAACAGCATTTCAAAACAAGTTCCGCTGCTTCCGGGACTGCTCCTGATGTTTTAGGTACATGACCTGCCCAGGACTCAAATGGCTCAGCGGGAACAAGTCCTCAGTAGTTGCACGGGGCTTAAAAAAAAAAAAGAGGGGGACGTGGAGAAGTGAAACACGCCAGGGACGGAAGGGGTCAGAATAGCTTGAGATCAGCATTTCTCATGAAACCAGCCAATGCTGGGGTGCAGATCTGTGCATTTTATGCCCCTCCCCCCCAGGCAACCCCAATTAGAAACAGTAGTTCACTCTATGGGTTATTTCA
This sequence comes from Pelodiscus sinensis, assembly GCF_049634645.1. Classification (NCBI taxonomy): domain Eukaryota; kingdom Metazoa; phylum Chordata; order Testudines; family Trionychidae; genus Pelodiscus; species Pelodiscus sinensis. The sequence goes on from NC_134739.1 coordinate 13,082,523, forward strand.
ATGTCTGGCCATTCCACATGCATTTTCTCTTTTCTCCAGCCTATTGACCTTTCCCCCTTGCGTCTTCAGATCTAGCACCAATCTGACCATTCGCGTCTACCTGCTCCGAGTGGGTGGCACGTGGGAAGCAGCGCTGACCGCTTCTGAACTCAGCAGATCGGTCAGGCTTCCAGAACCACGCGGACAGCAGGTGTTCCACGCGACCAGCCGAAAACGAGGGACCAGAGTCCAACAGCCGGCCCTGTGGCAGTCCCCATGCCAGAGCCCTGCAGATGCCCGCTTGGAGGGGCGGCTGATGAGCTGTGATTCTGCAGCTGCACAGGAGCGGACAGGTATTTTGGAAGCATCGGACCCTTGTTTGCAGTCACTCTAGGAAGCCGACTTTTTCCAGGGCACCAACTGGCTGGAAGTTGAACGTGGCTTCTCGAGCCAAGGCTAAGACGAGCTGGAGCAGGGCAGGAGAGGCTCCGCCCCTAGGGATCGCGCTCACACCCAGCCCACCTCCCACTGAGACCGAAGAGGCAAGCCATTGTATGTCTCCAAGCGGCACGGCTGGATTTTCAAGCTCCGGTGCGCTCGTTCCAACTTGCAGCGCTCTCCTTAAAATCTTCCCCATGCCCTGATATGGGAACTGCAGGTCTCCGGCTGGGGCAGGGCGTATTCCAGACTGAAATTCTGGGGGGCTCGTGAGTGGGTCAGAGTGCGCTACGGACCGAAGGAGCCCAGATTTCACAAGGGAATCATCTTGGAGCTTCACCTACACAGCAACCCCCTACCCCGCACCCCTACTAAGCGTCTCAGGGCCCAGGTCAGCTGGCTCTGGCTCACACCACAGGCCTAAAAACAGCAACACAGACATTCACACTTGGGCTCTGAGCCTGGCCAGAAAGGGGAGGGCGGAGGGAGCTACAGGCCTCCAAGAAGGAACATCTACACTGCTACTGTTAGCCTGACCCACGCTCTAAGATTGCTCGTGGAAGTGTGTGGGGGAGGCAGCCATGAAGACATGCCCTCCATGGCCAGTCTAAGGGGGTATTTATTTCTGCCTGCTACCTCCTGCCCAAATAGGTCCCCCCCCTACCGGACACAGATTCAGTAGTGGATGCTTTCAGGTGAGGTATTTCTAGAGATGGCTGACGCCGACTGAGGGTTTCATCTGGAAGCCAAGCTGTGCTCATCGCACAAGACGGGGGCGGAGGGCTAGGAAGGGAGACACCCTGGTCAACAGCACCCTCCACACACGCTCTGTACAGAGAGCCAGGCAGCTTTCCAGAGCCCCCTGCGCCTCTCCCTCGCCTCACTAGGTAGATCGTCTATTAAGGGAGGGTGGGAATCCAACCAGCACAATGCACGGCAACACCCAACACGGGCCACTCGGCCCTCAGCAGAACGGCTGCCAAGCCAGACCACAGCCAGAGCGTCAGACACACACATCACAACTTCCTGAGCAGCACACGGCTGGGGGGGGGCGGCTGCAGTCACCCGGAGGGGAATTTTCTAGTTTCAATAGTTAGGATGCGAGATCCCTCAGCAGAAAGGTCTCGGCCCTAAGGGGCAGACACTCCGTTTTAACCCCGTAGCAGTGAGCCCACATTTCACAAGGGAACAGACCAGTCTTGAGAAGAGCGCTACTCCCAGGGCCCGGCCCAGCCATCTATGGAAAACTCAGAAGCCCCGTGGGAAATGCAGTAGCAGCTCTCCGGTTCCTAGCGCAGATTCTAGTTCTTCCCCGAAAGGCTAGAAACACAGAGCCCCAAGCGCGGGGGGACTCTCCTCCTCTCCTGACTCATCCCCGCCTCACCCCGGGAGGAGGGTCAAAACCACGAGCCTGTCTGTCGAGTCCGAGGCACGTCCCACGACAGCCGTAGCAGTTAGCGGATTCTACCCGGCTCCATTTCCGTCACAGCACCAAGGCCAAACCAGAAGACCCTCTGGCTCTGCAAAGCTGAGGCAGGAATACCCTTGGCTCATGGCTGGCTGGAATTTAGACGACGGCGAGAGCTTTGCCAGTGTCTGGGAGGAACTTTAAAGAACTTCAGCTTGAAAAAAACCTCTTGGGCTAGACCTTCTAACATCTGCTGGGGGGCCGGCAGCCTCTTGGCCCTCTGTGCTACCCACCATTCCACCGGCAGAAGGCTTCAGAACCCTTGACGGGAGCACACCCCGCCCGCCCTCCGTGAGGAGGATGTGAAAGCACACAGGACCTCCTGCGATCCAGCGGCAGAGCTCTGCTCCCAGAGGCCAGGTTTCACTCTAGCAGCGTCTCCTAGAAAGCACAGGATTTGGGCAGCTGCACACTGCTTAGAGCGCTAGCACCTCCCCTGCCAATTATTCTACATAGCTGCACATGAATCTGGCTCAGTTTGCTTCCCAGCAGCTCTTTGGCCGCAGCCACAAAGGGTGGTAGCCAAAGAGCAGTTCTACAAGGACGGCTGGATGGGGTGATCTTGCTGCAAGATCCCTCTCTTCCCTCACCCTGGCATCTGTGGGGCGACGCAATCCAGCCGCTCCCACGACAATATTTCCCATGCTGAGAAATGGAAACATCAAAGATAAAAACGTAAAACGTAAATAGTGCCATGACGTTCTCCGTTCTGCGTGGAGTCTGGGATCCCGGGCGCTTGCTGGCCAAGGCCCTACCCGAAGCCAGGAGCTGCCGCTCCAATTGCCAGTCTGCTGTGCTTCTCAGGAACCCCGAATCCTCCTCCGAGGACAAAAGAGATGGCAAGCAGAAGTCACTGAAGAGGCAGGGCTCACCCTTCTCGGCCTCCGTCTGCCGCAGCTTTGCTTGGGCTCCTTGCTGCAGGATCTCAGCAAGCCAATTCCTAATCGGAGAGAGGGAGAGTAAGAGAATTAGTCAGTCTGTTTTACATGGAAGAATCCAATGCAGATCAGAGGGGACGTCTACACAGCAGCATTATTTCGGAATAACGGATGTTGTTCCGCAATAACGTAGCGCACGTCTACACAGCAAGCCCATTATTTCGAAAGAACGGGCTTCTTACACCGACTTCCGTAAACCTCCTTGGGATTGGTCCTGCCTAGAGCAGGGGGCTGGACTTGATGACCTTCTGAGGTCTCTTCCAGTTCTATGATTCCTTGTACGAGGAGTAAGGGAAGCCGGAGGAAGAGGGCTCTCCTTCGAAATAAGCGCTGAGTAGACAGGCCCAATTTCGGCCTAAGCTATGCAATTAGCATCGCTTCTTTCAAGTTTAGTCTTGCTGTGTAGACGTATCCAGAGACTCCCAAGGGGAGCTGGGCTGGGGTACAGGAGCGCAAAGGGGAGCACAGGAGCATCCACGGGAACAGATCTAGCACTGCAGAGGAGTAAGCAAGAGAGCAAACAAGACTCCCCCAATCAGAGGGGCAGGACCCCAATCCTTGGTAAAATCGGAGACCGTTCCTGGCTCATTCTGCTCACCAGGGGAATCCCGGTATGACAGCTTGCGCCTACAAGCCTGGCTCTTGGCTTCAAGGAGATTGCAAATAACTGTTTCCCGAGCTGCCTTACAAGAAGCTCCCAGCTAGGAACTCCCCCATCAGCCCATCTCATCTCCAGCTCTCCTTTTGTCTTGGGAGAGGAGAAAGGGACCAAGCTAGCTCTCGCCTCTCAGAAGCGATTGCTTTAGTCTGAGCACGCGCCGTATCTACTTTGCCGGGGCAGTGAGAGAAGCCCTTAGCCAGCACCTTCTAACCTGGCTAAGGAGCCACGTGTCCATTCACACACGGGGATTCACGCAGGGCGTCCTGGCGAGTGTCTCTCAGGGCCTCTACAACGCTCGCGATGGTTTCCCAAGGGCAAAGAAGCCGTTCCCATAGTGAGCCCCCCCCCCTTCTCAGGCCCACGAGAGGCACCCAAAGGATCCATGCCTGGCTGTAACAGGGCACCGGGTTCTGAGGCACATGCAGGCACTACAAGAAACCGGTCCTGACCACGGGCCCTTCGCAGCAGGGAGCGGAGGTCAGTCACATGACTAACTGCAGGCATGTGACCTACAAGAAGCCGGACAGCTTAGGCCGGACCCGCTGAATGTAGAGACCCTGGGCTCAGGGGAGCTCTAGGGTGGGTCTACAGTAGCCAGAAAGGCTCCATGGGGGAAGGTGAACAGAACGGTCAGACGGAGTCAGACCAAAGGTCCATCCAGCCCAGTGTCCTGTCGGCCGACAGTGGCCAATGCCAGGTGCCCCGGAGGGAGGGAACAGAACAGGGAATCCTCACGGGATCCCTCCCCCTGTGACCCATTCCCAGACACACAGAGGCCGGGGGCACCCTCCCTACCCATCCTGGCTATCAGCCATTGATGGCCCTAACGTCCATGAATGTATCTAGCTCTTTTTTAAAGTCCTAGTCTTCACAACATCCTCTAGCAAGGGCTGGAGGCTCTTTTACAACACAAGCTTAGAATCAGGAACGAAAAACTTGTGCACCACGGGGTAAACTCTACCGGCCATGGGGTTAGACAGCAGAGGACAGCCCCCGCCGGGGACATGGGTCCAACTTGCAGCTTCTTGAATACCTCGTGTCTCAGCAAGCAGAAGGGGCCAGAACTCCTAGACGAGGCCAGGCAACTGTCCGCCCATGAGACAGAATCTGCCCCCACGTGGCAGCAGCCTCAGTGTTTGCAATTCTACACAGGAAGCAGCCGGAAAATGCCTCTCGGCTGGAAAGATCCACTTGAAAGCAGAGAACGGAGCAGGCGGCCAAGCACTCCGAACGGCTCCCTCGGGGGGCAACGGTGGAGCCAGCAATTCTCTCCGCTCCTGCCGCTGAGCTTTTACGCTGTTCGCCCGGCAGACAAGAAGAATACCACCACCGGCATGCAACACCCAGCCCGGAGCGGGCGGAGCTGGCAGGGCAACAGACAGAAGAGGCAGGATAGGAGCCTGTCAGAGTTCGGGGGCCGCTGGGGTCCTGCAGCCCTTGTGCAGGAGCGTTTACCACAGGGCTGGGCAATCATTTTTGCAGGGGGGCCACTTCATGGATTGTGGGTAGTGGCTGTGGGCCGGCTCCGCCCCCAAAAGGGCAGGGCCTCAGGCAGAAGGGGCGGGGCCTCAGGTGGGAGGGGTGATTTCCTCTAGGCACCATGTGCCCCAGTGGAGGAAGGAGACCTCACTTGCTCCCCAACCCCAGACCAATCGGGGGCTCGGGAGTGTGAGAAGTCTCTCGGCCCCACCCCTGCCAGGGGGAACTGCCAGCCTTTTTAAAGAGCGAATGACACCGCACACTCCCCCACCCCCAGGTCTCGATTGACACGGGGATGGGGGCACGGCAGGGCAGCTGAGGGCTGGATAGATGCCCATAGGCCATATCGTGCCCACCCTGGTCTAATACCCACGACTCTGCGGGGGGAAACAGGGCGCTCCTGCTTCTCACTGCAGGAAGTGTCAGCACGGTACCGCAGAAATCTCAGCCTGGCAGGGCCTGTGACAAGTCATCTAGTCCAGTCCCCCGAATGGAGGCAGGACTACGTATCATCTGAACCACCCGACTCCTGCTTGGAAGTGTAAGAGCGGAAAAGACAGTGACAGACTCCATAAGCCCCCTAGGGAATTGTTCCAAAGCTTCCCTACCCTTACAGTCAGGAGACTTTTCCTAATGTCCAACCTACATTTCCCTTGCTCCAATTTAAGCCCAATGCTTCTCCTTAGCCACTGAGGACAGGACAACAATCTCACTTTCCTCTTTGCAACCACTTCTTAAAGTAATACGGTCTCCCTATACGCTTCTCTTCTCCAGACTAAGCAAAAGCAATTTTCCCCCATCTTTCCTCAAGGTCGTGTTTTCTGGCCCTTGTACCAGTTTTGTTGCCCTCCTCTGGACTTTCTTTGATTTGTCCACATCTTTCCCCAAGCGCCGTGCCCACAACTACTCCAGATGAGGCCTCTCTCATACCACACAGAGGAAGAATTACATCTCGTGTCTCACCACCTTGGTGCCAATACATCCCAGAATGAAAGTTCACTCTTTTTTGGCAAAAAGTATCACATCGGTGACTAGTCTGCAATCCACGACGACCAGAACCTTCTCTGCAGTTCTCCTTCCTACACAGCCACCTCCCACTTGTGCAAAGTGCTACAATTCATTGCACAAACATTTGTCCTTAAGGAATTTTCCTTAGCTTAGACCACTCTTCTAGAACTTGCCAATATTAGGACTTTTAATCCTGTCTTCTGAAGTGCTCACATCCCTGCTCAGCTTGGCATCATCTGCTAACTTAGTCAGTGTAGTCTCTGCCATTATCCATCCCCTAGTGTGCTTACAAGATCACGTGAGACCTATCAAACGCCTTACTAAAAATCGCTCTATATCACACCTGCTGCTTCTTCCATACCCAGAAGGCTCATTACCCTGTCCAAAAAGGGTATTAAGTTGGTTTGACATTTGTTCTTGAGAAATCCTTGCTGACTGTTACTTACTACTTTATTTACCACAAGTTAAACATGAGTCAACTGTGTGACACTTGCAAAAAAAGCAAACATAATTCCGGTTTGCATTAACAGGAGTGTTGTAAGCAAGACATGCAAAGTCATTCTTCCGCTCTACTCTGCGCTGATTAGGCCTCAACTGGAGTATTGTTTCCTGAAATGCGGTGCCCAGAACTAGAGACATGTGGAGAAATTGGAGGTGGTCTAGAGAAGATCTAGAGAACATGAGCTGTGAGAAAAGACTGCAAGAATTGGGCTTGTTTAGTTCAGAAAAGAAGACTGAGAGGGGACATGATAGCAGCTTTCAAATATCTAAAAGGGTGTTAACAAGGAGGAGAGAGTAAAATTGCAGCAAGGGGGGGTTAGGTTGGACATTAGGAAAAACTTCCTACCTGTTAGGGTGGTTAAACGCTGGAATAGATTGCCCAGGGGGGTTGTGGAATCTCCATCCCTGGAGATATTGAAGAGCAGGTTGGACAGACACCTGTCAGGGATGGTCTAGCTGGTGATTGGTCCTGCCCTGAGGGCAGGGGACTGGACTCTATGACCTCTCAAGGTCTCTTCCAGTTCTAGTGTTCTATGATTATCTTTCTAGGTGGAGATCGGGTTGTAAGCATTACCTTTCCCGGTACTCAAGGTACACTGACCGGTCTATACGTCCCTGGATTGTACTTATTTCCTTTTTTATAGACGGGCACTACATTTGCCCTTTTGCTGTTCTGGGACGTCTCCTGTCCCTCATTAGTTCTCAAAGATAATAGCAAATGGCTCAGAGATCTAGCCCATTAAGTATGTTAGTTGTCATCAAGGCAGCAGGGACTGATGAAAGACATCGAATTTATCTCAGACTAAGTCTTCACGACTGCAAAGGTCAACTGCAGTGGTCGATCTTCCGGAGTTTGATTTAGCGAGTCTAGTAAAGACCCCCTAAGTCAAACGCTAAGGGCGCCCCCACCAAGGCAGGGACTCCTCGATTTGCGAAGGAGGAGTAAGGGAAGTCGACTCCAGCTACTTAATTAACACAGCTGGAGGGGTGTATCTTAATTGGACTTTCCAGTAAGTACAGCCCAGGCCTCAGTAAATTCGTAACTTGTTCTTCCCCAGTGTTAGCCTCAACTCCCACCCAGTGATCTGGAAATGATTACAGTCATCACCCCACCCGGAAACAAGGCCCAGCATCTGCCTCACTATGTGTGGAGGCCTAAACCACCTAGGCTAGGTTTGATGGCCACAAAACCCTGAGCCAATTCAAAGGCACACTCGGCCCTCAGGAAGTTAAAGGCTGAGAAGCCGGGGGGGGGGGGGGGGGGGGGGGGGCTACAATGGCAGTTAGCTCTCTGGCATCCATCAGAGGCACAAGAGGAACCCTACTGAGAAGCATTAGGCTCTGCTCTTCATTTCCCCCACGTGTCCATGGGCTCCGCGGCCTCTTATCAAGTGTAACTTGGCCTCTCTCACGAAGCGCCGTGCGGATCCGTTCTACTGTCACTCTGCCCTGGCCATGTCTAAGGGCTGCTCATGAGCCAGCACAGCCCCCGCAGGTCAGACATCACTCTGACAGGGTTACAGTCCACGACGCACCGGGACGGGCTATTGCTCAGCTCTAGGCCTGAGCTGAATCGAACCTTAGAACAGCCCAGAACCTGGACCACCCAAAGGCGGCACAAAGCAACCAACCCCCAGGTCTGCCCTGCACCTCCTGGAGAGCTGGCCCGGAATCAGAGCCAGGAGCCTGTGTCCTCTACGTTCAGAAAGGGGAAGGGGAAAGGTGGCGTCGCCTCTCACTCCTGACAGTGCGGGGTGCTGAGCTCTGACCCCGGGCCCCAGCCCCGTCAGCCCACGTGCAGAGGCAGCCAGGGCGGCACGGCTGCCGTTTCACTGAACTAGGGAAGCCGACCCTCATCACGGTCTCTGGTTCAGCTCTTTGGTGAGCGCCCCACCCAGCAGCCCACTTTAATACCATTTAAGAGTCATCAGAATCTCTCGGTGGACAGCCGCGTGCCAAGGAGCGTGCAGGCGGATACATTAGCGGCGGCCAGTCCACTCAGGTACGGGGAGAACAAGCTGAGATCAATTCATTCCCCAGCTAATCGATTCCCCCAGCAGTTGGCTGTGTCAGCTGCCCGAGGAGAGTCCTGTAGGGGAAGGGGCGTCTCCCGAAGCTCCCCGCTGCACCCCCCTGAACCGCAGAAAACCGCTCCCTGCTCAGCAGGGATTTCCCTCCCGGCCTTCGCCCGGAGCTCGCATGGGAGGGAAAAGCTACGCAGGCGGCATCAAGCCCCACGCCACTCAGAGCCCCGCTAGGGACGCGAATGGGTGAGGCTTCCCAGCTCCGGTTAACTGGTGGAGGCTGGAGTAGCCCCCCGCCCGCTGTGGGACAGGGGCTGTTCCAGCCCAGCCGGGACAGCCCATCCGCAGCAGGCCCAGCTGCCCTGCAGGCAGGCGAGCTCCAGCCCGGAGGAAGAATCCGGCCTGAGCACAGCAGGGCCGCTGGGTTGGAGCCCCCACCCCCGCGTGCCCCCCTTTTCATTGGTTGAATAGCAAGTTCCACCAGTCAGACAATTCAACTGGATTTTACATCCCTGGTTCCCCACTAGTTAGGAGCTCACCGTGTGCTGCCTCAGCAGCTGGGCAGGCCCTAGGCTCCGCTTGCTCGGGACTCCCCACCCCCAAAGCTGCTGGTATTCCCCAGGCCCCCCCAGAGATAGCCCACCCCAGCGTGTTCTCATCTGCCTGCCCATGACTCAGGAGATGGGAAGGAACTGCCCTGCAGATAACGCCAGGCCAGCAAGAATGAGCCCTGGTCACCTAGCAGGGATATCCCCGCGAGGGCAGGAGAGCAAGGAGCCCCCCACCCCAGCACGGCACGACAGCCAAGTGGGTTTTACCGTCCGTGACAGCGACAACGTGAGCAAGGCAGCCTGGCTACGTCAAGGGTTCAGCGTCCTGCTTCTGTTTGGAAATCAGCTGAGCTTCCTTCAGCGACAGGTACACCTCCTCCTGGGGGTCGTAGTAATAAAACTTCCGGATGTAGGAGATCAGAGGCCTGGAAAGAGCAGGGGCAGGCACAGATCGTTAGAGGACGATTCTTCCTGCCTCTCCACTGCTACCGGCCGCCCCCGCGCCACAGACGCCTCGCCCTGGCCAGTGGATGGCTGCTCCCTCCTGATGTCCCTCCCTTTCCCAGCTATTCACGATCCCCCACACACACTGCCCCATGCTACAGCTGGGATGGGCGGTCCCAACAGGCCAATGGAGGGAAAGGGAAGGGGCAAGGATGCTAAGATTTGCCCTCTAGACTCTAGATCCAGCGCCCGAGAAGTTCCCCCCGCCCCAGCCCGGTCAGGAGAACGTACTTGGGCAGCGGGAGCTCTGGAATGTGGTCTACGCGGACAAGCTGCCTGATCCGGAACCGGCAAAGGTGCTGGAGGGATTTGACGTTGCTGAACCTGGAGACCGGATACAGCAGCTGGACGGGCGTCGGAGGGAGACCTTCGAACAAAGCATCCGGGGACAAGGGAGCACAGCCAAGTTATTTACCAACGCCAGGAGGGAGCAAACCGGCCCCGCAGCGAGCTGTCGCTTCCCGCTGGTCCCCTCTGATGCCCCTGCAGTTCTGCCCCATCCAGCCCTGCGCACATTTCTGGCTGAGCCATCCGGGAACTGGCAGGAGCCAAAGCCTCCCTTTGAGCGACAGCGCCAGGGCTTTGAAAACAGTCACGTTTACAACAGCCGAGGAGGAGGGGAAGCCTGGGAGCCAACGGGCGGGTTTGTAACCCTGGAGCAGCGGTGCCCGCTCTGGGGAGGGAGGCTCCCGGGGGGGCAATTGTTCATTCCTGAAGTCAGGAAGCTGGGCACAGCGACTGCACCACAGTCAAGCCCTGGAGGCAGGAAGTGCTCAGAACAGCCTGGAACGGCTGCAAGCGAGATCCATCTGCTTCCCCCTCCTGGGCTGACCTCCCGCTTGTGAGAACACGCCCGAGCTCAGGGCAGCGACCTAAGCCTGGGCGTTGAGATCAGCGGCAGCAGGCCTGGATTTTCATCTGTCCTCTCAGAAGGGATCCGTCCTCATCCCACTCTACCCCCTCTGGCAGGCAGGGAGTTTGCTGACGGAAGCCTCGCAGGCCAGCGGAGCAGAGTGAAAGGAAAAGGCAAAAGCTCTTCACGCTAAGATGGGCTTGCAACTGCTCCCGGCAGCTCAGGGGGCTGGGAGCCAGCTCCGGAGAAAGCGAAGCGCGGGACTCAACGGAGGGAGGGCTAAGCCTCTGAGAGCTCAGCCGGGGACGCAGCGAGAGATTTGCATGCTGCGCTAGCCATCTGCCTCGCTGCTGGCGCCAGAGACTCACTGGACACCCCCACACCAAGAGGTTAGCAGCATTTCCGCAGCAACCTGGAGCACCCGAGCGTGCCGAGGAGCGCTGGATCGAAGGCACTGGCTCGGGGAGCCCACGCCAGGCAGCGGCGCTTTGTTCTCAAAGGGTCAGAAATCCCAACTGGCCACACGGCCCATTCGGATTCGGGGCTGCAGCCCAGCGATCCAGAGGAAACAGCGCCATGAAGTGACTATTCCTACGCCAGCTCTGGGGAGAAGGGTCACTCGCGTATGTGTCAGGGCTACGTTGCTTTAAAAACCTTCGCCCTGCCCCCCGGGCAACCTGTAGCATCTCACACCCTAGTCTGAGCCGTCCAGACTAATTTCTTTAGGGTTGGGGCTACCTTAGCGTTATGTACAAGGCCCTCTGGAGAACATCAGCAAATACCCCAAAGAACTCCCAGGTTTGGGAGAAGCCAGAATTGGGGGTTTCCTCATTCTCACCTGGGGCTGGATTTTAGCTTTCAGGACCTGGGGGTTTGTGGGTGGGCATGTGCAGGCCTGCAGAGGAAGCGCATGGGGCCAGGCTGAAGGGCTGGGGTGGGGAGAGCAGGGGAACAACGGCTGTCACCCCGTTGCACTGGGTCCACAGCCGGCTCCAGCCCTGGAAAGCACTGGGGACTGCAAGGTGGTGGGTTCAAATCCCCCCGCTCGTCCCCAGGCTGTGGAAGGGCTGACGTCAGCAGACTGTTGTACCCTGTGAGCATTGGCTCCTCTGCCAACCCCAGCCCTGGGAAGCACCGGGGGCCAGGCGGAAGGGTCAGCAGAGGAAGCTGATGGGGCTACGCGCCCGAGGGAGCAAGATGGGCAGGGAGCGAGGTCCCGGCAGCTGAGGTCGCCCACACAGAGGCTGCTGAGCCCCTGGAAGCACCTGGGGCCACTCTGACAGGTCCCTCTGGTCCAATGGGGGCCAGTGCTTCTGGTGGGCAGCCCCCTGACAACCTGCATCCTCTGAACGGCAGGGCAGCAAGGGGGCAAGGAGCCAGCTGAGGCCACCCAGCCGCTGCATCGTGAGCACCCGACACCGGCTCCCAGGAGTACTGAGCGCCCCTCCCTTCTGCCCCCTTTGGTTTTTACCCAGTTCCACCAAACACTGACGTGCCCAGGAAATCACTACACCCCCAGGGAAGGGCCTTGCCTAGGCCGAGGGCTTAGCGCAATGGGCACCGGTCAGGCCTAACAAGGACTCAGGACTGACAGGCAGGAAAGCCACGCCTTGTCACCTTTTATCATGGGAACAGCCTGCCAGCGCCAGAACCAGCCTGCCAAGCCGCTGGAACAGCCCGTGGCCATCTCACCAGAACCCTAAGGCAGAGAGAAGCTCCCACTTTAAAAGCCAGCTGGTCTCTATTCTGGACTGCTGGGGAGGGAGACTTCTCATGCAGTTCCCACCCCCCGGCAAAATCTCTTAGCTCCCATTGGCCAATCTCTCAGTTTCTGGCCAATAAAAGCTGCGATTTTTTACCGGGAGCAGGGGCAGTGTACGAAGCCTCCTCCCCCCCACTCCCCCACCCAGTGTGGAGCAGCCTACAGCAGTCTGCCTGCCTCAGGTTTCTGCTGGTAAAATTGCCTCTCAGCCAGAGCCTGCCTCTGGCACCCCAGCCCCTCCTTTTCCCCAACCCTCTGCCCCCTCCTGCACCCATACTCCCTCCCACATCTGGCACCCTAATCTCCTGCCCCAGATCACAATCCCCTCCTACCCTAGGTCGCATCCCAAACCCCTGCACCCCAGTCCCCTGCCCTAGGTCACAACTCCCTCCTGCACCCCAATCCCCTCCCCCAACCTCCATCCCAGACCCTGGAATTCCTCCAGTAACACCCTGGAAGAGTGCGGCTCTCAACCACTTTGCAAAATCTTGGAGCGGTCCCCCTCAAAAATAAATTGCCCACCCCTGCTCTCTCATCACCCTCTTGACACCTTCCCAGGCCCTGCCTCCCTTTGCACCTTTCTGCCTGAGTCTGGCTGTCTGGGCGGATTCCTCATACTCCAGCCATTTCATTCAGGAGTTGCTGTGCACCCCCGCTCAAACCGCCGCACCCCATTACGGCCCCTAACCGTCACTGGCACTAGCGGTCCGGTCTTCCTTTCCTGCTGGATTTATCCCGTCAGCTTCTGGCTCCGGGGCACAGAAGGAGCCGATGACAGGCTGTCCCAGCGCACGAACGTAGTCTGATAGCAGAACTCGCTTTGCTGTGACAGGGAATCGTGCGCGCGCGGAACCAGCTTGACTTGGGGGAGGGGAGGAAGCCGGTTCCCTACCAATCCTCAATCAAACATGGACTCAAAGCCTCACTCATTCTCCTTCCTTGTGGCAAGCGCTGCCGGCGGGTGCGTTCCAGCCCTGCCGCTCCCCACGGGACTTGAGCGATAGGAGCGACTGCATGAGGCTCACGTGGAGTTTGTCACTTGGAAACCCTCCCATGCACGTGCCTGGCTTAATGCGGCTCTGCTCAGCCGGCCCCAGGGGAGAACTGGGGAGCGCAGAGCCGCCCACGAGAAGCAGCAAACAGCACAGACTAGGAGAAACAGTGAAGTTTTAACTGGCTACCAGCCAGCACATGGCATGATGGAGCACTAGGGAGTCTGTGCTGAGGGGCTGGGCCTGTTGTCTAGTGCGCACAGCCACATCTGCAACGAGCAACCCACAGCCGGGTCTTCTCAGCACTAGAACAGCACACAGGCGTTTAGTGCAGGTACCCAAAGGACCGGAGCAGACACCAACGTCATGCGCGTCAAGTGGCCAACGTGAGAAATCCCCCAGTAAGTCATGCACCCCAGAGGTGGGAGCTGCGGTACGTGCTCCCACCCGGGGGAAGACGGTTGTTAGCACAAGCAGCTGAGGGAGACAGACGTGCTTGCCAGATGCCGGTCTAAAAGCCGCTGTGCAAGCACACTTTAGCACGCTGTGACCAACGCTGTCTCAACCAGAGCCCCACGAGCAGGGCTCGAGCGCATGCCCCACCAGATCACAGATCTCACCCCCCGCCACACACACAAAGCTGTAAGTAGTTGTGGGTGCAGGACTCACCTGGAACTCTGGAGCGCAGGAAGTAAAGGAACTTCCCGTTCTTGGAGTGCATGATGGCTCTCTTTATGAACTCCACCACGGACTGGCAGCGGTCCTCAAATTTGGGGTGACACCAGAGACTGAAGGTTCCTGCCAACAGGAAACAATTCTCGTTAGAGGGAGAGACTCTGTCATCCGTGCTGCTCGCTCGTGCTCTTCGGCTAGGTGACATGCACCACAGCGCTGGCCTATTCAGACAGGCCAGGGACTGAACCGCCCTCTCACACAGCTGGCTAGACACCAGCTCCCACCGACAATGACCCTGGTGCTTACAGATGCCTCTGGCTCCTGCCCTTGTAAAAAAACCAAAACTGTGACCTAAGCGTGCCGGCTGCAGCGATGCCCCCATCAATCTACAGAGACCCTTCAGCAACAGCTCTGTGGGGCTGCCCCACGGCCTCTCAGTGCTTCTCGCTAAAGGATTCTGACACCCCAGCCCAGCACGTAAGTGTGGCTGATGCAGGAGCAGAGCCCACACAAGCAGACCAATCCCAGCAGTGGAGTCGGTCTCTAGACACTGTGGCCTGCCCTCCAAGCGGGCCTGGTGTGGCCCAGGGTCCAGATGCTTCAATCCAACCCCGCCCCATCTACCTAGAGGCGGGGTTAAGGGACACAGGGTGATGGTTCCTCCCATGCTGGCCTGGGATACAATTTCTGCCTGAGGCTAGGGCTGGGAAGAGCTAGAGACACAACCCCTCCCCCATCTAAGCTGCTCGCAGACCTCTCAGTGGGTTAGTCTGAGCCTTAGAAGCCATCCAAGAGAACTCTCCTCCCCCACCGAGAGGCAGCCCCCGCTTGCAGGAGTGTTATAGGCAGGTCTGCTCCTCCCCTCAGCCTGCTGCGTGTGGCCAGAGCAGCCTCCAGCAATGGAAAAGGACGCACGGACTTCGAAGTAGCTCAGGAGGGCACCGTATGGAACAGCTCCACCGGAACAGCCACGGCAATGCTGCCAGGAGCCCCCTCGACACAGGAGCTGTGCCCCAGGGCGGAGAGAGGCACCCCCAGGGAGCACTGCAGGCCTCCTGCACTGAGCGGGGCTTGCAGGAAGTGATAGGTAACCGCTGCGTTACAGACACGCACAGAGCACTGGGCTACCCAGCTCTGGAAGCCCTGGGGGACACAGTGATACTCACAGAACATGCAGAGGGCCACAACTTAAGCGGGGTTGCCCGTACATGCAAATATGTATGCAAATCTATGCAAATAGCATCTTTTACACCGACGGGCATGAATACAAAGATTAAGCCTTAAGTCACGGCACCGGACCCGAACAAGGCCAGTGAGAGCCAGTCAGCACCTCTCAGGCTCTGCCCACAAGGCTAAGCAGCCAGCACTTCCCACAATGCCCCAGGGCTCCTGGCACCTCCTCCTTGGGGGCTAGAAATGCCGACACCCTGCACCCATCTCTGCCAGCCAGCCCGTCCACTTGCATCTTGCAGTGCTCACCCCACCTGGGAGACGCCTTCCCGTTGTGGAGCGTGTTCCCAGGGGAGGCCACGTTCAAAGGATCCCACCCACAGCCCGTGTGTTGAGCCCCATGTAAACCCAAACTGCACGGCAGGCCACATGTTGAGTAGCCCTACAGTAGGGACTGGCCGAGGCATAGCTAAACGCACATAGCTATCCCAGTGCCAGTTCCGGCCCTGCAGGCCTACCCAGGCCATGAGTCAGGAATAGCTACTGTGGCGTATAAACCCCAGGCTGTAAGATCTACCTGCTGCAGGAAGATCAGAGAATACTGGCCCAGTTCTGCCTGCATGCTGCTCGGGACATAGGATGCTTTTGCCTGCATGTATGCTACATTCCTTAGGCACAAGCAAGCGTCCCCCGGTACTTCTCCCCCGCCGGAAATCTGAAGGTCAAACAGGTCTTTCTGCACCATTCCTCTAGCTCAGCCACTTTCACCCTGTAGCAAAGCGCTCAGCTCTGCAGTTTTCAGAACCGTGCAGTAGTCAGTCACCCCTAATGCAAGTGCCGAATGAATTAGACCAACAGGAGCACTAGGGTCTTTCTGCAGAGCAAGTCCTGGGAACGACTGGAGAGGACTGGGGTGTCAGGGAGAACAGGCAGCTCTGAACGTCGTCTTTTATATTCCACTTGGGCCCAGCTCCAGGTCTCATGATGCTGCACACCCTACAGAGACGCAGGGACCTCTCCAAAGCGCCTAATCGACTTCAAAATCCCATCGACTTTCAATCCAACTTAGGCTCCTCCATGTCTCACTTCTGAAAGTTTTATTAATGGGCCACACCTCAAGCAGTTTATAAATGATGGCCCCCATCCAGCAGAGCAGCTAAGCACATGCTTAACATTAACCAGGAGGAATCCCACTTAAAAATCAATAGCTAAGCGCACACTAGGTGTGCTCTGAGGAGCCAGCATCTAAGCACCTCGAAGAACAGTCAGGAGAGGGGGGTTCAACCCGACACACACCCAGCTGTGATGGTACGGCCTCACAGCGGAGGAGCCGCCAAGGAAGGGTCACTAGCCTTACAGAAGTACAAGAATTAAGTTTGAGAGGCAGTGAAGAAGACTTGCTCCAACTCTTGCTCCTGGAAGGAGAGGATCACACTGTACAAGAACTTTTGGCAAGAGGGCCTCAAATTCCACATTACAACCTGCACCCACCCATTCCAGCTTTATGGCAAGAGACACTGTCTAAAGGGGAAGTGAGCTAGGCAAGCTCAGAGGGAAACTTTTTGCAGGCATGTCTTTAGAAGTTGGTATCTACTGAGGTGACCAAGTACTCTGGTACTTGGACAAGTAGCTACAGACTGCAGGGTTTGTAAGACGGTACCTCCTCAAAACATCTGAGTCTCTCAGGTACGTGCTACCCTCCGGAACATTTTGTGCACAGTGCCAAGACAGAAAACCACATGTGAACGGCAAATGCGGAGGGGGAAATGGGGGGGAGAAGTATCCTTCAAGCAAGATGCCACATGAGGCAGGAAGCTGGTGTGAGCAACACACAAAGACTTCTCAGAATAGAAAAGCCACACGATCAAAGTTAAAACTTCTGCAGGGAGGCTGACAGTTTGTACGAGCCAGACACACGCACGCTGATCTGCCCTCGACTCAGTTAATGAGGAAGTGACCAAAGGCCAAGGCACTTAGCCGGGACACTCCTGTCACCTGGTAAACGGGAGGCGATAACGATTACGACTCAACAGCCCCAAAGTTTTGCCAGTCTTCAATCGCCAGAACTGAACTGTTCCATCAACTGCCCCATAAGAACAAGATACAGCAGCTGCACCCTGAGCTAGGTCTCCCACACAGGTCAGGTTTGATGGTCACAACGGTCCCGCCTGGCTTCCAAGCTCTATTAAGGAATCAATACGCTTTTTGTATTGTCTTACACAGCAGCTTTGCAAGTCCATTAGCTCCTTCCTACTAAGCTTTCCCAAAGTGAAGCCTGCAGAGCGGGCGGGGGGAGGAGGGGAGAAGAGGGAACAGGGAATCTGTTACATTGCTCTGAACTCCTCTGAGAAGGGCCCTCCCATCCCCCTCCTCCTCCTCCTCCTCCACTGAGAAATGGACCAATGGAGCATTTGCCACCCAAGAGCCTCCCGTGGCCACTAAGCCTGTGACGAGCTTGTCTGCAGAGCCGGCCGCAGCCGAGGCGGGACTGGGTGCTATGACAACGCGTGGGCGAATGGCTCCGTATTTAGCCTTCGCTGCTGAGAGCAGAAAGGGGGGGGGGGGCGTTTCACAGCCTTACGCTGACAAAGTAGGTCCAAATATTTACACCGAGGGCAGCAGCTCTCAAACCTCTCAGCCCATGGAGCCCCCGGCTCAACGCAGACTTTTCTGGGCACCACCAGCCATCCGCCCAGGACAAGGTGGGTGCAGGAGCAGGCTGTGGGGTGTCTCAGCAGGGGGGGGGTGGATGACAGGAGTAGGGCACTTACCTGGCTCCATGCCTCCCGCCATTCCCGGGCACCGCCCCCCCACTGCTCCCACGGCCAGACTCCCGGCCAATGGGAGCAACGGGGAAGGCCTCCACATGAGCAGTTTCCCCCAGGAGGGGGAGGGAGAGGGGCAGTGCACAGAGCCGCTTCCTTCCCCGCAAACCAGATCCAACCCCAAGGTTGCCCTGCCTGTAGTGGGAAGCCGGTGCTCCGACCTTGCAGGGAGTAGAAGAGGAGGGGCAGGGCGGGAGCACCAGCTCAGGCTCCCCATTGCAGAGGGGCAAGCCTCAAGCCCACCTGCAACACTATTGGACCACTAGCGAGCCACGAACCACACCTGGAGAACCACTGACTTAGGGCCTTCGTTAGCGCCTCTGTGACCAACCCAGTACTGACCCGCCGAGGGCTGCAGTTCGGCATAGAAGCAGAGCCCAGGCTGGCGGAATGCAGGGTCTGCTTTGCAGGCAGGACAATGTACAAAGCGCAGCTCGTTCCGGGCGCCTAGGGACGGAGTTACAGCGCGGAGCTGATTAGCCGATCAGGACAGGGCTGGGACCCAGGGAGGGAAACCATTCCCAGAACCGGGCTGCTCTTACCTCGGTAGTGCTCCATTCTGGTGTGGTGGGTGATCCCTTGGGACCGGAAGCTTAAGCTCAGGATGTAACGCGGGTCGGAACTGTCGCGTACCAGGAAGGATCCGTCTGGTTTCCCCTTGAGCTTCATCTCGGCGTCTTCCCAGTTCATCGGTCCCCAGTACCAACCACACTGCCAGGAGAGAGGGCGAAGAGGCCTTCAGACTGATAAGTGAGGAGAGGCACTTGCCCATTAACACTCTTTACTAATTGGCTTAACCATCAAGGGATTCAGACGAGGATGTTAGAAGCCGGTTATCGGGCTAATCGTATCATCGATACGATCAGTCGACAGGGCCGCTCTGCAGAGTTGCGGCGGGAGTCGCTCCAGGAGCCGGCTCGAGCTGGGACTGAGCAGCCCGGGCCCCTGCCAGCTCCGGAGCCACCCACGCTGCAGCGGACAGCAAGGAAGAATGAACAGTGTGGCATGTCTGTAGCTGTTGGCAGACATCGCTCTACAACATTTCCTCTGCAAGGAAAGTATTTCACTCCAGGAGCTGCAGTTGATCATACTGGTATATACTGCTGTTAACTCCCCCGCCAACAAAGGCTATCAGCCACGTGCCCCCCCATCACCTGCTCTGGGGAGGAGTTTAAGAGCAAACTCAGACAGTTCAGAGCAAGTAAACAGCATTAAACTCTTCTGCTCTAGCTATACTAGCAGATAAACCAGTTTCGTCACTAGTCACATGGCTGGTGATCACTGGCAGCACCGAGTCAATTTCTTAGAGCAAACAGGAGCATCATTCCAGCACACATACACAATGTGTCTTTACACATGCAAGCTTCCGAAATAAAGAGAACATCTCACACACGCCCCTTCCAATTCCATCCACGTGTTTCTCAAGCTGGGGTGACTATACAAGGGGAGAATTTGTCACTGGCGGGGCTGTAATTAGGGGAATACAGCTTCCCTTCTCTTATCCCTGTCTCATGCTTCCAAACCCATTCGGGGGAAGCTTGAAAGCCCAACAGGGCAGCTCTCTGAGTTAACCCACAGACGGTCCAGCAACCGAGAACCTTTGGAGGCCTCGCAAGAGCAGCCACAGAAGCCCTTACCTTTTCCAGTTCTCGCAGGCTCGCTGCAAAGCTGCTCGAGTCTGGTCGGTAGAGAGGACACGGAAGATGCTGGGTGGTCTGGCCGTTCGCTGCCTCCATCGCTCTGAACGGGACAATGCGGGGAAACGCATCTGCAGGGAAACAACCGCCACGGCAGACAGCGGTCACCTATTTACAAGCAATGCTGCAAAGAACACAAGCCGCCCTCCCCAAGCAGGCCCCGGGTTCTAGAGGGCCAGGCAGGCACAGAGAAGCCACGGCAGGAGAAAAGCAGCTGCCTTGATGGCCGGACAGCGTCCTTGGGAAGGAGCCCCGAGCTGGAAAACCTGGCTAGCAACTCCAAGGCAACCAATTCATTGTCTTCACTGGCAGCCCCTCCGAGGGCTGACCACAGACACAGGGCTGCTTGAAAAACGGATTGCAAAGGGAGGCCGTCCATGCAGTCTAGGCTCCAAAAATTGAACAGCCTAAAGTTAGAACCAGGAAGACAGGAGACTGGAGGCGAAGGGACAGAGCCCTGTGCGTGATGCCACCCAGCTCCACAAAGCCAGATGTCCATGAGCCCAGGGGGCCAGCACCGAGACCTACTCCCAGAACTGCCCCAACGCTAGAAGCGGCTGGCTCTGTGCACATGCCAATTCTGCTGAAGCGCAGAGAGGAAATGGAGAAGAGGGGAGGGGGCCCGATGCAAGAGGGAAGCGAGGACACTGAGCAACGCCGCCAGCCACAGTCCACGTACAAATCATTTCACAAGGAGCCTAGAGGCCTGACTCAAGCATGTCTCCGCTCCGCCCTGCCTTATCTGGCCCAGTCAAAGGGGCAGCGCCCGGGCCTTGCTATCGCGCTCCCGGGCGATACAGCCCGAAGTACGGCCATACGTTTGCCAGGCCAAAGCAGCCTTGCCGCTAAGCCTAAGCTGACCTGGAGCGTGGGGTGGAGGCGGCGGAGGCAGAGGGAAAGACTGCAGGGAGGACCCCATCGGACCCACTAGAACGGACGTAGGCAGCGTTCCACAGATATCATCTAGAAGAGAACAGAAGCAAGAGAGGTTGAGAAAATAGGGAAGGAAGCAAGCTGCCAAGGGCGCAAAAGCAAGCCCAGCATTCGGCTCTGCTTGCGGTGCCGGGCGGGAGGGGAAGAGACAGCGCATGCACCAGCAATTCAGCCTTCCGCTGGCTTCTCCGAAGAGCGGACGTTGGTGCAACCTCCCTGCAGGCGTGCACCCCACCCTGCAAATCAAGATTGTCCATTTCTAAACTGGGTATTTAGGGGGAACGGGGCTGGCTACAGATGACTAAGAATATCAGTGCAGGCTTTGGGAGGTCTAACGGCCCCACCCAGCATGCAGTCACGTCCGCGGCGCCCAAGTTTGCATTGCCGTCTCAGAAGCCGGGGAGCGCTGCAGAGCGAGCATGTTAAACCCAGGAGAAAGGGCCCGCCTCAGTGTCCTACAATAACCCTCCCTGGAGAGGCCTTGGAAAAATTCTTTGCATGGGAAGTGAAAATGGGAAGGGACCCTGGGCACTGTACTCCAAAACGGGACAAGAATTGAAGCCCTACCAAGTCCAACCCAGACACAGGGCCAGGAAGGAAGGACAGGGCGAGGGGCGCAGAGTACCTAGAAGGCTGAGGCTTCTCCGGGGCGGAGGCGGAGGCGTCGGAGGGTGAGGGGAGGTCAGTCCTCGCTGGGAGATGTCCACATCCACGAGTGACACAGTTTCCCCTGAGAGATTCATGGAGAGAGACGGGTGAGAGATTGCCCCTGCTCCAGAGCATGCCAGGGGAAGAGACTGTCACGCTGCAAGGCGGTGGCTTGAGGGAGGTTTGGAGGCCAGTTTCCATGCAGGCCATAGGCCTCTGCTTCAGTCTCATATTAAACGCTCCCAAGCTGAATTTCCCCTCTGCCCGGATTTTAACTTGGCCACAGCAGCTCAAGGGTCAGGCTCCAAACAGTCAAGTGCGAGCAAACGGCACAAGCTAGCGAACACAACCTCCAATGGGCACGCAGAGCCTTTCCATAGGAGCCAGCCAGTCTGCAGGCGACTAAGAGGGGCGGTTTCAAGGCTGACAGGACAGGCAGTGTGTGGGTGGGCATCTGAGGTATCGGCGGCAGAAGCACGTTCCGAGCAAGGAATCGGAGGGGTTTCCGGTTTTTCAACACTTCACTTGCTGCACTGAACAAACCAGTGCTGCCAATGTGCGCATCTCGTGTACTCTCCTGGGCCATGCTGGACACCCATGGAAAGACGCCAAGCGCCCAAGGCTGACGGAAGGGTCACATTTTGAACGTGACAGTGCATTTGTGTGTTTGGCTATGAAAGGTATCGCCTCGCCAGCCACCCCAAGAGGAAGACAGTCGGCAATACGGCAGGGGCAGTTCTTTGGCCACGTTCTCCCTCCATAGGCTTCACTGGGTGCTTCCAATTTTAGATGTGGATGCTGACCAAAGCATTACAAAGGGTCCCCTGACGTTCTATAGCTCACAAAGTGGTTTAAAAGGCCAATGGCATGCATGGGAACCTCTGGCCAGATCACAGAATCAGAAGGAACCTCGAGAGGGCGTTATGTCTAGTCCCATCGTGTGCTCGTGGAAGGACCAAGCAGCACCTAGATCAGCAGTGGGCAAATATCGGCCCGCAGGCCGGATTCGGCTTCCCAGGTTAGCCCCTGGTGGGCTGTCACCACTGTGTTTACCTGGGCCGCCGCAGGTACGGGCGCCACAGCTCCTGCTGGTGCAGATTGCTCCTCCCAGCCAATGGGAGCTGCAGGACGCCATGTCCTGGTCCACGCCATTCCCTGCCAGGAACAGCGATCTGTGCAAGCACTGTACCTCCAGCGGTCCAGGTAAGTATGTAGTGGCCCACCACTGGCGGACCACTGCCATTTTACTGCCCACCCCAAGATGGACCATCCCTGACAGATGTCTCACCTGCTCTTAGATATCCAGAGATGGAGAGTCCACAACCCCCCAGGCAATTTATTCCAGTGTTTAACCCCCCCAGACAGGCAGGAAGTTTTTCCTAATGTCCAACCTCAAATTCCCTGGCTGCAGTTTAAGCCCCTTGCTTCTTGGCCTGTCCTCTGAGGCCAGGGAGAACAATTTTCCTCCCTCCTCTTTAGGGCACCCTTTTAGTTCCTTGAAAACTGCTCTCCTGCCCCCTCTCAGTCTTCTCTTTTTTTCAGCAAAACAAGCCCAATTCTTTCAGTCTTCCCTCTTTGCATCAGTGTCACCCTGTGGACTCGTGTTTCACTTGTGGTCCACTCTGACCCCTGGGTTCCCTTTCTGCAGGGCTCCTTCCTAGGCAGTCGCTTCCCATGCTCTGAGAGAAACGGATTCATCCACTCAGGCAGAAACACTTTGCATTTGTCCTTATTCAATTGCATCCTGTTTACTTCAGACCATTTCTCCAGATCATTTTAAATTATGACGCCCACCCTCCAAGGCACTTGGAACCCCCTCCTAGCTTGGTATCATCCACAAACTTTGTACATGTACTCACTATGCAAGGGGTGGGGAAACTATTGCCCATGGGCCAAATCCGGCCCACATCAAGTCTGCACGCCGTGGGCCAGCAGCCCTGAGCTTCCCCACCACCGCCAGCGTCGGTC
Source organism: Pelodiscus sinensis (assembly GCF_049634645.1). Classification (NCBI taxonomy): domain Eukaryota; kingdom Metazoa; phylum Chordata; order Testudines; family Trionychidae; genus Pelodiscus; species Pelodiscus sinensis. The sequence continues at coordinate 13,105,597 of NC_134739.1, forward strand.
CAGCCTCTGAGTTTGTTTGGTTCATTTCCCTCCTTGGGAGCAGATGAGTAGCGAAGTTTGTTTTTCAATTGGGCATAGCCCCTGACTGTTTTTATGTGGGTCAGTGGCCCCAGCTGAAAAAAGGTTCCCCGCCCCTGCTCTGCGTCTTTATCTAAATCACTGAAGATACGGAGAAGACCTAGTCCCAAAACTGATCCTACTTGTTACGCCCCTCCAGCGTGACAGCCAGTGACGACTACTCAGAGAACAGTTATTTCTTTGTTCTTTTCCTATTGTAACTTCGGAACCTACCTCCTTTTCTCCAGGATTCCCTATTGTAGGCACCCAAGCACCACCAGCCTTCTTGGTGAACAAAAGAGGCAACAAACCAGGGAAGGGCAACTAGCAGCACAGAGGCTGGGAACAGCTGGCCAGATCGTTTGGTTTGGCCCAGCCCAGCACGGAGCCGGCCTTCTAGAAACGCCGTAGCCAAGAAGGGGGCAGGAGGAGGCATCTTGTGGGAGGATCTCCTTTACACAGATACATGGGTCAGGTGATGCTGTGGTAAGAGCTTATGGGCCAGAGCGGGGTGCCACCGCCCCACCGCACAGGAGTCACCATTCCAAGGCGAGGGTGGCACTGGCTCAGTCTCTAATACCTCCCCCTGCAAAGGGCTTCCACCACCTACACGCAGGACCCAAACCCAGGTCACATACCCCAGCATGCCAAAGGCTTTTACAGGACCGTGTGGCCCTCTGCCACCTTACTTGCCCACCCCCGCCAGAAGTCTTACAGACAACGTGCCTGTGGATTCCAAGGGGAGTGCCAGCCAATAGTCTAGGATCAAGTGATTTGGGGTTCAACCCCCGTTTAATGCTGCACAGTCTCTCTCACGTTTGGGGGCCTGCCTGAACCCAGGGTTGCGGGGGGAATAGCTCAGTGGTTTGAGCACTGGCCTGCTAAACCCAGGGTTGAGAGTTCAATTCTTGAGGGTGTCATTTAGAGATCTGGGGCAAATCTGACAGGGAGGGTACTTGGTCCTGCTGGGAGGGCAGGGACTGGACTGGACGACCTTTGTTATTTATATATATATATAAACCACCAGGGCTTGACGAACTGTGGCGAAAGCTGCTCGCCCACACTGCACACGCGCAAGAGCCGCATTGCGCACGCACATGCCACTGGTAAACAGGGCGCCGGGCTGAAATCTACTCACCATGGGTGAGTAGATTCACTAGATTGCCAAGCCCTATATATACCAATGGAGATATACCTAACACAGAACTGGTCAGGTTTTTAGGTTACTTAGCTAGCACTGACCCAGGTGCTGAAAGTTTCTGGACCTGCATGGCTAGTAAGAGCCGTGTGATTTTTTTAAATGATCGTACTAAAGCAGCTTCCTTGATTTTATTCAAGAGTATCAAAGCAACCCTCCTAATACCAAGCTGAAGACTAAAGCAATCCAATTATCAAATCTACAAGATAGTGAGACTATCGGATTGGACTTGCATCAAATACTAAAAATAACCAAGCCTGATCGATTCTGAAGAGGATTCTAAGCAGCTGTGTAGTTATAAATCCCAGGCGAACAATTCTGCCGAAGTAAATCAAATCCATATCTTGGGGGCTAGCTAAATCTCTTAATACAGGAACTCAATCGTCATTTGAATTAACCTCAGAGCCAGCTGTACAGCCCGCTTCCTCAGATTTCAATTCTGACTCTCAACGGCTAACTCTCTCAAACTGCTTCAAGATGTAATATTTGCACTGTTGCACACCCAGGAACCTCAGCCCAGTACTAGATTAAAAACACAGAAGAAAAAAGGTCCACTTAACAGAACTCCGGATAAGCAAAAGTTGAACCTTTATTCACCAGAAATTACAGCTGGCAATCTTAAGTCTCTGGATTTTTAAACGGGGGGGGGGGGGGGGGGGGGGGAGGGGAGAGGGAGGGGGAGAAGGCTTCCTACGCTGCCCCTGTTCCCAGCAAAAATTCTCAGTTTCTATTGGCTGGAAACAGAGATTGGTCAATAGGAACTAAGATTTTGCTGGGTAGGGCGGGAACAGCATGAGAAATCTCCTTCCTCTTTTCCAAGCTGTCTGGAACAGAAAACAGCTAGCTTTTTAAAGTGTGAGCTGCTCCCTGCCTCTTGCCCATCCCGCTGCTAAGGTCACACTTCTGGATGCTGGTGCCCTTTCAACAGTAAACATGAAAAATGTGAATCAGAACAAGGAGCTGCGTTCCTCGGGACTTGGCTACACTGGCTTGCTTCTGTCGAGGGTCCCCCACACACATTTAATAAGGAACAGATTCTGAGCTTTAAATTCACCCCCGACCTTTATCCTCGTTAACGTCCCAGGACAGACAACCCTTACACTGGTGCTGGTTTCAGGGGCCTGTGAGACTGTCAGTCCTAGTGAACCGCACAGCACTCAGTAGATGAATGGAAGAGGAAATCTTCATTCCCTGTAATTAAATCTAAAGAGCAGCAAGCCAAGGTGTATGCAGTACAAGTGTGTCACTTCATCTTTCTAGCCTTACCTGTGAAGAGAGGGCTGAAAGCAACCGGAGAAAAGGCACTTTGAGTTCTTGTCAGTCGGGGTTTCCTATTGAGAAAGAGCAAGAGCTAATGAATACAGGAGGCAGCAAGTCTTCCTCAGCTCTGGAAAAACCGTGCGGCTCGATCTTCTGAAAAGCCAGTCCCTCTACCTGCAGTGCAGTTTGGTGGACAGGAAACACACACAAATACTAAGCCAAAACTGATTTAGAAAACCAGAAAGTGCAGGTTGAGTTTCTCTAGTCGGCACTCTCTGCTCCGGCTACACCCATGGTCCGGCACGATTTCAGTGAGCCAGATGTCCATTTACAGGTGTGGCCAATTTTCCTACACGCCCATAAAGTTTGTTTACAGCCACCAGTCCTGGCTCTCACTGCTCTGTGCTGTTATTTAGCTCTAATTTATCCCTTACTGTCTTCTAAAAGCCCAGGAAGCAGCGGAAGGATTGGTCATGCTGCTAGACAATTCCAGCCTCCTGTGGTCTGGTAAATTCTTTGGTTCGGCACCAGTCAGTTCCTGAGGGTGCCAGACTAGAGAGGTTTCGACCACCACGACACAAAACTCAAGTCTCTAAACTGATCATTAAGTTCATTTCAGGAGGAAAGTCAGAGCAAATCTACTCCAACGTGAGCTGTGCAGCCTGTTTCAAACGGATACAATGCTACGATGAAATCACTCTTCCCCTTGGTTGGCCATTACTGCAAGATGCCTTAGGTGAAGCATGGAACAGCCACACAGTTACAGGTTACATGTAGAATGCAAGACCAGTCAACTCTATTGACGCTCATTTCAAGTGCTACACGTGGTACCCAGCCTTCCCGAGACCGTCAGACCTGGTGAACTGCGGAAAAGCTGCCCTCTAAGCCCATTTAGCTATATGGGAACATGGCTTAAAATGTACCTCTGAGGACTCCTCCAAGCTGAGTCAAAATTTCCTTTCCAAAATGTACCTGGTATATGGCCTAACAAATGTAGCCATGTCCCGGCACTGTCCTGTAAGAATTAGCCTTTGACAGCATCTTCCACTGAACGATCCTGAAGGGTTTTGCAAAGGTGGGTACTGTCACCAATTCACAAGGCAAAGTAGCTGCAACTTGGCTCAAGATCCAAGTCTATGCATGGCAGATGGGGAAACTGAAACTCAGCAGTCTCTCTTCCTCTTTCTTTTAGAAGCTAGCGCTTACTGCAAGTGGCGGTCTTGCAACAGTAACTCCAGAGTTAAAAACATTCTCGAACTTGATTCCTTTCTTTATACTCAGAAGTACTATTTTTGGAGCGCTCAGCCACATTCTGGTATCTGAGCACAGCCAACGCTGACCACGAACTGCTGTTCAGAAAGCCTCCGGCAAGTAGCCCCTCCGGCCTACAACCTCACAGGAAGCAGGTTTTTTGTCCCACCACAACAAATGAAGAAACGAGCCTGCTTAAAGCTTGGTTTGCAGAAGCTGAGTTTCATGCAAGGCCGTCAGAAATACATGGCTGCCACTTGAGTGTTTTCTAGGCAAATCAAGCCTGACTCTTGGCCTGTGCGCAAGTTTTGATCTTAAGTGTGCAACCAAATTCTAATAAGAGTGTCTACAGGGGTAGTTCCCTGTATTGCATGCAGCAAGGTAATACTAGACCAGTAGTCTCCAACCTTTTTACACCCAAGATCACTTTTTAAGTCTCAGAACAGGAAGATCTACCGCCCCGCCCCTTCCTTGAAGCCCCACCCTCTCTATTCTCCTGTCCATCACTTGCTATCCCCTGCCCTTATACACTCTGTTAATCAGTTTATTTTTAAATTATTCAGTATATAAAATTAAAATCACGTTTATAGTTATGAAATAAATGGTCTGTTTTTAATTCATGCTATTTAAATGTCAAATGAAACATTTACAATTATACATTTTGTTCTGTGCTATTTTGTAAATCTAAAATCAAGTATTGAGAATTATATATTTTTTTCTTCCAATAAAGTCTCAGTGTGACACTGACTGAACAGTATCTGCCAATGTCTTGAAGTCTGGGTTGTAGCCTGAGATTGCTAGTCGTATACAGTCCATCAGATAGGCATCTGTGATCCTGCGCTCAGCCTGCGAAGCTTGCTCCAGCACAGGTGGAGCTAGACGCAGCCTCCCTGGGCTGAGCGCAGGGCAGCCGGGCTGGAGGGAAGAGAAGTGGCTGCCCGGCCAGCTGGCCATGGCACTCAGCCAGGGTGCACCAAGCTCCACATGGGCAGGCGCAGAGGAGAAGCCACCTATCAGCTGGAGGACGGGGCAGCCTCTTTCAGCTGAAAGCCACAGTCAGCTGGCTGGGGTGTTTCAGCCCTCCCAGCTCCCACCATTCCTTGCAGCTGCTCACCTGTGTTGTTGCTCGGTGAGTAGCTGCTCCTCAAATGAGGAAATCTAATGTAAATGTACTGCGCAGGCGGGCAGTTCAGAGGGCTCAAGAGCTACTCTCAGAGCCCCTGAGATCTACCGGTAGATCGCGATCTACTGGTTGGTGACCACGGTACTAGACCATTGTCTTACCAAGACCTGCCCCAAATGCTGACCACTTGAAAGATGTCAAATGCAAATTTCCACCTAGGCTAGACAAGTCAATTTGTGCCAAACAGGTTGAACCTCTCCGGCCAGGCCACCCCCGGAAAGGGTCCAGCCGGCATCAACATGCCTGGTCCAGCAAACTCCCTCATTTGGAGCCAGTCAGGTCCCGAGGGTTACGGAGCAGGGAGGTCCAACCTGTACTTCACAACCGAAGAACAGTGCCATCTAAAACATGCTTTACTACATTCTGCCTTACAGCACTGACCTGAAAATTTACTAACCTAGACATAAGCCCTTCTTGCCCATCCGAATCATGATGCAAATGCCAATAGCTTACTTGCCTATCCAAGAGAATCTCTCACTCTGAGCCAGTCGGATTTTACCAGGCCGACTTGGCTCCCCGTGAACCTTCTTCTCTCCCCACCTCCATGTTTAGATTTGTAAGGAGCTAGCGCACCCCACAATCTGAATGCTTCTCTGAAATCCACTCGCAGGTTTTGCCTTTGTCATCCCATCGCCAGACTTAAGAAGCTTGTCAGTTTCAAAGCACTTTAGCTACCAGACTCCCATCTTCTGCACAGTGTGACGCTGCACAGGCTATCAATGTAACCAAATTCCCGGAACATGGGGATCTAAGTGCCAATTTTGGCATTAAAAATCTGTGAGCAGAATATCCAACTATAGCCTCTTCTGCAGGGCATAACAAATTCTGTTCTCATTTATTCTTGAGAGACTTTGTTGATTTTGATGGGACAGCACAGGTGTGAAGGAAATATTACGCCCTATTTTTGCAAATAAGGACAGTAGTGAGAAACATCAGTATTTAGATACTGATCACTTAAAAAACCAAAGTAGTTTGGAATTAAGCCTCTAACATCTTTTAATAAGGCCTTATTTTATTCCTGGAGGGATGAGACTAACACTGGTTAGCCACCACACACAAATACACGTTTGGCCTTATCTCAGCTAAGCCTACAATTTAGTTAGATTTGTTCCAATGCAGAAAACTGCATGGAGCAGAAACATTTTGGCTCTCTCTGTGCCATTGCTAAAAGCTACATTTTTATGCTACTCTTCTATAATCATGTAAAAAAAGACACCATGTGTTTTTTCTCACTTCTAGATCTGCAGTGGAGTCAGATCCAGAAATTCACAGGGCCTGGACACCGCTATGCTTAACTTTTAAAACCAAACAGTCTCTAAGATTTCCTCTCCCTCTTCTCAGGTGCAACAAATGTCAATATCCCGGTGGAAAATATTAAATCAAGTGTGAACAGCAACAGAACACTCCTGCATCAGTTTAATGTAGTACTGTAGGAGATCCCCTAAGTGCCCCCCCTCAAAAAAACCCTGCCATGAGTGGGCATTATGGTGGACACGACAGTTGCTAAAGAATGCTAGTGATGGAATTCCCAAGCACCTCACATGGCAAGCGCAGGCATCCGATGATCCCTATCAAATATCGCAGAGGTCACAGCTAAGACGGGGGCATCTTTAAATCAGAGGAAAGAACTTGAAGCGCTTTAGGTTCAGCTGCCCACCAGATCAACAGCAGCTCAGACAGCCCTGAGAACTTGCTGTTCTAGACAAGGTGAATGAAACCTTGTGCAGTCCTAATTTCTGTAATTGGTTCCAGAAAGACAGAGATGAAGAGCAATTTCTTTGATGTGAGTATTTAAATATTAATGCTCAGGCCCAAAGGCAGGAATGTTGCCAGGGGTATCCCTGTATTTAGTTGCAATTAAAGTCTACCCCAGTTCATCCAAACAGACTCCTGAGCTTAAGTAATGAGGGCCACTTTCCCTTTCAGTCTGAATTAGGGTCCCAACAAGGAATCTGAATTAGGAATGTAAGCGACTAGTTGACTATCTGATAGAGCTTATCAGAGACAGAAAGGGGCAGGGAGCAGAAGCCAGTGCTGGGGAGAGTCATCTTAAAAGCCGGTTCCCCCCAGTACTGTCTCTGTGGAGGGCAGGGAAGGCAAAGAGGTAGCAGGGACCAGATGCAAGGTGGGAATCATCTGGTTCCCAGCTCACGCCCAGTCTCAGATGCAGTGCCTCTGCTTCTTAAATGTATTAAAAGACGGGAGGCTCTCAATACATTTAAAAAGCTGATGTGCAGCAGGGTTAGTTCCCAGAGCCGGGAGCTAGCCCCGCATCAGCTCCCCCACTTTTTGACTAGTCGATGGAAAATCCATCAACTGGTTGATTAAACTAAATTTAACATCCCTAATCGGAATACTCTGGAAAGCCTGGGCTGTAACTTCAGAACCTGGGGATTCTGCTTAGCAGTAACATACAAGAAAGTCGGCCGGGTGAACACCCTTGTGCAGTACCGAGACCTAATGAACTTGGTCTCAGTATCTCAGAACAGGAATTTGGGGAGGGAGCAGGAAGGAAGAAGCAGCAGAGTCAGATATACTGACAGGAATCTGCCTGAAAGCTAAGTAGCAAGTCCAGGAATAGCAGCAGCTGGACCAAAACTCAACTTTGAACTAACTGAAGCAGCATTGCTCTTAGACTGCTGCAGCCTCCTCCCCAGTCTGAACGCTGGTCGTAGTGGAATGGTTTCTTCCCCAAAAGCTACAGAATGAGGTCATGTCAGCCATCTGTGGCGCACCTGACACGCCATGTCTACACTAGAAAACGTATAACATGGGTGCTAACCAACATCAAAGCCCTAGTGCAGATGAGGCATGCTGCAGTTTTAACATGCATTGGCTGATGGAGGAAAACCCAAAGGGAGAGCATAGGATTTACCTCAACCAGCAAACGTGTGTTAAAACTACCAATTGCCTTACACTGGGCTTTTCAAAGAGTTCATTGTCCTCACTAGGAGAAAAAGGGAACCAAGGCAAAGAACCAGCAGTCTACACAAATATAACCTGCCATAAAGAAACATGAATGTCTAGAATACATGCCCTAGGAGGGAAGACTGAAAGAACTGGATTTTTTTTAGAAAAGAGAAGTTTGAGAGGGGACGTGAGAGCGTTTTTTCAAGCATCTAAAAGGGTGTTACAAGTAGGAGGGAGAAAAATTGTTCTCCTTGCCTCTGAGGCTAGGACAAGAAGCAATGGGCTTAAATTGTAGCAAGGGAGGTTTAGGTGGGTCATTAGGAAAAACTCCCTGCCTGTCAGGACGGTTAAACACAGGAATAAATTGCCTAGGGGGGTTGTGGAATCTCCATCACTGGAGATATTGAAGAGAAGGTGGACAGACACCTGTCAGGGTTGGTCTAGATGGTGCTTGGTGCTGCCGTGAGGGACGGGACTGGATGACACTTGAGGTCCCTTCCAGTTCTATGATTCTATGAACCTGCAGATATAGTGTCCTTAAGTGAGCGACTCAGCCAACAGATGCAGATGGGGGGGGGGGGGGAAATCAGTATCTTGATGAAGGGTACCTAGCATGCATGTTAGAAATCCTACCCATTTAGCAGCACTTAGAGGCAGCTTGGGGAGAAGAAGACACCAATACAACCCCAGAGGGGAGGTTAAGCCAACAAAATAGGGGGCAGAAGCAGCTGTGAGGACCCTGAAGCTGTCCCACTGCTATAGCACAGCGGCTCCTGAAAACGTGGGCAAGCAGCACATGGTTCCTTGAAAGCCTTTTCTCCTTGTTCTGACATCAGCACGGAAAAGATTGCACATGGAAGGCTGCAGACGTGGGCAGCAAACCCACCGGCCTCCACCACTCTTCTCCGCTAGAAGGAGACCACGTAAAGCCAAACACCCTCCAGCCACCAATGGACACTGCTACTACGCAGTCTCCTGGCAAGCAGGGGACCTGGAACACCACACAGGGATGGGCTCTTTTCCCTGTGCCTCTCACAGACAGCCCCATGAAGAAAGCTCCCATCTAAGCAGAAACTGAGGCCAAATTGTGAAGCTGGAGGCAGCAGAGAAGAGCCCCTGAGCTACAGCAGTAGTTGCATTCAGCACTTTGAACTACTCTTTGCTAGAATGCTATCTAACGTGTGCAGCAGAATTCCATGCTTCCGCATGTAAGCCCTGGAAACAGCAACAGCCCCAGTAGCAGTATGTTCTTTCTGATCTAAGTTTGTTAAAACCTCCTTGCTAATTTCATGCCCCTTGACTTCAGTTCTTGGAAATCCTAAAGACTTCCTTGTTCTTACTGACCAGAACCGGAATGAGTGAATAAACCACAACTCCATTAGCACAACAGTGCCATGACAAGCAAATGGGAGCTCTCCCCCGTCTAAGGTCCATTTGTGGTAAATGGGGCTTGTAAGTCACAGTATAAAACGGCTTCAACACCCCCATGTAGAGAACCACCAAGACTCATCCCAGGAGTCCATTAACAGCACTTCAGGTTCAAACGCATGGCCAACATTCAGCAGTAACAAGCTGACTCTGCAATTTAGCTCAGAAGTTTAGGTGAGGTGATCTCAGGGTTAACTCATGCCATCCCCTATTTAGAAACAACCAGTAATTTCAGTCCCCCAGCCTACACCAGCAAGGTGAAGGCACGTTTTTGGCCCACTGGCTGCAGTTGCCTGGATCTGGCCCCCGAGACTCAGGGCTCCCCCCCCCCCAACAAAAACACTGGGGAGCCCCCACTGGTGCTCCAGCTCCCACTGCTCCCCTGTCCAACTGATTTTTCTGTCCAACTGATTTTTCTGTGGGTCAACAACCCCCAACGCAAAAAAGGTTCCCTGGCCCTGAACTACCCCTTTCCTGTGCCCTTCTCTTCCCAAAGGACTGAGATTAGGCCAATCAATTCTCCTGGGCAAGAGCTACACTTTCCCACAGTCCATTAAACGCTGCCCCTGGGATGACCAGAAACTCACTTGAGATCCCAGTAAGATACTTTCTGCCTCCCCTCAAATAGGGCACCTCTACTTTCCCAGCCCTAGGAAACAAGCATACAGCGACTCACCGCTCCCAACTCCACATGGTAACATGGGGAGCAGTGAACAGACCACTACATGAGCCCCCTGCAGCTCCAAATTCTTCACTCCTCCCACTGAAGCAGTTTCCCTATTAACGGGGGCGGTGTTAGTTCACTGGGTAAGCAACGCTCCCATGGGACTACCCTACTATAGCACTGAACAGTACTGCTGAAGCCATACTGGAAGTGGCCTAGGAGAACATACAGCTCGCAGACTGGTCTTTAGGCAACAATGGTCAGCTCCACAGTCCCTTTCATCAATGGCTCCTGAGAGGAGCTGCCTTTAGCGTCCCAGAAATAAGACACGACAAGTCAGACACGGGTTCAAATCCCTCAAGTCAGGTTGCTGATAGAGAAAGCAGAACCCCATCACCATTTAGTCAAAAGATTTAGATTGCGACACTGGGGCTTCCTAATTTTTGGACAAAGAGAGGGGATTCGCTGGCATCCTATGGCTGTGGACATGTTAAAGGGCCACTCTACTTTGAATGGTCCCTTCAAATGTGTGCTTATTCTAAACATGGTTCCACTTCATTGTGATGCTTGGGCTACCTTGCCTAGACCTGAAGAGCAGCTCTGCATAGCTCAAAGCTCCCATCTGTCACCAACAGAAGTTGGCCCAATAAAAGGTTCTTCACCCACCTAGTCAATCCAAGACAGACAAGAACAGGTGGGAAAGAGATAAGACAGCTTAGGCCAGCACAATAGGATGCAGTCTCAGCACTGCCAGCCTAGCCCCCTCAAGTTTTTTGCAAGCATGCCATGCACACAAACCATTTTTTCTTACCACTGCAACATATTTGTTTAAACAACTTAATCATAGCCAGGCAGGCGATGACATTTTGGGGTGTAAAAAGTACAAAAATAGAGCAGTGCTGTAAAATTTAGAACAAAAATTCAGTTCTCAAAACTTCAGTGGTGTTGACGTACCCCCCAGACTTCTCTCGAGCATCCCCAAGGGTCCTCGTACCACTGGTTGAGAAACAGTGAACTATAGTACATGGGTTGAGATATAGTTTCTGAACATCTGGGTGTCACAACTGGACTATCTACAGAAAATAGTTTTGCTTAAGGTTCACTCAATACATACAGTATATAATCAGCAATAACGGAGATTCAGATGTGCAAGTTTTAGCATACAGTTGGATATTAGCTGTCACTCATTCGCTCAGGTACATCACCCATGGAAAGTTTTCGAGAACTGGTACTACAAAGTATATCAACAAGTGGAGATTGTGCCTCACTAAGTCAGATTGTAGGTGGGGCTGTCTGTGGGAAAATACAATCCATGGGAGAAGTATCTGAGTTTCTTTCCTGTCTGTGTCTGAACCCAAAGCCTGGCCCCATGACATTTAAAAACAGCTATTCCTTGCCAGATGCTGCTCCTAAAGCATTGCTAGGAGTGTATTCCTGCTTCCACCTACATGTCACATGCCTGAAATCCCCTCAGAGCAGGGACTGAACATCTGACCAGCAACAAGCACCATGCCAGATAGACATAACCCATGCCCTCCTTGGTGCTCTGTGCTGAGAGCACACTTGTGAGGCATGCCTGCCCACAGAGCTGAGCAGCTATGCTGTTGCACATGCATACCAACCTTCTTCTGTCAATGACAGGAGTGTACCCTGCAGTGTTCCCCATGCCCCTCCACATGAACATATACTAAACCATCTTTCTGCCACCCACACCACACCATTCACTTGCCACCCCCCATACCCACCTCCCATCCAGACACTGAAAGCCCACACTATAATGCAGTCTCTATATCCCTCTCCCTCCCCGTATGTACCCTATGTATGAAAGGTACATACCCCGACATACACACACCTCCCCAGTACAGCTTCTCTGAGCCCTTGTACCAAGAGCATAGGGCAGCATGTCGCCTGCCCCCTTCAGCTGAGTGCAGGCTGTTGCTCCTCACATGCCATGCCACCCCCATACTCTGTCCCATCTGCACCCACAAGCCCACTCAGACCCTTGCATAGTGCACCCCTACATGACTTCAGATCAAGAAAGCAATGGGGGTATCCACCAAACCCTTGCTCCCCCTAAGCTGACAGCATGGGAAGGGGCAAAGACAGGCCCCATGCCTCACACCTGAGTTAGTCCTGCCCCAGTCTCTCCCACAGGATGGATCCTCTGCCCAGCCCTTTGCTGTCCCAGCACCCACTTCCCACCAGTGCTCCTTAACCACCCATGGGCCCCTCCCCCGACCCCCTCACCTGCCCGAGTCCTGCTCCCGACCCCTGGCGCTGGACACGTCGTTCAGGCTCCCGGCCGAGGCGGGCAGCTCCCCCGAGCGCCTCCTGCCCGCGGCGGGCTCCCCGCCGGCCGAGGCGCCGCTGCAGCTCTTGGTGCGGAAGAAGCGGCTGAGGCGGATTTTGAGCGAGCCCTTCCTGGCGCCGGGGCCGCCGCCTCCCCCTCCCCCGGGCGGCGCGGCGGCGGCGGCAGGCGGCGGGGCCCGGCCGCCGGGCTCCTCCTCGGCCTCGTCGGGCTCCAGCGCCTCCAGCACCAGCAGCGCGTCGCTGGTCTCCTCGGCGGCCGGCGCGGGCAGCAGGCAGGGGCAGGGCCCGGGCCCCTTGGCGCCCACGCCGCGCTGCAGCTCCAGCGCCGCCAGCTGCAGCTCCAGCCCGGCCGGCGACAGCGCCCCCCAGCGCGGCTCCCCCTTGGGCTCCAGCGCGCAGCGGTGCCGCGGGCACAGCAGCTCCGAGGGGCCGGGCCCCGCCTCGCCGCCCGGCCGCCCCACGTTGCGGAACACCATGAGCTGCGGCGGCGGGCGGGAGCCGCCGGCCGCGCCCTCCTCGGCGGGGCCCTTGGGGCCGCCGCCCGCCTGCGGCCCGGCCCCGTAGCCCAGCAGGCGGCTGAGCACCCGGTACGAGGCCGCCGCCTCCCCCTCCCGCAGCTCGGCCCGCTGCATCCCGCCAGCCCGGCCCGGGCGCCGCTCGCTCCCCTCAGCGGCGCCCGCCGCCGGCCACGCCCCCGCGCTTCCGCTTCCGGCCGCGCCCCCGCGCTTCCGCTTCCGGCAGGGCACGGACGCGACCCCCCGCGTGCGCCGGACACGCCCCCCCTCATTTACATCTCGCCCGTGGCGTCGGCATCTCTTCACCCACCTCCAAGACGCCACACCCCTTCCGTGCGTCCCTCGCGCGACGTCAGCGCCCTGTCCCACGGGCCACACCCCTTCCGTGCGTCCCTCGCGCGACGTCACCCCCCCCACAATAGGCCCCACCCCATTCCATCCTCGCCTTGACCCGCCTTGTAGTTCCCTCTGTCAGATAGGCCACGCCCCTACCCATCCTAAGCCACGCCCCTTCTGTCATAAGCCCCTCCCATCCCGCCTTTCCTCCCCTCCCCCACTGCCAGCCCCAGGCTCTGCCCTCAGGTGGCAGCGCTGGGGGGTGGGGGGACCCCCATGTGCCAAAATTGTGGTTGCTAAATGGGGCGCCCTCACCCGCCCCCCCCTCCCTGCACCCCCTTCCCCACCAGTCTCCCAGCTCTGCCTGCCCTTCCCTGATGCCCTGTGAGGGGGGGGGGTGCCCACCCTCTGATTTCCCTTGATTGCTCCCCCTCCGTGCCCAGTCCTCACCCCCCTCCCATCCCTGGCAAAAACAAAACCTGGGGACAGAGCAAGTCAAGGGTGGCCCCAAGGTCTGGTTTTTAAAGCTACAAGATAAGCAGCCCCATCACATCTACCTCCCCGTCGCCACGGTGACCGTTTCCCATCCCCGTTCTCCTGGACCAAGATTCTGCAGCCGGAGTCGCAGCACTGGGGGCCCGGGCTCAGCACTTGCTGTAAACCAGGCCCTTTTGCCATGTCTCTAGCAGGGCGTGTCAAGTCTTCAGGTGCTTGCGGAAGCCCGGGCCTGGCTTTGGACATCCAGCCCGTCATGGCGGTGTCTGAGCTCCCACTGTCCCCAGCACCATTTGCTTCCACTCGAGCCATGTTCACGAGATACAGATTATGAACTGGCCATGCCCCTTTAGAGTTCCTTTTCCAGCAACCCTCTTCCCCGCCCCGCTATGGCCTTGGGTCCCCAGTGTTGCAAGTTGTTCTGCGGAGGCAGCTCAAGGCGGCCTCAGTCACTGGGGATCCATTTCATAGAATTCTAGGACTGGAAGGGACTTCGAGAGGTCATCGAGTCCAGTCCCTTGCCCGTACGGCAGCACCAAGCATCCTCTAGACCTTTTGCAGGATCGGGGTGTAAATCCCCCCCCCCATTCCCATCTCTCATCCCTGCTCACAACAAGGGTCCAAAAAAGTCTAAATTCATGGAGGATAGGCCCAGGAATGACAATTAGCTCTGGGTGGGCCTAAATCCCTGACTATACATAGTCCACCTACCTTCTCAGCCCCATGTCTCTGGTTTCCTACACAGGCAGCCCCAAATGCATTCGCTGTGGCTGAAAAGAGAGGCCTTCGTCAAGACCTGCTGAGGTTCAGACCCTGCACAGCTCAATGTTGCGAGCGCTGGAGCGACGGCACTGCACTTGAACTCAGGGGCTTCGGGGGTCTCATCCCTGCTCTGCCTTTGAGCTTGGTTTAAGTGCGTTACTTCTCTGTGCCTCCTCTGGCGAGGCTGTGAAAGGCGTCTGGGACGGAGTCGGCCTTTGCAATGGGTTTGTACAGCACCTAGCGCAGTGGCCCCCCAACTGTGTGGCACCTCCTGGGGGCGGGTCGTGGAGGAACGTGGAGGGGGTGGCAGAGCCTGGGACAGATCCAACTGGGGGTGTAGGGAGGGATTTGCCATTCAGCCCTGTTCTACCCCCAGCTGGCTCATGGCCGTGGTCCAACGACAGCCTTGCTGTCCCAGCCACGGCCCCAGCTGCAGCTCTGGCCGTGGTCCCCTCCCAGCCACGGCTCTCTTCCCTGCTGTGGCCCCCACCTCCTGCCCCCAACAGTGAGCCCACGTCCCACCACTCCTAGTCCTAGCGCCAACCGCTGCCACGCCTGGTTCCATTCCTGGACAGAGCTCTGTTGTGCTTATGAGAAGAACTCTGGATTCTTCCAGGGGGAAAGGCGGGCGGACAGACAGACAGACACACACCCCTCCCTGCTGACCAGTCTGTCATGGCTGAAATCAGTCTTATTGGCCAGGCGAGACTGACTGAGTGAGGAGTCGGGGTTTGTCCATCAGAATTCGAGGCTTCTCTGAGGCTTGGCTTGCAGGACTGAGCCCAGAGCCCCCCATTTGATGCTTGTGAGATCCCCTTGGACTCTGTGGGGTTTGCAGTGTCGTCCTGCAATCAGGGCCGGCCCGAGCCATTTTGGCACCCCAGGCCCTAGGGTGCATGGGTCCCTAGGCACATGCGCTGCCCAGCCTGGACCGGCCACCGCTACTGGCATGCAGCCCGGGGTGGGCAGCGCCTGGCCGTGCAGGGCCCCGCAGCCATGGGGGGAAGGGCACTGCTGGCCGGCTCTGCGGGGATGGGGGGGGGCCGGCACTGCGGGAGCCGGGCGCGTGGCGCCTGATGGCAGCTATAAGGGACGCCGTGCGCCCCTTACAGCCTCCATCAGGAGCCCCCCATCGGTTGGTGCCCTGGGGAGCTGCCCGGCTCGCCCACCCCTTAGTCCAGCCCTACCTGCAATCCCTGATATGTTATTCTTGGTGTTTCCCTTGTGTATCCTTTGATGTCTACAGTCACGCTTCCTTATCTTTTGTTTCTGGTCTCATCTTGAGGAATGTCGGCCTGTCTCCAGGACTGGGCTGTTCTGCTAATTCCTTCAGCCTCGTGTGCTCACATCTCCATGTCTCTCCAGTCTTTTTGAGTTTCAGCGAGGTGGCCCTCTTAGTCTGTAACTGAAAAAAACTAAAACAACCCGAATGGTCCTGTAGCGCCTAAGGCTTTGTCTACACTGCCGGATTTTGCTGGCAGAGAGTATGCAAATGAAGCACTGATTAGCATTTTGTCACACTTCATTTGCATAATCTAGTCCAGTTGTTTTTGTGCAAAAAGAAGCAGCGTGAACGTTTCCTTTTTGCTCAAGATGCTTCTGCCTCTCTGGGAGAGGTTTTTTGTGCAAAAAGGAAACGTCCACACTGCTTGTTTCTGTGCAAAATCCCCTTGCACAAAAATGGCTTGAATAGATTATGCAAATGAAGTGTAACAAAATGCTAATTAGAGCTTCATTTGCATACGCTCTGCTGGCAGAAGCCAGCGGTGTAGACATAGCTTTAGAGACTAACTAAAAAACATAGAGGGTACCATGAGCTTTCGTGGGCACAGCCCATATCTTCAGACAACAGATATTGAGTAGGAGGCCCAGAGGGACACAGAAAGCCCAAAAATTTAAAGCAGAAAAAGAGGGGAGAGTGGGAGGAGAGAAGACAAAAAAAATGTAGCTAACAGCATTTTTTTTTCTTTTCTCCTCCCCCTCCCTTCTTTTTCTGCTTTACATTTTGGGGTTTTCTGGGTCCCTCTGCCTCTTGCTCCACTCATCAAAGGATCACGTAGTTACTAGAAGACACAACTTAATTTACAACGCAGACATTGTCTAATCATGAGAAACGGTGAAAGACGCATATAGCTCTCACTGTACATCACCTTACAGCCGGTCCCCGAGTTGCGAACGGTCGACTTACGACCGTTCGCATTTACAACCGAAGCTGTCGTAAATGGCGGACCCCAAGTTATGAACACGATCTGCACTTACGAACAGCGCGGTCGCAGGTAACTCTATGGGGTCTGACGTATGAACAAACTGAGTTACGACCAATTGCTTGGTCCGTAACTGGTTCATAAGTCGGGGAGAGGCTATATATTCTTACACCAGTACTAAAATATGACATTTTTGCTAACAACTCCACTCCTGGCCCTGGCTCCCAATCATGGCTCTGCAGGGGCATGGACCAAATGGGCTGGGTGCAAGGAAAAAAGTTGGGGACCCCTGGTCTATGGTGGTAAGCCTGGCTCAGTGCAAGGCCCTGTCACTAGGTGGTCCCATACTAAAACTGGGGGTCCCAGCTGGTGGTCAGATAGTGACGAGACTGTTTGTCACAGCTCAGTTTCCCAACCTGGCACTTCAAGTGTAGATATGGGGGCTGGCTAGCCAAATAAACTGTAAGAACCTGTCTCTGTAACTCCTATAGACAAACTTGTCCAGTCTCAGTTTCCCTGAGCTCCAAGAAAAAAAATTGCTGCCAGCACCAAGTGTCAATTTGAATAAAAAAAAAAGAAATAAAAAGAAATAACTCTTCTTACAGGGAAGAGACCACTTGGAATCCCTTCCCTGAGGCAAAGTTCTCTCTCACTTCCCCCAACCTCCATTTTGCTTAGAGTTGGGAAAACAAACAGGGATAATCCACAGAGAACAACGGGGCTCTACTTCTCTTGGGTAACGTGGTTTCACTTAGGTAGGTAGGTTTAAGGACACAAAAATCAACTAATACCAGTTAACCAAAACAAAAGAAAACACTTTTATTATTAAAACAAGACTACTGTTGAGCAAATGACTGGGTGTTAAAAGCCATGGATTGAAATAGACTCGGGGAGAATCCCTGGGCTGTAATCATTAGTTACAAAAGAATAACAGCTAACCACCTCAAACATGATTTCCAACTCCCCCTCCCCCCCACAAGGAAAAGACTCAAAACCTGATGAACTATCTAAACTTTTTTCTACTTACACATTTCAAGGAGTTTGTTCCTGGGACCATCCATCTCTCCTGCTATCTGGGGGAAAACTGCTACTTGCTCCAGAACAAAGGAACCTCCCCACCCTCTCTCTCTTGAAATTCCTTATCTGCATTTCATTGGCTGAATGCCCAAAGCCCCCTCCCTCAGGTGCATCTCCAAATTAGCTTAACCCTTTCCTCGCAAGCCAGACTCTCCTTTGTAGTACCTAGTCATGACACTGTTACCATGATCCGATAACAGGAGCTATTGCTTTAGCTCAGCCACCAGAAACTGGTGCTGAAGGTAGTAGGTTCAAACCTGCTATTGACCCAAGCTGCACTACCTGCCTCCTCCACAAGGTGAAGCTACTTGTGTGCGTGTGGTAGGTAGCAGATTGCATGAAAGCAAAGAGAAAAAGGGCCGGTCCCTTAAGAGTTTCCTGCAAAAGATGCACCAAAGTGCTGCTGCAAAACAAGTATTTGAATGTAATAATGTTGAGCTTCGCAGAAATGGGGCTTAATGGACAAACAAAGCTCTCAGCCCAGTGCGGTGGGGTAATGGAAAGGATAAAGCAATTCACTTTCACATCATTAAGGTGATTTGCGGGAAGTGGATGGAATGCAAGAGCTGCATTTGGAAGGAGTTAAGCTGAACGGGGTGGGAGGAGGCATGCAGCTTCCCAGATCCTTTTAAAAGATGCTAGAAGCGAGCCCCAGCAGTGCCATTGATTGCCAGCTGGCTTACGGTTGGCACTCGAAAGGGCCTGGCTCAGCGCAGTTGCGGTATGGGGAGAAGGATTAAGGGGGGCTCCCTGAGAATGCCGCGAAGGAGGGTGTGAAACAGAAGCAAAGAGGGAGAGCTTTTCCAAAACCCCCCAGATGGCCCTGGATTTTTCAGGGTTGGGTCAGCTCCCCCTAGACAGATCCTCTGCCCTGTTTGCCAGGTTGAATCAGCGGAGGCCACATTGGTCAGAAACATGACACTCCTCAGCTGGAGGGTGGTGTCCAGTTCTGGGTACCACATTTCAGGAAAGATGTGGAGAAATTGGAGAGGGTCCAGAGACAAGGAATAAAAATGATTAAAGGCCTAGAAAACATGAGCTGGGAGGGAAGATTGAAAGAATTGGGCTTGTTTAGTTTAGAAAAAGGAATGAGAGGGGGTATGATAGCAGCTTTCAAGTACTGGAGGGTACGTCTAGAGAGCAACGTTATTTCGAAATAACTGAGTGCGTCTACACAGCAGGCTGATGTTTCGAAATAATGTTGAAATACTGTCAAGCTGGAGGACTGCTTATTACGACGCCTGTAACCCTCATTGTACGAGGAATGAGGGAAGTCAGAGGAAGAGTGCTCTGATTCGAAATAAGTGCTGTGTAGCTGCTCCCAATTTCGAAATAAGCTATGCAATTGACGGAGCTCCATTTGCGTCGCTTATTTCGTGTTGAGCCCTGCTGTATAGACACTTCCTAAAAGGATGTTATAAAAAGGTGAGAGAGAAAAATTATTCTCCTTGGCCTCTGAGGACAGGACAAGAAGCAATGGGCTTAAATTGCAGCAAGGGAGGTTTAGATTGGACATTAGGAAAAACTTCCTACCTGTCAAGGGGGTTCAGCACTGGGGAGGTTGTGGAATCTCCATCTCTGGAGATATTGAAGAGCAGGTTAGACAGACACCTGTCAGGGATAACCTCCTAGATGGTGCTTGGTCCTGCCGTGAGGGCGGGGGACTGGACTCGATCTCTTGAGGTCCCTTCCAGTTCGAGTGTTCCCATTTCACAGGCAGCGAAACTGAAGCACAGGGTGGGAGGATGAAGACTTGCCCAAGGTCACCCAGCTGGGCTCATTGGTTTTACACACCTGGGCTTTAACCACTAGGCCATGCTTCCCACACATGGAACTGCTGCCCTGTGAGCGTGCACAGTGTCACCGTGCCACAGGGAGACGTACAGATTCATCAAGCGGCCTGGGGCACATCTGTTTCCCACCTCCGTGGAAAAGGAATCCCAACGGAGCCGCCTCCTCGGCAAGCACACGATGCACATGGAATTTCTGCAAATAGGCAGCCTCGTGGGGTGCCGCCCGAGACAGCCTGCCCTGCCCCTGTGAGCAGGAGGTGGGCGCTGGGCACTGACCAGGGAGATGCAGTAGCATCTTTATATGGAGGAGGCACGTGGGCAGCTACTTGCTCCCTCTGAGGGTCTCTCTCTTGCTAGGAGGCAGCATCGCCCCGTGTCCAGTGTGCTCCCCTCGCTTCGGGGGACCCCTCTGTGCCCCTGCACCAGCAGGATCAAGCCTGCACCATGATCTCACCAGCCCCCATGCTCTGTCAGACAGGGGCTCACGCAGGGGCTGGGCAGCTGTGCTCTCAGCTTTGAGGGCTGCAGAAGGGGGTAAAGAGGAAAGCTTTGACGCTAAGGAGTTGCGTTTGCTTCTTGGCTCCCCCCACCCCCACCCGCATGGCTGTAGAGAAGTGGCTTGGGGCTCCTCCCATTACAGGACAAGTTCTTCAATACCCAACCCTGGCTGGGGGGGCTTAGTCGCGCTGGACAGTTTTCCCCTCTGTAAAATGGGCACAGTCATTCTACACTGCTCCTGCCCCTTGTCCGTTTAGACAGTCAGCTCTTCCAGGCAGGCCCTGCCTCTGTCCCTGTGTTGGAGCCAGGCCCAGCCCCACGGGCGTGATCTTGGAGGCGCTTTCTCGGTTGTGCTGCAACAGCGCTTGCCCTGTGAATCCGGTCTAGGAAGGGCCGCTCCAGAGATGGCTTCCAGCGTCAGGCTCTCTCCCCTGCTTCTTCCTAAGTCCCTTGATGCCAGCGCAGTTTCCAGCCTGCCCTCCCGGCACCGCTGCGATTTTGATGCTCCCGGGGGGGGGGGGGGGGGTGTTAATTGGCCTCGCTCAAAAGCGGCGCGAGCGTCCTGGCTGCGCATGCCAGCCCATCCCGGCGGCAGAGGCGAAGGGCTGAGAACGGGACGCTCGGGACAGGGTTGAAATGTGGGACTGTGGGGTTGAGAGGAAAGGGGACTCGTGGTGCCACAGCGCCCTCTGGAGACACAAGCCCCCCACGCACCGGGGAGGCAGCAGACTGGCCAGGCAGAGCCCTGAAGGGTGGGTGGCGGGAGGGGCGGGGGTCTCTTATGAGGGATGTTCAGCCGCATCCACCTGGGTCAGATGCTGGGTATGACGGATCCACTTCCAGCAGGGCAGGGGGCAGCCAAGGCCTTGCCTCGTTTGTCTCCCACTCGTCTCCCGCTCACTCTTTCTCTTGTTCATCCCCTTTTTCATTCTCTTCCACTCGGTTCCCTGTGCATCTGCCCCCATGTCTCTGTCCCCTGTGCATCTGCTCTCCCCCTCCCCGTCTCCGTCCCCTGTGCATCTACTCTCCCCCTCCCCATCTCCGTCCCCTGTGCATCTGCCCCCATGTCTCTGTGCATCTGCCCCCCATGTCTCCGTCCCCTGTGCATCTGCCCCCCAGTATCTGTGCAACTGCTCCCCCATCTCTGTCCCCTGTGCATCTGCCCCCATGTTTCCATCCCCTGTGCATCTACTCTCCCCCTCCCCGTCTCCTGTGCATCTACTCTCCCCCTCCCCGTCTCCGTCCCCTGTGCATCTGCCCCCCATGTCTCCGTCCCCTGTGCATCTACTCTCCCCCTCCCCATCTCCGTCCCCTGTGCATCTGCCCCCCAATATCTGTGCAACTGCTCCCCCATCTCTGTCCCCTGTGCATCTGCTCCCCCGTGTCTCTGTGCATCTGCCCCCCATGTCTCCATCCCCTGTGCATCTGCTCCCCCCATCTCTGTCCCTTGTGCATCTGCCCCCCATGTCTCCATCCCCTGTGCATCTGCTCCCCCCATCTCCGTCCCCTGTGCGTCTGCCCCCCCCCCCAGTATCTGAGCAACTGCTCCCCCACCTCCATCCCTGTGCATCTGCCCCCCATGTTTCTGCCCCGCTGACACCACCTCTCTTCCCTGCGGGCCCCCTTTCCCTTTGCCTCCCTCTCTCCTCCGCCCCCGACACGCTGCCGGGGTCCGACGCCCCGCACGGGGACACTGGCCGCCGCAGTACACGAGCGGCGCAACCCGGCTGGACCCCCAGCGCTGGGGGCGCCGCGAGGGTGAATCCCCGCCCGCGACCTCCCCCGGGCGCGCGCAGCTGATGAATGGGACCGCGGGGCGGGGGCGCCGCGCGCCCGGGCTCGGTTGCCATGGCGCCCCATCCAGGCTCCGCTTGCATCAGCGCCAGCCCCAGATCTCTCAATGGAGCGGGAGGGCGCGTGGCCGCCAGCCCCTCCCCCCCTGGGCGCATCGCTCCATTCGGAGCATCAGCGGGCCGCGCGCGCTGGGGCCGGGGGCTGGAGATTCCAAAGCCTCCGCATTAGGGCCGGGCGTGCACGGGCCGGGGGGGCCGCGCCGGCAGATGGACACATTTCGGAGCCGGTGACGTCCACACCGTCGCCAGCAAAGTGGGGGGGGGGGGGGAGAAAGTGAGCGCGAGAGGGAGAGTCCTGCGTATTTCTGGCAGCGCAGAGACGCGTGAATCGCCCCGCCATGGGCCCCGCTGCGCCTTGTCCCCCCTCCTCCTAAGGATCCCCCGAGGCAACCCCGTTTGGCCTCGGGGGGGGGGGGGGTCCCGGCTTCTGCTGCTGCTGAAATGAGCCAAGCCAGCGGCAGGGCTGCGGGGTGGCCGCGCCGCTGATCCCCTTCGCCCAGCCATGGGGGGCTGGTTGTGGCCTCTGCTCTGGGGTTTCCAGATGGAGCTGGCGTGGGGCACGGGGATCTTCCAGCCACAGAAGTCCCCTCCCCCCAAGGCCAGGACACCCAAGGCGAAGGAATGGGCTTCTCCGTCCTCCTCCACGTCCTCCTGGGGGCCCACCCCGGACCTGGACAAGGTGGACCCGGAGGGCTCGGAGGCCGCGTTGACGTTCTTGTACTCGGGGGACGTGGGGCGGCTCTCCCAAGCCAACTGCAGCCGCCGCTTCGAGGCGCCGGCCCCGGGCGGGGCCGCCGGCCCCCCGCCGAGCCTGCGGGCCACCCTGCGGGGGGCCACCGAGGCCCTGAGCCACGCCACCAACTTCCTCAACATGCTCTTCCAGACCAACGACATCCGGGAGTCGAGCGTCAAGGAGGACACGGAGTGGTACCACGCCCTGGTGCGGAGCCTGGTGGAAGGGGATCCCCAAGTCTACCGGGCCGTGCTGACCTTCCACGCCCACCCGGCCTCTGCCAAGCCCCAGCTGGTGCTCCAGGCCTCCAAGGAGAACAACGAGATCTTGCTGCAGGAGCTGTCGGCCGAAGGCCCACGCAACGGGAGTGGGGAGGGCCAGGGGTTCCCCGGCCCGCTGGCCCCGCCGGGCCTCTCCCTGCGCAAGCGAGTCCTTGTCAACGACCTCAAGAGCCTGCACACGCCCAAGTGGCACCGGGGCGACAGCTACGTGATGGACGCCAGCCACGTCCGGTGGTCGCCGCCCTTCCTGGAGTGCCAGGACAGCAAGTTCCTGCCCAGCTGGATGGTGGCCCTCTCCTCCGCCTTCTATGGGCTGAAGCCGGACCTGAGCCCTGAGTTCAAGTGAGCAGGGGCGGGGCCTGGGAGAGGCAAGGGGCGGGGCTGTGGTGGGAGTTGTGGGGGATGGGGGGCGTGCCGGGGAAGCAGCGTGAAGAGCTCTCTGCCCCCCTGTTCCAGTGCGGGGGCGGGTGGATTCTCTTGTCTCAATTCCCGGATTCCCCCCACCCACCCCCTACGGCACAGCTGGGGGAATCCCCATCTCCTAGGCCTCCTGGGGTGTTGCAATGGGGGTACTCCCAACAAACAAGCTCCCTTGGATGCCAGGCTGGGGAATCCCCTCAACCAGCTCCGCCTCCGGGTGCAGAACTGGGGATCCAACCCCCAAAATACCCCACCTTAGGGTGCCAAACTGGGGGATTCCCCACCTAGTGCATCCCTGGGATACAAGGCTGGTGATTCCCTCGCCTAACTTATCCCCACCCTAGGGTGCTGAATTGGGGAATTCCCCCACCTAATATCCCACCCTGGGTGCCAGACTGAGGGATCTCTCACCTCAAAATACCCCAATGTGGGGTGCGGAGCTCGGGATCCCCTGATCTAACATACCCCACTGTGGGGTGCGGAGCTGGGGGATTCCCCCACCTAACACACCCTTGGGATCTGCACTAACAGGGTTCCCCCACTGTGGGGTGCAGAGCTGGGGATCCCCTGATCTAACACACCCCACTGTGGGGTGCAGAGCTAGGGATCCCCTGATCTAACATACCCCGCCGTGGGGTGCGGAGCTGGGGGATTCCCCCACCTAACACACCCTTGGGATCTGCACTGACAGGGTTCCCCCACTGTGGGGTGCAGAGCTGGGTATCCCCTGATCTAACACACCCCACTGTGGGGTGCAGAGCTAGGGATCCCCTGATCTAACATACCCCGCCGTGGGGTGCGGAGCTGGGGGATTCCCCCACCTAACACACCCTTGGGATCTGCACTGACAGGGTTCCCCCATCTCCCCCACTCAGAGGCGCGGAGCTGCAGGAATTTCCCCACCCCGCCTACGCCATGGCACAGCGCTGCCAAGGGGCCCGTCAGCCCTGGGGGTGGTGCTCTGGGGCTCCCCTCTCACCCCTCGGAGTGCAGACCGGCCGGGTGCCTGGCATACGCCCCTCGGGGTCTCCCCCACATCCTTCCTCCCCCTTGCCGGGTTTGCCAGCCCCGGGGGCGGGGCTGGGAGGCGGGCTGGGCGCTGGCCGACCTGCCCCCAGGTGTTCGGGGGGGAGGGGGAACCGCAGCAGACTGGCAAGCTCTGGCCTGGTCATAGCTCGAGCGGTTACTGCACTGGGGGGAGGGCGGATGAGTCACTGACAGAGGTGGAGCAGGGGAGCCCTGTCGCCCACCTCCGCCCTCCCCTCCCGGCGCAGCGCTGTCCGATGGCAGGGAACCCCCCGCTCCTGCCAGACTCCAGGCCTCCTGTGCACTCGGGGCTGCTCCCACCGTCTGCACTGGCGGCTCCACGCTTCCCGCCAGCAGCTCCTGTGCTCGGGGCCCGCCCCCGAGCGCCCCTGGGTGTCCCTGCCCGATGCCCCCTGACTCCCCCCACCGGCCTCCTTTGCCCAGAATCCCACAGGGGGCGGCCCGAAGCTAGTTTCAGCCCCCAAACCTGGCCAGGGATGGACGGAAACATGGGGGAGCCCCCTGACTTCCCTGTGAGCGTCCCGGCCTGTGAGCACCCCACGGGGTTAATGCCGCCTTGCCAGGGCTGGCTGGGCTCGCTTACCTGCCCAAATGAGAAAGTCCGCCCAGAAGAACCCGGATCCACTGGATTCTGCCCCGGTGTTTCCACGCTGCAGCCCAGACCTGGAGATCAAAGGGTGATTTGGCCCCATACACTCCTTCTATCTATCTCCATACACCCCATCTGTCTGTCTGTCTGTCCTTATACACCGCCTCTGTCTGTCTATCCCTATGCACCGTCTGTCTATCTATCACCATACACCCCATCTATCTGTCTGTCTGTCCTTATACACCGCCTCTGTCTGTCTGTCCCTCTGCACCGTCTGTCTGTCTATCTATCACCATACACCCCATCTATCTGTCTGTCTGTCTGTCCCTATACACCACCTCTGTCTGTCTGTCTACCCCTATGCACCGTCTGTCTATCTATCACCATACACCCCATCTGTCTGTTGTCTATCTATCCCCATACACCCCATTCATCCACACCATACGCACCCCAATATCTAATCTATCTCATCAGGCTCCAGTGTTTAGGTTACAAATTTTGCCAGGAAATACTCCCCCTCCCCACTCCGACACCCCTTCGGAAAAGCAAACCAAGCGCTATTCTCCCTGGAAGTGAGCAGAAACGAAGGGAGCCATTTCTACGGAGTTTTGTTTTCCTAAGACCACCCGCGGGGTTGGTTGGGGGAGGACTGGGGTGGGGGGGGGGCTTCATTTTGTTTTCATGTGATATTTTTTTACTGGAAGGTAAATGGGGGCCTTGCTGCCACAGGGGGTCCAGCGCCTGCCCGGCGCCTTGCCGGATCAGTCGAACCCTGGCAGGGTTCCCTTCGGAAACTCGGCTACAGTGAAGTGGGGTTACCATTAAAAGGGGGGTCAGGCGTCCTGCGTGCCACACTAGCTGTGACAGGCCAGACAGATTATGGCGCTGATGGGGCCTGCACTTTGCCCTAACCCAGGCTGTGTCTCTACCCCCCACCACTGACCTCCCCCTCTATGCGCCTGGCTGCCCCCCAAGGCAGGAGATCTGAATCGAGAGGGGGCTGGGGCTGCCGGAGTCACTCCGGGGAACAGCTGTGCCAAGACGCGCCTACAGCTGAGCAGTCAGTAAGCCCTAAAGCTCTTCTCCCGGCTCGCAGGGAGGCAGCACGCTCGGGGAGCCCACCAAGCCAGCTGGCTCCTGGCCCGGGGACCCGGCCTGCCGCTGCCCACGTCGCCTGCCTCTCTGGGTTTGTTTGCAAGACAAGCAGCTCCACTCGGCCAGTGACAAGGGGAGGCCACTGGCCACAGGGAAGGTGGCTGCTTTCATCCCGGGCATGAAAAACGGGTCAAACACAGACGAGTAACAGGTGGCTTCTCAGTAGATCTAATTGGTGCGGCAACGTCGGGCCGTCAAGATCCATCTGGTTTTTGGTCGATCCAACCCCTGCACCCCGCCGCGCTCTTTCTCTCCCTGTAAGCCTCAGAGGGGTGGCCGTCTTCGTCTGTACCTGCGAAATCAGCCCCGAGTCCAGTCGCACCGTAGGGCATGTGCACTAGGAAATTATTTCGCAACAGTAACTCCCGAAATAACTCTTTCGAACTAACGCGTCCACGCTGCCAGGGAGCCTCGAAATGGGCCGGAAGCAGAGTGTGGACGTGCTACCTCGAGGTTGAGCCCCAGGAAGGACTCTGGGGAGGAACGTCCCCCGCCCGTTATTCCGACACAAGTGGTGTCCTTCGTGACAAGCTGGAGTTGCTGTTTCGAACTGACGGGCTTGGTCGTGTGGCCGCTCTGCTTGTTATTTCGAAAACTGGGGAGTTCTTTCGAAAGAACTCCCTGGTGTCGACCAGGGCTCAGAGACTAGCAGCTGGATGAGGGCATAAGGGTAAAACCCACTTCATCAGATGCATTGGAGAGGAAGCTACAGAGGCCGGGGTCTATAAGAACCATGGTAGAAAGAAGTGACTTGTGCGAATGTCTGTTTCCTTTGCCTCTCTCTCCTCTCCCACCTCCCGGAATGCACCCGGCCGGACGGCTCCTTGACCCGGGATCCTTAGCCGTGTTAGTTCCATGCTCGCTAGCGGCAGGCTTGGATGATTTTTGATGGTGCCTGGAATGGGTCCAAGTCCCACCCCGCAGACCCCCCGACCTGGAGACTCTGGAGAGTTTGTGTGCAGAAGGGGGGCAGGGTCTGGAAAGGAGTTTGGGTGGGGGCTGGGGCAGGGGTCTGGGGGGCAGGGTCTGGGAAGGTGTTTGGGTGGGGGCTGGGGCAGGGGGTTGGGGTGCAGGAAAGGGTGCGGGATCTGGAAGGAGTTTGGGTGCAGGGTGCGAGCTCTGGTCTGGGGCAGGGCGCCGAGGGGGGGCCAGGGGGTCAGTGCTCTCCTCCCGTTGTACATCGCCTGGGGACAGCAGGCAGGACTAGAAGACACTATGAGGGAGGCAGATGGGGCCAGGGGAGAGACCCCACCCCGAACATTAGTGGAGCTGGACCCCCTTGTGCTCTGAATGTTCCCGGAACACACGCCCCAGCAGCCGATACAACTCGCCGCCCGTGCCCAGGCCCAAACCTGCCTTTTGGTGACAGAACAGCGAGAGCGTTGACGCGGCCCTGCAGCTTGTCAGGAAGACACCCAGTTTTGGCGACAAAATATTTTCAGCCCTGCGAGAGATTTCTGTCTTTCCCCTCCCTTCATTGGCGACACAGAGCCAGGGTAGACTCTGCTGTTTGTTTTGTCGAGAGAACTGGCTTCCGCCATTATCCCACCATGCCTGCCCTGGTGGCTGTGCTCAGTGTTTTGGGATCTCTGCTGCCCTGCGGGCTGCGTCCCTCCCCCTTCAAAGCTCGGGGAAGTTTCTGGCAGCTGAGAGAGCTGCTCCATTTGGGGAACAAACAAAGAACAAATCATCGGGATGCTCCTGTTCTTCCCAGCTAGGAACCCAGCAGCAGGCCAGCAGCTGCTGCAGGGGGAGGACTGGAGAGGCTGCCATGCTGCTTTGATGTTCCTCAGCACAGAGCGCTCCCAGAGCTAGGTGGGAATCCCAAGCAGTGCAGGGACCAGCTCTGCCTTCTCCCCACACTGTCCTGTGGGATGCTCCCCCACAATGCTTTGCTCTGTCTGTCGAGAGGGGAGCCAGCCATGTGGCCGTGAAATGTCGACGAGGCAGGAAAACCACGCTGATGAGTTTTCACTTTTGGGGACGTTTGCCTGGTGACGGCACTTTCATCACCAACCGCTCCCCGTGGAGACAGACCCTGGGGTTACCTATTGGGGAAAAACCTTTCTAACTCGCAGGCTAGTTGAGCTCCGTGGAGCTGTTGAGTCTCCCTCGTTGCCGGCTTTTTAAGGGCAGGTTGACCAAACACCTGCTGAGAGACTTGGTCCTGCCTCTGCCCGGGGGGTTGGGCCGCATGACCTCTTGCAAACCCTTCCAGCCGGGCATTCCTATGGGAGTAGCAACTCAGTGCCCCACTGGAAACCTGAGTCTCACCATGCAGGGTGCTGTACAAACCCAGGAGCGACGAGCCCTGCCCCAAAGCGCTCGCTGGACTAGACAAGGAGAGGAAGGGGGGAACCGAGGCCGAGAGAGGGGGAAAGGACTGCCCTGAGGTCACGGAACCCGTTAGCAGCAGAGCCAGGAATACAACCTGGATTCCCGCGGCCGTAGGGAAAGCCGGACGAGATATCTGTGCCATGGGGAGCCTGAGTGGCCATTAGGCAGAGCCCAAGGGTTGTTCGTGGGGCGCGTATGGAAGGCAGCCTCCCTTCCCGCTCTGAGCTCCACGGCAGCTGGGGGGACCTTGGCAGCTTCCTAGTTGCTGCAGCGTGTGGCCGACTGTGGGGGTGTACGCACTCCCCGTCACAAGAAAAATACAGGACTATGTAGCACTTTAAAGACTAACAAGATGGTTTATTAGATGATGAGCTTTCGTGGGCCAGACCCACTTCCTCAGATCAAATAGTGGAAGAAAATAGTCACAGCCATATATACCAAAGGATACAATTTAAAAAAAAGAACACATATGAAAAGGACAAATCAAATTTCAGAACAGAAGGGGGATGCGGGAGGGGGGGGGGGGAGAAGGTAAATGTCTGTGAGCTAATGGTATTAGAGGTGATAATTGGGGAAGCTATCTTTGTAATGGGTAAGGTAACTAGAGTCTTTGTTAAGACCCCCGCGCAAAGTGTCGAATTTTAGCATGAATAACAGTTCAGAGGATTCCCTTTCAAGTGCAGTTTTAAAAGGCTTTTGAAGCAGGATGCAGGTAATTAAGTCATTGAGACAGTGTCCTTTCTGGTTGAAATGGCAAGAAACTGTTTTTTCTTTGTGATCCTGTCTAATATCTGTTTTGTGGGCATTGTCCGTCACAAGTGTGAGTCTCTTCCAGAGTGGGACGTCTCCACACATCTTCCCTTCTCTCAGGGTGACCCCGAGTCCATAAGCAGCCCAGCACACAGGGCAGTACAGACCACCGGCCGAAAGTCACTCAATAGCCCCTAACTCGGGGTAACTCCGAAAGTCTGGGTGTCTGGCTGGTGAGTCTTGCCCACGTGCTCAGGGTTTAGCTAATCGCCATATTTGGGGTCAGGAAGGAATTTTCCTCCAGGGTAGATTGGCAGAGGCCCTGGAGGTTTTTCGCCTTTCTCTGTAGCATGGGGCACAGATCACAGCTGGAGGATTCTCTGCATCTTGGGGTCTTCAAATTATTTGAAGGCTTCAATATCTGAGATCTAGGTGAGAGGATTATTCTAGGAGGGGGTGGGGGAGATTCTGTGGCCTGCACTGTGCAGGGGGTCAGACTAGATCATGATGGTCCCTTCTGACCTTAAAGTCTATGAGTCTGTAGCGACTAGCTCAAGGCAGTGTGTCCTACCAGCCAGAGTCATAGAATCTCAGAGCTGGAGGAGACCTCAGGAGTCATCAAGTCCAGCCCCTGCCCAAGGCAGGACCAACCCAACTAAATCAACCCAGCCAGGGCTTTGTCAAGCCGAGACTTAAACACCTCTAGGGATGGAGATTCCACCCCCTCCCTAGGGAACCCATCCCAGAGCTCCCCCCCCCCCCGCCGCCGCCTAGGGAAATGGTTTTTCCTCGTCTCAAGACAGTCCTTGGCTTAGAGCAGTGTGGCCTAATAGCCAGAGTCTATATACAGCCCTTGGTTCAAGGCTGTGCAGCCTAAGGACCAGAGTCAGTAGGGTTAGGGCAAGCCCCCTGGTAGGGGGTCCGGGGCCCACCCTGCTTCACCAGGTCCCAACCCAAGGCCCTGTGAGCAGCAGAATGGTCTTCCGCTCCCTCAGTGGGGAATCCGGCCGAAACATGCCGAGGATACCCGGGTGGGAGAGGCTGCTCCTGCACCCTCCCTGGGTCGCTTCCTACCGCTTCGGCTGGGTCCACGTCCCCCGTAGTCACTGGGTCTTCCAGCCCCCCGGCAGCAGCTTCTCCCTAGAATGCCGCAGGGGTTACACCGCGGCTGTCTCCTGGGGCTCCAGTTCCTGCTGTCTGAGTCACTGGCTGCTGGCGCTCCGGCAGAAGGTCCTTCTCCTTCACTGGCCAGCCCAGACTGAGCGGCTCTGCTGCCTTTTATACTGCCCCAGCATCCGGAGCATGCCCAGTCCGGGCGAGGGGGCGGGACTTCCTCCGCCCATCAGGTCTTAAGCCCCCCTGCTACCATGTGGGGTATGCGCACCCCGTCACACCGACCCCTGCATGGACAACCAGCCGCTTTCCGCCGGGTCCCAGCCCCCTGGCCGAGCACAGAGCTTCCACAAACAGAACAGCCTCAGTCCTGTGGCTTTCCTGGCCTGCTGCAGCTGGGGGGGGGGGGGGGGGTGAGGGGGAATTCAGGGAGGGCCGTGGATGCAGCATGAGCCTGGACCGGTCTCTGTGTGCCCCTTAGCGCCACGGCCCACTCCCACGGGAGGCGAGAGGGGAAGGGGAAGGCTCAACTGCCCGGCCCCTGCCCCCAGCCCGTGCTCTTCTCTTGCAGGGGCGTGGTGAGGATGGACGTCAAGCTGCAGGACGTGGAAATCAATCCGTGCGCCAGCAGCCCGGGGTGGTTCACCGCCACGCACCAGTGTGATCTCAACAGTACGCAGGTAAAGGGGGCCCCGCCGCCTCGTGCGGCCCACTCCCCTGCCGGCCCGGCTCCGCTCAGCAGCTGGTCTGCCCCTCCGCCTCTCGGGCTATGTCTACACTCGCGGCTTCTTGTGCGAGAAGTATGCTAATGAGGCTACGCGTGGAATATCGCTGAGCCTCATTTGCATACCTAATGAGCCACCATTTTTGCAGAAGAGGCTCTTGCGCCAGGAGGAGTTGTCTCCACTGCCCCTTCTTGCGCGAGAAAAGCCCTCTTGCGCAACGCCGTTCTTCCTGAAAATAATTGGCGTAGCGGCACTGCGCAAGAGGGCTTTTCTCGCGCAAGAAGGGGCCACGAGAAAAGCCTCCACGCTTAGCCTCATTTGCATATTTCTGGCGCAAGAGCCTCTTCCGCAAAATGGCGGCTCATTAGGAATGCAAACGAGGCTCGGTAATATTCCACGCTTAGCCTCGTTTGCATATTTCTGGCGCAAGAGCCTCTTCCGCAAAATGGCGGCTCATTAGGTATGCAAATGAGGCTCGGCAATATTCCACACTGAGCCTCGTTTGCGTATTTCTGGCGCAAGAAGCCGCGAGTGTAGACATAGCCTGAGAGCCCTCCCTTGGGTGCAGCGCTGACTCATGGCGTGTGATCAGCTCTACCCAGCAGGCCCCTGTTGGGCTTTGGGGGCAGGGTGTTTGCAGCTCCGAGAGACATTGGTTTCCACATCCCAAGCGAACCCTAGTGCCCCGGAAATCCCTCTCCTCGGGCCTGATCCAAAGCTCAGGGAGCCAATGGAGAAAAAACGCCTCCGATTTCAGTGGGCTCCGGCTTAGATCTCGCCTCCCTCCACGCCAAACGGACATGACCCCTCTGTGCAACTTCACACCTCTTTCCAGAGTCCTTCTCCGCCCCTGGTTCCCTCCCTCCCCACGCTCTTCCCGCAGGATCGCCTTCCCCACCGGCTCTCAGCCCCACGCCCTGCCCGGCAGCCACGAAGGGTGCGTCTGCACTGCGCCGTTACAAAGCGAGCGTCGACACAGCCATGCCGATATTTCGAAAAAATTTCAAAATAACAGGCAGCTTATTCCGACTTCTGTAAACCTCATTCTGCGAGGAATAACGCCTCTTCCGAAATAGCTGTTTCGAAACACGGCGTGTGGAGACGCTCCGTTGCTGCTATTTCGGAATAGCCCCTTCCCAGGGCCGTTGTAAGTTCTTCCTCCCCAGTGCCTCCCGGGGCGCTGCAGCGAGATAGCGCGTCTATATGAGGGGAGCCGGCCTCGCACTAATTTTGAGGCTTCCCTGCAGTGTAGACGTGCTATTTCAGAATAAGCTATTTCGGAATAACTATTCCAGAATAGTTTATTCCGAAATCAGCATGCAGTGTGGACGTACCTAGAGGTCCCCGAGCCAGTCTGCATGTCAGCACTTTTGGGAACAGCTACACTACGCCGCTTGGAGCGACAGGTCCGTGTCGACGCAGCCCCCTCGCTAAAAGTTGGCGCCTGCCAACGTCATTTGTCAGTACTTTCACCGACAAAATATCCCCCCCCCGCCCCGAGCGGCTTTCGCTGTGTGGACAGCCGAGCGCTCTCCGGCCAACAAAGCAGCGTTTGCATTTTTTGTATTTATTTGTTCCAAATATTCGTACTCCGCTTCTCTGCTGAAAACGTTCGAGGCGGCTTACAAAGGCTACGTCTACACTGGCCCCTTTTCCGGAAGGGGCATGTAAATTTCACTAGTCGTCGTAGGGAAATCCGCGGGGGATTTAAATATCCCCCGCGGCATTTAAATAAAAATGTCCGCCGCTTTTTTCCGGCTTTTAAAAAAGCCGGAAAAGAGCGTCTAGACTGGCCCCGATCCTCCAGAAAAAGTGCCCTTTTCCGGAGGCTCTTATTCCTACTTTGAAGTAGGGTTAAGAGCCTCCGGAAAAGGGCACTTTTTCCGGAGGATCGGGGCCAGTCTAGACGCTCTTTTCCGGCTTTTTTAAAAGCCGGAAAAAAGCGGCGGACATTTTTATTTAAATGCCGCGGGGGATATTTAAATCCCCCGCGGATTTCCCTACGACGACTAGTGAAATTTACATGCCCCTTCCGGAAAAGGGGCCAGTGTAGACGTAGCCAAAGTGATTTAAAAGACAATCAGTATAGATGTATAAAAGTAAAATACAGAACCGCAAAGGCAGGGGACACAGTCTGTTAAAACACCTCAAGACACGCACCGAAACCGCAGTAAAAGCTAAAAAGGTGGCTTTGGTCTGGCACCAAAATGATACCTGTGCTGGCGCCAGGCGAATGGCTCGGGAAGGGCGTTCCATGGCTCCATGTGGATGCTAGCCTCATCCCCAGAAGCAGTGGAACACGGAGCCGACTTCGTGCGTTTGTTGCGGCCAAACGTCGTCGCTTCCACCGGGGGTGGGGTGGGGGGCAGCACCCGTGAACAACCAAAGATTCATCGACAAAGCGCAAGGGCAGGCGTGGCCTTTTGTGTTGTGTTGCCAGGACACACCGGGTGTGGCCTGGCTCTTTCCGGCTGTGCAGACCCCGGCTCAGATCACAACCTACCGGCCCCCGATCAGTTCAGAAGGCGCAGCTCAGCCGGGAATAGCTATGGGCTGCAAAGCTCCCCAGGGCATACAATGGGCAGTTTGAAAAGCTTCTGGCATCCCCGTTCTCCTCTGTGCACAGTCTCCCCCCCCCATCGCCCCCAAGGAATGACCCCTTGCGAACAGCACAATCGGTTTGAGGCACCCCTCTGGCACCCCGGCCCTACTGTCTGAACACGTCACAGTTTCAATATCATCAGCCTCACAACCCACTGGGGCTGACACCCCATTGGACAGAGGGGGAAACTGAGGCACAGAGGGAGCCACGGAGGCAGAGTCTCAACGTTATTAGGTGTCTATTATTATTAGACACTTACATGGTTTCTATGGGAGTTGGGCGCCTGAAGAGCTTTGAGGGCCGAGACCTGCCCTGTTGTACTGGAGGAGAAAAGTGCGTGTACATTTCTGAAGACCCAGGCTAGAGCCCTAACCACTGGGCAACGCTTTCTCTTTGGAGGCGGCGGGGCTGCCGGGAGGAGGCAGGAGGTTTTGAGTGTAATTCTGAACTAGAACTGGAGCGTGGAGCGTGGGTTGTGTGGCCCCGGGGGGGAGGGGAGAGAATTCGGTTTCCTGTCCCGCCGGGCTCACGTCTGACCATGGAAATGTTGTGGAGGGCGAATCAGATGGCGAGTGAGTTTTCTCGCCCCGCCCCCCACTAGCCAAACTGACATGACCTTAGCCACCATCTCACTGGTTGCTGGTTCGGAGGGGCCATTCCTTTCCCCTTCCCTGGATCTGCAGGGGCTTTTCCGCTCTTCCCAGCGGGGGCCGCCTCCCTCTGTGGATGGCCAGCGCCTAGCACAGTGTGGGCCTGAGCCTGGCGGGTCCCTAGGCCCCTGCCCTGTCCCCCCAGCCCCATTGTCTGATTCCTGTCCCCCCACACCCTACCCTCTGCCCTGAGACCCTCCTCGCACACCCCAACCCTGACTCCTGCACCACCCCCAGCCTCCTGCCCTAAAACTCCTCCTCACACCCCAAATCTGACTCCTGCACCCCCCCACACACACCCAGCCCTGACTCCTGCATCCTCCCCCCCCCCCCCGCCCTGAGCTCCCCCGCTAACTCCACCCCACACCCACAGGTACTGTTGTATCATAACCCCCCTCCAGTCTGCTGCTCTGAGCCCTGCGGGGGAGGCAGGAATACAATAGCAGCTCTAAGAAATGTAAGCAACTTTCACCCCGTAGTGTTCCCTGTAAGCTGAGCGCTTAGGCGGCCACCCAGGAGATTCAGGTGCTGCCCAACTCATTGGCAGAGCACACACAGCCAGAAGCGTGTGTTTCTACTGGTGGTGCACATCCACACATGCTTTGGTGCATGCAACAAAATTTATTCTGCGCACAGATGGAACAAAAATTATAGGGAACTTTGCCCCTGGGGTCTGTTTTTTTCAGTGATGTTCAGCTTCAACAGGGCCTGTTGCCACCCAGGGAAAATGTGGGGTGATGAGGTGCAATGAGAATCTGGCCTTTCATGGACAGGCGTAGGCTGGTGGCCAGGTTTCATCCGGGGGCAGTAGGCCAAATCCTTAGGAGACAAAAATCATCTTTGCTCCACTGACACCCGCTGGGAATCTGACACATGTGTTACTAAGCCTGGAGCCAAGGAAGGAACTACGAGCACAAAGTCAGACAGTTCTGGTAGGTCCTACCAAAACAGGCTTCCCCAGCCGAGTGCAGTACAAATGCCTAGCGATGATTAGATAGCTAGAGAGATCAGATTATAACCCACTAAGGTAGGTCACATTCCGGGGCTTAACGGACTTGGCAGCCATCACAATGCGCATTCCCCACTGTAATACCCAACCCCACAGCCCCAGCCCGGCCCCTCGGCTCAGCAGGGAGAGAGGGAGCCAACAGCTTCTCCAAGCAGGCGCCGGATGGCGATCGAGGGGGTCGCTTTAATCATGTGGGGATTAGGAGACTCGGCCCTTGGGGTCGAATGTCCCATCAGATCTCCAGCCGCCCTCCGGGCAATTTGAAATGACAAACGCAGCTAGATTCCCTCCCCCCTTGGATGTCATGCTCGCAAACCGAAAGGCAGCCTACCCAGCACTGCTAATTAACGAATCTTGCCTCGGCTTGCTGCTCTTTTTGCTGCCCTCGCTCCCATGCTGGGTAAATACCAGGGACACGGCTCGCTCTGTAATTCAAAGGCTTCCTTTGAATTGCGGGCGCTGCTTACGGGTGCGCGGTGAATGCATTCCGGTCGCCGCAGAGAGCCAGACATTGCGGAATTGGCACCCTAGAATCCTAGAATAGAAAGGGACCTCGAGAGGCCATCGAGTCCAGTCCCCGGCCCTCACGGCAGGACCAAGCACCATCTAGATCAGTGGTTCTTAGCCTCACTGCAGCCTGCACCCCTTTGGCTCTCAAAATATGTTCTCGCACCCCTTATTAAAAATCGTTGAAGTAGGTCAGTGCTTTAAACCTAAGCTATATCATCAAAATCTAGCATGTCACACACCCCCAGAAAGAGCATCTCGCACCCCCAGGGGGTGCGTGCACCCCAGGTTAAGAACCACTGAGATCATCCCTGATATAGATCAGAGCATCCTCTGAAGCTAATATAGACCTGATATAGACCTGATGATATTGACCAGACCTGATATAGACCTGATGATATTGACCAGACCTGATATACATCCCAGAGCAGGAGTGTGAGGGGGCAGCTGTCCAGGCCTCCAGAGCAAGGGGAGAGTAATGGGCTGGTGGATCCAAAGGTAGCCATTAAGGATGTAAAATCCCATTTAATCGGTTAGCCAGTTACATTTTCACATCCCTAGTAGCAATCCCTCCGCGGCGTGGCGGCTCCCTGTCTCCCACGGCTCCTTTTGCCAGGGATCGCTCCCACTCGCTAGCCGGTTCCTTGGTCTATTTCTGGCTCCCCCATTTTTCCGGGGGGGGGGGGATTGTGTCTCCCCACATCTGCCCAAGGACAGCTGCCCCCTTCCTGCGTAGTCGCCGGTCCTGCACGAGCGATTAGCCTGCAACACTTGTGCTTCCCCTGATGCTCACAGAGGCCCCTATTGAGATCTGGGCCTCCCTCCTGCACAGACACATAGGGGAAGGGATCCTGCCCCAACCCACTGAACAGACCAGGGGGTGGGAGGCAGGGTTCCCTGGGCGCTGGGCACTTGGGCGGCTGCCCAGCTGATTAGCAGAGCACCCGCAGCCCGGGTTTCTCCTGGTGGTGCACATCGACACTTGCCTCGGTGCACAGAACATTTATTCCGCACAAGGACAAAAGACCTTCGAGGGAACATTGGGGGCGGCACAGAGGGGCCAGGGGGCGCTAAGCGAGTCAGTGGGAAGAGAGCTCAGGCGTTCTGATTCCCAGGCCAGCGTCCTACCTCGCTTCTCGCGTCCCCGCCGCCTGGCCGAGCCAGAGCCGACCCAGCTGTCCGGGCGCGGGTCCCTGCTTCCTGCGCTCACCTCAGCTCACACTGGAAGCCTGCCTGAGAAGCCAGACACCTGCTGGGGGAAGGCCTGCCCAGACAGGGTGGCAGCGGGAACCGAGTGGCTACGTTGGGGGCCCCAACGGACCCCGGCACTGGGGAGCAGCGGGTGAAGGGCCCGTCACCTCTACCTCCAGAGCAAGGATCCAATGCTGTGCCTGTGGCCTGATGGTTTATCCCTGGCCTGCACCCCAAAACCCTGCCCCAGCACGGAGCCTGCACCCCCACCTCTTTCTGCACCCCAATACCCTGCCCCAGCCCAGAGCCTGCACCCCAGTGCCCTGCCCCAGCCCAGACCTTGCAGACCCATCCCTCTTACACCGCAATACCCTGCCGCAGCCCAAAGCCTGCACCCCACCCCCTCCTGAACCCCCAAACCTTGTGCCAGCCCACAGCCTGCATCCCAGACTCCCTCACACCCACATTCCTGCTCAGAGCTCAACCTCCACACCCCCTGCACCCAAACTGCTTCCCAGAGCCTTAGGTGGTGGGGGAGGGAGTCTGGGTGCGAGTGGGGGAAGGTCTCTGAGGGTTCTGGGACCCACCACCATCTCCACAGCCCTGCGCCCTGCATGGTGGGCGTGTAGCACAGCGATGAGGGAAGGCAGGGCCGGTCACATCTTGGGATTCCCGCCCAGGTCTCCCGTGGCCGCCTCAGCAGCTGGGAGCAGCGTCTGGAGGAGCCCTATGCCCTGCTCTGCTCCACCCCCTGTCAGCCGCGAGACAGGCCAAGACTGCTTAGGGGAGGGAGAAACAGCCACCTCCTGTCAGCCAGAGCAGCGGCCGATGGCGGTAGTGCCAGGCGGGGGCATGTGGATGGCAGCAGGGATGCCATTTGCTGCCAGCACTCCCGTGGGTCACAGCTGGGGCTCTCCAGGCTCCTGCTCTGCTCCCCCCTTTGCATCCCATCTGTCCCCTTTCTCCACTGACATCTGGGCTCCGGCCTGGGCTCTCGACAGGCCGCTGGCATCCGGCTTTGGGCCTCGTGGCCGCGGCGGAATTCTCCTCCGGGGATTAGCGCTGGGCGGCATTACGCCTCCATTTAGGGCTTTAGGAGGGATTTGAACAGCGGGCTTTGGCCTGTCGTTCGGAAATGTTGGCGCACTGGCTTCCAGAGATCAACTTAAAGGGCCAAGGGACCCCAGTGAGTGGGGGCAGGGGGAAGAAGGTGGACCCCCCCCCCATGCCTGTGCCATTGAAAGAAGCTATCTAGATCTCCAGCTGGGAGGGGTCAGGGAGAGGAAAAACAGGACCCTTGGGGCTCCAGAGAGGGGGATGGGTGGAACTCACCCCTCGCCTGTTTTGTTTAGTGCGTCCCGCAGGAAAGCCGCGGCTTCGTCCTCGGAAGGTACCTCTGCCTGTGCCGGCCGGGATTCTACGGCGCAAACAGGGCCGCCGGCGCTGGCCAGCCCGGTAGGTGGTAGCTCGGCATGGCCTCCCCCGGCCGGAGTGTCCCGCCTGGATGGCTGGGCTGGGTGTTTCCCTTGCGGCACATCCAAGTGCAAAGGCAAAACACGGTACTTGGGTCTTCTCGTGGAACCCTCCCCCCCCCCGTCACTGCCACACACACTCTGCTTCACAGAGGCAAGCTGAAGCTAAGTGACTTGCCCATGGCCGTGCAGAATGGCGGTGGCGGAGCAGGGAGCCGAAGCCAAATCTTCCACACCCAAGGCTGGTGTCTTCACCACTGCGCCAGCCTTCCTCTCTGCCACACCAGCACGCCACCCCTGCCCCTGCCGAGCCTTCGAAGCCTCTGGCTTCTCCGCCCCACAGTGTGGAACAGCAGCCAGGGGTTTGGACCCTGGGGGCAGATCGGAGCCCCGCTTTGCCTTCACCTTGTTCCGCTCTCCCCACCCTTCATCAGCGCCCGGGGGGGGGGGAGGCTGCAAACTGCAGGGCCCAGCCCAACCGGCTTAGCCAAATCAGTCCCGGCCTGCGTGATACGGATGCAGCGGCGTGTCTGGACCAGGCCTTCGAGATGCCCAGGAAGCATCACGATTTTTGTCCCACCCCTCGGGCTACGATTGGCCCCAGCCCATGACTGACTCGGTCTGGCGGGGAGAGCGAAAGCCACCTTTTAACCTTCCCACCTGTCTTCTTTTTGCCAGCAGGCCCGGAGGGGAGCTCGGCCCGGGACGCAGGGCAGGACGGAGCGGCGACGGCTGGGAGCTTGCTGGCCTGCCGGCCCTGCAGGGAAGGCTGCGTGACGTGCGTGGACGACAGCCCCTGTTTGATCCAGGAGGACTGGCCCCTCCGGGCGGCCGTCCTCGCGTTCCAGGCCTTCTGCATGCTGGCCGTCTTCCTCAGCATGCTGGTCTCCTACCACTTCCGGAAGAGCAAGGCAAGGCCCCCGGCTTGGGCAGAGCAATGCGATTTTACTGCCCCGCCCTATGGCTCTTGGGCGGTCCTCCCCCCTGCGGCGCCTCGGTGCCAGATGGCGGACCCCCCGGTGCCCGGTGCGAGTTCTCGGCCGTGTCTTCGGAGAGAGAGGAACGCAGGATTCTAATCCCGGCTCGGAGGCCAGGTCACAGAGGGCGACGTTTTTGGTGGTCTCTGCTTTTAGGGGCCTCTGTTTTTTGGGGCCCCCCCCAGGGAGCACCTGCAGCTGCTGTTGACTTTGGCTGGAGCGGGGCGGGGGGTGCCCCGCACTCCTGTATCAGTCAGATCTTGCATGTCTCGAGCGGGGTGCCCATCGAAAGGAAGTTGCCAAAATCAGAGGCTGCTCTAGGGCATGGGAGGGTCCCAAGAAAGCTTTGCTTGAGCCTGTCCTGTGCCCTGCCCAGGCGTCGATTTCTAGACCCCTGCAAATCCGCAGATACCCGCTTCATATCCACGGCTACCAAGGGCTGATTTTTGCAGCTACAGATGCACACAAAGGTAGTAGCCGCACAGAGCTCTGCCGAGGGCACTGAGGACAGGACTGGAAGCAAAGGGATCCGAGTTGTCTTCCAAGTGCTGCCTCAGAGCCTGGACAGGTCACTTTCCCTGCTCTGTGCCTCAGTTTCCCCATCAGTAGAATGGGTTGATAATACTATTGAACGCAGTCAGTCCGGGGGTGGGGGGAGGCAGGGAGTTGCACACCCTAATGAAAGTTTGCAACGTGCTTTGGGAGCTTCATCCAGAAGGCACTAGGGGCGGCAAAGCATTCTTGGTAGCAGCTCGGTCCTCCCCTCCTGCTCCATTGAAAATAAAAATTCTCCGCTGGAGAGAGCACGGTGCCCCCATGCTCCTGGTTGTTTCCACTGACAAGGGCAGCTGCTGCTGGTGCATCCTCCCCCTGCACCGGTGCACTAGCTTAACTCCACTTTCCAGCAATGCCAGTGGGATTAGCTCCCGAGCCCCGAATACATCTACGAGTTGCATTCCAGAGGGGTGCCCCTGAAGCTTGATTTTGGG
Organism: Pelodiscus sinensis; assembly: GCF_049634645.1. Lineage (NCBI taxonomy): Eukaryota > Metazoa > Chordata > Testudines > Trionychidae > Pelodiscus > Pelodiscus sinensis. The sequence goes on from NC_134739.1 coordinate 13,145,938, forward strand.
AGGGGGGGGCTGTGGTAGGATGGCCGTGGGGCACCCCCACCCCCCAAAGTACAGGCACATTCTGGAATAATTTCTCCACCTTCAGCTTCCCTGCAGATCCATCATGCGCTTGCGTGGCCCATGCCCCCACCACCTGGATTCTCTACCACGTCTCTCTCTCTGTTTCCGCAGAGGATCCGGGCGTCAGGTGTTATCCTGCTGGAGACCATCCTCTTTGGATCTCTGCTTCTCTACTTCCCTGTAAGTCCCTGGCCTGCGGCAGGGGGGACTGCTCTGTCTCTTTCCCTGAGCCCACAAGGGCCCAGCCTCCTCCTGACTCGGAAAGGCGGCCAGGCCGGATAGACATCAATCCTTTCCCTCTTTCCAGACTGTCCAGTTAGAGGACCTTGTGTTGCGGGGCCCTTGATCCTAGCCAGGACAGAGAGAGATTCCCACGAGGGGCCAAATTCAGACCAGGGAGTTACACCTTCTTTTTGCCCCAAGGAAGGCACGCCCTGGGCAGCTAGCCCGTCCCACCGCACATGCCAGCCCAGTGATGCTATTTTCAGTGCTCTCGCTTGATCGGCGCTAGCACACATCTCTCTAGTCGAGCGGGAAATCACACCCGGAGTCTGTCCGCCGGGTCCTGCCACCGATCCACCGTCCGGCGGAGGATTCAGCAGCCGGTACAGCTCTCCCAGGCCTTGCACATGCCTAATTTCCCTGGGGAGGTGTCTCCGGCATCTAATAAAATCTCGCAAGCACCTGCGAGATGAGCAGGAGTCAACAGCGCGGCACTGGTGCAAAAAAAGCACACTTGGTTCTGGGTGGCACAAGCAGGAGTGTGGTGAGCAAGGCATGAGAAGTCCTTCTCCAGTTCTGCTCTGCGCGGATTAGGCCTCAGCTGGAGGATTGTGTCCTGTTCTTGGCGCCACATTTCAAGAAAGATGTGGAGAAATGGGAGAGGGTCCAGAGAAGAGCAACAAGAATGAGGAAAGGTCCAGAGAACAGGAGCTAGGAGGGAAGGCTGAAGGAATTGGGCTTGTTTAGTTTGGAAAGGAGAAGACTGAGGGGACATGAGAGCAGTTTTCAAGTATCTAAAAGGGTGTCACAAAGAGGAAGGTGAAAAATTGTTCCCCTTGGCCTCTGAGGACAGGACAAGGAGCAAAGGGCTTAAATTGCAGCCAGGGAGGTTCAGGTTGGACATTAGGGAAAACTTCCTACCTGTCAGGAGGGTGAAACACTGGAATAAGTTGCCTGGGGAGGTTGTGGAATCTCCATCCCTGGAGATATTGAAGAGCAGCTTAGACAGACACGTGTCAGGGATGTACTAGGTCCTGCCGTGAGGGCGGGGGACTGGACGCGATGACTCTCGAGGTCCCTTCCAGTTCTAGTGCTCTAGGATTCTAAGAAGCAAGGGGCTTATACTGCAGCCAGGGAGGCTCAGGTTGGACATTAGGAAAAACAAGTCAGTCACTCTCCCCCCCCGCCCTTTTTGCCCAGGTGTTTATCTTGTACTTCAAGCCGAGCATTTTCCGCTGCATCGTCCTGCGCTGGGTGCGCATGCTGGGCTTTGCCATTGTCTACGGGACCATCACCCTCAAGCTGTACAGGTAACGCGGGCCAGGGCCCGTCGGGCGGCGCCACCTTCTGCCAGCCCTCCCACCGCCGCCATGGGGCCCCGGTGATCAGGGCCACCCCGAGCACCCGCACCCACAGGGGCTGCACTCAAAGGCTGTGGGGCAGGAACGGTGGGGGCAGGGGCAGGAGCGGCGGGAGAGGCTGGGGCAGGGGCAGGAGTGGTGGGGACAGGGGCGGGGGCAGGAGCAGCGGGGGCAGAAGCGGTGGGGGCAGGGGCAGGAGCGGCGGGGGCGGGGGCAGGAGCGGCGGGGGCGGGGGCAGGAAGGCAGCAGTTGGCCACTGAAGGAAAGGCCCCGGGATGCCAGAGCCACCGCCTCGCTCTCCGGCTGCAGGGTCCTGAAGGTGTTCCTCTCCCGCTCGGCCCAGCGAATGCCCTACATGAGCAGTGGGCGGGTGCTGAGGATGCTGGGGCTGATCCTGCTCCTGGTGCTCTGGTTCCTGGCCGCCTGGACGGTGGGGATGCTGGAGAACATCGACAAGAACATCCCGCTGGTGATCCGCTCCCGCACGGCCACAGGGCTCCAGTTCTACATCTGCGACCACGACCGCTGGGACTACATGATGGTTGTGGGTGAGACCCTGCGTCCGACGGGGGGGAGGGGAAGGGGCCTTCCGTTTGCCCAGTGACCCCTCTGACCCCAGTCCTACAAGAGCCAAAGGACACGTGGGGAAGGATGCTCGAGAGACTCGGGTTTCCAAGCCCACACTGGACATCCCACCCTGTAGCGTGAACTGGGGTTGACGGGCCGGATCCAGGTCTCCCAGCCACGCTAACCCGTCTGGACTGCGTTCTGCTGACCCTCTCCCTCCAGTCAGGCTGCAGCTGCGTCCACACGGCAGGGCGACAGGGCTCGGATCCACGTCTCAGCAAGATTTGGGCTCTGCCCCACCCCCCAGCACGGTCCGAGGGCTGGCGTCCTGAGCGCTTGCTGACTGGGGTCGGGCAGGTGTGGGGGTGGACAGAAGTGGGGGCCTGGGCTCAAACCGGAGTCAGAACCCATCTTAGGGTGCAGGTCCGCTGCCCCCAGCCCTGGCACAGGGCAATTCCCAGCGAGGAGGCGGGAAAGCCACGAGCCGGTTCACCGGGAAGCCCACGGGGCCGGGTTTCCATGCCGACGCTTCGCCTGCACCCCAGGTAGCCCCCAGGACATCCACAGGCCTCCGCCTGCTGTCAGGCACCACTTGAGAGGAGCGAGAGCGTCAGGACCTGGCCCATGGTCAAAATGGCACCTGGAAACGCACCTTGCTAATACAAAAGGCCAGGCGTTTGGGTCCCTCTGCTGATTGGCTCTCCCTCCTACTGTGCTGTGGGGTTTCCATAGCCGGCCGCCGTTCAGGCTAGCTCCCTGTCGACAGACAGAGCAAAGCATTGTGGGGAAGCAGCCCTCAGGGCAGTGATGTGTGAAGGCAGAGCTGGTCCCTGCCTTTTTTGGGATTCCCTCCTAGCTCTGGGAGCACTCCGTGCTGGGGAATGTCCAAGCAGCACGGCAGCCTCTCCAGCCCTCCCCCTGCAGCAGCAGCCGGCCTGCCGCTGGGTTCCTAGCCAGGCAGAACTGGAGCATCCCAATGATTTGCTCTTTGTTTGTTCCCCAAATGGAGCAGCTCACTCCGCTGTCAGACACTTCCTGGAACTTGGAAAGGGGAGGGGAGGGGGGGCGGAGCCTGCAGGGCAGCAGAGATCCCAAAACACTGAGCACAGCCTGTGTTCAGGCACGGTGGGATACTGGCGGAAACCAGTTCTCTCGACGAAACAAATGGCAGAGTGCATCCTGGCTCTTTGTCGACATTGAAGGGAGAGGGAAAGACAAATGTCTCTCGCAGGGCTGGAAGGTTTTTGTTGCCAAAACTGGGCGTTTTTCCCGACTAAAGCCGCAGGCTGGCTTGTGGCTCTCACTGGCTTGTGGCCAAAAGGCAGGTTTTGGCGCCAAAACGTGCCAGGGTAGACAAGGCCCTCAGCACCACAGTGCTCCTTCCCTGCAACCCAACTGTGTCACTTGGCCACTGTTGAGGGCGTGCGGCCTACAGGCCATTGGGGCTCGGGGCCAAGGGAGAGCGAAGTGCTCAGAGGATGGGCATGGGAGAAAGCTGCCCTCCTCTCCGGGAAGTCATGGCAGCTAGCTCGCCTTAACTAGTCCCTCGCCCGGCCGCTGCCTGCACTCCCTGGAGCACCGCGCCCCGATACACGACCCCCAAGAGAAACGAGCCCCGGTCTTTACTGCTCTTCTCTCCCTCTCTCTTTCGCTTCTGCCAGCGGAGATGCTCTTCTTACTCTGGGGGAGTTTCTTGTGCTACGCCACCCGGACGGTGCCCTCCGCCTTCCACGAGCCTCGCTACATGGGCATCGCCCTGCACAACGAGATGATCATCTCGGCGGCCTTCCACGTGGTCAGGTGGGTCAGGGACGCCGAGGTCCCCGCTGGCTGGGGGACCTGCCTGCCCGGGGGGCTCCCTAGCGCAGCCCAGGTGACACAGAGCCTGGAGACACACGGACCCCATTCCCGGGCCTCGATGTTGCACCGGCGCCGAGCCTCGTGCTGTAGTTGTCAGTCGTGGGGGCAGCTTGAGGTCGCCTCAACAGCCTGCCCTTTCCTCCTCCCCTTCCGCTCTCCCAGCTCAGTGCCAAGGACGCTGGTCAGTTGGGACGCACAGGCAAGCTCCTGAACCCCTTAGGCAGCGCTACCCGCCCCCTTTCTGGTGCAGAACCAATGGTGCGCCCTGCACTGTCCCACCAACCCCAGCGGCTAGACGCTCTACAGTGCGGTCTAGTGGTTAGAGCAGGGGGGTGCCAGGGTTCTGTTCCCAACGGGAGGGAGTGGTTCAGGAGTTAGAGGAGGAGAGCAGGAGTCCTGGGTTGTAGCCAATGACTGTCTCACGTGTGGCGAGTCACTTGGTCTCTCTGTGCCTCAGTTTCCCACCCCTGGCAGCACAGTGCAGATAATGACACTTACTGGCGTAGTATAGCTCAGAGAAGTCCTGGGAGACTGGCAGCGTTGCCTAGCGGGGAGCGCCCCGGAGTGGCACTCAGGCGATCTTTCTATTCCTGGCTCTGCACCGGCTCTGTCGGGCGAGGGGCAGCAAGTCGTGGCCTCGCTCCGTGCCTCGGTTTCCCCCGCTGTAAAAGAGGGGCAGCGGGAGCGAGCTTTGCGATCAGAGCCAGGGCTGAGCCTGTCTGACAGGGAAATGCGGAGGGAACGTAGGCAGCGCCCAGCAGGACAGCAGGCATTCCCGGGGGCGGGGTTCCTATCACCGGGACAGCCCCTTAATAGTGAGGGTTGACTGCCCCCACCGTGCCCAGCCAAGGGCGGGATAATCTAATTCACCGGGCTAGACGCTGGGGCCTGGATTCATCTTTAATCAGGCTTTCCTGGGGCCAAACCCCCGTTTGGGACAGGTCTCCCCCTCCAGCTGTGCACAGCGGTATCGCTGCTGTCTGGGGTCCAGGCAGGGGCGACTGGTGAGGGGGGATCTGGGGTGTCGCATGACCCCCCCAGTCGGGGAAAGGGCCCTACAGCCCAGGCCCCGCCTCTCCATGCTCTGCTCCGCCCCCACCCTGCCTCTTCCTCCAATCAGTGCAGCCTGGGGGGAACAGTGGGGCCGGGGATCTGCCGCCCCCCACTGTTTCAGGGGGAAGTGGAGCGACACAGCCCCAGCTCGCCCTGCTCCCCCCGCTGCGTCACCCCACGTCCCGCCAGGGAGCGCAGGGCCGGTCCCACCCCTCCCCTTGGCCGGCAGAGCATCCAGCTGGGGCCGCCCTGCTCCGTTTCCCTGGCTGCTGCCGGTGAGCGGAGGCGGGTGCCAGACCCCTCCCCTTAGCTCCCCCATGGCCCTTTGCCCCTCCCACCCTCAGTGTTTGGGGCGTGACCCCCGGTTCCCCTTGGGTCAGCAGAGGGGAACCAGGCCCCAGCCCAAAGGAGCTGCCCCTGGCTGCCAGACGAGGGGGCAGAGCGGCAGGGAATGGGGCCCGGAGCCGCGCTCAGTCCGGAGCCAGGTCCCACGAAGTGCCTGGAAAGATCCCCAGCCCCCGGGGCAGATGGGGGAGGGAGAAAGTCCAAGCGCAGGCCCCTCTCACCAGCCTCCCCCGTCTAGGTTCCTGATGGTCCCCTCCCTGCACCCTGACTGGACGCTGCTGCTGTTCTTCGTCCACACGCACGGCACCATCACCCTGACGCTGGCGCTGCTCTTCGTCCCAAAGGTAACCCGCTGGCAGCCGGCTCGGGCCCAGAGCGTGGGCCTGGCCCCCGCACTGCTCGCCCCAGGCGGCTTTCTCCTTCCTCCTCCCGCTTCCCTGGGGCAGAGTCCCCGGTGTACCAGCTCCGCCGGCACCCAGCCCTCCCCAGCCTTCCCTGGGGCAGAGTCCCCGGTGTACCAGCTCCGCCGGCACCCAGCCCTCCCCAGCCTTCCGTGGGGCAGAGTCCCCTGTGTACCACCTCCGCCGGCACCCAGCCCTCCCCAGCCTTCCATGGGGCAGAGTCCCCGGTGTACCACCTCCGCCGGCACCCAGCCCTCCCCAGCCTTCCCTGGGGCAGAGTCCCCGGTGTACCACCTCCGCCGGCACCCAGCCCTCCCCAGCCTTCCCTGGGGCAGAGTCCCCGGTGTACCACCTCCGCCGGCACCCAGCCCTCCCCAGCCTTCCGTGGGGCAGAGTCCCCGGTGTACCAGCTCCGCCGGCACCCAGCCCTCCCCAGCCTTCCCTGGGGCAGAGTCCCCGGTGTACCAGCTCCGCCGGCACCCAGCCCTCCCCAGCCTTCCCTGGGGCAGAGTCCCCGGTGTACCAGCTCCGCCGGCACCCAGCCCTCCCCAGCCTTCCGTGGGGCAGAGTCCCCGGTGTACCACCTCCGCCGGCACCCAGCCCTCCCCAGCCTTCCCTGGGGCAGAGTCCCCTGTGTACCACCTCCGCCGGCACCCAGCCCTCCCCAGCCTTCCCTGGGGCAGAGTCCCCGGTGTACCACCACCGCCGGCACCCAGCCCTCCCCAGCCTTCCCTGGGGCAGAGTCCCCGGTGTACCAGCTCCGCCGGCACCCAGCCCTCCCCAGCCTTCCCTGGGGCAGAGTCCCCGGTGTACCAGCTCCGCCGGCACCCAGCCCTCCCCAGCCTTCCGTGGGGCAGAGTCCCCGGTGTACCACCTCTGCCGGCACCCAACCCTCCCCAGCCTTCCGTGGGGCAGAGTCCCCTGTGTACCACCTCCGCCGGCACCCAGCCCTCCCCAGCCTTCCCTGGGGCAGAGTCCCCGGTGTACCAGCTCCGCCGGCACCCAGCCCTCCCCAGCCTTCCCTGGGGCAGAGTCCCCGGTGTACCAGCTCCGCCGGCACCCAGCCCTCCCCAGCCTTCCCTGGGGCAGAGTCCCCGGTGTACCACCTCCGCCGGCACCCAGCCCTCCCCAGCCTTCCCTGGGGCAGAGTCCCCGGTGTACCACCTCCGCCGGCACCCAGCCCTCCCCAGCCTTCCCTGGGGCAGAGTCCCCGGTGTACCACCTCCGCCCGCACCCACCCCATCCCCAACCAGCCCCCCTGGGCTCGCAGATGCGGCAACGCTGGAAAGAGAGGGGCAGCCGCAGCCGGGCACAAACTGAGCCAGCAGACAGGCAGTCTGTTCCTCCCCGAGCCAGGAACCGTGGGGGCTGGGGCAGGCTAGGGCTGCAAGGACTGCCCCACGGGGCTCTGCAGGGGGGCAGGTCCGTCCCGCCTGCCTGCCCCATGGCACCACCTACGCCCAGGGCTGAGGTGGCAGCACAGAGCTGGCCGAGGGGTAGCTAGCGCCGGGAGGGCTGGCCTGCGTCGCAGTGCTGGGCCGTGCCTGCTGGGTCACCCACCAGCCCAGTGAGCTGGGAGGAAGGAGGGCCAGCCCCTGCACTCACTCAAGTGTTGCAAAAACCGGGGTGCCGAGACCTGCCCCCCATTAGCTGCCCTGGTTAGTAGCCAGGGCGGGGGGGCACTGTATTTAGCACCAAGCCTGCCGCTTCCCTGGCACCACCCAGCCAGGCTGATCTACCGCAAGCTCTGCCAGGCCGGGAGGCACCTGCCCTCATTGTCACCTTCCCTCGGGCTAGCTGCACCGGGGCTCCTCGCCGGGGAGAGTGGCCACACGCCCCCGCGCCAGCCAGCCCGGCTCTGTGCGCACCACGCTCTGGCCCCGGGGGGGGGGGTGTCACGCAGGGCTCTCTGGGCGTGAGCTGCTCTCCGCATCCACCCCCCATGACCGCCCGGGGGAGGGGGGAAAACGGCGGGAGAGGCCAAAGAGAGGTGAGGTTCTACCCACCCGAGCTGTAGCCTGTCCCCCTCTAACTAGCCAACTCACAAACAGCCCCCCCCCCGCGGCATGGGACTTGGGCCGACGCTCCACCTGTCCCTGCGTCGCAGACACACCCTTGGTCATTTTGGAGGCGGGCGGGGAGGTGGCCCCGGGATTTGCCGGCAGGGGAGAGGCCAAACTTCTCCGCCCCCCCCCACCTGCATAGCAGCATGGGGCGCCAACCCCAGCCCCCGCTCTCGCCCCCCAGTTCCTGCACGCCGGGGCGCCCCTGCGGGAGGAGATCGCGGCCGAGGTCTACGAGGACGAGCTGGACATGCGGCGCTCGGGCTCCTACCTGAACAACAGCATCGCGTCGGCGTGGAGCGAGCACAGTCTTGACCCCGATGACATTCGGGTGGGTGGCACACTCAGGACCTTCTTTTGACGCTAGCTATACAGAAGTGCAGAGTAAGAGTTGCCTTTTGCAGTCTTTCACCCAGTGGGGTGGCGAGGGGGACCTCCCTCCGCCAGCGGGGGACGAGGGGAGGGAGAGGAAGCAGGGGGCAGCAATCCCGGGCTGCCGGATGGTCTGTAGAAAAGCCGTTATGAAGGCTTGACATATGCAGTGTCATTGTTAGTCTCCAGAGTAAACGCTCAGTTGAAATGTGGGGGAGGGGGCGAACGACCAAGCTCTAGGGTTGTTAGGTATCAGTTAACTAAATATTCCTGTAACTGCACCTAATCTTATTGGTCACAGCATGGGTTCCCAAACTGGGGGGCACGAGGTGACCCAGCCTCTCCCCCCCCCCCCATCATTCCTCCCTCAAGAAAGAGCCCGGTCCATCTGGGGCAGACTTCAAAATGGCCACCTTAAAAGGGCAATACCTGCTCTGCTTTTAGTTTTGCTGCTAATTTTTTTCGGCCCCGGTCAATTCCTTTTTTCCCCCCTCAAGTTTTGCTGCTATATTTTTTTTGGGGGGGGGTGGGGGGGCGTGAGGGTTTGTCAAAAATCAAAAAGGGGGCGTGATGCCGAAAAGTTTGGGAACCGCTGGGTTACACGAGTGTTCAGTAGTCCCCGGGGACGAGGCCCCACTCCCGAGGGGCCCCCTGCCACTCCATGCTGCTGCCTCTGTATCAGAGGCAGCAGCGTGGGGCGGCAGCAGCCTCTATCCACGGGGATCCCACAGAGCAGTCTCTGTCCTGTCTGCCTGCCCCCCCACTGCCGTCACGCTGCAGCAGGTGACTCTGTGTGAGCCGATCCATGCGGGGAGCTGGCTTGAAAGCCGGCATCCTGCATGTACCAGCTCCCGCCTGCCCCTCCCATCCTCCGTGCTGCTGCCTCTCTATCAGAGGCAGCAGCGCGGGGCAGAGGGGCGCCGGCTCCCGCCTCCCCCTGCCTCCTTGCTGCCTCCAATACAGAGGCAGCAATGCGGGGGGAGGAGTCTATGTAGTTGTTAGGATTAACGCCACACCCAGGCTTATCGGTTAATCGTTTACACGACTATTCGGTAACCAACTTCACTCCTCTCTCCAGGCCTGATCTTTCCAGCCCTTACTCACGAGAGCCACCCGCCAGCCTCTTGGCTCTGTCTGCCTTGCCCAAGCCCCCGGCCCGCAGCACTGAGGGGGCTGCGCCTGGCGGGCTCTTCGGGGGCTAGCACCGAGGAGTCTGATTTTCCAAGGCGCTGAGCCCCTGCAATGCCAGGCGGCCTGAGCAGCACCCCGGACCCCTGGTGGTTTGCAATCCACAGTTTAAAGTCCCACCCGAACGGACGGGGTTGGTCCGGTGGATGGCCGGATCCCAGCTCAGTCCTACGCCCGCCCGTCCTGTCCTCCGACTCCTGTAGGAAATCGCCCAGCCCCGATCCCGGGGAAAACGAACCCAGAGGCTGATGTACGGGCCAGACGTGGAGAAGCCACAAGGAGCCTTTCAATGGGGTGTAGGCACCTCATGCCCCTTCATGCCCCTTTGAGAATCCCATCCCTGAAAAAAGCTTTCTCCTCAGGACGGGGGGTTCAGTTTCCTCAAGGTTCACTCTGCTACGGGGAGATCAGTACAACTGGAAAACGGGACTCAGACACTCACGGGGCAGGGGGTGTGTGGCATAAACATGACTCCACCCTGACTGGATCGGATTTCTGATCTCCCTTCGGGCGGCTGTACTGTGCGCCAGGGTACATCGGGGCGGGCTGCCGGCAGCTGGCGCCCCAGGCTATCGGCGCCCCCACCTCCACAGCCCTCAATGGCGTGACATCATCATTGGGCGCCTGTTTAACACGGCTGCCCCTGGGGTACATGCTTCCTCATGTCAGCCAGGTGGACCGTTAATTCGGGGGCTTTCTGTCTCTGCTGAATCGGGGTGGGGAACCTAAGGCCTAGGGACCAGGTGCAGCCCCCACCTTGCCTAGATCTGGCCCCCTGAAGCTCAGAGCTCCCCCTCAGCATTGGGGAGCCCAACCGCCATCCCCCATGTGGGGCTGGAGCACACAAAATCTACTAGCCTGGGCCCCCCAGGCTCTGGTGTGCGAGGGGAAAGTGGGGAGTGTCTGTCTCCTCAGTCCGGGGCCACGGCCGTGAGGCTTTGGGGTTTGTCTGTCTTCTCACGTGTGCGCAGCCCCCGGCTGATTTTTCTGTGGGTCAGCAGCCCCCCAACGCAAAAAAGGTTCCCCGCCCGCCTGCTATATCACAGCTCGAGCCGGGCCGGACATGGATTTGTTTTCTGTGGAAAAAGGGGGGCAGATGAGGAAAAAAATCTAGCATGTTGGATGAAAAATGAAAGAGTTGGATTCTGGACTGTGCCCAGGTGTCTTATGCTCCCGCTTTCTTCCCTCAGCCTGGCTGGCTGCTTGGCATTCCCAAGCTAACCCAGCCGGGCCTTCCACCCGAGAGGCAGAGGCCTAGTTTTAGCTTCTGCGCCGACCCAACCCAGAGGTTTTCCTACGCTTTGAGTCAGAGTGTTTATATAGTTCTCTGCTTTTTTTGTTTCTGATCCTCCTTCCTCTGCCTTCCCAAACTCCACCCCACCTGCAGGATGAATTAAAAAAGCTCTACACCCAGCTAGAGGTCCACAAAACCAAGAAGATGACGGCCAACAACCCGCACCTCCAGAAAAAGCGGAGCTCCAAGCGGGGGCTGGGCCGCTCCATTATGAGGCGCCTCACCGAGATCCCGGAGTCCGTGTCCCGGCAGTGCAGCCGAGACGACAAGGAAGGGGCCGGCGGGAGCGGCGGCGGGAGCCACTCCGGCTCCTACAAAAGGCGGCTTCTGGACTCCAGCAGCTCCAGCGTGAAGGTGAAAGAGGACGCCTCCAAGCACAAAGCTTTCTCGCTGAGGAAGTCCCACAGCACCTACGACCACATGCGGGAGCCCAAGGAGGGCGCCTTGCCCTCCAGGCATGACAGCCTCGGCAAGGAACCCCCGCTGCTAGACTCCTTGATGAGGAAAAAGCTGGCCAAGAAAGCCTCCGAGAGGGCCAACAGCGAGTCCCTGGACTCGGCCCCCCTCGTCTACAAGTCTGCCAGTGCCCACAACCTGCTGGCCGACAAGAAACCCCTGCACCCCAAACCCTCCCCCTTGCAGAAATCCCTCAGCGTCCTGATGAGTGCCAGGGAGAAGGCCCTGCTGCTGACCAGCCGGGCGTATCTGGAAGACAGCTGCCAAGCGCCTGGAGAAAACGAGAGGGAGGTGAAGCCGGAAGCGTCCGCTCCTGAAACGCCACCCTCAAGGCACCCGGAGGGCGGGGAGCCTGCCGAGCAGGCCTTAGAGGCTGCCAAGCAGCCGCAGAGCGATGATGCGCCCCAAGGGACCGAGAGCTCCCTCCGGCAGGACAGCTCCGACCGGGCCGCCGTTTGTCCCTGGGAAGGGGACGCGACCCCGCAAGACAAGGCGCAGAAACACGTCACGTACGCCCCGATAAAAAGCATCAGCGTGGACAGCTCCCAGCTGGCGGGCAGGGCGCCCCTGGCCGGCAAGAGAACACCCCCGCAGCCGCCCGTCAGGTACCAAAGCCTGGCTCACAGCCTCGAAAGGAGTGAGCAAACACGGCCTGCCACGGATACGCCCCGTCAGGGCTCCAAAGACAACACTGCGCGGATCAACATCTGTCCGTGGGAGGTGGAGGAGCTTCCGGGAACGACTGAGGAGGCAGAGCGGGGAGACGAGAACGTGCAGCCTCCGTCCGCGGCAGGGCACGGCCGGCTGCTGCCTGCACCTTCCTTCGCGGCAGAAATATGCCCGTGGGAACTGGCGGAGGAGGAGGTTTTGAAGCCGAGCCAGCAGGAGAAGCCGAGCGAACCTGGCGGCACCGAGAAACCACCCGGCTCACTAGCAAAACCCCTGAGTCTTCAAACCCCGCCCCAGAAAAGCTCCATCAGGAGTATAGGGTTAGCCATGAAAGCGTTTCACCGCGTCAGAGAGAAGGGCAGCGTTACGAGAAAGGAGGACGAGGCGAGCCAGAGGAAGAAGGACAAAGACGCAGGCAGCCAATGTGATACGCCCAAACTGGCAGAGACTTCCGCTCCGTCCGTGGGCAGGGCGGCCAAGCGCGAGACCACAGCCAGAGGTCCCGAGGAAAGCAGGCCGAAGATCATCAGCAAGCAAGCCACCATCTGCCCTTGGGAAGAGGAGACTACCAGCCCAGCCCAGCAAAACAACACCACCAGCAAAGTGCTCGAAATATGCCCCTGGGAGGCAAGAGGGGAAGCAGCCGACGATCCCCCAGATGGGTTGGCGCCGGCCGAAGCAGGCAGCGCGGTGGAGAAGAAGGGCTCAAAAGGCACCGGCAACGCCATACGGAGGAAGCTGGAGAGGATGCGGAGCCAGTGGGAATCCGTGTGCCCCTGGGAGAACACGGAGACAGAGGCGCCGTCCGCAGAAGCTGACGCAAAGCCCGCCAGCCCGCCTAAAGGGGCTGCAAAGAAAGCGGACAGCGTGGAGAGCAGGAGAGCAGAGGTTTGTCCCTGGCAAACGGAGGAGGCGGACGCCAACGTGAACGCTGAAGCCGGCTCCTGGGAGGTGGCTGAAACGCCACCAGGGAAAAGAATGAGACAGGGCCTCTCCCAAGAGGCCAAGAGCTCTGCACTGAAAGCGGCAACAGGTCCATCTAAAACAGCAGACACGGTCAACAGGCAGCGGGAAGCCACCTGCCCCTGGGAGAGCGTGGACACGGAGGAAGCCGCGGTAAAAGCCGACAGGAAAAGCTTTGATCTGACAAAGAAATCCGGCAGCGTGGAGAGCAAAAGGGTAGCGGTTTGCCCGTGGGAAAGCGAGGAGGGCGAAGCCAGCGTTAGCCCTGCAGTCTGCCCCTGGGATGTGTCTCCAGCTCCCTCGGATAAAGGGAAATTAAAGCAGGAGAGAGATGCCGTTTCCAAAGGGGCCGCGAGCCTCTCCCCGAAAGCAACAGCAAGTGCATCTAAATCCCTGGAGAAAGGGAGCTGCCCGCGAGAGGCCATTTGCCCCTGGGAGAGCATGGACATGGAGGAAGCCTTGGGAGAAACCAACAGGAAAAGCTGTGACCTGTCCATCAGCCCATCAAGGAAGTCTGGCAGCGTGGAGAGCAAAAAGGCTGAGGTTTGCCCGTGGGAAATGGAGGAGGTCGAAACCAGCGTTCGCCCTGAAATCTGTCCCTGGGAGGCAGCAGATGCACCATCAGAGAAAGGGACTTTACTAAGAAAAGCTGGTGTGGCTTCCACAAAGGAGCAGAGCAGCAAGTCAAAAGCAACGGGCCCATCTAAAGCCCTAGAGCCGGGGAGCAGCCACAAGGGACCCCTCTACTCTTGGGAGACCGTGGATGTGCAGGAGCCATCTCTAAAACCAGCTTCCAAACGTTTCCAGCTGCCCAACGTTGCCTCCAAGAAATCAGACAGTGCTGAAGACAAAAAGGCAGAGGTTTGTCCCTGGGAAAGTGCAGACGTTGAAGCTCACGTTAAAACTGAAATCTGCCCCTGGGAGGAGGCCGCAATTCCATCAGAGAAAGGAGCACAGGATAAAGTTGGCGACCATGGCGTCGCCTTGAAAGCAGCCGCGGGTTCATCCAAACAGCTGGAGAAGGGAAGAAGCCAGACAGAGGCCATCTGCCCCCGGGAGGGCAGGAGCATGGAGGAATCCTCTGTAAAAGCCGACAGGAAAAGCTTTGAACTGTCAAAAGGCCCGTCAAAGGAGAGCAAAAAGGCCGAGGTTTGCCCGTGGGAAAGTGAGGAGGTCGAAGCCAGCATTAAAGCTGAAATATGCCCTTGGGAAGTGTTGGAGGCACCATCAGATAAAGGGAAATTAAGACAGGATGCAGGAGAGAGTGATAAAAAGGGTCTAAGAGGAATGGGAGACATCCCAGCTAAAAAGCTGGAGAAGGAAAGCAGCCAGCGAGAGTCCGTCTGCCCCTGGGAGGACTTCTCTGTAACAGACACGGGCAACATTTCATCGAGGAAATCTGACAGTGTTGAGAGCAAAAAGTCCGATATTTGCCCTTGGGAAGGATTAGATCCAAGAGCTGTTGAGAAAGAAAGTGCAACGGCAGAAAGATGCCCGTGGGACGTCGAAGGAGCCATGCCCCATAAGACTGGAAAGCATGCGGCAGAAACGGCCAGCACAGCTGTCGCGGAGACTCCAATGGCGCAGCAGAAAAAAGCAAAAAGCAAACACGCGGGCCAAGCCGAACACAAGCCGCTGCATCGCCTCGGGCCGGACGCCAAGCCCCCGAAAGGTCTCAGCCTGGGCAGTAGCACGATGGCGGAGGTTCTCTCCTGGGAAGTGGGGGTGGCTCCCATCTTGGGCAGGTGTCTTAGCAAAGGTGGTAGCGTCATGGCGGACATCTGCCCGTGGGAAGTGGAAGGGGCGCCCGCGGGGGACAGAGAAACCAGCCAAACCTCGGAGGGGTGCCCACTGGAGGCTGGAGCGGTCAGTCTGGTTTGTGCCACCCCCGCCAAAAGCAAACCAGCAGAAACACGGGAAGAGGAAGCCGGGGGTCCCAGCCCAACCAAATCAGACATCTGCCCATGGGACTGTGAGTAGCTTTTCCCAGGTGGGTGGGACTTTCATAAAAGGGGAGAAGGCTTCAACCAATGACTGCTTCAATTCTTAACACAGCCCAGTGCATGGCCACGGACTGGGATGAAGGACGTGACTGAGTCCTACACTAAGGGTAGAGGGTGCGGGTGACAAAAATCCCACACGCGAATATCCGTAATCCTCTCAGTCACTGGAAATGAGCCACCTCTCGATGGGCCATTGCTGTCGGGACAGCTGCACTCTTCTGCCTTCACCGAAAACCCAAGCCAGCTGTGAGACTTTGCACATTCCGTTCTTCGTCTGTCCACTCATCGCAAGGTAGCACCGTGTCCTCTTTGTCAAACCCGCCGTGTCGGAAAGCGTTCAGCCACGTTCACCGGCGGCACGCCCGAGACACTCATCCACAACTGCAACACGCTACACAAAGTCCCAGCGCTCAAGTCAAAGAGAGCAAATGGGAAGCCTTCAGAGGAGGGTTACGTCGCCGGCGGAACGAGGAGGAATAGGAACGGCGTCTTTCGTTGTACAATTCTTCGTTGACCGTTACAGCTACGTGTCTGTTCGTGGATCGTCCGGAAGCATGTGGAACTATTTGGAGTGCCACTCATGGGCCCAAACAGCAGGATAAATCAAACTTAACAAGGGGTCGATAAGCCTTACACCCCAAATGCTGCTCATCTTTGTCTAACGAACACTCACTTATTGCTCCCTTGAGTGACTGACCTGGAAGTTTGAATTTTCCCACGTCACTGACCCTCTCTCCCAGGCGTGAGTCTGCCAAGGCCACCTCCTGCAAGGTACTAAGCATCAAGTTGTTATTTAATGCTGGGATTACGGCAGAGTCCCCGCTCAGGGTTAGTGCTCCGCTGTGCATGGTACCGAGTCTGTAATGACAGTCCTTCCCCCCGCAACAGCTACCAACCGCAGCAATCGAGGGGAGTGAGCTAGTGGAGAAAACGCACCAATGGGAGGACGAGGCAACGGGGAAACAGCTGTGTAAGAAGCAACACTCCGGGCGTACAAGGGGAGTCAGGATTTGAAGATCAGCGCTAGCGAGAGACTTCCACCATTGGAAGGCTCGGATCTTGACCGTCAATGAAAAGCCAAACGAAACTGAAGGGTGAGGTGGAACAAGGGGTCGGGGTCAAGGCAAAGAGGAGACCAAGCAGGAAAAGAAAGCGGCTTTCCAAGTCATTGTCAACAGCCTAGCTGGTCTCTCCGAACGCTGCTGCTATCTTCATTTCATCCCAGGAGAACTCCAACGTCTAGTTTAGGTTCTGAAGCTGGAGAGAAGCTGCTGCTTACGTTCCCCTCTGGTCCCGGGTCACTTTGCTTCCTGGATTTCGATCCCCGCAAATCCCCTGACCCTGCACCAGTCGCACGAAATCCGTGCATCTGCAACGAGCCATTTTTGTTTCGTTCCAGTGATGCCCGCTCCGTGCCTGAATGATCTAATTCAACGACCCTCTTTTCTCTGGTCCCAAAAGAAAGTCTCTGCATGTTTTCCTGGGGAATCAGCTAACCTTTCGGCCGTTCCACCACTTTGCTTTTAGCATCCTCTGTATTAACGAACCCCAGGGAACACTCACTGCAGTACCCGCAGTCCATCGGCTAACCTCACGGCACCATTGGGTGAACACCAACTCCAGGGTGTGGAGTGTCTTAACAAGGTCACTCACTTTCTGAAGTACTGTCCTTGATGGTTACTCCTGGGCATGTGTCTACACCATCCCACCCGGTGCGAACACGCCCAGGGCTACCATTCCCAGAAGGCCACCAAGCCTCTCCAGGAAGGGGAATCGTCTGAATCCACGAGTCGCAAGCCTTCACTTTTAGAATGCACAGAGAGGGGGGTTTCCCTGGATGCCTTTTCTGTCCTGGTCATGACCCACCCTCCAGCCATTTTCAGACGGAGCTGAGCCCCGCTATGCCTGCTGGTAGAAAGCCCAGTGCCGAGAACAACCGAATACCACCAAAGCCAGGAGGACGACCCAGTGTAGGGTAGGGCATAAGCTGGGAGCCTGGCTCCATGCAGCAGGTTCTTAGGGTCCAGCCCACAGTGGGGCTGGAAGCAGGATGGGGCTACAGGGTTTGCTACTCAGATCTGCCCACGTTGCCACCCCACAAAAGGAAGAGAGAGGAGTGAGCAATAAACCTTCAGGAGAGCTGCAGGGTCAGACCAGAGGCGCTGCTGGGCACGGGCCAGGTGCATCGGCAGAAGCACATATGGGAGGTCAGAAGTGCCCACCCCGTGCCTGGTTCCCACCAGTGCCTTGCTCTCCCATCACCACTGCTTGCTGGCTCTCTCTGCTCCTGAAAGCACGGGGCTGTTATACCACAGAACGCCAACGCAGCTGCCGCCTCCTGGAGCTTCCCATGGTAGGAAACGTGGTGCCCCCACCCGGGCAGAGAGACCAGGGGACAATTACAGCCCATGGACAGAAAGAAATACAAGGGGGAGTTTGCCCCACTAGAAATGGGGGAGGAACAGCCAAGGGCAGCCTCGGGCTCTGTCCACACCAGGACAAAAGTGCTGTCGATGTGCAAAAGTGAAAACCGGTCAAACCGATTTTTCAGCCTCCCGTTGTCGACATTTCGCGGCCACATGACTAGCTCCCTGTGGAGAGACAGGGCAAAGCATTGTGGGGGAGCATTACACAGGGCAGTGTTGCAGGAAGGCAGAGCTGATCCCTGTGCTTCTTGGGATTCCCTTGTAGCTCGGAGCTCTCCGTGCTGAGGAACGGCAAAGCAGCACAGCAGCCTCTCCAACCCTCCCCCTGCAGCAGCAGCCTGCCTACTGCTGTGTTCCTGGCAGGGCAGAACAGGAGCATCCCAATGATTTGTTCTTTGTTCCCCAAACGGAGCCACACACTCAGCTGTCAGACAAGTCCTGGAGCTTTGAAAGGGGAGGGGCGCATGCCTGCAGGGCAGCAGAGATCCCAAAACACTGAGCAGAGCCATCAGGGCAGGCAGTGTGGGATAGTGGCGGAAGCCAGTTCCCTCGACAAAACAAACAGCAGAATCCACCCTGGCTCTTTATCAACAATGAAGGGAGGGAAAAGACAAAAATCTCTCACGGGGCTGGAAGCTTTTTTGTTGCCAAAACTGGGTGTTTTTCCCAACCAAAGTCACATTGCGGTATAAACGCTCTCGCTGTTCTGTTGCCAAAAGGCAGTTTTTGGTGACAAACCATGCAGGCGAGCCATTAAGAGTCTCCCCCGCCACACTAGTGGTTAGCTGCCCAGGTAGCACGGATATAAGACTATTACAGAGACAGTGCGGGGAGAGAGATGCCCGTTCTGCCAACTCAGTCAGCTGATCTGGTCCCTTTCCCCGTCTCTGCAGGAGCCAGGGCTGCTCGGGACAGTAGCTTCCCAGGATTCACCACCTCTGCCTCCTCTCCCTGGGAGCAGTGAGATCCGAGACAGCAAAAGGGAATGTTTTAGCTTTGTCCTCCGTCATGTGGCTTTGGCTCAGGATTTGTCTTCTCCCTCCTCCCTTTCCGCAGGCTGTCCTTTACTTTCCTTGGCTACGTCTAAACTACACCCCGCTGTTGGCAGAGGGATGTAAATTAGACGTATCAAAAGTGCATATGAAGCCGGGATTTAAATATCCCGTGCTTCATTTGCATAATGGTGGCCGCTGCTTTTTTCCAAAACGGGGCTTTTTGAAAAAAACCCAGCAGTTTAGACGGGGCATTTTCAACAGAAATGCCCCATTTCGAAAGATCCTGTACTCCAAAAAGGAGGAGTACAGGATCTTTCGAAACAGGGCATTTCTGTCGAAAATGCCCCGTCTAAACTTCCTTTTTTTTTCCGAAAAGCCCCGTTTTGGAAAAAAGTGGCAGCTGCCATTATGCAAATGAAGCGCAGGATATTTAAATCCCGGCTTCATTTGCACTTTCGATATGTCTAATTAACATCCCTCTACCGACAGAGGGGTGTAGTTTAGACGCAGCCTCTGTGTCCGTAGGAACTGGAAATGCTAATGTTTCCGCTGTCCGTTTCAGCGCTGAATGTCCCAAGAAATCGATCGCCGGTGTAAGAAAATGTACATACAGAGAATAAAGAGAGTTATCTATATACACGTGGAACTCCCAGCTGTGAAGTTTTGTGATTTATCTCGCAAGACTCTGGAGTCGCTGAGGTTGTGACTCAGAGTAAGAAGCGTGGACTTGTTCATTTCGTGATAGGCCCACGCCGCACTCGTTAGTCTGCAATAACAGCGAGGAGTCCTGTGGCACCTTAAAAACTAGCAGATTTGGCACAATGTGGGTAAAACCCCACTTCGGCAGCTGCGTCTGCGCAGTATACCGATTGCAATTAATTTTTCACCTTCGCCCCTCTGATGAAGCAGGCTTTCTGCCGATGAAAGGTGATGCCCTAATAAATCTCTTCTTCTTTCAACTGCTGCGGGACTCCTTGTTGTTTTGGCGGACGCAGCCTAGCATGGCTACCCCTCTGAGACTCGCACCATGCAAGGAGTTGGTCAGCCTAACTTTCCCCAACGCTGCTCCTACCATCAGTGGAAACTTTTGCATCCCCAGCCTGCCTTTCCGCACAGTATGTCACACAGTCCTTTCATTAGTAGAGGCCTAGGTTCAAGCAGGCAGGTCACATCGGGAGGGAACCGTGGGTGCAAACATCTGTGCACAAAAACCATTGCATCGGAGAGAGGCAGCATGGTCTAATGAGTAAGGCCCTGGACTGGGGATGCGGGGCGGGGGAGGGGAGGGGCTGTTCCTGACTCCGCCACTGGCCTCTGAGTAAGCTGCTTCCCCTCTCACCCTTAAGTCTTGTCTACTCGGATTATAAACACAGGGGCTGCGTCTAGACTGGCAAGTTTTTCCACTGCACTCAAAGCGGTAACAGGTCCATCTTAAACAGCAGACACGGTCAACAGGCAGCGGGAAAAACTTGCCAGCTGTCTACACTGGCTGCTTGAATTTCCGCAAGAACATTGACGATCTCATGTAAGATTGTCAGTGTTCTTGCAGAAATACTGTGCTGCTCCCGTTCGGGCAAAAGCCCTCTTGCTCAAATGCTTTTGCCCAAGAGGGCCAGTGTAGACAACACGGTATTGTTTTGCGCAAAAAAGCCCCGATCGTGAAAATGGCGATTGGGGCTTTCTTGCACAAAACCGCGTCTAGATTGGCCATGGACACTTTTCCACAAAAAGTGCTTTTGCGGAAAAGCGTCCGTGCCAATCTAGACGCTCTTTTCCACAAATGCTTTTAACGGAAAAACTTTTCCGTTAAAAGCATTTGCGGAAAATCATGCCAGTCTAGACGTAACCAGGATTTCTACAGCACCACTTTCCATTGGATGGGGGCCTCTAGGTGCTAAATAATATGTTAGTGGAAGAGCACTACAGGCAGAGCAGACACCGCGGCGCATGGTGTGTTTCACTGCACTGTTAGCAGGGCCGTCCTTAGGATGTACAGGGCCTTACGCCGTACTGTTAAACTGGTGTCCCTGAGCCCGACAGCAGCTGGGGGGGGGGTGCAATTTTTTGGAGATGTGGTTTCATCATCTTCAGCAACACACTCATAAAATAATCAACTTGGGTCCTGTTGACTGGCACGGGAAATTTAGAAGCTGGCGGGACAGACCTGGGGTTAGCAAATGCCTGTGAAATACTTTCCTGGCCTCTTGCACGGCTCTTTCACAGGTTCAGTGTTCTGCTTTGTCACTTGGAAGTTCACTAGATCATCTCCGGAGGAAGCTGAGCCAGAGAACAGGGATGGGAAGAGGCAGGTGGTGAACCTTGAGACCCAGCAGTGCCCCAGATTTTCAGGAGCCCTACGCAACACATATTCTGCGTATGGGCGAGGACAGCTCGGACTCACAGGGTTGAGGGTCAGCGCGGACTTTCTCCCAATGAGCACAAACCCGTTCAACTATCCCAGTAAGACAGGAGCAGGCACTTTTAACTGAGCGGCCAAATGCTATGGATTAAAACCAGTGGTGGGAAAGCACTTGGATCTGCTTTTCTATTGTCCTACAGCCTCAAAGCAGGCAGCTGTCTGAATTTTTCTTAGCCAGCCATTCCCCACCCAGCTTGCACGTGGTGTGGGCTGTAGAGCGACTTCCCAGTATGCCCCGACTGGCCTCAGAAAGCTGCTTGGAAGGTGCTATTTTTTGGGGTAGGCATGGGGATACATTTGGGTTCAAAAACCAAAGGGATTCGTAACGAGGCCCCTTGGTGGCTTTGCTCCCCATGGAGAGAGCAAGGCCTCGGTGGCGGTTTTAGAAATACTCCATGTGCTGGAGACAGTCAAGAATTATGGGAAAACAGGTCCCTGGATGGCTCTTTGCCAGGATGGGCAGGAATGGTGTCGGTCTGCCAGAAGGTGGGTGACGGGGAGGGCTCACTGGATGATTGACGGTTCTGTTCATTCCCTGTGGGATACCTGGCATTGATCACTGTCGGCAGACAGGACACTGGGCCGGCTGGGCCTCTGGGCCGATCCAGTCTGGCCGTTCTGATAACTAGGTAAGAGTCTCTTACTGCAGGCATCACATGGAGCCGCTGGGATCACACCTCCTTTGAGGCAGCAGGAATAATGCTCTCCTATCCCATTGCTCTTGGCGGCCAGCAGCAGACCAGGGCTGCAGGTGTTTGCTAGACCACAAAGAGCTGAGCTGTTAGGAGCAGCAAAGGGAACGAGCCCCAGGCCAGGTCAGGAAAGGGCCACTGGCTTCTCCAAGAGTCCAGCCATGCAGCGTGTGGTGTAAGCACCTTCCAAAGCCTGCCTCTGGGCAGCTGACGGGAATGGAGTGTTTCCTGCCGGAGGGTCGCTCCCCCGGGAAAGCGGGAGGGGCACTTAGATGCTTGTAAGAAGTGTTTCTGTTTCTAAGGCCGCCAGACTGTGCTGTGTTTGATCCTTCAGGCTGCAAGCTCTCTGGGGCACGGGTGCCGGGGTGCCGCACCTCCCAGCACAGCGTCAAGCGCTACTGTCAACGGCAATTTTCTATCGGCGCCGGTTTCCCAGCAGTGAGCAGCTTCTGTCCATCTGCCAACATCTGTATGTTTCAAAACGCAGCTCCCTCCAGACTGGGATTGCTGTGATTGCTCGGCGCCAGCAGTGTGCTAGCGAGGGCTGCACCTCGTGACCTCCGTCCAGTCACCTGCTCATCACTGCCTCTTTCGGCAAGCCAAGGAGGGTGAGGACTTAGGTGGTTGTAGGCACTAACCCTACTTTGCTGTGCTCCCCAGGAGGGGGACAGGGCAGTTTCTACTTACAAAACAGGACCCTCTGCCGCGTTCCCCCCGCTCGCCCAGTGCACCCAGCCCGCTGGCTCTGCAGCAAGACTGAGGCAGAGAAAGGGCAACCAGCTCCCCAAAGCTGCCCTTGCAAATACCAACCCAAAGCAAAACGGAAGGGAGGAGCTAACGGAGCTGGTGGGGCCTTTTATTCTCCTGCAAGGAGGTTTAACAGGTCGTTCGATTTAGGGCTTTAATTCAAAATACCGGGTCCCTGCCGCGTACAGACGCGGGCAGTTAGTCTGAACTTGTAAATTTCAAAAAATGGCGACCGGCCAGGAAGATGCAAATCAAGCGCGGGATATTTAAATCCCAGGCTTGATTTGTAACTTCGAATGCCTACATTAAGCCCCCCTAGTTCGAACTGGGGGGCTAGTGTAGACATACCCTGGGAGCTGGCTCCCAGTAAGCCGGCTGCAGGGGGAGCCAGCTGCCGCCGTGCGCTGAAGACTCGGCAGTATAAAGCTTTATACTGGCAGAGCCCACAGCATGTAACTGTGTAAATTACTAAGATTTTCAGCAGTTACACGGTTTCTTACTTAACCACTTTTACCATCTCTAGTAGGGGCACAGGAGCGGAAGAGGAAGGAAAACAGGGAGTTCAGAGTCCAGGAGCAGGCACCAGCCACTAAGTGAAGGGAAAAAAAATAAAGACCAGGGCTAGAAAAGCTATGCTTACAGTGCAGATGAAGGGGGCAGGAATGCTTTATATAGACTGCGCCTCACATTCCTCACCCATAGACACACCCGTGCCCTGGGAAGCAGGGACGCAGGTCCCTGAACTGAGGGTCACTTAATGTGCACTCCTGAAGATGTGGGATGGCTGGTCTCCAAAGCAAACCGGACGGAGTTTGGAGACCGGCACGAAGGATGCTGTGTGGTGGGGGAAGAGCCAAACCGTGCCGGGCAGTCTTCTGCTGGTAAGTTTCCCCACCCAGACATCTCTGGTGGTGTCTGTGCTCAGCTGGAACAGAACCTGCTGTCACACTGCTTGCGGATCACAACCGAAGAACCGTCACATCTCCAGTCTGTTGCTTTCTCCGTGTCGCCGCCCCTCCTGCCCGGCGTTATTTGTACTGCGTCCGATTGGGCTTTGGAATTTCATGCTGGATCTCATCGAATTCTTGCGAGGGGTCCAGGGTGGGGCCAGGGAGCATCACCGTCTGAAAGAACAAGACCCCAATGAGCTTGCCACTGGGCTGGCTGCAGAGCAGCTCTGTAGAGAAACACCCTCTCAGGCTACAAAGGCGCCTAGCCCTCGAGCAGGAAAGGGGATGGATGGGACAAGAGGGGAGGGAACATCTGCACCACGTGTCTTGTCTCGCCGACAGGCCTTAGCAGGAACCTGTTTGCGGTATGGATGACTGGCCAAGGAACAATAGCCCATGCACTTCTCTGCCTGATCACATGTACCAGCAGCAAGCCCAGGGGTATAAATGGCCAAAAGGGGACAACCTCCCCTTATCAGCTCTTGGGACAATAATAATAATGTGTCTGTAAAAGCGATGAGGAGTCCTGTGGCACCTTATAGACTAACTGAAGTGTAGGAGCATAAGCTTTCGTGGGCAAAGACCCACTTCGTCAGATGCATGTGACATGCATCTGACGAAGTGGGTCTTTGCCCACGAAAGCTTATGCTCCTACACTTCAGTTAGTCTATAAGGTGCCACAGGACTCCTCATCGCTTTTGCAGATTCAGACTAACACGGCTACCCCTCTGAATGTGTCTGTAGAGTTCTCCGGCTGAATCCCTCAAATACTTCACAAACCGTAACTGCTTATTGGGGGCAGTCAGCATTACACCCATTTCGCAGACAGGGAAAGTAAGTGACACACCCCATTGTCTGTGGCAGAGGCAGGACTAGAATCCCAGATGTCCTGTGTTTTATCCAATCCCTTTCCCAGTGCCTCCAATGCCATTTAACCCCCAAAGCGCCTAGTCCCCCGTCCCAACTAGTTGTAGTTCAACTACACCGAAACCCCATGTATTGTTCTCTGCCCGAAGTGCTGCAGAAGCTACTTGGCCATATCCAAATTGCAGAGAGTGGCACAGGAGAGCCTCCGGAAGCGGCAAGAAATGCCGTGAGCAATGAAGCTGCCACGATCCTGAAAGAGCAGCTTGAGAGTGCAGGACTTGGGACATAGGGGTCGTTTGGACTTGGGGCATAGGGGTCGTTTGGACTTGGGGCATAGGGGTCATTTGGCAGACGTATCACAGAGTCTATGAAGCAGCCAGTTCTCAGATATGTCACCTTGATAATGGGGTCCTTTGGGGGTGCCCAGGCTGGCACTATCTTGCCGTGTATCCGCCAAGAGCCATACGGGTTCACCAGGTGCCTCTCGAACACGATGTACTCCAAGACATCCTTTGGCACCTGCTCCCCGCCGTACATCAGGCGCCCAAATCGGTCGTAGATCGCCAAGGTCTGCAGGGAGAACCGTGACACTGGTTATGTGACACCACGCAAGACTGGCGGCGCGACACCACGCAGACAGAGACTGTACCTGCCGGGTGTGCATAAAGACCGTCACCTGCCCGTACAGGTTGCCCTTGTTCACCATATCCGAGCACCGAACCTGAACCACCCTGGGAGGCTCCAATGACTCCACAAAGCTCCAGCGGATGGTATTGTACCTGTTCCCGCGCACCATTTCCTAGGGAGCAAACGGGATTGCTTAGCAACATGATGAGTAATTGGTCACCAGGGAGAGAGGCGCTCTGCATGCATGAGTGAGTGTTGCCATGTGGAGCAATGGTGAGAGGTGCAGAACATGAGGGGTTAACCCCAGGCCCACTGAGCACAGCTACAGAACACCCCAACGGGCTCTCGGCTTTCCACGAATCCTGCCAGTGTTGCCCCTTCCTCAATACAAAGGGACTCAAAGACACGGTTTAGTTTGCACGTCTCCTTAGCACCATTTTCACAGCATCTCGGGGAAACGCAAACAAGGTTGCTCTCAAGCGACCTTTCCAGGCATTTCTAGCATCCGCCTCCCTGATGTTTCCAACACAAGAGAAATTAACATGGCTTTGTTTACTGCCTTCGACTCTACTAACAGGGATCTTGGTTAGAGACTGCAACCAAACCCAAGGGGCTCTTGTGAGGCCTGATTCTGTGGCTGCAGAGATCAACAGGGGAGTTTGGTATTCCCTCCAAGGCGGGGAGCACGCCCAAGAGGGAGATCCTACAAAAATAATGCTCATTGTTCGCTAAAAGGCCGATCGAATTCTAGTGGCACAAAGCAGCATCGCTTGGGTTCCAGTCAGATCCCAAACTTGTGTGTTTATAAAACACTTCTGTTCTGCCCCGAGATAAACATGGAATTAATGCTACAAAGAGCCAGCTGGACTTGTACTCTGCCTCATTTCTCCGAGTGCCAAGAAAGGGGACAGCTGATTGCCTAGCCCTTGAGTGGTTTCTAAAGGACATGCTGACTCCAGAGAAATATTTACCGGGTAGCTGCGTTCCGTGACCAAGGAGTGAAGTTTCAGCTTGTTGAAACTGTAAAGTGAAAATACACTACGTTACTCAGCGGCACGTGGTGAAAAGACTCCACCTAAGAAGCTCTTCTTCCCCCACATGTTGTATCAAATCCACTGGCAAAATGCAAAGGGCTGAGCTGGGATTTCAGATGAACAACAGAGCCCACATGGAATCAAGCCTCAAAGGCAGCAATGACAATTTAACAGCACGACTCCCCCAGGAACCCGAATCTGGCTCAACTAGCCATGTGTATAACTGTAACTAAGCCAAATGCACTTTGGAAACGTGCTTGGTCTCATCACTGGAAAAGGATGAAAATCGGAGCAACACTTCGGGTCAAAACAACCCCTTGGTGCCTGATTTCCAGAACTGCCGAGTGTTCACGTTTCCAGCGATACCAGCGAGCGCGGCAGAGGCTCAACACATCTGGAAATCAGGCCCCCAAATGTATTTGCTGCCTCTTCTTTCTTGCTGTCCTCGTCAGTCGGAATTAAAGGAGCATTGACCTGTGGTATCTCAACCACGGCCTTTTCAAGGAGGCAGCAGAAGGAAAAAGTTTCTGAGAAACAGAGAGAGTCTACTAAAGAGAGAGGAGGAAAGAATATGGCACCTAAGCGGGGCAAAGGGAAAGCCCTGAAAAACCACAACACAGGAAAGAACCACTCTTACTTTGCCAGGCAATTGTGAGCTTCAATGAATATCTCCTGGGCTTTCTCGGGGAAAGTTTTAGTGTTGAAGTTAGGAACATAATTTTTTATCTTCCGAATCCTGTAATGGCAAAGATAAGAAATGTTGCTCTCATGCCCTTCAGTGTTCAATAGTTTACAGAGAAGAACAATTCAGAAAACACCCTTCAGAAGATCAAGGCAGCTTCACTTGCCTTAATCCCATCCTCCACGGAGTCTCCCATGACACAATCTCCTTGTGCCCACGATAAAGCTATTCAGTGGGTGTAGTGTGTGGTCTAGAACAGTGTTTCTCAACCAGTGGTGCGAGTACCCTTTGGGGTACTCGAGAGAAGTCTGGGGGGTACGTCAACACAACTCAAATTTGGAGAAAACTGAATTTTTGTTTTAAGTTTTACAGCACGTTATTATTTGTGTATTTTTTTACCCAAAAATGTAATCGTCCGCCCGGCTACATTTAAGTTGTTTAAACAAATGTGTTGCAATGGTAGAAAAAATTTGTGTGTGTCTGAAAACTGTAGGTACTGGGGGTACTTAGAATTTTTTTAAAGGGGTACTTTATAAAAAAAAGGTTGAGAAACACTGATCTAGAATAACCAACAACCATACAGCACATCACATTGCAAAAAAAAACCTGTGATTAGTGCCCAGTGCTCACTCCCACGACAGGCTTGTGTTTATATTTCCAGTCAGTGGCTTCACAAGCGAGCTGATGCCGTGGACATGGAAGGGAAGTGGAGAGGAAAGACAGCCTTGTGGTTAAGCTACTGGAAGGGGAGGTTTGAGGTTGAATTTTCAACTCTGCCACTGACCCCTCTGTGTAACCATGGGCAAGTCACCTAATCCTTGTGCCTTGGTTCCCCAAAAGGGGAATGATAAAATTTCTTTTCTGCTCCCATCCTCTAATTAGATCCTAAGTCCTCCGGGCAGGGACAGTCTCTTATTCTGCCTATACAGTCCGAATGTTAACGTGTACACGGTTAACCGCTAAACCTGGGCTCATTGGTTAACCTGCACAGTGACAGGCCCCTCCTCTCCACACCTTTGTATCAATTGTGTAACAGAGGCAGTGTGCGAGGGGGTCAGGCAAGAGCTGGTACACATAGAGAACCAGCTCCTGCAGAGCTGCCTACCCCCACACTGCTTCCCACAGAGACAGCAGCTGGGGATGGGGGGCAGGCAGGGGCTGGTGCTTGGGTGAGGAGCCAGCTTTGTGAAACCACTGACTGGAAATATAAACACGAGGCTGTCACGGGAGTGAGCGCCCGGCACTAATCACAGGGTGAATTGCCTGACTTTTCTTGCAATGTGATAAGCTGTGTGGCTATTGGTTATTCTAGACCACGCACTACACCCATGTAAGACAAGCATCAGGTCCCCACCTGCCCCCCTGCGTGTAAACACGTAACTGCTGAAAATATCAGTGGTTACACATTTACAAAAAGAAATGTACTTGAGCATCCCCACTATGCAGTGCCTAGAACAGGTTTGTGGCGGGGAGGGACTCTGGACACACGTGTAAAAAACCCCAGGAATCGAGCCATGGTGTGTCAGGAGGTAGCAGAAAATACTGATGAGTAAATCACAGCCTCCCCTAAGATTATCTGATGTTATCACAGATTAGCAGCACTGATATAGGCCAGTACAGCAAAAAGTCGAGAGCCAGTTGCATGCAAGGATTTGCAGTGGAATTGCTGCTACACCCAAGCAGCTCCTGAATGGAACCCTGGAATACATACATTAATTGTGAAACCGCGCGCTGCTTCAGCTGCTCTGCTCTTTGCTTCAGCCCCTCCTTTGACAGGGAGGACAAGCGGGCCTCACCCTCCGGAGGCACATAGGGGTCAAAAATTCCAGCTGTATTAGAAAGAGAGAGAGAGATCAGGAAAAGATCAACACCCTGGCAACAGGTTAAGTTCTTAAAAAAAACCATGAAAGTCTCAAGAGAACCAACAGGGGAAACACTAGATGATCAGGGAGAAGTAAGAAACTGGATGGCCTGTTTATTCCTTAAATAGGCTTTTATCCCAAAACCTGAAGGAAGAGACAAAACCTGAAGGAAGCACAGAGGGCAATAAAAAGCTAAGAGAAGCGACAGTGGGAACAAATCACTGCTAGGCACAGGCCCCAAAGCAGCACAGGTTTGGACCTAAAGTTATTACCAGCTATTGGCACTTGAGTGGGCCCGTGTGACGTATTTGGTGGGTCTCAATCCAGGTTCCTCAATACAAAAAACTCCACTAACTGGCAATAACTGGCCCCCTTGAATGGGTCAGAGAGCCTGGGTTCCCCTCTCAATCTCAGAGGCAGTCACTGCATTTCAGAGCAAGGCTTTTTCCAGGGGGAGGAGGGAGTGAAAGCTTCTATGTCACCCTTGATCCATTAGTTTGGCACCATTCGGCAGCACTAAGCAGAAATTGAGGATGAGGGTTACTCTCCCTACAAAGAGGGATCGAGTGTAATCAAACAGCCCCCTATTGAACCAGTGCACTAGACTGATGAAGGTCCCAGGTGTGTTAGGTTACTGGTCCCACACTTCACCAAGCACTAGCTCTCCCACTACCCCACATCCTGCTCCTACTGCTGGAAGGCACCACCAGCATTTTGTTCCTGCGCCTACCTGTGCAAGCAAGATGGATGGGGCGTTCTGGGGGCTCATAAGGTATCACAATGCCAGCAGCCCTGGCTTTCAACTTGTGCTCCTCCTCAGTCAGGTGCTTAGCATTGACAGAAGGAGGGATAGCGTGCCGCTTCTTGCTTCTCACTGGGACCAGCAGGGAGGTCCGAGTCAGTCTGAGTAAGGGCTCAACACCCTAAAGAAAAGTTGTAGAGTCATTCATTCAGCTGCCGTAGCAGCCTCCCCCCAATCACCGTCCCCCCTCAAACTCCCCCAGTTCACACTGCATCACCCCCAAACTCCTGCCGCCTCCCCCAGCTTACTCTGCATCCCCCCAATCCTGCAACCTTCCTCCCCCAGCTCCCGTTGCAACCCCCCAAAACCTGAAGCCTGCCCCCACCTCCCCCACAGCCTGCCCCCCCACTACTCCCCCCACTCCATGCCCGCCCCCCCACACTGCTCCCCCCACAGCCCGCCCCCCCACTACTCCCCCCACTCCATGCCCTACCCCCCCCCCACTGCCCCCCCACTCCACGCCCTACCCCCCCACTGCTCCCCCCACAGCCCGCCCCCCCACTCCACGCCCTACCCCCCCACTGCTCCCCCCACAGCCCGCCCCCCCACTCCACGCCCTACCCCCCCCACTGCCCCCCCACTCCACGCCCTACCCCCCCCACTGCCCCCCACTCCACGCCCTACCCCCCCACACTGCTCCCCCCCCGTCTCCACCTGCAGGCCCCGGGCGAGCGGCAGCAGCAGGCGAGCCAGGCCCCGCTGCATGGGGGCCGCCATCTTGGATCCGCATTGCATGCCGGGATGGAGGCGGGACCCGCGCTGGGCCCGCCCGGGAGTGGAAAATTCCGCGGGCTGCTTCTGACCCCTCCCCCCAGCTCGGGGGGGGGGGGGGGGGGAACAGGGAGCCCCCAGCTCAGGGGGGGGGGGAACAGGGAGCCCCCAGCTCAGTGGGGGGGGGATAGGGAGCCCCCAGCTCAGTGGGGGGGGGGGGACAGGGAGCCCCCAGCTCAGTGTGGGGGGGGGGGGAACAGGGAGCCCCCAGCTCAGTGTGCGGGGGGGGGAACAGGGAGCCCCCAGCTCAGTGTGCGGGGGGGGGGGGACAGGGAGCCCCCAGCTCAGTGTGCGGGGAGGGGGGGAACAGGGAGCCCCCAGCTCAGTGTGGGGGGGGGACAGGGAGCCCCCAGCTCAGTGTGCGGGGGGGGGAACAGGGAGCCCCCAGCTCAGTGTGGGGGGGGGAACAGGGAGCCCCCAGCTCAGTGTGGGGGGGGGACAGGGAGCCCCCAGCTCAGTGTGGGGGGGGAAACAGGGAGCCCCCAGCTCAGTGTGCGGGGGGGGGGGGAACAGGGAGCCCCCAGCTCAGTGTGGGGGGGGGGGACAGGGAGACCCCAGCTCAGTGTGCGGGGGGGGAACAGGGAGCCCCCAGCTCAGTGTGGGGGGGGGGACAGGGAGACCCCAGCTCAGTGTGCGGGGGGGGAACAGGGAGCCCCCAGCTCAGTGTGCGGGGGGGGGGAACAGGGAGCCCCCAGCTCAGTGTGGGGGGGGGATAGGGAGCCCCCAGCTCAGTGTGCGGGGGGGGAACAGGGAGCCCCCAGCTCAGTGTGCAGGGGGGGGGAACAGGGAGCCCCCAGCTCAGTGGGGGGGGGGAACAGGGAGCCCCCAGCTCAGTGTGCAGGGGGGGGGGAACAGGGAGCCCCCAGCTCAGTGTGGGGGGGGGGAACAGGGAGCCCCCAGCCCAGTGCCAAAGCTTGCTCAGAAAGTGCTGAATGCACCCTTGGCCAGCGCAGGCCCCGTGATCAGCCCCCATATCCCACTGGGCAAAGGCCCCTGCACTTTCTGTTTGCCCCATAAGGCTCCTTTCACCGATCATCACGTGCCTGGCGCTAGCCGGCCACAAAGGTCCGGCC
Organism: Pelodiscus sinensis; assembly: GCF_049634645.1. Taxonomy (NCBI): domain Eukaryota; kingdom Metazoa; phylum Chordata; order Testudines; family Trionychidae; genus Pelodiscus; species Pelodiscus sinensis. The sequence goes on from NC_134739.1 coordinate 13,176,762, forward strand.
CACAGCCATGCCACCTTCCCCAAGAACCAGCACTGCGGAGGGCCGGCCGGCTCCCCGTTGTCCTTCCAGCCAGAACATTTACTGCACAGCCTGTTCCCGTGCCCAGATCCCCTTTTGCGGCCGCCCACCGCGGCTGAGTTCCGCCGAGTTGCCACGCTCCGCATGAGCAGAGCCAGGCGCTTTCCCCCTTAGAGTCCGTTTTCCTGCCTAACGAGAACGTCGGGCTATAGGAGAGTCAGCCCCTTCATCTCCAGGAGGGTCGAAATTCAAGTGCTTCTGTCTCCAATCAACAGGCCGCTTCAAATTCTTCCCTAAGAGGTTCGTGCAGAAATTCCGTAGCCAATTGTTTAGGGACGGTGCTTCAAACCTGCTTTGGATTTCCTCCCTAGGTAAGGAGAAATGTCAACCTGCCCCAGACCACTGCCCCACAGGCACTGACAAGGTGGGGCAAAAGGGGCCGTTGCCCCGGGCTCCTGGCCACTGCTACTACGGTGGTAGCTAGACCCACCTTGCCCAGTTCTGTCGGCCCCCCTGTTCTGGCAGGAGGAAGGTTGTTGTGAAAAGGGAATAGGGGTGCACACTGAGTTGCGTATTTTTAGATCTTACCCCCATCGTTAAGGTGACAGATTAACAACAAAAGGCACACAGACAGCCTGGTCCACTGACAAGTGCCCCTGGGTTAGGAATGTTGATAATTGGACCTCTGGTCATTGCAAAGATGCCTCAAACCTCTCACCTCCCTGCCCCCACCTTTTTCTTCAAATCTTTCTCTCTCTCCACTTCAGCTGAGCCTTTTTCTGTCCCCCCAGGCCTTCTGCATTGGGGGATTAGTCATCCTAACACCTCTGTACCTCTGTTTTCAGTCATTTCTCAGGCCGCTCCTCCACTGGCTTGTATTATTTAACGCTGCAAAGCTTTTGACGGTGACAGCTCGGATTCAAGCAAAACCAGAAAAATAATTCTTGAGGGCGCCAGGAGCGCAATGATGAACATTTTAAAAATGGAATTGCTACTTGGCAGGGACAGCTACAAAACGCCTCCGGGCATGTCCTTCCCCCATCTTTTTGGTCATCGTATTTCCATTAAGGGGGAGTACTAACGCCTCATGAGGGGAGGTCTTTCTGCAGGACTGTCCCAGCGTAGGCGCACCCCGTCTCTTGGGGGTGGTTACACGAGAGCTTGGACGCTACCTGGTCAGCCGCTGTATCGTCGGCAGTCTCTTCATTGTCTATAACCCCGACTGTTGGTCCACGGTAGTACGACTGGGTAGCCCAAGTCAATAGGGTAGGGCCCTTTAACGGAGGGCGTCACAGCTTGGTAGCCCAAGTCAATACATTGGGGCTAATCACCCCGGTAGAGGGACCCGAGTCTCTACTCCACTGGGTCCCAACCCAGGGCCCTGTGAGTGGCGGAGCAGTCCACCACGCCCTCAGTGGGGAAATCCAGCCAAAACACACCGAGTTTACCTAGGGGCAGGGCCGGACCGCTCCATTCTGGCGCCCCGGGCAGATAGTTTAATTGCTCCCCAGGTTGGGGGAGGGCACATGTGTGGCCATGGTGCTATTTTTAGCACCATGGGAGCAGCTGGGGCCATGGCTGCGTGGCGCTGCTGGGGCCCGGACTGTGTTACTATTTTTAGGACAGCGGTCCGGACCGTAGCAGCTGCCATGCAGCCTGTTGCTCCCAGGGGCGTGGCTGGGGCCAGGTCTGCAGTACTATTTTTAGAACTACAGCTGGGGCTGCGGCTGTGTGGAAGCTGCTAGGGCTGGGACCACAGCTGGTGCTATTTTTAGTACCACAGCCTAGGCTCCAGCTCCCAGCTGCTGTGTGGTGGTTGCCCAGCTGTTCCTGGGGCAGGGCAGCCACCCACCTCTGCTGAGGTGGTGGGCGGGACTGAATTTTTTGGTGAGCACCCACACAGGCGTGCACCTTAGAGGGAATCCTGGTGCAAGGGCTTCCCCCAGCCACCTGGCGTTCCTGCTGGAGAGTGGGGTTAGGGGTACCCGGCAGTGTTCCCTCTAAGCTGCATGACAGCCCAGCTTCACAGGTGATTAATCAGCGCCGCCCAGGCAGTCAGCTCCATACACGGAGCCCTGAGCTTAGAGGGAACGCTGGTGCCAGGGCTTCCCCCACAGGGATGCCAGGCAGGTATAAGGAGCGCGCCAATTCCACTCCTCAGCAGGAGCACCAGACGAGTGGAAGGAGCAGGCACAGGGGAGTCCCCAATTGGCCAGGATGCCTGGGCTCAACCCTGTTGGCCCAGTGGCTAATCCACCACTGAGCAGAGAAGAGGGGTTGGGGGCTTCTTGTTCACATAACTGGGCCAAAGGCAACAGCCTAATCTCTGACTATCCCATAGTCCCAAAATTATGGTGTTTGGTTTCTCTTGAACATTTTGGCTAAGCCTAGATGACATCCCTTTTATCGAAAAAGGGATGTAAATGAGAACATATCGAAATGGTAAATGAAGGCGGGATTTAAATTTCCCGCACTTCATTTACATAATGGCGGCTGCGGCTTTTTTTTCGAAAAGCCACTTTACGAAAAAACAAACCAACCGCGGTTAAGACAGGGATCTTTCGAAATAAATGCCCCTTTTAGAAAGATCCCGCAAACCTCATTTTTTGAGGATTACAGGATCTTTCAAAAAGGGGGCATTTTATTTCAAAAGATGCCCCTCTTACCTGCAGGGTTTTTCAAAAAGTGGCTTTTCAAAAAAAAGCTGTGGCTGTCATTATGTAAATGAATTGTGGGAAATTCAAATCCCGCCTTCATTTACCATTTTGATATGTATAATTTACATCCCTTTTTCGATAAAAGGGATGTCATCTAGATAATACCCTTTACTCCTTTTGTTATACAAAGGCCTCAAGTGTGACTTTTATAGGGGCCCTGGCATCTTCAAGCTTTCTTTATAATTTACTTGTGATAACTCAGAAGAGCAGGTTTTGAGTGGTTGGGGTTTTTTTTGTATTTTGGTCAATTCATTTAGGCAAAACTCTGAAAAGCAAATGGACAGTGTGTTTCTCTTTAAAAAACCCACAACTTTAAACATTTAGAAAGCTATGACCTGTCTTGTTACCTTTATAAAAAATATAAAACCCTTCTAAACATAGAATAATATGTCTATTCTCCAGGAATGTCTGTGGTCATAAATACATTCCTATAAGCTATTTTTACTGGGTTTTTTCTTACAAGGCAAGCTATTTCAACAAAAAAGCATTACAATCTTTATTTAAGTTGTGTCTCAGGGATGATAATCATTTGGTTATGGAAATAAAGCCCCTCCTGGTGGAGGGTGGCTCTGCCCCAGTCCTGCCTCAGTTTCCCTCTGATGGTCTCAGAAATAAACCAGCATGGGGCTGGTTTCCTACCATCATTCAAGCCTCAACGTTTCAAAGCAAAATCCATCACATTCAAAACTTCTCCCTCTGCTCTGGCATCTTCTGCCAGGTCAGGGTTTCTTCCATCCCAGAGTGCTGGATGAGCAGTCTCTCCCAGACTATCCTCGCTGGAGTCTTTCCTCCTTTGCCTAGGAGACGTTCCCATTTCTCCTTAGGCTGTATTCTCTCTGGCTCAGAGCTCAGCAGTAAACCCAGACTATGGGCCCACCAGCCTCCCAGAACCACCTTCTCCAAACCTCTCCTCCTTTTTTTATCCTAGAGTCCGGCTCGATCCATCTTGCTTTTGCCCACCTGGGGAAGAGAATTAACGAGGTCACAGGTAGGGCTAAGACCTATTCCCACCCTCTGACCAAACCCCAATAGGCACTCACTTCCTGTCACTGGCTAAGTCACATCCAGTGCTCCGAACCATATATTATCATCAGGCATTCCATTTCAGCTCTGTGGCTGTCCTTGGCTCCACCCCAGATGTGGCTGCATTGCATAGGTAGGGAGGGATCCAGTTTGTATCAAAGAGGGGGGAGGCAAGATGCAAAGTCAGGTTCATTCCAGGCTCTCTTAGCCCAGATCCCTCACCTCATGGACACTCCTCCAGCAGCTGGATCTGCCTTATGGCCTCTCCAGGGAGAACAGCTCAGCCATGTCTGAGGGAGGGGAGGAAAGAAGCAGCCCTGGAATGTGCCCTAGGCTGCTCCACCACCCAGAGCTCTCTTGGCCTGCTGATGAAAGTCCTGATGTGGGGTGGGGCCCCTGGGGAAGGAATCCGATGCTCTGAGCAAGGAAGGGGACCTGACTCATAGGGGAGCCAGTTTAGAAAACACAGGACTCTTCTGAAAGCAGCTTTGCGTTGGGGGGTGGAGAGGAATGGATGGGGAAGAGGGGGACTGGCTCTCTCCCCGTCAACCCTCCCTCCCCCAGAGCACAGACGCTAGAAAGGGAAAACGCTGATGTTTTGAATTGCCCGAGTCATGGGACCCTGGTGCTGAACAGCCCCACGGCGTGGGGCGTCTGCTCCCACCTGCGCTCCGTGCGTGCGGTGATCAGAGCTGTGCCGGCTATCACAGGGTGTGTCTGCGCTGAGGCTGCAGGCTTTCCCCGCGGGCGCCACACCGGGAACGCATTTTGCTAGCATGACACACGCACTCGCACACACACGCATGATCCCTGGCCCAGCGGAACAAGGGAGCCCTGGCTGGAGCCCTGCTATCCACAGCAGGGTTTACAGGTGATTGCAGCCAGCAGGGTGTGGAGCTCCCTGTGGAGCGAGGATTATTCATCCAGGATGCTTGTTGCACAGAGAGCCTGATACTCAGTCACCCTGAGGCCCTCATGTTTCGCTCTCAGCACAAACAGGAGGGACAGAACTCCCGGAGTCTCCCCCACCTACCGCTCTACACCAGACTTGCTCCCTGCCCCCAGAACCATGAGAGACGGTCCTGAGCAGGGCTACTCTTCCTGGGCCAGTGATGGAGTTGGCGAGTCCTCGCTAGGCCATCCCTCTGAGCCACCGCTCAGTGCCTGCCTTCCCTTGTGTGTCTGGCTGTTTAGAAGTCACCTGAGAGCAGGGTCAGAATCATTCAAAAAGGGAGAGAGAAGGAGACAGAGAATATCTTATTGCTTCTGCATAAAACCGTGGGACTCCCACATCTGGAATCCTGCGTGCAGATGTGGTCACCGCCTCTCAAAAAAGACCTCTAGGCCTTGGAAAAGGTTCAGAAAAGGGTGACAAAAATGAGGAGGGGTTTGGAACAGGTCCCATGGGAAGAGAGATTAAAAAGACTTTTCAGCTTAGAAGAGACGAAGGGGGAACGTGATAGAAGTCTATAAAATCATGGCTGGCGTGAAAAAAGTAAATAAGGAGAAGTTATTTACTTGTTCCCATAATATAAGAACTTGGGGTCAGCAAATGAAATGACTAGGTAGCTGCTTTAAAACAAACCAAAGGAAGTTTTTTACATGCAGTGCACAATCAACCTGTGGAACTCCTCGCCAGAGGATGTGGTGAAGGCTAGGACTTTAACAGGGTTAAAAAAAGAGCTGGATAGATTCACGGAGGTTAGGTCCATCAACGGCTATTAGCCAGGATGGGTAGGAATGGTGTCCCTAGCCTCTGTTTCTCTGGAAATGGGTGACAGGGGAGGGATCACATGATGATTACCTGTTGTGTTCCCACCTTCTGGGGCATCTGGCATTGACCACTGTCAGAAGACAGGACACTGGGCTAGATGGACCTTTGGTCTGACCCAATCTGGCCGTTCTTATGTACCCAAGGTCCCAGGGGAGCCAGCTGATATGAAATTAGGGTGCACTGCAAGAAACGGGACAGCAAGCCCCAAAACTGCTGGTTAATCTGATATTTCTATTTACCAAGCCAGCACAAAACAGCTTCTGCATCATCTTACTGGTTGCTCAGATGTCCAAATGGCACCGTTCTCTTAAAGTTACCCGCCCCCAGGCTCCCACCCAGACACTGCCCTCAAATAAAGCTCTACCAGTCCCTAAGGAGCAGACACAGCACCTGCCACGTCAATGAATATTTCAGACCTTCCCCCAAGTCGACACGTGTAGCCAGTTCTTATTAACTAGACCAGTGGTTCTCAAAGTGTGGACCATGATCATCACAGCTCACTCCCTTTGCCTGCAGCAGGGAGCCTGCGCTGGTGCTCCAGTCCACTCCTGCCTCGTGAGATTGGAGTGCCAGCACCGGCTTCCCGCTGTGGGGGGAGGAGGGGATGCCTCCTGGGCTGGATCTGGCTTGTAGGGGGAGGAAGCAACTCCTCCACCCCCAGGCTGGGGGAACAGCAGTGCAGGAAACTGCTCAATTGGAAGCTTTTCCCGCTGCTCCCATTGGCTGGAATCATGGTAGTAACAAGCAAGGGTTATTTGTTCACATCACAAGACCTGGGCAAACACCTACCCCATTGCTGCTCGAAACAAGTTCCTGCCTCAGCAGGAGCTGCCTAAGGCCTTGTCTACACTGGCACATTTTGTTGTCAAAACCTGTCTTTTGGCAACAAACCAGCGAGAGCGTTTACATTGCCGCACAACTTTGGTCGGGAAAAACACCGTTTTGGCAACAAAAAAGCTCCCATCCCTGCAAGAGACTTTTGTCTTTTCCCCTCCCTTCATTGTCGACAAAGAGCCAGTGTGGACTCTGCTGTTTGTTTTGTCGAGAGAACTGGTTTCCGCCACTATCCCACCATGCCTGCCCTGGTGGCTGTGCTCAGTGTTTCAGGATCTCTGCTGCCCTGCAGGCAGGCGCCCCTCCCCTTTCAAAGCTCAGGGAAGTGTCTGACAGCGGAGTGAGCGGCTCCCTTTGGGGAACAAACAAAGAGCAAATCATTGGGATGCTCCTGTTCTGCCCAGCTAGGAATCCAGCAGCAGGCATGCGGCTGCTGCAGGGGGAGGGCTGGAGAGGCTGCCGTGCTGCTTTGACATTCCTCAGCACGGAGAGCTCCTAGGGTATCCCGAGCAGTGCAGGGATCCGCTCTGCCTTCCCACAGCACGGCTCCGTGGAATGCTCCCCCACAATGCTTTGCTTTTACTATCCACAGGGGAGCCAGCCATGAAACGTCGACAACGGAGGCAGAAAAACCGGTTTGAGCGGTTTTCACTTTTGGCGACAGCACGTTTGTCGCCAAGCCTGATAGGCTGGCAAGGCGAGCTTTCGTTCCAGAGTTCTCATCTGGATGGACGGACCGGGGGGGGGGGCGCGCTCCAGCAGGGCCTGCCGCTCTCACTCTCAGCCCCTCCTGTTGGAGATGGGCAGATGCTTAGAGATTAACAACTACTGTTCAAGACAGCGCGCTAATAATAGCCCCTCGACACGACACTGATAGAGTCAACGTCTCTCCCGCTCCCTTTCTGGATGCATCACCTGTGGGCAGGGGAGCCAGCCCTCGCTGGGCAAGGTGGGGGCGGGACTCCGTGCTCCCAGAAGGGGCGAGGTGGGGAGCAGCCAGCCCTCAGCACCATCCGGAACACGCCACAGCCCTCCAGCTGCCCTCGGAGCACAGTGCATGTTGCTCCAGTGGGGATTTAAAGGGCTCTGGCTGCCACTACTCTTGGTCGTTCCCCCTGCCCCCCGTTGGCAGGCCTGACTGTGGGCAATTCCACAGGTCTCTTTGTGTCGTGGGCATCTTGCTGGTCGCTAGGCTGGGGCTGTCCCCTACTGGCCCTGTCTGTGAGCATGGCCCAGCAGGGGGGCCAGACACTGCCCTGACTGGGGGGAGGGAAGAAGGTTGGAACAAAAGAAATATGTGGGGGGAGGAGGAGTTAGTCTGGGGCTGGAAACATGATGGAGACAGCCTAGGAGACTAGGGGCTCAGGCACCTCCCCTTAAGGGGTCTGGGGCATCCTAGCCCCCCTCCTATTGCTACATCACGTCTGTGCTGGGCTGTATTCTGGAAAATCAGTAAACCCCTCTCTATTCTGCTGGCGACTGTTCTGGCTGCTACGGGGGTGCAGGATCCAGGGGAACCCCGACTGTGCCATCACACCCTTATCCTGCCTTCCAAATGGTAGTAGCCAGCTCTGTCCCTGGGGCACTCAGTGTTCGCTGTCCCGACGCTCCCAGAGCGGGCAGGACTTGAACCCACCACCCTGCGAATGCCCTAGCCCCTAAGCCGCTCCAGAACATGCCCTACTTGTCCGCGGGTCCCTGAGCCTGGGTGGGCTGGCTGGTTACTCCCAGGGTGGGTGGGGTTTGAGCTGTGACCGCTCTGTTGTGCCAACGCCCCTGCCAGTCCATCTCAGAACCCCTCCCGGGCGGGCAGCGCCGAGGGGCAGGAAATGAAAAACGTCACCACGCAGATAAGGCCATTTATTTTCCCCACTGCTGCTATCTCCCCGCATGGCATATGGACCCACCGTCGCCCCACCAGGGGCTAAACAGAAACTCTCGGATTGTTTTCCCTTGGAAACCTCCAGTATGAGCGCAGCCCCAAGAGGCCAAAGGCTGATGTGCAGGATCAAAGCACCGCGTCAGTTCCTGCCCTGCCAGCCTCTCCTTCCTTCCAGGGTTGGTCAGTTCATTTCCGGTCTCAGGGCCGGGAATGGGAGACGGGCGTTTGCCTCTGTGTATTTCGTGCTCTTTGAGCTCCGGCTCCGTGGTCCGGGAGCACCGTTGTTGGCTACCCGTCGGTACAAGCGACAGCATCACAGGCCCTAACCACATCAGCCTCATACAGCTGCACATCCTGCAATGGGATCTAGGCCATCAAGTGCTAGTCAGGCCCCGCTGCCATGGATATTGGCCAACCCGGACAGTCGCTGCTCCAAAGGATGAATGGACACAAGTCAGACATCAGAAAGGGTAACACACAAACCTCTAGGGGGACATTTTAACCTGCCTGGGAACTCAGTCATGGATTTACAAGTCACGGTCCTTCTACAAAGGAATTTCCCCAGCCAATTACAAAGAGAGGCTGCATACCTGGGATTCATTTACAAATTTGACACTGTCACCCCGGGCATGAATAAAGACATTAACTGGTCTATGCACTACACCACCACTTTCTCCTGCCTTTCATAGTCACGTTTTCACATCAAAAGCTATGAATGGGACACACACCACCCACTTAATTAACCTCATTATCACAGGTCCTACAATTGACAGGTACTTCTTCTGCTCTTATATCTCTCTCTATTTATATATCTTGGATTCTGTTGTTTCCACTCTAACTCATCTGAGGAAGTGGGTTTTGGCCAGAAAAGCTCATGATACTATAGGGCTATGTCTAGACTGGCATGATTTTCCGGAAATGCTTTTAATGGAAAAGTTTTCCATTAAAAGCATTTTCAGAAAATGGTGTCTAGAGTGGCAGGATGCGTTTCCGCAAAAGCACTTTTTGCGGAAAAGCGTCCGTGGCCAATCTAGACGCAGTTTTCCGCAAAAAAGCCCCGATCGCCATTTTCGCGATTGGGGCTTTTTTGCGGAAAACAGTACCGTGCTGTTTACACTGGCCCTCTTGCACAATGATTTGCACAAGAGGGCTTTTGCCTGAACGGGAGCAGCACAGTATTTCCGCAAGAACACTGACGATCTTACATGAGATCGTCAGTGTTCTTGCATAAATTAAAACAGCCAGTGTAGACAGCTGGCAAGTTTTTCCGCAAAATCAGATGATTTCGTGGAAAAACTTGCCAGTCTAGACACAGCCTAGATGTTTCTATGAGTTTCTAAGGGGTCACAGGACTGCCCGTTGTTTTTAGTTAGGGTATGTCTACACTACCACCCTAGTTCGAACTAGGGTGGTAATGTAGGCAACCGGAGTTGCAAATGAAGCCCGGGATTTGAATTTCCCGGGCTTCATTTGCATAAAGCTGGGCGCCGCCATTTTTAAATATCCGCTAGTGCGGACTCCGTGCCGCGCGGCTACACGCGCGGAAATTCAAATCCCGGACTTCATTTGCAACTCCGGTTGCCTACATTACCACCCTAGTTCGAACTAGGGTGGTAGTGTAGACATACCCTTACAGACTAACACGGCCGCCGTCTGAGACTTTTCACTGTAGCTGGGACAGATGAGCAAAGGCTGTGGGATCCGATCCAGCCTGTGCCTAGAAGAGGTGCTTAACTGGACTCAAGAACATTTTTTACATTCATAACTGATGCAGCAAACCTAGGTGTGCCGGGGCTATGAACTTCCAAGCCTAGGGGTGCCGGGGCTCAGAGCTGGCATGCCCTGGCACCATGGGCAGACTGCCAGCCCTGCCCCTTCTGTGCAAGGCCCCCCCACATTGGTGTCCAAAGCCCCTCCCACTGCAGCCACCGGCCCCACGCCCCAGGCTGTCCCAGAACCTCTAGCTCCAGGGCACCTGGTGGGTGGGACGGCCCCAGCCCCTGCCTAGGCTAGGGCACTGGGGAGCTGAACAGGATGCAGGAAGGCGCCTGGGGGCAAAGCGTGGGCAGGCCCATACCTAGCCTCCCCCAGCCTACGATCCCTACTGCTCATGCCTGGCTTGCACACATTCAGCACTGCCTAGAAGACGACTCAGGAGGACTTTGCAGGGCAAATCTGGAGACTCTTCCCCAATTTTTCTGCAGGCGCCTCCTCTGCCCCACCCAACATCAACAGGAGCTTTGGCTGGCAAAAGGACGCCAGGGTCTGGCTCCTTCACGGTGCTGGCCGGACGCGGTGCACAAGTGCTGCCGGCGCATCACACTTCTGTGCCTTGGACTTCCCAGTGCTGCGGGGCTACAGAGGCAGCAGGTCCTCGGGCGTGGGTGTCAGGACGCCTGGCTCTGTTCTGAGCTCTTCCGCGGAGCTGCCGCATGGCTTTGGACCTGTCACTCTGGGCCTCCGCTCAAAAGAGTCTGAAACCCGCTGGCCCAGTGTACGTATAACGGTGGCGAAGACAGACGGCCAAGAACAAAAATCCAAACCAATTTTTTTTGTGCTGTTATTAAATCTCATGGGTTTGTTTTTAAATAGCTGAGCTTACGTCCTTTCCACCCAGCACCAGGCTCTCAAAACGGAACTTTCCCAGGAAACGTTTCCACCCTGGCCCGGCCCTGCCTAGAAAACGGTAGGAGGAGAATCGGCTCAAAGCTGCCCCGCTGCGATGTTCAAGCAGCATGCCGTCAGTTTCGGTGACGTCCGGCCCCGACACGCTGTGTTGCTCTTTGATGAGAGACGGGGGAGCTAACGGGAGCGCTGCTGGAGCCCAGAGGGATACGCCGGTCATGACAAATGCAGTTCTTGACCCGCAAGGGCCGCCAGGCCGTAACAGCGACCTCCTGGGAGCCCTGACTCAACACACCTCCCATCTTGTATCTTATTTCAGCACACACGCCGCTGGGACCCTTTCTTGCCCAAACACGCTCTGTGGTTTGCTTTGGGGACTGTTGATCTTGGCGGAGAGGAAGCATTTTTGTGTCTAATCGCTGGCTCCGGCGTAGCGACGGGGCCTTTGCTGGGCTGCAGCCTGACTTGTCTCAGCCCATTCCACATGAGTGACCGTCAGCAAAGCAGGCTGGGAAAAGGGGGCACAGAACCAAGCCGTGGATGTGGAGGGTCTACAGTGGGGCTGGGAGGAGGAAGGGGGACGTTTAGTTCAATTCTGATCATAATCTGTACCGAACAAGGGAGTTGCCATTCTCAGAAATCCCTGCCCTCACCTGCACACGCCTTCCCCTGAAGAAGGAGCAGCCACTGGTATGCGGAAGATTTTTCTCCCAGGGTGTGGCTCTGTGGTCACTGAACAAAAGGGACAAGGCACAAGGGTTTTGCTTTCAGTTTCATGGCGGCAGCGCCTCGGACATACTACTTGTGTTATAATAAGGAAGGAAAGATGCTTTAGTGCCTGAGATTTTCTAAGCTGCCTAAGAGGTTTAGGCACACGGCTCTTACTAGCCGGGGGAACCGCGTGCCTAAGCCCCCGGGGGCCAACTTGACAGCCTGAGCGGACGCACTGATTTTCATTGTCAAGGCGCCTCTCAAGCGTGAGCTGATTAGTCCTCCCAGCCACATGCCCCAGGCAAGTGAACAGATGGGGAAACTGAGGCCCAAATGGGGAAACTGAGGCCCAGAGCTGGGACTGGAAGCCTGGCGTGGCCCTTCTCCAGGCCTGTGCTCAGACTGTTAGGGAACCAGAGGGGGTGAGTCATCTCACTCAGCAGGTTGAAACACCTCCAGCTTCGCCAGAGCTACTGGAACAGCCAGCGTCTCGGCCAACCCCCTGGGGATCGAACCGGGAATGTCCACCACTAACAGCATGAACCCTGCAGCCGTGGGGTGTTGCAACGCCACCGATTCTCTGCACAGCAGCGCAGCCATGGCTTGTTGGGGGTTACACAACCACACATGAAGAATGGGGGGCAGGGGGAATGACACGTTCTCCGACGCCACAGATCATCCAGCTTCTAACAGAGGCGGGAGCTGCCATGTGAGACCGCCTGGGGGGGACGTGACACTCCGCCAAGCACCCATGAGCTGCTCTAGCAAGCCCTTCATGGCCCTGAGCACAGAGATTTCGGAGGCTGGCTCAGCCGCCTGCCTCGCGTGGATACATCCCCCCCGGGCCCTTGGGGCTGCAGGAAGAGGTGTTCCGTACCACGGGCAGTGGGTGAACCTAGGGCTGGCGGAGGCACACCCCCATTCCTGCCCCTTCCACTCGAGTCCCCACTCCTTCTGCTCAGCTCCCCTCCCCCCCCGGCAAGGGTGGTCTTTGCTCTTGTGTCCTTGCTCAGACCACGGGTGTAGTCCCGTGTCCCTGCCCAGAGCACAGGCGGCCGCAGCCTTCCTTGTCACCCCCCAGAATTAGGAGGGCAGGCGGTGCAGGGGCCTGGCCCTTCTGGAGGGTGAGAGAGCATGTAGGCAACCTCCCAAGCCCCAGAGCACAGGGAGGGCTAGTAGTGCAGGCCTGAAACTTGGGCAGCCCCAGGAGACTGGAGAAGCCACTGAAAGGGGGTATCTTGGGGGTGGAGAGTGCCAGGCATTGCTTTCCCTGCTTCTTACATTGCATACCCCTCTGACGTAATGGCTACGTCTACACTGCATCCCTTTTTCGTAAAAGGGATGCAAATTAGACGTATCGCAATTGCTAATGAAGCGGGGATTTAAATCTCCCCTGCTTCATTAGCATAAGACTGGCTGCCGCTTTTTTTCGGCACGGAGCTTTGCCGGAAAAAAGCTCCAGTCTGGACACGGATCTTTCGGAAAATAAAGCCTTTTCCGAAAGATCCCTTATCCCTCTTAAAATAAGGGATAAAATAAGCTATTAGAGGGGAACAGGAAACAAACCCAGGGAAAAGAAGCCGGAGGTCCCGTTAAACAGATTCGAGGACATGCAATGAATGCAGAAACGCCACAATTCCCCAGGTGCCGATTTCCTCCGCGCGATGCTGCGCCTCCAAATTTTCACTGTCCCCCCGGTAATGGGGCGGACCAAGCCCTGAGCCCAGAAAGGGCCATAGAGAGGTCCTCCAGGAGGCTAGAGTAGCGACAGAAGAAACTGGCCAATCAGGGGCTAGAGAGGCCTACAAAAGGAGCAGCAACCCAGAAGGCCCAGCGCAGACGCAGCCCCGTTGTGGTAGGTGCTGCACAGGCACCTAGAAAATTGATGGTGAGGGTGGGGGTAGTGCCACCCCTTCCCCCCCAGGTGATGTGGCTGGCAGTCGGGGGAACACAACAGGCTGGAACCGGGTCACTCCATTTCCCGCCACTGCTGGTGAATGTGCACCCAACCCCCTGCTGCCTTCCTGCCCCCCACAGCGCTTGCCTCTAGTACTGAGCGCAGCTCCCTGTGCCCCCCATCAGGGGCTGTGTAGGGCACCAACATTTCCAGGGATTGCCCTGCCTGTTGGCCTAACTACTCTAGACCCTGCGAGCATCAGCAGTTCTGCCCCCGTGGCCCTGTGCACACCCGCGCAGATGGTGCTGTAACTTACGTCGCTTAGTGGGTTGACTTATTCACCCCCCTCCCCCCGTCCCGAGTGATCTAAATTATGCCGACGTAAGCTGCAGCGTAGACATCGCCTTAAAGTTACTCTGCTCGGAGGAGTTTATAGTCGAAATAGGTAAGACAGACCAACATTGGAAAGGGCGAGAGAATGGAAGTGACGTGCCCAAAACACACAGGAATTCAACTGAACAGCCAACAGGGCGCCCTGGTAGCCAAGAAGGCTAACGGCATATTGGGGGCATTAGGAGGAGCATTGCCAGCAGATCCAGAGCAGTGATTATTCCCCTTTATTCAGCTCTGGGGAGGCCACATCTGGAGTATTGAGTCCAGTTCTGGGCCCCCCACTACAGAAAGGGAGTGGACACACTGGAGAGGGTCCAGCGGAGGGCAACCAAAATGATTAGGGCAGGGGTGTAGAATCTCAGGCCCAGGGGCCGGATGTGGCCCCCAGCTTGCCTGGATCTGGCCCCCGAGGCTCAGGGCATCTCCCCAGCATTGGAGAGCCTGCGCTGGCACTCCAGGCCTTCTGCCATCTCCCCGTGGGGCTGGACTGCACGAGATCTACTAGCCTGGGCCTCCTCGGCGCTGGTGTGCCAGGGGAATGTGGGGAGGGTCGTTCTCCTTCTCTGTTGGGGCCACGTCAGTGAGGGTTTGGGGGGAGTATTTTGCTTCTCACTTGTGTGCAGCCCTTGACCCAAAAAAGGTTCCCCACTCCTGGATTAGGGGCCTGCAGCACGTGATTTACAAGGAGAGGCTGGGGGATTTGGGCTTATTTAGCCTACAGAAGAGGAGAGTGAGGCGGGATTCAATAGCAGCCTTTAACTACCTGGAAGGGGGTCTCTAGGGTGTGTCTAAACTACATGGCTCCATCGGCTGATCGGCCAAGGGAAATGAAGTTCATTTAAATTTAAATGGCTGCCGTGCTGAGCTGACAAACAGCTGATCAGCTGTTTGTCGGCTCAGCGCGCTAGTCTGGACGCTCCCGCGCCGACCTGAAAGCCCTTTATCGACCTCCCCGTTATGCCTCATAGGATGAGGTTTACCGGGGAGGTCAATAAAGGGCTTTCATGTCGGCAGGGGAGCATCCAGACTGCCCCGAACTGCCGACAAACAGCTGATCAGCAGAGCGGGGCAGCCATTTAAATTTAAATGAAGCCGCGATTATTTAAATCGCGGCTTCATTTCCCTTGGCCAAACAAACAAATCTACATGGCTCCGTCGATGGAGCCATGTAGTCTAGACGTACCCCTAAAGAGGCTGGAGAGAGGCTGTTCTCAGTGGTTGCAAATGGCAGAATAAGGAGCAATGGAAGTTGCAGTGGGGGAGGTCTAGGTGGGATATCAGGAAAAACTATTTCCTTAAGTGGGGGGGGGGGAGCACTGGGAAGGGTTCCCTGGGGAGCGGGTGGAATCTCCACCCCTAGAGGTGTTTAAGTCCCCGCTTGACCAAGCCCTGGCTGGGATGATTGAGTTGGGGCTGGTCCTGCTTTGGGCAGGGGGCTAGACTCGGTGACTCCTGAGGTCTCTGCCAACCCTGGGATTCTAAAAGAACCCCCATCTCCTTCTCCAGCATCCTACCCACTGGGCCATTCTGTCTCCCATTGCAAGAGAGAGACGACAGAGTCCTGAAGTCAGTTGCTCAATCCAGATCCCTCCCAGTCCAGCTCAGAGGAACGTTTGCTGCCGGAAGCTCCAAAAAAGCCTTTCAATAGCCAAGAGGGCGCTTTTATTGGGAGCAGCTCTATTGCACACAGCGCGCCATTCTGTCTGCTGATCCAGCGCTTCTTCCCAGCCTGATGGACTAGATAGATAAGTCTTCACCAGCATTAGGTAACCGCACCTGGAGCATTACAAAACGTGGCAAAGCAGGGGTAGACAGAGAACCCCAGCAAATGCAGGTTTTTAAATGCAACAGCTGGAGGCAGCTGCTGCTCCAGGGCAGCTCATAAAGGGGCCCCACTCAGTTATTTCCCTATCTGTTTCCAAGAGAAAAAAACGTCAAACGTGTGTGGGTTTCAATAAAAAAATACCTGAGATTCCAATTGTGAGCAGCTGTTACAATACCTTCAAGTCAGCGCAGCCTGGTGGCCTTGAGGGGCCCACTTTCGCAGCGGATGTGGGGAAAAAACCCCTAAAACCTTGATGCCGTTTTGTTTCCCAGATTCTGGCTCAATGACAACTCACTGACTTGAGTTGAGGTCTCTTATGTAAGGCAGGTATTTGAGCCTCAGTCCCTCCTTTGTCCGACAGCCCCGGAGATGCCATCTGCCCACTTCTCGTTAACTCTTTATGCTTAACAATTGTCAGACTGGTTAATCTGTTTCAGCAAAAAACAAGGGCTACGTCTAGACTGGTATGATTTTCCGGAAATGCTTTTAACGGAAAAGTTTTCCGTTAAAAGCATTTTCGGAAAAGAGCGTCTAGATTGGCACGGACGCTTTTCCGCAAAAGCACTTTTTGTGGAAAAGCGTCCGTGCCAATCTAGACGCGCTTTTCTGCAAAAAAGCCCCGATCGCCATTTTCGCAATTGGGGCTTTTTTGCGGAAAACAAATCTCAGCTGTCTACACTGGCCCTTTTGCGCAAAAGTTTTGCGCAAAAGGGACTTTTGCCCGAATGGGAGCAGCATAGTATTTCCGCAAAAAGCACTGATTTCTTACAATAGGAAGTAAGTGCTTTTGTGGAGATTCAAGTGGCCAGGGTAGACAGCTGGCAAGTTTTTCCGGAAAAGCGGCTGATTTTCCGGAAAAACTGGCCAGTCTAGACACAGCCAAGGAGTCCCCAATGGCACCTTAAGGACTAAAAAAATGTAATAGAACACAAGCTTTCATCCTTTGGCAGAGTGAGCTGCAACTCATGAAAGCTTATGTCCTATTACATGTATTTGTCTTTAAGATAAGCGTAAATACCAAGGAGTCCAGGGTTAACAACCTCTCCCAATTTGTATTGAGCGGTGACACTCCGGTTACCTTTCCAGACGTGAAGAAGAGCTCTATGCAGCTTGAAAACACTTCTCAAAGAAGTTGGTGCAATGTGACCTCACCAATCTTGTCTGTCATAAGCTGGCACCAGTACTCCCTCTAATTGTTTTTTCCATCTGTGGGTGGAAAACATATTTTATGTGCATCATGGCATGCATGGATGTGCACCACTAGTCAAAACACACACACTGCCAGCTATGGGTGCTCTGCTAGTCATCTGGGTGGCACCTGAATCTCTCCTGGGTGGCCACCCAAGTGTTCAGCTTACAGGGAACACTGCCTGGCACAAACACGGCTACAGCGACACTGCAAACAATGCGATCTGCCTTGTGGAATCACAGGAGAAACTAACTTGATTGGGAAGTAACAAAAGGGGAAGATGTTCCATGGGTTTTCTGGATAGAAGGATTCTTTTGCCTCAACTAACAGCTGCTATTCAACACCACCACAGCCATCTCCTACTGTACCTATGGGAGAAACAGCCCTGGAAAGAATCTATCCTCCCTTTCTCCAAACTCAAGCCAAGTTATCACTTTGGCAACCAAATTCAAATGCAATCTCTCTGCAAATATTTGTTTCCATTTGGAGAAGACAAATTGCTTCCTGTGCAATGTGTCAATGCAGATTTATCCTACCTTGCAGCAAAGATTAGTGCAATATCAATACACAGCTATCAAAGGAGTCCCAACATGCTGGGTGGCCCTGATCCTGACTGGGGTCTCTGAGCACGATGCTGAAACAAGTAGTCATAATGAATGAGTCTTGGAATGATGTCAGGATGGGAAAACTTGTACTACTACTGCTCAGGCTGTTCCTGTTTGGAGTAAAGGATTTCAGCCACCAGGCTGCCACCGGTACCTTTCACCAGAAGTGAATTAACTTCCCCACAATTAGCAAATTAATTAAAAACAAACACTCCCCCCCATTTCTTGCTCAGTCTCCTGCATTGACAATTTGTATCTCAAGTTTTATGCACACTAGGCCTGATCCTGAACCATGTGGCTTTGCTGTTGGTTTCAGGGGGTGCATGATCTAGCCCAGCATGAACTGAAACAGCTGTAAAGAAAATGGGTTTTCTGGGGGCAAAGGGATTAATGGGTGCCATACCGCTTCATGATGCTGGCCCCGCACAGGTAGCCTTCATATAGCTGGTGTGATGCACGCTGGCTGGCTGCCATGGAAATGCACAATGTCCTCTGAGATGTTCAATTTCCGGCACCTGGATCCATGATATTGGGAAAGCAGTCCTGGGGAACAGGAGCAGAGAACTCATTAAATACAATGCACACCACCAGCCATTCTCTTCTGGCTCCTTACCTGTCCTTGAGGCCTTGCAACTAAAAAAGAAATCCCAAACAAACTCTACTCCTCCGCTGTTTTTTAATTATGCTTCAAGACCTTCTTTTTCTGCGCCCCAGTTCCTGCTGCAAACTCCTCTGGGTCTCAGCAAATTAGTGCTCTCTCTTTCTCTCTGTGCTAACTTATATTTTAAACAGTGAGATAGCACTTTTAACTAAAATAAAACCTTCTGAGAAATCCAGTCGTGGCTCCCAAGGATAGAAGGAAATTAACAACAGAACACATTCCCTGCATAAGATATTGAGCTCCCTCTTAAAATAAAGGAGGAAATAGATCTCAACAAAAGGGACTGATACTTTTTCTTTTGTGATTAAGATTTTAATCAGGTTGGTGGTTAATGCTGTGTGTACCCAGGGAGGAGATCTGGGCCTTGTTATTGGACCTTAAATTACTCTCCCCAGTCTACCAGGAACAGTGGAAATGAACATGCTGGGTGGGAATGGAATGTCCTCAGAAGCCTCAGTGAGAGAGGTGGGGTTAGTTTATGAGACTGGCACATCCTTCAGCTGAACAGAGCTGCTTGATTCAGTGGAAGCCCAAGGTGAATGGGCAGAGAAAAACAGGTGTATGGAACTCAGCCACCCCTGAATTCACTTATCCTCCCGTGCAGCACCAGTTAACCTCAACTGGGCTACGTCTAGACTGGCATGATTTTCCAGAAATGCTTTTAACGGAAACGTTTTCCGTTAAAAGCATTTTTGGAACAGAGTGTCTAGATTGGCACGGACGCTTTTCCGCAAAAGCACTTTTTGCGGAAAAGCGTTCGTGCCAATCTAGACGCGCTTTTCCGCAAAAAAGCCCCGATCGCCATTTTCGCAATCGGGGCTTTTTTGCAGAAAACAAATCTCAGCTGTCTACACTGGCCCTTTTGCGCAAAAGTCTTCCAGAAAAAGACTTTTGCCCGAACGGGAGCAGCATAGTTTTTTCCGCAAAAGCACTGACAATCTTACATGAGATCGTCAGTGCTTTTGCGGAAATTCAAGCGGCCAGTGTAGACAGCTGGCAAGTTTTTCTGGAAAAGTGGCTGATTTTCTGGAAAAACTGGCCAGTCTAGACACAGCCCTAGTGGTTTTTTTTTCTCACAACCCCAGTTCCTGGAGTCCTGCTATTCATGAGCTGGTTGACTCTCATGAATCATGGTTGCCACCTTTGAGATAGGAAAGCTAGGATGTTCCTGAGTTCAAATCTGGACAGCTGGCCTTTGAACCTTAAAAGGGGAGGGGTAATCCTGGGAAAATCTGAACAAGCGGCATCCCAGTTGTTGAGGAAAGCTGGGAAATGTGTTGCAAGCATATGGTGATGGTTAACAACCAGAAGGCTAATAAGAACCCCGAATGTATCACTTTCTCAGACAGCCTCATGGATTTTAAGCCAAGCGCAGGGGCTCAGCTCATGCTGTTGGACAGCTGGAGGCTGCGGGGGGGTTGGACTCCCCAGGGCAGTGATGGGCAACTTGTGGCTCATTGGGGTTCTATTTGTGGCCCACAAGATGTTTTGTTTGTTGTTGCTCGCCTGCAGTGTTGCCAGATTCCACTGGTTTCTCTCTGCGTAGTTTTTATCTAACAGTATTTCTAAAGCGACACACACATAAAGCAAGAGCATGTGAAGTGAGGTGCGTGCTGATTGCACACAGCACTGACTGCAAGAGCCATGCGCTCCCTCTGCAGCCAATCACAGGACTGCTACAATTCAATCGGCACCCACCGCAAATTCTAGGGACGCAAGCGCAGTGAGCAAAACTGCTTTATCCTGGGAGACTGTCTGAGTTACAACAATTTTACTGGGCCCCTCGAGATGGAGTTGGGGGTTTGGAATGGACGCCACATGAAGAGAGAGAAAAAAGACGGGGACTTTTCATCTTAGAAAAGAGGAGATTAAGGGGGGACAGGCGAGAGGTCTATAAAATCATGACTGCTGGGGAGAAAGTGAATAAGGAAAAGTTATGTATTTGTTCCCATAGCATAAGAACTAGGGAATTAATAGGCAGGAGGTTTAAAACACACCAAAGGAAGTATTTCTTCATGCAGTGCACAGGCAAGCTGTGGAACTCCTGGCCAAAGGATGGTGTGAAGACCAGGACTTTAATAGGGTTAAAAAAAAAACCTAGGACCATCAATGGCTATTAGCCAGGATGGGCAGGGATGGTGTCACTAGCCTGTTTGTCAGGGGCTGGAAATGGATGACAGGGGAGGGATCACTTGATTGTCTGTTCTGTTCACTCCCTGTGGGGCACCTGGCATTGGCCACTGTCGGCAGATGGACCTTTGGTCTGAGCCAGTCTGGCCATTCTTCTGGACGAGGGCCACTCAGGCTGCCCACTCACTAGCCCAGGTTGCCCATCGCTGTCCCGGACGATGCTTCAGTAGCTGAGGCGGGAGGGGAAGAGGCAAGGCTTGGTTCTGGGTGGTGCTACGTTGAAGGGGAGTGGCCCTAGAACAGGGGGCTGGCTCTAAAAGTGCAGGGGCTGTAGAACTGGGGGTGGCTTTAGGATGGGAGGACTGGCTCTAGAACAACCTCAAATGCAGGTTGCTCTAGAACGGAGGCTGGCTCTAGAAGTGCAGTGGCTGTAGGACTGGGGGTGGCTTTAGAACAGGAGGGCTGGCTCTAGGATGGGGTGGATCTAGAACAGCGGGGGGCCTAAAAAATGCAGGTTGCTCTAGAACAGGGGGTGGCTCTAGAACAGCAGGAGTACCTCTGAAATGCAGGTCACTCCAGAACAGAGGCTGGCTCTAGAACGGGGGGGGGGGGGGCCTCTAGAAGCACGGTGGCTGTAGGACTGGGGCTGGCTCTAGAACAGCAGGGGTGCCTCTAAATTGCAGGTTGCTCTAGAACAGGGGCTGGCTCTAGAAGTGCAGTGGCTCTAGAAGTGGGAGGCCCTGGACACGGGAGCCCCGCCCCACTAGTGGGGGGCAGGGTTGTGTGCAGCCACACCTAGCTCCCTCCCCACGCGCAGGCGCAGGACCCCACCTTCAGGGGGTGCGCGAGTTGGAGGCGGGGCCACTAAGAAGGCGCGGGCGGGGTGGGGCGGGGCGGGATGGAGAGCGCGCGGGCGCGCTTCTGACGCAACCCGCGCGCTCGCACGCTCGCGCGCGCTCTCTCTCTCTCCCTCCCTTCCCCCCCCCGCCACGGAGCGGCGGTTTCGAACGGCGCGCGCCCGCTCTGTCGTCACGGCGCGCGGCCCGCCGGCGGCGGTGCGTGGCGCTCGCCCGCGCGCGCGCACGCATGCACGCACGCAGCGTCCCCGCGCCCCGCCCCGCCCCCTGCCGCCCCGCTGCTGAGGGCTGTCGGGAACGCGCGGCCGGGCCGCCCCTCGCTCCGTGTGTCGCTGGCCGGGCAGGCTCCGCGCGCTCGCTGGGTCCCGCCGCCTCCCCCCGCCGCCATGCCGGAGAAGCGGCCCTTCGAGCGGCTGCCGGCCGACGTGTCCCCGCTCAACTACGGGCTCTGCCTCAAGCCCGACCTCATCGACTTCACCTTCGAGGGCAAGCTGGAGGCGGCCGTGCAGGTACCGGCCGGGGGGGCTCTGTGGGGGGGGCGCTCTTCCCGGGGGGGCTCTGTGGGGGGGTGGGGGAGCCGCTCTTCCCGGGGGGGCTCTGTGGGGGGGGGAGCCGCTCTTCCCGGGAGGGGGCTCTGTGGGGGGGGTGGGGGAGCCGCTCTTCCCGGGGGGGGGCTCTGTGGGGGGGTGGGGGAGCCGCTCTTCCCGGGGGGGGGGGCTCTGTGGGGGGGTGGGGGAGCCGCTCTTCCCGGGGGGGGGGGCTCTGTGGGGGGGTGGGGGAGCCGCTCTTCCCGGGGGGGGGCTCTGTGGGGGGGTGGGGGAGCCGCTCTTCCCGGGGGGGGGCTCTGTGGGGGGGTGGGGGAGCCGCTCTTCCCGGGGGGGGGGCTCTGTGGGGGGGTGGGGGAGCCGCTCTTCCCGGGGGGGGGGCTCTGTGGGGGGGTGGGGGAGCCGCTCTTCCCGGGGGGGGGCTCTGTGGGGGGGTGGGGGAGCCGCTCTTCCCGGGAGGGGGCTCTGTGGGGGGGTGGGGGAGCCGCTCTTCCCGGGGGGGGCTCTGTGGGGGGTGGGGGAGCCGCTCTTCCCCGGGGGGGGGCTCGGTGGGGGGTGGGGGGGAGTGCTATTCCCCAGGGTAGGGGACTCGGGGGGGGGGGAGAAAAGGAGGTGGGGGACTGTTCTTCTGGGAGGGGCACAGTGGGGAGGAGAAGGGGTGGGGGGAGCGCTGTTTCTCTGCCCGGGGGGGGGTACTGTGGTGAGGAGAGGGAGTGGGGGAGTGCTCTGCCCTGGGGGTGGGGGGCCTGCTGGGAAGGTGAGGAGGTGGAAGGAGTGATCATCCCTGGGGAGGGACTCAGTGAGGAGGAGAGGGGTTGGGGGAGTGCTCTTTTGGGGAGGGGGAGACACGGTAGGGAGGAGAGGGAATGGGGGAGTGCTCTTTGACTTGGAGGGAAGGCATCTGAATCTCTCCTGAGTGACTGCACAAGTGCACAGCTTTCAGGGAGCACTGATCCTTGAGGGAGTTCACTCAGGGCCCACCTCAAGAGCTGTGTCAGCCTTCCGTTTTCTCCTGTGGGTTACTGTATTGGGAGGGTCAACTCTCTGCCCACACACATGCTTCTTGACTATTTCCCTGTCCCTTTTCTATTTTTCTCCCCAATGTTTCCATTCTGAGTCAAAGAATCCAAGCACTGCTTTTTTTTCCTGTATGTGTGTTAAATATCCGGAGGATGGTAGTAATACCAGTGTTAGGTAAATTGATTGACACTGTAGTAAAGAACAGACACAAAGGTTTCTTCGGGAAGAGCTGTTGTAAAGAAAAATCAACCCTCACTAATCTATTCAAGTTCATGGCAGAGCAGGTATCAACAAATATGTGGATAAAGGTGAGCCAGTCGATATAGCATACTTAGTTTTTCAGAAAGCCTTTGACAAGCTCCCTCACCAAAGGCTCTTAAACAAGTCCTGGAATAGGAGAGAAATTACACAAAATAGTGAAGTCGAAATCAGACTGAAGAGTTACACAGGTATATCACAAGACTGGGCAACAGAAGGGCAGATGAAATTCAGTGTTGATAAATGCAAAGTAATATGTATTAGAAAACATAATCTCAGCTATACATACAACATGAGGAGGGTCTAGTAGCTATTACTGCTCAAAAAGCGATTTTGAAATTGCTGTGATTATTTGAAACTGTCTGTTCAGGGTGCTATATCAGTCAAAAAAGATTATAGGGACTATTAGGAAAAGGATAAAGAATAAGACAGGAAATATCATAATGCCATTATATAAATCCATAGGATGCCAACATCTTGAGTAGTGCATGCAGTTCTGATTGCTTTAAGTCAAAAAAAGACTTAAGATTAGATCTGGAAAAAGTGCAGAGAAGGACAATGAAAATGATTAAGGACATGGAACAACTTAAAAAGAATGGCACTGTTTGGCTTGGAAAAGAGACAGGTGAGATGGGGTAGGATAGAGGTCTATGAAATAGTGAATGTTTTGGGGAAATTGAATAAGGAAGTGTTCATGTTTAAAACAAATGAAAGCTTTTCACAAACTATGCAGTCAAGTTATGGAACTTGCCAGGGGATGTTTTGAAAACCAGAAGAGTAACTGGATTAAACAAAGAATTAGGTAAATTCCCAGAGGATAGGTCCATCATTGGCTCTCAGGAATGCAACCCCATTCTGTGGTTGTCCTAAGCCTTTTATTGGCAGATGCTGGGACTGGATGACATAGGATGTGTGTTTTGATGATTGACCTGTTTTATTTATTCCTTTGGAATATCTGGCATTGGCCACTGTTGGCAGCAGGCTAATGTGCTAGAGCAGTGGTCTCCAACCTTTTTAAGTGCAAGATCACTTTTTGAATTTGTCAGTCCAGGATCTGCCTCAAACCCAAATACCCCTGCCCCGCCCCTCCTTGGAGGCCCTGCCAAGGCCCCACCCTCCTCACTCTGTGAAGATAGGTTACAGAGGAGCAGGACAGAGTGACATCAGTCCCCCTGCCTCTGTCTACCCCACCCTTCACATCAAGTGGGAGGCTCCCAGGGGGCAGGAGCAGCAGGGCAGTGTGAGGAGGGGCAGGTGAAGTGCCTCCCAGCCAAACCAGTCAGAATCACCTGTCAGAGGCTCCAGGATCTGCCTGTGGATCCTGATCTACTGGTTGGTGACCACTGCGGTAGAGGGACCATTGCTCTGACCTAGTATGGCTGTTCTTAGCTCCAGTCAGTATTTTTGCCCTATGCCAGTTGTGGAATATGGCTTGCTTTTGCCTTCCAATCCAAAAGATGCTGCATTTGAGTGGTATTGTATACATTCAGTCTATGAAATGGCTTGGAATTCTTTGGTTGAAAGCCTTATATAAAAAATCATACATTCTTTTCCTGTTGGTTAATGCAAGATTGGAAGCTACTGTGAGCCTCAGTATCATGCAAAGCAGAGGTCTCCATGAAACCAGAAGCTACCCTACCAGTGAAAATATGTAAACAACCAAAAACACTGATTCTCACACTTTCTCTGAAAAGCAAACACTATCATACTCAGTTTTTTCCTCTGAAATTAGTTTGAAAATTATGCAAATTTTCTGTGTTATGGCTGGGTCTTCTTTCAAGCTGGCACAGTTTGAATGAACAAAGAATGAAAAATATTTGAGGAAGATTGTAAATACCTTGTTTGAAATATACGCATCCCAAAATCCTTAGTCATAAAAGGAAGTTAAAAGTTGCCTATAAATGTGATGTCTGTAATCCTATGTGAGTAATAAGGTTGATAAATATGAAGTAATAAGGTTGATAAATATGAAGACTTAGCTTCAAGCTGATGTCTGTGTAGATTGGAGGTGGGTGAAAGGCTATGAATGATGGTGAATCTTGTGACTTGGCAGGAAGATGACCAGTGATGAGTATATTTGCATGTGGAGGAAATAATGAAATTCTCTATTTGGAGGTTCTCCTTTAGCTTAAGTTCTAGATGTGTTCTTGCTGCTAGGATCTTAGGACTGGCTTTGGAATTTTGGAAGACCTTCATTGAGCTTGTATTTGTTGGGTTTGTTATCCACTTTGAGATGTGGTTTGGGTACAATTCTGAGAGTATTGATCAATACACGTAGAGAGAAGCATCAACTAGTGAAGTAGAAATGTAAAGTAATGAGACTGTTTTGAAAATATGCTTATTCATTTTCTGAAATCCTATGTCTTTGTGTAGGCACCAAGTTATAACAGATTTAGGCACTTATTTTATAGCTCTCCAGTCTTCCCGATTGTGTGGATTTGGAAGGAGTGATTACTGGATCCTCACCACCACCTTCTGAACGGCCAGTATCATGATTTAATAACAAGAACCCTGGTAGTGGCAGTGGATGAGCAGACAGTAATTTGTGCTAAGCGGTTGAAAAGAAATACTTTCTAAGCTAGAGCTTGAATGGTGTAACACTTATACCTGGAAAAATCATGGTTAATTATTTGTTTATGAAAGCTTTTGCTACTATGTACCTCAACGTCTTATTTTCTGCCATCCTCAGTAGAGAGCTGTAGAATCAGTCATAAATATATATTTAAACTATTCTTTCAAGTATCAGATTAAAGGTCAGCATTCGATCAGTGAAATAGGTTGTTTGTGAGTAGGGTTTTTTTGTTTTGTTTTTTCATTAGCAGTAAGTAGGATTTGGTGGCCTTTTTCACTTTGTTTCTGTGGGTGACACTTCTGCCTTGAGCATTTGATGCTCAAATAAGTATTGCACTTGAAGTCTTGGCTTTGGAACGCCAGTTTTTTTGAACTCATAAGCATGTAAACCGATTGATAGAATGCTGTTCATTGACTCTACAGAAGTACATATTATGCTTATACAGGGTCTTTTCATGTCCGCATGAGAGAGCAGAACCTTTTATGATTCAGTAGATAAGATTGTGTGGCAGTTGTTGACTGAAGCAAATCATGCGATTTTAGTCTTGAAAATTACCAATGCTTATTTGTAGTTTTTAATTTGGCATTTCATTGTTAGTTTTCACATGTTGAACAAACCTAAAGCAGGCCAAGTTTTCTGTCTGCTTTCTTATAAACAAAAATTACGGTGTTATGATCTGTCTTTTGATAAAACTCAGATTTATAGCCATGTAAAACTAACCTCTTTTTCAGAGCAGTGACTGAGCTTTTTAGTAACTATAACTTCAATAAGTTTTCTGTCTGGCTGTTTAAGATTACTTTAGCATTCACATGCCTACTATATATTTGAGAGATTGTCCATCTGTTTGTTAAAGAACTTCTCCTAAATGATAAACTTAAAAAACAACAAATGGTCTGGTAGCACTTTATAGACTAACAAAACATGTAGATGGTATCATGAGCTTTTGTGGGCAGCTCATGATCCCATCTACATGTTTTGTTAGTCTATAAAGTGCTACCAGACCATTTGTTGTTTAAGTTTATCCTGTACAGACTAACTCAGCTACCCTCTGAAGCGTCTCCTAAATGGTAAGAGCTAGGACCACCGAAGTCAGTGTACAACTTAGGGATGTTAAATATTGGTTAATTGAATAGTTGATTAACCTCATGGGTTCTTATCGGTTAGTTGACTATCCTATAGTCCCTGGGCAGCCCCTGTCCGGGGGAGGGTGTTGAGTTCCCGGACCCAGCACGAGCCGGAACTGAGCCGGGCTGCCTGGCTCCTAATGCACTTTCAATGCAGAGCCACAGCAGGGGTGGGTTCAGGACCCAGTGCAAGCCAGGGCTGAGCTGGACTGCTGGCCAGCCTGTTAAAAAATTTACTGGCAAGGAGTGGGGGGCGGGAAATTCATGTATTCTAAAGCATTAACCTATATGTTTTTGCTTATCAATTGCTTGACTATACTATTACATCCCTAGTACAACTTCCTCTTATAGCAGTTATGGGGAACCTCAGGCCTGGGGGCCTTGGATCCAGCCCCAGAGGCTCAGTTCCACCCAGCACTGCGGAGCTGATGCTTCAGCCCCCCTACTGTCCCATCACGGGGCTGGGCTCTCCTAGATGCCGGTGTGCAAGGGGGACGTAGAGAGTGTCTTTGTTCCCTGTCGGCGGCCATGTCAGTGAGGAGGTTTTTTTTCTCACTAGTGTGCGGACCCCAAATGACTTTTCTGTGAGCCAGTGGCCCCCTCACCCAAAAAAGGTTCCCCACTCCTGTCTCAGAGTAACTTAAAGCATAAAGTAAACATAAAGGTTTGGATGTGCCTGGAATGGAGTTGCTTGTCATAAAACCATACAGAAAAGAGACAATCACCAAGCAAGTGAAAGGGACCCTCCTTTCTCCCGCTTGTCTGGAAGTGCTCCATCCCCGATCCTTCCACCTCCCAGGCACCCTTTAGGGAGGGCAGGGGGGCTGAAGCTCCCCACCCCTATTCATATGGGAATGTTGCCGGCTGTTCCCCCTCATCAGGGAGCAAGGGGAAAGTGCAGGGTTGGCTGCCTTCTTCACTCTGGCTGAGTAGCGCAGGGGGCAGATGAATGTGGACTTGCCTCAGCCAAGGGACATGCCACCCCTCCTCTGACTGTGCTTGCTGGAGCTGTAGCAGCCATGGAGAGCTGCTTTCAACTGACCCCAAGCTGCTGCATTGAGTGAGGGTTAGAATAGTGCACTCTCCCCAGTGCAGCCTGCATACTGAGTCCCTCATCTCCAATCCTACCCCGAAGTAGGGATGTTAAAATGTGTTTGTTTGTGTAAGTGTGTAACCACTGACATTTTCAGCGTGGGGGCGGGAACCAGTGCTCATGGGGATCTGGCTTACTTGCTGACTCCTTGCGAGTGCTAGGGATGTAAGCGACTAGTTGACTATTTGCTTCCCCCCCTTGCTGCCTCTATCACAAAGAGGCAGCAAAGGGGGGGAAGAGGAGGGAGTGCTGGAGAGAGCAGGCTTAAAAGCCTGTTCCCTTCAGCTCCATGGGAAAGGGCAGAGGTGCAGTGGCGACCAACTTTGGTTCTCCTGATGACCACAGGCTCCACACCTCATTCCAACTTTGAAATGCACAAGAGCCCCTGCTGGGGCTCTTGTACATTTCAAAGGCGGAACGTGGAAGTTCTTATCAACTAATTGAATAGTCGATGGAAATCCCATAGACTATTTGATTAGTTAATTAATCAAAATTTAACATCCGTAATGAGCACTAGCTCCCATTTCCCTCCACTCCTTCCCCCTTTGCCCCACACTATTGCCTTTAAACCAGAGGCAGCAGCACAGGGGGGCAGGCAGCTCGATGGGAGTTGCTGCAGGGGTAGGCAGGGTGGCTGGGATGGAGCTGCGCCCTTCCTGCAAGCGGGGGCTGCTCTGCTCAGGCTGGAGTGGCGTGCCCACCTGCTCCTGTTTAATCAGTGAACTGGTTAAACATAAAGTTTAGCCAGTTAATTTATTGGCCAGGATTTTACATGCATATTTGCAACAGTTTGGACTATTGAGAGGAATTGTGGTTACCGGACTGATCAAAGAATGAGGAGCTAGATTCCCTTAATTTCAGTTCCAGCTCTATCACTGATACTCTGGGTTTGTCTACATTGCAAGAAGGATGTTAAATATCAACTAATTGACTAATCGAATTGACAATGTATTTTGCATTGACGATTTAATTAGCTGATAGGGCACCGCCACCTTAGAAGTATAGCAACAGGCCTAGGGCTGTTGCTACACTTCAAAGGTGAAAATGCTGCGTGGAGCCTTAGATCAGCCGGGGACTCCCCCACTGACTCCGTGTGGCACTGCCACTTTGAAACACCTTGGGGAGTCCAGCATCAGGCTCCTTGTGGCATTTCAGAGCAGAAGTGCTGTGTGGAGCTCAGGATGGGTAGTCCCCGGCTGATCTCGGGCTCTCTGCTGCACTGCCTCTTTGAAACGCTGCGTGCAGCCTGGCTGCCGCTTTGAAGCACCCCTTTCTCTTTCTGCCACTTTCTGATAGAGGCAGCAAGTGGGGGAAGCAGCTGGTCGACAAGCCTGTTGACTATCTGATAAACATTTTCTTATTGGGTAGTCAACTCGTCCTTCACATCCCTACACTGCAACTAAAAACCTGCAGTTGTCCCATGGCAGCTGACTGGCTTGTGGGGCTCAGTCTTAAGGGCCTATCAAATTGTTAACCATTCACATCCCTAGATGCAAATACCTTTTTGTGAACTGTTTTAAATAAGCAGAAGTAACATTCAGAGAAAATATGAACTGCCAAATAGTTATGTCGCCAATTCATGAAAGTCGCCTTTTATAACTCTATTTTGGAGGGTCCAGACATCAACTTGGCACAGTCATTACTCAGTTGTCTAGGTCAGTTGAAATCCATTCTGTTTCCAGTCCCAAAAGGCTTAATCCTGGGCCATGAACAAAGAAGGGATCTGCTAACATACTATTTTTCTGTAGCATCAAATTGAAAAGGCAAATCTGAGTTAGCCATCAACAAAACTAGTCAGCTGATTCCTAACATTCAACTTCTGTTTTAATCCTATAAATTAAAGTTTGTAATGCTGTAGTGCCTCTGAACAATTACTTCTCCGGTTAAGGGTGTAACAGCTTAGAGATTTAGACAGATCTGGGCGACGTGATTCTGTTGGTTTGCACGTATTGGAAATTGTACGCCATCATATTAAATATAGAAAATATCAACTCATGATAGTTCAGTTTTGTTGTGTATAAACTGCCAGCAAAGGTCCTCTTGGCTGCACAATAAGGATCTGCTGCCTAAAAGGCTGGCTGTACAATATAAAATGGATGGACCTTTAAAATCTTTCCTTTCCCAATCCCTTTAATATGTATTCAGGATGTTCTGGTATATTTAGCAATGTTTTAACCCACATCTGTCGCTTTTTATAGCTTGCTTATGTAGTATCTGCCAGACTAGGGGAAGGCATTCATAGTCTGATTTTAGAGTATACTGATTAGCAGGGCTCGACAATTAACGTAATCTACTCACCCGTGGTGAGGAGATTTTAGCCCAGCGCGGCCGCGCAGTGCGGTCAGTGCGTGCGCAGTAGCACGCGGCTGGCGAGTGGGGCTCGCCGCTGCTTGGTTAGCCCTGCTGATTAGTGATTGGTTGATCATGCATGTTGTCTACACTTAAAACATTAAAGCACTGCCACTGCAGTGGTACAAGTACAGCTATGGCACCAGGTCTGGGAGAGAGAGCTCTCCTAGCACTCTGCGTAAACCACCTAACTAGGTGTAACTCCCAGAGCTGGGATCCCATTTACACTGGTGCTGTACAGTGCTGTAACTTGTGCCCAGGGTTTTTCCCCCCCACACGCCTGATCAAGAAAGTTGTAATGCTGTAAAATGTCAGTGTAGACAAGCTCTACAACTCTGAAGATCCATCCTTATGAATACCATGTTTTGTAGACCATCTGGAAAGTCTTTTAGACTAATCTGCATCCAGTATAGCAGTTTGGATTTGTAGTACTATAACTTAGATCTGAGTTTGAAAATTAAAGACACTGCACTAATTTTGATTCTATTCATATTCACAGTCGGGGTCCCTGCTATTACTCTTTGTATACCTCCTGCTTTTCAGAACAGGCAAAACCCTTAATTCTCAGTTCTGTGCAATGCTGTAATTCATCAGAGTAAAGGTGATCCCTTTGTTATACATTAAAAAGACACTTGAGTTGTGTAAACGTAATATTTCTGAAGTGTGAATACTATAGGATATAATAGAATTAAATGCTGTTTGAAATACAAAATAGCTTTTTATAGCAGAGCAATACTGTGTTTGATATTAGTAGATTTACTGCTTGGCTTCCATAATCCAATCTAGATGTAGGTGAATGAAAAATGTGGTTACCTAGGTAAATATTAATAAATGTAGCTGCTGCTGATCTCTCATTGGCATAATCGATCTTTCAGTTCTGAGCAGGGTCTCTGTGCATTTGTTTACAGTTTAGGCTCTGAACTAGTTTTGTTTTCATATTTCTGGAGAGTAAAATACTAATCAAACATTTGGCAGGCTTTGAGAATTGAGTGCATGCTTGTTGGGATGTTATATGTAGATTAACTATCCAACAACTTTAAATTACAAGGTTTTAATTTATCAAGTGTTGCCAAACTGTACAGTACATAGAAAGAATTCATGCATCAGAGAATGTATAGGCTAAGATCTTAATGGCATTAAGAAGGGACTTCTGATGAATAAACCATGAGACTGAAGTTCAAGTGGCTTCAGATTCCATCAGAACTCCCCAGATGTCTTGTTTGATTGCTGTAAATAGTACAGAAATCCTAGAGTTTTCTTTCCCTCTACTCTTCTGCATAAGCAGCTAATTAGAAATTTGAGTATCTTTAACTCCTGTTTGAACAGTTATGAAAATGTCTGTTTACAGGTTTCTGACTTGTGGTTTAGGAAAGGTAATTAGTAACTGACTTTTTTCCTTGTGCCCCACCTTATTGGCATGTTAAACATAAACATCTGTATTAAATTTAATTGGAACACTAGAAAGCCTTGGTGATAGGATTTCCCCCATACAATTTTCTACAACTCTCAATTGCTTTTTGATTTTTTTGAACTAAAACTATACCTAAATATTTTAAAATACATCTGAATTAGATGAAAAAAGTGACATTTTCAGAATGAAATCTTGCCCTGCGGTCTAACTTTTCCCTTATAATGAATTGTGGAGTGGCTTGGCTTTTAAAGCTTTGGATGCAGTTGGGGATTTCTGGTTGACAAAGTAAACATCCAGTAAATGCAGTTCAGACTTTATTGATTATTATGTAATGGAAACTATAAAAGGATTCCATGAGCTAACCTTTCTTAATGGTTAAGTTACTTGGCCTCTGCACAATAATTGTTCACAAATTCACTAGCTTTCTTCCCTTATTACTCAAGAACTTAAACCGGTCAATATCACTATTCTTTGTACTAAGGTAGTTTGATACGAATTATAGGTAGAGCATCAACCTTTCCCCTTCGTAGTTATGATTGAGGGGCCTGAGATGCCCAGTTCTCTTGTATTCCAATGAAACTGGTCATTTTTGCAGGGGCATGAGCTTATTTTAAATTGCTTCTGGTTTACATGAATATTCTGACTTCAGTGAAAGTAGTCTTTAAATTTTCTGATCTTTGCAATAATCTGGACAATAAAAAGTAAAATTTGTTAGGCTTAGCCTCTGCATCCTTTTCTGAGACTGAAATTTATAAACTGCTCCAAATTAATTGTGGGTGCGAATATGAACAAGTAGATTCACATACACTGTTTTAAAAATTAATCCCTAAGGGAAAGCTTAAGGAAACAGTTAAATTTTTACTTGTGTTTGAAGTAAAATTGAACTGGTTTTGAATTTAGAACAGTTATAACTATTCTTCCTCTGAGAGCCTGGAAAACAAGTATTGTTTCCATTGAGACTTTATATGGTTGATATATCTCTAGGACGTCAACAAGCTAGTTCAAGTTGGTAACACAGGAGGGGAAGCTTGTGCTTCAAAACAATAAACTTTGATCTCCCACTAGGATTGATGGAATTCTCCTCTCCAGAAAAATAAGCATGGATGGTTTGTTTGCATGATTTGTTTTGCAGGAGTGGAACGGAAGGCGGAGAAACTGGGATAGGGCTTAACCTCTCCCTCTTATTAGGCTACAGCCAGTAGCAAGGTATTAGACAGAAAGGTTGGTCTGTTCTAGGGGTGTAAGCGACTACTTGAGTAGTTGACTGCCTGATAAGCCTAGGTCCACCTGATGGAAGGGGATTAAAATACTAATTATATCAGCTCCAAGACCATGCGGGTGACCCATCTAACTGAACTGCAAACTGTAGTCAGAAGAAGGCCTGAGACATAAGCCCATACATCACAGGCCTGGTGTGAGGCCTAGGCAAAAGTAGTCAAGACTAGGGGTGTAAGTGAGTAGTCAAATAGTCGTCTACCCAATAAGCCTAGGCTGCCTCTGTATCTGGGGTAGGGGGACAGCACCGCAGTGATCCTGGAGCCGGCATGAGCCAGGACTGCTCAGGCCAGCTCCGGGATCTGCTCTCACTGCGGCTCTGCGGAGCGCCTCCCCTTATTGATTAATCGTGTAGTGGATACAAATGATATCCACTACATGATTAGCCAAATAACTGCTTCTTAACCTCTTTAGTCTGTTCCAGGATGTCCATTTCGGAGGGTTCTGCTGTGTATTTAACTTTGACACTCATCTCATTTCAGTTTTATTTCAAGTATTTTTCTTTTGGTTATGGTTGGATCTGTCATGAGTATTTCTCCTCCATCATTTTCTTGTACTGAATCTCCTTGATCAGCCTGATCTGTTTGAAGGGCAGCTTAATTATGTTGTACAGCTGTGTGGAGCAAGGGTGACACTTCACATATTTATAATCTTGGAAATGAATGTATTGCATCCATCAAGAGTACTTTTTGCTGCTTAACTTGATTGTATGCATGAAAACTAATGTCTACATGAGCAGAATAACTGTTCTCCAGAAAACTCACTTCTCAAGCTTATGAACTGTTTTCTGTCTATTAACTTAAATACTTAGCTATTTATTAAAGGTGTTTACAAAGCACTATGAAGTTCTTTTCAATTTAAGATTTAGGTTCTGGTAAGGTAAGAATGGTTAAATGTTGACTGTTTTGCAGGGATTTTCATTGTGCCTCGTCTTTAAGAATTGTCGAGGACTTGTTAAAGATGTAGTTGGTTTCTAAATATTTTTAATAGGAAGGAGGGAAGGCTGCTTTCTTTCCTGTGTGAAGGTTTTTCTATCAGTTCTGTGTAATTAAAGCATCACAAGTATACTCTGATTGTGATATTCATTTGCTGATTTTACCTGATATTTGTGGGGCTGGCAGAGAGTAAATATTTCACATGTTAACCGTTAATCTGATTCCTATAAAAGTTTTCCAGCACTTTGTACCCTTTTGTAAAGCTGGCTGGTATTGGCAGGAGGCAAGTGAAATCTAAAAATAGTGCATCCTCATAAAGATTTGATTATGAAGTCTCCAATCAATCCTAACCTCTCCTGTATTTCTAATGAAGACACTTCTATGTGCTTAGAGCTATTCAGAGTTTTTAAAGCTAAAGACTTACTAACTTCGGTAGTTTCTGGACTTTGGGCAGCTCTTTCATGTATCATTCCATTTTTAGGATCTCAAATAGCTGAGGAATTTGGACTAGTAGGTTGACGAATAAGGGTCTTCCAATTAAGTACCATTTAGAAAAAAGTGGTTATGCTGACTAGTTTTTTCTGAAAACCAAATGGCTGTGTCGCTTGATTTAAAAAAAAAAAAAAAAAAAAAAACCCCACCTAACTAAGAAATTACCATTCACAATCTCAGGTTATAAACTGTTGTTTATGGAAGTAATGTTTATGGGAATGGATATAAAACCTCTTGAATTGTACATATATTGTGAAGAAAAGATTAGTTAAGTTCACTGGTCTTTGCCAGATCTAGATCATGTCACTGTAGCTGTTATATTTGTTTAGTTTCATATAACAGAAATATGTTTCTTGGTACTTTGGTAGGTTACATTGTTGGGTTATTTTATGCTCAGTGAAATTGAAAGGCAACATATCAAAGTCTGACATAAAGACTCTCTACACAATACACAGTTCTGTGAGAATGCTGCTGTAATGTGATTGAGCTAGAGCTTTTTAGTATAGTGCATTTGTTAAAATGTTTAGTTACCCCACTTAGGAAAAAAATATCTAAAGAATATTATTCCCTTTTACCTCCAGACTAAGCCAGTCACTAACTACTTAGGGTTTGGATGAAACTGCTTCTATTTGTATTCTGTGTGTTTTTTCTCTCATGGGGTTTGTACATTTTCTTCTGAATAATCGGTTACTAGCTACTGTGGGAGGTGAGCAGTTCCTAAACATTTCCAGTTTTCTTTCATCCAGAATTTTATTCATTTTTGTTACTGGGCATTCAGGCTGTTGCATCCAAGTGAAATGCTGGAGATGTGAGGCTCTTTATTACATTGGTAACCAGCCATTTTACAAATAAAACAATGTGTATACAGTCACAAGTTGTCCAAAAAGAACTTTTTAACTGGAATTGAAAGGCTGCTCTTTAGCCAATGTTCCTGTGTTGTAAAGTTCTTGTCATTTTTAAATACTATTGACAGTGTAAGGTGTTTTAGCTCATCTTCAGTAGTTATACTATCCACTTTTAGTGTAATCCATTATTGCTCATTACTAATGGGGAAAATTTCTAATTTCTGTCAGTATTTAATATTTGTGTGGGGCTAGTGCTTAGAAACCCAGGTAAAGGGCCAGAGTTCCATTAGGCTAGATTACTCTACAAATTTAATACAATTTATAATTCAGTAATATGTTTAAATGGTCTGAATGTAATGTAAATATGCATATTCTAGTGAGTGATTTTATGGACTAAAAATAGAAGAAATGGTGGTATTTTTTCTTTGTAGCTACTTTGTTGCAATATTTCATCTGCCTCTAGACAACTCATGATGTCAGGTTAAATCCCAATACAAAGTGAATACTAAGCAAATATAGTGTTAAAGGGGAATGTGTATGAACCTTTCACGACAGTTACGGATACAACTTCTTTTGCAGGTGGGACAGGCAACCAATCAAATTGTGATGAATTGTGCTGACATCGATATTATTACAGCCTCCTATGTACCAGAGGGAGATGAAGGTAAGAACTATTCTTGATGCAGTTTGTTACATATTGCCCCTCAGTGCTTTTTGACACTGACGGTTCTGAGGATGTGAGTGAGTAGTAAGCCTAGGTTTATCAGGTAGTCGAGTCGACTTCTCTCTCCCACCGCCTTGCTGCCTCTGTATCAGAGGTAGCAAGGGGAAGCAGGAGCTGGCTTAAAAGCCGGTTCCCCTGAGCACTGTCTCTGCAGTATGGGCCCTCCTCCTTCCCCCCCCCCCCCAAATGCTGGAGGCTACCGCGAAGTACTCCTGTCCACGGTGGCCCAGGCTGGCTGTGCAGAGGCTGCTCTGGCAGTAACCCCTGTCCGGGGGTGGGGGAGAGGCTGGACCCGGCAAGAGCCAGGACTGAGCAAGCCCGGCTCATTCCCAGCTCCTATTGGATCTGGTAGCTCCTGTCGGGTCTGGTAGCTTCAGCTCTGTATTTAAATGTAGTAAAAGCCAGGTTGTCTGCACACCCAGCTCTTTCTTCATTTAAACTGCAAAGCCATAGTGGGGGTAGCTCCTGCATGCGGTAGCTCCTGGAGCCAGGAGGTAGCTCCTGGAGCCAGGACTGAGCAAGCCTTCCCTTATCGACTAATCATGTAGTCGATAAATTTTATTGACTACACAATTAGTGAATTACCCATTTCTTAACATCCTTATCGCTCATAGGGTGAGGACTGTCACAACAGTATAACTGTTGTCCCCAAACTATAGTCTAATCTGCTGTGCATAGATTTTAAGTGTGTAATCTAAGTAGATGTTCTTAATTTGATTTGCAGATTTTTCAGTGGGAGATCTAGTTCTGAAAGGGAGGAAAAATCCAGGGGGGAAATGTTGTAAATGTTAGGTAGTAATAGTCAATGTTGGGTAGTAGGTACTTTGCCAACCTTGAATAGGAAAGTGGCAAAAAAAAAAATTGGTAGATACTCCCTCTTTCCTTGTTGGCAGATCATAAGGGATGCTAGAAAGAGGTTCTTTTATTTGAGTGTTTATTTAAATGGGTGTGTGAAAGAGCTGTGATTACAAATAATTATATGCTTGTAGTGTTGGGGTGTTAATCCAGGGCAGAAGTTTAGTTTCTCTACACAGTGTTAAAGCAAAATAGTTCATTTTAATTTTGCTCCAAAAAATAAATTGGGTTGCAGCTCGAATCCTACCCTGTTGAGTTTTGGCATTTCTTCTCAAGGGATGTTGATGGTTGACTGTTCTGACACTTGGTTATCCATTTACGTAAGACCATAGATGTACTATAGTGAGACCTGGTCTTTATTGAGGCATGTGCAGTTCAACACAAACGATAAAACATGGGGTAACAGTGCATGTAGAGAGGAATGGTAGAATAAATGGTGAGATCAGTGTAGGAAAGGTGCATGGGCAAAGCAGGTTCGAAGGTGGGAACTTAGTGTATGTTTGTGTGAGTGTTCCAAGCATAGGGGCAACATGGTTAGAAGACATAAATCTAAGTGGATAGAGGACACAGCAGGAGTATTTAAGAGGTCAAGATTGGAAGGAGGCAAGAACAGAAGAAAGCAGAGATTAAATTACATAAGGACTGTAACTTACAATTGATATGCAAAGGCAGGAAGCGGGTGAAGAAGTTCAAGATTACAATACTGTATGTGTAATATTTTGAAGATGGTAAGAGATGACTTCAGCAAGATATTTTAAGTAGACTGAATGGTGGAGAGAAATTATAGTAATGAAAGCATGAGATTACCTAGGTGTGGGCTGTAGGGTCCTTGATAAAGAACTGCTTCGCTTACTGAGACTGCAGTAGATTTAAGAAAAATAAGGGGAATTTAGGATATTTTAACAACTTAATAGTGAGCTCTTCTTTTTCTAATGTGAGATATGTCCTATCTCATAGCACCTTCTTTCTCAACAAATCTGCTTTCCTTGCAAATAGAGGCAGGTCTGTTGAAAAATTAATGACTAAGTTTATTACTAATTCTTGTAAGTTCTGCAGAACACAGGTACGTGGGCAGTCGTTTCAAGTGTAACTCATGCATCAACAAAACTTTAACTGCAACTGAATTTGGGGGCACACTTTTCTCAGTGTTACCTGAGTTTGGCCTATTTGGGGGGAAAAAAACTCAGCAGC
Source organism: Pelodiscus sinensis (assembly GCF_049634645.1). NCBI lineage: Eukaryota > Metazoa > Chordata > Testudines > Trionychidae > Pelodiscus > Pelodiscus sinensis. The sequence continues at coordinate 13,214,592 of NC_134739.1, forward strand.
ATTTGGTCTCTGGAATCCTTATTGATGGTGATGCACAACTCATTATACATAGGACTTACCATGCGAAGGCACTGACTACTGAAATATGAGAAATCATTGTATTACTAAAAATAGTAATTGAAATTCCAACTGGTAGCTGTGAGCTTGCCACATGTACCAATGAAGATTGCACTGGAACCATGATTCTTATTTTAGATTTAGCTGGAATTGTCTACTGCAAACTCTTCTATAACCTCAGTGTTTTCTTACATGGCTGGATCATTTGTTACCTTCTAGATTCCTGGACTTATACTTTTTTGGGGTGTTTGAACCCTAATGCTTACTACATATAGCAAGCTAATTCTGGTTAAGTGGATAGTTATGCATTAGATACATTTGTTATCTGTCTAAACGAATGGCCATAATCAGCTAAATAAGTGATTCAGAAAGCAAGTTTAAGTAATTATCTTTTTAAGTAAATTCCACAGGAGTGTGTTTTATTTATATTTAATATTGGACATTAAGTGCTTAGGTTTCTCTGCAAATCTTCATTTTAAGGAGGTGTGAAATTATCTGCGGAAGTCGTAATCATTGGCTAATTATAGTTCACCTTCATTTAGCTTGGGGAGCATTTTGAATATTTCATAGATTACAAGTAACTCATTTATTAAAGACATGGATATTGAGGTGTTCGGAGGGTAGTAATCAGCAATTTCACATGCAGCATTGCAAACAGGCATAGGGTTATCTGTTAATTTTGCCAAATAATAGAGTGAGCCACTACCCTTCTGTTTTAGCATTCAGTTTTTCTGTATACAGTTTTTGAAAACATGTTGCCAGCTAACTCCTTATTTGAATTTTTGCTGCTTAATATTTGCCACTTCATCCTTTTTAGTCCCACAGGAAGTTAGAGAGTCATTAATAGGATGCAGGGCCTGATTAAGGCATTCCTAAATCCCGAGCTCCTGAAGTCATTCTGTTTACATAGAATCTCAGCTGTCATTTAAAAACAAATTAAATTTCAAGTAGTTGGGAAAAGCTTGGCAATATGCAGTGATATCTGCTTAAGTCTGCAAATAATTTGAACTGAGAGGTGCGAACCCTCTTGTGCCTTTCAGTGGGGTGTTAACTTCAAAACAAAATGCTCCGAAGGGGATACCCCCCAAGTTGATTCTTTGTATGGCCACAAGGGATCCTGGGCTGTAAAGTGTGTCTGCACTGCACATCTGACCTGGATATCTGGCATTCTGGTTACCTTGCTGTTTCCCCAGCAAAGCTTTATTCGCATTACCATTCCTTCAGTGTTTCTGCGCTAGCTAGTCTTAGGACATCCCATGATTTCTGCTGAGATGCTCAAGGATTCTTTTCCATTTAATTGTATCAGTTGTGGGAGCACCTGTCTGTCCTTTGGAAGTGAAGAGGGGGGATTGTGTGGAAGGCATGGGAGCTCTATCACTGCCTGAATGATCTTGTCTCTCCTCGCTGCAAAAGCCTTGGGCAAGCACAGGTTTCAAGTTCAATGAAGCATATGGATGAGGGTGGATAGTAGGGATGTAAAGGGTTAATCAATGGCCCAGCAGGGCTTTAGCACCTATCCATCATGGGCCCCACAGTGCTGGAGTAACCCTCTGCCCAAGATGGATGTGGAGTAGCTCCAGTCCCCACAGGTTTATCGGAACTGGCAAGTCACCCATTTAGGGTGATGTTTGCTGGTTAACTTTGCACATCCCTACTTGGAACAGATTAAGTTTTGTAATTCTGTGAATATAAATCATGTTTAAAACATGGAACCTGCTGACCTCATTTAGCCATGCATTAAAACAATATTGGCTATAATAGCTAACATAATTTTGGTAGCATTTTTTAGCCAACTTATTGTGCTGCGCTAAATAATACTTAAAAATGTTTGCGTAGAACTTCACTTAGAATTGTCATGGTTTGTGTCTTTCCACCATGGTCTTCAATTCTTTATTAAAGCCATTTTGTCATGAAACTGGTTTATATTGTGCCCAACGTGCTAGATGTTCTGCAAAGCCGAAAAGCGCAGGTCATGTCCCAAGGTATATGTGTTTAAAACCACTCAGATTACATGTTTTTTCTGCAAATATAAGTGGGTCATAATATAAATATAGTCAGAGTGGTAGGTTGCTACAGTTTTGAGCTCTGTTGGCCAAAACTGGAGGCAAACATTCCCAAATTGATTTTGGAGGGGGAAGAACGGACCAGAATATGACTATATATGCCATTATTAAGGCCCTTTGATATCTTCCAAGGGAATTTAGCTCTGGAAAAAAAACCCTAAACCTGCTTGTTACAGTTTGTGCTGTTAAACTCAGTGAAAAGATATTAAATATGTTTGCAGCAAACAGGATGTAGAATGTGTTTTGAAGGCTATTTGTGCAGCTTCTATATGAACAGTATCTGAGTTGTATATAACTCGTAAATGACCAAGGAGGTTTTTTAATTTTTAGCTCTGAAAACACCACTGAAAGTCTTGTTTTCACTAGGGAAAAACTGTATTTAATGCAACTTAGTGGAACTGTGGTAAGCCTTGTAAGGGATGTGCAGAGTAGAGCATAGGGTTTAGCTCAAACAGTTAGCATTTGTTAAATTGTCTTCTCTACCCTTGTATTTTAACACATCGTCCTCACCCCCTCCCATCTGCAAGTGTGGACAATGATGCTAATGAGTCTAGAGCAGGGGTGGAAAAAATGCAGAGCCGCGCCAGACATTTTTTTTTAGCAATTTTTGTTGGGGGGGGGGGGGGGGGAGGAAAAGAACGCTGCCCCTTCAAAAGAAAACACAAGGCTTTTTGGCCACATCAGGCTCCCATATTGGGGGCCAGGGATTGTTTCTAGCGATGCAGGGGTGGCTTTGTGAGCTGTGGGGAAGGCTTCGCGAGCCGCACTTTAAGGGGGTAAGAGCCGCATGTGGCTTGCGAGCCACAGATTGGCCATCCCTGATCAAGGGGGAAGCATCTTTTACGATCACTTTGATACTGAATATGTATGAGTCTATCTTTGGCATTTGGCTATTTTTTATCTCAAATACACTAGATCAGCGTTTGCCAAACTATGGGCCGCGGCCCGCTACCGGGCCGCGGGAAAAAAATACCGGGCCTCAGCATGCCTGGTGCCCCTGAACCCGGAAGTGCCAGCTGGGTCTCTTCCCCGGTTCTGCCTGGCGCCGACCCCCCCGTGTGTCCTCCCACCCCACCCCCAGAGCGTCCCTGCCGTGCGCGGCTCCTCCTCACCGCCTGCTGCTGCCCATGTGCGGCATTGCACGTGGGCGGGGAGGACGCCCGGGTTTGACGTGACGTCACGGCCCGAGATTTTAAAAGTCTTTGGAGGCACGTGGCAGGGCCACGCTGGCTCTGGCGGCCTCTGGCCCCGCAATGTGGAAGGCAGAAGGTAGGGAACGGGCTTGGGCAGAGGCGAGGAGGAGGAGGCGGCAGCGGCGGGCTTGCGTGGAGGGGGAGGAGTGGAAGGAGAAGGGGCTTGGGAGGGGAAGGTACCAAGGGACAGGGTGCAGGAGAGAGAGAGACAAATGCCAGGGGGCCAAGTGCAGACAATGAGGGTATGTCTAAACTACATGACTCCGTCGACGGAGCCATGTAGATTTGTTGTTTTGGCAAAGGCAAATGAAGCCGCGATTTAAATGATAGCGGCTTCATTTACATTTACATGGCTGCCGCGCTGAGCCGACAAACAGCTGATCAGCTGTTTGTCCGCTCAGCGCACTAGTCTGGACGCTCCCCTGTCGACATCAAAGCCCTTTGTCGGCAGCCCCGGTAAACCTCATCCGACGAGGAATAATGGGGCTGCCGACAAAGGGCTTTGATGTCAGCAGGGGAGCGTCCAGACTAGCGCGCTGAGCGGACAAACAGCTGATCAGCTGTTTGTCGGCTCAGCGCGGCAGCCAAGTAAATGTAAATGAAGCCGCGATCATTTAAATCGCGGCTTCCTTTGCCTTTGCCTATGTGTCTAATCTACATGCCTCTGACGACAGAGGCATGTAGTCCAGACACAGCCTGAGGGAAAGGGCAGGAGGGGAGGTGTCAGTGGGAGGGGGGACAGGGTTATGCTGGGAGAGGAGAGGAGAGGGAAAGGGCATTGGGGGCTGGAGGGGGAGGTGCTGGGAGAAGGCTTGAAAGAAGGGGTGGGCATGAGAGAGGTGGGGATGGAACAAGTGATGTGTGAGGGCACAGAGGGGCAGGAGGGGATGGGGCAGAGAGTGCTGAGGGGGTGGGTATCAGGGAAAGAGAGGACAAAGGGGGCGGGGCAGTGCGGGAAGGGGGAGGCACCAGGAGAGTGCAGGGCTAAGGGAAGGTGCAGGTGCCAGGGGATTCTGGGGTGAGGAGGAGGGGAGAGCTGGCCACCGGAAGCAGCACTGGACAGGGGAATCGGGGCAGGCTGGGGAGATTGGAGGGCTGGTGGAAGCAGGGCTGCCGGTACGAGGTTGGGGGCAGGGAGCTGGCCGGGGAAGATGGGGGCGGGGAAAAGAAGTGGCCTCTGGAAGGAGGGCTGGATACAGGCAGTGGGGCTGGCCAAGGGAGATTGGGAGGAGAAGTGGACCTGGCTGCCTGGGAGGGGGTTGAGGGAAGTGGGGCTGGTCAGTGCCACAGCGGGGGGAGCATGGGGGAGGAATGAATCGGCCTGCGGGGAGTGGGACTGACCAGGCCATATTTCGATCTTGGGACGCTGCCCCTGTTCCCCCCTTGCCCCCCGCATGAGTTAGTCCAGCCTGGGGATTCTATTGTCCCCCCCCACACACACTCCCCCTCGAGTAGTTGCGAACTGGCTGGCTGGTAGACACAGTCATGCAGCCTGAGCACATTTACCAGCCAGGCAGCTTGAAACTACAAACTGATATATCTAATAATAATACAACTTACCTAATGAGAAAATACCAGACATGTTATATGTCTGGTATTTTCTCAGTTTGTTTTTTATGTGTTTATATTTTTGAGCTGCAAAAAGCAGTATTGGAAAAAAAAGGGTTCCAACTAAAGTAAAAAGTTTGGGAAACCTTGGTCTAACCAGCTTTCTGTCTGTCTTACAGTCCATTTATCCAATCCATATTCCTTAACTTGCTGGCAAGAATATTGTGGGCGACCATATCAAAAGCTTTGCTAAAGCTGGCACTGGGGGGTTTTGGGAGGACCAGAAACAACTTATTTGAATATTCATAATTTGATTAATGAATATGCAAATATGCAAATGAACATTACTGGTCCTCCAAAAGTTCGTGAATGGATTTACTGGTCCCCGTGTCAAAAAGTTTGGGAATCCCTGCACTAGATTGGACATATGATCCCCGGGTCTAGACTTTTGTATTCCACGCTGATAAATTGGATTAATTGACAATCCATGGAGATACTATGCAATTTCAAGAATTACTTTTTAGAAGTGCAGTAATTTATTTAAAATGTGGAATGTTATTTATAGAAAACTAGTATTAAATATATAGTGCTCTGTATCTTGGAAATTTTGCTGGATCTTTTTTATGCCCTTTTCCAGAGAAATGGAGAACTAACAACTTCTGCATGTTTTCTCATGTTACTGGTTCAAGTGTGTATACTAGTGTGCCAAGCCCTTCAAAGTCATTAGAATGCCAAAATTGTTCTATTTCTTTCAGGAGCCTTTGCCTCCAGCTCCCTCAGAAATTTCAGCAGCCTCATGCAACATTTTCATGTTTGTTACAAGCTGGTCTCTTAAGCACTTAAAAAGTATTCTAGACAGTATTCTAAAGCTTAAGTACTCATGGGCAAGATAATCACTGATCTATTCATACTTTGCTGGGTATTAAATCTTGGTGGCTTGAATAGGCATTCTTAAAAATAGTGCAACTTAAGCCAAGTCTACCCTGGCAAGTTACAGCACAGCGAATCTGCTCCCAGTGGCTGTAACTCCTGAGGTGTCCATCCTGGAAAGACAGTAAGTGCACATTAACTCAGCAGTTGCTGTCCTCTGGATACAGCACTTAGGTGCCAGTGTGGACACTTGAATTGTTTGCTGTGTTGTGGCCTCCAGAAATGGTCCATAATTCCTCAAGACTCCTCTGTTCTTGGTTTTAAACTTGCCTGTCTGCCTGCGCATATCCTCTTTCAGTGCTCCTCTTCGGACAGCTGGCGTGCTGTGCTGTTTAGCTCAAGGCCACAGAGCAAACCATTCAGGTGGAATTCTCCTGCTAATAGAGGCAGGTGTGTGTGTGAGAGATTGCCATGCAGAGGGGCGGGGGAAGCTGACATGACAGGCTTTCCCCTTCCCCCTGCCTCAGCAGGGGCTGTTTCCTGCTGCTGTCTGAACTTACAAGGCAGCATGCTGAGATCCCCCAAAACACATAGTCTGCCCCCTGCCCAACATGTACACACTCTCTCACACTCCTTGTCTCACACTCCTCCCCTCCATTTTTGTTGAAAAGCTGCTGTCAGTGTAGCAGGATGATCATGGAACCAATGGGATTGGGAAACCTGAATCATGTGATGCTGACTGCCCCATGTGGCATTGCAAATCTTTCCCAAAGCACCCTGCAGCCGGTTGCACAGTGGGATAGCTACCACAATGCACTGCTCTCTGTGGCATTGCAAATGCTGCTAATGTGGACATGCTCCACTGTCACAAGGAGCACAGTGTGGACACACAACAGCGGTTTGCCAGCAGTGCTCTGTGAGCAGCGCTGTAAATCTGCCAATGTAGATATAGTGTGCTTCTTGGCTGGATAGAAATGCAATTGTCTCCTGCCTTTTAACATAAAAATGCTTGTGGAAGCCAGTTTGAGAGGCTAGGAAGAGGCACTTGAATTGATACCAAGTCAACAATTATTCTCTGGTGTGCATTTTTGAAATATTAACTGAATAAATTCTTTTGTGAGCCACATAGATTTAAATTTTTGTTACAGGCAGTCCCCGGGTTACGTACAAGATAGGGACTGTAGGTTTGTTCTTAAGTTGAATCTGTATGTAAGTCGGAACTGGCGTCCAGATTCAGCCGCTGCTGAAACTGACCGCCAGTTCTGACTTACATACAGATTCAACTTAAGAACCCCAAGCGTCCCCAAGTCAGCTGCTGCTGAAACTGATCAGCGGCTGATTCCAGGAAGCCCGGGGCAGAGCAACTCTGCCTCGGGCTTCCTGTAGTCAGCGCTGGTCAGTTTCAGCAGCGGCTGACTTGGGGACGCCTGGGGCAGAGCAGCTGGGGTGCTGCTGGGTTGCTCCAGTAGCACCGCTCCTCGGCGCTACTGGAGCAACCCAGCAGCACCTCAGCTGCTCTGCCCCAGGTGTCCTGATTCAGCCGCTGCTGAAACTGACCAGCAGCGGCTGAATCAGGACGCCTGGGGCAGAGCAGCTGGGGTGCTGCCGGGTTGGTCCAGTAGTGCCCAGAGTGGCGCTGCGGGACCAACCAGCAGCGCCCCAGCTGCTCTGTCCCAGGGTCCACAACAAAAGCCTGGTCTGCTGGGGGGGGGGGGGGGGACACACTAGATGCGCCCCTCCCCCCCCCCGCAGCAGACCAGGGACACGGGGAGCAAAGCGGCAGCGGCTTTGCTCCCGGTGTCCCTGGTCTGCTGGGGACTGTCTCCAGCAGACCAGACACACCGGGAGCAAAGCCGCAGCCGCGGCGCGGTCCCGCGCCTCTGAGGCTTTGCCAGAGCAAAGCCTCAGAAACACGGGAACCCGCCGCTACTGCGGCTTTGCTCCCGGTGCCCCAAGTTGCTCTGGCAAAGCCTCAGAGGCATGGGACCGCGCCGCTGCTGCGGCTTTGCTCCCGGTGTCTCTGGTCTGCTGGAGACGGTCCCCAGAAGACCAGGGGCACCGGGAGCAGTTTTTCTCGCCCCAGAGGTCGAGGTGGCGGATGCTGCCTGCGAGCTCCGGGGCGAGAGAGCCCCATTTGTAAGTGCGGATCTATCATAAGTCGGATCCGCGTAAGTCGGGGACTGCCTGTATTTTAAAAATGTAAATTAACCAGAGGAAGTTTGTGATTCTTAAGGCGTTATTTGAGTTACAGAGCACCTGCAGCATTCGTCAGAATGATCCCCTTTGAACAATCAAGTGCTAAGGGCCTGTGCACATTACAATGGAAACTGATACTGGAAGCAACCCTATTTAATCAGGGCTAAACCCCATCTACCCTACACAATTAACCATATTTAAGTGCTGTTGTGAAAAATGGTTATCTGCATGTATAAACAAGGTTTCTTCCTGTGCAATCAGAAAAATAAACCTGTGAGGAGCTGTTTTGCTTATGTATCTGCCATGGTAAAAGCAGTTGCCCAATATTTTTTCTTGTACAGATTGATCCGGTCAATCTGTCATTCTGTAATCCAGCATCATCTGTGGTCTGGCATTAATTTGGTTAGCCAAATATCCACTTATCAAGGGTGCGGCCAAGATTTCCACAGTTCCATACATTTTATTTACAGCCACCAGTCCTGGTTCTCAGTGTTCTGTGCTGTTATTTAGCTCTGTTTCCCTAAATGTCTTCTAAGAGTCCAGTAAGTAGTGGAAGTGTTAGTCGTGCTACTCGACAATATTGACCTTCCATGATTTGGCAAATTCTCTGGTTTGGCACTGGTCAGGTCCTGAGGGTTCTGGTCTAGAGAGGTTCAACCTGTACAGGCAGGAAAAAGAAGTAAAACCACACCACAACATGTCACTGCTAAGCAATTGATTTGTAGTGATTTGGGGACTTTAGGGAAAAAATAAAAAATTAAATATTTGGTGTCATGTTTAGCAACAATCTCCATCCCTTATGCGTGCTGCAAGGTACTTCCCTAGGTTCAGTTGGGATCTGCTGGGTCATTGACTCCTTTACTTCATGCTCAATGCTCATTAAAGGTTGTGAAAAGGCTGTGGCAAAGGGTTCTGTTGCTGAGTTCAGCTCCAGACCTTCCAGTCTGGTTTCTTAGCTCTTTATTTTAGCCTCTCTAAGCTGACACATAGCTGGTCAGCTCAGCATCATTTCATAAAATCATAGAATAATAGGACTAGAAGGGACCTCAAGAGGTCATCGAGTCCAGCCCCCTGCCCTCAAGGCAGGACCAAGCTCCGTCTACACCATCCCTGACAGATGTCTATCTAGCCTGTTCTTAAATATCTCCAGAGAGGGAGATTCCACCACCTCCCTTGGCAATTTATTCCAATATTTGACCACCCTGACAGTTAGGAATTTTTTCCTAATGTCTAATCTAAACCTCCCCTGCTGCACTTTAAGCCCAATACTCCTTGTCCTGTCCTCAGTAACCAAGAGGAACAAATTTTCTCCTTTCTCCTTGTGACACCCTTTTAGATATTTGCTGGCCCCTGTGGTGGATAACATACTTTCCAGGCAGCTTGACAGAGTAATATCTGAGGCAGACGTTCAATCCCTTTCTCCTCTTTTGACAGATTGCTGGCGCTCTATTTTGTTACACCAGCTTTGTTTTCCGTTGGAATCTCAAAATAGCAAGGGTCAAAATCCAGCAAATCTTATTTAGTGATTGAGTTGGCAACCAGTTTGGCTCCCTCATGTAACCACGAAGTTCCTTAGTGTGTCTTGTTCAGACCACCATACATGTGACATTCTGTTGGCTATGCTTTGACCTACAGCTCGCCCTCATGGCTCCTTTGCTTTTCCATCTTCTACTAAATTAATAGACTAGAGACTTCTAATGACTGTTTCTTTTTTTTTTCCTGGCTGTATTTGGTGAAATTTTGACCAAAAGGCACCGTTCAAGTCTTTCTAATGCCTGAATATTAATCCCAGGCCTGTTTTCACTTAAATTCAGCAATTTGAGCAGAAGGGCATAGACAATTTAAAATAGTGGAAATGAGGGATGTTAGCGGCTAACCGTTCAACTGATAAGTGATTGCTTATCCGTTAACGATACCGGTTAACCACAACACTCCTCCTCCCCTGCATGTTTTGCACTTAAAACTCAGACTGGCAGGCTGACTCAGTCCCAGCCCACTGGTCTGAATTTTAAATGAAGAGCGCACAGGGAAGCTGCATGCCACCCCGCACTGCTGGCTCCGATACAGAGGCAACAGCACAGGGCAGCAGGCGGGAGCCAGTCTGTGTGGGAAACCAGTTTTTGAACCAGCTCCCAACTGCTGCCCCGTGCTGCTACCTCTCTGTCAGAGCCAGCAGTGTGGGGCGGCAGCAGCCCCCATCTGCGGGGGGCTCGATCTCCCCATGGACGGAAACTGTATCAGGGGCAGCAGGTGGGGAGCCCATCTATATGGGGAGCTGACTTCTAAACTGGCTCCTCTCGCAAACCAGCTCCCGCCTGCCATCCTGCACTGATGCCTTTGATAGAGGCACCACCACGAGGTGGCATGGGGCTCCCTGGGAGTGGGGCTGGGAGCCAGGAGCATATTGGCTGCTGGCTCTGCCCCCCGGGGGCGAGAGCATTTAGTAACCGTAAAACCTATAAGAATTGTAGCTACACAATTGCTAAAACATCCCTAGTGGAAATGCAGTGTAAGCTAGTAGACTAAACTTTAACAAATCAGTCCACTGAACTATCATTTTTCTTTTGGTATTGATTCATTACTATATTTCTTTCCTCTTATAGTTGTTTTATAGCGAGAGGGTTTTTTGTTGAATATTTCATTATTGCAGTCAGTGCTGACTAATTCCTAAGTAAGGTAGCAGGGAGCAAGCAGGTAAGACTGAATACATTCATAGAAGTTTTACATTTATATTTTGTCAACAGAGATTGGTATTTACTTTGGATGACTTTCAGGCTGAAATAATGCGCCATTTAAAAAAAATGGAGCAACACATTCTCTCCCCTTTTATACTAGAGTAAACAAAAGTACTGTTTACTGAAGATGTGTTCTTGGAAAAGGAGTTCTTCCTGACAGTTTCTGACTTGTCAAAATGAACGTGAGTGTTCTGAGGCTGTATCTAAAAATATGTCTGGAAAATACCACCTTGCCACAAAATATGGCCCTAGAAAAAGAGGTCATTCTATAATACTTTAAAATTAAACTCCATTGTTTCTAGATGTAGGCCATAGTGATTCAAGGATCCGTACAATGAGAATGGATTCTCTGGCACATTCCTCTTTTAATGTGTCCCTATCTAACGTAAGTACAGCACATTTCTTCTATCATCCTTTTCCTGATTTCTGTTGTCCTTTAACAATTAATACCTGAGATGATGATAGTAAATTCACAACTATGATTCAATTTATATAATGCTGGTGTGCATGTAATGTGCTGAATGGAAATTTACCAGCTCAGAACATTGGGCACTATTAAAAATAGTGCTCCTCTGTTGATTACAAACAGCTCTGCTCTTCTCAAAGCTGGTTAGTGATGGATTGCTTGTGTGGACCAAGGATGGGGTGAAGAGAGTCTAGGATCTCACCTTGAAAGCTGTAGCAATTTTCCTAGGTGAGGAAGGTCTGAACACAGCAGTTCCTCCAGACACAGTAAGTGCCACTCTCTGAATTGATTAGAAAGGAAGAAGAAGCAATTGAAAATGCTCTGTCAGCACTGAGCACTGCAGCCTGGGAGATGAGCTTGGTAGCTGAGGGCTGATTTCCTCTCTACCTCAGTCTGGCCTGGAGTCATTTACCAGTAAGCATTTACAATTTACTTCAAAGATTACATTTTAATGACAGCGGTATGAGCTCCAGTTAGAACTGAGCTCCCTTATAAATCTAAACAAAACCAAGATCCTTGTTTCTGAAAACCTCTGAGTTTCATTTTTCACGGTATAAGAATCTGGTTAGTTATTTTTTCAAATTGAGATCTAGAAGCTTCTAAAACAAATTGATTTTTTGTAAATACCATGTTTGAAAAATTAGGTAATACTATACTAAACAAATTTCTATTGGCACAACTTTTCTCATTCTCCATAACACTGCTACATCTCATGTTAAATGAGAGGTGGTCCATTGGAGTTTCGTTCGTTATCAGCGGAGCAGTATTCAAGTGTTCCGAACATGCTTGGACCTGCACAAGAGACAAAGTCCTTGCCTCAAAGAGTTTATAATCTAAACATACTGCTCACGTTGCTCTGGTTACAAACAGATAGATAGGTTGCTCAGCCTTATGCAGATCTGTGTAAGTGAAGCATTCCGGTGGAGTGTGTGGGGGAAGAGGTTGAGGTGGGAGCTTCAAGTGAAATCTGTGTGGGGGAACACTAAGATCCCCACATAAATATGCTTAACTTGGTTGCCTGAGGCATGAGAATCGAGCATTGAATATTGTCAAAGTGTGGTATTTCTTTGGGTATTTAGGTTTACATTGTTCTATGTTACTTGAAATATTGATTAGTGATTACGCTCACACTTCAGCGAACTGAGTCCAGCTGAGCTTAGCAAAATGCTATAAAGTGCTCTTGAGTTACAGAAACATTCTAGGCTCTTGTCTGAACCAAGTGCTCTTTCCGTTTCAGAAATACACGCCACGGGATTCAATTATCAAAATGAAGATGAGAAAGTTACACTCTCCTTTCCCAGTACTCTACAAAAAGGTAAGCAGCATTTCCGAGGTCCCAGGGCATGTCTGCACCACAAAATCAAGTCAACTTAAGTTAATTCAACATATAGCCACTGCAGTCATTAAAGCGGTGTTACACATCCACTGTGCTTATCCTCACCACTGACTTAACTGTGTGGGGAATGGTGGGCACTGATAACAGGAACCTCCCCCCCCCCGCAACACACTGCTCTGACGTCTGGGGTGCTGGCAGCCAGCGGACAGTGTAGGTAACACAGTATTTACATAGACATTGCCCTAATTACATTAATTTCAGCTCTACCCCTCTCAGAGAGGTGGAGTTAAGTCAGTTCAGTGGGCATCTTACATTGATGGGAATCTTGCTTCTTGTTCAGACAATCGCTAAGACAAACAAGTTTGTTTACATTTGCAGGAGATAACGCTGCCCTCTTTTTTACAATGTCATCTGACAGAGCAGGCATTTGCATGGCACTGTTATAGCTAGCGTAGCAAGGTATTTGTGCCAGGTATGCTAAAGATTTGTATGCTCCGTCATGCATTAACTTGTAGGCTCTAAAGTTTTAAAGCTTTGTTCTCAAGTACAGTTCTGTTTAAAAAAAAAAAAAAAATTAAAAGTGTTTTTACATTTGTAAATGGCACTTTCACAAAGGAGCTTGCACGACAGTACTGTACTTAAGAGGTGATTTGAAAAATACTATTGCTTTTATCTTTTTACAGTGGAAATATTTGTAATAAAAATATAAAGTGAGCAGTGTACTCTTTGTATTCTGTGTTGTAATTGAAATCCGTATATTTGGAAATGTAGTAAAGCATCAATATCTGTATACATACTGTAACTGATTTAAAAAATCAATTTAACAGCCCCAGTTAATAGTCATTATCTAATTAACTGAAAAACTAGTTTGTATAGAAAGCCCTATAAGAAGTGAGTGAAGATTATACAAAGTGGGCATAGTTCAGGTTACCATGACTCCTGCTCTGGCTGTCTTGACTAGTTTTGCTTTCCACTATTAGTTTCTAACAAACCGCTTTAATTGTTCACTAAATATGTTGGTTGTCTTAGATAGGTGACAAGAAGGGAACCAAGAAAAATGGATGATCTAGGAATGACAGAAGTTGCTTAAGACTCAGCCTTCCCCATTCCATAGCTGGGGATTAATGAATGTTTTTACACTGTTTTGAACATGTGAACTACAGTGCAAAGTGCTAAGTGTGTGCTTTGAAAGTGCATTGTTATCCCTGCATGAAGGGTGCAACAAGGGCAAGGTTCTAGAATGTGAGACTGCTCTGTTTCAAGACTGACTTGCAGTATTTATTTCATCTGAACATATAGTACATTTTGAGGCCTGTTTAGACCTGCTGCATTGTTCAAGCAGCCTTTGACATTAGTAACATCATTGGATTGTTTAGGAGATTAATTGTCTCATATCTGGCATGAGTTAAAATCTATCCCAGGTTGTAAGGGACTGTAAGAGAACTGGTTATTGAGGAGCGTATGTTAAAATGAGCATTTGGATTCAGCCCACATCCTGGAGGGATGGATGTCCATCTCTCACATCCATACCACAGTTGGCTCTACTTCTTGGCAGTCTCCTTGGCAGCCCATGCAGAGAGACCCCAGATGGAATGGGTATGAACAGGAAACTCAACTATCTTCTGACCTGATGAGGAGAAATCATTTGTAAGCTTAGGATACATAGTGAGACACTGCGGACTGAAATCACATGGGCTACTGGTGTTGCAGCCTTTAAAGAAATCTTCCCATCAAGCAACACTGTGTCCTGGCTATGGAATTATTTTGTGGTTACCCAGAAGAAGTAACCTTTCTGCAATGGTGGTTCTGTGCTGACAGCTCTGGGAATCTTTCAGCAGATCCTCTGTGTAAGATATTGTCCTCTGTTAGGTTAAGCTCATTGACTGATTTGCACAATAATTAGATACAAGTTCAGTGGGAAAAAATGTGCAGGTGATGGTTGTCTGACTGCAGGTATCATGGTGCCTAGTAATGGCAGCACTATAAAGGAAGGTTAGTGTCTTGTAGCATTCCTGTTGATAATTTGGTAAAATATTAGTGTCTGGGTCAGCTGGAAACATTCTTGTAGAGAGGTGTAAATATTTCACTGATTTAGAAAAAATCTAGTGTAGGTTACTATTTGCCTATCTATTTAAAAATCAAGATTTGAAAGATACCAAGTTTTAATTACTTTAAAAATTCCATATTTCATTCTCTCATACTTCATTGTCTTAGTGTTTGATGTTCCCCCCCTTATCCCTCCAAGAAAGAATGGGGAGCTGCAGCAGGCTTCACGTTTCATGGACAGATGCACAAAGTCCCAGTCTGTGCATGTTATACTTATCTGGTTGGTCTAGTGTGTTCATTAGTGTGAGCCAGTAGAAGACTGAAATTTGCAAGTGTCTTATTCATCCGGTTATATTTGGTGGTAGCAGGTTGAAATTAAAAAACGAATCGATTAAAGGTTTGTAGGTCCTATTTTCTAGAATTCTAGTAGGCTTCTGCAAGAACATTTTTTTAAGTAAGAGCAATTGTGCCTGTGTTTTAAATTGGTCACTCTAGTTCCTTAATTAGCAGTTGATTCTACATTAGAACTGTATCCGTGGTTGGATTGCACCAGAATAAAGTTTCATTTACAGTGTCAGTGCAAATTACATTCACTTGACTTGAAACCTGTTCTACAAAGAAATTTGATGGTAAAAATCACTGACACAATAAGTAAACAGTGCCAGTAATAGTTACTTTGCTGCCTCAACTCTAGGCTTGCAGAACTAAAACATGATTGTGATTGTTTGCTTTTAGTAATAGTGAAGTTTGCTTTCGAACTCCTGAGGTGATTCTGATCATCTGCTTGCCGCTGGGAGTTAGGCGTAGGAGCTATTTATACGAGAGACCGTTGATCTGTTCTCTTGTTACCCAGAAAAAGCTAAGCTTAATTACTGTAGTGTTCTCCAAGCTTTCAGTATACAAACTCTTTGCTTACTGTATGGATGGCAGTTCTGTTTGCTGAGATTTTTAGGTTGGAATTTGACACCACAGTTGAGTAAGGGAGGTGGATATTTTTATCTGTGCATTCAGATGTGTAAAGATTCTAAGCAGATACAAATGTTACCATACTTTATTCTGTAGATTATTGGCACCTTGCCTTCCTTAGCAAGATCAGGTTCTCCTTTTGTGCTGAGGCATCAAGGGCAGAATAAATCCTGGATGTAACTGAATTAGATGTCAGAGTGCAGACCAAGTTCTACCTAGACTTCTGTATTAGATTTTTGTAAGGTTTTATTAATAATCACGTAGGCACTCTTAGGGATGTTAAAGACTAGTCGATGAATCGATTCCCACCCCCCTTGCTGCCTCTATATGAGAGTGGCAGCAAAGGGGGGGGGGAATACTTCAAATTGGCAGCGCTGCACAACTGTGTGACGCTGCTGCTTTGAAACTCCAAGGCTGCATTTCAAAGGGGCAGCTGCTGCACAGCTGATCTGTGGATCAGGTGTGTGGTGGCTGCCCCTTTAAAACGCTGCTTCTGGCATTTGAAAGGGGCAACTGCTGTGGAGCCCAGGGTCAGCTGCGGACTCCCAGATGACCCTGGGCTCCCCGCAGCATTTCCCCAGAACCTGGGATCAGCTGGGAGTCCCCAACTGACCCTGGATTCCACTGCTCCTTTGAAACGCATGGAGGTGGCATTTCAAAGGGGGCAGTGGAGCCCAGGGTCAGTTCGGCAGTCCTCAGCTGACCCCGGGCTCCTAGCGGCATGCAGCATAGCATGGAGCCCAGGGTTAGTAGGGGACCCTGGGCTCCATGGCTTTGAAATGCACAAGAGCCCCTGCTGGGCATTCTTGTGCATTTCAAAGCAGGCACCCGCGTGCAGCCTGGAGTCAGTGCGACTTCCCGCTGGCCCCAGGCTATACATGGAATTCTGCATTCCTGCTTTGAAATGTACGAGAGCCCTAGTAGCAGTGCGGAAAGTGCCTATCGACTAGTTGACGGAAATTCCATCGACTAGTCAATTAACCGCATTTTAACATCCTTAGGCACTCTATATGATTAGGTTTTCTAAGCCTACCTGTGGAGTTAAAAGTAACATCCCATCATGCATCCCTTACTCATAATGGTAAGGGTCGCAGGATCAGATTCTTATACTGGGTAGAAAGAGCTCAGTCTGGTTACAGTGCAGCGATGAATAGAGAGAAATGAATGCAAGCAGAACCCGGGAGGTACTGTACCAGTCAAGTGCCATAGTGCCACGGCTGCTTGCATTACTCCTAGTGTTTAGCTGCCATTGGGCAGTGTTCTGTGCAGTGCTGTCAGGAGAGGGGAGGACTTGAAGGATGCTGGCAGTGGTGCTGTGGGTGGGGACGAATGGAAAGGAGGAGCTATTTCAGAAGGGTAGTGAGCCAACTAAGTAGCCTGATGTGAAAAAACAGGCTAAATAAATGTTCTGTTTGGCACCTCCAAATAACATGTCACCTCTGTTCTTTTTTTTGTCACAGGGACAGGGACATTAAAGATAGACTTTGTTGGAGAGCTGAATGATAAAATGAAAGGTTTTTATAGAAGTAAATATACCACCCCTTCCGGAGACACGCGCTATGCTGCTGTCACTCAGTTTGAGGTATGAGCTATATTTTTGTTTTCAGGAAGAGTCATTCTTAATGCAGGATTTACTCTTGGGAGAAGATTGGGATACAGTTCTTTTCTAGTTCCCTCTCAGCCGGGGTGGCCAGCCCGTTACAGACAAAGAGCCAAAATAGTGGTGGATATAGCGCAAACAGCCGAGGGAAAGAAGTTGTTGAGCAAAAAACCGCTGCTCCTTTAACAGCAGTGTGTCACCAAACCAGGCTTCCATCGGCCGCAGTGTCAGATCTTGCTGCCCCCAGTGGCGCCCTGACCAGACAAGGAAAAAAGGTCAGAGCAGGGGATTGCAGAACAGGTGCAGAAGCTGAGCCACGGGTGCGGGAGCTGTAATTTGTCCTTTGAAGAGCCGTGGGTTGGCCACCCCTGCTCTAAGCCGTGGGGCAGCCCAGCTTCACAGGTGATTCATCAGTCCTGCCCAGACAGAGGCTCAGGGCTCGCAAGGAGCTGACTGACTGAACGGGGCTGGGCTGCCCTGCAGCTTAGAGTGAACACTGGTCTCACTCACATGCATGGCTTGAGTTTCTGGAATCCACATTTTCCACTTCTCACTCTCAGCAAAATACAAGGTAATAAAAAATAACCTTTGCACTATGACCTAAAAGTCAACAAATCCCAGGCTTTGGCAAGTTCCTCCATCATGGTCCATCAGCTGCTGTGTTAGAAATAAATTATTTAAACAGCTTATTTGAACCTAATGTCCATATAAGTTGCCTATTGAAAGTGCACTAATATTTTACTTGGACGCTCTGACTTGGTCCCAGTATCTTAATGGTACACAGGTTGTGTGCTGTCTTCTGTCTCAAATATTCTATAGCTCTTGACATCAACAGTTGTCTTCGTTATATAAATAAACACATGAAGCACTTTTTCCTCTATTTAATTCAAATAAAACATAATTTGGTGTGTGCAGAGTAGTGAGCTGATGCAACCAAGGGATCGTGTGTGATTTCTGTGACTATGTGTGCACCCTCCCTTTGACGTGACCGAAGCACTATTCGGTCATGACTCTGCTGGATTTTGCTCAGGGCCTATAAACTTCAGACACAAAACAAAATGAATTTCTGTTGTTTTTTTTTAACCTGAGAGTGAATTAAACTATACATTAAGAGAAACACACTAACCCAAAGGTCAAAAAAGAACAAGGAAACTTTTTCTAGCAGAGTCCGACCATAGAGTGCCAGACTACCAATAGAATGTATTTGATATGCTTCACTGTCATAATCTCTGTGAAAGATTTGTTCAGTTATTGCTTTCTTTCCTTCAGGCCACTGATGCTCGCAGAGCCTTTCCTTGCTGGGATGAACCTGCTATTAAAGCGACATTTGATATCTCATTGGTTGTCCCTAAAGACAGAGTAGCTTTGTCAAATATGGTAAGTGCTTAATGTGCAAATAACTAATTTTTGTATAGCAACTGGCTATCTAGCAGTTTTGTTTGCAACTTAGTGATGTGTGTAACTAGCACCCATTAATAGGAAGATGGACTATATTATTTGTGATCACTAAGCAATTATACTTGATTGCGGACTGTTTTTTTTAAAACAGACATCCATGGCTAGTAGATGCTAAAAATTAAATACTCTGCACAAACCAGAAAGGGTTGTTCATTAAAACAAGTCGTAATGCATGGCATGACATGCTGTTCCATTAATTGAATGCTTGAAAAAATAAACCTTTTGCTTGCTTAGATAGCTACGTAAGCATGCGTGCATTTTATAGATGAATAGGACTAGTCTCTGCCCTGGAGAGCTGCTAATTAATGTTCAGACATAACATGAGCGAGTGGCAGGAATTTTATTACAGGTACAAACAAGGTATCTTCACATTCCCCATTTTAAATATGGTGTGGTATAAATCTTCATAAATTAGGGATCTAAGAGTGGAACCAGTTAACCAATAAGCATCAGCTTATCGGTTCCAGTTGTGGTTAAACTCATCCGCTGGTACGTGCCAGCTGCCAGCCCTGCTCCAACGAGTGGGCTGCCACCCCATGCTGTGGGCTCTGCAGTGTGTATAACCACGAAGATTTTTAATGGTGACTTTTTAAAAGCATTTTTTACATTCCTATTCATAATAGTTATTTGCTACGGAGAAGCCACTCTTCAGTATCTCATGCTATAGGCGCCTATCGCTGGGATGTCTGTTTCCCTGTTAATATCATTTTCAGTTATGACCCAGTTTGCTTTGCTCAGACGGCGTATTGCTATGATGTACTAATGCAGGCCAGAAGTCTTGTCCGTCAATCATTTTATGGCAGCCAGCCGTTCAGTGTTTGAATGAAAGAATAATGCCCTGAAAACTTCGTGGGGGAAACAGGCTCATTAGGCATGGGTCCCATCACCAGTCTTAGGGAGTGAGAGCCCAGGAACTGATAGCAAAAGCTACTGCAGTGTGAAATAACTTGTGGAATAAACTATACAAAATAGGTATTTGTTTTTCAGGTTGTTCAGTTGGGGGTAAGTGGGGAGGCTATAAGCAGGGCTCGCCGAACTGCAGCAAGCCCTGCTCACCAGATGCACTGTCCGGCGATCTGCGCATGCACAGATCGCCCAAACCCGGCTCTTCCGGGTTGCAATCTACTCGCCCGTAGGCGAGTAGATTGCACTATTTGTCGAGCCCTGGCTATAAGCATAGTGTGTTAAAGTTGTAATCCAGTGATGTTTTTCATGGTACTAACTGCATTCCTTTCTTGTTGTTGGAAAGAATGTCACTGATCGGAAGCCATACCCTGATGATGAAAATTTGGTGGAAGTGAAGTTTGCCCGCACACCTGTGATGTCAACGTACCTAGTAGCTTTTGTGGTGGGAGAGTATGACTTTGTAGAGACCAGGTCGTCTGATGGTGTGCTAGTGCGTGTTTACACTCCTGTTGGCAAAGCAGAACAGGGAAAGTTTGCATTAGAGGTACAGTAAATGCATTTGGAGTGATTCCTCTACTATTTGTGTAGTTCCCAGTTGCGGGGAACCTGGGTTCTGTCAACAGCACAATTAATGTGACATTTGTCATGTTGCCTTGATTCTGATTTGATTAGTGACATGGAGAAATAAGGAGAAAGAAACCTTGAAGCCTTGACAAAAATATAGAATTCTGACCCAACTGAGATGATTTGGCATGATCACCTTTGTATAAAGTCAATGCAAGGCAGCAAGGCTTGTCAGGGGACTTCCAAATGTTGTTACTTTGGCATTCCTGGAAGTCCCATCTTTTAGACTTGTGATTGCTGGGGAGGAGGCCAGAATGTGCTTCTTTCTGGAGTACTTAGTCATGTGGTAATGTCATTACTGCCTGTCATTGTGAGTTAGTTAAAATGTTTAGTAGATTTTTCCTCTTATTTTTTTATAGGTTGCTGCTAAAACTCTGCCTTTTTATAAGGACTACTTCAATGTTCCTTATCCTCTTCCTAAAATTGATCTCATAGCTATTGCAGACTTTGCAGCTGGTAAAGTAACTCACTTTTTTGCTGAATGGTATTGATTTTCTTTGAATTTTAAACATTTAGGAAGAGGTGTGTATCAATATCAATAAACCTTTGTATTTATTTTATAAAGGTGCCATGGAGAACTGGGGCCTTGTTACTTATAGGTATGCTGTTAAAATACTGTCTTTCTCCCCTTTGTTCACTAATTTTGGAGGCAGCCAGACTGATTTTAGGGGGTTGTAATGATTGGGTTTCTCCCCCAAGTAAGGTTGAGTAACTTCCTCAACTCCAGCTTCAGTCTTGAGTAATTTAGACTTTTACACCAGAATGCAGTCATGTTCACATCTCCAAAGGATAAGGATTAGCCTTTAAGGCAACTAGCCAAGATAGCCTTAAAGATTTTAAAAGCATCTGGCAGCGGTGGTGTTTGCCAAAGAAAAAAAGTGTTTTCTTGGCTGCATTTCCCCTCCCCCTAGTTCTGTCGTTGTTTACACAATTTAGAAAACTGTTCCTGATTTGTACTTATTCTAGCCAAGTTGGTAAACTTCTACAACCATAGGACAAACATGAATTGAGTAATTTTGAAAACCTTATCTTGCCTTCCATTTTCAGTTACTTGATTAGATAAGCAAAATTTTATGCCTTCTGCTCGATATTCTCCTGTTTGTTTTTGAGCTGTTGGAAGGCTCTCCCTTCTTTTGCAACAGAGGAGTCTCATTAGTTCTACTGAAGTGAGATTTCAGGATTTTTCTTTATCAGTTCGTCCCATTAATTTGGCCTTCAAAATTATTATGAAAAAATGACCAGCCTGTGCACAAAATCTCCTTGCCCATTCTGCCATGCTGATGAGAACTGATATTTTATTCCCTGTCCTAAAATTATATGCAGTGGGTAAGGAGAGTTTTGCAAGATGGTTTTAATGCTAGTACAAAGTTTCCCCCTTGCATTCAGTTTGACACTCTTGTCTGTTACCTGTGAGATACTTAGAAGATTGGCATAATGAGCAGGTTATGTTTTATCCAAGACATTTCTTCCCCTCATTTGAGTCTCTGCTGTTGAATAGTTTCTGCTGGTTGACCTACCAAGCCATAGTTACGATGCAGTTGTTTGTGATGACTTCAGAGTTCTCTAATTTGATTACAAGTGGGGAGGGATGTGTATATTTGTATGCATCTAAGATGGTAAATGTTACACTGCCGATGATTGGGCTCCTGGATGAGCGCAGATTGGTTCTGGGTTGAGTGTGGGGAAGAAAACTTGCTTTGCATACATTATGGAGTGTGAAAGCAAATTGCAGTGAAGGTGAGACATTTCCCCCGTTTTTTCTAGACATGTAGTTGGACTTTTTTTTTTTTTTTCAGAATAAAGTTTTTCTCTTGTCTGGGTTTTTTGCACTTGATTTCATGTATTCCTTGAGGAAGTGTTGCCCCAAATCATCCCAACTGCTCTAAAATGTAACGTAACCGTTTTATGTGCAAACTGAAACAACTTCTGTTTTTTCAGTTGTACGGCTCATGATTGTAGCTTGCTTAGGTAATCCATGTGCGGCTCAGCTTCTCTTTATTCCTTAAAAACAGGGAGACTGCACTGCTGATTGATCCCAAAAATTCCTGTTCTTCATCCCGTCAGTGGGTTGCTCTGGTTGTGGGACACGAACTTGCTCATCAGTGGTTTGGAAACCTTGTGACTATGGTATCTAATATTTAAAGTATTTTTATTCTTGTTTGTATTACTGTAACACGTAAGAGCCCTAAGCATGGACCAATAAACACATTGAGCTAGGCACTGTCCAAAAATAGAACAGACTGTCTCCACCTCAAGGAACTTGCAAGCTAGTTATGATGAGACATATCGTGTTTAGTTTGGCAGTGCTCCTCCTAACTACGGTTAGGTACTTCACGTGCCCCCAAAAGTATTACGTGAAAAGGAAGTGACATGTTGTCTTTAAGGGGCATCAGATGCTCCTGTAGAACAGATCTGTAAAGAGAAAAAGGCTAATTAACCAGTTCTGGTGTGTATGAATTAATGTTAAGAAGTTGACTGAGTCTGTCTCAATGTAGTCAAACAGTGGGAAGTGAACAGCAGGTTTCCATGGAAATTCGTTAAGCCACCATATTAGATAACTTTCAAAGTGATAAGTCATTTTCCTTTCTAGTAAGGATGATTCACGGTCATCATCAGCTTTTCTTACTGAGCAGACTTCTCAGTTTGTGACACTGGAACCGTTTTATCCGAGTCCATTAGCTGACAAGTTACTTGGTAGTAGCTGACACTGATTATTTTGGGTCTGTAGGGAACCAGTCTTCTGAATGATTGATGCCAAAGCCATTTTGATGGGAGTACAAATACGAGAGAGGCAGCAGGGTTGAAAGGTGCCAATAAACTCCCCCCTGGGCTTTCAAACCTGGAAGCCATGTTTACTAAAGTGTCTGCTAAGAAGTGGCATCTGCCTGTCCCAGTTAGATCTTTCTAGTGTTTTGCTTTCTTTTCTCTGACACCCCCTTAGAAAAACCCTGCCACTGGGTTTTGGGAAGCCAACAAGGTTAGAGGTTAGGAAGCCTTATGCGGTGCCAGAAGCACAGTATGTTGGGTAATTGAACTAGAAGCACTGCCGCAAAAGGAGCACACTTCTGGAGCCAGCAAAGTTTTCTAGTTCTGGCTTTTAGGCTGCCAAAAGAGAGATTGTGCTTTGGATAGAAGAGAGGTTTGTGTGTCACTTGGCCAGTGACAGCAGTAAGGCATAGGTTCTCAAGCTTTCCCATAGTGTGACGTGTGTCACAATACAAAGTTGTGGATCACTTCTTTCTTTCTGCATTCACAATTGCACAGGGCACCTCCCTCTGTAACTGTAGTCATATCCCAGTGACAGTGACACAGTTAAGTGGCAAAGTACGATTAGGCTAGTATTTAATGTATTTTTAGCTTTTAATGTAGTTGGGCAGGTGGAAATAAAGTGGCATTGTGTGATCAACCAGCTCTTTCTGGATCACTAACAAGTGCTTTGGAGATTGCTGGTGGCCCACTGTAACTTAACAAAGGAATATTACTTGTCTTATAAGGGCTTTGTAAAACTTTTTATTAAAGTGGCATTTTCTTTCCTTTTTAAAGCTTTTTTTCCATTTAAACTTTTATTTTTCTTTTATTTTTTGTGTTTAAAATAGGGTTATGTTTCTTTGGTGAAAGCCTTTCACTTTCTCATTTTAGATGTTTGTGAATGTCTGACTCAGGTAACTTGTTATATGCAGGGAGCAAAGATACGATCACTGCAGGAAGTGTCAGTTACATTACGGTTAGGGTACCAATTCTGGAATTTACCAGACAATAAGGCCCTCAAATGCCAGCTCTTGCACATTCCAAGATGTTAAACTAATTGGAATCAAAATAATTCTGGGAAATAAAGGGATGCCTCAGCAATAACATTGCAATCTCACTTCCCCACCCTGGTCTTGAGTTTTCATTGGGATAGAGTAGCAGCTTCTTGCAGTTAGCATGTCCCTGACACCTACTTATACTTCATGAAATTAATATAGAAGAAGCCTCCTGGGAATTTGAAACTAAAGTTGAATGTCTGTCATTTTTCATAGTTGCAGTAATCCTTTGGCATGAGCACTGCATTTAAGTTTTGGAACCATGTCTTGGAAACAGATTTTATCAGAACTATAATGAAAATTGGACAGTCTCTACTCTAAAAATAAAGTTGGACTTATCTGCATAGACTGTTCAATAAAATTATTCCTTATTGAATTCCCTCTTATGTTCCATTCCTAGCAGAGTAGTAGTATTGGTGTGTGGCTGTATTTCTATTGGGTTAACTCTGTATCACTTTCCAATTTCTTCTCATTAAGCAGACATGGCAACTTAAATCTGAATTATCTACTTTTATAAGTAGGAGAACTATAACTGAAAGAAATAAAAAGACAGGAAAGCCTTTTTCTCTTTTTTTCCCCCAGTTACATATGTAGTCGGTTTCCTTATCTCCCTTGGTACAATTAGGCAGTTTTCTCTCTTAGCTGAGATAAGATGCATCTTAAAATATAGGACAGTATAATTGTAAAGCCACAAAAATTGTCAGGAAGTGTGTCTGGGGCAGGTATAATCCTGAAACTACTTTAACTTAAAATAACTACTGGTTTTCAGTATCTATTTAAAATGGTATTCTTTCTCCCTTGGGTATCCAAACACCTTTCCCATTACCTATAAGGACCTTAATAGAAAAATTCCCATGTAGCTGTGGATTGGGTCTTTCCCTAAGGAGCAGAATGTGTGGCTTCCCCATGATTTGACTACTTTGTTGAACTGTAGCCTTTCATGCCACAGTCAGCTTCCCCAATTCAGTCTTCCTTGTTAGTCCTTCCTGTAACTGTTCCGCCTGTGGCTCTATGCTCAGATACAGCCTCATATATAGCTTGTACAGCAATTTCTTTTCCACCATCTGCATGTTTGCGCTCCCCGTTCTGCGTTCTTGGAAGCAAATGTCAGCTAGCAAGCAATTGCTGGGTAGGTCATTCTGCGCTGGGCTCAAGTCAGTCCATCAGCTGTTCTAAAGCTGAAGGGTTAGGGTTAGTCTGCTGTGCATTCTGTTCTATTTCCTAAATTTGATCTCTCCATATCGGAGAATTCAGACGCCACCTCAGTAGCCCTTTCCCTCTGATAGCAGTGATCTGGGCTGCTAATAGTCTGTAGTGCAGGCATTTTAGTTCAGTGAGTAGGAAGGAGCGTTACAATAAGTGAAACTAGTGGGGGGAAAAGCATTTTACATTCAAATACTCCTCTTTTCTTTCAAGGAATGGTGGACCCACCTCTGGCTGAATGAAGGCTTTGCCTCCTGGATTGAGTACCTCTGTGTAGACCACTGCTTCCCAGAATATGATATCTGGACTCAGTTTGTTTCTGCTGATTACACACGAGCGCAGGAGCTTGATGCCTTAGACAACAGTCATCCTATTGAAGTGAGCTGTTACTCCCTGCTCTTGCCATTATGTTGCTTTCAGTTCAGCTAGGAATTCTCAGCAGAACCCCTCCACTGATAGCTAAAAAGGAGGGAAATGTTGAATCTATTCATTTATACTTGTTGTCTAGCTTCCATTATTTCAATGACAGAGGGATTTAATATGTTCAGTCAAACAGATAATCAAGGAAATTCTTAATGTCATAGATGTCAGGGGGCATGATCATGCTTTGAATAACAGGGAATTTGGGATACTTGTGGATACTGGTGTGTGCTGACATCACAAACAGGCAGATCCAGTGCAGGTATTCTTAAAAGCTTACTTTCCTCATTGCCTAATCAGTAACCAGTTTTTTTTACTTTGAGCCCAATCAAATTTAGTCAAGTCACAGTATGAGTGATCGAGTATAGACCAGTGATGGGCAACCTAGGCTAGTAAGTGGGCCACATGAGTGGCCCTCCTTCATCTCT
This sequence comes from Pelodiscus sinensis, assembly GCF_049634645.1. Lineage (NCBI taxonomy): Eukaryota > Metazoa > Chordata > Testudines > Trionychidae > Pelodiscus > Pelodiscus sinensis. The sequence goes on from NC_134739.1 coordinate 13,240,510, forward strand.
GAGGACCGCAAGATTGTCATAACCAACATGGTCTCCCAGGTTAGGATAGTTTGGCTAACTGCACTTGCATCCCTAGAATTTGCAGGATGTGCCAACTGGACCATAGCAGCAGTTTGGAAGCAGAAGGTGCGCACAGCAATTACAGTCAAAGTTGTGTGCAGTCAGCATGCACCTCGCTTTACATGCCCTTGGTTTATGTGCATGTTGCTTTAATAATACCAGTAGGGAAAAAAAATGGACGGAAACCAGTGAAATCTGGCAACCCTGCCTATGAGCACTGGTAAACAAAATGTCTCATGGGCTACACATAGAACCCTGCTGGGCTGAATGCAGCCTGTATGATGCAGGTTGCCCACCACTGGTATAGATCATAGTCCACAAAGGACTGGGTCAAGACCTAACATCAATGTGCAGGTTTTTCCATCTGTGTGCAGAATAAATTTTGTTACATGCAACAATGCATGTGTGAATGTGCACCACAGGAGAAATGTAAACCAAGCTGTGAGTGCTCTGCTAATTATCTGTGTGGCATTGGAATCTCTTTTACGTGGCCATACAAGCGCACAGCTTATAGGGAACACAGCTTCAGACCTATTTATTAGATGCTGGAAATGAAACACAAGATTATCTACCTATAAACGAATCCATGTCTTGTCATCTCTGAACATATCTAATTGGAGAGGCCCATTGGGCAGGCTTAGTGAGCAATTCAGACCTGGAGGCAGGCTATGTGAACCTCCTCTATAGCTGAACTATTGAGAAAATTGTTTTAGCATTAAGTATGAAATTTTTTTTCTGCTAGTTGGTTCATTTGAATTGGAACTGCAGACAAGAGGCAGTTTGTTTTAACTACACATTGTACTGTATATCCTAGGTCAATGTGGGCCACCCATCTGAAGTAGACGAAATATTTGATGCTATTTCTTATAGCAAAGGAGCATCTGTAATCCGAATGTTACATGATTACATTGGAGATGAGGTAAAAGTGCCCAGTTGCACGTAATTTTAATGTAGATTGTTAGTAAAAATTCCTGTTTGAACAACCTATAAACAGTTTGTAAGTGTGTGATTTCTGATTGCTGAACATTTATGCTCCTGAACACTAATTCTTTCACTCGTTTTTGGGGAGTTATTACTACTCTTCTGGAGGAAACCTGAACACCCTTAATAAATCTCAGGGCGGGAACTAAGCTATTGGGACAACATAGAAACATGATTGTTTAAATATTCCAAATGCATTTGAAGCTTGAAGTCTACCGACCAGGAGTTCTACAAAGCCATTTTGATGCCTGACTTCACAACCTAGGGGTGCGGTAGAGAAGGAAAACCAGTACTAGGGACCCTTGGCTGATGTGTGGACGTAAGTGCACTGCACTGGGAGGACAGTGAGAGCCTCCTTTCTGGAGCAATTACCTGTTTAATTGTATGTTTCTAGGATTTTCGGAAAGGAATGAATTTGTACTTAACCAGGTTCCAGCAGAGGAATGCAGCTACAGGTAATCAGCAGTTATTTTTGTATGAAATGCTAGTAAATAAACAGATATGACAGAGTTGGCGTGTCAGAGATTTGGTGGGATAATATGCATGAGTGGAACATTGGTATAGAAAGGTGCATCTTGCTCAGGAAGGACAGGCAGGGGAAAAAGGGGAAATGTTACTTTGCAAATTAAAAATGTATACACTTGCACTGACATTGAGAGGGACATAGGAGACAGGCTTGTTTAAAGTCTCTTGGTAAGGATAAAAGGGGTAAAACCTAAGGATGATGTCATGGTGTAGAGCTGTATTATAGGCCACCTAACCAGGAAGAAGAGGAGGATGAGGCTTTTTTTAAACTAATGAAATCATCTCCGAACCACAGGACGTGGTGGTGATGATGAGGGACGTCAGCTGCTCAGACATCTGTAGGGAAAATTAACACAACAGAGCACAGATTATCCAACAAATTCTGAGAATGTATTGGAGACAGGTTTTGTTTATTTCAGAAGGTGAAGAGGGCTACTAGGGGAGAGGCTGTTCTAGATTTGATTTTGACAAATAAGGAGGAATTGGTTTGGAATTTTAAAGTGGAAGGCAGGTTGGCTAGAAATTATGAATTGGTAGAGTTAATGATTCTAAGGAATGGAGAGGAGGGAAAACAGCAAAATAGACAGTGGATTTCAAGAAGCCAGACTTCAGTAAACTCAGTGAGTTGATAGGTAAGATCCTATAGGAAGCTACTCTAAGAGGAAAAATAATTGAAGACAGTTGGTAATTTTTCAGAGACATTATTAAGGGTACAGCTGCAAACTCTTCTAGTGCATGGGAAAGATAGGAAGTTTGGCAAGAGACCACTATGGCTTAACTAGGAGATCTTCAATTAAGTAAAAATGAACAGAATCCTATAAAAATGGAAACTAGGTCAAATTACAAAGGGTGGATATAAACAAACACAATTATGAAGGGGTAAAATTAGAAAGGCCAAGGCACAAAACGAGATCAAACATAAAGGGTAATAAGAAAACACTCCACAAATGTTAGAAGCAAGAGGAAGACCAAGGAGAGGGTAGGGCCATTACTCAATGAAAAGGGGAAAAACAACAGAAAATACAGAAATGGCAGAGGTGCTTAACTTCCTCGTTTCTGTTTTTACCAAGAAGGTTGGTGGCGATTGGACACTTAACATAGTGAATGCCAGTGAAAATGGGGTAGGATCAGAAAGTTATGAAATAGGAAAGAACAAGTTAAAAATTATTTCAGACAAGTTAGATGTCTTCATGTCACCAGGTCCTGATGAAATGCATCATAGAATATTCATGGAGCTGAGCGAGGAGCTATCTGAGACATTAGCTTTGAAAAGTCATGGAAGGCAAGAGAGGTTCTTAAAACTAGAAAAAGGCAAATACAGTGCCCATCTATGAAAAGGGAAATAAGGACCACCCAGGGTGCTACAGAGCAATCAGCTTAACTTCTGTAGCAGGGAAGATAATGTGCAAATAATTAAGGAGTCCATTTGTAAACAGCTAGAAGATAAGGTGATAAGTAATAGCACAGATTTGTCAATAACAAATTGTGTCAAACCAATCTGATGGCTTGTTACCCAGTCAAAGAAAGCTTTGTGGATAGCGGGAAAGCAGTAGATGTGATATATCTAGACTTTAGTAAGGCTTTTGATACAGTTTCACATGACCTTCCCATTAACAAACTAGGGAAATGCAACCTAGATGCAGCTACAATAAGGTGGGAGCATAACTGGTTGGATAACTTCCCAGAGAGTCATTATGAATGATTCACAGTCTTGCTCGAAGGGCATAGTAAGTGGGGTTCTGCAGGGAACAGTTCGGAGTCTGATTCTGTTCAGTATTTCATCAACGATTTAGATAATGGCATAAAAAGTACTTACACATTTTGTGATCGATACCAAGCTGGGAGGGGTTGCAAGAGCTTTGGATGATAGGATTATATTTCAGGATAATCTGAACAAACTGGAGAAATGGTCTGAGGTAAACAGGATGAAATTCAGTGAGGACGAATGCAGAGTACTCTACTTAGGAAGGAACGGTTAGTTGCACAGTTATAAAATGGGTAATGACTGCCTAGGAATGAGTCCTGCAGAAAGGCATCTGAGGGTCACAGTGGCCCATAAGCTAAATATGAGTCAACAGTGTGACAGTGTTGCAAGAAAAGCAAACATCATTCTGGATTAGCAGGAGTGTTAAGTGAGAAATGACAAGTAATTCTTCTGCAGTACTCTGCCTCAGCTAGACTTTTTCCACTTTTTGGGTTCCACATTTCAGGAAAGATGTGGACAGGTTGGAGAAGTCCAAAGATAAGCAACAGCACTGATTATCAGTCTAGAAAACATGACCTATGAGGGTTTGTTTAGTCTGGAAAAGAGAAGACTGAGAGGAGACGTAACAGCTTTTGAGTACTTAAAAGACTGTTACAAGGAGGAAAGAGAAAAATCATTCTCCTTAACCTCTGAGGACAGGACAAGAAGCAATGGGTTTAAGTTGTAGCAAGGGAGGTTTAGATTGGACATTAAGAAAAGCTTTCTACTTGCCAGGGTGGTTAAGCACTGGAATAAATTGCCTGGGGGGCTGTGGAATCTCCATTGATGGAGATTTTTAAGAGCATGTTAGACATGTACCTGTCAGGGATGGTCCAGATAGTGCTTGGTCCTGCTGTGAGTACTGGTAAGTGGACTTGATTACCTCTGAGGGTCCCTTCCAGTCCTATGATTCTGCTTTATCCAAGAAAGCTGAGCTCTGGAGAATTTAATTTCCAGTGGTATCTTGGGTTTTAAAATACCCAGTTTCCCTGCTGACTTGACTGGGATGCAAGGAAGCCTGTAGACTTGCACTTGAGGTCATGTAAGGAGTCAGTAGCTCAGCTGGGATTAGAACCCAATATATTCTTGGCTTTCTCCCAATCTGTTTCTCTAACCACTGGAGTACATTGGCACGATGAGCTGAAGGAGCTGCATTTATCCCAGTAAAGCTACCTGTGCCTGATTCAGAATTTTTGCCCTTGCGGCTTTTTCTAACGAGCTGTTGGTTTTTCAGAGTAAGTTGATAATTGGACATTAAGGCTTCTGCAAGTTTCCGTTTGCAGAACTGATCACATGTGGGATTAAACTGATCAAATGAGGTTGTGTCCAGTGTATGTTGGCACTTATTTCACATAGCGATTTGCTGTGTATCAAAGTTAAAATGCTGAACTGAAATAAGGGGTGCTTTGTCAGTTGGGTAGAAGTCAGTGCTTCCCAACCTTTTCGAGCTTATGGCCCCTTTTCAGTCTATTAAAATTTCATAGACCCCTTTTTCCTGGGGGAAGAAAAAAGGAAAAGAAAAGTAAAGGGGAGGGGGGAGAAAAGAGATCCTTTCTTTTAAACTTTCCATGGCCCCCCTGCATTGGTTCCCCACCATTGACCTCAGGCTGGGAACCACGGATATAAGTGATCCAGATGTTCACCAGTGCTCCTGGGCACATGTGAAAGTATGTTGAGAAAGAGAACAGTTATTTTTAAAATGTGGAGGGTTTTGTTATTTACTCCAATCATTTTGCTAACAATGCATTATAAATGGTAGTCTTTGGAATCCTAATGAAGGGGTTGACGTTTCCTAGGGGAGGTTTAAACTGCTGCTTATCCTCACTGAATCATTTCTGTTACCGTGTAACTTTACAAAAATGGAGCATAAAACACCTGGGAGAGGCATCTTTAGCTTCTGATTAGGTGTATTTGTGACAATAATAAACACAATGAAACAAATTAGATTCCTGATGTTTTGTAGTGGCCTTGTCAGCATTTAATGTATGTTTAGATTTACATTTTGGGGGGAGGGGGGGAGATTTGGGAACTCATAGACTGATGTTTTTTTTGTTTTTCTACAGAGGACCTTTGGGAGAGTCTGGAGAAAGCCAGTGGTAAACCTATTGCTGCTGTAATGAATACATGGACCAAACAAATGGGATTCCCGCTCATTTATGTGGAAGCTGAGCAGGTAAATTGTGATGATAAAAACAGAAAACAATTACAGATTTTGAAATTCCAGTTACATTAAATATTCCTTTGCATTCCAAGCACATCGTTACCTTAAGTGTCCAGGATCACTGTTAATAGTATCCGTTCGTTTCAGGACTCTCCTGATCAGGAGGCAGTGCAGTGACTTGTTTTTGTTCAGAGACAAAACCTGCTTTTGAAGGGAGGGCGAATGTTTTTAGGTAGAACATAAAGTTACACTCTATCATGCAGTTTGGGGGAGAGGTATTGTGTATTCTTCCCAACTTGTAATTAGATTGGGCAGAGAGTCTTAAGCAGAGGGGTTTCTGTCACTTTCCGTGGGGAATGCCGTTCATAGTGGTAGGGAGTTCATTCCCCTGATGCGCATCCAGTTAGTGTGCTTGGAGCTTAGACATTAAGTATCCTTTTTGTTGGAGTGTGCATTAGGTATGGGGGAGAGGACACCTGGGTGACTCACTTCACTCCAGTATACATTAAGAATGTTATAATGGGGCAGAAAAGTATATGGCAAAATAGCCTGTGAGCAAGTGCATCATGCACGTTAGAAGCACCACACGGTTTGGAAAGCATTTCCATACGTTATTCGTAACTTACAATGAGTCTGACAAAGTATTTTCAGTTGAGGGGCTTCTGCCACTTTTCTTGGAAACTGTTCTCCAGTTTAATAATCTCCCTCTCAGTAAGTGTTCCCCTTTTAATGTCACCCCTTCAGTTTAGTTCATACCACCCTATACAGTGTCTTTCCAATACTTGATTGGATGGTTTTCCTAGGCCTAAAAGTTACTGTTACCACTAATTTTCCCTTTTTTCTTAAGTCATAAGTGCCTCACACCAGAAGATTTTAATACAAATCCTAGTCTCATGAGCACTTTATAGGCCACTATCTTCTGTGATGTCATGAGCATAAGAACAGCCACACTGGGTCAGGTCCATCTAGCCCAGCATCCTGTCTTCTGACAGTGGCCAATGCCAGGTGCTTCAGAGGAAATGAACAAAACAGAGCAAGTTCGAGTGATCTGCTCCCTTTGTTCAGTCCCATCTTTGGGCAGCGGGAGATTTAAGGACACCCAGAGCATGGCCTGTATGTGCCCTTAACCATATTGAGTAATAGCCACTGACGGATCTATCCTCCAGGAAATTAACAAATTATTTTTGAACCCAGTTATTCTTTTGGCCTTCACAGCATCCCCTGGCAGTGAGTTCCACAGATTGACTGAGGATTGTGTGAAGAATTTTCTTTTGATTTAAATAAGCTGCTGCCTATTAATTTCATCATGTGATTCTCCCTCTCCCCATTCTAAATTCTTGAGTTATGTGAAGAAGTAAATGTCACTTCCCTTTTCATTTTCTCCAGACCATTCATGATTGTATCAATGCCTCTGCTAATGTAGATCAAAGTTCTTTTTGCTTTTCTTGGTGCCATGTTGTATTGCAAACATGTAGCTAACTTGTTCAAGTTCTGTGGGGAGTAATGGATCATAACATCCTGAGGAACGAGCACTACGGGTGCTTCTGTCACTTCCTCTCCTTGATCACTGGGACTTTCCTTTTCCAGTATTTCAGGTTTAGAATCACATTTAAGTGGAAATGGGTAGATTTTACTTTGGTTTGACACTTTAAAATAGAGAAATTATGGGAGAAGTGCTTTGTGTAGCCACTCTGTCACACTTTACATCATTGACAATCATCCCAGGCTGCTTTTTTCATGCTTTGCACAAACTTGCACCCAGATCTCCACTCTGCACAAAAGTGGCAAGGCAACTTTCAAAGAAAAATAAAGGCTGAATAATTAAACCTATCTGGTCATCTTGGTGCTGAATGAGGATCCCTAAAATCTTACAGGTGGCATGCATTAGCTTAGAAGAAGTGCTACCTGAAAAAGCTGCCTGATATAGGCAGGCTTTGAAAACCAGCACTGTGTAGCTAATGTGCCCAAACTTTAGTAGAGAAGTTATTGCTCTGGTAGCTATGCTGATGGGCCATTTCCTGCTTTAATTGAAGAAGCTTTGATTGTATTTCTGACCGTGTTTTTTGTGAGCATTTAATCTCCAAGATATGTGCTATACAATCAATTTGTCAAACCCTTGGAAGCCCCCTTTAGACTGTGTCTGCTGCTAGTGCTTGTGTTTGTATTGCCTGTCTTCTAGGAGCTCACCTGTAAAGTTCATTGCATGTAAATGCTTATGACCTAATAAAAAGAAGGGTTTCCTCCAAAGCCTTTGATCTTATCCCAGCACTGTTGTAACAGGCAGTCTTGCATGGATCTGAGCGTTCTTACTCTTGTTAATTACAAGCAGGAAAATGACTATTCTGTTCTCTTCAGATTAGCCCGTCCAGGCCCAAATACCTGTTTCACTTTTCAGAGTTGGCAGTTATCACCACTGCTGTAGTTAGGATTCTCTTGCGTCCGAGTTTCCTCAAATGAACATTTTTTTTCTTTGCCTGTTTTTTCCTTTTGTGTCTTGTTTTAACATTTGAGTAGCCTTACAGAATCCTCCTATATCGGGGATTAAAATATATGGGCTGCTTCCTATCACCGATTGTTGTGCCTGTTTAAATGTATTGGTTTCTATAAAAGCATAGACTAAAAATGCTTTTCTGCACTAAAGGTGCTTAACCACCATGGTTACAGTTTCTCAGTCTTGGAAGAGGTGAGCCGGTGAAGAATGACCCTGTTGTACTCCCATTGGGGTTCCAGTATTTGTGGAGATTGTGGACATTTTTGAATTTCAGCTGCTTTGATTCTAGTTCTCTGTGCCTGCGGGTATGGGGCAGGCTGGGGACAACAGATGAGGAACAACTGGAAGCTATTCTCGACAGTGGAGCTGAAATCTCCATCATGTTGGGGATTAATAGTCAAATCAGAGGTGTTTCTAGTGAGGTTCTGCAGGGGTCAGCACTAGGCCCAGCATTCAATGTTTTCATCATTGCTCCAGCAGTAAATGTAAAATCACTGCTGGTAAAATGTGCGGCTAATGCTAAAATTAGCAGAATGATAACTAAGGACAACAGAGCAGTAATGCCGAGGGGTGGCTTGGTAAGCTGAGCATGTTCCCATCTGTATGCATTTTCATATAGTCAAATGCAGAATGGTACTTCGAGGGACAAGGAATGCAAGTCCTAGCTATGCAATAGGGGGCTGTAAATTAGAAGTCATAATGAACAAGCTACTCAGTGTGATGTCCCAGTGTGATGCTGTGGCAAAAAGAGCTAACACAACCCTTGGGTAAACAGCGAAGTAGTGAGTTAGGGGTAGGGAGGTGATTTTAGCTCTGTACAGCACTGGGGAGACAGATACAGGAATACTGCATGGTATTAACCTTTGCAACAAACTACCGAAGGGGAAGTTGCAGGTTCTCAATCACTTGATGTCTTGATCTGGGTGAATTTTTAGATGATTTGCATTAGCCACACACAAGTTATTGTGCTTAATATACGGATTACTGTGTGCAGAAGGTCAGATTTAGATGACCTAGTAGTTCCTTCTGATCTTAAACTCCGTGGATGTTTAAATATGCTGGGATTCTGTTCTGAATCTACTGAATGGTACCCTAGTATCCATTTCTAGGTGTGTTGCTAGAGAAAAAAAAACCCTCTGCCCCAAGGGATTGAGCAGTGGTGGCAGCGGAACTGGCAAAAACATTTTCCATTTATTCTGTTTTCATGGGAATGTTCTGCCATCATGGACGTTCCTGAATTCGGTAGATACTACTATGGTGTTTGTTTTCCATTGTAGCAAGAAGAGGAAAAAGTTCTGAAGTTGGTCCAGAAGAAGTTCTGTGCAAGTGGACCATATAGCGGTAAGATGAAGGCTAATAGCAGGAGTCGAGCCGTGCATCATATTGTATGCCACGCCAGCACTTCCGTGAAACTCAACTCTTGCACTGTCTGATTGCACAGGCAGGTGCCCTTTTAGGATTTAGATCTTTTTTAAATACTTGTTAAAACTCCAAGTTAAGCTACGCCCTGGATGCTCGTACATTTTTAGCATGTGTCTACACTGCACAGAAAAGCCACGGAGCTGAGTCACAGAGCCTGGATGCATTGACTTTGCCTTGTAGGGGGTGGGGTTCAAAATAGCAGTGTAGATGTTCGGGCTTGGGCTTCAGCCCTGGCTCTGAAACTTGGGACAGGAATGGGCTCGGAGCCCAAGTGTCTCCACAGCTGTATTTAGCCCCACACCCCGAGCTCCCTGAGCCGGCTCTGGTGTTTTCCTCCGCAGTGTAGACGTATTCTGAATCTGCATGTCATAATCACATGTATGGGGGAGAGACTTTCACTGGTAAAATGCTTTTATTTGATCATATTCGGATGTTTAAATCTTTGGTCAATATCCGATCTAGGGCCTTGACTGTCACCTTAAAGAGCTCTTCTCAGGGGCCTCAGTAACTGAGTAACTTCTCCACGGCTAAAAGAAAGCACAAGCGTCTGGTTTATAATTTAAGCAGATACAAATGCTGGTTAGCTATTGCATGTTCAGAAATTAAAACGTGTTATTTCCCACATGAGATGTGGATGTCTGTTGTCATTATAATCTAAAAGGCACCTTGGCCATTTTCCTGACAGAATAAGCTGACTTAAATGCTTGTGTTGAATTGGCTGCTGAAACCTGCTAGAACATCAGGCTGACCCTCTGTCGAGTGGTGTGTACACACCTTCTCCTCTCAGCCTTCGTTTTTTCCTTTCCCTCGTTTAGGGGAGGACTGGCCTCTGTGGATGGTCCCCATCAGTATTTGTACAAGCGATGACCCCAGCTGTGCCAAAATGCAAGTGCTGATGGACAAGCCAGAGCTAACAGTGGTTTTAAAAGATGTGAAGCCAGACCAGTGGGTGAAGGTGAGTTTGTGTAGTGGGGAACATTCGCGAGAGACTTACATTCAGCCTTCCTGAGATTTTCCATTATGCTTCATTCCAGCCGTTCATTTGCCTTTCCTGCTCTTTGAGTCGCAAGCTTCTGGGGGGGGGGGGGGGGTGTCTTGTCAGTGCCATTACCTTGCATTGGCTCAGCTCTGCTAGAGCTGGCATAGTGGTCTGTTTTCCCCTCGGGTTTGCTTCCCGGAGCGTTCTAGACAATATAAAGTCCAACCATTTAGGAATCCGAGCCTGGAAAAGCTGAGTGTTGCCATTAAACCCAGGCAGCTTTGAATTGAACTCTGGTGGCTTTTTGTGCATCCCCATGGCAACCACAGCTTAGCTAAAGCCAGTCCTGGGCAAAAATAGTCCCACTTCATTGTTCAGGAGTGTGGAGAGTTGTTACTGGCTATTACCAGGCCGATAGAGATCTGCAAGTGAAAAATTCAGTGTTAAGGTCTTCTGTAGGTATTAGTGTCTGTATTGGAATCTGAATTTCAAAACTGTGACAGACCCTTGGTTGGATCGCTGCCATGTGGATATGTAGGTTACAGTCATTCTTAAGGTGGAGCAGGATTGTGAAAGGTGACTCAATGAAATATCATTATGGGCTAGTCTCACTGATTCCATATCAAATGGGTCTCCTCCCATTCTCGACCTTTGTCTACCAAATAGCTTAATTAGAAAATCCAAATACCATGTGGTAACTCTGTTCACGGCTCTTGATGTGGACCCCTACATCCACGTCTCCATCTCCAGGTAGGACACCATCACTGCCAGTTCTGAGTCCTTCCTTCTGGCATAGCTACAGCTCTGTGAGTCTCCATGCAAGTCTTTACCATCCTAGCAGCACAACTACACCACCTCGGCTACTCGATATTTCCGGTCAAGACGACTGGCTCCTTGTCGTGCTTCCTGACCAGAACAATCTGCGCCATTCTCGCCCTTCACGGTCTCCCAATGTCTCTAGCTGGCTGCATCAATGAGGACAAGATGGTGCTCGTACCTGCACGGATGATTTACTGGGGCAAAGTTCAGCTCTTATCGTGGCAGTTGTCTTTCTCCCAGTGGACTGCTTTGCTGCTCTAGCAGCCATAATTGCAGACCTGCATCACAAGTGCCATGGGCTGCTGTTCTCTCTTTCTCCTTGGACATATCGTACCTCTGTCATTCTGCACGCATGTCTGCATGTGCTTGCCTGCAGCTGTGGCTCCTCTCCATCTACAGACCCAAGGAGGTTCATTTGGAGGCCAGAATCCCAGAGGGCTATGGCTTCCCTCACATGATGGACCAGTCCTCCCAGGGTCATGGCCAGGACCCCTTCCCAGCCTGCAGGCCACCAGATGCCTCCCAGTAGGGTTGAGGATCCCATCTAGACCAGCAGTTTTCAACCACGGGTACGTGTACCCTTGTGGGTATGCAGGCGTTTTCCAGGGAGTGCATCAACTCATCTGGACATTTGCCTAGTTGTGCAATGGGCTACATGAAAAGCACTAGCAAAATCAGTACAAACTAACAGTTCATACACACAGTGACTTGTTTATACTGCTCTGTATTCTGGGCACTGAAAGGTAAGTGCAATATTTATATTCCAGTTCATTTATTTTATAATTACACGATGATGAGGGAGCAAGCATTTTGTCAGGAATAGTGCGCTGGGACACTTTTGTATTTTGTAAGCAAGTATATTTTAAGTGAGGTGAAATTTGCGGGTCTTCAAGACAAGTCAGACTCCTGAAATTGGTACAGTCGTCTGGAAAAGTTCAGAGCCATTGATCAGAGCATCACACAGGTGTGGGAGGCTTGGATGCCACAGGAGGTCAGAATGCACATAAACGTGCTGGAACTGAGGGCAGTCCCTTTCGCATGCCAGACATCGTTTCTTCTCCTCTGGTCTCAGCACATTCAGTTCTTCCCCAGCAATCGTGTGCGTCAGCAAGCCAGCCCCAGCAACACTTACACCTTCTGTGCTGCGTCCATCCACCTTTGGAATTGCTGCATCAATCACCATGCGACGCTCCAAACCACATACCTCCCAGGCACTCCAAATTCCCCAGCTGGCATGCTCAGAAGTACCTATCTTGCTTATGAGTGGGAGTTCCATGACGCTAGGGATGTGAAATCCCGTTTGATTGGTACATAATGTTTAACTGGTTAATCAGTTAAAGTGGGAGGGGGAAGCCTGGCTGGGCTAGAGTGGCCCCCCTCCTGCGGACAGGGACTGCCCCAGCTGCTACTGCCTATGGCACACCTGGGCTGGGTCCGCTGCCAACAGGGGCTGCTGCAGCCGAGCTGGAGGCATGCTCGGCTGGGCTTGCTGCCAACTGTTCCAGCTGAGTTGGAGCAGCTCCTGCCTGTGGCAGGCTGGATCATGTCACATCCCTACATGATGCCACATTCAGGTGCCACAAATGGGGCATCCTATGGTGGGGTCTCTTTGCCACTCACAAAAGCGGAAAGCTGCCCCTTTGTTGCTGCACGGGGCCATGGGGGTGGACTCTCAAGTGAAGCTCTTCTCCTTCATAGACAGGCGACCTCCACTACGCCTTCCCCATTTCCCTTCTCCCACAAGTGTTACATAAGATCTGACGGGACCAAAATTCTTGTAGCCCAGCTCTGACCATCCCTTTTGTGATTCCTGGACCGCCTCATATTCTCCACTGCATGTAACTTCTCCACCACCTAATTCAGTGCGTCCATCTTTGTGTTTTCTGCCCCACACCACAAGTTTCCCATGCAGACAGGGTCCTGCGCTCCCTCAGCATCTGCCGTGCCAAGCATTCTACCTCCATGGGGCTAGCTCCTTTCATACGGCCCCAAAACTATTTGTGGACATTGCCAAACCCTCTCCTCCCAACAAATCTGGCTCTCTGGATGTTGACCCGCTGCATCTCTGCCTCCCCTGCCACCTGTCCTGTGAGATGGTGCTGGGGGGAACCAGCTTTTTAAGTCAGCTCCAGCTCTTCCCCTCTCCCCCCCTTGCTGCCTCTGATACAGAAGCAGCAAGGGTGGGGGGGGAGTGACTACTCGAGTATTGACTCAACTACCTGATAAGCATATGCTTATCGGGTAGTCGACTAGTCGCTTACATTCCTAGTCCTGTGTGGGATCCACCACGGTTAACCCTCCCATGTGCCGGATGAGAATGGGAGGACAGATGAAAGATCAGAAATGTCAGTTCCTCACCCTTCTGAGAGTGGAGCACTATCCTTTGTTCAATCAGCCTGCTGACGGAAGCAGTTGACCAGCAGAGGTTTGAACTTCCCTCCATGCTGATCGGCTGCTTGTTTTGAAGCTTGGCTGTGCTTCTGTACGTCTTAACCCAGTTAAACCAGCCTAGATGTTTGAATGCCCAGCATGGGTCATGGAAATGTACTGTTATTTCAGCTGACCTGCAGTTTAAGCTTATTTACCACAAAGCACTTTCACACAGGACAGAGGAATGGACTTGATTTTCTAGAGGAAGTAAGAAGAGCTCTGCAGACTGGATTTGGATGGTTTCTGAATGTTGCATGGGCATTGCCAATATCAGAACTCAATTGAGCTGGCTATGGAGTGACTGTAGATACAGCGTTTTTGTTCTCCCTCTATACTTAGATGTGTCTCTATGCTGCAGTCTGCTTTCAGACATGTAGAGATGCATGTTTGTCATCCTCAGACAGCTCCATTTTGCTCACTTTAGACCTCCGTTCACATTTGCCCTCCTTATTATAACTCTCCATGGAGTTGATTCAGTCAGTCTCGTGGAGCTTTTTTCTCTATACCGGTAGTGCACACCCTTTTTTAATTCGCGACCCCCACAGGGGCCGCTGAATTTGGTGGAGGGGGGAAAAAAAAAGAAGTGGCCCCTTTAATTGTCGGGTCACAGCCACTCTCCTGCCACTCCCCCTGCCGCGTGTACGTCAGACGCCGAACTGAGAAGCCAGGAAAAGCAACTGGCCGGATCCAAGCGCTGTGACCCCAAGGGGGTCACGACCCACAGGTTGCACACTGCTGCTCTATGCTTTCTAGTTTAAATGCTAGCCTCTGTCTTTCTTCCCTATGTTAAACTAACCACTGATGGTGCAAGAACATTTACCTGCACAGCTTCTGCCATTCTGGATAAGCGTGTTTCAACTCACCTTATTTCAGCTTTCTCCTCCCTTGCTTATACCTCTTAATTTATTTTTCCCTGTGCTGTGCAAAATAGTTACGATTTTTAAAGGACTGGGTGACTGATTTTGCTCCATATATAGACATGGGCCATTAGAAAATTGAGGCTTTGTCTACACTGGCACATTTGGTTACCAAAAACTGCCTTTTTGCAACAAAACAGTGAGTGTTTACACTACAATGCAACTTTCTTGGGAACAAAAAATCATTTTGGTGACACAAAAGCTTCCAGCCCTGCGAGAGACGTTTGTCTTTCCCCTCCCTTCATCGTCGACAAAGAGCCAGGGTGGACTCTGCCATTTGTTTGGTTGAGAGAACTGGCATCCCCCTGTGTCCAGCCATGATGGCTGTGCACAGTGTTTTGTAATCTCTCCTAACCTGCAGGCCTGTGCCCCTCCCCTTTCAAAGCTCGGGGAAGTGTTTGGCAGCAGAGTGAGCTGCTCCCTTTGGGGAACAAACAAAGAGCAAATCACTGGGATGCTCCTGTTCTGCCCGGCTAGGAACCCAGCGGCGGGCAGGCTGCTGCTGCAGGAGGAGGGCTGGAGAGACAGCCATGCTGCTTGGACATTCCTCAGCACAGAGAGCTCCCAGAGCTACTCATGATGCTGCTCCAACAGCTGAGAGTGCTGTGGTAGAATGCGGAGGGAATCCCAAGCAGCGCAGGGATCAGCTCTGCCTTCTCACAGCACCGCACTGTGGAATGCTTCCCCCCTTGTTTTGCTCTCTGTCGATAGGATGCTAGCAATATGGCCATGAAATGTCGACAATGGGAGGCCGAAAAAATGGTCTAGCATGTCGACAGCACTTTTGTTGCCAGACCTCCCCAGTGTAGACACAGCCTGAGTTAGACAACAGCTTGTTTATTTGTTCTGTGTTAGTAATGTTGGTTTTGTGTTGGTGTATTTCAGTTAAACCTGGGAACAGTAGGGTTTTACCGTACTCAGTACAGCCCTGACATGCTGGAGAATTTAATACCTGGGATCCACGACCTCTCCCTACCCCCTGTGGACAGACTTGGACTGCAGAATGATCTCTTCTCTCTGGTGAGCAATGCTCTTTCTGCCCTGTGGTGTCTGCTTTGCCGATGATAAATGAGAACCACAGTTACTGCAGCTATCAGTATCTGAGTCAAAGCACCTTTGGGATTACTGCATACAGAGGTTATTAATGAGCTTTGCAAGTTTGCACTTGTGCTGTAGATTTAAACCCTATGGCACAAATTTGAGCCTGTAACTTTTTTTTGGCCGTTTCCCACGGGGCTGTTTTGCTTTTGGGGACAGAATCCATTTTATGCCCCACAGATTATACACTTATTTTTGAAACTGCATACGATTTGAATGTTCCCTGTGAAACCGTGACCCCTTTTTCTTTTTCTAAAACTGGCTGGTTGAGGTCCTCTTTTCCTGAAGTGGTGTTGGATTCAGTTTTAAAGCACAAATTTGCATTAAAGCAAGATGTACCAGCTTTGAATATCACCTTTCAAAGATACAAATGTACCATGAGGTGGGCTCTTGGAGAAGTTAGCTCCCGCAACTGGTGTCATGGTTGATTATATGGCCAATCAGCAATCAGTTGAGGAATTTAAACAGTGTTGAGATCACACTGACTTCCTGCAACTTTTAGAAGTAGTCTTAGCCTTTTGTGTGTAAAGTATGCCACCATTTAGCCGTTAAGGTTTTTAAGGGGACACTGTCAAGTAGTTTTGGCTGCAGGTTCAGTATTGTAAACTACTAGGAACACAAATATTTTCATGACACTTGAAAAAACAAAACCAAACAAAACGGTGATTTAATTCTTTTCTCATAGCGCTGGAAACAGGTTTGTGCTAGCACACGAGAACTGGGGAATGAAATTGACTTCCCTAGCTTCCCCATTGTCCCAGCTGAATGAAGGGCAAAAAGTAAACAGCAAACATGGTAACAAGTAAAATGTAGATGTTTAATCCACAGTGAGGTTTCAGTGGACACAGATCCTGACTGTGAGTAAGGAATGTCTGAGGGAGTTCTGCTCTCAGCCTTAACACTGTGACTTTTTGTGACTTTGGGAAGGTTGTTTATGCTCTGTGCCTCAGTTTTCCCCTTAGCCTTCCTTTTCATAAAGTGCTTTTTCTGCAGATCAAATGCACTTTGGGTGCTGTGTATTGTTAATAAGTCAGGTGAGACGCTCAATAGAACCATCTTGGTACCATCTCTCTCCATGCACAAATGCTGCTCACGTTTAGGATCCCGTAGACTATGAAGAGGAAAGAATGTTAAATAACGATGTGGTGAACTATTGAATGTTTCTGTTCTGTTTGGAGATGAGATTAATCTGTCTCTTTTCCTCTCCCAGGCCCGAGCTGGAATCATTAGCACTGTAGAGGTTCTAAAAGTCATGGAGGCTTTTGTGAATGAGCCCAATTATACTGTGTGGAGCGACCTGAGCTGTAACCTGGGGATTCTCTCAACTCTCTTGTCCCACACAGACTTCTATGAGGAAATCCAGGTGTTTGTGAAAGATGTCTTTTCACCCATAGGGGAGAGGCTGGGATGGGACCCCAAACCTGGAGAGGGTAGGAGATTTTTTTATGCTATGGAATTGAATAGTGGTTTTGAAATATTGTTATGTGGTGAATAAGTTAAAAACTCTGGATGCGTGGGGCATTGCTGCGGGTGGGTTGAGAAAAGTGTTCCTCGTGTTCTCCTGCTGCACTGAAAACCAGATGACATGGCAAAATCCACCTCCGTATGTTTCTCTGCACCTCAAGAGGTCTCTTCTCCTAAATTGCAAGGCTGATGACCAACCTTATGCATGCACTACAGTCTGAGCCATGCTGGAGAGAGGCTGAAATAGACATTACACCTAACGTTAGGCCAGATTGCAGATCTAACTGTGTGTCTAGCCTGCAAATTCCTCTTCTCATGAGCCTTTGCTCAGAAATCAATGCAGTCTCCAGCAGAGCCAAGGGAGTGGAACAGGGGTAGTTTTTTCCCACGGCTTACAAGGATATAGGAGAGGAAATGGTTGTGCATTTTATAGCCTGTCCTAATGGCTGTAGGTCGTGAATGGAGCTGCTTAAATATTGTTCCAGATTAATTTTTCTCTCTCTCCTACCCTCGTTCATCAGGTCATCTGGATGCACTTCTGAGGGGCCTGGTTTTGGGAAAACTAGGAAAAGCTGGGCATAAGGCAACATTAGAGGAAGCTCGACGTCGGTTTAAGGACCATGTGGAAGGAAAGCACATCCTGTCAGCGGACCTGAGAAGTCCTGTAGGTTACTGTGAACGCTACTTCCTAATGGAGCCGATCCCATTTTCACTCTGCCTCTTGTTCTGTGCCAGACGGGTTTATTTAGTGACCAGAGTAGTCCCTTCCTGCAGCACTGCCTGCCTAGGTTTTTATCCCTGTATTAGATTTGTACAGAGCAGATCTTGCCTTTTGTTGATAACGTTTGCCATTTTCCTCATTGCTTTGGGACTTGTTAGTGAGCTGATCCTCATCTCCTTCGGCAAGTGTCAGAAATCCGTGCCACAGTCTTACGGTTGCTTGGTAAATGCATTTCTGCTGTGCCCTCTGTTGAATTGTGGCTGACTTGACTCAGTAATTCACAGGTTAATCCTTTGGTTGCTGGCTTTTTCCAGGCAGCTGACTGACTGAATGCTTATAGGTATTGTCTCATGAGGACTAACATGCTTTAACTGAAATAATTGGGTTCACAACTGGAGTATTTGGTTAAAATTCAGTGACCTGTGATATTTAGGAAGTGAGACCAGATAATGAAAAGATCCCATCTGACCTTAAACACCATTCATTTTTGTGTATATATTTGTCCCCAGATATATACACAATACATTATATTGAGTTAATGTAGTTCAATAAAAGGTTTACCCTTTTACTATTATTCTGTTTAGCATGTCTAAGGAAAGTGTGACACATTCTAATGATTTCTATCACCAGATCGGTTTGAAAATCCCATTGGTCTGAGATCAGGGACTGGTTTCATTCAGTCAGTATTGGGCCAATACCAAATAGCACTGATTAGATGAAAGGATTGGTTATAGTTTTAAGATCAGATATTTTGTGAATTACCGGAACCTGGGAATGATTTGGGTCTTAGGCCATTGGAAATCACTTATCTGAAGAATTTGATTTCTAGCTCTGAGGTGTCAACTGCCGAAATCCATGCCTGGTGTGAAGGAGGGCAAGGAGCAAGACACATCTTTAAAGGTCTTGTGACTTACGGGGACTGGTCCAGTACAGATGCTGTCAGGGCTAGTAAATGTCTCCAAGATCTGGTCCCAGACAGGTGATGAGAGAAATGTATTACTGCAGATCATCTTTATGCTATGCCTGTGGGTATCCTTGTGTACAGTGTCTCACCTATCAGAGGGGTAGCCGTATTAGTCTGAATCTGCAAAAGCGGCGAGGAGTCCTGTGGCACCTTATAGACTAACTGAAGTGTAGGAGCATAAGCTTTCGTGGGCAAAGACCCACTTCATCAGATGCAAGGGGGTCTTTGCCCACGAAAGCTTATGCTCCTACACTTCAGTTAGTCTATAAGGTGCCACAGGACTCCTCGCCGCTTTTGCAGTGTCTCACCTGTAACCCATTCATCCATATTGCCATCTTCGCCTGCTTGGTCAAAGACCCTTTCTTCTTTGTGATTTCCCTTAGGTGTACGTAACAGTTCTGAAGCATGGGGATGGTGTTACTTTAGACACTATGCTCAAGGTGAGTGTTCTTATGGCCTTATATTTCTGTTAGCTCAAGAGCTGTCCGTTTATACAGCCAGGAAGTAAATGTCCCTCATGGGCTGATCTGTTATCAGCTTGTGTGACGCTAGGGTCGCTCCCCATCTGCATGGGGAGATGAGTGCCACGGTGCGGTTACGTGACGTGTAGGGTGCAGGTGCCATCTAGTGGGCTGCTGCTCTTTTCACAAAGTAGTGTCTCATTGCTCAGAGGAGCAGTGCCTGCTTGGCCCGGTGGGACCGAAGTGGTGAGTAGCCCAGCGCAGATTACCAGTTGGCCGTGTGCCCTGCTGGGCAGCAGGAAATGCAGAGCGCCCTGGGAATGTTCACAGCCGCGTAGTACTGCTTGTCCACTTCATAAGCTCCTGTGCTTGAATGCCAGCCGTGCAGCTCCAGGACATTACTGTACGGGGCAAGAATCCACATCAGGATTGCTCCTAGTCATTGCTCATTCTTGTTCCCTCAAGCTTCACAAGCAAGCAGATATGCAGGAGGAGAAGAACCGAATTGAGCGAGTCCTTGGAGCCATCTCCCAGCCTGAACTGATCCAAAAAGTTCTGACCTTTGCACTTTCAGTAAGTTATCCGGGGCGGGGGCTGGTGCTTATCTGCCTCGTGGGGAAGAGCACTGAAGTGTCAGAACTGCTTTTGAAAAGGACTCCCCAGCCACTGGCCTTGTGGCCATGTTTTTGGGCGTCATGCCGGATCCTGTGATGAACGCAGAAGACTTCCTCATGGGGTGACTTTCTGCTGTCTACCTTAAAATGCCAAAAGGTGCATGGGCTGGGAGAACAGAAGCTGATCCGTGCTGCCTACAACCTCTAAAAGGGGCCTTGGGGAATATAGAAAGCCTTGGGTCTATTTCCGAGGGCGCTGGCTTGAAGAGTTCTTCCTCCTTGTTTGCAGGAAGAGGTACGTCCCCAGGATACCGTATCAGTTATCGGTGGAGTGGCTGGAGGCAGCAAACAGGGGAGAAGAGCTGCCTGGAAATTTGTAAAGGATAATTGGGAGGAACTTTATAATCGCTATCAGGGTGGATTCTTAATATCTAGACTAATAAAGGTGGGTGCAGTTGCCTGGAAACATTGGGCATATTGTTAATAACATCTAGACACTTCTAATTAAAATGCTTCTCCAGGCTTGAAAATAACTATTCTTATCCCTTTCCAGCTATCAGTGGATGGATTTGCAATTGATAAAATGGCTACGGAGGTTAAGGTAAGAATCATTTTGCCTGAGTCTTGTCCCAGCGTAACGAAGGAATGATTAGCTTTCTTGGACAGCCACTGGAGTGGGGAAGCCAGAACTTCCTGATGTCAAATTCTAATGTAATTTTTTCTGTTGACTCTGGCTGTGATTTTGGCTACCTCACTTAACCTCTTAAATGAGAGAGTTCCACTGGCTTAAGTAAACTGGTTTTTAAACTGATTTAGTTGAACCAGTAAAAATCCCAGTGTAGATGCTCACTTTGTCTTAGTTTAATCTGATGCCTATTCCATTCAAAGCAAACTGCTATAAACCTGGTTTGAACCAGAATAAGTGTCCATATAGTTAAACCCAGTGCAAAAAGCTAAATTGGTTTTAAATCATCCCGTTAAGTAAACTGGTACAACTTTCGTTATGTAGACTCTCTGTTTCTGCCTTTTGTAAATTGGATTTAATACCTATGTATGTCAGAAGTTGTGATGTGGTTATCTATTTCATGTTTGTCTATACATACTATATGATGTGGATTTATACATATAATATGTTGGGGACTAATTTAGCTACAACTACTCGGGAGCTCTTGGAATCATTTGGATGGTTCTCTGAAAACATCCACTCAGTGTGCAGCGGCAGTCAGAAAAGCAGATAGAATGTTAGGAATCATTAAAAAAGGGATAAAGAATAAGACGGAACGTGTCTTATTGCCTCTGTATAAAACCATGGTACACCCACATCTTGAATACTGCATACAGATGTGGTCACCTCATCTTAAAAAAAGATATATTGGCATTGGAACAGGTTCAGAAAAGGGCAACAAAAATGATTAGGCTTTGGAGCGGGTCCCATATGAAGAGAGATTAAAAATACTTGGACTTTTCAGCTTGGAAAAGGGGAGACCAAGGGTGGGGGGTATGATAGAGGTCTATAAAATCATGACAGGTGTGGAAAAAGTGAATAAGGAACAGTTATTTACTTATTCCTAGAATATAAGAACTAGGGGTCACCAAATGAAATTAATAGACAGTAGGTTTAAAACAAACAGGAAGTTTTTCTTCACTCAGTGCACAGTCAACCTGTGGAACTCCTTGCCAGAGGATGTGGTGAAGACTAGGACTTTAACAGGGTTCAAAAAAGAGCTAGATAGATTCATGGAGGTTAGGTCCATCAATGGCTGTTAGCTAGGATGGGTAGGAATGGTGTCCCTAACTCTTGAGGCCCACTTAAAAGCGACAGGTTAAAAATGAATCTGACCGATAACAAAGGCATTAATAATCTTTAAGGACCATGGGCTTAGTTTAGCATCTTCCAAGCAGCCTAGTGACATTCGCACCTTGGATTTCTCTCGTTTGCTGCCCTCCCATGATAAGCGAGATGCTGGTGCTGTCTTTGTTAAAACTCGGTTTGCTGCCACTGTATGCATCAGGACACAGAGGTAGAAGGCACTGTCTGAACCAGTTTGCCGAAATAATGCCAAGGATGTTCCCTACCGGAGCCTGGGTGTGTGTGTGGAACAATGTGTACAGCAAGGGTGTTGAGAACCATTGAACCAAACTGTAAACCCTGGATATGGAGCAAACCACTTCAAGCCAGAGGTGCTGTAAGCACCCCCCAGCACCTGTGCCAGAGCAGAGCAATGAAAAGGCATTTTGCTGTGGCCCTGAAGTGCCTGTAGTTATACACACGAAAGGGCCCCATCCTGTGGTCTTGACTCACCCGCTAAGCTTATTGTTATCGGTGTCTCTTCTCGCATGAACAAGGGCTCCAGAATCTAGATGATTGTTGCTTTTGCAGAAGTACTTTCTATCCAAGTGGTGAATTTGACCATTAAAAAAAAAAAAAGACTTGTCTATGGCCATTTACCCTGCCTGGTCGCTTGTGTGTTTTATCCAGGCCTTCTTCGACAGCCACCCCGCCCCCTCGGCAGAGCGCACTGTCCAGCAGTGCTGCGAGAATATCCTGCTAAACGCAGCGTGGCTGAATCGGGACGCGGAGAGCATCCAGCAGTATCTTCTGCAGCGCAAGGCCCCGCCAGCCATGGTGTGACTGTGTGCATGCGCGGCTGCAGCCCTGCTGCCTCGCCAGGAGAGGGAGGAGCTACCCCACAGCTGATTCATATGCCAAGAAGTTGGAGTCTTTTCTCAGAGCAGTGAGACTTGGACGATGAATGTAGTTAACTGGTTCCTGCACACACTCCAGAATTAAATTCTATTAAAAAAATTATCAGCAATTCAGCAAAAAAAAGTCTGTAAATATGATAGTAATAAAATAGAGCATAACAAAACTGTGAAACTTCCTCAAGCCTTGTCAGTGGTTAAAATATTTAACACCCCTTCCTACGCTCTGATTGACAGATGGTATGTTTTTGACATCCAGAAGCTGTGGGCCAGTGGAATTTTGTGGTGTGCTTGGGGCAGGAATGGGTTAACACCGCTGTGTGAGACAGCCTTACAGGACACTGTAGTGCGCGTTGTATGGAACAGTTCACTATGAAAGGCAGGTAGCTGGTATAAAGTAGTCTAAGTCTGTGCATAAATTCCACCTGCGTGGTTTTTGGGAGATTATTTTCCTGCAACCTCCAATCAAATCCAAGGATAGTAGGTACCTCCCTTTCCCCCCCCAATCCCTTCTGTGTCACCTCTTGGCAAAAAGAAAAATGTTCTGTCGCTCTTTGGTTTTTCTCCTTGGTTCCATTTGCTGATGTCCTTCTTAGAGATAAAGGAATTGTTAAAGAAACATCTTTCATAGCCACATTAAATAAGAGATCAATTTATGCAATATTTTTTCCTTATTAAATGCACCCTCAAAATGCATGTGTATGAGGAAATAGAATAGTGTGTGTGACTGGTTCCCCATAGCCACTGGTAAAGGGCGGGCACCCATGACCTGTTTAAAAGATCTAGCTTGTTCTGCCTCCTTACACCCATAGCCACACTCGCTTTTTAGTTCCTTTGCTGTGATGTTGATGGTAATTTGATACAGAAGCCTTAAATTAGTGATAACTGGTGTGATGATAAAGTCTAAACTGTGTGCCACCATTTATTTCACAAATCAGCATGGTCTACTAATCAGAAGACACAGTCTAATAAATGAAAGTTTGAGTTCCCATGGTTTTTCTTTTAACAGGAATTCATATTTGGTGTGGCTTAATTGTATTTCAGAAGGTCATCAGACTAACTGTCAGACTGCTTCCCTGAAATTTTTTGTGCTATTGTTTAAAAAAAAAAAATTAAAACAGTTGGCGTTAATAAAAATGTCAATGTGAAATCCATGCCCTGCTTTTTGTGTTCTGTTCAAGTCCCGAAGAGGCATTGCTGCTTCAGATTCATCGTCACACCTGGGAAAGCTGCTGACATTTCCACAGAACGCTGTTGGGCCGTTGTGGCTTTTCACTACCCAGAGGAGCACTTGTCCTCAGCCTTCTTGTCCCTCCCACAGACAGTGACCAGGCGCCAGGGTGGCTGGATAAGGTAACCACACAGAGATTAGAAGACCAGTGTTTCTTGTGGCTCAGGCCCTTTGGTCTGGGACACCTTCTGGTCCACAAATCAGCCAGATATGCTTCTGGTGCAGTCCCCCGGGCTTTTATTGTTGGTTCCCACCACCGTCTATGTACAAAATTTACAGTCAACTCAGCCAGCTCCTCCGTCTGCCTGGGAGCACACTCAGTCACACCCTGGCTCCTTGCTGCTCCTTGCCCCTCTTTCCTGGCTTCCTTCCTCTGCCTTATATAGCCCTCTCCCAGTGAGGCCCACAGCTGCTTCCAATAGCCCTTCAGCCCTGGGCTTGCTCAGATGTGGCCATCGGCCTCTTCAGCCAGGCTACAGTAGCAGGGCTCTGGTTTAGCCAGCACTCTGTCACAATCTTTAATAGCGTCTTGCACACAGACTACATCCCCAGCACACAGAACTATAGCCGAGGGACAGAACTTACAGGGTGTAGACAAGGGAGGAGAGATTCCAAATCTCGACAAAGCATGAGCTGAAGAGTCAGGATGGGAGAGATGTGGGAAGACATGTAATGTGGCAGGCGCCGCAGCGGTGCTTTTACACCAGCGGAGGAGATGAGATCTAGAGGTGCAGAGAAAGGGGAATGAAATAGAAATTAGTTGTATAAAGATTGTCCGCACAAGTGATCACGGGCCTTAAAAACCAAGGCGGGAACTTGGGAGCTGAATCCTGACATGGCAAAGGAATCCATAAAGGAGACAATTGGGTTAATGTGGGTGAGAAGGTGGGGCAGGGAGGAGAATTTTTGCATAAGCTATAGGCAGGAAAGCTGGGGCTTGAAGCCACTGGCAGAGGCTCAAAACATGGATCACTTGAGCAAAGATACTGCCTCCAGGCAGGGCCTAGGTAGCAGGCAGCTTTATAGCTATTGCAGATGTGGGTTCTTACGCTGACATGGGCTGAAAAACACCAGCATCCCTAGGGTTGGTGTGGCTGTGCGGTCAAAAATGTGACACAAAGGAGCAGTTGGTTCGCTTCGTACGTGTTCTGAGTCACAGCGATGTAATTTACTGACAAAACCAATGTTTTTCTTGCTGTCAGGACTTCAGCGCCAATGTAACTACAGAAGAGCACGCTGGTTTCCCTTTTGCCTCTTGCATGCTGCGGAAATAACCCGTGAAGTTCTCATTCCAGTGTGATTGGTGATGCATGAAGAGAGAATGCCGCTGCTTGGTTCTTTGACACCAGATGCAGCTGCTAAATTAAGGCCGTCTGGTTTTGACTTGTAAATGAAGCATATTCGATTTGCAAGTTAACTGAGGTAGAACAA
This sequence comes from Pelodiscus sinensis, assembly GCF_049634645.1. NCBI lineage: Eukaryota > Metazoa > Chordata > Testudines > Trionychidae > Pelodiscus > Pelodiscus sinensis. Next base: position 13,265,726 of record NC_134739.1, read on the forward strand.
CAAAAATAATACCGTTGTGGTCACTCTTCAGTTTGCCAACTAACAACTGGAAAGCTTGGATCTCTCTTCTGCCTCCAGGAGAGCTTATCTCGGTTGGATCCCGGATGAAGATAAATCTGGTTTTTGTCCTCTTCCATTGAATCATCCTGAACTTGGTACAAACTGGTCACCTGTCTAAAAAGACCTGTGACAGAAGGAACAGCAGCTGCTGTAAATCAGGATGGAGGTGCCTTGGTGGAGTTTGATCTGTAGCTTGATGTGATGGGGTGCAGTCACCGAAGGACCCCATCGCACTTGGGTGATGAATAAAAGGATTTGACAGGTTAGGAGAGAGGTGTTTTTTGTGATGCTGTGAGCAGCCTACGGCGGCACATCAAGGATGATTCTAGGAAACCTCCCCATCGTTCGTTTAACAAGGGTTCCACTGTGCTGTATTGGGAAGTTAAGCACATGAAATGTGATGCAGGCTTCTCCGTTTGTTCTTTCCCCCCTTCTAGTCTGTTTCACTCCACTAGCTCCTCAGAGAGATCTAAACTAGGCAGGAAGTAGGAGAGTTGCAGCACAGGAAGCAGCAGGAAAAGCTTTCCAAGTTTGCTTCCATTCCATCCCATCCCACCCCTGGCCTGGCTGCTGCAAAATTCTCCCAGATCTGTTCAACCCGCAGGAACCTTGGTACTAGGCCAGCTCACATCCTGAGGTGGCTTGTGGAAAAATGTATCTCAAATTGGTTATCCTCCCTTGCTGAAACATGGACTTTCTGAAGGTCTCCTCTGACAAGCTGGATATATTCTAGGTGCCTGTTTGGGCCTATGGTTTCTGGTTGTGCTAAGGGCAAGTGCGAGAAGCAGCGTATGAAGTTCAAGGCTTTGACACTTTGGCTGAGTAATCTATGGCTCATCTTCCCCATCCTTGGGTACTGCCCTTGCTTCCCAGGCAGGCTGAGGGTTGAGTTACACTGAAGATGCTGTGTCCTTACCTGTCCCATGTTACTCTGCCTACTGGAAACCACACCTCAGCCCTAGGGATGTTGCGGTTGGTTTCTGGTTGTGGTGAGATGGTCCCTTGAAAGGAGCAGGAGCCCTGCATGAGCTAGAAAGGGGGGCACAGCCCCACTTGGAATTGCTGTTCCTAGGTCCCTGTTTGGTTGTCTGGCAGCTGTGCCAACTGGCTCATTTGAATCCCAGTCAACCACGGGGCTGCATAGGGTTGGAACAGATGCGGCCCCTGCCACAGCCCTCACTTCCTGCTATGCACAAACGGAGGTGGGGCTTCCATAAGCACAAAACATCCAAGTCATAGAAATGAACTGGGCACGTTGGGTGGAAGGTTTCACTTGCTGATTGCTCCACATGCAAGGCTAGCACGACTGAGTCGAGTTAAACCCGATTTGAAAACAAATTGCCTCGCTCAGGTTACAAACCCCAGTTTGGATCGTTCCAAGGCAGCCTTTAGAAAATACAGACCCCAACCTCTCCACTTGTGTGCTTTGTTTGCTTGTGCCTTTCTCAGCTTGGCCAATGAAAACAGCTTAGTTTCAATTCACCTACTCAGTTTCCTTTTTACAGTCTCACCCGCCAGCACTTACCCAGCACTTACCGTCTGGACTGCGAACGCTATAGAAGAAAATTTTGATTTAGACTTTCCATGGTATTTTTAAAATATTGAAATACTTACCTTAGTTTTATATAAATCTTTCACAACGTAGAGGTTACATTTGACTTGAATTTTTTGTTTAAGGACTCCATGTAGGTTTTTCTTCTCGGTAGGATATAATGTACTAATGTTGAAGATAGGTGAGCAGGGCTTAGACTTGGGATGCTAGCTTCTAGCTGGTCCTGTCTGGGAGAGGATGCCGATTAAGAATATCCTTCATTTTAGCCTTTAGGACACTGGTTCAAATGTGCAGCCAGTCTTGGTTAAGCTCAGGAATTATGATCACTTTGGCAGTTTGATTGTCCACACAGTGTGTGGCTAGGGGTATCAGCTCAGCTGCTTTCAAAAGGATTGCATCCAGTTTTAAATGTGATTTTAATAAGTGTTCTAGACTTTTGACGCAAGCTGGAAGGGGGCCTATGGAGTGAGCTGTTCACCATGTCCCAGTCTCTAAATCTTACATAATACTGACTTCCAAATTGTTTTGGGTTAGGGTAAAGGAAAAAAGAAACATCCACTGGGTATTCCTACCGGGAACTGAGCTTCTTTTGGATATTAACAAACCACAAGCTGTTCTGACTCAATGCAAGTCGCATCCGTTTAATATCACAAATGCCAACTCTGGGAAGCTACTTAAAATCCTCATCTCAAGGTTTCTTATATGTACACTTACCTTCCTCATCTCAAAAGACAGAGGCCTTCCTGCATTACAGCCATTGCTGAAGCTTGAAATTTCTTCCCCAGTGGACGAGAGAATATTTGGTCTCAAAATTGGGTGGCGGGGAAGCATGATCCTGCCAGGCTAAGGTGGAATTAAGCTGGATGTAAAATGTTCAGACTTTGTCCCGTGCTCTAAAACGGCTCTGATTCCAAAGAAAGGAAGATTCTCTCTAGTGGGTCTGGGTTGCAGAATCTGGAGAGCGCTGAAGGCGTTGGCCAGGGTCCTTTCTTTTTCCACACTTAAGAACATGTTCTTTATTTCATACTCTCAGGGATCACTAAGTGACAGCAGTAAATAAGCTCTGGTCCAGGTGAAGAGCAGTGGGTGAACCTGTGAATTTTGGGGGATTCAAAAAGCTTTATGGCTGAGCAATAAGGAGCCAAACCTCTCAGGGTGTGTCTAGACTACCTAGTTTTGTCGACAAAAGTGGACTTTTGTCGACAAAACTATACCAGCGTCTACACTACCGCTGAGTTCTGTTGACAACGTCGACAGAACCCAGCAGTTTTGTCGACGCTGGTATACCTCATTTTACGAGGCATAACACCTTCTGTCGACAGAACTCTGTCGACAGAAGGTGTTATTGCCTGTAACGTTGCGTCCAGACTACGGAGTTCTGTCGACAAAGCAGCTTGCTTTGTCGACAGAACTCAATGTGTCTGGACACTCTTTGTCGACAGAAGTTTTGTCGACAGTAGTTGTCGACAAAACTTCCGTCGACAAAACGCGGTAGTCTAGACGTACCCTCAGTGTTCAGTCACTTTGTCCCCAAATCACTAAATTACGGGGCTGTTTGTCTTGTATCTCCACTGAGTCATAAAGTGGTCTTGAAGTGCTTTCCATTGTAAACAGGGCTTAACAGTTTGGTCCAGCCGCTTTCTGCTCTCCCCCTCCCACACACACACACAGATGGTTCCAGTGTCCCTGATAAGACTTAACCTGAGAGACTAGTTAACAAAATCTGCCTCAGCCCGAGGAAGAGAACCCCCCTGTGGCGTGTGGGGAAGACGTCTCTAGCCTGCTTTATTTCTTGTTCCGGTCTGAACTATTCTAGTGGCAGCCGGGAAAAGGCAGGATGGTGGCTAGTTTGAATCTAGCGCACTCTCTTTGGCACGCTGGAGCTCATGCAGCCACAGCCATGTTCAGGGCCATTCTGCACTGGCGCTGCAACGCTGCTTGGTCTGTGTTCCCAGCACCAGCCAGCATCCACCGTGGAAAAGGATCTGGCCTTTTGAGTGAAGCAGGCAGGGGCAGACTCAGTTGGCCACTGAGGGGGACAATATGCTGCTCACTGGTTCGGTTTATGCCAAGCGCCAGAGGCCTCCAAGGGGTTAGGTGTGTCTGTGCCTAGATACCCAGGAGGAGGAGGGGGGCTTGGTGCTACAGCTACACTGCGAAGAGCAGCGGGTTTGTGGCACTAAAGCGGCAGGTTAGAGGCCCTGCGGGGTCTGAACCCAGCAGGGGAGGTGGGGCTCGGAGCCCAGACTCTGCCTGCTAGTGGGAGTTGGAGTCAGTTGGTCGGGGCTCTGGGACTTGCTGCCACTGTTTGCCATGTGGACATACCCACGCTCAGTCTAGTCTAGTCTAAGCTCAGCCCATGGCGGTGTGGAGCTGGCCACGGTCGGGTCTCCTTGACTGCTACGAAAGTGCCGCCTCTCCCTGTGCTGGAGGGAAAGGCCTTGGGCGCTCCGTGAACAGCGAGTAAGAGGGAAGGCTTCTCTAATTGGGTGTGCTAATTCTGCTTTGGGAAGGGGGGGGGGTCTACTAACAGATCACTGGGGGTTGCAGGAAGTAGTTGGTGTTGGCCAGCAGGTGGTGCTACTTCCCCTGACTCAGCCCTGCCATTGCACAAGGGGTAACAGTCCCTAAGGCCACTGCCCTTTCAACGAGACACACGCGTCTGGTTGTTAAAAATTCCCTGGCGCTTTTCAGCACAGGTGGTGGCTCAGTGCTCTACTCCAGTTTGAGGTTATTATATCCCCCAAATTCCCCCCCTAACTCACCAATCTCATCAGATGAGGTAGCCTCTTCCTAGGTCATATCCCGTTGAACAATTGCTGCGTTCCACTCCAACCGTGGAGGCATTTCTGACAGCATCCGACAGCATTTGCTTCCCCATTATTGCAGCTTCTTCAAGGGTGAGCATGAGTGTGGGCATCATGCCAAGCATCTTACCAGCATTTGGAATCTTAACTGAACTTCAATAGCATGTAGGGGTCTTGCCTGCGATCAGCGCCTCGCGGTGGCAGGGGCACTCAACAGCCATCTAGTAAGGGGCTCTCCTGGCCCCTGGAGCTGTACTGTCAAAGGAGCAGCCAAATCCTACTGAACTTCAGTCTACAGAGTTCAGGAACAGCCAAAAAAGCTAGCAGGGGAAGGGACTTTTTAAGCTACACATCAGAAGTATCTCTCCTGCCATGTACGCTGACTTCACTCCACCACTACCTCCTTTAAGCTGGGACCCTGCAAGCTGTACAAACATTCAGCCTCTCAAACTTCTGCTGATGAGGTTAAGTGACTTACTCAAGGTCATGTGGTGAACCAGTGGCAGAGTTGGCAATAAAACCCAGCACTCCAGGCTCCCAGTCATCTGCTCTAACCATGTACCCAACACAAATGAAGAGTCGTCATCCTGTGGCACCTTAAAGACCAACTGGGCATCTGCTTTCGTGGGCAAACCCTCACTTTGTCAGACGTTGTGGATGCAGATTAACACGGCTCCCCCTCTGGAACTTGTCACCCTGCTCCCAGAGTTAGGAACAGATGAGTCCTGGCTTCCCCAGTTCTCACTCTAATCCCTGCACCCACTGGCCAGTCACCCTGCTGGAAGGATTGCATCCCTGGAGCATCTGGGTTGAGCTAGGTTCTGAAGGGGGAGTCCAGAATTGCCTCACCCATCTAGTCAGTTTGAGAACAGGCAGACACAAGAATGCTGTGCTGTGAAAGCGGAACACACCATTTATGGCAATGAAGAGCAGAAGGCTGCATCCATCTCAGGAGAGCAGGCCCAGCTGCAACCAGACCAATCGGAGGTAACGCTGCAATCTGTCTGCTGCTGTTTGCACTCAAGTCCCAATGCTTTGAATCCTGCTACAGGACAGATTTACACACGGCTCCTTTGCTCCTCACTCATGCTGAAGGGGCACACCCCTAGGGAAGGTCCTGTTTGCAGGCATGCTGGAGGACAGGTGCCCGCTTGGAGCTGGGCATAAGGCCGACTGTCCTAAACCTCTGGCTGTGGGTGTGGAAGGGTTCGTGTTTTTTGCACACGTCCTAATGGCCGTGCTGAGTTGGGAGCAGGCCACTCCCTGGGAAAAACCCAGGAGCCAGGGCCAAGTTAACTGTCTGGGTGGGACTGACGGGTGGGGAAGTTGTTGGCGTGATTGCTAAGGGTGCTGCTTGGGTGAGTTGTCACCTTTGAGCCCTTTGCCTTGCGAGAGGGTGGACCCCAGAGAAGAGCGATGGGGCTTTACCATGAGGAGGACACAGCCCTTGCCCTGGAATAACAGATCGCAGCTGGGCCGCCAGGCCACATGCAAATAGGGAGGGTGAAACTTAGTCTGGGTGGCTGTGGATTCTGTAAAATCCTGTGCCCAGACTGGCAGCCCCTCCCCATCTAACGATCTCAAGGCATTAATGAACTTCCCCTCCTCACAGCTTGAGCAAGGCTCATCCCAAAGCAGGTGTCTCCATGACCAAGAGTAAACCTGCTGCTGGGCACCTAACTCAGCTGAGCCCAGCTACTAAACCAGGCTCAAATCATCTTCAAGATGTGTAGCTGTGTTCCATTGGCATTGCTCTAACCCAGGGTAGGCACTAGCATTTTGGGGGGGGGGGGGGTCAGTGTTTCCTGTGCAATGGGTGCTTGTGCAGCCACCCATGGGAGTCCAATACAACCCCCCTGATAAGCAGAGCACCCAGCATTAGGCTCTTGTTTCTACTAATGGATGGTGCACATCTACACATGCCTCAGTGCACATAAAGCATTTATTCCGCACATGGCTGGAACCTTGGTCTTGGTGTGGTGCTGCTCTGTGGTGAACATCTCCAGCCAGCATGCTGGGATTAGGCTCCCCCAGATGGCACAGCTGTTCCATGCGCTGTGTAGAAATGCAGCAGCCCACATGGAAGGTGGGTTTAATTACCAAAGTGGTGTCTATAAACTGGTAGGAGAAATCCAGTGCAAGAGAATACAGCCCCTAGGGAACTGCAACGGCACAAAAAGACTGTGCATCCCTGTGATATGGAACTGGAGTAATAGCCAATGTTCCCTCTAATATTTTCCATTCATGTATGGAATAAATGTTATTGTGTCCACTAGGACATGTGTGAATGTGCACCACCCAGCTAAAACACACCTAGCCGTGGGCACTCTAATCAGCTGGGCAGCATTTGACTCTCCTGCGTAAGCACAAGCACCTAGCTTACAGGGAATGCTGGTTATAGGCCAGGTCCACATTTAGGCAGGTGACAGCCTGAGTTGAAACACAACCTACGCCCCCAGCCGGGCAAGCTAGCCTCTGTGTCCAGCTCAGTGCATATGGACAGTAAGGTGCTTAGGGTTAAAACTGGGTTAAGGCTGCAGAAAAAGGGGAGCCAGACCCTTTTTGATAGCTAGAGAGACTGAGGCAGTGACTTCGCTATTCATTGGGCAAAACTGAGATCCCGACTCTTGGCCCTATTCTTGTAGCCCCTCCCTCTTGACGATATTAAGCTCTACTCTGCCCAGCAGCTGTCTATAATTTAGTCTGAATGGGCCTAGGACAGTGGATGTTCTCCGATGTAGGTAGCCTCGCTGCAAGCTTCTGGATGTTGTTGCTAGACTCATCTCGGCCACATATGAGCTGGCAAGGTCATCTGTCCCGCCTATTGGCCAGTAGCTGTTTGTGACTCACGCCAAAGTACAGCAGGGCTGGAAGTCTGTGGCATCGTCTGGAGGACCAGACTCCCCTTCTTAGTTTTTGCCCTGGTATCAAGTAAACTTTCCCCTTCCTGCTCTCCAGCTGTGGCTGCATTTCAGTGGCAGACAATGCGTCCAGTTCCCAGAGAGCTGTGTACACAGCCAATTACAGGGCTCGAATTTCATATCTGACCAGCAGAGTTCTGGTTAATCAGGCCACAGCAGGAAGGACCCAATAAACATCTGCCTGAGCAGACTGCTCTGGCCTTCCGATTTTCCGTCTTGCAAGAGTACCTGGGCTAGTTTGATCCCCTCTGCTGTTTGCCTTGGGAAGAAGAGAGAATCCCTTTGAACATACCTGGCTAACTGCCTCCTCTTCTCATGGCATTTGTATTTAGTACCACAACAGGGCCTGATTGTGTTCCTAATTACTCTCTCTCTCTCTCAGCACACACCGCCTCAGTTTAATTATTCAGTTGCGCTTTTGTTCCCTTCTATGCTAGTCTTCCATCCCTGCATCTTGCAAGTTGGACTCAGGCCTTGTCTACACCCACAAGCTGTGCTGCTTTGACTACCCAGCTTTAGTTCAAGTGATACTCTGCCCCCTCTCCCCTTAGTATGGCTGCAGCTTTACTGGTACAAAGGTGCTTTACACACAGACAGCCATTCCTAATTTGTGCCAGTGATCAAAGGCCCCTTTCTGCTAGGATTGATTGTACGGGTACAACTGTTTCCACCCAATCTCCCTAGCACTGACAAAGCTGTTTGATACAAGTACAAAACCTGGGAGGAGACCAAGCTGCATTGTTGTTTACCACTTCTAGTGCAGTACCACCACAGAGCCCCAGTCCTGGACCAGACGGACCCAGTGTGTTAGGTGCTGTACACACACAGACCCAAAAAGCCCTGCTGCACTCATGGTCTAAGTCATCTTAATTTCTGCCTTGTCTTCATTGCAATTTTTCAGATAACTCACCCAGAAATCCTGCCAAGGCTTTTTGTAAGATGGGCTTTTCCATGAGGTTTTTCTGATTCTTTAGGGTTGTGACAGGAACTGGAGGCCCACAGCCCTGAGCTTCCCAGGAACCACAGAGAAAGAAGCAGTAACTGCTTCCAGCTCTGTGATTTCAGCTCCAGTTGGAGCTGGCCTTCTTCCCAGATTCATCTTTCCAAGCTCTTCTCTGTCACTGCCTGGACTTTCCCTCAGATTAACTGGGTGAACCCTGAGGCCCTGTTGCCTCCCTCAGTGTAGAAAGGACATGGGACGTCACACTGCTCCGGAGGGATGCTGCTGCTCGGGTGGATGTGGGCATGAGAGATTTACAAATGTATATTAAAGCTAGTGTTTGAAATCAAAATTCCTACTACACAGGCTTAGAGGAAAGGCTCTTGGGGTCAAGCCTGGATCCTCAAGAATTACAAGTCTCACTTAGAAAGTTACAAGATGCATTGACCCAGATTTAAGAGGGTAAGTTTTTAAGTAGTAGAGCATAAGTGTTTGGGTACCTCACCCAAGGGAAGTTTTACAGAGTTAGTTGTGAAAAGCAGCGGGATGGGGATTGTTCCTCAGTCTGTCGGTGATGTTGAGAAGACCAGGACTTTACAGGGTTAAAAAAAGAACCAGATAAATTCATGGAGGTTAGGTCCGCCAATGGCTATTAGCTAGGATGGTTAGGAATGGTATCGCTAGCCTCTGTCAGAGGCTGAAAATGGATGACAGGGGAGGGATCACTAGAGGACTCCCTGTTCTATTCACTCCCTCTGGGGCACCTGGCATCGGCCACTGTCAGAAGACAGAGCACTGCGCTAGATGGATCTTTGGTCTGACCCAGGGTGGCTGTTCTTCTGTGGGATGGGCTTTCTGTAAGAAGATACAGCTTGCCGAGGAAGAATTTTTTTGGGGCTATTTCCTTAACTGCGTCCCTCGTCGCTGGTACTGCTCACCCATCTTGCTACACCATGTCCTGTGCTATGGTCTGCATACATATCGCCCCGTCTATGTGATCTCAGGTCATGTCCTCATTCTGTTAGTCACCCTCTTCTCCCAAATATGGGGACTAGGAGAATGTGGGGGGTTTAATACATGTTTATAGAACACACTGAAAACGCAAAGCTCTGTAAAACTTAACTCTACCCAGTTTTACTGGAAAGAGGGATGTTGCACAGGCCCAGATGCCATTATTCCTTGCACTTTCAAAAAGCAACATGGGAGCTTGCATTTCCACAAGAGCATCACTATCAGCCCCAAGGAACAAGGGTTTAACATCAAGCAGGGCCAGCCTCAGGGAGAATGGGGTCCTGGGCAAACTTGTTTTGGGGGCCCCTGACCCTTGTGGGCATAATTCCCCCATTTCCCCTGGTACCCATGGGCTCCCCTGACCTCCCCCCATCTTGTGCTCTCTTTACCACTAACCCTACATTGTGCCCCCTTCATTCCAACTCCTGCACTTTCCGCCCACCTGTGCCCCTAACTCTGACCCTACACTTCCAGCATGTCCTGCCACCCTGCTCAGCACCCTTCACTCTCTTTGCCCAACAAAACCCCATGCTCCGTTGCCCCTCAGCCTCTGGCTATGGCACCCTGGGCATGGGCCCAATTTACCCAGTCCTCAGGTTAGCCCATCCTAGATGGACAACTCCTATAATCCCCCCACTAGCCCAGTGTTCTTCACCTATATGAAGCCATTATATATAGCCACAGACAATGGGGGAAAAGAGTGACTGCATTCACACCATTCTCTTGCCTCTTCCATTGTATATACGCAATGTTTATAATGCCCTCTGAAGGGGGGAGGGCTGGAAAGGACCCCCCTCCCCCCAAAAAAAGCTTTCATCTCAGCACTTCCCTGCACTGTGGTTTTTGTCCCCAGGGAATATTTTATTACAAATATAACTACAAACCCTTTTAATCCATTTCCCATAGTCTCTGCAGTATTTTCAACCTCAGCAGGTTCTTGCCCTCTCCTCAAAACTACCCCTTCCCTACAAGCCTCCAGGTCCCACATCCCCCTGTAAGTGATAATTATCAATTCTAATAAAATAAATATCACCTTGTTCTGCTCATCAGTCAATCCCAAGGCAATTCTAGAGTCAGTCAGTAGCATTACCCCCATTTTACATACAGAAAAACGGAGACCTGGCCAATAGAACAGAGCCAGGAAGAGGTAGCTCCTACTGGCTTGAGTCCCAGCTAGGCTGTGGGGGCTCTAACAATCCATTTCATTCAGCAACTAGTCTCCAAGAGCAGACTGCACCAACCAGATGTTTCGGAGGAACATGAGAAATGAAGGCTCTGATGGACAAGCTGTGGAACCTACCCATGACAGTGTCTCCTTCGTACCAAGCAGTGATGAAATAAACCAGCCTTCCCAGACCTAGCTTCTATAACCCAGCCACTTGAGCTGCAGCTCCTATTGAAAAGCAGATAATCCACAGCTGTTAGCCTGATCATTACATCTGGGCTAGAAATTCTCTTGCATTAGAGCAAAAACCAACTACTAGCTGCCTGACCTTATGATGGCACTGCTGCAGTGGGCAGAGGATTCCAGAATTGTCCATTATGAGTTTCTTACATCTTCCTCTGCGTGCTGTTGCTTCAGTCATTCCCCTCCAGTATAGCACCAGTGCCTAGGGCCCACTCTCTTCAAGTCCTTCCCTATAGCCCCAGGCCCTACATAACTTCTATTATGGCTCCAGTCTGACAGAGCCCCAGAAGCTCCTTGCCCCTATGGCCAAACCCCCAGAAGTCCTCTAGAACCCAGCAGCTCCTGATGGCCCCCTGCTAATCCCCCAGGAGCCCCTCTGGCCTACTAGGCCCCACCCCCTCAGGCCCCCCCAGCAGCTTCTGCCCCTCAGGGCAGGGTCCACCCTCTTCTGCCCCCTCCTCCCCAGCGACTCCTGGCCGCATCCCCCCTCCAGCCCTGCTGGGTCCCACCTCCCTCCTCCTCCCCTAGCAGCTCCTGGTCCCTCTGGGCCCCCCCCCCAACGGCCCCTTCTTGCCCCCCCACAATGGCTGCTGAGGACCCAGTGGGCCAGCGGCCCTTGGGGGTGGGGCCAAGGAAGGTAAGGCCCAGTGGGGCCCCCAGCAGCCCCGGACCCTCCTCAGCCCCCCTCCCCCAACGGCCCCTGGCCCCACTGGGCCCCTCCTCAGCCCCCCTCCCCCAACGGCCCCTGGCCCCACTGGGCCCCTCCTCAGCCCCCCCCCCCAACGGCCCCTGGCCCTACTGGTCCCTCCTCAGCCCCCCTCCCCCAACGGCCCCTGGCCCTACTGGGCCCCTCCCCCTCAGGACCTTCTGCTTGCGGCCCCTCCATCCGCTTCCCTGGGCCGCCCTCGCCCAGCCCGGCCAATGGGCGGCCCGCTCCGCCGGCTCAGCCAATGGCCGCGCGCGCGCCCCGGCCCCCAATGAGCGCCGAGCGTGAGGGCCGCCGCCAGCCAATGAGAGCGTGCGGCGCCCGCGGCGCGAGCCCGGCTCTGGCCCTCTCCCTCCGCCCGCGCGGCTGGCTCGGGCCCGCCCCTTCCTTTTTCTCTTTTCCCTCCTTCCCCCCCTCCCTTCCCGCTCCGCCTCGTCGGTGTGTGTGTGTGTGCGCGCGCACACGCGCGCGCGCTCTCCCGTCCCCCCCCCCTTTTGCCGCGCGGCCCTTTCTCCCTCCGCCGCCGGCGCCCGCCACAGCCCGGAGCCGCCGCCCGCCCCGGGGGCCCCCCCGCGCCGCAGGAGCCGCCCCGCGCCGCCGCCATGGAGCTCATCACCATCCTGGAGAAGACGGTCTCGCCGGGTGAGGGCCGGCACGTGGGGGGGGAGGCTGAGGGGAGGCCGGGCCGGGGGGGGAGGGGCGGAGCGGGGGGGGGGGGCCCCACGGCGGGGACTGACTCCGGCTCCCGCTTCCCCGCAGACCGCTCGGAGCTGGAGGCGGCGCAGAAGTTCCTGGAGCAGGCGGCGATCGAGAACCTGGTGAGCGGCCCGCGGGCCGGGCGGGCGGCAGCGGGGTCCCCCCCCCCTCGATATCCCATCCACCCCTCCCCCCTCGCGGGCAGGGAGCGCCCCGCCCTGCCCCGCGCAGGCCGAACCGCCATCGAGGGCGCAGCCCAACTTGCCAGCGCCCAGCCGGGGCGGCGGCCGGCCAATGGCGGCGCGCCCGCGAGCCGCGCGGGCCAATGGGAGCGCGGAGCCGGGGGTAGGGGGAGGGTAGGCTGCGCCGCGCTGCGTGTGCTGCGCTGGGGCCTGCGGGCCATGTGGGGAGCGCGGGCCGGGGGGGGGGCTGGGACACCCCCTAGCGCCCTCCAGCGCCATAGGGCCCCGCTCCCCCCCTTGCGGAGCCTGCTCCTTCACCCCCCCCCTTGCATCACGTGCCTCCCATGCTGGGCCTTCCCTGCCTGCCCCCCTAGGCCTTCCCCCTTCCCCTTCCCCACTGGGCCAGGCCCATCTGGTTCCCTCGGGCCGGGCCTTCGATTCTTGCATCCTGTTCCCCTTTCATTGCTGGGCCCTTGGTTCTTGCACCCTGTTCAGATCCCGCTCCCCTTTCCCCCTGAAGCAACCCTCTGCTCTCTTCTGAAGGGGGCGCTTCTCCCCTCCTTCCCACCCCCGTCTCTGACCCAGAGGTAAGAAGCCAGAAGGTGAAGGGGTCACCCGGGTTGGGACCCCTGTCTACTGTCCTGGGTGGAGTTAGAACAGATTTAGAATAGGTTTCAGGCAGGGGTGGGGAACCTCATGTCTTGGGGCCAGATTCAGTCCCAAGCTTTCCTGGATCTGGCCACTGAGGCTTAGGGCTCCCTCTCCCCCTAGTATCGGGGAGTCTGCAATGGTGCTCCAGCCCCTGTGGGGCTGGAACACACACACTCTACTAGCCTGGGCTTTCCAAGGCTCTGCTATGTGTGGAGAATGTTGAGAGTGACTTTCTTCTCATTGGGGGGGGCACATCAATGAGGGGTGTGGATTTTCGTTAGGTTTTTTTTTCTTCTCACTTGTGTGCGGCCCTTGACCAAAAAAAGGTTCCCCACCCCTGGGAGAAAGGAAAGGGTGGGGGCTACTTTGTTCCAGGGGAAAAGGGTACTCAATCTACAAATGGCACACTCCCATTAGCATGTTGTGTGTAGCATGTCTTAGCATCCTACACACCTATTAAACTCAAGGGAGGATTGTGCAGAAAAGTTAAAAATACTTTCTACCGTTAGCATATGTTTGCCTAATTAAGGTACAACGTTACAACTATTACACTAAAAAAAGGTGTAAGGGCCTGATTCCTAGCCTTGTTACTCTACTCATCCTTGAGGCAATCTCTGGTTCTTTTGGGTGATTAAATATGGGAGAATTATTGCATTCCTGTTTGCTACTGTAAAGATTGTCACTGACTTGACTGAGTATACATCTACACTGCAACACTATTTCGAAATAAACTAGTGCTATTCCAAAATGACTTGGTCCGCATCTACACAGCAGGCAGTTATTTTGAAATAATATCAAAATACTGTCAAGCTAGAGGACTTTTTACTCTGAATCCTGTAACCCTCATTGTACTAGGAGTAAGGGAAGTCAGAGGAAGGGTGCTCTGTTTTGAAATAAGTACTGTGTAGATGCTCCTAATTTCAAAATAAGATATGCAATTGATGTAAGTCAGTTTGCGTCGCTTATTTCGAGTTAAGCCTGGCAGTGTAGATGCACCCTGATGAATGGGAGGTAAAAGTTGAATATTTTTCAGCCACCCTTCTACATTTCCTCTTCACCAGCATTAATGCAAGCTGTGCAGCTTTTTGATACATAATTTAATGTTAAAGGTTTGTGAAACCTTCTGGCAATCAGAGTCGTTAACAATTGGGCTTATAGTTTCATGTTCATTCCAGTTCTGTGGCTAGCTGTTTAATGAATCATAGCCCACCACTGAAACATTGGGATATGTTGAGGAATCCTTTGGTTTAGCTGATTAAACTGTCTGAGGCTGGTTGGTTTTGCTGAATCTTGTTGCAATGCTTCTGTGTGTGTGGAAGCCATGAGAACATGTACACTAAGTTTGGGTTTGGGTCTGCAGTTTAGAAGAATTAAATTCTAAATTAGAATTGTGAGTTCAGGCCTAGAATGAATAAAGCTGCTGTTGCTAGTTTAAACAAACAAAAATACCCTGATCATTTAAGGGAGGCAGGCAGGTGAGAGAATAAAGAACTGATGGCTTTTGGCTATTCGCATTTATAGTGTATTTTCCTAGCGTAATCTTCATCAGATATATAGCATTTTGGGAGTTGAGCCCACTGTTTCCCTTCAAGGGATGTGTCCTTGCAACACTATCACTTTCTATTCCAAAACCATCTTTCCTGAAAGCTTTCCCCACCTTTAATTTAATCCAGCCTTATAAAATTTTGTCTTGAGCGTGAATGCATTTTTGATCAATAAATAAAATCAGCTTTTTCATTATCCTAAAAGGTAGAGAAGTAGATTTTTGTGCCTAGGGCCTTGCATTTGTCAGGATATTTTTGCAAGGCTGATTTAGCTTTGAATGGGGGGTTTAAACTGTATATTTGTTTACTAACTCTGCACTTTGGGTGTTAAAACAGGTAATTTGATAGCTTTATTAACTTTTTTGGTGAGATTTTGGACCATAGAGAACACAAGTTCTTTTGCCTGCACTGTCTGCTTAAAATTATTGCTAGCAACTTTAAGTAGTCTTTCTTAGGCTCTGGTTTCTAATAGAAAATTTTTTATTGACTGAGTGCAGTTGCATCAACTTAAAAAATTGGTTAAATCCTATTCTAAATCAGGCAAAATAATTTCAGGAAGACTTGTTTCCACCATGTCTGAATCAACTTTTATATGAGTTAATACTGAAACCAGAGTAACTGCACTGAAAAACATACTTTCTTAATGGTGACAACACTTTGGTCAGCCTTGGCACAGGAGCATCTCTAGTGGAGCTTTTTCTCCATACCACACAAAGCAAAAATAGAGCTGTCAAATTGCAAATTGTCTGAATCCCAAGGAATTTTTTACTAGTCAGTACTAAAACCAAACCATACAAATGCTGGTATTGATACATACATGAAATAGACCTGCATAAATAATACCTTTGTTGGGGCGGGAAATATTTTTGATATACACAAACCACCTGGTTTCAGCTTTAAAAAGCATTAATTCCAATATGAAACTGGCCTTGGAGAAAATATTTATTACATGTGGTTTTAAAATTCCTGTTAATTTTAAATACCCAATCTGGGTTGATACAGGCCTTGGAGTAAGACCTGAGTGCTTTATTTAAAGGAATATTTTAAACAGACAGTGGGATCATGGAAGGTAACTGTTGGATTTTTTCAGATTACTTGAGGCATTCAAAGTCAACATCTAGTTACGTTGCTTTCCAGCAGTTCTAATTAGGAGCTTAACGTCCGTAATCTTGGGATAAAACAGTCATTGTACAGTAGCAGCAGTATGCTGTTGGTCAGATACAGTACCAACTGTCCCAAAGAATGTTTTCTTTTTTGATTAGGTAAAAGTTTAATTCTCTTTAGTTAGAAAAACCTAATGGCTCAGACTTTTAAGAGTAGATTAAAGAAGTATGTGTGTGTCCATTGATAATCATGTGTTCTTCTCCTGACCAGCCCACTTTCCTTGTGGAACTGTCCAGAGTGCTAGCAAATCCAGGGAACAGCCAAGTTGCCAGAGTTGCAGCTGGTTTACAGATCAAGAACTCTTTGACATCTAAGGATCCAGATGTCAAGGCCCAATACCAACAGAGATGGCTTGCAATCGATGCCAATGCTCGCAGGGAAGTCAAGAATTATGTAAGTAACTTCTGAGGATTCGATTTGTGTCCATTCACTTGCAAACAATTTATCCCCTTTCTTATAATGGGACTGAATAATGAACAGTTGTTCTATTTTTCACTGTTTGAAATATCTTTTTGTTGCTTGCTTTGCTATTATGGAACAATGAACCTCATTTGTACTTGTGTCAATACTTCATGTTGCTGTAGTACCTTTAATCTGATGAGCTGTTTCATAAGCATTAAATGGCAGAACACACCTGAGAGAGCTGAAGGATAGGAGAAGGCACAAATGCAACTGCCTCTGGTGTAGAATATAACCCTTTTAAAAAAATTTATATCAAGCTGAGGCTTAGGGTTTTGTTGCTTGCTTTCAGGGGTTCTCAAACTGTAACGTGTACCCCTAGGGAGGTATACAAGACATGGCTGGGGTATAGTTCCTCTCCCCTGGAGAGCTGTGCAGTAGCACTTGTGTGGCAAGCATATGCTCCGGCGGCCAGGGCCAGCTGAGATGGCGTGGTGAGGGAGCTGCTAGGGCAGGAGGCCAGGACTTGCTGTGGTAGGAGGTGGCCTACTCCCGGTGGCTGAGGCCGCCATGTGGCGGGGGAGTTGGGGCCTATTCTGGCAGCTGGGCTGGGAACGGGACTTGCCGCATGGCCAGGGAACATGGGGGTTCAGCTCTGGCATCCAGGAACATGTGTGTTAATAAATTGGGTGCCATGGTGGCACACATCCAAACCAGCACCCATGACATCAATATTGGCGCACAAACCAAAACTCACTCCGCTCATGGTTAGAGAATCTTAGAGGGAACACTGTTTTGGGGGTATGTGAGAGAAATTGTGTAAGGGTGGGCTTTATTTATTATTTATTGTATTTTCATAAGCAGCTACTCAAAGGTACCTTTAAAAGTCTATTGGAATTTTTTATATAAAGTAAGGTGGATAATTTATCTCAAGATGTTCAATGACAACCCATGCTAATGTACATAGCCCTCACCTCCAGTAACTGTACACCACAGGCTCATTTCTTCAGCAGTTGTCCAGCCTAATGACTTCAGAACTTAGGGTTTTTTTTCCAGTTGTACATGTCGCTTTATAGCCATATCGCCACGTAACAGTGAAATACGGCCAGATGGCTAGAAAACAGGTAGTGAGTTACCCAGATTTCAGGTGCTGAAAGATTATCTGAGCTTTGTACACATGTGCACTGTCAGAGGAGATGGCAAGCATGTTTAGCTGTGCTATCAAATAGTAAGAGTGAAAAGACGTAATGCTAGCCTGAAAATAGCGGCTTTCCAATGGATAAATGCTATGTTCTTTGATAACAATAGGTCATGCGCTCTCAACCAGGGATTCCTTTATGCTGGTTATATTTTTGACTTTTAAAGATGCGCACTTGGATCTGTGTGGAACTACATGGTGTGTACATTCTGGGTGCAAATGGACCACCCCTCATTCTGCATACACATTCAAAGACACCCAGACAAATGATCAATTATGATAGAAATTATGTGATGATTAACTCTTTTCAGTTACTGCTTCAGATGGGGGAGAAAAGGGTCATGGTGTTTTGACAATCTGTGACAGGAAATTTAGTAGTTTTTGTTAACAATATGATGACAAATAACAGATCCCAGTTTAGGAGCTGCCATGTTGTATGTGAAAGAGAACTCATCAGTTTAACTTGCCTTTGACACTGTCCCTTGAAAGAATTAAAATAATCCTTTACTCATGGTCATTGGATCATATGCTCAAGGGATCAACTGAGACAACTTTTTGGTTTTATTGCTAATGACTAGCTTTTTCTCATTTGCACTACTCTTCTTCCTGTTTGGAATTTAAGTGGGAATTATGACAGATATGGCGATTTCCCACAATATTTTTGAATGATTGAATTAAGCCTTTAAATAGTATCAGAGGGGTAGCCGTGTTAGTCTGAATCTGCAAAAGCGACGAGGAGTCCTGTGGCACCTTATAGACTAACTGAAGTGTAGGATCATAAGCTTTCGTGGGCAAAGACCCACTTCGTCACATGCATCTTTGCCCATGAAAGCTTATGCTCCTACACTTCAGTTAGTCTATAAGGTGCCGCAGGACTCCTCGTCCCTTTAAATAGCTTTGTAAATTAAATAGCATTGTATTATGAATGAAAAGTGCATGCATTATTGTGAGATTCTATGTAACGTTTCTGGGGAGGAGACTTGTCTACTGTAAAATCTGGGAATTGTTGCAAGCTATTTTAAACGATATGCAAGATAAGGATCTTGGAACAAACTGAATTGAATGGATTTCCTAGGAGATATACCAGGTTCGGGTGGGGCCGGGATGAATGCAAGTTCTCACCTCCAGATCCAAACTTTTGAAGCTTCAACCTGAGGAGATAACCCTTGTTTGACTGATCCCACGTTCATGGTCTCTAAAGATCAAAGACTTGAGTTGTATTTAAAAAAAAAAAAAAGTTTGACAAGTCAGTGTGTTCTGGCTCTGGTCTAAAAGCTGGTATAAACTTGTACTTGGGGGGAGGGAGAGGCGGAGGAGACCTTTGATAGGATTTCAAGGGCCGATTGCTAGAGCCATTGGTGGGATGGGGGAGAATACGTTTCTGGTAAGCCTATTAGCATGCATGTAGGCTTTTATTGTTTTTAATATATTTTCTCTGTAACGTTCACTTTAAGAATATAAATATAGGGGAGTGCTTAGAAAGAGCTATGTGGCATAGAGATGTAAGCGACTAGTCGACTACATTGAGTAGTGACTCGGCTAGTTGCTTCCCCACCCCTTATTGCCTGTATCAGAGGCAGCAAGGGGTTGGGGAGCAGGAACCGGTGCTGGGGGAAGCCAGTTTAAAAGCTGGTTCCTCCCAGCCCCACCTCAGCGGGGGGCAGGGGAGGCAGCAGCATAGTAGGGGACCAGGTGCGAGCTGGGAATCCGCTCTCCCGGCTCACGCCTGGTTTCCCCCGCTGCACTTCAGCCTTTTAAATGTATTAAGAGCCACCAGGCTCTTAATACATTTAAAAGGCAGAGCTGCAGTGAGGTTAGCAATCAGGTTTGGGAACTAACCCTGCTGCAGCTCTGCAATTTTCCCTCTTATTGACTAGTCAATAGAAATTCCATCGATTAGACGATTAGTTGATTAAATACAATTTAACAGTCCTAATGTGGTAACATAAAACCGGGCAGTTAAAAAGCCTTTGAAGAGAAAGCAGCATGCAGATGCTGACCAATTAGGGCAGACTGGTTTGCTGGGAAAGTCACAATTTAGACAGAAGAACTCCCCCCATGGAGAAACACTCATCAGAACCTAATTTCTCAATCCGGGAAGTGCTAGATGGGAGACCGGAACCTAACAGGATGCCCTTGCTGGATCAGTGGGGGAATTCAGGTGCAGTTGACATAAATTGTCTTGGGACTTTATTGACAAATTACACCAACCATTTCACATTAGGCCACTAATTATCAACCAGTAATACCAGTCTCTTTCTCATCCAAAAATCACTGCCACATTTGGCTCCTACTGGTATTGCAAATGCCAAAGATTGAATGGCCATGGAAGCTTTCCCCTCACTCCTAAAGGTTAGAGCAGCTGTTCCCAACCTTTTCCAGATGGGGACCCATTTTGACAATTCAGGAAGACGTGGTGACCCAAGGCAATTAAATAACGGGGGGAGAGAGAGGGCAGAGCCACCTGGGGAGACACTTGGCGACTCTTCTGAAATGTAATGGCGACCCATATTTGGGTCTCCACTCATAGGTTGGGAATCCCTGGGTTAGAGCAGGGCTACTCGACTTTGGAAGCCCCGGAGGCCACAATGACACTCACAGCACATGCCAAGGGCAGCAACTTAAGTGTGGTTGCATGTACATGCAAATAGCTTCTTTCACATTGACAGGCATGAATACAAAGATTCAGGCAATGCTACACAACACACAGGCCCCACTTAAGTCAGTTCTGCTGATATTAATAAAATGCAACATTTACCCAATTTCCACCCATTCGACAGCACTTTGAACGAGCAATGACAGTCCAGGAATTTAACTACTAAAACGCATCTCAACAGAAGACCATGATTATATTGACTCCTTTTTTGTTTTGGCTCCCACCCGCAGGCCGCGTGTTGAGCCCCTGCGTAAACTCAAGCCACACCGCGGGCTGCAAACAAACGGGTTGCGGGCTGTGTTGAGTAGCCCTGCAATAGAGTGAGGTAGTTTGGGAGAACTTGCAATGCCACATGGTGCTGTACCTACCATATGGATACATGGAATGGCAGAGTACCCTGAAATTACTAAAATTCTTTTAAAATGGAAGCTACTTGCTGAAGTGGGGTCTACTAAATGTTTTGCTCTAAGTGACTAGAAAGACTGTTCAGCATGTCAACCAGTTAGAATACACAGAAAGATCACAATTTGTACCACCGTACTCAACCAGAAGCAGGTCAGTGCTTTCTCTTGGGGCAGTTTGACTTACCGGTTTCCTTTCAGAGATTCTGACTATAATAGACATAACAAAATGTTATTCCGCACCACTCAAAGATCATCTTCTCATAAGTTGTCCAGTTATATTTTTGATTTGGAGCACCATTGATCCAGGATTTGTTATTTTTATTTTTCACAAACAGTGAATACAAAGAGGTAAATGTCTCTCAACATGTATATGTTTACCAAGTGCTGCGTGTTTCATGGGATTAGCTAAAACTTATACAGTTATGTAACTTTACAACTCATTGAATCTGCAAGACCCGGCAATGCAGAATCAGAGAGGCATAACATGTTAGTGAGAAAATTTTAAAAAATGTATATACTCAGGCCAAAAAAAGGGGTGGAGGGCGGGAAGTAGGAGCAGAAAAGAGAGAGTTGGAATGGAAGTTTAGCATTGTTTCAGCTATCTCAGCATTCTTTGCCCAATTGTGTCTAAAAATGGGGTTCGGATTACTTCAGATAAATGTCATTCTTTAAGTTGAATAGCTTTCCTTTCTTTTGCTGGTAAACTTTCTGGTTTATAATCTTATAGCAGTCAAAGGGGAATTGTTCCCTTCGTGGTTCGTATATGTAGTTCATTATTGTTAGGACCCTACCAAATTGATGGCCATGAAAAATGCATCACGGACCATGAAATCTGGTCTTTGTGTGCGTCTACTCTAAACAGACTTCACAGGGGAGACCAGCATTTCTCAAATTGGGGATCCTGACCCAAACAGGAGTTGTGGGAGGTTGCAGGATTGCCACCCTTACTTCTGTACTACCTTCAGAACTGGGCAGTCAGAGTGTGGCAGGTGCTGACTGAGGGCCCAACTCTGTCGGAAGCCATGCAGAAGTTAGGGTGGCAATACTGTAACGTGCCATCCATGCCCATGTGCTGCTGCTGGCAACAGTTCTGCCTTCAGAGTTGGGATACCAGCCAGCACTCTCCAACTGCCCAGCTCTGAAGGCAGGATCTCCACCGACAGCAGTGCTGAAATCAGGGTAGCAGTTTTGCAACTCGCCCACAACTTGCAGGCCCCCTGCAGTTACAACACTGAAATTTCAGATTTAAATGGCTGAAATAATGAAATTTATTATTTTAAAAATCTTCTGACCATGAAACTGACCAGAGTGAACCAGGAATTTGGTAGGGCCCTAATCGTTGTATATGGGCATCCTTCACCGAATATGATGGGTGTATTAGAAATGGGTATGTAATAATCCAGACAAGTCCTGCTGCTTGGAGTGAGTAAACCCCAACCAGGTCATTATATGGGCCAACACACGTCAGATGCTGGGGTTAAGTACTTGTCTGTAGAAGAAAAAGGAGAAAATTGATCTGTTTCAATCTGTGTTTGAGTAAAAAT
This sequence comes from Pelodiscus sinensis, assembly GCF_049634645.1. Lineage (NCBI taxonomy): Eukaryota > Metazoa > Chordata > Testudines > Trionychidae > Pelodiscus > Pelodiscus sinensis. Next base: position 13,287,569 of record NC_134739.1, read on the forward strand.
AAAATGGACCAGTTAACTTGTGCTAGTTAAATTTAACTAGACCTTCTCCACCCCCATCAAGGAGAGACTTTAGATTTGTCTTGCTATGTTGGGCCACTGATAGCAAATGATGAATGTGCAGACTAATGAAATTGATTTGGAAAAGTCTGACTCAACTGCTGTTTTCTCCCCAGGTTTTGCAGACATTGGGTACAGAAACATACAGACCCAGCTCAGCCTCACAGTGCGTGGCGGGCATTGCCTGTGCCGAGATTCCCATGAACCAGTGGCCTGAACTCATTCCTCAGCTGGTAGCTAATGTTACAAATCAGCACAGCACTGAGCACATGAAAGAATCCACGTTGGAGGCAATTGGTTACATCTGCCAGGATATTGTAAGTGCCTCTCTTGCATATGTGCTATGCACTGTCCTCTTTCTTCACCCTTTCTGCTGCTGAAACTTGTGTTCTCTAAACAGCTATTCCCAATCAACTGCAATGCACCTTCTAGGCTGACTTGTAGCCTGCACGGAGGATGTCTGTACTAAGAGTTAGGCAGCAGCAGGATTCCCTCCAAAGGCCTAAAGAATGGCACCTGAAGAAAGAATTGACCTGGTTTTGCGACACAAATCCAGGTCATCTTTAGTAAAGTGCAGATTTCATTCTGTGAGGATGGGTTCCATTTTAAGAACCCAGGTGACTGTCTTGTTGAGTAAAATGATCACAGCTAGGTGGCGAATGCTTACCGAGGTTTTCTCCGGGGACTCAAAAGTTTAAATTATTTCATTGCATCATGGGCTAAACTCCAGGTATCTGTATATAGATTATCAAAAATATTTTGCTCTATGCAGCACCTTCCAGCCAAGGACCCTAAATAGTAGCTTTAACTTTTATAGACAACTTGTTTTTAGTATCAAGCTGTGTTGTGCTTAGGACAAGTGGCTGATCTGAACTGCACTTAAAAACCCTGTGTTCTGGAATAAGGCTGAAAACCAAAACTGGCTTTTTCTGTGTTAAGGGGCATTGAATGGTTGTTTTGTCTCTTCTTATGCTTTGCAAAGAGTACAGACATGCTCCTTTGGATGTACACAGTGCAGTGCATCTGGTTCATAAGAGCCAGAGATGTTTATAAAGGCAGCGGTCAGGCACGTTTTCTGCACGATGATGGCTTTCACAAGAAAACAGGAGGTCTGTTTCCGCTTTTCAGCCTATGGTCAAACATCTTGTTGGTCCACACATAATAGGATAAACATGTTTTTACCCTTCTGCTGCTGCTGCTCATATAGCAAGTGGGATATTTTAGATGGTGTCGCTTTTACAGGAGAAAGGAAGGAATATTGGAATCAAAGTTTGGGAAGCTTCCATGGTAGATGGAGAGGTCTGAAGAACGTGTAAGGACTGCAGAAGGAGGGCCCCTCCTTGAAGAGGAGAGAGAGAGGGAGCAGGCAGAAAGGGAAGCCTCATAGGGTAAAGTGAAGAACAATATCAGAAGTGTCAGTCAGAACAGGGAGAGGAAGAAAACAGCAAAATAAGGCAGCCGGAGAGACCAGAAGAGAAACAGATTTTGAAAGCCACATGACAAGATAAGTGTGCCTCTCGCTGCACTGAGTGTCTGAAGGGTTTGAATTGCTGCCTGACTGATTTGAATTGAAAACTAAAACTTTTTCAGTAATAAGTTCTGGGGCAAGTAAACAGGGGTGTGTGTGTGGGGCGGGGGAGAAATAGTAAAATGACAAGGCGATTCCAAAGTTGCAATCACTGCTGCTGGAATGGGGGGCTGCAGGTCAACCATTGTCCGTTACAAATACACCCAGGATTTCTAAGTGCATGTCAGCCGTTTGTCTGGAAGCAAATAATGAAGTGTCACTAATCCATAGTGGATTTTTGTTTGTCCTGGGTTGCTGAACAGAATTATTCCTAAAATGAATTTTTCCTTTTGCTTTCCTTAGTATTGTGCCTCAATGTGATATTGATAAATCCTGGTAGTATAGTTAAGGGATCCATAGGAGCTTGCATTCCAGAGATTCCTTTTGTCCGGTGATGGTGGTGGTGGTCTGTATTCATCCTTTAGTCCCCCCCAGTCCTGAATGATTAACTGCTGCTGCTATTTTTGGTAATAGCTGTCCTTCCTTGCTATTGATTGTTGCAAGAGCCTCTAGCATTATAGCTAATAGGGGCCTATAAGAGGCAGAGTGGTAAGAGTATGGCCACTGATCTATGCCGCTGTGCTCAAATGATAATAGAGTGGAAATGGGCAGTTGTCTGACCTCACTGTAACATTGCCCAGGCAGGCAGTGTGAGCCTTGTTGACTTGAAGCAATGGTACTAATTAACACTTGTGATTGAAACGCTGACCCTGTTTGTTATGCACTGCCTGGGAGTCACAATGAAGAGTTAAGTGGCTCATATCTGACTCATGGTGTTTCGAATGAACAATCGGTCTTTTGGCCTCAAAGGACCTGAATTTCCGCTGGCTGTAGTATTCATTGCCAGACTGTGTGGAACAGGGACAACTTGATACATAGATGTTGTCTGCAAGCCATCAGATAACTTCACCGCTATTTATTCCTCGTTTCAGGACCCGGAGCAGCTTCAGGACAAATCCAATGAGATTCTCACAGCCATTATCCAAGGGATGCGAAAAGAAGAGCCCAGTAACAATGTGAAGCTAGCAGCTACTAATGCACTCTTGAACTCTTTGGAATTCACCAAAGCAAACTTTGACAAAGAGGTGAGTAAAGGAAGCAACAGAATTCCGTGTGCAAAAGGCAAGGAGCGAATCCATGGTCTGTGATGAGAAATCATGCACCACGCTGAAGTTTGCTTGATGCATAATTCCATTATAGCTGAGACTTGGATTCATGTCTAAGATTTAAAAGTTCTAAAGATTGCTATCTTTAGGGATGTTAAAGGGTTAACTGGTTACCCAGGAATAGGCCGCTTGGCCAGGCATGCCGCAGGCGGGGGTCCAGTTAAACATAACATCTACCTCTGTGGTCACCGACCAGTCCATCGGGATCTACTGGTAGATCTTGGAGCCTCTGCTAGGTGATCTTGACTGGTTTGTCCAAGAGGCTGTCAACTGCAGCTCCCCCTCGCCCCGCTGCTGTGCACCTCCCTTAGCCTGGGAGCTGTTTCCCTCTCCCACCCTGTATTCTGCCTCCACAGAATGTGGGGGTGAGGGGCACAACAGGATTTGGGATGGAGAGAGTTTGCTGGCTGCTTTTGAGAGTGGTGCAGGGCCAGCACAGGAGTGAGCCTACCTTTAGCCTCACTGCACTACCACACCTGTGGTAGTCAGTGTCTAGCTGAAGCCTGCATCCTGAATCCCTGTCATGGTCATGTTCTCCCTCCTGCACCCAACCCCTGCCCCAAGCTCAGCTCAAAGCCCTTCTCACACTCCAAATCCCTTAGCCCAAGACCAAAGCCTGCACCCCAACCCTCTGCCCCTGTCTTATGAAAGGGAGGGAGAATGGAGGAGGGAGGGAGGATGGAGTGAGCAGGGACAGGGCCTTTCAGAAGGGGCACGAAGGAGGTGAGACACAGGTATTTGAGTTTGGGGTAGATCCTGGATTGCACTTAAATTCAAAAAGTGATCTCATCCTTTAAAAGGTTGGAGACCACTGATCTAACTGGTAAACTTTTAAAATGGGATTTTACATCCCTAGCTATAATGTAGATTGTAGAAATACTGTGGATGTGTTTGGAGAAGACCTAATAAAATGAAAAGGAATCATCTCTGACCTTTTTTTGGGGGGGGGACCCTAAATATGGAACGGTCTTAGGGTTTAGCCTGTTAGAAAGACTGTCCTAATCAAACTCTTCTCTCTGGAGTGTAGCTGTAACAGCCAAAGGGCAAATCTACACTCCAGAATTCAGTTATCCTAAGTTACGTTGATATGCTGCCACTGCAGTTGCTTTTGCATGTCCACACTACGCTCCTTGTGTTGGCGGTGCATGTCCTCACCAGGAGCGCTTGCACCAATTTAACTGCCCTGGTGGAGCATTGTGGGATAGTGTCTGAAGGGCAGCAACAGAGTGTCTATGTTGACACTTTTGACCTAACTACATTGACCAAAGCTCTACACTTCTCACCCAGCTGGAGTTACGTTGGGGCAGGGGCTGAGTTACATTGGTGATAGCTACATTCTAGTGTAGACACTTAGGTTGTTGTAAAATGCCTTACATTGATCTAACTCTCTAGCATAGATCAGGCTAAGGGTGGATCAGCACTTTTTTAATGGTGTGGCAGCAATCTAGTTTTGACTCTGCCTCTGAAGTTGAGTAAGGAGGGTAGGGAATTTAAAATGGGGACCTCTGGCCCTCTGAGTTCAGTACCTCCCTCATGCTCTTACCATAGAGATTTTATGGAAGATGGAACTCATAATTAAATTTTTATCTTGGATGCTCTGAATAAAAATCTTTCCCTAGTCGGCCTTTCAGTTGTCTGTTTTTAATTGGGGCCTTGAAGTTTGATGAGCTAGTTGAGGGTAATCTGTTCAGATTGCATTTGTAGTGGACTTCTGCCCTCTACATGGGCCTGGGAGTAGTAAATAGAACGTTAAATTATTGTATTCCTTATCTTTTTATAACACTTCCCAAAAAAATTAGTGTCCTAGTTCAACTGGGTTTTGTCATCTTTTGTAATAATTGCTGAAATTAATCTAGGAAACAACAATAGCTTTTTATTTAAAAAAAAAAAAAGACTGATTTGCCCTTGTGCTGTGCCCATTTTTGTCTGATTAGAGCAATGTGCCTATTTGCATGTGACATTCAAATTTGGCATTCACAGTTGCAGTGGGCTGCTTATCACTTGAAAGTAATTATGAAAACACTGTCTGAGTGGCTTGCTTGTATGCTGCCTAGCTCTTGTAGCAATGTAATGTCGAGGGCAATAACTCTGAAGGGATCAGGTGCTTGCTGAGTCAAAGAATTAAAATGCAATCCCATAGGAAGGTTTTTAAAACCTTTTGCATGATGCACTTATAATTCTTTATTTCTTTTGCAGTCTGAAAGGCACTTTATTATGCAAGTAGTCTGTGAAGCAACGCAGTGTCCAGATACAAGAGTAAGTGACGATAGAATGTCTTGAACTGTTTGTCGCTGCACTGTCCAGTGACTGCTAGAATTTTAAATGTTCTATTTAGCAAAATAGTGCTACATAAATAAGTACATCAGCTCTTTTAGTGGGGCTGGGGAGTAATTTTAATCGCTAATCACATTGATTTTTACTTCCCTTTGTTTTAGATCTGCTGTTTGTGTTAGACTACAGATGTGCTAATATTGAGTATTAGTTGCTGAAAAATAGGCTTGTGACAGTTGCAACTCGAGTACTATTTTTCTTATAGCTTCTTGATGTGCTCAGAGAAATGTCACATCACATCTGTTGACCTGCTTCCTTCCATGACAGGTACGAGTGGCTGCCTTACAGAACTTGGTGAAGATAATGTCCCTCTATTATCAGTATATGGAGACATACATGGGTCCTGCTCTTTTTGCCGTGAGTACTGTAGATCAGCAATGAAATAGTAGCTTAATTCCAGGGTGCTGGTGCTTTGTAAACAAAAGGACAGGAACCAAGAAAATTGCTGCTCTGTCTCTGCTACTCCAACCCCTGTACTGCAAAAGCTGGAGAGGGAAGGGATGGCCTTCTACTTCATGTTTCTCCACATCCCCCAGTCTGCAATGGGGGGCATCTTTCCTTGTTAGAGTGGGTTAGGACCACTTGTGCAATAGCCATATTTTGCACTTATAATGGTTTTCCTCCACAGAGAATGAATCCTTGTATGGCCATCCTCTCCTGCAATGATAGCTGTTTAATTATATCCTAGTGTTGTGGTCACATTTTTACAGATTGAGTTAGATTTCTTTGGCAGAGCTGGGAATAGAGCCCAGAATTCCTGGTTCTTGGTCCGCCTGCTTTAATGCCAAGATTAAGTACGGCAAAGAGATTATTAAATCTGAACATCAAAGCATCTCGCCTCTTCACAGCAATAGTTGTCGGTTATGTTCATAGTGCCTTTTATGTGTGTGAAATGGATTGAAAAATAATAAATCCCAAGCATAGATAATCTAAGAAACACTCCTGGAAATTTCTTAAGTTTGTCCCATCTCTTTACCAGGATTGGATTTCTGCTTGTTTGTTTAAAGTAGGAATTCAGTGCCACACTGTGTGATGCGGAAATACGTTTTTGTCCCTTCCACACTGGAATTTTGTTTCCCATTTCTTCTATATGGCGGCTGTTACTTGAGGATGGCTCGGCACCTAGCTGTTAAATACTGCAGATTCACAAATCACCCAGCAGTGCTGTAGTCCCAGGAGACCACACCTGGTCCTTTTTGTTTCTTGTTTTTACAGACTTAGGGCACTAAATGCTGAGTCTAAATATAAATATGATCTGCTGTCTGCCTGGTTACGGCTGCATTTTAGTGGATTTTAACTTTCACAGGAATGGCTGCTTCTCGTTTTAATTTCTATAGGACTTCTCTTCCTGAACAATTGCAGAGCATTCCAAGGTGTTTGCTTACAGTCCAGCTATAATGCAGCTATCTCTGGGACAGAGAACTGCAGCTAACTATCATAGAGCATTACATAGTAATGAAGGGGGAAACTTTTTTAAACTGAGTCATAGAATCTTTAATATCCAGCCGCGGCCCCTTGATTTCCAATTAGTCTCACTTAAAGAATCACACATAGATAGAACTATATTTTGAAGGGACAGTGTAAGACCACATTAATTTCAGATAAATAATGGAATACGCAATTGACACACGTCTCCAATGTCTCCAGATTTTTCCATGTCCTAGTTTGCCTCCTCCCATCCCAAACGACCCTCTTCTGTACCACTAAGCCTCAGCAATAACTTCATGAGCAAGACCTCCGAAATGTGTTTAAAAAACAAAACAAACAAAAAACACACCAGCAGGTCCCTGTACACAAATTTCTAACAGTATTGTCTCTGCCTTCTCTAGCTTTTTGGTAAGGTCTCCCTCCACATGCCTTTATTCCAATGAAATCCATGTAACCAATGATTGGAGTTGCATTGCTGTTAGAGCGTGGTACTGAATACCTGTATTTAAGAAGCGTGCATGAACAATTAACTGCTGTTCTGCAGCCCTTAAAGAATATTATCCCTATTGCTCGGTCATATTCCTGAAGCGAGGAGGTTTGTTTAGCAACTGGTTTACACTGGGAACTTGTATTGGCATGGCTGTCTCACCAACATGTAGGTTTTTCACACCCCTGAAAGTTGTTGCTAGATAGACCTCGCCCTCGGTATAGACAGTTGCTAGTTCAGCAAAAGCAATCTTCTGTTGACCTTACCTACTGCCTCTGGGGGAGGTAGATTATCTCTATGCCAATGGGGGAACCTCTCCTGCTGGCTTAGGTAGTGTCTATGCTGTAGTGTAAGTGTTGACAAGCCCCAAGAAAAGAGTTCTTTTCATTTACCTCCAGTGTCAGGAAGTCTGCGCCCATGTACCATGCTGCCATATGTTGAGGTAGAATAACTTTTGCTAAACTACCCTCTCTTTCTCTCCCTGTCATGTTTCTGAAGATCACAATTGAAGCAATGAAAAGCGACATTGATGAGGTGGCTCTGCAAGGAATAGAATTCTGGTCAAATGTCTGCGATGAGGAAATGGATCTGGCTATTGAAGCATCTGAGGTGAGCTTGGAATTGGTGGCTGTGGGGATCCGTGTTAGGTGAGTAAAGCTGGTAGCATGGTTTCAAAACGTTGAAAAGCAGGGACACAACCAGGCCTGGAAGCTTCTTTGTTCTTCCAAGGTGCCCTTTTTTAAATGAGAGCTGGTTCTGAACCCCTTGTGTAGCAGTCCTGGGTCCATGATGAGAGATCATGCACCACTCTGAGTATTAAGTGATGCATATCTGTTACAGAAGCTGAGACTTGTGGCTGCATGGAATACAAGGCATTATGCTGGCTTCTTCCAGTTCGGGTTGCTGACTTTATGAAGAGCCGTTTAGTAGCAAAATTTCTTCCCTGGCTAGATTTGTGATTGTCAAGAGCTTACAAACAACCTTTTGTATTTGCAAGTATCTTGTGTGTGTTTAGCGGCAGTATAAGCTTTTTCTCCGCTCATTCTTTTTGGCCAATAACGTGCTCTGATCTTAGGATCATAGAGTTGGAAGAGACCTCAGGAGGTTGAGTCCAACCCGCTGCTGAAAGCATGCTACCCAAATATTTTTGGGTTTGAGTGCCATGGAAATACTTACTACAGAAGCTGTGTAATAGAAATCCCTGTAAGTTGCTTTCCTAAATTCTCAAAATTAGTATCCATCAGGCTGAAATTCTCCAGCGTGTGGCTCTCTTCAGGTAACATTTTTGGGAAAGCCGGAGCAAAATGCTTCAGCCCTTCAGAGATGGGAATAGAACAGATCTTAAGAATTTTTTGGCCCGTATGGCTGGGAATTGAAATTTAACAGGGATGAAGAGATGTCTTTGAATATTCTGATTAAATTTAGGTTATGATTTGGTTATTTGAAAAAGCATTTGGGCATGATTTTTAGCACTTTAAGACAAGCAAGATCCCATAAGTCAGAGAATACTAGAACTGGAAGGGACCTCGAGAGATCATCCCCTGCCCACATGGCAGGACCAAGCACAGTCTGTGTCATCCCTGACAGGTATCTGTCTAACCTGTTCTTTAAAATCTCCAGTGATGGAGATTCCACAACCCCCCTAGGCAATTTATTTCCAGTATTTAACTATCCTGTTAGGAAGTTTTTTTTCTCCTGATTTCCAACCTAACCCTCCCTTGCTGCAGTTTAAGCCCGTTGCTTCTTGTCCTATCCTCTGAGGCCAGGGAGAACAATTTTCCCCCCTCCTCCCTGTAACATCCTTTTAGATACTTGAAAACCGCTATCATGTTCCCCCCCGTCTTCTTTTTTCTAAATTAAACAAGCCCAATTCCTTCACCCTTGCCTCATAACTCATGTTCTCTAGACCTTTAATAATTTTGGTTGCTCTTCTCTGGACCTTCTCTTATTTTTCCACATCTTTCTTGAAATATGGCCCCCAGAACTGGAGACAGTACTCGTCCAATTGAGGCCTAATCAGCGCAGAGAAGAGCGGAAGAATGACTTCTCAGGTCTTGCTCACAACGCTCCTATTAATGCAGCCCAGAATCATGTTTGCTTTTTTTGCGACAGTGTCACACTGTTGACTCAGATTTAGTTTGTGGTCCACTGTGACCCCTAGATCCCTTTCTGCTGGACACCTTCCTAGACCGTCACTTCCCATTCTGTGAACATGTGGATGATATAGCTGCATAGTGAAAACATGCACTTGTTTGCACTTGGCATTGAACTATGTGCATAAAGCTCTCAGCACCTTGGAAAACTTCAAGCTCTTTCCTCATTAAGGCTCATTAGCGCCCTTCCTTAGACCTTGATTTGAACAGGGCCACATGAGTGGGGTTTTTTTGGGTTGAGTTTTCCTAGATCTGTTAATAATAATGAACATAAGAACAGTCATACTGGTTCTAGCCCAGTGTCCTGTCTTCCAGCAGTGGCCAATACCAGATGCCCCAGAGGGATTGAACAGAACAGGGAATCATCAAGTGATCCCTCCTCTGTCGCCCATTTCCAGCCCCTGATAAACGGAGGCTAGGGACACCATTCCTACTCATCCTGGCTAATAGCCATAGATGGACCTATCCTCCATTAATTTATCTAGTTCTTTTTTGAACCCTGTTAAAGTCCTAGCCTTCACCATATCCTCTGGCGAGGAGTTCCACAGGTTGACTGCACTGCGTAAACAAAAACATCCTTGGGTTTGTTTTTAAATCTGCTGCCTATTAATTTCATTTGGTGACCTCTAATCTTACGTTATGGGAACAAGTAAATAACTTTTCCTCATTCACTTTTTCCACACCAGTCATGATTTAATAGACTTCTATCATATCCCCCCTTGTTCTCCTCTTTTCAAAGCTGAAAAGTCCCCGTTTTTTAATCTCTTTTCATATGGGACCCGTTCCAAACCCCCTAATGTTTTTTGTTGCCCTTTTCTGAACCTTTTCCAATTCCCGTATATTTTTTTTGAGATTAGGCGACCACATCTGTATGCAGTATTCCAGATGTTGGTGTACCATGGTTTTATATAGAGGCAATAAAATATTCTCTTATCCCCTTTTTAATGATTCCTAACATTGTTTACTTTTTTGACTGCTGCTGCACACGGAGTGAATGTTTTCAGAGAGCTGTCCACAATAACTTGAAGATCTCTCTTGAGTAGTTGTTGCTAAATTAGTCCCTATCATTTTGTATGTGAAGTTGGAATTACTTTTTCCACTGTGCATTACTTTACATTTACCAAAATAAAATTTAATTTGCCTTTTTGTTGCCTAATCACTGCATAATAATTTCTGCACCATGAGCCAGTGACATCACTTACATGTTCTGGGGTCTAGTGTTACCGGCACCAGTATTTTACCCCTAGAAATAGTTTGAGGATTATTCTTGCAGTGTGCGCAATTCATGAGATTTATGGTTTGGTTATAAGAAGCAATTGGCTAAAATAACAGTAGCTCATGTTCTTTAGAGTGGGTGGGTTGAAAAGGAAAATGGAGTCATCATCGTCATGCAAATCCTTTCTTTCCAAGAACTAGTAGTTTAAACTTCCTTCTTAAAAAGGAACTAAATGCATTTTTCTGCTGAGTGCCCAAAATTGCCACAGTAAAGGAGCCATGAGCAAGGAGAGAAATCTGATCTGTATGCTAACTACCCTTCGGGGGCTTTTAGTAATTGTTTAATTTGCATAAATATTTGCCGTTTGTCTTAAGCGTGTCTGTGCAATGTGGGGAGTGGCAGCGGCCACCTGTGGAATAGCAAACTGAACCTGTGTATCAAACTTTTCATTAGAGTAGAATTCAAGGGGTCCTTCTGGGAAAAGACTTCCAGCTTTTGCTGGTGCTCTTAAAGTATATTGCGTCGCGCTAATTCCGTTGGATTGTTTTCAGAAGTGTCTGTGCTGCCTCTGAGATCTGTTTTGCAACCTTCCTTTCTAGGCGGCAGAGCAAGGAAGGCCTCCAGAGCACACTAGCAAATTTTATGCTAAGGGAGCACTACAGTATCTGGTCCCAATTCTCACACAGACACTAACTAAACAGGTAAGTTGCAGATTCCTTACGATTTGTGTTGTCTGTGCACGCCAAGAACATTACATTGATAGCACCAGCCTTCAGTGACGCACGCGATGGCTGGTAGGCTCAGTCCAGCTGTACCGTAGAATGTTCAATAAGGTGGTCCCCGTTCGTTGAATTCTATTTTCATAGATGATTCTCTAATGCAGTGTTTCCCAGTGGTGCTCCACGGAACCCTGGGGTTCTGTGAAGTGAAAGTAAGGATTCCGCGAGAACTCAATCGCCCTTCCACCCCCTTCCTTTTAAAGAGACAGGGAGGAGCCAGCACGCAAAGATGGCAGCTTCTTTTCTGGTTTCCTGCTGGCTTTCAGACACCTCCCCTCCCCAGCCGCCACTCTACGTTTCCAAAGCCCACTCGGGACGTGCGTGTCTGCATTTTGGCCCCCAGGTCTCCCTGGTCCACTCCCTTGTGTGTGTGTGTGTGCGTGTGTGCGCGCGGCTTTTTTTGTTTTTTAAACAAATTCCTCCTCCCCCTCTCCACCAGCTGTTAGGGGTTCCTCAAAATTCTTCCACCTTTACAAGGGTTCCGTGGCTAAATAAAATTGGGAAACACTGCTCTAATGAACTGGGACCGGAAGATCCTTTAGGCTCCCCCTACAGCTATTGGTAAAGGCATGCTTGTTCTGAACCCCTCGTGCAGCAGCCCATGGTCTATGATGAGAGATCATGCACCACTCTGATTGAATGATGCATTATTTGTGCAAACTGAGACTTGAGGCTGCAGTGGATGTAATTGCTAGTTCCAGCCACTTCAGGTAGTTTCATTATTGTACAGCATTTCTGTAAGGCAGGTTTCCCTTTCTGATTACTGTACTGCGGGGGCTTGATAGGTTATCAGTCTGCAGTATCATTTAGCATGAAGTCTTTGGTGTTTGTGAGATTAATTACAGAACATAATTAGAACCCTGTATTATGGTATTTTAATCTTAAATTCTGTCTTGGTACCACATTTTCTTGTTTTTTATGAGGACTTCTAAGAGGCTAATTTAGACTGGAACCGAGTACAAATTAAACCTAATAAAATCACTTGCTATAGCAAGTCTAGTTAACACGATGATAAATAAGTTAATAAATCCATGTAGCATTAGATTCGTTTGCTTTCTCCAGTTTGACACTAGAAAATGTCTGTAATTTTTAATGGCTGTTCTATTTGAGACTGAGAATGCAGAGTTCAGTCGCAGGAAAATGTACGTGATCGTTCAACAACCAGTCAGAAAACATAAGACAACCTCAGATGTGCCCCTTCAGAGGAGTTAGGTCAACAGCAGGCACCTCAGCTGTGGGCAGATTCTACCTAGCTAACCTATTCCAGCTTGGATGGAGCCACTCTTTCCAAGGCTAAGCCTGGGTCAAAGGAGACCTAAAATCTCAGACCCTGGGAAAGAGGGCTGTTGGGTGGGCTTCAAGAGGCTGCCAAAGGTCTCAGTGAACTGTCACAAAGAAAGAGATGCTTTGGGCATGCTGCTTCTTGATAGAGATAGAGTTAACTGGGCAAATGAGAACTCACAGAGGTGTTAATACCATGCATGTTGGCCTTGTATTGTGCTTACAGGTTGATCTAAATGGTGAAAGAGTATCACTTTGTTGTGAAGATGTTCTTCACTGTGTACTTGTGTTCTCATGGGCTCCTGCAGGGAAACTCTAGCAGGACTCAAAACAGAGTTGGATTGACGTTGTTAACATGATCCGGAGCCAGGGTGATTGGACCACCCTGGGGCTATGTCTACACTCGCGGCTTCTTGCGCAAGTAATATGCAAAGGAGGCTAAGCATGGAATATCGCTGAGCCTCATTTGCATGCCTAATGAGCCACCATTTTTTTTTCAGAAGAGGCTCTTGCGCAAGAAGGAGCGTCTAAACTGCCCCTTCTTGCGCAAGAAAAACCCTCTTGCGCAACGCCGTTACAAGAGGGTTTTTCTTGTGCAAGAAGGGGCAGTGTAGACACTCCTTCTTGCGCAAGAGCCTCTTCTGAAAAAAATGGTGGCTCATTAGGTATGCAAATGAGGCTTGGCGATATTCCATGCTTAGCCTCCTTTGCATATTACTTGCGCAAGAAGCTGCGCGTGTAGCTATAGCCTGGGTGATTGGACCATGTGTTTGCACCCAGAGTAAAGTGTAAGAAGCCTGGCTGATCTAAAGCGGGGCATTCATGAGAGAAGAAAAGAGATCTAGGATAATAGACATTTGCTTTTTAGGTCCGTAGTGTAGACTGAATTTGTGTCAAAACACAACCTGTTCACTTTCCGTGCCCTCAGAGCCAGCCAGATAAGCGGGGGCATTCATGAGAGAAGAAAAGAGATCTAGGATAATAGACATTTGCTTTTTAGGTCCGTAGTGTAGACTGAATTTGTGTCAAAACACAACCTGTTCACTTTCCGTGCCCTCAGAGCCAGCCAGATAAGCGTGTCTGCAGTGCTAGAAGCCAAGTTCTGTTGGGCAAAGGGTATTTGTGCCCAGAGTGACCTGCGTGCGGTTTTCTTTGCAGGATGAAAATGACGACGATGATGACTGGAATCCCTGCAAAGCAGCTGGGGTCTGCCTCATGCTTCTGGCAACCTGCTGTGAAGATGACATTGTTCCGCACGTGCTGCCCTTCATTAAAGAACACATTAAGAACCCAGACTGGCGATACCGAGACGCAGCTGTCATGGCTTTTGGGTGCATTTTGGAAGGCCCAGAGCCCAATCAGCTCAAACCACTAGTTATTCAGGTCAGGCCAAGATTTTCTTGGGGCGGGAGTTGGCTTGTTTGGGCAAAAATATTTGACGTAGGCAGCATTTAAAGTAGCTAAACTAAGGACGGAGGTCAGAGAGCTTGGTTGTGTGTAACCCTTCCGTTTTGCTCAGAGGCAGGCATTTACATGCATTTGGCAAATTTTTGCACTCAGTTGCAGTAGCTGTCCTTAGAGCTGGAACACCTGTTTGTGCAGCACATGGAAAACATTCCACCCCCTTAACCCTGTGTATATTAACTCTGTCATACAAAGTGTAGGATTTGAGAATTGAAACTTGTAGGATTCAGTACTTCTGGCCTTGTCCCTAGGAAATACTTTACTTCCTGGGCCGCCTTTGCATCCAAAGATCTTTTAAATGAACCCAAACCTGTGGCTTCTTGCTCCAGGGCCCCATTAATTGGTAGATCCTGGAAGAAATACTCTTAAAAGAGGATATACTACAGGCTTTCTGGCAGCCCACAAGGGAATTTCATCTGACTGGGACTTGTGACTAACTGTGTGGTTCTGTTCCAGGCCATGCCCACGCTAATAGAACTAATGAAAGACCCTAGCGTGGTGGTTCGAGATACGACTGCCTGGACTGTGGGCAGGATCTGCGAGTTGCTGCCTGAAGCTGCCATTAATGACATTTACCTCGCCCCGCTGCTGCAGTGTCTCATCGAAGGCCTGAGTGCTGAGCCCAGAGTGGCTTCCAACGTGTGCTGGGTAAGGCCGGCCTCCCCCGCTGCGCAACAGGATGGGCCGGGTGCCTGTCCACGGGGGCGGCGTTGAAAGATTTATGCATCCGTTCTTGGGAGCCCACATCCTATGTAACACGGGGAGGTTCCGCAGCCTGCGGGGTAGTCACTCACCTACTGTGACGAGATGACTGATTAGTTCAGCCACCAAAGAATCCCCGTATTGGCACAGACCTCAGGTCTGTAGTGCCGCACTGTGGTGGGACGGGGAAAGGAAGGAAGCTGATGGGGCGTGCAGGGGGGAGAGCTAATTGGAAAGATGCTGAGGAAGGAAGCGAGCATGTACAGTTGTCTTCAGTTTGAAAACGTGGAGGTGGCTTCTCTTTCCCTACAAAGCTGTAGCAGGGCTTGGCATCTATATGAGTGATCCTCAGATGACTCACCCTCTTCTGTGTCCTCTAGCTTCCCTCCTCCGCCAGCTAGGGCTGCTCATTCAGTAGAGGGAAAGACAAGATGTTTTCTCTCCCTATCAGCTGAGCACATGAGACCCATCTCATTGCCCCTGCATATGTCCAAGTTGTGCTGCCTGTTGCCAAATCACTGGGCTGGCGTGGCACATTCAGCTCGACCTTTTTCCTACGGCATGTAATGTTAGG
The DNA here is from genome assembly GCF_049634645.1 of Pelodiscus sinensis. Lineage (NCBI taxonomy): Eukaryota > Metazoa > Chordata > Testudines > Trionychidae > Pelodiscus > Pelodiscus sinensis. Next base: position 13,302,774 of record NC_134739.1, read on the forward strand.
CAGCCTATCGGAACAAACAGGTAGCTTCATCACAAGGAGGGACTTGCCTCCTGCCTTGTGACCAATGAACTACTTCCGCTAAACTTTGGAGTCCTGTTATGTCCCAGCAGAGATGAGAGAAGAATCCAGTGTTACAAGCTGTAGGTTTTAAAATCTTAATTTTCCTTTGTATGTTTTCTCCACTGGACCCAGGAGTTTAGCGGCTTCTGGTCATCCAAGAGCTCTCCCTGATCCCGTTGATCCTGGCAAAAGCTCATCTTATTGGGGCTTTTTTTTTTTTTTTTCCTGAAGACATAAATGAGTTTCCATTTTGCAAATTGAAGTGGAAATCAAAGGTTTTCACCTTTTCATCTGTTCAGTGCGTCGATCCTCTAAGGCAGCTGCAGTCACTGCCTAGCTCTGCAGCGGGGAGTGTTAGCCAGACTAAATCATGTCTATACTGCACTTCTCTTAAAACTTTTGTCACTTGGGTGTGGATTAAAACCATGCCCCAGAGCAACAAAAGTTTTAATGATGAAAAGTGCAGGTGTGGGCTTTATGAACCAGAGATACTCTCCTGGCAACAAAGCTACTGTCCCTCATTTGGGGTGGTTTTATTTGTCGCTGGGAAAGCTCTCTCCAGGCTAAAAAAGGAAGCTGCGTGACACACCTTTTAGCAGTGCCATTGTAAGGTATGCAGTGTAATTGCCCTTAATTAACAGGTGTCAGTTTGTGCTGATTACCATTCATATCCCTATTAGCTACTCTATGCTAACTGGTAAGAATCACCCCTACCAGGTGACGCTTACTAGTTAAGCGGCAGGGGTTGGAGCAGCTCCCAGCCTGCAGGGGCTGTTCCAGTCTGGGGGGGGCCCCGCCGGGGCAGGGTGCACTCCAGCCCACTCCCATTTAAGTGATTAAATGGTTAAACATAAAGTTTAACTCGATTTAAATGGGATTTTACATTCCACATGCTTAAGGCTGTCTGCCTTTAAAGGCGAGGTTGTTAGTACAGATTTGCTACCAGGCGTTGAGAGCACATCTTGTATTCCAGCTAGACAAGACCTCAGGTTTCATTATTGCTTTGAAACTTCATTACTGATATGCCAAACAGAGCTTCTTGTGCTGGGGCAGCCCTGGAAAGTGAAGTCACTAGTCCTGCACTTGGCCTTCTTTTTGGATAACTTTGGTTCCTAGTGTTGGTGAATGGGCTTCCTGCCCCTCTCTTTCTAATGGACTATAAGCAATGGCAAGTTTTCTTCCTGCTGGTCAGCTTGTTTCCTATTGTGAACTGACTTCTCATTCCACTGACCCTTTCCTATTGTGTTTGGAGAATGAATTTGGCCACAGAGTGCAGTTTGTCCTAAACCCTTGATGCTACCATGGGAATGAATGGGCAGGCTGACAGAATATTTTAAATGTAATTTACAGTTTAAGGGTTTGCATGTGGCTTGGCTAGTTTGCTATTGTGACCAACTCACTCCATCGTAGAGACTGGTCTGTTCTGTATTTTAGGCCTTCTCTAGTCTGGCTGAAGCGGCCTATGAAGCTGCAGATGTAGCAGATGATCAAGAAGAGCCAGCAACCTACTGTTTATCCTCCTCCTTTGAACTAATAGTTCAGAAACTCCTGGAGACCACGGACAGGTATTGTCAAGCCAGCTAGCTTAGGTGCTGCAGAAATGCATTTTTATACCCTCCCCCCTTATCCAACTCCTATTTCCTCCTAACACTCTTATGTGAAGTGATGTTTTAAGGGCATTAATTCATGGCCCAAAGTTTGTCTGAGTTGGGGTAGCTAATGTTTCTTCCCAAGAGAGAAATCATGAAGGAGGCTGAAATCTGGAAAAATCATATTTATTTATCTCTAGAGCTCCCTGTAAACCAGTGCTGCACTTTCCTTCAAGTTGTGGAATACATGTAAAACTGTGTACACAATCTGAAATTGACAGACGCCTGCACAGTAGAGCAAGCCATTTGTGGTATCCAGTCTGGCCTGAGAGTCACTAAGTAGTCAAGATTGTGCCAAGACAGACTATAAAGGTTTCTAGAACAGTATGCGTGGTGTGGGTTTCATCACTATTGTTTACATGTATTTCGCCTGTAGTGGTGTTGTTTTTATTTTGATATTACAGTAGCATCTAGCAGCTCCACAACAGATCATGACTCGAGACACAATATCCTCGCAGTAGGACTGTTGTTGCCTCAAAAAGCTCACAAGAATAGATATGACCAACATTTTGCAGATGGGAGCATCTTGAGGCACAGAGTAAATGACTTGCCCAAGGAGAGACAGGAAGTGTGGCTGATCTAGTAATTGAACCTTGATCTTTTGAATCCTTGCTCTAAATGCTTTAACTACAAGATCAGTTTTCTTTTCAGACTGGTGTCTTTGCTAGAATAACTTTAAATCCAAACCAATATCCGGTCTGGCTAATTTCTGTCCAGAAGTTTAATCTCTGCTCTGTGGAGTATGAAATAAATTAGTCATCTTTGTGTAGATGCTAGCTGATGTTCCAGAATTGGCATTTTTGGTATTGAGGCCTTAGTCTGGCAATAAACTGACTTTCTTGCTCTTGAAGGTGGTCCCTCTAAATTTGGGTGGAGGAACATCAGGAGATAGTGCTGGGAAGTTTTCTCTAGTGCTGCCAGCACTGTCTGTGGCTAAACAAAGAATGTTCATCATCTTAACGCAGATTAACAAAATCATACTATGAAAAATGTAGCCTAGATTCAAGCCGTGGTGTATATAGTAATTTCATTCTACAGGCTGTGGAATTGGGGTTTAATTTTTATTTATTGATCAAATAAGATCTGTATGTAAGCCTACACGGACTCTGAGAGCAAACAAACGATTTCCTTCCTGTTTAGGCCCGATGGACACCAAAATAACCTGAGAAGTGCTGCGTATGAAGCTCTGATGGAAATAGTGAAAAACAGTGCCAAGGACTGTTACCCTGCTGTCCAGAAAACGACTTTGGTCATCATGGAACGGCTGCAGCAAGTGCTGCAGATGGAGGTAGAGAGGCCGAATTTACTGGCAGGGCTATAGGGCAACCGTAATACTCAGTGGCATCATTTTGGTCTGTTCTGGCTTTAGTCCCTCTGGCCAAATGAGTTCTGCTGTTGATTGTCTATATAGCAATTCTCTTTTGAGAAACTTGAAGTGTGAAAAGAGTTTAAAGCTGAATCCGTTCTAGTCATAGCACTGTTAATGTCTGATACAACAGAGACTTTCTTTCAGAATCTTAAAAACATCTATTTCTTGTTCTCCTATAGTCTCATATCCAGAGCACGTCAGACAGAATCCAGTTCAATGATCTTCAGTCTCTGCTGTGTGCTACTCTACAGGTAAACTACTTTCTTATCAGTTCTGATAAGAATCTTGTGACAGGTTCATGCATCCCAAAAATGCATCCAGATGAAATTTTTTAAATGAAATCAGCTCCTTACACCCAAGTTAGTATGAGGAGGCAAAAGAGTTTAAACATATGAAAGATGGAGTCTTTCACAATTGTGTCCAGTTTTTAAACAAAAAACCCACCCTCTTGTTTCTGTGGAATAAAACACATCTTAACCAACTATGTTCAAGTAAAATATCTGAGCAGTTTTACGCTGGCTGTCGTATTAAGGAAAGATTGGACAATCAGTCACTTTTGTCAACACACATCGAAGAAATAAACACTTGTTCACGGCTGCTTGGTGAAGGAGTTCAATACTTGCACTCGTTAAAATGCACTGAGTGTCTTTGAAATTAAACACTTGGTAAAGAAAACTTCATGTGTTTGGGAGCATTAGCTCATTCCGCTTGCTTAATTTTAAAGGCTACTGAAAACTGCCATCATTTTTGATAAGCTGCTCAGGAAACTCGTCAGCCAATCTTTGATATGATGGTCAAACACTCCTCTAGGAATGTTACCATGCAAAAGAGAACAGGGCCTACTTCTGACTCCCACATAAAGCTTATACTAGTGCTGAATCCAGGACTTAGATCAAGGCCTGCTCTCTCTTGTATGGTAACATCCCTGGAGGTGTGTGTGCTTTTATTTCAGTGTACGTGATGTTCAGAGTTACTGAACACCCATCTTTATTTGGAACTCACATTTTTTCCCCCAATTTTGTTGTCACAAACCCATGATGAACAGGCAAGTTTCCATTAACATGAGTCTGAAAGGTTTTAACACCCTTGTGTTCAAAAGCAAGTAGCATCAGCTGAGGCTCTCTGAAACTTGGGGAGAATGAAAGCAAGTTTCAGATTGTGGTAGCTAATACTTAAGATCCTTCTTCAGACATCAAACTTGCCTCTGATTTTGCTGGGTTTGATGGGATCTCTTATCTCCATCGGTTAATTATATTATCCCTTTTCAAGCCGTCTCTAATCTTTTGCCAAAAGTTGAATAGCACTGATAACTTGCAATTAGGCTTATTCTTTTAAGGTGTACTGTCAACCTGACTCTCACATTTTGAATGTCATACTTACGGTAGATACAGTACTTACCATGACTAAGCCCTTTCCATTTTTATTTGGCTGAGTTCTGTATGTAGTAATTTCTGATTTATGCCCTGGTGAAAGCCCGCAACATAAGAAGTTACTTGAAAAATATTTTTACAAAGAATTTTTAAGAAAGAGCAAGACCTACTCTTTTAATGATGAGACCCAAACTTTCTGAAATGAGTCATTTAAAAAATTAAAGTTCAATACAAGTGTCTTGTGAAATACACTAGTTTAAATGTTTTGCCAACATTGTGGGAGCAAGTGGGTAAAAGGATCTCTCTGCCCTTCACTTTTGCTGAAGGATTGTGTAGCTTTGGGGGTGGGTTGTTTGTTTTTAAATTAGTAATCTGACAAAGTTGAATTTCTTAGGCCAAGTTAAAGATGGTGATGTAAAGAACTGTGCAGTGAAAAGAGCATATGTAACAGGAGGGGAAAGAAGTCTTCAAGGAACCCAGTAGGGGAGAGTTTTAATATTTAGGGATGTTGTAGTTTTGTAGTACAGGCAGCCCCCGGGTTACGTACAAGATAGGGACTGTAGGTTTTTTCTTAAGTTGAATTTGTATGTAAGTCGGAACTGGTACATATTGTAGGGGAAACTCTAGCCAAACATTTCTCCAGAGCTCAGTTTTATTCTCCCACACCTCACTTCCCTCAGTCCTTTATTCTCAAGCTGAGGTGTCTGCTGAGAAAAGCCGCTCCGCGTCTCCCTGGTCTGCTAGAGGGGGGCGCTAGCTTCGCGTCTCCCTGGTCTGCTGGGGGGAAGCAGCTAGTGCCAGGTTGCCTCACCCCGTTTGTAAGTAGGGATCCGATGTAAGTTGGATCCATGTAACCCGGGGACTGCCTGTACTGATGGTGATGTGTGTCTCCTGACTTTTAATACGGTAGTGTACATGAAGCATTCAGGGCAAGTGGAATTATCTACCTTTTCACAGGGCTACTAGTAAAGATCAATTACAATCCACAGTCACATAAAATTGTTGCTAGCCTATTTTCCCTTGTAACAATCTATGTTAAAAAGGGATTGCTTAAGTCTAGCCAAATGCAATTCCAATCCTAAATGCCCAGAGAACAGCCTCTCTGGCAGGACTGATAAATTCTGCTTGTTCTTTTAGCTGGAAAATCAAGGATAGATATAATGAGAACAGCATTCTGTGCTTGTACTGACAAAGCATGTTTTGCAGCAGTGGCATTCGGAGCAATAGTTGATTTTTTTTTTTTTAAGGCATAGCATGGTTTTGATAAAACTGTCACATTCTGAGCTAGTGCGAGAGGTTCCAAGGAAGAATTGAGCCTACTACCCATGATGATATTTTACCACTTCTTTTTTCCTTTCCCCTGAACATAGAATGTTCTCCGGAAAGTGCAGCACCAGGATGCTTTGCAGATCTCCGATGTGGTGATGGCATCTCTGTTGAGAATGTTCCAGAGCACAGCTGGCTCGGGGGGAGTACAAGAGGATGCTCTCATGGCTGTGAGCACCCTGGTGGAAGGTCAGTTGTAGAGACTGGAAAAAGTCTTTGCTTTATGTAATTTGTAGATTGCTCCAGGAGAGCAACTCAGTCTTGCAGGTTTGCAACTGGCGCAGTTTATCCCTGTCACTAGCTCCTGTTGATGAAGGCTTAACATGAACATCCTTTGCCAAATAGTTGAGTTTGCGCAGATGCAGATTTGACTGCACAACTATTCTAGAATAATGCCTCCAGATCTGTGAAGGTTTGAGGCTAGCCAGCCCAACCAATCAGATGGAAGCTTGATATTCTCCTAAACTGTTTCTTATGTTTTCTGTAGATAACATGGGTATTGTATGTGTGCACACTGAATAGGCAATACTTAGGACTTTATTCCCCCCCCCCCCCCCCCCCCCCAAAGAAAAGGGCTTAGAACAATGGGCTGCTGGACTCTAGAAGCTATTACAATGCAAATAATATTCGGATTGTCTTATTACCCTTGATTTGTGGCAGTTATGTCAGTGGTCTGTGTGTGTTTTTTGTCTTTAAACTAGGGATGTTTACAAGTAACTGGTTACCTGGTAAGCATCACCATTAATGGGTGATGTTAACTGGTACCTGTGGGGCCAGCCCTGCAGGGCCCCCACAAGAAAAGGGATGCTCCAGTCTCTTGCCTGCCCCTGTTTAATCAGTTAACTGGTTAAACTTAACATTTAACCGTTTAATAATTAAATGGGATTTGATATCCCAAATTCGTGTTGCAGCGTAGCAGCAATTTTAGCGCCTCACTGTGATTCTTCTGTAGAATGCTGTTGCTGTGGTGTAGGAGCACATTGCTTTCTCTCACCCGGCATGTTCAGGAGTGGAGGTTGGGTGCTGTCAGAAATCCCTACGGGATGAACCGTTTTTCCAGAAAGGGAAATCTCCACTTCCGACCATGCTGAATGGGAAATGGTTCTTGAGAGACAGATGGCAGCAAAGGGGCTGACTTGAATCTTCCTCCACATTTCTGAGGCTATTGGCGTGGCTGGCTTGTTGGGGGGCTTCTCCCCTGGGGGCCGGGGCTGGTTTTAGTGCAGACGCACGTGTCCAGTGGCTCTCAGAACACATGAGTCTGAAAAAGCAGAGAAGTTAATTCTGGCTTCCTGGAGTCTAGAACAGGTTTATCACTTGGCCCTGCGCCTCTGGGAGGAGTTGGGGGGGGGGACTTACGACTCTGCTTGACGTGATTGGTGTCCTTTGAGTGGAATCATGGAATTGATTGGCCTGGTCAGGGAGGAGGAGGAAGAGCTGATCGCAGGTTGTGACCTCAGCAGACGGGCTGACTTTGGAATAAACAGAGTGATGCCCTTATTGGGCAAAGCCTTTCTCCTCCTTGCAGAGGTTAATAGTAGCTTGTGGGTTAATTGGTGGCAATGGGCTGGGGAAAACCGGAAAAAAGAAAAGCAGGTACGTAATCCTAAAAGGAAGCCTTGTCCTTTGCCAAATAGCTAAATACTCTTCTCGAACTGGTGTAGTGTGACCTGGTACTGTTGTCCTTTTCCTCCCCCACTGGACACTGCATGGAGAACCCCGCCCGGGCTAAGCCGTAAAAGTCTGAAAACAATGGCTCCAAAGAGCGCAGGGAACCGTATCTTGAGTGAATTGTCTCCTTCTGTCATTCTGGAAGTCCATTTTAGGGCAGGAAAATGGTTTCCCTGGTGCTCAGTTCTTAGAGTCAAATCCAGTGGCGAATCAATTTGTCCTGCTCTGTTGAATGGACAGACTCTGAGACCTGCAGAGGACTTGTTCTAGATACCTGACCAACATGTAGACCGCCCTGCAGGGGTGAGACCTAACTGGAGTGTTTTCTGTGCAGTTCTGGGTGGCGAGTTTCTGAAATACATGGATGCTTTCAAACCCTTCCTGGGCATTGGATTGAAGAACTATGCAGAGTACCAGGTAGGAGCTGAACCTGGAATCCCCATGTTGCAAACCTTTCTGCCTTTTGGTAGGTAGGGATTCACAGGGTTCATCGGGATGAGATCCCCTGAGGGCTGTTAGCTTCTGGTGATGAAGCCAGAATGCAAGTGCTTTAGGAGCTCAGTAATTACCAGCTCCCCTTGTCAACGAATTTATAGACTCTCTTCTACTTAAAATTATCTACGGCAAACCTTCATCAGCTTGACACCTGCATGGGCTGCGTATTCAGTGGCACTGATCAGGAGAGAGTTGCTATTAGGATTGAGATTCCAACAGACCACCCATGCCATGGTATTTACCCCAGTGCCTGTCCTGAGAAGGCCTGGATGCTGAACTTTTTCAGCACAGCTCTGACTTGCCTGGGCAATGGCCAACGATGGTCACTAGTCAGTGATGATTTTAGTTACTTCCTGTCACGGGCCCATAATTTAGTGCTTTAATAGGCTAATGTTATCCCAACTGGCAGTGTGGGGAATCGGGAGGTAATAGTGCAGTCGATTAACCAATAAGTAAAAGTTTATAGGTTAATGCTCTAGACTACATGCATTCTCCCGCCAGTAAATTTTTTTTAGCAGGCTGGCCAGCAGCCCGACTCAGTCCTGGCTTGCAACGAGTCTGAGACCTACCCCTGCTGTGGCTCTGCATTGAAAGTGTATTAGGAGCCAGGTGGGCAGGCAGCCTGGCTCAGTTCTGGCTCGCACTGGGTCTGAGCTGCCTCCATCAGAGGCAGCAGCACAAGGTGACAGGTAGGCCCGTCTGTGAGGGAAGCTGGTTTTTAAACTGGTGCCCCTCGCAGACCAGCTCTCACCTGGCATCCCACGCTGCTGCCTCTGAATCAGAAGCAGCGGCATGGAGTGGCAGGGGGCTCTTTGGGAGTGAGGCTGGAGTGCACTTGCTGCCGGCCCCACTCCAGGGGACTGTAGAATAGTCGTCTGATAAGAATTCTTGAGATTGATTCAGTTAACCAATATTTAACATCCCCACTGGGGACCACTTGCTTATGGTGGGCTGGTGCATAATGTACTGTTCTCTTTGTAGGTTTGTCTGGCTGCAGTAGGCCTAGTCGGAGACTTGTGTAGAGCTCTGCAGTCCAACATCTTGCCTTTCTGCGACGAGGTTATGCAGCTGCTCTTAGAGAACCTGGGGGTAAGCACATACCTGCTTTCGTAGGGATGGCCGTCTTAGTCTGTGTCAGTAAAAACAATGAGAGTCCTGTGGATCTTGAAAAACTAACACATCTATTTGGGCATGAGCTGCTGAGCTCTGGGGCCCACTTCGTCATCTGACAATGTAGGTTCCAGCCCACAGAAGCTGATGCTCAAATAAACGTTAGCCACGGGACTCCTCGTTGTTGGTGCTCGATGCCTGAGCCCAGTTAGAGCAAGCTAGGTGTTAGTGGAAAGAAAGGGAGCGGAGAGGCAGAGAAGACCTGGGAGGGGAAACTAGAGATGTTTGAAAAGGATTATACACTTGACCCTCCAGCTCTGGGTGTCCCTCCTCTATGGCTCAGGTGTTCCCAGAGAAGGAGGCAGCTCTGCATGCTGCCATTCCTCCTTCCTTTCTGGAGGAGTTAGGGGAATGGCAGTGTGCAGACACTTCCTCTGGGGCTTTCCCCACCACTCCCTGGCTGTGGCGGAGCCATGTGTGTTCATGGAACCAGGACAGCAGGTAAACTCCCCAGCCCCTCACACCCAGACCCCGCAGTGCCCTTCCTGGCCTGGCTAAATAGTTAATTCAGCATGCCCTATTTCCCTGGGCTGACGGATTACAGACATTCAAGTATATCAGGAGACATAAGCATAATAATTAACTACTGTGACAATTTGAAGAGGTCTCCGATGTCAAGTGTGGGGGGTAGGGGATTGGTGTATCCACTTTCAAAAAGCGGAATAAAACGTGTGGGCTCAAATCTCCTTCTTGTGCTCTCTCTCTCTCAGAATGAGAATGTCCATCGGTCCGTGAAGCCTCAGATTCTCTCTGTGTTTGGTGATATTGCCCTGGCCATTGGAGGAGAATTTAAAAAATATCTAGAGGTTGTATTGAATACTCTCCAGCAGGCCTCTCAAGCCCAGGTCGACAAGGTGAGCCAGTTGCGCACTTTGCAGCTTAAATAGATCTGCCTTAGTGGCTTGTTAAGGCAGTTGTACTTGCATGTTCTTTGTTTTCTGTCTAGTCGGATTATGACATGGTGGACTACCTGAACGAGCTGAGGGAGGGCTGTCTGGAAGCGTACACTGGCATCATTCAGGGATTGAAGGGAGACCAAGAAAACGTGCATCGTGAGTGTTTCGTACTGTGACACGGTCTCTTTAGACCTTTTAAAAAAGCCTGCACACTAACCCGGTCATTTCCTTTCAGCGGATGTGATGCTGGTGCAGCCCAGAGTAGAATTTATTCTGTCTTTCATCGATCACATTGCCGGAGATGAAGACCACACTGATGGAGTTGTAGCTTGCGCTGCTGGACTGATAGGGTAAGCACCCCAGGCCCCTTTGTCTAGGGAAAAAGCGACAGCACACTCTGCACTGTGGTTAGTTAAACAATAAAGTCAGCACATCGCAAGAAGGATTTTTTTTTTAAGGTTCTCTGAAGTGCTAACCACGACTCCTCGGTTTAAGATGTTTGCAACTCGCTGTTGAGCTTGAGGCCAGGAACAGGTGTGAAATTAGAGGACTGTGCAGTGGTGGTTCCTCACAGGCTATTTACCAGTCCTGGTCACCCCTTCCCCCCCATCGGTCACTGCCTGAAGGGGTAAATTGCATGTCTTAAAAGCAGTCAGGGACAGTGATCTTGAAGGAGCCATACAATGTCGGGGTGTCATAGTGTAGTTGATTAACCAATAAGCAAAAGTTTGTAAGTTAATGCTATAGACTACACTCATTCTCCCACACACACACACCCCGGCCTTGTCAGTAAATTATTTAGCAGGCTGGCCATCAGCCTGGCTCAGTCCTGGCTTTTGACGGGGCCGGGACTTACCCCTGCTGTGGCTCTGCATTGAAAGTGTATTAGGAGCTGGGCGGGCAGGCAGCCCGGTTCAGTTACAGCTCGCGCTGTCTGGAAGCTCAGACCTCCTCCCCCCCCCCCCCCTTAGACAGGGGCTGCTGCCTCTTTATTTGAGGCAGCAGCACAGGGTGACAGGCAGCTGGTCCGTGAGGGGAGCTGTTTTTTAAACTGGCTCCCCTTGCGGTCAAGCTCCCGGCTGCTACTCCACACTGATTCAGAGACAGCAGCATGGAGTGGCAGAAAGCTCTTCAGATTGAGGCTGGAGTGCGCTGGCTGCCAGCCCTGCCTCCAGGGACTATAGAATAGTCGAGTAACCGATAAGAATTCATGAGGTTACTTGACTAGTCAGTTAACCGATATTTAACATCCCTGGTACAATGAAATTTTCAGCTTGTGTATGGATAGTGAAGGGCCCAGTTCAGCCATCAGTGAAGTCAATGGGAGTCTTTTCTTTTGACTTACGTGGGAATTGGAGGGAGCTGTTAGGGAGAAGAACCTCCTTTAGACAGGAGCCATGAGTGTTTCCCGTAAGTAGCCGGTAAGGAGGCTCTTTGGCTCTCACGTTGCTGACCCTGTGCAGCGTTTGAAAGGGACATTAGGTGTGAGACAGCCTTCTCTGGTTTCTGAGTGAAGCTGAGCTAATTGGTGTGTGTTGGTTTGTGGCATTCAGCAAGCATTAAAGTACGTTGGCGCCTCTGTTTCCCACAGGGATTTGTGTACAGCTTTTGGAAAGGATGTACTGAAATTAGTAGAAGCTAGACCCATGATACATGAACTTCTAACTGAAGGAAGAAGATCCAAGACAAACAAAACAAAAACCCTTGCTACCTGGGCAACTAAAGAATTGAGAAAATTAAAGAATCAAGCTTGGTAAGGAACCTGGTCCCTTTCCCTCTCGTTGCGAAATGACCGTGCAGGTTAAACTTCTAAGCGCGGGCCCACTGGAAGAGAGTTCACAAAAGCATCTCGCTATAAAAGGCTTTTCCTTGTTTAGCTCGCTGTACGATATCCATCTAAAGCTATAAAGCCCAAGCAGCCCCGCTTTTTCCTAGAGAAAAGAACTGATGCAGGGTGTGCTTGACAGTAACATGTCTAAGGTCTTCTCCATATTAGAAACAGAACTGTGCTGCTGTAGCCAATAGTGAGTTCTCGTAGGTGCCTGCATGTTTTCTCTGGGTCACATGGGCATGGTTTTTTGAGGTTTGTTGGTTGTAGCAAGTGGAATGTTGACCCCGAGTTTGAGTAAAGGCTTTTAAAAGCAACAAGAGAGAGGGGCATAGCGCTCTTGTGCATTGAGGGGAATTGAGTGTCCTGGGTGCAGATTGGCGGGCCTTTCTGGTTTTGCAAAGAAGCTATTCCCTCAGCCTTGGTTCCAAAGAGGGGGGCTTTTTAAAAATGTCTACAACTAGTTCCTCTCTGATTGCAGATCTGTTACCATTGGGATGACACCCGAGACCCCCACTGGAAATCTCCAATCTTTTGAAAAAACCCGGAAGTGAGGAGTGTGAACGGATGCTGAATGTTTGGGAATGAGAGGATGAGTGAGTGAGGCTTGAAACACACCACATTGAAAATCCCGCCACAGCACCAACAGCAGCTGCGCTGTTAGTGAGCTGAGCACCGACTCGCGTGGAAAACCTGACTCGGCTGCTCCGGGAAGAGGGAGCGACTGGTTTCTGTCCAAAATAAGCAGTCTCTTGATCCGAGAGAGACTGGAACGCGCTTTTCTGTCTTCTGGCCAGAGTGGAGCGGAATGCCTAGTTTGGGAGAGAGGAAACCAGGTTCAATTGTGGTGCTCTGTGTTTGAGGTCTAGCTTTTGCTGCTGAAGAGAGATGGAGTCTGGGTCTCTGGCCCCGCCCTCTGTAACCTTTGCCACACAACGCTGTCAGTGCATGGGCTAATAGGAGGGGTGAAGGATTTTCAGTCTAAGAGTGTGTGTGTGTGAATGAGGCGGTATCCACATTCTCAACTTCAAGTCATTGCAGTTTATCTTTTCCCAAAAAAGGGTTAGCAGTTGCATTTCATAAACTAACCGAAGTTCAGTCTACTGATGCAGCATAAGAGATGTAAAAAGAAAAGAGAAAAAATGGAAAGTCGCTCTTTAGGGCTTTTAATTTAGGGAAACACTGACGAATGTTCAGAGCTCCCATTCTGAGTGACGCTTTTCATGATCTGGTTTCATCAAAGCGCCTTTCCTTCCTTAATATTGTTCAACTGTGAATGTAGAAATGGGGGGGGCGGGAAACTCTTGTGTTAGAGGGAATAGAAACAAACTCTCAAACAAGATTTCAGACTTAAACACAAAAAACACCAACCCATCAGTGTAGGTGCTCAGAATTGGCAATGAAAATGCAAAGGGAAAGATCTCTCCTGACTTGTACTGTAGCAGCCCCAACACCCACAAAATTGTGCCAAAGAGTTTAAAAACAATAAAGTAAAACTTCAGGTAATATTTTGGATTGCAAAATGAGGATAAATTCAATGTTCAAACAAAATCTGATAAAATGCCATTTGGAAACTGCTTGGCCTTTTGTGCTCTTTATTTGATCGAATTTAATGTGGTATTGGTCTCTTGCTGCACTTCAAAACAAAAGAGGAAAAAAGAGAAATTTATATAAATATATATATACTGGCTTGAGCTTACACAAGACGGCACTTGTAAAAGGTTCTATTTTTCCACTGCAGTTCAAGATTAATAAAACGGTGTCAAACATTCCCCGGTACTTTCTTTTTGTATTCTTGGTCTTTCCAATCAAAAGGGGAACCCATTAGCTTTTTTTTAACCATGTACTAAAAGTCTGATGGGCATCCTGGGGATAGACTGGCTGTTTGCCACTCCCCTAAGCATGCAGCTTTTTTATTCTCACATGAAGGATCAAAATCTCTTATCTCTCTTTTTTTTTTAATGTTTTTTGTTCTTTGAGGCATAGTCCCTCAGTTTTCCTGGATTTTATCAGCAATAAGACATAAAAAGTAGAGAAGGTGTGGGGTTTAAAACAATTTTTAATTTCATCTTTATTATGCAGTTATTGATATTACCAGCATTTCTGAATTTGCAGCTTACCTTGGGCATTTTTAAAGCTGTTTGCCTGTGGGAGGGAGAAGGGAAAAACCCTAATTTAGTATTTTACAAGTAGGCAAAAATCTGTTTTATCCCCTTTCTTCCTTCTCTCCCCATCTGGTCCTGGGCTCCAGGAGAATGGAATCCACTTCTGTTGTCCATCTGCACTGCGGCATCCACCATAGCTCTTGTACAGGGTATCAGATATGTGCCTTTCAGTGCCCGGTTCAGAATGCAAAGTGCCGACCTTTGAACCAGTGTACAAAAAATTTAAAAAATCCCAGGTGTTTAGAGGACAGGGCTGGTCTGTGAATGGGAGAGTTCACCCACCTCCTGAACATTGGTTAGGGAGAGGCAGGCCTGGGTCACATTTCTATTAATGCCTTTTCTTTTGTTTCTGGACGTGGGTTGGGGTTTCCTAAAAAAGCCATTCCTGAAGTTGGGGAGGGGTACGTGGAGGGGAGAAATCTGATCATTCCTCAGTGCTACCTGTTTCTGTCCCGTGTGGCTGTTCAGCTGTAGACAGCAGGAGAATAAAGTACACTGAGACAGTAGTGGAAACAAACCTCGTGTCTGTCATGTTTTTGTTCCAGGGAAAGCAGTTCTGGAAACTGTTCAAACAAATCCTTCACAACTTTCACACAAGCAACACCAGCCCACAGTGTGGTAGTGAGGAAAAACGGGTCTGTCACCTCCAGCGTTGGTGCTAAGTTTGCAACTGTTATCCTCCAATCCTGTAACCACTGTGGTTTGGAGAGAGGGACAGCTATGTACAATTAAAAAAAAAAAAAATCTTGAGCCAGTTTCTCTGCCTGGCAGACTTAATTCATGGGCTAAGTCCTTGAATTTTTTATTAAATGTGCAATTTCAGCACCCAACTCAAAATATGCTTGTTTCAGCAAAGCATTTTGTTAGCTCACAGCCTGGGCTCCGCACCAGCTTTGCCCTGCCACGTGAGGCAAAGGTTAATGGGTGAGTGGAGAAGGGATACAGAGGAGAGTAAACATCGCAGTGCAGGAAACGGCTTTAAGAAGCTTTGGTTTCAAGTAGCAGTTCTGTTCATATTGTGCTAGAGCTTTTCTGTGTGGTTTCTTTTCTTTTCCTGGTCAAATGTCTTTGCCCAGAGGCAGCTAATTGCACTGCCCTTGCAGTTGAATGGAGGGGGAAAAGTTAATGTAATCTTCCAAAGTGCCCACTTAATGCAGGCCTCGTATTTTACCTTTCAGAACCAAGCAACTTTAACTGTCTCAAGTCTGGCCAGTTATTGTCAGCCAGACCGAATGAGGTCTGTGCTAATTTGGCTTCTGAGAGGGAATACTTATAGATCTTTAATATGTATTGACGCTCACTTACTGCTACTGTGTCACCTCTGAATTGGTAGTTGTGACCTGTTGACGATGATTGATTGGAAGGGTCCCTCTGACTAACAAATTGGTACCACTGGTTTTATTTACCTTCTAAATAAAAGCTGGTTTATTTTGGTTTTCATTTTTTTTCCTGATTCATTTTATATAGCTGCTACCTCTCCTGCCAGAAACCCTCTTCCTCTCCTTAGCTCAGCGAGACTGCGTGGGTGTGCTCTCTGATTGCATGAATGACACTCTAGCGTCTAGTTTCCTGTTTGGTGGGAGCTGGAGGTGACATGATGTCCCATCCGCCCATCTGTGCAATTCTAACGTGCATCAACAAGCAGGAATAGCAGTGTAATACCAAAACTTTTTTTTCATGGAAAACGTCTGGCCGCCTTGCTCAGGCGTGGCTGTTTGGGTTCTTTGATCTGCAACGCTGCCTCTGTTCTGTGCCTGCCTTTGCTGTAGTAAGGGGTTGGGGGCGTTATTTAGTGAGAGCTGTTTTACATACACCACCCCCCACTCCCCTGCACTGATGTGTAATGTAAGCAGAAGAGGTAGAGCATTGGTCACCAGCCAGTCGATCGGGATCTACTGGTCGATCTTGCAGCCTCTGACAGGTGATCCTGACTGGTTTGGCCAAGAGACTGTTATTGAGTGCCCTTTGCCTTGGAGTGGTCCCCTCAGGAGCCTCCTGCTTTCTGGGCAGGGCAGGGGAGGAGGAGGAGGGGGCTGATGTCAACGTGGCACCTCTCCCACTTTGTATCCTCTCCACAGAGCAGAGAGGGGGCACAACAGGGCTTGGGAGGGAGTTTGCTGGCTGCTTTTGGGAGTGGTGCAGGGCCAGGCTGGGGTGAGCCTGCCTTAGCCCCACCGCCCAGGGGCTACCTGAGGTTAGCAGTGTCCAGCTGGAGCCCACATCCCAAAAACCTACCTCGGTCATGAACCCCCTCCTGCACTCCTAGTCCCAAGCACCCCTGCATCCAAACACCCTCCCAGAGCCGGCACCTAGAACCCCCTCCAACACCCTCAGGTCAGCTCAGAGCCCTTCTCACACTCCAAATCCCTTAAACCGAAGCCAGAGCCTGCAATGCAACCCAACCCTCTGCCCCAGCCTGGTGAAAGTGAGGGGGGATGGGAGATGGAGTAAGAGCAGGGCCTTGGAGAAGGGGCACGAAGGAGACGGGGCAGGATATTTGGGTTTCAGGTAGATCTTGGCTTGCACTTAAATTCAAAAAGTGATCTCGTGCACAAAAAGGTTGGAGACCCCGGAGGTAGAGCCTCAAAGCACAGAGGAGAGGGCCTGTACGCCTCTTCATAAGGAGGGACTAAGTTGCTGGGAGCCAGTTTGCTGCCAGTTAAAAACTGGGCTTATGATTGTAACACCCAGTGCTGGCTGTGACCCATCCAGTCTCTGCACATGTGTGTGATCTTGTGTGTCTACCGCTGCATTACTGAGAAGGTGGCTCTGTCAGTCACGGAGAACGTCCTGGCCCCTTGGGATCTGCTAACGGGCTGGGGCACGCCTACCCCTCTTGGAAGGGCGAGCGTTGGCATCTAGCGGTAGAAAAGACAGAAGGGGATGTAGTCACATGGTCTTGCCATTATGCTCCTAGGTGAGCTCCCCAGGCATTTTTTTGAGTGGGCAGGGTTTTGGTTTTGTCTCCTCTCTTGACCCAGTGGCTCCCAAGATGGCAGCTTTGTGGTGGATGAAGAAGGTGCTGCCTGCTCCCTGTTTCCAGCTGCCAAATCGCATGAGCAGACATGAAAATGCATCTTTTTCCATGGAGCCAATTGCAGCCGGGCGGTTAGGTGAAGTGTGACGGGGAGGAAAGGTGACTTGAGAACAGCGCCTTGCCAGACCTCGTTAGGCACTTCCTAAAGCCCTCGCTTCCCCAGCCCCTCCTCAAAGAGTTTGGTGCCCTCCAGACTGAAGGGAGGGGGAAGGAACGAACGGTGCCCCGAGACCATGCCCCGTCCGTACTGTGAGATCCAGAGAAATGGTTGTGCCTGGAGGTTGCTTTGTCCTGCTGCTTCCGCTAAGGTCGTGCTAATCCGACCCAGGCTAAGGGCCGCTTGTGCTGGTTAGGCGAGGCCCCCGGGGAGGAGATGACTCATGGCGTTTGTCTCATTCTCCCTGCATCATGGTGCAGCCCTCTTCTCCCCCCTCTGAGACTCTCTCCCTGCCCCTTCCAGTATTAGTTGCTACCTCTGCCGGGAGATGAAGCAGCAACAGTAGCAATAGGTGAGGATCCAATCCCTGGGCTATGTTCTGCCAGTGTTGCCCCTCGCGTCACGCTCTGGTTCTGCGAGCCCAACGGCCTCCTTCAGGCTCGTGGCCCAGTGTAGCTCGTGGGCTCGGTGGCGTTAGAATCCCCTCTGCAGCGGCACGCTCTGCCCCCTGCTCTAGGGCGGTGGTCACAGTAGCCTCCAGTTAGGAGCCTTCGTGCTACCTTGACCCAACTGCTGCGTTCTGACGGCCTTGCTGAGAATGCTCGCGCTGTAAAGCCGAGTGCTCCAGCCCCTGCCATCTGCCCCCCGCTCGCTCGGCTCACGAAGCCACCCCCCTCCCCCCCCCCCCCGGGGCCTGATGTGAAATGAGCGAGACCACGTAACAGCCTTGCTGGGTAAGCCCAATGGTCCAGCTAGCCGAGTATCCTGTCTGCCCACAGTGGCCAAGCGTGGGCGCTTCAGAGCGAATGAACAGAGCAGCGAATCGTCAAGTGATCCCTCCCCGTCACCTTTTCCCAGCTTCTGGCAAACTGCGGTAAAACAAGGCACGAGAGAGGCCAGTGTAAAGTCAGATGGTTTTTTTTTTTTTTTGCTGTCCAGTTGATACTCAATTTAGAGCTAGGAATATATGTCCACTGTTAACTGGCATATCCCTCCTGGTCCCATGTCCTTCCACCCGTAAGAGCAACGTGGCTTTTTGCATAAGATGAGCAAAATGTATCTACTCTCGGCTGACTGTGCTAGCTCACAGGCATTGCTCCACCTTCCCAAATAAGGGGTTAAAAGCACCAGAAAAGAGGTTCCTAGATGCAAAAAGGGGGGGCTCTGGAAAAAAAAAGGCCTGTATTGCACCCAGATCTCATTCAATTATTTTCCCCCCGAGCCAGTACTTTTAATGCTATCCTCCCGCTCCAGCTGTTCCAGCCCCGGTTCCTTTGCATTCCTTCTGTGGACCTCCTCATGCACCAATGCTTGTTTCCGAGAGCCGCACCAAGCGTCCAGGCCGAGTAACGTGCTCAAAGTCCTGAGCAGCTGTGGACGTCATGTGGTAATGGTGCACAATTCTGGTGCCCGTACGCTGTACCGTGGGTGAATCACCTTTGAACATGAAATACAAATTGCTAGTACTTAAGAGGTTATAAATAAGGCAGGGCAGCCTGGGATCTGATTGCACTTTACGAGCCAATTGCTTGTACTTACCCTTGTACTTAAGCTTTGTCCTAAATGTGGGCAGAAAAAAGGGAAAGAAAAGAAAAGGTCAGCTGCTCTGATGACGCACCCGCTGCAGTTAATTCATAGGTTCCACGGCCACATGGATGATTTGGATCCAGCCTGGCCTCTTGAACACAGACCAGGGAACTGCCCCAAAGTACTTCCCAGAGCAGATCTTTTTATTGAAAACATCCCATTTTGATTTTTAAAAAGACCAGTGATGGAGGATCCACTGGGACCCCATGGTACATTGTGCCCAGGGTTAACTATGCTCACTGTTACATTTGTCTTATTTCTGGTCTGGATTTATCTAGCTTTGACTTCTGCTAGACAGAAGAGCCTGTTTAATATTGGTTCCTTAGGTAGGTTCTTAATCAAGGACACCCCCGTAACGAAGTAATCCACCTTAATCTCTCTAGTATGTAGGCTTTATCACGCCTGCGGCAGGTTTCCTAGTCCTTTAATCGTTCTCAAAGTTCTCTGACCCCTCTCTAATTTGTCCCCACTTCCTCGAACTGTGGCTGCAGAACGGGATACAGGATTCCAGTGCCAAATGCAGACATGAAACACAACCCCTCCCTTGTGTCCCTCTCCTCTCTCTGCATCCAAGGATCTCATTCGCCCTTTTGGGCCACAAATTGCAAAATCGTTCACTTGTCACCCCGTTTACCAAGCAATGTGGATCACTTCTCTATTGCGTTCTACCCCCTCTCTTTCAGCGTCACCACGCTTTCAAGAATCCGCCTCCCTTGCAGCTGTGTTTGTGCACTGCTGTTACAGCCATTCATTTGACGTTCGAAACTAAAGGTTGGGGTTTTCCTCGTCCTGGCAACCTGGCCTCATTATCAACCACTCCCCCAATTGTGTCAGCTGCTAACTTTTATCAGGGATGATTTCTAGCTCTATCAAAATGTTAAACAGTGCCAGGGCAAGAGAACAGACACATTTGCTCAATAACTCCCCACTTAGTTACACGTGGACTGTGTCTACAATGGCGCGATCTTGCGCAAAAGCAGCCACTTTTGCGCAAAAACTTGCTGCCTGTCTACACTGGCCGCGTGTTCTTGCGCAAGAACATTGACATTCTAATGTGTGAAATCACGGCTTCTTGCACAAGAACTATGATGCTCCCGCTCAGGAATAAGCCCTCTTGCACAACTGTTCTTGTGCAAGAGGCCAGTGTGGACAGGCAACATGAATTTCTTGCGCAAGAAAGCCCTATGGTTAAAATGGCTATCCGAGCTTTCTTGCGCAAGAAAGCGTAAACACGCGCACGGATGCTCTTGCGCAAAGGCACATGCCAGTGTAGACGCTCTCTTCTGGAAAAGTTTTTGCACAAGAATGCTTCCACAAAAGAGTTCTTGGGCAAAATCATGCCAATGTAGACACAACCATGGAGACCTATCAGGAAGCTAGATTTTAATCAAATGTGTGCCTGGTTCATTTTATATTGTTTTAGCTTTTTAATCAGAATGTTTTTCGGTACCAATTCACATGCCTTCCAGAAGTCTAAGTACATTCCTTCAGCACCATTACGTTTATCAAGCAAACTTGCCGTCATTAAAAAATCAAGTCAATTGAACAGGATCTATTTTCCATAAAGCCATGTTAATATTAATTGTTACTGTCCTTTAATTTTTGAGTCTTGTATTTGCTGCCCAATAGTCTTGCTTGAGATCAATTTGAGACCAACAGGCTTACTGTTACCTGGGAGGTTCCATTTGCCCTTTTTAAAAATTTGGCACACTAGCTACCGTCCAGTTTTCTGCAGCCTACGCCATGTTTCAAGTGTGTAGCTATACTGAATTACACCATCTGAGAATCTGGATTCAGGTGCTTGATTGCCATTGACTTTCACTGGCATTTGGCTTCCTCCCTGTTGTGCTTTTGAAAACCCCAGCCTTTAGTTTCTAATGAGTGATTCTAACAGCAGCACACAAATGTGGCTGCAAATTAGGTTGATTCTTTAAAGCACTGCAATCTTGAAAAAGTGGGGGGAGGAGGAGGAGAACACAAGCCTGCTTTAAAACAACTGTGTGAAATTGACATAAGAATTTACAAGCTCAGGCCTGAGTTTTTCTGGCACATTGTCTCTGCAGTGGTGGTACCAGACAATGATGCGGGATAGTGCTTAACTAGCACCGTTTAAAAGGCAAACCGGGGGGGGGAGAGGGGAGTGTGTGGAGGGAGTGAAGAAAACCACTATCTTTTATTATGCCTCTGGTTTTTGTGGGGGGGTTTAAAGTTGCAAAAGGACAGGTGGGTTATTTTTGCAAGACGGAACCGAAGAGTCCAGCCCTGCAAACCTTGTAGCCTTCGAGTCCTTTAGGTAAGTGGTGCTACTGACGTTAAAGGGCAGCCTGACTCCCCAGTCCCTGATGGCCATTATTAAAGCAATCTATTGAATAACACGGAAGGAGGAATGCAGCCCAGTTTGCTAAATGGACGTCATGAAAGAGATGGCTGAAAAATGGATCTTCCTGGTATGTCTGGAAACTCCAGTGACAGCGGAGAGTTTGCAGGATGGAACAGAGGTAAGGCGTTACTGCTGGCAGCCGAGAGATCTAGATGCTATTCCTGCTCCTGAGTGATTTTGAACAATTCACTCACCCTCTACAGTTTCCTTCCCACCTTAGTGTCTACATTTTTCGTGGCAGGGACTGGCTCTTATTCTTGATTTGTACCGATTCTCGGTTTGCACCCTCCCTTACCTGTGCGCTGTGTGAATTGCCTGGCCCTAGACCGAGTCAGGTGGAGGGACCGTGGATCACCCCAGCACTAGCTGGGCAAGGTCACGCGTGAGCTGCTGAAACATCATAGCTGCCCATGGCCAATGGGAAACGAAGGCTCAATTTAAAAAAAAATGGTTGTGACTTTCTTGCAAGATGGATTCGGCCCCCTCTTGCTGGGTGCTGTTTGTACCCAGTCCGAAACAGTCCCTGTCATGAAGAACTTACAGGCTAACTAGACAAGACGGAGATGGGAAAGGAAGCGGAGCCCCCCTGCACCCCCCAGTGTTTATAACTTGAAACTCTCTCTGGGCTCGTGAAAGGCCCAGGCCTTGCACAGACGTGCCATGGCTACTCCCGCACTGTCCTCTCACGGGGATAAAGCTTTTAGTCCTGGCACTTTATCCATGATTGTTAACACCCTAGCTCGTGTGAGGGCTGGCGTGAGAACAGGCACAGCCTGGTGTGAGAATGGCCTCCCGTGCGCGCTTTGTTCCTCTTTTGAGATGCTATTTCAGAGCCCAGGAAAAACGATGCCCCACCCTGCCCCAACGCTTGGGTTGCAGCAGGTCCAAACTCACCCTGCGTCCCGGGCACGCAGCCCCTCTCCGGGCCTCAGGGCCCCATGTGCAAAATGCATCAATTCCCCCCCCAACTGATTTACTCCCTGGCTTTACAGACCACGGAGGACGTAGGCAGCTTTCAGCACTTCCCCCTCCTCTTTCTGTCAAGGGTCTATAAATCACGCAAAAGAGCGCTCGCATCTTGCCCAGTGGCCATATTGGGTCAGACCAAAGGTCCATCCAGCCCGGTATCCTGTCTGCCCACAGTGGCCAACGCCAGCTGCCCCACAGGGAGTGAACAGAACCGGGGAACGAGGGATCCGTCCCCTGTCGTCCAAACAGAATAATCACTTCTCCTTGGTCAGCCACTGCAAAGATCTCCTGGATCAGTGGAGGCAGGATTTGCCCCCAGGTGACCTTTTTTTTTTTTTTAAGACGTTAGGACTATGGGCTTGTCCTCATGGAAATTGACTGGCCTCGCTATTGGCCGAGGAGTTACCGACTCTTACTCGCCCAACGGAGTAACAATTCCAAGTAAAATCTCTCTCGGATTCTACAATGCAGCGTCCCCGAGGGGCGACTTGGATTGGATTTTTAGCCGCAGCCAGCCCATTCGACCAGCCGGAGGGAGTAAAGCGATAAGGGAAGAGACCCCGGCCCCCTCCTCAGGCGGATGATCGCTCTGTGGTGTTGTCAGAGCTCTGCGAACCACAGAGCTGGGTTTCTGCTGCTCCGTGCTGGGCTAGGGGGAGTGGGTTCTCCGGGGTTGGTGCAGAAAGGTGAGCGAACTCCTTTGTGTGGATTGGTGGGGCCAGCGCCTGCCAGCCCCTTCCTCACACGCGTAACCTCCCACAAGGGAGTCCCCCGGGCTCCCACGGGAGGGCAGCTTTGCTTCGGGTGCATGGGTAATGCAAAGTGAGCTGGAAGGCTTAGCTACCTCCCGTTCCAGCACTGACAGGCAGCTCGACAGCACCACGCTGCAAATAAAATCCCAGCTCCCGAAAACCTAAGGACAAAGGCCTGGAATGTGAAGCGTCCTCGGCACCAAACTCCCGTTGATTTCAGGAGCGGAGTCCACGTGGGCAAGTCGGGTAAATAAGAATTCTTTGTTACCGTTGCCTCGGACTGGCTTAGGACTGGCGCAAGGGGGGGTGGGGGAAAGCCCCCGTTGCTGATCCTCTGTATTATCCAGCACCTAGTGAGCCGTGTTGCCTTTGCAAATCTTGCTGGGAGCTGGGATTTTCAAGGTGCTTGAGGGAGTTTGGTGACCCTGCTCCTACTAAAAGTCAATAGGAATGGGGGGATGAGGTTACAATGACAGTAACATGAAAGGAGACTCTTTGGCCCGTCTGCTGCCTCCATCAGCGGAAATGTTTCAAGGCAGAAAGCACGGAGGGTCAGATTCTTAAAGGTAGAATCCTAGAGTCGCAGAACCCTAGAACTGGAAGGGCCCTTGAGAGCCATCGAATCCAGTCCCCTGCCCTCATGGCAGGACCAAGCGCCATCTACAGATATAAAGGTATTTAGGACCCTTTTGATTTCAGCGGGGCTGTGTCTAGACTGGCACGATTTCCCGGAAATGCTTTTAATGGAAAAGTTTTCTGTTAAAAGCATTTTTGGAACAGAGCGTCCGTGCCAATCTAGTCGTGCTTTTCTGCAAAAAAAGCCCCGATCGCCATTTTTGCGATCGGGGCTTTTTTGCGGAAAACAAATCTGAGCTGTCTACACTGGCCCTTTTGCGCAAAAGGACTTTTGCCCAAACAGGAGCAGCATAGTATTTCCGCAAGAAGCACGGATTTCTTACAGTAGGAAGTCAGTGCTTTTGCGGAAATTCAAGCGGCCAGTGTAGACAGCTGGCAAGTTTTTCTGGAAAAGCGGCTGATTTTCCGGAAAAACTGGCCAGTCTAGACACAGCCTGGGAGTTTTGGGCTTTAAGAATCTGCCTCATTAGCATTCAGCTTCACTAACGAGGAGAGAATGCCTGTGGAGCGACGAAGCCAGGAGATGGGTGGCAAGTACAAAATTGATCAAACAAAATCCCTTTTTCCCCCCACAAGATGTGCGGTTTGACTGTGGAACTCCCTGCCACATGGAAAGAGAGCTTGGATGTCATGGGGCCAAAGCACCTAACTCCTTTTCAAACGGCGCTTGATAAGTTTTTAAAGGGGCGTATACAATGGAGTTGCCTGTGAGAGCAGGGGACTCCAGGATCTTACGTTCCTATAGATGACAAGGATAGACTGAGCTGCTATAGTTCAGACAGGAGTTCTGGGAGGGATGATTAACCTTACGTTTCAGGTTTTAGCCGGCCTCTCTGAGGGTACGTCTACATTGCACGTGCAAGCTTGAAATCTGACTCCGGTTTCAACCCCAGCCCAACTTCCATCCAGAAACAGCTCAGCAGCCCTCTGGAGCTGGGTCCCGGTCAGGGCCTTGGTCAGAACCTGAGTCCCACTGTGACTTGTGCCCAAAGCCTGTCCTTCTGCAGCCTGGCTATAGTTCAAGCTGCAGGCCGCAGTTAGATGTGCTAGGCAGAGCTGTGTGGACCTGCTAGCATGGCTGTGAGGCCAGGTTTACATTGCTATTTGGTCACTAAAGTGTGTGGGGGGGGAGGAGGACAGACACCAGCTCCACAGGACTGGTCTTCTAATATCCTGGTATGCCCACATCTGGAATATTGTGTATAGATGTGGTCGCCTTATCTCAAAAAATATATCTTGGCATTGGAAAAGGGCAACGAAAATGATGGGGGGTTTGGAATGGGTCCCCTATGATGAGAGATTAAAAAGACTTGGATGTTTTAGTTTAGAAAACACAGATGGGGAGGGGAGGGTGGAGGGGGGGATTTGATAGAGGTCTATAAAATCCTGACTGGGTTGGAAACATTGAATAAGGAAAAGTTATTGACTTGTTCCCACAATGTTAAGAACTAGAGGTCACCAAATGAAATTAACAGGCAGCAGGTTTAAAACAAACAAAAGGAAGTTCTTCTTCTCTCAGCATACCATCAACCTGTGGAACTCCTCGCCAGAGGATGTGAAGGCCAGGACTTTAACAGGGTTCAAAAAAGAGCTAGATAGATTCATGGAGATTGGTTCCATCAATGGCTATTAGCCAGGATGGGTAGGAATGGTGTCCCTAGCCGCTGTTTGTTTGTCTGGAGGTGGGTGACGGGAGGGATCACGTGAGGATTCCCTATTGTGTTTACTCCCTCTGGGGCACCTGGCATTGGCCACTGTGGGCAGACAGGACGCTGGTCTGAGCCAGTGTGGCTGTTCTTCTGTCTGTACCTTTCCAGTGAGCCCCTCAGCCTAGCGCACAGAGCAGCATCTGCGGGCTGCAATGCTTTCACCCGCTTGCAAAAGCAAGGTGAAGTTTCACGTTTCAGTCTGAGAGTTTCCAAATTTGCAGTCCCTTAATGCTCCTTCTGTGGCCAGGCTTTGATTTCCGAGCGGCTCGCTCTTTTCCCCCCTCCTGTGCTAATTCTTACAAGGACATCAACTCCCAAGTGACTCCAGATGGTGCGTTTGGAGCCCAGGACACCTGCCCTGCCACCCAACATGCAGGGAGGGGACGGGCGCGGTTTTTTCCTTTGCGTCAGCATTCGCTTCAGACCTGAGAAAAGGCCTCGATTTGCACTTCAAAGTGTTTTGCGGCAATCTGTGAGTGTGAACAGCTCTTGAAATGATGCCTGCTGTGTTTTTCCAGAGCCCTAGCTGCATTCGGGCAGCGAGGTTGGCTTTTCTCATTAAGTCCTGAATGCAAAGTCCTAGCTACAAGTCTGGCTTCTGCATTTTAATTTTGCCTTAGTGCCACTCCGGTTCCCGAGCTATCGATCTAACTTGGGAATATCACCCCATCTGTCATCATCTAGATTCAGTTTCTATCTCTGCAGGGCATGTCGCTATAATAACTGAGCCAGCTGTACCTGCTGCTAAAAAGTGAAGCACAAACGAAATGGAAATAGATGCATTTTGCTGCTAAAGTTTATTACCGTAAACGCACAGGCCTCTCCCTCAACTTGACTATGAGTAACTACCACTGGGCAGATTTGAACCTGGGACTGGTGCTTAATGTAGGCGCCTCTATAGCTTGAGCTAAAATTTCTCTCGCTGTAAGTGGTCTAAGTGCCAGTATATGAGACAGTGAATCACACGTAGGCTACGTCTACATTGGCATGATCTTGCGCAAATACTCTTTAACACAAGAGTTCTTGTGTTAAAGTATTTGCACAAGAGAGCGTCTACACTGGCATGTGCCTTTGCGCAAGAGCCTCCGTGCCAGTGTAGATGCTCTCTTGTGCAAGAAAGCTCGGATGCCCATTTTAACCATCTGGCTTTCTTGCGCAAGAAATTCATGTTGCCTGTCTACACTGGCCTCTTGCGCAAGAACAGTTGTGCAAGAGGGCTTATTCCTGAGCGGGAGCATCATAGTTCTTGTGCAAGGAGCCCTGATTTCACACATTACAACGTCAATGTTCTTGCGCAAGAACTCCCTGGTGGTGTAGACAGACAGCATGTTTTTGGTGCAAGATCGCGC
Organism: Pelodiscus sinensis; assembly: GCF_049634645.1. NCBI lineage: Eukaryota > Metazoa > Chordata > Testudines > Trionychidae > Pelodiscus > Pelodiscus sinensis. The sequence goes on from NC_134739.1 coordinate 13,329,349, forward strand.
CAATGTAGACACAGTCATAGGGTGTGTCTAGACTACAGGGTTTTGTCGACAAAAGTGGACTTTTGTCAACAAAACTATACCTGCGTCTACGCTGCTGCTGAGTTCTGTCGACATAACGTCGCCAGAACTCAGCAGTTTTGTCGATGGCTGTAAACCTCATTCTACGAGGAATAACTCCTTCTGTCGACAGAAGGCGTTATTGCATCTACACTGTCCTTTGCGTCTACACTGTCATGTCGACAAAGCGGCTTGCTTTGTCATAACATAAGAACAGCCGTACTGGGTCAGACCAAAGGTCCATCTAGCCCAGTATCCTGTCTGCCGACAGTGGCCAGCACCAGGTGCCCCAGAGAGGGTTGACCGAAGACAATGATCAAGCGATTTGTCTCCTGCCATCCCTCTCCAGCCTCTGACAAACAGAGGCCAAGGACACCATTTTATCCCCTGGCTAATAGCCTTTTATGGACCTAACCTCCATGAATTTATCCAGCTTCTCTTTAAACTCTATTATAGTCCTAGCCTTCACCGCCTCCTCTGGCAAGGAGTTCCACAGGTTGACAACACGCTGTGTGAAGAAGAACTTTCTTTTATTAGTTTTAAACCTGCTACCCATTAATTTCATTTGGTGCCCTCTAGTTCTTCTATTATGGGAACTAATAAATAACTTTTCTTTATCAGCCCTCTCCACACCACTCATGACTTTATAGACCTCTATCATATCCCCCCTCAGTCTGCTCTTTTCTAAACTGAAAAGTCCCAGTCTCTTTAGCCTCTCCTCATTTGTCGACGGAACTGGATGTCGTCTAGACAGTATCTGTCGACAAAAGTTCTGTCGACAAAAGCCTGTAGTCTAGACGTACCCTAGGTGTGTGGGTTGCACATGCTCCAAGAGTCTTTTTTCCTACTAATCTTTCCTCGCCCGAGTAACCGTCCCTGTTGCCTGCGCTCAGAGCAAGCAAAGATTTGCAGAATCAGGCCTTCTGAGCACAAGCTTGCTGGAGCAGTTCCTTTCCTGCTTTTGTCCATGTTCAGCTGCTAATAAGTGAAAACCGCTGAGGCCCGTTTCATCTGAACTGTACAGAGATGAAACATGAAAACCCAGGTCGCGGGCCGTGGTCAGAGGCCAAATTCTGCCGCTTGGGCTGGTGAAGCCGGGGGCATTCTTGGAAAGAAAATGTGATGGCCTAGCGTGGTTACTATGGCGATGTCAAAGTCTATTGCCTGGCAGAAGTATCTTCAAGCCTCCCCCCTCAAACCAGACACATCGGGAACTCCTGAAAAGCTGCCACCTCTGGGGCTGAGGGTGGAAGTTGTTTAAGAGCAGGAATGAAGAGCAGCGTCACCAATACAGAAGGGGTGGATGGGAATGGAACTATCCAAGGAGGGATTTGGCCTGAAAAACCAGGGTATGGCTGTGGTGCCTAGTGGGCAGAGCATTAGTTGGGGACTCAGCAGACCTGGAGTCCTTTCCCAGCTCTGACCGGCCTGGTCTACACTAGGCCCTTAGTCTGAAATTAGCCCCCCAAGGTCGAATTTGTAAGCAATGCGTCCACACTACCAAGCCTGTTCCGGAATACAGGGCTACAGAATTCAAACTTTGTTGTCCTGCTTTTCATGAGGCATAACGCTCGTCCCCAACTTGTAAGTCCGAAATAACGTTAGTGGGGACGCTCCGGTGCCGCTAATTCAGACTTATTGGCCTCCCGCAGAGTGCTTCCTGGGACTCTGAGTCCGAGGTAGCACATCCGCATTAACGGAGCCCACCTCAGACTGCATTTAATTCTTCCCTCTAGCGAGGACTTCGAATTTGTAAAATGGGGTGCCCAGAAGTCGAACTTAGTAAATTCAGATGAATCTCCTAGTGTAGACACAGCCTTAGTGGCTTGCTGCATGACCCTGTGTAAGTCGTGGCCCCCCCGCCTTAGTTTCCCCATCTGTAAAATGGGCTAATGATACTGGGCTGCTTTGTACGGGGCTTTGAGATGGAGGGATTAAAAATAAGAGCAAGGTTTTATTAGTGAAAAGTGCCAGGGTAGGATTTCTTTTATTGGGCAGGACAAAACCAATTCTTTGCCTCAGCGCTGTGCTGGGCCATCGGTTAAACTCTCACAAAGAGGGATGGCTAAAGGATCTGTCGTGTGTGGCCAGCTCTGCTACTGACTGCTCGAGTCATGTCCGCCTGGGTCACTTTCCTTATTTGTAACATAAAACCCCTAAACTTAAGACATGGTGAAGATTCATGGTTTATATTCAGCTTTCAGCCAGGGCATTTACATAGAAACATATTTTCATAGAAACGCAATTTCAAATCAATCACATTTTTTGGGTTTTTTTTCCATTAAGGCAGAAGTGAGGAATCGCAGGCCCGGGGCCCAGATGCGGCCCTCAGCTTCCTGAATCTGGCCCTCGAGGCTCAGGCTGCCCCTCAACACTGGAGAGCCCACTCTGCCCCCCCCCATGGGATTAGGGCCCCCCAGACTCTAGTGGGCAAGGAGAATGGGGGGAGAGGCTTTCTCCTTCTCAGGTGGGGGCCGCAACTGTGAGGGTTGGGTTTTGTTGTTTTGCTTCTCACTTGTGTGGGGCCTGATTTTTCTGTGGCTCAGCGCCCCCCGCCCCCCAAAAAGCTCCCCCCCTCCCGTTAAGGACTCCTTTCTCCCTCCTCCAGCAAAGCCAGGAAGAAAGGCCTCCTGGTTAAGATGGTGAATGCTGAGATTAAATTCAGCACTTGCCTTGGTTGCAAAAGTCCCGCATGTGTGGTTGAGATTTTGGAAAGTCTCTCGATTTTGGAAGCGCAACTTGATCCTCTTTACAATTGCCTGGTTTTCGGAAAGTACTGAGCATTTGCTCTCTGACCCCCTGGCTTTGTGGCCCTCCAACTCTCCAGGTCAGTTTCGAAACGCGTGGCCATCAATCTCTCTGGGCCCCATCTGCAAAATGGACTGGTTTGTCCATTGAGAGGGTGAGGCCCAGATCTTCAAAGCTACTTCAACTCCAACGGTGCATGGGCCACCAACACCAATAAAACCCCTCACCCGGGGCAGGGTGACACAAAACCAACCGTCATCCCCAAACCATCAACCCGACCACTCTCTTAACGCCAGCAAGGATGCCTTTGTTAAAAGGATCCATTTTTCAGTCCCATTCCTGCATCAACACCCGCAACGCACTCAGCTGTATGGAAACGCACAGTGACACACCGGTGAAAGGATCGCAGCTATTAATAAAGCCACCGCGCTGCTAACTGAGAAAAGAATGTAATTCTATAATGGAAGCCTCTAAATAGAGAGCTATTTAAAGACTATGTTCTCCCCGGGGGGAAAAATATCCCACGCCCCAATGCATGGATTTCATGAGGTTTGGTTGCTGGGTTCCCACCACCTCAACTGTTATTCTGTTTAAAAATATCTCGATTTTATTTTGAGCCCTCGTACACAATTCGGAAGTCCTCTACTCCTACTGCTTTCCTACGACGCTGTGTCTCTCCTGCAAGGAATGAATCAGTTTGCAAGTGCAGGGACGCAGGGAGTTCTCGAACAAAACAAAACAGTCCCCAGCGTGTCAATCGGGGCCGGCGCATTGAGGGACGTGCTGACCGTAATGATGCACGTGGGCGTATCATAGGCTAGAATGAAAAGCGTCCGCTGGGCACATGGCAAAGCAGTCATGGCCCAGTGAGGTTGGCTGGAACGGGGTGTCGGGAGTAGGGGCTAAGTCAACACACGGGCGTTGCGAGCTCTCGTGCTGGCGGACTGGCCTAGTCGCTACCGTGCGGCGCGGCCCAGGGGGCTGGAGGCTGGGAGAGGGGTTGAGTTCTCCACCTCTGCTTGGCTCCATGCAGGGAGCGTGCGTTTCACCCGTGGCAGTAGGGCCCGGCAGACGCCTTTTTTCCCCTTGGGTGTGCAGACTGCCACGACACCCAAACATCTCGCCAGGCCTCAGCCTGGTGCCGATTAGCGTGGGAAACATCTCCCGGCGGGCGCTGAAGGACTTCGATGCTTTCCAACCCCCCCCCCCCGCACCCCCCGTTATGGATCTAGGACAGGTAGGGTCATCTCGACACAAACCTAAGGGAGCAGTTGCAAAGGGACAGAACTCAATGCGACTGAAGTGTAAAGTTTCCCCGCTCTGGCAAGCGGCCGGGAGCTACGCCGGGGGGGGGGGGGGGGCCTTGTTGACCCACAGAAAAATCAGTCGGGGGCGGCACACAAGTGAGAAGAAAAAACACCCCTCGTGGCCGTGGCCTTCCACTGAGAAAGAGAAAGACCCTCCCCCCATGCCCCTAGCCTAGGGGGGCCCAGCCGAGTCCATTGTGTGCTCCAGCCCATGGTGGGGGGGGGGCTCTCCAATGCTGCGTCGGGGGCTGGATTCAGCCCCCCCAAGCCTGAGGTTCCCCACCCCTGAGCTACACAAAGGCCTCTGGCTTAAAATAAAGGAATCGGTTAGATTTTGCAGATGGGGGGGGACAGATGCCCAGGCCTAGATTTACCAAAGGACTGAATCTTGGGGGGGCGGGGGGGCTGACCCGGGACTTCTGAACGAGGCCAGGTTTTCAGCAGGGCCCATGTGAGCCAGGGAGGCCTCTGGTGTGTCAGCAGCCGGGGAGGGGGGGATGTTCCCAGATGAAGCGGGCACTTTAGTAGGAAGGGAGGGAAACTGAGGCCAGGAGCGACGTGAGCTGGGACCCAGCCCCGCCGCCGCTCGATGGCTGGAAAGTAGGAGCCCCCCCCCCCCCCCCAGCAAGGAGGCCGCTGTCCGGGAAGTTGCTCTGGGCAGCAGAGGGGCTGGTCCGGGGGGGGGGGGGTTCCCCAGCTCCTCCTCTTCCCTTCGCAGCCCCCCGCTGCGTTTCCCGGGGGGGGGGGGGGGCTGGATCCGAGCTGGGCCCCCGAGCAGGGCGGCTCGGTCCCTGCCGGGGCTGGCCTGGTCCAGGCCGGGCGGGGATGCGCTGGGCAGGGCTCCGGCCGGCCCGGCTCGGCTCGGCTCGGCCCGGCGGGGGGCCACGTGGTGCGGCTGGGGGGGGACAGGGACGCGGCGGCGGAGCGGAGCGAGCCCGGGCCGGGGAGGAGCGAGCGAGCGGGCGGGTGCGGGCGAAGGAGCCGCCGCCCGCAGCCCGCCGGGGGGATCCGGCCGCGCCGAGGATGGAGCCCGCCGGGCGGCGGCTGCGGTGAGTGCGCCGGGGCCTGAAGCCCGGATCGGGCCCCCCCCCCCCCGCAGCAGCAGGGACCCCCCCGGGCGGGGAGGGAGGCGGCGCGGCCGGGCGGCGATGTGCGTCGCGGGGGCGGGGAAAGGTCCGCGGAACCCGGGCCCCCCCCGTGGCGACCCGCCCCACCGCCCCCCTCTCCTGCCCCTGGACCCCTAGCCCCGTGGCGACCCGCCCCACTGCCCCCCTCTCCTGCCCCTGGACCCCTGCCCCCGTGGCGACCCGCCCCACTGCCCCCCTCTCCTGCCCCTGGACCCCTCCCCCCTCTCCTGCCCCTGGACCCCTGCCCCCGTGGCGACCCGCCCCACCGCCCCCCTCTCCTGCCCCTGGACCCCTGCCCCCGTGGCGACCCGCCCCACTGCCCCCCTCTCCTGCCCCTGGACCCCTCCCCCCTCTCCTGCCCCTGGACCCCTGCCCCCGTGGCGACCCGCCCCACCGCCCCCCTCTCCTGCCCCTAGACCCCTCCCCCCTCTCCTGCCCCTGGACCCCTCCCCCCGTGGCGACCCGCCCCACCGCCCCCCTCTCCTGCCCCTGGACCCCTCCCCCCTCTCCTGCCCCTGGACCCCTCCCCCCGTGGCGACCCGCCCCACCGCCCCCCTCTCCTGCCCCTGGATCCCTCCCCCCTCTCCTGCCCCTGGACCCCTCCCCCCGTGGCGACCCGCCCCACTGCCCCCCTCTCCTGCCCCCGGGCCCCTCCCCCCTCTCCTGCCCCTGGACCCCTCCCCCCGTGGCGAGCCGCCCCACCGCCCCACCTCTCCTGCCCCTGGACTCCTCCCCCCCGTGGCGACCTGCCCCCCCTCTCCTGCCCCTGGACCCCTCCCCCCGTGACGACCTGCCCCCCCTCTCCTGCCCCTGGACTCCTCCCCCCTCTCCTGCCCCTGGACCCCTGCCCCCGTGGCGACCCGCCCCACCCCACCGCCCCCCTCTCCTGCCCCTGGATCCCTCCCCCCGTGGCGACTCGCCCCACCGCCCCCCTCTCCTGCCCCTGGACCCCTCCCCCCTCTCCTGCCCCTGGACCCCTCCCCCCGTGGCGAGCCGCCCCACCGCCCCCCCCTCCTGCCCCTGGACCCCTCCCCCCGTGGCGACCCGCCCCACCGCCCCCCTCTCCTGCCCCTGGACCCCTAGCCCCGTGGCGAGCCGCCCCACCGCCCCCCTCTCCTGCCCCTGGACCCCTAGCCCCGTGGTGACCCGCCCCACTGCCCCTGGACCTGCTCCCACCCCGACTTTCTCTCCCCTGCTACCTCCTCCCTGTCCCGACTGTCCCACTGCCCCCTGCTCGGACCCTCCCTCAGCCCACTGCCCCCTCCTAGCCCCGACCCCCATCAGACCCCCCCCCCCAGCTCCATTATACCCCTGCTCCCTCCCCGCCTGGACCCCTGTATCCCACCCCCCTGCCCCATTGCACCCCAGTTCCTACATGCCCTAAGGGCCCCCCAGCTCGCTGAGCCCCTGAGCCCTCCGCCCCCCCGTCTGCCCAGACTCCATTGCCTACTAACCCCCCCTTCTCCCCCCACCTCCAGTCCTTGGCCCCTTTGCCTCTGTGATGCCTCATCCCTCTGGACCCTCATGGGCGACTCCCATCACCATCCCTGCCCTCGCCCTCCTGCCCCATCTCCCTGTGCCCCACTGAGTCCTGACACCCCAACCCTGCCCCCTCCGCTCTCCAGACCACAGCGTGTACCCCCTCCCCTCGCTCCCCGTGTCTCTGCGGCCTGCCTGGTCCCCTCTGCCTGTACCCCCCTCCCCTCGCTCCCCGTGTCTCTGCGGCCTGCCTGGTCCCCTCTGTCTGTACCCCCCTCCCCTCGCTCCCCGTGTCTCTGCGGCCTGCCTGGTCCCCTCTGCCTGTACCCCCCTCCCCTCGCTCCCCGTGTCTCTGCGGCCTGCCTGGTCCCCTCTGTCTGTACCCCCCTCCCCTCGCTCCCCGTGTCTCTGCGGCCTGCCTGGTCCCCTCTGCCTGTACCCCCTCCCCTCGCTCCCCGTGTCTCTGCGGCCTGCCTGGTCCCCTCTGTCTGTACCCCCTCCCCTCGCTCCCCGTGTCTCTGCGGCCTGCCTGGTCCCCTCTGTCTGTACCCCCCTCCCCTCGCTCCCCGTGTCTCTGCGGCCTGCCTGGTCCCCTCTGCCTGTACCCCCCTCCCCTCGCTCCCCGTGTCTCTGCGGCCTGCCTGGTCCCCTCTGTCTGTACCCCCCCTCCCCTCGCTCCCCGTGTCTCTGCGGCCTGCCTGGTCCCCTCTGCCTGTACCCCCCTCCCCTCGCTCCCCGTGTCTCTGCCGCCTGCCTGGTCCCCTCTGTCTGTACCCCCCTCCCCTTGCTCCCCGTGTCTCTGCAGCCTGCCTGGTCCCCTCTGTCTGTACCCCCTCCCCTCGCTCCCCGTGTCTCTGCGGCCTGACTGGTCCCCTCTGTCTACCCCCCTCCCCTCGCTCCCCGTGTCTCTGTGGCCTGCCTGGTCCCCTCTGTCTGTACCCCCTCCCCTCGCTCCCCGTGTCTCTGTGGCCTGCCTGGTCCCCTCTGTCTGTACCCCCTCCCCTCGCTCCCCGTGTCTCTGTGGCCTGCCTGGTCCCCTCTGTCTGTACCCCCCTCCCCTTGCTCCCCGTGTCTCTGCAGCCTGCCTGGTCCCCTCTGCCTGTACCCCCTCCCCTCGCTCCCCGTGTCTCTGCGGCCTGCCTGGTCCCCTCTGCCTGTACCCCCCTCCCCTCGCTCCCCATGTCTCTGCGGCCTGCCTGGTCCCCTCTGTCTGTACCCCCCTCCCCTCGCTCCCCGTGTCTCTGTGGCCTGCCTGGTCCCCTCTGTCTGTACCCCCCTCCCCTTGCTCCCCGTGTCTCTGCAGCCTGCCTGGTCCCCTCTGTCTGTACCCCCTCCCCTCGCTCCCCGTGTCTCTGCAGCCTGCCTGGTCCCCTCTGTCTGTACCCCCCTCCCCTCGCTCCCCGTGTCTCTGCGGCCTGCCTGGTCCCCTCTGCCTGTACCCCCCTCCCCTCGCTCCCCGTGTCTCTGTGGCCTGCCTGGTCCCCTCTGTCTGTACCCCCTCCCCTCGCTCCCCGTGTCTCTGCGGCCTGCCTGGTCCCCTCTGCCTGTACCCCCCTCCCCTCGCTCCCCGTGTCTCTGCGGCCTGCCTGGTCCCCTCTGCCTGTACCCCCCTCCCCTCGCTCCCCGTGTCTCTGCAGCCTGCCTGGTCCCCTCTGTCTGTACCCCCTCCCCTCGCTCCCCGTGTCTCTGTGGCCTGCCTGGTCCCCTCTGTCTGTACCCCCCTCCCCTCGCTCCCCGTGTCTCTGCGGCCTGCCTGGTCCCCTCTGTCTGTACCCCCCTCCCCTCGCTCCCCGTGTCTCTGCAGCCTGCCTGGTCCCCTCTGCCTGTACCCCCTCCCCTCGCTCCCCGTGTCTCTGCGGCCTGCCTGGTCCCCTCTGTCTGTACCCCCCTCCCCTCGCTCCCCGTGTCTCTGCCGCCTGCCTGGTCCCCTCTGTCTGTACCCCCCTCCCCTCGCTCCCCGTGTCTCTGCGGCCTGCCTGGTCCCCTCTGTCTGTACCCCCCTCCCCTCGCTCCCCGTGTCTCTGTGGCCTGCCTGGTCCCCTCTGCCTGTACCCCCCTCCCCTCGCTCCCCGTGTCTCTGCGGCCTGCCTGGTCCCCTCTGCCTGTACCCCCTCCCCTCGCTCCCCGTGTCTCTGCGGCCTGCCTGGTCCCCTCTGTCTGTACCCCCTCCCCTCGCTCCCCGTGTCTCTGCGGCCTGCCTGGTCCCCTCTGCCTGTACCCCCCTCCCCTCGCTCCCCGTGTCTCTGTGGCCTGCCTGGTCCCCTCTGTCTGTACCCCCCTCCCCTCGCTCCCCGTGTCTCTGTGGCCTGCCTGGTCCCCTCTGCCTGTACCCCCCTCCCCTCGCTCCCCGTGTCTCTGCGGCCTGCCTGGTCCCCTCTGCCTGTACCCCCCTCCCCTCGCTCCCCGTGTCTCTGTGGCCTGCCTGGTCCCCTCTGCCTGTACCTCTCTCCCCTCGCTCCCCGTGTCTCTGCGGCCTGCCTGGTCCCCTCTGCCTGTACCTCTCTCCCCTCGCTCCCCGTGTCTCTGCGGCCTGCCTGGTCCCCTCTGCCTGTACCTCTCTCCCCTCGCTCCCCGTGTCTCTGCGGCCTGCCTGGTCCCCTCTGTCTGTACCCCCCTCCCCTCGCTCCCCGTGTCTCTGCGGCCTGCCTGGTCCCCTCTGTCTGTACCCCCCTCCCCTCGCTCCCCGTGTCTCTGCGGCCTGCCTGGTCCCCTCTGTCTGTACCCCCCTCCCCTCGCTCCCCGTGTCTCTGCGGCCTGCCTGGTCCCCTCTGTCTGTACCCCCCTCCCCTCGCTCCCCGTGTCTCTGTGGCCTGCCTGGTCCCCTCTGCCTGTACCTCTCTCCCCTCGCTCCCCGTGTCTCTGCGGCCTGCCTGGTCCCCTCTGTCTGTACCCCCCTCCCCTCGCTCCCCGTGTCTCTGCGGCCTGCCTGGTCCCCTCTGCCTGTACCCCCTCCCCTCGCTCCCCGTGTCTCTGCGGCCTGCCTGGTCCCCTCTGTCTGTACCCCCCTCCCCTCGCTCCCCGTGTCTCTGCGGCCTGCCTGGTCCCCTCTGCCTGTACCCCCCTCCCCTCGCTCCCCGTGTCTCTGCGGCCTGCCTGGTCCCCTCTGCCTGTACCCCCTCCCCTCGCTCCCCGTGTCTCTGCGGCCTGCCTGGTCCCCTCTGTCTGTACCCCCCTCCCCTCGCTCCCCATGTCTCTGTGGCCTGCCTGGTCCCCTCTGCCTGTACCCCCCTCCCCTCGCTCCCCGTGTCTCTGCAGCCTGCCTGGTCCCCTCTGCCTGTACCCCCTCCCCTCGCTCCCCGTGTCTCTGCAGCCTGCCTGGTCCCCTCTGTCTGTACCCCCCTCCCCTCGCTCCCCGTGTCTCTGCGGCCTGCCTGGTCCCCTCTGTCTGTACCCCCCTCCCCTCGCTCCCCGTGTCTCTGCAGCCTGCCTGGTCCCCTCTGTCTGTACCCCCTCCCCTCGCTCCCCGTGTCTCTGCGGCCTGCCTGGTCCCCTCTGTCTGTACCCCCCTCCCCTCGCTCCCCGTGTCTCTGCGGCCTGCCTGGTCCCCTCTGTCTGTACCCCCCTCCCCTCGCTCCCCGTGTCTCTGCGGCCTGCCTGGTCCCCTCTGCCTGTACCCCCCTCCCCTCGCTCCCCGTGTCTCTGCGGCCTGCCTGGTCCCCTCTGTCTGTACCCCCTCCCCTCGCTCCCCGTGTCTCTGCGGCCTGCCTGGTCCCCTCTGTCTGTACCCCCCTCCCCTCGCTCCCCGTGTCTCTGTGGCCTGCCTGGTCCCCTCTGTCTGTACCCCCCTCCCCTCGCTCCCCGTGTCTCTGCGGCCTGCCTGGTCCCCTCTGTCTGTACCCCCCTCCCCTCGCTCCCCGTGTCTCTGCGGCCTGCCTGGTCCCCTCTGTCTGTACCCCCCTCCCCTCGCTCCCCGTGTCTCTGTGGCCTGCCTGGTCCCCTCTGTCTGTACCTCTCTCCCCTCGCTCCCCGTGTCTCTGCGGCCTGCCTGGTCCCCTCTGCCTGTACCCCCGTTCCTGAGCCCCTAGCTCTGGTGCATCTCTGGGCCCTGCCCCGACCCCTGCATCAATGACCCCCCATCCTGATCCCTCTGGCCTCCCACCTTGGGCCGGATTTGAGTGGGGGAGAGGGCAGGGATCTGGCTGGTTCGGCTCAGCCCGGCTGGGGGGGCGGGGTTCCATTATATCTGTGACCCCCCCCATCCCATTGCATTTGTGATCCTCCAGGCTCTGCTGCTCCCCGCCTACGGGACCCTCCGCCCCCCTAACTCCCTGGTCCCGTTGTGTCCGTCCCCTCATCACGTGGCTGACTGACCCCCTGGATCGGTGCCCCCGCTCCTCCACCGTCCTGACCCCATGGCACCTCCGGGCGCTCCATCGTCTGACCTCTGTGACCTCTCCCCTCCTCGCTCCCAGGACCCCTCCCATTGGGTGCGTTCACCCCACCCCCTATGTACAAGTGGGGTCCCCGATAGCCCCTTCCCTCCACTCCAGGTCCTGCCGTCTGGAGACAGAGGCAACATCGGGCTGCTTGGGTTGACTCTGGGCGAGAGTGGGGGGCTGGGGGGCTGATTTCTGCTTGAGCAGGGGCGGGGGCTCCGTTTGCAGGTGTCTGGCTGGGTCGAGTGCCCTCTGGTTGGGAAGCTGGGTGTTTGCCAGGTGGTGAGCAGAGCCGAGAGGAAGGGGATAAAAGTCTCTCCACAGGCCTGTCGGGCTGCCCGTTTGCACGCCTGCCCCCCCCCCCCGCTCTGGGGTGTGTCGCACACCCGTGTGCCCGCGCAGGACCCCGGCGTCACACGCTCGCCCTCGGCGGTGGAACCTTCCACTCTCGCGCACGCTCTGCCCCCTACGCGCGCGACGAGTGCACACTCAAGCGCACGCACGAGCGTGCCGGTCCTGCACGCTCGCGCTCTTTGCACGCGGGCACGTGTCGCACGCGCCCTGGCTCATCTGCACCAGCTGGCAAGTGGCAGGCCCCCCCCGGCACGCACGCTGGCGGGATTTCGCTCGCACGCTGGAGGCTCACTCATGCGCGGCGGTGCGGGAGCAAGAGGCTGCCGCACCCCTTGGCTGACATGGTTCCATCGCATCCCAGGTTCGCAGTGTGGTTGGGGGGCTCCAGCACCCCCGCTCTGTGCATTGCTTCAGCCCCCCTGCTCCTGCACCCTCCCCCCACCCTCAGCTCCGGTGTGGGGTGAGTTACTGCTGCTCCAGCCACAAAGTGAAGAGAAAGCAGCCAAGGGAAATTAAAAGCAATTAGAGGAGGGATCCTTCCCATCCTTGCTGAGTAACCAGGATGCTCAGGGCAGGGAAGAGATTTTAATCTCCTGGGCTGGGGAGAAGTGAAGCTCCGAGCCCTTTTGTAGGGACAGGGAAAGGTTTGCCCTGCTGCCGCGGGGACCCGGAATCTTCCCCCCCGTTCCCAGGTGGGTCTGGAACGCTGTGGTGACCCAGGGGGTTCCTGGCGAGGTGGGGGTGTCACTCGTCCGTAGCCGTGCGAGTTTCAGTGACTTCTTTGCCAGTGGGGTTGTGTGGGCAGTGAAGCCAGGCCCACAGGCAGGTCCCCCAGAGCGATCTGCGTGAAAAACCCCGCTGGGGCAGGGAGAACTCCCGTGGGTTCCTGCAGGCCAGAGGGTTGCAAACTTTGTTTCTCGTGCCCCCGGTTGAAGGAAACGGTCCATGCCGCGAGCCGACATCATGTGACGGGAGGGCGGGCTCCGGGGTGGGGCTGAGGATGGAGTTTTGGGGTACAGGAGGGGGCTCCGGCTTTGGGGGGGTCAGGGATGCGGTAGGAGGGGGCTCTGGCTTTGGGGGGGTCAGGGATGCGGTAGGAGGGGGCTCCAGCTTTGGGGGGGTCAGGGATGCGGTAGGAGGGGGCTCTGGCTTTGGGGGGGTCAGGGATGCGGTAGGAGGGGGCTCCAGCTTTGGGGGGGTCAGGGATGCGGTAGGAGGGGGCTCTGGCTTTGGGGGGGGTCAGGGATGCGGCAGGAGGGGGCTCCGGCTTTGGGGGGTCAGGGCTGGGGCAGGAGGGGGCTCCAGCTTTGGGGGGGTCAGGGATGCGGTAGGAGGGGGCTCTGGCTTTGGGGGGGTCAGGGATGCGGTAGGAGGGGGCTCCGGCTTTGGGGGGGGTCAGGGATGCGGTAGGAGGGGGCTCTGGCTTTGGGGGGTCAGGGATGCGGTAGGAGGGGCTCTGGCTTTGGGGGGTCAGGATGCGGTAGTAGGGGGCTCTGGCTTTGGGGGGGGTCAGGGATGTGGTAGTAGGGGGCTCTGGCTTTGGGGGGGTCAGGGATGCGGTAGGAGGGGGCTCTGGCTTTGGGGGGGTCAGGGATGCGGTAGTAGGGGGCTCTGGCTTTGGGGGGGGTCAGGGATGTGGTAGTAGGGGGCTCTGGCTTTGGGGGGGTCAGGGATGCGGCAGGAGGGGGCTCCGGCTTTGGGGGGGTCAGGGCTGGGCAGGAGGGGGCTCCAGCTTTGGGGGGGTCAGGGATGCGGTAGGAGGGGGCTCTGGCTTTGGGGGGGTCAGGGATGCGGTAGAAGGGGGCTCTGGCTTGGGGGGGTCAGGGCAGGGGCAGGAGGGGCAGAACTTGAGTGGCTCCCAGGCAGTGGTGCAATGGAGGGGGGGCGCTAAGGCAGCTTCCTGCCTCTTCTGGCTCCCCAGACCAGGCTGCCCCCCCAGAAGCAGCCGACAGCAGGTTCCCAGCCAATAGGAGTGCGGAGCTAGTGCTCGGGGCAGGGGCATTGCAGGGAGCCCTGTGCACTTCCCACACCCTCACCTAGAAGCCGGGCCTGCTGCAGCCACTTCTGGGCGCAGCACAGACTGTGGTATCAGGACAAGCAGGGAGCTGCCCACCGCTCACCTGATCCCCCTGCAGCACAAGCTCCAGGACCCGACCCCCTCCCCCCCAGTGCTGGGCCGCGACCCCTCGCTTGAGACGGCTGCTGTAGGGGAGAACCAAGAGCATGGGAGCGATGGGCAGCGTATTATAAGCGATTTAGAAACAGGCGATCCATGGGGTGTTTTGGCTGGAGGGACCAGGGCATGCAGGTCCTGGGACCTTTGAGAGCCACACAGGCATCCTGGGACAGACTCGTGTGCAGTGAAGGACAGGCACTCGGCTGGTGAGGACTCATTCGAATTGCTCGTTGCAAGGTGCCTTGGAGTCTGTCCCCACGCGCTGTTTGCGACCGTGTCTTCGCGCTGGAAACGGAGCCTGCCGGTGCTTGGCCTGCCTGCCTGCTTTTGGGGCTCGAATGCTCTGTGATTCTGCCCCCACGCTCCCTGTCAGCTGAGACCAGGAGAGATTCCAGTGCTGCCGGGCTGCTTAGCACAGCGCCCACCACCGGCAGTGTGGGATTCTCCTGGTGGTGCACATCCGCACATGCCTCGCTGGTGTAACATTTATTCCGCACCTGCATGGGAAACATGAGAGGGGACATTGTTCTGCAGCTGGGGCGTTTTTGGCTTCCCGTTCATTCATAGAAAAAAGAGAAGAAGTTTTTAGGCCGTATGGTTGCAAAGTTCACTCCCTCGGAAACTAATGTGATGTGCAGCGTGGTCTGTCAGTGCAGGTATTTCGGGAGGGGGAAGATTCAGGTGTCTGAATCCCACCCTCGTGGGATCTGCAGACAGCTGGGGACCGTGACACAGGATAGGGGAGCTGCCTCATTCCCCGGGAGTGGTGGTGACCCCTGAAATCCAGGGATGACCCCATCAGCGTCGGCTGTTACACCCGCGACAGAAATCCGGGGTCTGCAAGGTTGTCACCAAGCCCGTCTCCCAAGTGAGGGCAGGTTTGCTTCCTTAGAGCGTGCGGGTGGTGCTGGCAGCGCCGGGAGGGGCCGCAGAGGGGGCCGGCGGCTCTCCCGGTCAGCGCTGGGGGCAATGGTCCCGCCCCTGGCTTTACCGGCGTGTCACTTTCGTAACCGCGGTAGGAGAAAACCCGACGCGGCTGGAAACCCGGGGGATCTGCCGGCCCTGCACGTGGTCTCGCAGGCCTGGCAGAGAATCCCGATGGCCGGGGGCATTCTTCCTGCGGTGTTCATCGCCGTTTGCCACCCACACCTCCCTAGGTGTCCGAGACCTCCCCCCTTCCCTCCCCGCCCGAGCTCCTAAAATCCACAGCTTCCCCCGTGCCCAGACCTCCGGCAAGGCGACTGCGCACGGTAATACAAAGTCCGCAGCAGGCTGACGATTAGCAATGGAGAGGCGGCGCGAAACAAATGAACTGCAATAACAGGGAAGCTGCAGCAATTGCATTATGTTGCTCTCCTGTTTGAGCCGGGGAGGGGCTCTGTGTTTTGATTGATCGGACGCTGCTGTAGGCTCTCGGGTCCCTCCGGCAGGGCTGCCGGGGGAGAATACTCAGCACGGCACGCTGGCAGGGAGGTTTCGTTAGCCGTGTTGCACGGGTGGGGAAACCGAGGCACGGAGCGGCAACGGGAGCACGTGGCGCGGCCGTGGCAGAATTGGGACGAGGACCCTGCCATCCTGCTCTTACCACTAGACCCAAATCCCTTGCTGGATCCAGGATTGGACCCAGGAGTCCTGCTTCTCAAGTCATCCTGTGGTAAACTCTTGAGTCAACTCCCCCCTTAGAAGTAGGGATGGTTAACCGATTAAACGGGAGGGGAGCCGGGGGAGGGCTAGAGTGCCCCGGGCCCGTTGTGGACAAGGGCTGCTCTATCTGGGGCGGGGGGGGGGGGCTGCTGCACCCCCCACCAGTTGGCCGTACGCCATAAGAAAGCCCATTAACACCATACTCAGAAGCAGGAATAGAATCCAGAGGGGAGTTTTAGATCTGGAAATGCGGCGGCGGGGGTGTGTGGAGTTTTGTGGAGTTGGCAGAAGTGTGGGATAGGGCTCAGAGGACGGGGATGGGACTTGGGGTGCCTGGTTTCTGATCCTAACTCAGGGTGGGAGCGTGGTCTAATGGTTAGAACATGGCATTGGGAGCCGTGTTCCCTGTACGCTGGGCGCTTGGGCGGCTGCTCAGGAGAGATTCCCATGCCAGCCAGCTGAGTAACAGCACACCCACACCTAGGTTTTTTGTTTCTCCTGGTGGTGCACATCCGCACCTACCTCAGCGCACATAACATTATTCTGCACATGGTTGGCAAAAATTAGAGGGAACACCGATTGGGAGCCCAGGCTATTCCTGGCTTTGACACAGGTTCTCTTTGTGACTAACAGCCACGTGTTCAGGTAGATGCTGACGTCTGGGCGCTTCTGTTTTTAGGGAGCCCAACCTGCGGGGCGTGTAGGGGATGTGGCGGTCAGAGGAACTGAGCCCCTCGAGATCCGGTTGACTAGAGCTGCAGTTACTCAGTGCCCTCCAAAAGTCAGGCCCCTACAGTGTCTCAATCCATGGCCACTCTTGGACAAGCTAGGCTGGAACCCTCCCGTGCCTCGGTTTCCCCATCTGGGAAGCAGGTCTCACAACCCCACCATTCCTCCCAGTGCCTCGTGGCAGTGGTCCGAGGATGAATGACGTTTTCCGGGCTCCGGTATAAACATCAAGGTTTATTACTAGCTCCTGTAACTCTCCTGCTCCCCTGAGAGGTTGTGTGTGGTGCTGGCTTTGCGTCCTCTCTGTTAACAAGAGGCTGAACACAGGTGCTCAGGGAGCAAGTAAAGGTCAGTGGCCGCATGTGGCCTGGGCTCTTTCAGGAACCCGAGCCCCTGTTCGGGGGCTGGCTGGGCCTGGCTGTCCTTTCCTGCTGAGGTTTATAGTGCCCCACACGCCCTTTGGCCCTCTCACCGGGCTGGGAGCAGGGGGAGCCGGCGAGGGAGCTGGTGGGGGAGCAGCCGTCATATCTGAATAGCCGTGCGGCTTGAAACGGAGCCGGGCTTCTGCAGAGCGCAACTGGCGTCCGCTCTGGGCGGTGAGATTCCGAGTCCGGAGGGCTTGGAGCTGATCGAACGGGTCGGATGACAGTCGGGCATCAAGGCCTCGACTCGGATCGGGGCCCGGTGTGGTCCTGCAAAGGCAGTGCGGCCCGGTGGCTAGAGCAGCACGGTGGGGCGTGCGGGCCCTGGGTTCTGTTCCCACGTCTGCTGCTTACTCCCCCTCGGGCTGTCGTGCGAAGCGCTAACACCCGTATCTCCCGCGTGCTCACTTCAGAGGGCTGGCAAGCTGGGCGTGTACAGCGCCTGGCGCAAAGAGGCTTGCTCGGGACTGTCAGCGAATCCCGCAGTGGGAGCGACAGAGCCTGCTGGCTAAGGAGCCCCGGCCGCTCGGTGAGAGGAAGGGAGCGGCTGAATTCACCGTCCCCAGAAAAGCTGGGAGGAGAATCCAGCTCCCCTGACTCGCACGGTCGGTCTTCACCACTGAGTTAGTTGCTGGGTCCTGCCCGTTACACTGGTGTGTGCTGCATTGGCCAGCACAATTCCAGTTAAAAACGCCCTGCATTTGAGTAGATGGGGAGGGGTTACTGGTTACCCACAGCCTTAGCGGGTGCTGCTTCCCAGGTCATGGTTAGCTGGTGCCTGGGAGTATCCCTCCAGGTGGAGGGCAGCTCAGGCCCTGGAGGGGAGGGAGCCGGGCTGTTCCCCTGCCTGGATCCTGTTTAGTCCATTAGCCTGTCCCCAGAGGGACCCAGCTGGTAACGAGCGAGGGCTCCTCACGGCCTGGTTCCTTGCTGGTGCCAGCTGTGCCGGAGGCACCTGCCTGCTGCAGCTCCAGGTCGCAGCTCCGTCTCCTTCCCGTCGTTCCATCAGCAGCTGGGCCAGGCTGGAGTCAAACTGGTGACTTGAAGCGGAGAGGGTGGCCCGGCCAGGTCTTCACGGGGGGGGGGGGGGGGGTTTCTGCCAGGAATCGGGGGGCTGGTTGGGTTTTTGGTGGGGGGGGGGGGGGCATGTTTTTCCATAGGGCGCACTGGAGTCCTGCCTTGTATTTCTAGGGAGGAAGGTGAACCATGCGGCGAAGGCAGGGGACCTCAGGGATGGGGATTTATTTCTGGGTCAGCCACAGACTTCCTCTGGGGCCTTGAGCAAGTCCCTTAATTCTCTGGGCCACGAATCGCAGGGGAGTCTAATGTGCACGTCTGGCCCCCTCGGTACAGTGGCTCAGACTCCTTCCACTCACCCCCGCTTCCTGGCACGGCATGGACACCCCCCTCCCCCCGCCCCCGGCACATCACCTCTGCGCTACGAGCGCCTCGCGTGCCTTGGTGAAGCAGCCTGGTTCCGTTCCCGTTGCCTCCTGCCGGAATTCGCCACTGCCTGCCCCACAGGGGTGGTGGGGCTCCGATCCTGTCTACGCAGGAGCAATGTTGCTTTAACTAGGCGGGTGGTGGTAAAGTCCTGCCTTCTGCCCTGGAGCAGCTGTGGTTTCACTGGTAGCAAGGTGCTGATACAGGTCGAACCTCTGCAGCCCGGCATCCTCGGGACCTGAGTGGGGCCAAACCGGAAAATTTGCCGAATCAGGGAGGTCAGGATGGTCAAGCACTCCCACTGCTGGCTGACCTCTTAGAAGACATTTTGGGGGTAAATTAGAGCAAAAAAACAGCCCGGGACACCAAGAGCCAGGACTGGGGGCTGTAAACAAACTGGGACCACAGAACACTTGGCCACACCCCTGCAAAGCGGGCATCTGGTGAACTCACATCCTGCCGGACCACGGAGGTTGCCGGACCACGGAGGTTGCCGGACTAGAGAGGTTCAGCCTGTACCTATATGGGGAGAAGATACGCCACTGGTAGAAAGCATCTTTTGACCAGCGTAACTGCCTGCAGGCTAAAAATTAGATGAGTATAAATGTAGCCAAAAAACCCCTTCCTAACTGATGGGCTACGTCTAGACTGGCATGATTTTCCGCAAATGCTTTTAACAGAAAAGTTTTCCATTAAAAGCATTTTCGGAACAGAGCGTCTAGATTGGCACGGACACTTTTCCGCAAAAGCTCTTTTTGCGGAAAAGCGTCCGTGCCAATCTAGACGCGCTTTTCCACAAAAAAGCCCCGAGCGCCATTTTCATGATCGGGGCTTTTTTGCGGAAAACAAATCTGAGCTGTCTACACTGGCCCTTTTGCGCAAAAGTTTTGTGCACAAGGACTTTTGCCCGAACGGGAGCAGCATCGTATTTCCGCAAGAACACCGACAATCTTACATGAGCTCGTCAGGGCTTGTGCGGAAATTCAAGCGGCCAGTGTAGACAGCTGGCAAGATTTTCCGGAAAAGCGGCTGAATTTCCAAAAAAACTGGCCAGTCTAGACACAGCCAGGATATTCTTTCGGGACCCAAACGACGTGTAACCCTCTGAGATCTGCCTGGACAAGGCTGTAGATTCCTTAGGACCAGGGCTCTGGCGATTGCCGTGGCTTTTGTCCCCTCGGATGCAAGGTGAGGACGCGCCGGCACTGAAATTGCTCGGCGGGTTCCGCTCGCATCCGCCTCCTTGGCTACTGTGACTCGCTGTGCCACTAGCATTGCTGCGTCAGGCCCTAGGCTCCCCTCCTTCTGGATGTTGGGGGAAGGGAGGGGCTAGTGAGAACTTTGGGTCCTTCTAGACTCCGCCCCCTTTTTTAAAGCCATTCCATCGGCACCCGTCTCCCGGCCGCGAGATCTTTTCATTTCATCGTTACCGGGGTTTGTTAATTTATCCGCCCGCTGCGCTCACCAGACTGGAGCCACGGTGCCCCGGATTCCTCTGGTGTTCCAGGAGAGAAGGCTCTGGTTTTTTTTATTTTTTTTTTTTACTAGCAGTTCATTCGTAAACTCCCATCTGTCTCCCTGCCGCTGTGAGATGGGGACCATTCTCTGCCCGTCTCCTGGTCTGCTTTTAAAAAGCCTCACCCGCTGTCCGCCAGTGTTCCCTCTTTCCCCCCACCCGCGGATTTTTCCCTCCACCCACGTGCGGAATAATTTTTTATCTGCGCCAAGGCAGGTGTGAATGTGCACCACCGGTAAAAACAGAGCACCTAGCTGTGGAATCTGCTGGGCAGAACTGGAATATCTCCGGAGGGGGCCGCAGAGGCTCCCCATCCATAAGCAACCCCCCGCGTGTCTCCCCAGTGCTAAATCCCTGGCTAAGCGGCTCGTCCAAGGCCCGCTGGGAAGTTTGTTGGCAAAGGCAGACTGGTTCTTTATTCTTGTGGCCGGGCTGGCACGTGGGAGACTTGGGTTTGAGTCCTGCATCTGCCACAGACTCCCTGGGTGACCGGGGTAAATCTCGGCCCCACCTGTCTGGGGATCATGCGTCCTGTGTCAGCTCGTGGGGGCGGTAAGCGCTCTGGGGCAGGGGCCGTCTCTCCCGCCCTTTGGATGTTGCTTGGCTGCCGCCGGAGGATGACCAAACCCCTAGCAGGAGGACTGCTGCTTAACCACTAGGCCTCGCTTCCCCTCTTCCCCCCGGCCCCTGGGGCTCTGTTGCAGGCAGGGTTGGCTGAGCCCCGGCGCGTCCCGCTGAAGGCCCGTCCCGCGCCCTGCGATGGACTCCATGTTCGAGGATGACATCACCATCCTCACGCAGGAGGCCCTGTGCCAGGATGAGGGCTGGCTGGACAGCCCCACCACGGACCTCTCCGGCGAGATGTGCTCCGCCTCCCACTTCGCCCTCATCACAGCCTACGACGACATCAAGAACCGCCTGACCGGCCTGGAGCGGGAGAACGCCGCCCTGAAGAGGCGGCTGAAGATGTACGAGCTCAAGGTGAGGCGCCGGGGGGCAGGCGTGGCCCCGCTGGGGCAGGGGCCCGGTGTCCGGGCCGGCTCTGGGGTCTCGGGCAGCGGGGCCTGGGGGCGTGTTTACAGTGCGGCGTGTGGCGCCTCTGGGGGGCGGATTTGATCAGACCACGTCGGGTACTGAAATTGTATGGAGAGTCGGGAAGGCTGGGGGAGTCTGTGCCCCCCCCAAATAGCCAGGAGTGGCTTGGCCCCACCCTATATTCAACTCCCCCCCGACTCCTCCGAGACCCCACCCCCATCCACCCACCCCTGCTCCCCACCTCCTGGGTCCCCCTGACTCTCCTGTCCTTCCCCACCTTCTCCCCGCCCACTGCCTGCCCCCCACCCCCATCCTTCTCATCCCCCCTCTCTATGCCCTGACGGCCCCCCCAGCACCGCCCGCCCCATTATCCCACCCTTGACCTCCCTGGAACCCCACCCGCATCTAATCCCTCCTCTCCGGCGGATGCTGCCGGGGGTGGTCGGGGTGCGGGCTGCGGGTTGCTGACGCCCGGCTCTGCTTGCGCCCGGGGCCGCAGTACCCGGTGATCTGCGACTATGGGGAGGAGCGCCTCTTCTCCGTCTACGACCCCCAGGAGTTCTCGGTGCTGAAGAGCGAGAAGGCCAGTCTGCAGGAGCAGCTGAACCAATTCCAGCATGAGGTGGGTGGCGCGAGGGTGTGGGCGGCCGGCCGGGGCCCCTGGGTGCCTAGCGGGGGCTGGGTGAGGGAGGCTAGCTCTGCGGCGCTGCGTGAGTCTGTGGCTTGCAGGGGGTTTGTAGGGCCCGATCCGGGGTGGGGGCGGGAATCCCAGCTCTGGTCATTGCCGGGGGGGGGGGGACCGTTTGCAGAACCTGATAGACGATTTCTCAGCCTTTAGGAGAGGGATTTGCAGGCCTCTGGAGGGTGGTGCTGTGAGGCAGGCGTGTTAAGTCTGGGATCTGGGGCCACTGGGGTGCATGGGGTGGGTCCCATGTGGCCAGCGGCCCTTCTGGGTCCTCCCTCACCCGTCGGACGTCCTGGCCAGATTCCAGCTCCGGTAGCTGCCCCCGCTCCTCCCAAGCCAGGCAGGGTGGTTTTCGTCTCTTCCCTGTCTAAAACGTTCGTGGGCGCTGTGAATCGGCGGCTGCGTTGCCCCCCAGAGGTGGCTGCATTTCCAAGTCGGTCTCTGCCTGTTTTAAGGTGTTCGTGTGGCCACTTCCCTCTGGCTGGGGCAGGATCAGCATCCCCACCCCCCACTAATAGGCTCAGCTCTCTGCCTCTAGTACCATTAGCATGTGATTGTTGCTCCAAGGCCCCCTCCTCCCCTGACGGGCCCGATCGGAGAGGCCCGATCTCCCTGCAAACAGCCTCCCTTTCCCGCTTTCCAGCTGCAGAAGAGCAAAGAGCGGGAAGAGCAGCTGGACGAGATGATCCGGGCGTACGAGAAGCTGTGCGTGGAGAAGGCCGACCTGGAGTCGGAGCTGGGGGAGATGGTAGGTCGCAGCGCAGTGCGGGGCCATGTGCCTGCTGCCGGCCTCCGATTACCACCCGCCACTCAGAAATGTACCCGAGGAAGTGATTAGCCCTTCGGTGGGCGGCCGGCAGGTAGGAAGAGGAAGGCTAGTCGGGGGGTTAAGGAACTGGCTTCGGGTTGAGTCCCCGCTCTGCCACAGATGTCTGGTGTAACCTTGGGCAAGACCCTTAGTCTCTGCATGGCTCTGCGGAGGAGTTAGCGCTGGTGTAGGCCAAACGCATTGAGGACTGAAGCACTCGGAGGCTGCGGTAGCAGGAGGCTGCATAAGGAGCCAGAGAGTCTCTCCCTGGTGGCTAGAGCAGGGGACTGAGACTTAGGCCTCCTGGCTTTCAGAGGAGAGTATGGCCCAGATCTGCCAAGGTATTTAGGCCCCTCACTTTCTGGGAGTTAGGGGCCTAAATACTCCTGTGGATGTGGGCTTGTTTGCAGGGAACCAGTGTCGGGTCTCTGGGGTTCTATTGTCAGGGTCTCTGGGATTCGGATTTTGGGTTTCTGTTGTCAGGGATTCCATTGTCAGGTTTTCCAGGATTCTAATTGTCCGTAATTCTGTTGTCCTGGATTCCAGGATTCTATTGTCTGGGATTCTATTGTCTGGAATTGTATTGTCTGGGACTCTGGGATTCTATTATCCAGGATTCTGTTGTCCAGGATTCTGGGATTCTATTATCAGGGATTCAGGGATTCTATTGTCCTGGATTCCGGGATTCTATTGTCCGGGATTCTGGGACTCTGTCGTCTGGGACTCCGGGATTCTATTGTCCTGGATTATGGGACTCTGTTGTCCGGGATTCCAGGAGTCTATTATCAGGGATTTAGGGATTCTATTGTCCTGGATTCCGGGATTCTATTGTCCGGGTTCCAGGATTCTATTTCCAGTTCTGCCGCTGACTCCGTGTTGGGCTTCCCCTCTCCTTGCACCTGTCAAGCGGGGAGGAAGCTATTGCCCTGCAGTACTTTACCGTGCGGGGCTGTTTGCGTGAGGGGCACGCAGAGTGCTCGGAGGCACAGCCATCACACTGGGGGCTGAGTTCTCGCATCGAGCCGCGTAACTCGATTACTTTCCCCGGGTGATGCCTGTATCCGAGTCCACCGCAGTGCGGCTGAGAACGTGACTTTTATTAATGGGTCTTATCACGGCTTCTCTGGTTTGAAAGTGCTCTGGGCTCCCTGGGGCAGCCGCTCCTCGTTGCTTACAGCTGCGTCCTGGCCTCGCGTTGCTCAGGGCTGCACGAAGGCGCCAAACGTGTGTGCACGGCGCCTCGCGTGGGCCGGATCTGCAGAGGTGTTTGGAACACGAACCTCCCTCCGACGCCGGGAGTGCAACTCACGGGGGAGTTAGGAAGTTTTCCTACCACCTAAGCTACGTCTCTGTGGCTGCACCCGGGAGCCGGTTTTCTAACCCTCTGATCCTTTTCCTTGCTCTTCTCTGGACTCTTTCCAGTTTCTCTGCGTCTTTCTGCCCAGAACCGGACACACTCTCCATCTGGGCCCTCCCCAGGGCAGGAGACATCCCTCCCAGGCCTTGGGCTCGTCCACATGGGTGGTACATCATGGCGGCTAGGGGAGGCTAGCCTCCCCCAAACTTCACACCGCCCGAGTGGGGACTGGGGCAGATTACTGCATAGGCCCATGGGGACTGCGCCCACAGCCCTGGCCCATTTGGGGGCTCCCCGAAAAATCTTCCCCTGACACAGCACTGGGGGAGAGGCTCCAGGCTTGGATGTCCAGCCAGGGCCAAGGGGCGGGGCCTCTGCCAGAAGGGGCGGGGTGTTGGCCCGAGGAGGCGGGGCCAGGAGGCTAGCCTCCACAAGGGGACGCTTCACCCGCTGCCCGGCTTGTCCACACTGGAAACGCTGCAGCGATGCTGCTATGGCTTTTCCACGCAGATGCTGCCGCAGGGAGGGCTTCTCCCGTCGACGTAGATGCTCCCCCGCCGCGAGTTCTCCCGTCAGTCTAGTGCTGCCGGCGCCAGAGAAATGTTCACACCCCGTGGTAACACCGACCTCACTTCCTCGCGTAAATCACACCTCCTGTCCGACACGCTGGCTCGTAACACCCCGGAACGATGTTGGGCTTTTTGACTGTGGCGCACGGCTGACTCATACGCCCGTTGTGCGTCACCGTCCCCTCCGGATCAAGCGAACGCCCAGCAGGTTAGCCGATTAAAAGGGATTTGATTCCCCCTCCTCCCCGGCCCTCATCCTACGTGCGTGGCCACTTGTCTTTTGTTGAATTTCCTCTGGTTCATTTCAGACCAATTCTCCGGCTTGTCGCGGTTTCATCCTGCTCTCCAAAGTGCTTTGAACTGGCTTGTGGTTGGGGTGTTCCTCGGCCCAGGGACTTTTTCAGAAGGTGTCTCGATTTTAGCACCAGGAGGCACCATTATGATTGGCAAGTCTGGTGGGTCCTAGAATCCTAGGGCTGGAAGAGACCTCAGGAGTCATCGAGTCCAGCCCCCTGCCCAAGGCAGGAGCAACCCAACTCAATCAACCCAGCCAGGGCTTGGTCAAGCCGGGACTTAAACACCTCGAGGGATGGAGATTCCAGCCTCCCCCTAGGGAACCCAGCCCAGCGCTTCACCCTCCTCCTAGGGAAATCGTTTTTCCCAATATCCAACCTAGACCTGCCTCATTGCAACCTGAGCCCATTGCTCCTTGTTCTGCCACCACTGAGACCAGCCTCTCTCCATCCTCTTTGGATCCCCCTGCAGGGAGTTGCAGGCTGCTCTCAGATCCCCCCTCACTCTTCTCTTCTGCAGACTAAACAAGCCCAACTCCCTCAGCCTCTCCTCGTAGGCCATGTGCTCCAGTCCCCGAATCATTTTGGTCGCCCTCCGCTGGCCCCTCTCCAATGCGTCCACATCCCTTCTGCAGTGGGGGCCCCAGAACTGGACACAACACTCCAGATGTGGCCTCACTAGAGTCGAATAAAGGGGAATAATGACGTCTCTGGATCTGCTGGCAACGCTCCTCTTAATGCACCTTGATATGCCGTTAGCCTTCTTGGCTACAAGGGCGCCCTGACTCATAGTCAGCTCCTCATCCGTTGTAACCCCCAGGGCCTTTTCTGCAGAACTGCTGGGTAGCCAGTCGGCCCCCAGCCCGTACCAATACCTGGGATTCTTCCCTCCCAAGGGCAGGACTCTGCACTTGTCCTTGTTGAACCTCGTCAGATTTCTTTTGGCCCACTCCTCTAATTTGTCAGGGACACTCTGGACCCTTCCCTGCCCTGCAGCGTATCCACCTCTCCCCCAGCTTAGTGTCATGCAAATTTGCAGAGGATGCAACCTATCCCCTCAGCCAGGTCGTTAATCAAGATGCTGAACAAAACCAGCCCTAGAACTGATCCTTGGGGCACTCCGCTAGAAACCGACCGCCAACCTGACATGGAGCTGTTGGTCGCTACCCGTTGGGCCCGACAGTCTAGCCAGCTTTCTATCCACCTTGCGGTCCATGTACCCAATCCGTACTTCCTTCGTTTGCGGGCAGGAGTCCTGTGGGAATATTGTGGTTCTCAGCCAGCACGCCTGGTTTTGGTGGGACGGAAGAAATAAAAGCTGGTCCCGAGACAGAGGGGTGCCCAGGACCGCCCAGGAGTGCAAGAGATCAGGCTAAGAGGTTACAACTGGCTGCTGGTTTGGGGGGGGGGGGCGTGGCTGCACAGCTGGGACGGACGGCACGTGCGAGGGAGGCAGGGACTGGGCCAGTGAACTGTAATGCTTTGAGTTCGATGGGTCAGCTGTCTGTTGCTGGCAGATCTAGAGGGTGAGGTTGAGGGCGCGGCCCTGGGAGCAGCTGGGCAGCTTCCCCAGGCTGGCGCTGGCATCAGCTGAACTCCCATTGTAACTGGAAAATCTGCCCTCCACGCTGCGTGTATTTCGGCTACCGAGTCTCGTTGGTGCGACCCGCTGGCAAGCGTGCGCGACGGGGACTGATCCGTTACCCAGGCCGGCTGCTGAGCTTTCTCCCAAGCTGGTTTTAGTTCGGGAGGTTCGTTCCTTGGGGTGTCAGCCGAAGTGGTGGCCATCAGATTCGCGCTTAGGCTCTGGCGGGTATATACAGAATGTACAGCCCCGTGCACCCCTGGGAGCCAGGGCCTTGTGCAGGAAGGACCCACAAGCTCCATGGGCACCCGCACAGAACTCCCTGAGAAGGCTGGGTGTGTATGGGGGGGGGAGATTTGCAGCTCGCCTCTCTTCCCTTCTCATGCTCTTCCCCCCCCCCCCCCCACCCCCAGAGAGCTTTGGTGGAGACGCATCTGACTCGGATCCGGAACCTGGAGCAGCAGCTGAGACAGCGAGACGGCAACTCCTTCCAGAACCTCAGCTCCCAGCTGCAGAACCAGGAGGTCCAATACCTGTCGCTCCACGGCAGCCCCGGCCTGACGCACGGTGAGTCTTTTGGTTCTGCCCAGGAAGAGGGGTGGCCTTCCCCAGCCGGGATTCTGTGCAGCGCAGTCGGAGTCATAATTAGGATTGGCTAATTCGGCAGTTCTCAACCCGCCGCCCCGGACTGCTTGTGGGCCAATCAGCAGGCAGCTGCGGCCCATGTGACGTCCTCAGAGCCATACAGGTAGTCGATACGGTGCGCGGACGTGACCCGCTGACCGTGCAGAGAGCGGCCCAGGATGGCAAAGTGGTCGAGCCCCACTGGGCTAATCTGACCCTGTTAACGGTGCCGTGGGCTACGGAGGCTTTTGTTCTCTTTCCGTCCCCCTGCTGCTAAGCCCGGCTCCTGGCCAGACGCCTCTCCAGCGCCCCACGGGGTTTGCTGGGCCGCCCGCTCGAAGGCAGCGGTTCCCAACCTGCTGGTCCGCGTACCCCTGGCTGCCGGGCCACGCCCATGGGGGCAGGCTGGGGGGCGGCCCCACGGGCTGGCGGACAGAGGTGGGGAGGAGGCGGTAGCCGCGAACTGGATGCTGGAAGGGGCGTATGCGGGGCAGAGCCGGGACACAGCGCTGGGTGAGACGGGCGGGGCCGTGGGAGGTGGGCTGAGGCTGCCCAGCCATTTCCTGCCCCATGCCCTCTGTCTGGCCTGGCCGTGGCCGTGGGTGCGTTGGCGGCCGCGTGTGTTGCTGTGGGGGGGACTTCCCCACCGCACGTCGTCCCAGGCTGCGGCCCCTCCCTGCTCTGGTCCTGGCTCCGTAGGGCTCCGCCGTATGGTTCCCGCTAACGGTCTTGCTTGTGAGATACTCGGCTGGGGGGGGGGGGAATAAATAAATAAATTACACTAAGAAGTATAAGTGTGTGAGGGGGCTCAGGCCAGGGGGGTGTGCACATGGGGGGGCACAGGAGTCAGGGTTGGAGTGAACGAGGGGCCAGGGGCAAGGGGTGGGGCGGGGCAGGAGTCAGGGTGGGGGGGGATGAGGTTTGGCAGTCCGGTAACATTTTATCCATATAATTTGCATACTCATTGTTTGCACAGTGAATATGCGGATATGCAAATAAAACGTTACTGGCCTGCCCAAGGCTGGTGGATGGCTTTGCCAGGCCGCGGTATAAGAAAGGTTGGGAATCGCTGCCCTGGACCAGAACACCACGGCGCAGTTGGGCCAGCAGAGGGCACTGCAGCCCCTCCGTTTGCCACCTGTCTCTCGAGTCGTGGAATCCTAGAGCTGGAAGGGACCTCGAGACGGCACCGAGTCCAGGCCCCCACCCTCCCGGCAGGACCCAGCACCGTCTAGATCATCCCTGACAGGCGTCTGTCCAACCTGCTCGTCAATAGCTCCAGTGATGGAGATTCCACAACCCCCTAGGCAATTTATTCCAGTGTTTAACCCCCCGACAGGAAGTTTTTCCTAATGTCCAACCTCAACCTCCCTTGCTGCAGTTTAAGCCCATTGCCTCTTGTCCGGTCCTCAGAGGCCAAGAGAACAATTTTTCTCCCTCCTCCTTGTGACACCCTTTTAGATTCTTGAAAACTGCTCTCGTGTCCCCTCTTGGCCTTCTCCTTTCCAGACTAAACAAGCCCAATTCCTTCAATCTTCCCTCCCAGCTCATGGGCTCTCGACCTTTCATCATTCTTGTTGCTCTTCTCTGGATCTTCTCCCATGACTCCACATCTCTCCTGCAATGTGGTGCCCACAACTGGACACAAGACTCCAGCTGAGGTCTAATCAGCTCAGACTGGCCCGTGGCCGGTGAATAGGCCGGGTTCAGATCCCCCCCCACCCCCACCCGCCCGCCACCCGGCGTTTATCTCCAGGGGCCGGGTGTTCAGAGCCCGATCCCGTCTGGGCGGCAGCTCCGAGTGTCTGGTCCCATGGTACCGGTCCCTGCCCTGGTTAAAGCCCTGGCGAAGCGCGGAGACGCCGGTGGTGCGTTTGGGGGAGCGGCTGTGTGGGGGTGAACCGGGGAGCCTCAGCCCCGTGGTCAGAGGGAGCCAGGGGCTCACACGCCACACACCCTGGCTGGGAGCCGGAGGAGGACCCCGGAGTTGGTTGGCTGCCCCGGCGTTCCCGTCCGTAGGGGGTGGTGAAATAACAAGATCCGGTTCCAAGGTGTCTCCCGGCTCTCTGGTGGCTCCGGGATCTCGGCGTGGGAGGGTCGCTCTGGCGCTGCCGGCCAAGCGCTGCTCTCCAGGGTCACAGTGGGGAAGCAAAGAAGGGCGGGTGGGAAGACAGGAGCTTGCTCCTCCCCAGACCCCATCCCTCTGGGAGCGACACAGCAAACCCACCGGCTCCTTCTCTGGCTGTGTCTCCTCGTGGTGGCTTCACGAACGAGGCCGGGGGGTGTTTGGGGAGGGGGAGAAGAGCTGATGCCCCCCACCCTGCATGTGGCTGGATGCGTGTTAAAGGTGCCCAAGACTCGTGTGATCCCCTGCCTTAGAAAAGAGGCCACCCCGGGCACCCCCAGTCCCTCCTTCCCCCCGGGAGCCACAGCCGCCAGGCTGAGCCCTCCGGTGCGGGCACTTCTAATCACGGCAGCTAATTACCGAGCCGAGCAAGTCGCTGGAGCCTGCCTTTAAATATAATGAGAGGAAGGGCTAATTGGAAACCCCAGAGGAAGCTGCCAGCTTGGCTGTCCGGGCGGGGGACTGGCACAGGCGTTGGATCGGCTGACGCCCCTGGGGATCTGACCCCTTGGGAGCGATGGAGTGACACTGGGTTAGCCCCGGGAAGGATCAGACCCTGGCTCTGTCAAGCCAGAGCTCGGAGGCCTGTTCGCGCGGCCCCAGGCGGCAAGTAGCACGGACAGTGGCCAGCCCTGGGAGGCAGAGGGATCCTGTCCCCGGGCCCTGCACCCCCACTCACCGCCAGGCGGGGAGAACGGAAGGTTTATTAGGGACACAGGGTAGCACGGACTTGTCAGCCCAGGAAGCAGGAGCCGTTGGTACAATCGGTCTGGGGGAGAGGGAGCTCGGAGCCAATGCCCCTGCCCCCCCATCTCTGCCCGCCAAGCCAGCGACACACCCCAGCAGCCCAGCTCTGTCTGTAGCCGGACCCACCTCCAGCCTTTGCCCTGCCAAAAGGTGTCATCCGGTCACAGCCCCCTGCCAGGCTCAGGATACTAAGAGGCTAGGCCATTGTGAACGAGCTGGCCTGGGCAGCCGGCCTCTGGGCTCCGCGCCCCGAATTCCCATCACATTCTCCATAGCGGCGCAGTGCCTAGGGAAACTGAGGCACGCGCACGGGGTTACCGCGGGAGGGTAGAAATCGCCTGCAATGTAGAGCTAGAGGGAGCCGGCCTGCAGCACTGAGGTGGGTGTGCCCCCCCCTCCAGCATTTCACCAGCATTGTGCCCCCTCCTTCCCCACGCAGCGCGGGATCGCTCCATGGGCTGGCAGAGCCCCCGCAGCCTGGAGCAGCCGGGCGAGCTGGAGGTGCGCCGGCTGGAGGCGGAGCTGGACGAGACCCGGCACGAAGCCCAGAGCTGGCAGCGCCGCGAGGAGCAGCTCAAGGCCGAGTGCGAGAGGCTGCAGTCTGAGCTGAAGCAGCTGCAGGAGACCCGGGCGCAGGTGAGGGGGCGGCCGGGCTGGGGGGGTGGGGTAGGGGGGTTCGGGGGCCCGATCCTGCCCTAGGCACCTTGCAGGATCGGGCCTTGTGGCCTATCATTGCCCCAGCTCTGGACGGGGACCAGGTTGGCATGTGGAAGCGGGGCTTCTGTTTGCTGGGAGCCCCCCGGGATGGCTGCAAGCTCCCCCCTGCCCCCCCATTCCTCGGCTCTGAGCCGCCAGCCAGGGCACTGAGGCAGGGCTATAGGGAGTTTGCAGCTCTTGGCTTCATGCCCCTTGGGTCCTATCTTGGGTGCAGGGATGTGGGGCCGCTCAGACTCGCTCTGCTGGCCCATACTTAGGGTCGCGACATTGGGGGAGGAGGCCAGGCCCCTTCTGCAACCGACCCACAGACGGAGCCAGTGGGCTCAGCTCTCTGGGGCTAGAGGCCCTCGGGCCGGCCCGTGCTGCCTCTCCTGAGGGAGGGGTCGCTCACGGTGGCCTGAGAGGGGTCTGTCCCAAGACAGCCACTCCGGTGGGGAGAGGGGCGGGTGGGAAACGGACCAGGGCCAGGCTGAGCTGCCCGGAGCGTGTGCGTGCCGGGTTAGGGTGACGGAGCTTGTCCGTTCTCTAGGACCTGGCGACCAGTCAGTCCGAGCGGGACATGGCCTGGGTGAAGAAAGTCGGCGATGACCAGTAAGTGCCCGTCAGGACGGACGGGGTCCTGGACAGCCCAGGGGAGGGGGAGGATCCTGCCCCGCCCGACGCGGGACACGGGTGGCCCAGCTGCCTTGCTCCGACATGGAGTCCTGGCGCCTAGCTCTGACCACTAGCCCGCGCTCCCTCCTGGGTCAGAATCGGCAACCACATGTCCCCTCCCCTCGGCTGCTCTCCGGCCGGGATGGGAAACTGCTCAGCCCCTGCCGGGCACTTGGTAAAGAGAGGTTGTGAGGCCCATACCACGTGTTAGACCCCCCCCCCCTTTGCCACCCTGCCGGCTCCAGGAGCCTCTTCGCTCCTCTCCCCTCCCTCGTACAGGCCCCCCCCCCCGCCCGGCGTGGGATTGTCGCCAGGGGTGCTGTGTGCAGCTGGGGGTGGGTTTGGCTGGGGGCCCTGAGAGGCTGCGGCGTGGGGCGTAGGGATATCGGGGGGAGGTGCGGGGGAGGGTACGGTATGTGGACAGAGTACCCGGGGGAGGGCATGAGGGGTGTAGGGCTGTCTGGGGAGAATGTGGTAGGGCCTGGAGATACCGTGGGGAAGGGAGCGGGGGTAAGAGCACGTGGCGTATGGATACCACGAAGCAGGCCGGGTTCGTGGTAAAAGAGGCAGGGATACTGTGGGGGGTAACGGAGTGTGGCGGAGGGATACCACAGGGGTAGGGTGGCGTGTAGCAGAAGAGTACCTCAGAGGGAGGGCGTTGTGTGGCGGAGGGATGCCGGGGGGGGGTGCGTGTGGCGGAGGGTTACCTCAGAGGGTGTGTGTGTGTGGTGGAGGGATACCTTGGGGGTGTGTGTGTGGCGGAGGGATACCTTGTGCTAACACCCCGACGTGTGTGTTAAACGGCCTGGCCCCAGCTCAGCCGCTCCCATCCTGGGGGTGCTGGTGACTCCTGACTGCACAGCAGCAGCTAAAGAGTTGCAAATAAACAGTTTGCCTTTTCCCAAAGCCTGGGCAGCAGACTGACCTGGGAGTGCTGGGTGGGGTATGGGGGGGGGGTGTTGGGGGAGACAAAGGGAATACTTTTTAAAACATCTCCCTTCCTGGCCGGTGTCAGGATCTCTCCTTCTCCTGGGTGGGCCAGGTTGGCGGGGGCATGAATTCTATTAATGGCACCCTGTGTGGCCATTGGAAAACGCCCGCTGTCTCTTGGAAAGCGCAGATCTGCTGCTGACGGGCGTTATGGCCTCCCCCCTCCCATCGGATGGAGGGCAGGTTTTGTGCCGACCGCTGGGCAGGTGAGGGCAGGAATGCATCGGGGCTGGGGGCTAATAGCGACTTTCAGGGCACCGAGTCCAGCCCCCTGCCCAAAGCAGGACCAACCCCCACTCAAGCATCCCAGCCAGGGCTGTGTGCAGCCGGGACTTAAACACCTCGAGGGACGGAGATTCCAGCCCTGCCCTAGGGAACCCAGCCCAGCGCTTCCCCACCCACCTCGGGAAATCGTTTTTCCTAATCTCCAACCTAGACCTCCCCCACTGCAACTTGAGCCCATTGCTCCTTGTTCTGCCCCCACTGAGACCAGCCTCTCTCCGTCCTCTTTGGATCCCCCTGCAGGGAGATGCAGGCTGCTCTCAAATCCCCCCTCGCTCTGCTCTTCTGCAGACTAAACAGACCCAACTCCCTCAGCCTCTCCTCGTAGGTCATGTGCTCCAGCCCCTGAATCATTTTAGTTGCCCTCCGCTGGACCCTCTCCAATGCGCCCACATCCCTTCTGTAGTGGGGGGCCCTGAACTGGACACAATACTCCAGATGTGGCCTCACCAGAGTCGAATAAAGGGGAATAATCACATCTCTGGATCTGCTGGCAACGCTCCTCCTAATTCAGCCCAATATGCCGTTAGCCTTCTTGGCTACAAGGGCGCCCTGACTCATATCCAGCTTCTCATCCACTGGCATCCCCAGGTCCTTTTCTTCAGAACTGCTGCTTAGCCAGTCGGTCCCCAGCCTGTACCAATACTTGGGATTCTTCCCTCCCAAGGGCAGGACTCTGCACGTGTCCTTGTTGAACCTCAGCAGATTTCTTGTGGCCCAATCCTCTAATTTGTCTAGGTCACTCTGGACCCTTTCCCTGCCCTCCAGCGTATCCACCTCTCCCCCAGCTTAGTGTCATCTGCAGACTTGCTGAGGTGTGATCCATCCCCTCAGCCAGGTCGTTAATAAAGATGTTGAACCCAAGAACAGATCCTTGGGGCACTTCACTTGAAACCGAGCGGCAACCAGACATCGAGCCGTTGATCACTACCTGTTGAGCCCAACAATCTTTCCAGCTTTCTGTCCATTTACAGTCCATGTATCCAATCCATACTTCCTTCACTTGCTGGCAGGAATCTGGTGGGAGACAGTATCACAAGCCTTGCTAAAGTCAAGGTCTATCACATCCACCGCCTTCCCCATGTCCACAGAGCCAGTTACCTCATTGTAGAAGCTAATCAGATCGGTCAGGCGGGACTAGCCCTTGGTGAGTCCATGCTGACTATTCCTGATCACTTTCCCCTCTTCCAAGTGCTTCAGAATAGATTCCTTGAGGATCTCCTCCATGATTTTTCCGAGGATCATTCAAATGCGGCTGTCGAGGCGGGGTCTCCCAGGGCTGGGTGCTTCAGGCAGTAGCGGGGTCTGGGAGTCACAGGGCAGTGAGGCATCCTGGAACCATGCCCGACAGCCGGGAGGCCGCAGCGAAAGGCACTGGGGAGGTATCTCTGTCCAGTCCATGGCACAGAAAGGAGCCCGAGTTCGGGATCTTGCTGGAGGGGCTGCGGGTGGGAGGGGGAGCCGGTCTGATCTCCGTTCCTGCCCTCCGCGGCGATGTCTCCAGGCTAGGATGCTTGGCGTGGCGCTGAACTGCTCGCCACCTCGCGCAGGAAGTTCCAGGGCTCCGCACCAGTCCTCACACGCTGGCTTGGCTTCACAGGCCTGGGTGAAGCCCCGCGTGGCCGCTGGGATTGGCTTCTTCGTACTGTGCCGGCCGGCCTGCTCCAGGAGCTGGGAATCCCCTCCCTGCCTCCCTGATGATCAGCTGGGTAAACATTTGGTGCGTTTCCAAGTCGGCTCCTGGCTCATGAAGCTTATTACTTGGATTCCCTCCTTCATTATCTCAGCTCCGCTGGGAATCCTTCCCCAGGGGTCCTGCAGCTCATTTCCTGCATGCAAGAGCCATCCCCACGCTCCAGTTGCAGCTAATTAGAGGCAGGCTCTGTATGGGGGGGAGGGCAGACACACCTTCCACGGAGTGTGTGCGTGTGGCCCGGGGAAGGTGGGGGTCCCTCCCCTCTCCCGTCAAACGAGAGCTTTTCCTTTGGGGCTAGTTACCTCCTGGTGTCAGCGAGGCCCGACGAGGAGTTTTTCCGTGGAACAAGGGATGGAGAAGAGAGTAACAGCCAATCGCGGAGGGGTCTGGGGGGTGGTAAGTGCTGGAATTCCTGCTCCCACGCCCCCTCCTGCCTCACCCAGGGAGCGCACCCTGCGTTCTCACGTGGCACACGTGTGTTAGTGATCGGGGAGGGGGCATCCCCAACCGGGCACGTGCCGCCGTTACTCCAGCTCCTGGTGTTCACTGGGGCCAGCTGGGAAGGGTTTGTGCATTGTGACGCCTGGTGCTCCTGGGGCGCATTTCACACCATAACAAGCATTAATTAGTGAAGCCTCTCGCACCGCTCCGAGTTGGGGGGCAGGCGAGGAGTAGGTGTTGGGCCTCCCGGGTTGTCGTCTTGCCTTCTCTTAGCGCAACCCTGGGGTAAGTGGCGGCCTTGGTCCGTGCCTCAGTTTCCCCACTTGTAAAATGGGCCGGGGGAGGATGATGGTATTCACTTTTCCAGGTGGGGCGTCCTGGCACTGACTCCATTAATGCTTGCCATGTGCTTTGACATGCAGCACTTGCTGTAGGAGTCCGGGGGACTATTCTTTCCTTAGTCCCCGCTTTGCTGACGAGCAGTGGGTTAGTGGCGGAGCTGGGGCTGTAATTCAGGAGTCCCAGCTCTCGGTCTGCGTTTGAGCCAGGAGATGCGATTCCCAGCTTGTGTCTGGGTACCTGCTCTAGCTCGAATAGCTGAAAATAGCAGCACAGCTGGGGTGGTGGTTTAGGCTAGTTCCTCTAAGCTGAACGCTTGGACGGCTGCCCAGGAGCGTTTCCAATGCTGCCCTGCTGATTAGCAGAGCACCCACAGCTGGCTGCACGTGTTTCTACTGGTGGTGCACATCTGCACATGCTTTGGTGCACAGAACAAAATTTATTCCACACATATTTGGGAAAAAATTAGAGGGAACGCTGGTACATACCCTGGGACTCTGGGTAGTACATACTCGGGTCACTAGCCTGAGCTGCTGCTGTTACTGCCTGGCTACATGTATATGGTATAAAGACATGAGCTTAAAAATTGCTCTTCTCAGCTCAAACGTAGATGTAATAGCCAGTGCTCCCACCATGGGCCTGTGCGGACATTTTGGGTTTTTCTCATCTCAAAAAAGTTCTCTTGGCATTGGAAAATATTCAGGAAAGGACAACAAAAATGCTGAGGGGTTTGAAATGGCTGCCATATGAAGAGAGATTAAAAAGACTGGGACTTTTCGTCTTAGAAAAGAGGAGACTAAAAGGCGATAGGATCGAGGTCTATAAAATCATGACTGGTGTGGAGAAAGTGAATAAGGAAAAGTGATTTACTTGCTCCCGTAACATAAGAACGGTTACGTTAAAGTAGGTCGTACCCACGAAAGCTCATGACACCATCTCCATGTTTTGTTAGTCTTTAAAGTGCTACTGGACTATTTGTTGTTTTTATAAGACCTAGGGGTCAGCCAATAAAATTAGTAGGTAGCAGATTTAAATCAAACCAAGAGAAGTATATCTTCACATTACGCACAGGCAACCTGTGGAACTCCTTGCCAGAGGATGTTGTGGAGGCCAGGACTTTTAACAGGATCCAAAAAGAGCTAGATAAGTAGAGGATCAATGGCTATTAGCCAGGATGGGCGGGGATGGTGTCAGAAGCTGAGAATGGGTGACAAAGATGGGATCGCTTGATGATTCCCTGTTCTGTTTAGGGTTTCCAGGTGTCCGGTTTTAACCTGGACAGTCCAGTATTTGAGCTTTCTGTTTGGGAAACAAATTGAGAACGTAGAAATGAGAAAATAGAACTGTCCGGTATTTTCTAAATAAGATGTCATGCCGATTGTGATGTCGTGTCAAGTGTGTCCGGTATTTTTGTTGAAACCATCTGGCAACCTTCTGTTCATTGTCTCTGGGGCATTGGCCATGGTGGGCAGACAGGACATTGGGCTGGATGGACCTTTGATCTGACCCCGTCTGGCCGTTCTGATGTTTTCTGACCCACAGAGTAGAAATCATTAACGCATCGCATCCGGTGAACACGAACGCTTGCCCCCACTGCCCTCCAGCACTGACGCACAATCAGTGGTGAAGAATGCATGAAATCTAAATCTGTCGCATTAACGTCGAAATTCTGAGAACACCAATAATACCCCCCCCCCCACATCCCCTCAAGGAAGGAAGGAAAGATCTTTGCACCTTGAATGTGTCATCCAGCTAATGAAATTCAGCTCTCCTAGGTCCTTAATTTAGAAGACACGACGGCCTGGAAAGTTGCCAGCTGAAAGAACTGTATTTTACACTCTGCTCGACTCGATGGGTTTGGACCGTCCAATTGCGGGTCTGATTGCTGCTGCTTTACTGGTTTTATCTCACCCTGGCACTTCATAATGTCTTCATTAAAGTCTTGTCCGGGCCTTGCTGCTCGTTCGTTTCACCCAGGGTATTTTTTTGGCTTGTTTGTTTCTTTGCTCGGAAGTAGCATTGGCCGGACTCTGCTACGCGGGTGTTTGCAACACCGGGGTTTTGTTTTCCCCTTTGCAACACACCGGTAGCTCAAGGAGGTGTGATGGGGGCTTTTGATCTCTCACAGGACGGCTGCATTTGCATGATCTCATGAAGTGCTCCGTTCAGGGTGGGGAGTGAGACTAAAATGTGTGAAAAGAAAAACACAAGGGGCATTTCTGGGGCAGTGTGCTGAGCAATGGGAGCCCTTAGCAGAGAGTCCGGACGCCTCTGCATCTAGACACGGGGAGAGGAGAATAAAGATGTTGAATGAACTGTAAGTACCTGTTCCCCATCGATCAAGCCCTGTGCAAAGAAGGAGGGTGCTTATGATCAGTCTGGCATGGCTGGGACCTAGCCCCGGGCCTCTCGTGGCTAAATGAACTCCCCTCCCCTTCCTCCAAAGGTTTTGAAGAGCGTTCGAGGCCTTCCTGCAGACAGCAGGACATATATGGTCTCGCGTCTCTCATTGTTGGCAGAAAACCAACTGCTCTGTCTGCAAGGCTCAACTGTTGTGGACTCTTTGCTAAGCCACGGGGCTTCAGCTTTGCTGCCCGGTCCCGAAATGGGCCACGAGTCCAGGCGGGCCCACGAGGCGCTGTGCCACCGGAGGTGGAGCCCGTGGCTTCTGCTCCCAGTTACGAGGTGTGGCCTTTGGCAAAGGTTCTTTGTGACTGCTGCCTAGAGGTTTCACCCAGGCTACTGGTTTCTTCTGACTTGTTTGGGGGTGAAACTTACCCCCGTGCCCCTGAGAACCAGCAAGGCCTTGGAACGATTTAAAATAGGACAAGCCACTTCATCCGTCTGGGCTTGATTCTGCCCGGGTGTCAGTAGAGTGGGTACCACTAATGCCGATAGACTTGGACCAGATTTACACTGGTGCAAGCAGATGCCAAAAACCTGTCGTGCGTAAATGGTGGGATCTTAAACTGGCTTCAATGTTTTGCTTTAATCAGGGCGTGCATGGTTTGATCTTTCTAGTGGATTTCCACTGGCCAGTTCTGTGGCTGTGTTCACCTTTGCCTCTCACTGGCCGGGTTTGGCTTGGTTTGAAAGCGTTGCCCCTTGCAGTGCTGAAAATAAAACTGGATCTGGGTGTCCAGAGGTGTTTCTAACATGTGATGGTTTGAAATGCTGCAAGAAGATAGGATCTCGTTTTATTTCAGTTCTGGGGCATTGAGGAACCTTTGTGAAAAATGGAAGCACAAGGTTAAAAACAAACAAAAAAACAAGCCCCCAACAAACCACAAGTAGCAGAAATGACAGCTATGGAGAAAATTTGTTCCTCTTGGTTTCTGAGGACAGGACAAGGAGTAATGGGCTTAAAGTGCAGCAGGGGAGGTTTAGATTGGACATTAGGAAAAAATTCCTAACTGTCAGGGTGGTGAAATATTGGAATAAATTGCCAAGGGAGGTGGTGGAATCTCCCTCTCTGGAGATATTTAAGAACAGGTTAGATAGACATCTGTCAGGGATGGTGTAGACGGAGCTTGGTCCTGCCTTGAGGGCGGGGGGCTGGACTCGATGACCTCTCGAGGTCCCTTCTATGATTCTATGATTCTATCTGCTATTGTCTCACATCTGTGACCTCTCGGGAAAGGACAACGGATTCACTTCAGAACTGAATGAGGCCCTTCTTCAGCTGCATGCAATTAGAGCTGCATGGTGACGAATTGTTCCATCCTGCAAAAAACTTTGAGAGTAAAATCAGTTTCCTATTCCACATGGGGGACAAAGCCAACCTCTTTTCTTGACTGACCCTCCCTCCTGGCTTCCCTGTAAGCTGAGCGCTTGGGCGGCCGCCCAGAGAGATTCACGTGCTGCCCAGCTGATTAGCAGAGCGTCCATAGCCAGCAGAGTGTATTTCTACTGGTGGTGCACATCTGCACATGCCTTTGGGCACATAAAATTTATTCTGCACATGTATGGAAAAACTTATAGGGAACATAGTCTCCCTCCCTAGAGTGGCTAGTAGCCAGTGGCTAGGCCGTGCATATGCCACATGAGTGTCCTGTGCAGGGCCTACTTTCTGGGCACCACATTTCAAGATTTAGAGAAGAGCAACAAAATTGATGAAGGGTCTAGAGAACATGAGCTGTGAGGGAAAGCTGAAGGAATTGGGCTTGTTTAGTTTGGAAAAGAGACGACCGTGAGGGGACATGAGAGCGGTTTTCAGGTATCTAAAAAGGGTGTCACAGGGAGGAGGGGAAAATCGTTCTCCTTGGCCTCTGAGAATTGGACAAGAAGCAATGGGGCTTAAACTGCAGCAAGGGAGGTTGAGGTGGGACATTAGGAAAAACTTCCTGCCTGTCAGGGGGTTAAACACTGGAATAAATTGCCTGGGGGGCTGTGGAATCTCCATCACTGGAGATATTTAAGAGCAGGTTAGACAGACACCTGCCAGGGATGGTCTAGACTATGGGTTCCCAAACTGGGGGTGTGTCCCCCTGGGGGGGGGGCGTGAAGAGATTCCAGGGGGGTGGAAGGCGACTCGCCCCCCCCCCCCATCAATTCCCCCTCCCCCAAGAAAGAGCCCTGGGGCTGACTTAAAATGGCTGCCTTAAAAGGGCAATACCTGCTCTGCTGTTAGTTTTGCTGCTAATTTTATTTTTTGGCCTCCATCAGTCTTTTTTTTTTTTTCTTTTTTCTGCTGAAGTTTTACTGCTATTCTTTTTGTGGGGGGAGGCATGAGGGCTTCTCAGAAATCCAGAAGAGGGCGTGATGCCGAAAAGTTTGGGAACCGCTGGTCTAGACGGTGCTTGGTCCTGCCGCGAGGGGATTGGACTTGAATGTTCTCTCACGGTCCCTTCCAGTTCTAGTGTCTTATGATTCTATCAGCCCTTTGCAAACCAGACAGAATGGGGGAGCCACGTGCCTCCAAGCCACTTGCTATTAGGAGATACCGTTCTGGCGTTTCAAGTCCATCCTGCACCTGAAATTTCATCGCTTTGGTTGAAACTGATCCTTGCTCACAATCGTTTTTGTTTCGACAAAGTGGGTGCAGTACAAGACCAATGGCCTGCAGTTCTGCAGCTCTGATGCTATCCAGCAGGGGGCAACGGTGACTCATCTTCCCAGCCAGTTCATTGCATTGGCTGCTCCGGGAACGGGCCCTGCATTGCAAAACCATTGACATGACAAGAGCGCAGAATGCTGGAGAGGAAACGCGGAAGCCTTACTCCTGCGGGTGCTAAATGGCGGAATCTCCAGGTCCTGAATCCGGGTCAGATCGTCCGCGGGCGTTGTTGCTCCAGAGCGTTGCTGAAGTCCTTGCCTGATGGCCAAGGGGACGAAAATGTTGCGGAAGCTAACCAGGGCTTGAGTTGTGAAACTCTTCGGGGCCTTTCTGACCTGGTTTCCCTCCCGCTTCCCCTGGCTTCAAAAATAACCTTGGCCACTTCAAGCCAGAATCCACTACAGGACACTTGAAAGAAATAACGCGCCGAGAAAAAATGGCCGTCGTCCCGCAGAGAAACGAACCAAGAGCGGTGCAGGTCAGTTCTGTGTGTCGCGGCAAGAGGGGTCCTGATTTCCCCAGGCAGGGCCGGCTCGAGCTATTCCTGCGCCCTGGGCAGCGGGTGTGCAAGGCATGTGTGGCTCCGCGCCCGGGCGCATGGCACGTGCGTGGCCCCGCCCCCCCGGCGTGCTGTGCACCTTACAGCTGCAATTGGGTGTGCGGCGCCTGATGGCAGCTCTAAGGGGCACTGCACAGCTGGGCACGCAGCACCCCTTACAGCTGCCATCAGGCACCCTCCCATAGGTTGACACCCCAGGCAGCTGCCTGGCTAGCCCCCGTCTTAATCTGGCCCTGTCCCATGGGAGGGCTCTGCTCTGGCACGTGACTGCAAAAGGGCCGAGGGGTTGCGCCCAAAAGTTCCGTCTACACTAGCGGGTGATCAGGAAGTGGTGCGTTGTTATAACAAGCCAGCGTTGTTATTTCCAACGCACAAGGCCGTTCTGTCGACAGAACGGGCTTGGCAGCGCGGACTCCCGCCTAGTTGCTTTGAAATAACTCCACAGTGGAGACATGCCCAAACGGAAGCGTGGGGAGTGGGGGCTGTATGGCGGGAGGGGAGAGGCCCAGTCGTGCCAATTTCGGACGGACGTACTCCTGGAGGTTTCGTCGCATGACATGATCTTTCATTGAAGGTTCATCTTCCATTCCTGGAGACTGCAGGGCAGTCCTGGAGGGCTGGCAACCCCTAGATAGTGCTTGGGACGGAGTGGGAAACATAGGACCCAGGGGCCACATCTGGCCTCCGGTTTGCCTGGATCTAGCCCCTGAGGCTCCTGCACCCTCCTTCCGCCCAGAACCCACACCCAAAGCCTGTTTCCCGGCAGCCCCTTCCATACACTGGACCCCTTATTTCTGACTCCACCCCAAGCCTAGTGGGGCCCACAAAATCTACTAGTCCAGGCCGCCTGAGGGCCTGGTGTGGGAGGGGAATGTGGGGAGTGTTTTTCTGCTTCTCAGTCAGGGGCCATGTCAGCGACTTTTTTTTTTTGCTTTCACCTTTGTGTGGCCCCCAGCTGATTTTAGCCTCGGATTGGGATTAAGGGACTGATTTTTAAGGAGGGCCTGAATAGCAGGAAGTGCTGAT
The DNA here is from genome assembly GCF_049634645.1 of Pelodiscus sinensis. Taxonomy (NCBI): domain Eukaryota; kingdom Metazoa; phylum Chordata; order Testudines; family Trionychidae; genus Pelodiscus; species Pelodiscus sinensis. The sequence goes on from NC_134739.1 coordinate 13,370,315, forward strand.
CCCCTGTGAGTTCTGCTGGGATGTGGGATTGGCTCCCGAGAGGGGCAGAGCATTTTGAGACAATAAATAAGGAAATGGGATTTACTCCTCCTCATAACACAAGAGCTAGGGGTCTCTGAATGAAACGAATAGGTAGCAGGTTTCAAACAAACCAAAGGAAGTATTTCTGCACACAGCACACAGTCAACCTGTGGAACTCCTTGCCAGAGGATGTTGTAAAGGCCAAGACTATAATAGAATTCAAAAAAGAGCTAGATACATTCATGGAAGACGGGTCTGTCAACGTTTATCAGGCAGGATGGGTAGAAAGGGTGTCCCTAGTCTCTGTATGCCAGCTGCTGGGAACAGGCGACGGGGGATGGATCACTTGACGCTTAGCTGCTCTATTCATTCTCTCTGGCCTGGTCGGAAGACCTTTGGTCTGACCCAGCGTGGCCGTTCTTATGAGACACCTGTGACTCCCGGATGACCTGGTTCTGAGACCACTGGGGGGGGCTGATTCTGATCTCGTGCCAACTTTACGCCGCTCGACTCTGGCACAAAGTGGAGCCGAATCCAGAGCCCGATGTTCCGAGATGCTGCGTATCGGTTGAAATCCGTGGGAACTGCGGGGGGGAGGGGAGGAGGGTTTGGATTGCCTCTGAGCCTCCAGCCCAGCCCTGACGTCCTCCAAGCCTGGAAAAGGAGGATCCCACAGGCATGGTTAGCTTGTGGGCGGCTGTAGCCAGAGCTGTGCTGGGGGGGGGCATTCTTTCCAGCCGGGCAGGGGGGCATGCCCTCTGAGTGGATTGATAAGACTTCCTGCCCCTGCTCCTTTCTCGATTTGAGTGGGCACGTCTTTGATACAGAAACTGACTCATTTGAGGCATGTGGCAGGGTAGACATCTCATGGGCTGTTTTCCCCGTAAAGCTTTGTTTTCTAAAAAACGGTGGGGCTGATGCCTCCTGCCCCGGGTGTAAAGCAGGAGACGCACCACTGAAGGGAGGGGATGGATGGATAGAAACACCCTCTTTCACACTCTGGGATATTCCACCCTGTGTTGTAGTATTTCTCATCGCTTATGAGATAACCCCAAATACCAGGAAGAATATTGATTTCCTAGAATGTCTTCAGCATCGCCTACCCCACCTGTTTCAGAATCAAATCTGGCCCCAAAAATCATGATGAGATTGGTTTAAAAATCATGTAATTTAACCATTTGGGGGTTTGGTTTTTTTTTTTTTTTTTTGGTCTTTCATTACGTGCTACGGATTCCCACCGGGATCAATGGGGACTCTGGCTTCTCTGCACTTCTGAAGAGATGGGTCCTTCCTTTTTTCCCCTCCAGTGGGATCTGTTGCTGGACTTCACTTGACGGATTCAGGCCTTGTCTTCTCTGGCTCGTTTTGTCACCCAAAAGTGCCTTTTGGCAACAGAAGAGGGAGAGCGTTGACATCGCGCTGCGACTTTGGGAAAAACACTCAGTTTTGGTGACAAAAAACTTCCAGCCCTGCGAGAGACTTTTGTCTTTTCCCCTCCCTTCATTGTTGACAAAGAGCCAGTGTAGACTCTGCTGTTCATTTTGTCGAGAGAACTAGCTTCCGCCAGGATCCCACTGTACCTGCCCTGGTGGCTGTGCTCAGTGTTTTGGGATCTCTGCTGCCCTGCAGGCATGCGCCTCTCGCCCTTCCCCTCCAAAGCTGAGTGAGCTGCTCCGTTTGGGGAACAAACAAAGCACAAATCATTGGGATGCTCCTGTTAAGCCTGGCTAGGAACCCAGTGGCAGGCTGGCGGCTGCTGCAGGGGGAGGACTGAAAAGACAGCTGTGCTGCTTGGACATTCCTCAGCACGGAGACCTCTCAGAGCTACAAGGAGCACAGGGATCAGCTCTGCCTTCCCACCACACTGCCCTGTGGGATGCTCCCCCACAATGCTTTGCTCTGTTGACAGGGGAGCCAGCCATGTGGCCATGAAATGTCGACAACGGGAGGCAGGAAAACCGATTTCCCCGGTTTTCACTTTTGACGATTTTTGCCTGTCGACAGCACTTTTGTCGCCAACCCTTCCCAGTGTAGACGCAGCCGTAGAGTCAAATTACAATCCCGGTTTCACCAGCATCCCGCCAAAGTCCTTCCGCACCCACCAGTGAACTCAGAGCTCTTCCGTATTGATGCCGGTGTAACCGAGAGCAAATTTCTTTTTCTGCCCTGAGCGCTTTCACCTGAGGTTGAGAAAAAGAATCCCTGAAGGTGTTTGAGGCTATGGGTTTCTCTCCCCACGATCACTCATCAATCACCCGTCGAGCGTGGCTGTGACACCAATTGCTCAGATCATTCGTCTTGTGGTTTCTACGTTCGTGCTGATTTCTCGCTGCTGGAGCTGCTTCTGGAGGGGGGTAGCTCTACGTAGAGGGAGTTGGTTCTATCTGGATCTCACGGAGAGCCTTCCAGAGCTAGGAGAAATATCCAGTCCTTCCCCCCCCACCTCCTCCCCCCTATGGAACATGAACCAGAAAAGAAGAATGGAATCCTACAGAGTTCAAGAAGCACAAGGAAATTCACGTTGTCTTTTCCGGGCACGTCAAATGTTAACCTCGACCAGAGGAACAGCCCAGCGCCGGCGAGGGGGGCCGTGACAATGATGTATTATTCAACAGAACAGCGTTTTCGCACCCTGGATGAAATCCGCGCCGCTCACTGAGTCAGGCACGCTGCCTCTGCTCTGGGGACAGATCGGAGGTGACGTGAGGTCCAAGGCTCATTCTCACGTGGCAGCGTGTAGACGGGAGAGGTGTGAGCTCGGCTCCAGGCTCTGTTTGGACGGGCACGGTGACTAAAAGAATGCGAGGCTGTGAGCCGAGGCAGACATGTGCACGGCCCCGTTCTGCGCGCAGGCACCCGAAAGGAAAAGTAGGTCGCGGAAGTTCAGCGCGAACTTTCTTCTGTAGAAAAGGGTCCGTGTCTCCGTGCCCTCGGCCGTGGCGAGGCAGCGTGGCGGCGTAGTAGAGCGAGGGAAGCTGGCCTGAGAATGCATGAAGGGAACAGGGCCGGTTTGGCCTTTTGCTTTTCACTTGTCAGCGAGGAGCGGTGCTGTGGTCCCGTAGAGACTAACAAAAATACAGGCAGGATCGTGAGCTTTCGTGGGCAAAACCCACTTCCTCAGATGAGCTTGAGTGACGGGGGGAAGGGGATCCAGAATTGCATAATAGAAAAAGAAGGGGGAGAGGGAAGGATGTGGACCCCCCCCATGGTGTGGCAGGCAATCCAAGTGGTTTCAGGGAAGCTGTGCTCATCTACACCAGCTGTGAATAGAACTCCATTATAGCAGCAGCCCCCAGAGGCCTCAGGCTGATCATGGTCTCGCGCCAAGGGCTGTTTGTACAACTCTAAGTACCCAAAGGGAGGTATTCTCCCCATTTTACAGATGGGAGCACCGTGGCACAAGGGAGGTAAAGGGACTTGCCCAAGGTGTACCTAGGAAGTCGGTGGCAGAGGTTGGTCTTCTGGCTGCTGGGGTCTTATCTGAACCCCAGCGCCTTCCTTCCTCCCTCAGCGGTGTCTCCCTTTTCCCGGCAGATTTTGGCCTTCTGGGGTCTCTAGCAGTGGGCTGAGGCTGAGCCGTTGCTGCCCGGGTGTGGATGAGGATGAAATTTTCAGTCTGCGGTTTCGCGTGGGAGGCCGAAAGAAGGGCTGTGGGTTGAGTTCGACTCGCTGCCACGTGAGAGCTCACCGTCCGTTTCCCCCGTGTCGCGAATGCCTTTTGGGGGGTCACCGCTTCGGCTGCTGTTGCTGCTGTTCTGGGCCAAAAATCTCTGAGCCCTGGTGGGACTGAAGATTTTCAGCCCAGATGGGCTCACGGGGCATCAGAAACCCCTGTTGTAAATGGGTTTAGTCCCTCGGGGCATTTGGCTCCCCGAGTCTATGGGCGTCATTGAAATAAAAGTGCCTTGCTAGCCTGTTTGTGAGTGCAGGGTGGTGTATCCGAAAACCCCAGAAGCCTGGCGGCCCATAAAAACAAGTCCCGTGTTGATCGTAATTTTTAAAACCTTGCGATTTTTTTATGTCAGCCATGAATGAGGAGGCCCGACTCAAGGTTTATTTTTGAAGATACGGGGTTGGCAGTGCTGATTAGGCTGCACGCATCCCCACCCCTCACTTCTGTGGGAGGGAGAGCAATATCCTTTCCGATAATCCGAGGGGGAAACCGAGGCATGGGTAGGTGAGCCAAGGTCATCCAGCGAGACAGAAATAGAATCTCAGGTCTCCCAGAGTGGGTAGTAACCACTACGCCTTCCTTCCTCCTTGAGTACTGTGTCCTACATTTTGCTGTGCAGTATTTCTTCTCCCCTGCCCCTTCATATTAGGCGGCTTGCTAAATTTCCGAAACTTTTTGAGTGTACAGCGACACCCCCTCCTTGCACGGAGAGTGCGAGCAACCAACACGGAGCTCTTTTTTTTTTCTTTGAGAGAAAGAAATCAACATTATTTTTAAAAACCACACGCGCCCACTCGCACACCCCCACAAAGAAAAATCAGATTCAGTTTTAATTTTGGAACAAATTTTACCTCCTCAGGGTTCTCTTTTCTTGTAAATTAGGCTCATTTTTGTAACCTCTCCTTTTCCACCTCTTTTGGGTGTGAAGCGTACAGTATCTGTATCTTTAATCTTTGGCTGACTTTTTTCTTTCTTTCTTTCTTTTTGCCGACTTCGTCATTCTGCCTCTTTGGTGTACCCGCAAGGGGCAAGGAGAATTTTTGATTTGCACCAGACTCTTTTTGTTTTGGTCTTTTTCTTTCATTGGAAGAGTGAGAAGAGTTTCCAGGGATTTGGGAGCAGGACTGCCATTGAATTTCTGAAGTTTCTCCCCCCCCCCCCAACCCCAAACTGACTGCCCATATAAAAGAATGGTATTGGAGTGCTGTCCTTAAGCCCTTTAAATGGGTACAGCTGTGCTGATGTCAGAGGGCACATCTACACAGCAGGGCTAAAGCCGGATTAAGCGACGCTACTCGAGCTATGTCAATTGCGTCGCTGAGGTCGAAATAGCTTAAGTCGGCTTTTGGCCCTGCCTACAAGATAGAGCGCTCTTCCTCCATCGCCCCTTACTCCTCGTACAATGAGGGTTACAGGAATCAGAGTGAGAAGTCCTCCAGCGTGCCATGATTTCGACGTTATGTCGAAGTAACTCCTTGTAGTGTAGACGCGGCCTGTTATTCCGAAATCATACTGCTGTGTGGACCTACCCAGAGGTAGCCGTGTTAGTCTGTTTCTGCAAAAAACAGCAAGGAGTCCGGCAGCACCTTCAAGATTTAACAATTTTAGTATGGCACAAGCTTCCGTGAGTTGCAACTCACTTCCTCGGGTGCAGGGAGGGAAAGAAAGAGAAACAGGTCATAGGGGTACAGAGATGGGAGTGTTACATCAGAGCTAATTCAAGCCGGGTGGATGTAGCCCACTTCCTGCAGCGATAAGAAGGTGAGACTACCCAAAATGGAGAAATATTTGATCATGAATGAGCCATGCCCAGTTCCTATTCAGACTCATGCTGCTGGTGCTAAATTTTGCAGATGAATTCCAGCTCAGCATTTTGTTGCAGGCTGGTTTTGAAGGTTTTTTTTGCTTGAGGATGTCAATTTGCAAGTCTCTTAAGTACGTTAACATGTTCGCCCACTTGGTGTGACAGGTTACCATTCTGCAACAGAATAAATGGACCCAAATCAAAGCAACATATTGACTCTGAAACAAGCGTTACGCCCCCTCCTGCACTATTGTGGTGACATTTATACCATTGCAAAAGTGTAAATCTTACACTTCCTTTGCACTTACGTCAAGCAATGCAGGATCGAGCCCCCTCGTCTCACCAGCGACGGTGGATGTAAATATAAACGCACGTTAAAAATTAATTTACCACAAAGTGCTCTGTTTCCGCCTAAAGTGTTATTCCTTCCGAACGCCGTCGTGTTTTGTTTTGATGTGTTGTTTTTCTTCTCACCTTGTTTCCTTTCTCGCGTGGACAAGGTGATTCAACGTTTGGATGGGCACTTGGGTTTTCCCAAAAAGGTAGCAGATGTTTTCTTTCGTCACCGGTTCCAAACGTCGAACCCGGTTTGAGGTATCCTGGAGCCACCGGGGGAAAAGGAGTGGCGATGGAAAATAGAAGCAATGATTAAATTGTAACTTTTCCTTCATGGGGGAGAGGAGGGGGACGGGCACGAGGGGTCCAAAAAAAGACCTAAGTATCTTGTGAGCGCTCTCGTATATTTCAACAGGAGTCATTGTGTAATGGCTAAGTAGGTGTTTACATCAGGCCTGGGCAAAATACGGCCCGTAGGCCAGATCCCTCCTTCCAAGCCACCAGATCTGGCCTGCGGAGGCTGTGGGAAGCCCCAGGCAGGCTCCCCTGTGCGCCAGGCAGAAACACGACTGCCTGGCTCTGTTTTTGTGTTAAAACTGGAGGGGAGGGGGGAAGTTTTAGGAGCCGCCCTGCCCCAGCACATTCCCATTGGCCAGTTTCTGGCAGAAACCGGCCAATGGGAGCTGCTTGTTGGAATAACAGGCAGCTAAGAAGAACCACGCCCCCTCTCCTGGGCTCAGTTATTCATGAAGCACATGGCCAGGCAGGCAGGTAGGGAACATTTTAAGCTCTGCAGGCAGGCAGGCTAGTTGGCAGCTGGCAGGTAAGTCTCTTGGCCACAGCCTGATTCTCCCCCCAGCCCTTTCCTGCCCTCCTCCCACTCAACATACCCAAACCCTTTGTCCCCTTCTTGCACCCACACCCCCTTCCAGATCAGCACCCCAATCTCCTGCCCCAAATCACAATCCCCTCCTACCCTAGATCACATCCCAAACCCCTGCACCCCAGTCCCCTGCCCTAGGTCACAACCGCCTGCTTCATCCCAACTCCCTCCCAGACTCTGCGCCTCCTCCATTCATATCATGGAAGAGTGCGGCCCTCCACCACGTTCCAAAATCTTGAGGTCGCCCCCTGCCAAAAATGTTGCCCGCCCCTGGTTTCCATGGATTTATTCACACGGGCTCCGTCCCAGTTACCTTCTTGCCCCCTGGCGTGTCGCGACAACGCCCCCTTCCCGCCCCGAAACGCAAGGCAGAGCGTGAAAATCGAAACAGGCCTTTTCCATCTGCTCGAAAAGAGTGGTGGGAAAATAGGGCCGCGCCGAAGGGAAGTTTGCAGTTGCGGGATCCTGCAGACACCCCCCAGGTGGAAACCTCTGGCGGCAATTGGGCTCCTCACTCGAGCGAAGCTACTCGGGGGTGCTGCTAGGAGTTTAGCCGCGGTGTCGGTGGGCCAGATCCTCAGCCGGTGGAGACGTGGCTTTCTGGACGGCCAGAGTCGTTTGTTTGGTTTTCTCCCATCGACGTCAGCGGAGCTAGAGCCGACGCCCACGGCGCCTTGGTGTTCTTGTGGCGGAGGGCTCCGGCCTTTCATTGAAGTGCAATCCAGGATCCACTGCCAACCCACACACCCTGCCCCCACCTCCTCCCAGGCCCCTGCGCACTCCATCCTCCCTCCCTCCCCCATCCTCACTCGCTTTTACCAGGCTGGGGGCAGAGGGCTGGGGTGTGAGGGAGGGAGGTGCAGCCTCTGACCTGGGGCTAAAGATTTGGAGTGAGGGAGGGGTTCTGAGCTGAGCCTGGGGCAGGGAGTTGAGGTGCAGGAGGGGGTTCAGGGTGCAGGGGGGACTCAGGGCTAGGGCAGGGGATGGGGTGCAGGACTGGGGCCGGAGTTTGGAATGCGGGCTCCAGCTGGGCATCGCTTGCCACAGGTGGCTTCGGGGTGGTGGTGCAGGGGACGAAGGCAGACTCACCCCTGGTCTGGCCCTGCACCACTCCCAAAAGCAGCCAGCAAACTCCCTCCATCCCTGCCCCCCTCTGCTCTGTGGCGATGGGGTACAGGGTGGAGGAGGGGCACCCTGACATCAGCACCCCCTCCTCTTCTTTCTGTGCACTGCACAGCAAGCAGGAGGCCTCTGGAGGAGGGGGACCGCTCCAAGGCAGTGCTGGAAGGGGCAGATGAGATACCGGCATGAGATCAGTCAGGGTCACCTGTCCAACGCTCCAAGATCTACCCCTCGATCCTGATCTACTGGGTGGTGGCCACTGCCTTAGGGTGTATGTTTGAAACGAGAGCCGTCCCAGCAGTCCTGGACAGGGCTCTTTGGTTCTGCAGAGGTCGATCTGATTTCAAACATGCTCGGCTAGGAAACGGCACCTGCCTTCTTCCTTTTTGTACGTGCGCCGGGGGTAGATGGGTTTGCCGCTCTGCAAAAGGAAATCCATTTGCAAAAGCAAATGCACGAGAGGGCCACAGAATCACCCGTAAGGGAACGCATGAACCAGCTGCGTTTGCAGTGGGAGGGGAACCGGGGTCGAGCCGAGCCTGGATCCCGTTTGAATTCTGAATGTTCTGGGCCGGCGTGGGGAGGAGATACGAGAGGGTTGGGAGGGGCGGAGGTCTCCCGAGTTCAGCCCGAGGGAGCCAGAACTCAGAGAGGACGCCCCGGGGTGGTGGAGGAAAACACTTTTGTAGTTCAGCAGAAGCATCAAGGCAGGCCCCGGGAGGTCTCCGTGCATATCACCCCGTGGGGTTCTCCGTGCATTTCACCCCCCCAATCGGCACGTTCACCTTCCTAGCACCCACAGTGGGGTGACTCGTGAGCAGCGTGCTTTTTTTACAGCTGGGGAAACCGAGGCCAGGAGAGGCGACTAGCCTAGAGTCACTACGGCCTGGTCTACACGACAGCGGAAGGTCGAAGTAAGATACGCAACTCTACGTAAATGACGTAGCTGGAGTCGACGTATCTTCAATCGCCTTCCCACGCCGCCCACACAGCGGGAGGGCAGACGCTCCCGTTGGCTTCCTACCTCCTCGTGAGTACCGGCACCGACAGCAGCGCCCTCTGAGTTTGATTGAGCGGGTCTGTACTAGACCCGCTCAATCAAACCCCGGATGCTCGACCGTA